>NW_020824787.1:8015449-10715899 GCF_003285875.2 Drosophila novamexicana
CTTGGGCAAGATATCTTGATAAAGAAAATGTTTTTTCATACAAAAACTTAATTTTCGACCGATCGTTCCTATGGCAGCTATATGATATAGTGGTCCGATCCAGCTGCTTTTCACATATGTGCTGCGTGCAACAGAAAGACGGACTGCAAAATTTCATTAAGATAGCTTTAAAACTGAGAGACTAGTTCGCATAGAAACAGACAGACGGACAGACGGACATGGCTCTATCGACTCGGCTGTTGATGCTGATCAAGAATATATATACTTTATGGGGTCGGAGATGTCTCCTTCTATGCGTTACACATTTCACGACAAAATTATAATACCCTCTGCAAGGGTATAAAAATGTTTAAAAGCTGAAGACTCCGCCAGACCCCGTAACTAATGACTTTACTCTCAGCAGCGTTTGGAATATCCAGACTTCTCAAGCGTGTTACAGATTGATCAACTTCGACAACCTTCGATATTTTATGCAGTCCATAGTCCCTTGGCAATTTGGTCAGCAAGTCCTGTCTGTTACAAATTGCGACTTTGCTCTGATGACCTTCGTCTAGACCAAGTGCGTCTTTCACGTCGACACCCGGTTCAAGTGAATAGTATTGAAATTGCAAAAGAAATCAAAACTATTTGTTATTGATAGTTTTCTACATCAATTTAAGCAAGACAGAAAAAAAGTGTTTTCGTTTTAATGAATAAATTAACTTAAATTGAAGGTATTTTATTATAACATAATTTTATTTTATATTTATTGTTTATATCGCCAGATATATATTATATATATCGAGCTGTCGTTTAGAAAAAAAAACGCAAAGTATTTTGCAATTGAGTGAGAAGGTTTTATTACAGCAAAATAGGGCCTCAGGACGTTTTTCTAGCAGCAGCAACAGGGCGTATGCGCAATAAGTGCACATATGGTCGAAACGAAAAGCCAACTCATATCCACTTTTGAAGTATATGGTTAATGTGATGTGGTAGAATCTAACTGGATGCTGTATGTATGTTGTAATGAATGAGAAGGGCTAGGCATTGGGTTTGGTTGTGCAGTTGCCTCTGTGCTGCCTGTTGACGTGCTGTAAATTTGAAAACAGTCCCAGACCCAGTGGCTGGGATAAAGAGTTGCATGTTGGCTCAAAGCAAACGATTTCTGCAGCTGTTTTGTGTGCTGACTGCTTTATTTGTGTGCGGGTTTGTACAACAAATTAACTGCGGTAAGTTCTAGCGACAGAGGGAGAGGGAGTAAAATAGAGAGAGAGAGATAGAGAGAGAACTGTGCTGTTCTAGCTGGCGAATTGGCGACGTTGTTAGCTGCAAGTGATGAGTGCAGCTTGCGGTTTGTTTGTGTACTAGGAAACCCCAGCGTTTTGTTGGGTTAAATGGTTTGTCTGTTTCAGAACATTAATTTCGTTGCCAGTGTTTGGGGCCTGGACGTCCATCTCCGTGTGGCAAACATGCGAGTCTCTGAATGTGAATGCTGTTCAAATTATAAGAGCTACGCTGCCGTAACGTTAAGTTAAAGAAATTTTCTGCAATCATTTCATTTGATTTTACATTTTTAATAAACTCAAAGAGCGGCACGCGTAAATAAATGACTTTTTGCAATTAGTAACATGTTGCCTGTTTTCGTTTTACATAAATAATTAGTTTTTTAAATTGACTTGTAAATTGATTGTAATTAGCTGTGCGATGATGATGAGATTGTTTTCTACTTTTTAAGCAATATTTTTTATATAAGCTATGTGATGGAAAGCTTTAATCCAGCTAAATTTCTTGAATTGTTTGTTGTTTGGCAGCGAGTATATCTAAATCTAACCATCGAATTCTTTGTATTATATATTATCACTTGGTGAACAAATTTCATTAAATAATAGTATTTATATTTATTGTCTTAGAGCGGAGTTGATAAAGCGAAGTCAGCTATAAAATAATATACGAATTATAATATTTAATTATGTTATTTTCAAATGAATGCAGTTTCTGTAAGCAACTCACAGACACAAACACACAAATTTTGCGGTTAACCGAATGCTCGAAACTTGAATAAAAGCTGCAGCTAAAGAAGCACGCTTAAAATAACACAAATATATATATTTCAAGGAATAGACATATAAGTGTAAATAGATTTAAATACAAATGTTTACATGTGTAAATTTATTTGCCTGGCCGCAAAAGCCGCAGCAACCAAACTGAGCATTACTACGCAAATTGAATTTGATGTGGGCATCATTTAGCTTATCATTGGCTCAGAAGTATTTCTGGCAATTTGGCTGAAAAGTTGTTGTGTCATAATTGCACTGGTAATGCACATTTACTGGCCAAGATGGATGTGGTCCTAGAATATGCCAGTGGCAGGACACCAGTTGCCACATGCCACTTGCCATCCAGTGGACACGTAGCTACGGGCTCAGGCATTCCCATTCAGACCATTCTGAATTATGCAAACGGGCCAAATTGCTGTCGCAACTATTCTGGACATGCAACTGTTTCGACTGCTGATGCTCTTGCGCATTGAAATTTTTATAAGCTGTGCGTGCCGACGTTGACGACTCTGGCGCAAATTAGTGCGACACGCACAACACTCAAATGTAGCCCAACTTTCAAGTTGTTCTTCTTGTTGTTGCTCGTTTTGCATAAATGCATGGCAAGTATTTTGCCATTCCCGATGTTTTTTGTTGTTTTTTTCCCTTATTTTTTTGGGTGCCTTTTGCGACTTTTACAGAATTTTTATGCATTTGCTACGTGCTCACTGTGCTCGCTAAATTGTTTTGGCCAAGTGTTTAATAAATAAATTATGTGGAGAAGGTTTTGCGCAACTCTACCTTTATGCTGAGGACGCATATTTGCAGATAAGTACAACTATATGTATTTTAGTTTTGTAAGCCGTAGCATATTGCTTAGCTCGGATCAGGCAATAATTATCTTATTTCAAATACCCTCTTGCCATTGGCTTTTCGAAAAATCGAAAAATCTGTGTTTCTTATTTAAATTAATAATTTACAAAGATATTTAAAAATAAATGTTGAGTTGTTCGGTTGATAAGGAAAAATTTGAAATCAATAAAAATTCGGTCGAGACTTGAAATCAACTTAAAGGCGATTGTAAGGAAATTAAGCTTACTTAATTTTACGACTTGGGCAAGGCATTGATCACCGGTCAATTGGTTAGTCAATCAGCCTGTTAATCAGATGGTCAATCTGTTACTCTGTCAATCAGTCAGTCAAAAATGCTATCAATCAGTTTGCTTCAGCAATCAGTCAAACTTTCAGGTAGTCAATAAGTCAGTCAATCAATCAGTCTTAGTCTGTCAATCAATCAGTCAGTCAGTTTGTTGCTCTGTCATTTATTCAGTTAGTCTGTTACTCTGTCAATAAGTCCGCCAATAAGTCTTTTAATCAGTAAGTCAATCTTTAAACCAATCAGTCAGTAGTCAATCTCTAAGCCAATTAGTCAGTTAGTCTGTTGCTCCGTCAATCAGTCAGTCCAATAGTCTATCAATCAGTAAGTTAGTCATTCAGTCAATCAATGCATCATCCACCCAATCAGTCAACCTTTCAGGTAGTCAATCAGTAAGTCAGTCAGTCAATAAGTAAGTCGGTTAATCAGTCTGTTAGTCAGTCAATCAATCAGTCTGTTATTCTGTCAATCAGTCGGCCTATCAGCCACTCAGTCAGTTTGAGTAACAAATTAAGTAAAGCATAATATATTTTATGTAAATGTAGGCGTATATGATATTAATTATACAAGGAGAGTTTGCAGAGCATGTAAATTGCTAATATGATATGCTACAAGAGCTCCGATTCCACTTGCAAACAAAATGAAATTCCACACTTACACTTGCCAATAATAAACCTATAAATTTTGGTTTGACAATACTTTTCAAGGGACAGAGTGTGTGTTCATGTGCCAGAGATTTACAGTTTGACATAACAATGCACACACACACACACACACACACACACAGATACTGAGAGACACACTTGTGAGTGTGTGTGTGTGTCGGCCATTTTGAAGGAAATTTCATTTAGCTGTTTTCACCACCTGCTGACAACACAATACAGAATATCAGGAATTGGTACAAAGCCCCAGCAGTTGGCATGACGACTCAACTTAATTAGCAGGAAATAGGAGCTACCAAAAAGCTGGCCAAAACAAAATATGACACTCAGTGTGTGTGTGTGTGTGTGTGTGTGTGTGTGTGGGTGAGGGCATAAATTGAATATGAAATTTTGATTTCATTACCATTTGTCATTCGGGCCGCTTCGACTGGCTGCCATTTGACAGCTAGCATTAAAATTTGATTAATGTGCAACAACAGAGCCAAGGAAATGGCAACGGGGCCGAGTTCGTTCTGGCCATGCTTTGTGGCATGTTGTGCGGGGTTCTCGTGTCGGGTCAGAGCTGCATTAGAATGCAGCGCACTCCTTGCTGGATTCTATTAACACTCCAGTAGCAAGGCCGCAAACTGCCTGTCTCTGTCTCACCCCAACCCACCAATCAGCCCTCGCCCCACAGGCTTGTCGCAACAATCTCTTCTTTTTTTCTGTTGCTGTGCCCCCCGCTTCTTGTGTGTCTTGTGTAACACATGTCGCCACTTAATGCGTTCGGAGCATGCACAATGAGACAACAGCTACATGTGTACTCTGTGTGTGTGTGTGTGTGTGTGTGTGTGTGTGTGTGTTTGTGTGTGTGAGTTTGTGTGTGTAGGGGGCTTAGACGAGACGTGTGGCACAACAGCTCACCAGCTGCTGCCACAGGCAAATGCAGCATTATGTTGCCTAAGTTGCATCCAAGTACAGTCCAAAACTGTTAGGGATTCTATACCAGATACCCATTTCATCGCCTTTGTCTCTTGTTAATTTGCAGTCTTCTTCCTTTCAATCAGATCCGAAATGAACGAAATAAGAAGCACACAAAGTTAAAACCTTTGTCTGGACTAGAACAAAGTAAGTAAGCTCAAAAAACAATAATTTCAAATTAAGATGTTTTTGAAAACTTTTAGTGTTGAAAATTCACTAATTTCGATCCAAAAAAAAAGAATAAAAAGTAACAATACAAAATAAATTTAAAAGAATGTATATTTATAACAAATTAAAAAAAAAAATAAATTACTTATTTATTTAAAAGACCCATATAATGCGTAAATGCATATTTTTAACAAAGCGCTATATATAAATATTAAGTATTAAGTATCGATGAACCATGGAAAAAAAAGAAGGATACACAAAAGAAGACTTGCATAGAATGCTGTTGATGTGGATAAAGAATTTATGTATATACTTCGTAGAATATACTTTACACATTACAATAATGTCTCCCTGAGTTCAAGACTAAAGACAGGTAAAAGGTGATTAAATCAGAGCGCCCATTCTTATGACCACAAAGCATAATGAATCCGTAAAAACGACTCAGTGCAGTTTGGCAACCATGCGCCTGGACAAAGTTAATCAACACCCAGTTGACAACTTGGCAACTGGAAATGCAATTGCAAATTCAATTAATCGAAATATCCAGCCGAGGCAGAGAGAGACACACACACACTTCAATACTCACATGCACGTAACGTGACACACAAATTAAAAACAAGTAGGCCCCAAAATCGTTTTATAAATTGTGTGCGAGTCGCAGCTTCCAATTGCCAGACACAACAGCACGACGGCAAACTGGGCAGGAAATTAGAAACGGCCACTTGATGGCCATGCCCCAAAAAAGACAGCAGTAGGAGTAGCAACATCAGCAGCAGCTGCTGCAATGTAAACCGAATCAAAGCAATGGCTTGCATTTCCTGGCTGGGTTCCTGGCTGGTTCCTGGGCGGGTGTCTGTTATGGCGCCATATGTGCCCGAGCTCCATGTTAAATGAAATCTATCCGAATGGAGTCTGTTTGGATTTGGCAAACACGTTTGACTGCCGTATCCGCTTATGAATTGCTCGGCTCTGTTTAGCTGCAGGTTCAGCTGATATTCTTCCAGTTGGTTCTTTTGAGCTAGTTCAACTGTTGATTGATGTGTGAAGTGCGGCAACGACGCCGGTCAATCTTAAGCACAAATTTAACCTTTGCATTGCCCGGCTATGTTTAGCTGCAGGCTTAGCTGAAATTGTGCCAGTTGATTCTATTCAACCAGTTCATTTGTTGATTGATGTGCACGCACAATTCTGAGCTTACTATTGTTGTTGTCGGTTCAGCAAATATTTTGTTTGTTGGTTCTTTTGAACCAGTTCTTGAGTTGATGGAAGTGCGAAAACATCGCCTTTGTGCACAATTCTAATCATACTGTTGCACGGCTCTGTTTAGCGTTAGGCTTAAAAGCTATTCTTCCTGTTGGTTCCTTTAAGAAAGTTTACGAGTTGATTGATTTGTGAAGTGCGGCAACGTCGCGGGGCACCTTTGAGCAGAATTCTAGCCTAAATACATTAACGCGAACTAGGCAATAAAATATATGAAATTCAATTACCAGCCAAAGCGGAGTCAAGCAAATACATCGACAATGGGGCGCCAGGCCTAGCAGCATGAGTCCCAGACAGAAGGCAGTATACAACAAAAAAAAAAGGAAAAAATGTACTCCTTGATACGGCTGCAGATTGAAGACGCAGTCGCGCTCCACATGTTGTCCCTGCTCTAGCCGCAATTGCAGACTGGGGCTCATTGCCAAAAAGCAATATGTTTATGCCAGAAAAGTTCAAAGACTTTTCTCGCGCTTTGTTTGTCTTTTGATGGGGTGCAAATTGAAATTGAATTTGGCCCGGCTCAGCAGCCGCGCATACACAAAGACCCTACCTCCCCTTCCCCCTGCACCCCAACGCACACTCTTCACAATGCACTCCGCACAGGCCACGGCATAAACACAAAAGTGTGTGGCATAAAGGAAATATAAAAGAAAAAAAAAACGTTTACAGGAAGCGCGCCTGAAATATTTTTGCCACATAAATCATAACAATGGCCATATGTAAAAGCGCATGTTTGTTGCATGCAACATACGAGTGTAGCGCATGTTACAGATGCCACAACAAACAAAAACCCAAAATCAAAATCTAACGCCAAATAAATCTAGCCAGCTACCGGCCAACTCTCAGACCATTTGGGGGCATTTGTTCTGGTACTCGAACTACTTTCCGAGTGCTCCAAAACTTTGTGCCAAAGCTTGTGATCGTGCGCAACAGATTACAGGGTATTTTACTGTTTACAGTCAATGCGTTTTAATTTTGATTGTTGTTCAAGTATATTGTATTGTTGAGGTACAAAAGCAGTGCAAATAAACGAAAGCTGCATCACATATATAAGAAAATGTTACATATATTATAAACTTAATTTATTTTATAATAATTTTTGTAGTTTTTTTACGTTAGTTAAAAAATAAATTAAATAAAAATAATTTTGTATTTATTATAAGCTTGGAAATATAATTTCTTTCCAAAATATTTTCGTGTTGTTTATAATGAACTTTATTAAATTTTTTAGGCAGCTTTCAAATTATTTCATAATTTTTTAGATATCAAAATAATTTCTGAAAACTTTTCTTTGCATATTTTTTTATGTTTTCATTATTATTAATATAAATGATAATATAAATAGATAAATAATAATGTAAATATAATATATATATATATGAGAAAACAGAAAGGTATGCATTATAAAATCTCTAAATATATATGTTATTACTTAATTAATTATCAATAAAATATTATAAGTACAACAATATAATATTTATAGATATATCAGATTTTCCTCATACTTTCAAAGTAATTAAGCTTTTATTAAGATATTTAAAAAGTTATTTTGTTTCCAACAGCAAACTAGAGTATTACAGCTTCGTTGGGCTTGGCCAATAATTTTCCTCTTTTGTTTTTATAACATTTTTTTGCTGCCCTTTCTCTTCGCTGGCAATAAATTGTCAATTTTTGAAATGTTTTCTCATGGCTAACGAGCAATTTTATGGCCATTTTGGAGCTGATTTAATGCGCTAAGCGTGCGGGATTAGCCAGAGTCGTAAATTCACCATTAAAAATGTACAAAAAAATAAAATAAATATTGTGGGGGCAACGCGCGAGTGACACTCGAGGCAGCCTTTTCTCATAATTAAGTGTCGCCTGCCACTGTTGCATTCTCTGAGCCGACACTGTAGCATCATTAAGACACGTGGCTGGGGATCATCTTCTTAACAGCCACTTGAGCATCACACGAATTTGCATGCAATTTGCGCGACAAAATCGCGCTAAAGATGCCAGCGGCAGCAGAATAAGCCGCTGGCATGCAGCTGCCTCTGAAGTGCGCTCTGCTACCCAGTTTGGCTTGCGGCTTGCAAGTTTTTTCACACGGTTCGGCAATGTGTAAGCCCTGATGATGAGCACAGCTCGTTAAGAGAAGATGCTTCTGTTTCGCCAAGGCAGCGGCCCAGTTCAGGCGTCAAGTGTTTCTTGCATACGCTTAGACGCGAGGCCATTCGAGTGGACCGCACAAAATAAAAACCCACAATCCCTAACGCACGTAAACACGCCTCAACATCAATGTCAAAAAGTTAAACAGCAACTGAATAAAAGTCAAGTGCAGACGAATTTGCCACAGTTGACCACAATTAGAGTCCAGTGGAATGCAGTGCGGTGTTTGTTTTGCTCATATTTTATAGTAAAACGAAAAATAAATAATATAAACCAACAACAAGTGGTTAACTGTTGGCAACTGTGACAATGGTCATGTGTGTTCGCTCCCTCCGGCGAGCATAAACAATGCAAACGTCAGGCAACAAGATGTGAAATGAAACAATCAAATGGTATTCCGTAGAGCTCGTTTTTAGACAGGAAATAAATTACCAACAACTCGTGCTGTTGTTCCTGGAATTTGGTTTTTTTTTTTTTGCAAGCTTTACTACATGAAAATGGCTATAAAGAAAGGTATTCTTCTTCTTTTGTGAAAGTGAATGCAACTGACAAAAGGCGTTTTCAACTTCACAAAGTTAATGTGTTGATCAACTCGGTCTGTCTGTCGTCCGCCTGTATGAAAGAATCTATCTTAAAAACTATAGACTGGAAACTTTCATTCTTGTCCTACCATATCTTCTATAATTTTCATGATGTCGATGAATATTGATTTTTGAACTAGCTTTTTTGCAGATTGTTCTTTGTAAGTATTGTATATGAATGCAATTCTCCAAAAACCTAACATTCTATTTGTTTGCTTACTTAAAAAACATTTTTAAGCTAAAACTTTGTACTTTTGTTTATAATCACATCTGATTGCCATTCTTAAGTCCTGCAAAGTTCAAAACCAAGATCCAACTGCAAATAAGAGAATTTCATCTGAATGCATTTAATAAACTGTGGGGCGGGGGAAAAAGAAGCAGCATTAACTTTTTATAAATTTGCTTATTTACATCTAGAAGAAAGTTCAAAGATTCATAAAGGCAGCTCAGTGCTGAGTGGAGCATATCTCCTGGTCGGTCATCTCCGAATTTTTCGGTAATTTACGAATATTAAAACTACTTAAACGATGTAAATATAACGTAGAGTATTTTTCTTATCACTGCCAAGACCTACCTATCACTGCCAAGACCAACTAAGCTGGCAGGGCTACAAGTGTTGTAAAACCGGTTTTGATGAGTATTATAGAATGAATACAACATTTATTGTATCACTCAAATCCTATCAAATAAAATGTCCTCGATAAATATATATTTAATTTACAAATTCTGGTTACTTTTTCTTGAAGAAAACACGATTATTAAAAGTTCTAAGACAAGTGCTTATATTTTACATTGAAACATTTCGTAATTTAGTACTTTGCTACCGATATAATAAAGTTGAACAAAGTGCGTGTAAATGTGTTAAGTCTATCAATTAAAATGGCGAAAATGTTGAGCATGTTGTGTGTGTGTGTGTCGTTTCTCTTTGTATTCGAGTGTTGTAAAAGGGTTGCGGTTCAGTTCTGCAGTCCAGTAATCAAAGTTGATCAATACGCATCAATGGTTTAACTGTCAACTGTAAACAAAGTGCCCTAGTTGCCTGCCAATAGGAGTTCATTGTGAATCAAATACATAAATTGCTTTTTCCAAAAGGGGGATGTGTTTCTTGCTAGTAGAGTAGTGTTGTCGGCCAATCGATGCCTAGAGCCACAATTAATTTATGAACGAACTACCAAACGGATCCAATAAGAACTTGTGGTTTGGGTGGGATGTGTCAGACAACTGTGTGTGCTATGGAGGAGGACGAGGCTTACATGCCTAGGCCGCCCATGCCGCCCATGCCACCCATACCACCCATACCACCCATGCCACCCATGCCGCCCATCGGATTGGCATCCTCCAGTGGCAACTCGGTGACAACCGCCTCGGCGGTGGTCAGCAGCGAGGCAACGCCGGCGGCATCGATAATCGCCGTGCGCACCACCTTGGTGGGATCAATGATGCCGCGCTCAATCATGTTGCCGTACTCGCCCTTGAGGGCATCGTAGCCATAGTCGCCGTCCAGGATCTCCACCTTGGCCACTACCATGGCGCCATCGACGCCCGCATTCTTGGCAATTGTCAGGCAGGGCATGCGCAGGGCACGTTTTATAATTTCAATGCCCATGTTCTGATCCTCGTTGATGCCCTTCAGATCGTTCAGCTTAGTGATGCAGCGCAGCAGAGCAGTACCGCCGCCGGGCACAATGCCCTCCTCGATGGCCGCACGGGTGGCATTCAGTGCATCATTTACACGGTCCTTTTTCTCGCCCACCTCAACATCGCTGGAGCCGCCGACACGCAACAGAGCCACGCCCGAGGATAGCTTGGCCAGACGCTCCTGCATCTTCTCCTTCTCATAGTTGGAGGTGCTCTCCTTGATGGCCTCACGCAGATTCTCCAACCGCTTCTCGACCATCGTACGTTGGCCGTGACCCTTCAGCAGCATGGTGTCCTCCTTGGTGACGACAATCTCACCGACACGCCCGAAATCGCTGGCCTTAATATCCTCCAAGCGAACCATGTTTGCCTCGTCCCCGAAGACCAGGCCACCCGTGGCAATGGCCATGTCGGCGAGCGTCTCCTTGCGATTGTCACCGAAACCGGGCGCCTTGACGGCGCACACCTGCAGACCCACCTTTAGGCGATTCACGACCATGGTGCTCAGTGCCTCGCCCTCGACATCCTCGGCTATGATGACCAGAGGCTTGCGCTGAGCATTTGCCAGCTCGAGCGCGGGCACAATGCTGGCCGCCGTCTTGATCTTTTTCTCGCAGAAGAGCAGCAGCGCATCCTGAAACTCCACCTTGGCGCCCTTCGAGCTATTGATGAAGTATGGAGATATGTAGCCGCGATCGAACTTCATGCCTTCGATGACCTCCAGCTCGTCGTTCATAGTCTTGCCATCCTTGACCGTAATGACGCCATCGCGTCCCACCTTCTTGATGGCCTCGCTGATCAGATTGCCGACAGATTTGTCGCCGTTCGCCGAAATGGTGGCCACTTGGGCAATCTCTTCGGGCGTATTGACCGGCCGCGACATCTTGCGCAGATTCACTTTAACCGAATCTATGGCCAGCATTACGCCGCGTCGAATCTCCACGGGATTCGCGCCACGCGAGATCTTCTCGAAGCCCTCCTTAGCAATGGCGCGTGCCAGCACAGTGGCCGTTGTGGTGCCATCGCCCGCCTCCTCATTCGTATTGTTGGCCACATCCTGCACCAGTTTGGCGCCAATGTTCATGAACTTGTCCTTTAATGCAATGGACTTGGCCACTGTCACGCCGTCCTTGGTTATCTTCGGCGATCCCCAGCTCTGCTCGATAATTACGTTGCGACCCTTGGGGCCCATCGTCACGGCCACGGCATCTGCCAGCACGTCCACGCCCTGCAGCATCATTGCCCGCACTTCGGGCCCAAACTTGACATCCTTGGCATAGCCGCGCCACAGCTCGCGCCCCGCCAGCTGGCACGCGATCCGCGAGCCACGCGGCAGCGTACAGTTCGTTAGCATGCGCAACATTCTGAGCACTAAATGGAAGTAAGCTATCCAGCTATGCGAGTGTAATAATTGTTTATATAACGTACCTTAAATATGGCCTGAAATATTTGGTAGATTATATATTTCAATAATTTTTATGACTCTTGGCGTTGTTGACGCTGTAAAGGCTGAAACTGAAATGAATTTCTGTTCTATACAAAAGTTCCTCTGATATCTTCCAAATCGCACGGCCTGCTCTATGCTGGCAAGGGTTGCCTTATATGGCTAAAAAGAAAATTCAAAACCAGGGCTGCAGAATCGTATTTTGTTTGTTTTAATGAAAGCCTACTTGGACTATGTGCTTAAAAAATCGTAACTTTTTGTTGTTTTTTTGCCAGCACTTAATGCTTACCTTAGTAAGAGATTTTTATATAATTTTTTTGAGGATTATAATTTTATTCTAATATGTTTGTCGAATATACTCGGGGCTGTATACTCTGTTAATACAATAAGTTGTATTTAATTTGTTCATTTATTAATTCTTCTCAGTCTTTTCTAATTTTTTCTATATTTTATTTTTTATCAGCTCAATATTCAAGCTCGTAGGGCCGATATAGAGCATCTCCTCGAAACACTATTATTATTTGATCAAGCTATATCAAAAGTTATTTAATGATGTTTAAATTTCTTATTGAAAAACTAACAAATATTGAAAATTTTAATCCAAACAAGACATGCTTATCACCCAAAACATATTTTATTTTTAAAGTACTATTTTTTTTAGAATTTATCATTATATCGATACCAGGTGCAATCTAAATATTATTCTTTCGATATTTCTTTGCACGTCAGTGGTTTACTTTCTAACATTTTTCAGCACTGGCTGACTTAAAATTGCATAAGCTTGATAACAGAACCATAACAGCTTTCAAGAAATTAGGTTTGGCTCCAATTTCGGATATTTCTTATACTGATTGGATATATTCTTTAGATACAAGGAGGCTCATTGGCAAGATTATTTCTAGTGTTGGATAGCAGTAGTTGACTTAACACTTTTGGCATTTGTTAACAGTAACAGAACGTGTTATGAAAAAATATGGTCTGACTCCAATTTGAGTTCGACTGTTCTTTAGTTAGCAAATTCAGTTGAATTTTCGTTTTGTGGTAAATACAAGCATTAAGTTAAAAGTGCTTGCAGCCTAAGATAAGAAAATATAATGATTAAAGAGGGCGTATCGATAATGACTGCAGAATTCAATCCAGGCAAGTTCGAATAGTCTTGCAATGGAAGTACCAACAAATTTAGCGCTTTTTAATTGGGTTTTATTTAAATTAAAAAAGAAAACTAAACTATCAAAAAATATTTTATTGCCAAGCACATTATTTCAATTGTCGAAAATAGTTTCATATGACTTAGGCATACATGTATTAGATTCACAGAGAAGTCTGTTTTCGTGCGATTATTAAATTTTGAAATCGAATAATTAAATGTCAAGGCTGGAATTCATTGTGCTTTGTGCCTTATGGCAACAAATTTTGCTCAACAGCTGCCCGACACTTTGCAGGTAATTAAAAGACAAATATTGGCGAAGGGTTTTCTAACAGGTGGGGACAGCGAATTGGTAACTGGGAGCAGGGCACGGGGCACGGGGCACGGGGGCTTGAGTGTTAACACCCACACTGAGCCCATTTTGCAATTTAAATTTTCATGAACAAGCGCCGCCATTTGTCGCTGTCGTCTTCGTTGTCGTTGTCGTTGTACCCGGCGCTGCCTTTGCTCCAGCTCCTGCCTGCTGCTTGCTGCTTCCTGCGTGATGCTTGGTGCTTGGTGCTTCTGCCCCATGGCATCGCGCCATCCTTAACAGTTTTCAATTTGCCTGGCCGCTTGTAAGCGCAGCTGACAGCGACTCGAGCACAAGAACATTTCAGCCAGCCAGTTATCAAGTAATGCCAAGGGGTTTGCTCCAGGCGGGGTTGGGCAGCTACCCGATTCGCCTTTCATTGTATTTTAGCCGCTTGTCGGCGCACATTTTTACGAGCATTTAAATGGTTTTCGCTTTTTCGGTAACAAATTTGTCACGACAAAAGCAATCGAGAGAGCGCAGCAGATCTGCAGGTGGGTTAGCAGTGGCTCAGATATTACAAGTCTTGGCTAGATAGCAACTAGCTGCCAACTTGTGTAAGTGCAGAAGTGCAGAAGTACATTACAGATTGAATCCTAGTACTAAGCACTCTAGTGTGCACTTCTACGAAATGGTACTTCAGACGCTTAGGTTAGGGCAATGGGGATAAAGCTCTCAAGCAGCATTATTCCAATGCATATTTTGTGAATGCCAAAGCTAGTTAATCAAAGCTTACAAATAATTCGGTGAATTGGAACTTAACTGCATAAAACATTTTAATTTAATTTACGTTAGATATATTTGTGTATGTGCACATGGGATGCCTTGCTTGGCTACAAAGCAGCTGTACATATTCAATGCGATTTCGGTTTCCATAATGGAAGTTATTCGGTTTCAGTATTTCTTGGAATAGATAATTTCAAAAACTTGCTCTTTCTTAAATATTGTCATTGTTTTCGATTGTTATTAATTTCGGCAATGCCTATTAAAATATTAACTTAAATATCTTTTTCTCGTTCTCTCTCTTTCTCTCTCTCTCTCTCTCACTCTCTCTCACTCTCTCACCCTCTCACTCTCTCACCCTCTCACTCTCTCACCCTCTCACTCTCTCACCCTCTCACTCTCTCACTCTCCCACACTCCCACACTCTCATCATTTTCATTTATTGCCTCTCTTTGTGATTCTCAAAGATTCTTCGGCTCGCCATTTAGCTTTAGAATTTTTTAAAAATGCTAAGCACATTGTTGACTTAATTTAATTAGAATTCAGACTAAAAAAATAGCCAAGACAAGTCTTTAATTATAATTCGGGGCCTTGTTCGCATCCAAAGCTGCCATCTTCTGCCTACCTCTATCAATTACAAGGCTTTCCCCAACTCGAGAGTTTGTCCAGCTGATGCATCTTATTCAATTACAAGAGCTCCAAATTAGCAGACATTAACATAAGCAACGGTCGCTCCTCGTGAGAATTGTGGGAGTAAAAAAGAAGAAGAACAATGGCCACGCATCATTAGGAAAATGGCGGCGAAATTATAGAAATTACCAGGCGGTCGGTAAATGAGGCGCATTTATTTGAATGTAATCCATTATGAAATCGCATAATGAAGAGATTAGCACGCATACGAGCCGCAATTAATAAATGACCCTGTCCGGCCAACAGGGCCAAGGGCAAGCCAATAGCTCTTTGGCCCCAACCAAGCTCTTTGGGTGGCTGCTTGCGTGTCCGACAAAAGAAATCTAATAAATTAGGACAACTGACAATGGGCCATGGGCAATCATTAGTTTTGGATGCCACGCATATGACGCACAAAATATATATAAATCAAGTCCTTGAAGTTCTGAAAGCCTTCAAAGAGTTCTGCCAGGTGGCGCACACAGAGACAATGGAGGGCTTATAAAATGGAGCTTAAATTGTGACTAAAAAAAAGAACCCTAAATTTCAATGGCTGCTTATTAACCCATTAATGGCCAGATTTTAATAGCTCTATACAAAAGTTGCCAGCAAACACTTTGCACTTCATTAAACTTCTTGACTTTAACTGAGCAGCCGCACAGCTGGCCAACGGGGCGGCCAACTAAGATATCTTCTTCGAGGTCGTCTCCGCATGCTCATCGATAATTAACCACAGAAACTTGGCAAACAAAGCTATCATCAGGGGGCGGAATGTTGGCACAAAGGGCGGCTGTAAGTTAAGGGCTTAATGGCTGGGCACGAAATTTAATTAAAAATGCGTCGTTACTTTTATTTAAAGTGAAATTGAAAGCGCAAGTAAATTGCCCTTTCAAAATTCTGGGCCAACTCTAAGCGGCTTTGTGTGAAATTATAAAAGCATTTTCGATTTGGGGCTTGCTTTTAACGAAAGGCTCACAGGAAATTCATAGATTAGTTAAAGTCATCAATATGTACAGGTAGGCAAGAGATTTTCCATAAGCCAGGCAAGGATCAAGTATACAGGTAAACGAAGGAGTATTTATTCATGCTATGCTGCTTAATAATATGCCGCAATCTTTTCGAAATCAAGAAAAGCCATTAAATAGTTTTGGAGCACGTCTAGTGGAAGCGCAATGCGTGAGAGGCTGTGTGAGAGGCTAAAATTATAAATTTAAGTAATATTTATACTTATAATTAATATTAAGCATTTACCTGTGTATACAAAAGTTCTTGATGACAGTCAAAAGGGTTTTGATAAATTCGAACTGAAAGTGGAAAAAGCGATGGTTGTATGAGAAGCGACAACGTTAAAGCAGGCACAAAAGTGTGCTTTCTGAACGTGGCGTCAACAGCGGTCGTGACTTAGGTTTTTAAGCGTAGAACTAACAAGCTTGGGGTTCGCTGGTTCAAACCCAACAGAAAATTGCAATATTTACGTCTGCTTAAAGCAAAAACTTTAAAGTCAAATTGCATGACCTGGCAAATCAGTTGCTATTTATTTGAGCGGTTGAAAAGTCGCTGGTTCGAATCCAGCAGAATATTTATATTTCTGTGATTGTTAAGCCTAAGCTAATCAGCTGCTTATTTGAGATCGCCGGTTCAAATCAAGCAGGAGGTATCAATATTTTCAATTAATTGAAAAAAAAAATATTTTTGTGTCTTTTATAGTTTATAGATATTTAGACAACGCCCAATAGAAGTCTACAGCGATACATGTCAAGTCAAAAATAATATATTTATACATCAAATAATATATTTATACATGTCATTTGATAATTTATCTTAAGTATATCTACACGTATGTGTTATAGAAAAATTGTAATTAAATCGTATAAGTCGTTGCGGTGTCTACAAAGTATCTTACAAAATGTTCACTACTTGGCATATCATTTATTTCTTACGCTTCTGTTTGCCTCTGGGCGACATGCAAACAATTTTTGGTCATGCAACTGTTTTTTCGGCTGGGCGAGCTTTGCCCCACACAGCTACAAGCCACAGCACGGCTGTTTGCTGCGGCTGGGCGCAGGGCCATAACCGAAAACGCAACAGCCACAGTGAGCCCTCAATTCAGAAGCCAACAGTGTGGCACCTTTTCAGCCCACATTGTGGCCCGACGCCGCGATGCTTTTTGCAGCTGGCTGCACATTTTGATTAGCCGTCGGCAGTGCTGGGCTTGCTGTGGTTTGCTTTTTAACATTTGCCGCCAGCTTTTAAACACACCAGAAAGCACACGCATACACGGACGCACGCACACACACACACACACATACAGACTGACTGCGCTGCTGTCTGGCCGACTCATATGAGCCGGAAGCGCATTATAAAGGGCATTTCCGGTATTTAGATTGTGTTGTTTTGGACTCACGTGTTCGTGTAGTCGCTGCTCTGACATCAATTTTCGCTACAATTTTTAAACGGACGGCGTATCATTAGGTAAATGAGCTGAGTTTATAGCTTATATTTAGTTTATGTTTATTTATAGTTAATTATTAATAATTTAAGGTAAATAAACTTAATTATGCTAAATATATTGTTTTTCTTGATAAATTGGAAAAAGGTTCCTCTAAGCCGGTAGTAAATTGACCTTAAGCAGCTTATAAATAGAAATATATTGATTGCTGAAGTTCTTTATCTCATTTTACTATATATACTTGTACATATATCTATTTGATTAAATAATAACAACTGCAATAGTAATAAAGCAATAGTAAATATCCCAACATCATCTAGAAAACATTTACAAATATGTCAAAGAACAATATTACCCAAACTGCGAAGAGTAATTTCTTTTTGTATATATATATATTTTCTATTTTTTCATAATTCATTCAATTCATAATTCAAGCCGTTTAATAATTAAACAATTTGAAAAATAGTTAAACCAAATATTAGAGGTCTGAAACCAAATTTCCATATTCCCGCCGGCTCCATAACGAATTTTTTAATTTAACCGCCCGCTTCGCTCGTTTGAGACTTTTTTTGGTTTTGTAACGTGCTCACGATTTAAATTACTTCAAAATAGAAAATAATGAAAGTTTTGCAAAATTTGCGCCCATATTACATTACATTGCGGTGCATCCTTTTCCGCGATCCGTCGTTAATAGCTTTCGAGCCCAAGATTCGCAGTTCGCTTAAGTGAGTTTTCACTGTGCTTCACGGCAAATGGTTGCGCTTTAAAGTTGGGACAATGCGCATACGACGTGTGGTACGCGCGCATAAAATATGAGCCGGAGCATCTCAAGTGGATCAAACTTTGTCCAATCAAAATTAAGCTCTCTCTGATTGTGTCCGTGTGTGTGTTTGTTTGTGTACAAAAATAAAAAACAAGTTCAAACTTTCAGATGCAATCTAAAACACACACACACACAGGCACACACACGCACGCACGCGCGTACACACCGTCACAGACAGTTGGAGGCAAAGTCAATACACACGCTTCGAAAAGTTTTGTTGGCCCTTTCGGTAAAGTTTTTTTTAGTAACCCACTCGACGAGTGTCCAAAAAGTGTTTTAGGTTAAGCGCAAACTTTACGCCAAACGCTTTTTGACGGTCATTTTAATAAATTGAAAAGTGGAAAATGTGCGAAAAATGGCATATCGATAAGGACGCGCCGGCGAAAAGTTTTATTTATTTTTGCTTTTCTTTTCTCTTTATCTCTTGTTGTGCCTTGCGTTGTTTGTGCAGGCTCATAAAATCTGTTTACAGGCTTATAAATAAGCAATGTCCAAGCAGCTACTGTCTCTGGCACTCGCCCTGTTGTTGGTGTTAACGATTTGTTTTATGCTTATAAACAAAAACTGGGCAAGCAGAAAAACTTTCGTTTCCTGTTTTGGAGCGGGGAATGCGGCAACTTTTCTATAATGCCATATCTTATGCATGTCAAGGGCCAAACTAAACAAATCAGCTTTAGCAGAAGGCTTCTACGGCAAAAGTTTTTACATTTTTATTGAGTTTGCTTTGTAATTTAAATTGTTTGCCCTCAACTTGTTGACATAGAAATAAAGGCGGCTGCTGCTGTGGGTGGGCGGAGGCGAACTGCTGCACTGTGCCGCTGTGCCGCTGTGCAAAGCGCTTGCTAACAATATAAACCAATGGCATTTAATCTCTTCAGCTGACTTTCAATCAATCGCATCAATGTTCATTGTGGCGTCTAACAAATTGTCCGCCTGGCTGCCCTCCACACAGGCCAAAGCATAATCGATGCTGATATAACAGCCACGGCAGCCGAGAAAAGGGCAGCCAACGGGCATGTGTGTGTGTGTGGGTGTGTGGGTGTGTGTGTGTGTGTGTGGGTGTGTGGGTGTTCCCAGTAAAAAGCAATATAAACGCACAAATACTGATATGTACATTAAATCACAACAACTTGTCATCGCTGTGCTCACAGCCACATTTCTCTTTTCAATTTTGAACAATGACAACATCATCGGTGCCATGGGGCGTATACGTTATGTGTGCTTCTGTGAATGCTGCGAGACCTCGCTCCAGCTGCACAACTCAATTCATCTGAATTGGATCATATGGCGAATTCTATTGCCCTTTGAGAGTCTCTTTAATGCTGCTCCTTCTCTTTAAGCAACTGCGATTAATAGAATGAAATTGTATTTTAAGGGGATCAAATTTATTATATAAATTGCTTTCATTTGTCTGGCATATAAAGAATGCCCAGCCTGAGTTGGATATGTGAGCGTCGAACTGGCAAATGAGCGATCGCTGGTTCAAACCTAGAGAAAATATATATGTCGCCTGATAATTTCTTTTAGTCACGAATCAGATATAATTTCATACTAGGCACAAATTTATGTTGGCTCAAATAACTTAATTATTAACAATGAAATGTTGCATTAGAATAATAATATAATTTAATGAAATAAAGTAAAACAAAGCCTTCAAAAGGAATATATTTGCTTGGTGCTAAATTAAGATTTGCTCTAACCAATTGATACATAATAGATATGGACTGAAAGAAATACATTTAATTCTATATATTTATTCCAAATTCATTTCTATATACTATATTAATGTAATGAATAGAGGAAGCTTTACAGTTCGAGCCTGCCTTAAGATGGGATTTCGCTTTATTCTAAACTTAAACAATAAACTTAGTTGAGATACGTTTCTTAGAATTATAACTTAGAACTTGGCGCAGCGTCTCGTGCTCGACGTGAGAGCCACAAGTCCACAAGTCTGTTACCCTTTACTTTTGCACGCACTCATCTTAAATGCCAACGTCGCCCCTTGCCAGACCCCTTTGGGCGCCATTCACACTCGTATGTTTGTGTGGCACGGCTCGAATAACAGCATAATTCATTTTGTCACTTGTATCTGCTCGTTATTAAATTGTTTTGTGCAGCCACTCTTAACCTTGCCACACTCATTCAGCAGCCTGGCCGCCCCAGCCCTGGCATACCCTTCGACCGCAGCTCCAGCTGGGAAATTTATGCAAATTATAATACGCAAATGTACAAGTTATGCTCGGGCACAATAAACAAGAAATGTGCAGAGCGCGCTGAGGACTGAGACAAAAGAAACAACTGGCAGACAACGACAACATTAACTCGGCTCGACACGGCTTGGCTTCCCTTGACTTGGCACTCTGCTCTGCTCTGGTTGGGTCTGCCCTGGTCCTGGCCAGGATATATGTCCTTGTGCCCTGGCATAATTGCAAGAGCTGCATGTCTATTTGTCTGACTGCCTGCCTGCCTGCCTGCATCTCACATGCCACATATGCAGCGTGGCTCCCAAAAGGAGTCGCCTTATGTGCGTACAAGTCGAGCTGTTGCCCGACATAATTGCAACAACTGGATTCGTTCTTGACTCTGCCGTTTTCTTTGTCTATGCATTGTCTTTGTGGCCGCATTCAGTCAACACTGTACATAATTGTTATTACTCTATTATAAATGTTTTATCTGGCAACTACTTCAAGTTGTCCATTGATACAGCTTTATTAATAATGACAAATATACTTGAGTGGACATATTTAACACACATTTTTTAAGAATTTACTACTATATTTATATTTTTATTGTCATCTTCCATTTGTTTATTATTCTCTAATTTATTTTTATATTTTTCGTTAATGAGAATAAAAATATGAGTTTACATTCGTAATTACTGTAGAGGTTGAACCGGCGACTTCTCGCTTGCTGGTCTGCCGCGCAAAAACCAAAGCACTTCTTCTCCTGCATCCATTTGAATAATTTCAGCATATATGAAACTTTCTAGTATCTTATTACATCCATCCCCACAAAGATTTCATAATTGCTGCTGAAGTTGAACCTTTAACTTCCCACTTGCTGGCTCGACTCACAAAAATCGAAGTTAATAACTTTCTTGACTTCACTTTAATAATTTTTTAAGTATTTGTATCTCTCCATCACTGAGATTTGAACTTGTACCGGCGACTTCTCACTTGCTAGTTCGACGCACAAAAATCTAAGACATGCACTCACTTGACTTTATGTTAATCATCCTTTTCATTTGCGAAACTGACTAGCATATTATTATTTCTCTCCTCGATAAGCTCCTAATATTTATAATAAATGTTTTTCATAAAAATATCAAGCGCTTTATAAAATCGACTCTGTGTGCGGGGCAACAAGTCCATCAACTGGGTCTATTCAAGTCCGTAGTTCGTTGTTTTATGCGCCCTTTAGAGGCCATAATCCATTGGCATTGGCTGCTGGCCAAACAGTTGGCACTTGGCGGAAGCCATTTCGGCGATTATGAATAACATTTTTTTTTTCCACTCTGAAGCAATATGAAAATGCATAAATTGAAACTGAGACTTGAACTTTGTGCAGCTAATTGAAGGCAGGCAATTCCGGAAAAGAGCTGTGCCAGCCGTTTGATAGATCGCGTCGGGTCAAATGCTCGCAAGCCGATGCCAAAATTTATTCTCTGCTGTTTTTTTTTTTTTCTGCATGAAAATTCAATTTGACTGTTGCCATTAATAAATGAATAAAAGAATATATTTAAACTGAAAAAAAAAAAACATAAATATAAATGAATAAAAGAAGATATTAAAATGATGAAAAAATACAAATTTGTGGGTGCAATTTAAAGGCAGCGACTGGGTAATTAACATTGATGACTGCCCCGACGGGGTGAGGGGTGAAGCGTTGCCTAGAGTAAATAAAGTGCACAGCAATTGCAAATGTCGAGACTTCAATCAAAGTGCCTCAGTAAATTGGCAGCTGCAGCGGATGCAGACGATTAGCCTTTAAGCCTGGCCAAAGGGCAAAGTGTTTAATACGCTGCGTTATGACACAAGCCAAATTAAAGTCCAAAAGAGCTGTGACCAAATTTCTGATATGGGAGCAAGGCAATAATAATAAGCCTTAAACAATTTGTAAGCTGATTATGTTATTTGCACGCGTGGCTGAACTGTGCGCGCGTTGAACTAACAAACGAAAAGTCAGCGGCTCAAATTTAGCTGGAATATTATACATTTTTGTGTTTGCATATTAAAATGTTTTTAATCGCAAAGAAAAATATCAATTACATATTCATATATTCAACAAATAAAGGCATGTGAATGAGTGTGAATAATTATAATTAAAATTCTTTTTTTTTTCTGTGTTCTATCATAATGATATCTTATGTATTTCGTGGCAGCTGCCAGAAAGTCAGTTGGACAGTTTGGTGGATGTAGGGAGTTTCAGCACGAAGCTGATCGAACTATCGCGAAAAGAATTTCAGAAAGTTTTAAAAATATATTTTATTTTTTAAATAAAAAAACACCTAAAAATAAAATTTATTCAACAAACCTTAGATTAAAGGCAGATTTAATCCACAGTGAAGTGATCAAATTAAAAAATAAAAGTAAACTTTAAATAAAGGTCCAAAATTAAGATATATTATTCTCTGAGCAAGCTCTATTTTTTGCACATTGCCAAGGACTTAAAAACACATTTAAAATAGAACAGGTAAGATGTTCTTGTGGGGATCTCCCGACTAGGGGATACGCTGAGCCCTCTTTTTCCAACACCAAATGCAAATATATATACTATTATAGAAGCTACATGTCGGATTTGGTCTAGCTCTAGCTCTTATTAATTACCAAAATTGCCCAAAAAAACCGGATTTCAATATTGATTTTTATCGATTACTTGGAAACGGCAAGTTATCGATTATCGGAAACAAACTCGAGCACTAGGAGGACCTACATCTAAAATTTCAAGTCTCTAGCTCTTATAGGTTCTGATATCCTTGCGTTCAAACATACGGACAGACGGACGGACGGACGGACGGACGGATAGACGGACATGGCTAGATCGACTCGGCTATTGATGCTGATCAAGAATATATATACTTTATGGGGTCGGCGTTGCTTCCTTCTGCCTGTTACATACATTTGGATTTTGCACAAAATAATATACCCTTTTTACCTATTTTCAATGGGTTCAATGGGTATAAAAAGTAAACGTCCCAGAGTAAGAAGTATTATACTCTGAACGAAATACAAATATCAATATAGTTATTAAAGCGCAAAGAAAACTAACAGTTGATTTGATTTGTTAAAATTGTATTATGAATGCAAAATCACGGTCAAATGGATAAATATATCTTTAAAAATTGCCTTTGCACATTGCCTGCAAACATCTCGTGTATATACATTTTTCAAGGAATGCATCAGATTTGCCCCATGACAAGCACCGAGCGTAGGTTGCAAATGTGAGAGCGCGGGGGGGTGCAGGGAACTCGATTGCAGCAAAATGTGCAGAGCACAGCAAACAAGCTGCGAGCAAGGACTACAAATCGGGTGGAAGCCTTTGGCATTTACCTATTGGAAACGCGGCCAGTCATAGCTGGATTTATGCTCAATAACTAACTCAAATCACGTTCGGCAAATGCTTACAAAATGTTACAACAAAATTTTGCACGATGCAAATCTTTTATTGACAGCACGTTTTACTTGTAGACATGCGTTTTTCACATGTTTCCCAACTCATGTGCCTCTGTGCGAATGTGTGCCTGTGTGTGTGTGTGTGTGTGTGTGTGTATTAAAGAAAACTTTGCAAGTAAAGAAAACATAATAATAATAATAATAATAATATTAAACCCAAAAAAGTGTGGCAATTAAATTGATTTCAGTTGAAAATGCATTGCCAGCAATTTGTTGGTTTTTATGCTTGCCTCAAAATGTTGCAACAAATCACACAGCTGCGTTTAATTGAAATATTTATGTATGTATTTAATATAAAAACATTTCGCACTTGCGTTTTGTGGCGCTTTTGATTGAATTCACCTGAAATGTCGGCTCGCTCATAACGTGGCACTAGAAATTGCTTGAATGCCGGTGCCCAATTTATTGATTGATTGATTGATTGCTTGATGGCTGCCACGTGTCGAGCGCCCTTCATTTGGGCCATTTTATTTTTATGGCTAACTCGTAACAAAAAGAAGCTTCACACGTAATTGCAATTAATTTTCATTTAGCACCCAGCAAATCGTGCCAAATCGCAGTACATATGTCTGAGCGCACGGCTTAATGGCCTCCACAAATCTGGCTTCCTTAATCATAAAATAAATGCACAAATAAACAGAAATAATAAAAGAACGTTGCCAGACAAGGCTTCCCGAGACAAACTTGAGGGCCTCTCTTCATTTTCAGTTAACTGGGCTTTAAATATAAAATGTCTGCAGAATTTTAGGAATATGGCTTAAACGCATGCGGCGGGTATATAACAGTACTTAAAGGTAGTAGAACTTTTTTTAAATTTATTTAAATATAATATCCAAAACCTTGAATGAATCTGTCCAGGCAAAGGCTTACAGATTTTGCCAAGGTAAATGAACATTAATAATAATAGATATGAAATATAAATTGCGAATGTATTGAAGAAATAAGCACGAAAGCATAAAAATAATATATAGTTCTAATAATAATAACGATAGTAATAATAAAAGGAATTAAAATAGTAAGAATAATAAAAATAATAATAATAATAATAATAATAATAATAATAATAATAATAATAATAATAATAATAATAATAATAATAATAATAATAATAATAATAATAATAATAATCCTGTTTTACTAATATAAACTGTAAATTTTGCTTAATCAAATGAAAAATCAATTGGTTTGTTAGACGTCATCTGCAACACATTTAAATCAGTGTGATTTGAACCGGCGATCTTCGTGAGATAATTTGTATCTATACACTAACCAATTACAAAACAAATCTATCGAGACTTGAACCGGCAACCTGCTAGAAATTAAGTGAACTATAACAAGTTTTGTAATGAATACTTTAACCAATTGGTTTGCTAAGATCTGTTTAATATATTTTGCTGCCAAATTATAAAACTTAAGAGCACATTATATTCAGTGTGATTTGAACCGGCAACCTTCTGAAAATAAAATTAAGTACATTCAATTTTAACATGAATACTTTTAACCAAATGGTTTGCTAGAATTCATTAGATGCCATCAAGGTATTAAACTTAAGAGCACATAAAATTCTGACTGATTTAAAACGGCGGCCTACTTGATATAATATTTAGCTAAAAACTATTTTTTGTGTTTATATATTAACCAAATTCTTTAATAGGAGACATTTACGAAAGTTGCTACGCGTGATTTGAGCCAGCGACTTGTTACTAGTTAGTCCAACGCTTTGATAAAAAAACAAAGGTTTTCAGCAAATATTGCGCACTTGAGCCAATGAATATTTTGTTTTAAAGTGCACAGATCTAACCGCTTAATCATATTAGACCTCGATTATGCCATGATATAAATATAAATGCAGCTCCATTAGTTTTGTGCTATATTTATTTGCCACTCAAGCTCATATTTAAGCTCTACGCAAATCGCTTTCAACGAGAAACTAACTCTATTTCGCAGCCATGAGATTTATTGGCATATCTATGAGATTATTGCGCTTCCCGGATTAATGCACTAAATGGCACTCAACGTGCTAAAATATAAACTAAACAAAAAAAAATAAATAAATAAACAAAATAACGCTGCAAATATTTATTTATATGTGGACACAAAATGCCACTAGGCAAATATTTGCCTGGGCGTTTATTTGTTTTGTCTAAATAGTCAAAACTTTCGGAGGGTCTGACAATCATTGCAAATGTGTGAAATATTTTCGAGTGCATACAAATTTGAGGCACTGTTGTGTGAAATTTAATTAGTTCGTCAGCTTCAAAATATACCAAAAATTGTTGAACACATTTGCGGCTTAGCAATCAAAGCAAAGGTACTCGACATATTTGTTGCTAATTGTTTTGTTTGCTTTACGGTTCAGTTAATTAATTAATTTTGTAATTTAAATGTAGTTCCTTCCAATTAAATCGCAAAACTCTTTGCTTTATTTAACTAGAAATAGAAATAATTCGAAAAATTGTTTACATTTGCATTTCATAAAATTTGTTTGAGTTTCATGTAGCTGCCCTTTGCACACATTTGTGTGTGCCAATCGACCTGCCACACTCTGCTTGCCACATGCGGCACCATCAATTTCCACAATTTCACGGCTCTGACTTTTGGCTGCCGCCTAAAGCGCAGATACACAGCTTAGTCCTGGCCAGAATAGTGGCCGTAATAATTAGTTTGACTGCGTTTTCACGCAACATGCCCCACGGCCAAACGTGTGGCAGCTGCTACCTGGCGCCTGGCTTGCCAGCTGCCTCTGATTCTTAATCAAAATTGCGCGCATTCCATTGGCCAACGCGCTTTGCACCAAAAACCAGGCTAATGGAAATGCCTGACAAGCCAGCTGGTTAATGAATACTTCGCAAAGCCAAACAGCAGCTCGCAAGTGTTTGCCAAACATGATTGACTATCGTCTATCAGAGAGTTGTCGGATAGTTGCGTCTATATATCCATGGAATAAGAATTTTCTGAAAATATTCAATTTCATTTCAATTCAGAGTTAAAGCTGTATGGAATACAGGCAAATGAGTTGCAATTGATTGGGAAATACTTTTAATGAATTAAGGAGGAGGCTAAGGAGACATTTCCGATATATAAGTATATTCTAGATCCGCATCAACAGACAAGTTGATAACCATTTCCATCTGTTCGTCTGTCTGTTGCGAACTAGTCTCTCAGTTTGAAATCTATCGTTTTTAAACTTTCCGTCTTCCCCTGTTGAGTACGCTGTAAACTGAGCTGGTGCTTTTGATGATTTGATGGAGTAGTACAACCCGATGCTGCAAGGGATAAGGAGCCAGTCTATTCCGGTAGAACAAAACAGTCCCCCTAATGTGACTGGCGAAGGTAAAGAGTTTATCAAAGGGTTACGCCCAGGTATCTTGTCTAGTTGTCCTGCTTTAGGGCCTCAGAGGCTCTTCCTGGTTTATAAATGAAACGGAAACTAAACTTAAATTTTAGTTTGAATTTGCCACTCCAATGAAAAGATTGCATTTCGTAAATATTTACCTTAAGGCATACAAAAGCTTATTTCTATTTATTTCTGATAGTATAAACAAATGATAACAGCGCCCCAACAGCGCCCTAACAGCGCCCCAACAGCGCCCTAACAGCGCCCCAACAGCGCCCCAACAGCGCCCCAATTGTTTTTCTAATATAAATTAATTTCCTATATATATTTATTGATATTCAGTTTACAAATCCATTAAAATATTGCTAGCAATTTCTCCGGCATGTCAGGAGAGTATCTTAAAGTATGTAGAGAATCTCATCTACTTTTTGTCTTTGCCTGCTACCTTACACTCCCTCTCACTCTGTCGCGCTCTATTTCGTCACCCGCTGGGCATTTTGGTTGCCTTATTAGGTTGGCGCCTTGACGGCAACTGAAAGCTGCCCCGCTCGGACCAACTTTGTGCATGCCAATGATACTTTTATACAACTCATTTTTCTTCTACGTCCTTTTTTTTCAACATTTCGTTGCGTTTTTTTCTTTTCTTTGGGCGCGCCGTTTCGCAGCGTCATCGTTGCAACTTCATTGTCAAAGTTGTGCAAGTCGTGAGAGTCGCGCAAGTGGAAGAGAATTCCACAAAAATTGCAGCCCTGTGCGTTGAGCAAATAGCACCAAAAGAAACTGAACGAAACGTCGCCTCCTCTGCGGTATTTCAGTTAAGCGCTAATTATATGTAAATAGATCTAACGCGACGGATGCTTAAGGTGCGAGATAATTGGACACCGCGTTCGCGACGGAAGATGACAACAGACTCGAGTAACTGTAAAGTAAAGAAAAAGCAAAGAAAAGGGAAATAATGAAATAATTTCCCGAATGGTAAGAAAGGTTTTACTGGAATGCAAACAATTTCAAATAAATCAGAAGGTATTAATACTAATATATTTATTATTATATATATTAAATTATGCCATTTTTTGCAATATTTTGGAATATCCAAAATAATTTTAGGAAAACATATGGCTCAGAGCTATATTTATTATACATTAATAAATATTAGTTATGGAATTTGGTTATTTTCTTAGTTTTTTTTTATTTATTTAATTTTTAGAATGTCCTTATTTACTTTCATGATAAATTCAAATCTAGACTTCCGGGGTCTAACTGGTCTGATTAAGCCCAAGTCCAAGCGTTCTGTGGGTACAACTCAAAGTGGGCGTAACCCGTCAGCATTTTGCTGACAATTTATTATGTAAGCTTTTCACTTTTAATCAAATGTCGCTGCAATTAGCCAAAGCCCATTTGCATAAATTCCTTTGCATTTAAGTCATTAGCACCCGAAAAATTTCATTACACTTTGTCGTGCGTGTGCCCGAGAAGAACCCCATTCAAAATATCAAAAAAAGAGAGGGAGAAAAAAAAGAGAAGAAAATGACAAAATAAATGCAGAAGGTGGCTGGGTAAGCAGCAAGAGAGGGCGTGCGGTTGGATAGATAGACGATGTGGGAGGGTTGGCTGGGGGGGAGCCACATGAGCGACAGCAACCAACACGTACAAAACGCATAAACATTCTTGCTTAAGTGAGTTTGTACATAAATATTCCAACTTGAGCTGCAGCTGTGGGTGTCGAAAGGGGGCGGCGGGGGTGTGCGGCTGTGTGTGTGTGTGTGTGTGTGTGCAAAAATAGTCAAAATGTATTCGAGTGTTTGGGTTAGCTCAGTTTCAGTTTCAGTTTCAGTTTCGGTTTCGGTTTTTGGTTTCGTTTGCATTTGCAGTTTTATTTATATAGCCGCAGGCGTTCCAAAGGCAACTACAAAACCATAAGAGAAAAAATGTTTCACT
Organism: Drosophila novamexicana; assembly: GCF_003285875.2. NCBI lineage: Eukaryota > Metazoa > Arthropoda > Insecta > Diptera > Drosophilidae > Drosophila > Drosophila novamexicana. The sequence continues at coordinate 8,044,592 of NW_020824787.1, forward strand.
TATGTGTAACTGTACGCCTTTGGCGTTTTACAGGCTGAGTTTAATCTATTTAAGCTGCTCTTAAATATAATATTCAATTAAAGGCATTCTTTACGCTTTATTTTGTTACTCTTTAAATTTAAGAAATGATCTGAAGTCAAATGCATAAATAACAGATATATATAACAGCATAGTTATCCTCGCTCACTCACTCTTGCGCTCTCCCGCTCCCTCTCTTCCTATCCTATCCTGAAATGCAGCAATTACCAACATAACAGCTTTCATATTATGCAAGCGTCCGCTGGGAACTGCGAAGGCAGCAACAACTGTTCGACAGTTGTGAAGTAACTGTCAAAAAACCAAAAAAAAAAATAAAAGACTTCAGTTGCTAACTTTACTCGCTTTATTCGCACGTCTAGCGGCGGCTTAAGAGAACCGATTAAAGAGCGACAACGCGAAGAGAGCAAAATGTACGCGCAAAACACATCACTGACCTACATTAAGCGGAAATTTATTTGTGCCGGCTGCCAAATTGGTTCCCCAAACGCGTTGCCCTTATGACTATGACGGATATGGTTGGGTTTCTGTTCAGCTGTCGACTTGGCTCTGTTTACGTTGCTGTTGTTGTTGTTGTTGTTGTTGCTTTTCTTGCTTTTCTTGTTGTTGTTGTTGCTGTTGTTGTTGGTCATTGGCTCTAATAATAATGGTTTGTAATTTGCATAAATAATGCTTGATTTTTGCATCGATGGCGTCCGCCCTCTCTGTATGTGTGTGTGTGTGTGTGGTTAGTGTGCGTGTGCTTGTGTGTTGCTGCATTTTAAATGATTGAATGGTTTTGCTTTGTGAAGGCATGTTTAGTTAGCTAGCTGGCTAGATGAACTAAATTATTTCGATAAATGGAGAAATTTAATTTAAGTGTAAATTTGTAAAGCTTTGCAATTAGATCAATGCAAGTTACCTCGTTAAGAACTTGAAAATAAATTGTCAATTATAAAAATATTAAATTAACATAATAATTGACTGTCAGGAAAAACAGAAAGTCGAAATTTATATATAATTTTTATTGGCAACCGAGTTTTCCAAGTCTCTTCTGAATCAGAAAAATGTTTGATAAAACTTATTATTCAAGCAATATAATGAAAAATAAATAAAAGTTATATTTTTGACCGATTTTTCCAAATGTAAGCATTTGATTATTTACAGTCGTCCGATTCTACAGATTCTATAGATATATTGTGATGAGTTTGGTTAATAAATCAGATAAAGCTAATATAATATAATAGTCTGATAATCCTTATAAGGTTACAAGGAAAATATGAATTATTTTACCAAATGCACACACATCTAGCATAGGAAAATAATAAAATATTAATAAGCTCATCATTGTTTTTTTTTTTTTTCATTTCAATAATCAATAATTGATTATTTGTCTAGCTAATTATATGCATAATTTGTTTAAAAACCGAAAACAATGCATTTTCTATTGGTAAACCTCAAATTATGCATTTAGCGGGCGCTGCGTTGTTTACATGACCGCAAAAGCAGCTGGTTAACAGCGGGCTGTTAAGTTTAACATGGCCGCGCTCTGTGCAAGTGTAACTCTTAAGCGTACGCTGCGCTCTCTTGCAATGCCTGCACGCATACACACACACATACACACACGTGTCACACACAAGCACATCGAGCAACTTCGTTGCCGTGTTAGTCGGTAACTTCGTTGTTCACTTCGAAGCGGCACGAACTTCGCGACTCTCTGGTTCGGCAAAGCCGATGGCCATTAAACGAGAAGCAACGAAGCGCAGCGTCTGGCCACTTGGTGTAATCAGTGCGTGCTGCTAAGTAAATTAGTTTAGTATGATTTTAGTGCGCAACGTTGACGGACGCGCCGCGCGACAATTCGCTAAGCAGCATTACAACAACGACAACGACAACGATATCGCGCTCGTGTCTTTTTATCTCGTCTTTGTGTTAGTGAGAGTGTTAAGCGTAACGGTACTTCGATTCAATTTCATATGTGTGGCCAATAAGTGCGGCCCCGGGGCATTTAACGGCACGCGCCTGAAAGCATGCAGCAAAAAATTAAATACTGTACGTAAGAATATTACAAAAATAAACAATAATAATAAGTAAAAGTCGCGTTTGCTTAAAATTTGCATTTTCATCATTTCCCACGAAGTTTCACGCAAATTGACTCCATTTGCCGCGTCGACCCTTTTTGGTAAGAAAAGGATTTCTTTTTGTCTTTCTGCCGCTGTTAACTTAGACTCCGCTTCGCTGTCCTGTTAACTATTCGACTGCAACTTTGAGCTGGGTTTGGGCCTTGATTGCATTCTCACTCGAGCGTGCTTCATTATGACAGATATTATTCAACGTGCAGCCTGTTGCAATAATAATAAAAAAAAAAAAAAAAAAAAAAATTAAATAAAATTTATAAAAAAATAAAACCAAATATAAAAAATAGAGTTAAAGCAAAGACAATAACCATTGCCATGTTTATGGGGCATAGCATGGCATATAGAATAGCTCTTATGCAATTAAATTGCGCTATTTTTGCAGCATTTGTTTTGTTTGAAACATAGCTGATTTTTTTCTTTTTGCGCTCAAACAAATTTTTTTAATTGAACAAAAACCACAACAGAGCGCATTGCGCTTGTTTTTCTATAATTAAGTCATGCAATAATATTTCTACCATCAAATATTAATCGAAAATTTGGAGGTTTTTTTTCTAAAGCAGAGAGCGAGAGCAGAGCGTAGTTCCACTTTTGTGGTCAATCAAAATAGCTTTGAAAATATTAAACAAATGTTCAAATCATAATATACAGTACGCTGTATATAAGCCTAACATATTTGTAAGTCAGTCTCCGGCAATATATTTTCTATATAGTCTCTGCGAAATATGGCTGGCAACGTGCCCTGCTTTTATTGCGCCCTGGTCGGCGATCGCGGCACCGGAAAGACGAGCTTCACTTTGCGCCACCAGACGGGCGAATTTGTCAAGAAATATCGGCCAAGTTTAGTTTATAGCAATTGCCTGCTCGAATTCCATACAACCAAGGGCGATATTCAGTTCAGTGTCTGGAACACGGTGCAACTGAACGATTTGTACTTTCTGAATGTCCAGTGTGCGATTATTATGGCCGAGGCGAATGCCAGTAAATCATTTATCCGTGTGCCCAGCTATCAGAGTGAGCTGCGGGCACACTTTGGCGACATTCCAATTGCGCTCTGCGGCAATAAGATGGATCTGGGCACGCGCGCCTCGAAGTCATATCAGCTGTACTTGCCGAATGCCGATACGTTTGAGTATTTTGATATATCTGTCAAGAAGACGCTCAACTGTGAGCTGCCATTCCTATGGCTGAGCCGTCAACTGCTGGGCAATGCCGAGCTGCAGTTTGTTGCCAAGCCGGCGCGTTTTCCACCAGACCTACCCAAACGTCACTGGGAGAAGATATTTCTGGAGAACGAGTTTATCAACCAGGTGCCACCCATTGCGGATGACGAGTGGTAATCCTTTGCAGGTTCCTCGATTCCTCGATTCACGAACTTCAACATATATGCATACATATCTATTTTTTTAGTTAAGCAATACACTTCCATTCAACATCTATGTGAACTACTTTTGCTCTACTTATGGGCTAATGTTGCCTTCCTTCAAGATCCTTTCTTCCTGAGATCAGGAAGCGCCAATTTATCCAGCTGCGCCTGCCTGACTTGCCGTGTGTGCATATAGATTTTGTGGTTTCCTTTTAGAACAATTTGTCTGAATCCTTGCTGCAAACAGTAAACATGTCGATGTCAACCGAATCGGTTCATAGTTTACATATTGTCAATCTATTCAGCATGAAGCTTAGGGACGAAAGACTACATACATTTAACATTTAATATAGCTTAGTTGTACATCTAGCTATCGCTTGAGCTTGAGTAAGTCGAGAGTTTATAATATGCCCAATTAATATTATATCGCATCACATTAGAAATCATAGGTTTCCAGTTGCAACATTTAGTTCTGTGTCGCACTCTAAACATGGCTAATGAAAAGTCGAAGAGCTTTTAGCTAGAACTAACAAATAGCGCTAGTTTACGTTTGGCCATATTGCCAGCCACACACACGCACGCACACACACACTCACACACTCACACACACTCGCTAACTTGCCATAAAACCAACATGAAATTTGGTGCATCCACTGAACGACCCTCGCTTGTGGCTGGCCATTCCATAACCAAGCTGAAATATGCGCGAACCAGAGGCGTCCGCAAGGGGGTTGGCATCTAGGCTAAGAGCTAAGAGCTAAGAGCCCGTTCCTAATATAACTAAACCTTAATATCCCGATTGGGAACTTAGCTAAATTAAATATTCATATTGTATTTCTAATAAAAAATAAATTAATTTTATTTAACAGACATTAAGACATTGTGTTCCCTTTTGAATTTATTTACAAGAATGTTGGGTATCCTTTGCCCTGGCAACCAATTTCTAAAAGTCGCCTTTTGCTGAAAATAAATATATAACAAAATATTCCTTGTTCAGGACTCTCATTGTTAAGAGGCTTCTGCTTAAAGTGAATATATTTATATCCTTTGTATATTTTCTCTTCGACATTTTCTCCTCGACATTTTCATTTCTCGTAGCCTTCTGTTTAAAATAAAAATATATTATATTAAAAGTTACCCAATAAAAATATATATATATATATCCTGATTATCCTTTGCTCTGTTCGCCAATTTCTGCAAGTTTCATGCCTTAAAAAAAAGATATATGTGTATCCTAAAAAATAAATATATCCATATCCTAGGTTTCCTTTGTTCTGAACCCCCTAAGCCCATAAATGTATTTTCTTGCTCAAAACAAATATTTATATATAAAAATTTATAATCAATCTTAAGATTTCTATTCACACAAATTGAGTTTTCAATTATGTATTCTAAGTTTAAGCTAATGTAAGTCTTGAATTAATTAATTAATTATAACAAGAAAATGAAACATAAAATGTAAAAGAAATAAGTTAGAAAAAGGTTAATTTAAAAACTAACCCTTCGCGAGTTCCTCTGCAAGCCACTGACACACACACACACACACACACACACACACACACACACACACACACACAGCGACACACACATACATGCGAATGCCCTGGGCCGTCGGCCTCGTGTGCGTGCGCTGCAAATATGTATTTGATGCTCTTTGTGCGGCTTGAACGGCATTTTGTGTTCGGGCGATGCTGTCCGCTAATTAGGCAATATGCACTCGATTCTGTTATAATCATTAAACCCAGCAAATGCATGACTACCACACACACGCACACACACACACACGCACACACGCACACACGCACACGCATACAATTTGCATAGCATAGTTTCAGGCATTGCAAAATATTTTGCTTAAATGGCGACGCTCGCAATTCGAGCAACAATTAAAAACCGCCAATAATTTTGGTAGCTTTGAAATCAGTTGAAGCTGTTGCTCATTTCGGTTTTGGTTTTTGAAAATAAATGTTATTGCTTAAACATGCCAGAACGAGAACTAGCCGACTGTTATATACTCTTCTCGTGGAATATTTTTGCTATTAGACAAATTTAAATGAAAGTCTAGTTAAATTTGACGAAGTTGTTAATGGCGAAGACTTTCAAGATATTTTGTAAATTTTGATATTTGAAAAAGTTTTGTGCAATATTTTAGCACATTTTTCTTAAATTTTCCACAAAGCTTACATCATAGCGAATAATTGGGGCAATAATTTACAAGGTTATTATACCTAATTAAAAACTATCGAACATCCCTAATTATTAAGGTACCGAGATTTTAACACCCTTCAAGGCATTTGCCTTCTGCAGATATGTGAGAATATTGAAGTTCAGTAAAAATATCTTTGAAAACCTTTGCAAAGTTTAAGGAAGATTGTGTTAAGACTGGGAGACTAGTTCGCTTATAAATAGACAGTGAGGCAGACGACTAGCCGAACATGGCTATAACAACTCCGTTGCTGATGCTGATCTAGAATATATACAAATTATGGAGCCGGAGGTGTTTCCTTTTATGCGTTGCACATTTCATAACAAAATTGTAATATCCTCTACAAGGTTAGAAAAAGGAACAAAAACGAATTCTATATGTTTATAACAAATCTTAATTTGTCTCTCAAAACGGAGAATCAGTTAGAACTCGGTAAACAGATTAACAATTTCTGCTCTTCTGGAGCGTATTATAAGATTTTTATATATATTGTCTTTTATGTATCTTTGCAACTTAAGGTTCGATTTTGTCTTCCTCTGCGCTTTTTATATATTTAAAAACAAATTTTGATGGGATTCAAAAACAATTCAAAATTTTGTTACCCATTCTAGATTGCCGTATCCTGTATATATTGTTTTTTGATAAACTTATAGTTCCTGTTCATGCCACGACAGATACGCTAAAGTTATTTAACTTTTGATTTTATTTAATATGTGTCTCAGAGTCTTTCCGGTCCGTCACGTAGGCAACTTAAAGTCAAAACTTTGCAGATGGCTGGCACGGAAAACCTACAGGAAACGGATGTGAGCGAAAGCAAACACGTGTTGGGGAAAATCTTTGCTGCAACAATGTAAACACTCGCCTTCAAATACACACCCCACACACGCACACACACACACACACACACACACATGCACACACACACTCGCACAGACAGCCCTTACCCTCATTGCATATGTAAACCGGCTTGTAAGCTGGCCAATTTTTTATGTATTTATGCATTTCTTCCTCTTATAGCAACATCCCTCTGCTTGCCCATTCTTGACTCGCGTCCGACTTCGTATTAAAATTGTCGGTGGAGAAAATGCAGCAGGGCAACAGCAACATTGCCACGCCCATCATCCCATAGTAGGTTAATCAAATGCAAGGCGAAAAAAATTGCAATACGCGGTTCTGTGCAGCCGGGGGCCGGGGGCTGGGGAGCTGGGGCTTACGGCCGTGCTAGTTAGTGTGCGCGGGTGTCAGAGCTCGTTGGCGTCGCTTTGTGCGTTTGTGTGCGTGTTATATTAAAAAATTTTCCAGCCGAGAGAAGAGGAGACCAACAGCAACAGCAGCAGCTGCTGCTGCTGCTGAGTACAAAAGAAAACTGACAGCTGACGCGGAGACGTGGACAGTGGGACACTGGGACAGGGATGTGGACGTGGACGTGCAGATATGGCGGATAGGACACGGACTTGATTCATTTTACTCGATATCCAACGAGCTGCAGTCACAGCGTGAATTGCACGTCTATTCTGCTCGACTAACTCAAATTAACTATTCAAGTGAATGCTTAAATCGTTCAAAAATATATACAATGAATGTGCATTAGCTGCACACAGATATAGAAAATTAATCAACTAGCTTACGGGTTTAATCTTCTAACTTTCATCTAAATGCGATCTACTTTAAGTCTAGGGAGAAGGATATATATATGACTGAGTGGTCCAATTTATTTTATATATATTTTTTAGATCTTATCTTCTTTATTTGTATTTCCTTGTTTTCCTTTATTTCATCATTTTGCTTCACCTCGCTTTCACTTTTTCTTTTCACAGAGTGCCCAACTTGACTTTTTAACAAAATACTTATTAATAGCTTAAGCTTCGATTGCTTTACAACACTAGCTGTTGTGGCTGTTGCTTTTTGAAAGTTTACATTTATGTACACTCTTTACAGGCCCTTCAAATATCTCAAGATTCTCGGAATAGTCGATAGCTTTACAGAACTTCTGCTCATATACTTTCAATTATTTGCCAACAAGCCATTTCTTGGTCTGCAAGTAGATAAAAGTCGCAGGTATAAAATATGAAGAACATGAGAATTAATATAGCTTAGCAAGTTTCAAATGTTTTACCCCAATCAAATGTTAGTTTTGAGAAACTTTTCTGTTAGTTTACATCGGACTTAACTTTTTTCTAATATTGCAATAATTTAATAAAATGTATAAAAGACAACAATTTGAAGAGCCTCCCGTTCCGAGCAGCTTGTCCCTCGGCTTGTCACTTTAACCTGTAGTTAACCTATGTTTACTTTAACCTGTTGAGAATTATAAGCGTCAGACAATGAAAAAAGGCGAAGCAAGCAAAAGAAAGCCATGCAGGGCAAAACCTGAGCACTTTTTAAATATTATGAAACGTCATCTCCAGTCTAGTTTGGAAACAGATTTATGTATTTAGTTATAAGTGAAGAAATTCGTAAGCTTGAACAATTGTAAAATGTGAAAAAAAAACCAGAAGGGCTTTGGACAGCGACTTCCGTTTGGAGTCAACTGTTTTGGCAATGCCACAGAACAGTTGTGTGCCAACAGTTCATACAAAACAAAATACTTAGTTACCAAACACGAATTTGCCAGACAATTTTTTATGGTATTTGGCTTAATTTGGAACGCTTGTATGCATATTATGAGCGACAGCTAGGTAGCCGACAGCTGGATGCCAGCAACACCTTTGTGAGTTCGCCCAAAATGATGCCAGCAGGTGACATAAAACAAGCCCGTTATGTGACAAGCTGCTGTTGCAGCAGTCGCCGACACGCAAGGCTGGCTGTAAGGAAGGGAAGTGCAAAGGAATGCGGCACAGAAACATCGCGTGAGCAAAGTGAAATATAAACGATGTCTGGAAAAGGTGGGAGAAGTTGTGGCTGAGGGTGAGGATAAGGTGAGATTGGGAGTGAGGGTGCAAGCATTTGTTATTTTGTAGCCGAAATAAGCGAAAGAATGCAGGATTAGCCGCCCAAAATGACAGTTGAAATCATTGGCCGCCATTTTGTTTGGACAAGCCGCGTGCGCCGTTGCCACATTTCATTGTTTGTCATTTAACGATTGACAGTTGGTGATAAAAACGAAAGCGAAACGAAATGAAACAAAACGTAGCGCAAGCCAAAAACAAAGCCCAGCACAAAAGCCAAACAATAAGCACGGCACAAATAAAACAGCAGCAACAACAACAACAACTACAACAACAGTTTAGCAATAACAGCAACAACAACAGCGTAACAATAACAGCAGCAGTAACAGCACCTCCAGCTGCCAGTGTTGACAATCGAAATGTAAATGTTAATGATGCGCCGCCAAAAGGTGTCAACTGCTTAGCCAAAATTGCTTCTTGGCTCAAGATTTTCTTTTTCCTGCCTTCGTTTGTGTGTGTGTGCGCGTTCGTTTATGTCTGTGTGTGTCCGTCTGTGAGTCTTTGTGTCCTTTTGGGCTATTTATCATTATGACATTGTTTGGCTTTCGGGCTGATTTGACTAGGGAGCGCCATCTGGGTCGCTTGGGTCTCCAAGCTGTTAATCAAAGCCAACACAAAGTTGCGAGCGAACATTCAACTTGGGAATATTTGGATCAAATATGAGTGCATCTCTTAACACGCTGAGCATCTTGAGAAAATGCTTCTTGAAGATGCGCAACACTTTCTAATAGGCTGCATTAAAAAGCCTGAACATATTTGTTTAAAGCTTTAATATCTTTTAATTAGATTTGAAATGGAATTTTAAGTCCTTTTAATTATTGAAAATTGATTATTTATTCTAGTCTCAAAAGTACACAAATATGATGTGCATTGGGCTGTTGAAAATAGTTTAGTATATCAATAGAATAAGTTTAGTTGAATTTTGATTCCGTTTCCAATCTGCCTTTTCAATGGCAGAACGCCAAAACAACAAATTAAATGTTTATTCGTTTTCTTTGATGCCTCAGGCCTCTAAGCAGAACAACAAACTAAATATTCAATCAGCCTTTGTTTGTTTCTCCAAGCATAATATTTATAACTAGTTTTATTTATTTCTATATAGTTTTCAAGGTTACAGCATGTTTGTGTCCTTTTATTGGATAACTGCAAATTTCTCCATTTTAGTTAAATTTGTATACCCTGAACGCATTGTAAATGGGTCAAAAGGGTATTATGTATTTGTGCAAATGTATGTAACAGGCAGAAGGAAGCATCTCCGACTCCATAAAGTATATATATTCTTGATCAGCATCAATAGCCGAGTCGATCTAGCCATGTCCGTCTGTCCGTATGTATGAACGCAAGGGTATTTTAGAACCTATAAGGGTTAGAGACTTTCACCTTCAGCTGTGGGTCCTCCTAGTGACTGCGCAGATCGAATTTGTTTCCAAGCAATCGATAAGAATTGATATCGTAAATGTTAAGAGCTGGAGTCACCAAACTCTCAATATTACTTATTTATTGGTGTGGCTGTTGAGCAAGTAATTCGGTCGGTTGCAAGTTCAAGCCCGGTTTAATGTCGACCCTTCAGCAGTGCATATTTGGAAACGGAAAGGTCACCACAATCCGCATCAAAAATGTTTATATATATATGCACTATTTGTGGGCTGACATTAAATTACAAAGAATCTGCCACCAATGCGTAAGCCCTGGCTGATAATCATTTCACATTTACTCAATTACGCCCATAAATGTCAGATCCCGGCCCTGTTTGGGCTAGCCGGCAGTTGGAAAGAGAGAGGCAAATGGAGGTTATGGCCCGAAACACGACAACCGGTTAAGCCAATTTATTAAATAAAAAACCATTTGTCACACATTTTATTCAAGTTTTCAACGCCGGCTTTTTGTGTGCGTGCTATCTTTATGACATTTCCAGCGGCCAATGAAACTGAAACCCCAAAAGCCATAAAGCAAAAAAATATATATATTAAGGGGGAAAAAAAAACAGTGGAAAAGCTGGCCAAAAGAGCACAAAGGGCGATGAGCAAACGAGCTGGACAAAAGGTCAGGCTGACATTTTTCTTCATTAATTTCACCTGGTCAACTGATAAAAAGCCAAACGACGACAGTTTCTGTAGATGATCATAAAAGTAATATGTAATAACCAGATAATAACAGTGACAAGCAACCTTTTTATTTTATATCATTTCGTTTTATTTTTTTTTTTGTGATTTTCTGTTACGTCTAACGACAGATTGTGGTCGTTGTCAGGACTTGAAACAAGTCGAGAGCCTAAAGACAATGCCGCATAGAGAGTCCTTATGGCGCACCGCAATTAGTTGATTGCCGAGGCTCAACTCCATCAAAGATTGTAAGTGCTTTCAATTTCATAGCTGTCCATGCCGCTGTCAGCCCCGCTCCACTCTCCGCCTCTAGCTCATTTTGGCCAACGCTCTCGACGGAAATTAAACTTGTCCAAAAGTTTAAATGCCTTTCTGCCGCTTTCCGTTGTGTTTCGCTTGACTTTTGTTCTCAAGTTGCCATTGCTATGCCACCCTCCCCTCCCCTCCCTCGACACCCGCCCCCTATCCAAGGCTCTCTCTTCCACATAGTAGTAGTTTCAATCTTGGTACATTTATTGTGTGTGCTCACTCGCCGAGCTTTCTAATTTGCTCGCTGCAAGCAATTAAACGAGGCATCCGTTTTGATACTCAGCTGCGGAGCAAGCTACTCCTCCTCCTCCTCCACCAGCCTCTGGGGCACTTCCCTATGCATGCGGTTGATCCATTTGCTAGCTGCTTATGCAACAAATGAAGCATGTCAAGTTACTCATACGCCTCGTTATGCCGCTTCAAAAAACAGCAAATTGCGCTTACCTGGCTCAAGTTTATCATGTGAAGAGCCTCGACTATAACCTTGTTTTAATTCATATGCCTCTCTAGTAGCTCTAGCTATATGAATGGGCTTGTGTAATTAAAAAGCGGCTAGGATTTCCTACTCGCCGGCATTCAACATTAATTTAAACTGTTTCTCCTTGCCATTTAAAGAGCCTACTTAAATTTAAATGTGTTCAAATAAACCTATATATGCTTTATGCATTCGGTTAAGCCAAACACAAAGCTTAAGGTTCAAACTCCCGAGAATACGTATTTTACTTGTTTGCAATCGCAACTTAGTTTATTATAGCTTGAGAGTTTTATCTTTGATGAGATATCAATCGTTTCCAATTTAACTTTAACTGATATAGTTATATATTCTTTTCAATAAATAAAATGTTTTATTAATTTCATAATTTTAAATATTATTATTTCGTCAATTGTATGCCTTAAACCTTTATTAAAACTAACATATTTGCAATAGGAATCAAGTTTTCTTAAAATGCAATAAGTGAAACTTCAAAGTGTTCTATTGTATTTTAAGATAATTTGTAACTTATAGATTTATATCTCTAATCATATATTTTATTTCGTTTTTCAGTTTAATTGTTGCTCTGTTGTTTTTAATCAAATGTAAGTTTTCTATTTAATTTAAATTTCAGCCGGAAAACGCCGGGTTATTGCCGGTAAATATACTCTCCTTATGGGTTAAGTGTGGCTTGAATAAGTGCCTTACTTTGCCTTAAACGAACTTGAAACGGTTTGTAAGTAGTTCAGCTAAAATCGAGTTTCAACTATTTCTAAAGGAATATTAAATGGATTCAGTGGCTGTCTTTCCCCCCTCTCCCACCCACTCTCTCGCACTCTGTTTCAATGATAACCGCTGCTCATGCAACCATAATTAAGCCACAAAGTTGCCAACTATTAATACCGGCTATATATTCGCTGTTAGCACATTATTTATAAGCACTCATGGACGCCGGCGCAGTGGGGGCTATTTTTATGCAAATGCATAAATAATGAAATGATATTTAATAATGCCATGATGAAAACTAACAGAAGTGCACAAAGCAGTTAAATAAATAATGCAACAAAAATGTGTTATAATAGCAATAATGAATACGCGTAGAGCAAAAAAAAAAAATGAATTAAAACATGCCATGCATTTTGATATCATTTTTTAATATATTGTCTTGTTCTTTCATTTGCAGCGGAGCACATTGTGGACTCGAAAGGGAATGTACGCTGCGCAGCGCCTGCAGCTATGCAATGGAAAAATGTATTTTGCCACTCAGCCAAGGGCTGAACAAATTGTTGCGCGTAAATATTTAACAGTCGCAATGAATTGCATTTGCTGCAATTGAAAGTAAGAGCGAGCAGCTAAAGAACACATTTTCGCACAGATAAAGAAATATGCGAGTCGAGCAAACAAACTATGCAACGCGCAAACATTGACAAAACCCAGCCAAACAAAATAGCATAAAAAATACAAAAAAAGCGACAGAAGAAGAGAAAAACAGCAGCAAAAAAAAAAAGAAAAAAAAAGAAACGCATAAACAAATAAAAATGAAAATTAAAATATTTCCGCTGACAGCGGATGTAACGTTGGCGCAGCGCCGGCGCCGCGTAATGAAACTGCAGCGGAAACATAAAATGCCGGAAATATGCTCATGGCTAATTGTTGCCGCTGCCGCCGCCTCGGCCACTTGGCTGACCTTCTCCCGGTCCCTGGCCGCCGCCCAGGATGACGACGACAGCGAAATGCATCAGCATCACATGGATCTGTTGCACCATCAGCAACAGCACTCGGATTTCATTATTGGCGAATCCGAGGAACGGGATCACATAGCGCATCATTTGGGTAAGTCGAAAATGGATGATATAAAACTACAAAAATAAACCAATTTTATAAGTTAAATTAACACAGAAAGTCTACGTTTAATTCAATATATACTACTTCAAGAGTTTCGATTGAAAACAAATCAATTTGAATACAATTCTATAATATTATCTTGACAAAATTATAAATAATATAAAAAATAAATATAACAAACATTTAATTTATTGCAAAAAAAAAATTATAAAAATATTTAACATTAAGTAAGAAATAAATTGAGAAACAAAAGATAATATATTATAAAAAAATTACAAACATTTTTATTAGATATAATAAAAGAAACTTCAAAATAGTTTCGTTTTAAAAAATTAAACGTAAAATTGATAACGAACGAAAATATATCATACAAAATAAAACTCATTCAAAAGAAAATTCTTTTTAACATACAATAAGAGATACTTGAAAAGTGTGTCGATTGCAAGCAAAGCTAAGTCAAGTAGAACTTTGTGGATAATCTGGCTTAGTACCTTACCGAGTTTCTCATAGTGCTCAGTGGAAATTCCTAAAGCCGTAGCGCAATAATACGATCTACTCGTGCAAGTCCTTTGACAAATTTAAGCGTCTGAAAGCACGAGTATCTTATATTTCACAGATAAATTCCAGCCACGTCACGTTGGTTCGATTTTTGCCGCCTTACTCTGGCTGACACTAAGTCGGACACAGGGCGCTGGGCGCTGGGCGTTGGGCGGAGTTATCACGCTCTATTTGCGTTTGCTTTTGCTTAGCACAAGGTCAACTTGGCGCGGCTGCCAAGTGCCAAACAAACTTTTCAGTTGCCTCTCCGCCCGGCGCGGCCAGCTGTGTGTCACTTGAGCGGAATTATGTGACTGACGGCCGGTGAATGGGTTGTTGTGGGGGTTAAGGGGGTGTGGATGGCCAGTTTGGCTCATTGCACACTGTTGGAGGACAGTTTGGAGCACGTGCTTGGCCGGGTTTAGTGGCTCTTTAAATTGGCCCCAGAATAATTAAAGCGCCCACATGGCGTATGCGTATTCGCATTCGCATTCGAATTGTGGCTGTCGTGGCCGTGCATACACTGTTACGTCTGTGTCTGTGCCCAAATGTACTCACACACACACACATACATACAACACAGCCGCATGCCAGCCGAGGCAAGCCCAGAGCCATGTTTGTGGCCACTTAAGTTTTCTTTGTCCATGACTTGTGGACTGCTGCTGCTGCCGCTGCCGCTGCTCCTGTGGGTGCTCAACAAGTGGACAACAGTTGACATTGTTGTACAATGTTGAACCGCTCAAAATCCGTGTATTTGTATCTGTGTGCGTGTGAATGTCTGCGTTTGTGTGTGTGTCTGTGTGTGCTTAACATGAAAGCATCTACTTAGGATACTGGCGTGTGAGACACACAAAGTGATTGACACTCTGATTGATGGCGCTTTGGGTCGTTGGCCAGTTTTGGGTTTATGACTTGACATGTTGACCAAGTTTTTACATTGTGAATGCACTGAATTTAAAGCAAATGTTCAGAGAAAACGGCTGGCCACAAGATCTGTGAGACATGTACGATGTAATATGAATAGTTGAATAATGTGGTCTGTGTTTAACGTTTCCCATGAGAATAAAGAGACAACTTTTATATTATATATTAGCACAAAATAGCAAAAATAACTCAATTGTTGTTATTAGCACATATTAATGTTAATTTTATGATTATTATGAATTTTATTATTATTATCATTATTATTATTATTCCCATTATTATTCTTATTATTATTATTATACTAATTTATATTCTTGGCTAAAGTTAAAAAATGTAACTTTTTTTTGTTTATTTTACAAAGAGGATAATATTTAATTAATATTATCTTATTTATTTATATTATATTCGAAATATTAGTATAAATATTAACCAATTATTAAAATTTAAAAATGTAAAAAGTAAAAATGCTTTTTGAGGATAATTTTAAGAACTGCAAATATAGAGATTATCTGAATGTCTATTGCCTATTTTGTCCCTAAAACTTGAGCTTTTTTCAGCAATTTAATCATATAATCGTTTTAAGGCCAACATTGCCAGCTCGTGTAACCAAAAGTTTTTTAGCGGATTAATCAAAGTGCAGAAATAATTAAATAGCTACAACTCAGAAATCTATTTAATGCGCCATATATTTATTAATGTATAAACTAAAAAAGTTTACCATTCAGCTATCAAAAACTTTTCGCCTCAGTCAGGCATGCCAGATAGTCTGCCAGTTTGCTTTTTTTAATGGCATTTTAATCACGTAGTCAAAACTTTAGCGCTATATCAATTTTTACTCTACCCCCCTCCGCTCATTCAGGCAGATCTTTTGGCATTTCTTAACGCACGTTTCGTGTGTTGGCGCTGACTTTGTCAGTTTAAATTTCTTGCTATGATTTCATTTGGCTGTTTCTCATGTGCATTTCGTAATGTTTGCTGTGCTTTTTATTTTTTGTTGAGCTTGCCACGCCCACTTTGCAGTGTGCAGGCAGCCATGCCCGGCAGGCCTCATTCCCCTTTGCTGCAATTGTTTGACAATTTTTCAACAATTTCCCAACTGACTGCAAAATTGACGCTCTGCCTCTTGCAGCCCTCCCATTGCCATTTACGTCATTCTTTCACAGTGTTTGTGAGTGCACGTATGTGTGCGTGTGTGTGTTTGTGCATCTTTCACACGATTTTGCGTTGCTGCTGAAAGTATGCAACACTTTTTTGCGCTCTACATTGTTTAGCCCGTCGTTCGGCCGACGGGGCGGATGAGCTACGAGCAGAATAACAGGAGCAGCTGCAGCAGCAACAAATGAGAAGAAGAAGTAGAAGAAGGCAACGACAATCACGGCTGTTGTTGGCCTTTGAGGCGTTCTGTTGCTGCTTTATATCTGTGTGTGTGTGTGTGTGTGTGCGTGTGTGTGTGCGCTCTTGTTGTTGCTCTTTTTTAGCTTTTGTTGCTGTAATTTGTATTTTATTTTGTATCCTCCGGTTTTGTTTTCGCTTTTGTACACTTGAAAAGCATGCTTAAAGTTGGAACACAAACGTTGAAGTAGAAATATGTACACTATTTTCAGTAGATCAGAGAGATGAGCAGATGTTGAAAAAACTTCATCTTCTATGTCTATATCTATATCAGTTTACAAGCCTTACTGGCTGTTTCTCTCTTTCTCTCACTCTCTCTCTCTTTCTCTGTGTGCGTCTACGTATATATAGTTTCTCAGCTGGGAAACATAACTGTCTATACATTATATAAATAATAAGAAAAATTGGCTTATATATAATATATTTTATTAAAGTGCAAGACTCTTTCACTCTTGGTTTTGTCCCTGCTCGCATTGCCATTTACACTGCTTCACACTTGTAATTCCCAACAAGTTGAAGCTTTCAAGAGGTGCTAAGCTGTTTGCCATGCTGGAGTGGATAGCTGATTCCGCGGGCGTAGGTTAAGTTAGATTTCTGCTATGTTTATATATTTATAAAAAAAAAAATCTAGAATAAAACATTGATATGAGTATATTATTTTTATCTATCCAATCTAAATCTTAATTGAAATAAAAAATAGGAATTAAATGTGCATATAAGATAAAATTTGGATTTTATATTTGAGCTGCAGTTCAGCAGAGAAAAATTAATTTTTTATAAAATTGTAGAGGATATTATACGCATAGAAGGAGATATTATATTATATAAAGCTTAGCATTTATGCGCTTTAATTGTCTCACATATCTGCAAGGGCATTAAATCTTCGGCGTGCCTTGCTTTCTCGTTTCTTATATTTTTGCCTGTTGTTGTATTTTGTTGCGCTTTTCGGCTATTGCCTCTTGGCAAATGTTTGTTTTTAACAACATTTCACGTTAGCTTCGTTTGTTTGTGTTTCGTTTGAAGTCGCCTTTCTCAAAATTTAATTTAACAGCATGGCACTTTGCAATTGACCTGAGTCCAGGGCCGCAGGCAGCTGCTTCAAAAATGTTGTCGGAAGAAAACCTAAAAATTCGCATTGGCAAATATCAAAAATGTGACGCAACGCAACGGAACTCAATTAGCAAAAGTTGCTTTCCAAGGCAGCTGCAGTTGGGCTCGCAGTTAAATGCAATATGATAAAGTTGTCCAAATGCTTCGCTAGCTCTGACACATGACACCGCCGCAATGGGAATGCTAAATGCACGAGAACTACGCACAGAATTTTAACACTAAATTTGGCTTACTTCCACTCTCTCTCTCCCTCTCTCTGTTTCCCTCCCTCTCTAATTTGAAAGTTACATTTACGGCCAGGCTAAATGCATAAAAGTTGACTGGCCAATAACTGGCAACTTTGGTTTGCCACTCGGGAGACCTGCACAACAAAGTCAACAAGGAGACTCTCCGAGAGGCACACGCATCAGTAGCTTCTCTTTTCCCACACCGCATGCCCCGCACAATCTGAGCTCACGTACGCAACTTCAAGTTTTATAATCATCTGCCAAGTTTGCTGACCAAGTTGCCTTTCTCCCTCTCTCTCTCTGCCTCTCTCCGAAAGTTGGTCAAAATGCAAGTCCAGGTACACAGCAGTAAGTGCTGCAATGTACTTAAAAGTAAAAATATTGCTTGCAGTCAGATTAAGCGAATGAGAGTCCGCATCAAAGAACTTGCTAGCTCAAAGCTAAAATCAATTATCAATCGCATTATTCCAAAACTATTGCAAAACTTGCTCGTTACGAAAATTAAATTGGTTATTTTCATCGTTGTAAAGTTGCATATAAAAGAAGGGACACTGCAATTAATATGTACAATTATTTATGGATTTACTCTCGTTACCAAGACAACTAATAACATTTTCTACATGAGCTTGAATTTTCTATTTTCGTATTGTTTAAACAATTTATTATACACTTAAAATTAAGGCTTCGAACGCCTGAAAAGACGGAAGACAGACGGCAGTAATCTATCTACTTGTTAACAAGTTTAATCAGCCAGCTAACATACGTATATGCGAGAGATTCAAGATTTTTCGGCTCTTTTCACTGACTTTTAAAATGTAGCCATCTTATTCCAACATTTTCAATTCAAAAGTCTTTCACGAAAATTTAAATAGCTGCCATAAATTATCAGCGCACAGATAATATCTTTTACTATTTTATGTTCTTTCATATTTTGCGACAGTGCAAACTAGTATTTATTGCCATTAAACCTAAAGACATACAAACACAGTATTACTAAGCGTATGTGAACTTAAAACTGAAAGGTTCCAAGCTACGCCCGCTCGCTTAGAGTGTGAAAAAGCACCTGTGTGCGTGATGTACGTGAGCTGAGAGCAGAACATGCAATTTGGACATTGAATGGGTTAGGAAAATAGAGATATTCTAAGCTGAATTGAAATACACTGAAATATTATGAAATGCTGATTAGCAAATTGATGAACAAGTACTCGCTCAGTTTAAAGAGTGCCTCTCTATTCGATTCTCATAATTACTTATTAAGTGCGTGGAAAACTATTTGTTTTAGTATATTAAAGTCTAAAGTAACATTTATTTGAGTTATTTCACACGTGATTCAACTCGGAACTGCTATGACAAACGCCTTTCTATGCAATTCTCATAATTTCAAATGAGTAAACTAGTGAGTTATTAAGCTGTTCGTATGCAAGTCTTTCGCTTCTACAACACTTTTTTTTTGCCACACAAATAACTCAGCTCCACCTACACCATTTGTCGAATTCCAGCCTAATTGTAATCATCAGCCTAAGAGAAAGAAGGCATTTACAAATTGTCGACAAATTTGTGCAACTTTAAGGCAGTTGTTGACACCTCATCTCGCTTAGGCTCAGTCGTTTGCGGGCGTTAAGCTGGCGCTGCTTGGATTGGGGCCGGCAGGCTCTGTCTGCAATGCCGGCTAATAAATCATTGAGACTTGACACGAAAATTGGCTTAAATGCGTTAGCATTATGGCCAAAATCAACAGCCGACGTTCAGGCGGCTGCGACTAAGCAAGCGCCTGCGGCCTCAGATGAGAAGAGAGATGAGGCGATGCGCGTCTGTCGCAGCAGGTGTGTCGCTTCTCAAAGGCGGCGCCACAGGATGCGTAAATTAATATGCTCGTGTACTTAGCAAAGGAAACTCACAGCTCGCAGCTCACGACTCACGGCCCCCCAAATGAGGCGCCCTATGGTTTTTTTCCAAGGCATCTTTATTGTGTTTGTTGCATTATTTCAGTGCGTACTCGTATATTTTCATTTGCTTGCCCACGTTTCTCAGTATTTTTCAATGTCTTAAAGTTTTCCATTTCCATTTTCAGCTATGAGCGCGACAACGGGCTGTGAAGAAAGAAATTTAAGGCATATTTCTTGGCGCATTGCCGCTAGAAAAATGGCATAATAAATAAATCTACTTTGAATTAGCGCCATTTACTTTACATTTATTTTTGCCGCCGTGCAATTTATGGCGTTCAACGTTTCAAAGATTTTCTTTTTCTACCGATTTTCCGCTCTCTGTGTTTGTTGTTGTTGTTGTTGCTGTTCCCCCAATTTCGGCACGTGCTTTTTGGCTAATGAAGTTTTGAGGCTTGGCCCAGCGACAATCAGTGCCGAGCCGAGTGTCCTGTCCCGAAAAGGTGAGCGCAATCAAGTGGTAAACAGAAATAGCTCAATTTGACGCATGTTCATAAGCTTTTGTGGACTTAATGATGGGTAAATGAAAAATGTATATTGGCAGGCGTCTTCGGTCTACAAATTTAGCCATAAAAGCTTTTAATTTTAATTTTTAATGCAACAAATTCAATTAGCTTGAAATTCAATTTAATGCGCAAGCATCTTTCCGCTTGAATAAGAATTATTTTTATCTGATAATGATTATCTTATAAATATAAAAATTTGTATTTATGTGTAAGGCGACAATATATATATATATTCTTATTCGGGACAAGGAACTGAGTCGATATCATGTTCTTCTGTGCCTTGATCTCGAGACCTGCAAAAGCTGTAGACTGGGAAATTTCATATATAATTGCGACTTTGACTTTTCCGATATCTCTGCTCATTTTACTAATATCGATAACTATCAATAGACATGGTTTCTAATGCATAGCTTAAACTATTTGATAAACTATCGAAAATGAAGAAAAAAATAATTTTGAGCAATTTTTCTAATGTCTCTTTCGATATCTCCATTTTCCTAATCTCGATAACTATCGTTAGACTTTGCAAGCATACCCCTACATTTATATAATATATCCCCCAAAAATGAATAAAAGAAAATTGAAAGTTAGTCTTGCATCATTTCAATGCCATATTTAAACGCCACAATTAACATAAAGATCGGACTATGAATACCTAAGTCAATCAAGAATGCATTTGTCATACATTCTCAAGCCGACCTATTATTGTTGATGTGCTCATATTACAATGGACCAACAATGTGAAATGTTTTATTTATATGCCATAATGCTCGTTTTCCTAATACAAAAGATATGTTGTCCTTTGGACGGAGTGTAGCTCAAATATATTTGTATTATTTGCAGTCAAATATCCTGAAGGTAATTGAGTATTTCAAAGGCAGAAGAAGTGCCTGCCAAAGTTTACTTTGTCACATTCACATTCCAATTTCTATGCCCCTTCACCCAGCTCTCTCTCACCCCACTTCCTTTCTCTGCGCGTGTCTATCCAAGCGGTTGCTATTGATTTTTAGTGCCATTTACTCGGCCACCTTGGCACATATTTTGCCTAGTTTTTCGGCACGATGACAGCAAAAAATAGAGGAGAAAAAATGAAGTTATTTATAAGGCGCAAAGGCCTTGGACTCTAAACGGGTGCGTGCAGAGACAGTGTCAATAGACCAAATGAATTGGAATTTGGCAGTTGCCAATTGCCAGTTGCTAGTTGAGGAAGTTCGAATGGAATGGCAAATAGCAACATTGTCATAAGAAAAAGTAAGAAATACGAAATGCGTAGCAGACGACAGCCAAATGAATGGCCAAATGGCAAAGCAATGCGAGCTCGGGCCAAAGCCAAAGCCAAGTGAAATGAAACAAATTTTCAATTAATTTTCATGCTCAACAATTCGGCACTGTTTGCATTTTAATAAACGCCAAACACATGCTAACTGCCAGTAGGTTTACCAGTTGGGAGGCAGAACAATAAGGCGTTCGGGTGGGATTCTGCACTTGCAGTGAAACGGTTGAAATGACTTTGTGCAAATGTCACAGCTGCCTGGCAAGGCGAATACATTTGCGGTTCCAGCAGCAACGCACAAAAGTATGCAATAAATTCGATTCCAGCAGGGGTTGCAAACGAGCACAGAGTAGAAGGGGCTTGGCTTTTTCCAGGGGGGTACGCTCTGCCAAACATCAAATACAGCAGCAGCAAAATCCTTAGCTGATGTTCAAGTTGGGCAACAACTTTGCGCTCGACTTGCCTCAGTGCAGCCTGTTTGTAATATTTTGTGTTGCATAGTTGCAACAGCCCCAGCTCCCTTTACACTCACCCGGTCTGCCATATTACGAAGCCGCCTGCTGGCTCATGTGCAGGCATAGAAAATGCATTCAAAAGGGCCACAAATGTTGCCAGCGAATGCTACGTGCCACCTTAACCAGACAGCTCTGCACACACACACACACAGCTTCTCCGCCGACTGCCGAAAGAGCTGTGAAATTGTTCGCCCAATTTTCTATATTTTTCTTTCTTCTTTCACATTCTTTTGCCTGGCCTGCCATGACGTGATTTAGCAGCCAAGCTCGACGTGACCGTGAAAATGGGGCAGCCCATCATAAAAAAGAAAACCTCACTTCGTGCTGCAGCTAACCGGCCGCCAATTGAGATGCTGTACGGCCAGACTTTTCACGTCGAGCTAGACTAGAAAAGGCTTATATAAAAGTAGTTGGGCTGCATTTTATTATCGTATTTTCCTTCATGAAGATTCCGCTCAACTCGGCAAAAGTTGAGTCTTATCCACAGCCACACGAACACGAACAAATATCGACTAGACGACTTGTTTACGACATCAGCTCTTATTACGAATCCCATATGAGCACGTAATCAAATCAGCAGGCGGTTTAAGGTGAAATAAGTTAATACAAATAATAAAAGCAGTATATAATATCATAACTTAATAAATATAAGAGGCATTAATTGGCTTCGGCTTATAATTATTCTTCAAGTATCCTATACTTCTATTTATCAACAATTTCCACAAAAATTAAAAATATAAGCATATCTGGCTAGAATCAAAGCAATATCCAAATCTCTCTCTTTCGCGCTCTCCCTCTCGCTTCTCTCTCTCTCTCTTCCTCTGTCTCTCTCTCTCTCTCTCTCAATCTCTCGCTCCTGCTAAGCTACCAATTCAATTCAATAATAACAGCTAATTCCCTTGTAACCAATAAAAAAATTGGTAATCACAAAGCGTTTTAAAGCGCAGCCAACCTTGAAGTGCTGCCCCCCTAAACAACCCCTCCGCCCCTTGCCCCACCACGCCCTCCGTCCAACAACCCCCTCAGTTGGCATATTCTAAACAAGTTACGCATAAAACCATTTGCACATTTATCCATTTGGCAGCATTTACTAAATATTTGATGATGCGTGCACTGCATTGCATTTCACCTGTCTGGGTAATATACGGTCGTCCACTCCCCCTGCCCCCACCCCTTGGCCGCTACGGTTTATTGATTTCATATAGCTGGCAGCTTCATTTGCAGCTGCTGCAGAAAAGTCAAATTGCGCATTTTGTGCAAGTTCATTTTGCGGTCGCGAGAATTACAAGCTGCTCGTAAAGAAGGCGCCAAATAAATGCGCTCCGAAAAAAAATATTGGAAAAATGCACGAAACGAACAGTTAAGCCAGAAGCCCCAAGCTCCTCAATATACCCACATACCACGGTCCAGACCCTGCCGAGCGCATCTACTTCTACAGCCAAAGCATTTTGGCTGTGTTAAGGTATGTGCGCGCGTGTGTGTGTGTGTGTGTGTGTTTATGTATGTGTGTGCGTGTGTGGTTTTTGGTTTTTCGGCGGTTGCTGTGCAACCTGTTTATCTGTTTATATTGATGTGACCTGCTCAATGCTCTAACCGCAAATTGAATTTCCACCAGAGCCAAGCGAGCTTAAATTAACTACGTATTACCTGTAAATGTAACTTTTTAACACAGACTCTCTCTCTCTCTGCCCCTCTCTCTCCCTCTCGCACCTGCAACGTGTGTACCCGAAGCGGAAATGCAAAATCACGAGGAGCTGCTGGAAGACATACGCGAGGACACGGTCGTCAATGTAATACCAGAGAAAGGTAAGACGACTTACAGTTTACACGGTCACGCCCAACTCCCACATTTCCCCACATATATATGCATATATATACATTTCCTTAATATATATATATATTCCCTCGCAAATACTTGCAGATATTTGATTATTTTTTCTTGAATTGAACAATGGAAAAATGTTTAATTATGTCAATATGTAGCGTACCTAAATTAAATAAATGTTACACATTTATTATTTTGATAATAATATGAATTTTACAAATACGGTTGAAATTTCGGGAATAGATAAAAGAATCCTATAAATTCAAACATAACATTAATACTTGAATATCTTAGTATTTTATTTAAAATATTTATAAAAATATAATCAATGTAGTCAGGTTTTTTTTGTGTTTTGCCTCAGGAAAAGTCGATAAAAAATCAAGATATTTTTTGTATTTTGTTTTCATATTTAGTTATTGGGATTTTATTGGCCCGTTTTTAATTTGTATTAAAGACTTTTGTTTTTGCTGGCGCTAGATCTTTGTTTTACGCGCTTTTGTTACAGTTGTTGATGCTTAAATAATTTAAAAATAAGAAAAGCACAAACAGAAACAAGAACAAAAACCAGCCAAATCAAGAATTTTATACAATAATTTTGCTTTAACCTTGGCTACTCCCAATTTGATTCATGTATGTTTTTTTTCAAGATTTTTGACCTGACCTCTTGAATTTCTTGTGCTTAACACAAGTTTATCAAAATATTACAAAATTAAATAAATAATTATATAAAATACGTAATTAATTGGAAGCTAAACAAATAATTAAATAAGTATATAATTGATTATAAGAAATTAAATATGTACTTAAAGCACAAGCAAAGACAAGCTAGCCAAATAAATAAGTTGATGCCCATTTATAGATATTCATTTTGGGTATTCCCTATTTTAAATTTCATGTTAGGGCATTCACTCTTCGCTGTGATCGTGCACACCTTTTGCTGCGTGCTGCCCGTATCGTGTTACGTTATCCCAAGCATCACTTGCTCTGCTCACTTCTGGCAAGCCCCCCCTCTCCCCTTGTTCCCCCCTGACCCCATCGCGGGGCGCCATTAAGTCAGTCGTTCGGTCGTGAGTCGGTGTCGTGTCTTTAGTCGCTGTTGTCGCAGCATTTTTTCTCGCTTTTAAATTTTATTTATTGTAAATTGTATTTGAAACGTGCTGAGGTTCCATTTCTGCCCCCTGCCCCCTGCACGCTGCCACACCCTCCCCTGGCCAAAGCACGAAACGGACCGAAAATATTCAAGCTAAATCTGGCCTTGGCTGGCAAATGTGTGTGTGCCATGTGTGTGTGTCGTGCAACTTAATAGAGTTGTTTAGCATTTAAATAGCGCCATTTTCCGGCTGTTGCTGTTGTTGTTGTTGTTGTTGCTGCGCTTATTAAGTTGAAATGCCGCGTCGAGTTGACTTAATAAAGTGAGCTTAAAGTTGAATTGAGCGGAAGGAGAAAGTAAGTCGGAAATGCGCCTAGAGTGTGCTTCTGAATGAACGTCTTGAGAATGCGGCCTAAAAGCCACTCAGCGATAAGCCAAAGTGGTTGCATAATTGTATTTTATAATAACAAAAATAAAAACTGATGTGATACGAGCAGCTAAATGAAAACAAATGTCAGCGATATAAATGGTAGTATAAAAAAAAGAAAACACATTTGCCATCAATTATTTATGATAAAGTAAGTCAAGGAAGTCATTTTTTCTTTTCATATCAGAAGCAACTAAAAATGTGCTTCACTCCAACAAATAATTTGAGTTTTATTCATTGTTTTATTCATTCTCCAAGAAAGTCAAATTGAATTATATAATATATTTTGTCTAAATTTAAATAAGAATAATTTATATGTATTTCGGGTTAAAATATTTTATTTTCCATAAGTGCACTTATTTAGATACAATCTGAGTTAGGAATAAAATCCGGAACCAAAATCAGTTTTAGTCTTTGCAAACTAAAATGATTATCAATTATCATTATTAATTGAGTACTCATTAGCTAGACTGTTTTCTAACTAATATTCATTAATCTCTTACCTAAAATGCTTAAGCATTAATTTAGCATATTTTTAGCCCAATCGAGTACTTATTGCTGTACTTTTGATTTTAATATGCAAGTAAAGTTAATGAAATCTGTATATAGATATACAATCTGTATTGCTTAAGGGCTTATGTATTGTATATTACTTGAAGCCCAACACGCATAAATCCACATAAAATGCACTTTTCACCAAGCAAGATTACAATTACAAATGTGGCCAAAGCCCAGGCCTTACATATAGCTTAAGCAAATGCCGAGCTACTTACTTTCCAAAAACTCCGAGCAGCTAAGCCAGTTCAAACCGCACACAAACACAAGCACAGAGACAGACTCAAACCCAAACACAAAAGAACCACAACAAATAGCCAGCCCTTGCGGGGGGGGGGGTGAGGGGTTAAAAACGATTTGCTTTATTCGCATATATCATAAGCATTATGTTTAAGTACAGAGAGGCGAGGGATATGCGTTCAGGATGTGCAATAAATCCACTCAAGGCAGAAGACATATGCACATTAAATCCTAATTTCATGTGCCCATAAATCCACTAAACAATCACACCCAAGCCTACCCGGAATGATGTGCCACAAAACAAAATATGTAGCGAATTTGCGAATTTGCACATATTTACACACGAACGCGCCGAAGAGTATGCCATAAAAATACACGCAGCGCGCAGGGGTGAGGGTAGATATATAACGAATGAGAGGGGGGACGGGGGCAGGCAGGCAGGCACATATCAATATAAACGGAGCCAAATCAAATGAGTTGGCAAAAGGCAACACAGAATGCCGTTACACGAAGGGCAGCGCAAAAGAGACAGCAAAAAGCAAGCGGCGCGCGCGGGGGCTCGCCAGGGTTGCTCAGGACAGTCTGTGGCAAATTTTTATTGACGCGACAGGAGCTGGGTAATCGAGCTTATTAACAGGCACAACAGCTACGGCTGAAAGCGGCGAAATTGTCGTGCCCAGCACTTAAGCACACTTAGACTCCCCCTTTTGCTATTATTATTATCTAGTGGAGCATACTTCAGGGCGCACAAACAGAAACGATTAGTAAATAGAAGCCGCAGCGTAGATGCTCTTTGGAAAGGGAGCAGATTGTTGAGCTTAAGGAAAAACCTGTCTTTTAGAATTGAGAAAATGTATGTTCATTCAAATGTGGCCCGATTTGACCAGCTTTATTCTGTCAGATACTCTTCCCAAATGCAAATAATGCTTCGAATTTAGTAAAAGCTTTGGTTCCACATACGCTCATTTAAATTTATAAATATTTTTATATGAAAAATTTGTAATATTACCCACTAATAATTGAGCTATAAAGCTCAACAGATGTCAATTAAAGACGGACTATCCTCACACTCGAAATTGGCAGCCTGTTTATTCTTATCATCTTCTTATCGATAGCTATTAATAGTTAACATTGTTTACAGCACTGTAATTACATAAACGGGGCCTGAAACTATAGCCTTATCCTATTACAAATGCCTTATTAATAAACTTTCATTAGATACATTCAAATAACATTCTATACACCCCTTCAGAGCGAAGTGTATAGTGTATAATAAGCGGCGCAGAACGTAATGTTTAGACAGAGATTAGACGACAATCCGCAACATGACAGCACACTAAACACACCCACACACACACACGCACACATGCAAACAAACAAGTGAATAACGCACACATGAATCTATTGTCAGTGTTGAGCAATGCCATACTTTTGCGCTGTTTACCCCTTGCAAGTGAGATTTAGGACCACATCAATACACATCAAAAAGCATGCTCGTCGCGAATACTCGCCTCCTGCCGCCTCATCTCTCCCGTCTCGCCACTCACTCTATCTCTCTCTCTCTCTCTCTCTCTCTCTCCATCTCTCTCTCTCTCTCTCTCTCTTTGCTTATCACATTGTTTACGCATTTTGAGTACAAGATTGTTATGTGTTGATTTGCTTTAACTGACGCGTGCCCCGCATATAAGAAAGCATCCCCAGCCGACGGCTCCTTTTTGTTTGTTTGTTTGCTTTTTTTATGTTTTTGTTTTCATAACATTCACGGGGCGTATGCGTAACGCCAACTTTGTTGAGGTCTCCTTGGCATGTCAGCGACACACACACACACACAAGTGCAGGTGTGTGTGCGTGTGTAGGCAAACTTTTAAAGGCCGCCACTGAAAGCCACAAATCTGTTGCATACTTGCGGGCGCGCATTTAAAGTCAACCCGCGCATTGTCCGCATCGCTGGGCATTCGAGCGCCGAAGCGTTGATTGACTGACTGCCTCTGCGGACGGGCTGACAACAGCGTCTAGCTAGGAGAGAGAGAATGACTCGCGGGACTGGGAGCTGTTTTCTGGGAAATATCCAAGAATGTGGCCTTATCTGTGCACTGAATAGCACTTGTTATTCACAATGGGTTTTAAAGCTGTTCGTTCAGTGTTTGTCAATGAATGTTCAGCTTGAGTATTTGCAGAACAATGCGAATCAGACAGACGTATTCGAAATTTACTTGAAAATATGCATATTTACGGGTGCACCTTTTGTTTGCCTAATTTCTCAGAAGTAAACAATTTAATTCAAAACTGAAAAGCCTTAAAGTTCGCTGAATCCTTTTATTTTCATATACAAGAAAATATTTTAAGTAATTCCTTTTTGTGTAATTACGCGTTGTGTTTCGAGTGTCATTTTTCTTGCATCAGTTTTGCATAGCCGCCCCCATCAAAACCCAACGCATCCGCGTTTGGCCATATTTCTTTTATATTTTTATTGCAAGAACAAAAACAGCGTCAAAGCGGGCGGGCACAGTAGATAAACGAGGCATCGCGAAAAAAACACGTTACATTTCTTGGCAGTGAGCAACTGCGAGATGCCCTGTAACTTCTTTTCAGATGTGCCTCTTAAACACATATATATGCAACAATAATACACCTGCGGACACACACATACTTTCTGCAATGACTACCATCCGATTTAGGGATAAACATATTTACATATATATTTATTTCACCAAACGGTTATACCCCTCACATTTTCTATGCATACAGGGTATGATTACAGTCTTTCGGTCAGCCGCCGCTTCGGACATACGTGCATACATATGTACGTTTGTATGTATACGACAAATCGAAAACAAACGACGCAGGCACATAACTTAAGCGCTAGACAGAGATAGCAAGATCAGTCTTTGCTGCTGTTATATCAGCAGTAGTCGGCAGAGCTATTGAGTCGTGGCTGAGAACTGTGCTGAGAGCAGAGCTTAAAAGTAGGAAAGAACACATACACATACACACGCTGACGCACATTCTTATATTGGAGCTGAGAGCACCATCGCATGCATATTAAAGATAAACTTGCATTCTGTGCTCTGAGCGCCACAGTCCACGCTCCCGAGTTTACATTCTCCTCGTGCACACGCATTCTAAGTCGAAGTAGAGAGAATTTTAGGACGCAAACAATCAACAACTACCGACTATGTGCGCCTGGTAATCAGAGAAGGCACTTACGTTTGCTTGAACGCGTGACGCGTGCTGCTGTCTCATAATAATAATCCGCATACAAAATTATTTAAACCCATTAACTAAAGGGCATTTTTGAAACAAATAAAATTAGTACCAAATAATTAAGAAAAGATTATTGGCATTTAAGATGTCATATTCGTATATTTTATATATTCGATATAGCTAGAAAATTAAAATCATAATATTGATTTGTATTAGACACCATAATTTTGGGATCTCGTCCGATTATAGGAACACATCTCTGAACGTCGGCACCAATTACCTGAGACACAGCCATATTTTCTAAGGAACTGGCTGAGCTTTAGAGTATTTTGGCACTATTCTGCCAAATCTGCCTCGTCAATTCGCGCTATTCAGGCCAGCTTAACTCTCATTCAATTTATTGTAACAGCAACAATGCCAGCCAAGAGGAATATGCATACACACATGTATATACTGACGAATGTGCATGCATACATGCTAGCTTATGCGAAGCATGCATTAGGCAAAGCGAAAATAGAGAAGATAAAGAAGGCAGACGCTCTAAAGATGAATTCGCACACCAGCAATAATTGCGTGGAGCGATAAGCAACAACAAACTTACGTGTGAGCGCACGAGTTATCTTTTTATTTGGCGCGTCTCTCTGCATATATATATACATATATATATATATATAGATGTGTGTGAATGGTTGTGCTTTATCTTCGCATGCATCTGTGTGCCTGCTTGTTATGTTAACTTATGCATGGCTCTCAGTCGAATTTTTGCTGTTGCTCATTTCTGTTAAGTCGAATTTCTCTGATGATCGTTTAGCTGTTCTCATTTTTGTGTGCGATTTTTTCATGCGCTTTGAGTAAGTTTCACCTCAGTAGTAAAAACGACTTTGAAGTTATTGCACAGCCGCGCTTCATTAATATCGGCAATATGTTTAATGCCTTCATACCTGCTAAGTACAAAGATAGTGAACATAAAGTGATTAGATGAATTCTTATTGTGTTATGTATTAAATGGTAAATATTCCGTAACTCGGTTTAAATGTGCTCTCAATTTTTGACTAAGTAATTTTATCGGAAACACACCCACTAAGTTATTTACGGCATACGACAAATTTGCAACTGGAATCAAACTAACACAGAATGAAGCTGTAAAGACAATTAGTGAAAAAAACGGCGCCCATAAAATAAAGCAAGACGAGTGAGCGCGATGCCGAAAGAGATAATGCACAACAATTGGTATACACATATGTATGTATGTATATATTTTGCAATACTTTCTGCATAACCTTGTGCATGTGCGTATTCGCTGGTGTTTTATCTACTTAAGAAAGTGTGAACTTGCCTATGGGTTATCTACCTTTGCATTACGCTCTCTCAAACAAGAATTCCTCTTTGAATCGACGGCTTGTTCAAGTTTCTGTGCGCCAATTTCTTTTCTCTACTTTGTGCTCTCATTGTTATTGTATGTTAATAAAGCCCCGGTAGTCAATTGCGAGTTAAAGACTACACACCTCTAGAACAATGGGAAGCTTATGTGTTATTATTATATATGCTCTTCCTGGGCGCGATTACTTCTTAAATAAAACAGAGCATTTAATTACCATTTATTGGGTAATTTTACCTAAACTTGTATTTTTTTTACATTTTTTTAACAAACTTTTCATTTTTAAATATATCTTTTGCCGAGATATGGTATGTGTGAAATATAGCTCTGCGCATTTAGCATGCATCCCATGTTGACACCAGCTGCTATTAAAAGCTTGTGGCTGCGCAGTAA
This sequence comes from Drosophila novamexicana, assembly GCF_003285875.2. Classification (NCBI taxonomy): domain Eukaryota; kingdom Metazoa; phylum Arthropoda; class Insecta; order Diptera; family Drosophilidae; genus Drosophila; species Drosophila novamexicana. Next base: position 8,075,529 of record NW_020824787.1, read on the forward strand.
CTTGAGCCTGCTTAAGCTGTGCGATTGACTACCGGGGTTAAACTCGCAGAGAATCAAGTTGCGAGTGCGCAAAGCAGATGAAAAAATGGGCGCACAGAAAGTTAGCTATAGCTAGCACAAGATGAGTTCTTGTGTGAGAGAGCACAATTCAAAGACAGACGAGCGGGCACACGCGAGCATAAGTAGATAATGCAAAAACAAAAAAAACTCAAAGTTCTCTCCGCTTTTTGCCCGCGCAACTTAGTTTTCTGTTAGTTAGCATCCACTGTTAAATGGGCATGTTATTCTGCGCAGCTGTAAACTGTTAATAGAACGTCGGAGTGACGTTATAATTAAAGCTAAGCTTGATTTCCGTTCAATATATTATTATGCAAACGTAAATCAAAACTGTTGAATTTAATTAGATACACTTGCAAGTCCAATAAAGTGAATTTTCAAAAGAGCGGACAATCCAGCCAAGATAAAACAATTTAAAGTTGTACAAAAGTATTAATATTTTTTTGTTTGTTTTATTTTTCAGACCACACTTCCGCGCTTACGGACAAAATATATAATATCCCTGGTAGTACCAGACTGTAGATATTGTCCTGATGATCCTGAATGGTCAAATATTTGCGAAATATGCAAGAACACGCCTAAGATATTTGTATGCAATTTTCAGCCACGCCCCAGTCATGGTTATTAGTTGACCCCCATATCCTTGGTTACTCCATGCCATCGATATAGTCCTGATAAACCAAAAGGACAAAATTTCTGCAAATTTGCGTTGAAACGGTCCATAGGCATGTATGTTTTTTTTTCAGCCCCGCCCCTAATGGTACTTAGTTGACTTGCATATCCTTGGTTAAATCATACCATCGATATTGTCCTCGAGAACCTAAAGGATCAAATCCCTGCAAAATTTGCATCGAAATGGTCCAAAAACAAGCATGCTTTCTCTTTCAGCAGCCCCTGTAAATGAGCAGCAGCTGCAGCTGCTAGTTAACATCCGCTTTACAGCACTCATTTAACATTATCTGTAGCTTAACATCACTCATTTTAAATGAGTTACATTTTTGCCCTTGCGCGTATGCAACAAAATTTTTTATTCGAAAATATTCGGCGACCTTCTGAGCATTTCTGTTCGCCTGGTACTTCAGCGGAATTTCAGTATAAATTTGGGGACCCAGCCGCCGACGAGGGCGCCCCTTTCGGGTATGCAACAGAAAATGTTCGGACGCTGAAAAATGTTGTCGACCTTCTAGACAATTCTGTTTGCCTGGTATTTCAGCAGAATTTCAGAAACCGGCGCCTTTAACGGACAGATTTTTAACGACCGTTGATTTTTGAATTTTTTGCAATCCCATATGCTTTAGAAGTAAAAAAAGGTTATTGTTTAATACATTTTTTATTTATTTATGTTAAAATAAACAAATTTATTGTTTTTTACATATATTTTCGATTTTAACTTAAAATGTCTATATTTGGCTTAATATATATCCGATCCTGGAAGGAGTAGCCTCGTTAGATTCGTAATAGTCCTTAGAATCGATTAGAGTCCTTAAATCCTTCAGTCTGAAAAGATAAAAACACATTTGAAACAAAAATGTCAAAAGAGATATATAAGGGTATTTTGAGGATAGAAATGGCCATAACTCCGGCATATCCTTGCAGATCCTTGCAGGACATGGTGCGTTAGGATCGTGGGGACCAACTGCATCGAACTGCATTAAAACATTATGGGGTCATCTAAGAATCCTGGACTTGGTAATTTTTCAGTCGCGGGCCCCAAGGAAAATTGGTTGAAATCCCACAATTACAGTAAAATCGCGATATCTCTGAAACTACAAGGACGATCTTGATGTCCTTTGGCCAGATTGTAGTCCTGGTCAGTACAATTTTTTTGACACAGGACTCGTCAGGATACGCCAGGATATGTCCGAGTTATAAGCTATTTTCGGTTTAGAATTTTGTCCTTAAAACTTTTTTGTCCGAAGGACTTTCGTCCTTTGGGTTGTATATTCGTAAATGGGAGGATCAGGACTATCTACAGTCCAAAGGACATCGCGATAGTCCTTCAAATGGCGAAGTTAGTCCCGAATTTTTCGATTTTTGGCCATTTTCTGACTAAACCCCTGTGAAAAATTTTAGTGAAATTTTTTGTCGAATCCTGGAATTCCTTGAATGCCAATCGATAGTCCTGCTTCCCACGACTTCAGAAAGGTATAACCTTCTGATATCCTTAAGGATATGACCAAGATATGGCTATAAAAAGAATGTCCTTTTTAGAAAATAAGCCATATCTCAGAAACCACAAGGACGATTTGGATGTCCTTTGGCCAGTTTGTAGTCCTAGTCAATACAAATTGTTTGACACAGGACTTGACAGGATCTGCAAGGATAATGCTGTGATAGAGCCATTTTAATGTACAAAACATATATCCCTTCATCTTGGCTGTTTGAAGGACCTTCGTCCTTTTTATTATATTTTCTAAATGGGCAAGACAAGGATAGTCTGTGGGCCAAAGGACATGCCGAAAGTCCTTAAAATGCCAAAGCTACGGCCAGTTTTATAAAAGTATCCTTCTTTGAAATATAGCCATAACTCGGCCATATCCTTGAAGATTTTCAAAGGACATGGTGCGTTAGGATCGTGGGGACCGACTTCATCGAACCGCATTAAAACATTATGGGGTCATCTAAGAATCTTGGACTTGGTAAAATTTATCACGATGCGCTAGGAAATAGCCTCAAAACACAACCCTTTATATATTGAGAACCACAAGGACGGCTTGGATGTCCTTTGGCCATTGTGTAGTCTTAGTTAATACAATTTGTTTGACTCAGGACTCATCAGGATACGCAAGGATATGGCCAAGCTATATGCTTATCTGTTTATACCACCAGGTCCTTATATCTCAGCTGTTTTTTTTACTTTCGTCCTTCTTATATTATATTTTTAATTTGGAATATGATGATATCAGCTTACCAAAGGACATGGGAATAAACATTGTAGTTTCCGATATATGCTTATTTTTCGGAACAGGACATTCTTGTTACGGCTATAGCTAGAGTGCGAAATCGAAAGGATACACTTTTGAGCTCGATGGGAGCAGAAAGTTGTGTTGACCAAGTTCACCAACTTACATTTAAATCGTCCTTCTAGTTTCGATTTTGTGTCTGACGCTCATTTCCTTGCGGCCCGCGACTGTAAAAATTACCAAGTCCTGGATTCTTAGATGACCCCCCAATATTTTGATGCAGGTCGATGCGCTTGTTCGTCACAGTCCTAAAAGTACAAGTACTTTGAAAATCGGCAAGGATATGGCCGAGTTATAAGCAATCGAAAATTAAAAGTTCACATGACATGCCGAAAAAAAGCATTGCATACCCGAAAGGGGCACGTTTGCTGGTCAAGTTAAATTTTAATTTTTGATTGCTTATAACTCGGGCATATCCTTGCGGATTTTTAAAGGAAATGTTGCGTTAGGATCGTAGGGATCAAGCAAATCGAGGTGCATCAAAATATTAGGGGGTCATCTAAGAATCCAGGACTTGATCAATTTTAGTCGCCGTGCTTAAGGAAACACAAACTCCTTGAGATCTCGAAATCCATAACGACAATGTCCTTGGACCAGCTTTAAGTTCTTGTATGTGGAAGATTTTCGACACAGGACACGACAGGACCTTCAATGATACGGCCGAGTTCAGGGATAGCAAGGAATTTGAGTACTTCGCCCTTATACGTTCGCTATAATAATGCATATTTTAATTTAACGGCTGCCAAATTCCATTGAGACCGACCACCTGGCAGCTGGGTTTACAGATTGGAATAAAAATTCGGCTGGAATACCAGGCGAACAGCAATACAGAACAGGTAGACAGAAAACGGCGCTTGTAAATTAATTAAATTGTAAAAGCGTACAAACGGAATGCGATGCGCACAGAGATAAGCTTCGATTTTGATCTCCCTTTGCCACTTACGCATATGTCTGTCTCTGTCTCGCGCATGTTTGCCTTGCCTAATGTGCAATTACTGCAATTCTCCTCGAACTTTGGCACCCACGCACATTCGTGCCTTTACGTTGTTGTTGCAATGAAGAGAATATATGTATGTAGACACATGTTTTTATCTTCGCCTTGCCTTGCATACACAAAACTGTAAAGTTTACTTTGCTATGCCATCCCAGCACATTCGTCTGTATATGCATGTTGCCACTTTATTTTGAAGATCAAAACAATCAACGGCTGCCGATGCTGTGCGCCTGGTAATTAGAGACGGCACTTTACGTTTACTTGCAGTGACGGAGCTGATATTGGTATATCGAGTTTTTTGATTTATCTTGCCTTAACATATATATCGAGAGGTTGTCATATGATAACTAAACATAATATAAGTTAATAAGTCTTATAGTGAATTTAAAAGACAGTCTGTTAGTCTCAATATTCTGTGCTAATCATACATTTTCAGTTGGGGCAGAAACCCATTAGAATAGATTATTTTTTTATTATATGTAGCTTATTTTATTGTTTTAATCAAACTTCAATAAAAGTTGACTTTACTTTAACGATATCAGCACGTCTTTGACTTAAGTCAAGCAAACGTAAGTTCCATCTCTGATTGCCAGGCGCCAAAACAGGCGGTCGATATGTATGTACGTCTCTACATTCTTCCATAAATATATTTACATGTACCTCTCTTGGTCTCTGCACAACACAAATCAGCTGTTCTTTTTAATAAAAAGCTACAACTCGGGCAATTGAGTCGGACGACGGGACTCTAGAACACTTCTTTAAACAATGCAATCTTTGAAGGGCGAATTAATTGTTAAACAACTAGCAAATTTTATTAGAGTTGTTCAAACTTTACAACGCGAAGTTTTTTTAATCGATATGAATTTGATAAGAGATACGATCCGGACAGTATTATGCCGAGAAATTCTAATTGTATTAATTTGAGACTTCAACTCGTCGGATAACAACGTGTCTCGATGACTACCATAGTCGAACTAACCTGCACAGCGGACGGAACAAAGAGCGCACCGAAAAAAAGCAGCCAATTCTCACAAGATGAATTCCCACATAAGCAACAACAAATATTGATGTGAGCGCGACGCATAAGCAGAATATACCCAAGTGTATGCACATATGTATGGTATTTTGGTATGTGTGTGTTTACTTATGCGTTATCTACTTTTGCTCATGAGTTATCTGCCTTTGAATTACGTTCTCTGTCATGCAATAATTCCGCTTGTGGTCGATAGCTAACTTTCTGTGCGCCCATTTTTTCATCTGCTTTGCGCACTCGCAACTTGATTCTCTTCGAGTTTACACCCAGTAGCCAATTGAACTGTTTAAGCAGGCTGGAGTTGCTGCACAGCTGCAAGCTTGAAGATGTTTAAAATATATAAACGATACAATAAATATTTAAAAATATTTCTAAATTAACTGCTCTATATATTCTCATTAACTGAGCTATATTATGTTAATCCCGCCCAGTAAGACCTCAAGATATAAATGGGAGCGCAATCAACAAATTGTAGCTGTGCAAATATTTCAGCCTGCTTAACGTTGCAATTTACTACTGGGTTTCAATAAATATTCATTTGCGAGTGCGCAAAGCAGGCAAAAAATTGAGCAGCCACCAATTCGCAGAGCAAGCGAGACGGATTGATATGCAGATAGCACTCAATCAAACACACGCGTGCATAAGTAGATAACGCACAAGCACGCATATACACGTACGAAACAATTCCCGCTGCATGCATGCTTGTGTGTGTGTGTGTGTGAGCGCAAAGCGGACGAAAAAAAAAGTGGTGAAACTGACGATCATGAAAAGCACTCAACGGTGTCTGACTTAGCAGAACTGAGAGCGAGCTGTACAGAAACACGGAGAGCAGTTTTATTGTAAGCAAGCGCACACACATACACACACATGCAAATGCATACATATATATCAGTCCCCTTTGTCACAAAGAAAAACTTAACTTATTGTATGACGCGCTCTTATTACTAACAGTGGTTAATGTAAGTGCAGCTTTGTTGCTGTTAAGCAGCTGCGAGCACTGTTGCTGTTAAGCAGCTGTAAGTAGCACCAACAGTGGAATGTTATGTTAAGATCAGTACTCTGGCTGTACGGCAGCTGTAAAGAGTGCTCTTTTGATTTTTTCGTATAAAGGCAGCTCAAAGCGGCTGTTGGCTTAGTTCGATCTTACCTGTGGGCAAGGCGGCATCTCTAGCGGCGTGCGTGTGTATATGTAGCTCTCACGATTTTTTGATTGTTTTAATGCAGTTGTTAGTCGCATTATCTAAGAATTGAGGCTCTTAGCTTAAATGTGTTAATACAAAGTTAAGCTCCCCTATTCTAAGATAAGTTAAACTTAATGAATTTTCAATATGAAAACTTGTAAAACGTGTGCTTATCAGTTTAATCCAATGAAAGGTATATACAGAGGTTTCAATAATCAAATTTAAGAAACACTCTGATATGTACCTTGTTTCAGATTAGATTGTTGTTTATGCCAATCCGTACATTAACTCCAATTTCTTTGCTCACATTACAGATCTGCCCAAGTTTGGAGAACTCCTACAGAATGTCACCGTGCCGGTCGGTCGAGAGGCTGTGCTCCAATGTGTTGTCGACAATCTGCAAACCTATAAGGTAAATCCGTGCTCCACTCGAATATCTTTCAATATGGCAGTGGGCTGTGGGCGTGTCTGTTGCTAGTTTGGCAAAGCGGGCACAATTAGAAGAGCGGCACCCATCGCCAGGTGTTTCGCCTAATGGAAATTGCTGGCGGCGCTGTCATTTCAAACAGTTTACACTTCATCAAATAAAACGTGGCATAGTTTCAGGTGCCACGCCTCAAAGACTCTTTGTCCGTGTGCGTGTGCGTGACCGTGTGCGTGTCCTCTCGTTAAACGCATAATGCGTGCGCCATTTGTGTTGACCCTTTTTGTAAGGGTTTTTTTTTTTGTTTTCGGTTCCAGTTACGCTCCCTCGCCGGCAACTGGGCACGTTTCAGGCCCCTTGGGCGCCACTTTGATTTCGTGACCCGCTGGGTGAGGGCCACAAAAAAAAAAAAAAGCTGCCCAATGAATTGCCGAAACGAAAATGGCAAACGGTCGGCCACAAATTTGTGTTAGTCAGCTTTTAGGCCCAGTTTCGGTAAATGGCAAGGTAAATGGACCTGGTGAAAGCGCACGCAACAAATTGATAATCTCCCTTCGGCTCCTTGATGATATCGTTGAGCAGCCCGACATTCAAATGGTAAATGTGCTGCCTATCATGTTGCTTATTCTAAATATGATGTTCCTTCAAAATGGTTCGTTGCATTTGGGCGTACAAATTGAAAGCTAGTGAATTGATGTCTGACCATATGTAAAGTAGACAACAATTTCTCTACCTTATAATTTGAGGCGCCCTTTGTTATGAGTGTGTGTGTGTGTGTGTGTGTGTGTGTCCGTGTAATTTGAATTGGTTAATTCACTGGAAAATGAAACAATCAATCAATTTTATTTAATTTGTAAGTGACTTTCGGCACTCAATATGTATAATTATGTCCATTTCTTAAACAAAAAAGAACTTGCAACATCTTAAAAATACTTAGTGCAGCGTAAAGCATAGCTAAATTCTTGAACCTCCCCTCAGCCTGACACACTTTAAGGGCTGTATGCAGTTCTTTCAGCAGCTCCTAAACTTTTGCCGCCTTTTGGCGACATTCTGTGTCTTTGGGCTAATAAATGAGCTCGGGCCACGCTAGCTCAACATTAACATTGTGCCCGAATTGTCGAGCGCCTTAGTTTTATAATTTGTGCACCACATAAGTAAGCTGAAAGTAAACTAAATGTATTTTCCTTTCTGTTATCAACAATATTTCCTTTGTGCAGATTGCGTGGCTACGTGTCGATACACAAACGATTTTAACGATACAAAATCACGTCATAACCAAAAATCATCGCATGAGCATTACTCATGCCGAGAAACGTGCTTGGATATTGCGTATACGTGATGTTAAGGAGTCCGACAAAGGATGGTACTGTATAAAAACCCATCAACTTGTATAACTATGCTTTAATATTGACAAGCACAACTATTTTATGCATTGAGTATTAAACGATTTATACAAATTTCTAATTTTGTAGAAAATTTGTTTTATGTGTTATGTTTGTTATACAATATACAAATTTAAGGCCAATAATATTCCAACTTGCAAGAAAGTTATAACTCACACTTGGAATACATTTCTTCATATTTGTAATATGTATATAACATTATTTTCGAGATTCTTTTTATTTTATTTAATATTTATGCCTAAATTACCTACGCAATCAGCCAAATATTTATTTATTAATTCGTATTAATAAATATTTTTAATTCTGTATTAATTAACTGGTGTAATTTATATATATTTTTTTAATTTTTTTTTTTATCTCCCATATTTTTATTTTAATTTTTTATATATTCAATTTGTTTATTTTCCATTTCATTTCGTTTGGCTTGGCTTAAATAATTATTTGGCTTTTTATATAACATATACAATTTTGATTTTTTAATTTTTATGATTTTTCTTTTTGAATTTAAAAGCTTTTTTATTTAACTTTCACCGTGCACTGTTAGGAAATGCCTAGTTCTTATTTTCACAACAGAATGCTCTTTACGATTATGTTTATTTCATATTTACGCTGGCCTTTTGCCATAAAATGCTCTCACGCATGCTTTCTTATTGCGCTACTGAATTTTAGTTCTTGTTTCATTTTACAACATAAGCCCTAGATAAGGAAAATCGTCTCACATGAAAATATTTACAACCCGCAGGTACATGTGCCAAATAAACACGGATCCGATGAAAAGTCAAGTCGGCTATTTGGATGTTGTCGGTGGGTAAACAAAATAAAATAAATTTCTGTGTGTAATTTACGTTCTTCAACTCTAGCCCAAAGCAGCTAGTTAAGTTGTTTTTATACCCTTTGCGGAGAGTATTACAGTTTTGTCACGAAATGTGTAACGCATAGAAGGGGCTTCATTAAGTTATTATTACTCAGTACGCACAGTCATGGTATTAAAGCTTTACATCAAAAACATATGTATATAGACTTAATATTGGTCAAATTGAAATTTCTACTAAAGCCTTACTTTGGGTCGAAAGTGCACACCAAGTAGGTGCTTGGAGAACTCAACCTCCAAGTTGGGGAAAATCAGTCGAAGTTTGTATAAAAAATATCAAAAACAATGCAGACTAGCAAGTGGGAAAGTGCTGGTTCAAATTGAGCAGTAAATAAAAAATTGTGTTTGCATATTCAATTTGTGACTATTCACAATGAAAAGAGCAATAAAAATATATTTGACAAGTACATAAATTAATTGAAATAAATGGGTTAAATTAAATAATAATAATTTTCTTAATATTTTAACTGGAAAATATTAATGAGACCAACATATATTTTCTTTATAATATTTGAACTAGAAAATTTGACTCGGTCAACTTTTTCCAGTGAAATAAAAATATGGCTTCAATATGAACAATCGGTTCAAAGAAAATCGTTTCTATCACAGCAAGGGTATTTGCTCGTGTGTGCTGACTTTTTCTTCTTATGTAAACGTTTGTTTATTGTACTCTGTTTTTTTTTTTTAAACCCATATAGCTTTTGCAATTGCAGCACAATTGCGCGTAAATTAACTTTTATAAGCGAGTGTGAGTCTGAAACGAATTGTAATTTGTCTTGGCTGCGGCTGGGCGGTCAGCGAGTCGATCGACTGACGCCCACGACTTGTACTGCAATTTGCAGCTGATAGGTTACCTTTTTTTTTACAAATTGCGCTAATTGCTCAGCCAAGTGGCGAGTGGTAGGTGGCAAGTGGCAAGTGGCAAATGGTCTATTTAGGTGTTTCAATCGGGCCGGAAAAGTTGTGCACAACTTCTCTAACAACTGGCGATTGAGTCTAATTGCTGCGGCTGGCAACTGTGTTTCGAGGGGCGTTTGTTTGCGAGCCCTCTCTTCTCGCTGAAAACTATTGGCTAATTGAGTTAGCCAGCTCTTTAAGCTGAGCATGGGGGCGTTTTTAAAGCTGGCTTACTTTTCACTTAGCCAGCACATTAGTTTCTCTCTCTCTCCCTCTCCATATTTTTAGCTGGATTGAGACAATGAACAGCTAGAAAACACCTGGTCAGCCAAAGTGTAAGGTAATGAAACAATTTACATGCTACGTGCGCCTCGCTGCGCCTTGACGCGCCCGCGTGCCCCAGCGCCCCGCAGCTGCCGCCATGTTATTTCATTTCCATGTCCGTGCGCCCACGTTAATTATTCAGCTGGCGTACAAAAACCTCAGAGGAGACAAGCCCAGCGTCGGATCCCAGACAGATTTTAAATGAATATGCCGCCCCCAAGGCTTGGTATGGTTTTTGGTTTGGCTCGGTTCCGGTTTCAAGTTGGCCGCTCGCCGGCACATTCTCATTTTCAGACCCAAAACCGCGGCATTTTACTACGGTCGTAAGTAACCACTTTGGTTGATTGTGTTTTCATTGATGTCGAAATTCATTACGGCCGCCTACACTGCGCCAAATGTGTGTGCCAGCTCAGCAATATGCACAATATGCGCCTCCAACCACTTTCGTGCAGTGCAAAAACGCTTTACAACCAAATGAACCAAGTCCAAAATCAAAACGGGAAGCCTCTTTAAGGCCAGTGGCCAGCTTTTCCTACCACTGACAAAGTGCGCGACTTTATGTTGCATACTTTTCAGCTTGCAAATTAATAAAACACCATTAGGAATTCGCGAAACAAATCTAAAATCAAGCACAAAAATGTATAAAAATCTAAATAAATTAATTTGAAAATTGTCAAAAGCTTTTTGTTTTGCGCCACAAACAATATCTAAATATACACACAAATTTCGCAATTTACCCCAAACGAGTTAGCTATCTGAAAATAGCTACGGAAAATGTATTCTGGCAATATAAATGCGTGTGAATTTTTCATATTTTCTAGCTGCCAGACAAACATACATACATATTTATGCATATGGCATGCAAATCAAATAAAATGCATAACTAAAAAAATCTCGCGCACAAAAATAGCCAAGAGCCAGCCACAGAGACATGAAGCATACGGCTTAGACAATGCCTTTAACACCATAAGCAAAACATCAATTGGGGCAAAATATATTGTTTCGAATAAATAATTCAATGCCTGGCTGGCTTTCATATAAAAACAATCAGCAGCAACAAAAAGCCGAAAAAGCCGAAAATAAATAGAATAAAAAAGCTAACTGCATTGACAAATAAACGCGGGCAGAAAAAAATGTTCAAATAAAATCAAAAGGACGCGATTGCAAAGGAAAATGTGTCCACAATTTTTATGGACGAGAAATTTGTTGTCCATTTTCGGTTTCAGCTTTGATGCATGACAGCGGCGGGCGTTGGCCATTGCCTGATTGTGCCCCAAAGTGGGGCAGTCTGCGGGTCGCGTAGCCAAGTGGGCGCATTCTAGTGGAAAAGCTGGGAAAGTGTCAAAACGACGTTGGGTGGCGTCGAAACTGGAAAATGTTTTGAAAAATGGCATTTTAATGCAGAGAATTTACAACTGAAAAGCAAAAGATGTTCGCGCTCTTTGTGCACCAAGAGCTGTCTCCCCCAACATTCTAATCTCCATAAAATGTCTAGTTGAGACGGGCTTATTTAAAAAAATAATTACTTAAAGAGGCATATTCCTTTAAGGTTTATCTGCTTAAATTGTGCGAATTTTATGATATATAAAAAAATAATCAAATATACTAAGTCCATATACATTAAATATACATATATACAAAATATATATATATGAAATATATAAATTATATAAAAAGTATTATTGATTGCTTAAATTCTAAATTCTTTTAAAAACTTGTTTGTCATTCAAGATATCTTGATTAAACCAAGAATTCACTATGCTCTCTTCAATTTTGCTTAATCTTATTCACATCGGACTACTATATCATATATTTGCCATAGAAACGATCGGTCGAAAATTAAGTTTTTGTATAAAAAAACATTTTGTTTTTTAAGATATCTTGACCAAAGTCGGCATTAACTATTTTCCCTGTGCTTCTTAGAAACGGGGAAAGCACTATAAGCATTATGAAAAGGTTGGGTCTGCAAGGGTATTAGATCTTCGGCTTGCCGAAGATAGCCTTACTTTCTCGTTTATTTTTAATTTTTTATTTAAAAATGCCCTTAAATTTAAAATGAATATTTTCCCTTACTTATTTCCATGCACAGACTAGTAAGGACTCATTTATCTTCTTCCTTTCTACAGCCAGGCTCATTTTTTATTTAAAAATTTATTTATGTTTCATATTTTTGCGCATATCATATTTTTTCAGAGTTAAATAAGTACTATGTATATTATCTGCCCATTCTATTTTTTTAGACACGCTTATTTTTTAAAAAAAGGTATTTTTGTTTTAATTTTTCTACCGAAATTGCACATTTTATATTTCCTCATAGCTAAATAAATGTTTCCTTTCTTGCCTACCTCTCCTATTTCTCAGAGCAAAATCAATGCTTTTATAGCATTAACGCTTAATTTCAGCGCATTTGAAATTAATTTTTATCTTTCATCACGTTTGAGTACATTTCTTAACTTATTCAACCACTGAGCACAGCGATAAAAAGCGTTTATCCCACACCTTGTCTCACTCTTTTTCTTTCTGCTTCTTCCCTTTGTGATTTGAGGCATGCGTCATGGCTGAGCCTATTACGGCCAAGTCAACAGGCACTGTGCCCACTCGACTTGTACAACATGACGTATACGTAATGTGTGCTTGTGAACTGAAAACAGAAAAAAAAACGTACATTTTGTTAAACATGCCCATCATTGTTTACACGAAGACTTTTAAGTTTCAATGTGTGCATGTTGTGCGTCATACTTCCAGCTCTGTTTGCCTTTGGCTTTGCTAAAGTAGGGGGCGGCGATGTGTTGGGAAGCAAGGCACAAGCCACAATAAACGCAGTCAATAATTTCTTAAAAGCTGTCTTTGCAATATAAACTAGCAAATTTCTCTACGTCTCTAGATATTGCGGCAATTTTACGTACATTTAACAAGTTGGTTTGAATGCTCTACTTATTAAATGCACATTTTGTTTGGCTACACTGAGACGTGGGGGGAGGCTGTAGAGGAGCCTCATTAAGTGGTCAGTAGAACAGACTGTTTCCCCTTTGTCTACCTTAGGCCCTCCATCTTCTATCTCTCCCTCTGTCTGACTCTCTTGCTGCTTTTGGGCGAGTGAAAAATTGTCAAGCGTGAAATTATAATTAATTGCCAAGCAACACCAGAGACTGGCACGCACAACAGGCGACAGGTCCAGGTCCGGGTCCGGGTCCGGGTCCGGGTCCAGGGTCTGTTAGCTGGCAGATAGCTCCCGCTGCATGTAAATGTCAAAAAATGGGCACAAGCGACGTGTCCTTGTAGGATATGCATGAGCCCTGTGCCCCGTGTACCTTATTTGATGGCTTTGAGTGCATAAAAACTTGTTGAAGAAGCCGCACGAGAATTTAATTGCAGAAATACCTACTTGCTGGTGTGTATTAAATTAATGTTTACTTTAGTTTCTAGGCTTTTCGCCTGTAGAATAAACTGCAGATACAAAATAAAGTGGCCAATTAAGAGCATACAAGTAAATTAAGCAATAGTTCCTGGAGAAAACTTTAACTAACAGGCAAATTTGACTGAAATATATTTTATAGAGAATATATAATAATTGGGCTCTTTGATATCTCAATACAATTTGTGGCAAAACTGTAATACGATCTGCTGTTAAAGTTGTGCTAATTACCTGAAACAATGCGAATGAATTTAAATACAAAAACTAGTATTAAAAATCGATAGAAAGTGCAAGTAGTTATGCCCATTAAATACCAAATATTTATTAAAAATTGTTTTTATTATTCAACAAACTAAATATTTGCATATTAAATAATTTACAAAAATCAATCATAATGCTAACTAAATAGTCAGCAGCAACAAATTTGTTAAAAGCCTGCTGAAAATAAAGCCACTCAACAAAAATTTCTTTATTGCTTTTTTTCACACACACATGTCCCGCTGACAACAACTGTAAACCAACCAACTAACCAACCAACCAACAATGTCAACAACAACAATAACAACTGCTGCTGCTGCCAACTGCCAACTGCTGACACCTGGCGAACAATTCGCGTACCTGCTCATGCCCATTTTATTGCCGCTTCGCATCGTTGCACGGCCCACACGGCGTATGAATAATATGTCGCCTGTAACTGTTGGCATAACTATGTGCCTGTGTGCGTGTGTGTGTGTGTGTGTGTGTGTCTTTGTCTGCACAGTGCCGCCAGACATACTGGACTATCCCACCAGCACCGATATGGTCATACGCGAGGGCTCAAACGTAACCCTAAAATGTGCTGCAACCGGTTCGCCAACGCCGACGATAACCTGGCGACGCGAAGGTGGCGAACTGATACCCCTGCCCAATGGAGCCGAGGGTAAGTGTATGCAAATGTGAGTGTATAGCCAGAGTGTGAGTGAGTCTGTGTGAACTTGTGTGTTTGCATTTGCACGCTGCATGCATGACAAATGGACTCTGGCGCGGATTCTGCGGGTCAGCATGTAAATTATTTGCCACAATGTCGAAGTTCAGCAAAGATGCCGACAATATCTGCGTGTTTGAGTTGCATGAGAGCGCGCTTTAAAGTTAACTTAAGTTCGCTTAATTAGCCTGAAGCTTGAGTTAAGCGAACTCTCTCATGCACACTCAATAATAAGCAACGGCTCAGCATAATTAACGCAATATTCGTGACTTGCGCTCAGAGGAAACTGAGGTAGTGTTACCAGGAAAATGGGGATTTGTAGATGGCTGTGTTTCAGAGCTTGAAGAAAAATGAAACTCTTAACATAGCTACATATAAGTGGGCTGTTCTTGATTACAGGCTTAACTGCATGCATATTTAAGTAATTACAAGTTATTAAGTTTCAATTATGATTTGACTGCGGATGCTTAATAGTTAAATTCCTTATTTAATCAACAACGAGAATGCGCACTTTGAAGGACTATAATTATAAGAAAATAGCCCATTTAAAAATTTAAATAAATGTAAACCGAAATTTAAGTTGACTGCAAAGCAATTTTTTAACAGAATTGAAGAGGCTGATCCAACTCCGGAAAGCTTTTAAATTTATATTTATATGCGATTATAAGTGTAAGCAATTGGCATAAATTTATATCATTAAATTATAGAAATATTATTTTTATAATTGTTTTGTTATAATTGATATATTATTCTTATTGTTAGCATTCTATTAATTTTATTATAGTTTCTATTTTATGTTTTATATTTATTATATTAATTTTAATATAATTAAAAAAGGGTTCCTTTACTTGAATCAAAAACTATTCCTTGCTTTTGTTCAATATATTAAATTTTAGAATAAATAGAAATATCCAGGCAATATAATGAATTTTAATAAGTAATCTGAGAGCTAAATTTCAATGCCAATACTGCATTAATTAAAACCGGAAACTTTGTGTTGGACAGTGTAGTTGAAATATTGTCCAACTACTCTATTGATGTTTATCAAGCCTCAAGTTATTGATCATATAGTCCATTGACTTTATTGAGGCCAGCCAACAATGTGGCAGCGATAATGTTTGCCAACGTATGACAGGTGCATTACTTGCATCGGCTGATGGCCAACGAATTCCGAGGCGAACACTCAAATCCACAAATTCAGAACCACAACGACTGTGGCTTTGGGTGCTGTCAGTTGGCTGGGCAAATGCAACATTCATTACAGCTCGGCCACTTGGCAAATCGATAAATCGGCCCGCCGGGTGGCACAAATTGGACCTTGTCACAAGCGAGATGGAAATAAAATGCCAATGTGCAGCCGGGGCAGGGCACACGCATAAGTTTAACCGGAGTTAGGTGAGAGTATCAAAAACAAGGACTCGAGGCAATGACACTGAGAATTACCTTGGCTTTGCCCCCGTTGCAGCAACATAACTGCATGAGAATTTGTAATTGGCATGTTGCCACATAATGCTGCACTTGCAGCATTTGACAATTGCACAGTTACTGTGACAAGGAGCGAATAAATATGAATCAATTTGCATAGTTTGAGTGTGCTGTGAATATACTCAAATAGGCGTGCGGGAGTATTCGTTATAAGCATTTGGCTAAAGATATTCAGTTATTTCATACCTTTTTTTTAAGATTCCCAAATGGATTTTCAACCTTTTTGCAGCTGGGTAATTATTTATTTTTCCTTTTATAATAGTTTATAATAGCCGGAAAACGGAGTTTAATTTAAAATGTTTCTTTAAATTCCCCAATTAATTTTTACCAATATAATTAATAAATATAAATTGAATCAGATTTAAATATCGAAATGTTGTCAAAACCGAATGTTTTCAACAATTGTATATTGTATTCGCATTACATAAATCAATTTAAATAGTTTGAATCTGTTGTAAATAAACTTTCAAGCTTTAAGAGATTTACCTTTGAGTGAGTAATTGTTAATGTGCCATAAAATATTTAATTATTTAAGATTTTTGGCAAATGTATTTTCTTAAATAAATTTTCCACTTGGGTGCAGCAGTACAAATGTATTGCAATTATTAATTAATTAATAAATAAATAATTATAGGTAAAGTCAGCATTTGAGTTCAATATGCAAGCTGTTAAAATATTGTGGAAATTGAATATCGACAAGCAGCTGCATACAATTGGCTGTGACTGTGTGAATGTGTGTGTGCCGCAATTGTTTGCTCAACAAATTTGATTAATAACATAATTAATCGACTTATGTTTCTCCCTCTCTCTCTCTCTTACTGTTTCTCTGGATTTACAGCCATCGCATACAATGGCTCGTTTCTGACCATTGGCAAAGTGAATCGCTTGAATATGGGCGCCTATCTCTGCATTGCCTCCAATGGCATCCCGCCAACAGTCAGCAAACGTGTCATGCTCATTGTGCATTGTAAGTATGTGGGGAATGGGTGGGGACTTGGGGGATTGCGTACTCTTGACTGGGGCGGGCATATCAATTCAGCATATTTAAATATTTATAGTTTTGCGCTAGAGCACCGCATGGCGTCTGCTCCTGCTGCTGTGTCTGTGTCTGTGTCGGTGGCGTATGAGCAATGTGCTTCAGACTACTGGAGCAGCAGCCGGAACAGACAGTGGGGCACACAAAGCGCCACTTCAAAAATCTCACCATAGCAAAATATGCTGTGCATTTTAATATGGCCCGAGAGCAGGGCAAACTCCGCTCTGCTACCCTTTCTAGCTCTAGCTGTGTCTGCCTCGCCCTTTGGCACTTTGTCTGTCTGCCGCATACTTTTAGGTGCCATGCATAAAGTAAATAATTAAGTGCGCCCCAGCTAGTTAGCATTTTTAGCGCATTTTTGCATTGCCCTGCCCCGCTCCGCGCCCTGCTCCTTCTCCTGCTGCTGCTGCTAATTAAATAAAAATTTAAGTTGCTCAACAATTTGACGGGCAACTTTACTGTTAGCTGCGCTGTAAAGTGTGCTGCATATTAGCGCCTGGCTGGTGCGTAAATTCCAACTGGGTGGCAGCACTGGCGCGCACAAAGCTAAGCTTGCCAGAGATTTGGGGTTAACCATTTATCCTCCTGGCAAGCTACTTAACTTATCCAAGCTCTTTCTCTCTCCCGCTCTCGCCTGCTCAGCGCGGTTTCTAATAAAAATTAAAAAGCAATTAGTTGGATAAATAAAAGGCAACCGCAACAAATTGCGAGCGCAAAACAATAACAAACGGAATTTTATATAAATGCGAATACTTTTTTCGCACTCGCTTGCCACAGCAACTATCCATGTGGATATGCCATGGCATTCATTTAAGCCACATACCTGAGCTGCCATTACAATTACATTCCCTTATTACACTTAACAGTTCGCTCACTCTCTCTCTCTCTCTCCCTTAGTCTCTGTTCTACTCACATTTGTGCTTTTATTGGGTATTTCAGTTCCGCCCATGATTTGGATACAGAATCAATTAGTTGGCGCTGCTTTGGCACAAAATATTTCACTGGAATGCCAATCGGAAGCGTATCCCAAGTCCATTAATTATTGGATGAAGAATGATACAATTATCGTGCCGGGTAAGTAAATCAAGGTTCTCAAACATAAGAAAGCTTAAATCATTTATGTGATGAGTCACAACAATGGCCAAGTCTTAAAGCTTTCCTTTGATATTGATATTAAGACTTTTTCAATTGGAGAAAACATTCTCATATTAGACTGAGCTTCAAACCAAGATTATTGTAAAATATTAAAAAGAATACATATGTTTTTTTTTGTTTCATATTCCTTCTCAGGCAGAGGTCAAAAGGTTTATTCGAGTATTAGAAAATTCCATTGACTTTTGATAGGCATGCATCTATTCAGGAGTCGATCATATGAAAAGCTTTTTAAATTATAGAAATCTTCATTTGAGTCGGCTTCTTGGCTCAAACTCCTTTTTAACATATTGCAAATTCCGCCGGCCAAAGCACTCGTAAGTTGCTTCGAAAGAATGAGTCCGACTTTTATCCAACTAAATGTAATTAATTTAATGCAGCGCCTGCAGCTGCTATGATTGCTCTCAGACCCTTAGGCACAATTTCAACTTAATTTCCTGCGGCCATTAAAAAACTGACCATCCAACGATCCAACCAACCAACGAACCAACCAACCATTCATCCATCCATTCACTCAAACGCCCACTCATCTTGCACGGCAAATGAAGTGCATGACAAAAAACTGATGGACAAAAAAACCAACAAGGGATGCACCACTCGTAACCGCAGCCTGCACTTGCCCTCGTCCCTTGGCCGGCCTGCCCTGGCGTTCCAGCAGACCTTTGGCTGGAGCAGGAGCTGGAGCTGGAGCTAAGAGCTCAGTGAAAAAGTCACAAATATACAGACAGTTTTTCCTGTTTTACTCAGCTTTTCTTCTCTTTTTCATTATTTTTTTTTGCTCGTGTTGTTTTCAAGTTGCGCCGTGACACAAAATGGAAAAAGTGATTGAAAATGACCTCAAGTCAAAAGCAGTTTCAGTAGCCGGCAATTGTCCACCAGTCGTGAGTTTTTAATGGAGTTTTTTTTCATTTTCATTTTCCTTGTCGAAGTGCGTTGGATTTCATAAGCACATAAAAGAGTTGCTTTTGGCAGTTCGCGGCAGCCGGAGTGCTAACTTTAAGAAGCTTATGAGAATAGGCTTCCAGGGCAAAAATATGTGCAATAGCAGATCCGTCAACAAAAGTTTTCAGCTCAAGCAAAGCAAAAGAATTGAATTGAAATGAAAAGTAGTTCAGTGAATATTACTTCTTTAAAATTTCATATTCTCTGTATAGACACCAATACTAATAGAAGTTATAAAATTAAAAGTATTCATGTGCGCTCAGCTTTCATCGCTATAGGCCCACAGTTGAACCAGCGACCTTGCCGCTTGTTAGTTCGACGCAAATCACACTCACATGACTACGCTATTATTTCGTTTATAAAACCAATTTAAATTAAGCAGAATTAATATTCAACAAGTTCATGTTCACTTAGATTTGATCGCTCTGAGCGTTAAGTTGAACCAGCGACCTCTCCGCCTGTAAGTGCGACGCAAAGCACAGTCACATGAGTGCACTGTTCTATAGTTCCTTGAACAAATTTGATAAATAATATTAAATAATTTAATGTCCATTTAGATTTTGTTGCTGTAGGCGTTAAGTTGAACCAGCGACCTCTACGCTTTTCAGTCACATGATTACGCTCTTCTTTAGTTTCTTAAGCAAATTTGTATCTTGGCCTGAATCACATTTTGAGTAATTTCAACATTAAATCGGCAAACCAATTTTGGTTTTAATCAACAACAACACGAGCAAAAAATCTGTGTGTTTAAACCATTTGGAAAGGATTTTACTAAACTAATCAGTTGCTTAGCTGCCATGCATAACAATTAGCTACGGATTTGCCAGTTACTAGCCCGAAAACTGTTAGACAAAGTGAAATGACGGGCTTAGTGCCAACTACTAAATCTAACCGACATCAAACGTAAATCAAAACCTGGCAAAGCAACTCTTAGGGTGTCCTGAGAGGGTATGCAGCGGGGGTTGATGTGGGGGAGGGGGTAGAGCTGTTCTTGTATAAATTAAAATGAACCATTTGACAGTGGGGGGGCTGGGCCTGAAGACAAGGTTATCCAAGATGACAACAAGTCCAGGTAAAAGTTGCTTTTTCTTTATTTTATTTTTTCGTAAGCCAAATTACTTTAGCCAGGCACAAGGCCAGACAAAGGACAAACGAGCTGGGCAAACACACGTATTTTGAGCTGAAAGTGGAAGTGTGTGTGTGTGTGTGTCAGTTTACAAGACTGTTGACTTGGCCAAGACAAAATGACAAAACGACCGACTGACTAACTGACTGACTGCAGGACTGTGGCAAAACGGGTTAAATTTCATTGCGGTTATATATGAGTTTGTTGCGCCGCCCACACACCTCATGTACCTGAAGCAATTACTAAACGTATATATCTGTCACTCTCTATCTCTCTCTCTCTCTCTCTTTCTGTTACTCGCAGGTGAACGCTTTGTGCCGGAAACCTTTGAATCGGGTTATAAAATAACCATGCGTCTAACCATCTACGACGTTGACATTTCAGACTTTGGAGCCTATCGCTGTGTGGCCAAGAACTCGCTGGGCGACACAGATGGTGCGATCAAGCTGTATCGTAAGTATTCCACGCAACAACAACAACAACAGCAAGACACATAACTACATCCATTACCATGGCCATAAACGTAAATGTAAATGTAAATTGCCAAACTGTGTCTAACAATGGGCATAAGTCAGACGGCCAACGGCAATTAGGTCCCAACTATTTGCCCCTACCCCCACCCAACCCGACTGTAGCATTTAATTAATTTAGGCCAATGACTGCTGGCACCAAAAACAATGCGTGCATAATAGATACTCAGTTATTGGGCCGATACTTTTGCTGCCCTTTGACCCAGGTCAAGCCCGTTCGCAGTGTCAGTGATTGATTTATTAGCTGGCATAGCTGCCACAGACACCACGTCTCAGACTGTTAGCCTGCTGCATGGATAATAGATACTTATTTGTTAAGCACAATGAACGATTTATCATTTATTCACAATATTACAGGCTACTGATTAGGCCAAATCGGCTTGGTCAATACCAAAATTTTTCTAAAATAATATTAAGGCACGGTTAGCTTGCAAACAAGACTTCCAATAAAAGCTGCGAGGCCAACAAGAGAGGTTCACGGTTAGAACCAATGCCTCGGCTCAATTCAAGAAGCCTTTTTTTTAAGTAGAAATATTATTTAAGCATGGTAAGATTATCGGCAGGCAGACTTACAATAAAAGAGAGGCTCAATTCGAGAATATATTTTTTGAGATGTTTAATAATTTTATAATTGATATCAGTGAACTTTTGGCAGTTTATGGACTATGAAATAAAAATGAAATAATATTTTAAAGAACTTCAATGAAAAGAATATATTTATATTCAATTCAAGGCGACGATTACGTTTAAAGCTTCGGTTCTTGGTCAAAAGAGTCGATAATTTATCGACTTAATTATTTAGTTTAATTTTAAATTAAACTTCAACCCTTATGGATCCATTTTTCCTCCCACATTTGTTAACTCAATCTATTTCTTTCTACTTCCACAGACATTCCACAAACAACAACAATAACGACTATGGCGCCAACTGTTTCGATTAACACGGTGCCCGTTGTTATAGTCAAATACAACAAGGGTAAGTTTATATTAAATGAATATAATTAATACTGCTGCAAATATATCGAAAGTCCTGCCACTCGATAGTTTTGATGGTCTATTGCAAACAAAGACAAGCTTTAAAATGAAAACAAAAAAATTGATTCAAAGCTTAAGGAATATAAAAGTAATAATTTCGCCCAGGACTAAAGTGAAATTAAATTATAAACATTAAGCACGAAATATTTCCATAGATTTACGAAAGAAATTTAAAAAAAATCTCATAATAATTAATAAAATAGTTTCCTACTTTAAAATAATTTTTCACATTTGATGAAATTTAAATTAAATTTGTAAAAAGGCAAAAATTATATTGCTTTTACAATCTAATCCTAGATATAGATCTTGCATAGATTTTGCTAAATAAGTATGAAGAATGTTGCACAATAAATGAACTAGTTTAATGCCTTAAAATATTGCTCCAAATTCGATGGAACATGTATAAAAAATTTATTTACAAACAGGCAATTACATATTTTGCATATACAATCTAAAGGTAGATATAGTATCAAATAGATTAATCTATATCCAAAAACTTTGAAGAAATTACGGAATGCTAAAATTGTTTCCTGCACTGTAAATATATCCAATCGGATTTTCCAAAACTTGTCAACGAGCTATGAAAAATTGCAACCGTTACCAGAAATCGCTTTCCACCAATATTTCACTAAAGCGTGTGGAATAATCCTTAAAGAAAAAAACCTGTCCTGTGAAATGTGGCAACACTCTCGAATAGACAGGACTTTCAAATAGCCTTGCAGCAGTTATTCAAGCATTGAACTAATCCTCTTCGATTCACAGAGCAACGTTATAGCAGCAACAGCAATGCGAACAGCAATAATCCCTACAACCACAACAATCAGCTGGGCAACAACAAATCGCAGCGGACCAAGGCCAAGTCCTTGGATCAGCCGCCGCCTGCCACATTGAACAACGTTTATATGGGCGCCACGTCGAGCTTGTGGAACACACAGGATCATCACTCGCCGGGCACACCGCGTGGCCGAGATCATCATCAGCAGCAGCAGCATCTTGGTGAGTGGAAGGGGTGGTAGGGGGGAGGCAGCAGGGGGGTGCCAAGCAAAAACCCTTGACAGCAAGTCAACGCATCGAAGGACACTTCAAGTTGTTTCTTACCCTTGGGCCAATATTTTTATTGGCCAAGTGTGAGTGTGTGTTTGAGCTTCTCATGACACAGCACAGACCATAAATATTTGGCCATTTATTTTATGTTTATGACAAATCATAACGACTTCAGCCGGGCTTAAGGGCTTTGTCCCGCCCGTCAACACTTGTTAGATACAGATACTTTGGCTCAGCTCATGAAAAATATTTTGCCCAGGCATATGGCCAGCACTCGCCCTTCCCCTACCTCTCTCTCCTTCCCTCTCTCTATGTCACTGTTCCTCTGGCATTTTGTCCGACTGTCCGACTGCCAATGAAAATATGACTTTCTAGCATGCAATTCGGTATCCTGGGGCGGAAATAACTCTCGAACCCTGCTGCCAACAGTTCTCCAGCTCAGCGCTTGCCAAAGTTTCTTGTGTAATGTGCTGCTAATGCGGCTCATCATAATGTACAATCATCATAAATATAAACGGGCACATATTTCGATATATATATGAGATCCTTGAGGTGTTCAAACCACCCAGCCCAGTTCTGCGATTAAAGTGAGCAAGTTTTTTAAGCACCTCATGAACGAACATTTTTTATGCGCGATTTTGTAGTACATAAAAAACTCTTCTATTTCTCAAGATGTCCTGAATAAAGCTCAGCAATTGCGAGCTTCAATCCTGAGGGTTTTTTTTTCAGTTCAAGGGCATTTTCTGCTTTCCCGTCCTAAGATATTTCCCGAAATTTCCCTTTTGTTAGTTAAATTTTCCTTCCTTTCCGAATATTTACTTAATTTTCATTTAATCTTTAAATATTTATTTGGGCTTTAATTGTATTTATTGTTTGAAATCTAATTTTTAATTGAGGGACATCATTTATGAAGTATTCTTTTAATTTTGCAAATATATAATTTTGATTTTAATTAAATTTAGAGTTTCCAATATTGATAAGCGAAATGCTTAAAAGACGGTCTGGCAACGCTGCAGTTGTTTCAGTTGCATTATGCAAAAGTCAAAGTGTCGCCTCGCTGGTTAGTCACAGTGCCTGCCAATCAATAAACATAAAATTTTACACAACGCTCAGCTCCAGTCCCAGCCCCAGCTTCAAGCCCGATAACAATTTCCAGCCAACTCTGGCCCTGCTTTCAATCGACGACAATATCCATATCCTGTACGGGTGAGAGGGGCAAGGGTGGCGGGGTGGCAGCGTGGCAATGCATAAAACTTTACAGGCGCCGAGCTGTAGTGGGAAAATTTCTGCATACGCGTTTGACTAAAATAAAATGCACTCGATAGAGCGAAAGAAAAAATCAAATCGAACAAATTGAATATGAGAGGACGAGCACGATAGACAGTAATGTTGGCGTGGGGGGGCGGGGGGGGGACGCACCATAAAAATTGCAGACAAATTGCACACAAGGCGTCAAGCTGAAGGGCTAGCCCAAGCCCTAACTAAACCGAAGCCCCCCTACAACTCAGCCGCTTTTTGCTACGCCTCTGGCTACAACAATTTTTGGCAAACGACAGCGAAAATGTTGCGTTTTACGCTGAAGGCAGCAAGGCGCAAGGGGGGAAGGAGTGAAAGATTGAGGCGCTGTTATGCCTGGTAATGGGAGCAGGAGGAGGTGGAGGAGGGGGGTGTTGCAATGACGACAACTTTCAAGCCTGGCATGCAAAGTCGTAAGCGCTGCGTTTACAGTTAGATTTATTACCTGCTAGATGTTGCACATATCGCGCCCGAGCGAGGAAGAGAAAACAAGAGAGAGAGAGAGAGAGAGAACTGAATAGCGGGTGAGGAAGAGCGAGGAGCGAAGCGGGGGCAATGGGCGTGTGCTTATCGCTGCTGAGCTTTGCATATGTCGCGACTCGTTCATTTTTTTTTCTGTTTTTTTTTCTGGACTCGCCAACTTTAAGGCGGAACAAGTTTTGAGAGTGTAAGAGAACATGAAGATGTTAGAAGAGAAGATGCCTTATAGGGCTGCGCGCCCATATTTGCTTGAATATGGAAATTCAGTATGCAAATTATATTTTTAATTAGTTTTAATCAAATTTGCATTTAAAATAAGTTTTTAAGTGGATAACAATGTGCAGTAAATATTTAAATTATATTCAGCACAATTCTAATTCTGGATTCTAATGATTTAAATATTTACTGCCCAGTGAAATCCATTGGATTTTATAAAATTATACTCTTAGCGCTTGGATGTTGCTTAAATATATACAAAAATAATTTAACATTTTTTTGTACAAGATAGAGATTTAATATGCTTTGAGACCTGACTTGCACAAATATGCTCTTGTACATATTTATATTTTGATTATTTTATATTAATTAAGTGCTTTATTCTCTGCTAATTTAATAAAATGCAATGTGCACATATTTCCCTGCTTGTTTGAATAGGATTTCAATATTGTTAGCGTATTTTCTTCATTTTATATAATATTTGCTTAAATGTATATTTTTTTATTCGCTGCTAAATTAAATATAAAAATATATTTAAAACAATATATACCTATTTTATTTTATAAAGTCCAAGCAATATTATTTAAATCTTCTTAAAGTACGAATCTTCTATTCCTTAAATTCTCTCATAAGAGGCTGAAATATATATTTATAAGAAAACCTTTCCTTACGTTGTCTATATAGGATTCCCATTTTAATAGAGCCTAGCATTTACAAAATGAAGTTAGTTTTATCCACAAGCTATTCGTAAAATCATCTTAATAGTGCAAGCTGTAATTCAAGGCAACATTTTTTCTTTAGCCGCAAATTTTACAGATGAATTGTAAATCTGGTAAAGGAATTTGTGACAAATTAAGTTAAATACAATTCAATTTAGACAGCGCAACAATTAAGTTTAATTACACGCTGCCCAAAATGTTGTAGATGCCACTTTAAACCGACTGCGTTCTGCAGATCCTTGCAGCCAAAAACAAAACTGAAATGCTGCAATTGCATTTTGGATGCGCACTTAAACAGTCATTAAAAAATGTTGCAATCAACCACAAAAGCTGCTGCCGCAGTGGTCGCTGTCGCTTTCATTTTTAATTTGCCAGCGGCCAACGGGCAACAATATGACACAAATTACAAGGAAATGTCATAAAAAAAAATTTAAAAAAAAAAAACGAAAAGCAAGTGCAATACGGGCCGGAAATGCAACTGGAAGGCGGCTCCAGCTGCGACTCCAGCTCCTGCTCCGACTTGGACTCCGACTCCAGACTGCGACTGACTACTGCGACTCCGGAATGATTATTTGCATTCAGCGAGCCGCAATAATTTGCTTATAATTTGCCACAGTAGAGTGAGAAATGATAAAGTAAATGAAATGCAACAGACAGCAGCGGGGGCATGCAACATGCGTGCCATGGGAAGTGGCGTCGCGTGCCTTTAGCTTCCTATTTTTTTTTTTTTTTTGCAGCTGCAAGCCACCAAAATTGCAACTGTTTCTGCCACATGGCGTTAAATGCATTGCCACACAAGAGTAAAAAAGAAGCGAAAGAGAAAAACAATAAAAACCGAAATGTAACGCATACGCCCCGTTCGCCACTCAAGTGAGTCTCAAGTGCCGGCTGCTGCAGGGCCGCCGCTCTGTGCATTTTATTTTTTTCTGTTATTTAGTGCAACAGGCGCAACAATTGAGGTGTGAATCGGGTCCGGATGGTTGCATTTGCCCGAAAGGGTGTCAATTTGAAGGACGCTAATGGAGCGCGTCAAAGGCTTGTGGGCATGTCCCTGAAAGTATGCAGCGATTTCTGTTAACTGAATCTCATATACTACTCATTCGAAATTTAAAAGAGAACAGGCTCGTTAGAAGAGTTGCTTAAATTAGCAGAATCCTGCTTCGAATCAATATAAATATTCAAGTTTATATAAATTCTAATAATTCTAATATTTAATTATGAGAATTACTCGACCAAACCTCCTTAAAAGCTCAAGATCACTCAATACTCAATACTCAATACTCAATACTCAATACTCAATACTCAATACTCAATACTCAATACTCAATACTCAATACTCAATACTCAATACTCAATACTCAATACTCAATACTCAATACTCAATACTCAATACTCAATACTCAATACTCAATACTCAATACTCAATACTCAATACTCAATACTCAATACTCAATACTCAATACTCAATACTCAATACTCAATACTCAATACTCAATACTCAATACTCAATACTCAATACTCAATACTCAATACTCAATACTCAATACTCAATACTCAATACTCAATACTCAATACTCAATACTCAATACTCAATACTCAATACTCAATACTCAATACTCAATACTCAATACTCAATACTCAATACTCAATACTCAATACTCAATACTCAATATTCAATACTCAATACTCAACAGCTAATACCTTCAATAATTCTCTCGAGCAAGTCTAGAATCAAAAATATATATGAAGCAAAAGTATTGCGTTTATTTCTATTAGCTGAACTTGCCACAGCTTGGTTGGATTGCACCCCAGGGGCGGTGGCATGCACAGAATTATGCAGAAATTACTTAAAGTTTAGTTTCAAGTAGTTGCCAGCCTATAAAAGCTGTGTGAGAAAAAAATAAAGAAAAACAACATTCGACCCGGCAGCGTTTCGCTTCGTTTTTCTTTATGGTTAAGCGCTTTAAAGACACCGCTGGGATTTTCACACACACACAGACGGAAATAAACACATGCTCAAACGTCAATAAAAATCAGCCAGACATTCACACACACACACACACACACACACACATAAATACTAACACACCCACGCACATAAAGACCAGCACGGACATCGAGGACGTCGCAGGACAGGAGCAGAACAAACACGTTGCAAGACCAGGACGAAGCTCGTTCTTTCACACATGGAAATGTTTGCAGACGCCAGCAAAACAACCCACAGCCAAGCAGCAGGCGGTCTGTCAAAGGGGGCGGAGGTGGTGAAGGGGGGAAAAGCTGCTTATAGAAAAATAAAAGCCAAAAGACATACAAATAAATTTTGCGACCCGGTGCAAAGCAATTTGCTCACTTCCGTTACAAAAATAAAAGGGTTCCTCGTTAAAAACAAAACGAACCAAACTCTGCTTAGAAATAGCAAAAAATATATATGTATGTATAAAAAGGACACTCCATGCGATATTTCACATTTATGACAAACTTAGTTCAATGCAATGAAGTTCGACTTGCTTACAACCTTACACTTTGTTTATGGCTTATGGAAAGCGCATCTATGCGAAACAATTTATGTAAAATAAACATATTATTTAAATTTACATGCATTTCGGACTCGAAATATTTTCAAATTTCACGCAACAACGAACTCATTTCTTCTTATTTTCAAGTTATTTCTATAAAACGTTTAAAATGTCCTTCAGTTTACTTTCTTTTTCCCTAATAGAATCTTTGGGCTCCGGACAGGCTACAATGAGGTCATTGAGTTCTTTTCACTAACTCTCTAATTTTTCTATTACATATACAATTATTATTGTATATCCGTAACTGCTTCTCTTCTATAACAAATCTCTTTATTCCTTTTATAAAATGATGTCTCCCTCTTTTGCACACTGAACTCTTTAAAAATTTGTAAAAAGGGTACATTATTACTGCAAATGTAATATACATATATTTTTGATCAAATTCAATAGCCGACTCGATTTATTCGTGTCCGTCCGTGAATGAATGCGTCGATTCCTAGTGCCCCAGCAATATGAATTCGCCTCGCTTGCCATCGGTAGAAATACATATCGAAATCATGTTTATTTAGGTAGAACCTTAGAGATTTGCTCAATAATAATATACTTGCAAGAGTCACACAATTGGACATTTAGCACAAGAAACCTCTTTCATTTTACGGCTATTGTGATTTCTCCCCTCCGCTAGCATCCTATATCTATAAATCAACTATATGAATCAATTGGAACTACCTACCAATTATTTATGAAAATATAAAGCATAATAAGATCTACAACAAAACTAAATTTGTTGTTGGCAGAAGAAGGTTCAGGGTATCGCCTAGTCGGGTACGCCCGTCAAGAGCTACTCTCCCTTTTTTACTTTGGTGCGTTATAGTTCAAGAAAATATTAAACAAAGAAGTAAAATGTAGTTAAACATCGCTTACCTTAAAAAAGTGAGTGTGTCGGAGCTTGGATTAAGCTTTTCTGATTATTTTTGCGTTGATTCTTGTCACAATATCTGTAATATAGTAAGAGATAAATAATTTTCACTTTATTGATTATGTCTTTTTGCGAGGCCAAGTGTATTTGCCGCTTCGGGTACTTCAAATAATCGTTGGATATTGACTTTTATTTACTCTAAAATTTGTCGCCAATTTGCGTAAATTGTAAATGGCAGCTGAGTTTGCAGCTACAAGCCGCAACCGCACGGCTCCGAACAAGGCTCCTAATGACCAATTGCTGCCTACAGCAAGTCAAATAAATAAAATATTCAAGAATCCGACAGCAGGAGCTGCCTGCTCCGAGCCATGCGCACCACATTCGTAGCTGCAAGACACACAAACAAACTGTCCAATGAAACAGATTGCCAGGAAAACAAACAACCAGGCAAAAAATAAAACAAAAAAGCATCAAAACAGATATGTAAAAAAAAAAAACAAGAGCAGTAGAAAAAACCCAAAAAGCTGCAGGATAAATTGATGGCAAAAACAAGAGGCCCCCAAACCAAGCTGCTCACTTGTTGTTTTTTCTTTGTGGAGTGCATGTCCTGGCGCAAGGGTTTAACGCACTTAAGCAATAAAAATCGAAACAATTTTCGTAGCTGCCAAGTGAAATTGAAACAAAATGTGCGCCAGTGGGGAAAATACTTTCGATTTTCGAACCAAAATGGAAAACTGTATAAGTGCGAATGTTATAAATAAGTGGAGCAGTCGGCAATACAGTCAAACTTTTGTCCTTTTTATATGCAATACGTTTCCATTGGGGTCTGCCTTGACAAACAAACTGTTTGGTTTTGTGTGCTGTGCCCTGCATCCTGCCTCTGTGTGTGTGTGTGTGTGTGTGTGTGTGCGTGTGTATTTTATCCTTTCGCATTGGCCGCTTGCTACAAATGACTGGCCATAAACGCATCCTGTCTATTGTTTATGCTCGCTGGCGTGTGGCAAGCGCATAATTGAAAAAGGACATTCGATTGGCAGCCCAACTGCCGGCAATATGGCGGCCAGAGTTATGAAAGGACACATCATAAAAACCAGGCACGTAAAATAAAGGCATGCGGCTTTTGATTAAGCAACCAGACCAGACCCAGAACCAGACAATCATATCCAGCCATAAATATCAGTCAATCAATATATATAAGTGAGGCTGTCCCGACTGAATGACTGACTGAATTGGAGGCAAACGTGCGGACTAATGTGTCTGAGCATTGAACTAAAAAGAGAAAGATCGCTGGCTCAAATTCAGCAGCAAGTTGAACCAGGCCACGCCGGTTAATTGCTTCTAGTCTATCTATACATCTTCTAATTCAAACGATATGCTTTACTCTCTATCAATTAAACCCAGTGCCCGATAACAGCGCCACCTATCGAGCGGATGGCAAGAACAACCCGCTGAAACACGATGCCAAATCGCTGACCGATGAAATGGATCGCATGCAGGACCTCAAGGGCTGGGCTGCTGCTGGGCCGCTCTACAACAGCCGCAGATCCACCAAATTATTAACCTTAGTCATCGCTGTTTACGTGGGGGCGTGGCAGGCCTAATAATATGTAGCAAACTTTAAGTGTAATTTGTAC
Organism: Drosophila novamexicana; assembly: GCF_003285875.2. NCBI lineage: Eukaryota > Metazoa > Arthropoda > Insecta > Diptera > Drosophilidae > Drosophila > Drosophila novamexicana. The sequence continues at coordinate 8,106,185 of NW_020824787.1, forward strand.
AAAAGCAACAAAAAGAAAATGATGTCGTAATCCTAAGCGAATAGTTTGTAAGCGAAAAATGTCACATGTCGATTTGGCCACACGGAAAATGTTAGTTGACATTTTTATTTAGTGCTTAATTTGAAATTGAAATAAATGTAAAAAGTTGTTGTTGTTTAGCGCGTAAGTTGAAAAAGGGTTTTCGAATGCTGTCCGCACACACGCACACACACAAACACACTCACGCGCACACAAACACACACAGGTTCTGATAGATACAACGGAAATACAAAGTATTAGCATGTAAAATTCGATGCGAATCGCAATTTAAAAATTACATGGAAGTCTTTAAGCTTAGCATTGACTACGGTTTGTGTATATGAAATAGGTACAACAGCTAACGAACCACAACTTAAAACTAAAACTAAAACCGAAACTAAAGCTACATTTAAATCTAGGCCAAGTCGAGTGGTCAAACAAAAGTCAACCAACTGTCAATGAAATGTTGCTAGAGCCCATTTTATTTAAGACTCATTTAAGCTTCTTTTACGTGCACCGCAACATTGTTTATATATAAATATAAATATACGTATATATATATATATATATTGTAATTTTGATTTCAAAAGAAACAAATAAAAATGCCGTCTTTAATTATTTAAACCGAACTTTGAATAAAACGAGAAAGGACACATTTTCAATTTGCTAGCTTTCAATTAACGCAAACAAATTAACGTAATAGTAAAAATAATCAGCCAGCACTGCAAATCAGTTAAGTAATTGACAATTCGAGCCAGCAACCCAAATTGAGCTTTGAGCGACACACAAGGGTCGAAATTCCATAGGGTTCACAAAGGCCAAAAGGAATCTAAGCATAGTTTTTCAAGAATACAATTCAACAATTTATTTGTTGACCATTCTTCAGAATTATATAAATAAAACTAATTTAATTTGCAAGAAAATTTAAATCAATAATGAATGAGCTGTTGAGTTAAGTCACAATCGTATCGAAAATTCACAGGTATCGATTTGTGCAAAGTAAGTTAAAATCCATTTCTATCTATCTATTAATCTACCTATTAATCTATCAATCGATCAATATATTGGTCAATCTATTAATCTATTGATCTGTCTATCGATATATCTATATTTCTTTCTATCTATTTATTTATTTATTTATCTATCTATATATCTATCTATATGTCTATCTAAATACCTACTTATCTATATATCGATTTTATGATTAATTGCGCCATCAATCTATGCCCCTATCAATCTATCGATAGATCTCATATCGATCTGTCTATCGATCCGTCTATTGATTCATCTATCCATCATTCAATCTATATATTTATGTATCTACATAGATATATCTATGCATATGAATATCTATATTTATATCCATTGATCTATGTCTATTTCACTCCCAGCACAATTTATGCTGACGCCGCCCATGGACTACACCTGTTTTTAAATCCGCGTTTTAGAAATGCCGGCAAATGAACAAAATGTTATGAACCACAAAATATGTGCCCAACTGCAGAATCCCGAAACCTTTGCCCCTTGCCCTTTCGCCGCTTGCCCACGCCAAAAGTTTGTTTACGTTTGCCATCAATTTTTTACGCCATCGGCCCACATGGCAAAATGTTTCATTATGAGGTCGGTAGCTAACAAACAAAAAAATGCGTAACGCCAGCGAGTTTATAATTTAATTTAAAAAACGCAGAGCTAACTACTACAAAATTAAATAACAAAAAAAAAAGTACATAATTATTAAAATAAATTAAATGTCTGCTGCTGCCCTCATAAACTCACGAGCGGCCAATTAAAAGCATGTCCAACGTGGCTAGTTTTTGCTCAAGGGTATACGAGGACCGACAACCCAAATAAACTGAAAAAACGGCACTTAACTAGAGGATACCCTGTAAACTAAACCGAAATTTAGAGCTTTGTTGAAATGCACGATATATAATGGACTTTGGTTTATAAAAATATTAAGTTGGCATTTTGAATACAAAAATATTAATTTTCGTTTATTTCTAATAAGTAATTCCTAGATATTTCAGAACATTTTGTAATTATGTGTTTAAATTTTGAAGAATAATATTTTCTAATTTTAATAAATAATAAATTTAACTGTGCCTTTAAAGAATCTGACAGAAAATAATTTCAGAGCTTGTTTAAGACAAGCAAAGAGAATTCTTGTTTTTTTCTTATGTCTGTTTAAACGATATAACTGAAAGCTAAAGAAAGTTCAAAGTGGGCTGTGCAAGTGAAATTCAGCTGCTGCAGCTAGCGCATGCTGACCCCTTAGTCAATATACCCTATGTGGAAAGCGCTGCGGGTCGTAAAAATCGCTACCGCGGCAATTTGGTTGCATTTTCACACGCGTTGCCCCGCAAATGGCAAAAAAAAGAAAAAAAGGAGAGGAAGAAAAAATTGGCATGTGTGGGATTATGCAATCGCCTGTGCCTTTCACCCCTTTGCCACCTTTTAGCCCTTTCCCGCGGCAGTCCACACAAAAGGCAAGTTAATAAGAGCATGTGCCGCATGGCCAGAATGGAGAGCGAAATTCTCGGCACCTAACCAAGCGCCGACAAAGACCACACAGCCACACACACGCACACACACACGCAACACACACACGCACACAAAGGTAAAAGCGCTGACAACCTATTGGGCGAAAACTGTGTGCGAAAAGCATTTGGCAAAGTTTCGATATTGGGCTCAAAGGTAGGGAGCACTTTTTGAGGCTTACTTCATGCCAAACGACGTGCACAATTAATTTACAATTTATTGAGGTGTCAACTCAGCCGAGCTGTCCTCTAGGCTGTTTGCTGCACACCTGTCGATTTATGACACAATGTTTGTTATTTAATCGTGCAACTGAGAAAGTCAATTTGCATTGTAATCAAATATATATAAATGCACATATGCACACATGCATGTCACTGATGCGTTTAATGATGTTCAACTGAAATTATTTTGTCAATAAATTGTTTGTCTGGCTTGTTAATTTGTTAGAAAAAGTGTCAATAAGCACACAATTCATATGTCTGCTCTGTCAGACATCTGAATCGCGCAGTTTATTTGACGATTTGTTTCCATTTCCACCTATTTTCATGGTTTTTGAACTATATTTTAATTATCTTCAATATTTGTTTAGTTGCATTTTAATCTGCAAATAGTTTTGACCAAGGAAAATGAGTTTATAATTTGAAATATATTTTCGGTTATAAAACTGAAGGAAAATAAAGGATATTTTAAATGGAATAGATGACAATGTGGTGAGTTTTACAAAAGCTTTGAAAATTTCCCAAAGCTTTCTGAACACACTTCACCATGGCCGTAGCTTAGATGAAATGAGCTTTTGCGCCTTGAAAGCTTCTAAGCTTTTTTGTAACTGTTAACAATAACAGTTAACGGCAATGTTAAATTTTGACAAGAAGTAGAAACGCCGCCATTAAAATTTATCTATTGAAATGGATAGAAATGTAAAAAAAAAAAAACAATGTAAAATATGTAAAAGAAGGTTTTTAGAATTAAAATAATTACTTATAAATAATTCTAGAAGAAATATAAGCGAATTAATATATATATATATTTGAAAATATGTTTAAGATAGAATTAAGAAAAAACAGTTTGAATAAACGGTATCCGCCCATGTTAGTCTTGTGGTGAAAAGCTTGAAACCGAAAAGTAAACTTTCGTTTTTTAACCAATGACTCGTACTTTTTAACCAAGAGTGGTAAATTTTTCGAAAAAACGTATCAAATCAATTTTTACGCAAACCATTGAAATTAAGTTTAAAACTAATAAAAAACACATTTCAAAAGTTATGGTTGGAATTTCTAAAATCACTGAACCACGTGTTCGTTTAGCTAAACACTCATTTATTATTTATTATTGACATTTAAATAAAGCCTAAGAATTGGAATTCTAATTAAATTTTAAGTGTTCCGTTTAATTCAAAATATTTCAAAAGGCTTAGACAAGTTCGCATAAAAACAGACAGACAGAAGGACATGGCTTTATAAATGATGCTGCTGTTAATGATGATCTATAATATATATATTCTATGGTATCGGAGATACCATGTACATATACAAATTGAATAAAGTATACCTTTGAAAATATATTTGCATATTCTTTGCCATATCTAACATTCAATTTCCCCGTGATCAGTGTGAAATTCAATGTTTACCGAACCGTCAGGCGACACAAATGCTTGCAATTTATTTGCTTAAGCTCAAATGTTTTTTATTCTGCGCTGACTCAGACTGTGAAGCATTTATTATTTGTTCAGACTTTTGGATTGTGCCAAAATATATATATGCTTAAAGATAATAGTTGTTATCTGAAAGTATGCTGCTAATCAGCTAAGTTACTGAGCATCTTTCTATATGTCTAACTCCAAAGACTCGGGTGTGAATAGTGAAAGTGTTAAATAGTGTTTGCTTAAAATTACATAATTTATTATAATATATTATCTATATCTTAATACAAGCGCACGCGTGCTAAATATTTGCATATTGTGACGTCAACATCATTTTTGCAAGCCCATTGCAAGTAGATAAAACCAAAGGAAAATGGGCCTGCCTAGACAATTTTGGTATACCGCATGTAAAATACCCTTTAAGAATTGTAACACTTCAAACATAATAAAATCATCTGTGTTATGAAACATTCCAGTAAGGCATTTTATCATATTTTTAAGTAGGTCTTAAATGTTGGGATCGTTGTAAGATCACGAAATTAACTAACTTTAAGTCTTAGCTTAAGAAGTCGTTCTTCAAGATAAGGCCTGGAAAAACCAAGCAGGGCCCAGCAGCATCTAAGCTAAATGTTTTGCCAATCAAATGCATGTTATATTTAATCCAACAAGAAATGCATTTTTGAATAACTTCGGTATTTACAGTCCGATTTTAATGCAATTTGTAGATCATTGATATGCCTTACAAAAATGTATGCATATCAAAGCACAAGGCTTTTACTTCAAAAATGCATTTTGCCGCATTTCAACCATTTAGCATACGAATATCAAGCGTGACAATTTGCCAGAACAGCCAAATGCTACCCTCCTGCAGAGCATTGTCATTAAGTCGTCAAGCGAATGATAAAGTATAACGACGAGTCTAGGTCTAGAGTCTAGAGTCTACTTCTTATCAGCGCATATAAATATATCAGAGAGCGCCCAGTCACTCAGTCGTTGATCTGCAGCAGCATCTGACGTTTCAATTTTAGTTAAAGTTTCAGTTTCAGTTTCAGTTCAATTCAACAATGGACTTCACGCTGGTCTTGTTGAGCTCGCTGCTCGTAATTGTGCTGGGCTATTTGCGGCACTGCTACAACTATTGGGAGCTGCAGGGCGTGCGGCAGCTGCGTCCACATTTTCTGTTTGGCCACTTCTTCAAGCTGAAGTCCGTGCATCTCAGCGAGCTGCTGCAGGAGACCTACGACGCGTTCAAGGGTAAAAGCCGCGTGGCTGGCACCTATCTATTTATACGGCCCATGGCCGTGGTGACCGATCTGGATCTGGTGAAGGCCATACTCATTAAGGACTTTAATAAATTTGTGGATCGCTCGAATACGCCGCTGAATCTGCCAGAGAATCCGCTGGCCGGCCATCTGTTCAATCTGCACGGCGAGGAGTGGCGGGCGCTGCGTACTAAGCTGTCGCCCACATTTACCAGCGGCAAGATCAAGTACATGTTCAGCACAATAACCGGCGTGGCCCAGCAGCTGGAGGAGACCTTCGAGCAGGAGGTGTCACAGACAGGCAGCACCTTGGAGCTGCACGATCTGCTGGGCCGCTACACGGTGGATGTGATTGGCAGCTGTGCCTTTGGCATTGAGTGCAACAGCCTCAAGGATCCGCAGGCTCAGTTTCGGGTGCTGGCACGCAAGTTGTTTGCCAATCAGAAGCGGAACGTGCGCTGGAATCTGTTCAAGGTGAACCACGTGAAACTTCTGCTGAGGCTGCACATCAAGACGCGCACCTTCGACCAGGAGTACACGGACTTCTTTCTGCGCCTGGTCCGCGACACAGTTGAGCTGCGGGAGCGCGAGAAAATTAGGCGCAATGATTTCATGGATCTGCTGCTCGATCTGCGCCGCACGGATCAGAAGATGGGCTTGTCCGTGGAGCAGCTGGCCGCACAGGTTTTCGTTTTCTTTGTCGCCGGCTTTGAGACCAGCTCCAGCAACATGAGCTACGCGCTCTTCGAGCTGGCCAAAAATCAATCAATACAGCAAAAACTGAGAGAAGAAATTCGCCGCGTGCTGCAAGCACATGGAAAACTAACCTACGAGGCCATGATGGAGATGCCGTACTTGGATCAAGTGATAAACGGTTAGTGCTCAGTTTAAACTCGAAACGAAATAGATAAGCAGCAATAGTCGCTTGCCTGGCAATTGATAAGGCTTTTAGATAACAAACATTCTAGATACATCTGGACAGAAGACAAAAGTTTGAATCAGCCAAAAATATTTGCTTAACAAACTGTCGAACTCGGCCCCTGAACAAGTCTGTCGGCGCTGAAAGCAAACAAAATAATCTCGACAAGTAAACAAAACACAGACGATTTTTTAGAGAAACAAAGTTCACATCAAAAATATTAGCTGAAGGCCCGACAATCTGAGCCAATTATTAGACTCAAAGTCTGAAAGCGTTTGCAAGAAGCAGACTAATCTGAATACTATATAACTATATGATGATGACTCTTTATCAGTATCAGGGGCCGAGTAGATATGGACAAGTCTGTGTGCCTCTTGTGCCTCAGTCTACCTTCATGGAAACTCATTTCTTAGCAAGAGTTGGCCAGATCGGCTATACCTATATCTCCTTATATAAAACCGACTGACTAAATGACTGACTGATTGAATGACTTCCTATATAATTACAAGGGTATTCATCGTATTGCCCCAATATTTACCCAACAAGATCTGTGATCAATAATAAACTCTTACAGAGACTCTGCGTAAATATCCGGCTCTGGCCTCGCTGACACGCGTTCCCTCCGAGGACTACAAGCTGCCCAGCGACGAGGGCTACGATTCGGACGGGCACATAGTGCTGGAGCGCGGCATTAAAGTGCATATACCGGTGCGTGCCATACACTACGATCCGGAGATCTATCCGGAACCCCATGAATTTCGACCGGAACGTTTCGAGGCGGCCGCCTGCCAGCAGCGTCATCCGTTGGCCTTCCTCGGCTTCGGCGATGGGCCGCGCAACTGCATCGGACTGCGCTTTGGGCGCATGCAGGTGAAGGTGGGCCTGATCACATTGCTGAGCACCTACCGCTTCAGCCTGCCGCCCGACGGACCCAAGGAGCTGGCCATTAGCAACAAGAACCTACTGTTGGTGCCCGGCGAGGGTGTCCGACTGCGTGTGGATCGACTTCAGACAAACAGTCGCGCCGAATGTAAATAAATTCAATAAAAACAATAACAGAACTCAAGCAAAATAATGCTGCATAAACAAATACTGCGTACGCTCCAGTGCGGAAGAAATTGAAACCTGAAAACTGGCGTCGCGATATGTGAGCAGAAAATTCAATCAAATTGAAGCCTTTTGGCGGTCGATTGAAAGGCAAACCAAAATTTATAGACGCCGCAAAGCAGCTGCCCCAGCTGCTGCTGCTCCTGCTGCACAGTCACCGTCAACCGACACTGACACCTCCGGGCACTAAATCACACAAATGACACCCACACACGCACACACACGCACACACGCACACACACACACACGCACAGACACATGAGCATGTGAGCTGACCAAAAACCCGTGCGGCAACACACTTGATGCACTGTTTCTACCTGCAGCAATTGGTTCCAGTATGCGTGTGTGAGAGTGTATGTGTGAGTGTGTGTGTGCTTGTCTGTGTGTGAGTGTGTGTGTCGCTCACATAAATCCAAACATTTACAATATTTTGCTAATTAGCAGAATATGTGTGAATAATGAATGCACTTGATGTGATGCAGACAGTGTTGCGCGTTTAGCTATTTTCTAGCTAAATTTGGCTAGTTACAATTTTAAGCAGATGAAGCTCTTTTCTGGCATGTTCTTGACAATTACTAGCCACAATTGTTGTCCAATCTGTTCTTTTGCTGCTAAATATGGCCAGTTAATATAATAATATTTTAGCTATTTTCCGGCCAGTCAAGGAGGACTCGTGCCGACCACACAGTTTTATAATTTTGCTGCTTTCTGGCTTGTGAACGACAACTACTAAACACTATTGTTGTCCATTCAGCCATTTCCAAGCTTTGTAATTTTATAATAATTTAGCTATTTTCTGACCTTTTTATAGAATCCTCGCCACCAGTGTTGCCTAGCTAAAATTTTAAGCTATTATTAGAGCTTGTCTTTTTGCAGCTCACTTGCAGCCTGTGCTGCCCATTTAGCTATTTCTCAGTTTCATTTGGCTTGTTAAAATTTAAAACAAAATAAGCAACATTGGCATCTGGACATAATAGACAACAGCTAATTTTAACCAAATTTGAATATATTCACAGCCTGTCAGACGGAAACAACAACAATTAAGAACTATTTAGCTGTTTTCTGGCACTTAAATGACAATCACTAAGCGCCTGTGTTGGCCATTCAGCTATTTTCTAGCTTTGGCTTGCTACAATTTTAAAATAATTTTGGTATTTCCTGGCATTTTTTTGACATTCTAGCCATTGTTGCCTAGCTAAAATCTCAAACAAATGTAGCTAGTTTTGTAGCTGAATAACCAGCACTATCAGCCAGTTTCCAGCTAAATTAGACTGTTTTCGTAGTTCGTCAGTCGAAAACAACTGAAATATAAAACGGATTTAGCTATTTTTTGTTTATATCAATCACAATTGTCAGTTAATGTGTTAAAAAAGCTGAAGCAGTTATTTTAGCTATTTTTGCACATTGGACTTGGCTAATTTTCTGAAGCTGCAGTTGGCAACACTGCGGCACGCTGCCCACAAGCCAGACAGAGCGGAAGTGAGAGAGAGAGAGAGAGAGACAGAGAGGGGGGGAGTTGGAAAATGAGAGAACTTTGATGCATGGAAACTCTTGTAGGTGTCATATTAAATTTATGACTGCGTGTTCAGACTGGCAACAAAGGCTGGCTGCAAGCTTCAGCTTCGCATTTGCTGATTTTAGCGATTAGTTACGGAAACTGTGAAACAGGGTGTCGATAGGGGAAGTGCGGGGGTAAAGAGTGAGAGAGAGAGAGAGAAACCCAACGATACTGTTGCACATTCGCAGGCAACCTGAAATAATGTGTGGGTGACATTAATCAGGAGCAGGCAAACCAGAAAGGACTCTGCTCTGCTACACTGACTAACTGACTGACTGACTGACGGACTGACTGATTGATTATTTACGCACAGCTCAAATCAAAAAAGCTGAAAGCTGAAATTTGTACTCTTGTTACTTTATGGGCTGTTAAACAGCTGAAGAGCATTTCACACACAAGAGTGGAAAATTGATGGAATACAGTCATTTGACTGTTTTCTGTTTGTTAAATAAACAAATATTTAAAGATCTTTGTTAAATTTCATTCCATATCATAGAGTATGCAGGCAAATGTTTAAGTTTTGACCGAACGGCCTCAAGCTTCACCCGATTGCAGAGAATCAACTCGCACTATATCAAATACTTATAACAATAATAACAAAAACAATAATTTTTTGAAAGTTCATCGCAATTTTTTATTCATATATTAAAACGAAAACAGAAATTTGAGAATTCTCGAAAAATGGCTGAGTTCAATGAAAAGTGGAATGTGTGGAGCGATTCTTATGCAGAAAAAACTAATTAAACCAAATCAAAGTCTGGTCTAGATCATGATTTTGTGGCATGTTTTTATATAAATACTTTTTCGATAAATACTTTATGGAAATCCAACTAGAACATTTAAATTATTGACAAACAAAATTAATGACATACTTACATAATTAAAAAGAAATCGTAAATTCCAAACTTATAATTCTTAACCTTTATTTTGTTAACAAAAAAAAACACCAATTATTTAACAATTATTTGCAATATTTTGCACTTTTAAACAAATAGTTTTTGTACATTGAAAACTCGCACGCTCTACTCCAGAACTAATTCGAATAAATGCCGCAACAGTTGGCACAGTTTTTTGCATAGCCTGAAACATGGACTGAAGCAGCACATGAGCAGACCATAAATAAATCTTAAATCATGACCGATCCACTGTAAAAATTTGACGAATACGTGCAGAAATAAAAAAATCAAAATGCAAATTGACAGAAACAAATCCATTATTGAAGCAACCGTTGCGCGAGGCGACAATTTTATGACTGATCCCATGTTTCAATTGAAACAGCTCGATTTGTCGAATCGCGTTTGAGTATTTGTGTCGTGGGAGAGCTCGCTTTGCTGAGAGAAAGAGCTAAGCCGAAGTCTTACACATAAATAGAGCTAGTGCCGAGAGAGAGGATAATTTTATGACTGATCGAAGCTGCAACTAATTCAGCTCGATTTGTCGAATCGGTGGAGCTGAGTCTTTGGGTTGCAGTAGGAGAGCTAAATAAATAGCAGCTAGCCTCTGACAGAGAGAGAGAGAGAGAGAGCGCGCTAAGCGGAACTCTTAAGCTGCCAGTGTGCCCATATATTACACATAAACAGAGTTAAGCCGTGAGAGATGACAATTTTATAACTGATCAAAGCTTAAACTCAAAGAGAGAGAGAGCGCGAGAGAGAGAGAGAGAGAGAGAGAGAGAGAGAGAGAAAGAAAGAGAGAGAGAGAGAGAGAGAGAGAGAGAGAGAGAGAGAGAGAGAGAGAGCTAAGCTGAGCTCGAAAGCTGCCAGTGTGCCCAAATCCAGCCCAAGACAAGAGGCATACTAAATATCTAATGAGACAGACATTATTTATTTAAACTAAACATGGATAATAGAAAAAGGTGAAAGAGTTTTAAATACGACTGCGAAACTACTATCCAAATGTTTAAGGCAACCTCTAATTATACTTAACCTCTAAAATATTTCACCTGCAGTTTTTAATTTAAATTTTAAACAACATTTTTGCACTCGCGCGAGTCTAATGTATAACAAAAATGACTGTATATTAACTCAACTAAATAAAAGCTTATAATTTATTTATTCATTAGAAGAAGAAACAGCCCGGCGTTGTCCGAGTCTAATGTTTAACTAAAATTAATTTAAAATTAAAAGAAATAATGTATTTTCGGTGTTGGATCCTTAAAACTTCGCGCTCATATTGAGCCGAACAAAAAATCAATTTCTAAATAAATAGAGAGTGCTTTTGGAATTTTAGATCAAGACAAAGGAATATGTATTAGTTCCTGTGCAGACACCATAATATCGCACAAGTTTCTTTGCGAATAAATCCTATCGAGTCGTGCATTATTTCTCGTCCAGGACATTTCACTTGTGCTAATGGGTTTCGCTTAGCTGACATCATTTCGTATAATTAGCTTATTTTATGCACTTTTAATTGCCAATTTCCGTTTTGTGGGCCAAATGCCATCAAGGTTGCGCCTATAATTCTCCGGCTAACTTTGTCTATTAAACGCGTCGCATCGTAAAAATGCAGAAATGAAAATTTAGTTATAATTTATTGGAGCAGTAGCTCGCACAACTATTCTGCGCACATTCCCGATCCCGGATCAGGCCGAGAACTTTGCATGTTCATCCACAATTACAAGGCGGTAAGAAGGGGGTGTATAGGCTCGAGGGTGGGTTAGTGTGTGCTGCAGCTGTCGTCGTCGCAGAACGCGGAAGCGAGTGAAAAGCAATTATCAGGTGTCAAAATTTATATTAGTCTACCCGAAAACGGGACCAAAACAACAACTTCAACTGGGAAGCAACACAAAAAGTTGCCAAGGAAGCGAAAGAAACTTGAAAACAAGTGCTGTGCGGGGCGAGGTCGGGCCTAGGGTAGCCGGCGTCGGTGTCCTGCCAGGCAGGCTAACCCTTTGCCCCGCCGCACTTGCAGCCCAAAATGATTTGTGGCGCAAGTGCATTGGCACGCAATGCAAAGTTGAATGGAGCAGCAGGTGCGGCAGGGCGGGAGCAGGACGGGAGCAGGACAGGAGCAGCTCCCATGATGAGGACGACGACGACGTCGCCGGACGCGGATATCCTTTTCAATATTTTCGCTTCATAACAATAATTTTTACGCTGCAGTCGATGTTGTTTTTTTTTTTTTGGTTTTTACTACTTGTTTTTCTTTTTGGTTTTTTGTTTTGCATTATTTATTGGCCCTGTGCGTGTGTTGTGTGAAAATGATAGGCTAACCATGCCCCAGCAGCGAGGGGGTGCGAGGGCGCGGCGTGGGCGGTTTGATTAGCCGCCCGCCTCAAGCAACTAAAACTGATATATGTGCGCAATTAAGTTGGCAAATGAGGCGCCGAGCTAGGGGGGATTGGGGGGTTATATAGGTAACTCCAACTCAGCCAAGCGGTGCCTGACACAATCTGATACCGTTATTGAAAAGCGTCTACCAAGTGCGAGTGTGTGTGTGTGTGTGTGTTTTTGTGTGTGCCCAACGTAACGCTTAAAGTTTGTTTTTTATGTCGTGAATGCCTTCAGCTGGGCATGAAATTAATTAAACGTGCGAACTACAAAGAATAATAGCATACTTATTGGCGCCCATATTGAAAACTGTTTAAAAAGATGTGAGGCTAAGTTTTCTATGCTTAAGCACAATTAAATTAAATTGTATTTATAATAAACTTTCAATAAAACAGTAACATGCCAGTTTTTTGTTAAGGAGGAGTTTTTTTTTAGGTGGTCAAAATTGTTTAGAACAGTATTATAAATATGCAGGGTATCAATGCTATATTTATTGTTATCAATTTTGAATAATTTTCATAATGAATGTAGGAAATTCGTGATGAAAATGTTCATTTGAGGTTTTTGCCAATGCTTAAAAATAATAATTAATTCAAATATTCAATTGCTTTATTTTGAATGCGTAAGTTCCTTAAAACTCTGCTTGATTAATTGACAATAGACAATTTTCTAGTAAAGCTCTATAAATATGGTTTTTGCGTCGAAACCCCTTCTTTCCTTATGAGTTCTGCTGCAAGCTAAGAATCTCACCTTGCGCCTTATATATGTATCTAGATAACATTCTCAAATTTAACTTTTATATTAAATAGCTGCTTCAGAAAAATGCAATTAATAGCCAAATATTTATAAAAGCCCCTCAGGGGTATTTGGACTTCGGTGCGCCGCTGTTAGGCGTTGATTTTTTGCTTAAGTAATGTAATTAGTTTGAAGGATTCAGCTCTATATATACTTATAAACAACAGTGGGTCTTATTTATCAGATTTGCAACTCTTGTTGCTAGTTTTAGCAGCTGTGCCGCCAGTCAATGCCATGACCAATGACAATCAATTTCTGCTTAACACGCACTCGCCAAAAGCAACAACATCAGCAACAACATTACAATACTCACATGTAACTGTTTTACAAGCGCCATACAGACAGAAATTCATTCATAAATTCACGAAAAGGCGCGCTCACGTAAAGTATGCAGAGCAAATTTCCCACAAGAGTGGCATTCAATTCAATTCTCGTTCAACTGTGGTGAGTTTCAGCAGCCACCCCCCATTGGGCAGCGCGCCAGCATTGTCTCATACACACACACACACACACACACACACACAAGCGCGCGCACGCACACACTCTCGTATTACAAATAAAACCAAAAGTTAGAAAAAAGAAGACGTGAAACGAGCGGCCACCAACAAAAAGCCAAATAAAATGTAGCCAGCAACAACAAAAATCACAGTTGTCTGATTCGTTCGCGACGCAACTGCCACCGGTAAATGCCATGCTCACCCCACCCACCAACACCCGACCGTCAAGCAACCCGACAGCCAAGCAGCGCCAGCAACGGAGGACAACGATTTGCTGTGTCCCATGCACATGTCTTCGGCTCTTCTGGCGCGCTGCTTCGTGCGGCATTCGCTGTGGCCGCCAGTTTCAGTCTAACGACAACGTTCGTGGCGAGCGGTTGTGTTTTTTGCTGCCGACGCGAGAAGCTGCCGAAAATCGTATTAGCTCGAGTGTTGCCCAAACTGTTGCTGCTGATCAAGACGCGCAAAGGAAAATGTGTTATGAAACGCCGTCAGAATGCGTCTAATAAAACGCTAACAAAACGCTCGAAATCAAAATCACCGCTCATGTATAAAAAGCGCTCTTAAAGAGAATTCCCAATGAAAATGTGCAAATCGCTGGCATAATTAATAAGTAATTAACAACAAGTTGCATAAATGCAGGACAACAACAATAGAAACAAAAAAAGACGAAAAAAAACAACAAGAAACAAGCGCCAGTTGAAACACGCTACTAACAAGCGTTTCGCTCGCGTGTTTAGACGCGCATCAGCTGAAAACGCGCGCGTTTTTCGCCGCTTGTTGGCAATTTAGTTAGCGAATGTTTCGGCTGCGTGTTAACTGTAATTATATTTAAAAAGAAAAGCAAGATGAAAAACTAAAGCCATGTTATTTATGCCAGTGCTTACAGTGCCGCCTGCCACACCCACCCACCGCACACACACACACGCACACACGCAAATGACTGGAGACGGTCAATAGTCACATTCGCGCGTGTTTTTGATGTTTATATATAAATGTGTGTGTGTGTGTGTATGTTTGCGTATATATGAAATATGAAATTTGCCTATAAATGTGTCTGGCGGGCGCCAGTTTATTGCCAGTGCCTCATGCCCGATGCCACGTGTGTTGCATGGTTTTAGGCGTGCACAATTGCAATTGCATATTTCATGTTGACTGCAATTTAAAGTTCATTGATATCCATAAACCGCACTCGCTAACGAAACCGGCAAATGGCTAACAACATATCTACACTAGACTACACACAAACAGTTTAATAACCGATATACACATATAGCTAAATGTGCCTGCCACATTATTACAACATTTGTTGCAAGCATACTTTTGGGCTGACCAGCGCTTGATAGATTTTTGTTTTGGCCCCAACTTTGGACATTTGGGAGCACATGCGCTTTTTCTGGCCTCTGCCACTTGTCGTGTCATTTGCATTTTACATAAAACTTTGTCTGCATTTTATTGTAGCCACTCGCTATCGAGTTGATTGCGATCGTATTGGATTTTGTGGGGTGTGGGGGCGTGGTTCCAGGTGCCACTCACCTCTGACTGCAATGCGGGTGTGCAAAGGAAATGCGATTTCAAATAATCGCATCGTTCAGACCAACATGAGCCATGCATAATTCAATTACAAAAACAAACCCATTCCGGATACGCAATCAGTTTCATAATAATAGGGTATATGTGATGTTTGTAATACGAGAAATTTGGAATAATATTACAATATTTTCATTTGCAAAGCCAAACAAAATTGTCTGCAGTTCGATGCACGCTTCGAACCAGCTTCCTGCCTAAAAGTGCAGTTCGTGAAGGTCCTTTTTGTTTTATTTAATTGCATTTTTTTTTGCAACGGCCCATTGTGCTGAAAATATTGCGAGATGCTTATATTTTCATGAACAAAATGCGGGCTAGATTTGTGGCTTATCCAACATTTGCCATCTATTCAATTTTGGACCAGAATAAAGGCGATTGTTGGGCCCAAAAGTTAAATATAAATTAAATTATAAACAATATAGTTAGGTATCTTAAACTTGGCAATAAGCTGCCTATCTAAAAGGTTTTATAGACTAGTTCGCTTCGACAGGATCAATTTTATACTTATATTTACTTGTTGAAGCATAAATTAGCCAGAAAGTCTTAGAATATAATAAATTAAAGAGCAGCTAGAAGTTTTTGATTGAAATATAAATGATATGTAAATGATATATTAATAAATATAGTGTTTTAATAAATAAATAAATGTAAATAAAAATTAAATATTAATAAATAAATTAAGTACATAATATATAAATAGATACATAAAACAATACATAAATAAATGAATAATGAATAAGTCAATAAATAAATTAAATAATCAATCAATTAATAACATATAAGATATTTAAGACTTATGCTTCTAAAAAAAATAATTAAATTTTAATAACAAATAATAATAATTAAAGCATATAACAATACCAAATACATTTTTCATAATAATTATTTGCAATATTAATTCGAATTTTTACGCTTCGAACTGATAAAAAGAACTTCTTTTGACTTCTATTTCGAATGGATATTATTTTGCAAGGTGTGACATCACAAAATAATTAAAAATAAGCAATTAACATAAACAAATGCATATTTCATAAACATTTTTTTGATGTTAAAAAGAAAATTGGTTACGCTTTGAACTATAGGAACAATTTCGAACAATTGTTTTACAATTTCCAATAAATTAAGAAAAAAGGTCAAAAAGTTTTACAAAGTGTTTGCAAATTAAGTTATTTTTTATTTTATTATTCTATGGGCAAATGTTAACTATTTTCATTTTTTTGAAAACAAGTTTATTCTTTTTATTTATTTTATTTATTTAATTTAATTTTGCTTGTTTTGCAATTTAATTGATTTTTTTTACTTATTTGATAAATGATATTTTTTCCATTAATTGTTTAGTTGACATTTTTTTTTTTTTTTATTTATTTAGTTATTCTATTTATTAATTTGATTTTAATATGTATTTATTCTCGCCTGTTTTGTCTTTTGTTGCTTTTGCAATAAAATGTGCTTAACAATAGTTGAAGCCAATGAAAAACATGATTTTTGTTAAGCTTAAGCAAATCCTGAACTGAATAACAATAAAATTTTGAAATAAAGTTGTTTTTTTCTAATCAAAAGTTAAGTGTGTTAAAATAATGTAGTTCTCTTTTAAGGCTTGCCAGTCTTCTTTATACAGACTTTTGCTTTCAATTGAGACACACACTCAGCGCAAAGGGCACCTCTTTGAGTAAACACACACACATACTCGCACACGCAAATGCATATCAATGGCAAATTACATTGGCTCCATTTCAGTGGCAGGAACGCAGCAAGTTTACCAAGTCGCAACTGGAATCGGAAAATTTCGAGCCAGTACTTTGACATAATGGCAAAGAACTGCCCCGCCCCACCCTGCTGCCCACCCACGCGCTTTGGCATGATGTGGCAAGAATGCAGGCCGGCTCTTGGCTTATTATGCCCGTGTTTGTCGTTGTTGTTGCTGTTGGCGTTGTTAATAACAAGCGATAATAATCAACTTCCGTGCTGAAGGGAGCTGGAGGAAGGGTGCTTGGTTGTAGGCTAGCAGAAAAACTGAGCAAAACCTTGCATACTTGAAGGCGCTGGCCAGCAATATTTTTGCCATATACATTTTGATATATAGAGTATGCTAATTTTGTGCCCGGGCCGAGCTGGGCTCAGGGAAAATAATTTTGTTTGAAAAATGTCGAAGTTGCATCGCGATAAAAACGAAATATATCACGTGCTAATTAATGTGTGTGTTGAAAATTGAAAATGTTGCACTCCAATGCGTACATTTATATGCGGCATGAGCATGTGGCAAGTGCCAGTGGCGAGTGCGTGCTCTGTTGCAGCAGCATCTGCATCAGCTTTAGTTTTCTGCTGCATAGCCTCCGGCACACGGGCACACGCGCAGCGTTTGTAAATAAAAACATGCGTCCGTTTGACCTTGTGCGGCGTTTCCATATGACAACAACAACATAAAAACAAAAAACAGCAACAACCGGTGTGGCACGATGTGCGCTTCTTCTTTTTATGACAATCCCAATACTTGTGGACACCAACTGCACACAATTTGCACATAATTTAACAGCTGATTATACAAATTGTGGCCAATAGTTAGCCCCTCTGCAGACCCGCTCCGAGCTGGACCTCTCGACTTTGCATGTCCGAAACGATAAACGAAATATACGACCAGGCGAGCCTCAACAATGCAATATACAAAATTCCATGAGTAGCGCTTATTATGAGCCATAAATTTGCCCGGAAAAGCACAGCTGACCGTGTGTGTGTGTGTGTGTGTGTGTGTGTGTGTGTAACAATTGAAGCAAGGCTGTCGTTTTTGTTTAAAAAAAATCAAATTTAAGCTTGAGTGATTAGTAAATAAATAAATATATAAATATATAAATACATAAATATATAAATATATAAATACATAAATATATAAATATATAAAAATATATAAATATATAAATATAAAAATATATAAATATATATATAATATATATTTATATATATGAGCTTCCAAATAAAAATATTTAATTAATTCAAATAATTTTTACATATTTATTTATTATATTTATATTCACGTGCTTTTTATTATTTTTTATTTATTTTTATTTTAATAATTATTTGAATTAGTTAAATATTTTTATTTGGAAGCTCACTTGGTAAATTTGATATTTAAGACTCATCACGTTTATTATTCTGCTCCATAAAAATTATGCTTGATTTCTGGTTACGCGCATTAATAAAAAATATATAACAGCAATTAGCTAAGCAAACACTTGCACAGGCGACGCGTAGAGCTTGCTACGGCTTCGGCTGGTAAATGGGATTTACATGGGCAATACTTCCAAGAAAAATAGACCAGGGTATTAGCATGAGCCAAGCGGCTGTCCGTCTGTCTGCCTGGCTGGCTGGCTAGCTGTCTGAATGGACGTCTAAACTGACATGGGCGGCATGTTCTAAATTATTAATAATATTGCTGGGCCTATTTAGTAGACATTTTTAGTGTAGTCTGTTGTCTGTTGTTGCCTTGTATGTTCGAGTTTTCAGGGCAGCTGACACGACCTCGGGCCAGGCCAGGCCAGGCCAGGACGTGCAGCGTGAACAAAGGACACACACGAGAAACTTTGCCTTCAATTGCAGGTGAAAATCAATAAATATACAAGCAAAATTGAAGAACAAAAACAAAATAGTAAGAAAAAGAAAGCACAACAGAAAGAATTTTAATGAAATGTCATTTTAAAATTGTTTCTGTCAGTTGCGGCCTACAGAAACTCGACTTTTAATGCCAATTGAGAGTTGTTTGGGCTAGCTTCAAAACTGAAACACATGCAAAGACCGAGGCCGGAGTTTATCCGGGATAGACTTAAAGCTATGCAATTAAATCTTTAGAATAAAATTAAATTATAAATTACATCATATATAAAAAAATAATCTTATAGAAAGTTAGTATGTTATTTCAATTTAGTTTAGAAATAGAGATAGAATTTATTCAAGCTACAATTTTTATCATATTGAAATTTAATTCTAATTCCGACTCATACTAACCTCTACTTAGCTGTCAATTTTAGTATGAATATATATTAATTTTTTGTAATATTTGCATTTGTTTTCAACTCAAATACAGCCATAAATTGTCAGCTGTTAAGATGTTTAGTCATAGCACTAATTTTGCATACTTATTTGGAACATGACTAGTTCATACTCTTTATGAGTTCGCCCTAATGACTCAATCCCTTTGAGCGCGACTGCAAACGTTATCAAAGTGAAGTAAATCAAATTAACATTTTGGGCTAAATTTCCTTTTGGGAATCATAATTTTATAAATGTGATAAAGTGAAATCCTCTTAGGTTAGCCAAAACCAATTGCAACTGCATTGCGTCAGAGCTGGGCTATATCAGCCAAACATGTGACATGCACTCGGCCTAATGGCAATGGCCAATAGAATTGGCGACTGCAACTATAAAGCGCAACTATTTCAGACTCAACTCAGACGAACTCCAACTTTATATGGAGTGCTGCACGATTTAATGCTTTCTATACGAGCCGCACGTTGCAAACGGGCGGCACACACACACTCAGACACACACACATATGCACGATGCGGCACAAACGAAACATTTCATTTCCGTTCCATAAACAGTTTTGGCCCCGGGCTATGTTTAAATGCTATAAGCAAAGGCAAACTGAAATGAGCAGAGGCAGCAGGCAGTGTGAAGAGAGGTTGCTGTCCCCACAGGCAACATGCAACACCTTCGCCAGATAGTTGCAGGTCGCAGTTAATTTCTAGCAGCTGCTCGCCTATACAATTTACAGAGCCCAAACACGCAAAACTCAATGCGGACTACAGCTTGGAGCTGGACTGCAACCGGTAGCGGGAATCCGGGCCCAGTGGGCGCTTTAAACTTGAAACTTTTTTTTTTGTTTTGTTTTTGTGTTTGTTATTTAGCGTATTTTCGACGTCATGATTATTGTTTGACTTGCTGGCCGGCCCGACTACGGCATTGTTTTGTACTTTCGATACGATTTTCAAGTACTTTTGTTGAACTTTACGCATAAATAACAACAACAACAACAAAGGCAACGGAAACGGCAACCGGTCCAAGTTTATGCCAACAGACAGAGAGAGAGGCGCGCTAATGACTGCCAATTAACATGACCCAAGCCAACAGCAGCTGTTTACAATAGCCGGGGGCCTGGGTCACTGATCCCCTGCCTATTGCTGCTGCACTTCTGCTGGAGTTCAAGTTTACCATATTCTCAGTTGAATAAGTTGAAATAGTTAATCATGCATTGCAATAAGCTGGGAGATGGCTGGATTCGGAAGAGATTCTATAATACAGACGGGACTTTTGCTGGAGCCCGAAATATTTTCTGGTTTATTTATGATCCTTTTGATCAACAACAACATCAACACAAAGCAAATTGAAAGCAAATCAGACAGTATTTTTAATTAAAGTAATTTAAAAGTTCAATAAAACAGCGCTCGGAACCGCGTAAAATAAATGTCGATCTAATTTTCTTTCCCTGCCTAACTCTAATTGCCATCAGTTACTTCTACAGCTGCGATTGTCATTTAAATGCAACATTTGAAATGTGTTTCAATAAAAAATATATAATTCAATAAAACTGGTAAAAGAAAGTGTTTAACTGACCTGCGAAATGTCCATAAAACATACTCAAAGATTCGGGCCGGCCAACGCCTGGGCGTATGCAGTGAATATTTTCATGCTGCTCACATTCATGTGCCAGAAATGCAGCCTGCAAAGAGTCGACGTGCCAGCCGAAGTAATTGGTAAGTTAATGCTCAATAAAAATTATATTAAAAACAAAATTAATAGTAATCATGTTTTATATAAAAGCTTGATAGAAGCACAGCTTAAAAGTTCAATACCATTTAAAAATTATCTTTTGAAATATGAATAGAAGAAAATGAATCTTATGAATAAAATAATAAATAAATAAATACATGCTACGCGTTCTCTGAAGAACAAACCAAAAAATTGACGAACAAATCGTTCTACATATTCCATATAAAATAATTGAGCATATATATTTATAAATTAAAGAAAATGTAAATATTCTTAAAAACATGCATATATATATATGTAGATAGAGTTTTGTAAAGGAATTCGAACTCCCGCGTTTAAGGTTACCTATTTATCAGTCTGTCAGTCAGACTGTCAATCAGTCTCAGGTCTCATAATTTTATTATGTTATACTGTAATTAAAATAATTTAGTTGTGGTTAACTATAGTCAAAGAAGTTTTCTATTTAACTTTAGAAATTAAATAGGCTATAAGCCCAATTTATTTCTAAATATGCTTAGTTAAAATAGGTTGTACAAATCACAGGATAATTTGGCATAAAAAATATAAAATAAAAGCAGGAGGGAAAATGGATTAAATCCTTCAATAAAATGCTGCAATTAATACCATAATAAATATCTGATATGAACTGTTTCCATTGCCGATTAATGCACACGCTTAATAAAATAAAATATAAAAAGATTCCAGCACAATTCGTTATAATTGGCTTCACGTGGGGCGCACTGAATTGTTATCGTATATATTTTTGTTCTTTCCATTATATGCCAATTAACGTTGATTCGAGCAGATTATTAATGTGACAAAATGAATGCTCTATTTTGATTACAGTTGATCCCAAATTTAGCTATCCAATCGCAAATGTGACAGCGCCAGTGGGACGTGATGCTTTCCTCACATGTGTCGTGCAGGATCTGGGCCCATATAAGGTACGAGAGATACTCCCTTCACCTAAATACAAATAGAGACAAGAGCCGTGTCCTCCTGGCCTCACCTCCCCTCCTCGCCAACCAGCTCAATTACACACTCAATAAGCAGCCAGAGAAAAACCCAACCGGTCGCATTAATATTCATTAGCAGTTTACCTCCAGCCAGACGGCTGGAGTCGTAATCTCAAAGACCAAATCTCGACACCCAAAACAACGACAACAAATACGAATTGAATGGAAATGAAAGTGAAAATAAAAACATAAACAGAAACAGAAATATGCAGGAGCTTAGCAATAACAAAAGCTAAAATCACATAAAAAGTAATTGAAATATGAATGCGAATGTGTCAGACACGGGGGAAGGTAGCTCTCAGGCTTGGGCTTGGGCTTGGGCTAGGGCTAGGGGTTGCGTCGTTTGGGGTTGGCATTTAGGGGTCGGGACATGCTTCATCATCGTTTCAGTTAATGTCTGTCTGTGGGTTGGCTGGGTTGTGGGCCAGGTGTGCGCCTCAAAGCGCAAAGCTTTGTTCTATCAACAGCCCCCAGTTAAGCCAAACCCCTCAAAATCCAACCCCAACTCAGACAATTAAGCGTTATGCTGCTCAAGGATAATTGAGCAGGCACTTGGGTGTAATTACTTACTTTATGCTGACAGTATTTTCGGTTTACCTAGACCCAAAAGTTAAATGCAATGTAATACCCGCCTAAATAATTCATTAGCCATCGATATGTCAGCCTATAATATATATATTCATATGTTTATATACATATCTGTCAGCTGAAATCGACATTGCCTAAATAGCTTCACGTGTTAACATGTCCGCTCAGCTGAGTCCTCAAATTGTTTCCCAACGTCCGTCACATTTACACATGCAAAGTGTTGTGTGAAAGGGTTGTGGAATTTCTGGGAACTCGGCAACTGGACGACTAACTACTAAATATCAAATGTACATATATATACACATATACCCGGGGCAGGCTCAGATTGCATGCTGCGTGCTTTATCGCATAATAATTTAACCGCGTAATTGTACAATTACTGCCAAGTGTGTGTGTGTGTGTGTGTGTGCGTGACAAACCAACCAGCTACTTAAGCTTCATAGGCAAAATATTTAGAAATAGTTCTTGGAATAGATTTTCTGGATAATTGTGCCAGAGTGCATGCTCAGAATTCTCTAATGTTAGGGTTATGCATAGCTATACAATATATATTTGAATACAACTGGCAATCCTTGTGTAATATTATAAATACCTTAAATGAAAAATATATTCATTTTGCAACACTTTTTTATGAGTGAAAATCAATTGACCCAATAAATATGCTTAATTTGACAAAATCTTCAATTCCGAGTAAATAAAAAACCGGTTCGGTTCAAAAACGGGTTGCAGCCTTTTTCAGGGACTTTTTAAATCCTAAACCAAAATAAAATACGCATAAGTATATGCCAGAAAGTATTTAGTTGGTCGATAAAAATATCTCTAACAGCTTCACTCCTTGCAAAAGTTTCTTACTCCTAATTTTACAAATTTATTATGTTATGTAAAACAAAACAAAACTAATAACAATAATTATTTATATTAATATTCGTCTATATATGTACAGCAATATATGTTATTATATTAAATATTAAAATTTTTTTAAAAATGATTGCTATTCGTTTTGTTTTACTGGCATAGAAAGCAAAGCTTCTTTTGCAAAGGAACACATACATAATTGCTTATTAAAAATGTTTGATATTATATCTATTTGCCTATCATGAGGCAAATGTCTGCAAGGGTATTAAATCTTCAGCATTTGCCGCAGATATTCCACGTTCTGGATTTTTATTTTATCTTGAATTATTTTTTCTTTATGCTAAATTGTTGCAATTAAAATTAATGCATTAATATTTGTTATTATGCGCGGCAACTAGTTTAAATATATAAAAACTGCGTATTCAGAAAGTATTTATCGCTTAAATAATAATGGAGTCGAAGTCGATATCCTAATTCTTCTTTATGAAAAAAAAGAAACTTTAAAAATTATTCAACTATAATAGTCGAATTTGAATATAAAAATTTTAGTAATAGACTAAAATACAAATTTAGAAAAGACAAAGATAAATGCGTACTTTTACATTACTTTGAGTCTTTTTTAGTTGAAAGAAAAATATTTATAGTTTAATCAAAAAATATCACTTTAACAATTGAGCTGAAAACAAAATCTATATAAATATATGAAAAGAAGTCTTGTTCGGACAACAGCTGTTGTCTGTTATAAATTTCATAAGTTTCATTTAGACAAAACTCTGCCTGGCTTGTGCCCTATAAATAGGTAACTGCTAATTAGTCGCCCACTGACACGCCCACTGCTGTTTATTAAATTTTCCCAAACAGGTTGCGTGGCTGCGAGTCGATACACAAACAATTTTGACCATACAGAATCATGTTATAACCAAAAATCAACGCATCGGCATTGCCAACTCGGAGCACAAGACCTGGACAATGCGCATCAGGGACATCAAGGAGTCGGATAGGGGCTGGTAAGGAGCATGCGATTCAATTGAGCCTGAAATACGGTATGCAGCTGTTGTATCACATATTCGCAGGTACATGTGCCAAATAAATACGGATCCAATGAAAAGTCAAATGGGCTACCTGGACGTTGTGGGTAAGTGTGCAGAAGAAGACAAAAATCAAGCAGCGCGGCTATAAAAATTAAATAAAATGCAAAAAAAAAAAAAAAAGTTTGCCTTTTCCATTTCGTTTGTCAAACAATCATACGCCTCGTTGCCACAGCACCGGTTGCATTGTTCGAGCCGGTATTCGCACTTGGCTCTCCACGAATAAAAACTTAATAAAACAAATAGGCATGCATGGCTGGTCGTGCCCGACTAACAGATACCCTGTTACTCACTCTAATGTGCCCTTACAAACATTCGAGTTTCCTTCTTCTGCCCGTTAAGAATGCATCAAACGAAGAATCGTTCTTGAATAACTTCGGTCCCTATTGTCCAATCTTTATGAAATTACCAAGGCGTAAATAGCACAACCGAAAGTATGTACATAGTAAGGCCAAAGTTTATACTAGTACAATTAAATGTATTTAAATTAAGGAGAACGTAGAAGGCAAGCTATTCAAAAATTAAATTTTGTATATCTGTATATTCACTTCGAGAATTCGGGTCAAAGATCTAAGACTAAAGAAAAACAGAGTATAGCTATCAATTTTACGAGTAAATTATCTGCGGCTGCTATGGAAGAACCCTCATGCCGAGCAGCCTCCCATTGCCAGTTACATACAACAGCCAACCAATATACCCTTTTTATCGACTTTAAAATAGGTATTCGAAATAAATGAATAAATACATATAAATCCGCCCGCGGTGCCAACAAAACGTTTCCGCTTCGCGGCAGTGCGAGAACGGAATTGAGTTCGTTTCATGGTTTATGAAATTTCGCTGGCTAATGCACAGGACGGGGCCAGCGAAAAATCGAGTGGGCACGTCCCCCTCCTGCCACTGCCCCCTCATCATAAACACCCCTTGGTTAGCCACGTTGCACCTCTATGGCGACTGCTTAAACATGTTTAACCGTCCGCTGAACCGCAGAAATTGTTGATTTTGAATTAAAACGGCGCACAGACCGAAGCAGACGTAAGAAATGCGTCCGGCCTGGCGGCCCGTTGCGGCTGCAACTGCGAATACGAACTAGTTGTCCATTTGCGGTCTTCAAACTGAACCCACACACTGCGCGTCCCCGGCTAACACTAGCCCAATTCGACTCACAGCTGCCTAAATACCTTTCGCTGGCAAATCTAAATCAACGCGCTAAATATTTTAGCCACCATGCAGTCGGGGCTTGGCGCCAAACACGAAAAAGTATAATCAACTGTGTGTATTTGCAGTGGATAATCAGCCAACCACAGCACCACAGCGCAACAGGAAAAGGAACGAGCAGCATTTGTTTCTGGCTGAGGGGGGCAGCGGGTCCAGGCAGGGGGTAGAGCTGGGTCACCTTTACGGGCGCTGATGATTTTCGTGACCAAGTGCAGTTAAACAGCCGACGACAAACGGCAGCGGGCGCACAGTTGGCAGCTCCGTCCGTTTGAATGCCGTTTCCCACACACGCACACACACACGGACGCTTACACACACACTCACAGATATATACCAAATGACAAAATGTGTAGGATACACGCGCACCCATACAACGGATTTTGGCTCTGACCAGCATTTAAGCTGATGAGATTTGCATAGAGCGCTGCAGTTCGAGATTTTTGCACACAATTTCTTTCACATTTTTGACAGCAAAATTTTCGTACAAAACAAAAAATTTGACATTTGAAATGGAAAGAATTTTATTCAATTTATACTATTTAAATATAGTAAAATAAAAAAACAACACACAGGGAAGATACGTAAATTATTTAAAATTATATTAAAAACAAAAAAATATATATATACTTTAAAAACAACATTTAAAAAAAAGTATAATCTTTCGGTCTTCAAAATATTAAAAAAAAATATATTAAAAAAAGGTAACTTAAAAAACACACGCTTAAAAAAATTATTATTAATGTATTTTGGCTCAACAAAATATTCAAAGTAATATTAAAATAGAACTCAATATTAAAATCAGTTTCAAAAAGTATTAAAAAAATAATAAAAAAAACAAAATCAACTCTATAAAAAACATTTAAATAATAAAATGAAAATGCTATGAGAGCATAACATAATATTATTGAATATATACTTCTTTTAAATACTATTAATATAGATTTTCTTTATGTTATTTAACAAATTTAGGAAAAACCATAACCTCAGCCTGGTATTCAAAACAGAATTCTTGTGGTGCGCTTAAAAAAGAATGCCTGATACTAAACTCTACTAAAAACTTGGCATTTGCTAATTCGAAAACTTTCTGTGAAGACAAATAATGAATATAGAATCTTCAGACTTTTTCTTGGAGTGTTGCAGAATTAAATGTTCGTGGCATATTGCCTGACAATATGTCTAATATACTCTTCAACCCCATGCAATCATAGCACATTTATTTGCATTGCCCTGCTCCCCTCTGCAAATTCCACCCTTACCTACAGCTCGGTGCAAGCTCCGTCAAATTCTATCCCTTTGTCATTCTGGCTGCCCCTTTCAGTCCTAACCTTGGCCACTTAATGACCGTTCAGTGGTCATCGCAGTTCAGCGCACAGTTGGATACGTCCGAGCTCTTCCTGCTCGGCAAACGTCTCTCTCTCTCTGTCTCTCTCACTCGCCCGCCGCCACACCTGCCCCCCATATAACAAGCTGTTTGTCAACACCAGCACATTTTTTGGTCATTTACCGACCACATAATTGCGGCATATTATATGCACACATATATATATTATACACGGACAACAGGCGCCCCACCCTCTCGGCATTATTACGTTTTCCTCTGGTTCATAGGTTTTCCGCTGAGGGCGCAAACATTCGCCGCTGTGGTCGTGGTTATATTACGTGCATATATAACTTTTTTTCCCAACTTTTATTTATTTAATCTTTATTTTTTATTTATTTTTCTTTTTTTTTGGTTGTTGCGGCGCCGAGACAAATGAAAAGTTTGTCCTTTAAACAAAGGCGGCGACAAGCGCTCATTTGCAAGGATATCTTCGGGGACACATGAATATGAATCAGATTGCCAGCTGAGTGAAAAATGAGCGCAAATTATTTAAATGCAATATAAAGTACAAATTTTAAATACGTATTTTAAAAAATACAACATGACAATGCAGCTCATATTCCCTCTCTCTCTCTCTCTCTTTCTTTTCATGGGATTTTTTTTTTGTTTTTATTCTTTTTGAATATATTTGTTATAAACATTATCTGACAACAACAACAACAACAACGACGACTACCGTCTGGCGGCCTCGATTGGAATGGCAACCTGATTGCTGCTGCTGCTGCTGCTGTTGCCGCTGCAGTACCGCCGGATATCCTAGATTATCCTACAAGCACGGACATGGTCGTACGGGAGGGCAGTAACGTGACGCTCAAATGCGCTGCTACCGGTTCACCAGAGCCGACAATTACATGGCGACGTGAAAGTGGAGTGCCCATCGAGTTGGCCAACGGCGAGGAGGGTAAGTTTCGGTTTGGAGTATCACCATGGTCATATGCATGCATGACTCTCTCTCTCTCTCTCTCTCACTCTGTGTGTGTGTGTGTGCGCGCGTGTGTGTGAGTGAGTGGTAAGTACTTTTTGCTGTTGTGCTGTTGCTGCCACCGCCTGCTGCATGAGGTTTGCCAGCCAACATTTTTGGAGTACTTTTACACAAAAACGTAGCGTACGCCAGCAGCGGACCAGCCATCGACTGGGTTATGGCCTCGCCAGACAAGTGCACAGCCAGCAGCGGGTACGTGTTACGTGGCCAAAGCACCTGAGGAGCGCACCTGTGTTCCAACCAGCTTTCAACCTGCATATTTTTGCGAGTGTGTCGATGCAGTCCACCCGGCCCAGTCCCACCCCATCCCATCCCCCTCTCAGACTGATGATGACGTTTGATGGCTGCACTGACAGAATTAGCGAGTGGTTAGTTAGCGAATGGTCAGCAGGCGGGCAAAACGTGCCAACTATTGCACTTCTGATTCGCCTGGAAAGGTCTGTGAGCGGGGATTAAGAACCCAAGTGCGCGTTGTGAATCTAATTTAAAACTAAAACCAATCAGTTTTGAGCAAACACTCATGAATACACTCATGAATGCACTCATGAATACACTCATGAATACCTCTTGTCATCTTACGAGTTAGAAGCTATATTTAACTGTCAAACTTTAAATTACATTGCATTTTTTGTATATACCAGCTAATGAATACCCTCATGAATGCACGAATATCTCATATAAATGTCTATTCAAATTGGCCTTGCTTTGAATAAATGAATATGTATGAATAAATGTATGAATACCTTTTCTAAACGTACACTGAAATTTTCATTACATTGATTACATTTTCATAAAAAATCTCGCACACATTCATGATTACTTTTATGAATGTACTCATGAATACCCTTTAGAAATGTAAAATATGCAGTATATCATTTATTTACAAATTTGTATACTCATGAATGTACTCATAAATAGAGTAAATGCACTCACGAATACGTCTTATAAATGTAAGAACATTCACTCAAACTTTTCATTACTTTGATTTTATTCAATTCATGAATGCTCCCATGAATACCAATTGCCTCTTCTAATTGTACACTCATACGTTCCTTTTATTGGTTAAATTAACAAATATATTCATTGCATACACTCATAAATACAATTATGAATGTACTCATGAATACCGATTCTAAAAGTGCTACGCATATTTCGTATAAGCGCATAAATACATTTAAGAATGCACTCACGAATACCTCTTTTTAGTACTCTCGAAAAATTACCTTAATAACAAATGAAAACCCCATGAATACTTTCATACAGAGACCTATTAGTATATCCCAAACATAGCTGTCTGTCTATCAATCTATTTATCTATCTATGTATCTATTTATCTTTTTTAATGCAGTTTATGGCATAAATTAATGTTTTAAAATTTTGTTTTGTTTTCTGTTCAAAATATTCTAAAAATCTCAGAGTTTTTCGTATCATTCATATTATTCACATGTCTTACCTGAATGCACACGTTTAACTTCTCGGGTATTCATATTGCATCTCTTTCCACACTTAATACGCACTTTCAGTTTTAATTAGCTCACAGAAGCATTTACAAAGCTCTTAAGCTGCAACTCATTAGTTCAAAGAAACCGTTTAGGATTATTCATTTCTTTTCGCGCACACAACATTCGTTCAGTGTAGTCCATTGCATGAGTTATGCTGCATAAACAGGTCGAGCCCCATCAAAGTCCACACGAAAGGCCAAAATCAAAGGTGGCCTAGCAAAAAATGTAGACCCCTGAAACGAAAGAGAAAAAACGAACCAGTCAAAAAAAAAGAAAACAAAAAACACCATTATTAGTACAAAAGTTGGCAAAATGACCTTTTCACTGGGGCTTAAATGTCTGCTACCCTCTGGAGGGCTGTCCAGTTGGACCATTGAAGCGCCCGCAATGCTTTTTAATACGCGATATGTGCTTGGGTAGCTCATGAGCTTAATGACTTTATCATTACGTTGGTAACATAATAAAGGCGTTCGCTTAGTGCAGTCGAAAGACAACAATTTTTAATTAGCATGATTATAATAATTAATACCAACCATTTTAAAATATTTTAATTGTATTTTATAAAATGTCAAGCACATTTGCATGCTAATAGATAAAGTCTTCTACAGAATAATTCTCAACATATTATGAAATAAATTAAAAATATTTTACAATTATAAAATATTTTTAATTCAAATTAACATAATTGTAGGTACATAAAAATGTGTTTTAGTATTTTTATAGAAATGTTATTCTGTTTAAAGCATAGTATAGTAAGTAGATGCAAGTCTTTGGACTAGGACTATATATATGTATACGTATATATGTATATATATTTTGTATAAGCAAACTAGGGTATATATACAAATTAAAAACGAATATTCACATATTTACTTGCAATTTATTATTTATTTAAATATATATAAATATATTAAAATAATAGCAGGCATTTAATTTTAATTTAAGAGATTTATTTTTCAAATGATTTAACAAATGAAGTACTTTTAATTTAAGTAGAATTAAGTTATTTCAAAAAATATCTACCACAAATTCAATAGGTCTCAAAAAAAAAAAAAGTCAACATGGATACGATTTCATAGCTATTGAAACATAGTTTGGGGCATAATTCATAGCCACATTATTGTAAATATATTATATCTCATGCAATTGGTAGCGTATTTTGAGGGCGCTAATTCAGGCATTCGTGGAGTTTTCTTTGTTTTAAAATCACCAGCACCGTCTGGTGGGGTGAAAGTTTCTGTTCGTTTTTAATTTTTTTTTGTTTTTCATTTGAAATTTGATTATTTGGTTTGGTTGCTCAAATGAAATCATGGCGCCCGAGTAAAGTTTTTATGCTATTTTAGCGTGGCGCGACTGTTTGCTGTTCATTTCAACCAAATTACACGTTTTTCGTGGCTATTACGTTTAATGACCGCACAAAAAATGTGCGGCTAATAAGCAATGCGGCTATTCCTGGCATTAAAGTCGGACTGCGGGCTGTGGACTGGGAGCGGGAACTGGAACTGGGAACTGTGACCCGTGACCTGTGACCTGGCCGAATCAATAAACGAAAAATCAGCTTATTAGATGTGCATATATCCCGCTGCCGTTGCATACGTAACAATATCAAGCGCAAACTAGCCAGCACTTCCGCTTCCGGTGCACCCAAACACACACACACAAACAGCTACATAGACAGATAGAGGACATATCCATATCATCATCATGTTGCACTTGCAGTCTGTGCTGCTGCCGGCTTAGCGAACAACTACTCTACAACTATGCAATTTATATAATAGCAAGAGTGCTTCAGTCGGGTGTGCACGACTAGAAGATGCCCTGAATCCAGCGGCGAACAATTTTGGACTATAAACACACCTTTTACCTATGAGAAATGCGTTTTTGAATAACTTCGGTCTTTTTTGCAATTTTCATATGTGCAAATGCGAAGGTTCCAGCCTATATAGGCAAAATTGATACATTCTTAAGTTAAAGAGATAGATACAAGGGAAGGTATTCAAGAAGTGAAATATTCTGGATCTAAGTATACTACTTTATCACATTTTAGACTGAAGCTCCTTTAATTTTCGTATTATGCTTCAAAACTATATCTCAAAATTGATAGTAATCGATATTTTGGAACTCTAGAAGAATATTAAACCAAATTATAAGCTCGCGCTGCGTATGCTATACGATAATATATATAGATCAAGTCTTTAACTTATATATTTCCCGTCCCGACCAAGCGATCCTCCTTCTATCTGTTAGACACATCCGCACAAAATAAGTAGACCTTTTGTAGCCATTCTCAATGCTGTGAGTGTATCAAAACCGAGTTCGACTATCAAAACAGGATATTTGCGTGGACCTGCCAGTTACCACCCCTTCTAAAGGCCACAACACCGCATGGTGCACACAGCATCATCATAAAAGTCGCTAAAAGTTTTTCGCTTTTCTATGCAACTTTTGTTGTACAAAATGTAAACCCAACTGCCGACTAGTTGGGCGAACAAAATGCATGAAAGAGCTTAGGCAAATGTAATAACTATCATTACATGGCTAAACATTTTGTAGATACATTTGTATTTACAGCTCTGGTAATTGCGTAGATACTTTGCTTGAAAGGATTATTTTTGACAAGAGCTGGTCGTTAACGAGTCGTTGCTTGCAATGTTAAATGATATTAATAACGATTTATGATTGTATAATTGGATGTGAATGAATGTATGTTATTTGTTAAACAATTGAACTGGTAATCAGAGAAAATATAAGCTTAACTAACTATATTACTTGTAATACTTTTTTTTTGTTTAAACAGTACCCAGCATTGAGGGCACGGATCTGATCATACCTCAAGTAAAACGTCAGCACATGGGCGCCTATCTATGTATAGCTTCAAATGGAGTCCCTCCCTCGGTGAGCAAGCGGATAACACTTGTGGTGCACTGTAAGTATTACAAATAAATTTAAAATAAAAAATGTTTATGCTAAAAATATATCTAAAAAATTAGAAAAGCTGTTGAAAATGTACTCATAAAGCTTATATTCTTTTCATTTCAGTTCCACCCATGATCACAGTGCAGAATCAACTAATTGGCGCCGTGGAAGGCAAAGGTGTTACTCTGGAATGCCAATCGGAAGCATATCCCAAATCCATCAACTATTGGACACGTGAACGTGGCGAAATCGTGCCACCAGGTAAGTTATGCGAAAGTATATTTTAAAATACCTTAATAATATATGCGACAGATTGAAACAGAGGTATATGAACCTTTAAAGCACATATAATCAGCAATGCATTATAAAACAAAATTTCATGAATTATGTTTTTATGAAAAATTATGCATACGCTCATAAATACATTTATGAATGCACTCATTGCTATTTTTTCTAATTTTTAAATAAATCTACAAATGCTACAGTTTTTACTTTGATTATATTTTAAAATAAGCTCATGGATGCACTCATGAATACATTTATTCATTCATGATTACACAGATAACATTAAAAAATAACATAATAAAAAGTTGTTTGCAAATAAATTAAATAGATCTTTATAATATATATAGCAAATTAAGCATATGCAGAAATTCTCGAGTAACAAGAAAAAACTCTGTTAAATATTAAAAAATTAAATTCCTTTAAACCTGTACTAATAGTACGAAAAATACAGCCATTTCAAACTCAATAAGGTATAGAGGAATATATATTTGAAAAATTTTATTTTAACTTATTTATTGGATGCGATTATGCTTCCCAAATATAATATTCTAATGTTACTTAATTCTTGACTATCCGTGGGATAACTCTCCAAAAATCTATTGTTTGACCAACTTTTTTTTATTAAAAGTCAAATAAACCCTAAATTAATTCATTGCGACTATTTTCCTTCAGAACATTTGGTCTAGTTTATAAGCTTTCCTTAAACAACTTTTTAGGTAAATATTGCGTTTTTATTCAGAAATCAATTGGAATCTGATGTAACTATTTTAAGTTAAAACATTTTTAGTATTCAAACTCATTGAAATCTATTAATAAACATTTTTTTTTAAATAAAAGTCAAGAACTGACTAAATGTGACGTATTTTTGAAATGACATAAAAGTTTTGCTAATGCGAGTAGTTTTCCAGCGCTGGCGAGCTACGCCTGACATTTGACTGTCAAATATGTAAATGAAAATCATCATTTAACAATTCATTATCCCATTACCACGGCGACAGGCCGCATGTGTGGCCCCACACAGAGTCAGGTTCCCAATGGATAACGCCCCGAAAAAAAAAACAGCCCGCCCGACCGTCTGAGCCAACCGAACAGACTAACCAGACTGATGACCGTCGAGTGCACAGTTCGCGCGCGGCAAAAAGTTTTTAATTAGCTGATTTAGTAAATACGAGCGCGAATTACATTTGAGAATCCCTTGTTCCCCCCTTATTCCACACAGATAGGGGCAGCCACACTTCAGCGGTTTCTCTGGAACATGCGTGGAATCTGCGTTTTAACTGAAAGACAAGTCGAGTCGAGAGGCGATTTGTTTCATTTCACATTTTGCTATAAATGTAAATAAATAAATTTCATTTGCACTATCTTTCAACTGGCAAGAGCCCCCCTCTCGACTCTAAAGTGTGGCATAAATTTTCTGCCTGCTCGCCTGTCAACGACATTCTGTCCACTTTGCCCCGTTTCGGGACGTGCGCGTGACATGCTTTTAATTATTTAAATAACGCAAAATTTCAATTAAATATTAATTAGTTTATTATTTATTTTTTCTTTTGCTATTTGCGCAGGCGGCCAATACACGGCAAATGTTACAGAAATCGCCGGCTATCGCAGCTCCATGAAGCTGCACATAAATCCGCTGTCGCAGGCGGAATTTGGCGCATATCGCTGTGTGGCCAAGAACTCACTGGGCGATACAGATGGCACCATCAAGCTATATAGTGAGTAGAGCTCAAAACTGAAATGATTTTAGGCATAGCTAATTTGCTAACTGACACTTCATAGGAATACCACCAAATGCCGTCAACTATGTGGAGAACTTTGAGGCGCGACACAAAGGTGAGTCAAGACAAAACAGCTAAGCGAAAGGCATTTATGCTTTAATGCCAGGTATTAAAGTTTTTTCGAAACATATCTTAAATGAAGGCCAATAATATTTATAGTACGACAATTAATGGAGACTTGTTTGGTATAAATATTAATACATAAATATATAAAGTTGGCCGGCGAATGTGACTTATTTCCATTATATATTGAATAGCTCCCGTTTCCATCGTCAGCAGATTCTGCTAACGCAGCCTTAACTTGTTCAGAATTGCAAGCAAATTTTATATAACAATTTGTTTTTCTTTAAGCTTTACCAGAGTATATTGAATATCTCCTTCACTTAATTCAACCATTAACTAACTAGTTTCTAAGGTCCCTCGACTTTACCCTGAATATATATGGTATTCACTTCTCAGCAAAGCCCGTTACTAGTATTAGAAAGCTGAGCTCCAAACATCGCACATTACAACAAGCCCTTGAGATCTATGGAAAGCCAAAGTCTAAGAGAGTTGGGGGTGAGAGCAGGCGCGAGAAAAGCGAGATTTAATAGCCACTCGGCATAAATTTAAGATGAGCGGCAAATATTTCACTTTGCCCGGCTGGCATCATAAAAAACAGAAATGGAGAAGAGAAAAAAAAAATGAAAAAAACAAACCGAGCTGGGAGAAAAAGCATAAATAATTCATTTGGCATGCAAATCCGTTTCGAATCGTCAACGCCACGAAACAGGTGAAGCAGTCAGCCAGGCAGCTTAGGGGGCGCTGGGCAAAGGAAATGGAAATGAAAAAGCAACAAACTTGCGACAAGTCTTTTATAAATATGCATTAGGCATAAACTAGTATTAGAAACAGCAGGGCAAATACTTTTGAAAGCCGCCAAAAATTTAATCGCAATACCTTTTCACCATTTCCCACACACCAAAAAAAAAAAAAAAAAAAAAACCAGGTAAAAAGCGCACGAAAAGCTCGGAAATGTATCATTCGTCGAGGGCGCAGGAGCACAGCGGCGAGGACGCCGAGAATCCCGGTAAGCGAAAAGGTAAGCCAAGTCAATGTGCTCATCTCTCCCCCTCTCTCTCGCACTGGCTCGGTTCCGGTTCCGGGTGTGCAACGCACCGATTAGGGTTACGGGCCATATTTCAAGCATTTATGGTCGAGAGGCCAGAGCCCAGTCCCCAGTCCCCAGGCTACGGGCTTAACAGGCCACTTGAGACGGGGATAAAGAAAGAAAAAGTAAACTAGGGACATTGTCGAGCTGAACGCTTTTCGCCGCATGTTTAACAGATTTTCACACTAATTTGCGAGCCGCAAGACCAATAAAAAGGAAATCCAAAAGAAAATTTGAAGAGGGAAAAGGTTGTGCAAATACAAAGGGAAGAAAAAAACTGTAGCATACTTTTTAGGGGCAGGTAAAAGTTTTTTCGCTAGCACAGAGCCACATAATTGTATATCAATAAACACGCTCGGTTTGGCTTCAGGGCAATTTAATGATTTGTAAATACTTGGCCACAATCATAAATAAATTCTATTGTGTCCCCCAAAAATGGAGACGTGGCCAAGAGTAGGAGGCAGTAAAGTGCTCGAAAGTTCTTTTCTATTTTTATAGCCTAATTGAGTTGTGTGTATTTGAATGCAAGTTCAGAAATAAAATTAATTGTGGGTTTGCTCAGCGAGGTCTAGGCTTAAATAGAATGGAAGTTCTTAAAATTGACCATGACAAGACTTTAGCAGAGTCAAAGTGAGCTCAGTCCAGTTTGCCCTCGACTCGGTTTAACCGAGGCCCTTTCATTGGGAAGCCGCAGGAAGCCATTTTCATATGGATAGAAGCTAAAATATAAGAATCATTAAGCTCTGCCTCAAGGCATGGATAATGTCTAGCTTCTGTGTATTGGCTTAGAGAGATTTGATAGAGAGTAGAAGAGAGATTGTGGCTGCCAGGAAAACGGAAGCTAGTTTTGCCCAGACTGGCTCTATGTCCGCCTCGTTATAAAAATCTCTGCAGAAGTCATTCTAGAGGCGGGTCTGGAAGTAAGATACCAGTCAGTATCTAGTCATAGCAGCAACTACAGCTGTGTAACAAGTTTTTGGCAGCGACTCGACCAATTTTGACCTTCTGACTCTTAAGCTCTGATTGCTTAAGCGTGTGATAAATCTTCTCTAGCATCAGCTCTCAGCAGAGTCTTGTCAGCCGCCAGTTAACGTAAGCAGCGCCCAGCTAATCACTACAACTGTCCCGCCCACAGTTTAGCCAATTTCCGCCGTTCAACCCGCCAAGTCCATTAACATTTTCCACAATTTTCCCCCCAAAACCTGCCGCAGCTGATTTGAGTCTTAGTGCGGAGAGCATTGACAGCATATATGGATCATCGGCAGCTGCGCTGCGGCTAACCAGAAAATCTGGACGAGTCTCCCTCAGCTGTCTGCTGCCCACCCTGCTGCTGCTGCTTTGGATGATGAGGACGACATTGACGAGGCAACTGGGAAAAACTCAACTGGCATTGTTGACACAAACACTGACACATGTTTGACACAGACGCGAAGCGCCAACAGAGATTAGACAGCAGCAACAGCAGCAGAAGATGGAGCTGGCGCTGAAGCTGAAGCCGGAGCTGGAGCTGGAGCTGGAATTGGAGGCGATGGCAATGCGATGATGGTGCTTGGGCTTGATTGAGTTTGTCAATGCCAAAAGCTGGTGCTGATTTATGGCACGTGGCTTAGTTAAAGTTGAACGATAAAAAAAAGCATATATCATAAATAAGTACGTATATTGTGTAGCTACTAAATATTAAGTCAACCAGGCTTCCTAATCCCTACGCGTGCATGTTCAAGCTGTTGAATCTTAGCATAAGTTTAGCTTAAACTGAGAATTATGTAATATATACATATATTTAAAAATCAGAAGCAAATATATATATGATAATGCAAAGGCAAATCGTATGGCACATGTACATAAACGTACAGCAAAGCGGTTTTTTTTAGATTTTAGGTGTAAATTTGTATTAAGCCATGTGGACATAATTGAAGAGACTGTATGTGTGCAAAGTAACATTTAATTGCGGCTAAATTGAATGTTTAATTATTATTGTATTCGATTAGGGCAACTAATTTTAAGGCAAAGCAACATTTAATTATAACTGGAGCGGTCTGAGAGCTGAATATAATGCAATTCAAATATGCGACGCAAGTCGAAACATAACGAAAATAATCAACAACAAAAATATAGCAAAAGTTTACGTAGCACATGCTCAGCAGCTGGCTGTGTATGTGGCATATACCAAAAAAAAAAAATAAACATACTATATATACCAAAAGAAATATTCAGTAAATATTCAAATCAAGTTTTCGTTAGTTTCCATTAAGTTCTACTCTTCAGCTTCCCAGCTCAACATCCGTTCCAAGTCAACAAAGCATTATTATACACACTAAATATTAAATTTATAAAAAAAAAAACTTCATACATATCATTTACTTAATATAAAAATCACGAAATAAAACGTATATATCGTGTTAATTATTTGTTTGGCAAGCAATTAGGAATTTCAAATATAAATAAACTTGACATATATATAAAAAACAAATTTAATACAGTAAAATACATATACAAGCGAAGTATATTAAAAGAACAAATATCATAAAAAATAAAGCAAACCCTGAAGCTATGCAGCTTAAATATATTTAAATTTAAAGCGAGTATTTAAACAATTAATAAACAAAACAAAAATTGCATATTTATTTATAGCTTACAAAAAAATGTATATTAAAGATTAATGAAAAGGAAAACGTAAAAAAATTGTTATATAAAAAGCAAATAAATTGAGTTAAATATATATATATACGCATAGCTACTCATTGTATATTTAAGCAACACATGTAAATGGCAAATCGACAGGAATATTTATAAAATAAATCAACTTTAAAGAGTTAAGCTTTGTTTCGTTCTGGGGGCAAAATGTGGGCTTATCGCAGTATATATTATACATAATACTTAGTTATACAAAACGAAACGAAAGGTGGCTGCCTTGATTTGCTTTCGCAGTCCATCAAAATGCCAACCAGGCGCATAAATTTGAAATATATCCCAGCGAGTGCTAAAAAATCAAATTAAAACAAGCAACAAATGCGAAATAAAACCAAAATTCTTTCATTAAGAACTCTTTAAGTGCAGGCCAGCACGCAAAAATACCAAAAAACGTGAAAGTAAGGATACATTCGGCACGCCGCAGATTTAATACCCTTGCAGACAAATATCTTTTGCATATATATATATATATGAGCATAGGAAGTGCTGAGCTTGAAATATATACACATATATATAACTGAGAGACTAATTCGCATCGAAACGAACAGACGCATGGCTCTATCAGCTCGGCTTTTGATGCTGGCCTGGAATATAAAGTATATACTATGCGTTACACATTTCCTGACAAAATTATAATACCCTCTTGAAGGGTATGAAAAACCAACAGAGTCAAAAAACTCTTCAAGCCCGCAGCTAATAAAAACTCGAGCACTTTGAGTGTGTATGCGTGTATGTGTGTGTATATTACGAGTAGTTTTTATTACATTTGTTTCCAGGAATTTTCAAACATGCCAAAACAGCTGCAACCACAGTAGACGCCAAATGCCCAACAAACCACCGACCAGCCCCCCCAACTGTCCGGAACTTGAACCACCTGAGCGGGTTACGTGCAATGTTTTTGTTAACCCTTCGGAGCCAACGCGTTTTTACTCCATTTTCATAGAGCATTTTTTGAGGTCATGTGTATCTGTGCGCCTGTGTGTGTGTGCGTGGAGTATTACGATCTATGTATAATATCTGTCAGTTGATTTTGCATGCAATACATATAAATCTCAAGGTTATAATGTAGTAAATATGCATCATAGATGCATGCATGGCTTACTGAAGCGCTTTTCCAGTTCAGAATGCCCGTACACGGCTCGGCCTGACCCGTATAATGTGCATTTTAATAATGTCAAACTACTGTGGGGCATTAAGCCTTGTTTCCTGATTGCAAAGTGCAAAAAGAGAAAATAAATTAAAATAAAATACAAAAAATTGAGCAGAGCAGAAAATACGCAAAGAGATCGATTTTTTATTTCGCATGAGGTATCAAGCGATTTAAACAGTGAATGAAAAATTCAACTCTGATGTGCAATTACGTGCTGGTTTTTCATTTGGGAAATCCTCACTCTTTTTTTTTCACTGAAATTAAATTTTACATTCGCGTAATGAACACGATTCAATTTCCAGCTCGTAAAAATGTATAATAAATATAAATTCGAATTTTTCTAAGCGAATCTTTGTTAACTGAAAAGCTGAGATTGTGAAAGAATATGGAGTATATTGTCCAAGTCCAGCAGGTTACGCGGTTTTTC
Organism: Drosophila novamexicana; assembly: GCF_003285875.2. Classification (NCBI taxonomy): domain Eukaryota; kingdom Metazoa; phylum Arthropoda; class Insecta; order Diptera; family Drosophilidae; genus Drosophila; species Drosophila novamexicana. The sequence continues at coordinate 8,146,158 of NW_020824787.1, forward strand.
ATATAAATAATAAAAGGGTTAAGAATAATAAAAATAAAAATAAATTTAAAAAATAATAATACGAATAATAATAATAATATAAGAAATAATGCTAACATTTATACTTACAATAATAATAACAATAATAATAATATTTAATGCTAATGCTAATAATAATGATAATAATAATGAAGGCCGTGAATTTTGAATAAAAATAAAATAAATAAAAAAATTATTTATAAATTGTAAGATTATTTTTATTAATAATAAAGTTATAATAATAGGCAGTGTAATAATATTTTAAGACATAAATTTATTTATTGTTGTTCTGAATAAAATATTGTTTGATTTGCTTAGACTTAATCCACTTTAATGACAATTTAAGAAACCTTTAATTTCCAAATTCAGAAAAAGGGCACATAATATTACAAAACAAAAAAGAGGCACGAACTTTATTCAATTACTAAGAAATGTAACCTGACCTCGGGTCGCTTTGTATTAATTGCTAGCTGTGCGCTTCTCACCTGAAATTCAATTAACAACCAGCCAGGAATTATATAACAAATTTGCCGAACAGAACAAAATTTTTAGATACGCTGCGAGGTATGAATAAAAAATTAACATAATTACATAAAAATGTGCCAAAAGGTAAAAACAACAATCCAAAAAGGTGGAAGGACAAAAAGAGGGAATTGCGGAATGGAAGCAACTGGCGACAGCTGGCAGCTCTGCACACAATTAACATTACTTAAATACACATTAAGGTTAAAGACGCGCAATTTTTTCATGTTCTGGGGCTATTTTTTCTTGGCCAACTTGTTTATCAGAATTTTCGGGCTGCCAAGTCTGAAGGGGAGTCACAAAAAAATTGCGTGACGCGGCAAACAAAAACATTCGAACAATCTGGAGAACAAAAAAAAAAAAAAAGAAATAAAATGCCATTTTCGGCACGCCGAACATTAAATACCCTTGTCTTAGAAGTGCCCCAATATAGATATGCCGTGTTTCTGAAAGACAACTATTTCGAAGCCAGATAATGTGATAGTCAAATTTGATGCGGGGGCTTGGCGAACATATCTCGAAAACAGATAAGTTTACCAAGTTGTTTTCCCATTTTTCCAATATTAAATAGTAGCCAGATGCTGTAGATATAAAATTGAAGAGAATATCAAAAACAAATATCAAGATGAAGAGATCTTCAAAAACATAAAAGTTTCTCATACTACTTAGTTTTTTGGCGATATTCCTAGGGTAGCTATACGATATAATCGATTCGATGGTAATGAGATTTTCTATAGACGCAGTTGCTGATTCTGCTCAAGATTATAAACATATATTTTATGTAGCAACATATATTAAATTTGAATAAAGATATGCGCTACAAACTTTGCACCCAAGTTGTTATACCCTCTGCGAGGGTATACAAAGTGAAAACTGCCAAAACTCGTGCTGAAATCGAAAAGCGTCGTGACGTTAGGACGGAAGGGCAATGAAAATAAACACAGTAATTAAGTTAATGAGCATTTTGAGATTTATTATTAATTTTCTTTGTGCCTGGCCACCCTTCGAGGCAAATCATTTCGCATTTTTTGTGGTTATTTATTATAATTGTTGTGCGCTTTTGTAAATGTTGTTATTGTCGTTGACTGCTTCTGATTTGCATTTAAAAAAGCGCAAATTCGCGTTAATTCATGTACATTTTGTTCTTATTGTTTTTGATTATTTTTGCCAAAATGCAGGACACACATCCTTAATTGCTATTTAAATGCTTGAAAATTATTTTAAATGCGCCGGCTAAACGTTGAGTTTCTTAAAGCCTTCATTAGTTTGCGGCCATTCGCAAATTGTTTTTTAATTTATAGCCGCCCATAAAAAACAACACACACACACACACACACACACACACACACGCATTCTAGAGGCGCAGCAGACACATTAACATTTTGGCATTGTCATTGCTGTGATTATGGCATCATATGAGCACACATGAGCTAAGCCCCCCCTCGTACGGCCCATTAGCTATTTGTTCTTAGCTCTCTGTCGTGCTTACATTTTACGATGGCACATTAAAGTTTATAGCCCAGGAAAAAGAAAATGCAAACAGGAACACGACACAACAAAATGCTAAATTGTAAATAAATCGTAATTGGGCAGGCGCCGAAAGGCAGGCATTGAAAATGAAAATTGTTTTAATATGGACAAAGGAAAGCGGAATTATCAATAAAGTGCAAGGCACAGAAAGAGAACATAAGAGCATTAGGTGGAAAATTTGAACAAGTTGGCAAAATATTAAAAAAAGGATTAACTACAGTAATATCATAAACAAAATAAACCGAGCCCTGCAATAAAACTAAGCTGCCAAGCTATTAGCTAAGCAACTAAACAACCAGGAGATACCCTATACCCTGCCCTAATTCAAACTATCTTTTACAATATAGAAATAACATAGCATAATAAATATAAAACTAAGCTGCAATAAAACGACTAGAAGTTACCCTGTACCCTGCGTTAAGCTGCATATTGTAAATTATTATAAAAATTTTCTTATAAATAAAGATATATAGAAATAAGATGTGTATAATAGGTAGGGAATTGATATAAGAGTAAGAAGCAATTAAGCGACTAGAAGATACCCTGTAAAAAATATGTTCTCTAGAGCACTCAAAACACACACATTTGCTGTTTAATTGTTAATATATAGTCAAAAAAAAGTAGATATAAACATCGATTTTTATCGATTTCGTGACTAAGCAAGTTATCGATCATTTTAATCAAAGTTGCTCCGCCCGTGAAATAGTAAAACTCAAAACTCTGACTCCCATATATCGATAATTCAAACGACAATTGATCCGCAAGTAAAATATCAAGAGGTAAGTCCCAAAATGTAAATCTTATACTTTCGGGCGCCTAGACAGACACGCAAACAGAGCAAGAATATATACACTTCATGGGCAGAAGAAGCATACAACTGCCTGTTACATGCCGTGCAACAAAATAAAAATACCCCTTTTACCACTTACGTTTGAATACAGGGTATAATAAAGAAATATTTTAAAAATATATTTTACTAAATCCCACCATAGCTATATCAAGAATTTTGTTAAATGCTAGGCTTAAATAAAGCATAAGCAGATTTTAAATATGCGCACTGTGAACATAAAAGAAATTATTTAAAGCAGAAAGAGCCACAATAATGATAATGATGAGGCATAGAAAGCGATTAACAGCACACGGCACATGTAAACAAATTGCCGAAACACAACAAACAAGGACGATACACTAATCACCTGTTAGGGTGGAAGGAGCAGGGCCTTGGCCATACACTTGTTATAAATTAGCTTTGAGCCCATATATAATCAGGCGTGGACTTCGGTCTCTCAACATGTAAACAAAACTACAATTAATCAAAGATTTTACTTGCTGGCTGAACTTTATTACACGCAGCTTTGCTTAATTGCATAAATAAAAGTCTGACGTGTGGCAGGAAAAAGAAAAACCTTAATTAGGCCGCCGCCCAGATGCAAACCCAGACTCAAGCTTAAACTCCCCATGGAGCTGACAAATAAATAATAAAAACACAAATTGACACACAAATGGGCACAGGGAAAATGGGGTAAATATAGCAAACTGTTCACAATAGACAGGCACAAACTGCTAAACAAGGAAGTGCAACTAGCTCTCGGACGGCGAAATGTTGTAGGGGGCAGAAAAAGCCATTAAAAGGCAAGGCTAAAGGTTATCGTATTGTCAGAGTGGCCCAGCCTGGGTTTAGGTATTTGTGTGTGCGTGTGTGCGCGTGGTGTGTGTGCGTGGTGTGTATGCTCCTCTTAAGGGTCGCAAACTCAGGCTTCTATTAATAATCTGCGCAGCAGGGAGGCAGAGTTGAAAATATCCACTTATATGAAATGTCCGAGGTTTGTAATTAAAACGATTATAATTGTTATGGCCGGGACATATACACTGTGCAAAAGTTTCGAAGTGTTTGTTTCATGGTTCAAAGCGAAACTCTCAAGAGTGAGAATAATACAATCTCAAAAATTCGAGCTAATCGTTTTTAAGTTCATCTCATACATCCGCAAGCGCAGGTTTACTCGAACACGCTCGACTGAATCGAGCAGGTCGAACTTCAAGTTCGATGAATCGTTTATTCTGCTAAGCGCAATAATCGAAGGCTCGAGTCTTGTTTTATTTACTTTAATAATTAAATCGATGCAGGGCTTGCAGCTTGCAGCTCCTAAAAGGACGTGTGTACAACTTTTGAACTTTTGTGACTTAATTCTTTTAAACAAATATATATATATCTATTCATATACATATATACAAAATGCATATGTATATAAATATGCATATAAATATACAGAAAAAAATCTACAAGTTCAAAAGTTACGCATCAATCCAAAATATTGATCGTTAAAGCATTTAATAGCCAATAAGACTCGTAACCTTTAAAGCTCTAAAAAATTGATCTTTGCAATTGATGGTTTATTGAAACATCGGCGCTCAAAATGAAGTAAGCCATCCAATATACCAGTAAACAAATATATCTATATGCATTAGGATCTTTCTTCATTTCTTTTTCTTATTTTTATGCTTTATGTTTTTTTTTTTTTTTGTTGGGTCCAAGATCACCGAGGGGTCGTAAGAGCCAAATGTGTGTTGGAGATTATTGGACCTTTTAATAGAAGATCAGTTTTTGTACTTTTTTTGTTGAGATTTCTTGAAATGCCGATGAAAACGACTAGAGCTCCAATAGAGCTCCCTGCTCAATTGCCGCGTGAGCCATTGGAATCGATATTGGAGACCCACTGAACGGGATTGACATATATATTGGATATGGTGCCACGCAATGTATCGAAGCCCTGATTCAGGGGCACCGGTTTGGGCCGGTTGCCCACCGATTTCATCCAATTCTGCCAGGCGCCCTCGGACTTTTGCTTGCGCTGTTTCTCTAGCTGCTCTTTGCTCTGCTGCTTCTGACGCTGACGTTCACGTTCGCGCTGCTGTTGCTGAGTCTTGACGCGCTCCCATTCCTCCAGGCGCTTCTTGGTGGCCTCTGGGGTTTCCTTGCGTGTCGGCTTGACGCTGCTGCTGCTGGGCGCCATGGCGCTGCCAAAGCTGGAGCTGCTCGAATAACTACTGTAGCTGGCAGTACTCTTGATACTGCCAGTTGCAGTCTTCTTCTGCTGCAGCTCCTTCTGCCTGACCCATTCCTGATAGCGCTCCTTGGCCAGACGCTGACGCATTGCGGTCTCTGCATCACGCTTCTCGCGCTCTTGTTTGGCAGCCTGTTGCTTCTGTTGCTTTTGACGCTCCTTGCGCTTCACCCACTCCTGATAGGCCTCTTGGCCATGTCGTTCCTTCTCCTCGTCCAGATTGCGAAAGTATGTGGACGAGCCCGACGAGGAGGTGGTCGACATATTCAGGCTCAGCGATGGCACAATATTGCTGCGGCTCTCGGAGGGCTTGAGTGCGCCGCCGTACATATCAGTCCAGCTGCAAGTGGATGCCGAGGAGCAATCATCCCGACGTACTGTGGAAGACTTCAAATTGTATGTTCGATTGGTCATCTGGCTCTGTGTATCCGCTTGGTCGTTGTCGTTATCGTTATCGTTATCGTTATCGTTGTCGTTGTCCAGCGAATTGGCCGGGTCCATAAAACGGCAAACGGTGGTGCTATCAACAGAGCCCAGGCTGAGTGCATCCTCGGGATGCAGAGTGGGCCCAAGGCTAGGTGTGACGCTATCGATGGAGCTCGTGCTCTGTGCATCCTCTGGCTGCATATTAGCCGACATGCGCGAATGGCATGCAATGGGGCCATCAAACGAATCCAGACTTAGAGCATCTGGGTGTATCTTTTCATCATCTCGGGGGCTACAAACGGTGTCGCCATCAATCGAATCGAGATCATCTGACTGAAATTTGTCATCGTTGCCTGAATACTGATTCAGATCCCTGCGCTCAACTGCATCATCGCGTGTCTGCATGACGGTCTCCTCATCGCTGGCGACATCCAATTGATAATCACTCTCAGCGCCAACATCATTATCCCCATTATTTGTATTCTTGCCTTTGCAGTTGTCATAGCGATCTACATCAAAGCTCGCCACTGATTCGAGATCAGAGTCCAAATTGTTGGCACCACGACCACGAGTGCCGTCAAATGTGTAACAGCTCTCGAGGTCATCGTCCTCCTCTTTAGACGCCACATAGCGTACAGTGGGCGATACATAGGAGCGATTACTGTAGCCTTGCACTGTACCAGAATCAGTATCCTCGTCACTTAAATCGGACATGGGCATTGAGCTAGTGCCCAGTCCAGAAATCACCTGACAATCGACCAACTTGCCCTCAGTATTGCGACGAGCTACGAAGGCCATTCTTCAAAGACAGCAACGTGTTCTGTGGAAGAGCTGAAGAATTGGTTTAGTACAAGGATTTTATATTTTTTTAATGTTCTTTTTGTTTTGTTTATGTCTATGTTTGTTGATTGTTTCCAGTCATTTGTGTTACGAGCCCCATCAACTCTGAAGTGAATAACTGATCAACGCCTACTAGAAGCAGAGGGCAGAGAGGGGAAACGAGTAGAATACGCAATGTTTGCTTTGTTAAAAATTAATATAAACTATCTAAGAAGCCCATAACGATTAACTAAGAATTTTTTTCAATCAAGAAAAGTTGTGGCTTAGTGTCGAACTAGTAAGCGGAAAGTCGCTGTTTCAAGATAAGTTTGGCGTATTGAGTGTACCCACATATTTATTTGTACCCTTGTACAGAACAATATTATTGCTACACTTTAATAATAGTAGCAATAATAAATATGTTAATAGTGGCTTTATATATAATTCAACAATAAGAGATCAGTTTTTGCCAGTGTAACGACAAATTCGCTCTCTGAAGCAAAATGAAAACATTTTAACTAATGACAAACAATTACTTAAACAACGAGTCGAACGAGTGGCACACACGACGACAGCAAAAGGTAATTAAAACTACACTACACACACACGCACACACACACATGGGACTACACCCTGCTCGAAGTGTGTGTGTGGTTGAATGTGTGCGTCTGTGTGGGTGTTCAAGCGAAAAGTTGCCGACTCAAAAATCGTTTGTTGTGTGCGAATGGCTGTTGTTGTCGTTGTTCTTGTCTGTAGGTTGTCTGTTACCTGGCACAGTTAATGAGTAGCGCTTTCATTTTTAATGAGACTCACCCACACACACACACACACAGGCATGCACACATATCAGATGCACACACACACACACACACACACACACACAGACGAGCCGTAGTAAGGTGTAATAAAAAACTTATCGCTGCTCGCTTTTAGGCGCCCATGAGCGGCATTTGATAGACATAATTAAATGTTTTTTTATATGCTTAATTGTTGTATCTTGCACCGACATCGGCCTTATTAAAACAAAAAACAATTAAGTGGCCTTTTCTACGACCTGCAAATGACTTGTCAAATGAGCGACAGGCAATGTCTGGCTGCTTGTCGGATTTTCCGCTTTCTTGGTAAAGATTACATATACATGCGTGTGTCTGATATTATTGCCCGGCAGTTTGTTGCGACTGGGTTGGGCTGCGCGATGGGCCAGGCAGTTTTAAAACTGAAGCATAAAGCCAGCTTGGCAAAGCTAAGCGGGTGGAAAATGTAACTACACTCTCTACTGACACATAATTGGAAATTAGTTCAAGCAATTGAGAGTCCGGGCTGAAATTCTAGGATATTGTATCCATGCTTGGATTGTCCATTGTCTATGAATAGCCATATACGTATCCACTTTTTATACCCTTGCAGAGGGTATTATAATTTTGTCGTGAAATGTGTAACGCATAGAAGGAGACATCTCCGACCCCATAAAGTATATATATTCTTGATCAGCATCAACTGCCGAGTCGATAGAGCCATGTCCGTCTGTCCGTCTGTCTGTTTCTATGCGAACTGGTCTCTCAGTTTTAAAGCTATCTTAATGAAATTTTGCAGAAGTCCGTCTTTCTGTTGCACGCAGCACATATGTGTAAACCAGCTGGATCGGACCACTATATCATATAGCTGCCATAGGAACGATCGGTCGAAAATTAAGTTTTTGTATGAAAAAACATTTTGCTTTTTAAGATATCTTGCCCAAACTCGGCATTAACTATTTTCCCTGTGCTTTTTAGATACGGGGAAAGCAGTATAAGCATTATGAAAAGGTTGGGTCTGCAAGGGTATTAGATCTTCGGCGTGCCGAAGATAGCCTTTTTTTCTCGTTTATATGTAACTCTGGTACGGCCTATTCTTGATTATACCTCATGTGTCTGGTCGCCACAATATTCCATTTACCAAAAAAGAATTGAATCTGTACAGACACAGAAACGGGGAGTAAACTGAGATCCTCGCGTGCTGTTTCTGTAATACTCCAATAGACTTCAGATAATTAATCTGCCTTCGTAGAACTATGCTTATTTACAAGTTATTTATGGTTGAAACCGATTTTCTGGGTTGACTAGCCACTTACAACATCTTTAAATAGTTTTTCCCGTAAATTGTGTCAGACTCATCTAATCAAGTTTTCCGCACATTTTCAGCATATAAAATGGATATTCAAGAATGCATTAAATATATTTCAATTATATATTGATTTTAAATGTATATAAGACCGAATGGACATCTAACAAAGACCTGTGATTTAATCTCCCTTAATGTTTTTAATACAAAAGTTTACATCAAATCGATGCGTGTGATGCATGGAAAATATTATTTAATATGTGTATTATTATTTAATACTATCATGCGTTTAGTTTAATTTAAAACTGCGCCTAAATTATAAGCCAAAACATATTTAAGCCGATTTTAGTTGTAAGCTACTTATATAAAAACATTTTATATTATAATTATTTTTTTTTAAAATAGGCTTTGCTATCCGATTTATTTTTGCAGTAATGTCACCCTTTCAAGGTTGCAGCTTACTGCATATAAAAAAGGAGATAAAATCCGCCAAAAAATTAATAAAAGCTAAACATATGAAATCGAAATGCAGGCATGCGTTCCTTTCAGCAGTAAGCTCTACTGCTGATAGTTGGCACAATTTATATTTTTAATTCAGAGAAAGAAACAAAATTTGTTCAATTAAAGTTGAGGCAGTATTAAAGGTCATTTGCTTGTAAGTGAACAATTCTCAATTCTTGCTTTAAGCATTTCTAATTGAATCGAACACACTGCTACAAGGTCTGAGAACGAAGGCAGCTGCGGTTAGCTAGGAGAAAGCTGTTGCAATAGAGTGAGTTGTAAATTTAAAAGCAGCAACAACAGCCGAATGCAGGCAAAGAGTGCGAAATAAATTAAATATTTAGGCAACAAGACTATGACATAGTTGAGTCCAAAATGACTGGCGCTTTAAGCTCAATCGATAGACAGCAGGAAGGGCTAGAGATTAACGAAAAATTCCAATTAAATTTTATCAACTAAACGAAATATTTGTTGGTCCCAAGCAGCGAAAACTGAAATGCAACTAAAACAACAAATGTGTGGCAAACAGCTTGCGGTCCTTTGAAGCACTGTGCTCCTTTAAAAACAAAAGCCATTAAGAATCCAGTTGAGCGGAGGCCAACAGGGCCAACAGGTTGTTATTTTCGTTTCGATTACATATTTCATGCACGCACTCAAATCACTTTTCATTTTTTTTAATTATATTTCCATTTCGCATAAAATTGATTATTATTATTATTTTTTATTTTATTTATTTTTGTTTTTTTTTATTGTTTCGAGTATTGACATTGCCATTGATTATTATTGCCGTTACGTTGTTTGGCCTGGCGTACGTTTAATTAAAAACGTGACAATTTTACCTGTGGCCAATGCGATACATATTTCATCACGCATACGCCCGGTGCGTGTGTGCTTGTGTGTGTGTGTGTGTGTGTGTGTGTGTGTGTTTGTGTGTTTGTGTGTGCGTGTGCCCAGAGCAAGTTTGCGGTCGCGGTCCTTTTATTTAAATATATAATTCAAAGCCTGTTTACAATATGCGCAACTCGTTTGCATTACAATTCACTTTCGCTTGCCCGCCAATTTAATTAACTTTCATAAAATTCAGGCCTGTTGATGTGGGCCCCATCATCATCATTACAAAATCAATGAACTGTAAGCCGAAATGTCACAACTGTTGGGATTATCTGTCCGCATAGGCTGCGAATTAAAGCATTATTTTTCGCAATTATAATCAACTCAGCTGTTTGACATTCGCAATCAAATGTCAGAACAATCGGCAGAATATGCCAACAAAAGGAAACTCTTTGACAAGACCAAACGGAAACTTTGCTCAATTGTTGCTTGAAAACATAAAATTAAGCTCGGTTTTCTTATCGTAGATCACGTAAGACTGGCTGCCTACCACCCTCTATTTAATTAATTCATAATAAAAGCATAGAAATAAGAGAAGGTCAGGTAAAAATATTTGCAAACAGAACAATCATGAAAAGCAGCCTGATTTTAAGCAGTTGCCAGCTTGTTTCCCTGAACTTGAATCTAATTGAAAATCTCTGCTGGCAGGCATAAATTTCCATCAGTAGAGAAGCTTCTATGGAATATATAGATAGATCAAATGAATGAACCCAATAAGTATTCGCCTACACGCATTGTAAGAAGGTAACAAATCTAAACTTAGGGCTGGTCTCGTTAATTTTACTTCACTTTTTCTCTTTTTCGATAACCAAGAAATTAGGTTTTATGTTATTTTCTCGCCTTTTCGTTGGGTTGTATTGAGTATGTTTCTCTTATGCCCAAGAAAAAAATGCCATTTAATCTGAGATAAAATTAGGAAACAATATCTAAATAAGTAAAATATGAGTTTGCATAATAAAATAATATTAAAAATATTCTATTCTAGTAATATCTACATTTCTCATTTGCTTTACGTATCCCATTTAATTAAAATATGAAATGATAATAATCACGGCTTTTAACATTCCATTTAAATATAGATTTGAATATTCCATTTAAGTAAAATTTTCAATGGAATATTTAAATAAATATTGTTTGTAATATTCCAATAAAGAAAACTAGCTAATAGAATATACAAATATTGTTTTCAGATACAAATATCTCTCACACACTTCCGACTTTAAATGGAGGTTGACAAATGAGTCCATTTTAAATTTCTCTAAGTGTATGTACAAACAGAAACTTATCGAATTAGACTTTGTCCATTTAGAGCTAGCCATTGAATTTGATACATGAATGAATTTGATATGGTTATAAATTTATGTAATAAAACTTATCTTTGACTTACCGGAAATAGTGGTATTGTTTATCCCGTTGTGGAGACTCTCGTGTCGTACAAACGTTTCCGTTTTATATATATATATATATATAAATATATATTTTTGTTGAAAATAAAAATGTCTACAACTACGTGTGGATAATGTCAGTTGAATAATAAGCCTGGCCTACTTATAGATATTAACAATATGAAATATATGCCATGGGAAATCGATTGGTTTTCCAGTGCTGCAAATTGGATTAAAGCTTTTTGCGACTTTAGTCAAGTCAAAGATCACACAGTTAATTAGGCAAACAAACTTCAAGTACCAAAGTGCCGAGAAGTCCTTTAAAAGTCTTTCAATCAGCAGATTCCATCTCAGACCGCACAGAAAAATCCTTGCGCATTGGCACCTCAGCCAAAAACGAATTGAAGACAACAACTCAACTTCAGTCAGGCCACAAACAAATCAGTTAAGTGCCCAGAAAAAAAAAACGCAGCTAAGAAATGGAAGACGCGACAACTTTGACCAAAAACGGCATGGAATAAGGTAAGTCAATTTGCCTAATTGACTTATGGCCACGCAGAAAGCTTGACAGTTGCATCTTGTTGCTGGGCAACTCTCAAGTGGTTGATTTTAATTTGCCGATGCTGATGCTGTGTGTCGAGTTAAAGTTACCGATTGGGTTACAGATACAAAGCTAAATGCAGATACAACTTAATTAAGCGCTGAACAAAATTGAGCCAAATTTAATAAGAAATATTTAAATCGCATGAGGCTTTGTTAAGCCTTTTACTGAATTTAGAAATATGTAAAAAGTCAAGTTTGTAAAGATTGTATTTCATAAACTAAAATCAGCGACTGTTGAGTTGAGATTCGCATCATTTCTTATATTTTCCTGCAGTATATATATTTTTTTAATTTAATAAATAGTAGTTTTAGTCTGAACTAAGGCATTTTTAAACTAGCATATTGCATGCAGCTAGTATAGAAACATTCTGCGCATTAAGATCTTAATTAACTCAAATTGAAAGCGAGCGAATGTTCGCAAGTCATCATTTGCGTGCCTAATTGTTGGCAATTGCCATACAGCTCTGGCATTCATAATGCTGTGTACTATAACAAATAAATATACATATATATAGTACATATAATATTGTTGTCAAATGCGTTATGAACTTTTAATGGTTCAACAAACTTGCAGCCACTAAAACTTTAAAGCGGCAACCGTCGGCCAGCCGAAACCGGTGACAACCTACAAAGTTGGCCATACACAGAGGCAACGATAACTTTGCCGTAGCTTGTTAAATAAACTTGTTTGTGAGCCCAATGTCGCTCACATGTTTGTTGCACATTTCCGCTTACGTGAATATATTAATTACCAAAATTTCATTGCCTAAGCGTGGGGGCCGTGCAGCTTGCGTGGGCCGGAATGTAGTAGGGAGGTGGGCAAAGCTTGTCGGCAATTCAATTAGTGGGCTACTTGCATTTATCCAATTTTAATGCTGCATACTTTCAGGTGTACACACACACACACACATACACACACCCAAAGGCAGCTATAGTAGGTGTGTTAGTGTGTGTGCGTGCGTGTGTGTCGTCGTTATGGCAACGACTCGAGCAGGACTCGAAGGACTCGAATGAGCTCGTGACTTATGCACTGACGCAACCAATTATGGCCTGGGGGGCAACTGTAACTGCAACAGTTTGTGTGTGCCTGTGTGAGTGTGTGTGGGTGTGCGTGTGTGTGCGCCCGTGTCAGTGGATAGCTTAACGTGCTTGCATCTTCGTCTGCATCTAAACCTATTTTTGGTTTTACCGCTGCTCGAAAACTATGTCAAATGAAATTTATGCGATGCGCCCAAAAGGCGGCAATGAAAACGAACCAAAACACACACATACACACAGGCCCTCCCACACAAGCACACACATGCAAATAACAAATCTGCGTGAAGTATTTGTGCGCTTTCTCGCTTCCTCCTTTGCCGCCTAGCTGAGGCTCTTATTTGATTGACTACGAGTTGCATACTTTATGGCGTAGCCATCATTGATAAGGCGTCAACGCGTTGCGAGACGCGACGGTGACGGCAATATTTCATCAGCAATTGTTTGAAAAGTTTCTTAATTAAATATGACAGATTACCCAGCCAAGACTTTTGGCCAGCTAATTGAATTTAGCCAAGTTACCGCTGCGAGTGATATGCACAGATTCTTGGAGCTTGTTGCTAAGACATGAGCACAGTTTCGCAACCGTGGACAGAGGGAGAACTTTTTGGCAGAGCGAAAAGCTTTACGACACATCTTTGCTTGAGGACGATTCGAGAAACTTAGAGTTATTTAAAGCCAAAGATCTTGATTAAAAACTTTCGGAGCCCAACTAATTGCTCGCACACAATCCAATTTGTTATTGTAAAACTTATTAAAGCACAAATAAGATATATAAAATAGAATCTCAGGCTTTTCAGACGTCTTTTACGTATACTTTATGTACATTAGGTTCCCCAAGATCCAAAAAAAAAGTTTTGGTAAACTAAAAAATTGGAGAAACTTTTTTAGTCCAACTTTGTTACTTTGTTTAAACATATGTAAAAATTTCCAACAATTATTATTTATTATTTAGGCAACTTAATGAGTTTAATAATAATAAAAGTAATAATAATAATAATAATGTATTAATATAAATTATTATAATAATAAATATAATAATAAATTTACTTCAATGACAATTGAAATAATTAAATCATTTAAAATTGCCAACATTTATATAATACTAATTAAATTATAATAATTATATAACTAAAATATATAACATACAATAACAATAATAGTAATAATAATAATTATGATAATAATGATAATAAAAATAATAATATTGATAATTCTAATAAATTTAATTATAATTGTATTAAGTATCATTTCTGTAAATATTACTATAATAATAATATTTTAATCATAATTAATCGCATTATAATTAAATTTGATTAATTGAAGATGTGAGATCTCAACCTTATTTTATCTTTTTTTATTACATTACTTTCTTCATTTTTTTTCAACATTATTAACATTTAATGTTGAGCTTGTCTGCCTACGCAAGCTCGCACTCACGTTGTCGCATTTTTAATACATTTAATTTGTAATATCTAAAGAGCTTCTCATTAGACCAGCCGCAAATAAGCGAACGGACGAGTCTCCTGTGGTTAAGGCCACACAAGCCAAATGCCAGACAACAGAGAGTTCGAGTGTTCGCTAACAACGTGCCGGCCCACTCTGCTGTTTAGCAAACACTTTGAACAAACTGCTGACAAACATTCTCTGCTCTATTTGCATGCCCTCGAACGTATCTCTGCAACCCTGCAGCATTTCTGTAAGTCCGCAAAAAAAAAATGCTGCTTAAAAAAACCTGAAATAAAACTGATTTCATTACCTTGATTAGTTGGTCTCTTCAAGTCTGCGTGTGTGTGTGGTTGTGTGTGTATGTGTTTGTGTCTGTGAGTCTGAGAGTCAGTTTGTTTGCCTGGCTTTTCAGCGTTTTTCTACACATTTGAAAATCCAACACGGCGCTTATGATGGCAAAGGCAACATGAATGGAAAGTGGGGTTGGCCATCTTTTGGCCTCGCCGTTTTGGGTTCAATGCAAGCATTAACCTCATTAGCATGCAGCTCTGAATGGCGCTCAGAATATATATATATATACAAATATATACATTAAGTAGCTAGCACATGCCCCCAGTTTCCATTTTTAGTTAATCCCTTTAATCTAATGGATTAAATTTAAGAGGGCAATTTGTTTATTTTTTTTTATATATGGTTTTCGTTTACACGATTTTCTTCTTATGAAATTAATAATTAATTAATTTAATTAATATATACCAGTTTTATTAATTAAAAAACATCAATAAACAATTTATTGAGGCCCCTTTTACTGAAGATATTGCAAGTCTTATATATATTCATATAGAAATTGCGGGCTATATTTGAACTCTATCCAACACTGACATTTATCAAACATGGTTAGATTAATGCAAAGGTACTTCATATTTATTAAATATATGAATAAATATTAAATAAAAATAACAGTCCGATGAGATATTGATAGTAGCAAAAAAATACACACCGAGACCAGCAATGCTCTCGAGCTATGCATATCTGCCCCTTCTTACGTGTCAAGTCAATTTGAGCATGAAACCGAGCTAACAATGAATAATCTTATTTCCATACTTCATCGCTGCTGATTATCATTTAACAATGGCCAACTAACAAGTTTGCTATTCGAGCCTCCGCAACACTGCCTGCCACTCACTTGGGCACTGCACACAATGTATTGAGGGCACTTTTCAACACTTTATCAGCATCTGAGGCACTTGCCACTTGAAGAGAACTAACTGCCAACACTGGCAGAAAAACTTAATTAAGCATAATAGAGCTGAGCTCTCGGCATGCAATGCAGCAGCATTTTCTTGCATTTTTTTTCTCTTTTCAAGTTCTTTCACCCAAGCTGTAAGTAGCTGTCGGTAATTTGCGCTTAGCCACACTTTTACAGACCGACACGCCGACGAAGCAGCAGCTGGGTGGAAGGCCTGAGAAGATGTAGATGGAGATGTTGGCAGTGTCTTGCACATTTTTAATTGCATTTCCGCTATTTTTGATGCTCTTTGAATTTATAATGTGAACTCTGCTGCCCGGCTGGCTGCCTGGCACGTTCTGAGAAATATAATTCAATTAATTACAAAGACGACAGGTGCAAGGCAACTAACACTTAATATTAATCATACGCAGCGTAAACCAAAACGAAAAAAAAAAATATATATATATATATAAAAGCTATCGCATTTGTAGCTTGTAGCAGAAGCCTCCTAGGAGGGCGGGGCAACCTTTGTATCTAATAAACATGTTTATTTCATTAGCGCTACACATGCGTCCATTTCGAATGTGAGGGCAGGGGAAAAAATAAGCAAAAAATGTTGGGTACTCCCCCAGGACATCATTTGCCGTGCCGATTGCCACGATTTCGACATGAAAAATGCGTTCGCGAAAAGTTGCCAGCTCGCGCTCTTTATGATTGGGATTTGCGGGCACTAATGTGCCATAGCTTGGCCCATGCTCGACGTTTTTATTTTATTTTTTGCCTAGTAACACCCGCAGGTTTTTACCAACAAGCTTCCATTGCAACACATTCGGAGGCTTGCTACTGCCGTTGCTGCTTCTGACATGCTGTCGACATCATTACAAATAAATTGAGCGTGAAAGATACATTTCAACAACATTCCCTTGACGCAATGATAGGCTCTTTTTTCTCTGCTCTTCCTGCTATTGCATGATAGTGGTTGGAGGCCAAGGTGAGGGTCTTCATTTGTATACATACATTTAACTGACTTTAAAATGCTTGCGTTGCGTGGAGTTAAGCAACAGTTGAGAGAGAGAGAGAATAAATTTAAAATAAATAAAAAGGGTTGATTAACAGATCAGCAATTGATTGCAGTTTATTTAAATCAAATCGATATTGACAAAATTTCAAGCTCGACCTTAGCTTAAGCTAAGGCTAATTTGAAACAGCTTCCAGTTAAATGTATTTATCTTTAATCTTGTAAACCAAGAAGCAGCTAGGCTCTCTTCTTAGCCAAAGCCAATTGCCATAAACTGATTTAATTAAAAGCCCAAAGTATAGCAAAAATTCGATATATATTCAAATTTCTCAATTCACACACACGCACACTCTTAAATAAATATAAATACAAATACAAATACATGGAGCTGTGGAAATTGCATGTGCGCCACAATTTCAAATGAGAGAATACGAAAGTCAATTTACTGTAAGATGCTGAGCTGAGCACAATCCACATAAACATGAGAGATATTTGTTATAATAACATACGTGACCATATTTACAAATTCCAAATCAAAATCTTGATCATATAGTCGACAAAAGAGGGGGCGGGGCCAACAGTTAAGCGGCGTCTATGGGCGAGGCTGGATTCATTGTCTGGCGTTTTGCTATGCATGTGAAACGAATTTGATGTCTCGGCTCGACGAAATTTAACTAGGGTGTTGGCAAGAAGGGGAAGCACTTAGGTATGTGCCTGTGTGAAGCATTCTGTAAAATTTGTTAAGACATGCCTACATTATAATTTAGGGCTTAAGGCATTCACAGCTGCAAGAAAACAAGCCGTACAAGATTTTCGCTTTATCCAAATTTAGCACAAATTTTCATTGGCCATGAAATACTTTGGCGCATAATTGTGTTCGAAATTAAATACATTTCTGCGGCCAACATCAAATAGTTTAAGCTTGACTATCAATGCAGCTGACATTCAAATTAAAGGCTTTGCTCTAAAGTTGTGAACGCAAATAAATGCATAAACGTCATGCAATTAGAAATAAATTATATATCAAATACTTTCATATAATATATGTGGAAGAAGCCGTACAAAAAATTTTTAATTCAATTCAATTTGTTTCTTTTTTTTTAACAATTATTTATGCGTATCAAAATAAATGTTGAATGATTTAAGTGCATAATTTGATTGATAATTCAATAAAAATAATGTTAAGCATTTTTAAAATATTT
This sequence comes from Drosophila novamexicana, assembly GCF_003285875.2. Taxonomy (NCBI): domain Eukaryota; kingdom Metazoa; phylum Arthropoda; class Insecta; order Diptera; family Drosophilidae; genus Drosophila; species Drosophila novamexicana. Next base: position 8,163,950 of record NW_020824787.1, read on the forward strand.
TTTAAGTTCATATTTTGATTGATCGTTTCTATATAATTATAGGCGATCTACAGAAAAACATTTTCTAAAATTGTAAAATACTTGCAAAACTTAAAATTGCCAATGGATTCCAATTATAAGTAAACAAAAAGTTCTGTAGTTGAACTTCACTTGGAAGTCTAAAATTTATATATACAAATATTTTCAGCTCGACAATGTTTAGTAGGCCTAGATAAACTTATCAAAAACCTAAAAAAAACATTTATACACATATATATACATATATATTTTTATATATATGTATATATATATTTCTGGAAAATTAGTGTTGTGCAAAAAAATAAAGAAACGTGCTAAAGTATTGTTAAATTATTGAAAATTCGTTATTTTTGTATCTTTCAGGTAACCGCATAGAAGTGGATGCGTATAAAGAATCTTTCGATTTTGAAATTATCAAGTTCTCAGCTTCATTGTTAAATTTGCAAGTAAGTAAAACGTTTAACAAATTCTCCAACTATGCGAATTAGATCTGAATGGAAAGCTGCACTTCCGTTCACCAAAAATAGAAAGTGGGAAGAATTTTTGATCGCCAAAAGCTTAAAAGCCAGAACCTAGTGCCCAACAAGCCCAAATATTTCATTGAAATAAGAAATAGGTCAACGACTGCGTCACTAATGTTAAATATTCCTATTCTGATTCAGGATAATCAATCTGCGTGTATCTGTTACTGTTACGAGATTTAAAAATAACTTAATTATAAGCAATTTTCGTCCTAGGCACAATCAGCATAAGCTTTATAAGTTTTACTTTTTGAAATAGAAATTCCTTCTTTTTTTTCAAAACTTAAATGCTTGCATTGGATTTCCAAATGTGCGTAATCTTCCCAATGGGTTTAATGGCTGATTTTGGGCTTTGCCAACCTCAAGCCTGTCAAAAGCCGCCCCCGCTTCAGGCCATTGACAACCGGCAACCGCTTAAAGATAGCTGCAGTATGACAGTGGTGTCCAATATAGTTATACTAGCTATAAATAAGTCATGTTTTCGCTACTGACAGCCAGCACGATGCTTATATCAAAAAGGGCGTTCTTTGGCAGGCAACACGGCGTATAATTAACAATAATGAACTCGTAAAACCGCAATGCAATCAGCGATGCGCAAAACACACACACGCACACACACTCTTACACACATCTAGTGTGGACAGTCGAAAAGCCAAAATGCAAAGCGAATAAAGAAAGAGCATGAGCAGAGATATGACTGGTTGTGGGCAGAGGCAGGGCAGGGACTGAGGCTGGGACAGGGGCAGGGTTTGGACATGGGGCAGGGGGCAGTGGCTGCGGCATTGTGGCCATAGCTTTCAGTTCCAAGTCACGGTCACGGGCTGGCGTTGTAAAATATTTATAAACCATTTGCACGCATAATTAGACTGTCATTAAATTTTGAGATGTGTGACAAAAAGGGCTCCCGACGTGGCTATAACGAATTGTGAATACTCTTTCAAGCAAATTAGTCAAATAAATTTAGATTAGAGGAGAAACCCAAACGAATATTTGTGTTACATTTTTAATCCCTTAAAGTATATATATTTTTGATTCAGTATCAAGAGAAAACATTTTCAATAGCTTTAAGATCAGTAAAAGCAAACATCTTTAATCCATTAGGGAATAAATATTCTATCAATATCAAGAGAGAACTTTTTCAATTCATTGGTGGATATATATACCTGATCAGTATCACGAATGGATTAATCATATCCAGTGTGACGCGCTGCCTACTTCTTTTTTTTGAAGTCAGCCCGGAGTTTGCCTAATCGGATATAATATTAATGTAATAACAATATAATTTAAAAAAAAAACGCGAATTAGATCGAAAAAACAACTTATTTTAGTTAGTGTATCCTTCTGCTTAAAGTAATATTGCAATATATTGCTTTATTATTTCAAATATTTCTTAACTTTCGACTAACCTCATTTAAGCTCTCATGTCCTTTCAAATCAGGACATCCATAATCTTCAGGATTATTGCCATTAATTCGTTTAAAATCGATGTATTTCATGCATATTATTTATTTTAAATAACTTTTTCACTTTTCAATTAAGTTTTTAAAAAATAAGTTTATTTGAAAGTAAAATAAATCAAACTATAAAAATTAATCTTAAAATAATCTAAATAACTTGAAAACTCCGAATCCGAATAAACACATATATACAAAAATGGTATGCATATATTTGATATGCAACTTCTACTGGTTGTGTATACCCTGTATGCATGCATAAAGGGTATGCGTATAAGGTCTAGTTGCATGTGCTGCTCTCAGTGAACGTTTTGCGTTTGGGTGGCGCTTCGTGTTGGGCGCTGAAATGTCATGTCATGTTGCGACAGGCTTCTGTATGTGTGTGCAAATGTGAGTGTGTGTGTGTGAGTGTGTGTATATGTGTGGGACCATAAAGTAATCAGCGGAAATGTCAATGAGCCGCCGCCATTTGCTGATGTGTCGGCGGCTGAGGTTTACACACTCGCACTAGCCAGCAACAAAGTATATTTTTTTCAGCCCCACCCCCAGCTGCTCCGCGCGACCCTCGTCAGACTCACTAGGCACTTGTTATTGTTGTCGCCGTTGTAATTGTTGTTGTTTTCTGTATTGTAATTAAACATTTTTCGTTGCATATGCAGCAGCGATTGGCAGCCGTGTGGGTTTAATTGCATACCATGTGTCCGTGTGTGAGATAGTGTGAGTTTGAGTGTACGTGTGTGTGTGTGAGTGTGTGTGTGTGTGTGTGAGTATGAGTGCGTGCGTGTGTCCTGTGCTGACAAATATTTTATGGTGCAGCATTGATAGGCGGTTAATATGAGTAGCTGATGCATTGACAGCTTGGCAATGAAGCAGAAAATACAAGGCAATTGAAATTACGCTTGAAGAGAGCACCAAGCCGACTTTTGAGTCAGCCGAAACAGACCTCGATTTCCAATTTCTTATTTAACATGAGCCTTGCCTTAAACTGGATTAAACGCTTTGTTCAGACAAATTTACTTTCTTTTTTTAATAAATCGCTTTGCTGAAAATTTAAGTTTTGATATTTTCTCAATATATCCGGACTAAAATTATACTTATTAGATTTTATTTATTTTATTATTGTACCTTTTTTTTGGTTTTTTTTTATTATCTCAGCTCAAATAATGTTATTTGTATTTCTTTTTTATTTAATTATTGTACCAATAATTACCAAAATTACCAATACCAAAATATCTTAACCCAAATAATATTTATTTAATATTTCAATTTAGTTTTTGTTTCACACATTATTTTTTTTTTGCAAGTTATCTTGATTTTAATATTTAATTTTTTTTTTACTTTAGTTTGGAGACTTGTAATAAAAACCAATTTTAAGAACCTGTTTTTATGAATAGCTCGAGAATTATAAAATCACATTTTTCGAGCTATAGCATTGGGTCTTGCCAGTAACACATATTTTTATGCCATATTTATTTAGTTAGTTATTCATGAACATATTTACCATAATAAGGTATTAAATAAACGTTCGAAGCTTACGTTTTATATATGTGTAAAGATAGCTCGAATTTCTGCAGCGATAGCGCAGCGCAGGTTTCATGGTATCTCTTAGTCATTATGTTGACATGATATGTTAATATGAATATATGATGTTGATATGAAATTCTGGCTAATTCATGATCTAATGGGAATGTCATCTGACTGAACGCAGTAGTGTGTCGTTTATACTTAGAATAGGGATTTATTTGCTAAATATACAAAATATTTAGATTCAAACGTCGCTCAAACGTCAGGCCGTTTCAATTTAGAGCTACATAAAAGTTATGCCTGACAGGTAGCTAGGCACATAATTTAAATTTGTTGTATTTAAAATACAATAATTTTTTTGCACTTGCAGTTACACATACCACAACAACAACAACACACGAACAGCAATGGCATTTAGTGGACACATGAATTCCGATGGGGAAATCGTTTTAAGTGATGAAATTTATACTGGACGCACTCGCATTTGCAGCATATCAACGCCATCAGAGCCATCAGAGCAATCGGAGCACTCGGAGCACTCAGAGCACTCAGAGCAATCGGGGCTAGATACCCTGGAATATATGGATTCGCGACGATGGGAGCCCTCCAATCTGGAAGGCCCCTCGAATTTGTTATATAAAGATCAGGGGGAATCCTCCTCATCATCATCGTCAACGCCGCTCTCATTGCCGCCAGCAGATGGAAGCACGTATACCCATAGCAAAGCGGATTCCAATTCTCTGTACAGCTACACAAACATGTACGGTTCCCTCAAGCCGATGGAGAAACCGAGCAATAGGGTACCTTCGCTCGGCCTCAGCTCAAAGAGCAGCATGCTCGACTATATGCGTGAGCTGGATGGTCTTAAATTAGATCGTCAGCCCCAGGTGGCCTACGAGACCTGGTACGCCTCCAAGCAGAGGCTGCGCCAGCAGGAGCTGCAGCGCCAAAAGGAGGAACGTGAACATGAAATTGAGAAGCACGAGTTACGCAAGCAGCTGGCCAAGCTTTCCTACGATCAATGGCTGCGGGATAAGGCGCGGCAGGCGGCGCAACGGCGAATGGACAATCATATGCAGCATGCGGCCCTGCAGGCAGCAGCCAGCTCTGTGGCCAACAGAGCCAAGGCTAGCAACAAGCCGGTGCGCAATGTGCCCCAGGCCGAGATCAGTCAGGTAGTACAGAGCTGGTGGCTCAAGAAACAGGAACAGCAGCAGCGCCAGCGTCAGGAGCAACAGCATCATCTCCTTAAAAAGGCACGAGAGGAGCAGCGCCGCAAACAGATGGCTGAGAAGGCCTGGCAGAATTGGATGAGCAATGTCTATGGCAAACCGAAGCCGGTGCCCATGAATCAGGGCATGGATTCGCTGCGTGGCACCGTTTCCGAAATATATTTAAACCCGGCCCCCTGGCAGTCGCTCAAGAAGTCACCGAATGAGTTATAATATTGCATAAGTGAATTCAGTCAAATGTTGATATTGTATATGTGAATCTATGGAGTAGTAATTGAATTGTTGTAGTTTCAATTTCTATCACAATACAGCCGCAAATATATAAGCAAAGGCACTAATTAAAATTAAAAAAAGAAAAACGAATCCAACAATAATTTAACTAATATTTAAATTAATATCATTTCCAACCAGCACAAAACAAAAATAAGAAGCCTTTTATACAAATTCAATTTAACAATTCTGCAGGTCTACTTATACCTAAGTCCCACGTCTTTAATAAAAATATAAATACTAATAAGCAACTAAATAATAAATAAAAAAAAATAAATAATAAAAAATAAACAAAATTTTATGAAGTATTAAAAAAAAAATAAAGATATTAATAATTCAAACTAAAGAGAAATGATATTTAAAAAAAAAATAAATAATAAATAAAAAATTTTTAAATAAATAAAAATTAAGCCCAAAACTTTAAAACAGATAAATAAATATATATATATATATATATATATATATATATATATATATATGCATTTTTCTTATTTATGTATTAAGTTGAACAACTTGCATAACAAAAAATAATAAAATAAAAAAAATAATTATAGAAAGTCTAATAATAATAATAAGAATGTTAATAATAATCATATAATTTATAAACAATAAATAAATAAATTAAAGTTAAAATTCGGATGATAGCACAGCTTTCTGGAAAGTTTATTTATTGATCAATGAATTTTTCTAAAACTACTCTTTTGTGAAAGCCAAAAGGTTTTCTGCTACCGTTTTCCACAAATTTTCGAGCCTTGGGCAAGTTGGGAGTGCAGCTGGCTAGCACTTTAGATATTGCATTGATCAGCAAGCTGTCAATCAATCAATCAGTGTGCACAGCAGATTTGGTAACTTAAGCCTTGGCTTATAATCAAATATTTTTAAGACCTGAACTGGACAATCCATAGTTGGTTTCTTGAACATGCAACAAACCTTTTTCAGCTTTAGTAGCCCTTCCACTTTGTATTTAAAAGATACATTTTGCGTCTGGTGCTTATTTGTTGTTATCAGTGAACTGGCAAACATTATCGTCCAGCATTTCAAAAGTCAATTTAAACAATTGCGTCAGCAGAGCTTTACCAATTTCGTAAACCAATACGATAAGTGAATGCAGTGTCACAGAAAGGGGTTACAGAGGATGGCAAGGGGCTGGTGGGGACGGTCTGTGGAAAATTGTAAAACTGTGACAGATGAAAACAAAAAACAATTTGCAATAACAAGCAAAATACAAAAGCAAACAAAATGCCATGCAGAGAGAGAGAGAAAGTGTGCACAGAACCGCACAGGACACACAAAATAGGATATCAATTGTTGTCAGCTTCAGTCTCAATGTATGTGTCAAAGGAGGAGTGGGTAGGCGGTAGAGGGGGCGTGGCGAGGCTTGGGCCATTTTCATTAGATTTTCAACACCGTTCGTAAAGTCACAAAATTATATTGTCCAAAATAAAATAAAGCATGTTTTTAGGCGCAAACACAAGCAGTAGCAGAGCAGAGAGGGAGCGAGACAGAGAGAAAGATGGAGAGAAAGAGAGCGAGCGAGATAGCTGCCGTAATATGAAGTGCTCTTTGCCAAAGCAAAACCGAAATGCAAACAAAATAAGCCAAAGGCCTAAAGTTCATTTGCACAATTTCCAAACCGCTTGCGCTTGCCCTACGCCCCGCACCACCCCCTTCCCTATAAACACACACACACACACACACAAACAAACACACACCGCCGTACTCTCGACTACACGGAACAAAGTCAAAGGCCGTTCAAAGCTTGGCAAACAAAAAGACCAAAAAGACGCTGGCAAATCCTTTTGATGAGGTCAACGCTAGTTTGGTTTCCTGCTACCAGCTAAAATACACAGACACACGCGCACACACGCATACGCATTGGTCAAGCCGATGTTTACATTTGTGTGCATTAGAATGCTCTACATATGTGTGTGTATGTGTGAGCATTGGCAGGATTAAATTTGGTAGGTATTGAAGCATGTTATTCGTCATCAATGTAGTTTGCACTAACTAGTTGTTGTTGCTGCCGCTGTATCCTTGTATGTATCCTTGCTGTTATTGTTGGGATTTTCTGTTGCAGTTGAGCAGCAAAAGCAAAGCAATGCAACCATGCCCGCCCCCACGCCCCCTCACCAGATAGTCAAGTCGAGCTTGCGGAGTCGAGAGTCGTTTTCATGTTGTTTGCATTGTTTACGCACTTTCGCTTTGATATTATTGTAGTGGGTATTTCGAACCAAGAAGACCGAACAGTCCACCGGCCAAATTGTGCGCACAAGCTCATTCGAATGTGTGTGTAGGTGCCTGTGTGTGTGTGTGCGCGTGTAGGCGTATAGTCTATCTTTGTGTATGCCACGACTTGTGTACAGTTGCATGCTTCATTGGTTGCACTCTAGCGTGTTGCATGTTGAATCTGGCTTTAACGTTGCGTAATTTGCTCTGTGGTTGGGTAAAGAAACAATTGCATTGGACTAAGGAAATGCAGAACCAAGCGCCACGTATTTTTCATTTCAATTTGTTTTATTACAGTTAATATAAAAAAGCATATCTATTGTATAGTACAATATTATCATAAAATACAATAAAAAATATATCATTTAAAAAATAATTTATAATTATAAATTTATCTTTAAATATAAAGATATTTAATCTTTTTTTATACCCTGAACCCATTAAAAATGTGTATAAGGGTATATTGTATTTGTGCGAAAGCCAAATGTATGTAACAGGCAGAAGGAAGCATCTCCGACCCCATAAAGCATATATATTCTTGATCAGCATCAATAGCCGAGTCGATCTAGCCATGTCCGTCTGTCTGTCCGTCTGTCTGTCCGTCCGTCCGTCCGTCCGTCAGTATGTATGAACGCAAGGATCTCAGAACCTATAAGAGCTAGAGACTTTTAGATGTAGGTGCTCCTAGCTCCCGCGCAGATCGAGTTTATTTCCGATAATCGATAACTTACTCCGTTTCCAAGCAATCGATAAAAATCGATATCGATATCCTGTTTTTTTGGGCAATTTTGGTAAATAATAAGAACTAGAGTCACCAAACTTGACATATTAGCTTCTAAAATAGAATATATATATGATATAGCATTTTTCTTCATGGTTTTCTTTCTAGATTAATCTGGCATTCAAATCTGAACACCGATTTTTTAGTCGAAATTCATGTCCAAATCTTACCCCAAGATTCGTATATAGACATGGGTCAAAAATTACCACCCCCATAACTCGGTCAAATCTCATCAGATTTTCACGAAGTTTGGCTTTTTCTTCATGGTTTTCCCTATAGATTAATCTGGCATTCAAATCTGAACACCGATTTTTTAGTCGAAATTCATGTCCAAATCTTACCCCAAGATTCGTATATAGACATTGGTCAAAAATTACCACCCCCATAACTCGGTCAAATCTCATCCGATTTTCACGAAGTTTGGCTTTTTCTTCATGGTTTTCCCTCTAGATTAATCTGGCATTCAAATCTAAACACCGATTTTCTAGTCGAAATTCATGTCCAAATCTTACCCCAAGATTCGTATATAGACATTGGTCAAAAATTACCACCCCCATAACTCGGTCAAATCTCATCCGATTTCCACGAAGTTTGGCTTTTTCTTCATGGTTTTCCCTCTAGATTAATCTGGCATTCAAATCTGAACACCGATTTTTTAGTCGAAATTCATGTCCAAATCTTACCCCAAGATTCGTATATAGACATGGGTCAAAAATTACCACCCCCACATCTCGGCCAAATCTCATCCGATTTTCACGAAGTTTGGCTTTTTCTTCATGGTTTTCCCTCTAGATTAATCTGGCATTCAAATCTGAACACCGATTTTTTAGTCGAAATTCATGTCCAAATCTTACCCCAAGATTCGTATATAGACATTGGTCAAAAATTACCACCCCCATAACTCGGTCAAATCTCATCCGATTTTCACGAAGTTTGGCTTTTTCTTCATGGTTTTCCCTCTAGATTAATCTGGCATTCAAATCTAAACACCGATTTTTTAGTCGAAATTCATGTCCAAATCTTACCCCAAGATTCGTATATAGACATTGGTCAAAAATTACCACCCCCATAACTCGGTCAAATCTCATCCGATTTTCACGAAGTTTGGCTTTTTCTTCATGGTTTTCCCTCTAGATTAATCTGGCATTCAAATCTAAACACCGATTTTTTAGTCGAAATTCATGTCCAAATCTTACCCCAAGATTCGTATATAGACATTGGTCAAAAATTACCACCCCCATAACTCGGTCAAATCTCATCCGATTTCCACGAAGTTTGGCTTTTTCTTCATGGTTTTCCCTCTAGATTAATCTGGCATTCAAATCTGAACACCGATTTTTTAGTCGAAATTCATGTCCAAATCTTACCCCAAGATTCGTATATAGACATGGGTCAAAAATTACCACCCCCAGAACTCCGTCAAATCTCATCCGATTTCCACGAAGTTTGGCTTTTTCTTCATGGTTTTCCCTCTAGATTAATCTGGCATTCAAATCTGAACACCGATTTTTTAGTCGAAATTCATGTCCAAATCTTACCCCAAGATTCCTATCTAGACATGGGTCAAAATTTACCACCCCCATAACTCGGTCAAATCTCATCCGATTTCCACGAAGTTTGGCTTTTTCTTCATGGTTTTCCCTCTAGATTAATCTGGCATTCAAATCTGAACACCGATTTTTTAGTCGAAATTCATGTCCAAATCTTACCCCAAGATTCGTATATAGACATTGGTCAAAAATTACCACCCCCATAACTCGATCAAATCTCATCCGATTTTCACGAAGTTTGGCTTTTTCTTCATGGTTTTCCCTCTAGATTAATCTGGCATTCAAATCTGAACACCGATTTTTTAGTCGAAATTCATGTCCAAATCTTACCTCAAGATTCGTATATAGACATGCGTCAAAAATTACCACCCTCATAACTCGGTCAAATCTCATCCGATTTTCACGAAGTTTGGCTTTTTTTCATGGTTTTCCCTCTAGATTAATCTCGCATTCAAATCTGAACACCGATTTTTTAGTCGAAATTCATGTCCAAATCTTACCCCAAGATTCGTATCTAGACATGGGTCAAAAATTACCACCCCCATAACTCGGTCAAATCTCATCCGATTTTCACGAAGTTTGGATTTTTCTTCATGGTTTTCCCTCTAGATTAATCTGGCATTCAAATCTGAGCACCGATTTTTTAGTCGAAATTCATGTCCAAATCTTACCCCAAGATTCGTATATAGACATGCGTCAAAAATTACCACCCTCATAACTCGGTCAAATCTCATCCGATTTTCACAATTAATTGAGAGTTTATTTCCGAAAATCGATAACTTACTCCGTTTCCAAGCAATCGATAAAAATCGATATCGATATCCTGTTTTTTGGGCAATTTTGATAAATTATAAGAGCTAGAGTCACTAAACTTGACATATAGCTTCTAAAAAAGAATATATATATGCATTTGATGTTGGAAGAAGAGCGTTCAGGGTATTCCCTAGTCGGGAGCTCCCTACTAGAACCTCTTACTTGTTAGTTCTTACTTCTCAGCTTGAATTTTAAAATTGCAACGAAAGTCCTAAAAATAATCTTATGTTTACTTCTTGAACATAAAAATCTGATATAAATATTCATTAAAACCAAAATACCTTTTAACCCTAACAATTCATATTTACTGATAGTTCAGTTGTTATACGAATGGGCTCTAATTATATAATTTGTAAAATATTGAAACCCTTCTAAGTCGTAAACAAAACATTTACTGATTAAAAATGAATCGCTTACAAAGCTCTCGCCATGGTTCATTTAACTAAATGGTCTGCTCTTAATCTCAATCCGCCACGCGTGTGAACATTTTGCATAAGAAAAACTCACACGGCCGCCCGCTATGAAAAAGCAGGTCCAAAGATTAAACACATTTGCAGAAAGAAAAACAAAATAACCTGAAAAAAAAAAAAGATAAATTGCCACGTGTTTAATGGTAAAAACAATGAATAGGGCGTATTCACAGAATTGCGGCATGCTGGGCACATAAATAATGCATTGGCAGCCGTTCAGCAAAAGGAGCAAAACCCAAACCAAATCCAACAATTGAGCGTAAGACAAAGCAACCTGCCAGGTGGTCAGGTGAACAGTTGAACAGCTGAACATTTGAGAGCCGACCGGGCTTTATGCCCAGACAATGGACCCAAATATATCACAGTGATGACGAGTGATCAATAACCATGGAAATGGGAGCAAAGCGGGGGTTAGCATGTGAAGACGATGCTTTGTCAGCGACAGCAACTAGAAATGGCAGATATGGATAACTGATGTATTGAACAAACGTTGGAGTGTGCTCGGGACAAAAGAAACCAAATTCGTCGATACAAAATAATTCACAGAGCTTTTCTAAAAGTGAAAAACTATGCAACATGCACTTCTTCTATGCCCTAATTTTTTCTAGGTCTTTTAGAGAACAGCATCTCTTTACAGCTTTTATTAAACAGAGAACAGAGTATCGCTCAGTCGGTTACATTTGTTTGTTATTCGTACTTTAATGAGTTAGTTATGATACAAAAAAAAACCCCCGAACTGATTTAAATTGTTTGTTCATTCACGTTCAGCATAATAGAAACCTTTTATTGGAATTTTATTAAAGTCATTAAAAAAGCAAAACGCTTAATTAAATTATATTTATATTATCTCTTTTTAGTCAAGCTTCCGACGTGCTCCCACTGTTTGTAAAAGCCAGATATTGAAAAAAAGCAGTTTAACAAGTTGTTATTAAAAATTCAAAAATAAGAAAAGAAATAAATATTTTGTTGTTTTTTATTTATCCAGATAGAAATAATTAAATATTTAATTGCATTTTGTTATGGCTCTAGTACTATCTTTTTTAATAATTTGAATTAAGAGTTTGGTTTTCTGCTTATAGGCTAAACACAAATTATGTTTAGTATCGTAGAAGTATCTCCCAGGCGATAGTATAAAGGTTTTTCACTATTTGTCTCAAATGATACAATTTTCATATTTGAAAAAACTATAGAATTTCGAATTCTTTAAAAATTGGCGCTAGCAATAAAGAAGGCGATAGGAAGGCGATTGGGTAGCCATAATAAAACGAGAGAAAAGCAATAGGAACCCGATATGAAAATGATATTCCTTCGTAAGGATATTCGGGAATTCGCATTGTCATTTTTGGGATAGATCAGATAATACAGATTCATGTAGATTTGGATATATTATGTAGAACTCTTATTGCCATCTTTTTGATTAAACATAAACTTAAACAATTCTCTTGTTGAAACTAATACATTTACATTTTCTTTAAGAGTCATATTCTCTGTTTAGCTATAGTTATTTTAAGGTGATATAATTTTAATTTATTGGCTAATAAGTACGACGCATAATGGACAAATTCGGATATATTATATAGAAGTCTCATTGTCATCGTTCGGATGAATAAAATAACACAAGGCATTAAGGCATAAATTAAGTCATGATTGCGAAAGCCCTCAAGCTAAACAGTAACTAATCCATAACAAGAGATTTACAATATGCGACGAAGCTTTCACTTTCAGAGCAGCTGAGCACTGACTTCGTGTAGTACAAGCCCTATGAGCAGTCGAGCTAAAAGACGTCTATGACTTACTGTAGTCAGAGCCGCGTGCTAATAACTTTTTAGTCGTGGCATGCAAGCCCTCTACCAGAAATTGAGCTACCATTCGCAGGTGTGCTGTGTGGTGTCCTTCACATGAATATTTTGCTGCGTGCTGGGCGCCAGATTAAAGTGACAGGCAAGCTACGCAAAAATAACACAAAAGGTGGTTAAGTCCCTGTAAGTGTTTAAGTCGACAAGGCACTATGACTGCGTAACAAGGACGAGCGAAGCGTGGCCTAGGCGGCAAACAGTATTTGAGACGTTTGCTGCGTGTTTATAGCGCTGTGAAATGAACATTTTGCAGGTGATTTAACAGTTATTAGATTTCTTTAGCCAAGCAAAAGTGTGTGCAAGAGCCCGACAAGCAACGACCCATTTGGTAGGTTAAAGCTTGCCTTTTTGTAATTTTGTACAAAAGTTTTTATTTGATCACATCCATATTTGGCAGCCAGAAAGTATGCAAAACAAAATGTCAAAAGACATTTGCGCAAAAACAATGCAAGACACAATTGCCTGAGAAACTTTTTGGCCCAAAACTTTCCAACTACGAGCATGCACTGATTAAATAAAGATTTTTCTCTGGCACAAAACTTGGTCAACGGGAAGCGCAACGCAATCGTTTGAAAAGTAAATATGCAAATATGTTTATCAAAAAGTGTTGACACATGAGCACAAAGCGCCTAAAACTATGACTTGCATCCTTTTATTGCATTTATTTCTGAGTTAAGACCAAATAGAAGGGCATTTCGCACACAATTTCAGCCCCAAAATCGCCATGCTTATATTTAAAATGTATACTAAAAATATTAAAATAAAAATAGGTTTAACTTTCAATTAAACCACAATAAATACTAGTTTATAGTTGTACAAAAAATTTAATTAATTTGACTTAATAAAACACAGCTTAAGAATAAACAAAACTTAATCAGTTTAAAATTGTAAGTATTTCTTAAGCAAAATAAAAAAACATATTAAAAAAATATAATAAATGTTTATATTGTATTTTCTAAACAAATATTATATATAATATTTGGAATACTAGCGAAATTTATTTTATAGAATACAATAAAGTGCGCCTATTCAAATATCCTCGTAATGCCATGGACATTTTCAACACATTTACAAAAAAAAGTACACTTTATATTAAGTAATCTTAAAATTTCTAAAATAAACGAAAATAAAATGTTAAATCATGGGAAAAAAAAGGGCATAGCAAAATGCTGGCGATATCAATTTGCAGAACACACTCACTTGGGCATATTGAAATAGTGAACTTTTTGGCTTGTGCCTAATTATACAAACTCAAACTTAATTCAATTACAGCCCAGTTAGCCTCGGCTCTCGAGAGACAAAAGGTGTTGCCTACATTGCGGCGCATAAATATGCATTTCGCACTTGGCCACTTGTCGGCTTTAAATAAATTTGAGTAAAGCACATCCAAAAAGTCTACTCTGGACTCCGTTGCCAAGTTGGGTACATTTCTTAATTAGCTTTATGAGTTTTCAGGTAAGCCACCTGCCGGAATTCCCATGTGTGCGGTCATCCAGGTGTTTAAGGCTGAACTTTTTTTTTCTTTTATTTTGCCTGAGAAATTATTATGCAAAATGATATTAAAACTTTTTGAGTGATGCTTTTGCTCAACTTTGCCTGCTGAGCGGCACGCATGTGGGCGGGCATTGTGTGTGTTTGATGGGCGGTGGCGAATCTTGGCGAGGGGGGGGACGGCGGTTATATAGAGTCTATCAATGGCAAATGCAACAATGGCCAATTTGTAGGCAAGTTTCTTGAGGCGCATAAATTACGCTTGGCCTCTAATTGGAGCAAAGCCTGCATAGAAATGACGGCGACAAGACTTCAAATCAAAATTCATGGCATCGGAGTAGAGGTCCATGAAGGCAGGAAACAAAACCGGCAAGCCTAGTAGGGCCAAAGTCTCAGTCTCAGGCTGTTTGCCATAAAAGCGAAAGGCAACAAGGCGTAACATGCGATAAAATTGAGTTGAAAACGTGTTTCAAATCTAAAATTAACAAACTGAAGCGCAGCCAGTAAACCATTCAGTCAGTCAGCTAGTCGAGTCAGTCAGTCAGTCGAGTCTGTCTGTCATTCGCTGTGTCGCTAGCCCGCGACCCGGCCGAAGCCCAGCCTGCATGTAAATGACTTTTTAATGATGCCAGCCCAGGCCAGCCCCTGACAGGGCACTGACTATAGCTGCACACTATTCCAGATACCTTTTACATTCGCTAAACAACTCGATTTGCTGCCATGTGCGTCCATTTCAAGTATCATAGTTTGCCAGCCTAATTGCTGACATAATTTTACACTTTAATAGTTTTTTCGTGTCCAGAAACTAGCGACCTGTCCGCGACCTAGCCAATTTCCCAGCCCCAGACTCAGTTCCCGTCTGAGTTCGGGTCCCTGATATTGGTTTCATATGTAAATGAAGCTCTGATTAGCGCAAGTCATGAATTTCAATTTGTGCCTAATGATTTGTTGTTTTAAATTCTTTGCGTGCTGATGGAGCTTGTTTAACATGCACCCATACCTGACAATCTATTTTCGCGCTTTTCATTTTTTTTATCCAACTACGTAATTGACATTACAATTGCAGGCGGCTATCATTTCGAGTGGCTAATTGTGTTCACTTACATCTAATTACAGAATGGCCAATGGTAAAAACCTTTCATTAGAAACGACAACTTGTATTTAAGTATAATTATTAGTGTTCATTGTTATCCATTAGATAATTCCACAATCATCTAATAACATTTTTGGTCTACTTTTTCCAAATCATTTCTTTTTCGTTTAATTAAATAACTTTCGACTTTTAGTTAAATATTTGATTGTAAAAGAGATTCTATAGATTTCAAATTTATATATTATATATAAATATTTTTTTATATTTATAAGCAGAAAATTTCATAAACTATATGTTGATTGATTTAAAGGTAAATTTTTAAATAACATCGACGGAAGAAATATAACTTAATTAATGCTTAAGTCTTGGGTCTATTCTTCCAAAAAATATGTTCTAAATATTTGAAGATCTAAAAATATATATATGCCTATTCCAATAGTTAAATATTTTTGACTTGCTTAAAGCTAATTTTTGTTCGTTTCGCAAATAACTGTTATTATACTTTATTCGAACCACGGCTTTTTCTTGCCTTTCAAGTGTGGTTCAAACCTCCGCTTATGTTTCAAAACTGATTAAGAGACCTGACAAGGAGCGAAATATATAAAGAAATTGTATTTCTTTAAATATATACTCAGCCAATTGCACCCATGTGTGTTGCTTTATATAGAACGATTAATTACAATTTTAATGGAACTACTGGAAAACTGTCTAACATCATTCTATTTTCATTATCACTTTCAGCCGTTCCCAGCTGAGCCCAGATTTCTGTGATACCATCTTTATCAAGCACTCGAGCGCCTAATGGTATGCTGTAAAATTATGCACTAAAGCATTTCGTTCGCGCATTGCAAACAATAATTTCGATTTCTATCAATGAAATTCCATAATACGTCCAAAATCGAAAACCAATTCCCTCGCTCTCCCACCCCCGCCCGCCCGAACCCCACCCCATTAATACAACCTCCACTATATGAACGCTCGCTCACTAATGGAATTTCATGCTGGATATAGAGAAATTCGTGTGTTGTCGATAAAGACAAATCGTGTAGCAGACGCCGTCGTGCGGCTTGCTTGTAAATTATAAAATAATGTTGGTTGCAATGCCAACGCGTTCTGCTTTTTGTTTTTGCCATGGAGCTGGTAAAGGGGCGTGGCAATGGTGTTGGTAGCACAGGGCAATCGACTGCAGTTTTTATGCCCGCCCGGCTAAGTGGCACATTTTGGGCATAGCTTTCAGACGGCGGCACTGAAATGCCCGAGCCTGCGGTTACAGCGGCGACTCGCAAAGCAGAATCCTGTGTTTCGTATAGCCTGTCTACCCGTATCCATATAAAATACTACGCCCTCCCACCCCGCCGCCAACTCGGGCACTGCACTCGACTGTTGCCGCTGTCAAATAACTGACATTACCTCTAGCCGACGTCGCAGCGTCGCGTCGCTCACGTTTCGTGACTTTGAACAATAAAAAATTTCGATTAGAATGTAAAAGCGGCAACCGCACAACTGCAACGGCAATCAAATTCTGAGCGGGTGTGCCACATAATGCTGGGAGAGACGTACGTCTAATAGCAAGAAAAAAACAAGTAAGAAACTGAGCGCAAGCTCCCGACTAGGAGATACCCTGCACGACGCTGTCAACACCAACTTTCTATAGTATATGCATCTCAATTAAATTCGGTGCATAAAGTCCGATCTTTGTACAATTTTATTGGCGTTAATGTGCGTTAATGCGTTAATAAATGCGTTTGTTTAATTTATGGAGGGCATGTAGATAGGCATCTAACCAAAATGTTCAAGCTATGCTCAACAAACGGTGTCTAACAATCGATTTTTATCGATTTTCTGCAAATGGGAGAACATATCGAGAAAATAACTGTTTAATTCGTTCTGCGTGCTTAATAAGAAAATATTGGCAAGACTGACACATCGTTGTGCTGCTCAAGATAGAGTCGAAGTTGCCCTCTTCTGTGTGTTACATGGTTTTGCACACAAACAATCAACCCCTTCTACCCACTTGCAATGGGCTTAGGGTACAAAAATGGCTAAATTGTATATTAATAGAAAATGAAAACAAGAATGTTTTTTTTTTAACTGCAACCGCGACAAGCGCAACGATAGAAAAACTGTTGTCTTTGCGGTCAAAATGATTTTACTTGAATGCATCGACCAGCAATAAATTCTATGGTATAGACAGAATGCTTGAGGTATGGCTCAATGTCTGCCACATATGTAAATTTCGGCTTTGGCATTGACTGGATTTCAATTAGATAAATAATTTTTTAACTTTTTACTTAATTTAAAAGTAAATTTTGAATTATTTTTATTTAATTATTTAGCCATTTTTCAGCCGTAATTAATAATATGCATAATATAGTATTTTAAAAATTTGTAGTCTTAGCTGGTATTAACCGGCATTACCCGAAATAGGCTTTCTCTTTCCATTTGATGCATCGATTTCCATCCTACTTTTGACTTAATCAAAATAAAACACAATACCCTGTAATATCATTCAAAATCTGCCGTTGAAGCAAGCAAAGATGTTGCCTTGTATCGTATGTCAAAAGTGTTGAAACTCTTCAGATCGTTTTTCACTCTCATTCTGATTATTGTTGTGTACACATATACATACAGTTTTATTTGCTTTACAGTTTCTCTCCTTTTTTCGATTTTGAATAACGTATTCACCACGTTGGATCGAAGACTTTCAAGATAAGGTACAGCTGCAGAGCTTAAGAGTTTGCATCTGCATCAGCTTTTAATTGGAATCCTTTCAGATCTTAAGAAATGGCATTTGTGGGTCGCATGAACAGTCGTGGCAAGTTTGTTGACTGTGAAATGTATAGCGGTGGACGCTCTAAGGTGAATACAACACCGAATGGATCGTTGGATGAGGAGACCGAAATGGGCACTCGGCGTACAAAATGCTCGCGTACATACATCAAGTCGTATGACCATGAGCCGCGTCTCATGCTCTCTAGTCCCAGCACGGTGCGCTATGTGGGCCGCTCCGCATCGTCCTGCGAGCTCAACTCGATGGCCGACACGGAGATGTCCACACTGCGCTGCAGCTCACCGAGATCCTTGGAAACGGACACTGTAACACTGACACCCGAAAACAACTCCGAAAATAGCTCCTTGTCTGATGGTAGTGGAGCAGTCGCTGCAACGGCCGAGAGAATAATGCCGCCGCCAAGACAACAAATGTTACTTAAGCAATACGAGGTGGAGGAGCAGCAACTGGAAAGAGGTTCCACAACATCCATGTGCAGCTGGGAGGAGGAGGAGGCCGTCTCCATGTATACGTCGATGGATAGCCAACCAATCGACGAACCCGAAACTCGGAGCTGCTGTGCTGTGCCCCTACTCGAACTTGGCTCGGACACAGCCTCCCTCTACTATGACCAGCAAGTGCAATTGGATCAATTGAAGCTGATGCGTCGCTCGAACGAGGCCTACGATAATTGGCTTTCGGGCAAGAAGCGGCAATACCAATACAAGCAGCAGGCAGCGCGGGAACAGCGCGAGCTAAAACAACGAAAGGAGGCATTGCGTCAACAGCTAAACGAGCAGCGGGTACAGGAATGGTGTCAGCGAAAGGCACGCCAATGCAACGCAAACACCAACGCCCGAACCAGCACCAACACGAACACCAACAAGCACAGATCAAACACTGCTGCTAGGCCAGTTCGGCAGCAATTGATAGATGAGACAACGGCGCAACGACGCCTCCAGGGCTGGGAGTTGAAGAAGATGCAACAGGCGGAGCAGCGGCGTCAGCTGGAGCAGCGCGAGCAGCTGCGAAAGCAACGGGAACAGCAACAGCGCAAACAGCAGGCGGCTCTGGCGTGGCAGCAATGGGTTAAGGGCGTGGCGCAACGCCCAAAGCCCGTGCCACTTAATCAAGGCCTAAACACGCTGCGCGGCACAGTCTCAAATATCTACATTAATCCTAAACAGTGGGTGAACGTTAACGAAAAAACTAGGACCTAAATAAACAGTAAGCAATATTTAAAATAAATTAAACTCAAACTTTCATTTTATTAAAAATGCGGCTCTAATTAAAAATAATTTGGAAAAAGTCCTTATGGGCTTGAAATGGTGGGTTCAAGAAAGAGTCCAAACTTTCATATAGATGAAACTTATATAGAAAGATATTTTACTGCTTTCTGATCGAAAATTACCAAAAATTATGCAATATCAATTTAATCCCAGCCTATCAGACAGACGACCAAATTTTCCTAGAATCGAAAAAGGAAAACTGTAAAGATGCCCTTTACAATTTAAAAAAAAAATGAAAACACTTTTAAAAACATAAAAAGTGGGCTAATTGTGCCAAATCGCTTTTGTAACTTCCAGGCGATACACATTTATGTTCCTGTTGATAAAATATACATTGCTTCTTTAGCTAAGATACAATTAGTCATTGCCGAATTCTGCCTTCCGGAGATAGTAAAGCTATATTTAACCTTGCCCAACACACTTACATTATTCTCTATAATATATATATCTATATCAGAGTGCAGCTCTGGTCAGCTATTATATTATATATGGCACAACCTATTTAGCTTATTGAAATGTTTGCAATGCTTTAATAGGGTCAAGCTTAAGCTCATTAGCTCAACTTCACACACACATAATGGCTTTTCTTGGAAACGCACTCGCTTGCGGACAGGCCACACATTCAGGGTTCATTTGCAAGCCAACTCTTGTGGACTTAAGGGGGTGGGCGATTAGGCTTTGAGGCCTGGCTTCGACACACTTGTGTAATCTTCATATTCCACACTAACACTTGCTATCAAAACATTCGCTGGCATTTGTGTGCGTATCCTTTTCACAGGTTAACACCCCCGCAAAAGAAAATACCCTTCGGGCCGTTTGCATTGGTTGTCTGTTTGCCAGCCTTTAGGATTTTGTGCAGCCAACTTTGGCTTTTGATTCAGATAATTTCATAGCCAGATTTCTAATCAAAATAGTTAAAACGCGGAATTTCATGAATTAATATTCGACCTAAAATCAAACTATATGGAAGCGAGCCCTGAAGAGAAAGCGCTGGTTCAAACTGTAAACTTTTAAGGGTACGTTTTGCCAGTTTCGTCCACGTAATTCCTTAAAGTGAAACTAATTTCTATCGCCAGAAATTGAGCACTTCTAACTGATTTAATGACCAGGCTTGATGTAAGTTTTTGATTAGTTCTCGGCTGCTCATTTTTCTCGAACCTTAACTCCAGCTGTGCTGCTGAAACGCTGTGAACTTGTTCACCTGTCGACTCAAAAGAAACGACAGGCAAAAAAAAAAAAAAAAGACTTGAAATAAGTAGCTCATCGCAAGAGCACAGGAAATATACACAAAGTTATTTAATATGAAAATAGCGTGCAGCTGAAATTTTATTTGAGCTTCGGCTCGCCTGGCTGGCAGTTGGCCTTAAGCGATTTATTTTTGGGCTACATTATTCGCCCGAAGAAACATGGAAATTAAATGTTGTTTCATACAGATTTTGACGGACGGTGCTCATAGCGGGGTGAATTTTAATATAGCCTACAATTTCGGCTTAGAAAATCAGGTACATTTTGTAAGCTGCTCTTCAAAAACTCTTCCGTCTTTTATCAACTCTCTCACACTATCCATATCAAGGCCGTTGCATGATGAATTAAAATACATTGCAGTTCAATTTGATTGACCTTTATATAAGCAAATTTCTTATTCCGGCCGAGGTATATAGACTGCAAAATTCATTGAAAGCAGCCCATGCACATCCACTCACAGCCAATTTAAATCTTAATCAAATTAAAGTATCTACGCGCTTTTTAACGGCGCACATTCAGATTTTGTTGTTTGTGCGCTCGAGCATTTTTTAATAATTTAATCCACTGCAATTGAGCTGCACGGCGTGCTTGGGCCGATTTATTGAAAATAAAAAACAATATACACAAAAAAGAAAGAAATAAAACAGCCACTCACAAAATAAACACGCAGCGGCCTAAGAGTGCGGAAAATAAGAGAAGCAAATATTTTTGCACAAACATTGATTGGCAATTGCAGGGAAAATGGGCAACTGCAGGCGAAAGGACGTGGCCAGCTAAAGCGTGACACACCCACACACGCACACACATAGAAATATATACGTAAATGTGTACACATGCAATTATAAAGATCCGCCGCAGAGCCATTCATACACACACACACACACACACACACACATGACTCTTACGCTGCAAAGTTGCGATGAATAGCCGACGCACACTTCAAGTGTGTGTGGAAAACTGAAAATTCATTGAAAACTGATAGCGTGTGAAAAATAAACGAAATGCGCAATCTGAAAACAAAATATGAAGCACCAAATGATTGAGCTGTGATGTCAATAAAGTTGCGCTTTACAGCATTGGTAGCAATCACCAACATTTCGTTTAGTGTTGAACAACTTCCGAATTAACAAATGTCAGCAATATCGCTATCGATAACTATTATCGATAAACATTGCTTTGATTTATCATAATTATTAAAATTTTAATTTATGAAACTATTGTTAACTAAGCAAAAATTTAAATAGAATAATAAATAGATATGAGAATTATAACAAAATAATCACGTCAGCTTGGGTACTATAATTTCAGCACATTTAGCTGTCCATATTCAAGAAAATTTTTTTTCTTAATAGTACATTCTGAATATACAATACAATACAATACATATACAATACAATACATACAAAATATAAGATAAAAAATATAATATATAAGATATAAAATTTAACATAAGACATAAGAAATAAACTATAAAATGTAAAAATAAAATATAAGATATAACATGACATATAAAATATTAAAATATAAGAAATAAACTATAAAAGATATAAAATATTTGAAATATAAGGTAGGAAGTATAACACATAAAATAGAAAATATGAAAAATCAAATATACAAATAATTTGTAAGTAAATCTTTGATGTTAAAATTTTTTAAAATTTTATACATTTTTTTAAATATTTTTAAGATTATTTATTTGAAAATTTGTTGTGTAATTATTTAAAAAAATAGGCCATTCGAAATCATGTAAACCTAGACTAGCATGTACAATAAATAGATAATAATTATTGCACTTAATTTAAAATGCCTTTATGTTGATAATAAATGTTTTAGGCTTATTATAGTTTTCGGTTATTTTATATTTATATAAATTGTACAAATTAAAATTAATTATTGCCCAGTGTTTTATAGTTCATGCTACCCCACGCACAGCGCATCCAAATGAACTCTACATTGATTTATATGCCATCAGCTCTCAAATATATTTGAAATCCTTTAGAAAGAGTCAGTGGCATGCAATTTTCTAGTGGCAATTAGCAATGACACAAATGAAAACAAAAACCGATTCGATTTGTTAACATGCTGCGGCAGCTGAGCCGAGCATTAATTAAAATAAATTGGCATATACTTCAGCTGCGGTACGTTCGTCTCAGTGTGCCAGACTGCAATTGTAGAGCACATCGAAATACGAGAATACAAGTAACAAAAATGTCAGCAGGCAGCGCAAGCGAAGCGTCTTATAAAATGTATGAAATTAATTTTCATTATTTAATTAATAAGCAATTTAAATATAGAACAAATAAAACGCAAGAACTGGCATATTATGCACGACGAAGATTTAATACCCTAACTTCCAAGTGCTTTGATTCAGCAGCTTTATCTACGAACGAGTTGTCCTCTAGCAAATATATTCAACTAAATTTCGAGAATGGAAACACATATTTGCAATGTATAATGCCCGTTGTGAAAGCAGATTATTTAAATAAGCACATATTGAGATGGAATATACGACGGCAGTTAAATATACGTGAGAATCACATTGACAAATTTACCTGAAATTCAGAAATTGGCAAAAATTATGCAACGCTCATAGATAAATAAGCAAATGTTGGACACATTTATATTACGTATCTTTAGTTATTTCTACCATGGACCGCAATTTTGTGGAAAATAATAATTTAATTAGCTCCACATAAACACCCACACACATAAATGCACACACACACACACACACACACACATAGAAACCGGCCATAGCTTATGGCCCGGCAAAATTGTATGCATATCAAAAATACCAATTATGGCAACATTTTGTTGTCCTGCCTTTTACGGATCCGGACCGTGTGTGTGTATAATATGTGTGTGCGTGTGTGCGTGTGTGTAGGGGCTTGTGTCTGTGTGTGTTTGTGTGCTGGCATTTTCAATGGTGCTCGAGCATTAACGTTCAAAAGTCAATTAGTGGTTTTTATAAATGTGATTAAATTAAGTGACAATGTTGTTTACTGTTTTTACGGTTTGTGAATTTTTGTTCGTTTTAATTGGGATAACGGTGCCCGTAATTTGCCGTCGAGTTTTATATATTTGGAGGAGGGGAAATTTGATGATTTTGGCCAGATATTTATGGAAATCAGGCAATGGTCTAATGTAAGCTAACGATGCCAATAAAATGTGCCATTATCTCATTAGCTATGCAAAAAAAATAAGAGTTTGTCCTAGCTGACTAATTAATGTGGGCTAGAAAACTGACGCATCCTTTTGGTGGAAAAATGGGACGTGGCAAATTCTACCCCTAAAGGGAGGCGACGAGGATTAAAGTTTGCCTGCAAAATGTGGCTTACGTGTCTGAGCGTTGAGCTAACAAAAGAGAAGTCGCTAGTTCAACTCCAGCATATATTTGCAACAATAACACAGGCAATTTTGTTATCACTTGCATTTTCAACATTGAATTTTGTGTTATTTAAAGTAAATTATTGACACTTGGAATTTGTGGCTAGCCAAATATTTGGGTTATCTAGTCTTTTTTTGGAGAAGAATATTTGTTTCAAGGTGACTTTACTATAAATTTTGTTTTAATTACTTTTCAAGGTGTTTTTTGGTTTTCTATTTGCCTTTCAGCTTGGCAGCTAGTCTTCTCACCTGGTAAACCAAACTATTTCGTTTTATTTATTTTCCTTACATATTTTGAACATTTCATATTCGTTTTGCAGTTTGTTATACATTTTCATTTGCACACATTTCTGTGGACCAGACAAAACAGCTTTTAAGCCTTTAAGCAACACAAACCCGTTTTCCACTTGTCACACACACATGCACTAAGACCAAGGGACAACCACACACACACACACACACACACACACACACACACATACACACACACCCACCCGCACAGCTGGGCTTTTCAACTTGTATGTCTTAGCATTTCTTTTTTTTTTTGTTTTGTTTTTAAATCAAAAAGCGACACAACGTCAAAACAATTTGTCGTCATTTAAAAGTCGACATTTAAATAAGAAAATGCAAATATGAAGGCGACCGAGCTGCCTGACTGGCAAGCCCCTTCACCCGCTCGCCATCCCTTGTCCAGGACAGTAGCTGTGCAGCTGCCTAAATGTATGCAATAAAATTTTTTATGCGCGCGAAAGACGCCGCATACGTTTCGTATGCATAAAATTAAGCCGGCTACGGACTGACTATGACATCAAGGGGCTTGGTAGCAGAAGCAGGGGGAGTTCAAGGCGCCTGGTCGAGCGTGACGAGCGCAGCTGTAAATATAAAGTGTCAGGCAGAGAAACACAGCGAACACACACACACACGCACACACGTACACGTACACAAACACAATCATACACTCGCATTGCAAAAACGTGTCTATTACAATTCAATTTGACAATAGGCGCACACAAAAGCCAAACCAACCAGCCGCACTGAGCTGCCACACACACTGGCACACAATAGCTAAGCAAGCCCAAAAGTAGACTATAGAAAAAAAAAACAAATACGACAACAGTTTGTTCTACACTTGCCAAGGCTGCTGCAACTAAAAAGAAATGTTTGCCACGCATGTAAAAAATTTTAAAATATATATATATATATATAAATAAATAGAATAAAAAGTATATTTATATGTGAATAAAATTGGCATTACTTTTATTTAAATTTGTTTAACTATATTCAAGTATATGAATAATAATAATAAATTAATATTTATAATACCTTTGCATTTTATAAATTTACCTGAAGCCAGCCAAACAAATATTTATATATGTTTAATATATATATATATGTTTAATAGCTTAACAATACAAATTACAAAGTTCCATAGAAATTAAGGCTTGCAAGTGTTAACTGGCATAAAATTTTCTTTTACTCTGGAATTTAAAATTACCCAGTCGAAAGGCTATAAAAGTTACTACTGAGAATGAGTAAAAATATTTATTTTTACTGAAATCAAATTATCAAAGAACAAACTATAATAAATCCCAGAAATCTTCTAAGAAAAAAATATATATATATATATATAATTTAACCGAAATTCATAAACCTCATAAATTTAGTCAAATGAAATTCTGATTATTCTTGCAAAACAAGAAAAGCGATATGGCAAGTCTAGAAATTGCTTCCATTCAAATCAATTTAAAGTTAAGCTGACTCTTTCTCTTATTTGGAAGGGCATTAAAAAGTCGGCTTCGCAATTATTGTTTAAACATTCTAGTTGGTTTGCCTGTTTGTATTTCGGCCATGTGTTTTTACTGCAACGGAAACGACAAGTAAATTTTTTTTTCCTCAACGTAGTTAGTTGATGGGCATAAAAAAAGAAAATCTGAGCGACGCAGGTGGCGGCGACGACGGCCACAACAATGGCGACAACAGCGTCGAGAACGTGGAGAATGTAGAGAGCTACGTACGTTGCCTAGTCCCTGGGGCGTTATTTGCACGTTTCCGGTATAAATATACAACGCCCGAGATTTGTTTATGCGAAATGAAGCGCACAAAAGACAATTCGCATAAATGTTGCTGTTCTTGCTCTTGTTGTTGGGGGAAGTTTTCATCCCTCCGTGCCCGCTGAGTAGCAGGCAACTGGGTCGCCAGCTCAGTGACTTGTTCCCCGGTGCGTGACTCTGGCGGAAATAAAATTTGTCAGCTTTTTGCTAATGTCATGACTTTAAATAAGTCACAAACATTATGAAATGTGACACGCTCCTGGGAGTGTACTCTACAGAGATTCTGTGAATTATATCATTATATAATCTAATTGCATGCCATTGCTATCAATCCACAAAAGTGTATGATGTATCACCAGAGAGCGTATCCATTCCCTAATTAAATTCAATGCTCGCACGCAAACGCTATATACAACAATCAATCAATCAATCAATCAATCAATCAATCAATACTGTGCCCCGCCACTGAAAAACTAATCACTAATAAACTTACACAACACTGGAAACGTTAACATGCCGCACAACTTGACCAACTCGCATGCATCAGATTTGGCTAAGGTAAAGGAAATAAATGAGTTGGTGAGGAGAGGGTGAGTGAGGGGGGAGGTACATTTGTGTATGTACCTGAGGTATGGCTACAAATCAAATAAATAAATCATATGTGAAAACTTTTTTCACTTAGGCAATATTTTTACACAGAAACTGTTATGCTTTTCGTATTACAATCGCCATAAGTCTTGGCTGACTGGAGTGCTTCGGCACAGTGGAACAAAAGTAATTAGGAAAGCTGGAAATCGCACTGAAAGGCCAGGCTTTTGTGTTTTAAATGTACATAAAAACGTAGAACTTTGTTTAGGTTAAGAGGTCAGTCAGTTAAGTCTAGGTGAGTTTATTAAGTTTTTGTCGAAATTCTTCAAAGTTAGGCTAATCTAAAGTTATATTTATCCACATATAATATATTATATTAATACATAAGCCGGAGCTCAAATTTGCATATAACCTTCCTTTTGATTCGTAAGTTGGGCCAAATTTGTCTAAAAACATCAAAAAGGAAGTCCTGCATGGCTTAGCTGTCTAAGTCGAACCAGCAAAAGTGAAGTGGCTGGTTCAAATCCAGCAAAAATGTTCAAAGCTTGCTCATATGCACAAAAAACAGAAGGTGATGGCAAGACATTTCGGAGAGTTCCATTAAAACCCACTACCTTCCACTGTACACAAGTTTGTATGCTAGCCTGGCCCAAAGTTGATCCAAATAGCCTTAGGCTGTAACTTGTAAACTTATTTTTCCATGCACACACCAAAACACACACACCAACACGCACACACAGAAAAGAAGAATTCAACTTTTATCCCGTTTAACGCTTAGCATACTCCACAAATGTATGGATACTTGTATCTAATAGTAGCTGCAGGAACATAAAATATTCAGCTGCCGATGATGATGAATGGCGTTTGGTCAGCTTGCGTGTGTATGTTGTTGTTGCTGTAGCTCTGTTATATGAACATGTGAAGAAATTCACATCAATTTGTAAGCGCTCACGAGTGTCTGGGCCAGTATATAAAGTATTTTTAGTCTATTTTCAACTAGGTTCTTTTTTTTTTTTGTGTAAGGTTTAAACAAGAGACTACTTTAAGAGGCAGCTGGAAGTGCTAGCCACTGAGCAGGCCAGACTGGTCACGTATTATTATCGCTTGGCATTACCCAGCACGTTGGTTGTCCGGTTGCCAGCAGGACATTCATTTGATTTCGTTTGCCAACTTATAGGCGTTGCGCATTTGACCCCAAACGGTTTTTGTGCTCTTTGTTTTTGTGTTGCCCAGTGCTGGGCGTTGACAGCGTCCGACAGATTGTCAACTCCGCCAGGTCGTCCATTGATGGCGTTGCTGATAACGTGAGCTGCTCGCCTGGCCAGACCCACTAATTTTTTATGGTTAACGTCACGAGGTCGCAACGCTTTTGTTTTTTTTTTTTTCTGCTGGCCAAATGTCAAATTGTTTTTTAGAGCTGTTGCGAGTTTCCTTCTTAGTCTTCTATTTTTTTGTCCGTATTTTTTTTTTTATTGCAAGTTTGCCTTTTGCCTTTGGCTTGTAATCTGCGCTTGTGTTGCGCTATGTGTTCGGCTGCCAGCTTTTAGGCGCGCCTGGGATTACACTGGCAAACACATGTGTGAAACCGCAATGTGTTCAAAGCAACCAACAACAACAACAACAACCAAACAGGCAACTCGAAACGTGCTCATTTTGCCTGCGTTTGAGCCAAAAAG
Organism: Drosophila novamexicana; assembly: GCF_003285875.2. Lineage (NCBI taxonomy): Eukaryota > Metazoa > Arthropoda > Insecta > Diptera > Drosophilidae > Drosophila > Drosophila novamexicana. Next base: position 8,192,255 of record NW_020824787.1, read on the forward strand.
CAGCTGCCGCTGCGCCCGCCCATTGGTGGCCAACTCAATTAAAGGCTTGCGGTCTCTTTGCCATCGTTCGACTGAGAAACAGGATTGAAATATAATCAGGCTGCGCTTAGTATATGCGTTTTATATCACCAGAGAAATCATGATTAATTCTTATAAGGGTCATTTAAATTTAAAGTAAAAGAGAAAGGTCAAAGATTATGAGCCATATCATTCCACACTTCGCAACAAAATTATAAGTCCCAATGTTAGGGTATAAAGATAAGTTTGCCAAACAATTGAATTATTCAAGGAGATGACGCTTTAAGTAAATCTAACGAAAATTACAATAACTTTTACCAAAGAATGAAGATGTAGAGTTTAAATTGCAAGTAAATCCAAAAATATTTTTAGTTAATGAATAATATCAAATTAAATTACGTATATCTTTGAGCATAAAATAGAGATAGATATTTGCCATTAAATATAGATATAATGTAATAATAGAATCTATTCATTTTTCGTTCACAAGCAGCTGTAAATAAATGAAAAATATTTAATTGTAAACATTTCACCTCAACCAACATAGTTTATCAAAATTTGTGCTTTGTTTTAATAAGCACAATCAAATTAATTGGATAAATAACAGCGTATGACCGCAATATGCATAAACAAATTCCAACAATTGGACACACAATTTTTACATAAATATATATATATATATATATTAATTATAATTTAATCAATTTATCTAGTTATAAACTTAAATTGTATATAATGCCAGCAATAAACCCTAAATACAAACATTCCAAACGCATAGCTTGGGATACCTTGAAATAGCTTCATGCATGCCTCATCGGAACCTGGAGATATATATATATATATATATATATATATGTGTGTATATATATATCTGGTAGTTCCAAATTGGCTGACCATATGGTCTGTGTCTGTAGCATTAATTAATTTAATATTCATTACAAAATCTATAATTTATATGAAAATAATTTGCGCCACAAAATTCAAAATGCATGGAAATCATCTTAATGGTAAATCTCAAATCAATTTGCCGAACACACACGCCGCACACACACGCACACAGTCAGGCATGTGCAATTGGGCAAAATATAATCACAGGAATTTATCTAAAGTAGCTTGGGGAGAGCGAGAATCAGGAGGTCAACGTCAACGTTCGATGTCAACGGCATTTACATAAACTTCTGGTGGCCATTTTGTATCTGTGCATCTAAACCTGAACTGCATGCAGTCCAGATGCAATCCGCAGATACACAGGAACTGCAATTGAAGACATTTGTCATGCGTAGTTAGGAGTCGAGGGGGCACGGCTGAGGCCTGGGCCAAGTTGGTTAATTATAACGGCTGCGGCTGCACCAGGGCGAACAACGATTAGAGGCGGTGGGCGGGGTCAATGATAGCTGGCGGCGACTGCTGTGTTGCAAATTGCAATTCCAAGAGACGCACCGGAAGGAAGTGTAAAATTCAAATATGACAAATGACATGAACTTAAGCGGCTGCTGCCTGGTCAGTAAGTATGCCCCAGCACACGCACACGCACACGCACACCCACGAACACACGCACACACAGGCATACAGACACGCACACAAAAGATTTATTGTATGCCGTATATGGAAATTATGAATATCTTAATATTGTGGCATAATTTTCACAGAGTGAAAGATAGCGAGCGGGGTAGCGAGAGACTACCTCGGCTGCATTCAAACTCAAACTTTAATTAATAATTTTGTAATTTATCAATTTATATTCTGTCAATGTGCAGCCAGAAATTTGATTGCATACTCGCAGGCGCCAGAACAAATATTGTGACAAAATGCACTTTCAACTCTCCGAAAATCATAAAGTAACTCCCAGTCGAAGACTTTTGATGGCTTACCGCATCTATATATATATCCGTTCAATTGATAAATTCTTGATTTGAAAGCTGCGCTGATTTTGCTGCTTCAGTTGGACAACAACTTGCCTTGCGTATAGCTAACGAAGTGGCCCAAAAGGGCTTAGCTTTCCCCTAAGCCTATTGTGGCAAATTAACAGCGGCAACGCAGTTGGATATTCGCAAATCTGATTTTCGGCTTTCCTGTCATTTGCCGGACTTAACTTACTGTTTATGGAATCAGAAGTGTCATTAAATTTGTTAAGAGATTTTTGTGTGCAACAGTTAAATGATGGTAGAATTGTTTTGAGATATACTTGACGCTTAGTTTACTTATAGAAACGTAACTTTTTTAATTCTTAATATATTAATAGCTCAAAGCCATTAACCAACTAAAAATCAGAGGTGGAAATCGACGGAAACAAAGGTGAACAAGCTCAACAAAGTTGACAGAAAATTAATTAATAAAAATATCTGACATAAAAATCGATATTTCTCAAGGTCTCAGACGACCATACATGGATGTATGTATGTATGTTGACATATACCAAACGCAGACCAAGAGTACTTTCCGCCGCGCTACTAATATAAATTATATAACTATATAAATTATTCGTTAAAAATTGGCCTTCTATGCGATTCTCACAAATTCAATATAAATTATATAACTATATAAATTATTCGTTAAAATTTGGCCTTCTATGCGATTCTCACAAATTCAAGTAAGTCTTTCTAATGCCGCTCTTACTAAGAAATGGTATTTTGCCTTTGCGTTTGAGCTTTTGGAAGAGCACATATGTACATTCCCTATATTTATATATACATATATATATATACATATTTATATATGCATTTTTTCATAAAATGTTTTTAGTTTGATATTCTTTACTAAGAAATATTTGGAAAATATTCAAAACAAAACATTTTAAAAACATATATTTTTTTATAGCTGTTCAATAGTATTGTCAACTAAGAATTATTCATATAATTAGTTATGCACTAAATATTTACAAGAACTGTATTCGACAGTTATGCACAGACTAAGCTAATAATCCATTTCAAATTGCAGTCCATGATACACACTGTCCGCTTAGATAATTGCCTTCCAATTATTGCGCCTTGTCGTCTATGAAGTGCTCTCCAACCGTTTCGTTAAAACTTTTCACATACACACGCAAAACACACACACGCGCACACACAGACGACAATCCAATCAAGTGAAATGTAAGCCAAAGTAAAATTAACACCGGCAAATACTTGCCACACTTGCAACACTTTGCAACAATTCACACACAGTTTCCAGTTACAGATTGTTTAATTGTGAAAGAGCTTGAATCAAAATATATGTTGAGCTCTATACAGGACCAGCATACACTAGCATATGTGTCCTATTTGGAGCTGCTGCCCCTCTACAGCCATTGTCTGCCGCATCCACGACGAAGAGGCTGCTGCAGCCAGGTTAGGGGCCGGTGCTTGTTGAAGTGCTCATGTGCGGCTACATTAGGTTTGATTTTGCTCTCAGTTTACTCACTTTGATTTCAATTACAAAGTTGCTCGAGTGAAACAATAACATAAAATTGCTGGGGGTAGCAAAAGGCATAACCTCTATAGAAAATGCCAGCTGCAAGTTTTATGCGGACCGCAAATTGCATTAGTACCAAGTACTCTTCCCTCTTCAGCTGCCCTGCTCCCTCTCTCTCGATCCCTCTGTCGCTCTGTAACGAGCCCAGAGTGCTTGAAGAAAACCTTGACTCAAGTTGCAAGCGCCACAAGTTGCATGTTAGCAGCGCGTAAATTTTTTTGTTTATTGCCCCAGCAGTCTGACAATGGACAGACAACAGAACGAGCAAGTTTTATGTGCGGCCAACAGACAACAGTAACAACAACAAAAACAACAATAACAATAACAGCAAACGGCTTAGTAAATTTTTTAATTTATTTTCCAGCTGAATTGCACAGCGGAAGCGTTTAAAATCGTAAATGCGGCCACGCCTCACCCACTTCAAGGCACTTTTGGTGTAATTAATTGCACTTTAAATTTGTTTACAGCTTTTCTACTTTATTTATGAACTAACCATTTGAACATGGCACAATTAGTTTCTTATTTACATTCTCAAGTCTCAAGAATAGATGTAGATATTTGTGTGCTAGCATTCAGGAATCATGGAATCAATACGCAGGCGAGCAAGTACTTATATAAATATGTGAAATAAGCACAACAAAATAAATGTGAGTTAAATTAAATATATATTAATCGAGTAAGTTAGAAGATTTAATACCCTAGTAGATATTCGCCTGAGGGTTTTACAGATATGCTTTACTCTAGCTTATAAATGCTCAGTTTGGCGAAAATATTTCGGAAAACAGGTAATACGATCGATCCTTTATGATATATTAAAATATTGAGGTGCAATATTGCTTATATTTTTAATATAAGAAAAATAAATACTGTGCATAATATATTTATATTACTTACCTTGTCTTTATACACAATTTTATGTCATTTTTATAGACTTTTAAAATTTTGGTTTTTATTTGTTTACACATAAGTTCCAGATTACCTAAAATAATATTATTTTTTAGAATATTAATTTCGAAGTGGACTTTAAAAAAAGATTTCAATATTATATACATATATTATATACTTAAACTATAATATACTTGATATGTAAGATACATATTATATACCTGAATTCTTAAGCTTTGAATTTTAACATTTGTTAAACAGAATGTTTCTTAAATAACTTTATTATTTGGCTTATCAATTAAGCGCGAGTCCAAGCAGCTTCTTGGCTCTGAAGTTTACAAATTGTTAGAGAACCATTCAGAACAACACCGCAAAATCAAGCAGCAGCACTCAATATAATCACAAGCTAAATCACTTGACCAAGTAGGCACTACACACACACACACACACACACACACACAAGCACACACATACAAGCACACACACATACATAAGAAAACTCCTCAACTGTGTTTTAGCCACTTACATTACTTGGCGCCATCGGTGCTTACGCCTTTCGCTCGAAATCTTGCCCATAGACAACCGAGTGCAGAAGCCGATGCCGGGCAGCGCAGTCCCCGCCCGCAGATGATGATCCACTTCAGCCTGGCCACATAAAGTGTCATTAGCTCGAGTGGAGGAGCAACTGCAGCGTTGAGAGCGGAACTGCGACTACATTTGGCAGATTACATCGCAGCCAGCCGCTAAGCAAATAAACGCTTGAGCATAAAAATATGAATTTATTTGCTTAAAAACAGAAAATCCAAGAAAGCAGAAAATACTCATACTTTCTACGACGACGTATAAATACTCTAATTGCAGTGAGCTAAGCGACACTTGATCTGAGCATAAATAAACCTCGGCTTTCAATTGACTCCTGAATAAAAACTTAAATATTGAAAGTTATTAACATTTTCACATGCTAATAAAATAAAAATAATATGATTAAAAAATAAAATTAAAACCATTTTTTTAATGTTTACGATTTTAAATAAACAGCTTGGCTTTAGGGACTGTGTTTACATATATTTGGTTTAATTTAAAAATATTTTGTATTTATATAAAATATTAATTGCAATCTTTGTAGCCTAGGTAGGTGTCATGAGAAGCGGCGAGAAAGGCTCATTAGTAAGCTCATTAGCGCGCATATTAACAATTATTTAGGTTATGAATTGTTTCAAGTAGCAAAGATCTTAAGTTTTTCATGCGTCGTGCTTTGGCCCACGTTTTTATATTCTTTATTAAGAATTTATTCTTTTTACAGTTGTTTCAATAGCCAATGCAGAAACAATTATCACGTAGTCACAATAAATCATATCAACACCGGTTCAAATCAAGTTTCTTACACATTGCAATAAATAAAAAAAATATTTCTATGGACTTTGATATGCATTATATTCAAAAATGTTTTCGATTTATAGTTATTACATTAATTGAATTTTGAATTATCCTTCCAGTCTTAAGATCAGATGAAAGCGAAGGATTATATGTTACAATACTATCCCCTCATAGCGTCACATTCTCAAGCAGTCAGTATAAGGTTTTTTAAATAGATTAACGCTGACTTCTTCAAGACCCTGCAAGATGCCCTAACAAAAGTATTGTGCTCGACGTAAGTACAGATACTTGAGTATATATAAAAAGTTGAGTTGCCCAAAGTCTGCCATAAATGCTGATTAACTTGCCGGGCAGTTCACTCACTTGCACGCCCTCTCTTTCTTTATATTATGTATATATTTATATCTCTTTCACATTGCGTCTGCTGATGCAATGGCTAAAGTTTGTTTTGGTTGTTGTTGTGTATCTTTTTGGACAGCAGTTGGCATTGCTTTGTGGCGGATTTTAATATTGGCACTAAGTAGCTATCAGAGCTTCGTCGGAGCATTCGAAATGAAGTGGCAACTTGTTTATTATTGTTATTATGCTCTGTTTATCTTTTTGTTTGGGCTTAGTGTCTGCTTTTTGGCTACTTATTTTCTTTTAATTAAAAAACCAAATTGCGCTCTCAATGGCTCTGTCATTAGACTGATTGAAATGCAGCAGAACGAGGCTTGAAGTAAGCAATTTGGCAAAAGGTAAATAACAAATAGCAAATAGCAAATAACTGCATACCATGTCGATTTTTAAGTGCTTCTAATGAAAAAAAATAGAAAGAAAAAAGAAATGAGCCCCAACTCGAAACAGCTGCATAGTTAAAGGCGCTCGCCATACAAAATAAGCACTTGAGCCACGAAAATGGAAAATGGAAAATAACCAACCGCATAATGACCAAGGCAGCGACTGCAATCCTTGAATATGTTACTGTTCGCATACACCTGGAGTGGTCAGCGGGTGTATTATATACACACACATTCGCACACACCGTCTAATGACTTTGATACGTATGCAGCAAAGTCAAAAGCATGCACTTAGTGACTATTATAGCCATGTTAATCATAGATGCCAGCATAATGGCAACTTGGAACGCAATGTGCATGACGAGCGTGTTAAACACAAAAAACCAGCAAAGGACTAAATAAGTGTGGACTGAATGTGCATAAGTATGCATACATATGTGTGTGTGTGTAGGGTGCTTCAGTCTAATCAATAAACAGTCATTCAATCCGTGATCCGTCAGCAATGCAATGCTACAAACAAGTGTGCTTGACAGACTGGTAGATACTCTATAAAAGCCAGACTGAATGTGCTTCATTCTAATCAATAAACAGGCATTCAATTCATCAGCAATGCAATGCTACAAACAAATTTACTCTAATCGGGAGTGACCGATTGGCAGATACTCTATAAAAGACAGCAAAGATGTGGACTGAATGTGCATAAGTATGCATACATATGTATGTGTGTAGGGTGCTTCAATCTAATCAATAAGCAGCCATCATCAGAAATACAATGCTACAAACAAGTGTGCTTGACAGACTGGAAGATACTCTATAAAAGCAAGACTAAATGTGCTTCATTCTAATCAATAAACAAGCATTCAATCCGTGCTCCATCAGCAATACAATGCTACAAGCAAGTGTGCTTTAAACGGGAATGACCGGCTGGCAGATACTATATAAGTATGCAAAAAAAAAGAAGATTATTAAAATATTAAGGAGGTGTTCAAAAAATTTAATATTGTTATCTGTAGCTCCAATAATCTCTAAGATACTATCGAAAAACCGTATGTAAAGATCGATATTTGACGATTTATGCTTGATACCAGTTATATCTAGTTTCAATCTTTATATGTCAGCAAATCGACTCGGCTCTTGGTGCCAATATAGAATATACAAACTTTAGAGGTTCGGAAATGTCATATTTAATGCGTTACACATTTCATGACATTATTAAATTTAATAAAGATTTAATTATGAAAAAGAATATTAAAAAGAATAAGAAGCAAAAGAAAATCAAAAGCAAATCAAAACATTTATCGTAATAAAATAATCTACAATATCAAATTTATGTTGAAAAGCATTCGCGTTCAATAAGAGAAATAATAAATCTTAAGAGAATAGAAAAGCAAATTACATCCTATTTGTATTAGTTACGATTATTTAGCATGTACATATAAGAAACCTTTAAGTACTCACTCTCTTGCTCTCTCTCACTCTCTTTTTCGCGCTCAGGCGACGAACGCGCGCCATTTTTAGCTGTGTGAAAAAACGCTGCAAGTAAAATTGGTCATCGCTAATTTTGGCGAATATTTATTGATATTTAGCTAAGCACCTATTTATTGTAATTTGAAAACACACGCGGCACCAACTACTAACGTTTAACATCGATTAGAGTTAATAATAACTTATTAAATCAATTTAATGCACACGCGCGGCGTTTATGTTCGATTAAAAATGTAGACGCGCACAAACTAAAATTGTCTTATTCAGCGCAGCCTATGCACTTAACCCCTCTCCCGCGCCCATCAAACGATGCATAAGCGCTTACGGCTGAATTAAGAACTAAGATAACGGCGCGAGAGCAGTGGTCATGCAAATAACCCCCCGCCCCACTGCTCCAACAACTCAAACATAACAGGATCAAAAGCATTAGCGGTAATGGCGTGCTGAACAGAAGAGTCACAGCCCACGCTCAAACAAACCGCAGTGGCCACTCTCTTACTCAACGCGTGCTCTGGCAGCATTGCGATCAATGTTGTAGCAGTGTCTGTTATCTTAAGGCGTTTAACATACATATGTTAACGCAGCTTTATTATTTATTTTATGACTTTAATTGAATTGATAAGGTGATAGTTTGAATGAAATTTATACTCAGATTTGATTGAATTGATGAATTAGATTAAATGAAATTTTTAAGAGCTTACTACTATTAGAAATTTAAGCTTTCGAAATATACAAATTGGATGGCCTTTTAAGTCTTTTGAGAGACTCAACAAGCCTTCTTAGAGAGTTAAAAAATTTTAAAAAAAATACTATACAAATGAAAAACAAGTTTCTAACAAATCCAACACACGCCCCAATTGAAAGATAGCGACGCTTCACGCAAGATAAAAAACACGTTTATGAGCCAAAAAAAAAAAAAAAAGCAAAAGAAAAAGAGGGAAATATGCGCAGCCGCCAGCAACAAAAACATGTTGTACATATATCTTATAGGTAAATAACAGCTACAGATATATACAGATTTATGGAAACGTAAGATTGCAAATTGTGTACTGAGTTCTAAGATATTTGATAATATAAATTAATCGAGTTAGCCTCTGCGCATTACATAAATGTTTGTGTGTGTGTGTGTGTGTGTCGCGTATTTATTTATTATTTAACAGCAACAGCCTATCGCAAGTTTTCCCCCATTTTCAATGTCTTCGCATTGGCGGCCCATTTCGCGCTTCGGCAATTTTCCGCCTCGACTCGTAGCTGTCTGTCTGTCTGTGTGTGTTTGTGTGTGTGTGCGTGAGGCAATATCTATTATGTCTCCTTTATTTTATTTTCTTTTCTTTTTTTTTTTTTTTGCATAAACATATTTTCATTCATTTTTATTATTTTATTAATTTTTGTGGCTTTGAGAACAGGCGCAGCTGTGTCACGCATTCGATTTGCATTTTATATAGAAGACTTTTTTCCCCTTTTATTGACTGACAGACTGACTGACTGACTGATTGACTGATTGACTGACTGACTGATTGACTAAACAACACATAGCACAGGCAAGAAAAGCTAACTTTTCCTTTGGGAAAATTTCCAGCGTCAGGGCGGAAATTGATTGAAAATTATTTTATGAAACTTGAAACTCAGAAAATCTAACTTTTACGCTTTCAACTTAAAACTACTTTGTAAAGCACTCAATGAAAAATGAAAATTAAATTAAATTAGAAAATAGGTGACTATTGGATTTTTAAGTTTTTATAGACCACAAATAACTTCATTTTCATTCGATCGGGTTTCAAATACTTTGTAAAATATTGAGAAATAAAAAATACCAAAAAGAAAATAAAAGGTTTGTTTTTCAAGTTTAGCAAAGACACATACATATTGATATTAAATAAATAAATATAAAAAAAGTATTTTTATAGCATATTTATGGTATAATTATAGTATTTAAATGCTATATTTATCGTATACTTATTATTTATTAATATTTGGTATACTTATATTATATTTAACGTATATTTTTAGTATATATGGTATATATATTATTATGGTATGGAACTATGTGTGTATATAGTTGGTATATTTATAGTATATAAATGATAAGTTCATAGTATTTTCTGGTATATTTTTAGTGTGTACATATGTATTATAATATATTAATTAAGTAATTATAGATAGTATAATTATAGCATATTTATGGTATAGTAAACTCATAGTGTATGCATCTATATATATATATTTATATATATAGTATATATATAATATATATTTAGTATATTGATTGTTATTTCATGATATATTTATAGTATATTTATATTAAGTGTTAAGATTATTTTTTAGTATAATTATGATGTATTTATAGTATTTGTATGGTTTATTTATAGTGTATTTATATATTTATAGAATATATATAGAATTAATGGGGTATACCACTAACATATTTGCCTAGCAACGTAGTCCTTATAGATTTATTTGCGCTTCAATATAAATTCACCACAGTTCTTCAATTTCCCTCGCATTGGAAAAATCCCTTTCAACTAAACGCATGAAAGGTTTGGCAGCAGGTTGAAAATCGTTTCAGTTGAGAATTAAACGCCAAACGAAGCTGTCCAAAAAATGGGCGCAAAATTAAGGCCATTAAAAATTTGAGGGTTTAAGTATTATAATGCGTGTCTGCGCTGGAAATTATGGGGCCAAAAATTCAAATCAGATTCATTACACAACAAATTTATATCTCGTTTTAATTACAATTGATAGTTTATAATTATTATCAGAAATTAAATGCATTCAATTTGAGAAATATTTATCTATCAATTACAGACAAAAGGATTTGCAATTGTTGTTGCAATTTTTCAAGTCATTTAAATACCAAAACAATTAAGAAATCAATAAACAAGACAAATGGAATTCAATTTATGCCGACAGTTAAATACACTTACATCCGACTTTATTATATTTAAATCTTTTTTTTAATGATATAATATGGAATGATTTTGTTGTAGGGGAAGATGGATAATAAAAATTGGAAGTTCTAATCGGGAGCTCCCGACTAGGGAATACCCTGAACCCTCTTCTTCCAACATCAACTGCATATATATATTCTATTTTAGAAGCTATATGTCAAGTTTGGTGACTCTAGTTCTTATTATTTACCAAAATTGCCCAAAAAACAGGATATCGATATAGATTTTTATCGATTGCTTGGAAACGGAGTAAGTTATCGATTATCGGAAACAAACTCGATCTGCGCGGGAGCTATGAGCATCTACATCTAAAATTTCAGTCTCTAGCTCTTATAGGTTCTGAGATCCTTGCGTTCATACATACGGACGGACGGACGGAAGGACGGACGGACAGACAGACGGACATGGCTAGATCGACTCAGCTATTGATGCTGATCAAGAATATATATACTTTATAGGGTCGGAGATGCTTCCTTCTGCCTGTTACATACATTTGTTTTTTGCACAAATACAATATACCCTTAGACCCATTTTTAATGGGTTCAAGGTATAAAAAGCCAAACTTTGTGAAAATCGGATGAGATTTGACCGAGTTATGGGGTGGTCAATTTTGACCCATGTCTATATACGAATCTTGGGGTAAGATTTGGACACGAATTTCGACCAAAAAATCGGTGTCGAGATTTGAATGCCACATTAAACTAGAGGGAAAACCATGAAGAAAAAGCCAAACTTCTTGAAAATCGGATGAGATTTCACCGAGTTATGGGGGTGGTAATTTTTGACCCATGTCTAGATACGAATCTTGGGGTAAGATTTGGACATGAATTTCGAGTAAAAAATCGCTCTTCATATTTGAATGCCACATTAATCTAGAGGGAAAACCATGAAGAAAAAGCCAAACTTCGTGAAAATCGGATGAGATTTGACCGAGTTATGGCGGTGGTCAATTTTGACCAATGTCTATATACGAATCTTGGGGTAAGATTTGGACATGAATTTCGACCAAAAAATCGGTGTCGAGATTTGAATGCCACATTAATCTAGAGGGAAAACCATGAAGAAAAAGCCAAACTTCGTGGAAATCGGATGAGATTTGGCTGAGATATGGGGGTGGTAATTTTTGACCCATGACTACATATATACGAATCTTAGGGTAAGATTTGGACATAAATTTCGACCAAAAAATCGGTGTCGAGATTTGAATGCCACATTAATCTAATCGGATGAGATTTGACCGAGTTATGGGGGTGGTAATTTTTGACCAATGTCTATATACGAATCTTGGGGTAAGATTTGGACATGAATTTCGACTAAAAAATCGGTGTTCAGAATTGAATGCCACATTAATCTAAAGGGAAAACAATGAAGAAAAAGCCAAACTTCGTGGAAATCGGATGAGATTTGGCTGAGATATGGGGGTGGTAATTTTTGACCCATGTCTACATATATACGAATCTTAGGGTAAGATTTGGACATAAATTTCGACCAAAAAATCGGTGTCGAGATTTAAATGCCACATTAATCTAGAGGGAAAACCATGAAGAAAAAGCCAAACTTCGTGGAAATCGGATGAGATTTGGCTGAGATATGGGGGTGGTAATTTTTGACCCATGACTACATATATACGAATCTTAGGGTAAGATTTGGACATAAATTTCGACCAAAAAATCGGTGTCGAGATTTGAATGCCACATTAATCTAGAGGGAAAACCATGAAGAAAAGGCCAAACTTCGTGAAAATCTGATGAGATTTGACCGAGATATGGGGGTGGTAATTTTTGACCCATGTCTTTATACGAATCTTGGGGTAAGATTTGGACACGAATTTCGACCAAAAAATCGGTGTCGAGATTTGAATGCCACATTAATCTAGAGGGAAAACCATGAAGAAAAAGCCAAACTTCTTGAAAATCGGATGAGATTTGACCGAGTTATGGGGGTGGTAATTTTTGACCCATGTCTTTATACGAATCTTGGGGTAAGATTTGGACATGAATTTCGACTAAAAAATCGGTGTTCAGAATTGAATGCCACATTAATCTAAAGGGAAAACCATGAAGAAAAAGCCAAACTTCGTGAAAATCGGATGAGATTTGACCGAGTTATGGGGGTGGTCAATTTTGACCAATGTCTATATACGAATCTTGGGGTAAGATTTGGACATGAATTTCGACCAAAAAATCGGTGTCGAGATTTGAATGCCACATTAATCTAGAGGGAAAACCATGAAGAAAAAGCCAACCTTCGTGGAAATCGGATGAGATTTGGCTGAGATATGGGGGTGGTAATTTTTGACCCATGTCTAGATACGAATCTTGGGGTAAGATTTGGACATGAATTTCGAGTAAAAAATCGCTCTTCATATTTGAATGCCACATTAATCTAGAGGGAAAACCATGAAGAAAAGGCCAAACTTCGTGAAAATCTGATGAGATTTGACCGAGATATGGGGGTGGTAATTTTTGACCCATGTCTTTATACGAATCTTGGGGTAAGATTTGGACATGAATTTCGACTAAAAAATCGGTGTTCAGATTTGAATGCCACATTAATCTAGAGGGAAAACCATGAAGAAAAAGCCAAACTTCGTGGAAATCGGATGAGATTTGGCCGAGATATGGGGGTGGTAATTTTTGACCCATGTCTAGATACGAATCTTGGGGTAAGATTTGGACATGAATTTCGAGTAAAAAATCGCTCTTCATATTTGAATGCCACATTAATCTAGAGGGAAAACCATGAAGAAAAAGCCAAACTTCGTGAAAATCGGATGAGATTTGACCGAGTTATGGCGGTGGTCAATTTTGACCAATGTCTATATACGAATCTTGGGGTAAGATTTGGACATGAATTTCGACCAAAAAATCGGTGTCGAGATTTAAATGCCACATTAATCTAGAGGGAAAACCATGAAGAAAAAGCCAAACTTCGTGGAAATCGGATGAGATTTGGCTGAGATATGGGGGTGGTAATTTTTGACCCATGACTACATATATACGAATCTTAGGGTAAGATTTGGACATAAATTTCGACCAAAAAATCGGTGTCGAGATTTGAATGCCACATTAATCTAGAGGGAAAACCATGAAGAAAAGGCCAAACTTCGTGAAAATCTGATGAGATTTGACCGAGATATGGGGGTGGTAATTTTTGACCCATGTCTTTATACGAATCTTGGGGTAAGATTTGGACACGAATTTCGACCAAAAAATCGGTGTCGAGATTTGAATGCCACATTAATCTAGAGGGAAAACCATGAAGAAAAAGCCAAACTTCTTGAAAATCGGATGAGATTTGACCGAGTTATGGGGGTGGTAATTTTTGACCCATGTCTAGATACGAATCTTGGGGTAAGATTTGGACATGAATTTCGACTAAAAAATCGGTGTTCAGAATTGAATGCCACATTAATCTAAAGGGAAAACCATGAAGAAAAAGCCAAACTTCGTGAAAATCGGATGAGATTTGACCGAGTTATGGGGGTGGTCAATTTTGACCAAAGTCTATATACGAATCTTGGGGTAAGATTTGGACATGAATTTCGACCAAAAAATCGGTGTCGAGATTTGAATGCCACATTAATCTAGAGGGAAAACCATGAAGAAAAGGCCAAACTTCGTGAAAATCTGATGAGATTTGACCGAGATATGGGGGTGGTAATTTTTGACCCATGTCTTTATACGAATCTTGGGGTAAGATTTGGACACGAATTTCGACCAAAAAATCGGTGTCGAGATTTGAATGCCACATTAATCTAGAGGGAAAACCATGAAGAAAAAGCCAAACTTCTTGAAAATCGGATGAGATTTGACCGAGTTATGGGGGTGGTAATTTTTGACCCATGTCTAGATACGAATCTTGGGGTAAGATTTGGACATGAATTTCGACTAAAAAATCGGTGTTCAGAATTGAATGCCAGATTAATCTAGAGGGAAAACCATGAAGAAAAAGCCAAACTTCGTGGAAATCGGATGAGATTTGACCGAGTTATGGGGGTGGTCAATTTTGACCCATGTCTTTATACGAATCTTGGGGTAAGATTTGGACATGAATTTCGACTAAAAAATCGGTGTTCAGATTTGAATGCCAGATTAATCTAGAGGGAAAACCATGAAGAAAAAGCCAAACTTCGTGAAAATCGGATGAGATTTGACCGAGTTATGGGGGTGGTCAATTTTGACCCATGTCTTTATACGAATCTTGGGGTAAGATTTGGACATGAATTTCGACTAAAAAATCGGTGTTCAGATTTGAATGCCAGATTAATCTAGAGGGAAAACCATGAAGAAAAAGCCAAACTTCGTGGAAATCGGATGAGATTTGGCTGAGATATGGGGGTGGTAATTTTTGACCCATGTCTACATATATACGAATCTTAGGGTAAGATTTGGACATAAATTTCGACCAAAAAATCGGTGTAGAGATTTGAATGCCACATTAATCTAGAGGGAAAGCCATGAAGAAAAAGCCAAACTTCATGAAAATCGGATTAGATTTGACCGAGTTATGCGGGTGGTAATTTTCGACTTGGGGTAAGATATATATATTAAATAAATTATAAATAAAAATTAAAATAAATAAACATTTGCAGCATAGTTTCATTGAGATGATATAAGAATGACATCCGATCAGGAATATATATGCTGTATACGCATTCAACATTTCAATTCCAAAAATGTAAATACCCTTCCATAGAGTGTAGTAAATTGCATGCGGCACATGGCAGCTGCTGCAGTTCTAAAATTGCATTTAATTTTACAAATCAATTATTATGCTTATTTTACTTATATACGAAATGCCGCAACAACAACAAAAAGCTGCAGCTGCAGAAGCTGAAAATTTGGCAAGTTCAAAGTTGCAGTTGTTGACAACTAGAAATTTTCATTAAAATAAAAATTGCAGCAAGCTGTCTGACAGCAAGCGGTCAGACAGGGAGGGCGGGGAGGGTAAACGCTGCTCTCGAGTATCACTTAAAATTCCAGGTTGCGTTTGCCCCGCCTCAGTCTGCCGCTCCCCCTCTTCAACTTTTGACTAAAAACTGGGCAACGCGTTGACATTGACTTGGAAATCAAATCAATTTTGCAAGAGCCAAGAGTTCCGACAAAACTCCAGGACTCCAGGACACCAGGCCTCAAGGACACCCCGCCCAGCACTTGAGCTGTCGACGACAGCCGTAAATTGAATTCAATTAATACGTTTGTAAATGTCATCAGAGAAAGAGAGACCCTAGCAACCACATTTGCTTTGGCCAAACGATTTACAGTCCTTTAAAGCTCTACTCAAAAAAATAGATATATATCTGCATATATGCACATATATGTATAAAGTCGGCTCGAGCAACTGTAGTTCGATTTATGCTACAATCAGTTAGGGCTACCAAATCCCAAACAACTGGTTTCTGAGTTCAAAGTTAATTGAATTGGCTTTGTGCGGCATTTTGTGCCTGGGCTCAGTTCATAAAGAACCCATTTCGGGGGCCAATGCCCACAAATGAGCAGCAAGAGACTGCCTGACTAGCAGTTACCCTGTAGCCGAGCTACACAATGTATTGTTTGATTTATAACTAAAATATTCCTATACTATATTTTAATATACCTATAGAAATATTTACAATTGCTTGAGGCTTATAAACCAGGCTGCAAGCTGGCTTTTACCACACCGGTTCGAGCCTTGAATTCCAATTTATTTTTTATGATGACCTGAAGCTTATGCCAAGACAATTGCCCAAAGATGTGTCTAACCGAACGCGAAGTAGACCCTATTTCGGGCTTTAGTTTAACAGAGCGGAACATTTAAAAAATAAATTTAATTGTTTTTCTTCTTATTCATTTTGCTATTATATATATAAAAAAGATAAAGCGTGACCTCTAGATACACCCGACCTCTCATGTTATAGCGAGTGTATTAAAACATCTGTTTTTAAAAAATTATAAAAAAAAACATCATATAGCTGACATTGGAATAATCGCTCAAAAGGGACGTTCTTGCAAGATAAAATATTCTAGTTTCCAATATATTTGTATCAAGCTGAAGATATCCTTCGTTTTTCATAATCTTCTTTTTTGTGTTCTGCACTTAACTACAAAATAGTTTTATTTATTATCAATTTTTTTGAAAATTTGTTAAAAAGGCAACTCAATAAAAAAGTTAAATAAATTTTCGAACTACAACTAATTCGCTTTAGTATGCTACACAATTATTTTGAAGGCCGCCTCGAAAAGCTGCCGTCTTGCCAAATCCCCAATGCCTTTGTACTCTTCGTATTTAAATTCAAGCGTCCTGACCCGCAAGTCTTCAACATCTAATTGATTTGCCGATATTTGCGCACAGTTTAACGCAATTAATTTGCGGCTGCCGTGCGAAAGAATGCTCTTCATTCGCAAAACCGATAATCAGAAAACTGAACCGAGTCGAAACGAGAAAAACCACCAAAAGCCAACAAAACTGCGGCGCACAATTAATTTTTCGTGCAAATTTAACGCGCAAATCGCGTAAATAATCAAAAATTAGATCACAACAGCTGCTGGTGATGCTGTGCGGTGAACAGTACCCCCCCCCCCCCCCCCCCCCCCCCCCCCCCCCCCCCAGCCCTCCCACCACCACCCCTCCCACACACCATACTGCACCTTGATGCTACTCGTGTTGCATGCTGCGTCCCCTTTGGCCAAATGGTTGCCAGTGATTGCGGCGAGTTGTCAGGCTTTGCTTAGGCCTCGTTCTGCGTACCGGTCGCAGTCATGAAACAATAATGTCCACAAATTGACGCCACAAGCTGTTGGCTCAATGCGAGCATACATACGCACACACACACGCGCACACACGCACACACAGGCTGCGTCTGTTGCACTTCCTCTGTGGCGCCATATTGAATTTGTGCCCCGGTGCCTAGTCTGTGAGCTCTCTGGCGGGATGAGGTGTGGGTGGGCAGGCTCTGCTCTCAGTCGGTTCTGGGCTCTGTTTTTATTTGCCTGCTTGTTTTCTGCTGGTTAGCTGGCTGATTTTCCAACTGGAGCCGCTCGTTGGAGCCGCGCGTGTTGCCAACGAAAATACAGGCAAACATATTGCCGCTGCCTCCTCAGTTATTGTTGTTCCAGTCAAGCTGCTGCTGCTTCTGTTGCAGGGGCAAGTTCTGGCCGCCCGGCTGCTTGTTGTTTAAAATGCATTGTATGTGGACTCGTTGTGTGCCGTTTGCTAATTCCAATGCATTTTTAAGTCGCATCTTGTTCAGCTTAGAGCCAGAAAGCCTGCACCTTGTTAATCTGCGAATTGTTAGCTGCTCATTAAAAGGTTTGTAAGGGAGCGCGGGTCGTATACGTGATATTGCGGCAGTAAATTAACTAAATTATGGCACTGATTGAATTTCAACAAATAAATTGCAACACAAATGTTTACAAAACCAAAAAAAAAATCATTTTATAAAATATTAATAATTTTGTCGCACTAGACGTGCAGACACCCAGTAGTCGGCCCAATATTATATAAGGCGTAGAATTTTGGAAAATACGCTTAAATAAAATTTCAAAGCGAATGTTATAAAAAAATACCTAACAATTTAGTTCAAATGAATTTTTTCTAAATTTAGAAATCGTTAAATTAATAAAAATAAATATATTTAAAAACGAATATTACAACAAATATTCTGTTAAATATTTCCACTGTTAGACATTTAATTTAGTTTAAATGCATATAATTATTAAAAAAAAAATAATAATCCATCCAAATTATAAAATTTAATTATAAATTACAAAAAAAAAAACCGCAAATACTAGTAAAAATGTTTGCAAATATTTTTGTATGCAATTTGCAGCCTAACTTGAATTTAATTCTATGCCGCATGTCACGAATATTTTCTCGTCTCGTCTCGAGCTTTCAACCAATTAGCACAACAATAGCTAAAAATGGTCTATAAAACTTGCATGCCCGACTATAAATAACAATTAAAATTTCATCCACAAATGCAAAACACAATAAAACAATTTGCGGTTTTTTTTCTCTCTCGAACATATGGCGAGAAGAAAAAAGCGAATACATTTCACAATGTGGTTAAATAAAAAAAAAAATAAATAAAAAACTGCAATTAAACGGTAAAATCAAAAACAAAACATAAAAACTAAAAAAACTACCATATATACAAATCAAAACGTAAGCGTAAATGAAAATAAACGGCTCGCCGAATCTTAAATACCCTTACAGTCATAGAAATAGTTTTGTTCGTAACGCATTCAATGGATCCCAATAGATTCCATATGGTGGGCTTAATTATTAATACTAATCAGAAATAAGAAATATATATTATAGATAAACAAAAAGAAATAAAATAAAACATAAATATTAAAGACATATTATCAGATTACTAATAATGAATATACTAATGCATTGATAATAAATAAATATTCATATTTTACTAATAAAATTTAATAAATTCTAAAATTAAAGAAATGTTACAAATAAAGAACATTTTTATAGATAAGGAATAAAAATAAGGAATATACTAATGGATAAGAAAAACGGATACATTAATGTATTAGTAATTAATAATATATAAATATATTAATACAACAAAATAAATTAATATAATAATTATAAAAAATATAAGATTACATTGGTAATAAGGAACATATTAATATATTGATATGTATTAATATACATATATGGATTCTGATTAATTATTATTAATACATTAACAATAAAGACTATATGAATATAATAATAAACATTAACATATATTATAGCGCGTCACACATTTAATGACAAAACTAATACAACCTCCAAAAGTTGCATTAAAACAAGGTGAAAAGTTGACTGAGTTTGAGGTTAACCCAACTAAAGCAAACCGGAAACAGCTCGCTCTCGCTTCCTCACTCTCTCTCTCTCGCTCTCTCTCACGCTCCCTCTCAATGCTGCACACGCACTCTTTGCACTGGCTACAATGTGTGCGTTTTTTTGTATCCCTTTTTTTTGCTTTTCCTTCTTCCTTTTTTTTTTGCTTATTTTTATTGGTGCCTCATGTTTATGTTGTCAGGTTGTGTTATTTTTTTTCCAGGCTGTGTAATCGAGTCAATTGTTTCCGGTTCGACGATGAGGCAATCGACTGCGTCTGTTTTTATGGGTTTGGGCTTGGGTTAGGGTTTGGGTTTGAGTTTGGATTTTGGGCTTGCGTTTCCTTGTCGTTGTTTTTGTTGTTGTTGTTGTTGTTGTTTTATGGTGTTGATATTGACTACATCCGTTTAGAGGCAAACGTTTTTTTGTGGGTGTTTTTGACATGGGCTAATAAGCTTGTTTCGGTCTGTCATTTTGGACAGGTCTGCGAAACACTTGTATTCGTTTGTCAGATTGGCCATTAAATGGTATTTTATGTAGTTTCATGTGTGTTTTTTTTTCCACGGGGTTGCGATCCCCAAACTTCACTATGCTACTTCCGCATATATGACGTTTATATTAATTTTATAAATTGTTGTGCAATTTAAAAGGCTTATCTTATGCTTTTTTAATAGATTTCCTTTTTCAACACCTTCATTTCTAATCAAACCTTTAAAGTTGATTATGTATTAACTCTTGTTATTAAAATAATAAATCCATTTCAATGTATTTAATAGCTTTGATTTGGTAGATACCTAAATATTGTTCTTATTAAATTTTTTTTTTAATTCTCAAACAACTTGAGAATCGAATTTGTTGCCCATTCTACTCGGCCGGCGGAATTTAGTAGCTGCTCATTAAGATTCCTATTAGGCAATTGCCACTTTGAGCATCTTTTGTTGGCACTTGGAACGTCAACTGCGCGACATAATTAACCCTTATTTGCGCATTTTATGACCCGCACCGTAAAATGTCCATTTAAATTACGAAACACAATAGAAAGAGTTTGGCCATTTGGTAAGTACGGGGCAATTTGTTGATGGCATCGAGAGACGGCCAAAAGCGGGCCATAAAAGGCGCCAAATTGGCAAAGGTGAAAACGTCGGGGAGTTTTAAGCATTGGCTTTAAGGCAAATTGTTGGCCCCGGGTCTGGCCTTAAAGCAGCTTACAATTTCAAACGTACTGCGGGCAAGCCGCTTAACTTGCATAATCCAAATATCTGGCCACAACGCACTGCAGACTCTTGACTCTTCCCCGTTTTCCACTCCCTTTCTTTTTGTTTTTTTTTTGGAAGTTCCTGAAGGGCATCAAAGTTGAATGTCTGATGCGGGCAAGGGTCATCATCAAGTTGCGTAGAAGACAAGCAATTGCTTGTTAGGTCATAAAAATTCAATAGCAGGGGGGTTATCGAGTGCGGCAAACCCTGATAGATTTTTAAACTTTAACGGCGACCAGGGTGCACTGACATTGTCTGCGATTGATGCAGCTTGTTGGACTAGGAACTGGTCAGGGCTTGGTCTGATAAACCGGTTAGGCTTTTATGATCATTAGAATAGGGGAGGTTAGTTAGAGTTAACTGCCAAGCAACCCTTAAAGCTTTTTTATTTTCAGCAATAATTCCCAAACGGTTAAAGCAAACGCCGTGCATATCTGTCAAGCGTTTTCCTGATCAAAGCACAACCTTGTGCAGTGGCAATATCGCAAACAATGAGGTCACAACCGAGTTGCGATTATTGCTAGTTGAAAACTTTAACCAATAACTCGCCCTGTGTGAGCCACGCTCACGTTGAGGCAATTTTTTTAGGCTCGAAAGAGCTGATTTTTAAATAAATGCAAACAAAAGCGAAGAAGAGATATCCTCGGCATGCCGAAGATTTGATACCCTTATAGATCGTATAGATGTGTGAGCAAAGCAAATCTCGTAAATGCTAAGATTCATGAAAATATTTTGGAAAGCAGAATATTTTGCCATACAAGAAACTACTTTTCGACCGATCTCCAACATTTGTGTGCCCTAAAAATATTTTATTATATTTTAACAATAAGAAATGCTATTTGAATGAATGTTGCAAGCGTTGTTCAGTGTTTTCTACTCGGATCTCTTCTTTGATTTTTTCTTCTTTTTCACACTGGACGTGCTGGACATTTGTCCGAGGGATGAGTAGCCCGTCGATGTCGAGTCACGGCTCTCGCGATAAGTGCGCAACGGTTTTCGTCTCAGCCAGACGCGTATGAGAAAGTTTAGCTCGCCCTTCAATGCCACCATGGGCCTCACCTGCAAGAGGCACTCCATTTAGAAAAACTCTTACAGATCGAGCAACAGTCCTTACCCTCTCTTTGAGCGCAGTGCGATGCACATGCCACAAGAACTCGGCAAGGCCGATCATAAAAGAGACAAATATGCCCACAATTAGCACCACAAATAGGCCGCCCACAGCATCCATGTCGAACTGACCATCATCGTTGGTCGAACCGCTGTTATCGCAAACCGTGTCGTTCGCATTGAACCATTTGTTGCGCAGATTATAGAGCACGCCCCGCTCGCTCAACTTAAGAATGCCCACACTTAGATTCGATCGAAAGTTGGCGTCTAAATGGGTTTTGTTTATGGATTAAAGACAAGCTAGGGCTCTTTATCAATCTGAAAACTGTTGACTTACTCAATGGCACCGCGATTCCGTAATGCTTCTCTCCGAAACTCTCTCCGATCTGTGTTAGCTCACAATTGCGTTGTACGTAGTATTGCAGATTGGTGGTTTCCATGAGGAATGCGTAGGTGCCGCGACTCAGTTTAACTCGATCCACACCCTCCTCGTTATTCTTGGTGAAGGCATCCGGTTTCACCGACAACATCTTGTTCCAGGCCATGCGATTTTCGGTATCGTTTGATTCCGAAAAATAAACAGATGTCGCACCGCCTCGTATCGTGCCGAATTGCACTTTATTCTGATCGACCAGATCGTGCAACGAGGCAATATTACCCGTCATCTTCGACGAGGTAATAAATGCAGCCAGTTTGGCAATGTAAGTCTGCGAAATGAGAAGCGCAAAAATCCACCAGAAGGCCGTCAACAGGCGCATGGGAAGGCCCCTAGAAAGCAAATGGTTTAAATAAGAATTGAGGCTTCGACTTGAGACATTTACACACCTGGGCAACAGATCACAGCCCTGATTGAGTATGGAGCCGAGTACAAGCCACATGGTATTGTGCAAGTGCCAGATATTTTCACGTTCCTGTTCATTATTCTCATTCAGCACCGGTGGCTCCCATTCGTATGAATCCATGCGGCCGGCCAAAATCAATGCCATCGCAGTTATGAGCATGGCAACCATTACATAAAGCCAAACATCCACACCGTAGGGATTGAGAAACCCATAAATATCCGCCTGTGGTGGTGGCTGCTTGTACGACAAGATACTAATGCCCAGCTGCATAAATGGCACCGTGAAATCCACAACCGAACGGCGTGCTTGAGTAATGGTCAAGTCACAGATGCCAATCTGTGCATTCTGCGAGGTGGAGAGGAAATGATTTAAATCTTAATTTAATGCACACACACACACACACTCACGTTGTCAATTAGCTGCCTAATTATGCCGTCCCATTCATCAGTGGCGGCATCATAGCTGCCATATTTATTATCCCTCACTGGCTCGAAATTGAAATCAAATTTGCATTCCTCGGCTAGCTTATAGATCAAATCTACGGCATAGCCCTCGAAACGTTCATTGCCCTCGTAATGCACGCCCTCCGGTTCCTCGCTTTTAATTGCTTTGATTAGTTTAGCTACAGTTTAGCTTGCTCATAGTTGTACTTACCGCCAGCTGAAATAGGGTTTGCCCACACGCGTAGCCACTGTATATCGGACGGGCTTTTGCGAAAAGTCCTCCTTGTTCTCAAGACGTCGCTGTTTCAATGCCTGCGTTGAGTTCTCTCTGATCTTGTCAATGTCCACCAGCTGAAAATCCTTGTTCCAGATGTGCGTCACACGATCAATGATCGGATTGTAGACTTCCAAATTGAAGTCCTCACGCTGCCCATCCTGCGTTAATTGCAGTCGCTGTGTCTTATACGGCGGCTTGATTTGCTTCGGTGTGAGCTTAAATACAGAGGGTATAAAGGATATTTAGATCGAGTATTATATATAAGCACTTCTTATCATAGATAAATTCCTTAAATCATACCTTCTTCATTTGTTGCACTAAATGCGGCCCGGGCTGCCAAAAGCCACGTCCACAGCTAAATTGAGGTGTATAAAAACCGGTATGCTGACTTAATTGTAGCACAGCATTGTAGAACAGAACCACCGCATCGTAGACGAGCTGAGTGCTCAACGAGGCAAACTGTTGTAGAAATATATAACAAATTGTTAGTTTTATTATTTATTAATGCTTAATCAATATGAACCTACCCGATCGTCGACTTCATTGTCAAACACATCAATCTCATCATGAACTGGTGGTGGAATATAGGAACGAATCCTCACAGCTGCAACGGCAACTGTAAATTTACTTGAATAGAAGCGATCAATACCGCTGACGTGCGTATCCAAATTGGTTAGGAATAGATTCTGCATACAAATAGGAAAACTAAATAAAATTGTTTTTTAAATAACACAATATAGTTACACACATTAAAGGAGCCGGTCATATTAAAACTGATCGAAGCATTGATCACATCCGCCAATATATCGGAGGGGCAGTCAAGCAACACGAATTTCTCACGCGCATTGTTAATGCGTTTCCAAAGTATTCTATAATCATCGCCACGTTGAAACTCCTGCAGCTTAATGCCAGTTTTGTGCAGCTGCTTCCAAGCGAAAATGTGCTGTAAGCGGGCAAGATCTGAAAGAGACAAAAACAGAATGAAGGCTTCTTTAATTAACATACTATAAGACTTTTTCGATTTAATAAAATATTATATGAACAAGAATATAAAATGATAATAATAATGATAATGATAATGAGAATGAGAATGAGAATGAGAATGATAATGATAATGATAATGATAATGATAATGATAATGATAATGATAATGATAATGATAATGATAATGATAATGATAATGATAATGATAATGCTCTGATAATGATAATGATAATGATAATGATAATGATATGATAATGATAATGATAATGATAATGATAATGATAATGATAATGATAATGATAATGATAATGATAATGATAATGATAATGATAATGATAATGATAATGATAATGATAATGATAATGATAATGATAATGATAATGATAATGATAATGATAATGATAATGATAATGATAATGATAATGATAGTGATAATGATAATGATAATGATAATGATAATGATAATGATAATGATAATGATAATGATAATGATAATGATAATGATAATGATAATGATAATGATAATGATAATGATAATGATAATGATAATGATAATGATAATGATAATGATAATGATAATGATAATGATAATGATAATGATAATGATAATGATAATGATAATGATAATGATAATGATAATGATAATGATAATAATGATTTCTCTTCTTTTCTCTTCAACAATATTTTATTTACTTACGCGTATCCCGTTCATAGGCAATAGTAAAGGATTTCCAATCAAAGGCCTTGCTGCGCAATATATCAGATAGGGCCGTAGAGATAATCAGTTCCGAGGGCGCCACATTGATGGTCAACTGATGATTGAGACGCTCACGTGAGGATTGTTGTGGATGCCAATCGAACTGGAGATGTGGAATGCCCGTCATGTTGCACAGCACCTCAACAATATCTAATAAGTAAAAGAAAGGGTAATCAATAATTTATTGCTACGCAAATATTAACTCACGACTCATTGTGTATATTTTTGTATAGAACAGCTTGGCGAACTAACAAAACACACAATGAAAGTGCCGAGCAAAATAAACGTAATAATATAAACGAACATATTTATCTGGCAGCAGGCCAGAAAACCACTCGCAAGTGTCGCATCTGGTATCCTGCATAGTATATGCGTTCGTTTATTTACTGCAAAAATATTTGGATCTAATGTTTGGTTGGCCAATTAATGCGAAACATCAAGAATCATTAACGAGGCTAGTGCATAGCATATATTGAGAAACTATAGCAACAGCTCTCCCAAAAACTGCTCTCCCACGTTCACTCTCAATGTGTCTCTCACTTACGCTCTCTGTTTCTCTCTCTGTTTTTTTAATAGACATGTGCTCCGGTCTAGCTTTTAGGAATTACGACAAGCAGACGACAAAAACAACAACAACAACAACAACATTAACAGCCGCCTAGACATCATTTTATGACGCCGATTTTGTTTAAAAATAATTTAAGTTTTAGCCGCTGGCCAAGCACAACAATGTTAAAAAGTAAACTTACCGCTGGTTGTCTTTGAACTTGGTCCCAAAATAGCAGCGACACCATTTCCAATTAAGTCACAAGCTGACAAAAATATAGTATATCACAATGATCTGATAGAGTGTGCTCACAATGCTCACATAAATCCTGCAGCACAATGCTATCATCCACAGTCACATAGTGCTTGATGGGTTCCAGTTGCAGGTCTGTTGTCAAAGCATTTACCTCCTCCACAGCTGCATCAAAAGCCTCGGCCAGATCCATTTCGGTATCAAAGAAAATGGCGCCTAGCACATAAAAAGAGAATGACTTTAAAAATATGAAGATTTTTAAAATTAAATTTGGATATTACCTATTTTAATTACCAGTCCATTATCATTATTCGCGCCGCTGCCAGCGACGAGTGCGGCCAAAACTAGGAACTTTAGTGAGAACATGTCTTAAAAGCTAAACTCAGTTTCGCATGATTCTTTATAATTTTTTGTTTTTAAACTTTAAATACGTTCATAGTTACTATTTTTGGCATTTATATAAGGCAATGCACAAAACAAAAAACACTTCACAATTCACTTTATCCATATATAAGTATCAAATATAAGAAAGACGGAAAAAAATGATGCGTAAAAAAGATTCCATGCGATGACGACAGCTCTAGGAGAAGCCTATCGATGCCAACTGGGACCTGGTCGGGGGCGCTGCTCACGACGCACTGAGTCAAGTGTTTTTTTGGAAAGAAGCAACCACCGCGATCGCCGGGAGAGTGCTGCTTATTTTAGCAGCCATCTCTTGGTCGGAAACGGGTGTCAGCGGAGGCCCAAGAGCCATTTGTTTTATGGACAAGTCGCCTCACACTCTAGACCATGTGGACTGTGGCATGAGCTGCAGCTGGAAATGAGCCAAGTAAATGGCAGGCAAATGTGAACACAACTAGTGCGTGCTAAAATCCCACGCAGCAAATTGTGTAGGGTGTGTAAAAAATCAGAAATGAAAAAAATATGGTGACCAATAAAAAAAACACCCTCTAGAATTTCTATATATACACACATATATATACTAAGCGATATGCGCGAGACAATCATTACTCAATCTAGCCTGAATTTCTCTAGAAAACAAAATGGTTTATTCAACACGAGTGCAATTCGGAAACCAACTAAATTCTCCAACTTATGCACTAACTGGTCGTCTTGCTGCGCGACTTCTCCTTGGAACTGCGCCTGGACGCCGAGGAGCGTCTGGAGGATTTATCCCCGCCACTGCTGTTACTGCTCGATATGCGCATCGGCTTCTTGCGCACCCAAAACTTTAGGGCAAACATCAGTTCGGCCTTTAAGGCCTGCCAGGGCGTAACACGCTCTTCCACGGCCACATTCTGCACATTCCACAGAAACTCAAAGATGCCCAAAATAACGCCAGTTAGTAGTCCACCAACCAGCACCAGAAACACACCGCCCAGCTCTATAATGGACAGCTCATCACCATCTACCTCGTGAAATGATTCGCAGGTAACATTGTGATTCTTCCACCATTTGTTCTTGAGCTTATAAAGCTCACCCTTCTCGCTGAGCTGCAGAATCGAAACGCTCAAATTGGTGCGGTAATCGGCGCCTGAAAAGGAATATATGAATATACATATAATATAAATCGGTATTAGATGAGAGTAGCATCAGGATACTTTAACATATTAATATATTTAATATATATTTTATAAAGGAAAAGTTATTAATGATTTGATACATTTCCGATCTTCGAATGTCTAGTTTCCAGCTCTTGTAGACGCTCGAATATAGTTGGATCGACTGGGCTGTTGAAGCTGACCAAGAATATATATACATGCTCGGAGATGCCTACTTCTGCCTGTTACATACATTTCTCTTATAGCTAACACAACACATAAACTCTTAGCTTACCCAATGGCACTGCCAGGCCGTAATGCTTTTCACCAATCTGCCCGCCAATCTGTCGCAAATCGCAGTGGCGTTCAATGTTGTAGGTCATGCTGGTGGTTTCCATTAGGAAGGCATAGTTGCCCTTCTCCTTGCGTACACGATCGACGCCCTCCTTGTTGTTGCTGGTAAATGCAGAGGGATTGAAGCCTTTCATTTGATTCCAGGCACGCTGATAGTCCGTGTCGTTCGATTCGGAGAAGAATAACGAGGTGCTGCCGCCGCGCATGCTGCCAAACTTGACCTCATCTTGTTCAATCAGATCCTGCAAACTCTTGATGGTGCTCTGCCACTTGTTGCTGGTCAAAAAGGCAGCCAAATTGGCTGTATAAGTGCTGAGCATCATTAGTGCAAAGAACCACCACATGCCAGTTAAAATACGCATGTGTGGACCCCTAGAATACACAAGAGCCTTAAATTTTTGTCGAATTCTTTTCCTGCCTGTCAAACCTGGGCAATATATCGCAGCCCTGTTGCATTATGGAGCCCACCATAAGCCAGCAGCTGTTATTCACATTCCAAATATTCTCCAACTCATCTGGATCGACAATAGCCGGATTTGGCGGCATCCACTCGCGATAGGAGAGTCTAAGTAATAGTTATTTCAATTAAAATCAGAAAGAGAATCAACAGCATCACAGCTCACCTGGCAATCAGCACAAAGGCCAACGTCATCACGAGCTGCGCAAAAATCATATAGATCCAGACCTCTGGTGCAAAGGGCTCCAAGAAAGCAAATGGATTCTTTTGTTCCGGCGGACTCTTGTAATGCAATATGCTAATGCCCAGCTGCATAAAGGGCACCGTAAAATCCACTGCCGAACGGCGCAGCTGAGTAATCGTCAGGTCGCAGACACCAATTTGGGCATGCTAAAACATACAAATGTATTATTGAACAAAAACTAACAGAATCAATTTAAGAAACACACAACTCACATGATCTATGAGCTTGCGTATAATGCCATCCCATTGCTTGGTCTCCGGATTGTATTTGCCGTTGCCATTGACAATCATGAACTCATAATCGAACTCCATAAGCTCGGACAGCTTTCTAATCAAATCGACAGCATAGCCCTCATACTTTTCCTGTCCCCTATAGTTCTCGTGATCTTGCCTGCAAACAAGACCAAATAGTATATGTTTATCAAATAATATGCCAGTTAAAACCTACTTCATCATAAAGTACGGCTCCTCGTGATGTGTCACCACCGTGTAGACCTTGCGCTGCACCGAGAAATCCGGCGTGGCTGCCGAGTTTTCCAGCTCCGGATTCAGTCGACGTATTTTAATGCCATTATCTGGCGTCCAGACCATCAAGGGTTCATTAACCGTAGGCTTATAGATCTCCAGATTGAAATGTGTGCGCTGTCCATACTCATTAATTTTCATATTCTCGGTTTTGAAATGCGGCTCAACATCATCCTCCGATATGGTTTTCATTTCTTGCACAATATAGCCGCCCATTACCCAGGTATTGCTGTAGCCCAAGCCGCAGTGGCTGTTGGGCGGATAAAACTGTTCCATGGAAGCGATCACATTGCGCGCCGAGTTGGCGAACAGCACAACCGCATCATAGATAAGTACGGGCAACATCATTTGGCTGCCAAGTATTTGCTACATAGTTGGCAAAATACTTTGGTAAAGTGAAACTGAAATCTTCATTTTAATGGGCGCTACTCACATCCACTTTGGTGATGCGCGTTTTCTTGCGCTCATAGGGATTGGGATCGACAATTTTCAAGCGTACCGATGTTATGTTCGCCTTGAAGTCTTCATTATAAATATCCTTCAAGCCCGAACTGTGCGTATCCAGATGGGTGAGAAACCAGTTCTGCATGTTAAGATTCTTTAGGCTCGCTGCAAAAGCAAACAATTTTAAATACTCACGCGAAATGGGCCTTGAAGCTTGAAATCGACGGAGATTTTCAGCAGCTCCTTCAACGATTTTGGCTCACAGTCCAAAATAATGCGATGTTCATGAAATGTTTCATCTGCCTCCTTCCAGAGAACGCGATAATCCTCTGCATAATCGGCTAGATTACGCAACTTAAGATAGTCCGTGTTCAGGGCGTGTATGTTCATAAGATCTTGTAAGCGAGCGAGTCCTGAAAGTAAACAAAACGATGAGAAAAACTATGATATAAAATAATAATAATATAATTCGATTTTCTCATTTCAATGACCTCATGTAACTTGGGCTAGCGTTTAGCTACAGAATACAAATTGCAATTCCTGTTGCAGTTAAGACATAAATTTCTACCAAAAATGTCTGTGCACAAACTTACCCTCTGGCGTTTCATAGATTAAGGTAAATGTGCGCCACTCGTAGTTGGTTTTGATAATCTCGAAATAGGCACGCGACAATGCGGATAAGGAGGGCGCCACATTAACCGTCATTTGGTGATTCAAATGCTCCTGACGCGTAGCCTCGAGTTTCCAATCGTATTCTATATGTGGAATGCCGGTCGTGTTTGCGATTTGCGCTACAATATCTGAAGCGATTATAAAATACAATCAACACATCTGTTGATCAATGAGTACAGAGCACGAGCATTACGTACCACTAGCTGCCTTTGAACTTGGCCCAAAAATAGCCGCAACGCCATTGGAAATGAGTTCACAAGCTATACAGAAAATGTGACTGACTATATAAGCTTTATATGACGGGGTCACACTTACCGATCTGTTGCAGCTGAAAACTGTCGTTGGTGGGCATATAACGTTTGATCGTCAGAAACTGAAGATCGGAGAACTTTAAGTTGTTAACCTCGCGAAAGGCCTGATCGAAACTCATTTCGATTTCCTTTTCATTTTCATAGAAAATAGCGCCTACAAGAAAATGTTGTTGTTTGTTTTCTTGTTTTTGTTTTTTCCTTTATTAAGTGAAACGTACCCACTGTGATTTTTGTGTGCCCCTCAGCGGCAATGGCGAGGGCATATTTAAAAAAGAACACCACATAAATGTTAACTGGATACAAATGCATTTTTCTACAAAATAAAATGTTCTGCTTAAACGCGCTCTAATTGAATTTTCTAAATGCAGCGGCCATTTCGTTGTTCACTTTTTAGCTACATATACATTTGTAGTAAGTACATATGTATATAAATACAGGCGCGCACACACCTCTACAAAATTACGTAAAATTTCAAGAAATTTTTTAAATTTTTTTTTGTATTGTTTTATTATATTTTCAAATGTTGCTCCAAGCGACCGCAGGCATCCAATCTTGGAGCGCTAAGCACGCACACTGACCGCACGGCCCAACTGTGTCCGCTCTCCAACTGGCAATCTTTCGAATTCTCCTCCGAGAATTCTCAGTGTGCGCTGCTCTTGGGGAAGTGCCGTGTGTCATGTATGCCATGTGGCATAGTCGATGACGTAGGCGGCATTTTCATGCTTAGCCTCTCTATTTTTTTATTTGGTAATTTTATGTTGATTTTCTTCTTTGTATACATATCCATAATTATGTTTGTCAGCGGCTTTTCATATTGTGTGCCAAATATTGTGATGCTCTTGCTGTTGTCCGATCTTGGCAGACTTGTTTTGATTTCGAAATTTGTCTGAAATTGCGCTTTTGATGTTTTCAAGTTTAATTTTGACGGATTTCCATTAAATAATACATACAAGATAGAGATAAAGCTAGTGAGAGCGAAAAAGAGGGTCAAAATAATATGCCTATTTAGATAGGCTGGGATAAGAAAAATATTTTATAGAGCTAATACTAAAATGGATTCAATATCTTTGTATATAATGAAGAGGATTTTGTAGTATACGCGCACACATTTGAATGCGACGCAAAATTTCCAGCCTGGCTAGCTTTTCCCACTTAAGAACAAACGCCAGCTGACTGGCTCTTCGCTCTCCAAAAGCCAAACGAAAGAATGAGAAACATGGGAAGCACAGAAAAATCCAAACTTTTTGAACCAGTGAAAAATGTGCTCTTGATTCGTTGGGTAAACATCGAGAACATCGAACATCGAAAAAAAAATCGATGGTTCTCAAAACACCAAAAACATCGATTTAATCGATTGTCGCATCGATTGTTTTTCAGCTCTGACTGGTAGTCGACGGAGAGAAGCTTATTAGCACCACGCCATTGAGTAATAAAGAGAAAGAGCCGGCGTTTGGATCAAAAGCTCTTTTTAGAAATACTTCCTGAGCGAAAACAAGGTTGCAAACACATCACAATTTCAAAACATTTTCCATAAGAACAACAACCATAATCAAGACACACGACACGACAACGAAAATAGCATACCCTTTTTGTTTGAGGCTACAGTCTCTAATTCTCTCTCTCTAATTCGCATAATCATGTCCACTCGCTCTCAACTTGCAAGCAGATCGTCAGATTTTTATCATTTTTCATTTTTCGACCAGCAAAATAGGGTATTTTAACTATTCTTAAGCAATGTAACCAATAGCACAAACCATCTTATTTATAAATTTTTATTTAATGTCTATAAAAAATATAACTTTGTATTTAGTGTGCAACTATTATATATTATAATAATAATTGTGAGTCATCTTAGAAGAAACGTTTTCACAAGTATCGGAGACACACATTGAGAGCTGAGAGTATGTGATCGCACAAATCATATGGTCCGTGTTGGTTATATTATGTTTTTAAAGTGGAACTAAACAGGAAACTGAACCGGATTAATAGGTTTTTCTTTTTATTACGCATCTGTACGTCTACATTGTTCGGTAGTTCATAAGCGACAGAGAATGGTAAACTTAAGAATAAGAATAAGCACAAAGCAAAACAAAAGACTTAAGTGTGACCAGGATTCAAATATTAGTCGTTGCCGAAATACTTATGCATATTTCAAAAGTCCGCCTGCATGTGGTTTAGTCAGTCAGTCAGTTCTTAACAGCTTCGCGTATCGAACGTGTTTCCGTTGTCTCTGGTGATACTTCTTTGTCTGGTTAACGTTAAAAGCTAGACTTATAATGCAGCTAACGCTAATTTTGCTGCTTGGAGTTTTCAGTCAGATCCAGTTGGGCTGGGCTGGGGAGGGAATGCCGCAGTGTTTCTGTGCCGACAACTATACGGCCAGTGGGGATAAATGCAGCTGCTTGCCGTTCCAGGTGAACTTAGGTGGAGCGTGTGAGCTGTCGGCCCAATGTCAGCAGTCGGACACGTATGCCGTCTGTGACGAGTCGCAAAAGCGCTGCGTATGCATGGAAAACTTTGAGCAGCACCAGGGCAAGTGCCTAGGGCTCCTGGGTGAGTGTTTCTTCGACAAAAGTATCTTTCAAGTATTCAAACTAATGTGCAACATCCATGCACAGATTTGAGCTGCAGCAACAAAACGCAATGCGAACATATGGGCGCTTCAATTTGTCTGCCACAAGGTATGAAGTGCGCCTGTATTCCGGGCTATGTGCCCAATCACGATAGGACCACCTGCATAACGGGCGTTGGACTTGGTGGCCAATGTACTTCTGCTGAACCATGCCAGCTGCAGCTCGGCGCCGGCAGCATTTGCACTGACAATCGCTGCAGCTGCCGCAGCGATCACATCCCAAAAATGAAACCGAATCACACAAGCCCCGTTTGCGAGCCGCGTGTGCCATACGGCATTAACTTCCGCATTACCGAGGACTGCCTTGAGCTGGATGTAGAGGGCCGGCTGCATGACTCTCGGATGCAGTGTTTGAAGGGCGTGTGCCAATGTCGTGCCGAATTTCGCGTTATGGACAATCAATATTGCGTGGCGGCCCCATCCGCAGCTAATCCGCTATATAAAAAACGTTCGCTACTTTTGCTAATTATTTTTCTCTTTTTTATATGGCAGCGGCTATTGGCCGGCCTTTTCTGTACACTTCCATTTTGAGCTTACAATTTTAGATATTACCATTAATTCCATCTTGCTGTCCACTTCTTTTGAAAAATAAGTTTAAAGCGCATCAAATAAATAACCAAATGTTGGAATCATTTCTGCCCTTTTGCTAAGAATGTTCCGCACGAATAAAGAACTTGCGTTTAAAACTTAAAACTTTGCCCAAAAAGTCTTTGAATCGCATTTTTACTGAGGAAGCTTGGATTCTTCGAAAAGTGAGGAAGGATCTCAAAGGATTCTTTGTATAAACAACCCTCAAATGAATTTGAACAAAGATATTTGAAAATGAGTTTGAGGCCGATCGGATAGTTAGCAAAAAACTGTTCGATTCAGATCATGATCATATTCAACTTTAAAATGGGCTTGCGTAATTTTGCTTTGTTATAGGTTTGTTATAGGTTTGGTTTTTAGTTCCGACTTGTCGTTCACATTTCTTTTTTCGATTCGCCCGCTAGACAGAGATCAACCAGGGGTGAGTAAGACCCCGATAAATGGAACCGCACCGACTCGGTTAACAAAATAATTTCTATTTAAGCTCGGGCTAAAGAATTTCAGTTACTTTTCGAGCACAAACAATCGGGCAACCTGAAGACATGCATACGGCGGACAGTTGTTAAGGTCCACCCTAACGAAGCCCTGCCCACCATGAGTTAGTCATAAATGCACCTACCAACTTCCAAATCCGGACGGGCCTTACAACTTTAATTCATGTTTACTCTTGCTTGCACAAAAACATTTAATAAATCAACACTTGCCATTATTCACAATTTTATAACATCTTTTCTTTTTGCAGGGCGAACGCGAACACTTGGGAGAAAATGAATTCATTTCATTGTATCAAGTGTGCGTCATTGCCGCCCGGGCATGGCGCTCGCCCATAAGTAATAAGGTAAATTATAATTATAATTTACTTTAGGCTCATACACATATTGCATTTTTTCGAATATTTTTTACGGCATTCACATTTATTTAACATATATTCTCCAATTACTAAAAATGCACATTTTTATAATTGAAATTTTGCCTGCGCACTCTAGCTTTCTGGTTCTGGATCTTTTTCTTTTCCAGCTTTTCTTGCTTTTCCTTCTTCTCCAAACAATACAAATCGCCCTCTCTTTTCAAATTGTCTGAGTCATGCCGAGGAACTGATGGTTCCGATAGTTACGCATCGCTCGAATCTATCAACAATTTTTCGTTTAGCTGGCAAGTCCACATCGTATGCTTTTGTTCTTTTATAGTTGTATTGCTGCCGTTGAAATAGTTAATAAAAAAAAGTTTGCAATTGGCTTTAAATTCGTTTTGCAGCCTTGTTTAAAGTGTGGAGCAGCACTTGAGATGTTGTAAGTCATAAATAAGCTCTTGAAATAAGAATGATTCAATAAGATGCAACATCGGAATAGCCTTGCTTTTTCAAGCAAAGCACAAGTCGAACACTTTTACACCCCACCCGAAACACTTAAAATGGTGATCAAAGTATCGATATCATTCAAATACAATGATAGTCCAACAACCTACTTGCTTGACATTCTGATTTTATTATAGGCGAATACAATTACCGAACGCACCGTTCCCAATTGAATGATCAATAATACAAAATGCAATTTAAGCCGTAAAAATATACAAAATCCGAAGCCTTTCCGAATATGCCTTGACCATATATATCCAGTCCATAATAATTTTATCTGGCATGAATATGATAAGACTCGAAGACTTAACGAAACCCAGCATTGGTAAGCAATGTTTTATGCATAGTTTAAAAGAAGGTTCTAACTTTTTATTTCATTCTCTATGTAGACCAAATGAACTTGCATTAAGAACACGCTCTTCAGTTTATAAAATGAAGCAAACAATTTTAGATTGAGTATAGGGAATGTGCGAAGGATTTGCCAGGCCAGAGAGAAGACCCTGAGATAAGTTCGAGATACTCTCAAGATCAACTTGTGCAGTATATGCATACATATATGTATAAAAATATATATGTTCTATTGTTTAGATAATCAATAGATATATAAATTATAATGCATATATGTATGCATAACTGCACAAATCCAAACTAGCTTAGATAATCTAATAGTTCTTGATTTATTAAGATCATTTTTGTGATTTTCCCCAAGTATATTTTATCTTTTTACCAATTGTTTTTAGCCATGTTAGTTGTACTTCTAGGTATTTTTACCCCATATGCAGCTCCAAAAACTCCTGGCTAGAGCTTGGGCTAGTTTTCAGTTATATGAAAGTAGGCTTCGTTATTTTTTATTGAAATTAACTAGAATTTTAGCAACAATAGCTTCAGAGTGTGTTAAGTTACGCGTTCTGTTAAACAATAATAAAATAAATATATTTAATATATAAAAAAAACAAAAAAAAAAAAACATAAAACCACGAAAGCAAAAAAAAATAGGTGAGTCCTTGCGCATAAAACTCTTCGGAATGCTGCTGACAGCTGTTCCTTGTAGAAAAGCATCAAAATGGGCGAGAAAATGGTAGACTTTAGCGTACTGGACTATGATACCCATGAGGATTATCTTAAGTCGTTTTCGACCAAAAAAGATTATCTATATTTGGGCAGTCAAAGGGTGGTCACTTCCCTTGCCAAATTGGGATATCGCTCCACGAAGATACCTTACGATGAACCGGAATTCCTGAGGCGGCACGATTTGGCAATGCAAGCGATACGACCAAAAATAATGGGCATTCAGCCCTTTAGTACATTTATGTCGCCAACCAATAAGGATCCAGTGCTGCTGGAGTTCAAGCGACGCGAGGAGCCCATATACTCCAAGAACTTGGCGGTAAGTATATGCATATGTATATGCAAATAGGTATATTAGAAAAACTAAAGCAAAATGCCCAATAGACAATTGTTTTTACCATGTATACAAGCTCCTATTGTTCGGAAATATCGGGCTATCTTGACTTGGGTATGAGCTGGACGAATGCGGCGCGCAATGCCCACGCACATACGAACTGGCCGGGCATATTCCAGGGAACCGCCTATCTGCGACCGATGCCGCATCATCTGAGCTACAGTAATCCACGCTATAATATGCTCAACTATTCGGATAGCGATAATTTTCGGGTCTTGCACGACCATCGCTATGGAATGTTGTTTATGCATAAGGGTGATCAGAAGGTTTTACCAGTCGGTGGTCAACCCAATCCGTTTGCCAAAAACATACGCCGATCGACGGCCATCTCACCCAAGTACGGCACAATGATATTCTACGATCATATTGTGCGCAAGAAGGTATAGAATTATTTCTATATATGTATATATATTCTCAGCTATAAATTCAATTGTACATCAAATCCTATGATATTAGTAAAAGGTACTCTAAGCGCTGGCAAAAGCCCAAGAAAAATAGTATTACAAAGAATATTCTTTCCGATCTCTGAGAAATCGCTCGCCCGTTGTTTAGAATATGTTTAGCACAACAAACAACAGAGGGCGCTCTCTCGACCGCTCTCTGAGAGATTTTGGATGGATCTCATGCTGCTAGATATCTTTTAAAATTAGCATAGTTCAGTTGTTCAGCTTTTATATAGTATGGGCAACATAGCTCATTGTATTGGAGACCTCCGAGCGTCATAGTTGCGTTCTGTGGCATTTTCTTGCCCAGTTTTACATCATCAGTTAGAGAAAAATCAACTTAAAATGTGCCAATAAAATGCCAAAATATCAATAAAATGTGGTTAAAATATTATTCATATGTGCTGCTGCTGCTGCACTGGGCCGCAGCCAGGGAGCAGTTTATGGTGGGTAAGTTCCCAAAAGAAATTCGTAAAAACAAAATAGAGAAAAAAGAAAAATAGAAAACTAGGTCACTTGCATTGAATTTGGCTAAAAGTGTACGCAAATATTTTGTAGGCAGCATTTTCACATCGGATAAGGATGAGGCGGAAATAGCTTTTCGCACCGCTGTGGATCGGGCAAATATATTGGAGCGCAATATAGAGCTAGTGCCAATTGTGGTCTATGCCAATACCGAGGACAGTTTTATAATGGAGAAAACGGGTAAGCCTCAAGTTAGTCAGGCAAATAACCGAATATCTAGACTCGTTTGCTGGCAGTTTGTAATCTGATTTCGCAGGGTGTTATTGCCATATTTGGGCCCAGCACGGGCGGCAGTTCAGGCAAGTTTTCGATGCCGCGACTTCATGGGTTTTTGCGTGGCTCACTTGTAGCATCTTTTTAGATATTATTGCCTCCATTTGCCATACTCTGGATATACCGCACATTGTCTACGACTGGCAGCCACATAATCAGCAATACGAACTCTCCTCGATGACGCTCAATGTGCATCCCGATAATTTACTGCTGGCGCGCGGATTTGCCGAACTCGTGCAAAGTTTCGGCTGGCGCAGCTATACAATAATCTACGAATCGGAGAAGGGTAAGTGCAGCCTAATAATGCACTAACTGATCAAGCCCAAATTTAAAGCTTTACACAGTTGTATAGCTGAGACACTTTAAAAATGGCAATTCCACCCACTCAAGTGAAAAATAGGTGAAATATAGTGTAAAAATGTCGACTTTGACATCGAAACTGGACGAAAATTAAATTTCGAATATTAATCTTCGTTCGTTTTGAGATCGGAAAGCTTCTAGGCTTATTTCTATTGCCTTTCAACAGAGCTGCAACAGCTGCAGGATGTTCTACAAATTGGAGATCCGAGCAGTAATCCGACTACGATTCGACAGCTGGGCCCAGACGACGATCATAGGCCATTTCTAAAGGAAATTAAATTGTCCACCGACAATTGTCTCATATTGCACTGTGGACCGGAAAATCTATTGAGAATTTTGGAGCAAGCCAACGAGCTTAAAATGCTGGGCGAATATCAGGTAAGGATTCCCTATAAGTTTTTTCTTTTGACAAAGATTTTTATTCATTTCACAGAGCGTTTTTATACCCCTGCTGGATACGCACACATTGGAACTTGGTGACATTATGAACGTGGAGGCAAACATTACGACCGTCCGTCTGATGGATCCCACAGACTATCACATCAAGAACGTCGTTCACGACTGGGAGGAGCGCGAGAAGCGTGAAGGACGCTATTTTAAAGTGCTGCCCACACAGGTGAAGACGCAGATGATATTGGTTAACGATGCCGTCTGGCTCTTCTCTAAAGGCCTCACCGAGCTGGGCATAATGGAGGAGCTGACAGCACCGGAAATTGAATGCAAACGCAAGAAGCCCTGGCCACATGGCAGGCGCATCATTGAGTTTATGAAAGCGGTACGATTGAATCTCCAGAGGAAGCTATCAAAACCCTAACTCCACTTAACTATATTGCCGTCCTATAGCGGTCCGAGGAGGTCGCCACGGGTCGCATAGATTTCAACGAATACGGACAGCGCAGTTTCTTCAGTCTGCGCTTCATGGAGATCGATGCTGGTGGCTTCCTGGATCTGGCCACCTGGGATCCGGTCAATGGTTTGGATATGCTCAACGATGACGAAGAGAGCGAGAAGCGTGTGGGCCAAAAGTTATCGAACAAAACGTTCATAATCTCCTCGCGCATCGGAGCGCCCTTCCTGACGATGCGCGAGCCCGAAGAGGGCGAAATATTGCTGGGCAATGCCCGGTACGAGGGTTACTCCATGGATTTGATTGACAATATTGCACGCATGCTAAATTTCAAATACGAGTTCCGGATGTCGCCAGACGGAAAGTATGGTAGCTTGAACAAAGCCACCCAAACATGGGATGGCATCGTGAGACAGCTAATCGATGGCGTGAGTCCAAATATTCATATATAAAATAAAGCAAGAGTCCAATTAGAAACTTGCGGAAGTACTACGACTACTGAATATAAACATTTTTACTGCAAACGTTCCTTTCTAAACTTTCAACTCTTTCCAGAATGCGGATCTGGGCATATGTGATCTGACCATGACTTCATCCCGCCGTCAGGCGGTAGACTTTACGCCGCCTTTCATGAATCTGGGCATAAGTATATTATTCTCAAAGCCACCAATACCACCGACAGATTTGTTCTCGTTTCTGTCGCCCTTCTCGCTGGATGTTTGGATCTATATGGGCTCCGCGTATCTCTTTATATCGTTATTGCTCTTCGCGTTGGCACGCATGGCGCCGGATGACTGGGAGAATCCGCATCCGTGCAAGGAGCCGGAGGAGGTAGAGAATATATGGTTTCTGAGCAATACAATGTGGCTGTCCATAGGCTCCCTTATGGGTCAGGGTTGCGATATATTGCCCAAGTGAGAAAAATCATTTAATATAAATCGAAAAAAAAAACAACTACAACTTCTCTCAACCTTTGCAGGGCCGCCTCAACGCGCCTTGTGACTGGAATGTGGTGGTTCTTTGCACTCATGATGTTGAACTCGTACACAGCCAACTTGGCTGCTTTCTTGACCAACTCCCGCCAAGCCAGCTCGATCAGCAATGCCGAAGATCTGGCTGCCCAGAACAAGATCAAATATGGCGCCTTATTGGGCGGCTCCACAATGGGCTTCTTCAGGGATTCCAATTTCAGCACCTATCAACGCATGTGGACGGCCATGGAAAGTGCGACCCCATCTGTTTTTACTAAAACCAACGACGAGGGCGTGGAGCGTGTGCAGGTAGGTCAGCAACCAGGCACAAGCAAAAAAGTAAAACAACAACAGCAGCGCGCATGGAAACTCGTTTTGCTTGCGCCTTCTGTTAAGATCGTTTGCTATAAAACAGCTTAGAATTCGTGTCCATACGAAATGGCGTGCATGAAAAGGAGACAAATACTGATTTTGTAGCGCGTTCTCTGTAGTCGCCAGTCGTAGCAAGTAAGTCAAGTTAGAAAGCAACAGCAAAACAGAGCGGAGCAATAAGAGTGCGCAGCTCATATGAAACATACATGCAAAGAAAAGAGACGAACATTGCAGCTGCTTTTATTGCGAGCTCCCTATCGTCAGCCATTGTTAAGCAAAGATGGAGAAAAGAAAAATGGTTACGCACAGAATCGCAATTCAGCGCTTTAATATCGTTGACTGTGACGTCACATTGCATCTGCTTAAAATAATGCTCAATAAATATACATATGTATGCATTTAGTATATACATTTTATGACCATCAATATTAGGTTTTATTTCAAAATTGATTGATTTAAAAATATTTGTTTTTAATACTTTCAAGTTTAAGCCATAAAACCACTTACCAGCGAGAATAAATTTAGGTAGATATATATGTACATATGTATGTGTGTATATATACATACATGTGTGTGTATGTAAATTTTACGAAAACGCGCACAATAGTTTTATGTTTGTTTCTTAATAACACATTCTTATGTGTGCATAGGCACGGTGTTCTTTTAACTAAAATTCACAAATGGAGGGCTACATTAATAAATACACTAAATTTATAAAAACAATAAGACTGCACGACATTTCCCGCCACAACTTTGGTTTTGCGCGCGTCCTAAACTAGCTGACATTCTAACAGAAGAAGAGAGTTTTACAGTCGTAAGTTTTGTGCGACAGAGAGAGAGAGAGAGAGAGCGCCAATTTTTCTGTAATTTAAGTGCTCTCCTCACATAATGTGTCTAATAGATCGCTGAATTCTATGTGTGCATGTATGCACAAGCTGCAATTCCCTTTCGATTGATTAGTAATGTGAATTATTAAAAGGGTTTGCCACGAGGCCGTGCAAATAACCCATATTACATGGTTTTATTTTTGTTGAGGGTATCTAAGACGCGGTGCGTTTGCTT
The DNA here is from genome assembly GCF_003285875.2 of Drosophila novamexicana. Classification (NCBI taxonomy): domain Eukaryota; kingdom Metazoa; phylum Arthropoda; class Insecta; order Diptera; family Drosophilidae; genus Drosophila; species Drosophila novamexicana. The sequence goes on from NW_020824787.1 coordinate 8,233,921, forward strand.
TACAAATTTTGCTTTTATCGCACAAAACTGTAAACTCTCTTGCTCTCTGAGAGTGAGAGCGCATAGAAGAAGCGGGCAACAATAAAGAAAACTAAATGCCAAATTGTTGAGCGCGCTTTAGTAGTGCGTATTCTCCCTCTCTAACTGTTCCGTTAGTTTAGTTAAATTTATGTACATATGTATGTAATCTCACAATGAAATAATAAACTTGTTCGAATCGCAGAAAGGGAAAAATCGTTACGCTTTCCTAATGGAGTCCACCACACTGGAGTACAATGTGGAGCGCAAATGTGACCTAATGCAAATTGGCGGCTGGCTGGACTATAAGAGTTATGGCATTGCGATGCCTTTTAGTAAGTTCATTTGCCCCATCAGAGTTCAAAGGTTAAAACTTCGATTCTTGTACAGATTCGCCCTATCGCAAGCAGATTAGTGGCGCCGTCTTGAAGCTGGGTGAGCTGGGAGTGCTGTCCGAGCTGAAAAGAAAGTGGTGGAAGGAGATGCATGGCGGCGGCAGCTGTGGTGGCGACGAGGAAGGGAACGCTGATACGCCCGAGCTGGGCTTGGAGAATGTCGGCGGTGTGTTTCTGGTGTTGGGCTTGGGCCTGTTTGCAGCCATGGTGCTGGGCTGCACGGAGTTTCTGTGGAACGTCAAAACGGTGGCCATCGAAGAGAAGGTAAGCTGTGCTTACGCACTTGATAAATTGACCCTATTGACCCAGCTGCTGTTACAGATCTCGCTTAAGGAGGCGCTCAAGGCGGAGGTGATGTTTGCGCTGTGCATCTGGATAACCACCAAACCGGTGCACGCCAGCGTCGGCTCCAGCAGCTCATCCTCAACGTCTTCAAGCTCGTCATCCAAATCCAAGTCACACTCAACGCGTTCCAAGTCTTTGGCCGTATCCAGCAAGAGTCTAAAAAGCGCCGGTGATCACGAGGCAGAGTCCTCCGTGCACAGCAGGCTTAAGAAGATTGGATCTATGTTTTCGCTTAAATCTCAAAAGGCCTCAACGCCTCCCATTGAAATTGGTTGGAAATCTGATAAATCCACACAAATGAGCATTGAACCCACACCGCCGGTGGAGGAGGAGGAGGAGGAACGTCCACCAGAGCGACGCCATCATCATCATCATCATCATCACCATCATCATCATCAACGTCACCAAGAACAGGAGCCAAATTTGGATCAGCGAGCCAGCAAATTGAGCAATGGAGTTTAAACAGTTCTTAACTGACTTTAGAAACTTACCAAAGAGTTTTTAGGCCATCTGGTTATTTTGTTAATGGAGTTTCTCTATAATTATATAATACAATAATTATGTTATTTAATTCGCTTCTCGAATAGAAAAATTAAAGCTTGTATAAAATCGAAAATTACCAAAAATGCATTTACAAATCATTTTGAATTATAAACAACTCCATTCGATTTATAAACAAAACGCGTAAATGGCTTTAAAACTGTTTGGAATTCGACAAAAAAAAACCTACCCTATAAAGTATTATGTATTTCTAACAATATGATTGATTTTATTATAGCCCCCATTGAAAGTACTTGTACAAAATTCGGTTTTTTTGTAGTTTTTAATATTTTAAATATTTTTTTGTTGTCTTTAATTTGTTTCTGCTTTTGTTTTGGGCATATTGACTTGATTTAGATTTGCTGTTTGTTTGTTTTTCGGTTTTGAACATATTTTTAGATAATTGATTGCGAATCTCAGATTGTATAACTTGTTTAAATCTAATTGTTTCGATATTGTGAATATTTCGGTTTCTTAAACATACATTTTTTTAATACTTAGTTTTTTACTGCTTTTTTTTTATAAATATTTGCAATATTTAATTAATATTTATTGTTACACATATAATATTTACTTGCAAAGCTAATTGAATACGTTTCTTGTTGCTCAGTGTTTAAGGTACATTTAGTTGATTATTTTTCTCTCCAGCTTCTTTTTTTATTTTGGATTTTTTTTGGATTTTTGAGCTTCTTTTGAACTATAACTTATGCACTTAAAGAAAAACGTTGCTTCTCGCCTACTAATAAATATTTATATTATACAAAGTTTTCATAATTGATAAGTGAGAGAAAGAGATAGAGGGAGAGAGAGAGAGAGAGAGAGGGACAGAGCAAAGCTTACGGAATGAGATATTCGGAGGAAGTCTAATTAGAAACTTTAGTTACAATTATATACAAATTGTTGCAAACAAATTAAATTTACAGAGCAAAAAAATTAATGACATATAACTAAAATACTTTTTTTTAAATTTTTCTCTTTCGAGTATTTTGTGTTTTTTTTTGTTTTTTGTTTAAAATTATTTTGTGGTAACTTAGTTAAATTGCTTTAAATATTTTGCTAAATTTTTTTGGGTACGTTTTTTTTTTGAAGATTTTTCAACATATTTTTTGGGTTATTCAGAAATGCAGAGAGCGCGCGCTTTTAATCACACTGTGATTTGTCCAGAAACACAATGTCCCTTTGGCTGTGCCGACGTGGTCGTCAGTCCTTGGCCGTAATTGCCACGGGCGGGAACTGGCGTTCATCGTACAGCTTTGTGGGCGTGTCAATGGCATCACACAGCTTGCGAAACTTGGCGGAATCTACAAAATATAATAATAAAGATGACCATGTGACTTGGTTTGGTTATATTCTAAACTAACCGGACATGGCATCCGCCTGCTCGCCGCGCAGTATGCCCGCATAGCTGTTGTCCGCCACGGGATCTGGATTCTCGATGAGCACACTGGCCGCACAGCTCTTCAGCATGGTCAGCGATTGCTGTGGCAGTGCAGCCGGCAGCGTCTTTGATTGCGTCTTCAGCACGCTTTCGCTCAGCTGCAGTTCAATGACATCCTCCAGGGCGCCGCGCAGATCGTGCACCGCCAGCAGCTTGCAGGCGCCACCGCGCTCCGCATTGAACTCGTGCATATAGAGGAATCCATCCTCGCAGGCAATCAGCAGACGCAGCTCCTTTTGGACGCGCGTCAGCGCGCAGATGTTCTTGAGACCCGGCTGCGGCAGCTGCACCGTAGCAAAGGCGCGATCCTGGGCCAGCACATCGCTCACCTGGGCGGGCAGCAGCAGCGAGGACACCGCCTTGGTGAACATGCCGCCCCAGCTGGCTGCGGGCGTTTCCTCAGCTGCGGCCTCTGCAGCTGCCGCGCTCGCAGTCGCAGTCGCAGTCGCTGTTGTCGTCGTCGCCGTCGTCGTCGTCGTCGTCTTTTCCTTGTCCGATTTGGCAGCCACTTCAGCTGTAAGACAAGCAATCAGTCAATTTTCTGGAATAGATTCTGTTCGGGACTTAACACTCACCAATGGCCTTCAGCTCCGCCACCTCCACGGCCCGGGCATCGATCTTGAAGACATGCACCGTCTCCGTGTTGGAAGAGGCGCACAGATAGTCACCGCCCGCTGCAAATACCAGAGATGCGATGCGCACGCAGCGCTTCACGCCGCGCCTGAACTCCTGCACCCGCTGGCCATTTTTAACGCAGAAGACGCGTATCACAGTGCCGCGCTCGGATGCGGTGGCCAGCAGTGCGCCGCTGGGCGAGAAGGTCAATGCCGAAAGGGGCGTGTCATGCGCCTTAATCGTCATGCCCGTGCGCAGTTTGTGGGCATTGAAGATTCGCAGCTCGCCGCTGGACTGGCAGATGGGGAACGCCAAATGGGAGTTGAGCGAGAGCGCGCACAGGCCCTGTTCATTTGGCGCTATATTCTCAATCGAGTGCAGGATCTTCATGTCGCGTATATCGTGTATGTGTATGCTCTCCGCCAGGCAGACAATCAGACGCTGGCGGTTCATGCGCACGCACAGTATCTCCGACGGATAGAAGCAGTTGCAAATGTCCTGTTTCTTCTTAAAGTGCAGCATCTTCAGGCAGTTGGGCTTCTGTGCGGTGACCAGCACCACCAGTGAACTGTTGAATAGCCGTTCCACAATTCGTATTTGCTCTGTGTTCTCCTTGGCAAAGATCTCCTCGACCTTATCCTGGCCTCCAATCGAGTACAGACGCAGACCAGTGCTGCTCAGCACCGATAGGGAACTGTGGGCGGTAAGTAATGAGATACGCTCAGTATATTAAATATACCATATTTCTTAAACACTACTCAACACTTCTGCTGTAATAATGTCTAATCAGTGTTGCTTAGAATCAAATATTAAGAGTAGCTTAATTTGATTTGCGCCTTAAAATGCGTAAAAAAAAATGGCCAAGTCAACATTTGCCGAATATAGATAAATATCCTGAAACAGGCTTAACGCTGAACACCTATCATTAAACACGGCTTTACAATCTCACATCACATTTATTACTTAATTAGCCCTCTCGGGCTTCCAAAAATTGCCGTAGTGGACGGTATTTCACGTCCCCATGGCGGGGTATTGGTTAAAGTTTTCAACTAGCAATAATCGCACCTCAGTAGAACTTCATTGGTTACGATATCGCCTCTGCGCAAAGATAACCTAACACTGCAAAACAACGACTACTCCATGCGCGTACAGCTACAACCAGTTGAGAATTCTAAGTGGCATACACATAAATATACCAAGCTGTGAAACGTATTGTTGTTGCCAACTGTATAGCATGCTTTTGGGCTGCATTTTTGTTGTTGTTTGTGCGTATTTTGCCGGCAAATGCATCCCTCTTTGTTGTTTTTGTTAATGTATGGAGTAAGGGATGGTGCCGCTGTGGGGAGGGTAGATTGCACTTGAGAGGGTTGTTGGTCAGTGACAGCTGGTTCAAATGCAGTTTAAACAATCTAAACGAGGAGTGAAACTTGGCATTTTTTAAAAGTAAAATTTGAAAAATAAATTTGACTACTTAAAATATTTAATAAAATATTTTTACGATATGCCTGCATTGGCATTCGAACTCGCACAACTTCGCACATTATTGTTTGGCAGCACAGCAAAGCATGTAAAGCCGTTACTAAATATTCATTTAATATAAAAAAATATAGTTATGTGCATTATGCAATTGTTGTTACCAAAAAGGTTAATATATACCAAATATTATTATTGCGTAAATATATAAATTAAATAACAACAAAAGCCGCAGCAACAAGTAGCAGCCGTGCGCTAGAGTGTGACAGCTATATATGACAAAAAATACCAAAAACAAGTAAATACCAGCGTTGTGCTTATTTAGGTCATTTCTTTATTTTGTCTATTCTTATGAGATTTTTTATTTAATTATGCTACACACATTTTTGAACTGAGATCCGGGTATAAGATAGCCTTGCCGCACCTTTACACTTTGTACTTGGTACTTATTGCTAAAAACTCCTAAATTAAATCACTGGGCGACAACTGCGATTCGCCCTCCGCCAAATAGATGTGCATGGCCTTGTGCAGCAATGCGATGCCCAGCTGCTTCTTCTGCTTCATGGTCCAGATCTGGGCCGGTCCATAGTAATCCCCGCGCTTCATGTTCGTCAAGTGCGTGAGGCCGAGGGCGTCTATGATGGAAGCCTCGCGCGTGTACGCATCTGTGGGCAGAATATTGTGGAAAACATGCAAGCACACGACGCCGCTGCCATGCTGCCAAATGTCCAGGATGCGCTGCAGCTTCTTGCTGCCAGCCTTGCCCGGCGGCGGCGGCGATTTGAAAATCTCCGGCATTAGCAGGCAGCGTCCGGCCCGGCCCTTCTTTCCCGTCGCCGGCTGCTGCAGATGGGCGCGCGTATGCTGACGCATTGCATCATAAAGATGGGCATACGGCCGCGAGGATTTGCCCTTGCCCACATAGAAAATGGCATCCAGAAAGCGCGACCAAATGCTTAGCGGATCGAGAAAGCTGCGCTCGCCCGGCAAATTCCTCGAGATGCGCGGATCAATCAACATATAAATGAAACTCTGCTTCAGATGACCCTCGCGCAGCTGCCGTCCACCCGCCGCAGCCGTGGCAAAGTGCGCCGCAGAGGCACACTCGTGCGCCATATACCGCTCGATGTGCTCGAAGTCCGCCTGGGAGCGCAGCGTATGATGCAGCTCCACGGAGTACTTGATCTGCGCCGCCTTCGCGTGCCGCTGCGCCGCCAGCAGAGCGGCCGTGTTCCGCTTGTACTTGATCAGCTGCTTGATGTACAGCCGCTTGGTGGTGTGCGTGATGGGGCCCACGGGCGGGGCGCCCAGCTGTGTCAGTTCCGCACGCAGTGCATCCGTCTCGTAGTCCAGCGGCAGGCTCACATTGGTGCTAGCGCTGCTGTCGAGCTGCAGCTTGGCTGGCGGCGGCGGCGCCAGCCGCTGTTTGGATTTGGTGGGCGGCTTTTCAGGCACATTCTGCAGCAGCTTGGTTTCATAGAAGACTAGGCCATTCTCGTCGTCCGTGTGCACATAGGCTTCGGTCATTTGCAGATAGTAGGACTTGTCTGGCGCGGGCTCTTCCGGGGCTGTGTGGAAGCTCTGCTCCAGCACGCAAGCCTGCGCCACTTGCTCCACAAGCTGGCCGAAGGCGGCGCTGCTGCCTTCAGTTGGCGCCGCTTGCTCCTGCTGCTCGCGCTGCTCATCCGCCTGGCGCAACGCCTGCTGCACATGCTCCTCGAAGCTAAAGTCAGGCTGGGCCATGGCCTGCTCCACCAGCGTCTCGACATGCTCTGTCTGCAGCAGCGATTTGCGTGCACGTGAACGCTCCACCTTGTCGCGCCAGCTTTCGATTAGCGTGCGTCGCCCACAGGACGCCTCCTCCTGGCTGTGCGTCAGTTCTGCCAGATGATCGCGTGTGAGGGTAAACAGATTCACCGACTCCTCCGGGTCGCCGATATCTGGGAACTTGGGCTGCGGCCTGCCACGCCTGTGCGTTATATTGATGTAGTAGGGCGAGGTAACGTCATGGTTGTACTTGATGCCCGACTTGGGCGTCGCATGCTGCTGCTGTTTCTGCTTCTGCGCCTGCTTCTCCCTGAGGATGTGGTCGCGCATCAGCTGCAGCACCTCGAAGTGGCACTCGTCAATGGCATAGTGCACGGCCAGCTTGTGCTCGTCGTCCTCGATGTCCGGCCGGGCGCCGTGCTCCAGCAGCAGACGCACCAGCTCCACCCGGCCATAGATTGCGGCTATGTGCAGCGCCGTCATGTTGCCGTCGCAGCGCACATTCACGTCCAGCTGGTCGCTGGCGAGGAAGCGTTCCAGTATGCGCACGGCCAGCTGCTCGTTCGGCATGCCGCACACGTAGTGCAGCGGGGCGATTCCGCGCTCGCAGGGCACAATTCCGGCATTGATGGTGTTTCGGTCCAGCATGGAGAATATGTCCGATTCGTTCTCGTCCTCGAGTGCGTCCAGCAGCGTCAGGGCTAGGAAATTGGCGCGCTGCTCCATTGCATGTAGCGATTGATTTTTCACACCCTTCAGGTATTTAATTATCCAATTATTTTCCAATTTCCGCGTTTTCAATGTCAAATGCAGTTTGTTTTGTTGTTGTTTATGTTTTGCGTGCGCTTGCTGCGATCTGGTATTTTTTTGTTTGGTATTTATTTTGTGCCTAACACTGGCACACTCAGTCAGCGGCGTCAGTGTTGCAAAGCGTTCGCAAGAGCGCTCAGTTTGAATACAGCTAAAAAAATCTTTTGATTTGCTTTTATTGTTTTCTTTTTTTTTGCACTTAATTTTATGCACAACCGTTGTTGGCCATGGAAACATTTGTGCTTGATATTTATGTCAAATTATATTTCAGGCACGTTTCTTCATATGAGAGCAGCAAATCTCATGCTGAGCGCAACACGTGTGTGCTTCGACTCAGACGAGGCTTTCTTAGTTTTTTTTCTTGCTTCTTTTTGGGAATCAAAACTAGTTTCTCGGCAAAAAGCGTCGTCGCAAAAGGGGCTCAAGGTCACACTCAGCTGCATGAGACCCAGACCCCTTTTGCAAACCGATAACACGACGGCCTTGTTTGCGGTTTTTTGTGTTGTTTACTAACAACTAACTAAAGCTTGGTATTACACATGATTAACAATAATATTTGTGTAAAATTGTGAAATGACGCACTCGAATCACAGCCGTAAAACGCATGATAAAAACACAATCGACTCATAAATTTAAAGCTCTGCCAAAAGTGCACGGGCAGGTTCATTCGCATTAAATGCAAAAGAAGCAAGCCGAAGCTTGAATACACTTTGCTTATGTGCGAAAGAGAGTCATTAACTTATCGAAAGTAAATTGAGTTACGAACTGTCTCACAACCTAAAAACTCTTCAGATAGCGTATAAGCAGGGTATATAAAAGAAAATAAAGCGAAAAGGCAAACCGCGTAAACAGCTGGTGTAAACAAAAACATGAAAACAAAAATATTATGAAATGCTAAACTGCACTATTCAGTGGCAGCTTCTCAACACGTGTTTTTTTATGCCTTGCTGTTATCAGTCCCCCCCCCCCCCCCCCCCCCCCCCCCCCCCCCCCCCCCCCATGCACCAGCACCTGTGCCCTTGAACTTGACAATCAAATGCAAGGGAAATGTCTAATTAGTTTTTTTTGTGCGGTGCATTCACCCGCGTCGCGCTTTTAAAAGCTAATTGATTCGTTCTGATTAGAAAGCGTTTGCATGCTATCTCTTTTTCGCTGCTTGAGCTCTTTGTTCTCGCTTTATGACGCGCGACTATCAGGTTTGTTTGTTGGTGTGCGTTCGTTAATGTATGTATGTACGCATACATACATACATGCTTTAAGTGTTTTCTTTTTCGGATTTTCGCAATAAGCAGCAATTTATTGATTGTTTTTGTTGTTGCTGCTCTTCTGTGTGCGTCACTTGCACTTTACGCGGGGACACAGCATGGACAGTGTGAGAAAGAGCGAGAGAGAACGGGAGAGCAGTCTAATAGTTTTGTGTTAGCATGTAACGGTGGTTTTGCCAGTAAGCTAACCTCAATATGACATCAGCTGAGCAAAAATAAACAATCTTTGACATACAACAACAAATTTCAAACTAATTAAACGAGTTTATTCAGTTTGCAAGTCACAAAAGCAGCAGCAGCAGCAACAAAACAAATAAAATAATATATACATATAAAAAGAAGACAGCATCAGCTGTTGCGCATTTACAGTACGTGTGTGTGTGCTTGTGTGGGTGTATTGGTGCATTCAAGCTAATTACACTGTCTAGAAAAACGAACCATTCGAGCCTTAACATTTTTTGTAAATGTTAAGATGATGTCAGATTTACTTTGGCTTAAATGGACCCAATTTGATAACAATAAATATTAATAACCAATCACTTGTAGCTTATTTGGTGATTTACCGTGTTGGCTAGTGTTCTTGACTAGTTTACCATTACCTATATTTCATAATAAATGTATGCATGTCATTCTTATTAGAACTGGTTGTTTGCATGTTCTAATAAGCAAAACGACGCCAATACACGCTCGCATACACATGCACACACACACACACTCTGACACACACACATTCGTACTGATAGGCTCTGTTACAGTTCAGCTATTAGCTGCCATTGTTTCCGCTGCCGTCACCGCCCCCGCTCCCAGCAGCTGTACGCTTGTTTACTTGTCTCGTTTGTCGTTGGGTGTATCTGAGAGATTTTTTTTTGCTGCATTTTTTTTTTTTTTGCCACAATGACCTTTATTATATCGAAGGAATATGTCTATTGGTGTTTGTTGAGGGGAGAGATATGGTACTTAATTTATTGTAACTTACGTAAAATCCTGGTTAAAATTCATTTGATATGCTGCCATTTTAGCAATCTGTTACAGCTGTTTTATCAATGTTAAATATCGTATTTCACACACTTTCACTTGCGTTTTGATTTTTCGTTTGCTTTAATTCGATTTTGATTTAATTATTTATTGCTCTTTTCACATTGAAAAACGCAAAAATACACAAAGAGATAACACTGTATGTTGATATTTTAAATGTTAAGCTACAAATTCGATTTTCAACCTTGTTTTTGTCCGTCTTTGTTGTTTTTCTACGCTCTTCTTATTTGCTTCTGTTACATTTTCAAACAAATGTTAATATACTAATGCATAATTGAGCTGTTCAGCACCAATCGAGTAGTTTCGTTAAGTGAGTAAAGTTTGCTCATCACTAGTGTGGGTAAATTGTCCGACCACCACAGTTTATCGGTCGCCTATCGGTTCTCATGCGTCGAAAAATAAAGTAATAGTATAAAAGTAATTAAAATTATGCTTAATTCGTGCAATAAAACTCTGTGCATTAAGTGTACTTGAAGTTAAAACAAATGCTGTGCGTTCTTTGTACTATTGTTGCTATTTTGCAAGTTTAGTTTACAAGATTTTGAGGCCCTTACACATTTTTTCAGCAGACGCATGAAAAATGGCGGCGTCTTCAGCTACGGCTGAATGTAAAGAAGAATGTAAAGATAAAGATGACGATGCATTAACCACAACGCTACATTCATGTGCAAACGATCCAGATTTTGCGGTAATTTGTGCATTTTTGCAAAAATTTGCCAAAGATTTGGGCTTGGCTTTGCCAAATTTCAAGCATTTGCAGGAGTGGTTGACAAACAACGATGAAGGTACGTATGTATGTATGTATGTGCGTGCATATGTGTGCAACTGTGTGAGTAGTGTATATGCGCGTGTGTGTGTGCAATTTAGAGAGAGCGGGAGAGAGAGAGCGAGCGAGAGGAATGCTTGCTTGTTTGTATTATTGTTTGGTATGGAGCAAAGCGGAGACCGTAAAAAATGCAGCTGAAAAAGAAAACAAAAACAAAAACAACAATCAAAACATTTCGATTAACTTTGCACACATACACTGCTTTTCTCTTTCAGTGGCCGAACTGCGCGATCTGCACATTAAGCTGTTGCGTAAAACACGCAAAACGGTGCACGAAAAAAGTTGGGAATCATCGGTAAGCAAATTCTGTTTCGGCTACTCCCTGCAGGATGCCTGGGAGATTGAGCGATTCGGCTATCGCAACTCCAGCCTGAAGGTCAAGCTGCGTATCCTACGCGTGAGTATCAAGACGGGAGAGGAAGTTTGCAAATCAATTTCCTTCTTCAATTCAAAAGTTTGATATTAATCCTTCAATCCTTTGCTTGCAGGAACTGCTTGAGAGCCAATTCGAACGTAATGCCAAATTTCGTGCGAATATTCTAACGCAAAATGCGAGCACATTGCGTGCACAGCCAATAGGGCGTGATCGTTTGGGCCACGCGTACTGGCTAACACAGGATGGCGACTGCAATTTGCGCATTTATCAAGAGCATTTGGACGAGGAGATATGGCAGGTGGTGGCCACCAATCGAGATGAATTTGTGAATTTAATTGCACGCCTGCGCGGCAACGAGGTGGTGCTGCCCTCCAAGGATATCGGCGAGGCAGATGAGGATACCACAAGCAGCAGCAGCAGCAGTCACAATGCACCGCCGCCAGCTGCAACCACAGAACAGCGGTCGGAACAGGATGATGATTCGCACGAGGCGAAGGTGCCCAACTTGAAGATCAAGCTGCGCACGCCAGAGCAGCAGCAGCAGCAGGAGCAACCGGAACCGGAACCGAAGCCCAAGAAAGTCAAGGTGAGTATATAAGCTGAAATTTACCAAAATACTCTAATTACCCAACAATCCATTGCAGCCACTGCTAATTACACAGGCCAAACTGAGCGGCTCGCCAGCGCCGGCTAAGAAGAGGCCTTTGGAGGATTCGGACGGTAGTCCACCTTTGGCGTCGGAGGAACAGCATAAGAAGCAGCGACCCACACTGTTGGACACAAAACGTATTAAGAAGCCAAGTCGCTATGAGAGCACCAAATCCGAAGATGACAACGAAGTCGACTCGGAAGACTCGGAGCTGGATGAGGGCGAGGAGGAGGAGGAGGAATCGCTTGACGGCGAAGAAGAATCCCTTGATAGTGCTGCTGCTGACGAGGATGAGAACGAGCGAAAATTTAACGAAGACGATGAAAATGATGAAGATGACGACGATGATGAGGATGAAGATGAAGATGACGAAGTCGGCGAAGCCATTGAAGAGCCCACGTTAATAGTTCGAGGCCAGGGAGCCGGTCGTGACTGCCAGGCATTGCCCGAATATGTACAGTTTCTTAGCGACTTTGCAGCTAATGAGGAATTGGATGCGCCTGTGGGCGAGACAATCGTTGAACCGCTCTACTATGTGCTCGGCTCAGGCAGCGGCGCTGAGTGCCTGGTTGGCAATGGCAATACTGAAACCAATGCTGAGGAGGAGCCCGCAGCAAAGACCGAGCCAAAGGCGACGTTCTTTTTCGGCGAGCCAGGCTGCCTTAAACTAAGTCCCATAAAACAGACGCCAAAGCAGGAAACAAAACGCAGCATATTCGATAGCATAGGCGAGCCAGAACCAGAGCCAGAGCCAGAAAAAACCAATGGAGAAAGCCTAAAGCCGGCAGAAAACGAAAAGAACGTGGCGCCAGTGCTCAATGGAAATGAATCACCGGAGCAGCAGCAAGAGCTGGAAACAAAACTCCAGCCTAGCTCTGAAAGTGGCAAAGTTGTAGCTGAAGAAAAGGAGTCAGCACCAGAGCCAGTCGAAATTGCGACTGAAAAGCCGAGTGCAACACAAGGAATCTCAAATGAACAAAAGGAGGAAAAGCCTGAAAAATCCGAAGAAAACGTCGAGCAAGTGTACAAGGTGCGGCTAATAGAAACGGCAGACGAAGCGCTAGAAATTGTTAAGAAAAGCATTAAAACCGAATCAACAATAGAGGCAGATGAATCGGAGTCCAGAAAGAAGCTTCAAACTGTAGCTGAAAAAACGGAAGATATTAAAAAACTAAACACAAATCATGCTGACAAAGAAGAAACGCCCAAACCCATAAAAGAAGAAACGGCAGCGGAAAAGCCCGAAGAACCTGCAGCTGAACCAGCTAAAGAAACGCTGGAAAACAATACGAAAACGGTTGCAAACGAACAAACTGAGCCACAGCAGGCAGTTGCAATTATCAGCGAATCTGTTGAACCAGCTGCAAATGGAGCAAAAATCGTTGAAGCCGACGTAACCGCTGCTGCTGCGGCTGTTGCTGAAATATCAATACCTGCTAGTGAGCCGGTTGCTGAGAGTGGCAACGACAAAAAGTTAACGCAGACAGTACAAAGTGAATTGCCTAGCACCTCGAGGGTCGTAAACCCAACAGATAATCAAAACGTCAAGCCTGAAAAGCCTGTAGAAAACAAATCCCTAGAGCCGAGCTGTGAAGCAAAGGCAACCAAGGACAGCAAGCCAGATATTGTAGGATCAAGTGTTGCGCCCGCGAGCCAGGACAGAAAACTAATGCTGCTGCCCAACCGCAAGCGTCGTCTGGCCGAGTTTGCAGCGCCTGCAGCGCGTCAGTCCACTTCCGAAAGCGAACTGGACGTACATGGCGAGCTTCAGCTGGAGGATGAGCAACAACAGCACTTGGATACCTTGGACAACGATGACGATTTGGATATTGGCGGAAAGCGAATCAAGATGCGCCCAAAGATCACCAACGTTGAGGTGCGTCGCAAGGTGGAGGCGCAGAAAACACAAATCGAGGAGACCACCTCCTCGAGCGGCGAGGAAGATGCGCGCAGTCGCCGCAAGATCATTGCGCCCAAACGTCACCTGGAGAAGCCCAATCCGGTTAAGCAAAAGCCCACGCTGGCCGAAATCATCGAGAAGAAATTGAAAAAGACGCCAGAAAAGCCAAAAGAAGAACTGCCCGAGCAGCAGGCGCCGCCACCGCCACCGCCGCATCCGGCGACGACGTCAACGACGACGACGCAGCCAGTCAACGAGATCACGCCGCCCGCAGCAGCAAAAGTCGAGCCAGTGCCCTTTACACCGCCCAAAAAGTCGCCCATTACGAAGCCACTGAAAAAGAATTTGCTTACCCAAATGCGTCAGGAGGAGAGCGACGAGGAGGCCATACCCAGAAAGCGCACCAACAGCGAAACAGTTGTCGCTCCGGTGACAGCTAACCCAGGCTTAGAGTCCACACTGCAACGCAAACGGCGCAGCAGCGAGGAAGCCAAGGAGTCCAAGGAGGCCAGTGCTGGCGAAGAGTTGCCCGCAATTAGCGAGAAACTCAAGCGCAACAATGATCAGCAATTTCTCGATGAGGAACCGCCCACATCAGCACCTCAGGAGTCACAACCAGTGAAGCAGACAACATCACAGCCGCCGGTTAAGCAAGCAACACCTCCACCCGTCAAGCAGGCAACACCTCCACCCGCCAAGCAGGCAACACCTCCACCAGTCAAGCAGGCAACACCGCCTCCCGTGAAGCAAGCAACACCTCCACCCGTGAAGCAAGCAACACCTCCTCCCGTGAAGCAAGCAACACCTCCTCCCGTAAAGCAAGCAACACCTCCACCCGTCAAGCAGGCAACACCTCCACCTATCAAGCAAGCAACACCTCCACCCGTCAAGGAAGTTGCATCTGTTCCCGTGAAGCCAGCAGCAGCTGCTTCTGTCAAGCAGGAAACGCTACCAGTCAAAAAAGCAACAACCCCTCCCGGTAAGCAAGCGACGCCACCATCGGTTAAAAAGGAGGCGCAGCTGGTCAAGCAGGCAACACCACCAGCTGCTAAGGAGGATACGCCACCACCAGCCGAAGCCTTGGGACGGCGCTCTGGACGTCGCGGTGGCGCCGCAGTAGTCTATTCGGAGCTGCCGCAGCCCAAGCGAACCAGGGGTGGCCCCAAAGAAAAGCCCGTCGTTGAAAACAAGCAGCATATCAAAGAAGATCCACTCAAAACTGAAAAGGAGCCCCAGGAGGAGGTAAAGGACGAGGCGGAGGAGCAACCACAAACAGTTAAAGCAGTCAAATCGGCAGCTAAAACAAAGGAGGAACCCAAGGAGGAATCCAAAAGTGATCCACTCGCTGAGGAGGAGCTAACGATCAAGGAAGAGAGTAAAACCAAGGCAGAATCTGAAGAGCCAGCGGAAAAACCAAAGAGTTTAGAGCCCAAGGAGGAGATTGCAAAACCAGCTGGCGTGGGGCGTGGCCGTGGTCCGCGCAAAAAGCGTGAGGTGGACACCACGAACATAATTGACACCAACGATTCGGAGACGCCGGTGCGTCAATCGCGTCGCATAGCGCAACAGAAGATCAAGGAAGAGGCAGAGCGACGCAAATTGGAAGAAGTAGCGTTGCGCACCATGAAACAGCAGCTGAAGAACAAGAAGAAGGCCGAGAAGGAAGCGGATCCCACAGTGCTAGAGCCCTCGGCAGAGTCTGAGTCCTTCGAGTCGGCCAGCGAGGCCGAAGAGACCAAAAAGAAGATCAAGAAAAAATGCCCCGGCAAGGATGGCTGGTCCTCGGACTCCGAAGAGCAGGCTGAAACCGAGGAGGAGGAGGAAGAGCCACCACACTATGAGACAGATCCCGGCTCGCCGCTCTTTAAATCCGATCATGAATTCTCACCCGAATCGGAACTGGAGGACGACAGCCAAGTGGTGCCCATGAAACGGGCTCGCACATTGCGCAAAGAGAACGCCGACGATAATGAGGATTACGCAGCCGCCGCAGATGCGGACGAAGCGTGCCAGAAGTGCGGCAAATCGGATCATCCCGAATGGATTCTCTTGTGCGATACGCCCGGCTGCAACAAAGGCTATCACTGCTCCTGTCTCAGTCCCGTGCTCTTCTACATACCCGAGGGCGATTGGCATTGTCCGCCCTGCCAGCAGGAGCAGCTCATCGTTGCTCTCGAGCAGAAGCTGCAGCAGTTCGATGATCTGGTTGCTCGCAAGCACCAGGAGAAACTTTTGGCAGAGGAGGCGGTGGTAAGATTATCCTTCACGTACACTCTTACATTATTTTGGTTGTTTGAAAGTCTTGGATCCCAAATGAGGATTACTTCCAAGAAGCTAACATTCCTTTTCGATGTTCATGAAATCAATTATTACTTAGTATGTACCCTAAGAGAGGGTATTCAAACTGACGACTCCACAAAACATATGATCTCAACGAAGACCGGAATCGATGTAGCTTGTCCGTCTGTCTTCTTCGAACCTGTTGTGTCCGTCCGTCCGTATGTAGAAACGCTAAGATCTCAGAGTCTGCAAATCACATTTTCCCATCTAGGAAAAGTGCAGTTTGGTGATAACGATCCATATTTACGAAATCGATAAAAATAGATATCAACCTTCCGTTTTATGGTATATCCCGCTTAAGAGCTCTTGTTTGAGGAGCTACAGACATCAAATTTGTCTTTCTATTGCACAGGTAGATGAAGATTGTAGCAAATCATCAAAAGCTCACTATATTTTCATCAAATCGATAAGTATCGATTTCAGATTGGGTTCTTTCAATTATATCTCGGAGCTTATAAGAGATAAAGGCACCCAAAAATCGAATTCTTATAGCTAGAGTCTTACGCTTTGGTATATGCACGCTTTTGGGTGTCAAAATTAGGCTCTTAAAAATTATTCAATAATGCGTTTCCCATTAATTGGGCCGAGGGGAGAAAGCATAAATTGCTGCGTGTGTGTGTTTGTGTGTTTTGCGCCTATATGCATGAAAGGATATGGAAGGATGTGGAAGGATGTTGGAATGTTTCGAAGTGTCCAAGACGGAAACGCACACCAAAATATGGAAAAATAGCTCTTTGTATGCGTAAAAGTTAATAGGAATGCACATTGAGGTAATTTAGGCCTGGAACAGGATATTTTTTAGACTCGCCCCATTTCAATGGAATCGTAAAGGAAACTTAGGAATCTGCAGTTGATAGAAACCAAGCTCCCTACCACTTTACTGCTTTAATGCTTTGACTCATATAAAATCCTAACCTGTTAGCGCCAAGCGGAAGCCGCAGCAGCTGCGCGTACCGCCAGCGAGCTGGAGGAGCGATCCAATGCGAAGAAGAAGGATGACAAAGATGATGACGAGGACGATGAGGATGACGATGACGATGATGATGACGACGATGACGATGGCGATGGTTCCAGCAAGGCCAACAAGCGATCCAAGCCGGAAAAGACGAAGAGACGACGCGGAGACGGACGCAGCAATCGGCGAGCAGCTAAACGCGGCACGCGGCGCCGTCGCGGTGGCAAGGACGACGCATCGGACAGCGGCAGCAGCGCCACAAAGAGCGGCAAACAACAGTCGGGCGGCGCGGGAGGCGCACGCTCGGGGGGCAGCTCCAGCAGCAGTTCCAGCAGCAGCAGCAACAGCAGCAGCTACTCGGACTCGGACGATGAGCCCATCTACAAGCTGCGCAAGCGTCGGCAGATCAATGTCAGCTATCGGCTCAATGAGTACGATGATCTGATCAATTCGGCGCTAAAGAAAGAGATGGACGAGGTGGCGGGGGCTGGGAATCTGGGCAGGGGCAAGGACATCAGCACCATCATCGAGGCGGACAAAGAGAAGACGCGACGCAAAGAGGAGGGCGACGATCAGTCCGAGGAGGGCGTTCAGGCGCAGGTCAAGGCAGCAAAAACCACGTCCGACACGCAGCACAAATCCAGCAACGAGGATGACAGCAACGACGACAACGAGGATGAGCAGCCACTGAAAACGGTTGGCAAGTCCAAGAGCAAGGCGGCTCAGCCGGTCAAAAAGAAGGCACGTAAGCTGACCACACTGGATGTTAGCTCCGAGGAGGATCATGGCAGCGATGAGGACTTTAAGACTTCGAGTTTCTCTGACGAGGATAGCTCGCAATCTGCCTCAGATGATTCCGATTCCAGTCTGGAGGTTTATCGCCGGCCCGGGCGTGGCAAAAAGCAGCGCAAGGCAGCCCGACGTGCGGCACGTGAGCGCCGCAAGGATCGCAAATTTGTGGTGGAGGAGAGCGACGAAAGCGACGAGGAGGAGCAACGACAGCAACGCTCCAAGTCCAGCAAATCACAAAAGAAGAAAAAGAAAGAGGATTCCGACTACACGGAAACGGAAACCGACGACGATGATGACAACGGTTCCGAGTTGTCGGAGAACATGGACAGCGCTGATCTGTGCGATGACACGACCAGCGAAAGCGAGGACGGCGCCTGGCATCCATCGAAGCGCAAGAAGGCAGCCGCCGCCAAGAAATCCTCCATGGCCATTGCACGCAAGTCGCCCAAATTGAAGAAGCCCGCCAACAAGAAGACCAAACAGCTCGAGTATTCGGACGATGACATCAGCGAGAGCGAGGAGGAGGACGAAGAGGATGATGACGATGAAGTCCAGATGGGTGCCAATGGTGCGCCCATGTCGGGCAAAGGTTCCGGCAAACAGCCGCGTTCGCAGCCCTTAAAAAAGACGACAACAACGACAGCAACGTCGGCGCAGGCGCAGTCGTCCGGCAAGGGCAAGGGCAAAGGCAAGGGCACTAAGAAGAAGAAGAAGGCGGCTTCCTCGGACGATGGCGGCGGCGGCGGCGGCTCCGATGAGCGTACGCGTACACGAGGCCGTCGCTATGCCTACATTGAGGACTTTGATGACGACAGCTCCGATGGCGGCATCAAGCCGGGTGTACAGCGACCGGATACACCGCCCGAGGAGCGTCAGAAGTTCATAGAAAAGCAGGAGGAGATCAAGCGCATGCTTGCCGAAAAGAATGCCGAGGGCGCCAAGCTAGCGGCAACGCCACGCCTAACCCCCATCAAGGGCTCAACAGCAGCAGCAGGCGCAGCAGCAGCAGCCGCTTCCCAGCAGCTGAAGCAGCGCACGCCCAGCAAAGCAGGCGCTACTCCTGGTGCAGGTGATTCGCTGTCTACGGTGCCGTTGTCTGTGATACGTCAGGCCAAGGTGCTGGACATTGATTATCTGCATCGCAAGGGCGAGGCCATTGATGATCTAGACGATGTGGACTCGGAGCTGGATGATGCCGAGCTGCCCGACTTGCCCGAGGATATGGAGGATGCCATTGCGCGTATGGTGGTCGAGCAGTTAAGTTCGGAGTCATCTGTGCGTGACCTGCCGCCACCGGACGAGGTGTTGCGCCATGCCACGCCAGCCAAAGCGAAGGTGACCAAACAGATGCCAACAACGCCGCCGGAGACTTTGCCCAGCGCCTCGGGACTTCAGGAGCCGATGCGCAAACGCTTGCCCATGCCCACAATGCATCCGCCGCTTCTGCGTCATCAGTTCTCGCCGCATGGTCCACCAGGTGGGCTGCCCGCCTCGCTGCTGCCGCCGCCGCCGCCAGGCCAACAACAACAACAGCAGCAGCCGCCACCAGGCATGCATCCAATGCTGCAGCGGCACTTGGCACCGCCGCCGCAGGCCATGCAGCTGCTGCAGAATGCTCTCTCAGCGCCGCTGGGCCAGCCGTTGAGTCGCGCGAACTATGCGCCGGCACAGCAACAGCAACCGCTGTCGGCCATGCAGCGTCTGCCCTTGGGCATGTCCATGCCGGCTGCTGCAGCAGCGCATCTGATGCAGGCCGCCGCTGCAGCTGCCAATGTGCGTCCGCCGGCGCCGGCGCCCGATTCCAAGCCGCGTGGTCGTCGAAAAAAGGTCACGCCACTGCGGGATCAACTGCAGAAGCAGCAAACCGCTGCCGCTGTCACCGCCGCCACATCCTCAGTGGGCAACGAAAAGCCAGCAGCTTCGGGTAAGGCGCCCCCGCCGCCGTCGTCGCTGCCAGCGCCGCCACAGCTCTTCAAGCCACACGAGGATGCGCCGCCGTCGGTCAACGTCTCGCAGGCTTCTGTCATAACGCGCATGCCCATGGCCTCGCTGCTGCCGCCGGCGCACGCACGCGGACCACCACAACCGCCGCCCGGCGCTGGCATGTATCCGAGCAGCGCGGAACTGGCACGTTTCTATGGCCAGCCGCTGCCGCCGAGCTCCGCATTGCGGCCCACCTATGGCGCTCCGCCGCCATTGCGTGGTGCTCCGCCGCCCACGTCGACTGCGGCGGCACCGCCTGGCAGTGGGCCCAATGCACGTCCGCCGCCCTATCTGCACGGCCCGGAGCATCATGGCGGTCCACCGCCGCCTGGCTCCCTGGCCAGCGTCTATGGCGCCGGTCCGCCACCGGCGCGGCATGCTTCACCGCATCTAAATCCCTACAGGTAGGTTGAAGACTGTCAGCTAAGTTTATATTTCCGTTCTAATAATATATTTTGCTTATAGAGCACCGCCTATTTATGGGAATCCCAACTATCCGCCGCGCGTGGCACCGCCCGGCAGCGCCAATATGCGACCTGGCCCTGTCGACTATGCAGCCGGTGCGCGTAAGTAGCACAATATGTGAATTACTAGCTCAATTCTAAATCAATCTTTAACACTATTTAGGCGGCTATCCACCCTATGGCTACTATCCACCACCATTGAGCACACCGCCGGCGCATGCTGCTGCGCCCAGTTCAGTGATTGTCAGTGCGCCGCCGCCTCCGCCGCCTGCCACGCCCACAAATCATTCAGTATCCGCACTGACGCGCGGCAAATCGCCAGCACCAACAGCAGCGCCAGTTGTTGCGCCTCCTCCTGCCGCAACAGCACCACCGCCCACACCGCCAGCCGCCGTCACGCCACCGTCGGTGATAACCAGCAAGAAACTGATCACACTGGAGGCCTACTCCAATACCAAATCGCCGCTAGCTGAAACAACAACAACAACAGCGGATTCGCCAGCAGCCGTGGCCGAGGAGGACTCCAGCTCGGCGCACGGCAGCAGCAGCACCGCCGCCGCAGCGAACAGCGTGGGCGGTGGTGTCGGCGAGTTTAGCGGCCTGGTGAGCTACTTTAGCTCCCAGCAGGATGATTATGATACATAACAAACGCCGGCAACCGCCCAAGCTTGTATATAATGTAGTTGATCTATATAGAAATGTATAATGTGTAGAGTATGCGAATGTCCTATGCTAAAGGGGGGCATGTGGCTAGCCCCCGTTTAAGGCGACTTATTGAAAATTTCAATCCTCACACACAAGCACACACACACAAATACACACCTACACACACGCAATCAAAAAGTGCATATATATATAAAAGTAGCGTAGAGTCTTTTACAACAACAAAAAACTATGGGAAATTTGTCAACTCGTTGGTTTTTTTTTTAATTAAATTAAATATATATTTATTTTAAGTTTAGGCTCCTATTTACTTGACCCTATGCTCTACGTGCTCCTAGAGTCGCTTCAACAACAGCTACAACAACTTAAGTATTTTAGTTTAATTGTATAGTACGATATATGCCAGTTCGATTTGTTAATGTTCGATTATTGGATCGAGCGATATCAATTATAGAAGCATTGCAAAACAATTATGATAATAATTTATATATATATATATATATATATATATATATATATATAAATACCTACTACACCATTACCCCATATGATATATGCGTATATATAGTAAACTAAATTAAACTAAACTACAAAATAACTAACAGTGCATATTATACAAAAAGTTAATTTACTTAACAACTATGGATAAAGTGACGTATACTACAAATGAAATTAAAGAGAAGCAAATCATCAAATAAATCTAATATTAGTTGAATAAAAACATTAAAACATATTTGCCAGCTTTCTAGAGGGTATTATAATGTGTAATGCATAGAAGGAGACACTTCCTTAATTGTATATACATATTTATATTCCTGATCAGTATCAACAACCGTATCGTTATAGTCATGTCCCTCTGCTGCTTGTAATATTTGGTCGAAAATTGAGCTCTTGTACGAAATTATCTTTTAACTAAACTTTTCATATAATTATTTCTTTACACTCCTTGCATATCTGCTTCATCTTATCTTAGGAATAATACGTTGAAAAATTAGTTTCTGTATAAAAAACATATTTGTTTTTTAATATCTCGAAAAAAAACTTGCAATCTTATCAATATCAAGCGGCTATCATATAGCTCTGCAGGAAAGATCGTTCAAGAATTGAGATGTGTTAAAAACTTTTCTGCTCTTTACAAAATTCCGCATTTATGAGCTGCACTGCTTGTACTATCCTAACAGCAAATCCGTGTCAAATCGGTTGACTATATCAGATGGTTCCTTTAGGGGCAACTGGTCAAAGTCGAAAACATCTTTTACAAAGCTGATATAAAAGGGTATTTAAACTTCGGCATACCGAAAAGGTCATTAAACATTCATAAAAAAGTCTTTATTATAATTCAATCAATCAATTTTTTTTAAACCTTATTCAATTCATTAAATTAATTATGTTCTTTAAAGATACATTAACTGCAGAGTTCTGCAGTTGATCGCATTGTAAGATGAACTGAGAAACATTTTTAATTTCGACCTTAACATGTTTCGTCTTTCAAGACATGGTTTATTTCTGGCTTGCGTTTGTTAACATTGACAAACCTACTCTAATTTATTTAATGCATATGCATTTGCTGATACTAACAAAAAGCAAGCTAATCAGCGCGTTTTACGGACAAAATGACTGTGCACAACATTTAGACAATGGAATCTGGTGTAAAACATTTGCCCAACATCAGCTTTCAAATTTGATTAAATGTATGCATGCAGGTTAGCTTTAGTTTTCGGATCTTTTGTTAACAACTCGCGCCCAAAAGTTGTTCCAGTTAAATGCAATAATTTAAACTCAGAGAAACTTAAAAGTATTATTAGTTATTTATTGAATTTATTTGGGCGAGTCTTGAAGTATTTTATGATTTGAATATTGATTTTTAGGTATTGTGTTATTTTTTTTCTCACCTTGCACAGCATCTCAAAAAATGTATAATTTTTATACCCTGAACCCATTAAAAATGGGAATAAGGGTATATTGTATTTGTGCGAAAGCCAAATGTATGTAACAGGCAGAAGGAAGCATCTCCGACCCCATAAAGTATATATATTCTTGATCAGCATCAATAGCCGAGTCGATCTAGCCATGCCCGTCTGTCTGTCCGTCTGTCTGTCCGTCCGTCCGTCTGTCACTATGTATGAATGAGATGTAGGTGCTCCTAGCTCCCGCGCAGATCGAGTTTGTTTCCGATAATCGATAACTTACTCCGTTTCCAAGCAATCGATAAAAATCGATATCGATATCCTGTTTTTTGGGCAATTTTGGTAAATAATAAGAACTAGAGTCACCAAACCTGACATATAGCTTCTAAAATAGCATATATTTATGATATAGGATTTTTCATCATGGTTTTCCCTCTAGATTAATCTGGCATTCAAATCTGAACACCTATTTTTTAGTCGAAATTCATGTCCAAATCTTACCCCAAGATTCGTATATAGACATTGGTCAAAAATTAACAGCCCCATAACTCGGTCAAATCTCATCCGATTTCCACGAAGTTTGGCTTTTTCTTCATGGTTTTCCCTCTAGATTAATCTGGCATTCAAATCTGAACACCGATTTTTAGTCGAAATTCATGTCCAAATCTTACCCCAAGATTCGTATATAGACATTGGTCAAAAATTACCACCCCCATATCTCGGCCAAATCTCATCCGATTTCCACGAAGTTTGGCTTTTTCTTCATGGTTTTCCCTCTAGATTAATCTGGCATTCAAATCTGAACACCGATTTTTTAGTCGAAATTCATGTCCAAATCTTACCCCAAGATTCGTATATAGACATTGGTCAAAAATTACCACCCCCATAACTCGGTCAAATCTCATCCGATTTCCACGAAGTTTGGCTTTTTAATCATGGTTTTCCCTCTAGATTAATCTGGCATTCAAATCTGAACACTGATTTTTTAGTCGAAATTCATGTCCAAATCTTACCCCAAGATTCGTATATAGACATTGGTCAAAAATTACCACCCCCATAACTCGGTCAAATCTCATCCGATTTCCACGAAGTTTGGCTTTTTATTCATGGTTTTCCCTCTAGATTAATCTGGCATTCAAATCTGAACACCGATTTTTTAGTCGAAATTCATGTCCAAATCTTACCCCAAGATTCGTATATAGACATGGGTCAAAAATTACCACCCCCATAACTCGGTCAAATCTCATCCGATTTCCACGAAGTTTGGCTTTTTCTTCATGGTTTTCCCTCTAGATTAATCTGGCATTCAAATCTGAACACCGATTTTTTAGCCGAAATTCATGTCCAAATCTTACCCCAAGATTCGTATATAGACATGGGTCAAAAATTACCACCCCCATATCTCGGTCAAATCTCATCCGATTTTCACGAAGTTTGGCTTTTTCTTCATGGTTTTCCCTCTAGATTAATCTGGCATTCAAATCTGAACACCGATTTTTTAGTCGAAATTCATGTCCAAATCTTACCCCAAGATTAGTATATAGACATGGGTCAAAAATTACCACCCCCATAACTCGGTCAAATCTCATCCGATTTCCACGAAGTTTGGCTTTTTCTTCATGGTTTTCCCTCTAGATTAATCTGGCATTCAAATCTGAACACCGATTTTTTAGTTGAAATTCATGTCCAAATCTTACCCCAAGATTCGTATATAGACATTGGTCAAAAATTACCACCCCCATAACTCGGTCAAATCTCATCCGATTTCCACGAAGTTTGGCTTTTTCTTCATGGTTTTCCCTCTAGGTTAATCTGGCATTCAAATCTGAACACCGATTTTTTAGTCGAAATTCATGTCCAAATCTTACCCCAAGATTAGTATATAGACACTGGTCAAAAATTACCACCCCCATAACTCGGTCAAATCTCATCCGATTTCCACGAAGTTTGGCTTTTTCTTCATGGTTTTCCCTCTAGATTAATCTGGCATTCAAATCTGAACACAGATTTTTTAGTCGAAATTCATGTCCAAATCTTACCCCAAGATTCGTATATAGACATTGGTCAAAAATTACCACCCCCATAACTCGGTCAAATCTCATCCGATTTCCACGAAGTTTGGCTTTTTATTCATGGTTTTCCCTCTAGATTAATATGGCATTCAAATCTGAACACCGATTTTTTAGTCGAAATTCATGTCCAAATCTTACCCCAAGATTCGTATATAGACAATGGTCAAAAATTACCACCCCCATAACTCGGTCAAATCTCATCCGATTTTCACGAAGTTTGGCTTTTTCTTCATGGTTTTCCCTCTAGATTAATCTGGCATTCAAATCTGAACACCGATTTTTTAGTCGAAATTCATGTCCAAATCTTACCCCAAGATTAGTATATAGACATTGGTCAAAAATTACCACCCCCATAACTCGGTCAAATCTCATCCGATTTCCACGAAGTTTGGCTTTTTCTTCATGGTTGTCCCTCTAGATTAATCTGGCATTCAAATCTGAACACCGATTTTTTAGTCGAAATTCATGTCCAAATCTTACCCCAAGATTCGTATATAGACATTGGTCAAAAATTACCACCCCCATAACTCGGTCAAATCTCATCCGATTTCCACGAAGTTTGGCTTTTTCTTCATGGTTTTCCCTCTAGATTAATCTGGCATTCAAATCTGAACACCGATTTTTTAGTCGAAATTCATGTCCAAATCTTACCCCAAGATTCGTATATAGACATTGGTCAAAAATTACCACCCCCATAACTCGGTCAAATCTCATCCGATTTCCACGAAGTTTGGCTTTTTAATCATGGTTTTCCCTCTAGATTAATCTGGCATTCAAATCTGAACACCGATTTTTTAGTCGAAATTCATGTCCAAATCTTACCCCAAGATTAGTATATAGACATTGGTCAAAAATTACCACCCCCATAACTCGGTCAAATCTCATCCGATTTCCACGAAGTTTGGCTTTTTCTTCATGGTTTTCCCTCTAGATTAATCTGGCATTCAAATCTGAACACCGATTTTTTAGTCGAAATTCATGTCCAAATCTTACCCCAAGATTAGTATATAGACATTGGTCAAAAATTACCACCCCCATAACTCGGTCAAATCTCATCCGATTTCCACGAAGTTTGGCTTTTTCTTCATGGTTGTCCCTCTAGATTAATCTGGCATTCAAATCTGAACACCGATTTTTTAGTCGAAATTCATGTCCAAATCTTACCCCAAGATTCGTATATAGACATTGGTCAAAAATTACCACCCCCATAACTCGGTCAAATCTCATCCGATTTCCACGAAGTTTGGCTTTTTCTTCATGGTTTTCCCTCTAGATTAATCTGGCATTCAAATCTGAACACCGATTTTTTAGTCGAAATTCATGTCCAAATCTTACCCCAAGATTCGTATATAGACAATGGTCAAAAATTACCACCCCCATAACTCGGTCAAATCTCATCCGATTTTCACGAAGTTTGGCTTTTTCTTCATGGTTTTCCCTCTAGATTAATCTGGCATTCAAATCTGAACACCGATTTTTTAGTCGAAATTCATGTCCAAATCTTACCCCAAGATTAGTATATAGACATTGGTCAAAAATTACCACCCCCATAACTCGGTCAAATCTCATCCGATTTCCACGAAGTTTGGCTTTTTCTTCATGGTTGTCCCTCTAGATTAATCTGGCATTCAAATCTGAACACCGATTTTTTAGTCGAAATTCATGTCCAAATCTTACCCCAAGATTCGTATATAGACATTGGTCAAAAATTACCACCCCCATAACTCGGTCAAATCTCATCCGATTTCCACGAAGTTTGGCTTTTTCTTCATGGTTTTCCCTCTAGATTAATCTGGCATTCAAATCTGAACACCGATTTTTTAGTCGAAATTCATGTCCAAATCTTACCCCAAGATTCGTATATAGACATTGGTCAAAAATTACCACCCCCATAACTCGGTCAAATCTCATCCGATTTCCACGAAGTTTGGCTTTTTAATCATGGTTTTCCCTCTAGATTAATCTGGCATTCAAATCTGAACACCGATTTTTTAGTCGAAATTCATGTCCAAATCTTACCCCAAGATTAGTATATAGACATTGGTCAAAAATTACCACCCCCATAACTCGGTCAAATCTCATCCGATTTCCACGAAGTTTGGCTTTTTCTTCATGGTTTTCCCTCTAGATTAATCTGGCATTCAAATCTGAACACCGATTTTTTAGTCGAAATTCATGTCCAAATCTTACCCCAAGATTAGTATATAGACATTGGTCAAAAATTACCACCCCCATAACTCGGTCAAATCTCATCCGATTTCCACGAAGTTTGGCTTTTTCTTCATGGTTGTCCCTCTAGATTAATCTGGCATTCAAATCTGAACACCGATTTTTTAGTCGAAATTCATGTCCAAATCTTACCCCAAGATTCGTATATAGACATTGGTCAAAAATTACCACCCCCATAACTCGGTCAAATCTCATCCGATTTCCACGAAGTTTGGCTTTTTCTTCATGGTTTTCCCTCTAGATTAATCTGGCATTCAAATCTGAACACCGATTTTTTAGTCGAAATTCATGTCCAAATCTTACCCCAAGATTCGTATATAGACATTGGTCAAAAATTACCACCCCCATAACTCGGTCAAATCTCATCCGATTTCCACGAAGTTTGGCTTTTTAATCATGGTTTTCCCTCTAGATTAATCTGGCATTCAAATCTGAACACCGATTTTTTAGTCGAAATTCATGTCCAAATCTTACCCCAAGATTAGTATATAGACATTGGTCAAAAATTACCACCCCCATAACTCGGTCAAATCTCATCCGATTTCCACGAAGTTTGGCTTTTTCTTCATGGTTTTCCCTCTAGATTAATCTGGCATTCAAATCTGAACACCGATTTTTTAGTCGAAATTCATGTCCAAATCTTACCCCAAGATTCGTATCTAGACATGGTTCAAAATTTACCACCCCCATATCTCGGCCAAATCTCATCCGATTTTCACGAAGTTTGGATTTTTCTTCATGGTTTTTCCTCTAGAATAATCTGGCATTCAAATATGAACAGCGATTTTTTAGTCGAAATTCATGTCCAAATCTTACCCCAAGATTCGTTTATAGACATGGGTCAAAAATTACCACCCCCATAACTCGGTCAAATCTCATCCGATTTTCACGAAGTTTGGCTTTTTCTTCATGGTTTTCCCTCTAGATTAATCTGGCATTCAAATCTGAACACCGATTTTTTAGTCGAAATTCATGTCCAAATCTTACCCCAAGATTCGTATATAGACATTGGTCAAAAATTACCACCCCCATAACTCGGTCAAATCTCATCCGATTTCCACGAAGTTTGGCTTTTTATTCATGGTTTTCCCTCTAGATTAATATGGCATTCAAATCTGAACACCGATTTTTTAGTCGAAATTCATGTCCAAATCTTACCCCAAGATTCGTATATAGACATTGGTCAAAAATTACCACCCCCATAACTCGGTCAAATCTCATCCGATTTTCACGAAGTTTGGCTTTTTCTTCATGGTTTTCCCTCTAGATTAATCTAGCATTCAAATCTGAACACCGATTTTTAGTCGAAATTCATGTCCAAATCTTACCCCAAGATTAGTATATAGACATTGGTCAAAAATTACCACCCCCATAACTCGGTCAAATCTCATCCGATTTCCACGAAGTTTGGCTTTTTCTTCATGGTTTTCCCTCTAGATTAATCTGGCATTCAAATCTGAACACCGATTTTTTAGTCGAAATTCATGTCCAAATCTTACCCCAAGATTCGTATATAGACATTGGTCAAAAATTAACACCCCCATAACTCGGTCAAATCTCATCCGATTTCCACGAAGTTTGGCTTTTTCTTCATGGTTTTCCCTCTAGATTAATCTGGCATTCAAATCTGAACACCGATTTTTTAGTCGAAATTCATGTCCAAATCTTACCCCAAGATTCGTATATAGACATTGGTCAAAAATTACCACCCCCATAACTCGGTCAAATCTCATCCGATTTCCACGAAGTTTGGCTTTTTATTCATGGTTTTCCCTCTAGATTAATCTGGCATTCAAATCTGAACACCGATTTTTTAGTCGAAATTCATGTCCAAATCTTACCCCAAGATTCGTATATAGACATTGGTCAAAAATTACCACCCCCATAACTCGGTCAAATCTCATCCGATTTTCACGAAGTTTGGCTTTTTCTTCATGGTTTTCCCTCTAGATTAATCTGGCATTCAAATCTGAACACCGATTTTTTAGTCGAAATTCATGTCCAAATCTTACCCCAAGATTAGTATATAGACATTGGTCAAAAATTACCACCCCCATAATTCGGTCAAATCTCATCCGATTTCCACGAAGTTTGGCTTTTTCTTCATGGTTTTCCCTCTAGATTAATCTGGCATTCAAATCTGAACACCGATTTTTTAGTCGAAATTCATGTCCAAATCTTACCCCAAGATTCGTATATAGACATTGGTCAAAAATTACCACCCCCATAACTCGGTCAAATCTCATCCGATTTCCACGAAGTTTGGCTTTTTATTCATGGTTTTCCCTCTAGATTAATCTGGCATTCAAATCTGAACACCGATTTTTTAGTCGAAATTCATGTCCAAATCTTACCCCAAGATTCGTATATAGACATTGGTCAAAAATTACCACCCCATAACTCGGTCAAATCTCATCCGATTTTCACGAAGTTTGGCTTTTTCTTCATGGTTTTCCCTCTAGATTAATCTGGCATTCAAATCTGAACACCGATTTTTTAGTCGAAATTCATGTCCAAATCTTACCCCAAGATTCGTATCTAGACATGGTTCAAAATTTACCACCCCCATATCTCGGCCAAATCTCATCCGATTTTCACGAAGTTTGGATTTTTCTTCATGGTTTTTCCTCTAGAATAATCTGGCATTCAAATATGAACACCGATTTTTTAGTCGAAATTCATGTCCAAATCTTACCCCAAGATTAGTATATAGACATTGGTCAAAAATTACCACCCCCATAATTCGGTCAAATCTCATCCGATTTCCACGAAGTTTGGCTTTTTCTTCATGGTTTTCCCTCTAGATTAATCTGGCATTCAAATCTGAACACCGATTTTTTAGTCGAAATTCATGTCCAAATCTTACCCCAAGATTAGTATATAGACATTGGTCAAAAATTACCACCCCCATAATTCGGTCAAATCTCATCCGATTTCCACGAAGTTTGGCTTTTTCTTCATGGTTTTCCCTCTAGATTAATCTGGCATTCAAATCTGAACACCGATTTTTTAGTCGAAATTCATGTCCAAATCTTACCCCAAGATTCGTATCTAGACATGGTTCAAAATTTACCACCCCCATATCTCGGCCAAATCTCATCCGATTTTCACGAAGTTTGGATTTTTCTTCATGGTTTTCCCTCTAGATTAATCTGGCATTCAAATCTCGACACCGATTTTTTGGTCGAAATTTATGTCCAAGTCTTACCCCAAGATTTGTATATAGACATGGGCCAAAAATTACCACCCCCATATCTCGGCCAAATCTCATCCGATTTTCACGAAGTTTGGATTTTTCTTCATGGTTTTCCCTCTAGATTAATCTGGCATTCAAATCTCGACACCGATTTTTTGGTCGAAATTTATGTTCAAGTCTTACCCCAAGATTTGTATATAGACATGGGCCAAAAATTACCACCCCCATATCTCGGCCAAATCTCATCCGATTTTCACGAAGTTTGGCTTTTTATACCCTGAACCCATTAAAAATGGGTATAAGGGTATATTGTATTTGTGCGAGAGCCAAATGTATGTAACAGGCAGAAGGTAGCATCTCCGACCCCATAAAGTATATATATTCTTGATCAGCATCAATAGCCGAGTCGATCTAGCCGTGTCCGTCTGTCTGTCCGTCTGTCTGTCCGTCCGTCCGTCCGTCCGTCCGTCTGTCACTATGTATGAACGCAAGGATCTCAGAACCTATAAGAGCTAGAGACTTGAAATTAGATGTAGGTGCTCCTAGCTCCCGCGTAGATCGAGTTTGTTTCCGATAATCGATAACTTACTCCGTTTCCAAGCAATCGATAAAAATCGATATCGATATCCTGTTTTTTGGGCAATTTTGGTAAATAATAAGAACTAGAGTCACCAAACTTGACATATAGCTTCTTAAATAGAATATATATATGCATTTGATGTTGGAAGAAGAGGGTTCAGGGTATCCCCAAGTCGGGAGCTCCCGACTAGAACCTCTTACTTGGTTTTAGTTTATTTAGATGATTGGTTAGTAAAAAGCGTATCCCTTTTCGCAAGAAATTTAATATTTATATATATATATATATATATTATGTCTACATATAATATATATCAGTAAAAACATATTGGTTAAAGGTTAAGTTCTTGTATGAACAAGTTTTTTGGTGCCCGAGATATCCAGATAAATCACAGAAATTATGGGCTTCCTCCTTTTTTTTTTATATATATCAGAAATCGTATCAAAATGTTTTTTAATCTTCTTTTATACTCTTGTAGAGAGTATTAGAGTTTTGTCACCAAATGTGTAACGCATAAAAAAGACATCTCCGACACCATAAAGTATATATATTCCATATCAGCATCAACAGCCATGTCCATGTGATTCTGTCTGTCAGTTTGCATAGGTTCCTTTTTGTTCCGGGCAGTACAAATATCGGAACCGGCCGGATCTAATCGCTATATTATAAAGCTGTCATAGGAACGATCAGTCGAAAAGTAGGTTCTGTTTTCTCTTTTCAAAGATATCTTTTTATTAAAGTTAGCATTTACGGGCTTAACTATTTTCACATATCTGCAAAAGGGAAAAGTCTACAAGGGTATTACATTTTGGGTGTGAAGTTCTTCATTCTCGTTTTTTAATCAAAATATGAAAAATGTTGAAAAAGGTTTTCAGTTTCTACCTTCTTTGAACTGATTTCGATTAAATAGTTACAATAATTCGCTATATTCATTTTATTTTATTTCCAAAACTAATAATTAATTTGACAAACTAAATATTTGAATATATTCGAAGCATCAATTTGTTTATGCTTTGATAATAAGCAAATGCAACCAAATTATAATTAACGTGGAAATAACATAACGAAAAACTTACCAAAGAGTAATTGGAATTTAATGAGACATGTGGAAGAGTTTAATTGAGGGACGTGCGAATGTCTCGCCAAAGATATCTTTTCCAGGCGATTCGTTGACATTAATTTTGTGAACAAGTTTCGTTTCGTTTTTTTATTATATTACTTTTGATTGTCCTCATTTGCGCGAAAGATTTGCATAACAAGGTGGGGATTTTTGTGGACACTCGAATTTTACGATCGTGGAAATCACGCAACGACCGAAGCGAATCGCGAATGGGGAAAAGAGAAAGAGAGAGAGAGTATTTGGTTATTTAATTTTATATATTATTTAATTTTATTTATTAGCTAGAAATCTCAACAGAAACTTTGCATAATAATAACAACAAATGATCAACAACAGGGAGACGGAGGCCACTTGTTAATTTAACAAACGGCGCTCCTTAGATGAGGCGATGCTGCATGGTGAATGCACTTAGAAACGGAAGCGTTTGGCTGGCACATTGTACTCGTAGCCATTGGACTCGCCGCCTGGGGCGGAGTAGACTGGAGCTGGTGCTGGGGCGGAGTAGACCGGTGCGGGTGCAGGGGCTGAATAGCTGGGAGCGGGTGCGGAGTAAACGGGCGCGGGTGCTGGAGCGGGAATGTCGTGCACAGGGGGCAGGTACTCAGGTGCGGGAGCTGGAGCGCTGTATTCGGGAGCGGGAGCTGAGTAGACAGGACCTGGAGCGGGTGCCGAGTAGACTGGAGCTGGAGCGGGAGCCGAGTAGACTGGAGCGGGCGCTGGAGCGGGAATGTCCTGCACAGGTGGCAGATACTCGGGAGCAGGCTGAACTGGAGCAGGAGCGCTGTATTCGGGTGCCGGAGCCGAGAAGACTGGTGCTGGAGCAGGAGCAGAGTAAGCAGGAGCAGGGGGCAAATACTCGGGTGCAGGCTGAACTGGAGCTGGAGCACTGTATTCGGGAGCAGGAGCCGAGAAGACTGGAGCCGGAGCTGGTGCCGAGTAGACTGGAGCGGGTGCAGGAGCGGGAAAATTTTGCACAGGTGGCAGATACTCAGGTGCAGGTGCGGGCGCCGAGTACGATGGACCCGGAGCTGGTGCCGAGTATGATGGACCCGGAGCTGGCGCCGAGTACGATGGACCCGGAGCTGGCGCCGAGTAGGAAGCGCCCGCTGACGAACGGATGTCAATGTCAAACGACTGACTTGGCCTATCGTACGAGTAGCCATTGTTGCCGCCCAGATTCAGGTGCGAGACATCGGCCGACACCGCGGCAATGGCGCACACAGCCAAAACGAAGAATTTCTGCAAAGCACGAAAAAAAGCAATTAAAAAACCGATTAAAAATCCGTGGACGCGTGCGATTAGTGTGTGTGACTAGTTAATTGGCGGGCCAATGTTAAAGGCAAACTAGATTTAAGGTCAGCTTCAAGCATCTTGATGGATGTGTGCGTGTGTGGAAATTGTGCACTACTTGTTGCTGTTGTTGTGCTCACCATTGTTGTTGTTGTTGTTGTTGTTGCTACGCTTGTAAAGCTTGTTGGATTTTAGCTTTTCGACGCTTTTGACCAAAAGACCAGACGCTGAATGATGGCCAGCAGCAGATGCGCCCGCGTTTATATATCCCAAAACTTACCACAAACACGCCGCAGCTACACTCGAAGAAAAGGGTTTAATACGGTTAAATGGTTAAGTCTTCGCCTACTTCGTCTGTTGCCCAAGTGAGCGCGCACGCAGATCAAAATCTCTCGCTCTCTGTCTCTCTCTTTCGCCGTCTCTAGCGCAGCATCAGCTGCTGGGCTCATCCAATGCGTGGCCAGCTCTAGGTTTTGCAATGTCAATAGGGCGCTGCGCCAGTGTTGCCAACTGCAGAATAGTTGAATGCCGTGTTATACAAAAAATAAACAAATATCTGCAAATAGCTGAATTAGCCTTCTGTGCACACATAAACAAAGCAGCAAGCACTTGTTATTGCTGTGCCAAAAAAAAAAAAAGAAGCTAAATCTGTTAACAAGGCAAAACTGTTGGCTTTAAAGCCGCATTTTAGCTAGAAATCTGCTGAAAGCGCCACAGCTACAGCGGAAAAGACGCCAAAGCATTTGCATATGTTAATCAAGCCAAAAAAAAAGCAGCTAAGTCTGTTTACAAGGCAGAACTGTTGGCTTTAAGATAAGCCCCATTTTAGCTGGAAAGCAGCTGAAAGGGCCAAAGCATATGTTAATCAAGCAAAAAAAAAGTGGCTAAATCCGTAAACCAGGCAAAACGGTTGTCTTTTAAAAAAACCGAATTTAGCTAGAAATCAGCTGAATGCGCCACAGCTACAGCGGAAAACAAGCCAAAGCATTTGCATATGTTATTAATCAAACGGCAAACTGAGGCCCTCTAGACCAGGCTCAAATAGCAGTAAGGGCAAATGTCAAAGTTTATTAGCCCATTTCATGCATTTATGCATTAAGTATGACTAAATGTTTATTGGACGCTAATTTGTTTGCTACGAGACCCCGGTGCTAATGGATGCGCAGCTGCACGCCTGGCTTGTCCAGCTCAAGGATAAACTATGCCAGCCAGCTCAGACGCATGATTAAATTCAATTCGACTCCGGTTACCATAGTAGACATCATTGTTGCCAGGGCCTTATGTGTTTTAATTGTTATTTTAGTTATTTACAAGCTGAATTCGTGTGCCTTTGCGAATATTCAGCGGCGGCCACTTTTACCCAATCGTTGCATTAGTTGGCGTTTTTATTTCTCTTTTCTCTTCATTTTTTTGTTTTTTTTGGGGGGGCTCAACACCTTTTGCTTTACTTGGCGTCTGGTTTTTAGAGGAGCATGTGTATTGTATTGTTCGGGCGACCTTCGGTCGGCCGACAAAACCTGATTAATTTGCTTGTATTTATGGTAAAATGCATATTGGTTAATGCTTAATACATGCAATTCGGATGGCATGTTTCACTTGAAACAAAATCAAATCAAGCGACGCACACACGCACACACACACACTCGCACACACACATTTGCATAGCCTACTTTAAAGCCCTAATCTGTTGACCTGGCCAGCGGCCATGCATGAGGGGCGTGTTTGAAAACCGTTTTAAACACGAAAGTCTTTAAAACGTCACATAAACAAACAAAAAAAATCAAACAAAATAATCAGCGAGATTCGCAAAAAAAAACAACGCACGTCTCCGAAATGGCTGGCATTTTCGGCTATTTTTGGCTCGTCTAATTAATCAATTATTGCCATAGGAAAAGCAACTGCGAAACCTACAATTTTTGAGATAGGCTTTAACGATATACACTTTGTGGCAGCCAATATAACAGGTTTTCAAAGATTTCGCATATTTAATCTGTGCCAAGAATTATCATTTTAATATGACAAATTGTAGTGCTTTATCAGTGAGCATTGTTTCATTTAACATATTTAACATACACAATATATATACATATATATAGTAATTTTTATGACTCAAAAACAGCGGCAACATAAAAGTCAATTAATGGATTTTACTGCCATTAATTAGTAAATATTATCCAAATGTGCCGAAGCTGGGTGCGTTTGAAAAGCTTAATAAATCTGGTTCGTTGCATATGTGAGCTTTTTAATTTTCAAAATGAAAAAGCTGCGCGCTTTACATTTTGCAACACTAATTATTTGAGACATTTTATTTGTGGTCACACTGATTACTATTGCTTGCGAGCTTTTGAGCAGTGTTGGAAAGTTGTTAACTGCGCGCTTTGCTATTCTGAAAAATTGATATATTATATTTATGGTCACACTTATCGAAAGTGCGCGCGTGTGAAATAACACGGCTATAATAGACGTTGAATAGTGTTGGAAAATGTTTAAATTTAAAATTTCAGTAATTCCTGAGAATATATTTATTATCACTTTGCATTTTTTAAAACTATTCAACGCTTACAATTTTTTTTATAAGCGTTAAAGAGCTCCCACATTAAATTTTGTTTATATAAGGCTTATTTCTTGGGAAATAGATATATGCAAAACTAAAGAGTTAAGTTCAGAGTGCCTAATATAAAATACTTTTCAAGAATGATTTGAAGTTTTAAAAACTTCTATTATTCATATAAGAACTACATGATATAGTAGTTTGATGCTCATGAGATTTGACTCATATTTTGGTTTAGCTGTTTTGTTTTTCATTGAAAATAGCCGTCTACAAGTAAACATATAAATATGGATTCTACAAATATTTTGCCTGAAAATAGTTCAAACTAAATGGTTAAACTATGAAACAAAGCATCTCGAAGTGCAAGTCATGTAATAATAAAATTTTTCCAGCCCAAGAAAGTTAAATGACGGGTGTCCAATGATAAAATAAAATTGTATCATATTTCATATGCTGAAATTTACACATTTCATTAACTTCTTGAGTCTTCCAATGCAGATCTGGTTGGTTTACATAAAATTAGAAATTTTATATGTTCTTAGTAATACGATTTAACGGGCTGAGTCTGTCTTATGTAAGTCCATGTACATGTGGCAAGTGGATTACCTGGACGAGCAATCACAGCACGTCTGCAATTCTCAATCTTCATAGTCATCCAGCTCTTCAGGCGAAAACAGGCCAGTTGTGTCCAGAAAATGTGCCACATACTTGGCTATCATGCCGCCAACAAATATGCCAGGCAAGATGGTTAATCCAATTGCTAATATATAGTACCTTTGGCGTTTTGGGTGGTTTATTAATCTAGGCGATTTATAACTCTTTCGTGATCCCGTTTTTCCCATTTCCCGTCTAATTTGTATGGACTATCTGCATTTAGAAGAGCCGAAAAGTCGCATTTTCTGAATTTTTAAATTTTGATTGTAAATTTGTTATTTACCGGGCCTTATTACAATTCCAAACTGAACGAACACAAATGTCAAAACTTTCTCTATATATATAAGTTGTTCAAGCCACACGCACTCCGGCCAAGAACTCATTGCGCATGCGTGTGCCTCTAGCCAGCTTTATATGGCACTTCCGTTCTGTTCTGCAATATTTGCCGACGGTTCGCCTCAACGGGCTAATTGTCCAAGTGTCACTTGTCTTTGTCAATGGCGGAGCTCTCTCCATTCCAAGGCTACGGCCTAATGCGTTTTGTCTGTAACGAAAATATACATTTGACCTGTGCTAGCGGCTATTAAGCGATGCGTAAAAGGGTTTGTCACTTGCCCTACTGGGTTACTCAAACATAGCTCCTATATAATGTATCTAAATTACCACCAAATATACCATACAAATATCTATTAGCAAATGGGGGTTCAGAGTAGCACGAAAAGATTACAATTTTTCCACGTGATGTTTTCATTTGGAACATAATAACTTGGTCCGGGCAAGGCCGGGTAATGCTTAGTGTTTATATAGGATACCAAATGCAGACCAACCGTAGGTCTCTTTTTTATTAACAGCCCCAGCAGCTCGGATAATTTAAACAAGGGCGTTTTAAACATCGCTCTACTATGCGATTCTCATAAATTCAAGTCGGACTTGCAAGTTCTTATGCCTTGCTTGCATTGTGTTGAATTGAATTGGTCTGCGATTTTTGATTTAGTCAGCTTTCTAAATGATGCTTTGAATTACTTTAAAATATCCCAAATAATATCATTTTAGACCGGTTGGTTCATTCCTTAGTGTATTTCTAGTAAAAGATTTCAAATAAGGGAAACCAAACGATGCGAACAAAGTCAAGTGAATAGGTCGAGAATCAAATTTGTGTATACCTGCTCTAATTTCAATTACCTCATAATATAAATACGTTAATTTCATTTCTGTTGCATCATTATCTTGTCTCGTTAGTGCTCAACATTCATTAAGGAATAACCATTACGAGATCCTAAATAACAAGAGCAGAGAATCCTTTACAATTTAAGTGGCGTCCCGTAAAAATCTCTTATATTTTGTTGAGCAAGCACTTTAGTGCGATTTCCTGTTGCAACCTCTTTCGGTTCTCTTTGCTTGCACCATTATGGCACAGCTCGTTGGACAAGTCTTTGGCTGTGTTCAATTGCTACAATAAAGGAGGCAACAAATGCGCTGGATTAGTAGATACCGCTTCCGTTTGCCATTTCGCACGTACAGGATTCTCACACACAGTTTATGGCTCAGGCCCAAGTCCTGGCCCAGACAGCTAAATATTTGAAAACAGTTGCCCACCAAAAACGAAAAAAAACCCAACATAAAAGGCACATGTGTACGCATTGCAAGGTAATTAGTAAGATTTTCCAATGAACTAGCAGCTAATCTCGCTGCCTGGGCTAAGCTCACGCAGTGACCAGGGCCATAAAAGTGTGGCCAACTGTCGCCGATTTTCATGTTAAAAATAGCTATAATAATGAATCAGCTTTTTGTCTGCTCAAAACAGCTTGAAATGTCAACTGTGTGCGGCTGAAGAACTTTGAAAACAGCCAAATCTAGCTAGAAAATGGCTATATTGGCAGCACTGATCGATCAACGTTTGCTGAATTCGCCGCAAGTTTGATAGGGTCTCACGAAGCCGCACATTTCAATACAATTCAACGGCGTTACGACCTGCCGGCTGCTGATAGCCCCGCAAAGCTTTCAGTTTGTTTTCGACTGCAGCGCGTTGTGGACGTTGAGGCTGACACGAGAGCTTGTCAAGTGTGTATGTGCTTCTCTCTCACTCTGTGTGCGTGTGCGTGTGTGTGTGTTTGTGTGCGTGAAAGCCGTTAAGAAGTCTAGCACTGAGTAAGCCAGGCAACAAAAGCCGCCACAGACAAGACTGAGGTAGAAAAAGAAGAAGCAGAAAAAGAATAATAAAATCTGTAAAACGGGCACGTCGCGCTATTTTATTTTCATCTCTTCATCGTACTTTTCTACCTATCCATGTATTGGCTGCTCTGCGGCTCTCTACCTTCTTTCGGCCTGCGCCTTGCCTTTTCTGCTGCCGTGTCTTGTGGTCGTGTATGTGTGCGTATTTGTGTGTGTGTGTGCGTGTGTTGCGGTGTGGACTCAAACTTCAGGTGCAGTCGCATTGAATTTCTTAAACAAGTTTTAGTCAGAGTTTGGCCTTCGTGTGGCATGGTACAGTAAACGGATTGGCTCCGTCGCAGAGTCTTCGAACAGGGCCCTAAAATAATAAGTGCCAGTGATTGTGCATGTGTGTGTGTGTGTGCATGTGCCTGTGTGTGTGTGTAGAAGCGGCTCAAACTGGATTTTTGTACAATTGTTTATGTAGTGCGTGCAGTTGTGTTTGTGTCACAGGATTTGTGTATAACGTCTTTTATTCGCCAAGAAACGCGCGTGCGCGAATGCAAAAAATAAGCCCCCAAAGAAAATAATCAATTTTAGGCGAAATTTCGTTGAACTTCAACTTAAATATTTCGATTTGGCTAAAGTTTATTAAACAGGAACTATTAAAAAAATGTGAAGTGCAAAACAGTGCTAAGCTTAACTTTCTGATAGTTTTTTATCTAAAACAAAAAATTAAAAAGAAAATAATAAAGCAAAATAAAAAAACATAAAAAAAAAATTAAAAAATATAAAATGCAATGGAAAGAACAAATTTGTTTTTGAAATCTAAGAAATTTGAGATTAAATAAAACGAAGTACAGCTATTAAATTAATTCAATTTTAAAAAATAAATAAATAATTTCTATCATCAGCAGGCCTTACTCGATTATTGCAAACGAAATCGAAGCTTTAACTTGTTGAGAATTACAAGCGTCAAGCAATGCATATAATTGCAAGTATTCACTTCTTTGAGGCTTTAAGTTTAAGTTTTGGGATTTGTTCTAACTGAGTTTCTCTTTAATGCCCGGAAAATGCATATAGTGCATTATTGTTAATGTATAAAAAGGCTTATATCGCTTTTGTGGCTACATCAATCTTCAATCTAGCTGCTTATAGCCATTGGTCTTTGTTCGCGTTTATCCATGCAAGTTAGCTGAACTTAGGCTAGACAGCTAACCGCTTGCTCGGTTCTTCTTGTACCACTCCATTAACTTGTCTGTGCCTTTTGCACTTTACTTTAACTGACATTAGAATTCGTGCAAGTACAACTCGTACTTCAGACTAACTTCGCATGCCAGCTGCGCATTTACGCTCCCATTAACCAGGTAGAAATTACAAATACACACACACGTACGGGAAACGGGGAAATAACAACAACAACAACTGGGCAACAAGTGCTTTGCGCAATGACCAAAGAAATTGAGGTAAAGAAGTGAAAAAAAAAAAATTGAAACAGTAGCTCGCATAAAAAAAAATACTTAAAAACGCTGCAAAATTGCAGTTTGTGGTTACAGCTGTTGCATAGACGATACCCTACTAAAAGGGGTTTAAAACAAATTTTAAAATAAGCAAACAAGAGCGAACAGTTTGTCCATAAGGGTTGCGAGTTTTTGTTGAGCAAGTTTGTGGCTTAAGTCTTTTGTTTCAACAACCCCTGGGCAAAGCTGAAACTCTCATAGAAATGGCCAAACAGAGCTAGAAATGTGTCCATTAGGGCGTGAGCTTTTGTAGAGCATTTTTGTAGCTTAAGTCTTTATGAGTTTTTATTGAACAAGCTTGTGTCTTAAGTCTTTTGTACGAGCAACTCCTGAGCCAAGTTAAAACCTTCATAGAAATGGCCAAACAGGAAGAAGTGTAAGTTTGTGTCTTAAGTCTTTTGTTTGAATTAATGAGAAAAGCTGAAAATCTCTTGTAGAAAACAGGAGCTTTCCATGAGAGTTTTTATTGAGCAAGTTTGTGGCTTAAGTCTTTTGTGTGAACAACTCCTGAGCAAAGCAGAAAATCGCATTTTGTCTCTAAAACCTATATCACTTTGAATTAACATAAATACTTTTCTTAGATTTCTTTTACAAATGTGTGTTCCCATTGCCAGCTAAACGCATTTAGAAACGTGCTTAGCCTTCTCAAGCACCTCGGGAGCTGTGGAGAACTCTTTGCCGCTTGTCGCTGTGCATGCATAATTAATAAGCCCCAAGACATTAAAATATTAAAGAACACTGCATAAACATGTTTGCCTCATAAATTGTATTCTTGTGTCGCGTTTCTTTCTATTTTGTTGTATACTTTGTAATGTCTTTAAACTGAAATCAACTCATCTTAACTTAATTCAATCTCTCTATAGTGCAACAGCGTTTGGCCTTGCGCATTAAAAACTAAATTGTATAATAAATAAAAAAAGTTAACTTAAAGTTGCCATAAATATCGAAAGAGGAAACAACAACAACAATCAAAAAACCGATACTCAGTTGTAAAGAGACTGTGTTGCATACGAAACGGGAAACTTCAAGGATAACCAGCTGACATGCCACATAAATTGGATTATTAAAAGGCGAATCGCGATATATAAACTAACCAATACATATTGTGTATATAGGCTTTCATATATAAAAGGTGAGTTGCATACTTAAATATTATTTTAACGGGGAATAAGAGTGTACATAAATTAACATAAGTAATTTATTAATTTCGATTTATTAGGGTTTCTTAAAGTTTTGGTCCAGATATAAATTATGCAGAGCCTTAAACGAGATTGAATCCAATCTGAATATGTATAAATAATCGATGTCTTTACTCATTTCCACAAAATGGATAGATATCGATTTTGAGACTTGACTAAAACCATTTTCCAAGTATTTATACAGATTTTATGCCCTGCTCTTAAATATGGCACCATAAACAACGTAGTTCTTTAAGCATATTAATTTCTAAATGTGCTGCTGGGAAACTTCGATAAAAATTGTGTACATTTTTAAATGACACAAAAACACATTAAAAATAAAATATTTGTGTTTATTTTATTCTGATAAATGTATAAGTTCTTGCCATCGCCTGCTTAAGTTTAGGTGTTAATGTACATTTTTGGCATATTATTGATACAACCAGCCCATAAGAACAGCTTTTGTGGCCTTTGATTGGTTAGCTCAACTCTTGGCTGACATCATGCAAGAAACTCGAGTAAAGTTTTGTTGCTGCTGTATCAAAAACACACTTAATGGCACGCCTTTCGGCTTATACGCAGATGTACTCATTGCGCAAAAATGCGATTATTTATAATCGATTGATGATAAACAATGGATACGTTTACAAATGGCACGCTTTCATTTTGCCAGGCGACTGGCAATCAAATTTGATTGTGCATTAAGTGGCGTTTCGATTGTGTTTAAGTAATTGATTGATCGATACGATTGGGCCAGAAAGAGAGGTCCATATGACTATAGCTAGGCAGCAGCCAGATGCCAAGAGCTGGCCGTATAAGTAGCACAACAGCAATCAGCATGAAAGAACAATTTCTTCTTACTTTCTATAAAACAGAAAAACAAAAGCTGCCGACTGTCTGCCGCGGCCGGCTTGTAAGTGCGTCAGTCAGTTTGGCCGTTTGTCAGTTCGTCAGATCGTCGGTCTCGCATTCGTTTGTCACATTTATTCAATAAAGGCCAAGTCAACTTCCAAGTGGAGAGTCAAAAAGCGAGAGCGCTGCGGCACAAAGAGTTAACCTCAATTCTTCGAGACGCACTCGCCGCGTGTTGTTGCTTAACACCAACAACAACAACAACAAGAGTAAAAACAAAAACAATAACATAAAACTGTGTAGTCTTGTTGTTAATGTTTATTTTTGTAGGTTTAGAAAATTTCACTAACTGGAAGTGAAATGCAGAACAAATGACGTGTTAGCTGCCACCAACAACACCCGCGCTCCCTGTCTCCGCCGATCTGTGCGATCTGTAAACAGAAAATACTTTTTGGCAAGCATTTTTATTTGCTGAGTTCATATATGTATTTGACGCAGGCAAATAAACTCGTTTCGCTTGCCATGATTTCTTTAGTACAACGTCTTACGGATTTTATGGGGATGAGTTCTGCTTAATAATTT
Organism: Drosophila novamexicana; assembly: GCF_003285875.2. Taxonomy (NCBI): domain Eukaryota; kingdom Metazoa; phylum Arthropoda; class Insecta; order Diptera; family Drosophilidae; genus Drosophila; species Drosophila novamexicana. The sequence continues at coordinate 8,276,449 of NW_020824787.1, forward strand.
AGTTAGATGAAATTTTTATGCGGCCAAAAGAAACCTGTGTAACTTGTTTTAGCGCGTGTTTTACGTACTGCGGTTTCAATGATTAGTCATAATTTGTCTATTGGCATGCGAATGAAACGGAAGTTGAGACAAGCTGAGTAGCGACAAGTGTGATATCCAGTGATAGCCGATATTGTCTATAAAAGGGTTGGTTTTGCTTGGTTGACTGAGGATCAATGCATAGCCCACAGCGTAAGAAGTGAGAAGCTGAAATTGGATAATTCGTGGGGTAAAGGTTGGTAAATTCTTGTAACATATCATTTTAAAAGCTTACATGACTTTGACTTTGAGCGTCGGACTAGCAAGTGTGAGGTTGCCGGTTCAAATTCAGCAGCACTTTTTTAAAATTGTTGTTTTCTTTAGCAACCGGGAGATTGTCGATCCAAATTCAGCAGCAATATTTAATTTTGTTGTTTTATTTAAATTTGTCAATTACTTTAGAAAGCAGTTATTGGAAAGGCAAAACTTTGCCTTTTAATTTTCTCAATTGCACTTTCGCTTGAACCCATTCAAAGACTGTTTTGTACGTCCAATGTTCCAATGATCTAATCCACATTCTTTCGTCTTAACTTTTTCCCAGAATTTCAATCTAATCCAAAAGAATTTAAAAAAATACGCCAAAGAAGTCAACATTAAAATGCCCTGATATAAGCCAGGCATTATTTGTTCTCTCTATAAATAGCAGCTGACGCCTAGACGGCGGCCGATCGACCCTAAAAGAAATCAAATTCAATTCACAAATCCCCCGTTATCCGCAGGTAATGAAATAGTAGCACACAATGGAAAATACCTTGACGATTTGTTTACCTGCTTTAAGGTGCAAGAAGTCATTTTAAAGGAAGATGAAACAAGACACATTTTGATTGTTATTGAAGGAGAAAACTCTTAGCCGATAAATGAGCCGCTCGGTGGCTCGAAAATTTGACAAACAGCGCACAATTCATCAAGTGTCAGTTAGGCTACAGAATAGGGGCACGCAAAAGGGGCGTGGCCTGCTGACTTAGGCAACAACCAGATCTATTCAGCTGATTAGAGCTGGTATGTCAGGTCGAATCTTCAGATCCTCTGACGGCCAGGTTCGTGTCTTAAGTCTTTAGTTTTAAAGAAAAACATGCAAGCCGTATATTATGCCTAAGCAGCATCTCATGTGTGTAGCAATCAGTAACTAATTATAGGCTGCCTGCCAATTATTTGGATTTCAATCGGAAAACATTTTCTAATCAACAACTTTTCCTTAACTTCCGCCTGCGTCGACAGTGAAAGTGCTTAAAGTTTTCAAGCCTCTATTCTAAAAGCGAATTAATGGCGCCCTTAAGTGTCTTTTGTGCGAGTGAAACACAAATAATGAAAAAAAAGGCGCTTAATCATTTTGAAAAACAGTTGACAATACTCTACACGAGTTAGTTTCATAAGTTTTCCGAGCCGCATCTCTCTGCTGCGCATCTCTCTGGGCGCTTTCACGGCGCCGCCGTCGTCGATTAGTTACAATTGACACGAAAAATTTTTCTCTTTCTTTATTATTATTTTTTAATATTATTTTTTAATTGTGAGAATTGTGCGCTACGTGCACATAATGCCACAAGAAAGTGGATCTGTGGAGCGTCCGGCCAAAACGTTTTGGCGCCGTCATTGTCGACAATTGTTAAAAAGTGATTAAGCATGCTGTGATATGATACTTGCCGAGCATAGTAAAAGTATTTCTTTTGTTCAAATATTTAAAAAGTTTAAATATATCAAATATATATATAATAATATATATAAAGCAAGTGGCAGCAAATGGACAAGTACTTGTTAAATATACATATGTACTTATTATAAGAAAATAATTTTTATATTTATATTCCTTTAACTTTGAAGGAATGTTAGCTTCATTTAAATTTAAAAAATCGTATTGTTTGTTATTTTATTATGTATGCATATACTTTTTATTGGATTTAGCTAGTTTTATATCCATATATTACTGGATGTATTTGCTAGATTCTTTATACATACTTTGTTGAGATATTGAGGCTTTCTTCTATTGTTTATAGTGCATCAATCTATTTTTAGACATTTGCGATTGCGCTTTATCTAATTTACTATCATATTTATTTAATATTATTTTTTATTTTTTTTATACTAATATTTTTATATTTATTATTCATTAGTATTTTGGCTAGTAAAATGTTGAAGCGATTCTGCTTACTTTATAATAATCATTTTGAGAGTTTTATTAATCAGCTTTGCTTTCGCAGTTTTACAACTCGAATATCTTTACCTTCTGCTCTCTCTCTCTTTGGATACACAGCTAGCATACAAAAGACTTATGCGAGCAACTTATGCATTCCTCAAACAACGCTCACTTTCAGCTTACAGCCGAAATTTCAAGCAAATACCTTGGCAAAAAAGCTATAAAATTCACATGACTGCTTCACACCACACATAAACACAACCACACACACGCATACGCACACCCAGTTAGAGACACACTCCCTCAGCGTACAGCGCTGACTCTTGACTTGTCTGCCTGCATGTGTATTTCCATCTTTGCTTTAACCTGTTTGCGTTGTGTGGCTTTCCGCTGCATTCTGGCGCCCATTTTTGAGTTTGGAGTATCTGCTACGTTGCTGCGTCTTGAATTTCAAAAAGTCACTAAAAACTGTTACCGATGCATTGGCATCGGCATTGCCTGCGCTGCGACCGTGTGCGCGGTTTGATCATGATAGCTACTTTTTTATGCCTTTGCAGGGGGTATTATAAATTTGTCAAGGAAAGGTGCTTAATGTATATATAGTATATATATATACTACTCATGATCAGTATCAACAAGCGAGTGGATAAAGCCTAACTAGTCTCTCAGCTACAGGCAATACAACTTTTCTAGATTTTAAGAAATTTTGACTGGTTTGGCATTTATTATTTTCACTGTGCTCCCTATATATGAGCTAAGTCTTATCAACATCAGACCAAAATGATTTATTATTAAAAACATAAATATTTTCTATATAAAAAATATTAATGTTATTTATTTTTATATACAAAATATTTATGTTTTTCCAGTTATCTTTTCGAAGCTTATCAATTACAAGATTCATTATTCTTATTCCACATATTTGTTAAACTGCAAACCACATCTGAGAAGGGTATTAAATCTTCGGCGTGTCGTTCTTTTATGACTATAGTTGTGTTTAGCTGCATGATATCACGGCTGCGTTTGCCTCGTTGACTTCACTCGCCACCAGGTGCGGGTGTGTGCGTGCGATTTTGTGTTCGTGTGTGGATGTGTGTGGGTTGTTGTGTGTCTGCATAGGTGCAGCCCATTGCATATTTAGCATTTTTAAGTTCGCTTTTGCCAGTCTTTTGTTGCTTTGTTTATTTGCTTCTTTGGTTTATTTATATTTCTTTTTTTTTGGTGATGAGCAAGTTTTTCACTTCACTTTTCATTGCAAAGCAAAACTCTTTCTTGTCTATTTACAACTTAAACATTAATTGCACCAGCCCCCGTTCCTCAGACAACGCCCCGTCCCGCCCCGCCAGACGCCTTCGTTGTCGCCTTGGTGCGGCGGCTGCGATTGCATTGTGAAAGCGCTCGGACAGTAGAAATCATTTGACCATTTGTGTGTGCCACTGGTGTGTGTGAGTGTGTTTGTGTGTGCTCTGCTCAGCTTTCGTCAGCTTGCGCATGAAAACAAACATTGTTTTTCATAGCTAAACATAGTCATAGTTAGTTGCTGTAGCAGCTGCTGGCGGCGCGACGCGTCGGTGGCAAGTTACACACTTAGTGAAAAGTGAATTGAAGCTGGTAAACACTTTAGCTGAAGCTCTATTTGGCTAACCAGAAATAAGCATTCGTGGCTCTTGAAGATTTATCAATGAAATCGACTTGGATGAAAGTTAAAATATGTATATATATGTATATATTTATATATATAAATAAAGCCAATCATTAAGGTAATTTATATTGCCAGGCAATTAACCTCCAGTCGAACCCTTGCTGGTAATTACCAGCCCACACTGACCACAAATTGTATGCACACACACACCACAACCTTCACAGCTCATTAGACCCTTCAAGTAGCTCTCTCAATAAGTAAAGTAAAGTCTGAGGCTTTTGCCACATTATTTGTGGCGGCAACCCAAATACCAAGCATCCAAAATGCTGCATGCCACAAACAACAAAAAATCGAAACTAGTTCAATGGGGCTGCCCAGCTGGTTTTCTTTGTAAGTTGTAAGCTGTTGGCAGGCTGGCCAATGCCCGGCAGGCAGGCAGCCAGGCCAAGAGCTACTCGGAGCGATGCTGCTGCTACCTGCGAGCCGAAATTAAACACACAAATTTGTGCTAAGGCAAAAGATCAATAACACACACAAATACACAAGAGCTTAAGTCTAAAGTCGCTAACAGAAATGAAATCGCGCTGAGATCAGCAACAACACGAAGAAATTTACATAAAAATCTGGTTTTTCGATTGTAGAACCTTTGCTCGAAACAGTTCGATTTGTTGCGCTGCAGCCATTCAGTCTGCCATAAGCAGATCACATAACGGATCCAAAGCGGATATCAAAAATACCTATGGATTAATCGCAAATGAGAGTGAGTCTGAGTCGAGTGCTCTGTGGTTACTTTTGCGAAAAATAGCATAAAGGCATCAGGCTGCAAATCGAACAGTTCGCTTAACGGTTCAGTTTCTGAGCCAGGCTCTGAATATTCATAAGAATTTCATTAATCGATTTGAACCAGCGTCTTCTCGTATACTATTTCAAGGCTCCGGCAGCTGATTCAAGCAGGCCCCTAGCATCCCGTTACCTATGCCCGCTCATATGGCTACGTTGTTTTACGTAAAAGCCTTGAGCCCGACTTCTCGGAGCTTGAACCAAGAAATATCATGACCCACGACTAAAACATGATATAAAATTAGTTGTCTTTTCGATAGATCATTTATCCGACCAGTTTCTTTGAACGATTTCGTGCTCACCTGCTCCTTTCTATAATTGAACCCGCCCGACAAACCCAATTTGTGAAATGCGCGCTGTCATAAAACCAATTGACCTTCAAGCGACTCCGATTTACAAAGTTGCTGTAAGATTATAAAAAATCAAAGCTAAAACCAATAAAGTTTCGATCATTAGTTGGGCGGGCAAAAGCACACGCTGACCGAAACGAGTTTGCCACAAATCTCGAGCTGTGTGGCCGATATTGGCTGACCAAGCGGCAGGCAAGTGCTGCTGTGAGTGAAAGTTCAGTTTGCAGTTTGAATGAAAAAACTGGTAGATACACACACGCGGCGTTTGCCAATGTGAAATGGAAAACTAAATGCAGCCCATAAATGGCAAGCCGGCAGCTGGCGGTGCAGTCAGGAGAGAAAAAAATGATCAAAAAATTATTTACCAGTTGACTTTTACCATTTGCCACGGCTGCAGCCATAGCCATAGCCATGGACTACTGTATGCCAACCAGCCGAGCCGCATTTAGTCAACGTCAACCTTTTTGTTGGCTGCGCTTAAATGTCGAAGGTGTCATCAATAATTTTACCTGTAAACCCACAACCGGTTTGGCTACAGCCTCTCTGCGGCTGCTGCTGCTCTTTTGATTCATTTGTGCTGTTGGATTTTCATTTCGATCGCTTTGCATATGCTAGAAAATTTGAATTTTGATTGACGCTCCATGAGTCTCAACGTTTTCCTCGACACGGCGCATTGCGAAACAGCTTTGCAGACATGTTTGCTAAAAAGGTTTTATTCGGCTGCCATTGCCTCACTCAAAGTCTTTTTGTTCTGCCTTGATGATGGTCTGTGGCTATTGTTGTTGTAGCTTGAGTTTCTGCGTTGAAGCTGTCAAGTTCGTTGCGTAAGTCTTTTGTTTTTTGAGCAGCAAAGAAGTGTTCGAATCAACGATATAAATAATATTTGTTTAAATCTCTGATTTTTATTCGCCTTTCTTTAAGGCTGAAAACTGAGTTTAGCCCAACCTAAATCTAAGCCAAAGGGCATTTTTTTTAAAGGCAAGATATTGATTCAAATTGTAAGTTGAACCAGCAAACATTTTTGAACTTGCGCCCTTTTTTGTTTATAAAACAAGTTGATATATTTTGCGATCGAATCACCTGTCGTAATGTGTTGTGATAGGCATCTATTTAATAATATCTTTCATTCATTTCATTGTTCAAAACGTTTTAATAAATAGCTTTAAATAGGTGTCTTGCACGCCGATTACGAACAAGCAACCACTAATATTGTATAATTTTAGTTTAAATTTCCCATAGCGTCAATTTTCATGTAAATTATGCTGAACATTGCCAAATCAGTTGGCGCATAATCAACTTTATAGATACATAATCAAAGCTATGGCAAAAGGCTGTACACCCAAGCCAAACTGTACGAGCCTTTCACTCTCGCCCGGCGCTTTATTAACATGCTAAATACGTATTGGCTTTTCGATTATTTATTAGTATGCATACGACAGCTGATATTTGCATATTGCATATTGCAGTTGGTAAGGCGCCTTTTAAAAATGCACATTGAGTCAGAGATTGAATGATGCGATGCTCTGTCTGAAGTTTGAGATTTTTACCACTATCCAGAAAATATTTTGGCCATTGTATTGTCCGTTGGCATAGTTCGTGCTTTGTGTTCGATTCATGTCTACGGGTTGCGCTCATTAGCTATGATTATATAAGCAAAATATTTCTGTCGGGGTGTTGACTTCTAACTGACGTCTAATTGTATAGCCACAGGACAGGCGAAAAGTCTCAAGAGTTTGCGGAACACGATAAAGTAATTCAATTAGTCATCGAATTGGTATTAAATGAGCGGAAACTACAGTTAAGCACACTTAGCGATGTTTGCCGTTTCGTTTTAGGTGCTGAGAATGGAATTTCGCCTAATAGAATTTATAAAATGTATAAAGAATTTAGTGATAAATTTAAAAAAAAATCAAAGGCATCAGGTATTTCGCATTATTTCAGTTTTGATTATATTAAGCTTCTATCAAAACATGATCCCATGATACTGTGACTTTGACTCATCAGCACAAATTGATGTCAGTGTTGAAAAAACATTCATTTAATACACAATACTCAGCTTAGCTAATGACTATGCACTTTTTTGTGGCCATGCCCGATCGGCCCACGCCCCCAAATTGACACTGTCTAAGCCTTCATTCAGCCGCTAAGTAAATACACATGTCTTTTATAAACAAACTGTTGCCGCAGTCTGCACTTATTGGCGCCTTGCCGCAAACTAAACAATGGCAGCCATCACCCACACACACACACACAAGCACGCAAATATTTGTGCTGTTCAGCAAAACACAACATAGACAACAGCAACAACAACATCCACAACAACGGCAGCTGCAGCCAGTTTGCTGGCTACTAATGTTTGGCAGCAAGTTGCTTTCTGGGCCAAACCGCATAGCCAGCTAATTGCAGCAACAACATTGGCAACAGTTGCCGGCTGCTGGCTCACAAAAATGTGGTTTGGGTGGCTACACAGCTGCACCGCAGCGAAATAGGATTTTAAATGATTTTTGTATGCCCTGTAACTTAAAGTTGAACGGGGCATACTGGCACTTTTGTTCCGACGTTTCATGCTCTGTAAGTTGATGCTGAAAGAGTATGCTTGCAATTTAAAATAAATAATAAAATGTCTTAGAATTTAGAATTTGACCGACTGGAGATAAGGATAGGTACTTAACATTATGTTGATAAACTATGCAATAAATGCATGGCTATGCCTGCCCCTCAAAAGAAAATAGAGAAATATCAATAAAGAATTATAAATATTGAAAAATGTATGTAACTTAAATTGAAGTTAAGCAAAACATCAACAGGTTATTGTTATTGTTTTTTTTATTTTAATGTTTTTGAGTACTTAAAGTTTGTTTCTAATTTTGCTTTCATTTATTATTTTATATTATATATAATATTATAATTAATTATATAAATAATAATATAATATATTACTTTATAAAAAGTTTTTAGCTCTCAACTTGATTTGAAAATGCATAAAAGATAAAAAAAAATGAAAAAAGTGCGCGCTAAAATATGCATAAAAGGAAAAATTATGCGCGTTGCATAATGCAGGCAATTAAGAAACGGGCGCCGCCCTTTTGCTTGTATTATTTGCGCTACAAGTGCGGGAAAAACAAATTTTTTTTCGTTAATTAACTTTGAAAGCTGTTGAATCTTGGCTGATGTCGTGTGGTGCGTGTGGAGTTTGCTGCGCTTACTTGCAAATTAATTTGGCTTTCAATAAAAAAGAGCCGCCGACGCCAGCGACACCGTAAGCCGCTTTGTATGGCTCTTGGCTTAGGTTTCAGCCTTTCGCGTGCATTAATCAAAGTTATCTAATAAGCATTGTAAATGTGTGTGTGTCTCTCTCTCCCCCAGTCGCAAATGAAACATGTGCAAGGTGCGAAGCTGTACAACCTTCGCGTTTGACTAAATTTTAAGCTGAGATTTGAGATTGCCAGCAGCAACTCTCTGTGTGTGCATGTGTGCATGTGTATGTGTTTGTGTGTGGAGATTTTGTTTGCGGAAGTTGTTAATGGGCTGGTCTAGGGAGTATCAGATACGTCAAGCTTAACAGCTGCAACGAAAATATCATTGTAAACAAACCAAAGCGAAAAACAAAAAAAAAATCATTACAAAAGACTTAGGCAACAAACTTGTTTTGGGCAGCGTCAAAAGTGATTTTTACGAATCGAAAAATATGTTTTACAATTTACAATTACAATTTGTTTTAAGACTAAATTAACTGACAGACATCTGTCAACTTATATTTAAATTTCGATAAATTCCCTTAAATTAAAATCCTCAGATTCAGCTCTGCAAATTTTTACCGCCTTAGTTAACAAGCACCTTTCCCAAGCACAAACAGCACTCAAAAACAAGATAAACTATGCGCGTGTAAACTAAAAATATAATATAAACAACAAATATGTATGCATAATGTGTTAGTTAGTTATAATTACTTGGCAATAACGGCAACCTTGCGCCTCGATCTCGGCTTTCAGAGCAACACAAAACGCCAGACTGTATGACTTACTTTGCATAGCGTATGAATGAAAAGGCACACACAAACACACACACACACAAACACATACACACTGTGTGTGCCCGAGCATTTAACAATGAGACAAAAGTGAACTACAAAGTTCAGACAGACAAGCACTTGGGACTTATGACAACAATGCAAAGAGCCTTAAACTTTATATGTGAAGTGTAAAAGGCGGAGATATAAAAATGATTGTATATATTATGAAGTCAGGTTTTTCTTTTATGGGTGCGTAACAGCTTGAGAAAGGGTAATCAAAATGGGCGTCTGAGAAGCTTTAAAGTTAAGATTTGGGCGTGTCTAACTTTTGATGAGGATTATTTATTCAATTAAATAAAGTTTAATCTTCATATTTAAAGTAAGGACATTTTCGGCACGCTATAGATTCAATAGTAGACATATCAGACCATATGCAGATATGCGAGTTGTAAGTTTGATGAAAATATATCGTTCCTATTTCAATTGTATACTATAGTGGTCCGATCCAGCGGACATATTTACTGCCTGCAATAGAAAGACGGACGTATGCAAAGTATCAAGACGATAACTTTAAGCCTGAGAGACTAGTTCGCATAGAAACAGACAGACGGACAGACAGACAACTCGGCTGTTGATGCTGATCTATAATATATATATACTTAAGGGTATATATATAATACAAGCAAGCACTTTAAGAATGCATGTTGATAAATGGAGAATCGATGTATAAAGCTCTTCGCCCATTTCTCTAATTTAACGCATATAACCTGTATGCATAAATTATCTTTTATTATTACTCTTTCATCAGTTAAAATTGTAGACTTTGGTCATTGGGTATTTGTTGTTTTATTTTCAAACCCACATAGCTCAGTTCGCAAAAGAAGAAACACCAATACGCAATTTCACGCGACCAAAAGCGATTAACCCCCCATTAGTTAAATTTATTGCATGGCGGCGGCCACGAGATTTAGTCACTGAGTGAAATATATGCAAAGCTTGTTATTTGTGTTGAATTCTGTGTTTTTTTTGGCGCAGAAACTTTCTAAACCGCATTCGCAAAGTTTTCAAAGCCACAAAACACGTGCTGCACTCAAATTTACAGATGCGATAAAATTGCTAAACAGCTAAACATATAAAAATGGTTAAACGAATCTGAGTTCAAGTAATATGCGATTCTTTTTGGGATTCGAAATAAGCCAACCAGTTTTGGCAAATATTTTTAAACAATTAGGCGCGGCTTATTATTATTTTATTTATTACTTTTTACCTTATTTCTTGCTATTTATTGTATTTAGAAATAAATTCTTAAACTTAACTACATGTTTCTGGTATTCTTCTTGCAGGCTGCCCCATTCAACTTTAATTGGCATTAAATCGGCAACATGATCAAGTCGACGGCAGCCAATTCGCATTGGCTGGCCGCTTTGCTGTCGTTGCTGCTGGTGGTGCTGCTGCACACAACCACAGCGGACGAGGCGTTTTCGTGTCCAAATGGTAAGTTTCGCATTCAACTTGAATTTCCAATTTAAGCTGCACTTAAACAATTCGAAAAGGCACGTGCGTGGCCGCTGCAGGTGTGGCCAAAAACTTGCGCATAAATCAAAGCGAAAATTAATGTAATTATATGGATGTACATGCATTAAATATATATACATATATATATTCCTATATAGTCAAAACGGATGTGGAATTGGCTTTTGCCAATGGGCCGGGCAAATTGTCTTTGATTTCCGTCGACTTAATTGGTTTTTGGCTGTGTGCTTGTGTGTGCCTGCCGCGCATTTAGCCGCAGTTAAAATCTATGTTAAACTGTAATTAAATGCGTTATTTTGATTTTTAAGCTAACTTCTAATTATATATTTAATGGCTACCAAAGCATTTATTTAAAAGAAGCATTTAATTTAAAAGTTCTTAAAGCATATTATTTGCTCTTAAACAAGGTCGCACGCGAGAATTAGATTTAGCAAAGTTTATTAAATTCAAAATAAATCAAGCATTTCTTTATAGGAAGCTTTAAGACAGATTTTGTTATAGATAAATTCTCGAAGTTGGGCTTAGCTTTTTATTTATTACCTCTTTTATTTGTCATAATTGGCTTGCTGAGTTTATCAATAGGTATTCATACTTCATTAAGTGTTTTCCTGCATTCATACAAATGAACCTTTTAGGCAGAGAAATCTTTTTCTACCACATCATCACTCATCAATTAATCCGATTGAACCAAAGGAAATCTTCTTTTGAGGCTATTACAGAATTTAATGCTTGTTTTTCCATAATAATTACACACATTTATAAAAATTGTATGCTGTTTATAAGCAAATGAATTCTTTGTCTGGACTGGAAAAATAAATGAATGAAATAATGATAATCAGTTTTCTTCTACAAGAAAATTGTCGATCATTCTTTGCTAACAGTGAAATTGAGCCTCGCTTCGAGTCAGCGGCTAATAATTATTTTCATCAGTTGCTTAGCCATTTCAGGCCCTAGGATAGGAAATGTTTTTCTTGGCTATCATTAGGCCACAGCTCTAAGCTCCTTTCATAAATACCAAGCACACTTTGGCCATTAAAATGCTAGTGCGACTTTATCGTTAATGGCAAATCGACACAAAAGTAGCCAAAACCCGCCAAACGTGTTGAACCGCTACATTTTGGCAAGAACAAGCGAACATTTTTGAAAAAAGTCGAGCTGACGGAAATGCTGGACTAGCCAATCAATCATTCTATGCGGCCTGTAATCAGCAGTCAACACTTGGCGCTGTTGCCTTTCACTCGATGGCCACCTACAACTGGCAATGATAACGGTTATAACATATGCCAAACTGGTTGCTGTTGTTGCCCCACTGGGCGATAATGCCAAGAATGCCCGCCATGCCATGGCTATGACAGCACAAAGTTACAGCGCAAGAACTCTGACAAAGATTATATATATATATATAGATGTATATACTCGTATGAGTACTCTCCATGGCCGCATATGGAAGGCGAGACAAGTTTCTAGCTAGGAAAAAACGTTAACGCGCTTCAAAACAAGATTTCTTAACGGTTGTTTAATACCAAGCCAAGTTTGCCTGACTGACTGACTAACTTGGCGATCGGTTCGCCGCCTCCTTCTCCTGTTGCCCGACTCCAGTCCCAGTCTCAGTCCCAGTCCCAGACTGCCTAGCATGCCGCTGCTTTTAGCTGTTGTTGTTGTTGGAATAGCTGTAGCTGCCTCATATTAACTAGCTGCAGTTGCCGTGCTTATTAACACTTTTATATGCACTCACACATGCAAACAAACACACACATGCGAGCACCTGCCAACGGAGCCGCCAACTGCACGGTGGCCAAAACAAGTTCGTTGCCTAAGTCTTTTGATATTTTCATGTTACGTTGGCAGTGTTTTTGATTCATATGCCAGGCAGCACTTCTGCAGTTGTATGCGTGCTAAAGCATATGTGTGTGTATGTGTGAGTGTGAGTTTGACTTGTTTTAGGTGCAGTTGTGCAAAAATAGGCCAAACTGTTGGCGTTTCATGCAGTTGTTGTTGTTTTTATTGCATTTATTTAGTTTGGGCATTACTTTTATTGATGGCTTTTCGTGTGGCCCATATGGGTGTATGGGCGTTTTTAACGATTACATTAGATGCAGTGCTCAATTGCTAGCAGCCTGATGTGACACCTCATTATATATATATATACATATATATAATATTATAGAAGGCGCAATAATATTTCTCCATTCTTTATAGCGTATTTCTTGAATTTAATATAATATTATATAATATATGGTTAATTATATAATATTTTTGGAGTTTTTTTTTACATTAAATATGAAAAAAATGTAACTAATTTTTGTATCCTACATCTTATCATAATCATGTTTTCACATAAGAGGTGACTCTTCAATCATGCTTTGCTCTGTTAATAATGCGTTTCGTTTTCTTTAATGTCTACCCAAATGAAGAAGTATTTTTTAGTTAGCTGCGATTTAAGGCATGTGTAATATTTACTGGAGCCACACCAAAGTTTGTATTCATTAACCGTCATTCAACCATCTCACGTCTAACTGTAAATGCCTCAAATTGATAAACAGGCAGACGAGCTAAGCAAACAACTCGCAAACTTACCTAGAAACGTAACGAAACGCATAAGTAGGCAACAACAACAACAACAACTAGAACTATGCGACGACTTCTAAGTTCCACAATTTTTGGACACGCTTCAGTAAATGCCAAGAGCATCATCATCATCATCATTATCATCATCTGCTCGAAAAAGCTAATTAAATCAAGTTCTTTTCGTGAGCTGCTTCTTGAAAAATGCAGCATTTTGAACATGTTTCTGGGTCAGCACGCACAATCCAAGTGATATATGACACTCTGATTAGGGTCTTATAACACATATGTGTGCTATTATGGGGTGATATTATTTATGATTTTTAAAATTCAACATTTTAGCAAATCATGAAGCGTAAAATGCGCGTGTGCTTAAACAAATTTGTCGGTGGTTTATGGAAGTCAACACTTTTCTAGTTGACTGACTTCTGTGTGAACTGTGTGCGAAAGGTAAAGCTAGTCAGAGAATGATGGAAAGATAGACAGAGAATGAGACAGATAGAGAAAGAGAGAGGGAGAGACACAGATAGAGAGAGAGAGAGAGAGAGAGAGAGGGAGCGTGTTAAAGATGAACACTTGCCAGAGCACAAAATGTGCGAAAAGTTAAATGAACTTTACGTTAGACCCAAAGGTTTAATGAACGTTTGGGCAACGGCCATTGACAGCTAGCAAAATCAAAGTTAAGGCACTCGTATTACCTGTTGGTAATCCACAGCTGCAAAAAAAGCCAAATAATACAGCTAGAATTACAGAATTACAAGATATATATGTGTTCTTGCAATTCCGCTTTCTACGCAATGAAAGATCTCTTGTAGATAATGTGGCAAAGATAAATTCGCTTTGCCGAGCCAAAGAAATGCATAAAAAATGAGGCTAATGAAAGAGGGCACAATACGATTTATTGCACTTGTGAAACTTATGCGTGCCCGCAACTTGATTTTCACTTTCTTGTTTCGGCAGAGTAACAACACAAAAGCGCCGGCAACAACAACAACAAAATAACAATAATAAAACATGAAAAACTATGCTGGTTATTAAATTGCCAAAGTGAATTTCCAAATAGGACAACAGACATGGACATCAAGAAGGTATTTTTTTGGGTTAATAGCACATAATTAAATAAATGGGTTAAATCTAAATGTTTTGTGTACTTAAGACTTTGCAAAGTGTACAAATATCAAGTACTTAGTTGCTTGAAAAATAGGTATTTTATTAATTTTCTTGAATTATTGTTCTTGAAAGGATAAATTAAACCAAAATGGCTATTTATGAGCTCTCATTTATGATATTATTTAATTGTTGAGCAAATTTTTTATAGATATTTTTGAACTCTAGTTTTTGGCTTCATTGATTTAGAGTCTGCACAAAATATTTGCACAGCATTTGTTCATAGAAGCTGGGCTTTGCTTGCAAAAAAAGACCACAGTTAATGTTTATAAAAGGGTTCTAAGCATATTTTCTCAGTTACTTAAACTACTTTTGCAAGGCCATTCGATTGTTTTTTGTTTTAAAATTAATACCAAAAGCCAATCCAAGCAAAGTTCTCACAGCTTGAGCATTTCAGAAACTGGTGCAAGTGTCTCAGCTGTCTCAGATCTCTTTAAAGAGCTCTTTGTTAATTTTAGTTTGATAAAGTGCAAAGATTCGGCAAAAAAAACTTCTCATTTCTGGTTAAATACATATTTCTTCAGAGTATGTGGCGCTCCCAGATACCTACCTACCTGCCTGTGTGTCTGAGCTTTGAGTTTTACGTAAGAAATTCTCACATTATTAATTTGTATTGTGAACACAAGATTTCGTCAGAGAGCGTTCCGCTGAGTGTTGAGCCTGAAATTATAGACAATGATCAGAGCAGCAGGCGCAGAGATGTTTGCCTCTGGCTGCTCTTTCAGCAGCTGCCGCTTTGGTAATTAGAGCACGGCTAAAAAATGCAGTTGCATACATTTTCTATACGGAGCTTAAAAGCCGTCCATATATATATATATATATATGTATATAAAGAAAAAAAACAAACATCAAGTCACGCAGCAAATTTGCATAGCAAATGGCTTACAAAACTTCCTGGCAAGCATTTCAAATATGTGGCACAATTCAATAAAGCAGTCAACAGCCATGCAAATTCAAGTAAAAACGAGCAAGAATGGCAACCCGAAGATTAAATACTCTTTAAGCCAAATAGCTTGGGGTCTGTAAATATGTGAGCAGAATAGGAAATAGAATAAGACAACTTTAAAAACAGAAAAGTTTGTCATACACAAACTTATCTTTCTACCCATTTTTCCCATAGATCAGTATGCTTTAGCAGTCCCAGGTTAATTCTTATATATAAATAGAAGCATAATGAAAAAATGCTGGATTTGTTCAAGATCTAATTATGATATTAGATGTGATATAGTAGTTCGATTCGGGCGACTCCAATATAGTTTCATAGAAAAAGACACAGACATGATTAAGAATATATTCTCTTTATGGGCTCTAAGATGTTTTCTTTAATGAATTACATATTTCATTACTAAGTAACAATACCCTCTACTAGGGTATAAGACACACACGTTTGACAAAGAAAATTAAAAGAACTGAGAAACTTGCTAACCTTGTCCAGCTGTTGCTGCACCCAGTCCAAGAGTAAAGGAATTTTTCGAAGCCATTGGCTGGTTACGTGGCTTAAATTGCTTATAGAGAAACTTCAGCTACTTGACGGACAGGCCGACACACACACACACACACACTTAGTGGGAGTCGAGTAGAGAGAGAGACAAATAGTTGGCCATTAAATACAATTACATGAGGTTTGTTCTGCTGACCGTTCCGTAAGTCTCCGTTGCCGTTCGACTTATTTCAATTGAAGCGTGCTAAGAACCAAAGAATCTAAATGTCTGCGCCTCTCCAGTTCTACTTTTTATTATTTATTTACTTTTTTTTTTCACTTGCTAAGTGGCACAGTGTACGGTTATGTTTGGGTATTTGTTGGTACGTAGCGCAGCTAAAATTAAATTAAAATTGCTGCGGTAAATGGGCAACAAATAAATAAATTGGAATTGTGGCAAATAGCGGTAAACACTTAAATAAGCAAAATAAAATAGCAAGAAAAAAAATTGTGTATATAAAAAGTAGAATTTACGCTGTCTGGCCAGTAAAGATGAGAGCTGCACAATTGGCCAAGAATTTGAAGCAATTTGCCGACATGACAGACGAAATTAACATAATCAGATTGAGGCTTTTGACTGAATCAGATGCTTACAAAGTATTGAGTTCAAATAAAAGTACTGCAATTATCAGGGCTGCAAAAATACAAATTTATTGTAGCTGTTTCGGCTTATAGCTCGATGGAACGCCCTGACTTAAGTTTCGGTTCAAGAACCTTACTTATCACATCCATCAACCCAGGTTCTTCAGTTAAAACCTTGGTTTGTCAAACGTTAAATAAAAGGTTCGGCTTATGATAAACATGCCAATTCCATGTTTGAGCCAGTTATGTCTCAAACTTTGTAATAATACTCTACAAAATAATAAAAATAAATTCAAAATGATTCAGGTGTACATTAGTCAAGCTTGACATTATTTTGACAGGTCACTTGGCCAAATGCACAAAAATTGAGCACAAAAAACACAGGTAATTAGTTATTATGTTTAAACTTACGCCCTGTCAAAGCTCAGGCAACGGTCTTAGATCAAGGTTTGAGACAGTAATGCCTGTTATATGAGATTATAAATAAAACGAAACAGTTTAAATTATGCAAGCCATAACAATTTATATTGTTAAAATACAACTATTTATTATAAATAGTTTTAAACTTTGTGCGAATTGACAATTTAAAAATAATTGAGATAAGTTTGATGTTGAGATTCTTGTAGCAATTTAAGGGATAAATAATGATAGTCTTATCCGTAATATCATGTTTCAGCATCCTCTCCTCGTAATCTAAGCACAATGATTGGATTCTGCGCAGTAGTTTTTCTACTGCAGCTACACGGAAATCGTGAAAGTCCATGCCAAATGGTAACTAACTAACACACTGAGCCATGTCAGCCCATGTCAGTTTGCAAGAAAAACTGTAACAGCTTTCGGAGCCCGCCGAAGCCTCACCAAAAGGCACCAAAGGCAAAGCCGGCACTGACGATGGTGACAACTTGTGTTGACTCTTTTCAAACACACAGCAAAATTGTTTAAATACTTGTGCTTTTTTTTTTGGTTTTTGCTTTTTGCAATTTTGAAACGGCGTATAAACATTGCGCGCGCCTTGTGGCATATTTCAACCGATTTGATTTTAAATGAAAGCTGTCAATCAAGCCGACAGAAGGCGGGCTCGACATGTCGCAGCAACTTTCCCATTTTACCAGGAAAACGCAACGCATTTAGATTGAGGAAAATGAAAGCGCCACGAGCCAAATAATTAATTGTAATTTTCTAAAAAAAACAAATAAAAATTACATACTTAAGTCTTAGCAGCTAACTTCTAATACAACATGCACGTATTCAGGCTGGCCGAGTAAATAACTCAATTAAGTGCTTGTGTCTCCAGAACAAGCAATTAAATCTAAAGAGCTCATATGTCTCTCAATGGCATAGAAAGCCACAGCCAGAGATGTGGAAATTAAATTATGCAAAACAAGTCGCTTAGATTGGGGTCACGCTAGAGATCTCAGCGGGAAACCAACTGCAACTGAATTAAATGTCAAGAGCTGCCCGTAGAAGTTGTTGTAGAATTTAATGTCGAATGAGGGGGTATGCAAAGAGTTTGGTTATGGGAAGTAATTTCTCCTTTTATCAAGCGCAGATAGGAGTTGTATCAAGTGGTTGCATGCGTGAGGCTTTTCAATGGAATATGCCTTCAAGACTGGTTTGCCGATAAGCGGTGAATTAAGAAGATATTACGAAGAGAAACCAAATCTATTTAGATTATACTTCGTTTTAATTAAGCCCTTTTTAATTAAAGCAAGAATCTTAAAAAATTTTACAAGTTTGTAAACAATAAACATTGCTGTACATTTAAATTTTAAATATTATTCATGTACATAGAAATCAGCATCAATGAAAATTGACTGGATTCAATATAAAAAATTTATTTAACTAAAAATATGTCAATTTTATATGTTAGGCATATAAAATCTTGATATACTGTTCATAAAATAATAAAATATAATAATTAAATGAATTTACAAATGCGAATATACGTGATAATAATAAAAATAGAAGTAATAATAATTGGAATGATAATAATAATAATACAAATTAGTATTAATAATGATAAATAATATAAATTGAATTAACGAAATTAAAGAATATACAATTGTTATATTATACCAGCTGTGCCTTGTCTAGTTTTCAACAAATGTTTCCAATTATTTCTAAAACTCAAATTTGCACTGCGTTTGCCTTGCAGTTTTCCAAATGAATTGTGACCTTGTCTAATACGAATTTATTATTGTTTTTGTTATTTACAGGCTGGGAACTGCGCGGCTTAAATTGTTATAAATATTTTAATATCAAACATTCGTGGGAGAAAAGCGCCGAACTGTGTCGAAGGTGAGTAAAACCATAGCATAACCATAATCAGATGTTAATTTGAATATATATGTACATATATAGAAATCGAGGAAGTTGTGGGTTCGGGCTTCTGTTTTAGACAACTTGTTGCGCGGTGTCTCAGAGCAGCTACGCTTCAATAAGCACAGCTACCTGTTCTTCTTGATAGATAGATACTAAGTTAGTTAGCGACTAGTTACCTGACTGGCTGTGTGTGTGTGTGTGTGCTTGTACTTGCAGCAGTTGCCGTTACGGCACCGCATTGCATTTCCGCTGACAGTTAACTGTCAATGCCAAAGTGGGCTGCGTCCCAAACAGTGTTGGCCAAGTTTGAAATTGTTTTTCTGGCCCGACTGGCCGGGCCATCGATAAGCCATAATTCGATGGCCGATGATTCATATTATTTTTCTGTTTTCCACACTCTTCGTTCGAGCGAAAAGAAAGTCGTCGATAAGCTTCCGGCGCTCGGCCCCAAAACATTCCTGATTCGGTTTTCTGGGTGTTAACCCACTGTTGACCCAAATACTTGCAAGTGGTCCGTTCAGTGCCCAGCCACCTGTTCCAAGAGCTTCAAGAGTTAAGAGCTCGTGCAGCGTGAACCTTTTTTCTTTTGGCTTTCGGGCTTTTATTTTATTTTTGGGCTTGGCTTGAAAATTGAGAGTGTTTCGATTTGATTGAAGCCTTAGCTTTTTTTATCGATTCAATATTTCTGCTTGCTTTTAATGAGCGTGTGAATCGCCGGTTTTGGCTTGACCGCGGGGCATGTGGGGTGAAAGTTAGCCGAAATGAATTTTAGTTTTCTTTTGGTTGCACATTAATAAGCATATTGGCTGGCCGTGTACTTGGCTAGTCTAATGTCAATGGCCTACGCAATTTCTCTTCGCCGTCAAGTGTTAACTGGCAATTACATATGCCCGGCACAGGCTACACCAGTTGACACTGGCTACTTCTCTAATGTGCACACGTCATTTACATGCCAAAGACCTCGCCCCAGTCCAATGGCAATTAAAATGCGGCTGGCGTTTCATTGTATTTTACCTCAGCGCAAGTTCAACAAACGACAAACAGCTCGAAATTGTTTAAGCGATAGATTTGCCAAAAAGAAAACAAATATATATATACATACATATAAATTAAGACTACGTATATAAATCGGTATAACAAATAGCAGTGCGTTGTCAGGTGTCGTCTGTGCTGAACTCAACACTCAAAATGTGAAATATTTGCCTGGGTGAAATTTTCTTTTTTTTTCTGCATACTCTGTTCATAAAGTAAAGAGAGTATAAAGGCTATGAGACAGCTCTCTATATAAGATTTTTTTTATTTATCATTTTATATATATTAATATATTTAGACTGAGGACTGCTGAGCTCCTCTGTAAATCAAGGCGTGGCATTTCTCAAAAATCAATGTCTTTCAATAAGTTTGCAAATAGTCTCTTTTAAGCTGTTATTGGGTATTGGAACAAGTATTACGGAGTCGGTTACACCCGACTGCAAAATTCTTACTTGTTTTCTCCCTGTTGCTTAACGATTTTGCGTGTGCAGCAAGCCAAATGGGAAGAATGAAAGAAAGCGCCGATAAGGCGTTAACATTTCAAGTTAACGGAGCTGTGACCAAAAAAAGGCATTCATGTATTTTGGACTTGTTGGTTTAAGTAGTTTTTTTTTGGGCGTAGCCAATGTGAAAACGCATTGAAAACTTTTTGAATGAAGTTTTGGCAGTTGCTTATTTGAACAAGATAATTTGGTTAGCCTTTTGGCGTTAGGTGCGGAAACAGGTAGCCAACCTTTTGTTGAGCCAAAGCATTTATCTGGATATTTTACCAAAGAAAAAATAAATTGTAATTCGTGTAATAAAACAATAAACAGGTCATTTAAATCAATAAGTAGAATAGATATTTGAACCTGCAAATCGGTTTAGAGCTAAGCCAAATGTAACCCGGAATCCGCACTTCTTATTTGCCATAACGAAACCTTAGACATGGGATTGGCTTGAAACGTAAACTGAAAGACCGAACCTTTTTATTTAAAGTATAATACCAATAATAATTATAATATAAATATTTTAAAACCTATTAAGTAATACTTTCAATACAATATTAAGACTTTTGATTTATTCGCATATATTTTAGTTGTATTCAATTTTATATTTCAATTTAAAAACACGATAATATCAAATGCTCACCAAGGTTTTTGGCATTTTAGTGAAAAAAGCCAAGTGCCGACATACAAGTAATACCACACAAAAGTAAAGCATCAAATTCCCTAGCTATGCACACTTACTTAAATATGTATGCGGCCAGGTTTTCTGTTTTCACTTGGTATTAGCCACGCAGCATGTTTATGTGATTCGTTAACAGTACTGAAAATTTAACTATTTTCTGGCTAAATTCTGCAATAGTTGTAATTTCAAACTGATTTAGCCATTTTATGGCAGCTCAATGACGAGTAAGAGGCAGACTTTTATTGCCAACTTGTGCTCAGAAAACTAATTTAGCCATTTTTAAGCTAAATTTTTTGCAACACTGGCTGCAGAATGCATAATTTTTGGCATGCAATCAGCCAACAGCTGCAACAATTGACAAAGGCGTTGCTCAAAGCTGTCAGTTTCCACAGCGCCCACCCTGCGTATGTGTAATATGCAAGATTTGAAAGAGTCAAAGATGGAAACTCGTTTTTGTACTTCATCTTCCTCTTGACGCGCAGCTGTCGTAGAATCCATAAAGTCAGTCTGTGCGCTTTTGAAATTAACGAAAGAAGTCTTGCGATTGGAAACGAAAGTTTTCTTTTGAGTTTTTTTTTCTAGCTGCGAGTGAACGCGTTTACTTTTTGGGTAACAGCATAATTAAGGCAGTGGCAACAAAATAGAAAGTAAAGCGCATTTGAAAAATGCAGCTGCATAATTGAAATTGCGTTAATTGTGCAGCGGAAGCTCGAGTTCCCAGACAGACACCACACTAATCACTGACATCCTCTCTCCTGCTTACCAGATATGGCGCCGAGCTGGTGGCTATCGATAGCTATGCGGAGAACAATGAGACGCTGGCGATAGCACGCGCCAGCGATCCCAATCAGCGCGCCTCCGACAAGTACTGGCTGGGCTTGGCATCGCTGGATGATTTACGCACGAATACCCTAGAGTCTGCATCGGGCGCATTGATCTCACAGTACTCGGGCTTTTGGTCTCTGCAGCAGCCCAATGCTGAGTCCGGCGAGTGCGTGGCGGCCAGCTTTGCCAGTAAGGCGCAGAGCTGGGATCTGGGCACCTGCGAGTCGCTGTTGCCCTTCATGTGCCGCGCCCCGGCCTGTCCCCAGGGTGCACTGCATTGCGCCAATGGCAAATGCATCAATCAGGCTTTCAAGTGCGATGGCAGCGATGATTGCGGCGATGGCACCGATGAGCTAGACTGCCCCGCCCAATGCCACTTCCACATGCAATCCGGCGGCGATGTCATTGAGACGCCCAACTATCCGCACAAGTATGGTGCGCTGAGCAAATGCAAGTGGACCTTGGAAGGACCGCTGGGCAGCAACATCATACTTCAGTTCCAGGACTTTGAGACGGAAAAAACCTTTGACACGGTCCAAGTCCTGGTCGGTGGACGCACCGAAGACAAATCCGTATCGCTGGCTACGCTAAGTGGCAAACAGGATCTGACCACACAACCATTTGTATCCGCCTCCAACTTTATGATTGTCAAATTCACAACGGACGGTAGTGTGGAGCGCAAGGGTTTCCGGGCCACGTGGAAAACGGAGGCCAAGAATTGTGGCGGCACACTGAAGGCGACGCTACAACGTCAGATACTGACCAGCCCTAACTATCCCAAGCAATATCCAGGTGGTCTGGAGTGCCTGTATGTGATCAAAGCGCAGCCAGGTCGCATTATCTCTATTGAAGTTGATGATTTGGATATTGCCGAGAGTCGGGATCAGTTACTCATACGCGATGGCGAATCGCCCATGAGTCGCACCATTGCCCGGCTGACGGGCAAAACTTCGCAGAATGAACGCGTGATCATTTCCACCGGCAACGCGCTCTATCTCTACTTCAAGTCTAGCCTGGGCGAGGCGGGCAAGGGCTTCAGCCTACGCTATATTCAAGGCTGCAAGGCGACGATCACGGCACGCAACGGCACAGTTACCTCGCCGGCCTTTGGCTTGGCTGACTATCCAAAGAATCAGGAGTGCTTCTTTACCATACGAAATGGCGCGCGTGCTCCGCTCTCGCTCAAGTTTGACAAGTTCACCGTGCACAAAAGCGACAATGTGCAGGTCTTTGATGGTTCCTCAACGTCCGGACTGCGCCTCCACTCGGGCAACGGCTTTACGGGCACTGCAGCTCCCAAGCTGACCCTGACAGCCTCATCTGGCGAGATGTTGATTAAATTTACTTCGGATGCGCTTCATAACGCAGCGGGGTAAGTCAAGGAAGTTGCAGTTAACCTAAACGGACTCTGGAACCTTCTATAATTTGGCTTTTCCAAACTAATTGGTATTACCATGCACAGCTGGTCGGCTACTTTCTCTGCGGACTGCCCTGAGCTGCAACCCGGCATTGGGGCCTTGGCCTCCAGTCGCGACACGGCCTTCGGCACGCTGGTCAGCTTTACATGTCCCATTGGACAGGAGTTTGCCACCGGCAAGACGCGTCTGGTTACGGAATGTTTGCCCGGTGGCAACTGGAGTGTCTCCTACATACCAAAGTGTCAGGGTAAGTCGTTAGTTACTTTCATTCCAATGCTGTCTCTCCAATACAATTAATTCACCCACAGAGGTCTACTGCGGTCCTGTGCCACAAATTGATAACGGCTTCTCCATTGGCTCCTCGAATGTCACCTATCGCGGCATTGCCATGTACCAGTGCTATGCTGGCTTCGCATTTGCCTCCAACGAACCGATCGAAAAGATTTCCTGCCTGCCTGACGGACGCTGGGAGCGTCAGCCCCATTGCATGGCCTCACAGTGTGCCGCCCTGCCGGAGGTGCCACACGCCAATATGACCCTGCTGAATGGCGGCGGACGCAGCTATGGCACCATTGTCCAATACGAATGTGAGCCTGGCTATGAACGCAACGGGCATCCCGTGCTGACCTGCATGTCGAATGGCACTTGGAGTGGCGATGTGCCACGCTGCACGCGTAAACGCTGCTTTGAGTTTCCCGAAATTGAAAATGGCTTCGTGGTGGATGCGGCACGTTCCTATCTGTTTGGCGATGAGGCCAGGGTGCAGTGCTTCAAGGGCTACAAGCTGATTGGCAGCAATATCATGCGCTGCAGCGAGGCCCAGCGCTTTGAGCAGCCACCCAGCTGCGAGGACATCAACGAGTGCAGCTCCTCTCAATGCGATTTGACTACCACCGACTGCATGAATACCAACGGTTCCTTCCATTGCCAGTGCCGACCGGGCTTTACCGCCACCACTGAGTGCCGACCCGTTGGAGATTTGGGTCTGGGCAATGGCGGCATTCCAGATGATAGTATCAGCACCTCGGCCAGTGAGCCCGGCTACAGCAAGGCTCTGTTGCGTCTCAATACGAATGGATGGTGCGGTGCCTCATTGGAGCCCGGCGCCAACTGGATACTGATTGATCTCAAGGCGCCCACAATATTACGCGGTTTCCGTACCATGTCTGTGCAGCGTCCTGATGGCAATGTGGCCTTTAGCTCGGCCGTGCGCCTGCAATATACAAACGATTTGACAGATGTCTTCAAGGATTATGCCAATCCCGATGGAACTGCCGTTGAATTCAGAATACTGGAGCCCACCCTGTCCATACTCAATCTGCCGTTGCCAATCGAGGCGCGTTATATACGCTTCCGCATACAGGACTATGTGGGTGCGCCTTGCTTGCGCATGGAACTGATGGGCTGCACCCGTTTGGATTGCGTGGACATCAATGAGTGCAGCAAGAACAACGGCGGCTGCGATCAAAAATGCATCAACTCACCCGGCAGCTATTCCTGCGCCTGTAATACGGGCTATCAGCTCTATTCATCCAATGGCACCGCTGGCTATCACATTGAACGCTCCGAGTCTGGCGAACGCGACGGCGATACCTATCAGCGCAACAAGACCTGTGTCCCATTGATGTGCCCGGAGCTGCAGGCGCCAGAAAATGGCCAGCTGCTCAGCGAACGTGACGATTATCATTTTGGCGATGTGGTTCGTTTCCAGTGCCATTTCGGCTACATAATGAGCGGCAGCTCGGTGGCGCTTTGCCTGTCCAGCGGTCAATGGAATGCCAGCGTACCGGAATGCAATTGTAAGTGATTGAATTCGACACGGTAGCGTATATAACCTCTTAATAACTTCATTCTTAATTAATTTCCTACAGATGCGAAGTGCGTTTCCTTGCCTGACGACAAGCTGGAGGGCTTGACTGTTGCACGACCCGATCCAGAGTCCGTGCTGGTGCCGTTCCGCGACAATGTGACTATTAGCTGCGGCTCGGCCGGACGTCAGTTGCGCTCCACTGCCTCCGCTGGCTTCAGACAGTGTGTCTACGATCCAAAGCCAGGTCTGCCCGACTACTGGCTGTCGGGCGTGCAGCCTTCGTGTCCGCGTGTCGACTGCTATGCGCCAATGCCAACACCTGGTGCCGAGTACGGACAGTTTGTGGACACGCGTTACCAGAGCAACTTCTTCTTTGGCTGCCAGAACACCTTTAAGCTGGCTGGGCAGACCCAGCGCCACGACAATGTAGTGCGCTGTGGTGCCGATGGTATTTGGGACTTTGGTGATTTGCGCTGCGAGGGACCCGTGTGCGAGGATCCAGGCAGACCAGCTGATGGACGCCAGCTGGCGCGCAGCTACGAGCAAAGCTCTGAGGTCTACTTTGGCTGCAATCGTCCTGGCTACATTCTTATCAATCCAAGGCCAATTACTTGCATACGCGAGCCGGAGTGTAAGGTGATCAGGCCATTGGGCCTGGGCTCAGGCAGAATACCCGACTCGGCCATCAATGCCACCTCAGAGCGACCAAACTATGAGGCCAAGAATATACGCCTGAACTCTGCAACCGGCTGGTGCGGCAAGCAGGAAGCCTTCACCTATGTCAGCGTGGATCTGGGACAGATCTATCGCGTCAAGGCCATACTCGTCAAGGGTGTTGTGACCAATGACATTGTCGGACGTCCAACCGAGATACGCTTTTTCTACAAGCAGGCGGAGAACGAGAACTATGTTGTCTATTTCCCCAACTTTAATCTAACCATGCGCGATCCGGGTAACTACGGTGAGCTGGCCATGATAACGCTGCCCAAGTACGTGCAGGCACGCTTTGTGATCCTGGGCATCGTTAGTTATATGGATAATGCCTGTCTGAAATTTGAGCTGATGGGCTGCGAGGAGCCCCAACAAGAGCCGTTGTTGGGCTACGATTACGGCTATTCACCATGCGTGGACAATGAGCCGCCGATCTTCCAGAACTGTCCACAGCAGCCCATTGTGGTGCGTCGTGATGAAAATGGTGGTGTGCTGCCCGTTAACTTTACTGAACCCACCGCCGTCGATAATTCCGGTTCGATTGCCAGGTTGGAAATCAAGCCACAGAATTTCCGCACACCCAGTCATATCTTTAAGGATACGGTGGTCAAATACGTGGCATTTGATTACGATGGTAATGTGGCCATCTGTGAAATAAATATAACCGTGCCGGATGTTACCCCACCATTGCTGCAGTGTCCCCAGAGCTATGTGATTGAGCTGGTTGATCGCCAGGACAGCTACAATGTGAACTTCAATGACACGCGCAAGCGCATCAAGACCTCAGATGAGACGGGTGAGGTGCGTCTACAGTTTACGCCCGAGCGTGCGACCATTAAGATTGGCAACTTTGAGAATGTGACTGTGACCGCGACCGATAAGTTCAACAATCGCGCCAGCTGCCACTTCCAGGTATCCGTGCAGGCCTCACCCTGTGTGGACTGGGAGCTACAGCCACCGGCAAATGGAGCCATCAATTGCCTGCCTGGAGATCGTGGCATTGAATGTATAGCCACCTGCAAGCCCGGTTTCCGTTTTACCGATGGCGAACCTCTGAAGACCTTCTCCTGTGAAACATCCCGCCTCTGGCGTCCCACGTCTGTGGTACCGGATTGTGTATCGGAGAATACGGAACAGGCTGCCTACCATGTGACTGCCACCATAACTTACCGCGCCAATGGTGCCGTGGCTCAATCCTGTCTCGGGCAATACCAGGAGGTGCTCTCTCAGCACTATGCGGGACTCAATCAATTGCTCTCGCAGCGCTGCTCCGCGGTGAATGTGAACATGAATGTCACATTTGTCAAGTCGGTGCCGTCGCTGTTGGAGGAGAATGTAGTCAAAATGGACTTTATACTTTCCATACTGCCGGCGGTGCGTCAGCCACAGCTTTACGATCTCTGCGGCTCGACGCTGAATCTCATCTTTGATCTGAGCGTGCCCTACGCCAGTGCCGTGATCGATGACCTGCTGAACATATCCAACATTGGCAATCAGTGCCCACCGTTGCGAGCTCTCAAATCGCAAATCACTCGCGGATTTAATTGCAATGTGGGCGAGGTGCTGAACATGGATACCAGCGATGTGCCGCGCTGCCTGCACTGCCCGGCGGGCACATACGTCTCGGAGGGTCAGAATAGCTGCACCTATTGTCCACGTGGCTACTATCAGAATCGCGATCGACAGGGCACATGTTTGCGCTGTCCTGCCGGCACTTATACCAAAGAAGAGGGCTCCAAGTCGCTGAGCGACTGCATACCCGTTTGCGGCTACGGCACATACTCCCCAACTGGTCTGGTGCCCTGTTTGGAATGTCCACGCAACTCTTTCAGTGCGGAACCGCCCACGGGTGGGTTCAAGGATTGCCAAGCCTGTCCAGCTCAGACATTTACCTATCAGCCCGCCGCTTCCAATAAGGCTCTGTGCCGTGCCAAGTGCGCGCCCGGCACCTACTCAGCAACGGGTCTGGCCCCCTGCTCACCCTGCCCACTGCATCATTACCAGAGCGCTGCAGGCTCACAGAACTGCAATGAATGCCCCAGCAACATGCGCACCGACAATGCTGGCGCTAAGGGGCGGGAACAGTGCAAGCCTGTGGTTTGCGGCGAGGGTGCCTGCCAACATGGAGGCCTCTGCGTGCCCATGGGTCACGATGTGCAGTGCTTCTGTCCTGCTGGTTTCTCTGGACGCCGCTGTGAACAGGATATAGATGAGTGCGCCTCGCAGCCCTGCTACAATGGCGGTCAGTGCAAGGATCTGCCACAGGGCTATCGCTGTGAGTGTCCCACTGGCTATTCGGGCATCAACTGCCAAGAGGAGGCCAGTGATTGTGGCGCTGACACCTGCCCCGCCCGAGCCATGTGCAAGAACGAGCCGGGCTACAAGAACGTGACCTGCCTCTGCCGCAGCGGCTACACCGGCGACCAGTGCGATGTGACCATAGATCCCTGCACGGCCAACGGCAATCCGTGCACGAATGGCGCCAGCTGCTTGGCGCTGCAGCAGGGTCGCTATAAATGCGAGTGCCTACCCGGCTGGGAGGGCATGCACTGCGAGCAGAATATCAACGATTGCGAAGAGAATCCCTGTTTGCTTGGCGCCGCCTGCACAGATCTGGTCAACGATTTCCAGTGCGCGTGCCCGCCCGGATTTACTGGCAAGCGTTGCGAGCAGAAGATTGACCTGTGCCTATCCGAGCCGTGCAAACATGGTGTCTGTGTGGATCGTCTGTTTGATCACGAATGCGTTTGCCATCCCGGCTGGACAGGAGCCGCCTGCGATATCAACATTGATGACTGCGAGAATCGACCCTGTGCAAATGATGGCGTCTGCGTGGATCTGGTTAATGGCTACAGCTGTAACTGCGAGCCGGGCTACACGGGCAAGAACTGTCAGCACACAATTGATGATTGCGCCTCGAATCCCTGCCAGCATGGTGCCACCTGCGTGGATCAACTCGATGGCTTCAGCTGCAAGTGTCGTCCCGGCTTTGTTGGTCTCAGCTGTGAGGCGGAAATCGACGAATGCTTAAGTGACCCCTGCCATCCCGTTGGCACCGAGCGCTGCCTGGATCTTGACAACAAGTACGAGTGTGTGTGCCGTGATGGCTTCAAGGGTGCTCTCTGCGAGACGGACATCGATGATTGCGAGCCGCAGCCCTGCCTCAACAATGGCATCTGTCGCGATCGTGTCGGTGGCTTCGAGTGCGGCTGTGCTCCCGGATGGAGCGGCATGCGCTGTGAGCAGCAGGTGACCACCTGCAATGTTCAGGCGCCCTGCCAGAACGATGCCAAATGCATTGATCTGTTCCAAGACTATTTCTGCGTGTGCCCCAGCGGTACCGATGGCAAAAACTGTGAGACTGCACCCGAGCGCTGCATTGGAAATCCCTGCATGCATGGCGGCAAGTGCCAGGACTTTGGCTCGGGCCTCAACTGCAGCTGTCCAGCTGATTATGCCGGCATTGATTGCCAGTATGAGTACGATGCCTGCGAGGAGCATGTGTGTCAGAATGGTGCCACCTGTCTGGACAATGGTGCCGGCTACAGTTGCCAGTGCCCGCCCGGATTCACGGGCAAGAACTGCGAACAGGACATTGTGGATTGCAAGGACAACTCTTGTCCACCTGGCGCCAGCTGCGTGGATCTTACCAATGGCTTCTATTGCCAGTGCCCCTTCAATATGACAGGCGATGATTGTCGCAAGGCCATTCAGGTGGATTACGATCTGTACTTCAGCGATCCGTCACGTTCAACGGCCGCACAGGTGGTGCCCTTCCCCACGGGTGAGGCAAACAGCCTGACCGTGGCCATGTGGGTGCAGTTCGCCCAGAAAGATGACACCGGCATCTTCTTTACGCTGTACGGCGTGGATTCTGCTCGCATGACACAACATCGCCGACTTCTGCTCCAGGCTCATTCCAGCGGCGTTCAAGTCTCGCTCTTTGAGGATCTGCCCGATGTTTTCCTCAGCTTTGGCGAATATACGTCCGTCAACGATGGACAGTGGCATCACGTAGCTGTCGTCTGGGATGGCATCAGCGGTCAGCTTCAGCTGATTACCGAAGGCTTGATAGCTAGCAAGTTGGAGTATGGTGCTGGTGGCGTTCTGCCTGCCTATCTCTGGTCGGTGCTGGGTCGTCCGCAACCGGATAGTGTCAAGCATGACCTTGGCTATACTGAAGCTGGCTTCCAAGGCACCGTTACCAAGGCACAGGTCTGGGCACGTGCTCTAGATATTACCTCGGAAATACAAAAGCAGGTGCGCGATTGTCGCTCCGAGCCAGTGCTTTACCCAGGTCTTATCCTGAACTGGGGCGGCTATGAGATGACCACGGGCGGTGTCGAGCGCAATGTGCCCTCATTGTGTGGTCAACGCAAGTGCCAAGTGGGTTACACGGGCGCCAACTGTCAACAGTTGGTTGTGGACAAGGAACCGCCAGTTGTGGAGCATTGTCCCGGAGATTTGTGGGTCATTGCCAAGAATGGCTCGGCCGTGGTTACCTGGGACGAGCCACACTTTAGCGATAACATTGGTGTCACAAAGATTTACGAACGCAACGGACATCGCTCCGGCACAACTCTGCTCTGGGGCACCTACGACATCACCTACATCGCATCCGATGCCGCTGGTAACACGGCATCATGTAGCTTCAAGGTCTCGCTATTAAGTATGTAATTTCTTGCATATTCTTGGAATCACTTCTAACCTTCTCCTCTTCTTTTGTTCCAGCTGAATTCTGCCCACCTTTGGCTGACCCCGTAGGCGGTTCTCAAGTTTGCAAGGACTGGGGCGCAGGCGGTCAGTTCAAGGTCTGCGAGATTGCTTGTAATACCGGGCTACGCTTCTCCGAGCAGGTACCTGAGTTTTACACTTGCGGCGCTGAAGGTTTCTGGCGTCCCACACGCGAACCCTCAATGCCACTCGTCTACCCATCCTGCTCACCGGCCAAGCCGGCCCAGCGCGTTTTCCGCATCAAAATGCTCTTCCCCTCGGATGTGCTCTGCAACAAGGCCGGCCAGGCTGTGCTGCGACAGAAGGTGACCAACTCCGTGAATGCGTTGAACAGGGACTGGAACTTCTGCTCCTATTCCATTGAAGGCACCAGGTAAATATGGACTAACATATCCATTCAATTGGCATTATTTAAAGCCTTGTGTTTACAGAGAGTGCAAGGATATTCAAATCGATGTCAAGTGCGATCACTATCGCGCCGCCCAAAACAATCGTGTGCGCCGACAGGTCAAGGATGGCGGCGTCTATGTGATGGAAGCGGAACTGCCAGTTGTCAAGTAAGTAGTGCAAAGTGTTAACAGTTCAACCTTACGGCACATAGGACTTCGATCTAGCATGTTTTGTCTTGATGTATATATGTGTACTCTGTGTTATATGTATATGTATGTGTTCGTTAACCCAATTTCTAGCGATGAGGACGATTTGGCGCTGACGGGTCGCCAGGGACGCCAACAAACTGGCGGTGACACATACACGCTGGAAATAGCCTTCCCGGCTGTTAAGTATGTCAAGCATCTCATTCGTTCAATATAACGATCAATTGCACCCGATCTCCAGCACTCTGCACCCAGTACTATCAAATGTCTCAGACTAATCCAAACATCCAACCAACCAACCAACCAATCAATCACAATGCTCTCTGTCTAATGCTTCATGCTAACCCCACATGTCACATGTGTTTTACGTGCTAACCCGACTGTTAATACGTTTTCAATTCTTAAACTTTAATCAATACAAGAAGTTAACCTCATATTATTCTCATTCATCCTTAGCGATCCTGTGGTGCATACATCGACGGGCGAGCGCTCCAATGTGAAACAATTGCTGGAGAAATTGATTCTAGAGGATGACCAATTTGCCGTACAAGAGATTCTGCCGAACACCGTGCCCGACCCGGCTTCGCTGGAACTGGGCTCCGAATATGCCTGCCCCGCTGGCCAGGTTGTAATGATACCCGATTGTGTGCCATGCGCCATCGGCACCTTCTACGATAGCGCCAACAAGACGTGCATTCCGTGCGCTCGCGGCAGTTACCAATCCGAGGCGGGCCAGCAGCAGTGCAGCAAGTGTCCGACCATAGCTGGACGTCCTGGTGTGACAGCTGGTCCTGGAGCACGCTCCGCCGCTGACTGCAAAGAACGCTGCCCGGCTGGCAAGTATTTCGACGCGGAGACAGGTCTGTGCCGCTCCTGCGGCCACGGCTTCTATCAGCCAAATGAGGGTGCTTTCACCTGCGAACTGTGCGGTCTGGGTCAGACCACACGCTCCACGGAGGCAACCTCGCGCAAGGAGTGCCGCGATGAATGCAGCTCTGGCCAGCAGCTGGGTGCTGATGGACGCTGCGAGCCTTGTCCACGTGGCACCTATCGACTACAAGGTGTGCAACCGTCATGCGCGTCCTGCCCATTGGGTCGTACCACGCCCAAGGTGGGCGCCAGTTCCGTGGAGGAGTGCACACTGCCCGTGTGCTCGCCTGGCACCTATCTTAATGCCACACTCAACATGTGCATCGAATGTCGCAAGGGCTTCTATCAATCCGAGTCCCAGCAGACAACCTGCATTCAGTGTCCGCCCAATCACAGCACCAAGATTACCGGCGCCACCTCTAAGAGTGAGTGCACCAATCCTTGCGAGCACATTGCTGAGGGCAAACCCCATTGCGATGTCAACGCCTACTGTATTATGGTGCCTGAGACATCGGACTTCAAGTGCGAGTGCAAGCCTGGCTTCAATGGCACTGGCATGGCCTGCACAGATGTTTGCGATGGTTTCTGCGAGAACTCTGGCACCTGTGTCAAGGACCTGAAGGGCACGCCATCCTGCCGCTGTGTGGGCTCCTTTACCGGACCGCATTGCGCTGAGCGTTCAGAGTTCGCATACATAGCGGGCGGCATTGCTGGTGCTGTCATCTTCATCATAATCATTGTACTGCTCATCTGGATGATTTGTGTGCGCTCCACGAAGCGCAGGGATCCAAAGAAGATGCTGACGCCAGCCATTGACCAAACTGGCTCACAGGTGAACTTCTACTATGGCGCACACACGCCATATGCGGAGTCCATTGCGCCCTCGCATCACAGCACATATGCGCATTACTACGACGACGAGGAGGATGGTTGGGAGATGCCCAACTTTTACAACGAAACCTACATGAAAGACGGTAAGCTCCTAGATTTCTAGAGCCGTTCGTCCGGTCCGTCTGTTTGTTTGGAATATATTTTAGTATATAAATGTATGATTGAATGAGTCGATTCTTACCTTATTTTCCTGGGATGCTTCTCATTACTGACAAGGCTAATGTACATGTATTGGTATTTGCAGGTCTACATGGTGGCAAGATGAGCACATTGGCCCGGTCCAATGCGTCGCTCTATGGAACTAAAGAAGACTTATACGATCGACTGAAACGTCACGCTTACACGGGCAAGAAAGGTGAGTTTTCGAACTAAATATTTATGATTTATACCAGGTAACTGACCAATATTGGGATCTTACAGAAAAGAGTGACAGTGATAGCGAAGTGCAGTAAACCATCAACGAAATATACAAATAACCTAAATGGAATAATCTTAAAAAGCTGCTTTAATGTAAATTGTGGTCATAAATCTATGTAGCACTGCAAAGAGGCAAAGTTCTAACACTGCCCCGAAAAAAAAAAAAATACTCATTGAAAGCGTGTTTTAAAGCTTTGCATTGAATCGCAGTAATCGGCTGGCTTCACAGAAACCTTAGAACTTTATTGTAACTTTTTAAATCAGCTGCAATTACGTGGCTTAATGCAAAGCTTGGAATGTGAGGAAAAAAGCTGCTTTATGAAAATTGAAGTCTTAAGAAAATAATAACTCCATGTGCTCTTTAAAAAATGAAAACTAGAAACAGAAATTAAGTCGAACTTACGCGAGTAAAATAAAAAAGAAATAAAATTGTTTTAATATTAAGTATTATTTACCTATACGCAAACAAATTAATACTTTAAATTACCTTGCTTTAAAAGGTATGTAAAATGAAAGCGTTTAATTGCAATATATATTTTCCAAACTTGTTGAAAAATTCGCGAGTGCTGTAAAAAGCAAATCAAATATAGTCGTTATTTTGTAATTTAATTAAAGAACAATTAATTATTATGTATACACATATGACAAGTAATATGTAATTTAATAAAATCCTTTTGTATAAAAGTACAAAACAATTTAATGAAACTCAAATTATGTACATATTTTACCTACGTATAATTCTGAAAGTATCTCACCCATACGGATCTACGTTTGGGATCGTTGCCAGTCGAATTGTATTTCTCGAAAGCCTCCCTGCACCTAATATTCTTGTAGCGATCGGTGTGCCTCAGAAAGCGAACCGTATTGTCCAAGCGGAGGTAGACATGTGTCTGGGGCGACATATAGCGACGAGAAAGCATCTTGAAATGGTTGGTAATCCCCGCTACCAGGGCCAGAAACCCCAGAGATATCGGCAATGTGAACAAGCCAATTATGAAAGTTTCATGTCGATAATAGTAATCGAGGCTGACAATATTCATTTCCAGCAACAGCATCTTGGCAATTAAATAAACAAGATGCTCGATCGTCTGCCAGAATATGAGCATGCCCACCTCCAGGAAGAGTATTGCCACCAAGCACTCACAAATATATTTGATGCCCCGTGCCCTCTTATACATGCTCAAGGGAACAATGCGGTAATCATAGATCAGATCCAATATAGCCACACCGACAATTATTGTGGGCAGTGCCGGGCCGGGCGTCAGGTACGTGGACTGCGGTGTAATGTACAAGGCAAAGCGAAAGAAGAGATGCACCAGGCCAGCGACAAGAACGGATTCGAGAGACGCCATGGCTACAACAGAGATATAAGGTGACTATATCTTGAAGCTTTATGTATATAGATTGCATGCTTACCTTGAATTAAAAAACAATCAATTTGGAGTATTTATTTAAAATGCTTAAAACTTAACTTCGATAAAAACTTATGAGAATAACTGAAATGTATGTGCAAGTCCAGCTTGCATATATCAAAAATGTTAGCCAAGGCCAATGTGATGTTAATTTCATACAAATGAAGCTATTTAACAGAGTTGTGTTTGAGAGAGAAAGAGAGTGAGAGTGGGGCACACATAAATATTCTGTAAGTGCATGTGTACACACTTATGATCAGTAGATGCAGAATTTTGATGCGAATTGACGTGTTTTTTTCTGTGCGCTCCGTATTTTCTGTGATTTATATTTAAATAACCAGCGCTTAAGACTAAATTATTGCAAATATTTAAATTATTCCGGGTAAGTGTTGTTTTCCGCGAATTTTGTGAATTCAGTTTATAAATTTGCGTTTTGTGCTTTGCTTGCCATTCAATTGCGTGGACTAGCAGTTGTTGGTAAGGCTCCGTTATTTTTTATTTTATCTCTTGCACATTCGTGTGCAACTGTAAACTGCAAATACTCTCCTGCTTACAATTGCTCTCGTGCTTAATTTCAGCGTTCTCTTTTTATTCAGCCATTTGATTTTGTTGTTTCTTTAGCGTTTTTTTTACTTTTTTGTATATATGTATACATACATACATACGTTTTGTTACAACTACTTCGGCTCGGTCAAATAGAATTTTTATTGCTTTAAATTAATATAAAATATTCAGTCATTTGAAATACTGTGCACCAAATTTAATTAATGTGGTCAGTTTCGTGTGTTGAAATCCCAAAATGAACAAAATTGATAAAATATATAAAAAGTGTATATATGCTTAAAGAGCATTAATAGCCTACCCCCCGCGCCCCGTACCACGAACTTGATAAGATCTAGAGTTATCAAATAGTGAAAAAAAAAGCATTTATACACCCTCTAGTATGCCCTGCTCCATCTCTTAAGACTTCACGAAGACTAGGATTCATGAACATTTTCCGTTTTAATTATTATAAACCGTTTTAATTGAATCAACATAAAAAGCACAACTCTAGCCCGTTCTTGATTCGAATACATCTCTCAAAGTATATCTTATATAGGTTTTGAATTCACTTTAACGTCGACAATGTCCATTATTCCCAGCCAGCACAATATTTCTCTAGTTTGCGATTCTACGGCGGAACATCTGGTAGTGATCCGTAGCCTGTGCGGCTGCGATTAAAATAGCCAGAGACAGCGGCAGGGTGAAGGCTCCAATGATCAGGTTCTCCTGCTTATAATAGGTTTGCTTGGAGACCACGTCCAGGCCGAGCAGTGTGCCCTTGGCGAACAAGTAAATGGAGTGCTCGATCGACTGCCAGATCAGCATTCCCATCTCCAAGATAAACACGGCCATAATCGTCTCGAAAATGTACTTAAAGCCCGGCGACATATCGTTGAAGCGCAGCGGAAGTATACGGTTATCGTAGATGACATCCAATAGCGCCAGGAAGACGATGGCCGTGGGCATTACGGGACCGGGCGTCCTTAGCTTCGACTGCGGTGTTATATATAAAGCAAATCGAAATATGAGATGCAATAGGCCGGCAAGACAAACGGATTCTATGGCGGCCATTTCTTTGCGCCAGCAATAAAAAAATAAAAATTAAAAACGATTTACAATTTTTACAATTTTTCCCAATAATTCCAAACTATTTCCTAACACTGACAATTTGTTCAGTGCACATGTAAACACAACTTGAGTCCTTGTATGCCTGCTATACTACCCCAAAATTGGCAGATCCTTGCGCCTCTTGTATGCCATATTTGAGCGCTGGTAAAGATCGGACTGTAAATACCGAGCTAGATCACTTTGCTAGAATGATTGTAAGGGCAACTTAGGGTATCTGCTAGTCGTGCACCGATTTCTTGTTCTTGTTCTCATAGAACATATATGTACAGTTCTTTCCCGCTCCTGGAGCTAAAATCAATATTTCTTTCGAGCAGATAGCCCCAATATCATTCAATATTTTCCTTATGCTGCGGCAAAAATGCAAAGACAAAAACATATTGTTTGACTATTAAAATGACGCATGTTTATTTATTGATTGTTTGTTGATATAAAGTTAGTTACATTTATTGCTTGTTGTTTGTTTCATATCCAGTTCCGAAAACAGTGACTTTTTTGTAGCGCCGCAGGATTTGTGGCAGTATAGGCGATTTATTTTATTAATAAAATAAATATAATTTTGGGAACTCAACTGGAAATCGATTTAGTTGCGTTCGTTGCGCACATGCAAAGCCCTTGAATTTGTGTGTTTTGGGAATTTGTTACGCCAAATTGGTTTACGCCTACAATGCCCTAATCCTTACGAAAGTAATAAATCAGACCAACAGCCATGCCACAAAATAGTATGGGATAGCTCAGTTTGCGGATGCCTTTTCCACAGATAATATGCAGCAGCGAGTGCAGAAGGCTAATGTGTTTGCGATTGAACTCAGCTGCAGCTGAATCGGTAGCGCATCTATCCAGATCCTCCATGTCCTTGCCGGCGTTCAGATCGGGCAAACAAAGCTTCTCGCTGGGCTGGGCCAGAGCGTTATTCAGCTCGCCATGGGCCAGCTGCTCGCCTTCGTCCACCTGGAGCAGTTTGTGCAGCAATTCAATGTCGTGCTCCGCCTCAAGCAGTTGCTCCACTCGCACATGCTTGCGCTCACGGACACCAGCTCTGGCATGGATGGACGGTGTCTGTTGCTCGGGCTGCAGCTTCAGCTGCTTGTGATCTGGCTGCTGCTGCTGTTTCTGCTCCTCGACTGTTTCTGGCAACAGCGTTTTCTTAAACTCCTGTTGGACGTCCTCCTCAAATTGCAGTTTCTGCTGGTTCTCCAGCTCAAGCTTCATCTGTTCCTCAAGTAGCTCAGCGTGTAGTGCCACATCCGCCTCCATTTCGGCGACTGCACGCTGCAGCACGCGTAGAGTCTGCTGCTCGGCCTCCTCCAATTCCTGGAGACTTCCACTGATCGCAACCGTATCGGTGCTGCGCTGCAGACGGGGCGTGGAGCTGCTCGGCTGACACGGAATATCCGAATATGCATTCATTTCATCGGTCTCTACGGTTGAGCAGTCCATTTGGATGCCGGAATCTTCGGCTGTGTTCACCAGGGTGCTGGTGCTGCTGAAGCTGTCATCGTGTTCGCCCTTGGTCTGCAGCGATTTCATCAGGCTGGTGTACTTGCGAGTACTGGTGTGGATGTAGCTACCGGTGTTATCTAGGCGTACGGGTCCCGGAATTTTGGTTGGCTGCGGCACGGTCCCATTCTTGGTAGTACGGGCTTCAAATTTATTGACTGATTCGGTCTGTGTTTCGGCTTCGGCTGTATCCTCTTCTATATTGTCATCCGATGGAGTGGCTTGCACATCGCAACTGGCCATAATTACTATCTGATGGAGCGATTCTCATATCTTTTGTCAGCTACTCAATGTTGGTTAACTTACCCTGAACTATTTGTTGCAAGACTGACAGAATTTCAGACTGTTTAGGTAGCAAGACTATTTTTATTGTTATTTTTTCGAAAATTACGGTTGATAAAATGTTTTAAATCTAGGCCTGCACTGCTCCTATGTTCAATACAACAAATTCAAATCAAAAGAACCGAGGTGTTATTCATTTAACAACTGCGTTGGCGACTTCTCTTCAGTGTTGCACAGTGTCAAGGCATTCATTTGTCTTGTGGCCAACACTGTTCACGGCTTGAACTAATGCAACATCTAGCCTTGTCTTCGCTGAAATCGAACCAACTTTAACAGAGCTTGCGAGAAGCTGCTTTGCTTTCTCAACATTCTTAAATAACTAGCAATTAATTATTATTGACAATATGTCATATTTCCTACTGGGGTCAAACAAAGTCAAAATAAAGCAAACACCGCAAATTCGTGCGAACGCCATGCATAAGTATTTTTCAGCAACATTTTCTGCGCCCGGCAGTGCCCTTTACTTGTATATGTTTGTGTGTGTGTGTGCTTGTACGTATGTATCTATTTGCATATGCATGTGTGTGAATGCTAAAAAAAAAAACGGCACACAGCAGTGAGAGCAATTCTTGTTGCTGCTCACAAAAATTCAGGAGAGCGCAATGCATATGTAGATAATGCACAAGCACGCACATACACATACATTTGTACAATTTTGGCAATTCGCTCTGCATGCTGTCTATTTATGCATGTGTGTGATTGCTTGTACGTTATCTAGCTTTGCGCTCAGTCGAATTTGCGGATTGCTTGCTCAATGTGCGCTCCGTTGGTTTTTCGTCCATTTTGGTTGCGCATAAAATTTGTCTGCTTTAGTTGAATGCCAGCAGCCGAGTAAAGCTGTTTAAAATTATTATTGGTGAAAATTCTCGGGTAAATGTCGTCCATCTTTCTAAAGGTGTATATTATCGAACGCGTGCGGATCCTGTGGAGTATCAAGTGACATTGAAAAATCATATGCCAAAGTTTGTCAAAAAAAAGAATATACATACATATGTAAATTTGTACAGTTCTATCGATTTAAAATAATTTCACGAAACGTAATCTGGCCGAAAACCGACTTTAATAAACCAATATGAAGCCGTTCGAAGTATACCAAAAAATATCAATTTTTCATTTCGTAAAATGAATTGCAAGAGTGCGATGCATGAGAAGATAATGCACTAGCAGGCATACATACATACATATGTACAACATATTTGGCGATTATCTCTGCATACTTATGTTTGGATGTGTGTTTTCTTGAGTGGGATCTTCGTATGTCATGTTATTGCTTGTGCGTTGTTTCGCTTTCATTCACGTTCACATGCATTTTTATTTTTACCGGTTTTCGTTTCAGTGAAGAATTTATCTTATGATTATCTACCCTTGATCTCCTACCTTTGAATGGCACCCACTCAAGTTTATGGTTTACATGCTCAATGTGTCCCCACTCTGCGTACGCGTAACATAAATGAGTTTTAGTTAGCAGTCGTGTAAAGCTGTTAAAAATGTTTTGAGTGAAAATGGTATACGTCTTCGGACTTGTACGGATCGGGAGTATCAAATGTTAATATTTAATTACGAAATTGCGTTCATAATGGGAATGATTACAATAGTTTTAGTTGCCAAATCCAAAACGGTTCTGAAAACAATATTTGTAAAATATTTCAAGTAAAAGATTTTTAACAACTATTTTTTTCAGAAGTTGTACGTAATTTATGCTCTATAAATCCATTCAAAATACTCAATAAATTTTAATTTTGTATTTTTCAGCCCATGGACTTGATGATAATCATATATCCTTGGTACCTAGATGGCCTCTATATCCATAGATAAACAGTTAACAAAATGTCCTTGTAAATATTGAAATAAATATTGTTTTTCAGCCACATCTGCCACGCCCGCGGTCGTTGGTACCTAGATGACCTATATATCCTTGGTTATTCAATACCAAGGATATAGTCCTAGCGAACCTAAAGACATGCATGTTCCAAAATGATGTGTTTTTTACAGCCGCCCCTGGATGGTTCCTAGTTGACTATCATATCCTTGGTTATACCATGCCATCGATATAGTCCTTGGCAACCTAAAGGATCAGATCCCTGCAAAATTTGCATTGAAATGGTCCAAAAATATGTATTCTCTTTGTTTCAGAAGCCCCTGTAAATGAGCTGCAGCTGCTAGTTAACATCCGCTTTACAGCACTCATTTAACATTACCTATAGCTTAACATCACTCATTTTAAATGAGTTACATTTTTGCCCTTGCGCGTATGCAACGAAATTTTTTTTTTAAATTTTCATCGACCTGAGCATTTCTGTTCGCCTGGTACTTCAGCAGAAATTTAGTACAAATTTGGGACCCAGCCGCAGATTAGGGCGCCCCTTTCGGGTATGCAACAAATTATTAAAAACCGTTGATTTTTGAATCCCATATCCCTTGGGAAGTAGAAAAACAGGTATTTGTTTAAAAATAGTATTAAATATTTATTTTTGTTAAAATTAACAGATTTGTTGATTTTTACGTGTATTTTCGATTGTTACTAAAAATAACTATATCTGGCTTAATATATGTCTGATCCTGGAAGGAATAGCCTCGTTAGATTCGTAATAGTCCTTTGAATCGATTCGAATCCTTGAGTCCTTCAATCTGAAAAGATAAAAACACATTTATATTAAAAATGTCAAAAGAGAGATTTAAGGGTATTTTGAGAAAAGAAATGGCCATAACTCGGCCAAATCCTTGCAGATTTTCAAAGGACATGGTGCGTTAGGATCGTAGGGACCAACTGCATCAAATTGCATTAAAACATTATGGGGTTATCTAAGAATCCTGGACTTGGTAATTTTTCAGTCGCGGGCCGCAAGAAAAATTGGCTGAAATCATCAAATTACAGTAAAATCACGATATCTCTGAAACTATAAGGACGATCTTGATGTCCTTTGGCCAGATTGTAGTCCTGGTCAATACAATTGTTTTGACACAGGACTCGTCAGGATACGCCAGGATATGGCCGAGTTATAAGCTATTTTCTGTTGACAATTTTGTCCTTAAAACTTTGTTGTCCGAAGGACTTTCGTCCTTTGGGTTGTATATTCGTAAATGGGAGGATCAGGACTATCTACAGTCCAAAGGACATAGCGATAGTCCTTCAAATGGCGAAGTTAGTCCCGAATTTTTCGATTTTTGGCAATTTTCTGACTAAACCCTGTGAAAAATTTTAGTGAAATTTTTTGTCGAATCCTGGAATTCCTTGAATGCCATTCGATAGTCCTGCTCCCCACGAGTTCAAAAAGGTATATCCTTCTCGTATCCTTAAGGATATGACCAAGATATGGCTATAAAAAGAATGTCCTTTTTAGAAAATAAGCCATATCTCAGAAACCACATGGACGATTTGGATGTCCTTTGGCCAGTTTGTAGTCCTAGTCAATACAAATTGTTTGACACAGGACTTGACAGGATGTGCAAGGATAATGCTGTGATAGAGCCATTTTAATGTACAAAACATATATCCCTTCATCTTGGCTGTTTGAAGGACCTTCGTCCTTTTTATTATATTTTCTAAATGGGCAAGATAAGGACATTCTGTGGGCCAAAGGACATGCCGAAAGTCCTTAAAATGCTAAAGCTACGGCCAGTTTTATAAAAGTATCCTTCTTTGAAAAATAGCCATAGCTCGGCCATATCCTTGCATATTTTCAAAGGACATGGTGCGTTAGGATCGTAGGGACTAACTGCATCAAACTGCATTAAAACATTAGGGGGTCATCTAAGAATCCTGGACTTGTAAAATTTTCGTCGCATGCGCAAGGAATTACAAAATACTTTATATCTCGGAAACTATAAGAATGCTTTTGATGTCCTTAGCTTAGTTTATAGCCTTGGACAATAAAAGTTGTTTGCTACAGGACTCGTCAGGTTTATCCAGGAGAGCAAAGCTGGAGAGTATGCATAGTTCTAAACTATGATTTTGCGAGTTTATAAAGCAGTGTCCTTTTGAGTTGTAATCCTATACTAAAAATAGCGGGTTTTGTTATTGCATGATATAAACAAAGACGTGTTCAAGCAGACAACTAAGTTGGAACTTAGTTGATATGCTTGAGACTTGAGAAGGTTGTTACCTTTTGCTGCTTTGAAAGCTAGGCCAGAAACCAGAAACCTATATAACCACCGCGGCTGGGCTCTGCTTAGTTCTCCAGTTCCACTTTGAGCTTGAGATGTGTGGGCAGTTCGTTGTAGATGAGAGGCGGTACGCGTGCTATGTCGAGAAAATGTTGATTAGCTTGTGTGAGGACAAGGCAAGTGCCAAAGGGCCTCTACTCACTGTTGCATTTGTAAACCAGATCCGACCATATAATCATTTCTTGGGAAAAACAAAAAACGCCCAGTCGTCCGCCCTTGAGGGTGAGCGTGGCATCGTAAACATTGTGCGAGTCCAATATCAAACGTTCGCCCTCATATATGCTAGAGGGAAATAAGATGCATTAGCTAAAACAAAAAGACTGTATTTTGGCAAAATTACCGCAGTCTGATGAGCCCGATGGAAGGTCGATGCACCAGGGACCAGCGATATGAGGTCTTCTCCTTCCAGCCGGCATTCAGTGGATCCTTCCACAGCAGCCTTGCCTGGCCAGGCGTGTCGCCGGCATGCCACAAGCTGTTACGCAACATGGAGCCGGGACCTGTGTTGCTGTCAATCAGTTTTATCTGGATGCCCGGCTCGGCAGAGGCGCGGAAAGGCGACGAGTGCCAATAGGTCTGGGTGCCCTTCTTCCACTGCACCACATAGAATTTGCGATTGCTCTGGTAGCTAAAGATGAAGCCCACATAGTCATCGTCCGTATCGTCGTTGACATAGAAAGTGCCCTCAAAATCGACACCTCCAAACGAATCGCTACCAACCACCAGGCCCGGATCGGAATTGAGAGTTTGTATAATCTCCGAACCATTTGCATGCACCTCCCAATTGGGATCCAGTTGAGCATCGCCCTCAGGATCTAAGATAACCGAACGTATAGTGCGGAAATCGGTGCGTTGTATCATGGAATTGTTTGGACAGTTATCGATAATATTTGGCGTGCCGTCCTCGTCCTCGTCGTCCTCGCAGACATCGCCCTTGCCATTGTGATTAATGTCCAACTGTTGCGGGTTCTTGGCCAGTGGACAGTTGTCTCTGTAGTTTGGCACGCCATCGCCATCCATGTCATCGTCACAGGCATCGCCCTTGCCATCGTCATCCGTGTCCAGTTGATCTGAGTTGCTGACCATGGGGCAATTATCCTCGGAGTCCTGTATGCCGTCATCATCGCCATCAATGTCGCTGTCGCAGGCATCGCCCACTAGATCCATGTCCCGATCTTCCTGCGTGGGATTTGGTATGGTTGGACAATTGTCGCACAAATCGCCCACACCATCGTTGTCCACATCGGATTGATTCGGATTGCGCAGCGCAGGACAATTATCATACTGATTAAGCACCGAATCGTTGTCCATGTCCTCGTCGCACTCATTGCCCAGGCCATCCTCGTCGGTGTCCAGCTGCCGCCGATTCGAAATAAAGACACAATTGTCACAGGCATCA
The DNA here is from genome assembly GCF_003285875.2 of Drosophila novamexicana. NCBI lineage: Eukaryota > Metazoa > Arthropoda > Insecta > Diptera > Drosophilidae > Drosophila > Drosophila novamexicana. Next base: position 8,320,110 of record NW_020824787.1, read on the forward strand.
CCCACGCCATCATGATCCGAGTCCAGCTGATCGCTATTGTAGGCAAACGGGCAGTTGTCCTTGCCATTTAACACCTGGTCGCTGTCGGCATCATCGTCGCAGCCATCGCCCATGCCATCCAGATCGGCATCCTCCTGACCAGAATTCGGCAAGTCTGGACAGTTGTCGCGGCGGCAATGTGCCTCCGCACAGTTCAGCGACTCATCCGGCCAGCCATCCAGGTCACGATCCCTGCCACAGACACGCCCATTGCCAGCCCAGCCGACGCTGCAGCGGCATTGGTAATGATAATTATCCGTGGGCACGCACTCGGCATTTCTGGCGCAGATGCTGCCATCGGGACAGAGATCGGCCGCAGATAGACAGCTGAAGGTGCCATTCGCCACATAGCCATCCTGACACTGACATCTGTAGGAGCCCTAGAAGATTTTATAGAGAATTTAAGCGAACGTATGAATCTAGAATCTCTTAAGGGCTTACTTACAATGCTATTATGACAGACAGCATGTTCCGGACATCTAAAGAAGCCCATTTTGCACTCGTCTATATCCAAGCAGGTTTGCTTTTGAAAGCCCACTGCCAAGTAGTCCGCCGAATAGCCTGCAAGGAATCAATATTATTATAGTAATAAGATATTAGAAAAAGACAATATTTACCATGTGCATGGATGCCATCGAAGCCGGGCGGACAGGGTCCACAGCGAAAGCCCGGATTGAGATTGCTGCAAATGGCCCTATCATCGCAGGGCTGATAGATCGCACACTCGTCCACGTCGTGGCAGGTGGTGCCATTGATTTTGTGGCCACGTGGACAGGAGATGCACTGGAAGTAGGGCGGGAAGCCTAACTGAATGCACTCGACACCTGCCAAAATAAATGTTAATTCAAATAATTATTCAATATTTCGAGTATTCTGTCTATTGTGATAAAAGTGAGGTTAAGTCAGGAGAAAGCAAGGTTATGTTTGCTGTTAGTAAAAGATGTTATGCTTCACAGGATCACGATTAGTTAGTTAGGATTACAAGTGTGCATTATGTGAGCGCGTTTAAAATAAAAATGTTGCCCTAATCCAATATATTCCACAAAGTGAGGTTATGTGCTAAATTTGAAGTTATGCAAACAAATCAAATCCTTAAACATAAACTAATCCTATAAAGCATGACCAGAAAATGATAGTGAATAAACATGAAGCGCAATGGAATTCAATAACAAGATAAGATAAGTCGAATGAAAGATGAATTTGATAGACAGATAGCTGAGATAAATGAGGAATTGAATTTTATTTACCAAAAATGTATCCAAAACGCAGACGCACTGTGCTATTTGAAGCTTTTAAAGCTTTTTTTGCTCAAATAAAACAAATGTAATTTGATATGTTTTTGAAAAATATACTGTATAATTTTATTCACATCTCATTTTAGGCATTACAGAGAGGGGAAAACAAATTTCGTAACACGCTTATAAACTCCACTTTCTGGTTGGTTTCTTTTTCCAAGTATTATTAGAGTATTTACTATTTGTTTTTTAAAGTTGATTTAATTTAATTGTATTTATTATTATTTTTGTAAGTACTTTTGTGATTTATTGTTTAAGGGCGAAACGTTGCTAATACTTTGAATTAATTCGATTGCCATTCATAGAGCTTACAACTTATGACTATTTATAAGTGATTAATTATGTGCTCTCTCTCGCTCTCGCTCTCTGTCTCTAAGTTACTCGAATTTATAATTAAATTCTACTCTGATCTGATTCAGTTCGTTACAACCGAGTATTTGCGTGCTGTGTACTGGCTCTGCCTCTGATAGTGCTGCACATTATGTGTGGGCATTAGAATGTTGCCTAATAATGAGAATTGTTTATGCATTAATATCGTATAATAAAATATCAGTTATTTGTGTCATACAGTCTGCTAAGCAAATCCACCCCCACTTCAAACAGATGCTTTGTACTTTTGCCGAATTCAATTAGCCAACTTGACATATAAGGCACGACATTCCGACAAGCCTTTAAACACAAAAAATATGATTCAAGTTCCTGGCCTCCAACTTTTTGTCGGCAACTGCGTCTGCGCTCTAATTAGCAATGCTTGTTTCACACATTCACTGAAAATTGCTCCTGGTAACCTATAATTTTCAGGGGATTTCAATCAAAAGGGTTCAGCGCTGCGCTCTTTGCGTTCTATAACATTTTTTTCGAGCTGCGCATTAATAAATCAAACAGTCGTGTGAACTGTGTACGCTACAGGCCAATTGGTCGGGCGTATCAATTTATTGAAAAAGAAAAATTGTCTAAATTTAAAAAAATATATATGCTCAAGACTTTTGTGGATATACCAAGCTGCACAAATAATTAACTCTTTATGTAAAAACATATTTCAATCCTATAGCATATATATCAAATAAATATCTGTTCAAAATAGCAGGACTACCTCTACTAATTTTCAAAATGTTGGATTATTTTACTACTTTTATATGGTACGCATTTGTTAAATATAACAAATTTAATGAAAACCATAATAACAAATATATTTCTGCTCAGTCTCAATGCCCAGCTCCAAATTGTAGGACTACCTCTATTATTTTTAATAAAATCGTTTACAATGCGTTTTTTATCTGACGCTAATTTGTATAACTAAACGAATTAAATTCGTTAAATATATCATGAAGTTGTAATTAAAACAATAAAAAAAGATGAATAAATCTGACTGCAGAAACATGGCTTTTATATATCTGCTTTGAACTGAGTTCAATCTGATTCCCGCTGTTCAACTTTTATTTAAATGTTGCAAATTAAAGAAGCTGCTTTAAGATTGAAGATCTTATGTGCTGTTGACTCATCCCCGGCCAAGCTTCTAAGCTAGCTACCCAACCCACACGGCTGGCTTTGGCCCAGGGCACGACAAAGTCAAATTAGCCATAAAAGAGCTGAAAACAAAACGTGGCCCCAAATCTCCACTCGAGACTTAAACTAATCAAAGAGTCAAACAGACCGCAAAGAGGAAAACACAATCCAATACATAAACACACATAGTTGTTGTTGTTGTTGTTATGTTTATTGACTTACCTGAGGGGCATGGTGTGTCCAGGCAAGGATTACGTAGCGAACATGTGCGTCCATCACCTTCATAGCCAGCCGGACAGGAGTCACACTGGGCACCGTTCACCGTATCGTGACACTGAACGCCTCTGCAAGTATGGAGTATAGAGAGTTAAATGTTGATGGGCTGTGCTTTTGTTTGGGGCCACATATTGTTTATTATTATTAATACTGACAGCCAGGAACAAATATACAACAAAAGATTGTAGAAAACCAAAAACACCATACAAAGTCAAATTTATTAATGATGTGCGCTTCGCCTGGGTACGGGGGATATATAACACAAAAGGCCGAAGAGTGAGAGACGACAGACAAAAAAGGTTACCAAATGGAACCCTCCTTGGACCCTACTCTTGGGCACAAAAGCACCGACATGTGTGTGTCTTGTGCGGGACTCGGGACTTGAAGGTGTTCAGGCTTTCGGGTTTTGGGAGGAAGTTGTGAGACGCAAAGAAAATTACAATTACATGAAAATGTTATTAAAAACCGTTGAGGCAAAATAAATAAAAGAAGGCACTGTGCCTGTGCACTGTGTGTGCATGTCTGTTGCCTCGTAGGATGATGTCCAAGTCCAAATGGCCCATGGCCAAAAAAGACAACAACAACAACAATAACAACAGCAAAAAAAAAACACAAAAAAGTGCAGTTACAAGCTGGATGGCATGTAAATTTCTCTTTATGTTTGGACGAGCAGTGTGGGATTTGCTTATGGCTTCCATATAACATTTACATATCATGACACGGACATTAGTTATTATCCAGGTTACGCTTGAGCTCAGCTCAGCTCCAACAGCTGCGTAACGCCGTTGCCCAGCTTGAAACTCTCCCAGGACATAACTCATTGCAATCGCTGAACGCGCATTTCCCAGGAAGTCCATCACACGGCCAGACATCCAACTACTGTGCCCAACTGACCCACAAGCCATCCGTTGCCATATTTTATGGCTAAAATCTACACAGCGGTCAGTTTTCAAAAAGAAGAAGAAAAAGACGTACTCCACAATCATGTGGGCAGAGTCAATAGCTCAAGAGAGTTGAAGACAGAGACAAAGCCCTGCCTAGTCAAATTCTGTTTGAAATGTAACGCAGAAGTAGGAAATCGTTTAAAAACAGCTAAGAGTACTCTGGTCGGCAGTGACCGACGAGCATATACCCTAAACTCAGCCAGAAGCTAGCCCAACGAAACATTCAAACTTCCTACTATTCATTCGTATACATAGCACATATATGGAAAATGTATTCTTGATTAACTTCGGCGTTTAAAGTCCGATCATTATGAGATATTCAGTTCTCAAACAATGGCATATGCATTTATCCAATCCGAATGCTCTGCCTTTAAAAATGAGTTTTTGCACCTTTGAAAGATATCTAGAAATAAAAATATGTGTAAATTGTTTAAGCTATGCAAGACTAAGACGCATCATGTTTGATAATTTTCGAGTCTTGCCTTAAATACCATGTTTGAAAATCAATTTGTATCGGTATTGGAAAACATATTGATAAAGTGATAAGCATGTGCTTCGTTTGTTATAGAAGCATTCAGATTTTTTTTCCCGAGACATGTTCATACAGTCGGATACCCAGACATATCCCTGATCAAGAACATATATAAACTTCGGAACTGCTTCCTTCTACCCGTCACATACATTTGCACAAAACCATCAAACACATATTTTTTCAGATAACGTTTAGAATTGCGTTTCTTAAAAATTCTTTTGCTGATACAAAGTCTAATCAAGAATTGCTTTTTGTAATTAACCAGTAGAGCAGCCCACAATATATGAAAATGACAAGCCTTCAAGCACAGGTTACGCCCTTTATATGGTCGATAACTATAAGGAATTCCGGCTTGTCATAGCCCACGTCAAATGCTATATGCCCCGAGCTGTGGACAGCCTAGCTTGAATTGAGGCGCAAAAAGTATTCGAGTGTTGTTTTCTTTAGTGTGGCTAAGAGTTTGCGCTGTCAGTTTTGGTGGATTCATCAGCCGCAGCTGCTGGTGGGCAACAACACTTGTCGGGCGTGTGTGTGTGTGTGTGTGTGTGCGATCGTCAATATTTTGGTAGAAGCATTTGGCGGCGCACAACGCACAATTAGCAAAAAGTGTTAAGTACTTAAGTGGCAAGGGGTTCAAGCCATGTTCGCGTCCATGCCAAAGACAGAGAGAGAGAGAGAGAGGGAGGGGGAAATAGGGAGTAACACGAAGTAGAAAAATGTTGCGTAGGGGTTTTCGCTTTCTGGCGTTGTTCGCAGGCGTCCGGCACTTTGCGCTTTTCAGCTTTGTTTCAGTTCAGTCGACCATATTGTCTTGGATACCACCGCGAGAGTCGTCCATCGGCGTCGTTTGAGTGCTGGGAAAATAGCCAGTCAAGCGCATCGGGGAACGCATTAGCATTTCTGCCACTGCCCGCCCTCCCCCCTGCTGCATACACAATCCACCGTCTACCGTCCACCATCTACACACACACAGTTAGCATGACGAACCCACTTGCCGTTTGCCTTCTTGTTGTTGCTCGTTCTTTTTATTAACCACGCATTCATAATTCATAATTCCAATTTGCTGCCTGGACCCTACCTGGACTCAGCCAAAAGGCTGCCTGCTAGTTGTCCGGCTGCTGTTGCCTTTTGCCTCTGCCTCTTCCTCTTCATCTGGTGCTGCTGCTGCCTCTGCTCAAGTCCAGTTCAAACACTTGCCAGGCACCACCCAAAAAGACACAAAACCTTTAGACATGGACGTGAACCTCGAACAGCGGACTCTGAGTAATGTGTGAACATGGATTTGAAGCAGGCACAAAGCTCTTAGGATCTGGTCGCAGCGCAAAATGAGCTACAAAATGCCTGACACGCAGCCAACCTAAGGGCCCAATAAAGCCAGGCATAGGCGTTAGGCTGCTGCAAATATTATTTTATAAAACTATAAACAAATGAAAAATTTGTAAATATAAAATAATATTTTTAGCAGGTAGTTAGGCAAAAATAAAGCTAATTTTATTTAAGACAGCAACACATGCCCTTTTCTGGCTGAGATTTCAACCAACATTCTGGCTGAAAACAAATATTTTTGCTATCAGCTATAAAAAATAAAATAAAAAGAGAATCAAATATTCTGAATAGGTTGCTAAGATAATCAATTTCTTATTGAGCCTTTTTGAGCAAACCCTTCAGTTAGCGTAGAAATTCTGTATATCAATTATTATTATAAATAACTGTCCATACAATTAGGAAAAAAGATAAAAAAAGAGAATAAAAAATCTAAAAATTTATACCTCACAACTAACAATAGAAAATATCAAAAAACATTTCGCATAGTTATGTAATTAATTTCAACATTTTTGGCTAAATGTCAAAGATAGTTAATAGATATTTGGGAATACGAAAAAATCCTAAGCACAACTTATAATTTATTCAGTGATAAATCTCCACACATTTAGTTAACACTTTACAATCTTATTTCGCAGCTCATTCGAATCTGTTTCGTCTACCATTTTTCATGCGCTGATAACCATTTGAAAAGCGCAATGAAACCATTTCTTAGCCAAATCACTTTGCCATGGTGCATATAGGTCGCAAAGTTTGCAAAACTTATCTATTATTGGAAAAGCTGAGATCGCTGGGCAGCCAGGTTTTATCCCACCCAAATTGCTTCTAATGGTAGCGCATGCCATGCAAATGCATACCACTTACTCCTAACAACAGGCAACGGTTGGCTCTCCCTTAAAGGAGTTGGAGCAGTTGTGAGATGCATCCACAACAACGGGAACAACAACAACAACAACAACCACCATGTGGCGCACGCTTTGGACAAACTACAACTAACTGCCATAAAGCGGCGTTTATTTTGCCACAGGCCACTTATCTGTGAGGTTGGCAGTAGGTTGGCTGCCGGCTCCAGCTTCAGCTACAGCTTTAGCCGCGACTCGATCTCTGGGGCTGGCTCTCGACTTGGTCTTGACTTGGCTTGTTTTTGTTTTCATTGCGGCGGACGGGCAACGAACCAAGCGAGCAGCCACAGCCACAGCCCCAGCCAGAGCCAGAGCCAGTTGGCTATTAATTTGAATTCAAGCAGTCAAACGCTGCCTCAGTCCACGGCGACACAGTCAACAGCAACAACAACAGCAACAACAACAACAACAACAACGACAACGTCAACTTGGAATCAATGGCTCCACTTTTGCGGCACGGCTGTTGCTTTTTTGGTGCGTAGGCGAACTCGATTCGCGGCTGAGATATGCGTTCCACCGAACTTTGATGTTGCTGTGAACGCAGCCCCATCTCACCTCTCCCTCTCTCACTCTCCATCTCTCTCTTTCTTACTCAATATTGCTGACTCTGTCGCACTGCTTTTACCAGGCTGTGTAAACGTTTTGTTTCGACCCGGCCCCAAAGAATCTGTGGGAAAGTTGTTGCCATAATCAAATGGAATTCTGTTTTGGAATTGTTCACAACACATGTTGCAGCTGGAATCGGATTCGGAATCGGAATCGAAATCGGAATCTCTATCTAAATCTCAATCTGCAGCTAAGCTGAGTAACATAATCTCTCTTGACTGCAGCCTGATTGCATTGCTGATTATTTCATCATGCGCATAATTTAAATTGAACAACAGCCACAGAAAATTGTGCGTTGAAAGGCAGTGAAACTCTTGTGGCTGCAGGCTTAACTATGATTGGGTTTTCAAATTAGGCTCTGCTCAATAAGTTTTAGTAGATCAGTCTGCTGTTGGAAATGGAAAGTGCCTTTCATACAGCTAAGTCTGAATGCACTGTTTTAATAAGCCCTGAACCTTAGCCTATAATTGAGTTAAAGAACTTTTTATAAAAGGTTAATTACAAATGCTTTCAGCAAAAATCTCCATAACACTTCAAATAAACTATTTAAATATATTTTAAGTAAAGAAATATTCAGCTGCCAGGTTTCCGAACACACACAAACATATCTTGGAAGGAAAGGAACTAGCCGTCTTATAATATTAATTAAATATTAATATAAAGTACCATCCACCTAACAGGATACATTATACTCATTCAAACCCTAATTCATTGCCTTATTATCGCTTTATTTCCTCACAAAAAACTTGCACAAGACCAAAGAGCATTAGAAGAATCACCAAATGGAGCGAATAAAGCTCAAAATGGATCTTGGTCAGATCCTACCGTTCAAACAGGAAGTAAGTTCTAAGAAATTTCGATATTTATCATTGAGCCTACCGGAATATATAATTTAAAATTGATTCATTATTACAGAAGATTTTTTCCCTTTCCCCTTGTACCGCGATATTCCTCTACCAATATTTAAAAATATGAAATATGAAAAAATGATAGTTTATAGATGGGAATTCATTTATAATATCACAAATAACTAAAGTACTCGCCGCTTAGTTTATTCCTTATGGAATCTTTAATGCATTGCCCAACAAATTAACAATGTAGAACATCCCCAAAGATGAGCAACAATAAAAAGTTCATTAACAATTTAAACACAATGGGCCAAGAACTTATATAACGCCGTGATAGCAGCGGACAACAAAGGATCAACAGGTGTGCATGTCATTAGCGCAAGTTTTATGGCTTTTTAATAGAATTGATTTGAACATACGAAACTCTGATCAAAAGTCAGGCAAACAAAGCGTTGGCCATGTTTAACTCTGACGCCGGTACGAGAAACCTTTCGTGGGTTCTAAATTCAAATCATGGTCAAGAGTTGTGGCCGTGTTTACCACACACATTGGCCACATTTCATCGATAATGAAAGATGACAGTAACGAGTCGGCGGCGTTGCCCGACAATGCTGACAACATTTAAAACAATTTTATGCAAATTAAAATACGGTCAGCCGAGGGCGCACCTTCCAAAGGGAGAGCGATCCCTTCTGGCCTAGACACCTACAATAATACAGCAGAGATTGTGGCCCGTCCGGGCCCGTTTCCAATAATTTAAACAAATTTATGGTCTTCAGCTGCTTCCTCGGCGCGCGTGGCCAGGCGCTCACTTGTCGGTTGTTGCTACAGTTAGGGGTCTCACATTTCAAGTCGAGCCCAGAGACCGAAATCACTTTAAGTGTTTTGACACAATGAAGTCAGTCAGTTCTCAGTTCTCAGTTCTCGGTTCTCGCTTCTCTGTCTCAATGGTTTGCGTATATATCTGTGCGGGTTGCCTGCACAACATTTAACTAATTTATGCGGCAGTTTCAAGTGCCATTTGTGGTCCAGACCTCACAGCTTACCATCTTCTACTTTATTCCCTTTGTATTATTGCAAAGGTTTTGTTGCATTTTGTTTAGGAATTTCTACAAAATATTCCCCGTTCCGTTCCGTTATGGCATGTTATGCGTTTTGTTTAACATATTTATGACATGTCTATTCTCAATTTCGAACTTCTAGAATTTATGTTTTTATTAGTCCAATATACACTGACATTGCTGTGGGTCTTATGCATAATTAGTTGCTCGAGTCTGACATAAATGGGCCCAGTTACAAAGCCAAACCAGAACTTGATCTCCTTTCACCCGTGGCCCTTTCTTCCGGTACCCAAACAAAACTCTATATGTGCTGTGGGTGGTTTAACGACTAGGTTCCGCCAAATGCAATATGTGTAGGCTACTTTTGATGCCTTTAAGGCTGCGCTGGGCTAGTTCCAGCTGCGCTCTTAAGTACCTTAGATATCAGCAGGTGACTTATGTTAAGTGCATATTTTTCTATTTGAAACCAATCGCACTTCTAAGCAGCTTTAATGTGAGTAAAACCTTTGGTTTTTGTTTTTCTTCTCATATTAATTATATCTGTCTGTAATCTTCATTAGAAGAAACTATGTTCATTTATATGCGGACAGGCAAGGTTTATAACAATTAGAATTTTCCCTTGAAAAATTGTCCATTATTTGTTGATTTGCAAATCTTCGTCTCTTTCTCTCTTCCTCTCTCCACTCTCTCCTTTTCCCCTTTTTTACTTCACTATCTCTCTCTGTCTATCCACCTCTTTGCCGCACTTTATAGTGTCCTTCTAAGTCATCTTCCCTGTCTCTCTCGCTATCACTCGGCCCTATCCCTTCTTATAAATAAGTTCATTCTTGTTTTGGCTTCTCAGCAAATGGATTAGCAAATAGATTAATAGACCTAGATAAAGTTTGTAAATCAGATCCCAACAAAAAATAGTTTTAGAATTTATATAACTGCTTAATTCTGTATGGGAATCAACTAGATGTTGTGACTTAAAATAATCCAGTAGACAACAGTAACAATCATTGTTTGCAGAGTTCTTCATTTTATAAAGATCTTGAATAACAAACTTGGCTAGTCTAAGCTCTTGCATGTCACTATTAAAGCTGATTTTTAAAAAGCTGCAAAGCCGATTTATTCGTAAGGCAATAAACTTGAATGACTAAGTGCTAAGTGGAGTAGCCAGATTTTATCTTAAGCCGACAAGGGATTAGGCATTTTGCACATTTGGATTGGCATATCGAGACTCCGAGATCTAAGCACTTGTCACAAGGATAACCGACTGAATGGAAGCTGAACATAACTAATGGCCTTAGGACTATAATCAAAAAGGAGAATCTACTGTGGCCAATGACAATCTCCATGCTCTTTTTCGTTCACTAATCAGCATGCTGATGCTTCTTCAATCGACATGGCTTGCAGAATTGAAATCTCAATGGGCAACACTTATCAATCATAGATAGAAAAGGCTTCAGCTGTCTAAAGTGGCAGGGAAGAGTCGCTTGACTGCATCATTAAGCCATAAACAACATCAAATTGCCATTAAGGCCATATGCAAATAATTGCAGACTCAGTGAGAGAAACCCTTGGCGAATGCCCTGAGCGACATTTTGCGTGAGGCAGCGGCGCCTTTCATGCGTCGGGCGTCCAACTGCATCAAGGCAACAGCATGACAAATACAATTAACATGGATGCACTGGCCACGCCCCTGACGCCATTAACGTTGTGGTATATAGTATATATACATATATATATGTATAAAAACATAAAAGCTACAACAACAAAAAATAAGCTTGAAGTTAATTTGTTCGCACTAGGCACTTACAGAAAACAGGGCCTGTCCGCGCAGCTGACGCCCGGCTTGCAGACTTTGCCATCGCCAATGAAGCCAGCAGGACAACGGCCGCACCTGGGTCCCGAGGCGGTCTCGTGGCAATCAACGCCTGTGGGCAGCAAGATGAAGAGAATTAAGATGAAGTTTGAGCTGGGTTCGGTTGTGAGCTGGGTGTGTTTCGCAATGAATATGAGTCACGGGTCACTTACCAGGATAACAAGGATTCGCAGTGCGGCAATTGGGCTCGAGGCGTATATGATTGTCTCCGCTGGGCTCCTTGCAGCCCGCACAGTTCTCCAAAAGCATGCGCAAGTAGGCAATCTCCTGACGCTGGTGGGCGACATCTTCGCGCAGCAGCTTAACCAATGCCAGAAGATCGCTCAGCGATCGTGCGAGGGCGTCTGCAACAATGAGCACAAAACGCGCAGAAAACCATATAAAATAAGACTTTAAATAAAGCAACAATAATTCATGAGCCGCTGCGTACTCGCACCGGCGTGTGTGTGCAGTGTGTGGGAAGCGTTCGGGCATCTGACAAGATTAAGGCCTAACCAATGCTAAAATCGCACTCATTTTGAGCGCACTCTGCCACCACACAAACACACACACACACACAATTGCCCCGTGAAACATGTGTGTGTTTCTGCCCGGCTTCCCTGATTGCAACCTAATCCGCTTTGTCGCTTGGACGGGTCTAAGCCCGGACCCAGCGACTGGGCCTCAATATCCAGCTGCTAATGCGGCGCGTTTTAGCGCAGTTTAATGCAATGCGACAACAGAGCTGAGCACCCAATTCGATCTAAGCGCATTCAGAGATGCTTCCATACACATGGAATCACAGTCACAGTATAGAGTCACAGTCACGACCTCATCCCAGTCACGTTCCTTGTTATCACGGAATTAATTTAAGTTCACTTTTTTATAGCTACCCTCCTGCCTGAACCGCACTGCAAGGCAAATCTATGCATTGATAAAATTATTTTTGAATTCTGAATTACAATGTCGCAAAACAACAACCAAACTACCTTACAGACCTGTATATTATTTGTATTTTGATAAAAAAAAAATAAGCCAATCTCTGAGTCACTTTGGATTTTAATCGCACTCTCTCGAAATGATGTATCAAATATTGCGACTTGAGCATGACAGTAGCTCGAAATCACAGTGACAGGCTGCTCACAATAAAATCTGCACTGTTATTTGTCAAACTTCTATCTTATCCTCTTGGAAAAGCAGCCCAATAAACTGCAAGCTCATCTCTAAATCTCATATGTTGTATGACGCCATGTTAGACACATGGCAACAACTAAACTAGTCCAATGTTCCATCGGTTCCAACTGTCTGTAGATGGTTTCGTCCGTCCGATTGCCTGTCTGTCTCTGTGCTTGAGTGAGTTTTGTCAACATTGAAAACGCCGCCACCGCCTCAACGCCCAAACGCATCCGTTCGGGCCATGAATGCAGGGGTTGGGTTCGGGGCTCGCTCGCTCGATCTGTGATCTTGTTTTGGTTACGTTTGGGTTTTGGTGTGCAACCTTCGTTTCTATAAGCCACGTCGGCGTCATTCATTACGTTTGCCTTTGCGATTTATATGCCGCCCAGTTGCCTGCCGCGTGTCTTTCCCTGTCTCTGGTCTCTGTGTGGGTACAGAGCGTGCTACCAATTTGGCGTTTTGCGCTGAGCTAGATAAATAATAATTATGCTGGATCGACATCGACCAAACAGCACTCAGCACTAGTTTTGCACGGGCTTTGGATCGGCTTTGGCATATCTTTGGGTTCATTAGTGTTGTCTTTTCTGTGGGCGCTGCTTCTCGCTGGTTTTCGCTGGCACTTAGCGGCGACTTATTGCCAGTTCCGAATGTGGGTACTTACATAAATAAGACTTATGCACGTATATATCGACTGTAATTAATTGGCTGCAGATTTGTAAGGCATTATCACATTAAGACAGTTATTGCACTGGGTATGCAAGAAACTGAGTTTTCAACCAACAGCAAGGGCAAATAGAGAATATTATTAATGAGCTTAACTGAATTAAGTTTATGAATATGTTCACACTGGGAAGTGAAGGCTTAAAGCTAGCCTAGTTTCTCAATAATATACATAAAACCCTAGCATTGACTTTTTCAACAGTTATTTAATTATCGTAATTCCACCTTACAGAAGTTCTGTCTGACAAACTAGAAGCGTTTTCCATTTCAGCATAATTGAATTATTTACCTTGACTGACATGAACGCCAACTGTTTTAGGCTAATAATTTCATCAGGCACAACATCTATGCAAATATTATTTAAAGGCTACGCCTTATAGAACCCACCGTTCCACCCAAAAATGTCGTAGAATACCCACTGAAATCTTGTCAGAATGCGAACCACGCCCAAAAACGAGAAATGTCGTCGACTGTTTTACGATAAGTATGATTGATAGAAAGATGGCGAGCTGTTACCTACCTTCACAATCGCCATGCATGATGGGTATATCGCCACGCTCCACATCCGTAGGTATTTCCTGCTGACGCTGGTCGACGCCGTCCCGGGCCAGGGTTGGCTCATGGTACCAATTGCTGCGCAAATCGCGTTTCCTGTTCTTCTCTGTAAGATTGGCAGACGAGAGAAAAGTGGGCTGTTTAGAACATCCTACTGGGCACAGACTGTCTGACCGATAACTTACCACGCTCGGAAATCTTGTTCCGCAGCATGCGTCGATTGCCCCGACGATGGAGACCCTTTTGACAGTTGGCACGCTGCAGCGAGTGTTCCATGTCTGCATCAAAGTGCAGTGGATATTTGCGTTCCCTGAACTGTAAATATATTAAATCAAAATTATTTCACCAATTGACTCAGCAACGGATTGACTCAACACTTACCAGCTTAATCACTGGATCATCCATTTGGGTGTACAGCTTGGACAGGCTCATGTCAATGTCATGGAAAGTGCTCGGCTTGCAGTCCACATGGAGTGTAATGCGATTCTTCGAGAACTGCAGGGCCAACGATCGTATGGTGCTCGTCTCATTTATGTTGGGTATCTCAAAGTTGCGTGACTCTGTCGCTCCATTGGCGCTAATGTCCAGCGTAACGCGCTGCTGCTTGCGGTCCAGGAAGAAGGACATCTTATGCTTCAGCATGGGAAAGTCGATCATGAACAGCGCCTCAATGGATATATGCAGCTTGCGTCGCGGTCTGTAAAACATGGGAATGTCGTTTAGATGTGCCACAACCGGCTTGAGCATGTGCTCAACACTTCAAGGTCTGTTTATTTACCTTATGTGACGCGTGGAAATGACCACATCTCCTTTCCTGATAAACTGTTCCAGCTCAGCAGAAGCAACTGTGGGCGAAAAATAAAATGAGTACCGTATAAGTAATATAGGTTTTTTCCGAGGTCAAGTGTATATTATTTATGTAAGTCTTGTATCTCAAAATCCTTACGAAATGTAATTCGTTATATAATTGATTGTTTACTTGGACAATCTCTATAAATCTCTTCAGAATATTAGATTTTATACCCTGAACCCAATTAAAATGGGTATAAGGTATTTGTGCGAAGGCTAAATGTATGTAACAGGTAGAAGGAAGCAACTCCGACCCCATAAAGTATATATATTCTTGATCAGCGTAAATAGCTGATTCTACCTAGCCATGTCCGTCTGTCTATCCGTCCGTCCGTCCGTATGTATGAACGCAAGGATCTCAGAATCTATAAGAGCTAGAGGCTTGAAATTTTAGATGTAGATGCTCCTAGCTCCCGCGCAGATCGAGTTTGCTTCCGATAATCGATAACTTCCTCCGTTTCCAAATAATCGATAAAAATGATATCGATATCCTGTTTTTTGGGCAATTTTGGTAAATAATAAGAACTAGAGTCACCAAACTTGACATATAGCTTCTAAAATAGAATATATATATGATATACGATTTTTCTTCATGGTTTTCCCTCTAGATTAATCTAGCATTCAAATCTGAACACCTATTTTTTAGTCGAAATTTATGTCCAAATCTTACCCCAAGATTCGTATCTAGACATGGGTCAAAATTTACCACCCCCATAACTCGGTCAAATCTCATCCGATTTTCATGAAGTTTGGCTTTTTCTTCATGGTTTTCCCTCTAGAATAATCTGGCATTCAAACATGAACAGCGATTTTTTAGTCGAAATTCATGTCCAAATCTTACCCCAAGATTCGTATATAGACATGGGTAAAAATTTACCACCCCCATAACTCGGTCAAATCTCATCCGATTTTCATGAAGTTTGGATTTTTCTTCATGGTTTTCCCTCTAGAATAATCTGGCATTCAAACATGAACAGCGATTTTTTAGTCGAAATTCATGTCCAAATCTTACCCCAAGATTCGTATATAGACATGGGTCAAAATTTACCACCCCCATAACTCGGTCAAATCTCATCCGATTTTCATGAAGTTTGGCTTTTTCTTCATGGTTTTCCCTCTAGAATAATCTGGCATTCAAACATGAACAGCGATTTTTTAGTCGAAATTCATGTCCAAATCTTACCCCAAGATTCGTATATAGACATGGGTCAAAATTTACCACCCCCATAACTCGGTCAAATCTCATCCGATTTTCATGAAGTTTGGCTTTTTCTTCATGGTTTTCCCTCTAGAATAATCTGGCATTAAAATATGAACAGCGATTTTTTAGTCGAAATTCATGTCCAAATCTTACCCCAAGATTCGTATCTAGACATGGGTCAAAATTTACCACCCCCATATCTCGGCCAAATCTCATCCGATTTTCACGAAGTTTGGTTTTTTCTTCATGGTTTTCCCTCTAGAATAATCTGGCATTAAAATATGAACACCGACTTTTTAGTCGAAATTCATGTCCAAATCTTACCCCAAGATTCGTATATAGACATGGGTCAAAATTTACCACCCCCATAACTCGGTCAAATCTCATCCGATTTTCATGAAGTTTGGCTTTTTCTTCATGGTTTTCCCTCTAGAATAATCTGGCATTAAAATATGAACACCGATTTTTTAGTCGAAATTCATGTCCAAATCTTACCCCAAGATTCGTATATAGACATGGGTCAAAATTTACCACCCCCATAACTCGGTCAAATCTCATCCGATTTTCATGAAGTTTGGCTTTTTCTTCATGGTTTTCCCCCTAGAATAATCTGGCATTCAAACATGAACAGCGATTTTTTAGTCGAAATTCATGTCCAAATCTTACCCCAAGATTCGTATATAGACATGGGTCAAAATTTACCACCCCCATAACTCGGTCAAATCTCATCCGATTTTCATGAAGTTTGGATTTTTCTTCATGGTTTTCCCTCTAGAATAATCTGGCATTAAAATATCAACAGCGATTTTTTAGTCGAAATTCATGTCGAAATCTTACCCCAAGATTCGTATATAGACATGGGTCAAAATTAACCACCCCCATAACTCGGTCAAATCTCATCCGATTTTCATGAAGTTTGGCTTTTTCTTCATGGTTTTCCCTCTAGAATAATCTGGCATTAAAATATGAACACCGATTTTTTAGTCGAAATTCATGTCCAAATCTTACCCCAAGATTCGTATATAGACATGGGTCAAAATTTACCACCCCCATAACTTGGTCAAATCTCATCCGATTTTCATGAAGTTTGGCTTTTTCTTCATGGTTTTCCCTCTAGAATAATCTGGCATTTAAATATGAACACCGATTTTTTAGTCGAAATTCATGTCCAAATCTTACCCCAACATTCGTATATAGACATGGGTCAAAATTTACCACCCCCATAACTCGGTCAAATCTCATCCGATTTTCATGAAGTTTGGCTTTTTCTTCATGGTTTTCCCTCTAGAATAATCTGGCATTCAAATATGAACAGCGATTTTTTAGTCGAAATTCATGTCCAAATCTTACCCCAAGATTCGTATATAGACATGGGTCAAAATTTACCACCCCCATAACTCGGTCAAATCTCATCCGATTTTCATGAAGTTTGGCGTTTTCTTCATGGTTTTCCCTCTAGAATAATCTGGCATTAAAATATGAACAGCGATTTTTAGTCGAAATTCATGTCCAAATCTTACCCCAAGATTCGTATCTAGACATGGGTCAAAATTTACCACCCCCAAATCTCATCCGATTTTCACAAAGTTTGGTTTTTTCTTCATGGTTTTCCCTCTAGAATAATCTGGCATTAAAATATGAACACCGATTTTTTAGTCGAAATTCATGTCCAAATCTTACCCCAAGATTCGTATATAGACATGGGTCAAAATTTACCACCCCCATAACTCGGTCAAATCTCATCCGATTTTCATGAAATTTGGCTTTTTCTTCATGGTTTTCCCTCTAGAATAATCTGGCATTAAAATATGAACACCGATTTTTTAGTCGAAATTCATGTCCAAATCTTACCCCAAGATTCGTATATAGACATGGGTCAAAATTTACCACCCCCATAACTCGGTCAAATCTCATGCGATTTTCATGAAGTTTGGCTTTTTCTTCATGGTTTTCCCTCTAGAATAATCTGGCATTAAAATATGAACACCGATTTTTTAGTCGAAATTCATGTCCAAATCTTACCCCAAGATTCGTATATAGACATGGGTCAAAATTTACCACCCCCATAACTCGGTCAAATCTCATCCGATTTTCATGAAGTTTGGCGTTTTCTTCATGGTTTTCCCTCTAGAATAATCTGGCATTCAAATATGAACAGCGATTTTTTAGTCGAAATTCATGTCCAAATCTTACCCCAAGATTCGTATATAGACATGGGTCAACATTTACCACCCCCATATCTCGGCCAAATCTCATCCGATTTTCATGAAGTTTGGCTTTTTCTTCATGGTTTTCCCTCTAGAATAATCTGGCATTCAAATATGAACAGCGATTTTTGAGTCGAAATTCATGTCCAAATCTTACCCCAAGATTCGTATATAGACATGGGTCAAAATTTACCACCCCCATAACTCGGTCAAATCTCATCCGATTTTCATGAAGTTTGGCTTTTTCTTCATGGGTTTCCCTCTAGAATAATCTGGCATTCAAACATGAACAGCGATTTTTTAGTCGAAATTCATGTCCAAATCTTACCCCAAGATTCGTATATAGACATGGGTCAAAATTTACCACCCCCATAACTCGGTCAAATCTCATCCGATTTTCACGAAGTTTGGATTTTTCTTCATGGTTTTCTTTCTAGAATAATCTGGCATTAAAATATGAACAGCGATTTTTTAGTCGAAATTCATGTCCAAATCTTACCCCAAGATTCGGATATAGACATGTTTTTTTTATAAATAAGGGCAAATACTCAGCTATATTTTGTCTATAGTCTTTCATTATTGGTATTTTCTTTTTATCTATTATTAATCTTTTCCGGATCAATTCTCACACTTTGTAAATATAAGTTTGTGGCACGGCTAGCCTAGATAAACTTCCGTTTCGCTAGTGATAGCACAACGCATATCGATTACAAGATCAACACAATATAACATACAAGCCCCAAAAGACTAATCAAACAATGCCTCTGACCATGTTGGCTAATCCTCGGCACAAATGTTGCGGCACTTGCTCGGTTTGCTCGGCAGCTGACACAGCGGCAATCGGTTTTCGCGCCTGGCAGAGATTACAACACTTGGCGGTGTTTATTTTGGTCATAATAATCCCGTTCGCATGTTAAACCAAAATGAAAAGCAGAAAACTAAAGTGAAAAGTGGAAAGAGCTCCGTGTCTTTGCACAATCCAAATATGTAAAGCCGTCAAATGGAATTTATCAAGAGACTTCAGACCAGGCACAGACGTAGAACCTCACGCATTTGTGCAGCGATTTGTCATGTGTGGGAGCATATGGAGAGCAGAGCTCTGACACAGCCCAGGCGAGGTGACCTTCACGATATCGTGCCACACTCGACGCTCCACAAGGCGATCGGAATTGCAATTGCAACGTGGTCAGCTCGTGATCGGGCAACGCCAACGCCATTTATGGTGCACTGAGGTCGACTGCATGTGTGCAACTGCAACAACAACAACAACGACAACTGCAACAACAACAACAACGACAACTGCAACAACTGACAGCGTTTTGATGCCTGCATGGGCATTTGATTTTGTTGTTGTCTCGATTTACATAAATCGCTGTTTGTGAGTTGGGTTTTTGGGCGATGTCCGAACAGTTCGGCTAATATTTGCCTGCCTTTATCGCGCATGTTTGCCCATAAATACAACGGTAAACATAGTGAATCAACTCGGGCAGCGAGTGGCACCTCGGCACCTACCTGGATCCAGTGAGAGTGATGCAACCTCCACAAGTGCCAGCGCCAAGACGGCCACCAGGCCGATTAGCAACACGCGCGTCCAATTCATCGTCCGATGATGTCGTCTTCCACTTCACTCTGGGCTGATTTGTGCGTTCGTCCGCTGCAGGAAAAGAAGAAGCAGAAAGCGTGGAACTCAGTCGGTGGTTGTTTATTTGCGTTTAAAAATAAAAGGCCTCATAAAATGCATTGCGATTGCCCCATTAAAGCGCATAAAAATAATAAATAAAATTTAAATTAAAATTCAAATTGTTTTTATGTGTAGAAAAAAGAGTCGAATTTTTTTTTTCATTTGATAAAATGTTTGCGGCATTTTTGAGATTTTCAGCAGGCATTTATCGTTAAAAATGTCCACGGCCCGCTCTGATTTCGTGCCGGAAGTGTTGCTCCGCTATCACCTAGGCACACACATGTGTGTATCTATATATCTTTATATATATATCTTTCATCTGTGCGGCTATCTGTGGGCGTAATAATAAAGCATTTGCTGCTTTAGTTTTTTTATTTCTTTTTTCTCCTAGCCACTTCTATTGGTTTTGAGTTGGCCGAGATTTATGTTGGATTTTTGCAATCATTCTTTCGTCGGCTCGAGTTAGCTAAATAAATGTTTAGTTGATGTGTTTTTGGCATTTTGTTTCTTCTATTCTATTTCTCGCGTCGGTGTGCTTGTTCAGGTGTGTGCCCAGCGGAAGCTGGGTAAAAAACTTTATGAAAAAGGTGGGGATTTGTTTTGTGGCACTTTTAGACTTTTGAAGCAGATTTGAATTCGAATCTTATGTGGGATTTCTCATTTTCTCTTTTAATTTTAATGAAATATACCAGAATAATACTTTAAGCAGCTGCTACATTAAAACATAAAAATACACAGGCGGACAATTCGAAAGGTTTTGGTTTTTAGGACGATAGAAAATGCTTTTAATATTTATTATTTTATTTTACAAATTGTAAAGAAATATAAGTTTAAATACATATTTAACAATAACTTTTTATATTCGTCAATATAGTTGGCGGAGTATGTATTTATACCAATATGAATTATTTCAATATGAAAATTGATTTCGAATAGATTGAATAAAGTTTTCTTTTTCTATATATAGACGCACATAAGAAATTAATCAAAGTCCGAACAAGGGTTATTTTTAAATAAACCTTTAAAAATCTATTATCAATTTGCCATGAATACTATATCCTCAATATCTTGCAAACTAGCCATGTATTAGTTCATCTGTCTGCGTAGCCAGCAAATTTCAATTACAAGCCATAAATCCGGCTACTAACATGCCAACTGTTTATCTTATTGCTCTATTACCACATTCCCAGCACTTTCTCCACACTCTTCTGCTTCTGCGCTTCATAAATTAACCCCATGCCGACATGTGCTACCGTCAATTGAAGTAATTTGTTGTCGAGCGCTGAAATCTTCAAGTGATCAAAGACTAGAGTGCCACAACTCTATAACTCCTGGGAGCAACAATTTTCCTCACTAATAAATTGCCGAAAAACACACATAAAATTTAACGATCAACGAAAGAGTTTAAAAAGAATATATATTTTGTGTAAATAAGTACGCATTAATTGGCATTAAACTAGCAGCGATCGCAGCAAGAAAGAATGCTCTAGCTGGG
Organism: Drosophila novamexicana; assembly: GCF_003285875.2. Lineage (NCBI taxonomy): Eukaryota > Metazoa > Arthropoda > Insecta > Diptera > Drosophilidae > Drosophila > Drosophila novamexicana. The sequence continues at coordinate 8,341,172 of NW_020824787.1, forward strand.
AATGCACGACTAAGAGATACCCAGCGCCAAGCTGCCCTTACAAATATTCTAGCTTCCTTCTAGTCACACATAGTCAAAAACAGGCATATATAAGGCAACTGTGCTTCTACAGCTCTTTGCTCCATGCTGTGTATAGGAAATGCATTCTTCATTACCTTCGGTGCTTAAAGTCCGATCTTTATGAAATTTTTAGCACTTAAATTAGACAAAGCGCAATACTCTTCGGGGTGAAATATTTAAAATCAGTTAATGCATATATAATAAACTTCATAGCAAGGACCATATCTCAAAATCGATATATATATCGATATTATGAAAGTTAGAAAATAAATATATCTTAAACTCGAGTCTTGAGCCAGATCGAGATCGACGTGGACAGACAGATGGGCATGGCTTGAATAAACCCAGCTTATCGTCCTGGTAAAAAATATAAATGCATAAGAATAAGATAATAAGATAAGAATGCTTTATACCCTTCCTCTCCCTTCTAATGGCTGCAGGGTGTAAAAAGAATGTGGATTATCAGGCTGTTAAAAACAATTTCAACGTGTGATAAACTACAATCCATATAACATATTGAAATGGAATAGATATAAATCGTAGTCTTCTTTCTGCAGACAATATTCATGCTTAAACACACATTGGAAATGTGAGCAAGCTGTTGGCTAAGCGATCTAGACAGCATCTTGGCTCGCTTAACTTGGCTCAAAGGTGTCCCAGGAATGTGGTAACGGTCGAGTCAACAGAAAATGTCGTTATGGCCTTACAAGAGATACGCTTCTGCCAATACGGGTCCAAAAACGTGTGAGTGACAGTTATGGATTTATAGTGGCAGTTAGACTGTTGCGCTGTGACTTCGCTGCCGATCTCTGGGCTCTATGTTCTCTCTCTTCTCTCACACTTCTCTAGCGGTTCTGGCCAGTTTTCGACACGCTCGCAACAATGTCACTGAGTCAGAGCCCGAGAGGCGCAAAACATGTGCCATTTATGGTCGAAATCGCAATTGCCAGAGTTACAACAGACTTTACTGGCTGAGGTGTAGTAAAAGTAGCTGCCTTCCGCCAGCCACTTTAACTGAGAGCTTTTTAAAGTAGTTTAAGGTTTTTATGTGGCATTTGACAGGGTTTATTGAGACTTGCGATTATGTACGTACTCAGCTGGAGCTTGTAACGATAATAAAATAAATTAGCAAGAAAATGATCGGAATGAAGATTCTGTCATTGCAGTCAAAATGTAGGGCAAGTTCGGCAAATGCATTAAATATGAGATTTATGATGATTTGGCTTACACAAAGATTACACGCGAAAAATGCTCTATTCAGAAACGTTCCTTAAATTTCTAAAAAGAAATAAATCTTGCCATTTATAGCATATATTGTCATAAATCTTTAGTTTTTAATTGATTACTCTTTGCTTTGGATTATTGGATTTAAATTAGGTATTATTTGCTTAAAATGTTCATAAATCTAACGGGAGAATATTGGGAGCGTGTATCAAAGTCAAATAATAAAAGAATTTATAGTTAGCCAAAAAAAAGGAAAAGGTCAATGAAATGTTAGCCATGAGTATTTCTGATAGATCACAACAAAAATATATTATTAAATCTCTATAAAATAAATATGTTAGTCGACAAAACAATTAACTAAGACCTCTAAACCATTTCGTTGCGTATGATATCAAGATAAATTATCTTTACCAATCAGAAAATAAGCTCTTTAGCATTTCTTAAGATTAAGCATCTCACTCGTACCAAAGAATTTCCTTAGTATTAAGGCTTGATGACAGGATTAGATCTGCCGCTCAGTGCCAAGTTTTGACGGGTTCCCTAGAACTCAGGTCATGCGCACGGCGTAAAGCTCTTCAGGTGTTCATTGAAACGTATAAATAGACAGTCGAGGCTGCTACCGACTGTTTGACCGCATACGCAAAGAACATTTCCCACCAAATGTCTAACCAAATAATCCCCCGCCCCGACAATCTACAGTCAACGGCAGTCAAATCAAAAAAGCGACACCAACTCGAAACGAGCAGTAAACTCATAATCCTCGGTCCAAAATTTATTAAATACTTTTTAATGCCTTCCCATAGATCTAGGTGCTCCGAACATAGATCTCTGTCCAGCGCCCACGCAGTCAGCATAAGTCCAAAAAGTCTCCAATAAATGACAGCGCGTCGCCAGAGAGACGCCGCCGCATCAGGTTAATAAAGCGCACAAATCAAAAACAATCATGCTGCGGTTTATATATACATGTATAGAGATATATATACGTATATACATTGATTGACATTTCATTAAGCAGAGTCAAATGCACACGGAAGCCGCAAATGACGACCACAGCACAAACTGTCACCCACCAGGGCCCGGGTTAAATCTTTCGTCTTTAAATCGTTCGAACAAGTTTGTCGGCATCATGACAAAAGGCGTACCCTGTTTATCATCAGTGGAAATTTGATGCTTATCGGAAAAGATATTCTATCAGATTGTATATTAACTGGCTGACACCCCAAGCGAGCCCGAACTGGACATACGATAGAGGGCTGTTGCCAAAGTTACGTAATCTAAATACATAAACAAATAAATTTTAGAAAAATATTCATATACTCTTAGAAAAGATCTTTGAACATGGCCTTAACAAGTTGGATGATATCTATAAAAGTCCCAAAACTAAGCCATAAAATAGATAAAACTGAAAAAAAAGCTATGAGCTATAATTCCCAAACAGTTACTGAACAAACTGTTCTATCCAATTCAACTTCTCTAAAGGAACGTATTACTTATAAAACTTTCAGCTAATTTACTTGCTCGAAGACTCGAAAAACTTGAACTCAAATTTATGGTTTTCAATATAAATTTATAAACCGTTTTGTGGGCGCAACAAACTACACTAACATGTGCATGAGTCATCTGCATTAAATAAAACCTGGAAGAACCCTCGTATAGCATTAGAAATTCAAATATTTTGACTGTTGCATCGCTCGCTAGCATGCAACATCATGTACCCTGTCCCCCAGGGCGATGAAAACAGCGCGCGCGCAAAAAAAAAAATAAAAAAATTGAACAAAAAGGAAAACAACAAAAATAAAGCGATCGCTGGCTACTGCGCATGCGCCGCTGCTTCTGCAACTTTGGCGCTGTCGCGTGTGGGTAGGACAAGTTTCGCGGCGGCGTCGTCGTCGTCGTCGCCCCGGGCGTCGTGTCACTGAAATCAAATCAGCCGCGTTTAAATGCTCAGCCGAAAACTCAAACTCAGCTGCGGCTCCCAACTTCAACTTCAACGCCAGCTCCAGCCTCCAAGTCCAACTCCAACTGCAGCTCGAAGCACTGGCAAACCTGCTGTCAGTTGCTGGTTTGACACGGAAAGAAACGACGTCGGCGCCTACGCATCTGTGGACCCGGCCCCAGAGAGACCCAACTAAGACGCTTAGGGAAATTCTTCAACGGATTTTCATTTGCTGTAAAATAAACTTTCTTTGGCTTTTGTCTAATATACCATTTTTTTTTATATTTATATTTTCAGGCCTCGTTCGCTTTAATTGAGAAAAATGCCAAACTGAACTCATTTTAAGTCGCCTTCGCCTGATAAATTGGTTTCATTATGGCACGCGCATAATAGATTTTTGTATAACTTCCGCCGCGAATCGAGTGGCATTCATATATATATATATACTTTATATAAAACTGACAAAGATCCCGACGAGTTCAATAGCACTTGACTTCGACATTGCCGTGTTTATGTATTTTTGTTTCTACTGTCGATCTATTTGAAATTCGGCTTTTCATGAAAAATGCAGTAGTTGACAGCTGAAAAGTTGAAAATTCGGCTATTACACAAACGAATTTTACGCTCTTTTTTTTAAGTCTCATTTCATAATATTGAAAGGTCTGTCAATTATATGCTAGATATGAGTACGGTGCTGATTTTTGATTTTTGGTATGGTAATTGCCGCTTGCCAAGCGGCTCAATCAAACAACCAACAAACCAACACAAAAATCTCTGCTTGTCAGTGGAAATAAGGCGGAAGGTGTCAAATTTTTAAAATTTTTTTCTTAACTATTAAGAAAGGCAAAAAAATGCTTCGCTATAAATTTGAAATACTAATTCGTTGTTGATGACATATTACAAATATAAGAAAACTTGTATTGGATTTGTTAGCCGAACACTTCTTCAGATTGGAAATAAAGGTATCTACTTTTCTATGCGTTTAATTTAAATCTGTATAATACAGTAGATCAATGCTTCTGTGAGTTAGCAATTATAAGTAGTATTAACTATTCTATTTGCGTTTGACCAAGATATCTTCAACAATAGAAAAGAACCTTTAATATAGAGATAATAAAGAGCCTTTAATATAGTTCAACATATTCTTTAAAACATGTCTTTCGATCAAGAGATTTAGGCTACACTTTTGAGAAAGTAAGAATATCTTTGGCACGACGAAGTTTTAATACACTTGTAGACATTTTCCTTATGGATATATGTGAGACAATACTGAGTTTAATGAAAATATCCTGGAAAACATAATATTTTGTCATATGGGGACCTGATTTTCGATCGATCTTTGCGGTGGCAAGATATCTTGACAATCTTTTCTATGGAACTGACGGAATTGGCTATATCAGCACGCCTCTTGATGCTGATATAGGAATATATCCATTTCACGACAAAATTAGTATTATAATCTACTTAGTATTATCTTAATATTATAGTCTACAAGGGTGTAAAAATAGGGCCTACATCTAAGGAATTTAACAAATTTTAACTTGCCATTCAATTTTTTCAATACAAAGTAAACAATCACATATCATTCTAAAGTCTATAGCAGCAATAAACAAAGCCCAAACAAATTATTATGCCATAAATAACAATAGAAAATGTCACAAATATGGCTGCCATATAATCACGTGTTTATCTATGCCACACCCAGTGTAAGTTTTTGAAGCTGTTTCTCGATTTGCATTTCTGCGCAAAATATAAAAAAAATATTACAATTCAGTTAACACCAAACCGCAAAAATGTATGCCTAAGGGCTTAAAGTCCCATCAACTGGTTACAAATGATATTTTAAGCATCTGAATTGGCGCCATAATTCCTAAATCCAAATATACAATGCATGGCTTAAGCGATGTGTTTTGAAAACCTGTCAAAACTGTTTAGAATATGTTAAAGCTGTAATTAAGCCAAAAAAAAAAAAGAAAAGCTATTAACTTACTTTGATGAACCATTAAAAAGATGTTTCGTTTCAGACGAACTTGAATCACATTTGATGCCGTCGCTGGCTGCTTCAAGCAAAAGTTTGGGGGTTTTTTAATGTGCTGTGAGTTGAGATTTGAATTGCAAATTTGATTTGGTGCCGAAATGCAGTCAATACAAAGCATTAAAAATTTGTTAACCTAATTCGGACTAAGGCCTGAATCAGCCAACAAAACAAATAATGCGACGACTTTTTCCTCAGATGATGCGCTAATTTGTTGCCACAATTTTCCAGTTGATTTGCATTTGTTTATAAACTCATAACTTGAACAAATGCTGGCTAGCGGAAATTTCATTAAAAGCAAATATTATTTATGTTTTAATAATGCCACAGTTACCGGGCCATATATGGCCCGCTGCTGTTTAATACAGCGCCAACCACAATGTGTAATATATTCAAAATAATCAAATAAGCAGCTAACCAAAGACTGAGACATCGTCGAGGCAGTTATAAATTGTTATGGTAATGTTTTCAGTGGGCGTTTTATAATTGAATTGACTGAACCAGCAGCGGCAGCACACGGTCACAAATGTTGAAATCAAATAAATATATTATCTATATACATTATAAACTGACTGACTAACTCGAACTAATCATTTCTGAAACTCATTTCAAAACCTGCTCGTTATAAAATAAGAATTGAGTGTTTCATCGAGCCTCAAATGTGCAAAAAATTGGCGAAAAACTTTTGATTGTTAACTTTGAATATTTTAAACGTGATTTAGCGAAAATCCAGTCCAGGGGTTACAAAGTGGTAGGGGAAGATCTTAAACTTAGAGGAACGCAATATGGTTGGCATTTAAAATTTGTACATAAACAATATCGTCAATTTTCCCTGATACCAAACGCATGTCAGGTTAATATAACATTTGAATGTCGCCTTACTATGCGATTCTCATGAATTCAAATAAGGCCTACAGGACTTTTTGATTGAATTATTAAATTATCAAAAAACTGTATATGTTTAGCCGATTTAGCGCTTCATTATTGTATTTACTCCCAATTTTACTGAAAGCCGCTCGCTACTTTATTCTTTTAATGAAGTATTTATATAAACACGTGGTATCTCATAGCACAACAGAAAAGGCTTGGAACATGGTCGATTATGGTCAGCTTATGTCCAGCATTCAAGCGAAACAGAGTGGAAAAAAATTACGACCAAAATAGGAAATGCCAAACAAATTGTGAACGCTTTAACATATTTTAACATAGCTGACAATTATATTATTTATTCCTTTCGGACTTTAATTTGTTCTCAGCTAGGCTGAAAACATTTTAATAATGCTGTAATATACGACTCATAAACTTCAACCTGCTTTTAATATGTGTGGAAAGTCTGGTAATTAATAGATTATGACTAGACTCTGGTATTTATGGCGCCAATGCAGATAAGGCTACAGATCTCTAGATTAATGTGCAAACGTTGTGGCCGGCAGCCTATAGCCAAAATGGGTGTGTCTAATTAATATGTATCGATAGTATTTGAATTACAACAACAATTAGCATGATTTATTAAGAGATATGAAGGCGGTGAAATGGAGTTTTCTTGTGCCGCATAAATATATGCATAAATTGGTCAATTAATATGGCTGAAATTGCAGCAATCCGTGAGCCTAACAAAATATGAATAATTAAACTAGAAAAGGCATAAAATATATTCAATTAAAGAGGCAGAGAGAAATGGTATGTGTGGGCACTTATATATTATTTTTATAATGTATACGTTGCGTTGGACAAAGGAAATTTATTAAATTATTTGTGAAATTGAAATTTAGGAAACAGATCAATCTTCAAGGAAAATTTGTTAGAAATCTTTTACAAAAATTACATTTAATTCAATTAAATTTTGCCTGCATTTAACAATTGTATATGACAGGGGCATGGCTTCTGCTGCCAGCAGGAATGCCCCATAAAAAGGTTTAATTTTTTTGGTGAAATTGAAATTTAGAACCCAGATAATATATATTTATATTTAATGAATGGAGTTAAGTTAATGGAAAAACTAAGCTTTAAATAACTTCAATTTCATGTCTTCCCAATATACGTTTAAGGAAAATTTGTTAGAAATTTTTTACAAAAATGTTATTTAATTCAATTAAATTTTGCCTGCACTTAACATTCGTATATGACAGGGGCATGGCTTCTGCTGACAGCAGGAATGCCCCATTTAACCCACTTAGCAGCGCTTTTGTAGCCTTCACACTCACCTCTATGTCAAGGACGTTGCACGCCAACGTTGTTGCCGCTGTTTGCGATTGGCCACTTGGGCTTTCAACAGAGCTCTGTGGCAGCTTCTTGGTCGTACTTATATCAGACAGCTGCTTGAGCTTCTGCCACTTGCGGCTGTCAACGCGGTATTTAGTATAACAACAACTTAAGTTAGTTTTATGGATGTTGCCACACTTTCCCAACTTCTTTTATGTACTTTTTGGATTATTTAATTTAATTTGAATTTTTTTTTCTGTATTTATGCACTGTTGCAAGATCAAACAAATCGCATTGAAGGCTCCTCACACTATATGAAACGATAATAAAACGGATGCATTAAACTTTAAAACCCTTTTCAAGAGACGACAAACATAAACAAGAAGGCACACACGCACACAAACACAAACAACACACGCGAAAGAAAAGATCTACCCGATTGATTTTATTAGAACGGAACGGCACACGCGACAGCGACGACGACGACGTTGGCGATGGACGATCCTCCAGCGATGGCAACGGCTGAACAACTGAACGGGGACCTGTGGCTGCTGCTGCTGTCGTGTAGGCAGTCCGCCGAGGCAGGCCGTCCGGTGTTCGTGCTAATAAAAATTAAAACACTTTTATGCTATTAACAACAAGAACGCGAACCGAAGGCGAAATGGAAATGATGCTCGGTGGGGCTGGCAACGCCGCGGCGTCTGTCAAAATGCGACGCGGTGACAATTAAACAGGCGTTCGCCTCTGTTGTTATTTGTGTAATAATTATTTCAATAACAACAACAAACGAGCCACACTAAAAGCCGTCATAGATCACGATCACGAGCACAGGAAAACGCACGCGTCTTTATTGATGCTCGCGCGCCAATTTACCGTTTACAGTTTACCTCAGCTACATGTACCGTCGTGTTCAACGTGCAAACGCACACTGAAGGGTAACAGTCGCGACAGCGACATCAAAAGCACCAGCACTAGAAGCAGCGGCAGCGGCGGCGGCGGCGGCAGCGCTGTAAGCAGCGTGAGCAGCAACAGTTGTTGCAGTCGTCGTTGCTGCCTGATTGCAGTTTGTTTTGTTCTCAGCTGCTGCTGCTGCTTTTGTTGTTGCTGCTGCTGCTGGCTGCTGCGGTGTTGTTGGCTGATGATGTTGCTGTTGTTGTTAACTTGTTGCCGTTTGTGTTGTGGTGTAGTTGTTGTTGTTGGGAGAAACGCGTTCAGCAGAGCAGCCGCAGTCGATAGCATTTTGTCTTCGTTTGTGTTTTTCTTTTGACGCGTGAGTAAGCTAAGACGCCCACGTGCAGATTTGCGTAAAGCGAGACTAGCGTTGCCAGATTGTTGATAACTTGTTTTGAGCGGTTCATCGTATGTATGTATGTGTGTGCTAGTAAAAGCAAATAAATCGAACATTATGAGTTGATCGATAGCTAATTTGTGTAACACACTTGTGATTCAAATGCAAACAGTTATGTTACAAGCAAACGAATACTTACGCTTTCTTTGGAATAACGAAGATTTTTACTAGATATGCATGCTGATCTGGCCATAACCTGTAAATTGCTAAGTGCAGTATTTATTGGTATTTTTAATGCTAATATATAGCTGTTCACATACTCCACCATTTACTCTGTTAGACCAATAAAATGTACTCTTATTTTGAAAACGAGACCCTGGGCCCCAACAACAATGTTGCCCTTGCTCGTAAACCACATTTACACTGAACACACGCTCTGAACCCTTTTTATGCGTTCAGCCTTGCCACATTCCACACATATCCCGGCCAGAGCACGAAATTTAAAAGTCTGGGCACTTTCAAAATGCCCAGAAATGGAGCTCATAAAACTGGCACGAACTCTGCAATCATTAAAAACAACAACCAAAACACTCGTTAAAGCTAGCCCCCCCCCAAAAAAACTAAAATGTGATATGTGCATGTGGCACCTATTAATGGCTACTTATGCCGTACAAGTGTTGTTGTCCCCTCCCCTCAACTTCCTGACGCCCCCAATCAAAGTGACAACCAAACTGATGCGTAACACGTCAGTAGCCAGTTCTTCAGATCTTCCGATGTGCGACCAGTTCATCATTATGTCGCCAGCATGTCAGGCCCTCGCCTGGCCTGGTCATAATGCATATATCATGGCGCTATATAGCGCACACCCAGTTCCAGTCGGCGGATTCCCAGCGTCGTCGGCATCATCATCATCATCAACATCATCATCATTATCGTCGTCGCTGCATATTTTGCCTGCTTGTTTGCTGCATTTTTGGACACGACGACCACTTGCTGAAATTTCATTATGTGCGTGATTTATAAATAAGCGGATCGTTCGGGTCGGTTGCCGTTGTTGTTGTTGTTGTTGTTGTTGTTCCCAGCATCATCAGCGGGAACGACCCACGCACTTTGGCGGCGCTACAACGCAGCTTGCATGTTGACTACCCTGTTTGCTGCTGTTGTTATTGTTGTTGTTGTTGTTATTGTTGTTGCAGTTCATTTCGTATTAATCATAAAATTGTATTATTAACATGTTTATTTTTCGATCTTCAAGTTTCGATTACAAGCATTCCATCGTTTATTGTTTGTGTGCGAGTGTGTGGAGTGTGTACCTTGTGAACGAACGTGACTTTGTTGTGCAGTGTAACGAAAGTGAGCCACTTTCTAACACTGCTCAGTCATTTATTGAGCCACTCTCAAACAGTTAAAAAATGTCGCAGAGGATCGCGCGTGGGCTTCAGTCCAACAAGAAGCCGAGTGCGTTATGACAGTTGTTAACATTTCGACCATCGAATGAATGAAAAGAGAAGGTCTAGACTTGTTGGAGGAAACGCAACAACTATGTTTGAGACAAATTATAATTGCAAAAATTGATTGTTGAAATAAAAGTGCAAAACAGGCTGGGATTGTGTGTTTACATCTAAAAACTGCAGCCAAATATACTATATTATTATTATTATGGCAACGAACCGCACCTTAATTAGTTGGATAAAGATCAGTCGAACGAATAACAGAACCCTTTAAAAAAAAAAAATTACATTTTTTGGTTCTTTGAAAATGTTAAAATATTTGACCTATATATAAAGAATAAATTAATATAAATAAATAAAAACATGTAAATATACTAATTAATCGAATTTACAGTAAATTAAACGGTTTCATTGAAATGGCAGGAAATGGGACAAGCCAAGTTTCGCACCTTAGCCTGGTTTCACAGATGTTGCAAACCAGGTTTCACGAGCCGAATCTTTTTTGAAACATTCTTTCAGTTAGAGCGCTTCTCAAAAACAAGCTGCTTGAGTTTAGGAACTGCGGTTTTTGAATATCAGCCCTATTATATTTTTTTTTTATTTACAACACCCCAAACACTTGCCCGGCCAACGAATACAAATCTAGTTAAAGGTCAAAACTCGAGAGCTGCCCTGAAACGGAACAAGTTTTCTATTCATCGCATATCTATGTCTAATAAATATTTAAACACACACGACTATATAATTAACGTCATCGCGGGCCATAAAGCAAATGATTAACACCGTCTTTATAGAAATAAAAAATAGGATCCAATGCAAATAAAGCGAGGGGCCTACGGTTATGACTAGGGTGTAGCCAGATGTGGTCATTAATTACACATGTTGTCAATTGTTGTTGTTCGTTATTTTCTATAATTTTACATATGATATTCTGTATTATGAATAAATTAATTTAAATTAAGCAATAAGCCAACTAACTAGAGTATCTAAGATTACGCGCTATTACGTCTTAAGCGTATTGTATGATAGCTTTTTTTTTCAAACATTTAACGGCCTAGACCAAAATATATTTTTGATCTGCTCTGGCATATTTGTTGTGATTAACATTTGAATCTGTAACTTAAATGCAAAGAAAAAAACTCGCAAGCAAATTAAATAAGCCTTTTGTTCCGAGCCGCTTCAAGAAAAATAAAACGGTAGCAACTCTTAATTAAGTCGTTTCCGCTGTCGATTCGAGTTGTCATTGAATCTACTTGGCAGATACCCTGTACTTTATGTCTTCTCCACACTAGCCACTTCAATGGAGTCGCCACAACTGCAAGTACACACACATTTGATTATTTAGTCTTCGCAACTACGCAATGTTTTTGGTGAGTTCACATAGAATGATATATGACTATTTTAAGTGGCTGCGAGGTGTCAGTTGAAGATTAGCATAAGCGAACTTTTGGGTGGGGTTGATGTGGCTAGCCAAGGTCAGCAAATAAAACAGATACCCGATTAAATGGAGATTCCCCAATGGATGCCATAAAGATTAAGATTTGATGAAGACTAGATCAGCTTACGTATTAAATGAATTTATCTTTTAACTTCAGGTATGCATTGTTTAATATTGTCAAGCTGATCGTTAAAAATGTATTTAAGGGCATTTTATTTTAATTTGATTAGAAAAATGAAGCCCAAATTAGTATTAGAGTTAAAGCAGTTTCAAGAGTTAATCGACATTATTTTTTTAATTTAGATAATTTGGTCTAATATCTTTAAAAACGGACAGACTCTTAAATCCAAATGCTTTAACGAATTAAAATCGAAAGATTACTAAGGAATTTATCCTAATTTGTGCTGTAAAATTTACCAAGATCACAAATTTCAGTACAAATTGCAATTAGACCCTTAGTTTAGGAAAAAAGTTTATTAACTTTAAAAAGCTTTTAAACTCACAAAAGTAAAATAAGTAAAATGAAAAAAAATGATACATCTGTGACACCATAAAGTATATACATATATAACTGAGTATGTCTGCCTTTATGTTAAGATGGAAACTAGTCTCTCAGTTTTAGAGATAACTGCATAGATCTGTCTTTCTGTTGCAGGCAGTACATCTGCTGGAACCGACCGGAGTGGAGCACTATATCATAGCTATAGAAAATTACCTTTCCATGCTCCCATGCTTTTCAAAATATCTTGACCAAGATACAGCATTTATAATTTGCACTCGGAGTACTATATCAGAATACTTAATCGGAGTACTATATCATATAGCACTAAATGAAGGAAAGAATGAAGAAAGGAAGAATGAAAAATAAGTTTTCTTTAGGAAAACCTTTTGGTTCTTCAAGATATCATGACCATAACTCAGCAGCTATAAGCTTGACTAGACTGCTAACAAATCTGTAAGGCTGTTTTAAATCGGACTACTTTATTATATGGCTATAGTAGGAACAATCCATCGAAATTAAGACTTCTACAAGGCTATTTCAACTGCGACGTGCCAAAAATAGCAGTTCCTTCTTTTTCTTTATGATTGCAACAGAATTCGTGTTGTGGAGCGCATATAACCCATTAACCCCATGCCTGGGCAGCCTCGGAGGCTGACCACAAATTCACTTTCCCATTGTGGTTAAAAATTAAGCGCACCACGCAACTAGCAACTAGCGTGGTCGGTGGATTTAGACCGCAACATAAAACGCCACATTTTATGCCGACAACTGTGCGAAAAGCTAAATGAAAAGTGAAGTTGATGATGGGGGACGACACAAAAAGGTAAAACGGCAGCGAGACGACATTACTTGAGGCAAATGATGGGCGTCTTGGGCTGTATGGGCGTCTGCTCCTGGCACTTGATGGTGACAACACTGACGCTGACGTCGTCATTTACATCCAACGGAGCGGCGAGTGGTGCTGCGGCAACCGGAGACTGACTGTCGCCTGCAGCACCATTTGTCTTTAGGCGCACCACATGCGCCAGCTTTGTGGTGGCCGCAACTGCAGCAGCCATCACATTGCCGTTGTTATTGGGCAACGTGTTGATGGGCTTCTGCAGCAGCTGATTGGAGGAGTCCAGGCGATTCGATAGCGAGGTGTGGCGATTGTTAACCGACTAAAATTTGTAGAACATCTTAACAAGTTGCTTCAAAGCCCTGTATCAAGTCAAAGTTTCGGATACTCGAAAAATTACTGAGGTTAAGCGAGTCAAGACTCAACAATTTTCGGCTCAAACAGTACGAGTTGCAGACAAAAAAAATTAAAACTGTTAGCTCAAACATGTTCGACTTGAGCAGGTCGAACTTGGTATGTATGAATATCTTTGGGTTTGGTAAATCGGTATTTCTGTTAAATAGATCGAGTATCCGAGTTAACCGAGCTTTGCTTTATAACTATCAACTATGTACGCGCGACTTTCTGTTCGTTATCTTAAATAAGCCAAACTTCAAACTCACCACATTGTTGTTGTTGTTCATGCGTCCGCGAATATTGTACAAGCCATAGACCAAGGGATTCATGCAGGAATTCGTAGAGGCGAATATAAACAGGGCCTTGCGCACCAAGGAATTCACTTTATCCACCGACGTCTTATCCAATGAATACCACATGCATATAAAGTAGTACGGAGTCCAGCAGATGATGAACACAATCACAATCGATATGGTCATCTTGAGTGTACGTTTCTTGGCCCGACTCAAAACATCGTCGTTGGAGCGACGAAAGCGTTCCGCAATGACATCCTTATGCACGCGTTGATTCTTGCGATAGATCTCCAGATAGATGGCACCATAGCAGTAAATGAAAGCGATCAAAGGAAACGCGTACATGGCACACATTGTGGCGATCTGATACAGCCAGTTGTCAAATTCGCTCACAAACGAATGAAAGGTGACGCATTGAAAGTAGCCTTTAACGATCGGATGCTCCTCCAGATGGAAGAGAAAGGCCTGCAACAAGACCGACATTAATTGGTTGACTACTGTGTTAGGTGAGGGGAACGACCCACCTGTGGAATGCTGCATATGACGGAGCCCAGCCAGGCGCAGGCCAACATGATGCGACCACGATTGTAGGAGCGTTGCAGCGGCTTCAGGATGGCATAATATCTGCAATGGCAGCACAAGAGAGAACGGGAAAATCGAAATGTTAGGCAAACGATTGACACTTTGTCTGTGTGTGTGTGTGTGTTTGTGTGTGTGTGTCGCCTTGTCTGGCTATCAATTTGGTCCATTAGCGACAGTCAGCAACGACGTCAACTCACCTGTCCAGCGATATACACACCATGACAAAGCTCGACAAGTACAGTCCGAAGACGCGAAAGAAACTCATGAGACGGCACATCAGATCCGTGGAGCGCCACTGCACCGTCCAGGCCCACGCAATCTCGAGCGGCATCAGCAGCAGAGTCACCATTAGATCGGCAATGGCCAAATGCATTAGCATGATGTCAATACGCAAGGGACCTCGCAATCGACGCTTGGTCAGCAGATAGAGTACTGTGCTATTCCCAATTGTTGAGATCACAAAGAGTATGCTGCAAAATGGAAAAAAAGGTTGTGCCGATTAATCCGCTTGGATAAGGCAGCCAGCAGTGGGTGACGGTGCGTAGGTGCATTCGGTTTGATAAGTGGGTCATTGCGAGATTGAACGGATCAGCTGCAGTTAAGGAAGTTTTAGAGAAACTAATAAAGAGTCGCAGGCACTTTGGAATATCGTAATATTGTAACCCTCTATCAGCAGGCAAGAGAATCAAAAGGCATTCAAATCTATGCGTATCAATACTGCAAGTTATGGGAAAATACTCATACTCAAACTCGTAGTCGTACTCGTAATCTTTGTTGTGCTCATACTCATACTCATACTCATACTCATACTCATACTCATACTCATACTCATACTCATACTCATACTCATACTCATACTCATACTCATACTCATACTCATACTCATACTCATACTCATACTCATACTCATACTCATACTCATACTCATACGCATACTTATACTCATACTCATACTCATACTCATACTCATACGCATACTTATACTCATACTCATACGTCGGACAACTTAATGTACACATAAAAAGTTTAAATTACAAAATGCAATCAATTTTGTGATTTGGTAAAAATCTATGAACATATGAGTTGTATATGAATATTTGTAGAATCTCATTGAATTGCATTGTATTAATTAAATTGAATTCAGCTTTAATGTTTGACCTACATTTTACAGTCTTAATTGTTAATAAGATCTACAAACTGGAACATGCATAGAACAGCTTTTTGCCATTTAATCAATCACCTTTCTGGTCTGATTAAGGGGCGAATAGTTGCTGCTGGAATGAAAAATCTTAGTGATTCGCTTATCACAAAATATATTATTTCAATTTAAATAAGTTAACTTGCTGCATATCTGAACTATATTTTGAATATGTTTGCCATAAAATCATTTATCTAAATAATTCAACACCCGCAACGATAAGCACATATTTGAACAACTTAAAAACATTTTATTTATAAAAAATAAAACAAAATCAATTTGTGAAAACTACAGAGCACTTTCTACGGGCTTCTTAGTCAGTTTTGTGCCCGTCAATCAGCTGAAAAGATCTCTGTAAATTTCGAATCACTCTATTAAAGTGAACCCTACGCTGAACCACAGCGTTCAAATTCCAAGTGAAAATTATTAAAAAAAAAAAAAAGAAAAAAAAACACATCTCAGACAGATAGACATGAGCACGACATGATTTATACTTATTTATAACCACATTCACACCTACACAGCGACTGATAAGTTTAGAAAAGTCGCTGCTTATCAGCGTGACTGTGAATGTGAACGTAACTGTGACTGTGAATGTGAATGTGAATAGCAAAGTGCAACCAAGCTAGCTGGGGAAATGTGTGGGTGATCTGACATGGTGTGGGTGAGTGTAGGAAGTCGTTTCGCTTTTCCCATACACAAGCACGCTTATATATATATATGTGTTTGTGCATGTGTTTCTCGCACTCACCTGTAGACCGTGATGGACAGACGATGGCCATCATTGAATATCATATCCTTGGACAAATGCATTGTACCATTCGTGTTATTCACATTTGACCAATCACGCAATATACGATGATCATAAACAACCTCATTCACTTCCCCCGACTGGGCCATTTTCCCAGCTCGATTCTCTATTCGCTTGCGAATCTTCCCCAACAGAGAAAGCGCACGTGATAATTCCAAATGAACAGATTTAAGATATTTCACTTTATGCGATACCCTATTAAATCGATTGATTGGTTAGCAATTAAATAAATTCATATTATTATACTTTGGCAGCTAACACTAAATTGTTTTTTTATTTTGCTGTCTGCCCAGAATCAGTTTTAATACAAAAATGTTTGGCTCTTTATTTTCAGTATCCGAGCGCAAAACATAAACGGAAATAATTAATAACAAATTTTAATGCTTTAATGTTTAATGTTTAGCATCGCGAACTAAGATTTACCCTATGAATTGTTTGCACTCTTTTATAAGGTAAATTGGTATAATTATAAGAAATATATATATATATACCCTTCTAGAGGGTATTTCAATTTTTGTGACACATAGAAGAAGATATCTTCAATCCCATCAGCTATATATATTCTTGGTTCGATCTAGTCACGATTCTTAATCTGTCTGTGTGTATGGCAGCGTCGAGTATATAAAAGGACAAGACTTGAATCCTTAAACGAAGCGTCTTCTATTGCCCAGGCGTAACAAATTATCGATAACTTCGTGAAATCGATACAAATCGATGTTATATGACATATAGACGTTCGTATAGTTTATACAGATCCAAAATAGTTTATTTTTGGATACCTGCATCCGTTGAGTAAAAAGTTGTCGAAAGAACAAGCACTTATGGAGGCATAGTCTAGGGCTTTATTATGCACACACATATGAATGCCATATTTATGCACCCAAAACTTCAAAAAGATCGGACAACAAGCACCGAAGTTATTCGAGAAAGCATTACACATATTGTGAGGCTAGGGAAAGGAGAAGTATAGTATACACCTGTGTATATATGTAATGGCAACTCATCTCTTAGTAGGGCATTCCCAACTATAGCACACTTGTTAATTAGTGTAAAAGTCAAGTGTAAAAACGAATGACGTATTTTTTTGGCATTATTTGAGCAGCGTATTTTGCTGGAGGGCCTGTCATTAAGGACGGCTTAATGAAAAACTCTTACACTTGATTGAACGCGATTGTTTAATGGGCAATGCACATATAATATTTGTATTATCGTTTTGTTTATTTGTTATTATTATTTTGCGTTCCAGCAAATTAGCTGTGTTTTTCATCACGCTCGACCGCCAGCCTTGCGTGATAATCACAAAAACAGAAACTGATACAAACTCAAATGATGCCCGTAAGACTGTGCCTCATTGCGCCCTATGGGTCTAGGGAGCTCCTGGGAAGCCCTGGACAAACGCTCAGCTCAGTTCAGTTCAGCTCGATTCAATTAATTAATCTCACTCGTTTGCCCGCTGTGTTGGCAATATTTTGTTGTTTGTTTGTTTGTTTGCATTTCTTTTTTAATATGTTTATGGGAGCATTTTTATTATTGTTTGATTTGATTTTGGTTTGCATTCAAAATGTTGACCTTGAACTAATTTTTAGTCTCTTCAAATAATAATATTGTTGGAATATTTTTGTGATGTGATAATAAAAATTCCACACATGCTGCGTGCGGCTCTTTCATAATGAATAATCCTCTCTCTCTTTCTCAGGCTGATTCTCGGTAACCGTGCGGCTTAATAATCTTTTAATCAAACGCGCTCAATGGGGCAGACACTCACTCAATCGAGGGGGCAACAACAATAACACCATTATAGATAATGCGTCTCAGTGCATTAATCCTTGAGCAAGCTCTCATCAAAAACTTGTTGTAGTATACAAATTAATTGTTTATTTATTTAATCGCTCGATGTTTCGTTGGCTTTTGAACTTTTAGTTTCTGTTTTGTTATTTTCTTTGTTTTGTAAGGCAGATATAAATAATAGGTAGACATTCAGGGGGCTCGACGCTCCAAATCGTGCAATTAAAAAAGAATCATGAACCGGATGGTTAAACTAATTAAAAAAAAAAACATCTTGTGCTGTGTAGAACCTAGCTATAAATTCTATTCGCATTTAAGCAAATATATAATTCAAGTTTTCTTGGTAATTACAAATTCGATTTTTTTTCTCTATTGCTAAAACTGTTATTCAACACTGTTGTGTGGCCGTTATTGGCCTGCAAACAATTCACCTATTTAATCATTGATTACGTCTAACGCTATTTATTCGACTGCTCAGGCTTTTTTTTTATTTCCGTTTTGTTTTGCGTTTTCTAAACACGCGCGCGCACCGTGTACAAGAATATAAATATACATATAAACAAATATGCATGTGTGTATAAGTATGTGAGTGTGTGTGCAAGATCTGATTATTTGCACACCTCACGCACTAACACCAGCAGAACGGACAGTAGAACGCGATCGGTAGTTTACAACACTGGCAGCCAAACAGCCAAACGCACACAGACACACCCACACCCACACACACACACACACACGTACAGGCGTGATGTTATCGATATTTCATCTGTTTCCCGACGCTGTAATTAGCCTATACTCGGACTCGTATTTGCACCGTGCGGCGTACAGGAACTGACTGAAATGGCAGGCCGGCTGCTGGGGCAGCTGATGCTGCCGCCGTGAAATCGAAATCTCGACAACAACTGATAATCTTCTATGTATGTAAAAAAAACACAGTGTGCGACACAGCTGGCATATATATATATACATATAGTTGGCAACGCTGTCCGGCCGGCCGGGCATTGATAACAGCGAACGACCCCAAATTTGGCACATGTGTTCGTAGAGCCCGCCCGCATAAAATTTCACATTTATCAATGTGTGTGTGTGTGTGTGTGTGCGTGCGTGTGTCAGTGTGTGTGTTATTCAAAGTTCAACACAAGTCTGTCTATTCGTCTGACTCCCGAAACGCAGCGCTTATCAATGAGGTACCGTAAAAAAAACATTAATAATATTAAGTAGAAGAAGCAGCAGCAGCTTGTGGCGTTATCAGCGCTCTGGCTGTGTCTGGTGGCGGCACGTCTTGACTTTTCCACCAACTTGAAGCGAATAAATCGAAATTTGATTTGTTGGTGAAAACAAACTCAAAATACTGCGTAAATGATCCTTTTCCGGCAACACTTGTGTCAACTATGAACGCCCATTGGCGTCTGTTTTGTATCGCAATTCTGCAATTTTCAAGGTTAACCATTTTGCCCATTTAGCCGAGTCGCAATTTGTCAACATTTCATTAATATAATGAGCACAAATTGCTGCCAAACAATAAAGGATTTCAAGTTCATGTCCATATGCATGACAGTTCACGGCCCGCTATTGTATGCTACAAATATACGGGAGTGTGTGCAGCTGCTGCTGGCTTTCCTATATGCCCTATATGCACGACTCATTATCAAGATGCACCTGTGCTGATAAGTCGGCGTTTTGTTAATGCTTAATGAGGGAGCGTGCCGCAAGCCTGGATTTCATACTTAATGCACGCAAGTGCATGCAATTGACAATCAAATCCACTTATGAGCATGACAAAGTTAAGGGCATTATTCACTTGGTTTTGTTAATGATGTTAACTTGTTATTTAATCTAAAATAACTTGCTTAAACCTAATTTTCTTTCAATAACTGAGCTGTAACTAACTCTTTAGAATTTGGTTTAGTCGTAAATAAAACTATCCTTATATATTAAAAGCGTATGCTTAAAAGTATGCAACACTTTTTTGCACGTCGAAATCCTATCCTCTTTGATTTAACCTAATTATTGTTGTTTCTTTGTTCTTCCAAGTTAACTATTATACAACAAATTTTTTTACTACTTTATGCTCTTTTTTTTTATATCTGACTGACTTTTAAATATTACCTGAATTTAATCAGAAAGGCAAAGAACACTGGACCTGGGCTCCCATTGAAATGCGTTTCATTGTTGCGTTAAAAATTATAGAAAACAAATTAAAGCAGTCAAAATTCTAGGCAAAAAAAGATGTTGGGCCTATAATATACAAATGGTAAAAGGAAACACAATCAATATTCCTAATTTAAAAACACCCCGGACGTAAAATACATATATAATTAAAAAAAATATTTAAGCTTATTGGAATGCAAAATTTGTACAATTTTCTACAAGGCGTTGATTGTGTTTTTCAAATGTATTAAAAAAGAAAATATATAATTAAACCATTTTTATAGTTTAATTAGTTGGCGGCACGCTGATGCGCACATCTATCGATATCGTTTCTTGGATATCGATGAGCGTAACATGAACTAGTTCATTTACACACAGACTGGAATCAGTTCAGCGCTCAACTATACTTTCACGTGTTGCGGCCTGTGTTCACAGGTTTTATTGTTTTTATGAAAGACTGAATAAAAGAATGCTGCGCAAATCGAAAAAACAAGCACAGACTGTGGCAGAGAAGGTGAGCAAACTGCTCGCACATCCCAACGATAGCGACAGCGACAATGATTCCGATATTGATGTGACCACCAAAGCGCGCGTTGT
The DNA here is from genome assembly GCF_003285875.2 of Drosophila novamexicana. Taxonomy (NCBI): domain Eukaryota; kingdom Metazoa; phylum Arthropoda; class Insecta; order Diptera; family Drosophilidae; genus Drosophila; species Drosophila novamexicana. The sequence goes on from NW_020824787.1 coordinate 8,361,959, forward strand.
GGACTTCGAGGATGAATACGATCTGCCAGACGTGCGGAGCACAGATTTTCGCAAGCGCAATGTTAAATTACTGTCCGAACAGAGCGAACGATACAAGGGAAGGATAAGCAGTCGCAAAGAGTTTGAACAGGAGGAGGAGGATGAGGAGCAGGAGGAGAGTGAAGATGAGGATGGCGCGGAGCTGGCGTACGAAGAGAGCGACAGCGAGCAGGAGGCAACATTGACTTTACAGGCTACGAATGGTAAACAAAGCGATGAAGATGATGACAGCAGCATGGAAGATTATGAGAATGAAGGACAGCAGGAGGAGGACGATGATGAAGACGACGAAGAGGATGATGACGATGACGACGACGACGACGACGAGGAGAACGACTCAGAAGATGCTGACTCCGGCGAAGATGTCAACGAAATCATGCCCAAAACCAACCAACAAGCCGAGGTACAGAAAGGACTCTGCGTTCAAAATCAACTGAGGATTTGGGAGCGCCTGCTGGAGCTGCGCATCAATACACAGAAAGTGACCAGCAAAGCGAATCAGCTGCCGTCGCCGGAGACACTAAAAGAGCTCAGTGAAAACAATGAGGAACTGAAATTGGTGCTAAGCGAAGCCCAGGAGCGCAGCGCCAAGCTGCTGGAACAGCTGCTCGCGCTGCAAGCGGCGCTCACGGAGCAGCACAGCGAGCTGCGTCAGTCCGTCAAACGCAAGCAGCCGGCGGATGCGAGCACGGAGCCAACCGCCAGCAGCAAACGGCATGCGAATGCGCTGCAGAATAATTTCGAAAATATGCGCAGCTATCGCAACGAGGTGCTGCTCAAGTGGGATGATCGCACCAAGCTGTTGACGCCCGGCGCGGGCGTTAAGCGCAAGACCCTGCAGGAGGATTACGATATCATCAAGAAAATTGACAGTGCGCTGGCCAATCGAGAGGCGCTCGTCGAGAAATCCCAAATACTTAAAAACAATCAACAGCAGCCGCAGCCAAATGCTGTAGAGGATGCAGATGCAACTGCCAATGGCCAAAGACAGCGGCACATCTACGATGACAGCGATTTCTATCATCAGCAGCTGCGCGAGCTCATCGAGTACAAGGCCAGCAGCACGTCCAGCATGAGCGACATAGCCAAACAGTTTGTGGAGCTGCAGAAGCTGCGCCAGAAAATGAAGCGGAAAGTGGACACCAGGGCCAGCAAGGGCAGAAAATTGCGGTAAGCCTCTCAGTCAAATTAAACTATATATATATATGATTAAACTTACCCAAATTCCTCAACTTGCAGCTATGTGGTGCACAATAAACTGATCAATTTTATGGCACCCAACGAGGCCAGCGACTGGACGGACGACTCCAAGGCGGAACTGTTTAGATCCTTATTTGTTTAAATTACACACGGATATGAACACGAACAGATTGTTGCCTGTTATTAAGCGTTGTTTAAGGCAAATAACAAATTTATAGCGTAACAAATTCTTAATTATAAATCTTTTAAAAGAAACTAACAGTTTGTGTTTCATTTCGCGAGATTTATAATGTTTTTTTCGGCTTTATCTTTTTGGGCAGCTGTATTTTGAGAACCTTAAGTCCTTTGTGTGATAGGAGTCTGGTTTTCCACGTGCCTCTAGACATAACTGCAATCAGTATAGAATATATTATTATATTTGTACAATATAGTTTTATATTCGATCCAGTATACTTACGCAGAGAACAGAAAACACCAATCCAATAGAGCTGAAAAATAACAAAGAGAAAATTATTAATTCAGTTAGGTAAATTATTAGATTTTCATCCTTAAAATTTATCAATTATAACATTAACAATTAAATATTTATGTTTATGCTTTCCCAAAAGAATTGTGTCTTTGTTTTTATTTTGAATCATATCGAATTTTATTTTTATTTATTTCATATGCTTGTGTTTGCTTTTAACTGCTAAATTTTGTATGTTCAACATTTGCTTTGTTTATTATTTGATTTTATTTACTTTTTTAAACTGGGTAATTCATGCAAAAAACGAACCGGTCAAATTGCATAACAATATGGCTTCAAGATAACCGTTTAAGCGTTTTTTCCCATTACCGTTTCGCCCGTGGGAGGCGACAACGGGTGTGTGTGTGTGTGTGTGTGTGTGTGTGTGTATCTGTGTGAGAGTGTGTGTGTTTGCGGTTGTGAAGGAGGGGAGATTGCATATTGATATTGTTTGCTGTTGTTCATTAGATACATATATAATATATATGTATGTATAATTTGTTAATATATTAAACTAGTTTTTCACTGATGCACATACATGTACATACTTGACTTGGTATTCGTTTAATTTACTTTGCTAGTTTCGTATTTTCTTAAGTTTCATTTATAAAATTATTATTCTTTATGTAATTTTTAGTATGCTTCGTCGTCTAAGTCATTGTTAGTTAATGCTTAATTGCAATAAATAAATTGTAATGCAATGGGGGTTGGTACACAAATTTGCTAATTATCTTTGCAGATATGAAAACAAATAAAGGAAATACATAAAAATATAAATAGTTTATACGAAACTTGAATAAATACCATGGATTACAGTTTTAAAAATACTTGAATGCTTTCGAGAACATTTTCATAAAATAAATATTTGTATTTCGTTCGTCAGAGGATTTCGATTCATTGTCAAGCTCTCATTAAAAATTAATTAACAATTAGCAGAAAGAATTACAAAATATAGAGCACATAATATCAATTATTTTGTTGTGTATTTTTTATATATATATATATTGCACTTGAATGCGTACGAGAATTTAAAACTTGCTTTCGACTTAATTGCTACCACGACACAGACAAATGCGTACAATTTTGAAATGAAACAAATACTGGACTTTTTGGACTTAATGGGTATACCGAAAGATACACTAAATACATATACATATAAACCTACAATGAGTGTGTGTGTGTGTGTGTGAGTGAGTGGGAGGGGGGCGTGAGTTACTGTTGTTGCCGTTTTGTTTTTGTATACAAACTACCAAATAGAAAGATTACAAAAAAATGCAATGAGTCGTCTGATTATTGGTTTCCTTTTTTTGTTTCCCTAATTGTTAATGGAATTTTTCAGCAACAGGGGCAGCCCAGTTTTGGTTTTTGATTTGGAAACGAGTATGGTGGCAGTTTTGGTGCCAGCAGCAGCGCCACTGGAGGCAGCTGCATCAGTGAGAGCAGAGCTGGTTGCAGTCTGCAGCTGTCGCTGATGCAGCTCCTGCAATAGCGCTGAGTGTTTATCCAACGCCTTCAGCTGTGCCGTGTTCTGTGTCTCGTAGAGCGACGATTGCAGCTGTGTGTGTATGGATGTGACATTGGAGAGCGTGCTCTCCGCCTCAGCCGTTAGAAAATTGCTTAAATAACGTTTGCTAGTTGTTGTTGTTGTTGTCGATGTTGTCGTTGTTTTAGTGGTTGCCATTGTAGTCTGTTCCTGCGCTGAAACCTAAACAAAAACCAATTGAATTATACGTTTGCGGCTTGACAGTTAAAAGTTTAACTCGCAACCTTTCTGTGTGCACCCAACTCGGCGTCTCAAGTGCACTTGGCGGGATGTATAACATTCTCCATATCCTTTTGCACCGCATATAACTCCGACAGACTCTTGGCGAACAGCACATTCAGTTCACTCAACTTGGCGAGCTGCAAATGTTTACATTAGTTTATGTTGATTTTGTTGATTTGGGTATATATAATAAATTACTGTTTGATCATTGCACTTTTCGCGTAAATTCATGTTGGCCGTTTTAAGCTCTATTTCATGCTGCAGCAGTTCCGTCTGCAGCGTCTCTGTGCGCGCTTTGAGCGCAGCCACCTCGCGACGCAATTCATCCTCTGTGGCGCCGCCAGCTGTGGAGCCGCCACCACCAACGCCGCCGCTCACGCGCATCAGTTCCATTTCACGCTTGAGGCGTATGTTCTCCTCCTTGTATGTGTGCAGCTGGCGCTTCCATTCGTCCACATTAGCCGTCGATTCCTGTGGAAGTAGGCGTTAGCTTTAAACAGTAACAATTTGGATGTTAAACGCACCTGCAAAGCGCTGGTGAGGCGTATGTTATTGTTCTTCAAGGTGGCCAACTCAATTTCCCACTTCTTGGCATTGGCGCAGCTGTCAACTCATAAGTGGTTAAATTATTTTAAACGGAAGAAACGTTATCATATTGGCCTACCTTTGCGCCAGTGCCATTTTCAGACGCTCGTTTTCATATTTGAGCTGTTGCTCAGCCGTGGCGCCCGCACCGGGTCCAGTATGCATGCCCACAATGCTGCCACCAGAAGAGATTGTAATGCCACCGCCACCGCCGCCACCACCGCCGCCGCCGCCACCACCACCGCCGCCAGCGGTAACTGTGGCAGCGCCCATGCCAAGCGTTGGCTGCGGCGAAGGCGTGGCCGAGCCAATATCCTGCTTGCCATCGCTAGTGTTTAACAGCTTATGCGAGGGACTATCGGGATTGGCATTCTGTGTATTGGTATTACTTAAATTCGGCGGTTCCACGGTGTGTGGATCGATGTTGGTGTTATCATTTTGAATGGCGCCCACAGCACGTCCTGAAATTGGCGATGTATTCGCCGAGGTGGTGGGCGTAACCGCATTGGAGCCATTCGCAGATTTCATAGCATTTTTGGTGGCCTCCTTGACCTCCTGGAATTTTTCCACAAACTGGGAACAGAAATAGTATTTAATGAATATAATAAAACTCCATATAGACACACACACACACACACACCTTTGTCAGCTCCGCCTCGGAGGAGAAACCAAGTCCATAAACCGTATTGGCGCGCACATCGCTCCATTGTCCAAACTTTTGTGATGTCTGTGTGAACGTCATGCTGGGCGTTATTGTTGAATTGATGACCGCCTTGGTGCCTTCCACGCTGATGATCCGATATAGATTCCGTGAGATATCATAGAAGAAGCTCACATTAACCGCCTTCATGCTGGCCGTGATCCATGTCCGTTTCGTTTTGGGATCAATATGAAACACGTGCGCCTGGCAAGTGAAAATCGGTTGTTCGCTGTTTGTGCGAGATAAACACAGGGAAAAGGAGCAGCAACCGGCAGCAGCACCCACAGGTGATTAATTAAAAATTCCATTAAAATGGAATCGTCGGCTTAATATTTAATTTGCAAACGCGCTAGCTAAGGGGCAGCAGAAGGGAGGAGGGATTGTTGGTTGTACAGTAAATACACATGTGACCAAGTTGGTAATGCTACAGGCTGAACTTTGTAAGGCTACGCAAGCGCCTAATTCGGCTACAGTGCACGCTCGATAAGATGTTCAAGTTTTAAGCAGCCACAACATTCGCGTGTGAATAAAATTTGATTTCAATTAACGCTAATCAATTCATATAAAGATCTTTAAGTTCAATGATACATAATTATGCAATTTTTTATATATAATTTTTTTAATTTTATTTAAGACATAATTATTCGATTATTGCATTATTTGTGGAATTTAGAATATTACAAAATTATATGTACATAATATTAACTAAAAACATTTAATAATAAGCAAAATTATTTTTAAATATTTTAAAAAAATGTATATTATATTTTAATTAAAAATTAATAATGTCTTTAAAAATGTTGATTTATATTTATATAAATTAATTGCAATGACTGAACATCAAATTATGAATCAAATATTATTTGATTTGAATGTAAATAATATCTCAAATATGCTCAAAAATAAAAAGGTTGCAATTCAAGCATAGTTCACTGTACTTTTCAAATTCTCAATCGAGTGCTAAACATTTCATTTAACTGTAGATAGATAACATAATTTGTTAAATTGTCTGTTTTAGATAACGTGCTGATTGTTTAGTTAGTATGGGTTAAATATGTGTAGCTTTAGTATAACAAAAGCGGCGCTGTCATGGCAACAACAAATTTGTTGGGGCTTTAAGAGCTTCGGTGAAAATAGATTGTCATGCGTTGTTGTTGTTGTTGTTGTTGTTGTAGTTCTTATTGAAATTGTCTTCACCATGTCATTGGCATTGTTGTTCTTAGTGTTGTTTGTGGTAGCGTTGCGGGGGGGCGGGGGTGGTAGGGGCTGCCTTGGCGACTAAATTGCATTATGCGCTTAAGTGTTTTGTAGCCTCGTTTTGATTTTGCTCAAGTTTACTGCACACACACACACACAAACGCATGCACACCTACACCCACGCAAACACACACACACACACACACTCGCATAATTGGTATCGACGGGCGGCGTTTGTCAGAATACACCTACAACTTACGAATAGCATCAATTCACATGCTATATATGGAACAAATTTACACCTTCGAAGACGTTCGCTACACCTCAGCCCATAAGAACAATAATAACAACAACAACAACAACAGCAGGAGTAGCAGCAACAGCAACAACAACAAGAAGAGGAAGCATCAGCAGCAAGGAAGACGTCGGCGTCGATTTTTCACACAATTTGTAGCATTTGCAAACACATTAGAATAATTTGCGTACTTACCCCATTGCGTTTGTTTGCTGCAGCGCTCAATTGTTTTATATGGCAACAAGTTAACACTATGCTAATTGTTTATTTTTATTAATTATAACACTAAAAAATAAAACACAAACGAGGCGCTTGCTCTGTGTAAAAACTGTAGGCAATGCGGCTAAAACTGTGAGTGATGTTGCTAAAAAAAAAAAGATGCGAGTAATGTTACAATAACAGCGCAATGTTGCCAATATCGTGTTATCTTAAGATATGCCCATGTAATACTCGATAGGTGATGTGAAATTGAATTGGCATCGAATCGGTAACGATGTATGAGCACGACTCATTTTAATAATTTTAGTTCTATGATTTTCTTTTATTTCTTAATTACAATTATTTAATTAAGTTGTTCAGTTTTAAATGTCTTAAAAAGCGTTGGGCCCCAGCGAATATCGATAAATATAATCGTAGGTAGCCAGCTACCTAGCCAGATTGTCTAAAATATACAGAATATTAAATCTAGGTGGCAGCACTGGATTTTTACCTAAGTGGCAACCAAAAAAGAAACGAGCTGCGTTTTTTCGCACATAAAAATCAATCGGAAATAAATAAAACTTGCTACAATTGCAACAATTAAATAGCTTTATATGCAAAAGCTAAACAGCAACAAAAGTTGTTGTTGTTGCTGCTGCGCTGTCGCCGGGCGATCGATCCTTGTTGGCTACGGGGTACGTGTTTGCGCCAGGGAGGAAGGGAGTTTTTTGCTCTTTTTGCATAAAAGCCGTCCTCTTATGCTCAAGAAAAGGCGTTTTACCAATCATAAAACGCAACGAGTGCGGCAGCTGTTAGCCTGCGACTATTAAATTTAACGTGTTTGCCATAATTAGTGTTAAATGCATGTGAGAAACATTAATTTAAATTACAAAAAGTATTATAAAAAAGAAAATGCTGTGCATATGTGTGCGTACTGGCATGCCTGTATGTATATACGTTCATGTGGTGTGTATGTGTGCAAGTGTGCCTGTGTGTATATACATATGTGTGTGCGTATATGTGTTGGTGTAGAAAACTTGTTATCAATGCGGCGCCTATGATAAAAGCCTTATTAGACATGTTCAGTGTGTTGGTCCAATTGGAATGTATTAACCCATTACGCGGGCGTGCCTCAATAGGGGAAAAACTCAGCATCAACAAGAAAAATAAATAACTCCGGAGCGTGGGCAATGCGTGGGCCTTTAACCGTTTTAGCTGCGTGACCAGCGACTTAAGGCAAATTTTATACATATATTAACGGTTATATTTATTTTAAATTAAATTTCACGCTTTAAGAACTGTTTCAACAATATTCTTTAAAATACAATTGAACAATACAAATATCGGTAATACCGGTTTATGCCGGTTCAAATTATTGCGGTCAGATTTATGAATTTTTCGAAAAACACCTTTTACGGTAAAATTATGCGGCCTATATATGATTTACCCAAAGATACTAGATAATTTTCAATGCATTAATCCAGTTAGATTAGCTCCAAAATCTAGATCCGAGTCGTTGGTTCTTAAATCAGAAAACGTTAAGATAACAAGAATCTGCTGTGGATATACGGAAACTGATGTATTATAAACCAAATTTAGTTAGTTGACGTGCCCAAAAGTGAGTTGAACTAGACCTTATAATCGTGTCAGAGTGCTGAAGGTTCTTAAAGAAAACAAAGAAGAGATATTGGAAATCTCATTAAAATTGGTTTCCTTACAGTCTTGCATGCGTGCCCGTGCTCTGGTGGCCAACTAAATAATGTGGAACATGATGTGCGACGTAATGCCCACAATATCGGAAGACAGCATATCGCAGCGTTCGTCGCAGTTCAGCGGCGAGGATGCCAATTTTGAGCAGCTCATGGTCTCCATGCTCGATGAGCGAGACAAGCTTATGGACAGCCTGCGCGAGGCACAGGAGAGACTGGTCGAAACGGAGGGCAAGCTGCGCGATGTCGAGAAGGAGCGCGACAGCCTCCAGCGTCAGATCAATGCCAATCTGCCGCAGGTTAGTTCAAATAAACACACAAATGTTAGAAAGCTCTATTTAATATTTGATCTTGCCAGGAGTTTGCCACGCTCACCAAGGAGCTGACGCAAGCGCGCGAAACCTTGCTGGAACGGGACGAGGAAATTGGTGAGCTCAAAGCGGAACGCAACAATACGCGGGTAAGCGACAGCTAAGCTACAACAATATCTGGTAAATCTAAAAAAGTTGTCTATTCTTATTACAGCTACTGCTGGAGCATTTGGAGTGCTTGGTGTCGCGCCATGAGCGTTCTCTGCGCATGACCGTGGTGAAGCGGCAAGCGGCCGCCCAAAGCGGCGTCTCCAGTGAGGTGGAGGTGCTCAAAGCGCTCAAATCCCTGTTCGAACATCACAAAGCACTCGACGAGAAGGTGCGCGAGCGTCTGCGTTTGTCCATTGAGAAGAACAACGTGCTGGAGGAAGAGCTGAACACAACCAAAGAGGAGCTAAACCAATATAAAACGGGCGCTTTGCCAGCCGGCGGCATCAACTCGGCCAGCAATGCGAGCGGGGAAAACGGCATCAAAGAGAAGGTGTGTGCGCGCGCGCGTCTGTGTGCTTGTGTGTTAACTCAATCAAGCGTGTATTTTACATTATCTACCTTTTGTTGTTGCAGCTGGCGAGCGGCGGCGGCGGTGGCGGCGGTGGAGTCAATGGTGATGCCAGCGAAATAAATGAATATGCGGCCAAAACACACGAGCTACAAACGATCATTGAGAAGCAGGTGAGGGCATCGCCGGGTTATCGCAACATGATTGCCAACAAGTCGCACTACCTGTATAGACAATACATGTAAAGCAATTTATGACTCACACGACGCGATATTCCCATGCGAAATTTCATTGTTGACAAAACAAAACAATTATTTGCTAAAGATAAGGCTTTTAGTTGTTCGAATAACTAATTAGTTGAGATTGTTAAACGCTCTAAATTCGTACAAAATCTTGTATGAGCCATTATATAAACCTTGTCTTAATTAGGCATAGAAACTAAGGCAACAAAACGATCATAATTTTGTACTATTACAACAAAAGCTTAATTAACTTGCATTTAACCATATTTGGTAGTTCCCAATTTTCGGTAGAGATCAAATGTAGCTGCAGCTTTGTTTTAGTTAAAGCGCGCTATTGTATATCTAATTTATCATTGTTTTTCTTATTTTACGAACATTTGACGGCAAAGCAAGTCTGACTAATTGAGCCTCAAGGCGGAGAAACTTCCCCGAAGGCAAACAACTTTCAGTGTTCTTTTTATATATATTTATATTTACGAATTTTTTATGAAAGCAAAATTTGATTCAAATTTAAACAAAATAGATATTTTCAAAATATAAGTATTTATTATTATATGCACAAATTGTTAAGAATTTCAAACCCTTTCGTACTTTTAGACCTCGGAATTGTCTCAATGGCAGCGTCGCGTCTCCGATCTGAACAGCAAGATCAATGAACTGGAGGAGAACATGTCGCGAGTGCAGAAGGAGCACTGCAAGGCGCAGGATCAGTGCTCGAAGCTGCAGCGCGATCTGCGCGAAAATGTGGCACAAAAGGAAGATCAGGTGCGTAACCATAACATAAATATATTTAGGTATATATAAAAATATAAAAAAAAAACATTTGTAGGAGGAGCGTATAACTACGCTGGAAAAGCGCTATTTGAATGCTCAACGCGAGTCCACGTCGCTGCATGATCTGAACGAGAAACTGGAGCAGGAGCTGCGGCACAAGGAGGCACAACTAAAGGTGTGTCTATGCATAAGCAAAATATGTGCATCGAATTGGTTATGGTTTCTAGGCATGGGCGAATTTCATCAAATTAATCAAAACACTGCACTGAAAAATACCCTTTATATATATGTATTTATATGAAAGTTGTTAATGTCTTATTTCCGCAATTAATTATTGTGTTTCTCAGCAAGTTTGGAAATTTATGGAAAGCGTTCTAAAGTCAGGAACTAATTAGGCAAATATAACATATTACGTGTCATTCGAATAATGTTAATGAGTTTTGCTGTGATTGCCTGTATTATTATTTAAACTCTTTTTAAAATCATTTTATTTTTTATTAAATAATTGGGCCAAGAAATGCAAGCCTTAGCATGATGTAAAGAAGTTTCGGAACAGCCTCTGTTAATTAATCATGTTAATTACTCTGTTCTATTTAAGATAACAGCCGAATGTTATTAACACCACAGCACAAACTATTTTAAATGTGACTTGATCAAAACTAGAAGTTTAGCTTTTTTACTTGTTTTTGTTCAAGATTTTGTATTTTAACTTTTTGATGCCACATTTTGTTTGCAAGCAACAACTTGATATAGTCAGTGGACTTGTTTTTCGCCCATGCCTGTTTAAAAGCTAAAACTGTGACTAATAATGAATAATATATACCCTATCCATTTGCATATCAAAAACCAAACTAATTGAACTACCCTCACCAAATCAAAACACAAAAAAAAAAAAAACCTAAACTCCGACAGCTGCACGAAGAGAAAATCAGCGCAATTGAAGAGAAACTCGAACTCTCTGAACAAAAGCTAGCGCAACATGCCAAACTGCAGCCGGACATGGAGGAGCAGCTAAAGGCGCGCATGGAGGCATTGACAAAGGTAGGAAATAAGGTATGCACTCGAACTAATATGCGCGCCGACAGGTTCCATAAGTATAAACTCAAATTAATTTCTACAATTCAATTTTTGATTCTTATTTGTGTAACGTTCTTTCAAACTCGTATCTTTTTTTCCAAAATCCAACTACTAACAACAATAACAACAACAGAAACAACTCTACTCACGATTCTTTATATAAACAACCCAATCTCTTAACTGTCCTGCACAAGAACTCAGCGCACCGACAACAACTGAACAAAAGAAACCTTCACAGAAACTCTCCTCACTCTTAGCTTTCATTAACTAACATTTACAACTAACTATCTTGTCTATCTATTATTATGACCAATTAACTCGATTGAATATGCTTTATTAAACGATTTGGGCTGAACACATTTGCAGGCTCAAGAACGTCATGGTTCGGCGGAGGATCGCATACGGGCCTTGGAAACGAATTTGGATGAGAAGAGCGCCGAGGTGGTAAGACTGAATCAGCGTCTCAAGATGAATGAAGAGCACAATTTGCGTTTGTCCTCGACGGTGGACAAATTGCTGTCCGAGTCGAATGAACGGCTGGAGGTGCATCTAAAGGAGCGTATGCGTGCGCTGGATGAGAAAAATGCACTGACCCAGGAACTGGAGAAGGCGCGCAAGGTTGCCGAGGAGCTGCATCACGAGAAGAGCGAAATTATGAAGGAGCTATCGAAGACACGACTCGAAATCGAGAATTTCAAGCGTCAGCTGCTCCAGCAAGAGATCGCCTACAATATACAGCAGACGGAGGCGCTCACCCGCAGCCTATCGCCCAGCAGCGTCGTGGATGGCGGCGGCGGCAACGCCTTTAGCCGCAGCGCATCCCATGCCAGCTTCGAAACGCATTCGCTGCGACGCCAGAGCAAATCCCGTCTCTCCGAGGAGAACGCTCTGGCCCGCTCCATGGCCGAGCAGGAGTGGGAAAAGCTACAAATGCAGCAGGTGGCGCACGCCCAGCAACAGGCGTACGATTTGGTCGCCAGTGTGGCCGATTGCGACGATAGCGATGCGCTCTATGCGGCTGCCACGGCGGATATGATGTCGCCGTCGGGCCATACGGATGCACAAACGCTGGCCATGATGCTGCAGGAGCAGCTGGATGCCATCAATAATGAGATTCGACTCATACAGGAAGAGAAACAATCGACGGAGGCACGCGCCGAGGAGCTGGAATCGCGTGTCGGCAGTCTGGAGCATGTGAATCTATTGGCACGCGGCCGTTCCATGGACAGACAAAGTCCGCCCATGAGCGGGCGTAGTACGCCCAACAGTCCGCAGCGTGATTTCATGCAGAAATATCATACGGTAAGAACTCGATAATAGCTATAACAATTTCTAATATCGGCTGCTTCGTATTTCATAGCTATAAGTGGAAAATAGTTGAAAAGAAACCATATTTTCTATGCAATTCAATTAACACAAAGTTTGAAAGATAATTTGAAAAGTATTGAATTGATTTTAGAGAGTTTACGTTCAATTGGATTTAAACTCAGATTCAATGCATATCATAAAAAAATAATTGATGCTTATCGATTTGGGAAATTTAAATCTCTTAGAAAAAGCCTCCTTCGCGAAGAACTTCGTTTGTACTAATTAGCCCTTACTTAACCTAAGAACTATTTAACAGCCTGTGATGCTCAACTGTGATCTAACTATTTGATTGTTGCAGCTTAACTTGCCCGTGCTGTCCAGTGATGCGTCCCGCGAGGAGCTGCATGGCGGCATGTCCACCACCGGCGATTCAAGTTCCGGCGGCGCTGCCTCACCATTGACCGCACGCTCGATGCGTTTGGAGCGCGTTGCCCAGGCGCTGGCTCATAGCCAGGAGGAGCTGCGTCGTCGCACAATGGCGCCCGCTGCGTCGCCACACGTGAACGCGCACATGACGTTGAACACGCACAGTTATGGCCTGTCGCCGCTTAGCTCCCGATATGGCAGCCAGGAGTCGCTGCGTCACTACAATACGATGGGTTCCATGTCCATGCTGCAGACGCCAACGTCGGGCGTATCAAGGGAAGCGGCCGCCGCAGCTGCCGTTCAGAAGAAGAAGGGCATCAAATCGTCGCTGGGACGATTCTTTAGTAAAAAGGAAAAGGTCAAGGGCGTTAAGGATACACTGCCGGATGGCTCGCCCAGCATGATGTCCATTGGCAATCTATCGATTGGCCTAAGCGAAGTGGATTCCAACTATGATGTCATGAGCATGACAGGCGGCATGATGCCGCGCATTGCTAGCGCACCGGGCTCCAAGATCAGCAGCGTTGACTACGGCAGGCAAAAGAAGTGAGTGTGGATCCCATTTAATTTGAATAGCCTTAACTAACTATAAATATTCACTGCAGGGATCACGATTATCGCAACGATTTGCTGGGCGAGGCGATGAAAGCGGGCACGCCATTCGCCCTGTGGAACGGACCCACCATTGTCGCCTGGCTGGAACTGTGGGTGGGCATGCCCGCCTGGTATGTGGCCGCCTGTCGCGCCAATGTCAAATCCGGCGCTATTATGAGCGCACTAAGCGACACGGAAATACAGCGGGAGATAGGTAACATGCAAAGTGTGTAGAGTGTATATTCGACCTATGCTAAACATCCTGTTCTCCTTGGATAGGCATTAGTAATCCGCTGCACAGGCTCAAACTACGTTTGGCCATACAGGAAATGGTTTCACTAACTTCACCCTCAGCGCCGCAAACATCGCGTACGACGTTAGCGTTTGGTAAGCTTATACAACTGATTAAATGTGGGAAACACTAAATAAAATGTGTCCTTTATCTATTTGCAGGGGATATGAATCACGAGTGGATTGGCAATTACTGGCTACCTGGGCTGGGATTGCCGCAATATCGCACAACCTTTATGGAGTGTCTAGTCGATGCGCGCATGTTGGATCATTTGACCAAGAAGGATTTGCGCGGCCAATTGAAAATGGTTGACAGCTTTCATCGGACCAGCCTGCAGTATGGCATCTCAATGCTCAAACGCTTAAACTATGATCGCACAGAGCTGGAGCATAGGCGCAAGATGAGCGAGAATGGGCTCTGCGATGTGCTCGTGTGGAGCAATGAGCGTGTTATACGCTGGGTGGGCAGCATAGGACTGAAGGTGAGTGTTGAGAGCTGAGTTTTAGCTATGCTTTTGTTGAGAAATATCCAGGAATAAGATCATAAGTAGACTTTGGTTCTGCTTGCAATATCGCATTTTTTCATTGCTTATAATTCTCAATGAGTTCAAGCTACGAAGGGACAAAGCCTTTGCAAGCCTAGGGTCGACAGCAAAGACTTATGACAAAATAAGTTATACGATTTAAAAATGTAACTATAATCTTCCCCAGGAATATGCCAATAACTTGCTTGAATCGGGTGTCCATGGTGGTCTGATGGCGCTGGATGAGGGCTTCGATGCCAATGCCATGGGCCTGGCACTGCAAATACCCACGCAAAATGCACAGGTTAGTGCTTAAATTTGTATATAATACATATATTATTTAATAATCAAATCAAATGATTATGTAGGCACGCCAAATACTCGACACGGAGTTCAGAAACTTGCTGCAAATTGCCACAGATCGCAGGCCGGATAGCGAACAGCGCAGCGCATCCTGATGCAGTTATAGTCCGCCCACAACATCGGTGGATGAGTAAAACAACCTAAACTAACTTTCAAAAGAGAAAAGCCAGCACAGCGTCAATATTTCCTAAACGCTGCGAAATACAACTAATAATGGAGCACATATATATTTATATATGAGGAATGAGGAAATCGAAATGGAAATGGAAACAAACAGACAAACAACTAAGCCACAAAATTCTAACAAGAAAGACGCAACGCAAGAGACTCCCAGGCTCAGAATATACACTGACTGGGCCCAATACCCATACCCCTCCCTTCTCCCCAGCATGATGCACGTCTAATCTATTTATATAAATACACACACGCCTACACACACAGAGATAGTCATATAATCCATTACAAGACAATGTATACAAGACATAGCACATACTCTATATAGGAAATACGTACGGATACATACAAAGCGTGTATGTAAACAATTTGCACGGGCGCCCTGCTGCCAATGTTGTAGGCATTGTACAAGTTTTAGATGCTAATCATTTTGTAATTGTTTTATTTTAATTAATATTTTTTTAATAATTTTTTTAACAATGTGACATATATAATTTAGATTGTAGCATTAATTGGGCTTGCAATAGACTAACAGTATTTTGTTTTAGCTGCAAAATATATATATATATATATATATATATATATATATATATATATATATATATATATATATACAGAGATGCGTGCTTCGAACCAAATTAGTAACCAAACTTGATTGTTATATAATATGTTATTGACATTATGTACAGTTTATTATTTTGTTTAACGCTATTCAGTTTTTTTTTTTTTTTTAATATATATTTACATACATATATATATACAAACAAGCTAACATAGTACGCTTCACAGATGACATTATGGCATGTTTTTTAGTTTACCTTTTTATTGGTAGAGTAATGCAAGGCGCTCCGATTCGAGTTTAATTCAACTGAAGAACAAACAACATGCACAACAATCAGGCATATATAGTAAACAGCTGCATATATATACATATTATATATACGCCTAGTTTAATATACACACATATAAAGCTCACTTATATATACAGTAAATATATATATATAAATAAATGTATAATTAACATTATCAAGCATACGTGTAACTAACAAGAAAGTATTATAGAACAAAAGTGAAAACGTGAGGAGGAGTATAATGAATGGAGTCGAGAGAAGTTGAAGTTAAAGTCGCAAGCGCCCATTTATCAACTATTTACATATGGAAAATCGAAATAGCAAAAAGAAAAAGCTTTAAAGGCAAACAACCCTACAAGTCTACATAGTACTTAGCCTTTGCATTAATAATAAAAACAAAACGAAAAGAAAAGAAAAGAACACATTAGACATGCTACTAAATTTATATTTAAATATTTTGCAATAATTGTAATTGGCAAAACTCGAAGCTCGAATTGCAATCCCAATGTCTTGGCATAAATTTATAAATATTATATATATATATATTCACAAAGCATATCCATTGTTTTTCAAAACAAAACTCCCATTAATTCTTACGTTGTTAATTTAGTTTATACATATTTGCAAAGACAAAGGCAAGCAAATAAATGAAATTATATTATTTAGAAACTTTGTTCAATCAAACTAACAACTAAAGCTCTTCTGTACTTATATATCCATACATACATACATCAAATATGTTGAAAGCACACAAACTGCCTGTTTTGCTAACATATTATTAGTTTTATGCAAAAATGGGGTATTATAATTAAGTTTTTATTAATTTGAACAAAAACCAAAACTGCAACTAATGCTTTGTATCTAAGTATATATATATAATTTACCACACCCACACACACATAAACAACTAAGAACTATAACTTCATTTTCAACTGTATTAGCAAAATTAATAAAAAAAAAAAACCATGTTCGTAAGAAACTGCTAAGACAATACCCTAAACGTCAACAGGATACATTTGACTATATGAAATGAATTATTCAAAGCAAGATAACTAAAATTCAAATATATACAAGTCTAGCATTATCTGCTATTTAAGTAACTAACAATCCAGGATAAGTGATAGGTTTCCTAATTTCTTCAAATTGTTTTTGGTTTATTTTTCATACAACTCTTTAAAATTGAAAAGGCTCATTTCGTTTTTTTAGTCCCTAAAATGATTTCTGTTGATGCTTAGCGTATTTAATAATGTACGTAACTGTAGCATTAAAAAACCAATATATAAAACAAAACTAATCTAAATTTATAAAATACTAACTGAAAAATTAAGTTGATTTGAACAAAAAAATATTGGTTTAATTGTTAACTTTTGTTGAAAATACATATTAAAAAAAAAAAAAAACAAGGAGAAATACACTTTACTATAGTAAAACTAAATACAAGATACACAATCTATTATTATACAAGGAGAAAAAAAAAACAAAACAAAACAAAACACATGCATATGTACATATATTTATATAATATTGTGAAAAGAAAAACTAACAATTTAGTAAAGGCAAAAATTCCGTTCTGGAGTTTTTTATATGTACCATATATATAAATTTAAATTTATTACAAAAAATATGCAAGTTTTTGTTTTTGTCATATTTTGACTTAGGTGTGGTAAAATATTTGACAATTTGATTTTATTGTTGAAAACTGGCGCCAAACACATTCCTATGTTAAACAACAGAGAAATGTTATGTTGAATAACAGCTTTGCTTGGCGATGTTAACATATGCTAGATAGTTAACAGCTGATTAATACAAAGCCTACATTCGACTATATTATTGTTACTTTCGTCATTTTAAACGACATTTTCTTTGGACGTCAATAATAAGAGAAAATAAAAATTTATATGTGGCTAACTAAACGAACAACAGTCGGAAAACTTGGTTCGTTCATTCGGTTTGCCGAGTTGTGCAATCGAACTGGTTCCGAAACGAATCGATAAGCAAGTCGATTGTAAACAATAAAAACAAAGAATATTTTACTCGACACAAAATTTGTTTTCCGCCCTAGTGTCCATTCCGCAGCCATGGACGCCACAACAAGTTTAGCCGACAAGCTGGCATCGAAAACGGCCAGCAGCAATTCGCTGGACAGCAGCTCGAAGTCAAGTTCGCTTGGCTCCAAGCACGGTGCCGAGAATGGCGTACTCAGGGATACGCCCTTTGCCTATTTGGAGGGCGAGGAGGATCAGGACCAAAAGAACGATGTCACCTATGTCTGCCCCTATCGCGGACCCGTCTTCGGCGCCCTAACCATCACCAATTATCGCTTGTACTTTCGTTCGCTGCCGCTGCGCGACCAGGAGCCACCCGTTGTCGTCGACGTGCCGCTGGGTGTTATTGCGCGTGTGGAGAAAATTGGTGGCGCCACGTCACGCGGCGAGAATAGCTACGGCATTGAGATATTCTGCAAGGATATGCGCAATCTGCGCTTCGCCCACAAGCAGCAGAATCACTCGCGTCGCACCGTCTTTGAGAAGCTGCAGGCGAACGCATTTCCGCTCTCCTACAGCGGCAAGCTGTTCGCCTTTGCGCATGCCGCGGCGGCACAGCCGCCCGCCGCCATTGCGGCCGTAAGCGCCGGCTGGGATGGCTGGGCCGTGTATGAGCCGCTGGCGGAGCTGCGACGTCTGGGCGTGCCCAATGATATGTGGCGTGCCACAAAGCTGAACGAATCGTATGGCATTTGTGATAGCTATCCGGCTGTTTGGGCCGTGCCTAAGGCGGCCTCTGATGATTTTCTGCGTCGCGTTGCGCAGTTCCGTTCACGTTGCCGTTTGCCAGTTTTGTCCTGGATGAATCCTCGGACACAGGCAACGATAACGCGCTGCTCCCAGCCGCTGGTGGGCGTCAGCGGCAAACGCAATGCAGACGATGAGACCTATCTAAGCTATATTATGGAGGCGAATGCACAGTCGGACAAGCTGACCATTATGGATGCCCGGCCCAGCGCGAATGCCATTGCGAACAAGGCAAAGGGTGGCGGCTACGAGTCGGAGGATGCCTACAAAAATGTGGAAATCAATTTCCTAGACATACACAACATACATGTTATGCGCGAGAGCCTGCGCAAGGTGAAGGAAGCCTGCTATCCCACCACTGACGACTCCAAGTGGCAGACGGCCATCGATAGCACATTGTGGCTGAAGCATATACGCTGCATTTTGGCCGGGGCTGTGCGTATCGTGGACAAGGTGGAGACGATGAGCACTTCGGTTGTGGTGCACTGTTCCGATGGCTGGGATCGCACAGCCCAGCTGACGGCGTTATCCATGCTGCTGCTGGATCCGCACTATCGCACCGTGCGCGGCTTTGAGGTGCTCATCGAAAAGGAATGGCTGTCCTTTGGCCACAAATTCCAGCAACGGATTGGCCATGGCGATAACAAGCATTCGGATGCGGATCGCTCGCCAGTTTTTCTGCAGTTCATTGACAGCGTATGGCAAGTGAGTCAACAGTTTGTCAATGCATTCGAATTCAATGAGCACTTTCTCATCACAATTGCGGATCATCTGTATTCGTGTCGTTTTGGTACCTTCCTGTGCAACACCGAGGCGGAGCGTGTGGCAGAGGGTAAGCTACATAATATACATATCTATTTTTCTCCAATTAGTAAGTTCTATACTGTTCCGCCCAGATCTGAAGCACAAAACAATTTCGCTGTGGACGCACATAAACTCCTCGCTGGATCAGTATCTGAATCCGCTCTTTCCCTCGTTCACGCACGGCCCCGAGCCCGTGTTGCGTCCCATTGCCAGCGTGCGGGCGGTGCGTCTCTGGAAGGGTCTCTACTGCCGCTGGAATCCGGGCTTGTGCGCGCCCCAGCACGGCTGCCAGCGTACACGAGAGCTGCTCTCCAAGCAGGATCAGCTGTTCAAGCATGTGAATGAGCTGCGCCTGAAGCTAAACAATCGCAGCAACAACATGCAGACGACCACGCGATTGGCCTCGCCCATGCATTAAATATAGTATTTTCTTTAACGTTTATTTTCTTGCTCCAACTAGTTCCCATTAACCGTATTAACGACACAACTTATACATGCCATTTCCATGTACTACCCTATTAACGAATTGTTTAATCCAAAAATAATGTGCATAAGCAGCAATACTAATAAATATATACATAATATAACTAATATATATATATATATATATTCATGAAGCGTTGTTTTCTGTTTTTATAGCCGTAACGTGCAATTAATTGATGGCAAAGCGGATTTGTATTGAAACAACTGCAGATAATAGAAATGTGTTTCACTTTTATGAGCGCAAAGAATAAACATTTTAGCAATTAACAAAACCTTCTGGTGCAAAACATAATCTACTTGCTCCATAAATATTTTCCGTCAGCTCTTAATCGAAAGTTGCCATCGAATTTAGAATTTAAATATGCTAGCTAGTTTCTAAAACATTTGCGGAATTATAGAATCAGTTAAAAGCCAGCTTTATTGGCCGTCACATAAAATATCCAAGGAACACTTTCTTAACAGCTTTTGTTCTTAAATAAAGAACAATTAACATTTTTAAGATCAGGGCATTTAAGGAAAGTGAATTCATAAATTACAATCAAATCAAGTCTTTATTCTCCGCAATCTCAGGATCCTCACAAACTTGGAATAGACGGGCAAATAATCCTTCAAAGTAGCTGTAAATCACAGGGCGCACTATATACTTTTGTCATACACACACACACACACACACACATACCCACACCGACACACACAGTGGCACGTTAATTCATTGTCATTGCCAGTGGGCGTTGCCAACTGTTGCGCGCAATTCCAAATTCATTCATAAAAATTTACCGCACTTTGGCGCCTGCGCATTTGCGATAAGCATGTGCCAGCCAGCAATTGAATGCCCTTTTGCGCCAAAAATTACAAAACACAATCACAGTTGCTTCAGTACGTTTTCGCACGTTCATTAATGCAGTCGCATTTTGGGAACGGCGCCACTTTGCAGTGATTGGCAACGCGACGCACAGTCGTAACAGCGTGTTAAAGTGCTGTTGCTGTTGCAATATCAGCTCTGTTAACCGTAAAATGTTAACATATTAATACAAATTTTAGGAACAAAAAAAAGTGCAAATAATGCAGTTAAAGCCCAGTTTCTTGGTATTGCCATTTTTATTGTGTCTTGGCCGTGTTTGTGTGGGTAAAGAAATACTCTTGATCATTTCCTGTCCACAACAAGCCGAAATTAACTGTCGAGCACTGCGCGAAAGCCTGCTGCAACAACAACAACAACAACAACTAAACGAGGCAATTCCAACGGATTATGATTACGACATTAAGGTGCACATATTGCAAGAACTATTCAATTATTGGACCCTGCTGGACGCGCTGCCCTATTTGCGAGGCCAGACACGTTTACTAAACACGAATACCGATTGGATTATTTGGTGCCAGCACAACACGCACGTCCCCTCGCTGCGTGGCCTGCTCGAGCAGCTGCATCGTCGGGATGCGCAAGAGGTGAATTTCGTTTTCTTAACAAATCATTTCGAAAAATTTAGAAAAAACAAAGATGTGTTGGAAAGTGGGAATAACTCCCATGAATAAAGATGCATACCAAAAATGTTCTACAAATTAGATGACAGTTATTAATGAAAATATGTCGGGTATAAGAGAGAACAGTGCAAAA
The DNA here is from genome assembly GCF_003285875.2 of Drosophila novamexicana. NCBI lineage: Eukaryota > Metazoa > Arthropoda > Insecta > Diptera > Drosophilidae > Drosophila > Drosophila novamexicana. The sequence continues at coordinate 8,383,340 of NW_020824787.1, forward strand.
ATATGATATAACGAATTTTTCCAAGCATTAAACAATTTTCTAATGAAGAGTTTTATGGATTCTACAATCAGAAGCAAATGCTTTCCCAATTAATGTAACAAATGTTAAATGAAACATTAAAAATACCTTAAAAATACCCTTTTAATTCAAAATAAATACTCTAAAAAGTTTGCCGAAAAAAACTGTATATATTAAATTGAAAAGTTATACCTCTAGAAAAGCGATTGTTCCTATAAGAGCTATGTGACAAGATTAAAACAGTTAGAAGAAGATTTAGCTGTTGAAACAGATCGAGAATAAATGACATAAGAATACCATATATTTATGCGCCAGGGTTTACAGCCTTACAAGAGCTAACATTCTTAATTGGATGCAAAGCTTTTTAAAATGTTTAATTTCCGACATCTTAACTTAATGTTGGTTATCAAATTAATAACTGTATTCACCTTGCTCACCTTTTGTTGTTCTTGGTGTTTTGAAAGTTGGCCTACTACGGACACGCGTTGTACGATGCTGAGGCGACCATTGTGCATCATTTTGCGAACTACAAGGATCCAACATGGTTTCCATATCCCATGCTAAGTGCTGGCGTTGTTTTCACCGGCGCTTTGCTGCGCAGGTGAGTGTCGGAACATACAGAATGTTTGAGCATGGCCATGGCCATAACTCATCATGGAACATGCATTTTCAGCCTGGTCGAACTTGTTGCTGTTAATGCCCCGAATGCCACAAGGCACAGCGAATTTGCGATAGATGCGGCCCATGAGCTGGCCCGATTCATTTTCGATAATTTAGCACCTGCCGTGCCAAATGCTGATGATGATGATGGCAAAACTAGAAGCAGCAGCAGCAGCAGCAGCAGAAACAACATCAACATCGGCAAAAGAGACGTCGACTTTGTCGACATGTTGCAGCGCAAAATAATTTTGAAAAGTGCTGACTACATTTGTCCCTGGGCGAGAGTGTCGCCAGCCTGGTCGTTGGCATCCTCAGAGACGACAGCGAAGAAGCAAGCGCCGGCGTCGGAGCCTCTGCCCTGTTTCTTGCATGCAAAGCCGGAAGTGGCCGCTGGGAATGCTGCACATTGTGTGAGTTGAATAATGGGGCGTATTCACATCAAGTGGCGGTGGGGTCATTTCAGATTGAACACATAAGGAACGGCCAGCAGAATTTGATGGGATTAAAGTAAAGTACATTCGCTGTTGCCTGAATAGCTCAGTGTCCCTTCCCTGCATAGCCCACATACTACACACACACACACACTCATGGTCAGAATAATCAGTACATTACCCCAACCTTTTATGCAAATATTTTAGCTTATATTAATTATATTCTCTTTTTCATTATGTTGTCAAAAAGTATAGAACAAAATAGTTTAAAAAAATATCAATACATACATACATAACTGTGAATAATTAGCCGCAGCTTATATTCTTTCGAGCTTCAGAATACTCTCTCTCTCTCTCTCTCTCGCTCTCGTCATTTTTCCTTTCCACTCTCATCCTGTGGCAAATTTTTCTATGTTTTATTTCACGCCATTTTGCTTTAATGAAAAAAGCGACTCAAATTTTACACATAGTTCCATAACTATATACATAAGTAGGTTGGTTTACAGGCACAAAATGGTTGAAACACTGACGATGTATTAACTTTGTAGAATATTTAATTAAACACACACGAGCTGAACTAATCGCGCTGAGCACCAATTACTTTGACGAAAAAAAAACGATATCATATGCACGCGCGAATGGTGCAATCGATCTAAAGAGCAGACGCGCACAGACTAAATCATCTCGAAAGACTTTCGCAATAATGCACTAATACTAATACAACTCCTGCGCTCGGTCCTCTCACACTGCTCGCGCTCTACGCTGGATACGCTACCAAGATAACGGGATCAGCGTCAGTAGGCATATGCATAAATAAGCTCTCTCACTCATACCATCAAAAACGCCATACGTATGACGAGATCAAGCGCATGAGTGCCAACAGTGGGAACTAGATAATTAATTATCTTGCACGCTCAGAGTATGCACAATGTCCACTCTCTAAATGAACGATATTTGGCCTCTACTATTACTGTACCCACATTAGAGGATTCACTTTGTTCGCCATCTTTTTATGAGAGAGCTTTGAAAATTAGTTCATTTCGCAAGACAGGGTAAAAATCTGTTAAGCCCGACTTTCATGAATTTTAACATGAATCATAACATAGATTGGATACAAACTTAAATAATTTAACAGAGTTTTAGTTGTTTACATTTTTTTCACCTTACTGCGAGGCACATGTCAGAAAATGTGACATTTATTTAATACTAAAATTAATTTATATTAATAGTTTGATAATAAAATTCAGCCTAAATATGATGCAATTATTAAATATTTTATATTTGTTAAGACCATTTCGCATTGAATTCTCAATACAATAAATTTGTTTGATTTATTTATTATTCATTTTTCGTCGGCATATTTTAATTTATACTTTGCCTAAAAGCTCCAAAATTCCTTAAAAATTTAGTGAATTTGGACTTAAAAAAGACAGAGCATTTACTTTCACAAATAATAAAATATTACGCATACGCTCCGTGGCGCTTCCAGAAACCCGACGTATGTGTAATTAACTTTAAATTGTTAACTGCATGTTTTTTATTTTATATTAAATTTCAAGAAATTAAATGAAATACTTTGTACATAAACAATGTCATTGCTATGGCAACAAAGTCACATGTTTAGCTTAATGTTTTTGCGATTTAAAGGACGACAAACATTTGTCCAGACCTGCTCGAACGGGGCATTCAGGCAATTAGCATTTGAAACCTATAACCATAAATTCTCTGACAACGGTCAAACACAAACTGAAACTCAAGCCCAAACGATTCTCACCCACAACAGGTGCACACAACTGGCGCACACATCTATTTTGCAATCAAGACCTGTGCAAAATTCCATAAGGAGCGTATACCAATCATCGAACGCACCTGGGCGCCCGATGCCATGCGGCGCAAATACTACAGCGATGTGGCAGGTAAAGCGACACAACACGACAACGATGAACGCAATTAAAGCAAATGAGTGCCTGCTGCCTTCACTCTGAATTTGGGCGGAACGGGACGGGGCGGGGCGGGACGGGACGTGCGGGACGGTGTGTAGAAAATAGACAAACACTCGCACACTTGCATACAAAAACAAGTAAGAGTGCGCTAGGCGGCAGTGCACGACTATTAAATACTCTGTAGTCGCCTTCATTGTTCGTGCTTGAAGAAACTAGGACTTTGCTAAGGGAAACAACAGCAATGTCCTAGTCTCTGTAAAAGATATCCCTTAAATAACTTAACTTTTTATAGTCCGATTAAATTATTCGGGAAATTGAAAATCTTTCAAAAATGAAATACTCTTCGAACAGAAATCAGACTGCATTGCTAAAATTTATGTATATAGCTTCTAAAATCTCCAAGTTATGCTTACAAATGTATTTTTCCAAATCGATTTTTATCGATTTTATGAAGAAAAACTGATATTAATCGATTTTATAAAGACTGAGCTAAAATAATATATAAACTTGTTCCTGTTAAGATATACAAGAAAATATATTTAAAAATGCAGGCTTAACGCTTTTGTAGTTGTCCGATAGAACTGGCTAGATCGACTAGATTATAAGTATATAACACTACAGTACAGTAGTACAGGGTATTACAAGAGGCAAACTAAACATGCAAGCACACCCAAACACACACACACACACAAGTATAGCCTCGAGCTGGATGACTCGCAAAGACCTGGAGTCAAACAGTTTGCAATTGCAGCAGCTGCCATATTGAATATTCATTGATTTGTCTTTATGATCTTTCACCTGCGGAAACAACAACTGCACTACCATTGGCAACCGCAACAGATGCCGGCATACCAACAATCAGCACGGGCCAAGCCAATGTGCCGACAGGACATTGTGCCAAGACATTGGCTATTTTGCAATTATCCCTCAAGGATATCAACGAGCAGGCGGACATACGCTGGCTAATGCTTGTCGACGACGATACGCTTCTCAGGTGTGTATATGTGTGTGCGTGTGTGTAGGTGTGTGTAGGTGTGTGCGCGTGTGTATCAAGGCTGCAAACGGCTTTTTGATCCGAAATGCTTTGAATTGGCATTGTTGGGTCAAGGAAGAGCCGCATCTCAATCTGAAGCGAACCACTTATTTCTTATTTTCTGGTTCAAACTGATTTTTTTCTTTTTTTAAATATTAATGCAACATTTTTAGTTTTTTCAGTTCAGTATAAACAAAATATACATTTAATTATATTTCATTTTTCTGTTGCAAAATTTGATGAACTAAGGATGCGTTCATTGGAGCCAGATTCATGAACCAAAGCATGGCTCTGAACCGTGAACCGAACCACTCACAACTTTTTTGGTTAAGTTTGCAGCTTTGATGTGTGTGTGTGTGCGTGTGAGCCAGGATTTTTTATGCGGCTTACACGGCTCAAAGCACATTCAATTTAAATTATCATTGTTATTCTTCTTCTTCTTGTTTATATCAATATATATATGTATATGGATTTTTGATTGATACCAATACGCAGCGTGCCCCGTCTGAGCGCCCTGCTGAGCTGCTACAACCACACGGCGCACATGTATCTGGGCGAACGCTATGGCTATCGGCTGTATGCGCCGGATGGCTTCAATTATCATACGGGCGGCGCTGGCATTGTGCTCAGCGTGCCGCTGGTCCGGCTCATGGTGGAGCACTGCAGCTGCCCGGCGGCCAGCGCGCCGGACGACATGATATTGGGCTACTGCCTGCAGGCGCTGGGCGTGCCGGCCGTGCATGTGCCCGGCCTGCATCAAGCACGGCCACAGGACTATGCGCCGGAGCTGCTGCAGCTAAATGCGCCCATTTCGTTTCACAAATACTGGCACACATCGCCGGAGCACACGTACACGCGCTGGCTGGGCGGCACCTTGGCCAATGCCAGCAGTGCGCGTCACGCGTCCCGTCCTTGCAAAGATCGGCTGGGCACACCATTGCAGCTGCACGGACGCGGCCTGCTGCAGCTGGCCAATATGGGTGCTGGCTGGGAGGGCGGCACCTCAAAGCATCATCTGGACCTCTAGTTTCAGATCAGGTGAGTGGCGGAGCAAAAGTATTACCTGAAGCGCATTTAGAAAGCAACAAATCCAAACGAATGCCGCTGACACTGGCAGTTGGACAAATGTTGTCGCCACAAAGCCGTGGCCTGTCCAAAATATTCAATCTACTCCAGCCAGAAACCAGAGCTGCAGCCATCAAGCGCCTGCCAAGCACACACACACACACACACACCCACACAAATTTTCCATTTTCTACACGGAAAAACTTTGCAGTTGTTGAGTGGGAAAAAGGTGTGCGGCAAGCGCTGATTTGTTCATTCGGGTTGTGTGTGTGTGTGTGTTTTGTGGTTTCATGTCTCTTTAATTAGTGGAAATGCTTAAATGTGGTTGCGAATCGCGAGAATGGTGCAGACTTTTTGGAGGTTTCGCCAGGTTCCAAGAATCTAATATTTTATAAAGTTACCAAGCAACACTGCATAATTATTTTTAAAACGCCGAACACAAAATACCTTTGTGGGCATTAGGAGCCTAATTTTCAATCGATCGTTGCCAAATTGATAATATATATACTATATAATATAGTAGTCCGATGTTGACAAAACAATTTGTCCTAAGTAAGCAGTAAATGTCAAGTTTTACCAAGATATTCATGGACAACAAAAAATGTTTCATACAAGTACTTCATTTTTATACCCTGAACCCATTAAAAATGGGTATAAGGGTATATTGTTTTTGTGCAAAATCCAAATGTATGTAACAGGCAGAATGAAGCATCTCCGACCCCATAAAGTGTATATATTCTTGATCAGCATAAATAGCTGAGCCGATCAAGCCATGTCCGTCTGTCTGTCCGTCCGTCCGTCCGTCCGTATGTATGAACGCAAGGATCTCAGAATCTATAAGAGCTAGAGGCTTGAAATTTTAGATGTAGATGCTCCTAGCTCCCGCGCAGATCGAGTTTGTTTCCGATAATCGATAACTTCCTCCGTTTCCAAGCAATCGATAAAAATCGATATCGATATCCTGTTTTTTGGGCAATTTTGGTAAATAATAAGAACTAGAGTCACCAAACTTGACATATAATTTCTAAAATAGAATATATATATGATATAGGATTTTTCTTCATGGTTTTTCCTCTAGATTAATCTGGCATTCAAATATGAACAGCGATTTTTTAGTCGAAATTCATGTCCAAATCTTACCCCAAGATTAGTATATAGACATGGGTCAAAATTTACCACCCCCATATCTCGGCCAAATCTCATCCGATTTTCACGAAGTTTGGATTTTTCTTCATGGTTTTTCCTCTAGAATAATCTGGCATTCAAATATGAACAGCGATTTTTTAGTCGAAATTCATGTCCAAATCTTACCCCAAGATTCGTATCTAGACATGGTTCAAAATTTACCACCCCCATATCTCGGCCAAATCTCATCCGATTTTCACGAAGTTTGGATTTTTCTTCATGGTTTTTCCTCTAGAATAATCTGGCATTCAAATATAAACAGCGATTTTTTAGTCGAAATTCATGTCCAAATCTTACCCCAAGATTCGTATATAGACATGGGTCAAAATTTACCACCCCCATAACTCGGTCAAATTTCACCCGATTTTCATGAAGTTTGGATTTTTCTTCATGGTTTTCCCTCTAGATTAATCTGGCATTCAAATATGAACAGCGATTTTTTAGTCGAAATTCATGTCCAAATCTTACCCCAAGATTAGTATATAGACATGGGTCAAAATTTACCACCCCCATAACTCGGTCAAATTTCACCCGATTTTCATGAAGTTTGGATTTTTCTTCATGGTTTTCCCTCTAGATTAATCTGGCATTCAAATATGAACAGCGATTTTTTAGTCGAAATTCATGTCCAAATCTTACCCCAAGATTCGTATATAGACATGGGTCAAAATTTACCACCCCCATAACTCGGTCAAATTTCACCCGAGTTTCATGAAGTTTGGATTTTTCTTCATGGTTTTCCTTCTAGATTAATCTGGCATTCAAATATGAACAGCGATTTTTTAGTCGAAATTCATGTCCAAATCTTACCCCAAGATTCGTATCTAGACATGGTTCAAAATTTACCACCCCCATAACTCGGTCAAATCTCATCCGATTTTCATGAAGTTTGGATTTTTCTTCATGTTTTTTCCTCTAGAATAATCTGGCATTCAAATATGAACAGCGATTTTTTAGTCGAAATTCATGTCCAAATCTTACCCCAAGATTCGTTTATAGACATGGGTCAAAATTTACCACCCCCATATCTCGGCCAAATCTCATCCGATTTTCACGAAGTTTGGATTTTTCTTCATGGTTTTTCCTCTAGAATAATCTGGCATTCAAATATGAACAGCGATTTTTTAGTCGAAATTCATGTCCAAATCTTACCCCAAGATTCGTTTATAGACATGGGTCAAAATTTACCACCCCCATAACTCGGCCAAATCTCATTCGATTTTCACGAAGTTTGGATTTTTCTTCATGGTTTTTCCTCTAGAATAATCTGGCATTGAAATATGAACAGCGATTTTTTAATCGAAATTCATGTCCAAATCTTACCCCAAGATTCGTATATAGACATGGGTCAAAATTTACCACCCCCATAACTCGGTCAAATTTCACCCGATTTTCACGAAGTTTGGATTTTTCTTCATGGTTTTCCCTCTAGAATAATCTGGCATTCAAATATGAACAGCGATTTTTTAGTCGAAATTCATGTCCAAATCTTACCCCAAGATTCGTATATAGACATGGGTCAAAATTTACCACCCCCATAACTCGGTCAAATTTCACCCGATTTTCATGAAGTTTGGATTTTTCTTCATGGTTTTCCTTCTAGATTAATCTGGCATTCAAATATGAACAGCGATTTTTTAGTCGAAATTCATGTCCAAATCTTACCCCAAGATTCGTATATAGACATGGGTCAAAATTTACCACCCCCATAACTCGGTCAAATTTCACCCGATTTTCACGAAGTTTGGATTTTTCTTCATGGTTTTCCCTCTAGAATAATCTGGCATTCAAATATGAACAGCGATTTTTTAGTCGAAATTCATGTCCAAATCTTACCCCAAGATTAGTATATAGACATGGGTCAAAATTTACCACCCCCATAACTCGGTCAAATTTCACCCGATTTTCATGAAGTTTGGATTTTTCTTCATGGTTTTCCTTCTAGATTATTCTGGCATTCAAATATGAACAGCGATTTTTTAGTCGAAATTCATGTCCAAATCTTACCCCAAGATTCGTATCTAGACATGGTTCAAAATTTACCACCCCCATATCTCGGCCAAATCTCATCCGATTTTCACGAAGTTTGGATTTTTCTTCATGGTTTTTCCTCTAGAATAATCTGGCATTCAAATATGAACAGCGATTTTTTAGTCGAAATTCATGTCCAAATCTTACCCCAAGATTCGTTTATAGACATGGGTCAAAATTTACCACCCCCATAACTCGGCCAAATCTCATCCGATTTTCACGAAGTTTGGATTTTTCTTCATGGTTTTTCCTCTAGAATAATCTGGCATTGAAATATGAACAGCGATTTTTTAGTCGAAATTCATGTCCAAATCTTACCCCAAGATTAGTATATAGACATGGGTCAAAATTTACCACCCCCATAACTCGGTCAAATTTCACCCGATTTTCATGAAGTTTGGATTTTTCTTCATGGTTTTCCCTCTAGATTAATCTGGCATTCAAATATGAACAGCGACTTTTTAGTCGAAATTCATGTCCAAATCTTACCCCAAGATTAGTATATAGACATGGGTCAAAATTTACCACCCCCATAACTCGGCCAAATCTCATCCGATTTTCACGAAGTTTGGATTTTTCTTCATGGTTTTCCCTCTAGAATAATCTGGCATTAAAATATGAACAGCGATTTTTTAGTCGAAATTCATGTCCAAATCTTACCCCAAGATTAGTATATAGACATGGGTCAAAATTTACCACCCCCATAACTCGGCCAAATCTCATCCGATTTTCATGAAGTTTGGCTTTTTATACCCTGTGCGAAAGCCAAATGTATGTAACAGGCAGAAGGAAGCAACTCCGACCCCATAAAGTATATATATTCTTGATCAGCATCAATAGCCGAGTCGATCTAGCCATGTCCGTCTGTCTGTCCGTCCGTCCGTATGTACAAACGCAAGGATCTCAGAACCTATAAGAGCTAGAGACTAGAGAGAAATTTTAGATGTAGGTGCTCCTAGTGCCTGCGCAGATCGAGTTTGTTTCCGATAATCGATAACTTGCTCCGTTTCCAAGCAATCGATATCGATATCCTGTTTTTTGGGCAATTTTGGTAAATAATAAGAGCTAGAGTCACCAAACTTGACATATAGCTTCCAAAATAGAATATATATATACATTTGATATTGAAAGGAGATGGTTCAGGGTATCCCCTAGTCGGGAGCTCCCGACTAGAACCTCTTACTCGTGGTTTTTTTTCTCTATATAAAAACTTATTAAATACGTGTGTCAGCGATTTTTTAAATTTCACCCAGAAGTGTGGAAAATTGAGTTGCATGCAAATAATTATGAAAACGTATTTTAGCGATTTTAAAACCTCACCCGCAACTGTGAAAAGTGCTAATAAATATAATAATAAATTGACTCACCCTTTGTTGTATTTCAGATTAAATATCCAAAAGCAGGCAATTGTTCAGAAGTCAAGACAATGAATTTATCTAAAAGTGAAATGTGAAAATAAATGTCATTAAACTGAAGTCCATGAAAAAGGTAACCAAAATTTAAACGCAAGCATAAAATTTAAAAGGGAATTGAAGCTTGAAATCTTGATACTAACTTATATGTATTATATAGTAATAAATGTAAAAAAGATGATATTTATTTCATCAAACTTAATATATCTCTGTTTTTGATTACAAAAAATACAACTGAAAAACCAGTTTTATATATATATTTTTTTTTAATTTCCAAAGGTCTTCAATTATAAATTTTCGTTCTACAGAAAACATTTGATTAATCTTTTAAAATTTATTTTTTTAAAGAAAAGTCTATACTTTTTAGGCAAAATCATTTATATTAGAGCTGCGACATTGGGCACAAAATTTGCATTTTATTTCAATTTGGTAGCACTCGAAGACCACCAGCAGCTCATCCGTATCACTTAAAGCTGAAAGCATGGCCAAGCAATTTGAATGACTTTTTCGCACCTTACACTTACTTAAACCTCATTAAATGTAAATTTGTGCAAGGACCAGCTCGAGGACGACAGCTGGGCTCCGGCGTTGATGAGGGGCATCAACGGTTTACGCTCGACTGCATTATTCGAGTGGTTTATCCGACGGCGGTTGGCTGGATGCCCCAACTGAACTGAACTCAACTGAACCAAATGGTGGATGCATCTTTGAGATATTCGCCGATAAACAAACAATGCGCTTCATTTATCCGCCCATGCCGCACAGATTGCCAGCCCCATTGAACGCCATGCCTGCGACGTTGCATGCAACATACTTCAATGCAGACTCATGCAACCCAAAGTGCATCTATTATTCAAATACTAATCAATACTTTTCGCAAGTATACCCGTCGCCTTGGGAGGTTGGGGAATTCGGACGACTTTACTAAATAGGTGAAAACAATGTGTCAGCTTATTTGGACGCGTTGACAGTTGTAATTGTCTGCGGTTGTTTTCTCGTTTAACTTCAATTATTCAACGAGTTAGTGAAAGTTTAGTTGTGTTTGCTGCGAGCTGCCAAATTTAAGACATGCCCCAAAGTTAATGCCATCAATTGACTAACAATATTTGGGGTGCACATAGAGGAAAACTATTCGTATTCAATTTGGGTCATGCTGTTAGTATTATTCCCTCACCAACAGCTTCAGAAGGTTTATTTACATTCTTTGTATACCCTGTACTCGCAATAAATTGGGTCGGATGACGACCGCATAAGCAACATATTATAATTCCATACTGTCAGTCGATTCGCATATCAATTATATTTTATGTTATCGATAACTATTCTTCCCATTTATCGATAACCGATTTCACCAAATGTCGATATCGATATCGAAAAAAACAAAAAGTCGCTAGAAACAGGCTACAGGATATGCCTAAGTCGGGCAATCTCCTCTCTTGCTACTTAAGTAGAAACTTAAGTAGATATATGTAAAAATTATATGCAAAAAATATGAAGAATAAAGTGATAAATTAATTAATTGAACTATTTTAAACAGGATAGTGAGGATATCTTTGGCATGGTGAATCTCGAAAATGCTAAGTTTGATTAAAATATCTTGAAAAAATGGACATGTTTCTATAATTTTCAGCCGAACTTTCCTATGTCAGCTATAAGGTAGAGAGCAGAGTGCCAAGTTTCCAGATATCTTGGTAAACAAAAATGTCAGACCATAAAAAAAGCTTTAAAGTAAAGTGAGGCATAATTATTATTTTGAATCATAGTTTGGGGAAATTATTTGAGCAAAGTTTTCAGAGCATATCGGAAAGACTTGTATAAATGAGAAAATCTCTTTTAAATATATATTAGTTTATTTACTTATTTTTCCTTTGCAGCTCAAAGGCTTGAAATACAAAAGACGAGCCCTATAAAATGCGCCCAAGGCTGTCAGCTTAGGTAAAGGTATATGCAAGTCTCTCAGTTCTTTAAAGTCTTTTCACATACTTTGTGGCTGTGTCTGGGTCTGGGTTTATTTGCGCTCGTCTGGCTGTGAACGCGACACTCGACTCGACTTGCTTATCTCTGGCGTGGCAGAGGAGGCAACGTGCCAGGCGGGCACAGGAAGACACATTCTCATCTACGAGGACGTGTACTTCCTGCCGCTTCGTGCCCTAATTAGTTGCGGATTTTTCAATGAATACGAACGAAGCAACAACAGCCACCGCATGCCGGCAATGCGACAACTTGAATTCCAAATAAATTTAATTACCAACCAAGTTGCAGTTAAATAAATGTACATATACACAAACATATATATATATTTATATATATATAAATATATATTCGCAATCAACGCCAGTCGTAGTCATCTTCCTCAGACTCCGCATAGTCTACGGGCACATTTCCATCATTTCCATAGTCATCATCGTAGTAGCCATCATTCACATCCACATCTTCTTCCACTGAGTTCGCCTGGCGTGGCCCCACAAAACTGATCGCATTTCGCGGCAGCAGCTGTATCTTGGCCAGGTTGCGTTGTTTGTCATTCTTGTAGAGCTGAAATGTTGCCGGTTGCATGGGATCACTGGGACTCCAGGGCAGGGCATAGAGTGTGCTTAGCGAGAGAACTGCGCGTTGGGATAAATATTTTCGAATTTGTCAAGTATCAGTAGGTCATTTATAACTTTTTCTCATTTTAAGTGCAACTACTAAAACTGAACTAAACTGACTGTAGCTTTTTCTTTATAGATGATAAGCAACCAAATAGGATTTTTGATTGATTTGTTAATTGTTAGTTTGCTATAGATGTGCTATATTTCCTATAGATGTGCTATACGCTTTTTATTTCATTCATACCCAAGTAGAGGATATTATAATTTTGTCATATAATGTGTAACGCAAAGAAGAGGACGTCTCCGATCCCAAAAAGTATATATATTCTAGATCAGCATCTGTAGCCGAGTTTCTATGCGAACAAGTCTTTCAGAAAGCCTATCTTATCCGTCCTTCTGTTGTAAGCAGCACATATGTCCGAACTGGCCGGATCGAAGCACTATATCATATAGCTATCATAGGAACGTTCGGTCGAAAAGTACGTTCAGGTATGGAACACGATTTTGTTTATCAAGTTATCTAAACCAAACTCGGCTTCAACTATTTTCCCTGTGCTTCTTAGATACGGGCAAAGCACTATAAGCATTATGAAAAGGTTGGGTATGCAAGGGTATTAGATCTTCGGCGTGCCGAAAATAGGCTTTCTTTCTCGCTACATGTATGCAAATTGTATTCTATCAACATCGGACTAATATATCATCCATAGGAACGTTCGGCCGAAAAGTAGTATGGCAAAATATTCTCTTTTTCAAGATATTCTCTTCAAACTCAACATCTAAAAGCTTCACATATCTGTAAAACCTTAAGGCAAATGCCTATTAGAGTATTAGGTTTTCGGTGTGCCGAATATATTCCCAGTTTCTAGTTTAAAATTTGGACAACTTTTGCGTTCTCTCTACTTACCAAAGCAAGCCAGCACAACTGTCAACTGCATTTTCACAATATCAACTGAGGCTGCTTCTGAAATGCATTTGGGCTTTTTATAGCAAACATTTGGAGGCCGCGCTTATTTGTGGACAATAAGCTTTTCTTTTAATGCTGATTTGATGAGCATTTAATGGAAAGTAAAAGTTGTTAGCCCTTCTTTTTGTCGTTAAACAAATTTAATATGCAACATATTTGTATTGATTTTGTCAACGATTTTGATAGCTACAGAACTTTGAATAGTCAAACAACTTGGATTTTATGTCTTATGCAGATTACAAAAATTGGTTAATTTAAGCTCGAGTTAGTTGGGTTTTTGTTGTTGTTAGTTTATGTCTTTTCACTTTTGACGCTGTCAAAGTTGCTTGAGGCTTCTTTAATCTACGAAATACATAAAAAATGAAAACTCCAAAGAAAATGTCAAAAATTGTGCACATTATCTTGAGAGTTTCATGCAGCATTTGCCTTTGCATAAAATTACAGTTTGTCCCTGGCGAGGACACATGCGCAAATAGAGAGAAGAGATTACATGGACATGGGTGTTGCTTGTGGCTACTTGAAAGTAGATTATACGCAACACGCACAATGTCACGTCGGTAAAGGTCCAGCTGGGGTGTGGCTTGGTTTGGTTTGACTCGCCTTGGGTTTGGCGTTAATCTTAGTCCAAACATCAAAAAGTTAAGCCACAACAAAATTTAAGTAAACGCCCAACCCGGCCCACCGCACAACCAAAAACGAAATGAAGCATGAACAGAAATTGTTTAAAAAGATTTCTCTCATACAATGTGCAACAAAATCCTTGGCGATTTGGCAAACAGTTTGTGAATAGGTTTGGGGACCAACTGTAGCTGCCACCTCTTGGACTCTGTGTGTTCGTGTTCCTTGACGCAAGTTTCACTTGAGCTCAACTCAGCTCAACTCAGCTCAACTCAGCTCAGCTTAGCTCAGCTTGGCCAATTCCCATTTGAATTTAGTCAATTGTTTTAGTTTTGTGTTTGAATTTGAACACACTGGCAAACTAACTTGGCTACGTTTTGATTTGCGCAGCTGGACTTGTATGTAAATTTACAATTTGTTATAGTCTAGGGCATTATAATATGTATGGAGTAAACAGCATATTGATTTGAGTTTTAATCCTAGTCAATGTATTTTTCATTAATTTAAATTCAAAGTAGAAATTGTTTAATAACCTTTTTAAATGTTCTAAAAGCTTTCGTTTTTATTTGTTATAGCCTGAATCCATTGAAACTGGGTGTAAAGGGAAAAGGAAGCATCTCCGACTCCATAAAGTACATCAATTCTTGGCCAGCATCAACAGCCAAGTCGATTAAGTTATGCCCGTCCGTCCGTCCTTCTGTCCGTCCGTCCGTATAATTTGAATGCGTCGATCCCAGAGCCTATAAGAGCTAGAGACTTGAACGCAGGTCCTGATTGCGAGACATATACTTAAATGGCATGCTTCCCTGACATGGACATATTTTATATATTACTTTTTTCTCTATTTCCTCTAGATTCAGTAATATTTTTAATGGGAAACTACAAATATCAAACAATTAAGTGCCAAATAAAATGTGCTAACCTTTAGTTTACATAAATCTAAAAGATACAATTTGTTGTAATTAAAAGAAATTACTTAAAAATAAACTAGTTGGAAATTAGGCAAATTTAATAGTTATTTTATAGAAAATAAATATCATATTATATAAATAAATATCAAAATGCACAAAATGCAACAATTTAAAATACAATTATACATATTAAAATAAAAATATGCATTTATATTTATGTATTTCATTACAACTTTTCCATAAAGAAAAGGAAAGCACATAAAAGCCTCACACATAACTCAACCCAATTAATCTTTCAGGCTGTGTGGCTCAATTCTGATTCAGGTCATGTAAAAGATTATCCAAATATGCTCACATATATTTGATGAGTGAAGCAAACAAATATCATTGAAATGTTCACCTTTTTAATAGCTCTACTTGCCCAGAACATTTCTCGTTAATTTAAATAACACCGTGTGAAAGTCAAGTAATCTGCCGATCTGTATCTTGGCAAATTTGTTGAATAAACTCTCTGTTGCCACTGTTTATGCTGCCGGCTTATGTTTCATTCATTCATCAGTCAAAAGTTGGGCAAATTTTCAAATCGCTGTCAGGCATTTGCCAGCCACAAAACACAAACTTTGAGCCCTGAACCCTGAACCCATTTAGATCAAGTTACGGCGCCTCAAAGCAGGCAACTTCATTCAAACAAAACGCAAACGAAATCCTTGCAGTTAGGCAGCAATAAATTTTTGTCCATGTCTAAAGTTTAACTGGAGGACCAACAACAAAAAATACAAGTAGAATGCTCTAGTTGAGAGTGCTCGACTGGCAGATACCCTGAATACATACAAGCATGCAGTACTACACACAAATGTACCTAAGCTTCTTCTTCCTTACATAAAACCATACTATAGATAATGCTTTCTCCAATAACATCGGTTTTTATTGTCCGATCGATAAGAAACTTGGCACCCATCTGTATGTGCATACCAAAGCATAAGACTATGCCTCCAAATATGGTTCCGTTTGTATACCCTTGTAGAAAGTATTATAATGACATGTGGAACGCATAAAAGCAGACATTTTCGACCCCACAAAGTGTATGTGTTCCAGATCAGCATCAATGTCCTAATGTCTGTTTCTAGGCGAACTCGTCTCCCCAATTTTAAAGCGTCTGTCTATATCATATAAGTAGTTGCCAGCGGAACTACCCGCTGAAAAGAAGGAATATTCTGTTTCTCAATATGTTTTCATCAAACTCAGCATTTACGAGCTTCACTATTCTCACACATCTGCAAAACCGTAAGGCAAACAAGGGTAATAAAAATCTGCGGCGTATTGAGAATAAACTTACTTTCTCTTTATTAGTATTACTATACCAAATTTGTTGTCTCTAGCTCTTATAAGCTCCGAGATACATATGTTTAAAAGAGGGAAGAAGAATAATCTCGTCTATTACTGTACGAATTTACAGACTTAATCGGCTCGAAGAAGCTGCCTTTGGCCCGTTACATAGATTGGCACATAACAAATACACCCCTTTTAGGCAGTTTCAATGGATTCAGGGCATTAAAAAAAAATCCCATTTTGTGTCTATCAGGACGTCTAATCTGCAGTCCGTGCAGCAACGCAAGCCCAACTGAATAACTGAACCCATCCAAGCAACTTACCACGTGCAATAAATTCCAAGGCGCAATGTCTGCACTATTTGTGGTTAGCCTCAAGACTTTGGCGTTGGGTCAAAGGTGGTTAAATTGTGCCAGAGATTGGGCCATGTGGCATTCGGGAGGAGGGAGGGGGAGGCAGGGAGGGTTACAATCCCAGCTAAACACGCGCCGAGTACGTGATCTGATAGGGAATTAAAGCCGGCACAAACATGTGTAAGTTTTGCCCAAATCGCGTCGCATTCGTTTGAGCCCAAGCCACACGCATACACACAGTCACACACACACACACACACACACAAACACCCAGAGCACACTTCCTGCACTCCTTGGCGGCAGTTTCCGTTGCGGTTTTAGCAGCACTGTCTGCACAGTTTGACAGGCGAGGTTCGCTGCGCTAATTTACTTTAAATTGGTTTTTACGGCATTCGCTGCTTATATCCGTGATAAATGACTGGAGGGCGTACTTTGCCGCCCCCAAAGCACCCACATTCGCCCTCCCCCCACCAAGTTCCCCGCTTCGAAGCCCGAAATGTCTTTGTTATCGCTAATGGCATCTGTAGCTAATTTTTTGTTATTGTTGCCGTTGTTGTTGTGTGTGGCCCACGTAGTTTAATAAATTGGTAAATAAAAATTAATGCTGCATAAATTACAAATAGCCAATTCACAAAGTTGACGACGTCGCGCTCTTGACAAATTTCCCAATTTTTGGCCACTTTTTGGCCATCTAATTAACGAGCAAAAGTTTTTAACCTTTTGTGCAAGTTTTCGTTGCGAGTCCGGCTGCAAGTCCGGGCCAAGAGGTATTGTCCACAGTATCGTGTGGCCCCCATCATATTGACTGCTTATCGCCGCAACGCCATCTGAGTGGGCGTGGCATGTCAACTAATGAGAGTCGAAAAAAAGTTTTACTTTCGGCTTTAACTTATTCATTGTGGCATAATTAATGAAAGCAACGCTACTCAAAGCGTTTGGCCGATTAATCAGCTAAAGCTATGGTGGCTATAAGCTGCCCCCTCCCCTTCTCCCCTCCTCCCACTCCATGAGCTTATTATTTGCCAGCAATGCGGTTAGCTGCAAAATCGCATAGACGTGGGTCACGTTCAAATGGTTGCGATTCGGTAAATACTTTGGTCTACAAATATGCTTATACATTTGTTGGAAATCCAATGAGCTGTAAATAAACAACTAGCAAAAGTGGTGTCAATTGATTTACGCTGTGTCCAAAATGATTGATTGGGATAATCTTGCTTTCTTTCTATATTTCGCTTGATTTGTCTATTCTTTCTCATCTTTCCCCTCCATCATTCGCCCTCTCTCACGCTCCCTTTTTCTTTCTCGCTCTCACAATTTTTGTTCTTTTCCACCTTTTTCTCGCTTACTTCATTGTTGTTCCCCTAAAACTGATAACATCGCCTTTCTACGCGATTTTCATAATCTAAAGTAAGGTCAAGAGAATTTGGAAATTAAAAAAACCTGATCATATTTCTGAATTAATGAATTTTTGACCTTTTATCAGGCCGTATCAAGCACTTTGAAACTTATACTTTAATCTTCCCTAAAACTGAATTTTGCGCAATTAAATTTGCTGCCAGCAAATTTGTTGCCTGTTGAAATTTGAAATTTGAAATTACGATATGATCACGATTCCAGCAAAGCTGATTGCACAATAATTTTGCGCATTTGAAATAATTTTTAGAAATTTTTGTCAAGCATCGACGGTGGAAAATAAATTTGCTGCACGTGACGCCTTAAATGGCCACAGCAATGGATTTCCGAAAGCTGGTAGCACGGGTTTCTGACCGGGCCAATTGCACAATATATATTTGTTGATTCGCTTGTGGCGCAAATTGCGTGCCACAAATGGACGCACATAAATCATGCGTGCGACAAAAATCGCTTGGCAACTTTTTACGCACAATTGGCTAAATTCTAAAGCTGCGCACCCGACACAGGTAAGCACTCACACGTCCATTGAAAGTTTTGATATGGAATTTTGGGGATTGAATTGTAGCGCCAACATTTCAAAAACTATTGCTTGGTAGCCAGTTTTTTTCTATAAAAAAGTGAATTTACATATACAAATATTTTCCAGATAGGGAAAAGGCAATTGGAATAACAAATGTGATAAAAATTATGTCAGATTTAAACTTAAGAATTTCTTAAACTGTACGAAAAAAAAAATCAAGAAAAACCATTTGATTTATCGCATAACTAAAAGATATTACAAATAGGATTTGAACCGGCGACCTGCGATGCTCACACCCTTTCTCTTCTCAGTATATAGATGTGTTCAAGTCTTAATTAACATTAATAAATCAGCGCCAAGCGTCAGCTAAGCGAACATTTTTAATGAATTTCAAACTTGCAACATTTTTTTTTCAACGCACTCACAATATATAAAAAAAAGAAGATGCAACGAGCACAGCATTTGTTTTTTATGTGTGAGATACTTGTAAGTTCATCAAAATGTTTTTAATGCCGCTTAGGGGGTTGTGTGTGTCCCACTTTGGATGCGCGGCAAGCGCTAATTAGTCAAGGATTTGGCTGCGAAATGCTCAACCCTCAATAAATAAAATGTAAAGCACGTGCCAGCCAGGCGGTATTTAAAATATTCAAAACATAATTTCTTTTTTGCCAGCGCATAATATTAATGCTGTTTGTAAAAATTTTGAAATTATGCGCACGTACAGCAAAAAGTTACACAAATTCTTGTTTATTACGGTGAGCTTTATCGGCTTGAAGATTTAAAGTTGGTCAGTGGATCCCTTTGAGGCAGAGATACATAGAGATATATGTATATATTTAGCTTGTGTGCGTGTGGCTTGGAGCTTATCAACAAAATTATATATTAAATTAACTATGCTTTTGGGCACAGCATTGGCAATGCGTATTCATTTGCACATTTAATTACACTTGAGACTTGCACAAAATCAAACCACATTCAAATTGCAATATTCAATCAGCCAGCTCTCTCCCTCCGAGAGAGAATGCATACACATGTGGGTGTGTGTGTGTGTGTGTGTGTGGGTGTGTATTTGTCCAAAAACAGAGCCCACAATCGCCAGTGCAATTAGGTCCATTTTGTTAGAGTTTGAGACAAGGAATTTTGATTAATGAATACTAACATATGCATGAGTTGTCCCAGGAAACTTTGGTTATAAATTTACAGATAAAATATCGTATTACAACAGCTAATAAGCTAATATGTTATTATTATAGCAATAAAAATGGACTTTAAATATACCCAAAACATGCATTGCAATGATGTTGCTTTTAATAACGGCAACAACAAAAATACTGGACATTCAATTAATTAGCATCTATTCACAAGACCCGGTACACAGGACACGACACGAGCCAAACGTGCATGACAAACTTCCGCTTTACGGTTCGGTTAAATGAACGCAGTTTGCGGCCAATGGGCGTGGCTTGGTAGAGCAGCTTTTAGGGGGCGGGAAGGGCATTGGTGGCGGTTTGGTGCATTTGTGGCCTGTGTGTGCAGTTTTGTTTTCGGACCATTTCACGGGCACATACGAACCGGAGTAGTGTACACTGAAGCCGGACAGCCAGTGGAACACAAATTTTGTACGAAACAAAAATACGTGCAAAGTTTACAAAAAACAATTTGGCTGTGGCTATGCCGCTTCCGTTCCAGCTCCTGCTGAGGTTGTTTAATTATTTGCCATTTAGCTGAGAGAAAAAGTTTTGCTAAGCTTTGGATTTAGCAGCAAAATTATTCTAGTTTATGCGGATTCACTAAATTGTAAAGCCAACGAGGTCTATGTGTTAATTTAATATATGTTTAAAACTTTTCTATTAAAAAATAGGTAAGCATATACTTAACTACGTTTTATGCTGCAAGCCAAACTATTTATATGTTGATTGCAAATATCTTCGTTCATCAGCTAACATTCAAATTGACGCGCCCTACTTTGAACAGTGCTGCCACTTAGTCACAAAAGTACATGTAGCTGTGCACAGGGCTGCCTGGCTGAACGTGAAGTTGGCTGCGCTGCCGAAAACAGCTGTTCAGCCAAATGTTTGGCCAGTTTAAACAAAACGTGTTTACAGTAGTCTAGATTTTGTACCTGATTAATTAAAACATAAAATATGACTGAAATAGAAGGCTATAGAGGTAAGCACTTATTTATTGCAATTTCATGAATGTTAATTAATTAAATACCACACACAGTTGTGCCGCTGCGAATGACGCCGGATGCGAAACATTGTCACAGCGTTTACATGCGCGAGCATTTCATACGCTTAATGGATCCCAACAAACCAAAAGGCCGCACGCTATTTCTGCTCAACGTGCCGCCGTATATAACAGAAGCAAGCCTGCAAACCTTCTTCAAGCGCGTCGGCAACGTGGAGAGCGTTTTGTTTGCCGAGAAACCTGGACGCGATGAGACAGCCAAATGGTATGAGGGAACGGATGTGCCCTTCTCGAATGTACAGACGCCCTTCAAGTTCAAGGTGGCCTATGTGGTCTTTCAGAAGAGCATCAGCATTGGCCGGGCGCTGGCCTTAGAGAGCCTCGACTTGTACAACAGCAGCGGCGAGTGCCTGATTAAAACGGGCATGGAGCTGTGGCACGACGACTACGAGAACAATTACATACTGGATGTGGAAAAGACCCAAAAGAAAATCAATGACTATATGGCTGCCTATGATAAGCGGGAGCGTGCCGCACTGGCGGCAGCCAAAACAAGCGAAGCGGATCCCGATGGTTGGGTCACGGTGGGCAAAGATGGTCGCAATGCGGGCTTTGAGCAGAAGGAATCTGTTATTGGACGCATCGAAAGTAAATTGGAAAAGGATAAGAAAACCAAGGAGCTCAAAAACTTTTACACATTTCAAATACGTGAAAGCAAAATGCAAAATATTGTTGAGCTGCGTCAGAAATACGAGGAGGATAAGCAGAAAATCGAATTACTTAAGAAATCGAGACGCTTCCGACCATTTTAGCATAGTTTAGCGCAGTTATTATAATAAAAATAAATATTATATAAAATTATAATTTTTGAAGCTAAAAACATGTAGCAGAATAGGAAAGAAAGGCTCTTTTTACAGAACTTTTTTAAAGCTGCATTTTCATCTGCATTCAATCGATCAAAGTTAACTAAGCTTGGATTAATTTCAGAGGGAAATAATTACGAATTCGTTGGAAATTTTTTCCAATAACGAAAGCCGTTCCTAGACTTTAAAATAGTTTAAACTGATTGATATATATGTCTTATGATATGTAAATGATAGCTAAGACGGGTTTTTGTATAATTCCGCACTTAAGTGTGGAAAATAGATGGAAATCAATATGAAAGCAGAGCTCCACAGATTCCATTCTCAGCAACTGTTTCTAAGCTCATTAATTTGAAGTGAAAAAAGAAAAAAAAAAAGTACAAATTTTGAAATTATAATAAACACTCGATTCAGCAAAATGTGTGTGTGTGTGCAAGCAAAAGGTGAAAAGTTGAAATAAATGTTGCATGTTTGTGTTCGGCGAATTTGTGCGCAGAGTCGAATATGAGTTGCATGACACGACCGCTGGCCAAAATCCTCATAAATTTATGGCATTGACACTTTGCCACGACTAAATCCTGGCCTGGCCTGCCATAATTTCATGGCAATGCCATAACTTATATAAGCCAGCGGCAGTTGTGCGCGGACCCGGAGGTGGCCATAAAAGCGCATAAAAAGCAAACAAAAAGCCCGAAGAAAAGCAACAAAAACAACAAGAAGGCGAAGAAGCAGCAGCAGCACAGCGTAGCGCGCTTATTGTGTGATAATCGCATATGGTTTATGTTAATTTGAGAAATGATAAAAATATTTCGCTTATCAATTTTAATCATCATAATCGTCGCGTTGCCATCGTCGCGACACACACACACAGACAGACGCAGCCTGAACCCAGGCCGCGCTGGCACAGCACGCGATCCGTATCCATTGCTGCTGCGGCTGCGGCTGCTGTATCCATGTGTAGCCATGAGAACTGCATCAGACTTTTAGGCTTAATGTGGCGCGCGTAAATTTTCGAAGGCGCACAATCGAGCGAACGGGGTAATCTGAGAGTCTGGCTCCGAGTGAAATACAAACGAGGTACGCGTTGGATAACGCATATGCGCGAACAACGTGGCCATCGTCAGAATTATTGTTGTTGTTACTATACCCTGTACCCATTGAAAATGGGGTATAATGATCTATAATATGTAAGAAGCAAAAGAAAGCATCTCCAACTCGATCTTGGCAACTACAAAAGCTAGAGACTTGAAAATGCATCTATATATATATTTGTATGTCCTAAGTAGAACGTGCTTATCATTTCTTTTGTTCGATATCTCCTTCTATTTTCATAAAATCGATAAAAATCGATTTCGAGACATGCTTTTTTAAGCAAAGCTCGAACATTATAAGAGCTAGATACAATAAACTTGGCATGTAGACTCTCTTAAATAAAGATTACGAATATTTCACTTTTCGAATACCTCTCTGCATTTGCTATTAAATTAAAAAAATATTTATGTTTAAGAGTGTGAGCCTGGCACTCTGGTATATACACAACTTTCAAAGCCGACTTTAGGCGATTCAAAATTTGATAAGGATCGGACTCTTAATTAACTATTAAGAATACATTTCTTATATTGAGTGTGCGACTAAGGGAAGAAGAAACACAGGCGCTGTGCATATGTTTGTAGAAAATGGCAGGGTATCCTTCTAGTCGTGCCGACATCCGACTAGAGCACTCTTGCTTGTTGTGGCTTGTTGTTGCTGTTGTTGCATGCTTGTCATTGGCTGTGGGCCTGGCCTACTGTGGAGCCTCAAGACAGCAACACATTCATAATTTCTTCCGATTTGTATCGTTTTTAAACATTTTAAATTGATTAAAACGCGATAAATCATAATCGCCCAGCGTCTGGTGGGTGATCGGCTAGGGTTATGAGGCTCGTCTGCGACTGGAGCGTCTGCGACTGCGACTGCGTCTCTGACCGGGTGATGGAACGATTTATGAGCCTTGAACATAATAAAGTGTTAACGGAACGAGTTATTAAGGTAATCTGAATGCGCATAAGTTAATAAAAGCTCGTTGCACTTTCGTTATGTGGCAGCAGCGACGATTTGCATTGGAGCCGCCAGGTCGCTGGCGACTTGCGTCTAAGGTTGCATAGGCTCCGTTGCGGGACGCACACACACACACACACCAAAGATGTCGAAAAATATAACATAAAACGACCACACGTATGTCTCCCATGCCGCGCAGCAGGACGCCCAGGCCGGCATCAGCTCCAGAGGGCGACGGGCGGGACAACAAAACACAAACGCCGTGTCTTGTGAGCAGAACAATCAATAAATTTGAACACGTGAGCGGGACGCGAATGCGGACGGCAACAACAACAGCAACAACAACAAAAACAACAACAACGAGCACAGCGCGATAAGTGATCGCCGTGTCGACTGATTGCCCCAAACAACAACAACAACAAAATTCATCTCGTTTTTTTTTGCAGTTCAAGCCATTTTGGGAACTGAAGCACTTGGTAACATGGAACAGGAAGTTATTAGTTGTTATGAATAGTTTAGTCACTAATTTAATGGATAGCGAAATTGTTTGTTGTGCTATTAAACAAAGTTAATGATTTATTCACGCACACGCGCGCGTTAATGTAAAACTAGTCGGGAGTGCCCGACTAGAAAATAAACTGTACACTTTATGTGGGAAGCTATAGTAAAGTGAGAAAGAATAAGAATAAGAATAAGAATAAGAATAAGAATAAGAATAAGAATAAGAATAAGAATAAGAATAAGAATAAGAATAAGAATAAGAATAAGAATAAGAATAAGAATAAGAATAAGAATAAGAATAAGAATAAGAATAGAATAAGAATAAGAATAAGAATAAGAATAAGAATAAGAATAAGAATAAGAATAAGAATAAGAATAAGAATAAGAATAAGAATAAGAATAAGAATAAGAATAAGAATAAGAATAAGAATAAGAATAAGAATAAGAATAAGAATAAGAATAAGAATAAGAATAAGAATAAGAATAAGATAAGAATAAGAATAAGAATAAGAATAAGAATAAGAATAAGAATAAGAATAAGAATAAGAATAAGAATAAGAATAAGAATAAGAATAAGAATAAGAATAAGAATAAGAATAAGAATAAGAATAAGAATAAGAATAAGAATAAGAATAAGAATAAGAATAAGAATAAGAATAAGAATAAGAATAAGAATAAGAATAAGAATAAGAATAAGAATAAGAATAAGAATAAGAATAAGAATAAGAATAAGAATAAGAATAAGAATAAGAATAAGAATAAGAATAAGAATAAGAATAAGAATAAGAATAAGAATTAGAGATGATAAGAGTTAATAATATTTATTCGGGAACTAGAAGATCTAGACAGAAAACGTCTTATATCAGGTTTCGTAAGGTTTCTCAGGCGCCAAAAAGTAGACTATGCTCGTAGAAGAAATAAACCTGGATCGGCTGACAGTTGACATGATTAGATATTTGCTGGTGGGTTTTGGGAACTTGCCACTAGGCAGCTCAATAACAATTCCCGAAATTATACCATGCTGTTGTATCGCCATCATCCATCGTAAGAGGCGATCTGCGTGCCGCTGTGGGGCCGTATAAATTATAACGCCTCGAGCCGGCCAACACCTCACGATATCGGCGCACCGGAGTGCGCGCCATGTGAAGCTCCATTAGCTCCCAGTCGTTGATGTCCTGGAAGACAGAGCGTAGCATGTGCATGCGTCCCAGTAGCTCCGTCTCACGAAGACCCTCGTATTTGCGTCCGGTGCGTGATCGAAAGGATTTGTAGACCTCGCTTTGATGTTTCGTCTGCGTCGCCGTTTGCAGTTCCTTGCGATAGAGCGCTCGAATCCCTCGACCCAAATGGCGAATATGCTCGAAATCGCGTATGTTCAAAGCGACCAAAGCGATGGCATCCAGATTGAGCAGCTTATGTCCATCGATATAGTTCTGCCTGAAGGTTTCCTGTGAAAACATTCAAGCTGAACGATTTGCAGACGCCACATCAGTAGCCAACCGACCTCGTACTCCGGATAGCCGAATTCGCGCAGCCACTCGGCAACATCGTTTATGCTCCACTTGAAGACTTCAGTGCGTGCCTGGGCGTCCACCACAGCGGCGCACAGATTGAACAGAGAGTCTGGCGTGGCTCGAAAGGAGAGCGGCACATCATGCTTGTCGTACTCCACATCGGGATACATATAGCTCGGATAACGAAATGTGAAATCCTGTTCCTCATCGCCATCAGCTGGTTCGCTGATGCTGAGACTTTCCATATGGAAATTGCGACGTAATTGCCGCGTCGATATCGACGACGAGGACGATGTTGACAACGATGACGACGCAGATGTTGACGACGACGACTCCATTCGAGCGGTTGACACGTACTGTAACCTAGCTAACCCAAATTTAGTTGCCCCAAGTCAATTTGATTGCGGTTTCAGAATATCCTGTTCGTGTTTGTTTACATTGCTTGGTTGCGTTTTTTCTCTACTCTGTTGTGAGGGGCGTTGCAACTTCTTTGTGAGCTTTCAGAGCCATATTTGCAAAATGATGATGATATCATGGTATTATTTTGTAAATATTTAGTTACAGAGAAAAGTTAGAAAAACTGGCTCATTCGTCAAGTCAAAAACTAATCACTTTTTTAAGTTATCATTTAAACTTTTATTGTCATTTTTAGAAGAAGAAAGGTATGTGGATATCTTTTGAATAATATTGTTATTTCCAGAAAAAGAAGGAGGCAGTCCAGGCTTGTGAAAGAGGAAGTCCAGGCTTGTGAATTATCTTGCGGATGTAGTATTTTCTAAAAATGTTTGGTATATGGCTAAATTGCTTATAACTAAAGGAATAGTAATATTTTTGACATTTTTTTTTTTTTTTTTCAAATCAAATTTCAAGCTGGCCGGATAAAGGTCTAGTTGGTCATAACAACAAAGTAAAAACACCTAGAGTGCACAGGTTATCCATATAACTAATATTTAGCCACATTTTTAATTATATTCTTAGAAAATAACGCAGAAATATTTTTGGGATATTTAACATTTGCTAGCATGAGTAATGCGTCCTTATTTTCTATGCTTTTTCTTGAGTTAATTTCCAAAGGTTCATTTAAAGGTCAACACTCAGAGTCCTCATGTTTTCTGAATAGCTATTATATATCTCTATATTTTCATTATATTTTTAGAATATAAATCCCAAAATGTGTTAGGGTATTCAAGATTTGCCAGCTTGCTTAATGTGTCCTTTTTTTCTATACCTTTTCCTTGATTGCATTTGCATATTCGTTGATTTTTTTTCGGGGTCAATTGGATGTTTGTATGGGGTCGTTGGTGTTTGGCGCCGCAGTACCGTCACGCCAGGATTTCGATACTCAAAACCATTTCCATTTTGCTTAAGCGATTTTAGGAGAATATATATTTTGGGGCAGGTCACAAAGTTTGCTTGCGATTATTTAATGGGTCACACAAATTTTAAAGGTACATGCAACAAAATGCTTGTGTATTGGTTCCACGAATGCGGCTAGATTTATGGCTCTACATGGCGCTCGGCACCGTTACCCACTTTATTAACAGGCCAACAGGCAGACAACATGGAATTATGTTCTGCGGCACAACATTCGCCCAGAGATCACTCAATTTCCAGACAATTTGGCCAGCACATGCTCGTGCCCATGAGCTGGAGAGAGATAAAACATTGTCGGCGATAGCGTCTATAGCTCCGCCCACTTGAATGGAACGCTCGCATTGGCCAGCAGCTGCCATGCTGCCGCTCCATAAGTTGTAGGCGCTAGGCAGCTGTGTTCGTGTGTGTGTGTTGTGTGTGTGCTGACTTAGTTCATGGTGTGCGTGCGGAGTAAGGCAGCATATGGAGAAATCGGTAAACAAATCTCAATAGCGATCAACGAACGATCTCTGGCTGAGCTAATGACACAGCGTTCTGTTTGTATGTAAACAACCAAACCGTGTAGAGCAAGTTTCCCATGTGGACAACAGTGGAACAAATCTGCATAAAATGTGTGAAGCTAACGAGTAGCATATAGCTAAAGATAAGACAGAGTATTAACCAAGAGCTAAGGCCAAAAAAAAAAATTAAAAAAAAAATAATTATATATAAGTTAAATATACGAAACTGAGCCAAGTTTTCTGATGTGCTTCATGATAGAAAATGCATGAATTG
The DNA here is from genome assembly GCF_003285875.2 of Drosophila novamexicana. Classification (NCBI taxonomy): domain Eukaryota; kingdom Metazoa; phylum Arthropoda; class Insecta; order Diptera; family Drosophilidae; genus Drosophila; species Drosophila novamexicana. Next base: position 8,411,070 of record NW_020824787.1, read on the forward strand.
TATTGTTTCTGCTATCCTATTGTCAACTTCTAAACTTGTGCTCAATTGTGGTAACGAAACTTGAAATCAGTTAATTGGTCTAATTAATTAATTAAGGACGAAAACAATAAACAATATTAATTGTTAATTGTAACATATTGTTACATTCGATCTAATAGATATAAAGCTGGCAACACTGATAATTTATCCTCTTGGTTAATATTAACAGCCTGTTAAATCAACAAAACCAAATGTAAATGGTCTGTTAATATTAACAGCGACATTAGAAATCGCAAAATGGATTAGCAAAAGATCAATAATTAACTTTTTAATCTACATTTTTTGAATAATTAATTTTAAATATAAATAATAATTTTATACTTATGCAAACTACACAATTTGTAAATAATAATTTGTATTCTTATAAGTTCCATTGAAACAGAAAACATTCGCTTTAAAGCCTTCTGCACCTGTTTTGTCATAATGCGACCCACTGTAACGATCCACACACAATCACTGAGATTTACTTGAACACAATATTTATTCGTATGCGCCCAAAGACAATCGATGATCGGTGCTGGGATTTGCTCCCGGGCCGGTCCATTCAGTTCCGTGTGGGTTGTCTTAGCCAACGGTTGGAGTTGAATGCGTCTGCCCTTCTACCCTAAAAAAAATTTATGCGATCAGTGTCTTTTGAAGCGACGGTGTTTTTCTTGTGACATGATCGTTAATTTATGTTGATCCCAATCGCCAGTGTGACCAGCTGCGTAAACTGCCAAACAATTGTGCAATGTTACTACACGAAAGTGCCAACATGGAACAAAGTGTGCCCGAGAATCTCAGCACGCATGTGTTTAACGACAACTGTGAAATGAAGTTGCAAGCGCCTTGCCACGATCCCGATCAAGCGGATAGTGAGAACGGTTCCAATTCCAACAGTGATTTGCCCACCAAAGAATCAATCGCGAGTTCGAGTCCTGCGACCAGTGTGACCAGCCCGAGCCCGGCGCTCAGCAGCAGCAACAGCACAACCAAAGTGAAACTTAGTTTCAGTGTCGATCGTTTGTTAAGCGCAGAGCGCATCGAACCCTTGCCCAGCCCAAGCCCAAGCCAAACCCCAAATCCTACGTCCTCAAGGCAATGTTGTGATGGCAGTGTCTATGCCTGCTGTACATTTCCCAGCTGCTTTGCCCAGCCCACCGAAGCGGCCAAGCACCCGCCATTGTCTGCTTCACAAGGACTGACCAATACACATCATGGCAGCTATGCCTATGCGGGCATGGAAAAGTTCTATCCGGGCTTATATATGGATTACAAGTCCGTGCTGAGACCCACGCCCATACGTGCTGCTGAGCATGGTAAGAACGAGCGCCAATTATATAATATTATTACTTATATTGCAAAGATTAGAAATAACGGAAGAAATGCTTCGGGCAATCTTAAAATAAGTCAACAAAAACTTGAAACTAAAATCTATTATTTTTAAAATAATGTCCTAATAATGTCCTTCTTTCAAAAACTTAAAACTTAACTCTAAAATTGTTTAATAATTTCGTAATGTCTTTCTCTCAGAATCTACTTTATTAATAATCGAATTTCATTCTATTTAATATAAATATGCAAATATGAAAGAAGCAAATGATCTTTGAATATTATTTCCAATATTCTTAAAGTTTGCCTCTGCAATATCTATCAAAGCTCAACATCCTCTAATTGAATTTTTACAAGAACTTTTGCAAAACAATCCTCAGAGACGAGACGATCAAAAAGATCGGTTTGAGAACTTTACCCATTTGCCAATCAAAATCCGACACATTCTTTGCTTTCCACCGATTATAAACTGCAAATGCAATCGCATTGTAAAATAAAAGATAGAAAATGTAAATTCCGGGAAATATCTTGAAACACTTTTTGGTCTCAACCAAATGGCTGGGGTCATAAATCGTGCGTTTTTATTGGAATTATTAGTTGATCTGTGGCCATATTGTGCAATATTATTATTGTAGCCAACTGTTTGTGGCCTGTTCTTGACGAAAACAATGCGTTTGTTGAAATCGACAAATAGATATCTGCTCTACACTCGACTCGTCGACTCGTATTTACGTTACTTCCTGCTGTTTTGTATATCTGGGGACGACTCATGGACTGCCTGCCAGCCTGTGCACTTTGATCTTGTTTATATGAAAAATAGTGAGAAATATATTTTGTATATTGTTGTGAATTGGATTTGTATTGTTCAACTTGTTGTCTTGACTGCTGCCCTTTTTCATTTTCGGCTTCGGCCAACTCTTTTGTTTTATATACAATTCTTATCAAGAGGGTGTTAAATAGCTGAGAGCCCCCAATCGATTCAAGCGTTGAAGGCTGCGCCCGGAAGTCTACGCAATACAATGACATTATATTGCCCAAGATTGTGAAGGAAGAGATGCCATAAATAAATTAAAACGCTTCTAAATTATTTTATAAACATCATCAACGAACTCTGAGCTCTTTGGTATGCTACGTTTTTGCATTTTCATTGCAATTTCAATTTTATAATTTATTAACAATGAGAGTGCTATAGTCGGGTATATCCGACCTAGCAGATACCCTGAACGCCCTTTGCTAGAACGCACAAATATTCTGAACTCGAATTCAAGCCGAAGCCTGCGCACTTTATGCAGCGACTGCGCTTCTTCTAACCTTAGTCCTTGAGAAATGCAGTCTTTAGTAACTTCGGTGTTTATAGTCCGATCTGTTTAATATTATTAGGGCTTACGTCTGACATACAAAAGTGTGTAAACCCAAAAACACAAGGCTCTGCATTTGAAAAGAGTTTATTTGTTTTGGGCAATGAGAGATTTAGCTAAAAAGTGAAAAATGTTATATCCGTGCAATAAATCAATAAATCGATATTTATCGATACCAATAGAGAGAACATATTGAACAAATTATTAAATGTTTATTGCAAGAATATGTTTCAGAAGTCAAGCCTCTAGGTTTTACATCTGTCGACTCGACGATCATGTCGAATCAACTCGTTCTCCTGACCAATAATAAATCTAATTTACAGGGTCGAAGATGATTCCTTCCGTCCAAAAAAAGCTTCTCTTTATACGATTTTAAATGTAATACAAATTGAATGGAAAATATCATAAATGAATGCCCAAAAATATCAATATATTAAGTTTCAACAAAAAACTTCCTGGCTATTCCATTACAGACTGCCTTAAACACGTCGATTTGATACATTCATGTCAGAACCAGAAATGATATCATTCGACAGCATTTTTAACAAATTTAGCGCCTTAATTTCCTTTGAAAACGGCAAACAAATTAGCGCCACATCAAAATTAATTTGCCAGCCCATCAATTCAATGTGAACATTTATGGAAATTATTATCAATATTAAATGATTCTTAAACACATTAAGCACACACACAACAACAATGTTAGGAGGGCGAAAATGAAATGCCAATTAGCACGTGGCATTAAATTCGACATTTCCTCAATCAGCAGCAAAAAAAAAAAAAAGCCGACAAGAGTTTGAAGTGTTTCATCAATCCTGCGCTACATTAAATAAATTAAATTCAAAAGAACAAAAACCAAATTAACAACAATTTATGAACAAATTAAGAATCAGTCTTAAAAATAAACTGCCCGCCACAAGAGCAGCACATTCAATTTGTAAAAACGATGGAAAACCGATTGAAGCGAATTTGTTTATTTGCTTGAGCAATTGGGGCCCCCGTCATTCAGGGGGCAGCCAATCCATCCAAGTATAATGAATTGTTCCGTTCTGCCAAGAGTTTTTTAGCGTTTCTTAACTATGGCCATAAGGAGCTGAATTTTCTCTGATAGATTGGGGCGCCGCTGGGCCAACTACTGAGGCTGCCGTTTAAGTTAATGACATGCAGCATTCTCCAAACTAACTGACTGACTGACTGACTGAAGAACTGGCTAGCTGACTGACTGACTGACTGACTGACTGACTGACTGATTGTAGCTATGCGGTATTTTTAGGGGCCAAGCGAGGCCAACTATTTACACAGCCACCCACTGTGGTGGCCCAAGCCAGAGCCAGCTACCTGTGGTGCCAAAGTTATTTAGCCAAGTGCGTAGAGACTGATCAGCCAGAGAGAGAGAGTGAGAGGGTGGGAGAGAGAGGAGGCGAGGTGAAGCTTTCGGGACCTGCTCTGTGCATTCATTTGTGATGGATTGATCGCATCGCATCGCACATCATAAAAAACGATTGCCCCAACCGCAGTCACAGTTTCATGCAGCTCCAGGTTCCAAATTCGCCCTCTCTCTCTCTCTCTCTCTCACTCTCTCTTTCTCCCCTTCTCGCTTTCTCGCTCTCTGCCAACTATTTGTTGCTGTTGCTGCATGGGTGTTGATTAGTTTGTTTGATTGTTTTTTCTGGCTGCCTGGCGATCGATCGATCGATCGATCGATGGATTGTTGAAGATCTTCTTTAGTTATTTTCTTTTTTTGTTGTTTCCATGTTTTTGTTCTTCTTGTTTCAGTGCTTATTTATGAATCGTTTGCCTGATGCTGCGGGTCGGGGCCAATAATTTGGCGCCGCCTGCCTAATTAATTTACAATTTATATGTTAATCCAATTGCTTGTGTCTTTCAGCTCGCACAATGTGCATGTGTTGCTCGTATTTAACATGCTGCGTTGAAGCCAACTTTTGTCATATTAGGCCCTATTCCCAGCAGCAGGAGCGCTTTCACTTGCCGCGCGCAGCAGATGATCATCTGCAGATCCCCAATAACTGTTATCGTTTAGATGTTTTATATATTATATGCGCTTTATATAAGTTGTCTTGGGTTCAGAGCGATTGCCACACATCATTTTAATCAGTTATCTACATATTTTTATTGAATATTCATTTGGATCGGTTCAAGATCGCGATTAGGGAATTTTATTTTTGATAATCGCCAATTGCTCGTTTTTTGATTTGTTTTTTGCCATGGAACATATAAAAGAATATAATACTGATCAAGATAACAAATTATACAAATTTAACTATTATTGTCTACTAATTTGTTAAATTTGCATAAGCTACGTTGGGTTTTAATCTGCTTCTCAATTGAAATTATCAAAATATTTCATATTGGGAGTATATATTTCCCCATATCTCCTATAATTTTTCTAATATCGATAAATATTGATGTTGAGACATGGTTTTTATATTTTATAACGCATACAAATTGCAAATATTTCACTCTTTGGAAACCCATCTCAATGCTTCCAAAAACTAAATGCATAATTTATTCTTAAAGGTAAAGTCCTGGAGTTTGTAGACACACAAGCTTCATAAAGATGCAGATTTAAAACCCAAGGTCCATAAAAATTGCATTTCTTGTAATGTGGAACTAATGTGTTATTTGTATAGAAGGAACCAAGAATGTATATATGGCATTGAATTCAGGACATCTCCTAGAGATTCCCGCTTTTTTCTTACGTTTACTCAAAAGTATTTTTCTTACGAACTCATTTATCAGGCCATTTTGAAAGCGCTTTATAATACCAGAGAAGGCACTCCAGTTTGCATATACTCCATGCATATTTACTCAGTTCATTCTCATTGCATCAGGGTCAGGGATCTTTTTAGCTGTTGCACCTGCTGTTCAGACGCGCACATGGCTCAAAGATAATCCATAACTCGTTCGTTTCTCTTATTGGACCACAATGTGGCAATTATTCGCCTTGCACTCGAAATGCAATCAAGTGTTTACTCGAAATATGTGAACTCACAAAATATGCACAAGCCCATAAATACAATTCGTAGAGTGCAAATAAATCGAAACAATTTAAAGCAGGTCATAAATTTGCTAATAGCCACAAATATGCAGGATGCGGATGCTGGCCAGACCCCAAGCTGATCATTGATTTAAGATGCGCCCCGAAATGATCACAACTCATTAAGATATTTACAGAGGTTCTTTACAAATGCATCCCATGTGCGAGACTCGGCAATTAAGGCGCGCTGAGGTGTTGAAAATCAATGAAAACTCATTATAAGAAATCGCCGACGGTTGACATAAGCCAAATGCCATCCATTAAGATGAAGGCGTGCGCGTTATTGCACTTGCAGATGCAGATACAATTTAGATGCAGATACAGATACATTTACAGATACAGAGATACAATTGTAGCGCATTTCCGTTGTAGTGTAAATACACATAAGAGCGCTACGAGTTTTGAGTAAATAAAATGCGCCATGAAAAATAATTAGACGCATGCCGCGCGCACAAACAAATTGGAAATCCATTTACGCACCGAAATAACCATGCGCACAGTTTATAAAAAACCAATAAAAATGCATAAACTAGTTTAAGCAATGCCACAAAAAATAAAACAAAACTAAAACAGAAGAAATAACATCTATGAACGACACGCCGAATTGTTAATACTCTCGTAGAGATACGGCTTACTGGAAGTTAATAATTGCTTTATTTGAGAAAAGTTTTCAATACCAAAATTTGACATTTGCGACTGATTCTGTTTATAGAGCTTTATGATATAGTTGATCCAAAGTTGATCAGATTTGGTTCATATAAAAGGAGCATAGTAAGACTTGGTCTAGAAAATCTAAAAGTTTTTCATACAAGAACTAGATTTATGACCGATAATTCTAATGCGGACTATATGAAATAGTATTTCGATCCACCCGATCCCAATATATGTATTGCCTGCAACAGAAAAGCGAATCTAGACAGAGTTTAATGAGAGCTTCAAGACGAGAGTCTAGTTTGCACAGACTATATTGACTCGGCTAAATGATACCGATCAAGTACATATATATATATATTATGGGATCGTCAAAATCTTCCTTTGCATGACAAAATCACAATACCCTCTAGTAGCGTATACAAACTGTATAAGCTAATAAGTTGTTCTGCAGAGCGCATATTTAAAAAACATTTAGCTGCACAATCCTCACACTTGGCTCCAGCTCCCAGCTTCCCAGCTTCCCAGCTTCCCGCTACTGGGCACATCTCGTGCCCCATGTCGTGCTCGATTACCCCAAATAATTTTTGGTCCGCTGAGAGGTATTTGCTTATGTGTGTTGCTTTTGTTGCTGTTGTTTTGGTTGTTGGCTTTGGCGCTTTGGTGTAAACAGTTTGTTTACCCGCAACGCTGATTATTTCCAATTAAGTGAAAATTTTATTATAAACAAACTCATTTAAATATTTTCAACGTGCGTTTTCATTGAAAATAATTTACTCAAGCATTTTTGTGAAATGTTCATTCCGTTTTTTTTTTTTTGGAAAATTGTGTTTTAATATTTTTCTTATGATTAGGGAAATGCGTAAATTGTATTGCAAAATATGTACAAATTTATAATTTTGCGCCGGCGGATATAAGCTTATGCAGGAGGATGTTCGATGCTTAGTTGTAAAGACAAATAAAGTTTGGTTTTGGGGTTGAGGCATTTCCTGAAGCACGGACAATCGAAGAACACCAAAAAAATAAATATGCTAAGCAGACCAATAAAAATGATAATTGGCGATCTGATAAAATTATTTTTAAATAAATTGAATTGAAATTGGCAGCAGCAGTAACAAGATCGTCACCAGAGCATCGCCCTTCTATGCGATTCTTATATTACTTTAGATTTAAAAGAGCTTTACTCAGAGTATTTTATATGTTATTGTATGTATATGAATGCGGTTAAGGGCAAATCAGATTGGGACATATCTAAGTTAAACACTCTCAACAATAACTAGTTTTGATTTTATATTTGGAATACAATGATTCTTTTCCTAAATCCATAGCAACAACATTTCCAACGTTGGCAACAAACGCACTTATGCGTTTCCATCAGCAGCAGCAGCAACATCATCAGCAGCAGCAGCAGCAACAGCAACACCAACAGCAACAACAACAACAACAACATAAGGCAGCAACATTGTTGCACAGCTCAACATCGACGGCTGCGCTGCTGGCGCCGCTGAACAGCCTAAAGACGCTGCAGTTAACGCAGCAGCAACGTTTTCTGGCCAAGACGTCGCAGCAGCAATTGCTGGACATGCCCAGCACAGCAACAGGTGCCGCAAGCACAATACAAAATGGCGCTCACAGCAGCAACAGCAACAACAACAACAACAACAGCAGCAACGGCGGCAGCAACAACAACAACAACAACAATGGCAAACGCAAGCGTTCCTGGTCACGTGCCGTCTTCACAAATCTGCAGCGAAAAGGACTCGAGATACAATTCCAGCAACAGAAATACATAACAAAACCAGATCGACGCAAATTGGCCGCACGGCTGAATCTGACCGATGCACAGGTGAGTTGCGGCCAGTGTTGCAAACTGCCGCTGCAAAAAAGTAGCCGAATTCAATAGCAAATATAGCTTAAAAATGGCTGAATTAAGTTTCTGATAGCTAAAATCAGCCAAAATAACTGAATTTAATGTCAAAAATAATTTGAAATAAATGAATTGGGGTTTAGATAGCAAAAACAAGCTTTTAAACGGATTTTGTTTAAATACAGCTTCAAATAGCTGAATTAAGTTTCTGATAGCTAAAACTAGCGAAAATAGCTAAATGAATATCTCAGTCCGTGCTTAAAATAGATGAATTATTTTTATGATAGCTAAAATTAGCTAAAATAACTGAGACCAATAATAATTAGGCTTATTATAGCTAAAATGTGCTACATTATCTACTTTCAATAGCTTTAGATAGCTGAATCTAATTTCAAATTTAGCTAAAAATAGCAGAATTAGGTTAATGTTAGTTAAAACAGCCGAATCCAATGTCAAAATTATGTTTGTGATAGCTAAAATTGGTGAATACCATGTCAAAAACAATTAAAAATAGCAGAATTAGGTTTCTGATAGCTTAAATAGCTAAATCCAATGTGAAAAGCAGCTAAAAAATAGGTGAATTTTTTTCTGATATATGAAATACATGAACCTATTTTCAAATATAGCAAACAAAGCTGAATAAAGCTTCTAATTGATTAAATTAGCTTAAATCAAAAGTACAAAACAGCTAAAACTAGAGGAATAATGTTTCTGATATTTGAAATTTGCTAAATTTCCAGCTGATGAGCAAAATTCGGCTATAAAATAGTTACTCAGATAACCAAAATTAGTGAAATCTCTCGATTTACAGGTCAAGGTGTGGTTCCAAAATCGGCGCATGAAATGGCGACACACGCGCGAGAATCTCAAGAGCGGTCATGAGAAGCAGCCGCCACAGCAAATGGGCGCCGGCAGCAGCAGCACGTCCAAGACAATGATGGTCACGTCTGCTGTGGGCGCCACTCGCTCCCATGAGGTGTTGGACTACAGCTCCGACAGCTGTTCCAGTGTGGAGCTCAGCGAACGAGCCGACGACGATGATGATAACATTGAAATCGATGTAGTCGAGTAGGCGAGTCAAATCGTATATTGATTAGTTATATAGTTTGTTGTTCACGATCAAATTTAGATTTAGAATAAGATATATAGACGTCTATTTTTTTGGTGACTCATTTAGCAGCGTAATTAATTTATATAAAGCACGAATTTTATTTATTGAAAACTTAAAAAACTATAAATATTTAATGACTAATAAATGTTATATGTACAACAATCTTTTACTGCAAATATTTGTTTAACTGCTTGAGAGAAAGGTTAATCGACGAATAAATTGATTGAGTTTTTTTTACTAAGTCAGTTTTTTGGAAATGCCAATGTCGATGTGTTGCCAATTGTAGAACTCTAAATTTATTCTTTCTTATCTGCCTGTCAAAGCTAAGAAGACAGTTTAACTGCCTGCTAAAATTTAAAGTAGAAGTTAAAGAGCAGAATTTACAGAGACAGTAATTTGGTGAGAGGATCAAAAATTAAACTCAATTTACCCTAATACATCTGGAATTAACTGTAACTGGAACAAAGACGCGAACCAGTTTTGAATCCAACCGGTTCTGGTTAGGAACTTCATTTAAAACGTTTATCGAGTTTAAGGCAGAGTTCTAGTAACTAAAGTTTGGACAGTTTTTTAATTATTTATTCTGATAATATTCCATATTTAACGATTTTCTAATTCAAATACCTTATAAAAATAAGCTGAATCTGGAATAAACTCCTACTGAATCAAAGACGTGAACCAGTTTTGAATCCAACCGATTCTTAAAATGAATTTAATTGTAACCGTTCTGTGAGCACAAAAATGTTGAGATAATAGTAAGATCAAACCATATTTGAAAAAGAAAAGAAAGGAAATTTCACTGAATTCTCGAATCCAAAATTGGCATAGTTTTAACTTTATGCGAAATATATTTTCAGCAATTTTCGCTAAATTGTTTCAAACTAAAGCCTGGATTCATATGGATATGGGAAACACGAACCAAGTGAAAGGCAAGGCATTAATTTTACCTTTTCCTGTCCTGCTTAGAGCGCAGAGAAAAAGCAGCTGAGCGTGCTTTCCTTTTCAGTAAGAATTAAAGAACACCCAACTTAATAATTGAACAATTGTGAAACGTGGCTGACTTAATTGTTTCACTTTTAATTGGCAAAAACTATTTAAGTGCTGCATAAAATAATTATAATTTCTGTTCAAACAATCAAATGAATTGAATAGTTGAAGCTAATGATCAGCAATAATCCATAATTCAAATGGTCTGAACAAGTACAACACATATTTAGAAGAAAAAACATTCGTGCATTAATTGATAATAAACCAATATATTTAAAAATTCTCTTAGCACTCTCTCTTTGCACTCTTACTGCGCTCACGGAATAAACAACAAGAACGCGCAATGCCATTTTCTTATAATTTTTTATTTTCTTTCTTTTTTTTTTTGTTGCTACACATAAACAACCGAAAATTTAATTAAAGCTATACCGCTGCGATCAGCAGAACTCGAAACTGCGACGAGGCCTTCTAATCTACAGAATGATAAAACCCGATACCGACGACGAACAGTTGGTCAAGCGCGGGGCATCAGCCGGAGCGGAGCCAGAGAGACAATTAGGCAAACAGTGAGCGCAAATTATTGACGCACGACATTGAAAATTTACTTCAATTCGTAATAATATTATTGTTATACACTAACAAAATGGATATTATCCGTTGGTAAGTGTGCTTGTGATGCAAGTATAAACAATAATAACAAGAGATGGGTGAGAAGTCATTTAAGTGATATTTTTAGGTGAAAGAATCAACTAAAATTATTTTGGCGAAAATTTAAAATTTTAAACAGAAAACAAACCATGTTTCCCTCTGAAAATATATATAAATACAACAAACAACAGTTGAGAGTAGTTAAATCTTTTTCAAGAATTTTCATTGTTTGATTTGAATAACTTAAAATATATATATATTAATTATATGTAGTTATCATTCAAACTAAATAATTATAAGAAATATATTTTAAAAGCTTAAGACATAAGAAAATATCAAAAACTAAAATTTTGCCTAAACCCGCAAATTTGTAAAGTTGCTTCAATATCTACAACTGAATATTAAGAATTTAAAAATTTTAAAATACCAAAAATAAAGTCAGCTTATATTCAGTAAGGGTATTCAATAAGCGACTTGCCCAGCTTTGGGTTTTTCTAGTGGTGTTTTTCTAGAGTTTCGTTTGTTCAGTTTGTTGAGGCTAAGCGTTGTGAACGGTTGAAATTTCATTTACTGAACGCGCGGCAATGTGACGGCTTAATTATAGAGCCATAAGCGTTATAGACGAACGCAGTCGCAGCTGAGAACTACGTCGAAATTGCCGGGCAACATGGGTAATGTGCAAACGCGTCAGCTGGAGTCGCGCAATGCGACAAATAGACGCAGCAGTAAGTGATATAAGCGTTAGAAATGTTGTTCAGATAAGTATATTGCCACACTTTCTATAACTAGGCATACTGTGGAACTTTCGGTATCCCCAAGCCACCAGGCGACGCGATGATGTCGCAATGATCATACACAACTCCAGGCTGAGCATTGGCGAGTGGCTAAATCTGCTGGAGCTGCAGCAATATGAAGGTCAGTTTGCTCAGCAGTTTTTTGCTTTTGCACAATAACTCACGTGTCACATCCGCTCGAGCAGGCAATCTGAAAATGTACGCCACAGTCAATGATGTCGGAGACATAACCGATAGAGACCTAAAGCGTTTGGGCATACGCAGCATGTCGCATCGCCAGAAAATGCTCAACAGTCTGCTGGGCGTGCGGGCCAAGCGTAGGCAGTCCATGAATCTGGAAGGTGAGCGTAGCTGATAATCCACGAGCGAAACTAATCAAGCTAATCTGAACCAGCGCTGAGAAGTGCGCCCTGTGCGGTGCCGCGTCGCAAGAGCTCCTGTCCAATGGTTTATCTAGATGCTGATAATATGGCTGGCAGTAATGATAGCGGTGGAGCAGCCGTGATTACCACCAAAAGTGGCAAGGTCTTAAAACAATTGACATTCGATGAGACAACAACAATGTGAGTACAGGCCAGAGAATCGACTAGATAAGACTAAATTTATGCAAATATATGGTAAAGGCAATAATTGAAAGAAGTGAGTATAATTCTAGAAAACTTGAGTTCAATTCTCTAAGAAATCTTGCGCATTTCCTGCTAAGCTTAACCCACTTTTCTTTTTGCTTGTTGGTTAAGGATATTCCATGTTTTACTTTAGCAAGTGTTGAGTCTTAAAAATTTCCTAGCTGTGCACTAATGTGCCTTTTTCCCAGCTGATTCAGCTTAAAGAAGATTTCTGAGTCCACAGTTCTTATAAACATTATTTAATTTAAATCAGACAGTTCTCTTGGCCTAACTAAATTTTAAATATTTTTCTTTTCAATTTGGACGGTCATAGAAAATTTTGATTTCCTTACGTTCAGACATCCATTTGAAATGTAACGAATTTTTAGACAAGTTCCACTGCAATCACATTCTGACATTCACAATACGCTGCCAGCCCGCATATTCCTATTCCTTACCTAACAACAACCACTCCTTGAGCCCCCTGCAAAAGAATAATTAATTTCAATAACAAATACTCTGCGCATGCCCCAAAAAAAATAATAAACCTTATGACGTTTGGGTCAGGCGGCATAAAAATCTTAAAAACAAAACACAAAACATTCGGTTAAAGCGAACAACCCTCACAAGGACATTCGACTTGTGCCAGGGTGGGCTTTAGCCTGGGCAGAACGCAGAGCGAATTTAGATGGCAAAGAGTGCAGACGAGGACTGCGATAAGAAAAGCCACAGTCTTATCTGTAACTAAACAAAATTAAATTTTTTAACAAAAAAAAAAAAAAGAATTATTATACTGCTAATGAAAAATAACAAAAGTTATTTTGTACGTAAACTCAAGCTCTGTGTAAGCAAAAACGAAAACTGTTAAGGCGTGTCCTGCGTAGATATTCTGTAACGATAAACCGTTCTAACCAAATGGGCGTAGCAGGTGAGTGATAACAGCTTGAAACTGATTCAACATACAAATTATATATTAATACCAAAATTTGAAAAAATTAGAATATATCTAATTGCAACCACAAATGTTAGTAAACGGTTTTTGAAGATTTTACTAGCAATAGATTAGTACATGTTTTTTTTTGCACTTGAACTTCAGACAAAAGTTCGCATATACCAAGGAACAATCCTGTGTGAGCGAATTTCCCTTTTCAATAAAAGCCCGGCCGTGGGGGCAATGAACAGAGCCACACAACATAAATTACCCATAATAAGGGAAATTTATACTCTTGCACTCACTCTCTCTCTCTCTCTCTCTCTTACGCTCTCTTTGCAGCTATGAGGAATTGAGACCGCGCTCCAAGTGCAACAGTCCGCATTGGGACAACAACGCCGACGATATGGAAAGCGGCAACAACAGCAACGTGTCCACACCCATTGCCGCCTCGCCCAATCCAAACGAGCAACAGGAGGCCATTGCGCTGAAAAAGGCACTCGAATGGGAACTAAGTCTGGATGCACGGGAATTGCGCTCGCATGCCTGGTACCACGGTGCCCTGCCACGCCAGCGTGCCGAGGAGATTGTTCAGCGAGAGGGCGATTTTCTTGTGCGGGACTGCGCCTCCCAGCCGGATAACTATGTGCTCACCTGCCGCAGCAAATCAGCTGTGTTGCATTTTGTGCTTAATAAGGTAGGAAAGAATGCCCAAACAAAGCCCCACAAATAAAAAAAAAATCCAATAATAATATTTTAAATCTTGAAAAAACGTTGACTTCTAGACTGACTTCCAAAACAAAGTGAACAATCCACAACAGCCCGTATAACATATAATATTTATCTAGGGATTTATGTTTATAATATATCCCATTTTTTAAACAATAACAGTATTTAGAAACTCACCTGTTTTCCCCAATTTTCTTGCAGCTGGTGCTACAGCCTGAGACTGTCTACGAGCGCGTGCAATATCAGTTCGAGGAGGATGCCTTTGACACGGTGCCGGATCTGATCACATTTTATGTGGGTTCTGGCAAGCCCATTTCAGCTGCCTCGGGTGCTCTGATACAGTATCCATGCAATCGCACATATCCACTCTCCTTCTATGGTCACAAGATCGTGGGCAATCAGCTGCACACACAAATGCTGGCCGGACTGCGCGGCCTCAGTCCACTGAACTCGCCCATGGGCAGCAGCAGTGCAGGTGGCTCCGCCATCTTTCGCTTTGGCCAACTAGCTGGCGATGTTCCGGCACAACAGCAGGCGACGGTGCCGGCAGCGACGCCAGCCAGTCCGCACTGCTCGCCGCCTCGGGTGCGCAGGGAGGTGCCGCCGCCCAGGCTGCCCTGCAAGAAGCAGCAGCGCTCACAGAGCTTGACACCCGCCCAGGCCATGGTTGTGTGCAACATTAACAAGCAGCAGGAGCAGCAACAGCAGCAGCAGCTCGCCGCAGCAGATGCAACCAATGGGCACGGGCTGGCGCGATTTCAGACCATTGCACGCTGTAATCCCACCATCGATATGCAGTTGCAGTCGCAACAGCTGGAGCACAAGTTCAGCACACAATCTTTGCCGCGTCCCAGCACTTCGGCGGCGCAGGCGCTGCGCCAGCAGGCTGCGGCGCGCATTTGCAATTTGGCGCGCAATTTCAGTCTAGATACGCCAGATCGCGCGCCAAGTCCGCCGCCCAAGCCACGCAAGGAGCCCATGGCCGCAGTGTTGGCATATCAGGCCAGCGGCTCGGATTCGGGCAATGGCTCAGGCGACTCGGCGCCAGGCGATGTCAGCGAACTGAGCATACAACGTGGCGGCGTCATCATCAAAAATCCTCGATACATGAGCAGTTCCGCATCCAATGGCACGCTCAAGAGTTTTACTGAATTCGATGCTTTGGCTGCCGAGGAGCAGCTCTTCACGCTGCCCATTGAGGAGTTTAAGCTGGTGAGAATTCAATGCTGTTTATTTTCATGATAACACACACACACACACACACACGCGCACAAATATGTAATTTAATTTTCTAAAACGCAACCGATTGATGTACGCGCCATTTAAAAAGTTACGGTTGTTTTACCGAGGTGTGGCCGTTTTTTTTAAGCCAACATACATTGTGAATTATTGAAGCCAGGTATTGCCAGCTTATGCGCGTCCATTTGACTATATGTAGTTGGTTAGCGTTATTTTGCTGAACCATAAGAAACAGACGACGTATTTTTCTTTGCTTTGCTGGATTTTTTTTTTTGCCAAATTATTTGTTTATAGTCTTTTATTTGATTTGTCACTTTAATTTTTTATACAGCTTCAGTTGCTTTGGCAATCTGTGTGCCCAAATATTATCTAAGTGCAAAATATCAAAATATGCTTTTGCATCTAGGTGGCAAGGTACGCGCAATAATTTAAATGTTATTGGCAACGCAATTTTGATTCGATTTTCACTTGCACAACTAATTGTAAGAATCAACTTTTTGTTTTAATAACATTCGTTTCCTTTACGCATTTCAGAGCAGCAAATTTGATTTTGAGAACTTTAGTACATTGCTGCTGCCATCGGTGGAGAACAAGCCGCTGGATGGAGATGCCCTAAACACGTTCAAGATGATGCTGCTGGAAACGGGTCCCAAGCTGCTGGCCGAGCACATAACGCGCATTGACATTGGACTATTTCTGGACGAGCCGGAAAATGAATCGGACTGTTACTTAAGCTGTTCAGGCCTGGAGCTACTGACTCTGCCACATGGCAAAGTTTTTCGCGAGGATCTTATCGAGCGAACGCAGTGCATCAAGCTAATGGTTGCCGTGACCATACTCACCTGTCAGACGGATTTGGATCGCGCCGAGCTGCTAAGCAAGTGGATACAAATTGCGGTGGAAACAAAAACAGCGCTGGGCAATCTTTTCGGTTTTTGTGCTATTATGTTGGGCTTGTGCATGCAGCAGGTGGGTTGGCTAGAATCTCGAAATGACAGTGGAACTCTAGTGTCTGCATTAATTTCGATATTTCAGATACAAAAACTTGACCAAGCCTGGCATATTCTGCGCCAAAAATATACGGACAGCGCTTTCACATTTGAGGCCAAGCTGCGCCCCACTCTAAGCAGCATGAACGAGGCCTCCAATCCGCAGGCGCCAAACACAACTGTGCCCCATGTGCTGCTCTATGCTCTGCTCATTGATAGGCCCGTGCTGGATATTATCAATCATAGCAATGTGGATGAGCGTCCTGCGCTTTATAATACCTGCATTGCGCCTTGGGAAACCAAGGCAGACGATTTTGGCATGTCCATCAACTTTCAGCATTTGGATGCATCGCGCGGCTTTCTCAAGAACTTGGATCTATATCGCAAGAATGCCAAGATTATCATGGAAGAGGCCAGCACCAGATTAGATGAACTGCTTGCAGACGCTTTTCGGTAAGTCTATATCCTATAATTTGGTCTATTCTGTTTACAGCGTTTTTTGTTTTTGGCTTTCAGCACCGAGTTTCACGTCAAGTTCCTGTGGGGCAGTTCGGGAGCCACCGCTAAGCCCGAGGATCGGCATGGAAAGCTAGAGAAGGTGCTAACACTAATGGCCGACAAATTTTGCAGCGTCAGCGCCTAATTTTGAAAACTCTAAAACAACGATATTATATGGACTCTAGTGTGTAAGCTGATAATACTTAACACAATCAAAAATTAATACTTCTAAGTCGTTGTACTAGTCCTTTAGTCCTTCTATATCCCAGCTCTCCCACAGTTTCGCTCTAACCCTCTGTAATTTCGTGCTGTTTCTACCTCAGCCTAAGTGTGTATAATTTTATACAAAAACCAAAATAGAAGCACTTTTGTTACAGTTCAAATAATTTATAAAAATAACAAAATGAAAGCATATTTAAAATTTAGTTAAGCCAAGGAAACTACTTAGTATTGTTAAAGCACTCCCTAAATTATAATTAACAATAACAATTTCAAGCTGGACGTAATCAAAATGTATTTACAACTAAATATAGTCATATGTTGATTCTCTGAGAGAGTTGGCATTATCCAATATATTGAAGCACACTACCAAAGGCATTTATAGTCTAGTACTCAACACATACATATATTCAACTAAAGAAAGTATTATACATACTATAGATTCGACAATATACACTTAATCAAACGCATCTTTGTACGCGCATAAACACATTTATATTTAAACAAGTGTAAACCATTTACTGATGATATAATATAATTTTTTGCAATTTTATAAGTGATAGTGCGGTAAACTATAATAAACAAAATAAAGGAAACATTTAAACCACTTCGAAATACATAATCACGAGTGCCTTGCAGTGCAAGAGCGATAACTGTCATAAACAAGGGCAAGGGTAAAACAATATATATTTAAGTATAATTATTGACAGTGCAAGTAGGAAAAGGACAAGAGAAAGATCAAAACAACTGCAAACAAGTCGGGTTGCAATCAAACAAAATGAGAAAAGTCTATTAAAAAAGCTCTGATTTGTAAGATTCGAAACTTACATAAGAAAGTGCAATCTGGATAAGAAGTAAAAACTATCAAGAGGATTCGAATAGAGAAAGACTTGATTCTGTTTAATATTAAACAGGAAGAGTGCAAAATATTAACAAATTTTATTGGGCTATTCGGAATTATTTATTAGATGTTTTTAAATCAGTATAGATATGCTTATTTGCAGCTACTTCAACTAATACTGAAATAACGATAATGAGACCCCACTTGTGGAAGAAAAATGTGATTGTTTGAAAACAATTACGATGTGCATTCAACTTGAGCCCGACACTAGCTTTATCAGGCACTTCAGGCGAACTTATCAGAATACATAAGAATATAAATAATATTTATGTATTCATAAAGTGGACGATCAAAGTGCCAGCCAGCAACCCGAACCCGACACCCACTGACATTGTGCGCCGCGCAGAGCTGTGAAGCGGTCGAAATTGAAAACTTGCTGTTAAAAAAAACAAACTTGACAGTCGAGCTTAAAGCCTAAGGTGTAAGTCGAGGTGAAGCTTTAAAGCCCACCATTTAACATGAGTGTCAACGGCGGCCCGCGCGGTGGCAAATTGCGCTGCACACGCAAGCGAACATTGGCCATGATCGGCGGTGTTTTAATTTTGATAATCGCTCTGACTGTCGGCCTCTGTGTGGGGCTCAGCGGGAACGGGAGCGGCGTCAGCGAGGTGAGCTTTTCGAGTGAAATTTTGTGAGGTCAACCGAATTTGAATTGGACTTTTACCACCAACAGGAGGTGCCCGTCTTTAGCATTGATCACCAGGCAAATACATTTTTATTAAATGGAAAACCATTTCGTTATGTCTCCGGATCGTTTCACTATTTTCGAGCCCTGCCCGATGCTTGGCGAAATCGTTTGCGCACCATGCGAGCGGCTGGTCTCAATGCATTGGATACGTGAGTAGTACTAATGGTTTATAGTTGGTGGACGTGACTGTAGTAGAATGTGAACATAGGTCGTAGGACGTGACTGTAGTAGGACGTGGGACGCAACTGTAGTAGAACGTGACCAAGTCCAAGGCTAGGAAAATTATGAATCAAAATAATGAATAACTCTGATAACTGTGCCTCCAACAAACTGATGATAAACAACAACAAAAATTAAAGTAATTTAACAAATTAACAATTTAGTATTGGTTTGCTAGATCGTATATGCACAGGGCAAACTTTTAAGGGGCGCAATAAAAAATGTTGATGGGCCTCAAAATAGCTTCGTTTAAAAAGGAACTAGAGTTCCATTTTTTTCCAAGCGTCTAATATACTCTTTAAAAACAAATAAATTATAGATTTGTTTAATATTTAAAAGCTAATAAACTACTTTGCCAAGGGGACAGCTTGTTAAATACTTATGGGACCAGATATGGACTAATATATATTTTAAATTTCAAGACTTCAGGCGGACATAAATCGACTTAGCTCGAAGTGCCGATTATGAATATAAAGATGTATATATATAGACATTTGATTAGGTCTGAGTGAGTTCCGTCTGTCTCTTACAAGAATTGCCCCCTCTGTAAGCTTCTCTTGGAATACAAATATCTCTATAAATTATAGTCAATAAATTTCCTATCAACAAATTTAGGTGGTAAAAATATATATAAAAAATTTTACTATAAATACGGATAGACACTTCGTTAAAGTATAACTAACAAATGATTCGCTTACAGAAACATTTCGAATAATGAATTTGGCTAAATTATGTTAAGATCTCAAGCAAGGGATTAGTTTAGTCATAAAGCAAATTTTAACCCCGTGTTTCTAAAATTAATCTCCGCCTTCTCAGCTACGTCGAGTGGTCCCTGCACAATCCACACGATGGCGAATACAACTGGGAGGGCATAGCCGATGTGGTTAAGTTTCTGGAAATAGCCCAAGAGGAGGACTTCTATATTATACTACGGCCCGGACCCTACATCTGCGCCGAGCGAGATAATGTAAGTTGCATTCCGCAGGATAATCAAATGATTTACCCAACCCCTACAGGGAGGCCTGCCCCACTGGCTGTTTACCAAATATCCGGACATTAAAGTGCGCACAAACGATCCCAACTATATAGCGGAGGTGGGCAAATGGTATGAGCAGCTAATGCCACGTCTGAAGCATTTGTTCATCGGCAACGGAGGCAAGATCATTATGGTCCAGGTTGAGAATGAATACGGGGCGTTCAACGCCTGCGATCATGACTATTTGAACTGGTTGCGCGATGAGACCGATAAATATGTGGAAAACAAGGCATTAATGTTCACAGTGGATATACCCAATGAACGGATGCACTGCGGCAAGATTGACAATGTATTCGCTACCACGGACTTTGGCATCGATCGCGGTGAGTGCAAAAATAAAGAAATAGTATAAAGGAGCAGCGACGCACCTTTAATTCTTGACTTTAACTGCTTTATACCATCTGTGTCTCATTGTGCGCACGTCTTTCATTTGCCAGTCTACGAGATCGACAATATTTGGAAACTGCTGCGCGGTGTACAGCCCACAGGACCGCTGGTCAACTCTGAGTTCTATCCTGGCTGGCTGACCCATTGGCAAGAGACGAATCAGCGACGCGACGGTCAAGTGGTGGCAAACGCCTTGAAGTACCTTTAAAGAAACAGCTTAATAATCTTTAATTGTGCACTAACAATTGTTCCACTTACCACATTCAGGACCATACTCAGCTACAATGCCAGCGTTAATCTGTACATGTTCTTTGGCGGCACCAATTTTGGTTTTACGGCCGGCGCCAATTATGATCTGGATGGCAGCGTTGGCTATACGGCGGATATAACCAGCTATGACTACGATGCCGTGATGGATGAGGCGGGTGGTGTGACCCAGAAATATGATCTGGTTAAGCAGGTGATAGGCGAAGTGCTTGAACTGCCCGACATAAATCTGAGTCCCGCCAAGCGTTTGGCCTATGGCAAAGTGGAGCTGACGCCCGCTTTGGAGCTGCTCTCGGCGGAGGGACGCGCCGCCCTGTCCAAGGGCACACCGGTGACATCTGATAAGCCCAAATCATTTGAAGAACTGGATCAGTATTCAGGCCTGCTGCTCTACGAGACAACGCTGCCCAGCTTCGATCTGGATCCAACGCTGCTGCAAGTGGACGACCTGCGCGATCGTGCTCATGTATTTGTGGACCAGCAGCTGGTGGGCACGCTGTCGAGGGAGGCGCGCATCTATGCGCTGCCACTGAGCAAAGGCTGGGGCAGCACACTGCAGCTGCTCGTCGAGAACCAGGGACGCGTCAACTATGATCGCGCCAATGATACCAAAGGCATATTTGGCCAGGTAACGCTGCAGCTGCACAATGGCGGTGCTCTGCCGCTGGACAACTGGACGACCACGGGCTATCCACTGGAGGCGTACACCGTAGAGGCATGGCGCCAGAGGCAAACAGAGATGAACACTGCCCTGGCGCCATCCATTGCCCAGCAGCGTTTGCTGCGCTCTGGACCCATTCTGTATACGGGCAGCTTTCAGGTGACGGAGGTGGGCGACACCTATCTGAATGTCGCCGGCTGGGGCAAGGGTGTGGCCTATGTGAACGGCTTCAATTTGGGACGCTATTGGCCACTGGCCGGGCCACAAATAACGCTCTACGCGCCCAACGAGCTGCTCAAAGTGGGCCAAAACTCTTTGGTGCTGCTCGAGTATCAACGTTGCAATAAAACCCTCAACGGTGCGGAGCTGCCGGCCGTGCAGTTCGATGCAGTTGCTCAGCTGGACGGTCAGTCCAGTGAGGCACAAAAGTAGAATCCAGGCGTTGTCTTTTTTATTCTAATTTACAAGCGTTTCTTTATTTGTTTTATTAGAAGCAGTTATTGATTGACCACAACAACCTTGTCAAGCTATAATATTTGCTAATCTTAGCTGTTATTATTATAATAAACATTGCTTAATTAATTACATTTTCTTTAATTTCTTTCACTGACTGGCATTTTGTTAATCATAATTTAGCTCGTTATCAATTGACTTTTTCGGTATTCGGTAGCGTTTATAAAATTTGAGAAATTTCTCGACTTTTCTTTGTTTATTAAAGTTAAATTTTCTTTTACAAAATTTAAGTTCTTCCTTGTGAATTCAACTTTTTCGCTTAGATGTAGTTTTATTTCTCATAATTTTTGTTTTGCTTTTCTTAAGTTCTTGAAATATTGTGTTCATTGGCAAATGGAGATTATCCAGTAAAAAATACTTTGTCTTGAGGGATATTACCGTGTTCAGTGAATATCAATAAATTTGTAGAGTATTAAGTACATTGTGTTTAGAGATTCTCAAAAATGTTAGAGACTCATTTTGGTGTTCAAATGTAAATTCTTCGAAATACAAATAGAGGGAGGTTTTTATACAAAAATATTATTTTAAATTGGTTTTTTAGGGCAGTGTTTAAATGGGAGGACAAATAAAACAACAGATTCTAATTAATACAACAGAATATAACTCAGAATCCTATACGTTATTGTTTTTCACCTATTTCTGAGCCAATTTACGGAATGTTCTCCTTGGATTTGTTAATCTAAATGTGTTGCAAACCATTTAAATACGATCTTACACACTTATATATATATCTCGGATCTCATATCTCGGTCGTATTATAAATATTTTGTTCAATGTTAACGAACTGCCGAACTGATGAACTTGTTTACAAACATTATTTCATTGTGTGCAAAAGTTGTTTCGACTAATTCGAGAGCAGTCTTATTTTGAAAAACTCATAACGAACACAACTCACGTGCTTATTAGCTCTTATGCAATAATACAAATTTTAAATTGCTTAAATTTGCAGCACAGTGCAAATACGGAAATTAGCGGAAAAATAAATGTATTATGCAAAAATATATATATACACACATGTTATATATTAATTATTATATTTTTTTTTTATATATTTGCAAGCTCGTCAAAAATCTAATTAGCAAACTACTTTAAATTTTATTTTTTTTTTTAATATTTTTCATGTGCCCCCACGCAAAAGTTTCTGGTTTTTGTTCATTAGTGTTATAAAAAATACTTTTTTTTAGGTTTCATAGTGATAGATTTTGCTGCTTACATAAGAAATTACATTATGTGCTCCAAATACCCTTACAGACGAGCTGTTGACTTCAAGCTGAGCTTTCTTCATTTATCTACAGCTTCTTTTTTAGGCTAGATAACAAATATCTCGCTTTGTTGAAACATAAATTCTGTTTTGTGCGTTTTTCCGCTCTGTTAGGGTATTTAAGCTTCGGTGTGCCGAAGGTCTTTTTATTTTGCAATTGAAATATATATAAATTTTTCTTTCAGTTTTTTTTTTTTCGTCTCGTTTCTATACATTCACTAAAAATATATCACAGCTGCATTTCGAGTTAATTTTTTTTTTTACTCACGTTCGTCTTTTTTATGTAAAAATGTATAGAAAATGTTGGGTAAAACGAAGCCTACGTAAAACAGCAAAAAATTTGGCAACCTAGTTAATAGTTTAGTCAATGTCCATAGAGACGGAATGCGTTTGCGTTTAGTAGACACTCATATATATAGTTAGGTAATTATAGTATAGGTAACTAACCGAAGCGTAGATTTAGATGATGCATTGTGTTGTTATAGTTGTAGTTGTAGTTGTTGAGTTGTTGAGTTGTTTGTTCAGTTGTTGTAGCTAAAGTTCAATTGCCGCTAATTGTTGTTACTGTGATTGTGTCCTTACCTGTCTAGAGTGCTGTGGGGGCAGCGTGCGCCATTTGTCAGTGCCATTTGGATTTTTGTGTATAGATATCGGCGCGTAGGTTTTGCGCAAAGCAAATGCCCAGAATCTGTAAGCATATGAAAGCGTATAAAATAAATGCATTCGCTACAGATATAATATAAATCAAATAATCGAAAACAAACTGAGACCTGGAAAAACATAACACCGATAGCTGCCGTGGAAATGATAATTAAATTATGCTCAATCCATTCTTCGCCAGCCTGGACACAGCCTTTTTCATAAATAATCTTGGACAGCTCCATGCCCTGTGCCGTGAATAGAAAATCAGAAATCAAATCAGAACACAACTCAAACAAAGCAAATGGCAATAAACTTAATAATAATGATAACAAAAATATATAAATTGAGACACAAGCAAGACAATTATTCTTGAGCTCTGGCCAGCACCTGCGTGATGAGCAGGGCTACACAGGAGGCAGCCACGCCTATTAGATTCGTCTCCAGCCAATCCTCTCCAGCGCGCAAACAACCGCGCTCGTGTATATTTCTATCCACTGGCTGCATGCGTTTATTAATAAAAAGGATTAAGCCTGCAGATCACCGCAGAGAGAGAGAGAGAGAGCCATTAATAAACTTACATAGCCCTCCTTGCGCACATCGTAGCCGCATTGCTTGTTCTTGATAACCTCCTGCGGTCGCCGGCGACAGCAGGAGAAGGGCACACCACACGCCTCGCGGCTGCCGATTGCTATCGAGGAGCAATTGAAATAATTATTGCTATCCCAATCCTTGGGTCCATCAATGCCGCAACACTGCAGCCAATCCTCCTGTATCCAATCTATAAGATTCTGCTGATCGGGATCCTCGCGGTAGTGTTTGATAAAAGCTCTCAGGCCCTCGGTGGCCTGATCTTTAATCTATGAAAAATAAAATAAATCTATAGTTAGCTGCATTCATTGTAAATATATCAATAGCAAATGTAACTCTATTTCTTTCAAGTCTTATGCATTAAAAATTGAGATTCTGGAAAATAACGATATTCAGCTTCTGCCTTTTCGAAGCAATCATTGTATGTAAACATATTTTCTTTAAATTGACATTATTATAGTTAGTCTTTATATCAAATGTTAGTTTCTTGGATTTCACTTGGCGACAGTTTCATATGGAAGATATGCATGGAAAGAGTTCACTTTACAATTGTTCCTATGACAGATATTTAATATGGTTATCCGAGCCAACTATATGAACATAGTAAAGCTATTATGTACCTCGCTTGGTCAAAATATCTTGAAACATAAACAGGTTTCATTCAATACCTGGACTTTTGACTCATCCGTTCTCGGGCAGCTTTCTCTAAAAGATAAAGCCTGATCGTGCCCAATCGTCAATAAGTACTAAAGGTTTCTAAGCCAAGGTTTTTGTATATGTTATATGAAATTGTTCATATATTTTTTAATCAACATTTTTTGTAATTTTTAATAATTTGTTGACTCTAGTCGCAGGTTCACGCTCAAATGGGCTTTCAGAATTGCATGTTTTCCATGTTACAAATATTTCTTGGCACAATTAGCATACCCTTTGCTATATAAGGGTATTTGACTACACATACTTATCATGAAATGCTCGTTATCTGAGTAAAATCAACCGAAGAACTTGTTATGTACAAGGTTTGTTTACATTGGTTGGGCTAAATTTAGCCTTGCGCACAGCATACTAAGCGTAAGCAGCAACAACTTACCCAGCCTTTGTCCTTGAGCACAAATGCCAGCCCGCAAAAGCCAATCTCACTCAGTAGCAGCACGCTTAAGAATATGGCATACTGTAAATAAATAATGCATGAGCTTTACTTATTTATTGGGAGCAAATGATTTATAGTGCTGTACTCACGGCGCCCAAGAGGCAGGTATTTTCGCGCAGTGCACCCACGCTGCCCATAAAGCCCAGCATAAAGGTGATGCTGCCCAATATGATGAGCACAAAAGCGGGATCGAGTGCGATAAACGTGAGCTTGCTGATATTACGGAACATATCCTTTTCCATCCAGGCCCAAATGCCAATGGCGAGCACAAGAAGTGCTGTCAGCCAGATAAGTACATTGCTGGTGAAGAGCAAATATTTGAGGCAGCAACTGATTTCACTTGTTTCGCGACGATATTTGCGCACTGCGGGCATTTTGCGAGAGTCGATGGCGGCAACAACAACTCGACTGAATTATACTAAATGCTACGGAATGATTATGCTTGTATTTTCAACTATTACTAATGACTGGGTTCGTTTTATTTTACTAGAACGAAAAGCTGTGTTTACCAGCCACACAGATTTTCGACTTAGCAATTGTGCGACGGAAACAACAAATAAGAAAACCTGTAGGCTAGTGCGAGAAGTATGATAGTTGTAGCCTTTTTGAGTCGTATGTTATTAACATCACACTGTAAACTGCAAGCTTTAACGTGCCTCAGTCTCACTATGAGAGTTGCCACACTGTTTTTAGCTGCTACATGAATTTGCTTGCAACTACTTTATTTTACAGTATTTGTGACTATACTGAACATGTTGCTCCACCAGCTAACATCAATACTCCTCACTTAACAGCATTTTCGCATGCATAACAACAAAATTATTCAAGCAGTTAACATATTTTCTTGCCTACTTAACAGAATATACTCCCCCATTTGAATGAGCCTACATATTAACTTTGGTATTTTCTGTATGTATTCTTGCGGCATTGCGGTATTTAAATAAACACAATAGTTAGCCACACTGATTTTCATCGTCGTGTGCAGTTGAAAAGGCAGTAGAGAAGATCAGTACCAAGAAAATAAATATAACAATTGATTACAAATAAAATTTATTAAGTGCTGTGTGCGTAGATCTATGAGATATTTCGGGCAAGTGCACGCATACAAACAGCGTGCTCGGCCCCATTACCTATGACGACAGTGAGTTTAGTTTTCTTCCACTTCTACCCTCTGTGTATGCGTGCGTGTGTGAGTTTCGCTGATGGCTGAAGCTGAAAATGTTTAATTAGCAGGCGAAATATGGACAAAACGCATGCATATAATACGCCAAGCCCAAAACGTTGCAACAAATCAAGCGAAACCCTATGAAAAGTCTAAAGTTAATAAGTGCGCCCTGAAAAGACAATTGGAATCAACCCCCCGCCTTTTAATCAAAGAAAAAAAACTTGTATGTGTGCGGCTGCTGCTGCGACCACTGCTAGCAGCGCAGTTTACAAAAAAAAATTATAATAAAAAGTGAAAATATAGTTATGAAGGCAAACCTTTGCTGCAGATTTGATACAATATTTTTCGTGAATTTTCTGTGAATTTATAATAAGCTCACGCAAACAGCGAGGCAGTGGAGCAACGTTGTAAAGTGCGTTCTCAGCCTTTGGTCGCCATCATAGCAGAGACGTTGCCGTCGACGTCGCTGCCTGCCTCCTGTGCGTGCGTGTGTGTGTGTCTAGCGCAGTTAATCCCTACAAATATTGTGATCCCACGCTTGAAATATCAATTTCAATTACAGGCCACTTACTAATTATGCAAAGTATTTAATTTTGTAAAAGTACAGTGTTGCATTTACACACACAGGCATACACACATCACAGTATGCTTGAATATATGTATATTATACATACAAACATAAAACATTTCAATGTGCAATATGGTGGACAGTGCGTAAAAATCACAACGTCGACGTCAACGTTTGTTAACTGCTTACTATTTGTAGTAGACATTGTTGTTGTTGTTGCTGCTGCTGCTGCTGTTACTGGGCTTGGTTGGCAACGAAAAACAGTTTTGTGAGCAGTGTTTTCAGATGCAGCTAAGCCAAGTACATTAAATCAATTGCATTTGACAAAGTAAAAAGACATTTAGTGCTAATTTCGCTAAACATACATACATATTTATGTATGTATTAAGAAATACTGTTGTGTGCTTCTATACGTATACCTGTGCGCGCTCGTGTGTGTGTAAATTTGCCTGTGTGTGTGTGTGCTCGGTTGAAAATGGAAATTATATAAAACCCCTTTTTGTGTGCGTGAGGCGCTTTAGATTAAAACAGCATGCGGCTGTTAGGCTTTAATAATTTCCACAAAAAAAAAACTAACGATCAATATGGCAAAATAAGTTGTCGAAAATCGTTGGCAACTTGGCGAAGACTGTGAAATTCTAATAGTTGGCAAGCGTGCAGCGTTCACATTTTACCAATCAATAATTTTGCAAACGTCAATTAAAGAAAAAAAAAAAAAAAATTGTGGCAAGAAAAAATGTAGGGAAAATAAACATGCAGAGCATACGCACTCACGCACTCCCTATGCCATCTCTCATTTGTACATACACAGAAATACGGTACTCGTTGCTCTCACGCAGAGAGAGTCTGCCTGTCTGTCTGTCGTTCTGATCAAGGAAATGACAAAACTACACAACACTCACACTTTACTCTCGTGCTTGCTTACTCCCTGCTTTTTGCATTGACGTTGTTCTTTTTCTTTTTTGGGGTGGTGGTGGCAACGTCGCCCCACTTTTGTATGCGAACCTTTTCTGTAAGTGTGTGCGTGTGTGTGTGTGTAAACTGTAACAACAACCACCAAAGGCAAAGCTTTTTTGCCCAGCGACTGCTACGGCGGCTTCCTTTTGTCTATTTGGACGCTGGAAAAAAACCTTAACCGGAACTTTAACGTCGCTGCCGGCGTCGATGCCGACAGCGACGTTTTTCAATATGGCTTCTTTTACCATTTCAATTTCATCACACAATAAATATAAACATTTTGCATGTGCCCAGTAGTTTTGCCTGGAAAAACATACGCAATTAATGTTGGACGGCAAGAGCTTTTCCAGCAGCAGTAACAGCTAAACCAACGGTTTCAGTGCGTGCGCTGCTAAGAACAAATGGTTTTACAATTTTTCTCACATATGGATGTGCGCGTGTATGTACAATCATATATGTACGCATGTAAGTACGTACATATGTATGTGTATTGAATTGGTAAGTTCTGTTGCTATCGGTCGTTATGTTATACATGCACACTGAATAAGGTGTGTACATACTAACATACATACATGTATATATATTTATTTTATGTACATATGTTTTGCGCTCCACTTTTCTATGCAACAAATTCATATTTTCCTGTTGCACGATTCCAATATGCGCCACATATACACACAATTTATTTATGAAAACAAAAACAAAAAAGTGCGAGAATATTTATTGAACTCCTCTTGTTAGTTCTGTCAAAGTATGATGATGTATGGCGTGTGCCTGTGCTTGTGCTTGTGATAGTGTTGGTGCAGAAAAGAAAACTAAATAAAATAATATGCCATACGATGTACATTACCAACACTGCAATTGTGCGCTGCATCTAAACTTAACTCCCACTCGCACACATTTGCCTCGCTCACTGCTCACTCAAACTCTTTCACTCGCTCTCACGTCACGCCGCCGCAAGCCCAAAAAGCCACCCCCAACCCGCCGGCCCCTAGTGGGCATTAGGCGTTCTTTGATCACGTAGACGCGTTTGCTTGTCATCTGTTTGTGTGTGTGTGTGTGTGTGTGTATGTGCCATTTTTGCGATTTGCTTGCCACCCGGTGAAACAGTTGGCAACACTGGACAGGTGGTAAGATTTTCCATCAGATGATATGTTTATATATCCATCCAAATACAAGCATTCTTTATGAAAAGAAAGTTTTCCATAATTTGCCCGAAGTTTTGTTTTATCAGAACTTAACGAATTCGCATTAAAATAGAATATTTGTTTATCGATATTTGTTACTGTGCTAACAGTTTTCTTAAATGTTATGTATTTGTTTAAGACTTCATGAAAGTTTTGGCCTTTCAGTTTGTTTCTATGCGAACTGGCCACGCGTTCAAAATTTGATTTCAATATTGATTTAATTTGGCAGAGGGGGAGGCGGGCTCGGTCTTGTTGCAGTGAAATAATAATGCTTAAAAAAAATGGGATTTGTTTTCTAGTTGCTGAGGCGGCGTCAACAGTCATGACCTTACCTACCTGTCATTTTTTAGCCTGTACACAAAAAACTTGTTTACTAAATATGAATTATATACTATAGTATTATAGTTGTAAAAAGAGTCTACGACTTTGCCAATAAGAAATATAATAGAGTTCATCCGCGCCTGTATCTTTATTCGAAGAAAAAATCTCCACTAAACTCACCTGCACGGCCTCCTTCTTTAACCGGTTTATTTTTGTTAGTAACCAGAATTTTCCTTACATTTTCCATTGAATTTTTGTTTTGCTGTCGTTTTTCCTTTATTTTCCAAATATCTTTGGCAGGTAAAAAAACAACAGGAATTAAAGGTGTTTGCTTCAAAAAGCTTTTTATGTTTTTTTTCCAATAATTTTCATTAATAATAACTGAAGATATTTTAGATTATGTGGTCAGTGTTTTCTTTTAAAATTTCAAAATCTATTTTTAATTGTTATACAAGAAAAAGTTTTATAAAACTATATATAATTATTAATTCATGATCCAATGCATTTTCGTGCTTTTGAGTTATTTTTTTATCTGTGTCAAGTTGCGTGTGGTCTGGCTATTGAATGTCTTAAATGTTGAGGGTGCAAACATACATTTTGTATTATTGCAATTTTATTTTTATCAATATCAAAACGTACGCTGATAATGTAATCAAGCTTCAGACGAACTAAACCGACTACAAATGCACATGCAGGCAGTGCAAATGCTTGTATGTGTGCGTATGTTTTGTGTGTGTGTGTGTTTGTAGAAAAGTCTCCGATTTTAATGCCAGAATGGAACGACACACAACCCCCACGTTTAAACGACGAGAGGCGCTCACATACACACACACTAATTCTATAAATGCCGTTTACTGTTTTTGTTTACCTACCTGACTGCCAGTACGAGAGGGGTTGTGCGTTTCTGTGTGTGTGTGTGTGTGTGTTTACTCTCTTTCCCTCTCTCTCTCTTTCACTTATACTGTTGCAATTACAACTTTTCACTTGCGTTCGTTCATGCGTTTAAACCATATGAAAAAGGTTGGCTGGTTGTTCTTGGCGCAGTGTTGAGCAGTGTTCCAATACACACACACTTGTAACTCTGAGCTGTGCCTGTCTGTTGGTCACACTTGGCAGGCAGGCAGGCCGAAAACTAGAAAATGGCCATGTCTATTGAGATTGTGGATTTTTCAACCCCAAAACACAAACTGAAATGTATACGGGAGTCAATGAGTTACATTTACTAATAACTGTGATTTTGAGCGAGCAAGTAGAAAGTACATAGAACTAATAGACGCGTTTATTGAAAAATATATATACAAAACATCAGTCCAGATTTTAATTGTTGTTGACTAAACGGCATTCTATACTCATTTTGCAGAGCTGAACAAAGGGTCAGCAGCCGTTGCAGCAGTTCATTTGAAATCGAAAGCCCCACATGTCCGCCAAAGCCGAGGCGGACAATCTAGCCGCCAGCGCAACTGGCGGCGGCCCAGGAGGCGGTAATAGCAACTCCAATGGCACCGTAACACCAGCGCGACGCCTGCGCACACGCAACTCAACCGGTGGCAGTGGCAGCGAGTCGGCCAAGAAGAACACCAACAACAGTAGCCACAATAATAATAACAACAATACCAACAACAACAACAACAATAATAATAATAACGAATCAGCTGCAACGGGCAACGATGGTTCAGCAGCAACAACAGGAATAACGCCAACATCAGCTGGTGGAGGCGGTGGTGCAGCCACCGGTGGCGGTGGTGGTGCTGCTGCAACAGGCGCGACTCCCAGCTCCGTGGAACGCCCCATGCCCAGCGTGCCAATGAATCATGCCAGCAGCAGTGTTTCGGCCAGCAAGAAATATCACAATAGCTGTCCGCATCCAACGCCCACAGTGCACAAGAAGTCGCTGCACACCAAGCCGCATAGCAGCAATAAATTTGATCAGGGCAAGAACGAGGAATTCCATTTTGATACGCCGCCCGAGTGTCCAGTTTTCCGGCCGACAGCGGAGGAGTTTAAAAATCCATTGGCATACATTAGCAAAATACGCTCCATAGCTGAGAAATGTGGCATTGCCAAGATATTACCGCCGGAGAAATGGTCACCGCCATTTGCTGTCGATGTGGATAAGTTACGTTTTGTACCACGCGTCCAGCGTCTCAATGAATTGGAGGCCAAGACGCGTGTCAAATTGAATTTTTTGGATCAAATCGCCAAATTCTGGGAGCTGCAAGGCTCCTCCCTGAAAATCCCCATGGTGGAGCGCAAAGCTCTAGATCTATATACTCTGCATCGCATTGTGCAGGAGGAGGGTGGCATGGAGCAGACCACCAAGGAGCGCAAATGGGCCAAAGTGGCCAATCGCATGCAGTATCCATCCAGCAAAAGTGTTGGTGCCACACTCAAGGCCCACTACGAGCGAATACTTCATCCCTTTGAGGTCTACACCTCCGGTAAGGTATTGGGACCTGGCGCGGCACCTACTGCCGTGAACGCAACGCCCGTCAAGCTCGAGGATGTTGGCACCGATTACAAGGCCCATGAAATACCCACGCGTCAGCAAATCGCGCCGCCAAATGAAAATAATACGCGTCGCTCCAAGCGCTTTGGTAATTCAAATGCCAGCTGCGGCCTAACCACGGTCAAGCCAGGCGCTGCTGCAGTCACCATCAAAACGGAAACCAAGGAAGATTTTAAACGCGATCTTTTGAGCAGCTTCAATGCAGTCAATGCTGCTGGTGGTGCCGCTGGCGGTGGTCAATCAGCCGGCTGTGGGGCAACAACACCTGCACCCAATACACGTGCCACCCAAAAGAAAGCCAGCACAGAGCCACAGCAACCGCTTATCGATCCGCTCATGAAGTACATCTGTCACATCTGCAATCGCGGCGATGTCGAGGAGTGCATGCTGCTCTGTGACGGTTGCGACGATAGCTATCATACCTTCTGCTTATTGCCACCATTGAGCAGCATACCGAAAGGTGAGTTTTAGTTCGTCATATTTATACTCCTATTCATCGATTGAGAATCATCTTCATTAGCCAGGTGCAGGAAATCTTCGATTCGCGCTATTTTGATACAAATAATTATACTCTTTAGTTTTGCAATCTCTAATATTACTTCATTGTTGTTCTATCGACCAGGTGAATGGCTGTGCCCACGTTGCGTTGTGGAGGAGGTGAGCAAGCCGCAGGAAGCTTTTGGTTTCGAGCAGGCCGAGCGTGAGTACACATTGCAGCAGTTTGGTCAGATGGCCGATCAGTTCAAGCAGGAATATTTTCGCAAACCTGTGCACTTGGTGCCCACGGAGATGGTGGAGCGCGAATTCTGGCGTATTGTCTCCTCGATTGATGAGGATGTGACTGTGGAATATGGCGCTGATTTGCATACAATGGATCATGGCTCTGGTTTTCCCACAAAGAGCTCCCATTATTTGCTGCCCGGTGATCAGGAGTATGCCGAATCCAGTTGGAATTTAAACAATCTACCGCTGCTGGAGGACTCAATACTGGGGCATATTAATGCTGATATTAGCGGCATGAATGCGCCATGGATGTATGTGGGCATGTGCTTTGCTGCCTTCTGCTGGCACAACGAGGATCACTGGAGCTATTCGATTAACTATTTGCATTGGGGCGAGCCAAAGACTTGGTACGGTGTGCCCGGCTCCTGTGCCGAACAGTTCGAGGAGACCATGAAACGCGCCGCGCCCGAGCTATTCTCCTCGCAGCCGGATCTGCTGCATCAACTGGTCACAATTATGAATCCCAATATATTGATGAACAATGGTGTACCCGTCTATCGTACCGATCAGCATGCCGGCGAATTTGTCATTACCTTTCCGCGCGCCTATCATGCCGGCTTTAATCAGGGCTATAATTTCGCCGAGGCCGTCAACTTTGCGCCAGCCGATTGGCTTAAAATGGGACGCGAATGCGTCAATCATTATTCAATGCTGCGTCGCTTCTGTGTGTTCTCGCACGATGAGCTAGTCTGCAAGATGGCCCTGGAGCCGGCCAAGCTGACTTTTGGCATTGCCACCGCTTGCTATATAGACATGGCCGAGATGGTCGACACGGAGAAGAAACTGCGCAAATCTCTGCTGGAATGGGGCGTCACACGCGCCGAACGACGCGCCTTTGAATTGGTCAACGATGATGAGCGCCATTGCCAGGAGTGCAACACCACCTGCTTTCTATCGGCCGTTGCCTGCGAGTGCAACGATAAGCTGATTGTCTGCCTGCGCCACTACACCGTACTCTGCGGCTGTGCGCCAGAGAAGCATACGCTCATCTATCGCTATACGCTGGACGAGATGCCGCTGATGCTGCAAAAGTTAAAGGTTAAGGCGCACAGCTTTGAGCGTTGGCTATCCCGCTGTCGCGACATTGTCGATGCACATACGCCCACATCGGTGACGCTGTCCGAGCTGCAGGAGCTCTGCAAGGAGGCCGAGACCAAAAAGTTTCCCTCATCCCTGCTCATCGATCGGCTCAATGCAGCCGCCATTGAGGCGGAGAAATGTGTCACGGTTATACAACAGCTGGGCATTAATAAGGTAAGAGATTGTTCTTTAATCATATCCGAACTGATCTGATTTAATTGCATATATATTTTATTTTCAATATTTAACTTATGAAAATTGCATCTTTTTACAAAAATAATTTACTTAGTAAGAATATAATATCGCAATATTTTTCTCTTATTGAAAATCTTTTCTTTTTTTTTTTATACAAAATTGTTTTTTTTTTTATTAAATATACTCTACCCAAAAATTTGGATATATACCAAGCATCTGGGTATATCTATTTTCTCAGGCGCTTGAAAGGACAAATCTTTGACCATAAATATACTTACATCTGGTATATAATAATTATATTGACCAGGCAAATTCACAGGCATTCCTCATTGGAAATAATGGCTGTAATCATCTATTTTTTACACAATATTTTTTATAGAATATATATTAAATATATATACAAATTTCATATGTAAATATTATAAAGTTAGCATCGTGTAGACGTTGCTCTAAGACCTTTAAAAATTTAAGGTATTAGTTTAGTATTGAAAAAAAAAAAGAAGAAAACAACATAATCCTAACTTAGTCTCCCCTTTAGCTTTGCTTTAATATATTAATTAAATGTTTAATCATATACATAAATATATATGTATAACTGTAGATTAATGATTAAAACCAAAAATTATTTGAATTGTATATATTGAAGGTGCGCACCCGCTCTGATCACAATCAGGAAGCAGCACAATATAAGCTGACCATGGAGGAGCTGGAGCTGTTTGTACAGGAAATCGATAATCTGTGCTGCATCATCGATGAGGGTGCCTCGGTGCGTGAGCTGCTTGTGCTGGGACGACAGTTTGTGGAACGCGCCGATTCGCAGCTGCAGTTATCGCTTGAGGCACTCGAGGAGAACGATTTGGAGACGCTCATCAATGAGGGCAGCTCGTTGCGCATTGAGCTCCAACAGCTGGATCAGTTACAGAAGCGACTCAAACAATGCAAATGGTACAAACGCTCCCAGGGCTTGCGCGAGACCAGCTCGAAGCTGACCTACAAGGATGTGAAGAACCTGCTGCATACAGCAGCCGCTGATCTGGATCCGACCGATCCGTATGTGGATCGTGAGATGCGTAAACTGCAGCAAATTGGCGCCGCAATCGAGGCATGGGAATCACAGGCAGCTAAATATTTTCGACGACTCAATCAGCAGCATGAGCTGGCCGAGATTGAGCAGTTTCTTAAGTCCGCCAGCGAAATCAATGGGCAGGTGCCGTCGCATGGTGTCTTAAAGGATGCACTGCGCAAGGCACGGGAATGGCTGCGTGCCGTGGAACAATTGCAGCAGAATAATCATGTCACCTACTGTCACACGCTGGAGGCGATGATCGATCGTGGCCTCAATATACCCATCCAGCTGGAGGAGCTTGGTCGCATGCAGGGCCATTTGAGTAGTGCACATCAGTGGAAGGAGAATACGGCGCGTGCGTTTTTGAAGAAAGGCACATTCTATACGCTGCTGGAGGTGCTGATGCCGCGTGCAGATGCCATCAATATTGACTCGGATCTCAAGCCGCGTTTCCAAGATGATTTCCTAAAGGACAAGAATCCCGCCGAAATTGTGGCCAGCTTCAAGCATGCCGAGGAGCAGGAATTGCGCGATATGCGCGATCTAAGGCGCCAGAATATGACCAAGAATCCCTTGCGCGACGTCTTCTGTCTATGCAAGTCCGAATTTCGTGGCCTCATGCACAATTGCCAGCTGTGCCGCGATTGGTTTCACGATGATTGCGTGCCGCCGGTGCCAGAAGCCCAGCCAATGATGGCTCAACAGAATGGCAATGGTAATGGAGGTGCAATTAATGGTGGAGGTGGAGGTGCATCAATGCCGGCGCAAGAAAAGTGGCTGTGTCCGAGCTGTGTGCGCTCGAAGCGTCCACGTTTGGAGACCATTCTGCCGCTGCTCGTGCAGCTGCAACAGCTGCCCATACGTCTACCTGAGGATGAGGCGTTGCGCTGTTTGGCGGAGCGTGCCATGAACTGGCAGGATCGTGCACGCAAAGCGCTCAGCAGTCCCGACGTCAGCGCCGCTCTAGATGCCATTTTGGTTCAACATCAGAAGCGCCGCACGGAGAGCACCAGCTGCGGCGCCGCCGTGCTGGGCAACATAAGCAGTCCGAGGAAGCCGCGACGTACGCACAATCTGTCCAAGCAGGAAGCCAACAATGCGGGGCGTTCCGAGTCAGATAACGAGGATAATGGGGATGATGTAGATGACGATGACGACGACGATGAATGCCGGCTACGCATTGTGGAGGACGGCTATAGCAATGATGAGGACGAGCAGCTGCCGCGACTGGCGGCCAACAATGTGCAAATCACCAGCAACAACAACAGCAGCAGCAACAGCACTGATCTCTTAAAACTGCTCTCCGAAAGCGAAATTGAGAATCTGCTCGAGCTAATGATGGAGGGCGATTTGTTAGAGGTATCGCTGGATGAGACGCAAGAGCTGTGGCGCATACTGGAAACGATGCCACCGACAACGCTGCAAGCGGAGGCAAAATCGCGTGTCGCCCAACATTTGCAACAGCACCGTCAGCAGCAGCAGCAAATCCAGGCGACAACAGGCACACTGGTGGCAACAGCCACATCCAGCATACACAGCGGCGCTGAGGATTCCAATGATAGCCTGCTGGTGCAGAATAGTCCGAGTCCCGGCGCTGGCAGCGGCGCGGCGCAGGCGGCGGTGCGCAATAAAAAACGTCGCTCCAATGATGCCAGCAGCGCCAATGTGGCTGTGCCGCGCAAGAAACAGAATACGCCCAAACAGACGCCGGGCAAAAAGTCGCAAGCGGTGCGCAAAAGTGACAGCAAGGCGAGCAGCTCGCCCGGCGTCGATGCGGATGCCGAGAACAAGCAGGCAAACGGTGGCAATACAACGGCAACAACACCAACGACACCGGCCGCAGCGACACCAGCAGCTGGCGCCACGCCCATACCGGCATCCGGCCACAAGAAGCGCAAGCGCACCACCACTACGACAACAACAACAACCACAACAAACAATAATAATAACAACAACAATAACAGCAGCAGCAGCAACAATGGCAACAGCAATGCCGGCAACACGCCCACCTCAGCGGGCAACAACAATCCAACAACAGGTGGCGCTGGTGGCGGCGGCCAGAAAAAGCATGCGCAACGCACACAGCAAACGGCACAGGAGGACGACGAAGAGGAATGCCGTGCCGAGAATTGCCATAAGCCAACCGGACGTGAGGTGGACTGGGTGCAGTGCGATGGCGGCTGCAACGAATGGTTTCACATGTACTGTGTGGGCCTGAATCGTAGTCAAATTAAGGCCGACGATGATTACATTTGTATTCGCTGCTCGAAAACGGTCAGCGTCGGCGTCGCCGGCGGCAGCAGCAGTCTAACGGTGACCACAACGACAACCAGCAGCCTGACGCTGAGCACAGGAACGCCAGGGAAGCAGCGGGCAGCGCAGTCGGCGCGGTAGAGTGGAGAAAATGAAGCTAGCTGATTGGATCGCAAGCAACCCAACAACAACAAGAACAACATCAATTTGACAACGGTTGGCAGCACCCTCGATTAAAGCTTGTAATTTATCGATAAACTGCTAACGCAGTGCTTATCACACACACATACACACACGCATAGACAAAACGAACACCCACACACACACAGACACACAGAGAGAAAAGAGCAGCCAACACTCACGCAACGTTATGCGTTAAACGGTATTTACTAAGTTTTAGTAAAAAAAAAAAAGTCACTTAAACGTTTTTTGTAGTACATATTTACTAATTATTGCTATTATAACGCAAACGTATTTCAAAATGCAAATATGAGGAGAAAACACACACATACAAACAGACACACGCAAACACAATTGAAAAGTAACTAATTATGTGAAAATTCAATTCAACTGTAAAATGCAAAATGCAAAATATCAACAAATTTTGTATGTGTAGGCGCGGTACACACTTTACGTTCGTTAAACGTTCTATTATATTTACCTTATGTAAATATATATATATATATATATAGGTATATATATATATATTTATATATACATGCATATAATTAATTACCATTACCTGCTACTATTAGTTTTTGTTAATTTAATTTACAGTTTGTGTTCGCTTTAAGTTTTGTGCGACGCGCGCGCGTTTTTTACGTTTCTTTTTTATTATTTCATTCAAAGAACAACACAAAAAAACAAAAACAAAAACATAAACAATTTAAATATTTTTACTTCTGTACAGTTTTTCCGTTTACTTAAAGTGAAAAGCCAAGTAAAATTTAATTGTTAATTTATACATATTTATATATATATATATTTATTTATATATATATATATATAATATCTTCCAATTGAAATGCGATAATTTTGTTCGCGTGGCGCGCTGTAATCAATTTTTCTCTTGTATGTTTTATTTGTTTTTCCTATTACAGAACGATTGATTTATATACAAAAAATAAAAATGTAGCATAAATACACAAGATAAATCTAAATAATAAAATAAAAAAGAAGAAGCAGCAGAAAAACCAACAAAAACAAAACACTCGATGTTGCAACAAATACATCATATAATACATTTAATATAAATAAATTGCAGCCCTAAAGCTAAGTTTACATTTAAATAAAAATGGAAATAAACAAATGTATAATTTTTAATTTAAATCTAGTAAGCTGATTAGAGAACAACACACTTTGAAAAAAAAAAGGAGACAAAAAACCGAAAAAAAATTGCAAAAAAAAAATAACTTCTTAACGTACAACAACAAGCTTAGAATTATGCGGTAGAAAAAGTAAAAAAAAAAAAAAAAAACACTTTGTAAAATCATTTTTTAAGCGTGTAAAAAATACGAGCGGGGTATAAACATCAAAAAAAAAAAACAGACCCAGACAAAAGATAAAGCAAATAAATAAAGAAAGAAGAAAAATACCCTATCATATTAAGGCACAACCATTTTATTTAATTAAGCTAACACTGTACGATTTCTTTCAACAACAAATCAAACCCTACCGCCCCTCCACATGCCCTTCCCCGCCCCCAATATGTAATTCTATTATACATATAAATAAATTATATATAAATAGTATTTAAACAAGAAATTAGGTATCATGTGTTTTTCTTTAGCTTATTGTTTAAGTTAAGCCTAATGTATGTATGCATGAATATGTCACTTACTTTTCACCTATATCTGTCAGCACTTGAAGTTGACCTACGCTTTGGCCAACACGTGCACCAGGCCAAATGACAAATTGCCAGTTAGTCATAGGTTTGGTAATATGCCTACCGTCTAGCAGGTATGTATGGTTGGCTTTAGGCTAGACTAATGGGAAGCACCTGGCGTTGCGATAACACCTTTTATATGGAAATAGATATCGTCGTTGCTTGTTTGTAAACATAAATTATTATTGTAGCTCGGAGTGGCAAACTTTATGACAAATATTTCGTCAACAGTGTGCAGAAGCACATTTTGTCGTGAAAAGGGTTTTGGCTGGTTTGCATGGCGTAGAGTTTGTTATTTTCATATTACTGCTAGCTTAAAATGTAAAATTGACGTTGCAAGCTACTTTAACTACATTGTAAGCATTAACCATGAGCTTTCAGATTCAGTGTTGGACAACGTTTGGTTGAAGACTGCAGAAAGTATGTTAAGCCTCTTTGAGTCGAATTTTCATATTACTGCTAGCTTAAAACGTAAAATTGACGTTGCAAGCTACTTTAACTACATTGTAAGCATTAACCATGAGCTTTCAGATTCAGTGTTGGACAACGTTTGGTTAAAGACTGCAGAAAGTACGTTAATCCTCTTCGAGTCGAATACCTCTGGTTTATTACCTCATTTGAATTGATAACACAGCTCTGAACATCCGTTCGCTTTTCACTTGAATCACGTTCTAGTTGATGAATGACTCATGAAAAACTCTGTTGACTAAATTCGTAGCCACAATTCAACCTATTTTAAGATTGTGTCCCCAATGCACCTAAACGTAATTTTTGCCGATTAGCCGTTATCTCAATTAGGCCAAAAAAAAGGCCAAATATGGTATTGCACTTATCGCTCGGCTGTAAATAAACGTACCGCTTTTTAGATTGTCAGCTCTTCATAACAAGAAAGAAGCATAGTGGATAATTTTATTGCGATTATCTCTTGGGCCTTAAAAGTTCTCACAGTAAGGTCCGAAATGTCGAGCTCCTACAAATTTCTAAAACTTAAACTTATTCTCTTGATAGAAATACAGTTTTGTATTTTAAGGATTTCGCTTACTTTCCTTTCTGAGTCCGACTTTCTAGGTCCCTACCTAAGATACATTTAAATTGTATTTCGAAATTAAAATAATATCCTTATAAAATGTATATAAGCATTTAAATGCAAAAGATTAATTGCAAATCATTTTTTACAGGGTATCCAACTGCTTGTAAGGAACTTCAATTTATTGCCCATGCGCTTAAGCAGCAGCATTTTGTTTTCTGTTTAGCTTCATGCAAAATTCATTCGTACTCCAAACTGGTAAGTCGGAAACTTTCCATTTGATATTATGTAAAGCCTTAAAAAAAAAACAAGCTCAATTAGGTGTTTCGTGTGGGTAGCTTTTTTAGGGGGCATGTCATGTGTTGTATCGTACGCTTATCAATCGCACGGAGCACTTTATCAGCTTCAATTGAAGTCAATCAGGCAATGGCAATTGCGAGCTGCATGCTCCAAAACCGATTCACATGACACACGGAATATATAATTATTAGAATATATAAAATAATCACCAACAAATGTTCAACAAATTGCAGCTAGTTGTTGTGTTCTTTATTACATACGCATACGAGTATATGTGGGACAATCGTTTCTTTATTTTATATACACATATATTAATTTTGTTTAGAGCTAACGCCGCGTGAAGTTGAGTTTACGTTGGTTTTCAGTTTCAGTTTCACCTTTTGCTTTTTAGTCACATATTTCTTGTTTTTTTTTTTTTTGGTATCTGGATGTCAGTTAGAAGAGGCTATCAAAAATAGTTGGCTGCATCTGGCGACAATAGCTAAATATACAATATTTAGTTGTTTGTTTATTACGTACTAAATTTAACACGCGCTCTCTTTAGTTGTGTGTGAGGTAACAATAATAGTTTAATGATAGCGCTTAAGCTTCACGTGTTCTAATACTATAAATACGTTAAATCAACTGTGGCAAATTGTTTGCACTTAACCAAAACTTAAAGCCAGCCATAAAAGAGCAGGCATTTCGTGTTGTTGACAGGAAAATTATGATTTAACGAGAAAACAAAACAACAAAGTTCTAAGTATCTAGTTCTAAACACTGAGATTACATAATGCCAGGAAATCGCTAGTAAAATCATTGCATCATCCGCGCCCGCGAACTGTTGTATTGTGGGATTAGGAGGCGAGGCCGCGCTGTCGCCGCTTGACGCGCGCATAGGGACCCACAGCGGGATCCATCACAAAATCGTAGAGCACACGCGTCCAGCTGGTGTGCTGTGGCATCGTCTCGTAGAACTCCTTGGCGATGCGCTTCACCTCCGGCAGCCGGGAACCGGGCACGGCTGGAAAATCATGATGCTCATTGTGGTAGCCCACATTGAAGGTGATCCAATTGAGCGGGCCATAATATGAGTATGTCTCAAAGCCCTTGGCGAACATATAGTGCTCCGATATGAAATGACCCGCCACCGGATGCAGACCCATCGCCAGTATGGAGCCAATCAGCAGATAGGCCATCGCCTTCCAGCCAATGAAATAGACGACAGCCGCATTGAATGCCAGCTGTATGATCGTATTGATGATCTCCAGTCGCGTCGGTGGCTTCGGATTGATCACCAGCGGCCGGAAGATGTAGAAGAACGGCTGCAGGCACACCCACATAAACTTGCCAAAGGTCGTGTCGAATAGTCGCGCCTCCAGCAGGGTGGGTATATCCGTATCAATCACTTCGTCGCCTTGGTAGCTGTGAGGATTAGGAAGAAGAAGAAAAAAAACAATTGTTAAATGGAGAAATAGCATAGAACATTATTTTTCGCATGTTCTCGAAAGGAACTCCCAGCTAATTCCTCATTTTCCTTTGTCAAAGTTCTATATGGTCGCTTTCTCTTCCACCTTGACATGAGGTTAAATTTGACAAGCGGAATTCTTTGAGTTTTCCTTATTGAGCATGTTTTGTAGTTCTAGTCTGGGTCGATTTTTTTATAGTATGAATCAGTTACTGTGTTTGTCATTTTACTCTACCTATAAACAATTGAAAATTGACGCATTAATTATGATTTATGTGGGGAAACCGGAATGCATAGCAACAAATACCAAACGTTATCGTGATAGTGTTTGTAAATAGTTTTATCAATTTGCCAAAGAAAAAGCCGCACGAAAATTCCGTAAACTTCTGTTCTGGTTCTTTCAATTCTGCGATATCAACTCAACGAGAATCGAACTTCCAACTATATCAATCAGATGATCTTCATATATCTATCATAGGATATCTCAGAGATTTATGACTTTTTGGGTTTAAGTAAAACTATCTAAATTGAAAAGTTTTGCATTAAACTTCAAATACAATTCCACTTAAAAAACTTGTTTGCCTTATCATTCGGGTATTGGCACCATAAACAAGGTATTCAAGCAACTAATAGATAAGATAAACGCGACCCACTAATCATTAGCACCTGTGTCCCAGACACGCGTGAGCCGAATGTGCCATTCTCTATGTCTCGGCATGTGACTCAGTTGTGGGTTATCTATCTATATCTAAGTGTGCGGCTTAAAAAGCCGGACAATTCAATGACCATAAAGATTAACGGCGTACACCTGGTCTGTTAATGAGTGGGTCCAAGAAATTCATTAATACATAGTTTATTTATAAAAAGCGCTACATTCTTATATATCTTGTATTAATAATTATATTTGTGTTTGCTTTTCTTTCTTGCCAATTGCAAATCCAATTCAAATATCCGTTAACATTCTGTTATTACATAAAAATGTTAATAACAGTGCGCTGATGTATGCTCAAGCCGCAATAACATGCTTATAAAGCCATCTGTCTGTAAGGCTATATTGCTAACGCTGTCAACATAACAGACGAATGTTCAGAGATTTTCCGTTAATATTCTGATATTACAACGAAATGTTAATAACATTGCGCTGATCTATGCTCAAGCCGCAATATAAGAGTTAACATGCTTATACAGCCATCTGTCTGTAAGGCTATATTGCTTACGCTGTTAACATAACAGACGAATGTTGTGAGATTTTCCTTAATTTTACCTTCAAAGATAACATTTGTTTGGACTGTTGTTTGCAAATCCAATTCAAATATCCGTTAACATTCTATTACAACAAAATGCTAATAACAGTGCACTGATCTATGCTCAAGCCGCAATATAAGAGTTAACATGCTTATACAGCCATCTGTCTGTAAGGCTATATTGCTTACGCTCTTAACATAACAGACGAATGTTGGAAGATTTTCCTTCATTTTACCTTCAAAGATAAGATTTGTTTGGGCTCGAGATAGTGGATAAGATAGCCAAAGGGGGCTTATAAGAACTAACTTGCACGCTCCGTCTCCCTGTTTCTCGTTCATCTTTTATAATTGCCTAACAAACAAATCAATTGCTACACTCTCATTAAATTGGCATTCGAGGGGCCCGCCAAAGTGCCGGCAACAAATGCACACACAAT
The DNA here is from genome assembly GCF_003285875.2 of Drosophila novamexicana. Taxonomy (NCBI): domain Eukaryota; kingdom Metazoa; phylum Arthropoda; class Insecta; order Diptera; family Drosophilidae; genus Drosophila; species Drosophila novamexicana. The sequence goes on from NW_020824787.1 coordinate 8,454,838, forward strand.
ACTCGACTGATAGCCCAGAGCGAATGACTCAGATAGGGGTCGCAAACACTTGCTTGCTTTGCACAAAATAACAAAATGAATAAAAATATTATGACCAGCTACGTGACCAATTGAAACACTTATTCAATTACGAACGTTGCCGATATGAATAAAATAGTTTAAACCTCATAAACTTTCAAATCTTATCGCAATCATAAACGCGCTATCGATGGTATATAGGCAAATCCCCAGATATTGAATATTATTTATTGTTGACTCACAAATGCGAACGTTTCAAAAGGAAGTATTATTCAAATATACGTCGATAGCACATAAATTACAACCAAAAAGCTTTAAATGGCTTTATTCTTTGAATTTTAAGGCAGACTTTTTATTCACAAGCAACTTAACAGACAGACAGAGAGAGAGAAAGAGAGCGACATTTTATAAGGGAAATTTTTGACGAGCGGCGTTTGGGCAGTGTTGCAAAGCGGCCCTGCCGGTCTATTAGCTAACAAGAAGGGTGCGGGCAGCGGGAAAAGCTCTCACATGGCTACGCCCAGAAATACATGAAGAAACATTTAATTTGTTTTTATATGTACATATTCACATATAGCACATAGCGCGTGTGTATTGTATATAAATAACGTCAGCAAATCAGCCACAAAATATGTCAGCTTACCGATGATGCTCCAGGTGATATTTCTTGAACGATATGCTCATGGGCAGGCCAATGGGCAAATTGCAAATGAAGCCCAAAATGCGATTGTGCATGGGACGGCTGTGGCCGAAGGCCAGATTGTGCGATATTTCGTGCACGGCCAGCATGAGCGAGTGATTCAGAATGCCGCCAAAGCAATAGGCCATTACCAGCAGCCAGGGCCAAGACAAGTCCTTGACAACGAACAGGGCCAGAATTTGGGTCAACACCATGGCGCCGGCAATCCATTTGAAGTTGGGATCATGGCCAAACAGTTTCTTGATTTGCGGATATTTCTCGAGTATAATTTTGCGTCGCGATGCGTGCGGTTCTTCCGTGTAAACCCATTCGAAGTCGTTGCGCGACACTTTTTGGCCCATTTCTTTTTCTAAATATTTTGATTTTGTACTGTTTATGAATGTTGTTCTGTGTGGCTTGCTGCTGAGTGTTAAATGTGACGGCTTATACACAGCGCTTTGGCATTATCGACCGATACGGCGGACACAAAATAATAGGTGTTCGGTTTTTTTTTCTTTCTTAAAAGCAGCGACAACAACGCGACATCGGCAAAGTGAAAATTGTAAATGAAGCCGCAGCAGCGGCAAGCCACCCACATATCGAGTAGTGTTGGTAGCTGTCAAAATGACATGGTTGCTTCCTTATATCGATAACAAACCAGCTGCACGTTTTTTTTTTACAGTGCTGCCAACTCGCGCTAATTATTGCTTTAAATATGCAAACTCAAATTGCGACTTTGAAATCGCAGGTGCAAATAGCACAGCAGATTCTACCTGCCGAAATCGAAATGAATACACAGCAGGTGCCTTTTGTTAGCCATTTATACAATAATTTATAATTGTGTAGTAGTACAATATGTAAATTTTGCATTTCAAATAATTTGTTTAAAATTATGCTCAAATAACCGATGCGTTGCACCAAGCGGATGGTGCTGCTGTTGTTGCTGGCGTGCGGTTGATATGCGGCACAGCAGGTTGCACTTAGTTTCGTTTGCGATTGCTGCATTATCTTGATCTGCTCTTAACTATGTCGGTGTGGGGGGAGGAGGGAGGGTGAGTGGGTGGCTGTGGCGTCACCCGGCTGACGGATCAGCTGCTCTGGGTGTTATTTTTAGACTGTATGTTATATTTAAACATAAAATTGTGTACATATAATTTGTTTTGTTTTTGTTTTTAATATATTTTTATCAATAGTTCTAGAAAAGGCTAAAACAATGTTGTGGTTGTTGTTGTTGCTGTTTGCTGCACACACACAAATCGAAAGATGTTGTCCTCGTGTTGTTGTTGTTGTTGCTGCTGTTGCTGTTGGTATATCCCAGTTTTAGCGTTGAAAGTTTAAGACTTGTTTGTTGCTTGTTGACGACGCAGTATTCAAATTGATGTTACAGCTGGTCTTCTTCTGTTGGTTTGGTTAATTAATTAGGAATGGGGCAAATGGCAAAGGGCAAAGGGCCAGCCAGCGGTTGTTGTTCTTGTCTCTGTTGCTAATTGTTGTTGTTGCTGCTGCTGCTGCTGTTGTTGTTGTTATCGCCTTGCCGCTGCAGTTGTTGTTGTTGCTCCTGCTGTTTTAGTATTGTTGTTTGAATAAATATTTAACGTGATTTTAGGTTTTAAAGTTCTTATTTTTGTTTTTTAAATATATTTTGCGCACTTTTTTTGTTTCGCAACTCTTTTGCTGTAGCTCACTCACTTTTTCTTGTTTATTTTTCTTGTATTTATTATTATTTTTTTTTTATGCTCAACAAAATATTTAAATCAAATCGGCAATATTAGCAGGCATTTCCTCAATAGTAGTGTGATAGAATTGTTCAATATCCTTTAGGATTCGTCGATCATCATCTGTGATGAAGTTGATCGCAACACCCTTGCGACCGAAACGACCACCGCGACCGATTCTATAATACAAACAGATTTAGAAGAGAATTGTGACTGGGTGCTAGTAATAGATAACTTACCTATGAATATAGTTCTCGCGATTCGAGGGCAGATCATAGTTGATGACCAACGACACCTGCTGCACATCAATACCACGCGCCAATAAATCGGTTGTAATCAGAACACGGGAAGAGCCCGAACGGAATTGTTTCATGATAACCTCACGATCGCGTTGATCCATGTCACCATGCATGGCCGACACGGTAAAGTTGTGGTTAGACATCTCCTGGGTAAGCTGGTCGACCTGATGGTAAAGCAAATAAAGCGAATCTTATAAACTGGCAAGTTCTTTGATAAAATAGTCTCCACTCGATTGAAGATGATGGTGTCTCAACTAAACAAAGTCAATCGGTTTAGTTAGAACGCAAGAAATAGATTTTAAAACAAATATAGATTATTGAATAGATGCTATATATATATGGAGTCTGATAATCTCTTGGGTGTTCGTGGATGCTTACCTTGCGACGGGTATTACAGAAGATAACCGACTGGGTAATGGACAGCGTATCGTACAGATCGCACAGTGTGCCCAACTTCCAGTTCTCCTGCTTAACGTTCACGTAGAACTGCTTGATACCCTCGAGTGTCAACTCCTCCTTCTTAACCAGAATGCTAACTGGCTCACGCATAAAGCAACGGCTCACTTCGAGTACATCTGGTGGCATGGTGGCAGACAGCAAGATCACCTGGACATCCGGGGGCAGCATCTTGAATACATCCTGGATTTGATCTTTGAAGCCGCGCGACAACATCTCATCGGCCTCATCCAGTACGAACAGCTTGATGGACTGCGTGCGCAGCACCTTGCGATTGATCATGTCATAGACACGACCGGGTGTGCCAACTACCACGTGGCAACCGGACTCCAAAATGCGAGCATCCTCGCGCACATTGGTGCCGCCAATGCAGGCATGCGAATGCACCTTCATGTACTCACCAAGTGCCATAACCACACGCTGAATTTGGGTGGCCAATTCGCGAGTTGGTGCCAGGATCAAAGCCTGACATTCGCGCATGGACGTGTCGATTTGCTGAAGGATGGCAATCGAGAAGGTGGCAGTCTTGCCAGTACCTACAAAATGACCAACCAAAAGTTTTCCAAGTTAATATCTAGCGGAGCAAGTTATGTTAGATAAACTGCAGTCGCAGATTGATTACAATCTATCTTAACAATCAAGGTCTTTTAGGCCAGGTTTTATATTAAAAGTTGACCAATATTTGACAAATTATGGTATAGCTATGGGGTGGTATGCATATTTGGAACTGTTTCGTGCATTTTGCCAAGGTTTTTTTTATATTTGTTTTCAAAGTTGCGCCCAAAATAATGAAAAGGTTTAAACGATGAATTTTTAAGAAATTTTCCATTATGATGGTAAAATAATTGCAATTAGCAGAATTTTTATATTTTTCAGTTAATATGCAATTTTCATGTATTCTAATAATTTTGCTTTCAGCATTTAATTTTCATAATTTGATGTATTAAATAATTAGGAAGATTCGCTCCAGGGATAGTTTTTTGTGTAGGAAGAGTTTTTTTATAACTGAACAAAAACAATTTATCAACAAATCAGCGCCTAGGCTAATATTTTCTTTAGATGCACACACACACATACACACACATATTTCTACATCTACAATTTTTTTTTTTTTTTGCAAAGTTGGGCAACGCTGTTCTAGTTGAGCGTTTGCACAGATCATAAAAACGCGCTAAAGGCGATCGCAAAAGTGGCGCGCAAGCGCTTCGCTGCTCACCAACAAAGCGGACAAGTAGGAGAGCGAGAGAGAGAGAAAGTATGCGTGTGCCAGTAACAAAAATTGAGAGAGCACAAGCTGCAGCAGCAACAGACAGCTGAGTCACCGTTATCGTCATCATCCGCTCTCGCTGCTGCTGCGCTGCTGCTAGCTAGGCAGCCCCCATAACAAAAAAAAAAATTTGCACTTTCTCGCTAAAGCGAAATTTGTTTTCTTTTTGCTGCCTTGTTTGTTTAACGTATGTATAAATTACTCACCGGACTGGGCCTGGGCAATGACATCGCGACCCTTGACGCAAGGAATGATAGCGCGCTGTTGAATGGCCGATGGCTTCTCGAAACCGTAGCCATAGATGCCGCGCAGCAGCTCCTCGCGCAAGTTCATGTCATCGAAATTATCGTAGACCTCATGCCAGGTCGACTCGATGACGCCCTCAGGGTCCATGCCAGCGGGACCATCTTGAGCTATTTCACTTCGATCATCCCTATGGAACAAAAATACACAAAAAGATGTCAGTAATGCACATTCAAATGAAAATTTTCATTTCTACGTTATTTTTTTTTTCTCATAATTTTTTTTGGTTATGGCGAATCTGCGCTTGGCAACCAAAGGCAGCAAAACGACGACATTAGAGGTCGGTGGCGACAACGACGTTCAGCAGCAGAGGCAGGCGGGTGGGCCCAGCGGCAACAGCGAAAACGACACTTACATTATCAACAATAAAAAATTGACTAGTTAAATTTGTATACTGAATTTCGACGGCTTGAGCACCGTTCAGTTAAACAATTTCTGGATTAGTTGTATGTCAAAAATTTGTAACGAAAATTTTTTTTTTCTTTTCACAGAGTGCACACAAACGTGTTTTGTTGTGCGTGCTGTTCTGCGGTATTTTCACGTATGCGAGCGAATGCCAGTGTGAGTTTTAACGACCGCTAGGCGGCCTTTTGAGCGTCTCGTCGTCACCGTCGCCCAACGAGTGTATATGTGTGTGTGTGTGCGAAAGAGTGCACTAGATATGTCAATGTCAGTGGTTGCTTCGGTCGTGTGCATGTGTCTGAGCAGTAAGAAGCTATCTACTTTTAACTGCAGTGTTGCATGTGCGTAGTAGTTGGGAAATAGTAGTAGATTAAAGCAAAAAAAAAAAAAGGTACTAAACGAAGCAGGCAAGAAAATGTTTAAGCCAACAGGCAAATTTAAGGCGTGTGTTTCAACCACTTGCAATATGAGTGAGTGTGAGTGCCGAAAAGGGAGAGAAAAAGGTAGCGCTTAGCGGCACAACCACCAACGTATTTGAGAAATTCTAAGAATTCACCGCTCTAGGAAATCATCTATTTTTCATACAAATATGCGCATATGTATGTATATGTCATACATATTTATATATAGTGATAGCAGTGTTGGCATTGAATCGCAATAGGTAGTCATTCATTGTTCATTCCATTTTAACATCCAGTCAGTGACCATGAGTCAAAATGCGAGCATTTGTATGTGCGAGAGAGAGCGAAATTTGTATAAATGCAATGATTTCATTGTTGCTGCGTTCAGACGAACCTCACTGCAAAGCAAGAAACTCATTTAACCTCGTATGGAATAAATCGGATGACTTATTTTCTTTGTTATTTATTAACCCTGTGTCGTTCCAAAAAATTATATATATGTACATATATATTTGACCCAACGTCACACACACGCACACCATCAACAACCACTGAATTCTCTCATATTCGTTCTCGCTCTCTATCTCTCTCTCTGCCATTGCCCGTCACTCGTGCCGCAACGTCCATCGACGTCGTGTAAAAATTCTTTTCGTTTTGTGTTTCACATTTTGGGTTAAATTTTCGAATGCAATTTTGAATACTATTGCTCACTTATACGGGCTTAAATTTATTTACAAATTTTTGCAAACTGCCTTGTTAATTCGACTTTCACTTATTATGAATTAAATCGTTGAATAATACTAACATTTTCTGATTATTTTTTGGCACTTTTTATACACGTGCTGCTGATTGTTAAAACCAAGCAAAAGAGGCTCCATCTTGCAAAACTTTTAGTGATGTAAGGGAAACAACCAAGTTATCGATATATCAAAGTTCAACTATCGAAATTTTCAACTTTAAATCTGCAATATTCAAAAGACTTTATAGTTGAAATCAGTTTTTATTTAAAGAAAAATATATATTCAATGTTTTTTTTTATTGATATATAAGTTGATTATTCAGATATATAAAGTTTTCAGTTGTTACAATCGATATACAAATACAATGGGAGCGGTGCTGCCATTCGACTAAGACCTAATGACTCATTCACTACATTTTTGTTATCGATCTACTATCGTACCTATTCAATTGTTTTCAGTATGCAGTATTTTTTAGAGCATATATATTTTCAAATTCAAAACAAAGATTACGGGTACCACAAATTTCCTTAAGCCTAGCCAAAAAATAAAGTTTGTGATTTATGAACAAAATTATGTAAATATTTGAAGCTGTGATTTTACTGATTTCGTATCATATCAATTTGTATATCGAATATGGTTCGAGATTAACAAATTCATCGCGAATTATAGTCGCGTATTTTTATTATCGATTTAATTGAACTATCGATGTTTCTGGTCCCATAGTCAGTATAATTTCATCGCCGCATCACACAGCGTGTGAAAAGTGTGAGTTAGCATTGGATTTTGGAGAACTTAGCGTATTAATTGCAAATTGTTGAATATGTGCAAATTCTAATTAAAGTTTGTGTGGCCGGCAGTTGAATTTTTATCAAAAAGGTTAGCAGCAAGACGTTGTTTCAATACAAAGCCAAGTTACAAATGAAAGGCCGACTCAATTACACGCACATACAGACACATATGCGTATATTCGCCGACGGCGTTGGCTGCACGCATATATGTGTATGTACATCTATGGGTAGCGTGTGTGTATAAGTGTGCAAAAAAGAAGTGGAAAAAGTTAAGCAGCCGGTCGGTGTCTCGCTGCCTCATTGCAAGAAATGTCAAAAATTGGCTGTTGGCCTTGCGTTTTTGCTTTTCGGCAAATAATTCTTTGTTGGGCAGCATTTACGGCAGATAAAGATAAATATATAATTTGTTCGTACATATACATGTGTATGTACATATTAAAATTTAAAAATCTATTTTTAATTTATGATTGACCATCCTCGTCGTCGGTTACTCGACCGGCTAGAAAAGCACTCAAGCAGCGGCAGAAAAGACCGATTCATAACACACACACACACACTTACTCATAGAATCAGGCAAGGAGACTTGAGATTGTTGAGTCATCGCCTGCTCTCACTCACTCATTTGCATTGCACGACCGGCGATTTATAACGGCCATATATGCCATTTCACTCGCACACACACTCCAGCGCACAGTTTTTGGCATTGCACTCGTCGAGTGAATCGGTGGGTGAGAGTGCTAGCGTCGGCGGCAGCTGTGACTCACGCGCGCTCTGAGTGCCTTTTTTTCTTCTCGATTTTCCATGCTTGGAGCCGCTAAACAACATTTTGCATTCAATCGTTTTTGTCATTCTGTGCAAGTCGGACGTGTTGGGGCTGCTGCTGCTGCTACGTACGGTTTACCCTCTGTTCATTGTGTGTGTGTGTGTGCTATCTTTTGCTGGCTGTGTTAGTGTGTGTGAGTTTTTTTTTGAAGAAACAGCTAGTTAAAAAAAAAGAAGTATGCACTGCTTTTCGAGTTTCATCGTAAAAATCGAGATTTGACAGGCGGCGCACAAACAAAAAAAAAAAAAAAAAATAATTAAAAGAAGAAAATTTCACATTTTTGAAAAGGCGTAAAGTTTTAATTCGTCAAATTATCGTTAATTTCTCTAAATAACTCTCTTTTCTACCCTCTCTCATTGCAGTTTAAATAAGTTTCCTTAAACAAATTACGTAGAAAATCCACGATTTTCTCACTCTCACTATACTAAATTTCTTGGTGGCGTGAAAAGTGTTTAACAACAGCAACAACGACTACAGCAGCAGCAATAACAAATTGAAACAAAGTAACGCGTGTGTGAAATACAACAAATACATATATACATATATTCAATAGTCATTAACAACCACAACAACAACAACAAATACAACAAACTACAATCATGAGCTGGCAAGATTATGTTGATAATCAACTTTTGGCCTCGCAGTGCATCACCAAGGCGTGCATTGCCGGACACGATGGCAACATTTGGGCGCAGTCCAATGGCTTTGAGGTGAGTACCGTTAATCCAGCCAACTAATCTTGCCGAACAAATTCTCGTTGGCAATTCGACACTGAGACATTTTTAGCAAGTTCAAGGGTGTGACCGACCGCCAGCAACAATGCGTCCTCTGTCTGCTCACTCACGCACACACACACACACACACACACACACACACACACACGCACAAACTCACATGCACATCAACACCCACGCATACAAAGAGATAGAGAGAGAGAGAGAGAGCAATAGCAGCTGGAAAATATATACCCCAGCAGGACTTCATCAAATAGTTCAAAGTAAACTGAACTAAAAATTTCATGACATTTAAATATCCAACTTGGAAGCTGTCGTTTAGGAAGTTTAGCTTCTGAATTTAGTTGATGTGTTTAGTTTATAATTTTGACATGATATGCTTAATGATGGGTAAATCTTGTAAATAATGTCTACAGCACATATCGTTAAATGCAAACGAAATTGTGAAGTTTCAGATCAAAATTTAACAAGAATTGCAAAGTTTTTAGATAGAATGTTAAATTCAGTGCATTTTGCATGCTCTTATGTACTGCTGTGCCTTAATCGCTTTGCTTCTTGTCCGCCATTTGTACTTTTATTTCGTTTGATAAAGCAACTCCCACCCTGTATGGGTGTGCACCCCCTGCATACGCTCTCTCTTGTTCTCTTTCTCTCCAGCTCTCTCGTCAGATATCGCCAATACAGCCGACTGCGCAGCTCTCTGCTCAGCTTCTTACCGTCTGTCGCGGTCACCCACATATACAAACGCAAAACTTTAAAATTCGAAAGTTCCTGTAAAACTGTAGTGCAATCGTCAAAGTTGCTGATAAGAATTCGTCTAGAATTGAATATATTAATAGCACAATAGGGCACAGCTGGACAAATTGGCTGCTGTTGATTATCAAAAGCAAAGCCTTCGATTATTTTGTGACTCATTAAAAAAAAATTGCTCTCAGGTGGATTAGTCACTCAATTGAGTATTAAAACAAAGATGATTCGTCATTTAGAGTGCATTCGATGAAAGGTGTTTAGCCTGCAATGGCTGAGCGCAGACTGTGTCTGTGCCCGTGTGTGTGTGTGTGCGTTTGTGAGTAATTTCTCATAGCCGGGTTTGGCCGGCACAACACAAGCATGTGTGCACTTTCCAACACTGGCGCGATAGCACTGCGCTGTTTATCCCCTGCGCACTCTTTTTCATACAACACAAGCTGAGCTGGTTGACGAAAGATTGAAGTAGGAGAGAAAGAGAGAGAGTGAGTGAGAGGGAAAATTGCCCTTTATGCGACTCACACCGCTCGCCGCATATAATAAAATAACTAACCGGCGTTATTTGCTCTTATCAACACACACACAGACACACACATGAAGCACTTCACTCAATAGTTTGATGTGCATATGTGTGCGTTTATTATCTTTGTTTCCTCTGCCAACGAAAAACATTTTTTTTTTATCACAAAAATAATAATAAAACTACGCGCAAGTTTTAAGTCGATTGGAAGTGAAACGAAAGAAATGTATCTTGAAAAACGCAACGACCGCAGTGCCGCGTCATCAGCGTCTACATTTTATATTCGCGCCACGTTTTCGCATTTACTTTATATGTATGACTGTGTGTGTGTGTGTCTGTGTATGTGTGCTTGTGAGTGTGTACAACTTCCTGCTGACTCCGCCGTGCGCCTAACCGCATACTTTATCCTTTGTTTGTGCGTCTGTTGCGCGCCCCATTCATGCTTGTTTTTTTTTTTTTTTCGTCGACAGGGGTGGGGCCCAGGGACACTCCCTTGTGCTTTGTTTTTAGTATATTTTTCGCGCAGTCTGCTTTGCCAACTGTCCAAGATGCAGTATTATCGATAAATATAATCGATATTTATAATTTATCTACCATCGAAAAATTAGCATACGCCAAAAATGATTTGTTTGCACGACAAAAGTCGAAATTTATATAGACATGTTATATAATATAAAATGAGTGCAAAATGTGAAATGAACTTACAATTGTTGAAGAAGAAGAGTCCTTTTTTATATTTTTTAAGCTCCAAGTGGGAAAAAGTTGCAGACATTTTTGATGCCAACAACAACGGTGACAACCTTCGTTTTTGGCCATTTGCTGTATTTGCAATTCGCCGCGTACATACATTCACGAATCTCACTTTCATTTTGTGTTGGCCTCCGATCGAATGTTATGTATGTGACTCTTCTTCTTTTTTTTATATATTATTTTCTTTCTTTGCACTTACACTACGTTCGTATGGCTTAGAGTTTACCTACATATCTACCTGAATCTGTTTGATTCGTTACATTTCCATGATTCATCGAAAAATTTATCGCCAAATAAAGTTATTCGAGTTTGGATCAGCTGCTGTGTGGCATTGCCAGACATTTTTTTTCTTTGTATATGTGTGTGTTGTCAACTTTTGAGCCAAAAGTGCGTTCTTATCAAAACCGTTTTTTTTTTTTTGCGTATTACGCTTCGTTTTTTTAAAATACACGCAAATGGATTGTAGCATAAAACCCGTCTGCTTTATAAGTAACAATTTGTGTGTTTTTTAAATAGTTGCACTTTTGGAAAAACATTAGTTAAAAAGGCTGCGTTTGGCGGCATTTTTTTTAATTTGGCTCGTTATTGTACATTTTTTGTGGTCATTGCCTTGCCTATTATTAGTGTGCATTTCTTTAATTAATTGAGTGGTTTTGATAAATTTATTAGACATTTTTGGCATACCTACAGCTTTGTTCGCGAAACCGGCTTTTTATGGACTGCGCTCTCTCTTTGCGCACTCACCCAGCAGCTACTCACACTGATACACTCAGGCTTTTGCGCTCAATTTGGAAACTTCTGGAAGGTTTTTTTTGTCGTTGTTCTCTTTTCGGCTGGTTTGTCTCTCATTCTGCCGGCAACTGTCATTAACATATTTGCCGCTTGTACCGCAACGACTTAGCAAAAGACTTATTAATAATCATTGTTCTGTTCCTTTGCCAAATTGCTGGCGCTTGGCAACAACGCACAAAAACTGAAAGAGCGAATTTTGCAAACTCTTGTGTCCTGCAAATGTTCATAACATTTTGCGTGGGGTAAGGCAACTCCTCGTTTTGCGTGTTAGTGTTGGCAAACTAGTTTTTGCTCTTTACGATTACAAAATCAAGGCAAACGGTCAGCCGTTCCTTGCTTGTTATTGTTGCTGCTGCTGCTTCTGCTGCTGCTGCAGCGTGTCTCTCATTTTGTTAATGAGTTGGCAGAAGACGTCGTCGTCATATTCATTTCATGGGTGGTGAATGTGGGCAGTGGTGGGTTTTTATTTGCTTACCTCTCTCCCTCTCTCTCTCTCGCTTCCCTATACGGGGCTTGCACGTTTGAGTGGGCTGTTTGCTGATTACAAAATGAATGTATGTATGTGTGTGTGCGTATGTGTGTGTGCGTGTGTGTGTTTTGCCGCCACACACCTCACTGCCTAACACTAGGCTTCTTAGTAAGGATTATTATTAAAAGAAATTGTATGTGCACGCACGGCAACGCAGGATGCATAAATTTTCTAAAATTTATGGCACGTGTGCGTGACCCAAAGCCGGTTATAGGGTATTCAAATGTAATGCATACATATGTAAAAATGATTTTATTTTGTATATTGCAGGTTACAAAGGAGGAGCTGGCCAAATTGATCAGCGGCTTTGATCAGCAAGACCTGCTTACCAGCAGCGGCGTGACATTAGCCGGCCAACGGTACATTTACCTCTCAGGCACAGATCGCGTGGTGCGCGCAAAACTGGGCAGAAACGGAGTGCACTGCATGAAGACGACACAAGGTAGGTGAAAAAAAAAATAAACGGAATGTAGAGTTGCCAACTGACATTTTTGACAGTTTTCAGGGTATATATATTAGTCGTTGATGGGGCACAATTCTTATCAGTTGCGTGCTTCTTAGCTTCTTAATTTCATTAATTATTTGTTTTCCCCTGCCTGTAAGCACAATGTAGGTGCAAAGCATTTAATCCCTAGATAAGTCTTGTGACTTGTGCCAGGAGCCCGTAGCAATAACATTTTGATAAGCATTGAAAAGTTAGCAATTGCGGTATTTTTTCCTTGTTGCAAGTATATACAAATTTATACATATATGCGTTTTGTTTTTTCCTTTTCATCTGTCTGATAAGCAGAGTGCGAGTGATTGCTCGTTACAAAAACAAAGGAAAAAATAACCCAAGAGCAGCAGAGCCAAACATTAATGTATAAAATGCCTAATTTGTTGTTGTTGTTGTTGTTGTTTTTGTGCATTTTTGCCACGTAACCAACGGCAAACGTAATAAGCTGTAAATGATAGGCAATCATTATGCTATGTGCCTGCAGTTTGTTGCTCCATTTTCCCGGTCAACTGGCGGCTCCTTCTGATACACACACACACACACACACACGCACACTCACCCATACACTTGCTCTCAAATAGCTGGCAAAATAAAATGTGGCAGCGTTTCGTTTTTCACTCAATTTTTTTTTTTTTGCTTATTTTCTTTTACACCTTGTGCCTAAAATATGTTTGTTGTTGCTGTGAAAACTCTTGGAAGCAGCTGTCTGTCTAACAGTATGTGTTTGCCAGCTCGTTTATATATATATATATATGTGTGTGTGTGTGTGCCATAAAACTAAATTTGTTTTTGCTGCTTGTTTGCCGACGCTTCGTCAGCGTCGTCGTCGCCGTCGGCGTCGTCTTCCATATTTGCCTAGTTTTCTATATACATACATATATATTTGCGGCAACTGTTGCGCGGCGTCGCTGCTGTCCGCTGCAGCAGCCGCAGAGCTCAAGGTTATTGCCATAATCCATTTCAAGTGCAAATGTTGCACAGAATAAGCCGCAAAAGTAGCGGCAAGCGAGTAGCATATAAATGGAAATAGGCAAGAAATTGGCATAAAATGGCAAACTGGTCTCTCTCTCGCTCTCCCGCTCTCTCGCTTGCTTTGACCTAGCTGACTTGTGTGTGTGTGCGTGTGTGTGTATATGTATGCATGTTGGCGCCTGGGATAAGTCTCTGGACTCTTGCTTTGACTTTATTTGGCATTAAATTTGAGCTCTCCGAGGCTGGCGCTTTGCTGGCACAGCTGATCGCGCACGACTTACAATCGATTAAATTACCAAGCAATTTATTTACCGCAAATTACCCCCACACTGGCCCCTCTACACGGTGTGACCATCGCAGCCTTACATTGTCTGTCTGTCTGTGTGTGTGTGTGTGTTTGTTTGTTTGTTTTTGTATGCAACACTTTGGTAATTAAAAGGCGCGTGTAACAGCGTTTAAACTGAAATACAACTTGATATGCTTGTTTTTAGTACGCTTCAAATGTTTCAAGGCATGCGGCGCGCACTGCTTTTGTGTAATTAAATATGAATTGAAATGTAATATTAGCATTGTGCGCGCTATCAGACAAACAGACACATTAACAGCTTCTTATCGAATTTAGTTATCGATTGACAGAGACACATTGCCTGCCCTCTCTCTCTCTCTTTCTCTCTCTCACACGTGTGGGTGGGTGTTGCCAGCCTGCTGCAGGGCGCTACAAGTGTGTGTTTGTCTATGGGTGTGTGTGTGTGTGTGTGTGTACTCGTGCGTCTGTTTATCTCTATCTCGCTTGCTCGTTCGCTCTTGCTCGTAGACATGACACTTCACTTTTGGTTTATTGACCCCAGTTCAAAAATTTCTTGGAATTTTTGTTGGCTTTGATTTGATTTGCTTGGAGCGTCAGTTAATTGGGTTAACAACAAAAAGAACAACAACAACAACAAGAACAACAATTTGATGCACAATTGATTAATGTAGTAAGAGTATCAAACACTTGACGCGATTCATTTACATTTCAGTAATACAATTTTTGTTGCCGTCTGTTTGGCAGCGTGAAAGACTTGTCATTCAATATTATGTGGCTATCTGTGGCCGGTCTGTCCGGTTTTCACCTGGTCCAGAGTCTCTCTGCCTCTCTGTTTCTTTCTCTGCATCGTTTTATTGAGCGTTTTATTCATAATTTACTTGTTGATGATGTTCTGTAAAATACAGTTAGTTCTTGTTTCTCCATTTGCTGCCGTGCTTTGCTTTCTCTAAACTATTCGTTTCTGTTATATTGTCAACCGGATAAGCGTCTAAAGATGTTTGTGTATGTGTATGTGTGTGTGTGTGTGTAATTATGTTGCCGTGTTAAAATAGCCAAAGAGATTTTTACAAATGATTAAGATTCCATGCTGAGCGTAGAATAGCTGAGTGTTATGCGGCCAGTGTTAATAATACTTTATGCTATCGATAAAATTGGTGTTGAAATAAATTATCGATTGTGGATGGGGCTTCTTTTTAATGCTTTTAATGTGGAAATTGATCAAGTTTAAATATTCTTTTATATTTGTTCTCTTGCAGCCGTCATTGTTTCCATCTACGAGGATCCTGTGCAGCCCCAGCAGGCCGCTTCCGTGGTGGAGAAACTTGGAGATTATCTGATTACTTGCGGGTACTAGAAAATAAAATATAAAACAACAACAATACAACACCATCAACAACAACAACAAACAACAAACACAACAACAACACAGCAACAAATTCGATAAGAAAGCGTAAATGAACTAAATAACTAAAAAAAAAAAAAGAAAAGTAATTATTAATATTTAAATTTATGAGAAATGGCAAGAAACATTTTGAGGTAATTGTGGTCAAATAAATCAGAAACTTGAGCAGAGAAACCAATGTCAAAAAAAGCATAAAACCAACAACAACAACAACAAAGTAATTACCCAAATGACCTACAACAAAATTATAAATTTCTGCATAATTATATTTAAACATTTTTGGTTCATACGATAAAAATAATAATAAAAAAAAAAAAAACAAAAACAAACAAAATCTTAAACTCAACATAAGACAAAAAACGTATTGGAAAGCATTTTGTAAGCAACAAGAAAATTAACAACGCAAAGCAACGCAGGCAAATTTTTGAAAACTTTTTTGTACAGCTGTCTAGTATATATATATATATATATATACCGATCTATAAACACACACATACACAGACTAGTTGGGATTGAGTGAGAGAGGGTGTTGAGAAATAGGAACAGAATATGGAAAAGAGAAAGAGAGATAAGTCGAGAGAGTCAGTCAAGCAGCGAACACACAGGTAATTACCAACCAATATAAATGAATATATATATGTATATATATATAACTATATATATATTTATATATGTAAACTATTTGGAGAACCATGAAGCTCTATTTTTATGTGGCAGGGAAGATACACACATACACCTACAACATCTACAGTGGTAGCATTTTTTATACGAAAGACAAAACTTTGAGAAATGTGTAATATTTAAAAAGAGAAAAACCATAAAAAAGAGCATACATTCTTTTAGCCATATTTGAAATATATGTATGTATATGCTCATCATTGGGAGTTAGGTAAAACAGAAGATTCCAAGACACCAACAACACGCACACATATATATTTCGTTTTCCAAACCGTCTCATCTAGCCATACATATATAGATACACACATACATACATACATACATTCATATAAACGTACATGCATACATATACTTGTACACTTGCGCCATTTGCTCTCTCTCTCTGTTTGCGCTTTTCATGTTTGTAATTTTGCTATATTCATACAAAAAAAAAAAACAAAAAAAAAAACGAACGCTAAAAACGTACATACATATTTATCGATAAACGGCAATTACAATCCGAACGCTGTGCAACACTGTCCGTCTCCTGCCAGTCCGCCTGCATGCCTGGTTTATGTGCCAGCGCGTTTAGAGGAAAATTCATTGCTGAATCTAAATTAACAACAAACAGAATTCGGTAATAAATTGCCATTAACAACACATACATTTACATACAAGACGACCCGTCAAATGCATGCAAATAATAAACGAAACAAAAAAAAAAAAATAAATAAAAATTTAAACTACTTACTACCAAGCATACATAAATAAATGGCTTTTTATGTTAGTTAAACAAAAGTCTTTTTTCCAACATTTTCCCCTATCATTTTTACGTAAAGAAAGCGTCGAAAGACAAACAAAATTCATAAAAAAGAAAAACAACAAAAACAAAAACAATGCATTAATATAAATATAAAAAGGAAATGAAAAACATATATAATACGATACTTTAATACTATTGAAATAAAAAACGGAGCAAGGCAAAAATCCTGCTCATAAAAATGGTATACAAAGGCTCTTTTTTCTTGTTTCCACTGGGCACTTTTCCAGTGTTGTTAAAGCTGTCGATTCCAAATCGATAGATTAATAAACTTGGTTATCGATCTATCGATCTAACGTACATTTCGCTTGGGCTCGCTGCACAATTGCATAAAATACTTTTAGCTATATAAAAATTCATAAGTTCGTTGTCTTTTAATTAAATGGGGCCTTCATGGAAAATAAGTCAACGACATATTTTTTTTTATCTATATTTTTATGGCTGACGCAATCGCACAATTATTTCATAAATAATGTGCAAAATTTGAATATTTTCCACGCAGCTGCGGTTCTCTGTTCTCTTCAGCAAATGTCATTTTCGGCATATTTCATTTTTTCTTATTTTTTGACTTGGCCCGTCGCAACATTGACCCAAAAATACAAATTCATACGCAGCGTGAAAATCTTCGCACATCTTTGGATGATGAGTTCCAACACATGTGCTTGACACTTTCGCTTTTGAATCGAGTTTCTTTTTTATTTGGTGAAAATCAGCATTGGCTATTTATCGGTTGCACAATTAATCACAGCATATTATTATGATGATGATTATTGTTGTTTGTAATAAAACTGACTGGGCCTGGTTTTTGCGCCGCACACTCTTCTCCCCCTTTGAACAATTTATGGCTCGTCTGTGTGTTGAATACCCTTGCAAAGAGTTAACAGCTTAGTCATAGATGTTGAAAGCTATGAAAACTTATTCGACTTCTACATAATATAGGCATAGTATATATAAATATGGGTCTGGTCTTTGCGCCGCACACTCTTCTCCCCCTTTACAATTTATGGCTCGTCTGTGTGTTGAATACCCTTGCAGAGTATTTCAATTTAGTCATAGAAGAGAAGTAGACGTCGTTCAAAAAGTATGAGTTTTAATTGAGTTCTACCTTTTATAGGAAGCATCTGTCCACTTTGTTATTAATATGTCCTCATATTTCTTCTATTCCTCTCACTTAGTTGCAATAGCATAGACCTTTTGTTTGTAAGAGTATCAAAACTTCGGCATGCCGTAGAGTGTAACTTTTTGTTTTTATTCCTAGCTCTAACGGCATCATATATAAATTGTTTGGCTGCGGGGAAGCTAGAAATCAGCACACATTAATTCATTTAATAAAATATGCAAATTTTTCAAAGGCATGTGTAATTTTTTACGACTTGGGATGCCTCAATAAAAACAAAGCTGTTGGCCTTGCATTTTTTGTTTAGAATTTGAATTGGCAAATTATCAACCAGTGTTGGGCAGCACATAAAGAAAACATTACCTATCGATTAACTATCGATAACACTCGATTATAAAAACAATTGACATTTTATAAATTTTGAATAGGTTTTTTAGAGAAATAACACTCGATTATAAAAGCAATTGACATTTTTTAAAATTTTGAATAGGTTTTTGACAGAAATACTACATTTACATCTGCATTTTACCTAAATCTGGGGTATATTCATTTAGAATCCGGTCTGTCCCTGTACACGGCGTAATTGCTCGAACGCAATCCAAAATATAATCGACCAGGGTCCAATGCGCAACCAGCAGGGCAAAAAACCCTTATACATGGCAAAGAAGCCCTCCTGTGTAATCAGCTTGTGGTAACAGTCGAATGCGTTCTTGTAGTGTAGGCCTTGGCCCTCGTCATTGTACGGCTGGTTTATGATGCGCGACTTGACCACATCGGCGGGTGTGCTCAGTATGCTGGCTGCCAAGCCGGCGGACACTGATGCCAGGAACTGTAAAACGCGTCCATCTTCCAAGTGCAGCAAGGCAATTAAGTGGCGCTTGCTAAGATCATAGCAGGCCGTGTCGCCTGAGCGATAAATGTGATTCAAAATGTATGCATTCTTGCAGTTTTAGTTGCGGGCGAATCGCAATTGCTTACCGGCTGTCATGAGCGTGGCCCGCAGACAGCTTGGCCCCACGCCCTTCCACAAGGTCTTCAGACCACCCTGGGCATAGATGGACTCCAGCGCCTGCTTCACATTGCTAACCCGCACTGGATAGCCGAGCGAGCGCTGTCTGCCCTCCATTTGCATGCGTATCTTGACTATGTCCAGCGGATTGGCAATTGCCTGGCACATGCAGCCGGCCAGGCAGCCGGCAAGAAAGCCACGCATCATGGACAGCACCTCCTTGCCATTTTCATCCACATAGATCAACTGGTGACGCACATAGTCGTAGGCTACGACACGGGGAGCATTGAACAGCAGGTTACGGATCACCATTGCCGACAGGCCACCGTAGGTGCCACGAAATCCCTCCTCACGCATCATTCCAAACAGTGTGCCGAACATGCCACGTTTGGGTTTGCTGGCGGCTAACTTATCCGCTGCCTCGCCCTGCAAATGTAAACGCGTCTTGGTCACGTCCAGCGGGTAGGAAAAGAGCTCGGCAATGGTGGCCCCAACGAAGGTATTGATGTACACCAGCAGGAGCTGGTGGGACTGCGTGGCCTGTTCGAACGATTCCGGCCACGATTGTCTGTTTGGGTAATCTTGAAATACATCTTTTTTATTCATAACAAGAATTTGATAACGGAAACAAATGAAACAAGTAAGAGGTTCTAGTCGGGAGCTCCCGACTAGGGGATACCCTGAACCCTCTTCTTCCAACATCAAATGCATATATATATTCTATTTTAGAAGCTATATGTCAAGTTTGGTGACTCTAGCTCTTATTATTTACCAAAATTGCCCAAAAAACAGGATATCGATATCGATTTTTATCGACTGCTTGGAAACGGAGTAAGTTATCGATTATCGGAAACAAACTCGATCTGCACGGGAACTAAGAGCACCTACATCTAAATATTTCAAGTCTCTAGCTCTTATAGGTTCTAAGATCCTTGCGTTCATACATACGGACGGACGGACGGACGGACGGACGGACGGACGGACGGACGGACATGGCTAGATCGACTCGGCTATTGATGCTGATCAAGAATATATATACTTTATGCGGTCGGAGATGCTTCCTTCTGCCTGTTACATACATTTGGATTTTGCACAAATACAATATACCCTTGTACCCATTTTTAATGGGTTCAGGGTATAAAAACAAAAAACAAAACGACCAAAAAAAACATAATTAAAAAAACAAGTAATTTTATTTGACAGGGTAAAATGTAGACATGACTACTAAATCCGTTGCAGCCGAATAAAAATATATTCACGGACATTTTGCTGGCATTCAAAAGCCAGTCTGACCCTCCCATACACGTAATTGTTCGACGGACAACCAAAACAACACCGACCAGGGCCCCAATCTCAGCCAGCAGGGTATGAGGCCCTTGTACAAATTAAGAAAACCCTCGTCTCTCAACAGTTTGACGAGACAATCCACGGAGTTTTTATAGTATACACCCTTGCCGTTTTCATCTATCGGCTGATTCATCACTCGTGACTTAATCACATCCGCCGGATTGCTAAGCACACTGGCCACCAGTCCGGCGACCATTGATGATGCGAAACGCAGCGGTATCCCCTCCTCCATGCCTAAATATTTCTTTAAGTTACGCTTGCATAGATCATAGGCACCCACATCGCCGGCGGTCATTAGGCAGGCGCGTGTACAGCTTGGTCCGACACCACGCCACATGCCCACCACGCCCGACTTTCTATAGATTTCAGCTAGATCGCTTACGAAGTTTGTGGTGCGCGGCTCCATGCCCATTAGTAGACGCCTGCCCTCCATTTGCATGCGCACCTTGACAATGTCAAAGGGATTGGCCAGCGCCTGGGCAATGCAGCCGGCGGCGCTGCCGCACAGAAATGCATGATGTATCTTGATTGACTGGACATTTTGGGCATCTTCGTAAATGAAACTACGCCGGAATACATCGTAGAGCATAACGCGCAATGAATTGAATATGAAATTACGAACGACCATGGCCGAGAAGCCGGAATAAAGATTTTTTGGTCCCTCCTCAACCCAAATGCCGTAGAGAGTCCTGAACATGTTACGCGGCTTGCTGCCCGTCCTTTTCGCCTCCTCGCCATGCACCTGCATACGGGTCTTGCTCACGTCCAGTGAATACATGCATGCCTCCGCAAAGTTGGCGCCAATGAATGTATTGACATACAACTGCAACAGATTTCTCACCGAGAGCTGTTCCTGGTTGTCCACACTGCGTATTGCCGCCTTATCGTATAGTGGCTTCAGGTGCCAATAGTTGTTCTCATCCCTATCCATAACTCAGAATTTTGTCTTTTTTTTTTTTTTACCTGGTTTACTATCTAGTGTACAATAACAATTTCTAATACAACATTGTTTGGTTTGATCGTAATTGTGCTTGTAACATAAATATCAGAAACAGCTTGATTCGGCCTTAATAACCCGCATCGCCATGAAGACTACGGATCTGCTCAAAGGATAGCCAAAATATTAACGCCCAGGGTCCCACGCGCAGCCAATACGGCAGAAAGCCCTTGTACATGGCCAAGAAGCCTTCCTGCTGCACCAGCTTCGTGAAACAGTTCATGGTGCCTCTATAGTGCAGGCCACGGCCCGCCTTATCCACTGGCTGGTTCATCATACGCGACTTGACCACATCTGCGGGCGTGCTAAGCACTGCTCCCGCCAATCCAGCTATCATTGCGCCCAGAAACTGTATCAATAGATTATCGGGCATATTCAAAATATCCATCAGTTGGCGCTTACTTAGATCATAAAAACTAACGTCGCCTGAGAAAGCAAAAGGGGGCAAAGGAGATAAAAGCATCAAAAAATATTCTGCAATTTCTGCTAGTCGACTTTGGGGAATTATTGGCAAAATGGGCAATACATATTTTCGGTTTGATTTTTCCAATAACTTTATATACTTAACGCAATTTTTTTTTTATTAAAGAATATATATTATTTTTTATTTAACAGCTAATACTTATAGAAGTCTAGAATATTTTCTTAACCATCATTAAACTCTTTATACATATATTTTTTTAATTTATTTTTTTATATATATTTTTTTTATGTATATATTTATACAAATGCATAAAAGAAGTATATTCTACATTTTCAGATATTAAATTTTTGGAAATATTTTCTCTAATATATTATCTAATAGGTATGCATTTTCTGGCAATATATTATTATATACAACTGCTAAGAGTTTTTTTTTAATTATTGAAAAATCTTTTTAGATATATATTTAATTTTAAGCAAATAACCTTAGAAAATATATTCGTATATTACGAAAAATATAATAAATTAGCTAATAAAAAAAAATAAATAAAATACTTTTTTTTTTTAGTTTGTAATATTATATTATTCAATTAAATATATTACAAAAAAATATAAAAAATATATAAATATATATATATATTTTTTTATTTATATCTTTCTTAAACAATCTAACTAACTAGAGTAAGAATTTTAACAACATAAATGGGTATATATATATATTTTACTCTGCACGGTATTATAAAATATGTATGTATACAAAATAAGTACTATATATATTACTGATAAATAGCCAAGTTCGTTGCTTCTTTTAAAACGAATGTCTCAGATAGATGGTGAGCTATATTAATAATTCTCAAAATCGGACGCATTTCACAACATGTAAGCATATATTCTTTTGTATGCAAACAATGTATGACTTTTAAGATATCTCAACGACAATACTTTAGTCAAAAATATATATATAGGTAGATGTAGATACTGTAATCTAGCTTGTAATACCCACTAATATAAATTTTGCATATAACCTCAACTTGCATTGTAAAATATTTCTAACAACAACAAATATGATCTGGACTTGCTCGATCCATGGACCGTAAATAGTTAGGGGCATATGCTAGGCGATAAAATAATCTCTACTCTAAGGGTCTCTTACCTAACGTGACGAGGCCGGAACGCCAAGCATTTGGCACCGTGCCCTTCCACAGGGCTACAATCCCGCCCGCTTTGTAGATGGATGTGAGTGCCTGGTATACATTGTGTATTCTCGGAGGTTCACCCATTAAAAGTCGTTTGCTCTCCATTTGCATTTGCACCTTGATCAGATCGGTGGGCGAGGTTAAAAGAGTGGCGCCAGCACCGGCCACAATGCCACAGATGGCACCACGCAAAAATGTCAATTTCTGCTTGCCATCCTGGTCAAGGATCAAAGCCTCGCGCAGCGTATCGTACAAATACATTTTGAGGCCCGTATAGATCGCGTGGCGCAACAACATGGCCGAAATGCCGCCATAGAGCTTATGCAAGCCCTCCTCCCGGATAATGGCCCGAGCAGTGCCAAACATGCCGCTATATTTGATATTGGAGTAGGTTTTGCTTGCGATCTCGCCCTGAATCTGCATGCGAGTCTTCAGCACATCCAAGGGATAGCAGAACATTTCGGCGCAGCACGCCGACAGCACGGAGCTCGCATAGAGTTCCACAAAGGGTGTTTTCCTATTCGTGGACAGATAATACAATCTGGAACGCTGCGCTGTCAGCAGCTCCTTCTCCGTTGTCTCGAGCTCAACGAGCGAATCCATTGAAAATTTTGAATATGTATATATGCATATAATTAAAATGCATTAAATAATGTGTTTACCCTAAATTTTGGTAAGCTTGGAAATAATTTCCAAGCTCTGCAGAATTAAAAAAAATAACATATTTATTTATTTTTTTGTAATGTGTGCGAATGTCATTTAGATTGTCAAGTTTAATTTAAAAATAGGCCTAATCTCAATCTTAGCATGCCCTTTGCCCAACATCAAATCATTCCAATTAACTGATTGAATTGCCTAAAATCCATATTCAATTTTATACCCATGTCTACATTTATATATATTCACTTTTTTTTTTGGTAATTCGAGAGTTTGTTGAACTGCAGCACGCGCTTAAAAGTTGCCCAGATCGGCTAAAATACAAGTTAATGAACGTAAATACGAAGTCCTAGAGTAATTTTTAGGCTATGCCAACGTTTGAATGCTCTGCAATTCACATTAAGCACGATATATTGAAATTATTAAAAAACATATTTTAGTTACATTTTTGTATGCCTTTATACTCTCCAGATTTTAAGTAGAATTTTATATAGTTAAACTTTAATTTTAATTTCAATAAATATGTTTTATATATTAATTAATGTATGTTTTATGCATTAATATTGAATTATTTAAATATTATAAATTATTATTAAGCTATTTAGGTGACGTTTTTATTGAATTATGTTAGCTACAATAATATTTATTTTATACAAACAAATTTTTAATTTAAGTTAAGCTCTTTTTAACCCGCTTTTGGATCATAAAATATCATTAGAGCATTTGAGATTCCACTGTAACAAGTTTGAATGAATACTAAATTTGTAGCTGACGCTCGAAATCGGTATAACCTACCTTGTCAATTCATATTGAACCCTCTGGCACAGGTTGGGGCATTCTAGAATTTCAAGTGAAAGACACTCCGATTACCAGAGCAGCGCCAAAGGCTAAGCCATAAACGGAGCAAGTGAACCAAGAAGTGCTGCACGGATTGCGCAAGATTACACAGAATTCTGTGGGTGAGTCGTGGGAGTTTCGTGTTCCCATCCAGAGGGGATCTAGTCTGGTACTTCTCTCTCTCTGACGATTGCCACATTTCCAGCTGCAACGGAAGTTAGTAAACGGAAGCAATGCCTCGGCCTGGCCCAGGAGGATCAGCGAGAACAGCAGCTAGAGGATTCCTAGAAGATCCTTATTTGAGGCGCAGCAATGAGGAAGGGACCTGCATGACGTCATATCAGAATCAAGCGACAGCTGATGAGTCGCATAAGGCACAAGCAGCTGCCCGGAAGTCAGCCTGGGGTTCTTCCCATAGACAGTTAAACAATTTCTAATGATATTAATAAATATTTCTATATTTAAATTGCAACTAACTCTAACAATCATTCTTTTAGTTTTTCCCTTTTGCTTAATTCTATTACGAAAAATTCCCACTTTGATTAAAAGCACTTGACACTGATAGAATTATTAACGGTGCCTCTGCTAGTTGGTTCATATCTATAAAATGCCCAACAATTAAAAAGCCAGGTAAAACTGCTTTAGTTGGTATTGCCCGGCCACAAAATACCCTGTACCCGAACTGCTTTGACAATCATTTCAAGTTTCCTTCATTTATACAGAAGACCATTAAAACTATTATACTCTTTTTATAGGATTTTTAAAATTTCCCTTAAGCTCTTGTTTGTATACATGTTCGCAATAGAAAAATGTGTTATATGCATGGTTTAAAGATTATTACGGCAAAATTTGACGAATTACGTTCTAGCAAAGAGCTTTAGTTATACGTTATATGTGTACATACTGCAGGCTGCAGCTTGGTGCTATATATATTATGTGTACATATGTAGCGTTCGCGCTAATGGCGGCGATGCTTTTGATCCCGTTACTTTGAAAGCGCATCAAGAGGAGAGCGAGAGTAATTGGTGTGAGCGCAGAGTTGAGCCTAGACGAATTAGCGTAGGCGCGAGCTTAATGAGATAAATTAGTTTGTGCGCGTCTGCCCTGTTGATCGGCCGTAGTCTGTGCGCGTGTGTAGTTGTGTGTGTGTGTGTGTTTTTTTTTTTTTAATAAAGTAAAATTATCTACATACCTATCTTAAAACGCGATTCGCTTGTGCTGTGTGTGTTATACCTCAATTTGTCAAGTATCCACATATTCTCCAGCTGTTGTGGTATGTACCTTCGCATATTAAACCATCTTTAAAATGTAAAAACGTACATACAAACATACATGCATAAAATTTTTTTCTCGTTGAGCTTTTTCACGTACATATGTGTGTATGTACATATATCAAAATGGCGCGATACTTGCACTTGATTTTATTTGCTTGCAAATATTGAAGAATGCTGAGATAAAGGGAGAGAGTGAAAGGGACAGTTATCTGAAGCGATTCTTGAACAAGTAAAATTGCTCAGGCCAAGAGTGCCCGACAGATAGATAGCCTGTAATCATCTGCTTGTTCTGCTTGTTACATACATTTGAACAAAACGTTTATACACTTTATAAGCCAGTCACAATGGGTATAAATGGTAGAAATAACACGGGCGATAAGGTAGATATGGCAAATTAAAGAGAACGAAGAAGTTGATGACGATGACATTGCACGCTAGAGCTACCGCGCCCAAAACTGCGTATTGTGAGGGGAAAGGTGGTAGGGCGGCTGTGGGGTGGTTGTATAAACTGCTTATTGAAAATAATGATGATTAGGATCTGTTCGTGTGTGTGTGTGTGTGGGACGTGTGCTAGTGTGTGCCAACACATTTTGTGCTGCCGTGCAACGACACACGCAGGCTACCCTCAAAAGCCGGCACGACCTCAATATGGGTGCGGTTCCCAGCCAGCTAGGGGAGTTGGCCATATAGCCAGCCACTTTGTCTATGCCGCCACCGACTCACTCGCCAAATGAGTAAATGAGTGAGTAAGTGGCGCTGTCAGTCAGTCAGAAACAACAACAACAACAACAAGCTATTCGAGCACGCGCCCATACATCTTACAACTATACATTATGCGAAACTGCCTCTTCCTGCTGCCTTCCGCTCTCCCTCTCTCGATCTCTCGCTCTCTCGCTCTCTCTCGCTCTCTTCCCCTTCCCTGTCCCGTTGAAGTGTGCTTAGCACTTTTGTTAAATGAAAGCGACGTTTGTTAGTTGCGCAGTAGGGAGGGGGGTGGGGCGACAGGCCCAGCAAAGGGGGAACTGGGTAATTTAAAATTCCCAACACACGCACGAATTATATGGCTCAGTAATTGCTGGCAGGGGTTTTACTTACGCCGGCTGCTGTGCCAGGTCAGCTTCTGTTGAACTGTTATACACTGCCACGAAATCCAATACGCTTTGACCAACTGACCAATTTATCAAACAACTTTAACTAATGCTCAACAGTATAACACATACAAATACAACAACAGGTATACACATACAGGGCATATTGCCATTTACACTTAAAGGTTGTGTTGACTGGACGGTAATTTGAGAGTTTGTTGAACTGCAGCACGCGAAATTGAAGTCCGCTAAAAAGTTGCTCCGATCAGCTGAAAATAAAAATTATATGCTCAGAGTTTAATGAAAGAACAAAAATACGTTGTAGTGATTTATAGATTATGCCAACGTCTGAATGTTCTTCAAATGAAATTAAATAATATTAAGTATACTAATAAAATTATTATAAAATTACTGCGTTTATTCTAGGCATAGAAATTGGAGAGATTTTCAAATTGTAAGACCTTTTTTTTGCCAAAATTATGATTACGTTTGGGTTTTCTTTATGATTATGCTGAAGAGCATGATTTTAATATTTGATTCCCATTATGATTACAAGGAAATTGAATCATACATAAAAAGACAATTTTTTTGGTAAATTTCGAGTTGACGCTTTAAATCGGTATGCCCCACCTTGTCAAGGGTAGTCAATTCATATTGAACCCTCTGGTACAGGTTGGGGCATTATAGATGGTTATAAAGGTTTTTATTCAGTGCTACGAATTTCAAGTGAAAGACACTCCGATTACCAGAGCAGCGCCAAAGGCTAAGCCATAAACGGAGCAAGTGAACCAAGAAGTGCTGCACGGATTGCGCAAGATTACACAGAATTCTGTGGGTGAGTCGTGGGAGTTTCATGTTCCCATCCAGAGGGGATCTAGTCTGGTACTTCTCTCTCTCTGACGATTGCCACATTTGCAGCGTATAAAAGCACCGCAGCCAGCTGCAACGGAAGTTAGTAAACGGAAGCAATGGTCAATTATTCACAGCATTTGAGGCTGCTGCTGCTGCTGTGCCCGCTGGCACTCGGCCTGGCCCAGGAGGAGCAGCATGAGCAGCAGCTGGAGGCGCTGCATCGCAGCAAGCGCACGTTGACGACAATTTGTGTGGAGATCAAGCCGAGTGGTCCCCAGGAAGAGCCGTATTTTATGTGCAAGGGCACCGATTTCTCACGTGGCGGCGGTCAAGCTCAGCCGGCAGCAGAAGAGCAGCCGCAACCCATCCAAAATTATCCGCAGCCAGAGGCACAGCCGATGCCCATGAATGGCCAATATGCTCAGGCGCCGTTTCCATCGTTTCCCAGCTTTGGCGCTGGGTTTTTTCCGATCATGTCCAACTATGAAGAAGCAACGCCCAAGGCTACGCCAACGTCGTCATATCAGAATCAGTCGCCAGCTGGTGAATCCCACGCCGCCGCACACTTTGGAACCGCTCCTGCTACCTTTGCAGCTGGGCCTGCTCCGCAATCATATGGCATGCCAGCAGTTTCTTACTCAGCTGCAGGCGGCGCAGCAGCAGCTGCACGCGGAACTGCAGCAGGCTCAGGCCCAGCGACCACGCCCAATTCATATGCTGCTGCAGCGCCTACGAAATCGCCGCCAGCTGCACAAGCAGCGCCTCAACCAAAATCGCAGCCTGCGAGCAGCCAAGCGAGCAATGGCAATCCCTATGATGCGTTAGTGAGCAGTCAACGTCATCGTACCGCCATGGATCAGGATGTGCTGAACGTGCCTGATGTGGGCTTTCGGCAGGAGGAGCTCAATTTGCAGTACAGACTACCCGAGCCCATGGTGGGCGCTGCTCCGCCCATGATGTGGATGCCACTGGCGCAAACACAGCTGCAGCAGCCGACAGCAGCAGCTCAGCTGCCTCCATATTACGATGATCCGGTGATGCGCACCTTCTATGCCAGCCTGGAGCCCAATGAGCCACAAGTGGCTCAGGCGGTGCCCATGCAGCAGGCAGCTCCCATGGAGCCGCTAGTGGCTCAAGTGGCGCCACCATCCCGACCAGCTTCGGGCTATATGCCCATGTATGGACAGACAGCACCAGCTGCTGCAGCAGCACCGCCTACTCCGCCGCCAAGTCAGCCCGCTTACGATGCCAATCCGAAGTCCAGTTCGGGTCAGGGCTACGCGCCAGCGCCAGGCTCACCTGTGGATGGCAATGCCTGCAACTCTTGTACTCGTCCCTGCTCTGCGCCCTTGGAGTCCACTTCGAACTACAATACACCCGCCCATTGTCCAAGCTTTCAGCCCGTAATTATAGCAATGCCCTGCTATGGACAGCAACAGCCTACACATTACTTGGCTGTGCCTGGCTCAGGGGCATCGTCGCCGCCAGCGCTGGCACGTGAGTCCATGGTGGGCAGTTCTTTTGGAGGACCATTTAGCCTGGCTGCACAAATGGGTTCACCCTTTGGCAATCACTTTGGCATGACATCGCCTCAGGTGGGTTCGGCCTTTGGAATGGGACCGCAGGCTGGCTCGGCTTATGGCATGTCAGCTCCTCAGCTTGGCTCAAACTTTGGCATGGCTCCACAAGTGGGTGCTCCTTTTGGCTTGGCGCCGGTGCTGAATCCCTTTGGACCCTTCGGCAGTCTGAATCCATTTAATCCTTTTAATAGAATACTGGGCGCTGCCGCACCAACGACCCAACAGCCCAGGCTGCGTCTGTTCGGCGCACCCGAGGAGAGCACAACAGCCACATTACAGGCAGCTCCACAATATCAACAAGCGCCGCCCAAGACCTTCACCCTGAACTTTTCCAGCAGCACATTAGCACCAGCTTCCAAAGTTAGCTCGGAACCAGCTGCGGCAGTCGTTGGCATCGCCCGTGATCCGGACGACGGCCAAAAGGAAGATGACGACGATGACCAAGATGATGACGAGGATGGATCACACGAAGTCACTGATGCGCCGCACACGGCTGGCACAACTGAAGACGTTGCTTCTACTCTAGACGCCGAAGTCTCCAAATCTCTGGAGTCCAAGGATCTGACGGTCGAGCAGCTACTCAAAAAGGGGGAGGATAAACTGAAAAACGAAAACAAGCGCAAGCGCCACAATTCACGCAACAGCAACAGTAATTCCCAAAAGCGCAAATATCTGCAGCGCTTGTAGATCTTAACTAGATAAGTTTTTGCTCTATGAATGAACTAACTATCAATAAAACTAATTAGTTGTTTACTAAAGAAAAGAAAACTGTGCATTTTCGGACCTGGAGTGGGCAAAATAACCGCTCGGTCCGGTTCTTATTTCATATATTGATCAATTTCAGATACTTTTTTAAATATTTGCTTTGAATGTGTTTGCTGCTCTTATTGAAATCTGCCTTTTGATTGTCTTTGAATTAACATTTGATTTGACTGGATTTAGATAGATAAAGAACGACCCGAGTCATCGGACTCATCAATATGGTTGTTGGATGGACCATTAGATATACCAAAGGGTATTCCAATTTCTGCATCCAAGACTTTGTCTTATGCATTTGATATTCGACTTAACTTAGGTTCTGTACGACTTGATATAAGATATAAATGCTTTGCCTAAAATGCCTCAAGAATATCAAGCTATCTTTGTTTTCAAGCAATTGTTGGGCTCTATAGATTGAAAGCTAGCCTTAACTATGAATTTATGGCAGATGAGAAAATAATTATTAAATTTACTGCATGCTGTTGGCTTCAAATGTTTAATACATAGATTTCTTCAATTAGCAGGGCATTCAATTTATTCAGTCTGTACGACTCATATAGTTTTTTCTTACCCTTTACCCATTAAAATTGTGTAAATGGGGCATATTGGCCCAGTGCATGGGCATGCAACAGACAGCGAAAACCGTTCCCAAAACTATTAGATTTATGCATATTTGATATGCATGAAAATTAGATGCAATTTTTTCTATTGTTTGTCTGGATAGCTCTTACTCCGAATTTGAGGCTTCTAGACATATTAGACTCTTCTATGCCCAGCTGGAGACTTCTCTTATGTTAGACTGTCTCCCTATCAGAGATCATTAGAGCTAGAGGCTTAAAATTTTGAGTCAAAACCGTCTCATTGCTAATACAAAATAATGAAAAGTCAAGGTTCTCTTTTAAGTAGCCACCTCGTATATACTTCAATCAGCTACAGGGTGTTTTCTAGTTGGGCAATTGCTTGCGTCTTTGTGCTCAATCGGACTCTGCCAACTCCATGGCATATTTGACGCCCAGTTTATTAGCGATGAATAAGCCAATGGCCACTTAAGGAAGTGTTTTATATAAATACTTGTGTACATATTCAGTTTCTTTATATACATATATATATATATTTTTTTGTACACATTTTCCTTGATGTACTTCCGTTTATTTTTTTTTTGTTTCCCACTGGCGCACACGTCTTTATGGCAGCTACGCTTCACGGATCAAACAGGAACCTATTTACTCGATACGTACAGCTCGGTTTGGCTCAGCTCTTCGCTGCAATCTGCTGATTGGTCATGTTGGGCACGTAACACAATTTAAATAAATGAAAACAAAACTGAAGATAAATAACATAAAGCAATTTAGGCGTAGAGTCAATGTACTCGGCCAATTGTCCAAGCACTCTGATTGAGTAAGCGCTGGCCAGAATGGGCGCAGCTGTTTGCGATTGGATTTCTATTAACCGGGTTAGAACACTCGCTTGCGAAATCCAAGACAAAGCCAAAGCTACTTCATAAAATAATTAAAGAATTGCCGTTCAAGGTAGATACTGTTATGCTCTTTGATCTGCATAAGATTTAATCAATTAAATTTTATGACAATTTTTTGTTAAAATAATCAACAGAGCTATAATACATTTATTTTATTAATGTGTCTATTCTTTAAAAAAAATCATGCTTATATTTATTTCTTAAGTATAAATGTATTTACTAGAATAATCTAGTTGAGCCTTAAAAACAGGTTAGTGAAATGGATGAGCTTAGTTAGAAAGATTGATTTTTGGGGATTTTCTGGAAGCCTGCCTTGCTTTCCATCTGCCGAAGAAATTATGTGGTATGCTGTGACAAATGGTCTTAGTAGGAATATACTCTTATAGTGTTAGCTAAACTATGTGCTAGCTGGTTAAAATTCTCCTGGAGTACTTTAATTGACCCCGAGCAAAGCATATTCAGAGCTTGGTTGGCCTACTTCCGTGCGTATCGAACATTGTGGCCAAATGAGAGTGCATTAAACTGGCAGGGTATTTAAGTGCAAGGCTTGCAGTTTTTTAGGCAACTTTGGACAGTGATTGCTCGATGCAATTGGAGCTCGTCGAATAGTTGCAATTGAGTATTCGCGACGCGAGGTTAAAGTTACAAACGTCAACGCAAAATGCACAATTCCTGGAGCTGCTTGATGGCGGCATTGCTCTGCGTCTGCATCGCATGGCAGGCTGGATGCACGCAGGCACGGCAGCCTGATGGCATGGTGGGCATGTCCAATAGCATTGCAGCACCTGGACAGCCATTGTATTATCTTATGGCCGATGCCGGTTCGACGGTGGGTCCCAATGATGAGCTCAAGCGCACGAATCGTTCGCTTATGAAGTGGTGGGAGGATTTGTTTGGGCCGAGCAATTGCTGCAACAACAACAATTTGCTTAACAACAACAACAATTTTCCTAACAACAACAACTACAACAACAATTGGCTGTACAACAATAACTTGGCGCCAGCCATTCCAGCCATCAACAACAATAACTGCAATGGATTGCAACTGCAGTCTTTGGATCCCTTCAAGCAAATGAAGCTGTTCAAGAAGCTGCCCGATCTGTGGGGCAATAACTTTGCGGGTCCTTGTGCTGGCCAGTGCGGTGGTGGTGTTCAGCTGCTGCCGCAACCGGTCAACAACTATGCGGCACCACCAAGTCCCGGTCCAGGCTATGGCGGTGAAGGCTACGCACCACCGCAGCCTCAACCAGCCGTGCCAACGGCTCCGGTCGACTACAATCCGGCGCCGGCGCCGCCTAGCAGCGGCTATGAGACACCAAATCCCAGCTACGACGGTCCCGGCGATGGAGATGCCGGCTATGTAGAACCTACAGCACCGCCATCCGTAGACTATGAGGCGCCAGCGCCTGCACCGCCTGCCGCCAGCTATGAAACACCAGACACGCCCGAACCCACCTATGATACTGTTCCGTCACCCGCGCCCGAGAGCTACAGCAAAGTGGAGGAATATGCGCAGCCGGCCAAGAGCTATACACAGCCACCGCAAATTGTCTATCAGCCCATCATTTATCTGTCAGCCGCGCCCGCCGTCAGGCAGGAGCTGGAGACCAAGCTGAAGCAGCCGGAACAAAGCTATGAGACCCAGACTGAGGCACCAGCACCGCCGACTTATGAGCCACCAGCTCCGGAACCAGCACCAGCACCAATTGAATTGCCTGCATATGCCGCGCCCCCAGCGACAGCTCCAGCTGCACCTTGTAATGTGCCCGCTTGTGCGGGCTATTTGCCCCTTTTGGGCGTGCCCTTCTACAGCTATCCCACGGCTCAAGCACCAGCCCCGGCACAAGTCTATGCGGCACCACCAGCCCCGGCACCAGTCTATGCAGCACCACCGGCACCCCAGCCGGCGCCGGTCTATGCAGCACCGCCGGCCGCACCACCAGCGCCAACCTATGCCTCATCCTCTTGCCGGACACCCATTAGATTGTCGTTAATTGATCAACCCTATCGCGTGGCCCCCGAACTCTTCCAGGAGTATAACTATCGCTTGGCCCTGGCCGAACAGAATAGATTATAGTAGATGGAAATCCAATGATCTTTAAGACTAAACTGTAAATAAAATGTATCTAATTTGGGCTGTCAGCTTTTTAATTACCAAGGGATTACTACTTTATTCAATGGAATATCTAAAGATATTCAAGATAAAAGAAACGTGGAGAATATGTGAGAAGTTATGGATATGAATGGGGTATGATATTATTTAGATTTTGCTCATATATCAGGAGCATATCAAAAATAGAAATCTATGTTTGGTTTCATTTTTTTTAAACACAATGTGCAATCGTTCAAAGAAGCCATATCCAATAAATAAAGGTATATATTCCTGAGCAGTATCAACAGCCGAGTCAATATATTTTTGCCCGTCTGTTTATTTCCTCTCAGTCTGAAGTGGAGCAAGCTCATATGTCTGGATCGGCTGGATCGAACTATGAAACAGTTTCTTTTTTAAGATACTTTGACCAAACCCAGCATTAATCAGATTTCCTGTTTTTCTATATATGTGCAATACTTTATCTATACCGAAGTATTATATCATATAACTGCCATAGGAATAATCGGTCGAAGATAAGCGGATTTATTTCTTAAGATATCTCAACTTTATTAAATTGGCGAATAACGAGTCCTTCCATGCTGCTTAGCAACATGGGACTACTTACTATATAATATAGCTCTATAAAGTATTGGTTCAAGATTAGTTGGGATTAAATTTTATAGATATTTTGCCGAAACTAGCAGTTACGAGCTTCACAAATCTCTCAGAAATCTATCTTTGACCAGAGTAGTTAATCTTCGGCTTGCCGTAGATAGCCGTTCTTTCTTGTTACAACTCTCCTAGCAATATAATCTTTGGTGTTATCTGGTTTATCCTTTCCTTCTTTGTATATATAAATTTGTAATTCTTACCCTACTCAGTTGGGCATATTGATTTAGCTCAGTGTCCCGCCCATTAGTACAGTTGTGTGCAATGATTTCCGTTGTTTAAACAGTAGCTGCTTATCGACAAGAGTAAATACTTTTTGTCTGAGCTGTCAAGGTCCCGGATCCCCATCAACATCATCGGTTCGCCTTTATCGCATATGTGTGCAATGCCGCGGCAAAACACTCTGCCTCTTTCTGTTATTATATCTTTCCATTTGTACATATACACATCTTTATTTATATATATATATGTTCATATGTATGCACACGATGACGTCGGCAAGAATTCGAGATACATATAATCGGCTCAGTCAGTCAGTTGGTCGTTCGTTGGCTGGTCTCCGTTTTCATTTCGTTTTCAAATTCAAATTCCATAACAAATTGCACAAGATAAACAAAGTCTTCCTACTCTATGC
Source organism: Drosophila novamexicana (assembly GCF_003285875.2). Taxonomy (NCBI): domain Eukaryota; kingdom Metazoa; phylum Arthropoda; class Insecta; order Diptera; family Drosophilidae; genus Drosophila; species Drosophila novamexicana. The sequence continues at coordinate 8,489,463 of NW_020824787.1, forward strand.
GGGCCTATCGGGGCTATGAAATGCGATAACACTTACCCCGCAACCCGCCGGGGCCGTTGACCATGACCGTGACCAAGTGAAAGTTGCCTGCAGTTGGCAACCGGAGCCGGAGCCGGAGGGAGGCCTGCACTCAGCTGGTCATCATCATCAGCTCTTTGTTCAACATTGTCTCACTTTGCATGTGGCACGCACTTCTGCTTAGACTCCGCCTCGTACTCGAAGACTGGGTCTGGCTGGCTCTTGGTCGGGGCGTTGATCGTCTGTTGATGGCCCATGTCTCAGATGCGTCTGTGCAGAGCGTGACGTAGTTTACATAATCTAATCGCCTGTTGAGTGAGCGGAAAATATGGTTAGCAAATTAGTGGTTGCTCTGGAGTGAAGATCTGCTGATCTTCCAGTTGAATCGTTGCGTAACAAACACATGAACACGCTTCAGACGGTGCTATCTGAAACGATAAGTGTCTCTGTCAAAGATCAAGTGAGATTTGCTGTTGGCGAAGCTGTGGTTTATCTCCTCACTTTGATTGCAACGTGCGATGTCAGCACTGATCAAACGATATCTTGAGATCGTTTCAATTGATTTTTATAAAAAGAGTAGAAGAGTTATAAACAGGCAGAACAACGCCTCCTTCTTCCGCCCCACAAAATGCATATATATATATTCTTGGTCAGCATTAATAGAGAAGTCGATTTACCCTTGGTCTCTACCAGGCCGAACGTCTGTCTGTCCGAGTACGTAAATGCGACGATCTCAGAGACTATGCCAGCTAAAGAATTGACATTTATTAATGTAAGTCAAGATCAAGAGTATTTCAAATGATTTATAGCTCGCCCAGTCTCAAAGATACCAATAAAAATCGTTTCTTATAAGACGTTTTTTTTCAGCATTTCTTGGAGTTTATATTATCCACAAAAATCAAATTTAGAATGCAGCTTCTCGTAGAATATTAATAATAAAAATGATTATTTCAAGACGTAATGCCTTGGGCTTTGGTATTTACGTACTTTTTTGTGCCATATTTAAGCCCTCAAAATTTCATTAAGATCGCACAATTAATACTGAAGTTAATCAAGAATGCATTGCCCAGACTTAGTGTCAGGGAAGAGTGTTCACGGGTTTTCCTAGTTATGTACTTCCGACTAGAGCACGCTTACTTGTTTGCTCCCTTTTATCAAAGTTAGAAGATATTGACTTTTCTCATTGTTACTTCTCATTGTCAATTGTGATTGGCGTTCGCGGGGAAATCAATCTAAATAGCGTCAGCTATTAAGATTGTCTACACTACAAATTATTCATATCAGTTAATTTACTGCCTGAAAAGTTACATTAGTCATACTAAACAATAAGCTCTCCAATATTTACAATAACAGTTATTGCTAATTGACAATCAATCAATCATTGGGCTATAATCGAAAGTTGTCAAGATGAAAGAATTCATTCCACTGTCTGTTGTCTTTAAATATGTATACATATACTTATAGGTAAAATTAATTGAACTATTTAATAGTATAATAATAATAATATTAATTATTCCCTAAGCTTTAATAAACAAACGATCATAGCGGAATTCAAGTTGACTGATAAACATACAAAACTTCTGACTTCTTACGATACTTGAATTTAAAATCTTGGTATTCAATTTGTTAAGATATATAATAATAATATTAATAATATTAAATTTGTTAACATTTAGAATTTTTGCCGCTTATAGATTCTAGCAATACTATTTTTTAAGTAATAATATATTCATATTATTTTTAAAAATTATTAACAATATTAGGTAGTCTTTGCTTCGGTAGCTGTTTGAACGAAAGCAATATTTTTATACCCTGAACCCATTAAAAATGGGTATAAGGGTATATTGTATTTGTGCGAAAGTTATAATATAAATATTTTTAGTCGAAATTCATGACCAAATCTTACCCCAAGATTCGTATATAGACATGGGTCAAAAATTACCACCCCATAACTCGGTCAAATCTCATCCGATTTTCATGAAGTTTGGATTTTTCTTCATGGTTTTCCCTCTAGTTCAATCTGGCATTCAAATCTGAACACCTATTTTTTAGTCGAAATTCATGTCCAAATCTTACCCCAAGATTCGTATCTAGACATGGGTCAAAAATTACCACCCCATAACTCGGTCAAATCTCATCCGATTTTCATGAAGTTTGGATTTTTCTTCATGGTTTTCCCTTTAGATTAATCTGGCATTTAAATATGAACATCGATTTTTTAGTCGAAATTCATGTCCAAATCTTACCCCAAGATTCGTATCTAGACATGGTTGAAAAATTACCACCCCCATATCTCGGCCAAATCTCATCCGATTTTCTCGAAGTTTGAATTTTTCTTCATGGTTTTCCCTCTATATTAATCTGGCATTCCAATATGAACATCGATTTTTTAGTCGAAATTCATGTCCAAATCTTACCCCAAGATTCGTATATAGACATGGGTCAAAATTTACCACCCCCATATCTCGGCCAAATGTCATCCGATTTTCACGAAGTTTGGATTTTTCTTCATGGTTTTCCCTCTAGTTCAATCTGGCATTCAAATATGAACATCGATTTTTTAGTCGAAAGTCATGTCCAAATCTTACCCCAAGATTCGTATCTAGACATGGTTGAAAAATTACCACCCCCATATCTCGGCCAAATCTCATCCGATTTTCTCGAAGTTTGAATTTTTCTTCATGGTTTTCCCTCTATATTAATCTGGCATTCCAATATGAACATCGATTTTTTAGTCGAAATTCATGTCCAAATCTTACCCGAAGATTCGTATATAGACATTGGTCAAAATTTACCACCCCCATATCACGGCCAAATCTCATCCGATTTTCTCGAAGTTTGGATTTTTCTTCATGGTTTTCCCTCTATATTAATCTGGCATTCAAATATGAACATCGATTTTTTAGTCGAAATTCATGTCCAAATCTTACCCCAAGATTCGTATCTAGACATGGGTCAAAAATTATCACCCCCATAACTCGGTTAAATCTCATCCGATTTTCACAAAGTTTGGCTTTTTCTTCATGGGTTTCCCTCTAGATTAATCTGGCATTCAAATATGAACAGCGATTTTTTAGTCGAAATTCATGTCCAATTCTTACCCCAAGATTCGTATATGGACATGGGTCAAAATTTACCACCCCCATATCTCGGCCAAATCTCATCAGATTTTCACGAAGTTTGGATTTTTCTTCACGGTTTTCACTCTAGTTTAATCTGGCATTTAAATATGAACATCGATTTTTTCGTCGAAATTCATGTCCAAATCTTACCCCAAGATCGTATATGGACATGGGTCAAAATTTACCACCCCCATATCTCGGCCAAATCTCATCCGATTTTCTCGAAGTTTGGATTTTTCTTCATGGTTTTCCCTCTATATTAATCTGGCATTCCAATATGAACATCGATTTTTTAGTCGAAATTCATGTCCAAATCTTACCCCAAGATTCGTATCTAGAAATGGGTCAAAATTTACCATCCCCATATCTCGGCCAAATCTCATCCGATTTTCATGAAGTTTGGATTTTTCTTCATGGTTTACCCTCTAGATTAATCTGGCATTTAAATATGAACATCGATTTTTTAGTCGAAATTCATGTCCAAATCTTACCCGAAGATTCGTATATAGACATTGGTCAAAATTTACCACCCCCATATCTCGGCCAAATCTCATCCGATTTTCTCGAAGTTTGGATTTTTCTTCATGGTTTTCCCTCTATATTAATCTGGCATTCAAATATGAACATCGATTTTTTAGTCGAAATTCATGTCCAAATCTTACCCCAAGATTCGTATCTAGACATGGTTGAAAAATTACCACCCCCATATCTCGGCCAAATCTCATCCGATTTTCTCGAAGTTTGAATTTTTCTTCATGGTTTTCCCTCTAGATTAATCTGGCATTCAAATATGAACAGCGATTTTTTAGTCGAAATTCATGTCCAAATCTTACCCCAAGATTCGTATATAGACATGGGTCAAAATTTACCACCCCCATATCTCGGCCAAATCTCATCAGATTTTCACGAAGTTTGGATTTTTCTTCATGGTTTTCCCTCTATTTTAATCTGGCATTTAAATATGAACATCGATTTTTTCGTCGAAATTCATGTCCAAATCTTACCCCAAGATTCGTATATGGACATGGGTCAAAATTTACCACCCCCATATCTCGGCCAAATCTCATCCGATTTTCTCGAAGTTTGGATTTTTCTTCATGGTTTTCCCTCTATATTAATCTGGCATTCAAATATGAACATCGATTTTTTCGTCGAAATTCATGTCCAAATCTTACCCCAAGATTCGGATCTAGACATGGTTGAAAAATTACCACTCCCATATCTCGGCCAAATCTCATCCGATTTTCTCGAAGTTTGGATTTTTCTTCATGGTTTTCCCTCTATATTAATCTGGCATTCAAATATGAACATCGATTTTTTCGTCGAAATTCATGTCCAAATCTTACCCCAAGATTCGGATCTAGACATGGTTGAAAAATTACCACTCCCATATCTCGGCCAAATCTCATCCGATTTTCTCGAAGTTTGGATTTTTCTTCATGGTTTTCCCTATATATTTATCTGGCATTCAAATATGAACAGCGATTTTTTAGTCGAAATTCATGTCCAAATCTTACCCCAAGATTCGTATCTAGACATGGGTCAAAATTTACCACCCCCATATCTCGGCCAAATCTCATCAGATTTTCACGAAGTTTGGATTTTTCTTCATGGTTTTCCCTCTTGTTCAATCTGGCATTCAAATATGAACATCGATTTTTAGTCGAAATTCATGTCCAAATCTTACCCCAAGATTCGGATCTAGACATGGTTGAAAAATTACCACCCCCATATCTCGGCCAAATCTCATCAGATTTTCACGAAGTTTGGATTTTTCTTCATGGTTTTCCCTCTAGTTTAATCTGACATTTAAATATGAACATCGATTTTTTCGTCGAAATTCATGTCCAAATCTTACCCCAAGATTCGGATCTAGACATGGTTGAAAAATTACCACTCCCATATCTCGGCCAAATCTCATCCGATTTTCTCGAAGTTTGGATTTTTCTTCATGGTTTTCCCTCTATATTAATCTGGCATTCAAATATGAACAGCGATTTTTTAGTCGAAATTCATGTCCAAATCTTACCCCAAGATTCGTATCTAGACATGGGTCAAAATTTACCACCCCCATATCTCGGCCAAATCTCATCAGATTTTCACGAAGTTTGGATTTTTCTTCATGGTTTTCCCTCTTGTTCAATCTGGCATTCAAATATGAACATCGATTTTTAGTCGAAATTCATGTCCAAATCTTACCCCAAGATTCGTATATGGACATGGGTCAAAATTTACCACCCCCATATCTCGGCCAAATCTCATCAGATTTTCACGAAGTTTGGATTTTTCTTCATGGTTTTCCCTCTAGTTTAATCTGACATTTAAATATGAACATCGATTTTTTAGTCGAAATTCATGTCCAAATCTTACCCCAAGATTCGCATATAGACATGGGTCAAAAATTACCACCCCCATATCTCGGCCAAATCTCATCAGATTTTCACGAAGTTTCGATTTTTCTTCATGGTTTTCCCTCTTGATTAATCTGGCATTCAAATATGAACATCGATTTTTAGTCGAAATTCATGTCCAAATCTTACCCCAACATTCGTATATAGACATGGGTCAAAATTTACCACCCCCATATCTCGGCCAAATCTCATCCGATTTTCTCGAAGTTTGATTTTTCTTCATGGTTTTCCCTCTAGATTAATCTGGCATTCAAATATGAACATCGATTTTTTAGTCGAAATTCATGTCCAATCTTACCCCTAGACATGGGTCAAAATTTACCACCCCCATATCTCGGCCAAATCTCATCAGATTTTCACGAAGTTTGTGTTTTTCTTCATGGTTTTCCCTCTAGAATAATCTGGCATTCCAATATGAACATCGATTTTTTAGTCGAAATTCATGTCCAAATCTTACCCCAAGATTCGTATATAGACATGGGTCAAAATTTACCACCCCCATATCTCGGCCAAATCTCATCCGATTTTCACGAAGTTTGTGGTTTTCTTCATGGTTTTCCCTCTAGATTAATCTGGCATTCAAATATGAACAGCGATTTTTTAGTCGAAATTCATGTCCAAATCTTACCCCTAGACATGGGTCAAAAATTACCACCCCCATATCTCGGTCTAATCTCATCCGATTTTCACGAAGTTTGGATTTTTCTTCATGGTTTTCCCTGTAGATTAATCTGGCATTCATATATGAACATCGATTTTTTAGTCGAAATTCATGTCCAAATCTTACCCAAAGATTTGTATATGGACATGGGTCAAAATTTACCACCCCCATATCTCGGCCAAATCTCATCCGATTTTCTTGAAGTTTGAATTTTTCTTCATGGTTTTCCCTCTAGATTAATCTGGCATTCAAATATGAACAGCGATTTTTTAGTCGAAATTCATGTCCAAATCTTACCCCAAGATTCGTATATAGACATGGGTCAAAATTTACCACCCCCATATCTCGGCCAAATCTCATCAGATTTTCACGAAGTTTGGATTTTTCTTCATGGTTTTCCCTCTATTTTAATCTGGCATTTAAATATGAACATCGATTTTTTCGTCGAAATTCATGTCCAAATCTTACCCCAAGATTCGTATATGGACATGGGTCAAAATTTACCACCCCCATATCTCGGCCAAATCTCATCCGATTTTCTCGAAGTTTGGATTTTTCTTCATGGTTTTCCCTCTATATTAATCTGGCATTCAAATATGAACATCGATTTTTTCGTCGAAATTCATGTCCAAATCTTACCCCAAGATTCGGATCTAGACATGGTTGAAAAATTACCACTCCCATATCTCGGCCAAATCTCATCCGATTTTCTCGAAGTTTGGATTTTTCTTCATGGTTTTCCCTCTATATTAATCTGGCATTCAAATATGAACATCGATTTTTTCGTCGAAATTCATGTCCAAATCTTACCCCAAGATTCGGATCTAGACATGGTTGAAAAATTACCACTCCCATATCTCGGCCAAATCTCATCCGATTTTCTCGAAGTTTGGATTTTTCTTCATGGTTTTCCCTCTATATTAATCTGGCATTCAAATATGAACAGCGATTTTTTAGTCGAAATTCATGTCCAAATCTTACCCCAAGATTCGTATCTAGACATGGGTCAAAATTTACCACCCCCATATCTCGGCCAAATCTCATCAGATTTTCACGAAGTTTGGATTTTTCTACATGGTTTTCCCTCTAGTTCAATCTAGCATTCAAATATGAACATCGATTTTTTAGTCGAAATTCATGTGCAAATCTTACCCCAAGATTCGTATATGGACATGGGTCAAAATTTACCACCCCCATATCTCGGCCAAATCTCATCAGATTTTCACGAAGTTTGGATTTTTCTTCATGGTTTTCCCTCTAGTTTAATCTGACATTTAAATATGAACATCGATTTTTTAGTCGAAATTCATGTCCAAATCTTACCCCAAGATTCGCATATAGACATGGGTCAAAATTTACCACCCCCATATCTCGGCCAAATCTCATCAGATTTTCACGAAGTTTCGATTTTTCTTCATGGTTTTCCCTCTTGATTAATCTGGCATTCAAATATGAACATCGATTTTTTAGTCGAAATTCATGTCCAAATCTTACCCCAACATTCGTATATAGACATGGGTCAAAATTTACCACCCCCATATCTCGGCCAAATCTCATCCGATTTTCTCGAAGTTTGAATTTTTCTTCATGGTTTTCCCTCTAGATTAATCTGGCATTCAAATATGAACATCGATTTTTTAGTCGAAATTCATGTCCAAATCTTACCCCAAGATTCGGATCTAGACATGGTTGAAAAATTACCACTCCCATATCTCGGCCAAATCTCATCCGATTTTCTCGAAGTTTGGTATTTTCTTCATGGTTTTCCCTCTATATTAATCTGGCATTCAAATATGAACATCGATTTTTTCGTCGAAATTCATGTCCAAATCTTACCCCAAGATTCGGATCTAGACATGGTTGAAAAATTACCACTCCCATATCTCGGCCAAATCTCATCCGATTTTCTCGAAGTTTGGATTTTTCTTCATGGTTTTCCCTCTATATTAATCTGGCATTCAAATATGAACAGCGATTTTTTAGTCGAAATTCATGTCCAAATCTTACCCCAAGATTCGTATCTAGACATGGGTCAAAATTTACCACCCCCATATCTCGGCCAAATCTCATCAGATTTTCACGAAGTTTGGATTTTTCTACATGGTTTTCCCTCTGGTTCAATCTAGCATTCAAATATGAACATCGATTTTTTAGTCGAAATTCATGTGCAAATCTTACCCCAAGATTCGTATATGGACATGGGTCAAAATTTACCACCCCCATATCTCGGCCAAATCTCATCAGATTTTCACGAAGTTTGGATTTTTCTTCATGGTTTTCCCTCTAGTTTAATCTGACATTTAAATATGAACATCGATTTTTTAGTCGAAATTCATGTCCAAATCTTACCCCAAGATTCGCATATAGACATGGGTCAAAATTTACCACCCCCATATCTCGGCCAAATCTCATCAGATTTTCACGAAGTTTCGATTTTTCTTCATGGTTTTCCCTCTTGATTAATCTGGCATTCAAATATGAACATCGATTTTTTAGTCGAAATTCATGTCCAAATCTTACCCCAACATTCGTATATAGACATGGGTCAAAATTTACCACCCCCATATCTCGGCCAAATCTCATCCGATTTTCTCGAAGTTTGAATTTTTCTTCATGGTTTTCCCTCTAGATTAATCTGGCATTCAAATATGAACATCGATTTTTTAGTCGAAATTCATGTCCAAATCTTACCCCTAGACATGGGTCAAAATTTACCACCCCCATATCTCGGCCAAATCTCATCAGATTTTCACGAAGTTTGTGTTTTTCTTCATGGTTTTCCCTCTAGAATAATCTGGCATTCCAATATGAACATCGATTTTTTAGTCGAAATTCATGTCCAAATCTTACCCCAACATTCGTATATAGACATGGGTCAAAATTTACCACCCCCATATCTCGGCCAAATCTCATCCGATTTTCTCGAAGTTTGGATTTTTCTTCATGGTTTTCCCTCTATATTAATCTGGCATTCAAATATGAACATCGATTTTTTCGTCGAAATTCATGTCCAAATCTTACCCCAAGATTCGGATCTAGACATGGTTGAAAAATTACCACCCCCATATCTCGGCCAAATCTCATCAGATTTTCACGAAGTTTCGATTTTTCTTCATGGTTTTCCCTCTTGATTAATCTGGCATTCAAATATGAACATCGATTTTTTAGTCGAAATTCATGTCCAAATCTTACCCCAACATTCGTATATAGACATGGGTCAAAATTTACCACCCCCATATCTCGGCCAAATCTCATCCGATTTTCTCGAAGTTTGAATTTTTCTTCATGGTTTTCCCTCTAGATTAATCTGGCATTCAAATATGAACATCGATTTTTTAGTCGAAATTCATGTCCAAATCTTACCCCTAGACATGGGTCAAAATTTACCACCCCCATATCTCGGCCAAATCTCATCAGATTTTCACGAAGTTTGTGTTTTTCTTCATGGTTTTCCCTCTAGAATAATCTGGCATTCCAATATGAACATCGATTTTTTAGTCGAAATTCATGTCCAAATCTTACCCCAACATTCGTATATAGACATGGGTCAAAATTTACCACCCCCATATCTCGGCCAAATCTCATCCGATTTTCTCGAAGTTTGGATTTTTCTTCATGGTTTTCCCTCTATATTAATCTGGCATTCAAATATGAACATCGATTTTTTCGTCGAAATTCATGTCCAAATCTTACCCCAAGATTCGGATCTAGACATGGTTGAAAAATTACCACTCCCATATCTCGGCCAAATCTCATCCGATTTTCTCGAAGTTTGGATTTTTCTTCATGGTTTTCCCTCTAGATTAATCTGGCATTCAAATATGAACAGCGATTTTTTAGTCGAAATTCATGTCCAAATCTTACCCCTAGACATGGGTCAAAAATTACCACCCCCATATCTCGGTCAAATCTCATCCGATTTTCTCGAAGTTTGGATTTTTCTTCATGGTTTTCCCTCTATATTAATCTGGCATTCAAATATGAACAGCGATTTTTTAGTCGAAATTCATGTCCAAATCTTACCCCAAGATTCGTATCTAGACATGGGTCAAAATTTACCACCCCCATATCTCGGCCAAATCTCATCAGATTTTCACGAAGTTTGGATTTTTCTTCATGGTTTTCCCTCTAGTTCAATCTAGCATTCAAATATGAACATCGATTTTTTAGTCGAAATTCATGTCCAAATCTTACCCCAAGATTCGTATATGGACATGGGTCAAAATTTACCACCCCCATATCTCGGCCAAATCTCATCAGATTTTCACGAAGTTTGGATTTTTCTTCATGGTTTTCCCTCTAGTTTAATCTGACATTTAAATATGAACATCGATTTTTTAGTCGAAATTCATGTCCAAATCTTACCCCAACATTCGTATATAGACATGGGTCAAAATTTACCACCCCCATATCTCGGTCAAATCTCATCCGATTTTCTCGAAGTTTGGATTTTTCTTCATGGTTTTCCCTCTAGATTAATCTGGCATTCATATATGAACATCGATTTTTTAGTCGAAATTCATGTCCAAATCTTACCCAAAGATTTGTATATAGACATGGGTCAAAATTTACCACCCCCATATCTCGGCCAAATCTCATCAGATTTTCACGAAGTTTGTGTTTTTCTTCATGGTTTTCCCTCTAGAATAATCTGGCATTCCAATATGAACATCGATTTTTTAGTCGAAATTCATGTCCAAATCTTACCCCAAGATTCGTATATAGACATGGGTCAAAATTTACCACCCCCATATCTCGGCCAAATCTCATCCGATTTTCACGAAGTTTGTGGGTTTCTTTATGGTTTTCCCTCTAGATTAATCTGGCATTCAAATATGAACAGCGATTTTTTAGTCGAAATTCATGTCCAAATCTTACCCCTAGACATGGGTCAAAAATTACCACCCCCATATCTCGGTCAAATCTCATCCGATTTTCACGAAGTTTGGATTTTTCTTCATGGTTTTCCCTGTAGATTAATCTGGCATTCATATATGAACATCGATTTTTTAGTCGAAATTCATGTCCAAATCTTACCCAAAGATTTGTATATGGACATGGGTCAAAATTTACCACCCCCATATCTCGGCCAAATCTCAGCCGATTTTCTTGAAGTTTGAATTTTTCTTCATGGTTTTCCCCCTTGATTACTCTGGCATTTAAATATGAACATCGATTTTTTAGTCGAAATTCATGTCCAAATCTTACCCCAAGATTCGTATATAGACATGGGTCAAAATTTACCACCCCCATATCTCGGCCAAATCTCATCCGATTTTCACGAAGTTTGGCTTTTTATACCCTGTGCGAAAGCCAAATGTATGTAACAGGCAGAAGGAAGAATCTCCGACCCCATAAAGTATATATATTCTTGATCAGCATTAATAGCCGAGTCGATCAAGCCATATCGGTCTGTCTGTCCGTCCGTCCGTCCGTCCGTCCGTATGTATGAACGCAAGGATCTAAGAACCTATAAGAGCTAGAGACTTGAAATATTTAGATGTAGGTGCTCTTAGTTCCCGTGCAGATCGAGTTTGTTTCCGATAATCGATAACTTACTCCGTTTCCAAGCAGTCGATAAAAATCGATATCGATATCCTGTTTTTTGGGCAATATTGGTAAATAATAAGAGCCAGAGTCACTAAACTTGACATGTAGCTTCTAAAATAGAATATATATATATGCATTTGATGTTGGAAGAAGAGGGTTCAGGATATCCCCTAGTCGGGAGCTCCCGACTAGAAGCTCTTACTTGTTTTGAAATATTTTATTATGAAGAAAACATTAACAGACGTTTCATATATTATTCATACGTATATGTTTGTATGCAGGGTCCCAATATAAATATTAAAAATATTTATAAATATAAACCAATGCCAAACGATTTTTGTGGTTAGTGATTTATATGTGGACAAAATAATATCAAGAAATATTTATGATAATCTTGACAATTTAGGATTGAACAGAATTTACATGGGAACGGACAGAAATGCATATTAAATATATGTATTTGATATATTATTAATATAAATTATTGTATTATTTTATAGATATACAGATATAAATATCTAATACTTATTTTGATAATTAGTTGGAATTTGATCATTCATAGAAAAAAATACACATAGAAATTATTTATAAAAAAATGTTCTCGTGATCTAAAAGATTATTAATTTAAATCGACTATAGTAATTGATATTAATTAGATTGCAATTAGCTGGCTCAGAGACAGGATCGTACGATACATATAGATATCGCGCTGGCTAAGTTTCATATTAAGTTATTAAGTGATCCACACATTCACTCAAGACAAGAAAAGTTCAAAGAGCAACAATTGAAAGTCAGCTTCCCAGCGACACTCAAGATCACAGAAGATCGCACATGATCGCCTTTTGAGAAGTACAAAAAAAAAAACTACCCCACACAGATTTTCTGAGAAGCCGCCGGCTCTTGAGCGTAATTGAGTGAGTGAAGCATAAGAACGATCCTAAAAATTGAACAGCATATAAACAACGATTGTGGCACAACATGTGTGCTGCTCCCTCCAAAAAGTGAGGGGCTGATCGATGATGCCGCCGCTGCTGCTGCTGGGCACTTGCAATCCAACCGCATGCGGGGTCTCAAAAATAGCGCCAATGTCGCCGCCAACCAACTGATGCCAAATGAAGCGATCTGTATGCCCTGATGCAGGATATTTGCGTTTTAACATAATGTTTGCCAATAACTAGTTGTCAGAGTTGTACTCTATATATATCTGAACTAACAGATCAATGAAACTTATTGAGTTAATGCAGTGCTCAAAAGATGAGCTGTCTATGTGAGTAAGTCATTAGGAGCTGGCGAAGATGTAACTCGAAATTGTGGGTTCGAATTTCAGGCTAATAATAATAATAATAATAATGATAATAATAATAATAATAATAATAATAATAATAATAATAATAATAATAATAATAATAATAATAAGAATATTAATAATAATAATATTAATAATAATAATAATAATAATAATAATATTAATAATAATAATAATAATAATAATAATAATAATATTAATAATAATAATATTAATAATAATAATAAAATTAATAATAATAATGAAAACACTAATGAAAATAAAAGTGATAATGATAATATTAATAATATTTATAAAAATTTATTAATAATATTTATGTAATAGTAATACTAATAAAAATAATAATACTAATAATACTAACAAAGATAATAACATTTTTAAAAGTAATAATAATAGTATGTTCATAATAGTGGCAAGAATAATAACTATAATTAATATGCTTTAAAGAGTATTCGATTTTCGGCTTGAAAGAGATGTTTTTCTGTGTTTTCGAGGCGTTAGACTAGAAGGGAGCCGATGCTAAGTCCGGGTGCCGCTACATACATATTCATATATATACATATATACATATGTATATCTATACATATATATATCTATACATATATAGATTTTTAAATATAAATATACATGATTGTGTAGTAGTATTTGTGGAGTGACTGTATATCGGTGTGTGGTGTGTGTTTAATCGCAGTGGTTGCTGTGACTGGTGCGGGGGGGCATTTCTAGCCGCAGTGCATGTATGTATTTTCATGAAATGTTGTGGAAATTCCCATTTGTTTTCACAGTTTCGAAAATGTATATGTAATTTTGGTATTTATGTAGCCGCTTTGGCTGTACGTAATAAATTTTCAAAACTCATCCGAAAATGTGGGTCGTTGGCACTTGCATTTCAGTTTTCAGTCATTTTGAATCATCAGATACTATATATGTATATGTATGTCTGTATATGATGTGAATTTGAATGCGTAGGAGGTACGCAAAGAAAGTGAAAATTTCTGAAGGCATTCATAAATCAAGAAGAAATGCAAATATGCAGACATCAAATTGAAGTTGATTACATAAGAAATGGGTTTAAAATTAAAGATTCGTTTTGGCCTGGTAGGTTTTTATACATTATTTGTGAGAGTTGGATATTTTTCTTATAATTTTTATTGCTTCATTTTGTGGCTTTCTTTAACGATACGCATTAGAATATATAACAATATATATAATAATTTATAGAAACCTAAACGATAGCTGAACAAAGTTTGTCATTCGCACTATTAATGTGCACATGCGTAATCAACTGAAGGAAATGCTTCGAGTTCAATATACATACGTAAGTTAATTTTAAGAAATTTATTCAAACGAGAAGTAGAGACATTTAGCAAATGTATATAGTAATATTTCATAGCCTAGCCACATGACTAAAACGCAATTTTCAAATATTAACATAAGTAGTTGGAGAATATTAAGTTATAAGATGATATTTCAAATACCATCCTGGAGGTATCACAAAACGCATAGTTGAAAAGTCTTATATAAATATGTATTCTTGTAAGCATTTGCCTCACTCGCTTTTACAGATATGTCTGAAATGTAAAGCTCGTTATTGCTGAGTTTGATCAAAATACTCACTTTTCTCAGACTCTCCCTGTGGGGCTATACAAACTAGTTGCGCGATATTGCTAAGATTTGGCATCAGCATAGTTTGACCAAGATATCTTGATAACCAAAAAAGATTCCCACTGAAGAGCTTACTCTTCGACCGAAAGTTCCTGTGGCAGCTTTATGACTTAGTGTTCCGATTCGGAAGGTTCCTACATATGTAATGCCACCAACAGAAAGTTGGACCTACGCAAAGTTTCAATACCATAGCTTTAAAACTGATAGACTTGTTCGCATAGAAACAGACAGATGCATATACAAACAGACCGACTTGGCTATATTTAATTGGCTTGATTCTGATCTGGAATATATATTAATAATCGGACCGGAGATGTCTTCTTCTATGAGTTACACATTTCATGACAAAATTATAAGGATTTTCGTTTGATTGTCTAGAAAAACCAAGATTTGCAAAACATTTTTGGACATCTTTAGGTATGGATAGTTAAGCATGGACGTCTCAGATATATAAGTCTGTTAAATATATTCACAAATTAGAGCATTTGGAAGATTATTTCTATGGTTCATTTTGACTGGCTGGAACTTTTTTTATGCCAAATATTTACAAAGCAAAGTTGAAATTCATGGGACAATTATGATAGAAACTATTTCCAATTTGACTTTAGACACATCAGCCAAGTTTTTATCTAAAGTCTCCAATAATTAAGTCTTAATAATTTCGTAACTCAACAAAAACTCGAAACATGTTGAAATATAGAAAAATGCACATATCAAGCATAACAGTGAGCTATTTTAACTCAAAGTAGAGCTGGCTTTAGAAATGAGGCTACGATTAACATTGTGCAAGATGCCAACGAGTCGAGAAATGAGCCACCCACCCAACTCTGTTGCCACATTTTCCAACTTTCCATTTTTACAAATTTTGCCAACCTAAACGTCTCACGGCATAGTTCTTCTTCTCATCAAAAAAGAAAGAAAAAAAAACATCAAACTGACCCCAAAAATGAACATTCGCTCGACTCAGCGCAATTTTATGAAATGGGCAAATTTTCAAAGCCACAGAATAGTTGGAGGCACTTGTGCCAGCTATGCAGAAGTCTAGCTATATAAACTACTTGTGGAACTTGGCATGTTATCAGTCACCTTTGGTAACCACAGCAGAACCAACAGATTCAAGATGAAATTCTTTGTGTGCATCGCCCTCATCGCCATCGCCGCCTCCGCCCTGGCAGCACCCAGCAGCGGCAGCTCTGCTGCCAGCAGCAACGCCGGCGGCTCTGTTGCCAACCAGGAATCCGAGGCTGAGGGCCAAGGCTACGGTGATCTGACCCGTCTGCGCAAGTCAGCCTATGGCGGCAGCTCGGGCGGCTATGGCGGCTCCAGCGTGCCAGCTCCACCTTGCCCCAAGAACTATCTGTTCAGCTGCCAGCCCAACCTGGCGCCAGTGCCCTGCAGCGCTCCAGCTCCCAGCTACGGATCCGCCGGCGCTTACTCCTCGCCCGTGGCCAGCTATGTTGCCCCCAACTATGGCGTGCCCCAGCACCAGCAGTCGCTCTACGGCTCCGCCTACCTGCCTCAGGCCTATGGCTACCAATACTAGAAGATCCACAAAGCTCGAGACTTGAACTTGACACGGCTTCCAAAGCTGCCGAGAAACAAAAACCTTAGCTATGCTCACAGAAAATGTACAAAAAAAATTCTAGTTCAATTAAATTGACAAAAAATCATAAATTTGCATTTATTTAGCACCATTTATTTTATTTTGTATAATCAAATGTG
This sequence comes from Drosophila novamexicana, assembly GCF_003285875.2. Lineage (NCBI taxonomy): Eukaryota > Metazoa > Arthropoda > Insecta > Diptera > Drosophilidae > Drosophila > Drosophila novamexicana. The sequence continues at coordinate 8,505,918 of NW_020824787.1, forward strand.
GCTTTTTGCTGGAATTTTTAACGCAATGACACAATATTGGGATGAAGTTGGGATTGTTTATGCTTATGCTTATTTATAGTCTAAATTGAGTTGTAAAAATGTTGTGCGAATTGTGTGAAAGAACTAAAACTAAGAATTTATGCTGAAAATTGCCGCAACTTCTTTCACTCTAAAGATGAGACAGTTATCGTAATTAATTATAAGACATTTTCTAAGTTGGGATTTATTTACAAAATGCCTTTAATTTTCTACCCATTTTCTTATCTTTTGTACTTTATAGTATTTTTATGAACATTTTTACTTAACAATTGTGCAGTTAATTTCTTTTAACATTGAACAATTTAACACAATTTCTAGATGATAGATATTTTTATTAAAACTGAAATCTCTGCCTAAATAGCTTGCATAAATCGGCAGCTATATATTATATATTTATATTTGTATATATTTAAAACATAACTATTGAGGCAGCAAAACCTATTTCAATAAATATTTGGTTTTGCACAAATTTGAACAATTTCTTAATAATAGACTAGAAGATAAGGAAGATGAAGAAGATTTTCTATATATATATTTGTATAAATTCTAAAGTTTACGAAAATCAATTAAAAGTGGAAAGTACACTCTCGCTTTGTAAACATTTATTTATGGAGCTTCAAATTTTGAAAAGGAAAAATTTCCCAATACTAATTTTGATATCCATTTTCAATAATTTTCTGCAAAGTGTAAAGAAGTTCATATCTTGTATGTAGTATATGTATATATATTATGTATGGAAATACTCTTTCTTTATAGGAATTTAAGATATATTTGTAGAACTAGCAGAATGGGAAAATGTAGAGTATGTTGACATATTAATTTAAGTCAGTATGCAATGACTTAGGTATAAATATAATAAATAGAACAGCTAAACTAGGTCTTGGCTAGGCATGGTGCGAAGCATTATTAAATATAGATCGATACAAATAATTGGCTGACATATTTTTCACCCACAAATCCGATGATGTTTATGCACAGTCGGGCATTTAAGCTGTTTATGTATTGTATACTATAAGCCATAAATTAAATTTTCACTATGTAGCGGGCTTTTTATAGGGTGATAGCTGATTAAGCAAATGCCAAAAAAACGGCAGACTAGTTGAAGCCACTTGTCTCTGCCGTTTTATGCTAACTTGGCAAAGTTAGGCTATATAAACTGGGAATGCGGCTGCAATGGGCATCAGTCACCTTTGGTAACCATCAAGAAAGAACCAACAGCTTCAAGATGAAATTCTTCGTTTGCTTCGCTCTCATCGCCATTGTGGCCTCCGCTCTGGCCACGCCCACCGGCAGCAGCTCGGTTTCCATTGCCAATCAGGAATCCGAGGCTGAGGGCCAAGGCTACGGTGATCTGACCCGTCTGCGCAAGGCCGCCTATGGCGGCAGCTCGGGCGGCTATGGCGGCTCCAGCGTGCCAGCTCCACCTTGCCCCAAGAACTATCTGTTCAGCTGCCAGCCCAACCTGGCGCCAGTGCCCTGCAGCGCTCCAGCTCCCAGCTACGGATCCGCCGGCGCTTACTCCTCGCCCGTGGCCAGCTATGTTGCCCCCAACTATGGCGTGCCCCAGCACCAGCAGTCGCTCTACGGCTCCGCCTACCTGCCTCAGGCCTACGGCTACCAATACTAGAAGATCCACAAAGCTCGCGACATGAACTTGACACGGCTTCCCAAGCTGCCGAGAAACAAAAATCTTAGCTATGCTCACAGAAAATGTACAAAAAAATATATGCATTAAATTAAATGGACAAAAACTTTCTATAGCAAAAAGCCCACATATGTTTTGCTCAACTGGTATTATCAGCTTTTCCAGATATCTTGAATAGCTTTACCTTTATGGGAAACTAAAGATCGACCGTTTTTTGCGTACAGCTGTTCTTTTGAATTGCACATTTAAAATGAGAACTTGATTCCTGGCCGCGTATCAATAACAATACAAATGAAAACTAAACGAAACTCAGCAAGCTTAAGCTATAGAGTTCCGTTCTGAGTTTTCCAAATAAATAAATAAGCACCTTAAATTCAATATAATGTGAAACATAAGCGAACACTTCCATCTGGAAGTCGCACTTGTTTTCCGTGGAATTATTTTTATTGCATTGAATTACATACATATGTGTCTCACATTCGAGGTGTTACGCTCTTCAAAGACCCAGATGGCCGGACAGCATAATCTTGCCTGAAAAATCTATTTATTTTCTTGACAGTAAAAAAACATTTTTTTAAGAAGCAGTTTTTAATGAAGAATAGTTAAAAACTTGCCATAGTTTCGTTTTTTACAAAAGTATGAATAACGTTTTTTTTCTGTGATGTAAAATGTTGTTCTTAAATTAAAAAAACGGATATATTTTTAGTTTTAAATATATTTGAGTCAACATGCTTAATTTTAAGTATTATGCAAATTAAAAAGTTGTTATAGACTTGGGAAAAAAAGCAATATAAGAAAGAAGGTCTAACAGCGGCAAGCCGAAGATTAAATACCCTTGCAGGCAAATGACTTATAGTCTTGCAGATATATCAGAAGAATTGTTCACAGTTTAATTGCTGAGTAAGGGATATTTTATTTATGGTAGATGTTGTAAATGTCAAGTTTGATTAAGATAACGAGAAAAACAAAATAACTTTTTATATAAGAACATAATTGTCCGATTGTTCCTAAGGCAGCTATATGATATAGGTGTCTGATCTGGTCAAAACCCATATACCATGATACTGATCAGGAATAAAGAAAATAAAATAAATGATTAAGTATAAAGTCTATGGAGACGTCTTCTTCTATGCGTTACATGTTTCCCGACAAAATTTAAGTACCCTCTGCAAGGGTATACAAATGGAGAAAATGAATAAGAAGAACTGACTTTTTCAATATGCTGAATATGGGCAAATTATTCGTTTAATTATAATATGTATATGCATATTTATTAACAATAGGTTTTTTTTAAAGCACTTTGAACTCTATTGAATAAAGCCAAGTTAGCCGAATCTTCAGCAACACCTACAAAAAGCGAACAGTCGGCTCAGCATATTGTTTATATGTTCGTAGTAAACACTTTTTCGATTTCTTACTTTCTTCAGAGAATTTTCACATAATTGCATATTATTGGCTGGGGTCTTTGAACCAAGCTGCTTTTAGCCTCAATTATTGTTTGGATTTGTACAGACAGTAGAATCGATTGCAAAATAAGCAAAGACAATGGCGTTGGCAACCCAAATCTGCAGGTGGTCAGCCAGCCAAACTAAAATATAAATAAAAACATATAAGTATATGTAAATGGGCGGCCCGGAGGAAGCTAGACACAGGTGCTGACTGGAGGTATTTGGTTCAGTCGTGACATGGCCAGACAATGCTTAGAATGTGTGCTAGGGATTAGAGCTGAGAATTTACCTTGGCCCATGGCCCATGGCGACCAACTAACCCAATTGGCCAAGTTACCTTGAAGCATTTGTTGGTTTTGTCGCTTGGCAGCATTTCCGCATAACGCTGCATATTTTGCCAAAAATCTGATCGCATTTATAAAAACCAACTGGCCAGAGCCCAATGCCGGCTCAGTCTCAGTTTACAGCTTCGCAGCCAGCACGGTCAAGCCAGGTGTTAAGACTTAGCCACGACATCATCATTATCTTCATCATCATCATCTTCAGTAGCAATTCAATATGTGCATACCAAGGGCGCTAATCCCGCTGCTGCTCTTCTGTTATCGACTGCAGACATGTCTGGCCAATTGCGATGGGCGCTGTGTGCGCAGTCCTTCGTCCGGGCAGCTCTTCCGTTTCATACCCGTACGCCTGTACACGCCGGAGCAGCTGGAGCATAGCGCGGAGTTGCTGGTGCGCCAGCCACGTCAGCAGCAAATCGTGCAAGAGGTGATTGTGGAGAACAATTTCGGGGGTCTGGGCCCGGGCGGTTTTGGGGGTCCACCCTTTGGTGGTCTGCCGCCTTTCGGTGGCCCGCCATTTGGCGCCGGATCCGGCTTTGGTCGTGGCGGCTTTGGACGCGGCGGCACAGTTGGTGGCTTTAGCAGCGGCTTCAGCGGTGGCTTTGGTGGTGGCTTTAGCAGCGGCTTTGCACGCAGCTACGCGCCAGCCGAGCAGCCAGAGCAACCAGAGCAACCAGCCATTCCAGCCAAGTGCAATGCGCCCAGCATTAAGGCGCCGCCCTGTGCCCAAAGCTATGTGTTCTCCTGCGACGCGGTACTGAAGCCAGTGCCCTGTGCAGCGCCAGATGGCAATTGTGGCTATTGAGAGACCAAAGGACTGTTGTTGATATCTATAAATAAAACTGAATCTTAAGAATTACAGTTTGTGTATACAATTCGGGGTGGGAATAGATAACATCAGACAGAACTTAATGATGATGTTGCCTAAAAGAAATAACATATTAATTAATAACATTTACGAATTTGTGATTAATATTCTGCTTTAGAAGCTAATGGAATATTTTCCTGAGAGCTGAAAAACAACCTTTAAATATTATCACATCAGATTGAATTTTAATTGGAATTTTAATATTTGCTACTTTTTTAGATAACAAATTAATTTGTGCTAAAAATAAATTATCGCATCGTTCAGAATATAAGACGAAATATTGAATTATAAAAACAACTTTAAATAAGCTCAAAATTTGATAAGTTTTTTTTTTTAATATTAAAAAATAACTTACTTTTAGAAATAAATTTTTTATATATGATGTTTTATGTATAAATTTTTAAATGAATGAAAGATAACAGATTTTTAGCTTTTTTAATATTTTGTATGTTTTAAAATTTCAAAAAATATTGGATAAATATTATCTCTGCTTTTTTGGTCATATTTTTTTTCAATAATTTTTCATTTAATCAAAACTAATAAATTTTAAGTAAATCTTATTTTTTCCGTAAATCTATCATAATCGTATATTTACATAGATTCAATTGTCCCAAGATTTAGTCTTCTTTTGAAGACTTTATAAATTTGTGAAAATCCAATTTGTTCAGAAAATAGATCCCAGACTTATTATGCTAATCATTCATAACCATAACCATAACCCAAGAAATATGAAAACTAAAAAAATAATGCATTTTTTTCTCTTAATATTTTCAGTTTATTGGATCAGGTAAGCCAAATGACGATCAATTATTGCGTTTAGAGCAATTCACGCACAAAGGGCACAGTGTATTGGGGCACGTACTGGGAGTAGGCACCGGCGGAGCCGTAGGATTGGGCTGGCGCAGAGCAGGGTACGGGCTGCAGTGAGGGTTGGCAGCTGAACAGGTAGTTCTTGGGGCAGGGCGGGGATGGAACGGAGGCGGGTGCTGAGTAGGCGGTGGGTGCAGCCGGTGCTGGAGCGGCATAGGCTGGCGCAGCGGGAGCGGCGGGTGCAGAGTAAGCGGGAGCAGCGGGCGCAGAGTAGGCGGGAGCAGCGGGCGCAGCGTAGGCTTGAGCAGCGGGTGCCGGTGCGGAATAGGCTGGTGCAGCGTAAGACGGAGCAGCTGGAGCGGCATAGGCGGGTGCGGCAGCTGGAGCTCCATAGCCACCATAGGCAGCACGCGATACGCGAATGTTCTCAGCCAACGGAGCCGGGATCAGGATGCCTTGCGTTGGCTGCAGCTGAATCGTCTCCGCGCCGCAGACCGCGGCCAGCATGGTGACCAGAAAGACGTGTCCAATGTTGAGTGCCATTGCGGTATTTGAAGGTGTTGTCCGTGTTACTTGCTGTCGAAGTGGAACCAAATGGTTGACTGTAGTGGATCAGCGTCGAAGCTCTCCACTTTATAGCCCTGTCGAAAAACGCTGAGCATGTTGGAAACCTGGAAAATGCAGACCAAAAACTAAATAAGAACGAAAAGCGAAAAAGCACAAACTGCTGACGATCTCAAATGGACTGCAGTTGGGTTTAGCATAACCAAGGAGAACGGTGTAGGGTGAATCTCTGACCGGCTAACACCAATTCCAAATGGCCAAATTGACGAGACTGTTGCTGCTGCTGCTGCTGCTGCAACTGCTGACCCCGAAATTGGTTTTTCCAGCTGCCGAAGTCGTCGTCGACTCTGAACCGTCAACCGTATCCGGCATTTCACAGTTTCTGGAGCGGCGGCCAGAGCCATATCAAGAGGAGCTCAGCTGGACACATCTGTTGCCCAGCAACTATTACTCGGAATTGAATCAACAATACTATGTGAGATTTCGCAGGCACTCCAGGCTCGCCCTAAAGGATCTGCGCAGAGCCCGGTCGTATCCATTCGAATATGCGCGATATCTCTAACAATAATATTTAAAGAACCCAACAAAAACAATTTGGGAATAAATCTTTTGCTCTTATGTCGAAAATCGTTGCGCAATGAAATTAATTGAAATCAATTTAATATACTTAATATGTTTTCAAGCTATTTTAAATGGAAAGCTTAAGTCAATATTTAAGCACACATGATATATACCTAACAATGGGTTGAAGAAATAAAAATAAATATTTTTTTTATAAAATTTTAATTACATTAATTAATCTGAATCATCACATAATTCACATAATTTAATCGAGCACTTTTCTTAGTTGCAGCTATTTCATTTTATTTAAAAGTTTAAAGAAAAGCTCTAAATAAATACTTAAATTTGGTTGAACAATTCCGTGAATTCCAAGAAATTCATATTTAATTATTTAATTTAATTTCAATTAAATTTCATCGCATTAAAGAGCTTGACCATAAAGTTGTCAGTATATGTACACACATACATATTTAAAGAGACAAAAGTATGTATGTATGTATGCATTTAGTGCAGTAGGACGGTTTATCTGCTGGCAATGAGCTTAAATACAAAGAGTGGACATTTCTTGCCGTTGAATGGCCATTGTTGCGGATGCATTTGATTCTGTTATACGTATGTATGTTATATGTTATACTGCAGGCAGCAGCTACCTGCACAGAGCGCGTATAGAAAGGCGAGCTATATAACTTATTTGTCGCCTGCGTTTACGTTAATGGCGGCGATGCTTTTGATCCCGTTACTTTAGTTGTGCACCCAGGCAAGAGCGCTGGCTCAAGGAGTGAGCATAGCGCGAGCTTAATAAGATGATTTAGTTTGTGCGCGTCTGCATTAATGATCGGGTGAAGCTTGTGCGCGTGTGTTGTTGTGTTATTTTTTTATTCTTTTTTTTCGTATATTTTTCAACAAATCAAAGTTGTCTATGTGGTGTAAACCACGATTAGTGTGTGTAGTGTACTCGTGTGTTAATCTTCTACATATCAGTTTTCCAGCTATTTACGGGTCATGTTGGTATGTTCATATGTTTATTTAAATATCCTTAAAAAAGGAATACAAGAACACGTATATACATATGTAGCTACATTTTGGCGCTAAAACTTTTCACGCATACCAAAATGGCGCTCATCAATTTGCCCTAGCCGCATAGAGAGAGAGAGGGGGAGAGTAAAAGAGAGTAATCCAATGATTTTCGTTAAACATTTGGGCATCAGCTAGTCGTATATGGAAAAGCTTGAGATTATATACATGAAAATTGATTTTTGATTGGTATTTTGATATTGGACACTTGCTATATTAGGTATCAGCTTTAGAGTGCGTTCTCCCATTTATCAACTGTTACTTTTGTGAACAGCTGCAAAATGTTGTTCATAACAATCGCAGTGCCGCAGTTGACATATCGATAGGCTTATCGATAGTCGATTAGCATGCATTCCACACGCATGCTCGCGTGGGCGCATTTGACGTCACTAGGACGAAGGACACAACATAGGCAAGCCAAACAAAACAAAGTTCACGACCGAACTGCGAGCAGTTTTAAAGAAATTATTTAATAATAGTAATAAAATTAAATATGAAATTAACATTGCGCCGTTATTCGTGGCTAGTTGCATTGCAATTGGCTCTGCTGGCTGCCGATTTGTTTTTCAATGCTTTTGGCTCTTGGCTGTCGCGGGATAAGCTGCAAACGGCGATATTCTTTTTTGTGTGAGTGACAAAAGTTGTCAGACTTAATATATGTTATCTTAAAAATATTCCTTATTCACGGAAAAGCATTCAGGACGCGTTCATTATTGTTGAATATCTGCTGTTCACACTGGCGCTACATTCGACTTGCGTCTATCAGGTGGGCGCCTCCCACATTATCCTGCGCAATTGCAAGCTATTTTTGTTCAGCATTACGGTATATTTTCTGCTGTCCGCCTCACAGCACTCCTGGACTGTCTATCAGTATCGTTTGTCTGCCTCAGAATCCGCTCAGCAATGGCCGTTGGCCCTCTATGCCTTAACGGTGCTGCAGCGCCTGAGTAAGTTGCAAGTTTTTAAAAGTTTTCTTAAAACACGAACGTTTATCTTTTGATAATATTTAATAGTGTCGGTTTTCTACTACTACACATCCAAGTCAACAGCTTTGATTATGGCCGATCCGCGCTATAAGGAGGAACATCTCGATTGGATAGCCGAACAATTGGGCGACAAGTAAAACAATTGAGAGAGTTTAGGGGTATTGTACATACTTTAGCTAGGTGGCGCGAATTGTTAAAATTGAAATGTAAAGCTCAAGTACAATTAATAAATGTACAAAGCACAAATAATTAATGCCAATAACAGATTTTTATTAAATCATTCGATTCATTAGGTGTTTAGTTGAAAAATTTTAGTTTAATTTAGAAAAATTTAGTTAGTTTAGGTGAAAAATTGGTACACGTGACGCCCTCTATGTGATGTTGGGCTCAAGCAGCGCCATCTAACGTACACTAGATGCGCAAATGTGTCTTGAAATTTTATTATGCTTCCAAGCGATTTATCTTCATAACTTTAATCATGTATATTTCTATATTGGACAAGAGTACATTGACAATATTTCAGAAGGCACGTCCATATTGTTCTACTTTTGCCGAGGATTTTAGATTTTGTCCACAAATCGAATAATGCTGTGATGTAAGAGTTTTTCGCACAAAAACTATGTACTTTTCCATTTCCACATTTCCACAATTTAGAAAATATGTTAGATATTTCTTTCTGAAACATAAAACACTTGATAGAGGATGTTGAGAACATCATCTAAATGAAAATCTAAGAATTATGTCGTTTAATTGTCGTATACTCGAAATTTTATTAATATATATAACAATAACGTTTTTTATAAAGTCAATGGCAATACATATAATATTGCGCCCGATCCCATTATTGAATAGCTGCTAGGACTATAGATTAAGCAAATATAACTTGAAATATATTTAGGAAATGGAAAAGCCTGCGTTTTAAGCTTCGGTACTTAAAAGATTCAAAACCTGTTTTTAAGTTCAACATGAAGAAAATACTTGCGAAAATATAAATATTTTAGAAATAAATATAAACTATGAATGTTATTACAAAACATGCTCCATTAACGTTTGGCTGTTATCATACCTTCTTGGCAATTAAGATATATTTAGATCGTACGTAATTTGAATTATTTGCTGTACATAGTTTACATTTGACTTCACTATATACACAATGTCTCGCTTGTTGCTCAATATTGTCCAGGATTCATAAAGTAAGCACTTTAAATATAGATACATATTTTCAGTTTATAAAGCTAGGCATTATTGTAATATATTTAGTTAAATATGATATATATATGCAGATCAATAGATAAGATAATGCTTAAAATTCAATTTTAAATTTTCACATATTCAAAGTAAGCCATATATACATTTGTCTGGTTTGATATGATATGAATATAGTTGGTCCCTCACTAATAGACGAATACTACGTACCGGAGTAGCTAAATGGCACGCCAAATAGCTTCTCCCACGATTTCCCAATGGCATCCAGACAGCACTCGGCATTCGCCAGTGTCTCAAACTGCAAATGCCACAATTCGCATTTGTTTTCGGTTTCATCCAGAAAATTAACATTGTACTCGCAATCCGTAATACGTTCCACCTCCACCAGATTGCTCATCTGCTGCGTGAGCGTGAGTTCAATGGGCTGCTCCTCGTTTGCTGTCAGCCAATTGAATTTTCCATTGCCGGCAATATGCAATTGCGTATCGGTGGTCAGCAGCGTGCAGAGCTCAAAGCTGCGCTTCTCCGGAACACATATCCACTGGCAGCCGCTGAGCACGGCGCACATCCTAATCGGTTCAGCCATCAGCGATTTGAGTCGTTGACGCACCGCATGTGCCGGATGCTGGATCAGCTCACACTCTGCGGGCAGCGGGTTGTCTAGCGAAACAGAAGCGAACGTAGAGCAAATATAGTGTAGCTTAGCCACTTCACTTACCTGCCAGGTACGCCAGTAAACTGTTTGTGCGCAGCATATCCTGTAAAATTAGCAAAAAGCCACCCCAGTGGCGTAGGCTAAAAGACAAGCCCAGTTTCCAGGGCAGCAACTGTATGCGTGTTAGACGATTCACTGTTACGCTAACCACCTGACGCAGCCACTTGGCGACATCATCCTGTGGCGGCGCATACGCTTCCATCAGATAGCACTTGCAGGTGGACATTACCAATAAGCCATCGCGCATCGTTTGCGTTTGCTCATTGTATATCCGACCCTTGGCCAGCCACTTGAAGTGCTCGCCCACCTCCTTGAACTTGCTCTGATAGAAATAGAGCTTCAAGCGATGATCGATGTCATTGTAGTCGCTATAATTAAATTTATATGGCTGAATTGCGCCTGCACTGGCCTCCGTTTCGATCAGCTTCTTCGAACTGGACATTAGCATGTTGGTCGATTGAAAAAGTGCTGTAAATGTGAAAGATTATGATTAATTTCATGAGTGAATTCTGTTTACTTATTGCTAAGCTGTTATCAAAAACATATTTTGAGTATTATTATTACAAACTATTAACCCAACCCTATCTCTTGATGTTATTATTACTTTCACTGCAGTTCTCTCTCTTTTTGTCGATAATCCTTTTAAACATCTATCATCTATGCGCTTCTCAATTCTCAAGAAACTCTTACATATATGGTTACAAAATAGTTTAAATATTTGTTTTGCATACCGCCAAACATGGAAGATAGGCCCGCATCTTCGGCTGTCTTTAAATGTTTCGTTTCATGATGACCATTTGCGGCCGTCACTTCATAGTTGTTGTTGTTGTGTTGTTGACTCGTGCTTCCGCCAGATTCGGCCAGCAACATATTGTGCAGAATGATGGCATCGTCCGTTGCCTGCCGTTGAGCCTTCTCCGGCGGCTGATGCTTGGCCTGCTGTTCGTAGGTGGTGCAAATGCTGTCGGTCACCGAACCCGACGAACTGCTCTCTGTTAGCTGGACGTGAGCCAAGGCCTTGGCCTTCGCCGTTGCGTCCACATTGGATATCGTTGCCTGCATTGACACTGTCTGTGCTCTGGCCTGTTCGGCGAGCAATTGCCCAAACTCGCGTTCAATGAAGCTTTGGGTTTGACTTTGGTGATTGTCAATGGTTTGCAGATTCGGGATCTGGGATATGCGACGCTCCTCGGAGGTTTTGCGACTGGCGCTCTGCACAAGGTTGGGATCCAGCACCTCAATGCTGGATTGGCTCGGATTGGATATAATGTCCACATCGCTCTCATTCGCACGAAACTCCAAATCGCGCTCTGTATTGGAGCTGCCCACCACCGACTGATTCGAGTCAAAGGAGCATTGCGAGTTGGTTATCTTCGAGCAGGAGCTGCTCTCATTTAGCGAATTGGCCGAGCCTGTGGAGAAATGGACAAGCATTAGTTGGGCTTGGAATAGTGCTCAATATAATATATAATCTCTAATGGAAGCAGCATTGCTTTGCTCTCTGTCTCTCTTTAGTGATTGTAGCTTAAATGGTGCGTTAGCTGTTTACAAAAATTTTGAATAGATTTTACTGTTGTTAGCTGTATAAATTGATTTGTTAATTTTGTTTTCATGCTGCCCAAATGCTGCTTCACATTTACAACAAGAAGCCAAATGCAAATTGCTGTTAAACAACAAAGGAAAAGAAATTGAAAATTCGAAATACAATACAATTGGAATATTAACTTTTTGTGGTTTGCATCAAACTCCTACGCTTGGGTGTGTTATTAGCGATGAGCCTGCTGTTGGCCACTAAATAATTAAATAGTATTTAACAATTGTAGAAGGTTGTTGTTGTTGTTGTAGTTGGATGAGCGAAAAGTATATAAAAAGAATATATAAAAATATACAAAAGTTAGATTAAGTCGCATTTTGCCATTTGATTTACGTGTGATATATATATGGGCGTGTGTGTGTTTGTGTGTGTGTGTGTTTGGGTTTTGTAATTGATAGCATGCAAAAAGAAAAAGAAATAAAAAATTAAATTAAAAACAATATCAAATACGATTAAACGAATTTTAACAAATAGCCAAAATCATAACTACAAGAAATGTAAACTAAAAGCAGCTCACAAAACCGAAATACATTGGAATATGTTACACAAAACTATATGTTAAATGTATTTGTTTTTGTTGGTTTTGATTTTTTTCATAAATTATTTCCATAATTTGCTAGATATAGTATAGAAGACTAGAAAAGAACTTGCCAATACTTTGATTGTCCTCCTTGGACTGCAATACCAGCGGCGTGTTCACTGGCGATTCCTCCACAATTAATGCTGGCGACAGCTTCGGCTCCATGCTGGACACTTTGGGCTTGTCCAGCGAGCCGGTTGCATCATCGTTCACCTCCGCGACGAACAAGCTGCGACAGTCCGGACAACGTGGCTCTGTCAAAAAAAAATAATTAAAACTGCAGTCAAAATCGATTTTGGTTAGTGTCCACTGTGGCTCATTGTACCCGCTGTCTTGTAGTTCTTGATTTTGCGCTCTCTGGTAAACTTAATGCCACAATTGATGCAGCTATAAATGGTTATGTTCATATCGGTGAGATCACGTTGGGACAGAATGTCGCGTAGTTTCTTCTCAAGTTCCTAAGTGTAAACAGTTTTATTAATTGTTTCGATATGAATTGCTATATATCTCCCATATACCTGACATAATGCATTCTCCACACAATAAACGCGCTCCTGTTTGTCCTTTTGCATTGTATCAAAATTAATGCGCAGCGTATTCGATTTGATTCGCTCACAAGACTCCAAAACCTTGATGCTCCATTTGGTCTTGGTGCTGATAGTAAATATATGTTATAATTAAATAATATATATCAATGTGCTATATAGAAGTCAAACACAAACCGTTCGCTGAGTGCATCCTTTTCTCGTATATAATTCGAGGATATGGTAAGGAACAAGGGCTCGCTGGTCTTGTGCGCTTGGTAGACAATATACAGCTTCTCATCGGGCTCTTCTTCGGAAACTGAAAGAGTAGAAAACAAGATTTTAGGTTCGGTTCTTAAAGCAACATACGCGAGGATTTCACCTGGTTCCTCGTCCTGCTCAGCGCTCGCAGCTGCATAGCGACTTAGCACCTCCTTGTGCTTGTCAATCTCTTGCTGCTGCACTTCGTCCTTCTCCGTTTGCTCCTCCTGCATTGTATCGTTCGTGCTCTCATATTGGGTCTGAATGCTGCTGTCGCACGACTCGTAAACTGTTTGCTGTGTTAGGTTGGCGGCATCCGTGGGGCTGCCATCTGTATTGTTGGGCGCCAATTTTGATTCAAATCCAACCTTCCAATTGCTGTTGTTCGTGGGCGTGGAGCTGATATTTAGCAGCTCTGGCTCCGACTCGGCCTGTTGCGCTGCCGACGAGAACTCGCCCAGGAACTCGTTGAACTGCTGGCGTGCCACGTGACGCGCTTGTTCGCTGGGCTGTGGCGTATCAATGCCTAGCATTAGCTCCGCATTGCCCGACTGCAGCCACTCGTTGCCATACTTGAGACGCAGTGTCTCAATTTGCTTTTTCGTCTCCAAGTGGCTGCCATCTGTGGTCTCTTGTGGCCTCTCTTGTAACAGACTATTTGCCTCGGGGGCTGCGACTGTGGTAATTGCTTCTATTGCCGTCTCCTCGCCATGTTCAGCGATTTCCACAGTGCGTTGCTTTTTAGTGCGTTTTTTGCTAATTTGCAGATCCGCTGGCGCTTGTTCTGCCTCGGACGATGAATCCTTGCCTCTGACCGAGAGCGAAAGCTGCGAGCCCACACTAGAAGCTGGCGTATTGATGGAGGCACGTGAACTATTAATGGATACATAACTGCTGACTAGCCGATGACTCATGGTGCCCACAAAGCGCAACTGCTGGCTGCCAGTCAATGCCTTCTCGGCCTTTGATAGCGGCTCAAAGTCCAGCACAAATTTCACAGTCGCCGTATTCTTGTGCAAATACTGTGCCGTGGCCAGTCGATGCTTGGGATGGCAGGCCAGGGGATTGCCCTGCAAATTGAGCGTGGTGAGCGTCATTAGAACGCTCAGCGGCAGCAGCTGCGTGTGCTCTAGCAGGCAATTGTCTGACAAATCCATGGTAGTTAGCGCATCCAGCTTGGTCATATCGAGCAGTTCCTCCACATAGTTGTTGCTTATGTTGAGCATCTGCAGTCGTTTACAGGCCTCCACATGAAACTGTGGCAGGTGCGTCAGACAATTGTAGCTCAGATCGAGCGTCTTTAGATGCGGCAGCCACTTGATGGCCCTAACGCTGGTCAGCTTGTTGTGGCGCAAATTTAAATACTGTAAGTGCTGGGCGAACTCCAGAGCCGTGTCCACTGCACGCAAATTGTTGTAGCTAAAGTCCGCGGACTGCAGCTCGTTCCAGACAAAACCATTCGAATTATCGCCGCCGCAATGCGTTATGATATCCTCCACATTGCTTATACTCTTGATGCATATCAAATGCTGAAGCTGGGCGCGAAGCGCTTGAATTCCCACCACCTGGCATATGTTGATCTTGTGCACCTCGAGGCGACGCAGCGCACGAAACTTGCATATGTCGATGGCGCCCTCAAAGTAATGATCGGTGGGGAAATAGTTGAGCTTCAGTAACGTTGTCTTCTGCACGAAATCATGAAGCAGCTGCAGATCCGGAAACACGCTCGACTTGGCATTGATGGGTTTGACCACCTGAAACGCATGCTGGTGCTTCTGGGTTGGGCCAAGGCCCGCTCCAGCCACAATATCGCTGTCCGCAATCAAAGTAAAGGAATCGTTCAAAGCACGCAGCAGCGGACCTGCAATTGTTTGAGTGCATGTGTGTGAGATTAAGAAAATGGGTTAAGCTGATAAGCAGACCGAGCTTAGAACAAAGCAACTGGTGGGTGCGGTCATGTCTCACCCGCATGCCCGTCCATGCCTGCTGCTGCTGCTCACCTGATAAGGTCAAGGTAAATTCGGAGCTCAGGATTTTATCACCATTCTTGCGCAGCAAATTGGCCAATTCGGTGATCTTTTGCGGGTCCATCTCATTGACTACAAATCGAAGGCCATAAAGCGTCTGTTCAATTTAAATTATTGCTTTCAACTGCGTTTTGTTATTAGCCAAGGTGTTTCAGCTTTATGCGTTGCAGATTTTTACGTCTGTCAACTGAAAAAAAAAACAACAACAACAGCAACAATATATTAATAAGCACATTCGTACGTACACACACACACACAAACAAAATTTGCAGCTGGCATTTCACGTAGTTCACCTAATCCTATTTTGATGTTTATGATTTGGCTACTGCCCCTATGAAAATACACAAAGGCATTTATGACGCCATTGTCCAGTGCAGAGTAAACGCACAATGCCACATATTCAACAAATACGTATATACAGATATTGATTTTTATACAATTATGCAGCTATTTAACAGCATTATTGAGCGTTATTCTTGTTTTGTGTAGCTAAAATATTCCACTGGGCAAAAGAAAAAAACGTTTGTTATTGCCAAAAAAAAAAACGAACAGTCAGCGAGAAACGTAAACACAGAGTTGTATTTCAAGTGTTGCAAAATGTCAGGCCAACAGCTGTTCGGCAATAATCGATACGCAAATGTAAGAGTTATCGATAGTTTCGCACGTATATTTGAACTAAGGCGCCAAGTAAAGAATATGCTATGAAAACTAAGGCTGCAAACCTATGACCTTTTTTTGTAGTTCGGCTCACGGTGCGAAGCGTTTTGTCGTTTTGTCGATTTTCCACATGTCCAAGCCCAGCTTCTAGCTCAAAACTTGATATGCATATTAGTAAAATGTTGTTTCAAAATTAAATTTTTGACAAACTTCAAGGCGCCAGCCCGGATCTGCATCAAGTCGGTTCGGTTTAAACACTCTCTGCGGCCTTTATAAAATCTATTCCAAAATAAATGTAGAGTACTTTTTTTTTTGTATTTTGTTTATTTAACACATTTTTTATTTTACATTTTATTTATGACTTTAGATTGCAGTAGAATTAACTAATGCAAATAAAATTCCGTATGTCTTAGTTGTTAATTTTTAAATTAAACCATTGTTGTTTCGTTTATTACGCCTCTTCTGTTGTTTTCAATTGTAATTGTAAAATTGATTTACAATTGTCTTTAGGTACATGCGCACAATTTCATTTGCTAATTTATCGTTTATAAACTAAGCTAAAACAAAAAGCAGACTTCAAGATTGGTTTTTGTTCGTTTCTGTGGTTCGCTGGATATGCGTTGGATTTTAACAATAAATTAACAACCTATGTATATGCCATTCTTGTCGTTGGCTGGCGTCTGAGGATATTAAAATGTGTGCTGAAAAAATGACTATTTGCTCGTGTTTTCTTATTTGTTTTTGGTGCATAAAAACGTTTAGAAATTTGTGTATTAATATATTTTACAAAGTTTGCCTGCGGAATAGAAAACAAAACTCATTATTTATAAAAGTGCTTGGCTTTAATAAGCGTAACATTTCAAATTGCATTCAAATACAAACGTGAGTTAAACAAATAACGTAAAATTCAATTAATTAATAATATATCAAATTTTGATACGTACTGCTCGCTGCCGATTTGTATAGCTGCCAATTTCTTCAAAAAATATGTTTCATTTCAAAAATAAGTATTTTTCCTAATTATGCGTTTTTTCTTTTGATATGTACAGAACAAAAACAATATATAAATACTTTATTCATGTTTAACAAATATATGACACTGACATTTTCACCTATGAACACATACATTGGTAAAAACAAATTGGGCGGTTTTTGAAAACCATTTTAAATAGAATCGAGTAGAATTATAAAATGCGTGTTGAGCTTGGCGAAGGAAACGATTTTCGACTACGTATCGGTTGCAAATGCGCGTGTGTGTGCGTGTGTGCATGATAATATTGAGTGTATGACTTGACTTGACTTGATATATAAACAAATAGTATTTACAATCGAATTAAACTTTTAGAACATTTGTTTTGGTGTAACACAGTTTAGAGTTTTGGCGACGGCATGATGAACGTATCCCTATGAGAAATCATATAAAAAAGAAGAGAAGAAAACAAATTGTTTTGTTGATGAAACATAAAAGTCGTTTTTTTTTTGCTTTTTTTTTTTTAGAAATGTACATGATATGCAGGTTCTATTAGGTGGATTGGGATTAGATGTAGGGTTTATATGTATGAGCTACTGTGAATAGGAATTGGGAATGAGCGATAATTTCTAAAAGAAAAATATATATTATTAAAAACTTTTTTTGAAAGTATTTTACAATTTTGAAAATTTAGAATTTTGTTTGAGTTTTATTTTTCATATTTTGTTATATTAAAGTGTTAACTTATTCAAAAGTATATATTAAATCAACAAAACATGCTAAAAGTTATTTAGGAGTGCATAAAACTAAATATATATAGGCATAAGTAAAAACAAAAAATTAACATAAATTTGTTGTTACAAGAAAGGAAATTCAATTGCAAATTAAACACAAAATACGGGAAAACTCAAAAGGTTGTGTGTTCGTGTGTGTGGGGCGTAGGCATAGACAGGAAGGGATTTACGGGAAAGTAATACGGAACTCTTGGAGATATCATGTGCAGCTGTGCAAAAAGCAAACAAACAAAATAAAGAAGAAACTCAACACTTACATATGCTCGGGATGATTGCGTATGCAATCGATTAAATCTTTAGGCTTAAGCTGATTTGTGCAAATTTTGTGTATGGCGGTGAACAATGGGAATCTGCAAATATAGAAATATAAACATTTAGTTAAATACGATTTTAGCTTGGATATACAAAGTGGTACGTACTTATCCTCCAGGCCTTTGTTTTTCAACATATAGTTAACCTCCTCGGCAGTGGGCGGGCCCTGCAATTTCTGGCCATTGAGCATCTCCTTCTCCAGATCCTCAATTGTCTTGCCAGATGTGACAAAAGCCTCGGAGACACGACGATTGCGGCCACCTGGAAAATGTTTGCACATGAATTAAAGATGTGCATTCATATCATTCATTCCCGCGACGCCTCACCGTAACACGTCGTGATGAGATCCGCAACACCGCAGCTCTCAAAGAATGTGGACAGTTTGCTGCCCGGATAGAAGACATCGACAAAGCGTATCATTTCCATAAGACCCAAACGAATGACCGCTGCCTTAGTATTATCGCCCAGCTTGAGACCATCGACAAAGCCCGCACCACAGGCAACAATGTTCTTCAGGGCACCGCAAACCTCAACGGCATCGGCATCCTCAACGACCACGACACGAAAATGATTGGCCTGGAAGAGATCACGCAGCACCTTGCCGTACTTTTTGTCCGTGCAGCCGATTGTCGTCTCGCAAAAGTTGCCCTCGGCCACCTCGTTGGCCAGATTAGCGCCCATCAGCACGGCGCATGGTATCTGATTGTAGATAATAGAAGCAAGATTAGCTAACAATTGCATAAGATCATCTTCTCAAATTGGGGCTTACCTTCAAATGGCGGGTAATAATGTGCGATATCAGATCAATGCCGCCGCCCTCGGCCTTATCGAAGCCCTTGATCAGGGATATGGCAATGGCATTTGGCTTGATCTTGCCCAGCAATTGTTTGCAGAAATTTGGTATGAACTGATGTGGCACCACAAAGATCAGTATATCGGCATTCTTGGCAGCCTCAACCAGATCAGGTACGGCAACCTATAAAAAAAACAGAGAGAGAGCGAGAGAAAACTTAAACAAACTAAATGCGAAAGGTGTTTGTGTGTGTGTGTGCATCAATAAAAACGCCAAGCGAATGTTCCGATAAGCGGCCAAAGTTACTCTGATAAGCGGCCAATAGAACAAACCAAACACAATGCTCAAGGTTGAATGAAGGAAACTTTGAAATCTCTACGGAAATCACTTGAAACACACGTGCATTCCATTTTAGAGGCTTGTCTCTCAACTGGACCCTGGCAAAACTCATTTGCTTATTTGAATTAATTATCAATCGGCTTGTACAAACTTGTGTTGGAAACTTGTTTATAAGAATTATATAAGGCTTACACTTATGGTATAAAGTTCAGGCGAGATATCTATCTCGCGTATTATGTCTTTCTTTTTGCGATTTATATTCGCTGTAGATAAGAAAACCAGTTTTTGAGCAAAAAAACCCAAACTCTGCTAATAATTGAACTTTAAATTTATACATATTAAACAATCTAAAAAGAAAGCCAATTACTTTTAACAAGAGTGCGCTAGTCCCAAATCTAGCGAACATATGTTGGGGTTGTGCTTCTTCTTTTCTCAGCCTCATATTATAGAAACTGCGTTCCTTTATAACTGCGCTGTTTATAGTCAGATCTTTATGAGATTTTCAGTACTTAAATATGTCGAACAATACAATACGCATAACAAAGCGCAACGATATACAACATGATGCAAATATTAAATATATTATGTCTTATCTCTTATAGACCCCGAGTTAGGCTTGTTTTTAGCCTTTGTATTATAGTTTAAGATCACAGCAAGTTCCTATAGAGGCACATATCTAGGCAGAATCTGATTCCTGATCAAATATATATATTCTATTCGCCTGTTACATACATTTGCAACGAAACATTATACCCAATTGTTTTTATACATTTTAGGGTATAAATCATGCAAAATTTGCTTTTTGTTATTGCGAAAACATTTTCCATAACGAAAGCGACAAGCACAAAGTTTAATAGGTTGGAACTAAATGCATTTCATCAATTCGTTTGCCTGTAAAAAGTTCATCATTTGCATTTGTTGTTGATAATCAACTGTGCAAAAACTTAATTGTGTTTAAAGTCACATAAATAATTGCCAAACCCACCTCTAATCATGTGCATAATAAATACGAACTATCTTTCATCTAAATGACACAATAATTTAATTATTTGAATACGAAATTGAGTTAATGATAGACTAAACATTTGTGAATTTGTATGAGAAAGCTGTTGTATTTTGATGCGTAATTTAAATTTCTATTTAAAGTCAAGTTTCCACATTGATATTCCAAATATTTGCCCAAATTATAATTCCAAATACATATATTTTGTTATAGGGTAGAACATGCTTTCCTCCAATGCATGACACACATCATGTCAAAAGTATTAGGGTATAAAAATAGATTAGAAAACAAACAAATTGTTATCAGAAAACTCAATCATTTTCCGCTACAATATCTTACTTGATTTTCTACTATTTCCCTTATCAGGCAACTAGAAAAAGGCATTCGTAAAAAAAAGAACATTTTTAAGTCGTTTAACTTTTGATTTTACAAATGCTTTGCATATTTGCCTGCATTTTTGACATTGGCCCATGGTTGTTTGTTTATAAGCTACATAAAAAAAAAAAGTTTTTGTTTTTGCTTTCACTATTGAAAGTTTGCCAAAAAGCATAGCTATATAAATTTAGGTATATATGTGGGTATGCACACATATACACATATAGCCGCGCTGGCGTAAAATTATATAGAAACACAATAGGAACAGACATAGAAACGATTTAATTTGTTTTTCTCTTTTATCAATGCTGCTTCTACTGATAAATTAGCTGAATTAGCTCGCACGGAAAATTTCCATTTAATTAATAATTAAATATATTGTATCTGAACAAATCTAGACGTCTTAAATAGTTAGAGTTAGTAGTAATTGGCAATATAAATCATTTTTATTTCATTAAACATCATAAAAAACTATTCGAAAATGATTCGAACATAACGAAAACAATTCGCAAGTATTTGTTATTGCCTTTCAATCCGAATCGAAATGTAGTACAGGCCATTACATATCTATTAGTCGGTACCTTATCGAAACAACTAAAATAGCGTGTTTAACATGACCTGCTAACAAAGCGGCTTATCTATAATCAAGTGAATGCAAACAGTCAAGTTGCTCCTCTTATCAGTTCAGCTGTGCAAATTGTTGTTATGTATGTGTGCATTTCTGTATAAATGTATTAGGACAACATTGATCTGTCTAACTGTTACAGTTGCTGTCGACTGTGCTATAAGTTTCTCCTAGGTTAAGCCAAGCGCACAACAATTAAGAGAGAAAGCATAAGAGAGTGCGTGGCGCGCACGTCAAGCCGGCCTTGACCTACGTCAAAGACACAGCGGCAGAACTGTCACTGCCAGCTTGGCAGAAGGTTTCGTTTGTGTGCAGACGTCAGAGCAAGGCGAAACTGTTTTTGTTGTTGTTATTGGCCCTGACAAAAAAAAAGTGCAGCGTTGGCCAAGAGTGTGTGAGAGCGAGAGAGAGAGAGAGAGTGCGCGAAGTGAGTTGTAAAAATAGCTGCATGTGCATGTCCCGTCAGTACGTCCGCGCATTCGTCTGATTAGATAATTTGACGTAAATACGACGGCCAAGATCAAGGCAGCGGCGTCTTTTATGTAAGGGGCAGCTGCAGCAGACGTCGCTGCATTTGTTAATAATTGCACTAAAACTAATACTAATCAATTGCATAACAGTAGAGGCGGTTTTTTTTTTCACACATTTTTTTATGTTGATGATTTTAATTAACAGTTAGCCGCCACAGTTATATATGACTTTGCGCTTTTTTTGTACTCACCACATTTGTTGGCAGTTTGTGTCCCTTCAGGTATTTAACATTCTCGTGCGTTTCATTGATAATTTCCGTTAACTTCTTGCCATCAATCATCTCCTCGTAGACAAACATTGTGACGCGTTCCTCAAACTCGGGCAGCGCGGCCGCATTGGCGCCCACGATTTTCGCTATGGCCGAACCCCTGCACAAGGTTCAAAATGCCAAGGTGCAATATGCAATTATTATATAACTAATGACATTGTTATTGTTCTTAGTGCACTCACCAGTTGCCAGAGCCCACGATGCAAACATTTACTTTTTCCGCCATGCTGCTGTATTAATTATTGTTGTTTTCGTTGTTGCTGTTGTTGTATGGCAAAGTGTTTTCAACTCTGTCGATTGATTTGTACGCGTGTCAGACTCTTGGTATATGCGACTAGCTCAGCGAATTATTAACTACGAACTGACACGTCGAAGCCACGGCACATTTAATAAATACTATTCAGTAAACGCGTATTTGCAAGACTGCGAAACGATAGACATATCGATAACATTATTGATTGCCAAGCGATAGTGTGTATCGAGATATCGAATGTTACGCATCAATTGGCATATTTCGAATAAATATTTTAAGTTTGATTTTGCTTCACAAATAAGCGAAAGATAAGCTTATTATGAAATCATACAAAATTTGCAGTATTTATTATTAATTTTCTGTACTGCTTTTTGGTTTGAAAAATGGCGCGAACAGCTGCTTACGATTAATAATTGTGTTTGTGGAAAAGTTAATTTATAAAAAATGTGCTTGAATGTTTAAAAATAATATTCTCCAAAAGATTTCTGCTGAATTTGTTTTATTTATGAGCATAGATTTCCATTGCCTTTGTTTGTTTTGATTTTGCATTGAACAGCTGATTTGTTATCGTTTTTTTTTTTTTGTTTCTATTGATTCAAATTATAATAAATTTAAAAATGTAATGTGCAAAATAGTTTTTTTCACTTCCGACAGTAGAAATAAGTTTGAATATATTGAAATCATAATTATTTATGGTTAGTTAACACGCTCCCTTATGCTCATATGAACTGTTAAGTTAAATGCTGTTAACTCACTGTTAACTGCGCGCGAAATTCAAATTTCCTTATTAACATTTTTGAGATTTGCTTAAGTTTGTGTTTTACGGCTTTGGTCACATGTTACTCAACTTTACAAATAAGTTACTGCTATTAAGTTGATTAAAATCAGTAATTATTACCATTATTAAAATAATCGTATTATCAAACATATGTGGAGACGAAGACGAACAGAAGGGATGTGTTAAAAACACTTTAAGTTAGCTGCTCCTTGGTGACATTTGTTCAATTCTTTGCGATCAATGGGGATCTATTTTAAATCTCATAGCATCTCTTATATAATTTCCTATCCGAGCAGCGACAGTATCGCTCTTAGGGTCTCAGCCATAGAACTTAGTCATGTTAATGCACGTATAGAAGGGGCCATAAAAGCCATTGGCCAAGCTGGTGAGAGTGCTTATGTTGGCATTTTTTATCTGGGTGATGCATCCGTTCAAGGAGTTCCTGTCATTATAAGGCTGTTGGGATGCAACAAACCTCAAACATTAAGCAGCAACATCTAAAATAGATGTTTCATATCGTCCCATCCCATCCCATTATTTAATGTCATTTAAATTATTCTAGCGAGGTACCTGATTTAATTTAATTTTAACTTGGTTATCTTTGTATGCTCAGAATTTATTATAATTTTTAATAATAATAATATTGATAATAATAATAAATTAAACATTTTTTTTGTTTTGGCTTAGGCTTGAGTTCATCTCTATTTCGTCTGCTGATTTTGTTTTTGGACTTCAAATTGGAGTTTCCAGTTCGAATCAGTTCGAATGTAAACTTGTTCACAGCTTTCATATCTAGTATGTTTAGTAGTATTACTTAGTTTTTTCATTTTTTATTCAAATTAGAAGTTAGCTCATGCTTATGTCTGAATTGTCCTAACATATATTCCTATTAACGCACAATCAGTTCTATATCTTGATAGATTTTGTTTTTGATATTAAAAAAATGTAAACAATTTTTTAAATTAAAAATTAATTTTTTGTCTACTTTCTTGGAAGATTTATTTTTTAATCAACAAATTTGTTCAGCAACTTTAAATTATATTTGGTAACTCGTATAAAATAATGTCTTTTTAAGAAAAATTTGTATGCTTTTTCAACATATTCGTTCAGGTTTCATAATAATATTAAGAAATTCGTATTGTTTTTGAAGAGTGTTGACTAGTAATATTTTTGCATGTAAGGTTAAACATGAACCAAGTGAACAAAGACATTTCGGACATGCTTAGTAGATGTTGACCTTTCAGTTTTTCTGGGCATTCAACTGATGCCGTTTTTGACGTTGTTGGCTGAGGAGGTGTCAGGTGATTAGCTATGTAACTGTTGTCGCCATAGTCATAGGTGCTCGACGTTAAGCTTCGCCTAGTACATGGCTAAAGCTAGCCCCGCAGAGTCATGGCTGACCACTGGCACGCCCACATAATGCTAGGCAATGCCCGTTCGCCGGGCGCATCCCAATGTAGGAGGTTAATCATGCAGCGATGTTGTTACGCGTTAATACCTTCATGTGAGCTGGACCACGTGCTGGGCGATGTTCGTGTTGCGTGTCTAACGCCGTTTGGCCCTTCATATGTGTGAATGTGGTTGAATCGTGTCGCATCGAGTTGGTTTGAGCTTGGGTTTCTGTTTTCGGTTTTCGGTTTTTTGGGCTAGGGCTTGGGTTGGTTTCTCTGCACGGGGTTGCTCTAATTCATGTTGTTGCTGTTGTTGTGCACCCGTAAAATTGATTGCGGCGAAAGCTGGAAAGTTGCACGTTATGCTCGTGGCCTGACTTGCTCCTGCTTTAGGTCTGAGTGTCTGAGTCCCAGTCTGTGTCCATTCTGGTTCTGCTTCTGGTTCTGTTTCTGGTGTGGCGTGCGGATTGGCTTGTTTCCATGGTATTTCATAGCAGCAGCAGCAACAGCAGCTCGCAATGTGATTTTGTGCAGCATGGCAATCACGATTATCGCCCACTCACCTATCCATCCCTTAATTTTGTGTGCTTCTCCTAGCCAAATGCATTGCATTAAAAAGTAGCATAAATGAGCGGAAATCGTGCAGTCTTTATTTATTATCTGTTTCTTTTATATATATCTTTATATAGAGATTCAATTCTTGATTTTACAAATTTGATCTGTGCTTTATTTGCTGAGAATTGAATATTTCAAAAAAAATCTTGCAAGATAAAATATGAAAGCATGAAACTCTGTACATCAATTATAAAATTATAAGCAGTGCCTCAGCTGGAAACTTTTGTATATAGAGATTCTTCGTGCTTATTTCTAGTTAATCAAAATTTTGCTTGTTTCCAGATTTTTTACAGGTGGCAAGTATTGCAAGTAATTAGTTCGAGCGCTTTTGAACTAGATTTTTGTCAGCTTTTGTGTTGTTGTTTATATGCAACAAAATTCGTATATCTTCCTTTATACCCTACTTCCCCTAGGCACAACCTGGCTATGGAAAATTAGATTCCCCTATCCGCACATATAAATGCTGTTTTTTATAAATAATCACATTAAAAATGAACTTTGCAAATAAAATAAATAAAAATATTCTTACTTTGATTGCACTATTCGCTTCGCCTGATTGCCACCATGCTATGAGATGGAATTCGGGTGAATTATTTGGGATTCCAATGGCCATTATCTTATGCACGAAATCTGCGGCTTAGCTGGACAAAGTCCATGCTTACAACTGTAGAAATTTTAGCTGCCCGTTCCATTTCTTTGAATCACTCAGATACAATGCTTTGCCTATGCCTCACTAGGCGTATGAGCAATTTCTATGCCCACGCTAAAATTACCATGTGACGCGCACATCAATCCTTTTGCCCACACACACATACAGATGGACGACAACAAGTGTCAGAATTCACATAGCCATCGGATGGCCGGGGCATGCACATCCATGTCCAGTATGTAGCAGCAGCCACCTTTTGGCCATGTCATGCGGCTGATGATGATGGCAAAGATGATGTGTGAGTGGGTTTGGAAGGGGCGATTGTTGTGCAATGTGTGTGTGTGTGTGAGTGTCCATAAAAAACAATGACGGACATTGGATCTGGGCATAGAATAATAGTATATCAAAATTTTACACCAAGCCACAAAAGAATGAAATAAAATCATTTACGCAAAACGAGACCCAAATTGAATGCCAAGACAAGACTAAGCGAAGAAAATACACAACGTTAAGCGGATGTTCTATGCTTATCCCTTTATGCAGACACCCACACACACACACAGAGAGACAGGCAAGAGATGGTTTTTATTATTTTTATTTTATTTAAACCACACAAAATACTTAAGACGA
The DNA here is from genome assembly GCF_003285875.2 of Drosophila novamexicana. Lineage (NCBI taxonomy): Eukaryota > Metazoa > Arthropoda > Insecta > Diptera > Drosophilidae > Drosophila > Drosophila novamexicana. Next base: position 8,532,144 of record NW_020824787.1, read on the forward strand.
TTTTGTGTTTTGTGGTCCAAGATGTATTGCCCATGGCCAAGTAAAAAGTGTTGAAAAGAAACGAACGACAACGAAAGTTTTTGCCAAAAGGCTATAGTAGATGCAACATGTCCAGCGGTCTGTGTGCGGTACGTTCTGGACACCAACTACGCCAGGGGAAGGGGGGGTTGTTGGTGTTGAAATGTCCCCAAAGGCATTTGCCAGATGGTGTATGTAAAATAAGCAAATGTCTTACCTTTTGCCAAGACATTCGGTTCAAACAATGGCACGTCCTTTGATGACAGCCCAAGACAAGCTGGCATCAATAATAGAGCCGCAGCACATGTCCTTTATCAAAGCATTCAGTCGTTCCATGTATTTATGACAGCATATACAAGTACAGCCACGCCCACACCCCCCACTCCCCCACCGACGCCCAACGGCCTTTGGACAATGCTTAAGCATTACACAAGAATATGCGACAGCATACAAATTGCGGATTTTTATACAATATTCATTTTTTTTTCATATTATTTTTATTTTTATGATTTACATTTTTTATTCGTATTTGCGTCGCTCGCTTGGCTCTCAAAATGAAATGTTTTGGCACATTTTTTAATGCCATCATTTTTGGGTTCCTTTTTTCGGATTTTGTTTCTGTTTTTTTTTGTTACATTTTCACTTGGCAAATAGTGTGGCCCAAAGAAACGCGTCACTTAATTGTTTTAATTGCCTTTTTTTGCTCTTCTTACTTCCATTAACACAATTTGCTTTGGTTTGCTTGGTTTGTTCGGGTCCGTCTGTTATTTGTTTAGTGCCAACGAAATTTGCATGTTTTTTGGTAAAGTTCTTCCAGTGCATTAGGCGACAAGCAACAGCAGCAGAAGTAGACGCAGTTAGGAGGGACCGGCATATATCCAAGGGTAGGCTATACCCATATAGCATACATAAGGGCTGCACTCATAATTATCTAGTTATTATTTTTATTATTTATAAATAAATACATTTATAAATAAGTTTTCGGTCCAAAGTGCAGAGTTATAGCAAGGATTAATTAAAGTATTTCTGTTTTCTGAATCAAAATTCGAAGTGAACAATTTCAGGCTCAAACTTGGCGTGTAATCAAAGAAAATGCTCATACGTGTGTATATGTTATTTATTTATTTATTTGTTAATGTAGACCCGTACAAATCAAAGCATTTAAGCATCAGACTACATAATAAAAGCATCACCGACACGATGAAGGTATTTTATTTGTCTATCCGGCCGGCTTTTCTCAGTTAAGAAGAAAGGTATTCATTTTAGAACATATAATAAAACATCATTTAGAACATATAGAACATATAATAAATAAAGTTATCTGTAATAGGATAAAGAATATTATGTAGATAGGGTTAGGAGATAGTTATGGGAAATCACCAAGCCGGTGGCGAATATTTATAGCCTGTCCAGGAAGCTATGTCCCTACTCATAGCAGGGATTGGTCAGTAAGTTCCCGAAAGCAACGATTTTACTAGGGGGACAGAGATTTCGTTGGAGAATTCGTATATACGAAAAGAATTGTGATTAGCGTAATGAGTCGTGCACGTAGATGGGATTAAAGGGCGAGGAAACAGGAAATTGCCAACATTTTCTGTCTACAATGGATTTTAATAAACTTTAAATAATACAAATTAGTCTGAATATTAAACCTAAAATTGTACCTATACACAAAAATTTCTATGGAATAAGAAGTGCCTTCAAATTAATTACTAAATATATTCTCAAGAAGTAATCTATATACCAGAAAATAATTAAACAAAGAACAGCAAGTAATTGTAGTTAGTGTGCACCCATCTTTTATGGTATTCTGAAAATATGGCCACTTTCGAAACTTTGTGAATCTCCCAGTGAATAAATGCTGCATAAAAAAGCGAATTTTTAATGCTCTGTTCATAAACTGAAAACATATTTTTATTTTGTGCTGCATCCGTCTGTTTCAGGCTGGAGTTTTCAAATACATATAGTCGTGTATACCCGGCTCAGCTAAATATTATTTAAGCCCGTTCAGTCTTCAAATAATTCTAATTAATTCGCACACTAACTCAACCAACTGCTGTAATAAATGATAATAAATAATATATAGATTTTTGTAGATAATAATATTTTTCAATGTGGTGCACATTAATTATCAGCAAAGTATTGTTAAAATGTTAATGGGACTTACATGAAATAAACCCATTTTTGACGCTTTTCAACACTTCATACCGCTAAAATCCTTTTCGTAAAGAAATGATAAAATTGCATACTCAATGTTTGTATCATATTTAAATTTATTTAAATATTTTTGTGTACATATTAGTTAAATTGCATATATTCGCTGGGGTCAACAGCTGTTGCGATTTACATACTATTTCCAACTATTATTGTATAACTAGGTTTTTTTTGCCTTTTTTATGCATGTATTTGTTATGTGTTTTGTGCATTTTCTGTTGTCAATGAAAATACCATTTTACAAATTTCGTTTGGCAAAAATCAATTATAAAGCATTTGGCATTTAATAATTCATAAACAAAGCTGGCACCAATATTTATGCTATATGTGTTACATTCGCTCTTAAATATTTATATATATATATATATATATATATATATATATATATATATATATATATATATATATATAAATATTTAAGAGCGAATGTAACACATATAGCATAAATATTGGTATATATATATATATATATATATATATATATATATATATATATATATATATATATATATCTATATATGTATAGTTATGTATAACTAACTGAAACATTAAACCAACAAATGTGCAAAAGGTAACAGAGACAAAACATTGAGCATACATTTGGGCGCTTGACCTGCGGCAAAGTTATTTTTTCATTTTCCACGATTTCTAAACATGCTGGCAGCAAACGTAACAGCGAATTAATAATAAAAAAGACTGGAAAATTTCATGAAGGAGAGCAAAATTTAAATTTATGAAATGGGAAATGGGATGATATACAGAGGACAATCAAATTGAAAGGTAAAACGAAGATGGTTAGGGTATGTTACGGTAAATCGGGGCATCACTATTACACAGAGACAATTTGAAAGGCAAATAACGTAATTGAAAGCAGTCGAGACAGAGATACCCTGTACCAGCAGCTGTGCTTCTGCATTTCTAAGCCTCATTCTTTAAGAAACTCGGTGTTCATTGTCCGATCTTTTAGTAATTTGCAGAGAATAAGTTTGGCTTAGATAACTGCACACATACGAAAGCCGAAGGCTTAATATTTTAAGATAATTAATTATTAAGAAGAAAGAAGTTAGATATGTCATATCAGAGCTTACACATCAAATTTGTAGTCTCAAGCTGTTATAGACTTCGAGCTATGCTTCAACTACTTTTTTTTAAGTCTTTAACCATGGATACTTTCGAAATGGAAAATTTGGCTAGAGTATGTGAAGGTACATCAAAGCATGAGTCTTAAATCATATATAACTGGAAGCAGCAAGCGTGATTCAGTTGAAATAGAGATACCCCGTACCAACAGTTGTGCTTCTTCATAAAGAAACTCGATGTTCATTTTCTTTCTGAAATGTTTCGAACTTTAAAATGGAAATTTATGCTTATGTAAGAGTAAAAGGTTTAAGCCTTAAAAGTGCTTTCTTTCTATTTCAATTTTGGGAATTTTAACAAAGTGAACTATTTGAAATCGCAATCCAAATACCAAATTTGGTATTTGGAGAAAAACAATTAACCTGCTCTGCATATTATACTGTGTAAAGCGCATAAAAAACTAGAAATGTTTGTTCAACTTAAAGCTGGCCATATGAAGAAACTTTCCAGAAGCTCTGTTAATATCCTGATATATGTGTAATACTCACTGGCAGAGTATAATAAAGCCAAAACGTGAAAAAGGTAAAAGTGGAGAGAAAAAAAAAAAGAAACTGGCTTAGCATGGAATGGGTCTTGTTGCTGCAGCAGGTCAAGGGTGCTTGGGGCTGGGGGCTTGCAGGTCGCCTGCTTGCCAGGCAACTGAAATAACATGAGCAATTTTTAGAAAAGCGACGACAAAACGTCGAATGAAAGATAAATAAAGTGAAGAGGAGACACACGAAAAAATATATATATAAAATGTTAGAAAAAAAAAAAACGAGAAGCGAATAACTCGCGAACAGAGCTATAAATCAACGTGCAAAGCAGCCAGCGGCGCCTGTGGGGTGGAGGAGGTGTGCGGCGGGCAAGGGGCGTGGCAATGTATCTATTACATGAACGCGCTGCGCTGTGAATTGTCGCAGCTGCAGTCGCGTCGAGTTAGCAACATTTTTTACTTTTATTTTTTATCGTCTTTTTTTTTATCAATTTTTCTTATTCTTTTTCTTTTTTAGTTGGAGCACAAATATTTTTGCAAGTGTGACAAAAATTGTTGCCGCTTAAATGCTGCGCGCATCGATTTTGATGACATTCGGTAGCATGCCACGCCCAAGCGCCATCTACTTGTCCACCTGGGCCGGTTCCATGGTGTACATATCGCGCAATAGTCGCGCTATCGGCACATTGCCGATAGTCTCCTTGAAGAAGAGCGCCTCAATGGTTGCCGCCCGTATTGTGCGCAGTGAGGGTAACAACAGCAGCAGCCGGCCGAAGCGTGTCGCCTGCCTTGGATATCGCAGTCGGACATGATCGGACAGTATGCACTGTGCCTGATCCTGCAGCATTTCCACGGGCTGCACATCGCACAGGCCGGCTGTCTCCGGCGCGAACAATGCAATCGCCTTCATGCAGCCCACTTCGCTGCCGTCGGGCGTGATCTGGCGAAATCGACAGAGTATCTCCTGTATGGTCTTCATTTCCATTTGGGTCGCCTCGTCCTGCAGCACGCGCTCCTTGATTAGCGGCGATTCTAGTATCGGCGTCAGATCCAATGGTATGGTCCATTGGGCGAGATTAAGCAGAAAAAGCTCCTTCCAGGACTCCTAGAATTGGGAATGGAATAGTGACAAAATAATGGGGTAAGTCAACTTTGTTTTATGATATCTTAAACTCTATATATAATATTATGCGCAAGCCGGTTTTCCCCTGCCTTGCCCCTGTCAAGTTTCGTACTCGAATAAAAACCAAAACTATAAATCATGCAAGTCTTTTGGTGAGAATTTGGGTCTGAAAAAATAAGCTTTCGTTCTTGAAAACGTTTGACACGCAAGAGCAGTGGATCTTGCGAAAAATGTATCGAATGAATTTTCACAGAGATCTTCGAAAGTGAGCTTAAAACCGATTTGAAAAATGTTGAAAATGTTTCACAAAATTTCCACAGTTGCGGGTGAAAATCCGAAAATGAAGCCCATTAAAATCAGCTTACACTTTGTGTGTATATATATAGGTTAAGCTGTGGGCAATACCGACTAAATATCTGTCTAGAGCAACAAAAATCTAAAAAACTTGATTTGAAGAATATTTATCCCATAAAACGTAATTCACCAATTGCGGAAAATCGACTGCGCTAGGTGCAAATGGGGATAGAAGATAATACGCAAAGGGTTTTGAACGTGCAAAGCCGGTTAATATCCGTAATTTAGAGATTGTTTTCCTTAGAAATTAAATCGTACCCACCTGTAGCAGTAGATGCTGATCATTCTTGGACAGCGTCTGGAACGGCATCAGACACTTGACCCAGCGCACAGCCATGAACAGAAGACGCGCCGTCGTCTCCTGGAGCATTTCCCAGGAGAGCAGGCGCGAGTCGAGCAGCTGCTGTGGCAGCGGCGAAGGGAAGAGCAGGGCGTTGTGCTGCACCTGGTACTGGATGAGCTCCTGGCATTTGTCCGGACTGAGCAGCAGTTCCAGGAAACCGTTCGAGGCGTGGCAGCCGCCGACGGTGGCACGCGGCGTTTGCAGAGCCGGAGGCGGTGTCGGTGTTGTGGGCGTGGGTGAGCCCGATGTGTAGCTAAGCTGTTTGTTGTTGTTATCGCCGCTGCTAGCATTATTGTTGTTGTTGTTATTATTGCTGTTGTTGTTGTTGACATGAATGCTGTGCATGAGGAGCGCAGCATTGCTGGGCGGCGTTGTGGCATTATTGTTGGTCTGATGCGAGGCTTCGCTGAGGCAGTGCGTCGAGCCCTGTGCCGGATGCGGCGATGTGCTGGATGCGGCCAGGCTCTGTGAATCGGTTAACGTGGGCGCCGGCGATACGCTGCCAGCGCTCAAGGGCGGCGATGCCGACGGCGATGGCGTCTCCGTTTCCACATTAACGCGCGGACTCTCGCTGCCCAGGCTCAGGCTGCCTGCCTCGTCGCCAACAGCTCCGGCACTCCGCGAACCAATGCTTGATATGGACTGTATGGAATTGCTGGGCGAGGGCGATGAGTAGTTGTTGTGGTTGCTGCCAATTGTCGCCGACGTCGCCTGGGTGCCATAGGGCGACGTGGAAACCACAGCGGCCACTGCCGTTGCTGTTGCCGCCGTAATGCCAGGCAATTTGCTGGCCGCCTCGGCAATCAGATTGTGATGCAGCAGGTGGGGCGGAAAGGTCATGGCCACGGCTGAGGCACCACCACCACCAGCAGCGCTGCCGCTGACATTGCCATTTTGTAGACCGCCGGGCGGCGCCAGCGCGTGCCCATGGCCAGGATGATGAAAGGCCGTCGCATGTGAAGCTGCCTGCTGTGCCGGATGTGCTCCATGTGTCTGGTGTGGATGCGTCGGCGGGGGCTGAGCGCCCGTGGGCAGATGAAAGCCAGCCGGCGGTGCGTGCGTCGAGATGTGCTGCGTATAGTTGAACGAGGCCGAGACATTGGTCACCAGCGACACCGGCAAATGGCCGCCATGATGATGATGCAGTCCGGCAGCAGCAGCGGCAGCCGCTGCAGCATGATGCGCCGCCGCCGCATGTGCGTGATGATGATGGTGATGGTGATGATGCGCGTGGGCGGCGGCCGCATGATGAGCCGCAGCAGCAGCAGCCGCATGATGATGATGATGATGCAACTGCGGATGCAGCTTCGGTTTGCGTGGACCGCGCTCGTGCTGCACAGCTAAAATGAATCCAAGAAGAAATATAACTTTGAGATGAGTACAAAATAAGGGAATAGTCCAAGGCAGCATGCGAATGTTTTGTCATTAGGAGGAAGGAGCCCTCTCAGACCCCATAAAGCATATATATATTCCTAAGCAGCAACATTAGCCAAGCCGATTTAGTTATGATCGTTTCTCTGTCTGTCTGTATATATATACTATGTATGCAAAGTATTTTTAACATCGAAGCTATATATCATATATCTGCCATAGGTACGTTCGATGGAAAGTAGGTTCTTGAATGGAAAACTTTATATGCCCTTGTACAGGGTATTATAATTTTGTCTTGAGATGTATAAGGCATAGAAGGGGACATCTTCGACCCCATAAAGTATATAATTTATTTTATCAACATCGGATAATTATATCATATCGCTGCAGCAAAGACAAACTTCGTTGTTCTCCCCACATAAATGTCAAATATTAACATATATAAATAATATTATATGGCTTCTCTGGGAAAAATCTGACAGAAAATCATTTGGCCATCCGCTTAAGGTTATTTAATCTGCGGCGTGTCAAAGAAATCCTTTCTTGCTTCCTTTTTTTTTGTTTTATATATATTTTGTAAATTTTCTGAGCTTTTCTATAGATTTTTCGCTGATTTAGCCGTTTTCATCTTGTCGAACAATCTATTTTGCTTTGTTTCGGATTCGTTTTGTTTGCCTGCGAGTGCGTTCCGTTTGTTCAACTGTTTTGCATAAAATCAGTTCAAGTGTGTAATTGCGTTAATCTGCTTTTAAGTAGTTAAATAAATAAAGTTAATTTCAAAGATACTTTGAGAGTGGCTTTCTTCTTCTTCTTTCTATCTTGTTTTTTTTTTTTTTTATGGCCGCCCAGCATACTTTGCTGAACTTTGCTTTGAAGTGTGGGCTGGAACTGCCGAACCAAATAGCAAATAGTAAATAACACTTGGCTACGTATAAGTAGCTTCTTGAGGCACACACACACACCCACACACACACACATGCATAATAAACCGATTATTAAAATGCGCAGAGAGGGAGATGCAAAGATAGAAAACGGCAGCTCTCTGGTAGTCGAACCTGGCCTGGTCGTGTGAACTGTTGCATATGCCCCATGGCCTGGACCTGGGCTGACATGTGCGTGTGTGGGCTGCTGTCATGACTTTTATTTGTTTGTAATTAAATGTATCTATAGCGTGCGTAAGTGTGGGCTTGTGTGTGCGCTTCTATCTACTACCTTGTGCGTGACGCAGCGCAAAAGGGGTGACATTTTAATCCGCAGCTAATCGCATGTGTGAGCGAGCGTCTGTGCAAAGTGACTGCAGCCACTTGACGGCCCCCGGGGCCACACGAAACTACTAGTAGCTCCACTGTGCGTGTGTGTGACTGTGTGTGTGTGTGTGCAGCGAGTCTCAAAGCTTTCAAAAGATCACAAATTTCAATTAAAGAAAATGCCAAACTCATCAAATTTTTACGCTGCGGGTTAAGCGGCGCATCAAGCAAACTTGCGACAACATTTTACCCGGCGCCGGCGAAAAAGAACGACTCTTAAAAACTGCGGTTGGCGAGAAAAAAGTTGGGGGCAAAAGCAAACCCTTGCCTCCGACTCGAAAACTTGAAAACCCCGACCCAACCTTGGGTCATGCTAACCCTTTGCACGCGACACTTTCGTGCTTCAGCTTCTGCTTCTTCTGCTTCTTCTTGGCGCAGCCGTCGGGCAAACAAAGAAACGTGTGAAAAAGGCAAAAAATTAAGGGCATAAGCAAAAATTATAAAATTTTAATTTTTCCTTGGCGGCGCTTTTAAATCAACCTCAACCCAGCCACGCCTCCGCCGGAAATGAAGACTTTTCCAACTCGCAGCGACGCCATTTTATTTGCCGTCGCTCACAAAAGTTGCGGCAAAGAAAATTGATATGAAAATCCAACTGATTTGATAGAGCTGAAAAAGTTATGAATGCAAAATGCAAAAGTCGTGTCGCCCCGCGCACAGTGTTAATTGACTGGAGGCGTTTTTCCTTCTTTTCTCGCAGCCACTTGAGGCCAGGATTGGTGTAAAATACCTCGCAGAAAGGTCAAAGCGTCGTTAAATGGAGAGAATTAAAGTAATTTAAATATTTATTAAAAGAAGAACTTCAATTATATTATCTTGAAGTATATTTTTAGCCACTTGAGGTTAGGATTTGGTGTAAAATATATTAAAAGCAGGTTTATTGCAGAGAATTGAACTAATTTAATTGCTTTTAACATAGAATTTCACTAGTTACTAAAATAAAATAAATCGAAAATACATGAAATAATGCATTAAATATGCGTAGCTCTCATTTCTCTCGTAACAAGGCTTGCTTGCAGCTTAATAATTCAGTGGAATGTACCTAGGTTATGTTTTAAGGCATCAAAAAACAATTAAGAGTGCTCTAGCCGGGAGTGTCCGACTAGGCTATACCCTAAACCTTCTTCTACCAACACCAAATAAGGGTCGAACTAGGCGCTTGTTTGCTATAAATTGATCTATGTACACTATTGTAGAAGCTTCATGTCAAATTTGGTGACTCTAGCTCTTCAAATCTAAGAGATTTACTCAAATAACTTGATTTCGAGATAGATTTTTATCGATTATCGCAAAGAAACTCGTACTGCACAGACACTAGGAATAAATATTAGTCTCTAGCTCTTATAGGTTGGGAGATCGACGCATTCCTACATACGGACAGACGGACGGAAGGACAGATGGACAGAAAGACGGGCAGGGCTAAATCGACTCGATTATTGATGCCGACGATGCTTGATGCTTTCATCCGCCTTTTTACGAATTTTTAATGGGTTCAGATAATAAAAATTAACATTTGTTACATTTGTTGCAATGTTACATTTACAGTTGCAAACAATAAAATAATTTGTAACATATTTAAATCAAACGATTGTAACGTTTGACTTGTGATGAATTCTAGTCCAGCTTTCGAACACCTGCCCAAACTCCCAAGCGTGCTGACGGATATCATGAAGAGGCGGGAAAAAAAAAACACAGCTATCTTCAAATCTAATTAGCAACTCATTACGCATCCTCAAAGCGTGGAGCAATAAAAACAGAAACAGTAGTGAAAAGAAACGGGAAAACATATTGACCGATTTGCTGAAGCTAATCAATTAATTAGGGTAGAGAGCAGAAGGAAGCAGAAGTACGAACGCAGCCAAGTAAAAACAATTATGTCAAAACAGAAATGAGACCAGAGCTGGGCAAAGGCAAAAATGTCAGTATGCCAGACAGAGAAATGCGGTAGAAAAATTAATGATAAGTGGCAGAGCAACTGAGCGAGAAAGCAACTGAGTGCGACTGCGGGAGAGGGATAGGTGTACAAAAGCGGATGTTAAACAGCTGCCAAGTTCCCAGAGCTGAGCTGCACGCCCGGCGACTTCACGACCGAGACACGCAAAAATCCCAAATGAATGATCATCAGCTCGGGCGGGGTTGGAGTGTCTTGTCCAGGTTATCCTGGCCAAGCTGCCGGCTCGTAAGCTGAAAAGCGCAAACCCTGGCCACAAATTCGGCAGGCATTATAATGAGTGTGCTACCGATATGCAAGTGAATATATACACACACATATAAATCTTTTATAGGTCTGCTGATAATAAAAATAAAATGCGATTGTTTGGCAGGCAAATGAAAAGTAAATAAGGCAAGTATTGCCAAATGCTTCAAGCGGGGGACACAGAAAAAAAATAAACCATGAAATTAGAAAAAAGAAACACTTGAACTGATTCGATGCGGTTGGCAAGCAGTGGGGGGTGTGTGAGTGTACGGGGGGAGGGGGGGGGTGTGTTTCCCTCATCGGGGTTGGGTTGGTTCAGATATGAGCATCGCCTTTGGCTTAGCAACTGTAAAGTGCGTAATAGTTCATAATGGCCATTGTTTATGTCAGCTCAAGAGCTGCGCCTTCTCCCCAGGCAGGGCATCAGCTAGTCTAATGACAAATTGTCGGCTTACACTTCTGATAGTACGATAAGAAAGTTACGTTTCATTGATAAATTGGTTTACTTTTGAGATGAACGATAAGAAAATATTTTAAGCATAAAAGAGTGAAGATTGAGCAGCTGCTAGTTTTCGCTGGTTTCACACAAAATCTAAGCAATCCGCCCTATTGAACCCGCTCGGGCCTCTTTATTTTATTTATATAAAATCTAAATGAAATTAAGTTAGCCTAGCATATTTATAAATGTAGATTAAATTAAGTAAAAGTTAAATGAAAAACATTAACAAGAAAGCCATACAATAAAGTCAATATTTATGCAGGTCCTGAGTGTTATTCAACAGTCTGTAAAATCTCAATAATAATTATTATTGTGGCAATACAAAAATCATTAAAAGATTATATCTAAAAAAATATAAAATTAAATATTTTTACTTATTTAAATTCGATTTTTTTTATTGTTACTTAAACACTTATTTTATGGCGATATATTTTTGACTTATTAGTAGAAAACTTTTTAGATGTTATTTTATTTTTTATTTTAAGATTTAGGTTATATTAGGAATTCGATTTTATTTAGACTTAGATTTTATTTAGACTTAGATTTTATTTAGATTAAGACTTTATTTGGATTTAGTTTTTATATTTACTTTATATGTCGTTTAGACTTAGATGTTATTTATACCTAGACTTATTAACGATTAGATTTCAAAAGAATAAATCTAAGCTTATTTCAAAATAATATTTGTAAATATAATTCTAGATCTATCGGGCTAAATATTGAATTATTTGAGCAGAAAGTTAAGAGTGAATAATTTCTGTCCAATTCAGTTGTTATTCAAGAGACTTAACTACACTTAACTAATCAAAATATAATATTTAAAACAATCAACTTTAGTTCTAACAAAAAATTTGTTCATGAGTCCACGAGTTTGGTTCCGAGAAAGCTTTATCCCATAACTTAATATCATTACTACATAGCTCTTCACCACATAGGTAATTGATAGGCTTATTTGTTTATGCATAACCTTTAACTTCAGCCCATTTTGAATATTTACAATAACTTTTACTGCCTGCCTGCGCATCGCGCCGCACCTCAACGCAACGCAAGGCAACGCGTCAGCTGCATGGTTGAGGAGGCCAAAGGCTTTTACGCTCTGACTCTGTCGTCAGGGCCCAGTGAGTGAGTGATTTTAAATCCGCTTTTAATGTTGACACTGACACTTTTGTCATTCACAGGCACACACATACACATACACACACACATAGACAGTGGTGGTGTGAGTACATGACACATGCAAGCCAGGCGCATTTACATGTCGCCAGTCGCACACTGCCTACCAAAAGTGTATGCACATAAAGTAGTAGGCTATAATGTCAATTAAGAGCAGCACTGCAGCTTGTATAAAAACATATATATGTAAGCATATATGTGTGAGTGTGTATGTGTATGTGTGTGTGGGGTTGCTTTGTATGTTGCATGGCTTTCAGTGCCCCGCAGTCATGTGTAAATGCAATGCGTATACGTAATATGGCGGGCGCAGTGCGTGCGAAGCGGGCAGCTTAAAAGCTGCATGCGAATAAATAAATATACACATATACACACAAACATGCGCACATACATATACATATAAACAAAATCAATACGTTTTAAATGTGGTCATGAAATTAGTCGCCAGCCAGCGCCAAAAAGTCGACTATATATAAACATATTTATATATATATATATATATATATCTATACATATAGACACAACAACGACAACTACATTTGATGACCGCAAACGCAGACGCTGTCAACGGGCCAAGTTACAGCGTTCGGTCTGTTGACAAAAGGGCTTAAATGCCCAGAAGTATGCTGCAAAATATATACTTTATAGACACGGACAGAAGATGCTATCCAATCACGAACTAACCATGTTGCCCATCATCAACCCGACTGCCAAACAATTTCCATTTTCATTAAATTTGCACTTGGCTGATTTTCCAGCAGCCTTTTCGACTACTATTTGCTGTTGTTGTTGTTGTTGTTGTTGTTGCTTATCTTGTGTATTCAGCATTTGCTACTTGGCCCGGTTGGCAGCGTTTCGTTAAGCATTTTGTTTGCCATTAGCTTTGTAAAATTTTCGATTTGTGAAAAGTGCTAAAGTTACAATTGAATTGGCAAGCTGAAAATAATATTGTAACGATCACAGAGAGTCCTTGTAATGAGAGTGTTACAATTGCGGAAAGTAAATGAACTATCGAAAGAGTCTTAGATACAAAAAATTAATCAATTGCTTAACATTTTTAAGAACACATTTAAAAAGGTCTTTCTTTCTTTAGTTATATATACAGTCTCTAGATAGTATTGGGTTTTCATTTATTAACAAAGAGTCGTATTAAAGATTTGGCAAATAATGGAAACGGGCCTGCTAGCCCAATAAGGTATACAATAAATAATAATAAGACAAACAAATAATAATTATTTAAATAACAATAATAACAATAAATATAATAGGCATACATTAATATAAGCAACAGAATAGTATAAGTAAACAGAAATTAAACTTTAAATTTTAGCGTCGCATTATTTTAATACAATTTACATTTATTTTCATTACCTAGCATAACTCTACTCTCAACATGTAATATTAATAATAATAATAATAATAATAATAATAATAATAATAATAATAATAATAATAATAATAATAATAATAATAAAATAATAATAATAATAATATCCTTAATATTTATACTGAATAACTTCAATTTGTTTAATTATGGCCTGCAATATTTTGATAAAATGAACAATTAGTTTTATAACCTAATGAACTCTCGACATTTACTACTACTACTACAAACAATTATAATAAAACTAATGATAATAATATTATTAATATTCATTTCCTATAGCTGCTTAATTAGGTACAACCTACTCTAAATATTTACCATTAATTGTAATAATAGTATTCATAAAAAAAGTAATATAATAGCTGCTTCAATTTATTTAGTAATGTCCTTTACTTATTTTGGTACATTTTGCATTCATTTGTTACATTGCTGTAATCTAAACATTTCCCAACTGTCCAACTGGAACTTAAAAGTATATTATTTCTCATATTTTCCAAATGCCATCATTAGAGCTCACTTTTCAGCTCATCACGCAGCCAGCAAAGATAAAGACCTAAATATGCGCTGGCACACGCCCCCTGCTCCGCACCCCACCCGCTATCATTCCAAACTCAGAAAAGTGGACGTACCGAAAAGGACATTTTACTGCTCGTTTTTTTTTTCTTATGCGAATGGGATTTGGCAAAGCGACACAAATCACTCAAAATGAAAAATCCGCTTAAAATGCCGCGTAAATATTTGTAAAGAAATATATAAGAATCTAAGGCGCTCCAGAAGCTGGAGCTTGCAATAGAATGGAGCTGGCAAATGGTTGGAATGAAGTGTGCAGAAGAGGGGAGGGGAGGGGGCACTATGCGTGATGATGATGCTGACACTTTGTTGGTATACAAATGCAAATACCATTAAATGTGACAAGTGGCAACATAATTTGTTAAGGGAAGCACTCGCCGTGTCGCCTTTTTTTCTCTTCGCCTTTCCTCTTCTTCTTGCTTCCTGTACCCTGCCCAAAGATATTAGCATACAAAGCGGCCAACATTTATAAGGCAGTGGGCAGGCGGCAGGGGGAAGGGGCAGGGCTAGCAAAAGAAAAAAAAAGAAAAATGAAATGTGCGCTGTTTGTCATATTTTCCCATAATAACTTATTTGCCAAAGCATAAGTTTAGTTTATAACAAACGCTGGAGTTGTGTAACACTACACTTTACCGCTTGCCAACACTGGCTGCTCTACTAATTAGCTTTATGGGCCAACATCGAGAAATCATACAACAATAATATGGTCCAACTGTAGCTAAACAAAATTCAGACCAACTAAAAATGGCTAACCACAGGACCCCAAATTCTACCACACCCTCCCGCGAAAAAGACAAAGGAAAAGTAGAGAATATACAACTATTCTTATGTTGGCCCGAAAAATGTAACACAAACGTGCCTTGAACGATTTTTGTGGCTTTTTTGCTTTTTGCTCTAAACAACAAAAGCACTTTGTTTGGGGCACATCCTGACGCTGGGCAAAGGGATACGCTGCTCAAGTGCGAGCTCTCTCAGTTGTTGGTGTCGGTATCTGTGTGTGTGTGTGTGTGTGTGTGTGTATGTGTGTGTGGGTGTATGTTTATTGTTTATTTACGGCAACCAGCCAAGAAAAACCCCAAAAAGGCAGCTAACATGAGGCTTTCCAGCGGCAAACTAAGAAAATGCACAAAGCAAAAGTACATACACATGTCCTGGGCACACCACTCGCATGCTCTAACATTGAGTTTGTTGGTTTCATCATGCAGCTTGCGGCAATATTTCTTTGAATTGGTGACAATATTTCTTTGAATTGGTTCCAGAATGGTTCCAGAAACTTAGCCGTTTTTAGCTTGGAATATTTAGAATATTATTAAGAATTTTTTTTGTGTTGTATTTTATTTCTTAATATTTAATAATTTGTTATTTAATTTGATTTAATATTTTTTATTATTAATTTTCTATGAAGCGTTTTAGCTTAACAAGTCGTCGAATTCAATTGTTACTTTTATTATTTTTGCATTTTTATTTTTAAAGAAATTATTTATTCCCACAAAATTTTTAATATTTCTCTTTGGTTTTAATATTTTTATGGCTCAAGCCTTTCATATTGTGGGTTTTATTTTTATTTGAATCTGTTGTCTATATTATTCTTAATTTAATTGTTTATTCTTGCACAATATTATTTTAAGGTTCATTGAGTTCATTCAAGATTCTCAATATGTGGGGCAATTGCTCTATTAATTGAGATATTTTGGAAATAGATCTAACATAATTTTTAAGACTTTATCGTGGGATCTTATTATATTTGCAAAAGAGATAGTTTCCATATTCTCACATTGGCTTTTGGTTTGACTTAAGAGCTTCCGTTTTTCGTGCTGTTCAAAGTGTAAGGGTATCTAATCTTTGGCTTTTCGAGCTTGTTGCCTGTTTCCTTTTTTTGCTGTTGTGCTCTTGCCTGTTGTGCTATTGTTGTCACCTAGCGAGCGTGTGATTGTTGTTGGGCCACGTTCAGAGGGCGTTAACTATAAAGCGTGAAGCAGCTCCTCAGACCGCCCCAAACGCTTGGTAAACTAACTTTGCTTCTGGTTCGTTTCAGTGAAATCTTTTGGGCACCTCGTTTCGCCCGAGCTGCGCTTTGACATCTAATGTCGCACGTCTGACGTCTGAGTTTTGGTATCATCATTTGATTGTCAATACATTTTAGTCGCATTTTGAAGCGATGGGATAATGCATGTAATCCGCTATTAAGTGCACATTGTCAATCGACTCCCCCCTAAAGGCGAATTGCGTGTGAGAAAATCTGCAACAATTCTCACGCTGTTCTCCCCCCTGGCTGGCTGCTGTTCTGTGCAGTGAACCCATCAATGGTTGATGCTAAATGGTAAATTGTAGCCATAGAGCTGTTGCCATACAGTCATAGCTATAGCTATATAGCAATAGATGTAGCCATAGATGTTTGTATATTGCTTTCATTGCCAGCCGCTGCCGTTGTTATGTGTTTTTATGCTACATTTAATGTTGGCTTAAGAGCTTTAAAGCTACCATTGTTGCATGGAGTTGTTGAGTTGAGAGTTCGATTCGATTGGGTTGTTTTTGTTTTGTACTGTTGGGCGGGTCTTCGTTTGGTGTGGTGCGCCTGTAAAGCTTGGTCAATTGCATTGGCCAAATAAAGTTGGACATACACGTTTAGTAATATGCAAATCATTAAGTGACTCAATACAAATGCGAGCTAACGTATACATCTATTATCCGACAATAAAAGCAGAAAGGTAGAAATACAATGGAAATACATGGAATTATTTCAAGGGTACAAAAAAAGACTATTGTTTTGTTTAAGCACCTGATTATTATTGATTATTATCGTGTATCCAGGAGTCAAAGACTTTATTGACCAGAAGACCCAGCTGAATGCCTGCATAATATTGAATACGTATTTGAGTCGGGATGGTCCCCAGTTTTAGAGAAAACTTATCTCTGCAAAAGGTTCAAAAGCGGCAACTGTTAAGACCCAGATCAGTTGTAAGAATTAACGCTGCATATATTCCTTAGTCTTTATATAGTCATAGATAATATTTAATTTTGATAGTATTTATAAATAAAATTAAAAAATGTACATTATGTCTGCATTTGAATTCGATTCCTACACTTCGTATGCCGACTCATATTTCATATTTTGTTCTTAAAATTTATTTTCCCTTAACATAACTCTCATATTTCTGAATAATACAAATTGATTGAACAAATATAAAATTCAAAATGATAGCTTTATTTGACCCAGCGACCTCTCGCTCGCCAGTTCGACTATCCTAAGCCAAAGAGAGTTTTAGTAAAAATGCGTACTTGCTCTTGATTGTGCCTTGTGCCTTGATCTCCAATCAATTTAGGAATAACTCTTTTGAATTTATAAAGGTCATTTTCAAATAAAAACAGCTTCTGTCAGCCAGTCCTGTTTCTCTGATTCAAATCAATCTATTAGCCCCTTCCTTTCGACCTTCTAGGCAATCAAAGTCACGCCTACATAATTTATGCGGTACACAAAAAGTGTCGTACAAAAATCAAGTGTCGCAATTTCAATTGTGTGGCTTCTGCTAAAAGTGGAGTCAGCGGGGAGGTTCGCATAATTTATAATCAGCTTAATGACAACTACAACAAAAAGGAGAAGGAACACACACACTCCATGAGGCCGCAGCCAGAGTAAGTCGAGAGTCCTTCAGACTCTGGCCAAAAGTGAGCGGCACCCAAAAGCCTGCGGCATTTTGGTTTTTGAGTTTAATGTAATTTATGCCTGGTCTTGTTGCCGTTGTTGGCAAAGCAGCCCCAGCTAATTTGCTGCATAATTAAATGAATTTTCCAAGTAAAACAAAGACTTGCGGCCAGAAAATAGCCTCCCCCTCCCCAACTCACTACTTACCGTCCTTATTCATGGCCGATTGAAAGCATTTGGCTAGGCGGCAGGCGCGGCACTGATTCCGATGGGTTTTGTCTACAGGACAGCGACCCTTGAGATCACCTGTGGCCTTGCAGGTGTAAATCCGATTGCGATGAATGCTACGCTTGAAGAATCCCGAGCAGCCTACATATGTATATATTAACATCAATTATCATATCATAGTTTGGATGGATGCGACTTACCATCGCAGCTGTAGATTCCATAATGTTTGCCCGAACTGCGATCGCCGCATACCTTACAGGGTATGTCCAGCAGACGATCGCCAGCTGTGAATATATGAAATTTATTGAATTATTCACAAATAATATATAAATGCAGCATGAAAGAAGAATTATGAAGTAACATTTTGCTGCTTTTAAAATTAGTCGTGAGTTTTCTTGAAGTTTTCAATAACTATAAATTTGTTTGTTTATTTATTTTTGGTCAATTTCTTATAACTTCAGACAAAGGGAATCTGCACTGAATTAAAAAAATAATAAAATTAATATTAATCTAAATATATATAAATAAAAGTAAATGAATAAAAAAAACTATCCAAACTAAATTACATATAAAACGTAACAAATAAATAAATAAATAAAGTATTTATGAATACATTATTTAAAATATTAAGGAATATGTGTTCCAACAGGTTTCTTTGGGCTACAGCTTAATAAAATGAAAATAAATATAAATTAAATATGGATAAAGTGAAAATCAAATAAAATAAAAATAAAAATTACAAAAGGTAAAATAAAAACAAAATAAAAAAATATATTATAACAGCTTTTTGGCTTATATAACACAAAGTATTAAATAAATTAAAGAAAAACCAAACATTTTATTTTCGAATTTTTAATTTGATATTTAAATGTTGCAGAAGTCAGTTTCTTTTTAAGAAAAAACTTAACTACTTTTGTAGGTTCTCTTAATGTACATAAGAAAATTTCATCCATTTCGTCCCAAATTTGAAAAAAAAAACCCAATTTTTAAAGGTCATTTCTTTAGTATGCCATATTGAAGCTGTGACAATTTCATGAAGATTGGCCCTTGTATAAGCACTAAAATCTGATTTATATTGATGAAAGATAAGTGAAGGTGTATTTAAGTGGATATTGGCAACATTTACGCATATTTAACTTATATTTAAGAGCTAAGCCTCGGCCTCAAAGCTTCCGTTAGGCAAACACAGTGCAGCACGCAGAAAAGTTGTTGCACACTTTGCGGCACAGTTGCCGTATATTTGCCAACTGTGTGCTAGTGTGTGTGTGTGTGTGTGTGTGTGAGTGTGTCGCGGATTAGCAAGTGAAAATTGCACAAAGCTAGCACATAATGCCAGTTATATGGCTACAGCCCTTTTGGTGCGGCACACTTCACAAATTAAGTTGAACACTCGGCACTTGTCAAAATAAAACGCTCGCGTTTTCGATTGTTTCCCTTTGTTGGGCCCTTTGTTCTGTGACATTTGACATATTGTCAACTGTTGGTTGGGTTTTGGTTGGGCTCTGGTCTGGCCTGGTCTGGCCTGGTCTGCTCTGGGTGGTTGCCTCCAGCCGCATTTTGGTTGCGACGCGTGTTGCCAATTTTCACACCCTGCGCATCGGCAATTGTCCGCAGCGTGTTAACACCTCTCGAGTGGCTGTGCGTGCCCGTCTTCCAGTCACTGGCCCTGCCCCCGCCCCTGCCCCTGGCCATGGCCCATGCCCTCGCCCTGGCTTCTAAGGGTTGTATTAAAATCTATATCAAATGAGCGTGATCCTTTGCGCTATGTTTTCTTTTTTAAACATTTTTATTGTTGATTTTAAATATTTTTGTTTATTTATGCCATGGCATTTCGTTCTTCTGTGTTTTTTTTTTTTTGTTGCGTCAACTTTCGACTAGTGTGTGTCCTTCTGTGAGCGGGTTATATCTTAGTTCTAACTGATTCAATATGCTTTTTGACTGGTATGGAAATCTCGGCATTGTTTTGATAGGCTAAAAAGGCTGCCGACATTGGGATGTGGGCAGACGTGGGATTTTAACTGTTTGGGCGTGGGAATTGCGAATTAGGCATATCAAAGTTATGGCAATGGAAAGGGTGTTAGCTGTGCAGTTTGATATCCCAGTAATGTTCAGCTTTTATATAAATGCACTTAAAAAAAATGTTTTTAAAGCTATACACAAATAATATGTAAAAAATAAATGGAAATATTCTGTTTAGTTCAAAGATCTCCATAATTTCAAAATTATTAAATGTATAATAAAAAAAATTGAAAATAATAATTATTAATTTCAATTATAATTGTATTTTTTATAATACAAAAATAATAATAACAAACAAAATAATTAATATAAAATATATAGGGCCTAATAAGATTTATTGCTTTAACAATCCTTCCATTTTTTAAATATTTTTTAAGCGGGTTCGAAATCTGAAGTTTAATTTATTAAAATATAAACAAAACTAATTTGCTTTAACAAATATAAAAAATTAAATTTGAATACAAATAATTTTATTTGTATTTTAATAGTTTTATAAACATATTTAAAAAAATAATTGTATTTATATTTTTATAAATTGGACCCCGGACCTCGAGCCTTATACATAATATATTTATTAAAACAAAATTGTTTTATTTATATTTCTGACCTGGGAATTTTGTAGAATGGAAGGGTCACCAAAAACAACATTAAATATTCAATTTATATCAATAACAAACTGAACATATTAAACCTAATGTATTTTATATTATTTCCTTAGTAATATGCCTTAATTATAATAACAAGCTACAAGCTTGCTTATCAATTCAGGTTTAATATAGTTCAATAATAAATTTCCCTAGTATATTGATCATTTCAAATAATTGTTTAAGTTGGCCTTCTTTAATCATGAATATTTTAATTAGTTTATCTTACAACAAGTTATATTTTTGATTGTCACAATTTTTTAAATAATTTGTGTTTGACTCTGTATAAATTAAAATGCCGGGTCTTAGGCAAAAAATAAACTCTAAAATTGCCTTAAAGGCTCTTTTTGTGCAATACTTTTCCTTTAGTTATATTTGTTTTGAATATTGACCTAGTATTTATTTAAATTTCATTGAATACTCATGATAAAATTTTAACAATTTAAAAAATATATTTTTTGATTTTCTCTAATCTCTGTCACTTTTTAAAAGCCACTTTTTTATATACAATTTTTTTGCGGCTTTTCTTCAATAATATAAAAAGTTTATTTTTCACACTTCTTTAAGCTATGTCAATAAGAAATTGTGTTTAATTTTTATTTTATTTTTTTTTGGCTTTTATAAACTGAAATATTTAATAGACTGCACTTTCAAAACCGTTAATTTTTCCGTCGGCATGTGATTATGTAATATTCATGCTAAAAAATATTCTGCTTCGGCTCAGTCAAAGCGGCGACGGCTTTGATGGATTTGAAAAATTTCCCGACGGGTTGATGAAATAATGACTTTTCGCTGTTTACCTGTGCCCATTTTCCGTTGATGGAAATATTTAAAGCTTAATGTATCCAGCGTGCTTAAGTTTATAATAACTGGGTATAACACTCGAATTAATTGACTGCGTTTGTGTCAATTTTCAGTTCGGAATTAGGCGGGTTAACAATTAGAACTTTGAGAAACACGATAACAACTTTTGACCACCGCACGCCAAAAATGTTGGGTTACGTTTGCCGACGCAAAGGACGACGACGACGACGACAACGCTGCTGCGGAGCGGATGCGGATCGTTTTGGCTGACGGACCAACTGTGAATGCCGCAGCCAGCAGCGAAACGGAGCAGAAACAGAAACAGAAGCAGAAGCTGAACCGGTGCCAGAGCCAGAGCCAGAGCCAGAGCCAGAGCCGTAGCCAGAACTGAGCAGAGCAGAAAAGAGCAGAGCAGAGACCGCCAATTACGAAAGTGAAGCTGCCAAAGAAGAGGTCCTTTTTTGCAGTCAATTTGACAGAGGACGCAGGACGCAAAGCCAAAGGCAGCAGCAGCAGCCACCCGCCTCGGCCACCCACACACCCCCGTTTCGGGATGCTACACAAAGCCACAGCCGTGCGGGGCGACGCGGGATATATGAAAAATATCGGGCGAGAAAAAAAAACCCCCGAAACCGAATGAGGAAAATGAAAATGGTAAAGCGCAGCGCGACGCGATGCGATGCGAGGCGAGGCGATGCGAACGATGGCAGCGAAAAACCAAAACGTCGACGAAAAAGTCGAAAATTTACGAAAAGCTACAAAATGTTACATTTCATCCCCTGCGAGTGGGCACAGTAACGGTGCAGGACAGGACAGGACAGGCGGGCAGCCAACCGGAAAACGCCCTTTTTTCTGTGCCTGCCGCTTGATGCGATTACAGCAAATGAGGAGACTTCCTGCCGTCCACCATTTTCCTTCTTTTTTTTCTGTGCGCGCACACACACCCACACACAGACATACACACACACAGACTAATGTGCGTCCCGGCCACGCACACTGCGACATATCTTGTGGCTTTCGACAATTCACCACAAAATGTCAAGAATGATGAAAAGCTAGCAACGGAACGAGGCCGTCGACGACGTCGTCGTCGTCGTCGTCGTCGCTTTCGTTGACGTCGTCGCTTCTGCGTGTGTATTGGTAATAATATCTGCTGTCACGCTCTCTGTATGTGCTGCTCTTTCCTACACGCTGCCTGTGTATCTGTGCCTCAGTAAATATCTTTGCCAGCAGAGGCGTCGTCACTGCTGCTGCTGATGCTGCTTCTGCTCTTCGGGCTGATGCCTCGCTGGATTCTTCTTTTTTCGTTTTTCTTCTTCTTTTTTTTTGGTTGGTTCGTCCTGCGCTTGTAGGCTGTCGGATTATTAGTTCTAAAGTCAGGATCTCAGCAGTAAGGGCGCTACAATGTGGGGCATACAGGGTTGACTACGACTTATTGTCCGTAATAATTTATTTTCTATATTCAAAAAAAAAAACTTTAAAAATTATAATAATGATTATAATGATAATGATAACGATAATAATAATAATTATAATAATAATAATAATAATAATAATAATAATAATAATAATAATAATAATAATAATAATAATAATAATAATAATAATAATAATAATAATAATAATAATAATAATAATAATAATAATAGTAATAATAATAATAATAATAATAATAATAATAATAATAATAATAATAATAATAATAATAATAATAATAATAATAATAATAATAATAATATTAATAATAATGATGATGATGATAAAAATAATAATTATTATATAAAAACAAGTAAGAGGTTCTAGTCGGGAGCTCCCGACCTGGGGATACCCTGAACCCTCTTCTTCCAACATCAAATGCATATATATTTTATTTTAGAAGCTATATATCAAGTTTGGTGACTCTAGCTCTTATTATTTACCAATATTGCCCAAAAAACAAGATATCGATATCGATTTTTATCGATTGCTTGGAAACGGAGTAACTTATCGATTATCAAGTTATCGGTTTCTAGCTCTTATAGGTTCTAAGATCCTTACGTTCATACATCCGGATAGATGGACGGACGGACAGACAGGCGGACAAATACAATATACCCTTAAACCCATTTTTAATGGGTATAAAAATGATAAAATTATAGAATAGAAATTTAAAGAACAATAGTAACAATAATTATAAAAATAATAATGTTACAAATAATAAGAATGATAAAAATATAAATAATGATAAGAACAAACAAACAAACAAACTGCCAAATAATGCTCCACTTAAAAAAGTTGTATAGCCCCACAAAAGTCTGGGTAGCGTATGCTATTGGGGATAGGAAATGCCATATGCATGATATATGTATGCATTTACTTCTATGTGTGCTGCTATGCGTGTGCCTGTGTATGTGTGTGTGAGATTATTATGTACGTGTATGCGTCGAGAAATTCGCAATGGCGTTTTCTGGGCTGGCACTGGCTGGTTGTTGTTGGTATGTTGATAGGGGTTGATTTACTGACTCGCATCTAAATTGAAATGACTTTTGTGACATTGTGTATTGGTTGCACACACACACACACACACACGCACACACATATATATATATAACTAGTCATATATAGAGAGAGAGTGTATTATGGGTAGGCAGGAGGCGGCTTAGCGGACAACGTCTTATATATGATTACATTTTGTGGGTGGAGTCTTGTAAATCGGAGTTCAGCACAAGCAACTGGACCTCAGCGCGGCGGCTATTACACAGCCCATTTAGTTGCCTGTGGTTATATAGTCGCATCCGCCTCTCCATGCACTAACCCAGCCTGTACACTCACACGCACGCACACATATGAGAGTAGAGCCGTCGCTTCGATACAATCCTGTGGTTATATTAACCAGTCAGAATGCAAAGTCATTTGCCAACGTTGGCGTTAACTACCTAACTCATACCCTGCTACCAGCTGCCCCACCTTCTGCCTCCTACCATCAGTTCAGGTCGTGCTCCATCAACATGCACGCACGCACACACACACACACACACACACACACACTTACACATACACATGCCAAATTTGCGGCATCAAGAAGTCGCATTTTTTCTATGCCCCAAAACTGCCAGACTACCGCTCGCTCCACTTTGCCAGCGACCCTGCACGGTTTTCATTGTGTGCGTGTGCCAGTTGGCCACGCCTCTTTAGCAGAAAAACTCACCACTTTGTCAGTTATAGCGCATGCGCTGTGCCCTCAGTTCGAAAATTGTTCGAAAATAATTCGAAACACAGCAAGCGTACGAATTGCTGTCATCCTTTCTCGGCTAAACGTACAGCATTTTATAGGTATATGGCTCATTCCTTTCGAACACCTTTAACAAATCAGAAGTGTTGTCTATAAACACAAAAGTTTTTTTTTTGTTTTGTTATTTTGTCTTCCTGAAAAATAACGCACTGATTTGCCGGCTTGTGAGACAAAATCCAAACAGGTGAGCTAATAAATAAACATAATTAATTCAACGTGAGACTGTATCAGATTTGATGTCGCCAAATCTCTAGCACTAAGTGACTATGGATGGAAATACGCCTTTTAAAATTCCCAGCCAATTCGGTTTTGGAAATGGCTCGTGCTTCAACTGCCCGAATGGTAACTGTTCCCGCATGGATGGATCGGGCCAATCGACCTGTTGCCCTGGTGGCAATTGCTGTCCCGGTGGTTATTGCATGCGTGATAGGCACGCCGGGCAGCCGTCTTGGCATGTAAACAATGGACGTCAGCAATAAAGAGCTGGACGCTTCCATATCCGGCAAAGCGGCGCGTGATTTCAATCATATGAATCCAGAATCGCGAATTACCTCTCCCCACCGGATGGTTTTTTTATACAATGTGTTACATTGAAAGCATGACACCACACAAATAAATATTATAGATGGTCCTCTTCTTGGAGAAAGATACAACAACAACGCTACTACGACTGTTATATTTATGGGGAATTGCAGGGAATTTCAGAGCGTGCGTGCGTGTAGGCTGCACTGATCTGAAGAGTGGCCGCTCGTCACTTTTCATTCCGTTATCGTACGAGAGCTTTAATGAAAGGAGCGAGCATTGTGGAAAAAGAGCGCCAGAGTTGTATAACAGTTAAATTGCCTTTACAGCGTATGTCAGCCTAGCCTAGTTGCCTGCTTAGTAGTATGCGGCAATTTAGTCAGTGCGCGTCTGCTTTGTTGACCAGTCGAATCTTTTGCGCGTGCGTGTAAATTTTCATTTATTTTAGTAAGCTAGTGTTAATTGCAAATTTATTGTGCATGTCGGGCTTGTTTTGCTTTCCGTTAATCCACCCTCTATGTTCTTCAATAAGCAATAAGCAATAAGCAAGGGCGTGCAATTGCAGAAAAAAAAACGCAAATGGCGCCCATTTTTTGAGTGGAAACGAGAGGCGTTTAAACATGAACAGCATTCGGCCCTGTCCATCGTGCACGCAATGGACTTTGTGCTTTTGATCCTGTTATAAATGAAAAAGCGCCTATGCAATGAGAGAGCAGTTTTGTATTCTAGCGCGCTCTCCTGTCTTTGCCGGCTTAGCGCAGGCGCCAGCTTAATGAGATAATCTAGTCTGTGCGCGTCTGCCTAATGAAACGAGTGAGACTTGTGTGTGTGAAATCGTTACCTTTTGTTTAATTTAGCAAGTGTTATTTGCAGTTATGTTGTGCCGCGTGTGCTTGTTAATAATGTTTCATTTAATATAAATGTATCAATATAGCGTCTTATACTCATATGTATATTCATATATCAAAATATATAATGCGTGGGGTCAAATTCTTTGTGTTAAGCTTTTTCTGCAAAAAATGGCGTAATTTGTGCTTAAGGCCTGGAACAGAAAAAAGAAGAGAGAGTGAGAGAGAGTAATAAAGAGAGTATTAGTACGCAATGGAGCATTGTGAAGCTTTTCGTATAAAACAAGCTGCTCATCTTTATCTAAAAGGTAATTTTTTGCTATTAAGCGTTAACAGCCATAAATTTGTAAACGTATTCACATTTTTTCTCATATTTCAAACTTAAGCCTGAATTGAAACAAGTGTTTTTTTTTTTAACATTATTCATTTTATTAAATCGTATTTTGCTTTTTCGCATATGTTCTTATGACACGAACTAACAATTAATATATGTATATATATATACTTTTTTATATGGTTTATAATAATTATTTGGGTTCGTTTTATTCATGTGTTTCCTTTTTGCTATGGTATTCTTTTGTATTGGACTTAATTGGCTAGGGTTTCCTCGTTCGTATAATTGTGCTTGATGCTCTTTCTTTGAAATGTAAGAATTTCGGTTTTAGTCTTTGGATAGTTCTTGAAATGTGTGTCTTTAGTTGTAGAATGTGCTGATTTTTCCTTTTATTCCGTGCTTCAAGTCTTTTGAAAATGTACTTAATTGTTTTCGGTCTCCCATGCAAGAGTTGGGGAGCTTATATTGTTTTAATTGAATAATTTGTGTATATAGCTGTCACATGTATATAATATTTGTAAATTATTATCAATGCAACATGTAGATGCTCTACAAAATACCGAATATCTTTTTAATTACCACTACGACCATTTTATTTATCTAATGTTTATTTCATCTAAATATTATTTATTGTTTGCTTCGTTATTTATCTTTTATATATACAAAGATTTTAGTTAAGAGTTAACTGTCATAAGTTCTTTAAATCAAAAAGAAAAGAAAGCGAAAGTTTTCAAATATGGGATAGTTCAGAAAGTTGAATAAGGTATTGAGATAAATAAATAATCATTGAAAATGAAAAACTTTCGACAGCATAAAATAATATTTACTACTTTTTTTTTTAGAACTTTAGCGTATTTTTTTTTTTTAAGATTTCATTTAGTTAATTTGCAATTTTCAATATTGCTTTAAATTACGGACCCATTTAGTACATCAACATTTATCATTGCTTTTTTGTTAATTGTTTTTATACGTTCGGAAGTGTCTTTTATTTAATTTTTATTTATTTTTTTATTTATTTATTTTATTTATTTTGTTGTATATGTGTACAAATCTTTAGTGTGAGGTTCGAGTGTTGTGTGTGCTAATTAGTTGTTCTGTTTGCCCAGTAAAATGCTGTCTCCAAATTTGTTTGTTTTGGTTATATATTAACTAGAAAATTGTTTAAAGTTCACTTTTGTAATTGATATAACTGGCGGTGCTTGTTTGCATTATTTGGTTAGCTAATTATTGATTTGGGTTCTGTGTGTGTGTGTGTGTGTGTGTGTGTTCTGATACTACGTACATTCCCTATACAATAAGTTTATTAATGTTTCTTTAAATAACAATATTTATTGTGCGCTGGTCGCATCGCTAAGCAGCTTTAGTACATGCACAAAAATTCACACACACTAAATGTTTTTTTAAATTTATATAATTACACAATTTCATTACTTTACTACAAATTGTCAATGATTGTGGCGTATAAGCAATATTTATATTGTTTTATTCGGTGTATAATAAATAGTATAAATAAGATATCAAATAATATTGCAACACTTTTGTTTTGTATAATTAAAAAAAAATATTTAAAATCATATAATAACAGCCTTTGGTTGTTTTTAGCGCAACACATCGTTTTTTTTTGTTTTTTGGTTAAAGTTATTAAAAATTAATATACAATTATACAATATAAATAAATAAGTAGTAGTATTTATAAGAATGCCCCTAACGTCTTTTAACAGTTATGGTAGTGTAAGGTTTAAAGTAAACTCCGGTTATTACAATTCGTTATTAATTGTCCAGGGAATTCGTGCGCAGCTGACTATAGCAGGCCTGGCATACCCTTACAGGCTTCAGAATGCGCAAACGCGATATTTCCGACTCGAAGCGACTGCACTTGTTGCAAAAGACCTGGCCACAGTTGCGGCAATGATGCTTCCGTTCATACAGTGTAAATCTGAATAGGAATGAGATATATATCAAAACATTTACACATTTATTTAGCGAAAATTAAAAGTTGTCATCCCGTATTGTACGTAAATACAAAATGTTGTGCCTCTAACTCTTGAAATTTGTGAGAATACATAAACAAAAAGCATAGCCAAAATATATATAGGTATTTTGAATCACTTTGAATAAAACATGATATGCTTTTGGAAATCCAAATATGATCACAATATAGCTAAAAAAACTACTTTGTAAGATCGTAGATACCTTCCTCTGCCAGTTACAATACATGGAATGCTAAACTTCAATATGCTCTCTAAAGGCTATTAACGAATTGAACCCTCTTACTTACTTCACATGACATTTGACACACTGATCGGCAACCTCATCCTTTAGCCAATGATCGGCTACGCCACGACCCGGCTGCTCCGTAACGCTCCATGAGAAAATGCGGCCACGTGTATCACCTGTAACATACACGTTTCAATGATGAGCACTTATATTTTGCAATCGTCAGTTCAATCTTTCGCTGGCACACTCACCCACATATAGTATTTTATGATCTTTGGATACCGTCAGGGCTGTTATGCTAGCCGGTTCGGCATTATCTTTGCGATCATAGGCCGTATGCATGGTTAGCTTTGATCTGAACATTAATTGACGTTGCCATTTAAAGCCTAGGGAGAATTAGAGGTAAAATTTGTGTCAATGCCAAGCGTTTGGGTTTGAGGGAAACAAATGTTTGCAAATGTTGAGAGAGGTTAAGAAATTGAGTTTAAGCACCTTTTCGAAGCGTCTGCTCGCCACGATATCTGTCATTATCCAGCAGAACGAAGCCGTCCGTTAAACTGGTATCGGATTTGCTAGGTCGAATGTTGTGCTCCTCTGTAAACAACATAAATTCAACATTAGAAAGTATGAACAAGAATGAAAGAGAATATTCGGCATGCCGATGTATAAATACCCTAGAATATTGCAGAGTTTGGTGAAGATATCTTAAAACAAAGAAACACTTTCTATAAACTAATTCGAACTATTCGTGCAGCGGTATGATATATTAGTCTGATATTTTTATTAGATTGGGTTTATATGCGAAAGGCAATGTAGTTAAGTTTTTTATACAAGAACTTAATTTTAGACCGACTGTTCCGAATTGAGCTATATGATTAGGTGATTCGATGCATTTAGTTCATAGCGACTGCTATAAAACTGAGACTAGTTTGCATGGAAACAGACAGACGGACAGAGATACATAGCTATATCTTAACAGCTGTTGATTCTCCTCATATATATACATATAGATCTACTTTGTGGAGTCGCAAATGTCTCCTTTTCTATGCATATTTCACGCTAAAGCTATATTCAGATACAGCTATATCGACTAACACTCATCATGTATATAGATATTTTATAATTGATATATATATATAACCCGTCACACTTTTGCCCTCACCCTCATTCGTTTTGTGCTCTGTGCTGCTGTTGCTGGGCCCCTCCACCGTGGCCGATTTCATTTCATGCAACGATTTCGCCCCACTTATGGAGCTTTTTCTACGCTCAGTCGAGGGTTCCACTTTGGCAGTTGCTTCCGCAGATTTGCTGGACTGATTGCTGTGCTGTGAGGCCTCTGAAATGCTGCTCTCCGAGGCGGATTTCACAATCTCTGTAAAGTGTAATTAAGTTATAATTGATATTTCAATGGAGTTGATGGTTGTGATAAACTAACCATGCTCCGGTTCCGGCTGAGAGAGGCTCTTCATCTGCTTGAAAATGTTCATTTTGGTCGACTTATTGTTGGAATCATCGACGGAGCCAGCGTCGGGTTTGTCCTGCGAGTTAACTTCCACGCCGCGCTTGAGCTTGCGATCAATGGGCACTTGAATGTGCTCCAGTGACCACATCTAGAAAAAGAACATTGTTTAAGCTGTATAAGGTATATATGGACTATGTCACCCACCCGGACAACGCCATCTGTGGAGCCCGTCATGATCACATTTTGCTGATCCCATTCGCGAATTTGTGAGAAGGCAACACAAAGAATTTGCTGCATGCGATCGGCGCTGCCCACACACGTGTTGACCATAGCCAGGGCATCGCCATTGATGGACCACACGTGCAGCCAGGTTGCCGAGCAGGTGGCAATTTCGCCAGTCAGCTCGTTAATGGCTACAGCGGCCACAACGCCAGCGTGTCCGCGCAATTGGCGCACGAATATAAATCGAGACATGTCCCAGACGATTGCGGTGCCATCGCGTGAGCCGGAAACAATGACATTGTAGGCAGCACTGGCCGCCAGACATGTCACCGCATCCGTGTGGCCATGCAATTGTTGCTTCACGCTGAGACTCTTCCGATTCGCATCGAATTTCCATATGGTCACAACCGAGCTGGTGCCGGCAGTGACAATCATTTTGGCATTGGGACAGGCGCAGGTCAGTATCTCGCCCGAGTTCTGGGCCGCCGCCTCGGACACAAAGGAAGCACGATCTGTATCGTAGAGGCCCACGCGCAGCGAATGATCGGCAAAGCCCCAGGCAATGTATTTGGTATACGATGGCGGCATCATCACCTTGTTCTGCTCCACAGCAAATACCGTTTTGTCGGGTTGCAGTATTTGGCCCACTGGGCCCTTGAGCTCCTTGATGGGCTGTAGACTGGGCTTCAGATTGTCCAGATTGTGGAAGAACAGACGATCGGTTTGCAGCACTGTGCTGTTGCCCTGTATCAGAGCCGTGGGATCGATCAGTGCCGAGTGTCGCGAGTTGGCCATTTTCTTGGCTGGATGCGCCTTCCTGAACAGCTGTTTTGGTATCTGGCCAAAGTTGTTGATAAAGCCAATTGTTGCATTCTTTTTAAGTGGATCATCAATGCTACAAGATTTAATATCGTTTAATAGATCCTCTCATGGTGCGCCTCTTAAACTCTTACTTGTAAATATCCACATTGCCCTCATAGAAGAGATGATGGAACACATTGACGGCATCCACAGCTGTCGGTCCTTGCTGCTTACAGCCAAAGATCAAATCGATCCACTGCAAGAATATTTTTAAAGGTTTGCGAAAAAAAAAAGTTTCTGTTAATAATGTTGCTCATGTGCTATGTTTAACGGCTTAAGTTTAAGTGTTTATTCTTTTGGGATTACGTCTGTTTGCCCTTCCTTGCAACTTTCATTAATTCAAGCTGCTCAGCTTTAGACGATTGTTTTACTAAGATTCATGTCGACTTACCAAATGCAAATTTTGGCTAACGTAATCGCATTCCAAAGCACTACGATGCAGCCGTATAAACTCCCTGGGATCCTGTTTGGCCCAAGGTGGTAATATGACATGGTTCAAGGTTTCACCGTTTTGCTTGGTGCCCAGATCAAAGTTGTTAAAGTTGCTAAGGAATTCGGGCAAATAGAAGAACTCGGGTATTAGCTCCTTGACATCAGCCATGTTCAGCTTGGAGGCTGATAGCCAGGCCTCCTTGATGCTGTGGAACATGCGATCCGCCAAATCGAAATGGCCGCCTTGCAGCTTGAGGAACGGCTGGGCGAAGGGCTCCAATCGCACCAGATACGAGCACACTATCATGGCCGAGCTGTAATGTGTGCCATAGTGATAGGGCGGGGTTTCGCCATGCGGATCGTCCCATTCCTTGAAGCGCTTCTGGAACTGCTCCAAGCGCTCATCCGACTGTGCGCCCATGGGACGCGAGAAGTCGCGGAATGTTTTGGGATTCGTAAAGTCCAACTCCTCCGAATCGTAATCGGCCAGTATCCAGGGAAATACTGGATACTGCATGAGATCGTTGTAGCTGCGTCCGGCGAGCGTATTCAAATGCATCAGATACTGAAAGTTTGAGATCTCGCCACGTACCCAGCGCTGGGTAACCGACGTTTCACCAATCAAACCGCTAAACAGACCCGACGTTTGCTCCACGCTGGCTGTACGCTTCTGTCCAGCCACGGATTGCTGGGCATTATCATTGAGAGCGGTGGCCAAGGCCAAAAATCGTTGGTTCACCTTGTTGCGCACCTTGCGCGGAAAGCTGAGCAAATAATTTCGGCCATCCTCGGAGAAGACCTCCAATGCAATGGGCTGCAGCAGATAGCGACGCTTGTGCACCTCGCGTATCTCCTCGTAGGCGAACTTGGAGCACTGCCTCAGCTTGTGGCTAACAGCGCGCGATGTCGACGACGTCTGACCGCCCGAGTTGGGTATAATGGGCTCATAGGCACCCGGTGGTAGCGTGTCAATGTCGCGTATCTCTCTGTTCTTCAACAGTGTAAAGCCGTCCACAATATAGCAATGCTCCTTGCCGAACAGCAGTAGACCCTCGAAGGTGTCGAGGCCCTGAACGCGTGCACAGCGAAACATGAAGCTGATCTTCTCCTGTTCCTCGAGCAAACGCAAAAACGTTTCGTTGTCGCTGGTCATTGAGGTATCCTCTTCCTCTTCATCATCCTCCGGGGCATTGCCATCCAGCGAATCCTGCGGATATGCTGCACCATGTGCTAGCAATTTGGGCGAAATAGGCGGCGGAGGCGTCGATGTTGAGCTGCTTGCCTCCAGCCGATGCGGATGTGCCGCCTCCAGTGAGGATTGCTGCTGTATGGCATGCTGCTCAGCTTCGGCCAAGATGCGCGGCTGTTGCTGGCCATGCAGAAAATAGATTTTGCTATCCAAACTGGAGGCCACCTTATACTTGAGCTGCCGATTATCGGCTAGCTCCAGTTCGGGCCGATATGGATAGTGCAAATAGAATAGCTCATTGCGCATTGTCTTTTTCCGCATGCGATGAGGTCCTTCCGTTGTGTCCATTACCCACTTGTCCAGTGTACAAGAGCCCGCCGGACCCCACAGGCCGCGTTCCCGCGTTAGCTCCGTTTCGGATTGCACCCAATCCTGGTAGACATAGCGCTGTGTGTGCTGCAGCATTTGCTGGTATTGCTTGGTGCGCAACTCCAGCAGATCTTTAATTAGCTGCACGTGAATCCCTGTGCACTCGTACGCCGATTCCCGGCTCATATTCGACCTGGTGCGCACCAGCTCATCCTTCTTCACCTTGCTGCGACTGGCCAGACGCGTCAATCCGCCGGTGACCTTTTGTATCTTCGATTGGATTTGATTGTGCAACTCCCAGGGTACACGATATGAGGCCTTGCGTTCGGCATCCACATAATTGAACCAGAGTTTGGAGGCCAACTCCATGACCTGCTCGCGTGTGGTCTGCAAATCTGGCGCCTTCGAGTTGGCAGGTGGTGGGGTGAGCGATATCTTAAAGACTTCCTCAATGGCGGGCTTCTTGCACACATACAACTCCTCCCAGACACGAAAGGCGGCGCCCACAATTAGATTGCGACCCTTTGGGAAAAAGCTTTTTAATAGATTGCCCAAAGATATTAATCTTCCAACTTACCTGCAACTGATTGAGATCCTCATCTTTGGGCTCTGTTGTCTCCGTCTGTGGATTCACATGCCAGGTGGTGTTGCGGCTTGTGGCCGGCTCCAAAATGATTTTCATGTCGGCGGTCAGCTGCATCAGGCAATAGGTGAGGCAGCCAATGAATTCCAGTTCATGATTGCCGGCGCCAAAGATGAGCAAACGATGCTGAATGATTTTGTGCAGCGCCTCAAGGACGCTCATCTGTTCGGCTATGGAGTCGTCGGTGGGACGTGAGAGCAAAAAGAGAATGCTGCGGTTTAGAGAGTGATGCAGTTGCTCCAGCGACAATGAGGAGGATCTGCGCTTGGCCTGTCCTATCAGCTTGATAATAAAGTCAAATATTTCGTGGGGATTCCTCGTGAGGCAGCCCTGCCACAATTTGTCCACTATGCGCGCCGTCAGATAGAACACATTGGGCGCAATGTGCTGTGTGTGGCTCTGGAGCAGTGGAACCAATGGCAACGCCGCCTGCTCACCCACCAGTACATCGGCGGCCAACAGATGATCCATAAGGGCAATGATGATCTGCGTCTGGTATTGCACCTGCAGTGGCAGTTCCGCTGTTTCCGGTGCCGCATCCAGCACAAGATCAATGACCGGTGTGCTCTTGCCATGCATGTTCAATCCCAACGAATCCACAACGATTACGCGTAAAAAGTCTATGACGCACTTGCGCACCGGATGCGCTGTTAGCTTTGGCTGATTGTCCACGGCCGCGTGGAGAGTTTCTGGCGCTGGCAGCACAAAGCTGCTGCTGCCGGTGCCGTCGGTGGGCGTGGAGGTGCCACTATTTGGCTCCGAGTCGCCAGAACGTGAAACCTGCGGAAAGAGCACCGCAACCAGCGAGGTGACCACATCCCCGGCCATCATAACTGGCGTAAAATCGCTTAGATTCTGATAGAGGCTAAACAGCAGCTGAATGATCGTCTCCGGATGACTATGCAGCCAGGCAGCGCACTCGCCGCCATGCACAATGGCACGCACCATGGCCAGCAGCACACAGACACCCTCGGGGCAGACGTTCAGCTTGGGCAGCTGCGTATTGGCCGAGACTGGGGCACCCCAGAGGAATGACCAGACACGATCCAAATCGAATTTCGTATGCTCGGTGGCCAGCACCTTGACTGGCTGGCCCATTATCAATGCGGTCACCAGGAAATACAACTCCGGCACGTCCAAATGGTGTTGCATCAGCCACTCAAGCAACTGGAAACCTAAATAAATAAATAAAATTAATGAATAAATAAGCTGATAAAAGAATGTTCCTACAATCTATCAACTTTGCAGTTTTCAATATGCACTCCTTTAGGCTATTGGAAAATCTATATTTATCTTAATCTTATCCTAATAATAAATAATAAAATGGTGGGTCTTAGAATTATACATTGTAGAATAGAAATATAAATACAATTTTTAAAATTAATATAGTTAAGGTTAAAGTTAGTCCTTATCTAAAAAAAACTTAACGTACTCATTTCTCTGTTTAATTTCTCTACTCACCAGGTATATTTAAAGCCGCCGTGCGCACCTCGCCCGCAATCTGTGTGGGCAAATGCTGTATAGTATTTTGGGGCGTGGCCACGATGACAGTGCCGGTGCCATTGCTGGGACGTTGATTGAGCTGCTGGGCGCCCAGGCCAAGCATTTTGCGCTGCGAAACCATTTCGGTGAAACGTAAATAGCCGCCATTGTGTGTGGCATCCCGGAAACGAACTAGAAAACTCTCATTGGCGCAGACCACGACCAGGATGCGCACCGCTATAATAACTGTGGTGAAGTGAACATGTGGCTGCATGAAGAGCAGCAGCCAGTCCATGCCGAGCGTCTTGGAAATGTCATCGCAGATGACATAATTGACAGTGTTGCGCGGTGTAAAGAGCAGGCCGTGCAATAGCGAGAGGCAGCGATTGCGCAAATAAATATTCTGAGCGACACCATCCTGATCCTCAGCAGGCGGCTTCATGCTGGGCAACAGCACAGCACGCTCTACGTGCGAGTCCTGCAGACGCGGCAATTTGGCGGCCACATACTGGCCAAAGAGTAGCAGATCCGTGTGCCTGGGCTGGCCGCCAAGCAGCGTTTCGAGCAGATTGAACAGAATCTCACGCGTCGAATGATCCTGAATGCTTGTGATGATGTGCAGCAGTTTGACCAGCAACTGCAAGTCTCGCATAATCTTCACATTCTGCTTCTTTTCATTGGACTCCACCACCAGCTCCAGCAAGTGCTCCAGCAGCGAACGCAACAGTCCATTTGGTGCATTATGCCAAATCTCCAGATCGCACAGCAGATCCTGAAATGCAGTCACATTCGGTATGGCCGACATGTCATGCCCGCTGTTCACAGTGCCCACCAGGCCAAAGGTCAGGTGCAAAATGTGCGAGTTCAACAAGTGTTTCTTCTTTTTAAAGAACATGCCCAACGTCTGAAAGCAACGCTTCCGATCCATTTCGGCCTGTGCGGCACGATTGCTGCGCACCACACAGGTCAGCGCCTTGACGCCCGCGTACAGCGACTCCACATCCTGGGCCATGGCAATGATGCCCAGCAGCACATTGCAGCCGCCGACGGTGTCAATCATGGCCGAAACCGGATGCGGACTAAAGACGCGCACGCCCAAATAGCCAACAACAACGCCGCCCAACGAGCGACCAGCGCCGGCCAAATGACCCGCCGAATTGTGAAGGATTCTATAAAAGCAACAGACAAGAAGTTGTGAATAGTCTAGAATGCATCCGTCATGGGATTACTCACTTGATAGGCGTGGCATTCTCATGGGAATTCATATTTAGCTGCTTGGCAATGCTTTTGTTATCCGCCCGACTGTACACCTTGCGTATCTTGACCAACGTCAGCTTGGACACCGCCTTCGCGTTCAGGCCGAGCAGCACACGATCTTCCGGCACCAACGGCGCCAGTGGCTCCGCCTGCTTGCCCAGCTGTGGTGCTTGGAGCGAGCCCATATAGTGTGGTCCCAGCTGATAGATGGTCTGCACCGTCTGCTGTGTGAGCACATCCTCCAGCAGATGGCAGACGCCCTGTTTCCAACACAGGCGCGAATAACGACGCCAAATGGGCGGTGTGCCAATGTAGCCAAAGATTTGCGTGGCCGATGTGAGATTGACGCTGCCCGCGCCTGGATGCTGGGCTATATAGTGCAGTTTTTGCGTATGCATGGGCACACCGTCCAGGTAGAGCGAGAGACTGGAATTCTTAAGCACGGCTCGATTAAGCACCACAACCAGATTGTGCCATTGACCTTCGTGCAACAGATCTGGGCACCAGATACGAGCAATACCATCGTCCGAGCCCTCCGGTTCCCAGTCGCCAATGCCTGAAAGGAAAGTGAATATGCAAATGAAATTTTAAAAGCAAATTGGGCAGCGAAAGATCTATTTAAAGAAGATTCCCAAACCAAGAATACGCTTCAGAGAAGGTAAGCATTTATTTTTAACCTATTCAAGATTTGTACACATATTTAGAAGACCTAATTAATGTTCGGCTTGGCCAGGTTAAAAGTTGCTTAAAAAGTGGCCTATTAGCTTTCCACCCATTTTCCGAGCATACAAAAGTTGTTTTGTCGTCGTGATAGTCTAAAAAGCTAATCTGATACTGACATATCTTTCTCAGAAGATAGATCGACTTGGCGGTTGATGCCGATCAAGAGATAAATTGTTATATACCCCATATGTAGCTTAAGCTTTTATCCATCATACCTATTTGTACAAATGTACAGGGCATAAGAAACACCTACTATGATATGCTTGGTATTGTTTAGACCAAAGCTGTGACTTCTTTTGGAATTCAATTTATATTGCGGTTCACCGATGAACATCTATAAATAGTAACTGATATCATAGCAAAAGCAAAGCAATATCTATATATAGTATAAATTTATGCAGTTAAAACGGGTAGTAGGTTTGTGTATAGACCTTTCTAAAAAAAGAGTTCTTGCTAATTCTATAAGAATGAAGACAGTGATAAGAATGATGAGAAATCAGAAGAGTTAGTCATCATGTTTGTTGTTGCACTTACTTTTTCTGGGCGTGACGAGCGTCTCCTGTGTGGAAACGACAATTGCCTTATCTCTAGCCGAGAGCAGTATGGACAAACATGCTAAATTTTCCTCGCGTGGATTGTGAATGGTGCGTACAAGAGTTAAGAGACGCACACAGTGCGGATCTGTCTTCGGATCGGAGAACTTTTCGACACAAAACCATGTGGAATAACTGAGCCCGGTTTGCGGTGGAAATATGCGATCACCGGCACCGATGCCGCCAATCGTATTCGCGTCAATTGTCCCGCCCGCTGTAGCTGTGGCCTGTGGTGCCAGCGATGGCAAATAGAGGCAACCAAAGCCCTCGGCGGACATGTCCAGCTCCACAAAAGGCGGCAGCGTGCTGGAGCCATGCGCACGAAAATCGCGTGGCGTTGTCATTGAAACCAGCGTCTTGATGCGCGTCAACGGCACCGGACCACCTTGTCGATACGGCTGCTGTAGATCAATATCGGCGCAGCAGAGTGGCTCGCCGAGGCGCAGAAATTGACGCAATTCTGTCGGCTGCAGCGCCTGCGCCGCCAGACGTTCCAGTATATACTGCATGGGCACGTGCAACGGATGCATTTCCTCGGCCAGAGCGCAACGTGTCAGCCTAAGCAGCTGCTCGGCCAGTCCATGGTCGCACATGATTTGCTGATTGCGTTCGCTCCTCACCAACGACTTGATGATCTCGCTGAGGTACACTTGCAGCTGTATGGCCTGTACAGGAGCCGCATCGTGCTGCACGCCGGGCAAAAGCTGCAGCATGCATATAACTACGCCAGGATGCACAATGCGCGGTTCGGGCGCGGGCTGTGTTAAATTTAACTGACTGGGATGCACTGGTGCCGCCAACTCCTTGCTGGGCGAGCGCGTATGTGGCGCCGACTCGCTGAAGAGCGTTATCACTCCGCTCAAATTTGGCGACTCAAAGTTGTCCAAGGCGATGCTGTAGAGCAGTCGAAATACCACACATATGTAGGACAAGGAGCTGGGTATGTGCTCGTCAAAGCTGCAAGGAATAGTAGCTTAATTATTGTGTGCCCTAAAACAAAGCTGAAAAAGACTCACCTGAAGCTCAGTATGTCGCCGCTGAATACGTCATGGTAGTACTTCAATAGCGTTTGTTGCGGCTCATAGTTGCCCGTGAAGTCCTGCAGTATTGTGCCGCTGCCAAAGCAGCCAAGCAGACGCAACGTGTCGCACAGCGAACTATTGCAGATCTCCTGATGAAAGAATTTCGCATTTGCGGGCTCGAAGCGCATGGCAGTAGCCAGCGTCTGGCAGACGATCTGCAGCAGCAAAATGAGATCCTGTTGGGCAATGTCCGGCTGTGGCTGAGCCATGCTGCCATCCAGCGAGACAAACACGCTGGTCAGATAGACAAAGCCGCCCACCTTGCGGAATACGGTGCGTGTGCGATGCGAATCCTTGAGGCAGCCCAACAGCATGTTTAGTATCTGGATTTTAAACTCCACCTGATGTGGACTGATGCTGTGCATCAATGAGAGTATATAGAGCATGTCATCATCTCCACCAGCGGAGAGTATCAGCTCCCGAACTATGCCTAGCGCCTGGGGACGGCAATGCTTATACTTGACCAGCTCATGGACGCACTTGGCACCGCCATATTCGCGAAATAGTTGCGCATTGTTGCTGGCACCGCCGCCCAGCAGCATTGTGAGTGCCTCCAGCACATGTTTGCCCAGTGTGTCGAGCAGATCCTCCTGCTCCTCAGCGCCTGGCTGTACGACAAGCGAATCGTCACCGTTGGTAATTTGTCGCACGTGATCGGCATATCGATTCAGGCAACTAACAAGGATCTCTAGTATGCCCACCTCGCGATAGACATCCTTGAAGACGCTGTTGTGGCGCAGAATGTTGAGCAGCGTCTTCAGGCACAGGATGCTGCAGGATGTCGATTGATTGTGCTTGAGCAGCAGCGATAAGCTGATCAGCTCCTTGCAGGGCACAAAGTTCAACTGAAAGACTATAAACTCGAGCAGATCATAGAATTTCTCCTGTATTTGTGGACTCTTCTGGTGTATGCGCTCCGCAAAGCTGCTCAGCGTGTGCTCCGATTCGAGTATAAAATAATTGGCATTCTCCGAGTGATAAACACGCGAAATAGCGTCCAAGATGGTGCAGCACAGTGCAGGTGTTGTCGATCTCAGAAATACCGTCTGCAGCACCTGGAATGCATACACATTCCGTACGCACGTCTCCCGTGAGCTGGCCTGCGGCAACTGGAAATTTTGTAGCTTAAAGGCCGTATTGAATTGCGCTGCCGGCGGCCGGAGCTCGTAAAAGCCGCACATGCACAGCGATGAGATCATCAATACCAAGTTGCGTATAGCTGCCTGGATTTCCAATGTTTGACTGCGCGCATTGTCGAATCTGTCGATCATGTAGGGTTGTAGATTACAGGATATTAATATTACAATTAAACCACTCACTTGAGCAAAAAGTCACTGAGAAACACGTAGCCCTGGGAGGCGCGAAAGTCGTCCATTAGTATCTGGGATACTTGACTAGAATCCTTGAGGAAGCAAAAGACGGTGACAAACATTTCGACTATTTCCAGCGGATTGCCAAACGTCAAACGTTGCATGTTGTCCACGCACAGCGCCATGCAGCCCTTGGCTAGAGTTGTAGAGTATAAATAATTAAAAGCTTAGTTTTATCTAAAATAGATGTTTTTATACACTCACAATGTATGTAGGTAACAACGGCATCGGTTAAACCGTGTCTCGAGATGGTTGTCAGTATTTCGGCTGCGTTCTTGCGCCACACAATATTTTGCATGGGGCAGGGTGAGGTGATGGCGGAAAACAGTAGCGTTAGATCATCCATGCGAGCCAGCTCCTCAGCTGGATATGGATAGGAGCACAATTTCACGAGCAGCTGCACAAAAACCTTTTGCAATAATGTGCGACGCTCATGGGCATTAAAATCACTGGCACTGGCACCTTCAGCCGGCGGCTCATCGTCCTCCACTTGGGGCAGATCGAAGAACAAATACAAACACTTGACTAAAGTTGAGGGCACCGATGCAGCTGTCATCACCTAAAAGGAGGGGTATTTGGAGAGGGAGTTAAACCTTATATCATATGCCTCAAGACTAGAATGGATCCTAAGCTTTCTGTTCTATTGATACATTACGAATAATTCAAGGATCATATTTTTGTGTTCCTCACACTTTAACAATTTTAGATGAACAACGAATTAATTTGAGAAATATCTGACCTGTAGGATACACAGTTTTTTTTAATTAACAGCACTTAATATACACTTGTATACAGTCCCAGCCACAGCTAGTATATTGTATATTAGATATTACATATAAGATACAAAATACAGCAGTGATTATAGTGCTAATATGCATATAAAAAGCTATAAAGTTCTTAAATCATTGACATTCAAGTGAGGCCAGCAAACGAATGATAAGTATAGAGGTCACTTTAATATCTCTCCCATACACTCATAAAAATATCTATAGTTTCGTATATATGCACATATGTATGAATATCTCTAGGAGACAAATGTGTCAAAGAAAGGAAGGCATTCTTTGACACACCGATTATTAAATGCCCTTGTAGACATATTTTTATAAGAAAACATTATTTCCTTCCGATTTTTCCTATTGGGAGCCCAATTTGAAGCAGTTTAGTATAAATGTTATGTCAAGATATATGTAAAAAATAACATTTCAACCGCTTCCCTGTTGGGAGCTATGACTAAGACCATGACTATATCGACTCGGCAGTTGATGCTGATTAGGAATATATATACTTTATCGGGTTACTTCTAAAAGGGCATGCAAATCAATTGGGCTGCGCATGCATGTAAAGCTTGCTTTTGGAACTTAAAGCTCCAGATCATAGAGTTCAGTTGTGTATAAATAGATAGTTTTACATCTGTACTTGAAGCTAACCTGTATGAGCGAGACATCGCCATTGGCCAAGAGAT
This sequence comes from Drosophila novamexicana, assembly GCF_003285875.2. Taxonomy (NCBI): domain Eukaryota; kingdom Metazoa; phylum Arthropoda; class Insecta; order Diptera; family Drosophilidae; genus Drosophila; species Drosophila novamexicana. Next base: position 8,573,983 of record NW_020824787.1, read on the forward strand.
TCAGTGTGGCCAGCAGCAGCCAACCGCTGCTGGTATCCTCCGTTGTTTCCACCTCGAGAAACTTGACAATCGCTATGGAGGCAGCCTCTGTGCTTTGATTCGATGCACGTTTACGTATCTCGCTGACCATTAGGCGGGACACCTGCTGACAGAAGGCAACCACGTCCCAGAATTTTTCGCTCATATCGTTAGCAGGGCTGCTGCTAAACACCTGCAAAGCCATAAAAACAGCAAAATAATTAGTTGACATATTTAAAAAATAAATTTAAATATTTCAGTAAATTCCACAAACCTTGCAAAATAGAGGCAGCATTTCATAGAGCTTGCCATCCCGTTCGTTTTCGCTGAGCGGTTCCTTGGGATGCGTGTACTCGTTGAAGAGCTTTTTCAGTGTGGCCAGGCTCATTTGTATGCGTGCATCTAGTAGTGCTTCCTCGCCGGTGCGTCCGTTCGCCGCACTGGGGCTGGCATTGCTGCTGCTGCTGCTCGATGCGCTGCCGCTGCCAGCGCTGGCAGCGCCGCGCAGCTTTCGCATAACGTTCATAGCTGTTGTTGTTAATTTCGCTGTCGCTGCCGCTGCTGGTGCTGGTGCTCAAACTGCAAATGCGCAAAACAAATTGAATTACTTAAACGGCTGAAATATAATCACATCATCCAGCGTCCACTTGACATTCTACATTCTATTGCTTTGCTGCATTAATTAACGACTCCGTTGGCTGTGATTCACCGAGAGAGCTTGGCAAGTTGTCTTCCACAATTGTTATCGTAGTTGTTGTTGTTGTTGTTTTTGCTTTTCAAAATTCATTGTTTTTTAAGGCGGAATGTTTATACACGACGCGCCCATCAAAGTGAACGAACGTGCGAACGAACGTTCGCCTCTGTGTTTGAACTGTCTGTGAGTGTGTGTGTGTGTGTGTGTATAAATGCTTAAGCGTGGGCGAAGCGCTTTGTTGCCAGTTCAATGGGGTTAAGTAAACTAAATGCCGCTGCTTTGGCAACTTTTCAATAAATCAAAAAAACAAATATTTACACTTATTGCACAAACAATAACTGTAACAGCTGTTTGCCGTTTACTTTTGCTTTGCACTCTTTTCTCTTTTTGCTACTGTTCACAACCTGCTGCTGCCAACGCATTTGGGGCATGAGTTGCAACTGAAACCAACGGCTGCTCTTTTTTCGCGTTTTCTTCATTCCACGCGCTTTCGTTGCGCGCTCTTTGTTTTGCTCGTGTCAATCGCGCTGCTACGACAATTTTTATTGATTTTTCTGCTCTCTCGCGCTCTCTCCGTCCAGCGGAGCACCATTGCTTCGGCAGAAAGTTGAAAATTTTCACAAACATTTTTCACCTAGTTTTCATTTGATTTGACACTTACTTTTTATGCACATATCAAGCATGGTTTTTGTTTTGCGTTTTTCATTAGTTTTAGCAATTAATTCATTTGTTTTTCCATTTAAAAATACGTTTTGTTGCACACGAACGAACCGATGTTCAATAAAGGAGAACGATATTTACGTGACTTGTTAGAGCTGGCACAAACTATCGCACGTAACGGATGAAGAGTCACGATATTTATTTTCGAAAAAATTTGTATTACCTGAATTATTAATACATATGCTAATTATTTACATGTACACCATTTCGATTGCATTATTTTGAAAAAGCTTCTGTTTATATATCTCCCAACATATCGCTTACTGCGCTAAAAATAAACATCACTTTACCGCTCAGCACTGTTGTCAGCTGCCTGTGTTGCAAAACGGCGCACATTGCTCTCTCCGAGTGGGCTGCCAGCCCACTGCAAACACTCTCTGTGCTGCCAACTAAAGTGAATTGTATGTGGCGCGTCGCTTAAAATTTAAGTAAAAGTAATATCTATTCGAAAAAAAGAGATTGTTAAATGGCCATCAATACAAAAGCTGTCATTTATTTGTATATTAACGACACTAAAATTACTCGAATATATTTGAAGTTCAAGAACATCTCGAACAATCGAAATGGCTCTTAACAATTCGTTCACCGAGGAGCCAGTCACACTTTCATTCTCCTCGGAAGAGGATGAGGAGTCATCGCGGACAATTTGTATAATGCCCCCGCGGCCAGGCACGGCGCCCAAGACTTTCCACGAGCTGCATATACCGCGCGAACAATTAACGCCCGTCCATTATCCCATACAGGAGGCGCAGCGTTGGCTAACGTTGATGGGCAAAAATGGCAAAGTCTATCGCTTTCCGTTGCCCACTATTCTGCCCAAGGTTATACAGACCCGTTTCGTGCCCAAGGGCGAGTTGCCCAAGGACGTGGCTGTGGATCGCCGTCGAAGACAGTACAGCAGAATCAATTTGATCGAGGAGCTGAAAAAAGCCGGACTTACCGATGATATGCTGCAGCCCACCGAAGAGCAGTACGATCTGATGTCCGAATTTGCCTTCCCGCACAAATTTCCGCTGAGCTATTTCGATGACAGCAACTACGACATTAGCTCCCCAGAAGCCTGGTTTGAGCTCGGCATCGTCGGCGAAGACCATTATCCGCTTCCGGCACGTGCCTATCTGCCCTATAATCGGAGTCTGCGGAGCTGCCACTGGGCCATGGCAGCGGTCTCATCGTACAACGAGAAAACTGACCTCTGGACGCTAACCTCATTGGACGACGAATGTAACTACGAGGTTCCCAAGTTGCAGTTCATGTTCCTGGCCGAGGATCCGCACAAGTACATACAGCGTCTCAAGGCAGCCGTGCATGAGCGTCACAAGGGCGAACAACTGATGCTTATGGAGCTGATTGTCGACTGTGTGCTCCACGATGACATCGAGTCGACGACCTTCCAAAGCTTCAAACCCATTGAGGCGCTGCTGCAGCAGTCCAACGTCTCGGAGCAGTGCAAAAGGCGTCTAAGGTCCGAGGTTAACATCGTGTTTGAGCGTCTGATGGCACTCTATGAGCTGGAGCAGTTTATTATACACATGCCCAAGGAGTTTCCGCAGTTCCGCAACATATCCTTAAAGGAGTTCATGCCAGCTGCCGCACCCGTTGACTTTGCCGAACACGAGCGCCGCGAGCTTCAGGCTCTCGGCATCAATATAAAGGAGAAACGGTATCTCTGGCTGCGAGCCAGCCTTTTTTACTGCGCTGGCGGCATTGACGCCATGATGGGCGTGGCCGTCGAGTGTCAGCACATCGAAACGCTGACCATATTTGTATGCAATTTCAATAAGCCAACAGCATTGGTGGACTTCCTGCAGTCGCAGGAGGCGCACAGCGACACTGTCTCCACCTTTCTGAAGGTCTATTGGCCGGAGCAGCTGACCACGGTGATAACCATTGTGTTACGCGCCTTGGGCAAGGGCTGGCTAGATATCTCGCTCAACAATTGGACGGTCTACCAGATGTGCAAGATCTTCCCTTTCATATGGCAGGTCAAATTTCGCATGCAAGAGTCCATGGAGGTGCTGCTGCTCTCGTCGCTGATGAACTTCTCGAAACTGGTCTGTGATCCCTGTTTGCAATTTCTGCCACTCAAGCATAATTATAAGTGGACCAGCGATTTTATCGAGACTGAGTTTCCCTTTCCAAAGCCCGTCTTTGCCCTGACCATAGGTATTAATGAAGAACGGAAGGTCTTCTACTCAACGAATCCGGATGACTTTCAACCATCTCTGATGGATATTTACAAACGGGGCCTGGAGAAGACTTCGGGCGTCCGCACCATTGATGCGGATGTGATGAGCAATTTAAAGTTCGCACATAATCTATATATATTGACCGTCGAACTGATCGAGGACAGGTTCCTTGAGCAGAACGAACTGATGCGTCGCTGCTATGCTCAGGCGGTGCTTCCGCTGAAGGCCTATGCGCGTCATTACGAGAGATTCATCGACTTTTATCTGCTGAATGTAAACGACTTTATGAAGGATTATGCGGCGGCCCATAAACCCTCATCTCAGGTCAAGTGGGATATACTGGAGCACAAGCGGCAAAAGGAAGAGATTCGTCAAATATTGCCCGCCTACATAACAATCGGACCTTTCTACATTAATGTGGACACCATAAAGCAGTTCATGATCAAGAAATACATTGAAATAGTGCGCCGCATCTTTGAGTACTACGTGGATCGCATGTATGAGACGAACGAGCAGATAGTGGAGCGCTGTATGGAAGTATTCAATAAAATTGCCGTGCGTCCTATAAGTATTGAGCATCTGTTCGAGATTCGGGATTTTGCACTGACAGTGCCCGATGTGGTCGACCAGCTGCGTGCCGATATACAGGTGATGTGGCTGGAGTACGATCTGCTGGATAGTTTCTTCTACAATCTGAGCGATCATCAGTTTGCCATGAAATGGAATGCCTTTGCCTGGCCACATCAGATCCTGGTGAGGTTGTCGACACTGAAGGAGGAGCAGAAGCTGGACATTGAAGAGTTTCTGCGCCAGCATTCCAGCGAATGCCAGAACTTTGAAGAGCGTCTCGAATCGCTCAACGATGAGGTTCAGGCTTTCTCTTTGGCCTTCAATCCTAATCGGGCCCAGGAGACTTCTGTTGATATAAAACTAACTTGGGCGCTGATAAGGGAATTGGAGAAGGTCGGACAAACGCTGCAGTATCGACAGGAACTCTTCGAATTGGAGCCACTTTCCACGGAATTTCTGACCAGCATCATCAAGAGCTTTGAGCCATATAAACAGCTATGGTATGCGTGCGCCAACTTTCAGAAACTGGAGGACGCCACTCTGGGTAATCCAATTGCACTGCTCGATCTTGATGAAGTTTGGACCAATCTAATGAATCTGCGCAATGAGCTGGTTGAATCGCTGGACAACTTCAGCGAGAAGCCAGAGATTATGGATGTGGCCCATGTATTTATTGGCAAAATCGATGAATTCATTCCCGTATACAATAGCGTCAAGGACTTGCGTAACGAAAACTGGATGTATTTGCATTGGATGGATCTCAGTCGTGTTATTGGCAACGAAATAAAGTATACCGCTTCGATGAACTATCAATATCTCATTCGAAAAGGCATCTTGGACTTTCTGCCGGACGTGCATGCGATCTCTGTTAAGGCCACCAACGAGGCTGAGGAAATTCAACGCGCCATCGAGGAGGAGGAGCGACGCAAACAGGCCGAGTTGGATGCCTTGCTGTTGCGAAAACAGTTGCGCAAGTGCCGCAGGGATATTGTTTAGAAGATTGGCCCCTCAAAACTAATGACCATTCCATACACATTGCAAAGTTCGATGTGCGTTTTTGGTTTATGCTTCAATAAATCGCATTTAAACATCGTTATAATTGCATTGAATAACCATTGGGATTCTAATATCATTGTCTTATTTGCTTTTTTCTGTTATCCGTGTTTGACGTTTTTCTTCTGAGTTTACATTTACACCTTCTGTACAAGTTACATCATTACCGATTTTTCTTTTACGCTTTTTTTTCATCGCCTTTCTATACAATTCTCATGCTCTCAGGTCTCAGTATCTCATCCACATTTTTATCTCTTGCTTAAATATCGTCTTTCAATGTGATTCTCCTAACTTGAAGTGAATCTAAAATAATATTAGCTTGCTAGTGATATATAAAATTAATGCTTAAACTCTTCTGGCACTAAAAAATAAATTGGCTCTTTTACTTTTAGTTATGTTATCATGAACTGGCGGATCATGTGAAAGGAAACATTTTTAAAACTAAAAAGTACTTACAGACAATCAGAGCCTATGTTGGTAAGTTTATAAGTATTAATAACTGCTGCTTTAATTTGTAAATCTTAAGATATCAATACGATATACGTGACATCCATATATTTTCTTAGGCATTTATTTTATATTTTTATAAAATGTATTCTGTCTGTAATAGAACTCAGAACCCCTGGTGACTAGAAAAGCTGTAAACTTGCATTAGTTCTCATTGAGACTAGAATAGTTATAAAGATCAGTCCGAAATTGGCGACAATTCGCAGGCTTGATCCGGTTAGCCTCTTATGCTGCGCCTTGAAGAACATCACGGTTACGGCCAAGGGCAGTTCCACTTGCTGCTCACGTGCATCGAATTCCAGGTCATGTCGATGACCCAGCACCAGCCTCGCATGCTGCAGCACATTCTGGTGTGGCACGTGTCCTCCGAGCAGTGTCAATTCTGTCATATAGAACTCGTAGCTAACGCTGAGCAACATATTGCGGCAGCTGAGACTCTGCTGTTGCTCATCGTAAACGCCCTGAATGGGTGGTAGCTGCTGACCATAAGCAGAGCCCAGCTGGATTGGCAGCCATTTATCCGGCTGCGGTCTGCCCAGCTGCGAGACAAACACCTTTCCCAGATCATCGAGCCGCGTGCAATTGTGAGGCAGCAACTGTCGCCAAATGTGCGATTGCAGCTGCTGGCAGTAGTCCGTATGGTTGTCGTGCTCCGGCGCCAGTTGCCGCAATTGGCATTGCCTGGCCAGATCGATGCCAAAGCTGACGGCATGATGCGGTTCCATGCTGTGCCTGCGGCAAGGTATCAGCCAGTGCTGATTACGCTCCCTAGAATTGCTCTGGAAGTAGCTGAGCAAGTGCTGAGGCTGTTCCGTTTCGTTTTTCGGGTCCGTCTGAAGCATCATTCCCAACAGTATTGGTGCACCCAGGACATAACCAAGTGGCCCAGAGCTGGGCTTCTTTCTCTCGTTGTCATTGACAGACTTGTAGACCAGCGCATAGCTTAGCCAAAGCTCCTGATGCTCCTCCTCCTCGTAGGCTTCTCTGAGCAGCAGCTTGGCTTCCAAAATGTGGGTATAGTTGTGCGTCAATTCCAGCTCTACGCTATCTACCAGCATGTCCACTTGTGTCTCATTCCCAGCCAGACAAAGAACTTGCGATTGCAGCAGCAGCTGTTGGCACACTTGTATGCTAATGCCCGGCACCTGTTCCTGTTCCTCCGGTTCATGTGGCCGCGACAACAACTGGTGGTTGCTGGTCACGTTGAGCAGCGTCCAGAGATGCGTTTGAATTTGCGACGCTTCGCTTAGAAGGCAGCTGCTCCGCATGGGCTGCAAATGCAACAGCGTCTGCTTCAGCTGGCATCTGGCGCTCTCATAGCCCATGGGCAGCTCCAAGCTGGACAGCTCTTTGCTCTCGGGCTGCCACAGCTGCAGCGCTTGTCCAAATTTGTAGTGCGCCGCAAATTGTGTGGACGGCAATTGCGTGTCATACCCGCTCAGCTGTTCCGGCCATTTATTGTACTGTGCTGCATCGAAGTTGTTGCTTGGAGCCTGAAGAATGAAAGAAATAACATAGGAGCAGACTATAAACAACCGACTTAATCAAGAATGCATTTGCCAGAAATTGCCTAGCCTCTTCTTTTCTTTTAACATTCACCTGTATTTTGGCTGGCTTTGTGTTGCTGCGAAAGACGCACAACCAGCCATCGCTGAGCTGACACGTGGGCAATCCATGGTTGTACTGAAAGTCCTCCAGACGCGTCGGCTGCTCTGGCAAGCAGCTGAATACCTGCAGCGTCTCCTGTGGACAATCGGGATCGCAGCAGCAATTTATTTCGCATAGATCGCTGTACAAATCACAGGCGCAGTAGGCGAAGCGAGTATTCCCGTGGAAAGGCACAGCTGTAGCATTTAATGGCAGTATTTCAGTGGTTGGAGCAGGCGCCGGGCTGCTACTTCGGGGCGCTGCGGTTGTGCGTGGTTTAGGTGTCTTGCGTGGCGGAAAAGTCTGACTGGGAGTGCTTCCAGCTTCGGGCACGGGGCTAATGTCAGTGGTGATCATGTCCGCAGCAATAGTTGTCATTGGAGTCTCTGTAGTTGTTGATGCTGTTGTAGTTGATGTTGTTGTTGTTGTGCTTGTGTTATAGCTCTGCGAGATGCCGATCTTGATGCACTGCATCGACGTCGACAGCAGGCAGATGGATAATGCAGTCAACTTCAGGCATAACATGGTTGGTAATTATTTAAATTCGACGCCGTATTCCTCAAATTTGCGAAATATCAAGCTCAGCTCAACAATTATTTTGCCAGAGCTGCGTGTCAGCAGTTTGTAGCTGTAAAAGATTAGGTTTTGCATAGTTAGTTTAAAAGCCCTCAATCGAAGTTGTAATGTATCTACAGTTATTAACTCTCATATAAACTCTTTAGCTTATTCCTTTACATAGCAAAATTTTGATCAATTTAAAATTGTGCTTAGTTGAACTTTAAACTTTGCTTAAAATCAATTGAATTTAAGCTCGGTTCAAGGTTTAAGGTTCAATCTAAAGTGCTTTAAACGTTTTTTCTGCTCATATACTATTTCTAATAGCGCGTTTGTTTCTCTATTTCTTTAGAGCATGAGGCATATAAATTGTGCTAAATTGAATTTTAATCTTCAAGCTCATATTAGCTTACGCGAATCTTTTACATATTACCATAGTTGTCTTAAGATAAAGCTTGCTTTGTCATAAGCTGATTTTCAATTTCCCATGTTCCCTGCCTTAGCTGTTCTTTACGCTTAAACAAAAGCTTATGTGGCATTTTAGGTGTCATTTAAATTTTAGTGTCATTTAAACCTACCGCTCCACTCCCGAGTAAAGTAGATCGGTTTTATGCAGCGCCGCGCCGCCGCCACCAAAACGTTCCTTGATGCTCTGCCACCAGCTGTTTGGTGCGATCTTCCAGGTGTTTATCTCCAGGCGATGAGCACCGGGTGTTGATGGCATATGCGCAAATCCGTAGCCGACGGGCCAGCACTGCTGCAGCACGTTCACGGCGTAGACCTCGACAAGAAGACGCGGCCAACCCTGAATTGCAGCGGTGCACAAATGTATGTCCAGGGGTTGAGCGAAATCGGAGCTGTTTTGTAGGCGATGGCTGGAAACGTGCGTCTGCCCCTGCAGCTCGCCCTGCACCAAACGCCAAGCGTTGCCTGTGCGCAGTGGGCGTGGCCAGTTAAAAAGTGTATACACACTATTGTAAAAATATAACTAGTTTTTCACTCGCTATTTACCGCTCTGCAGACTCCACTTGCAGTACAAATGTGGCTCGTCGAAATCAACAGCTTTCAGTATTTGTCCAATTATGTGCACCTCCGCCATCAATTGTTTTAAATATTTAATCTAACAACTATTTACTGCACTCAAGTATGTTTATTTTAATAGAATTTACACAGTTTGACTTTTAAAAGCGAGTCGCGTTAGATATTTTCATGTTTTGGCTGCCAGTCGTCGTTGCCAGGGCAACCGATTGTTGCCATGACTGCCCAGGACATGTTCTATTTGCAGGGTACACAAACACGACTAGGAAAAAAATTAAAAAATGACAAGTTAAATATATTTTTATTTATTTGGTATTGATATCATTTTGAGTGTTTTCCGCAATACGCGGTTCCATCGATAAATGCTCGATTTGTTGCCGATTAATCGTGGTGGCCACACGATATTTATCGGCGCTGCCAACCTGTACACAACGCATGCGCACGGGCTGCTGAAATATTTGGTGAATTTGTATTTGAAATCAAAATAACGTTTGTGAGTTGGAATTTGTATTTAAATGTGGTTTAAATAGCGAAAAATCAAATAAAATGTTGGCTTATATGGCATTTAGACTACAAAATATTTGAGCTCAGTTCCTCAGGGCACATCTTTCATTTGAAAAAAATTGTATATATCTATGCAGAGAGAACTTCACAGCTTGTGGCTTAATAATTAAGCAGTTTTATTAACTTAAAATTTGTTTTTTGCTACGACAACAGCAAGAACTAGACTGTGGCATATATATGTATGTATTTATCTCTGACCGAACCAAGGATCTTCTTTGATTTGCGGCACATTATATCTGATTTTAACAGGCGCCAATATATGCATAATCATGTGCTTGCACTCAGTGGTGGCTGATGGATTTTTTGGGAATACCAGCGATTGATTGATGCGCTTCAGCAGTATGTGCACATTGGAGCCATCGTAAGGCAGACGACCAAAGACCATCGCATAGCAGACCACGCCGCAGGCCCACACATCTGACATGAATGGATCATAAGCAATGCCTGAGTGGGGGATTAGTTAGAGTGATAGATTTACAAAAGCTTTGATCCGTATACCCTTCAATATTTCTGGACTGGCGTATGCGTAGCTGCCACAGAACGTCTTTGATAGCACCACTTGATTTTCATTCGTGCGCGTGTCCTTGCGCGCAAAACCAAAGTCGATTAACTTCAAATTCCAGTTCTCATCCAGCAAAAGGTTTTCACATTTGATATCACGATGTACGACGCCCTTGCTGTGTATATACTCAACGGCGCTGATCAATTGTTTAAAGAGTGTGCGCGACTGCGGCTCATCCAGAAATTTCTTCTCGCGCACATAGTCCAGCAATGTGCCGTTTTCCGCTAGCTGCATTATCAAATAGACTCTGTGATTGGGTACATTGATAATAACGAGAAGAAGAAGATTATCGGCTATAGGTCAGTCTATACCTGTGACTGGTCTCAATGCTTTGATAGAACGTTATCAGATTCTCATGATGCAGTCCCTTCACAGCCTCAATTTCGCGGGGCAGAAACTTTTGGGTATATTCGGATGGCGCCTTGACCTTGGATATTATTTTAACGGCCACCCGCTTGCCATACTCCTCGGAGAAGCCAATCTTGACCTTCGCATAGTTACCCGTGCCAATCACCTTGCCCAATATGATGCCATGCTCTTCCAGTATAGTCTTTTGCGGTTTGGCCTTTTCGTCCTTGCCCGCAGTCGGAGTTGACTTGGCCTGATTGGGCTTCTCGCTGTTGAACGTATAGACTTTCTGTTCAGTCCTCCGACCCGAATTTTGATCGGTGACTAGATCTTGCGATGAACTTGCAGCAACTGCGGGGCAAAGGTGATTGCACACATGCAATTCCATACAGTCAGATTAGCAATATTATTTTGATTCAGATACGTACTTGGGTCACCCTTTCTCTTTGGCGCTGTCGCCATTTAAAATGGTCCACAAACTTGATCTGTGGCAACCTGCGCCAGGATGTTACCGAACTCGTCGAGTGCTGTTGTCGTGAAAAAACCAAAGTATCATTGAGAATTTTACTTAAGCATATTTGTTATAAAACTTTAAAATTGAAAAACCAGAAAATTTTTTTATCTATCCGTTTTTGACAAATTATTGCCAGCATTTCTGTTTTTCAGTTACAAAACACACAAAAACACACACATACACATTTAAGTCCCGTGGTGTGATGCTTAAAGCTTACGTATATATCTTACTATAGAATTTTCACTTTATCTTTGATATAAGAGCAAGGATCTTGCGAAAAATGTAAATGATATGAATTTCCGTGATCAAATTATAATACTCCTTATAAAAGTATAGTTAAAAGTTTCTCGACAAAAGAACCTGTTGATTCGATTTCAATACCATAAATCTGAAGAAAAATATTTGACTAAAATCAAGATAAGTAAGCTTTATTATGATTCTTTGGTAAAAAATATAACAAAAATCAGTCTTTTGGTTGAATTTATCTTTGTATTCAGGTAATTTAATTCAATATATATAAAAGTAAGCGCAAATTAAATTTTATAAAATTATTTAGGTAATAATAATGTACCCTCTCTTCATTATTTTTCCTCGATACTTTCTAAGGAAAGCCCCGGTTTTGGGTAGAGCAAGAGGAACATGATTTTTTTTTAATTGAATTTATATGCCAAAGGCGTTGCGGTTACCGTGTTTATGCAGTTGCCAGTTGTGTAATAGCTCAAGCAAAAATCAAATAAGCCACACAACAACAAAAACAGCCTGGCGAGCCGACACACAGTGTGTGATTGTGTGTGTGTGTGAGTGTGTGTGTGTGTGTGTGTGTGTGTGTGTAAAATGGCCGTAACTTTTACTGGGCGGCTCAGTTTTTGTGCGCGCACAGAGCCCCTAGCCATTGGTTACCTACATTTTTACTTAACTTTGGACGTTGTTTGAGTTTTGGTTTATGAAATTTTCACATTTTTGTTCTTTCTTTTTTGTTGCGTTCCATTGCTTTTATTGTGCGCCGCCAGCCACGCCCCGGCCCCAGCCCCAGCACCCCGCCCATCAGCTTATGTTAAAGTAGCTTAAGGTCATTCGAGCGGTTTGTAAATTTCAATTGAAATGCTCGCACACTCACACATATTACATATATTTTAAAGGAGTTTTCTTTTTTTATTTGTCGTGTTTTTCCTTTTATTTTTTATTTTGTATTTTTGGCCTTGCTTCTCGTTTTACCATTGCGTGCAAGTGGAATTTTATGTTTCTGTTAAAATTGAAATGTAGCTGGCAGCAAAACAAAGTCGCCTGCAATTGGCTGTGGAATTTAATACAGTCTACTTGGCCCTACAGGTTCGCTTTACTCGCCCCTCGCACCACGCCTGCCCGCTTCAGGTGCTGCTGTCCTCGCTTCTGTATTAAATAAAATATTTATAATTTCATAATGAAAAAGAGCAGCATGCCAAAGATAATGCGAAAACTGGGGCTATACACTCTCTTTCATAATACCCCTGACCTATGCGGGCATTTTAACTTTCATCTGAGACTTGTTGCGTGTCGTAGGAGTAGAGGAGGAGGAGTAGTATATGCATATGAAAAATCAGGTTCAAAAATCGAACCTTAGGCCCAGAAATGGGTTAGAGCTATGAAACGCTTGCATCATGATCTTATTATGCAGAATGGTTTGTTGACTTTAAATAATATTTTATATAATATAAAATGATATTAGTGCTAATCTTCATTCTGTGCCCCACCAATAGCTGGGAATCCTTGACTGGATTAGCAAACCCATTTCTTACATACCTGACATAATTTATTGATACAGCACTGTGTAGTGTATTTGAAGTGCGATTTGTTGTTTCATGCATTGTGCATTCTTGTTTTGTGGCCAACATGCCCGGACATTGCTACCTGTCGCCTTTTTCGCAGCTTGCATGTTAATGCCCCGCCATTACGTTGATTTCACAATATCCTTGCACATCCTGTCCAGAGAGCAGCACACCGACAGGCTACGGTACGAACGAGCGCTCCGCAACTGAGCAGCGCAAATGTCAAAATTGTTTGTGGCAGTTGCCGCCGCAGCTGCGTTGCCAGCGGAAATGCCGCTACCCAGGACAGGAGATGCAGGATGCAAACCATAACGAGTGGAAGAGGCGGGTTGACGGGGCCAGGAGCTTCCGCACACACACGGCGACTTCTTTTCTGGCATACGCAAAACCGGCAAAACAGCAAAAATGACAACTGAAATATGCGACGCTCTGCAAATTTGTGAGTCAGTCTGTCCGACAGTCCCGAGGATCTGGGATGCTGGGCTTTGGTCCCAGGGCCCTGGCATTGTGGTTTATGTCACGCATCATCGTCAGGCGGCAGGACAGGAGCTGCTGGTGGAACAACAGGGCGCTGCTGCTTCAAGGCTGCTGCCGATGTTTCTTCTGTTGCTGTTTGCTGTTTGATATTTCTTCAGCTGCCGTACTTGCTGTTAAAGCCGGCCAGGATGTTGCCAGGACTCCTCTTGACTTATCATTGGGCAGTTCGTGTACTGGCGCCATCTACCGGCACGAGCTTACACTCGGTGACGTGTTTGCGCATAATGAGCCGCCCGGTAGGCCAAGAGCGAGTCCAGTCCAGTCCTGACTGTTCCGGGCATCGCCTTTGTTGTGGTTCATATATCCTTGCATGCATCTGAAATGCCATTCATTTGTGGCAATCCCTGCCTAGGCACCGGGCTGCATCCTACACCGTCTGCTCTGTTCCGGGATGAGCTTACGTCGTTTTTCACTTATCCGCTTAAGCTGCTCGTCGTCCTCTGCCTTTCTGGCAGTAGTCCTGTCATTAACATCAGTCGACATTTTATTTTGTTGCTGTGCATAAAAAGCAACAACAACCTTTTCACCGGTCAGAAATAATCGCAATGCAAATCTTTGTGCAACGGAAATGAGAATGAAAGAGCTTCAGAGCACGGAATAATCATAAGGCAATACACTTGTAGGGCACATCCATCCCAGCTGGCAACGGGTGCTTATCTAAAGGATAAGCTGCAAGCTGCTAAAATCGTAACCAAATGCAGCTGGTTCTTTGAGATGCTTATTATCCCTTTAAATAACCCAACAGCGTGTTGCATTTCAGATTCAAAGGGATATCTGATTGTTTTAAGATTTTTAAAATTACAATGAGTTACTGGCAGAGAAGGGACATACTAGTTATACCTTTATTTATGAAAAGGGGCGGCTGAGAGGGTTAAATGAAATAGCATTTTCGCAAACACCCCCTACAAAGGAGAGCCTGCTAATGAAGCTTTTCTTTAGCTCAGAGAGACAGGCTTTTGACCCAGATAATACCTCCTATTCCAAAAATTGTCTGAAGGTGCATTTTGCAAAGATGAGATTTCAATTATGTAGTAGGCGACCAGCAATCCCCAAGCTTAACATAAGCCGAAATTAGTTCATCTTGCAAAATCAAATATTCTGTGCAAGGACATTTTAATTAAAAATCTCTAACTAACACTGCAAACCTCACTCAAAGGGGGAGGAATTTATTAGGCCAATATGTTTTGACCAGCTTGTGATTTGCAACCCGATGACAATTTTCCCAATAGCAAAAGGCACTGATTTAAATATGTAAACAATTACATATAACAGCAATACGACTAAAATATAAATAATAAAAGGACAATTAGACATTTTGCACCAACGCAGAGGCTTTCATACATTTCTTATGAATTTTGTAACACAGAATAGACATTAAATACATATATAGAATAACTTTTTTTATTTATATACATGCGAATTTATTTTGAATTAATTTTAAAGATTTTTTGTTATGTTTTAGTATTTTATTTTATTACTAGCAGATAAATCTTATTTTTGTGGCTTGCGAAATATATACATTTCTTAAGCTTTATCTATAATGGAGTGTTGTCCTTCGTTTCAAAAACAGTTTGTGATTTACTGAAATGTTTAGTATCTTTTTTTTATGCCTAAAACATTTCGCATGTTTATGGAATTAATTTACTTAAATTAATTTCTGCTTTGGCTTCAGTTCTATCTCTTGAAGAGTATTCACTCTTCGGCTTACCCAAAACTAATGCGCTTCCTTTCGATGTCACATAGAAATATAATAAATATACTCTATACTATTATTATATGACTAGTAATTAGTTTCAGCCTTTGACTGGGCCATATAAAAAGGCTCTTGCAGCCAATTGGCATCAACAGTTGCAACTAGTTTTCACTGGCGTGTGCTAGCAAATTAACAAAGTGGTTAAAAAGTGAAAATGTTTTTCAAGTATTTAAGGGAACCAACGCTGACAGATCTGATGCCCAGTCGAGATGCGTACAAGTATTTGGAGTACGGCATGACGGCCTTAGGCTGGATGCCGCAGGCAGTGAATGCCAGATATCGCTTTCTGTACCGAATCTGGACAATATTTGTGATCACACTGGCTGGTTATTTGCCCATAGGTCTGTCCATAACCTATGTGAAGGAGTTTAGCACGTTTACGCCCGGTGAGCTGTTTACCTCGCTGCAAGCGGGCATCAATGCGCCGGGCGCCTTCACCCGTGGCATGATATCCTTTCTGAACGTGTGGCGTCTCGCCGAGCTCAAGCAGCTGTTCGATGAAATGGACAAGCGTTGCGTCAAGGATGAGGAGCGGATTGCGGTGCATCGCGGTGTGAAACGCTGCAATTCGCTTTATCTTTTATATCAGTTCACCTACACGATCTTCGTGACCATCACCTACTTGACCTCGGTAGTGAGGGGACTGACGCCTTGGCGTTTGTATAATTGCTTTGTGGATTGGCGCGATGGCACCTCCAGCCTGTTGATCGCTTCCTTTATTGAGTATCTTTTTATGTCCTCTGGCGTGTACTTCAATCAAATGACGGATGTTTATCCGCTAATCTTTGGCTTCTCGTTACGGATGCATCTGGAACTGCTGTGCAAACGCATCGAAAACTTGCGCACGGATCCCAGCATGTCCGAGGAACAGAACTATCTGGAGCTCAGAGGCTGCATTTCAGATCATAAGCTAATAATCAAGTAATTATAAGGAATTGTGTTCATAAAGACTACTTCAATGAGTTCTGCTTTAGGATTTGCAATCTAATGCGACCCTATATATCGCGCACAACCTTTGTGCAATTTCTATTCGTGGGCCTCTTGTTTGGCCTCACGATGATCAATCTGATGTTCTTTGTGGATCTCTGGACGGGCATAGCCTCAGTGGCCTACGTGATTGCGCTCTTCTTTCAGACGTTTCCCTTTTGTTTCACCTGCAACCTGATCGAAAGCGACTGCGAGAGCCTAGCCCTAGCCATATTTCAATCGCATTGGGTCGATGCAACTCGTCGATATAAATCCGCTTTGATATACTTTTTGCAAAATGTGCAGCAATCAATTAGCTTTACCGCCGGCTCCATATTTCCCATCAGTCTGAACACTAACATTAAAGTAAGTTAGCGCTTTTACTGCCCCTTGACGTTGGTTGTATATTAATAGAGCTATTTTCATAGGTGGCTAAGTTGGCATTTTCGGTGGTGACATTCGTGAAGCAAATGAACATTGCGGACAAACTGAAGGCAGACTAAGACAAGAAAAGGCTAATATTGAAAAGGCTTAAGTTGATCTGTCTATTATATATATAAAGAGTTCAGTAATTCACGAGTAATTCAGCACGAATCAGAAAACTATACTTCACTTGGATAAAGAATTGGTTGATTTTCTTTTTTATGTATATATATGTATTTATATTTGCTTCACATTTAAGAATAGACACCTGCGAAATTATCTGATATTTCAAGGAGATAATATTATCATTCAGTTAACTCTTTATTCAGATCAATTATTTTTATTTATCAGTTTCTGTTTAAATTTTGCTAAACAACGTTCCTTCAGGCTTTTTTTATACATATATAAATCTGTATATGCTTATAAAGCAAATTTGATGGCAAAACAGACAGTTTTATATCTGTGCAACATATTAAGCTGTTTTGGCCTCAAGCGTTGGCCAAAGGAGGAAAAACGAAAAGATGAAGGCAAATTGTGGCTACTTTTAAATGCACAGCTTTGAGGCAGACGAGCAAAAAGCCAAACCGACGAAATGCATGAAGGAACAGTGTAATCCCAGTGCTGAAAGGGGCTGCTCATGGACGACATAGCTTCTTTTGGCATAATAAAATAATATTTTGGCACTGGTCCAGGTCCGGGCCAAGTGAAACAAAGCAAAACAAAACAAAGCCAAAACAAAGGCAAAACAGGACAAACAAGCTGCTGAACGAAAAACAGGAGATGAAGTGGACTTGGACTTGGCTCGTGGGTTATGGCCATGACAGCGGCAAAAGTGCCAGAAGTCAATGCAGTCAAGTGGCCCGGCCCCAAAGCCAGCTACAGTCCTTTTGGCCAGTTTCTTGGGGCTGCGCAGCCTGTCAAGTTCAAGAATTAAAAAAATTTTAAACAAACTCAGCCAGGGAAATCAAAACAATAATAATTATATGGATGTGTGTGTGAGTGTGTGCCCGTTGGCTGGTTTTTCCCTCTGCTGGCAGCTTTCCCGACTTCCTGTCTGGCTGCCATGATTTTATTTGCATGCAAGCGCGTGTCAATGTAAACTATGAGCCCCAGACGCGTTTGCCATGCCCACATCAGCCCACCCTGCCTGTGCCTGCTCCCCTCCCCTCTCGGAGTGGTAGTCGGTGAAGCGTTGCCTGTTACATTTTTGGCAGGCAGCCGAGAAGTATGCAACGTCTGCTGCGGCATTGTGCATGTCTGTGCAGCCTTTGCGTACAGTTGTCCCCTGCCCCCTGCAATCGCAGCCCCGCCCAGCCCCCACCCATCAAGCGCTTGGCATTTTAGGTTCTTTTTTGCCTGCCCTTACTTCAATTTACTCGATTTTTAGGCATTTCGAATTTGCTTTTATTGCCACACTGCACAATTTTTTGCATTTAAATGCCCAATTGTTGTACTTCGCATCGCTGGCAAAAATTTATTTAAATTCATGAGCCGTCCGCTGAAAATAAAATAGGCACACGCGGTAACTCACGGCTCCTGCAATATGCATTTATTTATGTGTCAACAGCTGTTGTTGCGGCAAAAAAAAAAAAACAAAAACTGGAAGTTAAATGAAGTCGCAAATTTTCGAGTGACGAATTTGCAATTACCCTTAACAAAAATGAAAATAAGGACATTTTTTCTCTAGATTTTCAGAAAATTGTATGAATTTCCATTTTAAAATGTTGCATAGGTTTTGCCTCTTTCATAATTTTGTAGGTTTAACGTATTTTTAATTTAAGCGTAAATATGCTCCAAAAATTAATTTCTTCACATCATTTGGAATCTTTCTTATTTTCTGTAGTTTATATTTAATATATTTTTCTGAGCCTAGCTAACAATTTAAAGACTAAAGTGTTTAAGCCAACTGTCTCAGGGTCTGGGTCTGTTGCTCATTATAACATTAGTATATATAAGTAAATACAGGTGGACAGATCGACTTAATTCTTTTTCATCAGCGATTTCTTCAATCAGTACAAGGCCTGCATACGCTTTTTACTCGGTAAATGCTTTAACTTGTTGCGAATTTTAACAAGGACAAGAGCAGCAACTGAAATCCAGTTTTCTATTTACAGATAGAATTATTCCGTTGCGAGTTTCAATAGAATAATAGTTGAGCATATGCTGCTATTGTCTTGCTGACCGAACTACTATAAAAGGTAGCTATCGTAGGGTATGAAATCTTGTTTGGCAGTTTGGCGCCCACAGAGAACCTGACACTGAAATACTGAACAGTGGAGAACAACATAAATTAATATTCAGTTAAAAAATGTGCAAATATTTTAAACGCGCATGTCGCTTGTTGTTGCTGTTATTCATATTATTTTTTTTTATACCCTGAACCCATTAAAAATGGGTATAAGGGTATATTGTATTTGCGCGAAAGCCAAATGTATGTAACAGGCAGAAGGAAGCATCTCCGACCCCATAAAGTATATATATTCTTGATCAGCACCAATAGCCGAGTCGATCTAGCCATGTCTGTCTGTCCGTCCGTCCGTCCGTCCGTATGTATGAACGCAAGGATCTCAGAACCTATAAGAGCTAGAGACTGAAATTTTAGATGTAGGTGCTCCTAGTTCCCGAGCAGATCGAGTTTGTTTCCGATAATCAATAACTTACTCCGTTTCCAAGCAATAGATAAAAATCGATATCGATATCCTGTTTTTGGGCAATTTTGGTAAATAATAAGAGCTAGAGTCACCAAACCTGACATATAGCTTCTAAAATAGAATATATATATGCATTTGATGTTGGAAGATGAGGGTTCAGGGTATCCCCGACTAGAACCTCTTACTTGTTCTTTTATGTGTTACTTTTGGCATTTTTTTCTGCCATTCGTATTAAATTTTTGAATTATTTGCGCGCTTGCCGTTGAATTTATGAAATGTAAATGTTGTAGCTGTTGTTGCTGTTGCATACTTTCTGGCAACGCCTTATCTACAGTGGCTGCAGCTTGTCGTGGCCCCGAGGTAATTTACATGCATTTCAGCTATAAATTGACCAGGCACTAGTCTTCAAAAAATCCATACACTATATCAATGAGTATGTATAATATTTTGTTTGATTTATGCAAATGCTAGCACACACAGACACACTCACATGCGGTTAATTAAAAATTCATAGAATATTACATAAAGTAGCTAACTAATATTCATAGTTTCAAGTTTCCACTCAACCAGAAACTCAAAGGCCCACTTAATAAGCCCAGCCGCAGGTTTGAGGCAGGCAGTTTGAATTGCCTTCGAACGCTTAAAAGATAAACGAACCACAAACTAAATACCCTCTGCTTGCCACGCCCCATACATACACATATACATATACGCCCATATGCTGGTCGGCATTATGAGCTCATTAATTATTCATAAATATTGCTTTACGCAATTAGTTAATTCCAGGATTGATTGATTTACTTTTGTCTGCATATGTTTAAGCTTTTCAGCTGTATCTATCTCTGTCTGCGTCAACCCCCCTTGGCGCTGTCTCTGTTTGGCATGTTCGAGGCGCTTTTGTGGCATCTCTCGATGATTTGTGTCCACTTGTTGTTGTTGTTGTTGCTGCTGTTGCTGTTGTTGCTGTTGTTGCTGTTCTTGTGGCATTGTCTTCGTGGTTGTCGTTTCAAGGCAAATAGTTCGCACAGCTAACGACAAAATGCCATAAATGCTTTTGCCATCTTGTATTTGTATAGCCCGATGGCAGAGCATGGGTAAAACGAGGAGGGGATCAGGGTGCATGTAGCTGCCACCTGCTCCACCAATGTGGGTGGCTAAGTGCGCCTGGGTGTGTGTGTGCGTGCGTGTGTGTGAGTGTGTGTGGTTCAATGGCTTTGTGCATCTGTGTGTTTGATAGTTTTGAGGCGCTTTGGAATTTAATGTTCTATTGGGTACGATAAATCGACAGACATCAAGATAAATGTGCATATAAGCCAATAATATTGGGGCTGTAAGTATAAAAAAAAATAAAATTTGGTGCATGCATCTACCTTCATGAGGACACTTTTTAGGGAATCGCTATCCAATGTTCTAGACACTTTTATAACTATTTTATTATTATAATATGCCAGCTAACATCTGAAATATTGAATACAGTTTCGGTCTAGTAATAATTGTTAAATATTGATATTCTTATAAGTCTTAAGTATCCGAGATAATTAGATGAGCAGGTTGTATTCGGATAAATTGTTTTCTTTAATTGCTTTCAAGCTGAGTTTATAAATTATTGTTAAACATTCTTTATAAAATAGTCGGAAATTAGAAGAAGATGTTTACTTCTTCTACTGAGAAAGTTATAATACTTAACGAAATGGGAAACTTACAAATATATAAACGACAGAGTTTACAAAATACTCTATAAATTGTATATGCTTCTATACGAATGTATTTATGTGCATGTGAGGCAACTATCTGGTGGAATTGATATCTTAAATGATTTCACGCAACTAATCATCAACTGATATTCAAATTAATAAAACGAACTGCCGAGTAATGTGCCCAGTAGGGCTTAAATCGATAATAATCACAATGCAACAACAACAAATGCAGGGACAACTGTATGTCGAGGCACACAGAAATACATATATCTATATCGATATATCTAGCTGAATTGTCTGCGTTGAGCCACAGCTGAAAATTGCAGTCAACATAAATCGCCTAAGAGACGCAACGTTCAATAGTCAAGGGATGTGTGTGTATGTCGAGAATATGAGAAGGGCAGGATATGGAATGGGCTTATTTGCGGTGGTCGCCAAATACCGCAGTTGCATGCAATCTAAGACCCAAAGCCGATGCCAAAGCACTGCAAGGCCTGTGCGCTAAATGCAAATTAATTAGACAAGCCAAACTCAACCTCAATACAGTAACAACAACAACAACAACAACAACAACAATTATTATTATTACAACAACAGCAGGAGGAGAGACAGCAGTTGCTGCCCCACACCCACGCCCAACATCGATGCAAGCAAGAGGAGATTTGCAAGCTTAGCACTGGGCATTAGTTTGCACGGCTTTTTAAACAATAATTATTTTGTTAGCCATAGTTATGAGCAAATTGAGCGTCTATAATGAGTGGGCGCCACACTCCAAGCGGATTGGATGGGCCGACAATGCGTAAGCCTCAATTAAGCTGCAACAATTAGTGAGAGGCTTATTATGTGCAAGTGTGTGCAATATGTTTGTTCTCTGCTGAAGAGCCACTCGATAATGGGTTGCACAGCAATGCAAATTAGGGAACACATACATAATGCGCTCCTTTTATACATGTACTGAACTGGGCTGCAGGCCAGTATTGACTCCGGCAATCCATTTACTTATTGCTATGAGCCGAACTTAAAGCTAAAAAGCCAACCATTCTTTGTTTGGGCCTGCAGCCTTACATTAAATAGAATGAACTTATTTAAAATCTTCAGCTTCTTCTGGAAGTTCTCGAAAGGCAAAAGATGCAACTTACATTTTATAATCTGCCTTAGTCATTCAATTTCTATCCGAACTTAACTTATTTGTCAGTGTACCGAAATTGTAAATTTTTGATATAACACTAAAAAAAATTTTTAAATTTTAAAAGAATTTTGAAAGAAACATGAACAGTCGTATTTGCTCTATGCCCAAAAAAACACTACAGAATAGAAGTATAATATATAGTCATAGGCACCCCTCAAAAAATACGGCATAAGTTATGTAATTAAAAAAATATATTCTATGAGGCAAATTAATTTTTTACATCATTAAAACGTTATCTAATCAATATCTGACTAGTTTATTTAAAAGGTTTTTTTTTTATCCTGCTGCTGTAGTTCCTTAATTCCATTTCATTTTTATTTTATTTTTGCTCAGAGCTAATCTGCCTTCAAGTGCTCGAAATGTTCTGAACTTTCAGATTTGTGTAGAACCATTTTGGATTTATAAGGAAAGCAAAGGTTACTTTGATTGCCCAAATTGTTGTTGAAAAAATTTGATTTAGAAGGAAAAACAAGAGTTCGGAAGTGCTTCAGTCGGAAGTGCTTGACTAGGGAATACTCTGTAACTTCTAGCTATAAAATGAAACTTACTTGATCTGTAATTATATCTTGAAGCTACATGTCAAATTTGATTTCTCTAGCTCTTAAAAGTACAAGAATTTGTTCTAAAACAGGAATTCTACATCGATTTTTATCGATTGCTTGGAAACGGGGCGAGTTATTGATTATCGACAACAAACTTGTACTGCGCGGGCACTAGAAGTGCCTAGGTTCAAGTCTCTAGCTCTTATAGGTTCTGAGAGCGACGCATTTAGAGATACTGGCACTACACTACCCTATGGGGTCGGAGATGCTTCCTTCTGCCTGTTATATACATTTGCACAAAACCAATGTACTCTTCTTACACAGTTAGTTCAGGGTACAAAAAATGTCATAAAAAGTAGTTTTAAATATCTTGCATTTTCGAGGTCTGCTTTGGAGCATTTAATTCGATTTTGGGCGGTGTACAAATACTGTCCAGCAGAGCCTAGGTCTAAGCAGTTGTCAGTTAATACCTTTGTCCAGCTTCAACTTGAGTTTTTCAGCTTCCATTCAACTGCAAGTCCCTTTCTGCTAGTCGAGTTTGGGTGGAGACAGAAGCACTTTGTATCATTTTGTTACGTCTCTCAGTGTTCGGTTCGAATGTGTTCCGCTCTCTGCAGCTTCTTCTTGTACTTTTTATACCCTGAACCCATTAAAAATGGGTATAAGGGTATATTGTTTTTGTGCAAAATCCAAATGTATGTAACAGGCAGAAGGAAGCATCCCCGACCCCATAAAGTGTATATATTCTTGATCAGCACCAATAGCCGAGTCGATCTAGCCATGTCCGTCTGTCTGTCCGTCCGTCCGTCCGTCCGTCCGTCCGTATGTATGAACGCAAGGATCTCTCTATAAGAGCTAGAGACTTGAAATTTTAGATGTAGATGCTCCTAGTTCCCGCGCAGATCGAGTTTGTTTCCGATAATCGATAACTTACTTCGTTTCCAAGCATTCGATAAAAATCGATATCCTGTTTTTTGGGCAATTTTGGTAAATAATAAGAGCTAGAGTCACCAAACTTGACATATAGCTTCTAAAATAAAATATATATATGCATTTGATGTTGGAAGAAGAGGGTTCAGGGTATTCCCTAGCCGGGAGCTCCCGACTAGAACCTCTTACTTGTTTTTGTTGTATTTTTTTGCTGTTCTGTTAGCATATTTTATGCAATGACAATGGCTTTGGCCTCGCCACTGTTGGTAGTTTATAAATCATTTGAGATAAGCTGCTGCACAACGTGCAACACCTGATGCCCTTTTGAAAGGATGCCGACCCAGGCTAGCAACGTGCCATGCCATCGGAGTATGCTACGTTAAAAATTGCAAACAACGACTAAATGGGCACAAAAAACAGAAGTATCAGTTGCCCACCGAAGGCAGCTTCGGTAGCGACGACGAGCACATAACAAAATTGAAAATAAAAAGTACAAAAGACAAAAAATGTTAAACGACAGCGGAAACAACAAGAAAACTTACCATAAATGTAAAGCTGACGCGTGGATGCTCTACAAAAAAATCGAAAAAATCCATTGAAGGAAAAAATTCATAAAAGAAAGAAAGCATTTGATCTAAAATTCCAGATGGCAAAAAATTTCACGTCATTTATAATTTTAATTATAGAATACTTTCTTCTAGGGGTTCGAACCCTAAACCTTATGCTTTACGCTTAGCTTGGTATGGGACCTGCCAGAATACCTACAACAATATTTTCTATTTCTTCTATTTCTTAATAATTGTATAGCAATATTTGCTGGATTTGAACCGGCGACGTCACGCTTGTCAGTTCGACATTTTATGAGCTCTTTCTTTTCGCTATTCCTCACAAAATTTAACAGTAAATTATAAGATCCAATTGCGGCAAGGGTATGCGAACAACAAAATTGTTTGCGGTGCGGCGTATAGCAAAATATGAAAATGTAAATAGCATAAAATGAAAACCTGCAATGGCAGCACTTTTCCAACACTTTCAAGTTGGCGACGAGGGGTTGCCGGACGGGTAACACAAGTCACAACGTTGAGTTGCTGGTTAAGGGAGTTCGATGTGTGTGTGTGTGTGTGTGTGTGCTTGTGGCGGGGGTAGCTTGTGTATTGCTTCGTGACTGACGCTGAGTGCAAGCTGTTTAGCTTTCATGTGACAAAGTAAATTTCAATATATTGAAATTGTTATTTAAGTAGAGTGCACGTGGAGCCAAAAGGGGGCGACATACCAACTGCTCCTGCTGTGTGTTCTCCTGTGCTCAGCCAGGTCGGCTATGTATGTGTGTGCGCTTTTGTGGGCGACGCCTGGCAGCTGCTGTCTCTGCTCAATCCTGGCGCCCTTTATAGTAAATAGTGTCATAAATAAATTGCCGAGATTTGTGTGCCAGCCGCAAGAGGCGTCGATAAAAAAAATGTATACAAAAGAAAAATATCATGTGCTGAACAAATTGCATTTTAAAATGCCGCTGAAGCGATTTTCTAACATCACTTGCATACTCTATAAAGTGCACTTGCCACCGCCCCCCACCCACTGCAAATACCAGAAAAAAAAGAATGTGTGTATAAAATGCAACATGGCTACCACAGCTGAACGCTGGCAAACGATTTAATTACAAATAAAGTAATTTTTAATTGAATAACCGCCAAAGTTGATGGAAAAACGTTTCGTCGACACCAAACCAAACCAATCCAAACCAGGCCAGGACAGGACAGGCCAGGCCGGGCCACTCCAGACCACGCCAGTTCAATTCATATCATATACATTCTGGCTTAAAAACTGATCGATTTCCAGTTTCGGGTTGATGCAAACAGCGTGAAAAATGCGCATCAGCATCAGTGAGGAGCATCAGCATCCGCTTGAATGTTGTTGCTGGTTATTGTTGTTGCAGCCATCGCCTCACTGACCGTAACGTCATTCGCACCACTGTGCGTGTGCCAACATTTGTTATGGGTGTGCTCTGTGTGCGCGTGTGGACATTAATTTTGCCACTTTTCCACCCTTTGCATACGCGCAGTGCACTGGCTTATTTAGTTCTCGCTTATGCCCTACAATTAAAACAAGATTAATTAGCTGAACTACTCTTTTATATGATATACATCTATAAAAAAAATAATTTAATAGTCAATATATATATTTTGTATCTTATTTTAATTTCTAGAAGTTGATTTAATGAAATGTTATTAAATTTTACCAGACTTCAACTGATTTCTTTTACTCAAATGTAAACAAAAATTGAATTAGCTAATTGTTTCGAATAGGATAGAATATAATTTCTGACTTTCTTTGCAAATGTAGCGCATTTAGCTGCCGACCCAACATTTTGTGCTGTTCCAGCATCAACCCATTTTTTTGTTCACAATTTGCAGTCGCTTCCTTTTCGCTGCGCTTATTTGCAATTGCATCATCGATTTAATTGCAAATTAATTGCTTCATCATTGGCTCGCGCATGGCCATCGTCCATGGGGTGGTCTGGATGATGGGCCACCACAAGTGAAACTCCTGCCACTCCACTCTACTGGTCTGGGGCAAAGTCATCATTGGATTCGAGCAGCTGCCGTTTATTTTTACATTTCGCGCCGGGCGCTGCATTACTTTGTAATTATTGTGGCAAATGGTTTGTTTGCATATTGATTACAGCTGCAAAAAGGCAAGCGTGTACCGGCCACGCCCACACAGCCGTTACCCATGCCCCATGGCCCCCATTCAATCGGCAGAGCAGAACGTGGGCCACATAAGGCGCCTCGGTTCTGCCAATTTGCGACAGCTTTCAGCTGGAGTGGAAGATGCAATTGCGATTCAGGTCACTTAGAGGCGCCAGTTGGATCGTTTTATACTAGCCCCAGACGATGCTAATCCAACAGATGTGCCTTTATAGAATGGGCATAGGCTCAAATATGCCAATTACATTATTAACGCAACTTACTTGGCTTGAAGCTGAAACACTGAAAGAAATGGGCGTTTGTAAAAATTTTGCTCTTCTTTATTTATTTATTGCATTTTTTGTGCGGCGTCCCAAAGGCTTATTCTTGGTTATGTGTGTTATTATTAAAGAATGAAGCTGGAATGTTTGCAGGGTATTTCCTAGGCGAGCGGCCTTGCTTGTCTTATGTGTCGGTCAGTCTTTTGTGTCCCAATATTTTATAGAATTTTAGCAAAAGGAAATTTTGCTCTGTTTCGCCTGCATTACGGACAGCTCCTCCGGCCTGAGCTTTGTCTGCTCAATCAAATTTAACAAAATTGCCTGGCGAACAGTGGCAAATGCACGAGTAATGGAATTTGCAGCGCCAATTGCATTGCAAAAGTAGCCACAACTGCGGTAGCTGCAACAAAGAGCATGTCCTGCGCCTGCAGGATCTAGACATAGACATGGACGGGAACGTGGACATGGACGGGCATGGATGGGCAGACAGGCACATCATAAAAGGCAACACAAAAAAATTTGCGGTTGATGCATTTTTATGAAGCGTAGCATAAAGTGGACGTGGATGAGGATCGGCCCCGCCCATTGCAACTGGCGCAGCGTGTGTGGGAGTGCAAGAAAATATAATAATAAACTAGAAAAATGACAAAAGACATGTTAAAAGCACACACAAAAAAATAGCGTAGGGTGGCAACGCCGCTGACAGCCAACAAAAGTAGACAGGCAGCACTTTTGATAGGCCGGTGGTAATGGTGGCTGGCTGGAAAAATGGGCGGACAGAGAGACAACTGCTGCAAGGATTTACTCAACGATAGAGAAAAGAAAAGAGGCGTGTAAAGTGCCGCCATGCTAAAAAATATTTGCACAACAATGGAAGCCCACAGAAAAGAAGGCAAGCATAAAACCCAACAGCAGCAAAGCTAAGTGTCCTAGCCGGGAATGGCTGACTAAGAGATGATCTAAGATCAGACCTGTCGTAGCAAACATTGGAAATTTCCTCAATTTATATATGTCTACATAGGTATTTACCTATTATTAACAGGGTTGGGGTTAGGCTAAGGATATGTCTCAAAATTAACATTTAATGCATATTTGGGAAAATCTGAAAGGCTATCAAAAACAATTAGATACTCAGGACCTGTGCATACTTTACGAAAACCTACATCCTAGATCTGGCGTCTGTAGCTACTTAAGTCCTGTCCTAGTCAAAGTCAAATAACGAATTATCGATATCAATATTGATCGATTTATCGATAATTTAACGAAACTTAATTCACGCGGTAACAGTTGAACATTCTTCATAGGCGGACATGGCTAGATCGTTGCGACTGTTGATGCTGAGCCAGAATTTATTTACTTAATGGGGCGATGCTTCCTTTTGTCTGTTACATACATGTCCACAAGCCTATTACACCCTTTTTAAGCCATTTTCAATGAATTCAGGGTATAAAAATACATGCTCTAAAATTATATGCAAAGGAAAAGAAGTAGCAGACACTAAAAAAAAAGGCAGCTGGCAGTTGGGTTAGCGCCTGGGTGTAGTTGGGTAGTAAAATGTAAGTAGCTATAAAATATGAATATAATAGAGCACATCACATCATAATGCGCCCGCAGTGTATGCAGCAATGTGAGCGGGGATTGCCAGATAGGTGGCGGCTGCGGAACATAGGGAGCCGAGTGTGGGCCGGGTAGTTGATTAAATCTGTGAAGTGATCGAAGTGACATGCATGAACACGACAAGGACACTTGAGGCGCTGCTTGCACAATGCCGGTTAGTGCTACTTTGACGATGACAATGAAGTTGAAGTTGAAGTTGTTTTTGCGGAGTTGTTTTATGCATGGGACGCGTGTGAAAAACTTCCGCCAGCGAATGAATGAATAGTGCATTGATTTTGTTGTTGAACCTCGTGCGGGTGAGTTTATGGCGCAGTTAGGCTAATAAAGTGCATACCACAGCTGTCAGTTTACTCTGATTATGGTTTAAGTTCGTAAGACATTCGCTTGAAAAGCCCAAAGGCATTTGGAAAAACTATCAAATATCTATTCATATAGCTAGTTGGTTCAGGTGTGTTACAATGAATCATCTTATTTAATCTAGCATGAGCTGATCATATAATTTATATAGTTATGTTATAATAATATTAATAATATCTTTAAATAAAACTGTCAAATCAGATAATTTGGCTTACAGAAAGCAGACAAATATTAACAAAAATATATTTAAAAAAAAAAAAATAAATATTAAGTAAAATATAAAAAATTATCAAAGTCTTAACTTGTTCTTGCGGAGATACCTAAAAGATATTGTGCGGCATTTATAAAATAATTGATAACCCAAATAATTAGACTGATACGACCCGCGACAAGACTTTGTCTGCGGCTCCTCTTTTATTTCTTCACATAAATATATATTGGCAATTATACACAAATATTCTTTAAGTAATCCAAATGCACCAAATCGAGGTACTTGAATGCTAATGCATCTTAAATTTGGAGTACTCAACCTATAATATCCGAATTTTATTCTTCATTCGACGTTTTGAATTTTTTTTAAGCAATACTCTCGAATTTTCAATATAACTTTTCCCTAAAGCTTCCCTAAGCACTGACATAAAGGACTCGTCATTTTAATGTCGATTGCGAGAAAAGCTTTCTGGAAATAAAAGTTTTAATTTCAAATATATAAGTGGCTAGTGGCTGACGTGGCTAGTTTTATGACAAAGCTGCAAGTGGAGATCAGATCGGATCACTTAGCTCGTACCTATTATTAGTTGATGTTATTTGGCCTTTTCCTCTTTACGAGCACAAGCCCGAAGGCCATCGCTGGCCGGCTAGTCGATACTTAACTGAAGTCACCTGTTCGGCTGTGCGCCTTGCTGCTTTACAGTTGAGCGCTCAATCAATAATCGAACAAACAAACGAACAACAACAAGCGCTGCAGCGGGCAACGCCTATATCAACACCTTGACAAGGCAACAAAGGCTAAGAAGCGCCCACAACGGGCCAAGACCGGACGGACGGACGGTTGGGTGGCCGCTGCTGTTGCTGTTGCTGTTGTGTCTGGCAGCGTCTGGCGGGCAAAATATTATGCATTATATAGAAACACAATATATGGCCAGGCTATATGGGCAAACATTAACGCCATGAAGCGTGGCCAACAGGAAGTTGCACAATCGGTCCAGCCATCAGACTGGGAGTCAGGCCGTCCGGTAGTCAGCCAGTTAGCCAAGCAGCCGGCGGCGTTCACGTCGAGCACATGCATTGAAGTCAGCTCAACTCCAACTGAAAGTCAGTCAGCGCGTCAATAAGTTGGACACAAAGGCGTTGTATGGTGTGTGCAGCATAATTTTGTGGAGGCTAGGCATCTCGGGGCAAACACAAAGTACTCGGAGGGCGAACAGGACGCACAGGACTCACAGGATATCGAAGCGAACCGGGCGAGCAGACCACAGGTCGGGTAAGGTGCACAGTGGGGCTGTGGAAGGGTGTGCCAATGACGCGTTGCGGTTTATTACCAATGCCATTGTATACTTTATGGCGTTGCCAAAGTAAATGGGCGGGGCATTGCCGATGAGGAGTGGGCGAGTTCAGAGCGGGCATCGGTCGAAGTATGACATTAAGTGTGCAAATGTGCAGCAAAAGAGCAAGGGGAGAGGTAACTCTGGGTTGGGTGTGTGTGTGTGTTGACTTTTAACTTAAATAAATTTGCTTTGCAGGCTCTGCATAATGTATATTGCAACGATGAGGGCATTCCGATAGGTGGAGGCCAGTAAATTGTGGGCGTGGCCGATGCCTGTCAGTTAAAAAGCAGAAGCACTTGCCAATTCAATTTAATGTGCATCCAAATTTCATAAGTTGCGGAGAACGAAAGGCGCAAATGGTGAGGCACTTCAAAAAAGTCCATAAATTGCGTTTCTTACATTTAAATAAAGCACAATTTTAAATATTAAATTGCATATTTAAAGATTTAAAAGCCTGGCTCAAATGAATAATGTTAAAAATGTAAGTGATGCCGTAATTGTTTGCTCACCATCAGAAGTTTAATCGACTTTTGACTTAATTGAATAACATCTATATTTTCATTGATTTTATTGAACACATAATCATGGAGGAAGTAAAATGTGAGAGTTTGAGAAAAAGGTAGTCGATATAAAGATAAAGATTATAAAATTTTTATTGAAAACTGAAGGTCTCACCTGAATTTATGAGAATCGCATAGAAAGACAATATATGTGTATATAAGTATATGTAATTGAATATACAGGTCCACAGATTTTATATATGCATGTCTTTAGCAGTTTTATCTACAATTTATGTGACTGCCCTCGCTATTTGTACAGTGGCGTCGATTTGTGCTCGCACTGAGCGATTTTCTGTGCGTTGCTTTACTTTCGCCTGGCAAAAGCTTTGCTGCTTGCATTTTGATGTGCGTGTTAATTTTATTTGCAGTTTTATTTTCGTTTGCGTTTACTTCAGTGACCTTTTTGCTCTGGTGACCATTGCCCGTTGGCCGTTGGCCGTTTGGCTGTTTGGCTATTTGGCTCTGATGTTGTTGATGTTTGTTGCCTCTGCTACATTTGTGGCATTTTAGTTGAGTGCATTTTAAGTGCCGCCAGGCTCAGTTGCCCCAACCAGTAGCAAGGTTATTGGCCCACCCACAGCAAGAAAAGCAACAATTTCTGTTATTATTTACATTTGCCAAGTTGGCCAGCGGCATTATGCTTTCTACACTTTTATTCGTCTCCTCATGGAGCTGGTAAATGTTAAACAAAGTCTAGACGTGCCGCGAACCAAACGCTTGAATATGCCATAAATAATTCAATACAAGAAACTCAAATCACGCATACGCAGCGTAAGCAAGGACAAGACGCCTAAGCCAGCTTCTGCATTACTGCTTCTCTTTTTCTAGAATTATTCAAATATTATTTAAGGACTCAGTCTAAGCACTCTGAAGTTGCATTACATTATTGAAATATTGCCGCGAATCTGACTAGTTTTTATAGCGCTTTTTACAAAGGGTCTAATATGCCTTTTAAGATCTGTATGAAAAAGTTCTAGGGGCAAGATCTAGACTTGATATAGATGACACCATCTCGGCTAATTACAAATATATATTTTAAGCTATTTGGGGTCGAATATGTCTACTTATAATACCCTCTTCAAAGATATGAAAGGTTTTGTACACGAGATATCCAAGTTATATATTTAGCGGCTTGTGAAGTCATTTACATTAGAGGTTTGGGGCTTGGGCACCGAACCCAATGAAGCCGCAATTTTCTTGCCAAACAAGCATTTTTTAATTAGACGAAACTTTCACCTGCAGCTGCTGTCGGTTTTAAGCGAAGCAGTCGAAAGTTGGGTTGTTCTTGGCAGCTGTGGACTCGTTCTTTTCTTTCTTTTCCCAGAAGTGAAGGGCGGGGAGGGTGGGGCTACACGTTTTGGAATTTGACTTTATTTCATACTTTGCCAAAGTCTTTTGTGCCCTTACCAAGCAGGGACTAACCGACAACCAACAACTCGAAACAGCGAACTATGCGCCAGGAGCTCAACTCGAAAACAAATTTTTTGTCTGTCTGCCGGGAAGTGCAGAGTGACAGTATTGAAGTCGCCAGCCAAGGACACACTTGACGGGGACTCCGTTGCCGACTCCGACTGACGCTGTCGAGCTTCAAGTGCGTACCAGTTAAATGGAGTCAGCTTATAAAGCAGGTACACTCACCGAACCACCCAGAAGCACCGCCAGTTCCAATGTACCCTTATTATATTTCATTTGACATTCTTATTTTTTGTATTTTTTGGTGACAAAAAGTGATACAACAA
The DNA here is from genome assembly GCF_003285875.2 of Drosophila novamexicana. Classification (NCBI taxonomy): domain Eukaryota; kingdom Metazoa; phylum Arthropoda; class Insecta; order Diptera; family Drosophilidae; genus Drosophila; species Drosophila novamexicana. The sequence goes on from NW_020824787.1 coordinate 8,606,240, forward strand.
CACGAAATTGAGGCTGGGTATGGGTGAGAGGCGTCAGAAAAGGAGGCGTGTCAGCCCCAATGAGCTGGGCTGGGGCTGTGTACATGAATAAGTTAACTACCGCACTAATGTACATTTGATGTACTTTCCTTGGTGCGTTGCCATGAATATTGGAACGGGGTAGGGCTGGCTCAGGGCTCAGGTATACATTTAGCTATTTATATTGAAGCAGCTACTCCGCCAGCTTGTCTCGCTTGACAGCTGCCACAGGGCTGTCGACTCTGCTGTTGTCGTTCTCGTCGTCATCTTCGTCGTCGTCGTCGTCCTCGCATTGAAAGCGTATTCAAGTCGAAGTGTTCTGCCAAAAGTTGCGTTCTGTTTTGTTGTCTGACTTACGAATGTGTTGGCTGCCTGCTTAAAGAAAACAGTGCCTCAAGGCAAGCGAAATGCATCAAATAATTAGCTTGATTGAGAAAGAAAAAAAGAGGTTTAATATTAAATAAAGGTAAATGCAGAAACAGGGAAAGTTAAGAGTTATTAATATATAAAAGTGTTTTCACTCAAAAATATTATAATATTTAATAACATATGCTTAAGTTAATACTTGTTTATATTAATTATTTTCCCTAGCAACATATTTGAAATTGTGAATATTTATTTAGTATTCATTTTCATATTGTGACACTGTGCCAGCAAGCATTTAGAACTTTCCATATTTGTTAGATTTATCAAGTTATATTCAATTTCCTTGGTTTTCACTTGACTTCCCTACACGCGCGCGCACAGTTCCCTCCCACCACTTGTTTTGTCACCTAAGCGACAATGGCGACACGTTTATTAGCTTCCCAATGCGCCCGCCTCCAGCTGCGCTTTCGAAATTTCCAAATCAAATTAACTTGCTTTCATTTGAGGCGAAGAAAGGCAAATGCGAATGCGAGTGCGAAGAGGCGTAGCATACATTTTAGGGCACTTACTTCCTGTCAAGACGTGGGCATGTTTTGTCGCCTTCTTCTGCTGCTTCATATCTTTCATACATTTTTTTTTGTTCAATTTGTATGTGGAATTCACTTTTGTTGTTACATTTCTGTTCATTTCCTTTGAGTAACTCAAAACCTGCATCGACGAAGGCGCCTGCATCAAATGCGGATACCAGAGAATACACCAGGACACCAAGATGTTCCCTTGGGGTACATATTTGTCGGGGCATTAAGTTTCGCAGACAGATGTCGACGCTGAGGCTGTCGCAAAAATGATTTTTATTAAAATTCGTTTGCAATTACACAGAGAAAAATTTAAAGACAATGAGCCATTGTGTCAGAGCGGCCGCGAAAGTTGAGCGAGGTGTCACCAACTGAGAATCCGCTTCAAGCAAGCAGAACAAATTTACACCAAGTCAGAGAATTCTCTCTATTTCTAATCAGAATACTTGGTATATTATATTTTACCTTAATTTACGCTTTGACAACTTTCCGCTCAGTGTAACTTTCACGTTGTTAAGAGTACAAAATATTATTTGTTTTACATATGCCAAATTCAAATTTAGTTCCGATTAATCTTAAAAAAGACAATGAACATATCATATATGGATAATTTAATGTAATTTGACATGTTTAAAAACTGCCATACCTATATAAACCTATTAATTATTTTAATGTTAGTTTTTAAACTACTCTCTTAGCTTGGCAACATATTTATTCATGAATTAAGTAAAGATTCTCTAACATTTTCTAAGCCCTTCACCTTCAATATTTAGTCTCAAGCCTCGTTTAAATTCACTTTATTACAAATCTCGTGTAGCATATGTTTGTATGTACACACACACACACGTACACACAGTCAGAAGTCACGAAGTAACATTTACGCGTCTGCGGTTATTTTGCTTAATTTATGTTGTAATTATTTTGTTTTGCAGTTGCCCCTCTCTCTGCTCCTCAGCTGCTGCTCCCCGCACCAGTGCAAGGCGCGCGTTATAAATATTTGCTTATAAATGTCTTACACTTTGTTCAAGTGCGCGTGGTTGTGCGTGTATGTGTGTGTTTTTGTCGGTGTGAAATGTGTGTAAATACCCGAAACACCCACGCACAAAAGTTGCTGCTGCTGCTCCTCCAGAGGTAGGGAGAGTGAAAAAGAGGGCGCGGGGAGGCGAGTCCTTTGTCGCCATGTTTGTTTGCAAATAAATACAATTCGAAGTGTACTTTATGGCAACGCTTATGTCGTACTAATTAAATGTCACTCATACGCACTGTAAGCCACCACTAGTATATACGACTCTGGCCCTGCGAGCTGCCAGACTTCAAACATTTAATATACGACTATTTTGCATGCTGTCCGTATTGTGTATGCAGGACTACAACCCAGACGGCTTAGGCATGGGTTTGGGGGCCTGACAACTTTGCAATTGACATGTGTGTGTGTGTGTGGGTGGGGGACGAAATGGGGGTGCGACAGCTCGGCCATCTATTGATGACGAGAGCTGCTGAAATGGCATTGAAATGGCGTGCAAATGGCTAATTAATAGCTTGGCTTGTTGCCTCTTGGGTGTCTAAGTCTCGTTAAGTAAGTGGTTGGCAATGGAGCCGAAACACTTGTTGGGGGGATTTCCAATTGAATCTTTGCAACGTATTACAAAGCAAAAATTGTTTGATCTTTGTATATATATATATTAATGGTAATGTTCAATATAAAGTCTGTGTTATTGCAACGGGTCCTATTTTCTATTTCCCTATTCCTATTTTCTAGTAATGGGCAATATATTAGTTTTGTCGTAACGTGCAATTGATTGATGATTGATATTCAAAAAACATGAATATTAACAATAGTACAAGTAATTTTAGTACTTTTATTTATTCTAAAACAAATATTCACAACTTTTAAGCTTAAATTAAGATTTAAACAGTCAAACGACAAAACAGTCGCTTAGGCCAAAATCTGCCAAATAATACCAAAGAAAATATACTGCAGCTGGCGAAAAGTGCTGCCCATGTGTGTGTCTACATTTAAGAGCGTTGCGAGCGTATCTAAGAGAGCGCTCTCAATTGTTGTTGGGCATTCGAGAAACAAACATGCGCCAGCAAGTATGCAACAGGGGAAACAAACCAGCAGCGGGGGGCCTGACCAAAAGCGGAAATAATGCCAGGTAAACGTATACAACGTATGGCAATGTTAACTTGACGAAAGGTGCGAGTCAGGCGCTCTTCCTCTTTCGCTCTCCCTCTCACACTCTGCATTTGCGTCTATCTGCTGTCGCTCGCAGCCTGCTCTTTGGCATCGTTTGTTTGCTCTGGCGCGTTGAGTAAACACAAAATGGGCAAATTGGCAGACACAGAGCGGCAAACAAACTTTATTATGGGTCATTGTAAAGTGCACTGCAGCGCGCACACACACATACACACACATACGCACACAGCTGCACATGAGGCTGCCTAAGTGAGCGAATTGAATTGAAGTGCCTATTAGTATGCCATAGATTTTTATCAAGCCGTTGCTCTTTACAGCTCAAATTGTTTGCCTGTAAATTGAGTAAGCTTGCCAATTGATACATGTGCAATTATTTAATAGCAGACTTGCCATCTTGCTCTGTCACTCCTCTCTTACTCCCCTCTCTCCACTCTCACTCTGTCTCTCTCCCTCTCTGTTTAGCTGGCTTTGTGTCGCCCTTCTTGCCGCAACAGCTTAGTGAGCCTTTGATTGCATTGCCTGTGCAATTTGGCATTTTGTTTGCTGTATTTTGTGCAGCATTATGTGCTATTAATTTTTAAGCCCGCATAATTTTGCCATTTGGCAAAGTCAATGAAGGGTATACAAAAATAATTTGTGGATTTGTAATTTTAATTAGTTTCTGCATTGAGACTCTGTGATTGCAGTTGGGGGATCAAAGTATTGCCGGTCAGTTATTTTGTTGTGTTCCCTTATTGTTGACAACGTAAATTTGCATAAATTGCGGCTGCCTGTTGTTTGGTTGGGTTTGTCAATGTGCTAACCATAAGTGGCATTAACCATAAAGCACTTAAAATATTGTGCGTATATGTATACACAAATCGCTCATACGGCCCATTGCACGTGGTCAACGAATCGTTTTCATTGCGTGAGTGTGTGTATGTGTGTGTACCCATCGTATCGTGTACGTGGCTCCGACATATCAAGCACATTTGACAATCCATTATATATTTTAATTATTATATGCACTGTGGCACAACATATGCAGTTCGGTATCCCTTAATATTCTTTTATGTATAATTAGCTATATTTTTTTCATCAGCTAATTCTTATTAACCTAGTTCTACAATGAGGGTATAAGCATAGATTACTTACTTACTTTTTGTTTTGACTGACTGGTGAGTGAAGTTTCGGGTGCAAATTCATTTTTTATAAATCTCTATTTGGTTTATTCTCTATTCAATACATATATTCATTTTCATATTTTATTTATTTCATATTTTATTTATTCTATTATTTTTTTTGTTTTTTTTTTTGATATTTTTTGTATTTTTATAAACATATTTACAATACAAAGGGTACAATTTTTTTTAATATTATATGTTTTATTTATTTTCGAATTTTTTCTGTAGACTTTCCTGTCTTTATTTAATTCTTACCCTTACTTTTAAATTTACCTAATCTGCTTCCTATAATCCAGTGATATATATATTCTTTTTATATATTTTTTTATTTTATTTTCTTAAATTTACATAATAATTATACGTCTATTCTCAATATTTATTATGTACCCACATTATCTTTAACAATGGCAATCCCTAATTTATTTATATTTACTTACTTTTCAGATTATATTTCTATTTATATACTTTTAATAATTATTTATATTTTCTTAACTTTATTAATCTATAAAAGTACTTTTCTTGCACCTAATATTTTTACTTCTCTTGAATATTCAAAATTACATGAATTTAAATTTTTTATTTTTTTATACCAATTTTTTTACAAGCTCAACTATTTTATATGTGTCCTGCTTTTTAGCCTGCTAACAATTTCTATTTAAACCTTTGCATATAATCGATGTAGCAAGTTTTGCCTTTCCAAAGCTTTTTATATTGTCCAAATACTTTTGTATTTTCGTTTACTTTATTTAAGTTTTGAATGCCAATTCCCATCCACTGTGGTATAATTTTATCATATGCATTTATGTTACATTACATTAATGAAATGAAATACTTGGCTTTAATATATACTTTATATTGATATATATACATGCATATATTTTTATGGTTATTTATATGGCTGCGACTGAGCGTTAAAGAACGCGGTGTGGTTCAAAGTGGGCAGTTGATCTGTTGATTGGGTGGCGGGTTGATTAAAAATCACGCATACGCAACGTTGCACAATGCATTGCATTGAATTTTTTCGCATTTTTTCATCTTTGCTTGTTTATTTATTTTTTTTCGTTTTTTTATTTTTGTCAATGAATGAAGCGCACTTAATAAGTGAAAATGCGTGTGGCATATTAAAAGTGACATATTTAACAAATAGCTTGCAAAAAGTCGCATCATCGTTGCAATATGAATATGACAGCCGGTCAGCCAGGCGCAGGAGGTGCGGTCGATGAAATGACCATAAAAAAAAACGTACAATAACAAAGACGAGAAAAAAAAAGAAAAGAGAAAATGAAAATGTACGTAATTTTTATAAACAACAAAAACATTTCTCAGCCCATCTTTGATGTTGTTGCAACAGTTTTGCACTTTTGCCGTTGGCATTAATTATGAACAAATTAATTAAATTAATTACTCATGCATATAGTAGAGTGCATTCGCGGGTGCACTCACTCGCAATCGCATTCACTTTTGTGTGGTTTACGCAAATATTTGCGCTGCCCGCGTGGGACACAGAATGCTGCGAAAAAGGCTTTGATACTTTGCCCCCAAAACTGTTCAACTATGATACATTTTAAATATTTGATTTCATTTTAAATAACATCTTTTTTTCACTAGATTGTTGTTACAGTCGAAGCGGGAAGTGCTTAAACACTTTGTAAACTGACACAAACAAAATTAAATACGCACTCCCACTTTTGGGATTATTTATTATTATGTATTTTTGCAGCGTGTCACAGCTAAAAAAATAATTACCTTGCGGAGAAATGCTCTTAAATATGTTGTGGTATAGTTAGTTGAGAAACTATTGAACTAAGCTCATGCCACATCTTATTTAAATAAGTATATAAGAACACAAGTAAATGCTTAAAGAGCTTTTTTTTTCTTCCTTCTTTTATTAGCTAATTTGTTGATACTATGCTTAAGCATCTTAACCTAGTGTTTAAAGAGCAAATATAGAAAAAAAAACAAAAATAATTTCGACACACGAATAATTTGCCTTGGGACATAAATTATCAAGTCTTGAAAGGCTAAAGGCTTCTAAAAGTCTTAGCGGGATTTAAGTTCATCTTATCTAGACGCATGCCGAATTTCGCATTCACTGCAGCTTAACTTAATTGTTTCTGTTTTTATTTAATACTATGAATTCAATTCCCAAAACTTCTTATGCCATTTATTGACTTGCTTGTAACTATTGCCTGATCCAATGGATGCATAAAGAAGCGAAAATCCAATTAGCATATAAACGCAAAAATCAAAATACCAATAAAAAAAAAAAAAAACAGAAAATAAAACTAAGAGTAAACAGAAAGCAAAATCACAAAATCCAATCCGCTATTGGCAACAAATCTAAACCAATTTGCAAGTCGGGTTTGCGGGCCACAGGGGAACATTTCGAGCGTGGCCACAAAAATTGCAACTTAAAAATCAACTACACTCGGCTTGGCAGCAATGTGGAAACGGAAACGGAAATGCGACCATGGCACGGCGCACTTATACCACGAACACATTTAACCACATTTTAAGCACATTTAAATGCAACAACAACAAATAAAATATTCAGTCGGAGTCCTTTAATGGAGGCGGAGGGCACAATGAATTACGACGCCACGCACCGAAAAACTGCAAAAGAGGAGCGAAATAAGCAAAAAAGAAAAAGTGTGTGTGGCATGACAAGAACAACAGCAGCAGCAGCAACAAAGGGAGGCAGGACATGCCGAAGGACAACTACAATGAGATGCCTGCAAACAAAGGCGGCGGCAGCAGGAGCAAGCCAGGCAACAGGAGCAAATACTACAAGCAATTTAACATTATTTTAATGCCAGCCTCTGTTGTCCTTTGTCTCACTGCCAGCCACCCACCACCCACCAGGCACCCGCTCACCCGCCCACCTTCTAGCTCTACCTCGCCTCCGCCCCGGCCTCGTGCTCGGCACATTTACATGCGTGTTTATCTGCCATGTAAGTGGTGTGTATAAAATAGAGCGACAGTTATCTATGTGCCTGTGTCATGACCGCCTGTTGCGACTCCAAGCAAAGAGCAGCGAGTGAGAGAGCTAGAGAGCTAGAGAGCGAGAGAGATGGCTGGAGAAAGAGTGAGAGCGCGAGCGGGATAGAGTGCGAGTTGTAATAGTGTGCAAATGTGTTTGTCATTTGTCTTTTTAACGCCGAACTGCCTCCGAATGCGTACGTGTTGGCTGGGACATTGCTAACAGCGCAACCACAACTGGGTGCCAACCCGCTGTGAGAACGACGACATTTTGACTTCCGGCGGAAGTGCGCATTAAAATTGCCATTAGCCCAAACGTTGAGTTGCGAGCATTAGAAAAAACCGATTCACTTCTCGTAGTCACACTTTTTCGGCAACTGCCAAACAATAGGCTCGTAATTTGGCCAGCCCCAGCAAGCGATTTGAGCGCAGAGCAACAAAAACAACAAAGAACGGCTAACTTTTCGGCATGCCGAAGTTTAAATACTCTTATTGACGTGAGGCAGTCAGCTTTGCTGATGTAAAGGTTAAAAGTTATTAAGCTAATATATAGAAAAAACAAGACAATTTTGAGCATGAGAACCGAGGTTACGATAGAACATATCTATGACAGCTGTATGTTATGCAAAGTAGCTTTAAAGTTAAGAAACGAGTTTATATACTGAACAGATTATATTTAGTATGGCATAGTCAATGTCTCCTCCTGCCTGGCAAGCGTATACAAAGCCCTTGCAATTGTCTTGCCACTTTCATTTCTGCCACTGCTGACTAATGACTGGCGATTTTGGCCGGATCTCTCTTCCAGCTAGACACAAGGCAGCCTAAGTGAGCAGCAAATGCTCGGTTCAAGTAAGACAGGCATTTTTATTGCAAACTGATTTATTGATAACTTAGAACTTGCAGTCCTTAAATATCTTATTCATCTCTTGCTATTATAATTATTTATAATTTCAATAATGTTTAAGACTTTGCATTAAATCAAGATTAGTATGTAGATTTAAAGCTGACCTGCACAGCTTTTATTAGCTTTTAGAATTTAGAATTTCCATTTATTTTCTATTCCCTAACTAAGGGTATGAGAATGCGCAACTTTAAGCTCGTTAGGAGGGCTTCTTCGAAAGACTCTCACATGCTGTGAAATCCAAAACGATTTCAACAGTTTTCAGTTTACGGACTCTTTGCTGATATCTTAACTAACCGGCCACTCCCGACTAAACCACTTGCATCTCTTTATTTGTAGCTTTATGGAAATTGTGCATTGGCAAAACGCATTCATAAGCTTTAGATGGCATTTGTTGTCTTACCTTTTGGACTGCCTGTTTTCCCAGAGATAAAAGAGCAAAAAATATGGCTTGCACTTTTTCCCTACCCATATTCTGTTGAGCTGGGCTGTGTGGGGGCGGGAAGGTCACTATTTGCCAGAGCATCACTTGACATATTCGTGCAATTCAATTCAGATATAATTCCGATTTGTAAATGCGCTTAATTCAATTAAATGGCTTGCTCGGCTAATTTATGGAGCCACTCGACGATCGAAGTTGGCAATTGCCAATGCCCGACGTATTGCATTAATTGATTTTCGTACAGTGTGTACTCGGATAACAGACAAATTGACATGGCATCAAAGTGGATTTTTGGTATATTATTGCATAACAAATTGTCAAGCACACACGCACACAAATGTCTCATGAAATGGCATAATAATAAATTGTAAATGCACAAAATGTCACAGTATTATTATAATGGGAATCAAGCCTGTGTGTGTGTGTGTGTGTGTGTGTGTGTATAGGTGACTGTAAGTTTATATACCGCTCGATGCATTTTAATGCCATTGCAATTGATATTTCAATTAATTTTCAATTAAAAATGGTTTTAATAACACATAACGCAGACAGCCGAAATACCGAGAGGCCGAAAGGAAATGATTTGTGGTGGCAAAAAGAATATTTATAATCAAGCTAACATGAGCTTGTGTCTGCAATTGTAGAACATTCATTAAATTATATTACAACACTTCAGATAAAACAGTGTTGAGTAACGTGTGCAAACAAATGAATAAATACATTTGAAACAAAGAAAGCTTAAGCCAAGAACTAAATCAAAAAGGAAATTATTTCAAAACATATTTCACATATAAAAATTTGAGAACATTAAGCTTAAATGCTGTCTCCATAATTTAACTCATCATTTTTTTCGCTGCACTTGAGGTTTTTTTTTTTTACTGAGCCATTTTTTTAGTACATCGTATTTTATGTATATATATATTTTTATAAATTTTTTTATTAATGTCCAGCTATTATTTATATTTATTATTATTATTATTTTTGTATTCCAGCGCGGCAGAATTGTTACTCTACTCCAGGTAAGTGCACAGTCTTTCTCTATAGTATTTATATTTTGTATAGTCACTTAAAGCCCGCGGGCATTGCCTCGCAGACGTATATAAAATCAGAAATCATAAACAAATTGTAGGGCTAAAATGGGAATGAAGTAGTTTACAGCGATTAATTAATATACTTTAGTAATTAGTTATTTCGTTGGCATGCTAATTAATTTTTGCGGTTTTGTTTATTTTATTTTATTTGCCATTGTTGTTCACTTTGCACTTTGCTGTTGTTGGTTTACCAATTTGTCGTTGTGTGAAGTTGACAAAGTGCCAGGTTCTGTGGCAGCACTTTTAGTTGTTGTTGCTGTTGTTTTTGCTGCTGCTGTTAGTTTGTTTAACAAAACCAAAAGCGAAAATTTGAACAAGTTGTTGTTGTGGCTCAAATGCACTCGTTAAATCAACACCAACAACAACAGCAACAACAACAACAACGACAACGAAAACGACAACGACAACAGCAACAACATGCGAAGAGGAAGCACTCAGTATCAGACGATTGAGAACTAAAACAAACATCAACTGCACATTTACCTACTGTTGAAGCCAAGTGTAAAAATAAATATTTAATTGGCCTAATTGTCATTGCATTATTGCATAAATAAACATTGAAAACCTTTGCATATTGAATGCATTTATTATCGTTGATTTTTATTATTGTTGTCCGGAAATTGCCGAAATGTTGCTAAAATTTCCCCAATTTCAGTATGTTGTCGTTTTTTGTTATCTTCTGATAGATATCATTATTTCTACTATTTCAGAACACGAAGCTGTTCATTGAGAAGTAACTAATTTGAAGAAAAAAACTCCCATTTCTATAGAACAATCCTCCTTTTTTTGCCCAATTTCTTGACTATTGTTTAACAAGATAAAACATTTATTTCATAAATGTTAAAATTGCTCTGAGACTGAAGAACTTTATTTAAGTTGGAATTGCCGCTCAAATACTTATAATGGTCTATTTAGCTGTTCAGTAATTAATTTAAATCTGCAGATAAATTGATTAATTAAAGCGAACATAGCTGAAATCCTAACCAAACGGATAGGAGAATTTCATGTTTTGTATAAATTGATTATACCCTGCATCTAATGCCGTATAACCAATTATTATTGGTTACAGAGTCAACTCCTCTATATCTAATTTGTTTTTGTGCTTTATTTCTTAAACCTACTCAAAATATGCATAAAAGCCACTTTAAAGAAATCTCACAGGCACAACCTGTACGTTAATTATTGTTTGAAAGTGAATGTAACACCATATTATAATTAAAAGATGTACGTAATAATATGTCAACATTAAAGCTACTTCTTTGAGGCTGTGGGCCAATCAGCTTGACAAATGAACACAAAGGCGCCGATGGCAACGACCTACCACGAGCTGGTCAAAAAGTTGTTATAACTATAGATACGTGGATATATATGTATGAATAAAAAGACCTGAGGGGTCTGGGGTGTAGTTGTCAGAATCTGTTGCTCCCATCTTGCATGTCGTTTGCATTTAAATGTTTCAACATTTCCGTTAAATGTGGCTGCACTTCCGTGAAAATTTAATTAAAAACTGGCAATTTCTTCTTTATTCTGCTTGTGCGGCTTCTGCAACGACACATGCAAATAATGAATAATTTTTTATATACATTGTATCAACAACGCAAAACAACAATAACAAAAAAAAAATGCATCAGAGTGCACAAAAAATGTCAATACAGAATAAAATCATATGCAATATTTTTATTTAATTAAGAGCGCGATGTGCTATGAAGAGCGATTACATTATGAAGACAAATGGCATGGCATATGTATAAAGATGGATGTAGACCCGAAACCGAAAAAAAAACAAACATTTAAGTGGATATATTAAAGGAATATGCTATAGTGAAAATATAGAAATCAAGCGATGAAAAGAAATGTGTATTGAAATGGGGGAATGATGTGGTAGATTTTAATTTTAGGATTGGGCACAGTTCATAGCAGATATATTGCATATATATATTTTTGAAAATTGTTCCAAAGATAGTAAATACAATTTAACACATAGAATTTACTTGCCTCAAGTTTCACTTATGTGTGTCTGAAAGGTTGCTCTATTAGAATACTTTAATAATCATTTTAGATATGCAGTCTTTGAAAGGCTGTTCATCTTAGCATTATCATCACTCATGTTAGCTGTAGTTGATGTGTAGGATATATATAAAATGGTGTACATATATTACCTTTCTGTTTCGACTTTTGTCAAGTCGAGAGCGGAAAATAATACAAAATGTAGTTAAAAATCAGCATTTAAAGTTGCTTTACGTTGATAAACACTGTTTGGCGTTGCCACATGCACGACAGTTCATTGTTAGGTGGTAACTCTGCCTATAGAAATTGAAGAAGGTGGAGTGTTGTAGAACTATTTCTTTTTTATAGGGTATTTCAATGCCACACTTTAACTTATTTTTCATGAATTTCTCTGCACTGCCACAACAATTGATTGTTAAAAGTTCTAGCAAGCAAGAAGACAAAAAAGTTGTTATTTTTGTAATTATTACACTACACAACACTGCACAGCGCACAAAAGCTGCGTTTTTTAATTAAATAAATACATGTTCTATACGCCACAAGAGAAAAATGAGGCCTCGAAAGTGCAACGACACGAGGTGCCCGCAAAAATGAAAAATTTTATCTGGGCGGGCATTAAAATATATATATTAAAAATGAAAAAAAATTTCGAAATACGTATCTGAAGTGAAATTAAATAAAATTTAACACATTAATGGAAAATGCTCAAGTGGCTGCCACTTTTGGGTCGACTTTAACAAGTTGCTGCACACAAAATTAAACAACGTCCGCGCGGTGGCTACGAAATTTGCAAATTATAATTATTTCATACCTGGGCCAAAAGGCAAATTTGCGCTTCACTCGAAAGGGACTTTGGCGAGGCGACGGCGACGGCGACGGCAACGGCGACTCCGAGCCGCACCGGATAAAGCGCTTTACAAGCTGTAACCAGCTTCAGGCCGAGACCAGGATCGAGGTTGAGGCTGAGGCTGAGGCTTGGCTACCAAAGTGCGCAATGAAGAGGCTGGCAAAATGGCAGTTAGATGGGAAGACCGCATGGAAGGAAGGAGTATGGGCGTGGGACGGGGTGCGTGACAGGTCGAAGCACTGGGCAAACTTCAATTACAGCTTAAAACTTTCAATTAAAAACTTTGCCGCGCGTGAAAAAAAAGTGTAGGGAAAAAAAAAATAAAGTTGAAGGGCCTGGGAAAATGCATTTTGAAGCAGTCGAGCTTAGGAAATTATAGTCCAGATGAGCAGATTTGCTGGGCAATTAGAAGATGCATAAAAAATAAATAAAAAAAAGCGTTAGGAGCGATAAAAACGGCAACGGTTATATAACCAAAAAAATAAATAAATAGCCATCAAATGTTTAATTTAATTTATAGTCTCACATTTGCAAAATTTAAATCAAATAAATATATATCATATATATTCCACATATTCCTTGTCAGAAGAAAGAGCATATTTTTACAAATAATTAACGATACTCAAAAGAGAATGCTTTTAATTAAAATTAATCTAGATGGATTTGATCAAATGGAAATTAGTTTGAGGTCAAATTACTTGAAGATTAGCTGACTCAATCTAAATCTTTTATTTCACAGTGTTTTATGTTCATATAACCTCACTAGAGTCTTCCATCTTTTGTAACTGAAATGGTTGTTAAAGCTGTGCACCTGACTTTCCTATGTTGCAGCCCAGCAGAATGTTGCAGCAGTGCATCTTTAAGAGCTGCCGCAGTTTGGGCTAAGGTATGCAATGGGGAAAAACTTTTCACCCAAACAAAGAAAATCCCGCACAGACTTTAGCCATATGGCAAATTTGGCATCGCCTTCACACAGACTCGAAAACTTTGCTTAAATTTTTCAGTTTCTTTTGCCATTTTGTGCGGCACAGCGGGCTGAGAATGCATTTTTAATGAATCCTGAAAAGGTGAACGTAACCTGCGACGTGGGCGAGAGAAGGTGAGAAAACGTAACCAAAGGGAAATGCAACAGAAAATGTTGCAAGAATTGAAAAGCGCAACTTTGACTTTGCTGTGGGTGGCCGAGTGTGCAAGTGTGCGTAAGTACGCTCGTGTGTATGTGTGTGTGTGTGTGTATGCGGGTGTGTAGGTGGTTGTGTATATGTGTGAGTGTGTGCAAGTGTTTGGTTTCTCGTCAGAGCAACTTCAACATCCACGCAACAGCAGCGCAGGCCAAACTCTTAATTGAATTAAACTTTTTAGCTGCAAAGTGCAAGCAACAAAAAATGTTAACCATTTTTTTGTACGTTGTCTTTTTCCACCCTTGTGGCGGGCATTGTTAGTTCGCCAACATGTTTGCTGCACTACAGAATTAGAAAATGTGTGAAGTAATGGGAAACTGCCTTAATGATAAATGTTTATAAGGTACGCCTTTCTATGCGATTTTCATGGCCTCCGATTTCAATTTACTTAATCTCTGCTCAAGCTCCGCCCCTTATGTACATATAATATGATTTTCGTGGAATTCAGTTAGTTTAGATATGTAGTATCTTATTATCTCTATATTATCTTTTTGTTAAACACACCCGACCATACGACTGCTCTTACTTGTTTTCAACTGCATAAAAATATATATATTAGAGCTCGCAAGCTCACATTTCAAACATAAGTAGATTAAGTCCCTTAAGGCCGGAAATGTATGGAAAATAATAGTTTATTACTGAAATGAATATTTTATGCGCAGCTCTTGTAAGTGTATAGAATATTCAGCCATAGCATTAAAGAATATGTTTTCATAATGCATTTGCATTTTGCATTTCTATGCAAAAATCTCCATTCGTTTTTTTCTGTTTTGTTTTTTGTGTTGAATTGAATTGAATTGATTTTGCCGTTCCCAATCGTAAGCCCAAAAGCAGGGAACATTTAATTGAATTTGCACAAAAATTATAAATTCACACAATTGGCCGTTGTGGGGCTTCGTTTTGCGCAATTTCCGCACTTTAAGTGGCATTTTGTGAAATTATTATAAATTATTTATTTGCCGCTTGGGGGACGCACAAAAAAACAATAACCAAAACAATGAAATGACTGAAGGCAACAACAATAACAACAATAAACGAATATTAAAATGGACGCACGAATAGAAAATGTACAAAAATTAACTTTGTTTCCGTTTGTGAGCGTCAAAAATAAACATAAATACGAAATTAAACCACCGCGAATAATACTGAAGGTTGGGAATCATGGCGAATGCCTGTCAGACAGAGAGAGAGAGCGTGAGCAGCAGGATTTTCAGATCAGACCTGGCTGAAATTATGCGGAGTGTTTGGCATATTGAAGTCGTTATACATTTTAATTAAATTCACGTAGGGCGGCGGCTTAGTGCTCGGACCTATTAGGCTGACATATGTGGGTCATAAAATGTCTGGATGGGGGCTGGCGAATAAATTGAAAAATGGCGAACTTCGATGCGCACTGCGACAAGCTAAACATGGAAAACAAGTCAATTTTTATGGCATACTTTTGGGCGGGCAGGAGCTCTCAATAAGAACACAAGGTACGAGTGCACATACTAAAGAAAACAGAAGATGAAGCCAACTGCTACGAATGCTCGAAAGGACAATACCCAGTATCTCAGATCTAACGTGCACTGATAATATTAAAAATAGCTGCTCAACTCATGGAATCAACGACCATATGAAGAAGTGTCTATGAAATGATATACCTAAAAGCATCAAAGAGATTTTCAAAATGAATATACACTTACTGCCTGATTATACCCAGTCATAGTCCATCATATGGGTACAGGGTATACAAAAATAGCTGAAATGGAAATATTGATGCTGAGGGTGGAAATAAAGTACGAGTAAAAGGAGTTTGGGTGCGAGAAAAGCGAACGCTGAGCACAGCAAATGCTGCCCCGAAATGTAATAAAAATCATGTAAGCAGATATGTAACGTTCTGAATTTATGGGTCCTCAATGTAAACTTTTGAATGGTAATGGAAACAAACAGTCTGCAAAAATAAAAGACTTAAAAGTATATGTGAAATGAGAGTAAAAATAGGCATGGGACCGAACAAATATAAGCAGAAATTAAGGTAAATAAGCAGAAGTTTGTGGAATAATATAATTTTATAATTTAATTCCTAAGCACCCAGTTATCCATGCCCTAATGCTGTGTGGAAATCCCTTGTAAAATTGTGTCACAAAGCTGCCATTAAAAAATTCAGTCACTTTTATTTTACTTACGCAATCACAAGCGGAAACGAATATTCTGTCCAATAACCACATATTTTGAATTCAAAATCCTATGCTAAAATGCCGACACCCGAAAAACCCCGGACTTCTGCCATGCAACCGCGCTACACTGTAACTGATTCGGCTCCCAACACCTGGGCAGAAATTGACGCCCAGCGAATTTCAGGTTCCCTGCAAAGGGACACATATATGCCCGAAACGAAAACGGAGCCAGATCCAAAAGTCCAGATGCCTAGGGCGCAAAGATCAAATACGTACGAACCGTGGGAGAAGAGATGCCCGCCCAAAAAGCAACATAAGCAGACAAAACGGGAGGCTGCGATTGCCAAGTTCAAGAATATTGACTTCTCACGCCGCGATTCGGATCCACTGTTGACCGTGCAGACGCTGGAGTTCCCGGATGCCAACATAAAGCGCACAGAGGTCGAGACTCGCGATGTGTGTGGCAAGCGGGTGTTGACTAAGAAAACCGGATATGATTTTCTAAGCTCAAGTGTATCGGGCTTTCGGGATGGCGTCTTTACGGTTAACATGCAAGCAAAGAGCTGTACGTCGACAAGCATTCCAGGCAGGCCGGTTGTCTCAGGCAAGACCACACAACGCTCCCCTTTGGGCAAAAAGAAAGATGTGAATTCACAGGAAATGATTGACTCGTATCATGTGCCGTCCGCGCGCCCCAAAAACTTTAAGGGCGACCAGTGGAAGAAGCCCTGCGAGGCTAGTTATGTGATTGGAGCGCCGCGGCCGCACATTGGACGCTGTCCAGAAAATTTTCAACAACTGTCCAAGTTGTCGCCAGTGCGTCAAAAGTTCTTCCTGACACAGGATCCGCGCAAGACGCACTGTCTGGTCAATCCCAGTGCGTTGCGACACAAGAAACTGACCGACGAGCAGCAGTTCAAGCTGATTAGCAAGATGGTCAAGCATGGGGACAATGTGTGCGCCAGCACAGGCTCAGAGACTTCCGATACGCACATATGCGAGGTAATTGATTTGGAGAATCCCGTGAATTTAGATTTTCAGGGCATGGACTATAAGAACACATACGAAAAGGACGAACAGGAGCAACAGAATCAGCAGAACTATTGGCGAGTAGTGCGCTACATGGCACGTCGTCGTACAAAAAAGCAGACCGAGCAAAAGGTGGAAGCGGAATTACAAGCGGAACGCTTAGCGATTCCGGCCGTGTTCAATACCAAGATCAAGGATCTGCCAGTGCAAGAAGAGGTGCCACCAAAGGAGTTTAAGCTGGCCGAGCTGTTTCGCTCGCCAGATAAGCCAGCCAACAAAGAGAAGATCGCCGATGAGCAAAAGCGGCGTGAGGAACGCTACAAGGACATTTATTTGCGCAACAAGTACCGCAAAGCCGAGCGGGAGCTCGTGCAAAAAAAATTGGAGGCAGCCGCTATGGAGATCCAGGCACGCACCGTGGCTGAGAAGGATCTGCTAGAGGACGTGGCCAAAATCGATGATGATATTGAGCGCAGTTTTCGCAAGTTTGAGTACATTCCACCAGTGATACGAAAACGCAAGTTCTTCCCCAAAACGCTGACAGAGACCGAGCGCCTTAAGGCAATCATGCACAAGGAGAATTGTGTTCGAAGGGACCATGCCATGGTAGCACAGGAGTTCTTTTTGGAGCGTACGGGCAAGCTGAAGAAATTCCCCGATGCTGAGCAGCGGCTGGCGTGCCAGGATAGCATTGAAGGTAGCGCCGGCACTACGCCCAGCGAGCAGAGCAGCGATGATGAGGACTACCTGAAAGTGGGCAAAATAGGTGATAAATTCCAGCTGCGCGGCTTTCATTTCAAGCATGGTGATGGTCTGCGCGGCAAGCTGCATCATCATCAGATCATGGAGGGTCAGCGCACGGTGAAGGGCTGCCTAACCCGCGATGAGTGGCTCAATCAGCTGGCGCCACGCAAGGAACCCATTAAGCTGGACGTTGAGCGGGGCATTATAAAGGTGCTCGATCCGGATGATCCCAAATTGGATCTATTCCCACCGCAACCGATGCTCCTGCACAAACGCGAACAGAAGAGTGCCATCAAGGAATTCATTGACAAGCGTCTGGGCTTACACTATCATCGTGTGCTGCGTAAGAATCTTAAACTGGTCAAACCGAAACTGAAGTACCATGTCAAGAAATTCAATCTCATTCGCTATGTATTTCCCGAAAAGATCATTGTGCCGGATGCACCGGATCTTTTGGAAGCCGACATGGTTGACGTTTCCAAAGTAGAAACCACCTTGGAGTACATTGCCCTAAAGAGCAAAGTGGCCAAGGCGAAGCACCTCAAGCAGAAGCTGGCACGCATGAATCTGCTGGGTCTCCCATGTGTGGAGGCTAAACAGTTGCGCGAGCAATCGCCCTGTGATGTCAAAGAGGAGGCATTCGATATCGACTGGGTACCGCCACAGGAGTTAATTAATATCTCTGAGCACAATGAGGATGAGGAGGAGGAGTATCGCATGGCGGCCGGTGGTGACAATGTGCCCATTGATCAGCGTGGTAACATGCCAGCCCCAATGTTTCGAGAGAAAACGCTTCTCGTCCATCCGAGACGACGTCGAGATTACGCCAATGAGCGTGTGCCCTCGGCCTTGTTTAACGACGCCATCCAAAATTCGGGCATGCCGATGTTAGAGAAGATAGTGCCTGATCACATCAAATTTGCCAATGTGCGGACTACGAAGCGTCCCTACACTGACAAATTCGAGGCACGCCACCATCACGATCACTGGGACCCTACCCACGCAAAGAGCGTTCATGTGCACTATCAAACTAACACGGTATATCCAAAGATTACAGTACAAGAACAACCGGAAAGGGTGCCGATTGTAAATTTTATCAAGGCAAATCCGCCTTGTAAGAAATATATGAACGAGGACCTGACCATTCCTCGCTATGATTTCGAGAAGATGATCGCTGATCACTTGGCGGCCACTCGCACTGATAGCAAGGATGCAGCCAGGGAAGTAGTACAGAACCTGTGTCATCCGTATGATTTCGTTTTTCACTCACGTGACCCCGAAGAGCTGACGACTCTCGATTTTCCAGGACGTAAACAGTACTTGGAATTTTTGCGCGAGACCCGCGAGGCTCTTTACGAGACCAAGGACATTGACCCTGACGAGGAGCACCTATTGGTCGACCGTAAGGCAATTGTGGCCGAGCTGGAGGAGGATCTGAAGAGCATTGAGGAATGCCTCAGCTCGCTTAGCAGCTCGGAATGCACAAATCTATCGAAAGACAGCGGCAGCTTTCTATTGCTAGAAGACGAAACTAAGATACCTTTGGACTATATACGAAAACCCTTGGTACCCTTCGAGGAAATGCGTCGCTCACGCTTTCAGGCGGAAGTTATTGACGTTGACGCTGAGGAGGAGAATCCCTATCGGATGCTGCCATTTTCCGGTCAACGCAAGGAGCAGGCAGCTATGTTGGGTCCCAAAGATTCTTTCTTTACATTTAGCACACGCCTTCGCAATGGCTTGCGCCTCAGACTGGAGGTGCCAGTACCGGATGTGCGTAACACCCTGTTAGGTCCTGGCGCAACTAAATACTATGGCTCCGTTATCACGGACCTCGATGAGAATTACATAGATGAGCTTAAAAGCCGTGCAACAGTGAAAACATTTAATTTCAAGACAGGCGTGGAGCTGTTAAAGGTTGCGATGCGTCTTAAGTATGAGTCACTATTGATTCAAGGCAAAATGGTGCGTACCAAGATCTATGATACGCTCAACGAGCGCCACTGGCAGGACATGAAGAATACCAAGCTCCTCTACGAAGGACTCTTCGCGAAATGGGAAAAGAAAGAATATAATGCGGCCATGACACAGGTCTATCAAGTGAAGACCTATTACGAGATAACCGACAAAATGAAGCAAGAATTCCGCGAATTGGAGCGCGAACTTACAATGCTCAACATGGACATTGTGTTCATTGAGGGTCACTGGATACGTTGCGTGATGCTGCAGAACTTTCATTATCTGCTCGGCGAGGAGGAATGGCGGGCCGAGCACGATTGGATCCATTTGGTGCCCGTAAAAAAACGCGGCAAACTGGGCGGCGAGATCGACGAGTCCGAGCAGGCTAGCATTACTACAGAGGAGGATGAGGATATAGAGTATGAACTGGAACCCTATGACCAGTCCATTGCCAAGCGTGCCATTGTCAATATTCGCGTGAGGGACAAGGATGACGCTTGGGCCATACGCGAGTTTTACTATGACGTCTACTTGCGCAATCTGCATCCTGTGTTGCAGGTGTTTCCCAATGCTGAGACTTTCCTTGAAGGCATCGACAATTTAAAGAACAAGACATTCATGCTGCTGCTTGAAATGCACTACACCTTGTCCATACACACCGAGCTGCAGGGTAGGCTAGAAACCTTTGTGGATTGGTGCGCCAAGGACTTGAAAGAGAAGCAGGAGTATGTAGCACGAAAATCTGCCAAGAAGTTCTTCATGGAGGATCGCGCCATTGAGATGGAGGCACGAGTCAGGCACTACCTCGATAAACCAATTCAGAACTCTTTTGCCGACGAAGAATTCAACAAGCATCGCTCCGTCCTCGCCGAAGTTTGGCGTCGCATTGTGCCCGCCACGGTGCGAGGCTCCAGCGATGTGATTCCCAATGCCTCGGATATGGTGGGCGCCATTAGCACCGTTGTGCTGGAATTACTAGCCAAGTTTGAGCACCTGGACATTGAGAAGGTGCGCGAAGTGGAAATGACACTTCGCAAGCGACGACGCTACCTGGAGAAGCTGTCTGCGCAGGCCTACCAGGTTGAGCGTCGTATCGACATGGAAATGAAGAAGGTGCGTCGCAACCTTGAACCGCCCTACAAGAAACCCAAGCGTGTTGGACCGCTCCAGAGACTGTATCTGAGGAAGCGTGTCGCTAAGATTATAACACCACCCGTCGTAATCTCGGAGAACACAAGAAACTTTGTGCGCGCCTTTGCCGAGGATGGGGTCGTTAGCGAGGGTTTCACCCAAGACTCTGTGATGGTGCTGGACAACATGCAGGAGCAGATTGTTCCATTCTATTTCGATCATTTTCTCAAGCTCAACGGCTACACGCCCAATTATAATTTCAAGACCAACATTGAGCAACGTGATGGTCTTGAAATTGATCGATTCCGTATTCGGGAAGTTATACCGGATGTGATCCAAAAGGTCGACCATTGGGAGTACATGCACAAAAAGATCATGGAGGAGAATATTCAACGTAATCCAAAGATGTACGAGAATGTTAGCTAATTGACTGAATCAACAATTTTATGCTTCTCTTACAACAAATTTTCAAAGTTTCCCAGTTTTAAATTTAAAAATAAAATTGCAGGTGCTTTCGCTCAAAGTCGGTTAGCTGTTAATTACATAGCTGTAGGCTTCCAATATTCTATTATACTATTTTTTCCTTAAAGCATGAGAAATCTGACTAGTTTTACAAGATTCCTTGCGATCGGGTGAGGTTCTGTGAATATAGATGATTATTCCATTATTCCCTCTCCTCATTTATTTTTTGTAGCTCATTTTCCGTCTTACTCTATCACTTTAACTTTCTTACTTATTTTTATGTATCTTTTCTAGTTTTCGCTCTCTTAAGTGTTACATTTACTTGTCTACTTACACCTCAATAATTTCCCGAAGTTTTCCGGAACAGCTTTCACTGAGCTCAGCTGACGCTTAGAGGCAGTTCCCTCCCTCTTCCGCTCTCTCTCTCTCTCTCTCTCCCTTTCTCTCTTCCGCCCCTTCTGCTTACCCATTGTCCTACTCAGCTTCTCAAGTTTGTACTGCCTTGGTCGTCATTCATTTTGTTTGACTTGGCAGCAGCTGCATCGGCAATTTTCATTTTCTACCTGGTTTGTCCTACTTCATTGCCACCTGCATTGCCTAGTCTCTCTCTGTATGTGTGCGTGTCTCTTAGCACTCCTTCCCTCTGCTTGTATTTTTTTTATAGTGCAAAACTTGCTATGCTTTTGTGTTATATTTGCACATAAATCACACAACTTTCTTAAAATTATTTGCTGCTGCTTTTTAGTTGTATTTTATACTGCTTTTGACTTTTATGCGGTCTTCAAATACCTTGAATGCCATTTTTTTCTCACTGGCACCTAACATCTTTAAAAAGAAAACAGGTTTCAATGTGGGATTCAACATAGCCAAGGTATATCTGTAAGAATACGTCTTGCATTTGCCCTGATTAGATTAGGTTATCATAAAGAGCTTATTTTCTTGAATTCTTGTTTAGGAGAGGTAAAGATGATATTTATTATTATAAGACATGTGAATATTAATCAAACAAACTCTTGTTAATATCGGTCGTATACAAAGCTACCAAGGCAACTTTCTGGTTTGTATCAATGCAACAACGCAGCGAAAACCCTCCACACGCAACTTCTAATGGCAGCAACTGCCAGAGCTTTTCGCAAAGTCACACAATGTCCATTAGTACCTAATGAAGCATTAAAAAGTAACGAAAAAAAGTAACGCAAAAATACTTAACGCCATATTTCCAAGGAAGTTGCGAGCTTCTATCAAAAAGCACAGCAGAGCACAAACAAAAAAAAAGAAACAGTGAAATGAAAAGAAATTGAGAAATGAAATAAAAAGAAAAGCGTTATATGCGTCTGGCTGAAACGGAGAATGAACGCTGAAATATAAAAGCAGCGCGAATTAAATACCTTTTAGCAATTAATCTGCTTAGCTAATGGACGATTTCAATGCAGACGACAACTGTTGGGGAAAGAGACCGGATATAGTCAGAATGGGCGGGGCAACAGTCATCGGGCATCGAGCATCGGGCATCAAGCATCGGACACAAATTGTTCCAGCCAAGGCACTTACATTAGGCTTACAGCTCGTTGACCAGGCCAATGCGCCCTGGCTTATGCCATACTATTTGCAGACTAATTTCATTCAATAAACGCGCACTTCGACCATTGATGCTGGCCACGAGTTCTGGCCCTTCTTCGCTCAGAACCTGATCCCTGCTGTCTGCAGCCTGGCCCACTTGAATGGCGAGCACTTGTATGTTTGCCTTTTGGCCGATGACAGCTAACTTGGAATTTAATTTATTTAGTTGCCATTTTAATTGACGAGGCCAGTTCATTCTGATTTTTAATATCACTTTAGATTTCTGTGCCAGATTTGAAAAAGATTTCGTTCTGATTGGCGTCGGCAGCCACTTCCCCTAATTGAGTATTATAGCTATCCACGCCAGCAATAAAATCGACAAATTTAATACGCCTACACAACATACACTTTAATGCATGCAAATACAAATGTTTTTCAACATATAGTAAAATAAATAGACAGTTGGGTATATTTTCCATATTTAATATGAATTAAGTAATAAACCCTATTCTATCCTACCCTATTCTGCTTTCTGCCGCCTCATCATAATAATTTTATTTTTGTATTTATAGTTTATAATATTTCATAGCAAATGTCGTTTTTAATAAGAGCTTAAGCAAACCCTATTAAGGATTCTACAACAAATTTCATGTATGTAACAACGCATATATGCATATCTACATGCGCATGTTTGCGCACAATTTTTGAATGACGTGTGTATGTTCATTTGTAACATTTGAAACATTTACAATATTCTCCGGTTCGTTGCTGTTTTATTTATGTGGCAGGTCATCATATTTTATGTTATTATATATTGAACATGTACTTATGTTGCGTAACAGGCGTGGGGCTAGGGTAGGTGGGTTGGCATACAGTCACATAATGATAAATCATATGCCTGGACCTCGACGATGCTGTCATAAACAAAAATGTTTGATTGAAATGACGTGGGCAGCACCAGGAGCTGCTCTGTCAGTTTACCTGACACAGACGCCTGATTCATTTGTGTGGGCGGCCACATTAAATTTTTCCACTCGCCGGTGAAACGAAACGCAGTTCGCATAAGTGAAATGAACTTTTCCTTTGCTGCGCCCCAACTCAACCGAATACACAAACTTACTTATTGTTTATGTCAGCCCTGTCCGATCATACAAAAAATGAGTGGCTCTTATTGTAAATGAAAGACAAATGCCTACCGTTAACAATTGATTGATGCATGCATAAGTCATAAACATAAACTAAATCTCGAGATTGGCTCAGCTAAGGCATATGACAGGAATTTGCAGTTTGTAAATCATGTTGCCATACGTATTCAACCTTGAATATAGCCTAGATTAGATTAAATAAAGTTATACAATTTCGACAAGTGTTTCGACAAAGTTAAGAAGGAAGATTTCATATGCGTGTACTATTTATCATAAGTACCTTAAACTTTTAAGATAGTTAGTATAAAGTAATTGGCCAGGCATATTGTTTAGTCGAGAACTAGAACTCTGCCTTAACCACTTGCAATGCTCTCTAAACAAATAACGTTTGTACATTAAATGTGCATTTTCTTTACTATAGTTAAGCCTTTATCTTCGCTCAGTTGCATTTTGCTTGATTTTATTCGAGTGTAAATGAAATGAAATAAAATATTTGACTCTTGATTTATTCAAAAATCTTCACAGAGATTTTTATGTGAATTGCTCGGCCCGGTAGAAGGAACTTTTGTAACACAGGACTGTACAGATCTTCACTGTATATGTCCTGTGCGTTTGTTATTAAATAAATTGACTGACACACGCAAACAGACACACGCACTCGCATGTACACACAGGACGCCAGAGCTGAGAGTCGTGTCGAGACCTGGCCTGTAGTCCTAGGTAGTTCATCATGTCATGAAAATTGTATGGAAATTTAATTGAAAACATAAGCCAAGGATAACAGGCCAAAAAGGACAGGCAATCACACACACACACGCGCACACATGAGCCATATCAAAATGGCGGCTACACACACACACACACACGCACACACTCGCACAAACACAGAGCTTAACAACTATGGCCGCCGTCAGCCTCCCAGATGACTTCTCTGCTCATTGTGGCTGACGCGCAGGAAGTGTACGAAATGATATAAATAAATAAACAAACTACAAGATAAAGCTATTTGCAATTTGATTGTCAATTTTCATGAGGCTGGCAGCAGTCAGGATTGCCAGGACATTTCCGCCGCAGAGCGAAACTTTTTCGTTATTATTTTCTTCCATTTTTTTTTTGTTATCTGGTTTTGGTTTTGGTTTCGGTTCTTGTTGCCGCATCTGTCAGTGGCCCAGTCATTTACTCATTGATTCAGTCAATCAAATTTCATGAGTGATTTTTGTTAGCCAAACTTTTGCCAGCATTTGCTGCCATCTTAACTGTCAATTTTCATTTACATTTTGCGCTTGATTGCCCCAAAATGGCAACTCATGTGCAGCATTTTCCATCTCACGGACTGGCATGTGTCAGAACTGGCCTCGGAGTGTTTACCTTCAACCCGGCCGACAAAAAGTTTAATTGCATATTTCAGTTATGGAGCCCACAACAATTTTGTACTAGTTTCAAATGCTTGCCAACAATTTTCCACACAATTAAAAACTGGCGTCAAATTATGGAGCACTTAATCCGACCACCCCCTTGCAACAAAATGGGGCAACTTCAAAAGCTTCATCCCCTTCGAAAAAATGGAAACCTAATTAAAAAGCGCTTAATGCTAAAAAAAAATACCCAGAGCATTGGGAGTGTGCTAATTTCATAATCCAAATAAAGTTTCAATTAATTTGGCCAGCGCACCATTTCAGTTGTTTTTTTTTGAAGCTAACCAGCCCTGGTATTAAAATGAAAGAAATTTTGTAGCTAGCCCTCGAATAAATTCTATGGGGAAGTTTTTCAAAACAGTTCAGCTTCAATGGTCAAATAATTATGATTCCAGTTTGAGCTGAGTTTAGATGAGTTGCCGCAGCTGCGTTGTGCTGGATAGCAATGTGTTTTTCAAGTGTTTAACTTGCGGTTGAGTTGTTTAAAATAAGTAGAAATAAATAATTTAACCACTCGGTGAGTTCGGAGATTAAAGGTCGCTTCTAATACTTGAGTTAGTGTGAAGATCGCTTGGGAAACGCCAGAAGCGCATTAGAAGTGTTAGCCTGGCTGCATTTTTCAGTTCATTAAGTTTCACCTTAGACGTAATTGCATTTTTATCAATAGCTATTCTGTGTAAGCAGATTTATTCTATATAGAACAAAGATATATGCCTAACAAAAAGTTACCCACCATTTATATAAATTTATAGACTTCTTGTTGGAACCCTATTGCTCTTATGCTATGCCTCACAGAAGCATATTGCTATGGTTCATTAAAAGGTACTTGAAATTTAAATGTGTCCATAAATGTCGCTGGCTCAAACAAAAGAATGTTGAAACACAGCAGCGGGTAAAATGCCAAACAAATGATGGCACTTTTAACCCGCCAATTGTCAGCTCATCTGGCGTGGCATTAACCCCATGACACCGACCCACAAAAACCAACGCAGACTGAGCCGCAAAAAATGTTTGGCAGCAAAAATTATAAACCACTCGAGCATATTTTGCAAGTCCCCAGCCCTTTGGGAGAGAGAGACGTTTCAGGCCGTTCATATAGATGAACAACTTTTTACACGCTCTAAGAGAGTATTATAATTTTTCCATGAAGGAAACATATCCGAACATATATTATAAATATTCTTGAGCCAAATCGATAGATCCAGCTATTGTCAGAAAAGTTTTCATAAGTGCGTCTTTCCGCTGGTCGGCTCTCGATATCATAAGCAATCGGCCAGAAACTAAGTATGAAAAGTTTTTTGTGTTTCAAGATATCTATACACACATGTCTGCAAAGCCGTAAGTCATAATGGTGTCAGGGTATTTGGTACTCGGCGTGTGGAAATAGTCATTCTCTTTTTTTTTTTTTGTCGTTTTGCCGTTGCTGTGCGCTGTACGCTTACCATTTTTCATGAGCGGCCGAAAAAGTTGAAACGGAAATGCGACCATACAAGCGGATATGAGACGGGTGGGGCATACATATAGATGCGATATATAACCGAGAGACCGCGTCGCGTCAACCTATAAATAAAAGAAATGCGGCCCGAAACCCCCAATTCCCGGCATGGAGTATGCAACATTTGTTGCTGCGTGGACAGCCCATTTGATGCGGACGAAGGATTGCCTTCGAGCTTGGCTCCTTAGCCCGGTTCGGGGGAGTTTTCGCTACGTTTTTTTTCTACTACTGCGTATTTGGTTATTAACAGGCGACTAGAAGTAAATATATGAGCGTACTTTTTGGCTGGCAGTCAAAGCGCAGCCAGCGACCGGAACCAAGCGAAATTATTTTTAAACGGCTTGATGTCTGGCAGAGAGAGAGAGAGAGAGAGAGAATCAGAGTGGGTGAGAGTGTGTGTGTGTGGGAGTTGCAGCCTGGGAATGTAACTTTGTAATGTGAAACAAAAGCTCAGAAAAACGTCAGCCATCAGGCGGCTGTGAAAGGGGGAATGCGCTTTAAATGTCAGCCATTTATTAAGCCCCGTCCACAGGGGCAGCAGACGGGCAAATGGCATACGGCAGGCGACGTCAGAATCGCTTCCACGAGTCACTCAGACAGTCAGAGTTGAATGCGCAGACAGGCGAGACAGTTAGTCCTGCAATGCTTGTGGTCTCTGATATGAGTATGTTTCTCACTCCTCACGGGGCATTGCCTCCTTTGATCGAGCATACAACAATGCTAAAAGCAACACTAAATACATTAAGTTGTGCTCGAGTTTAATGTACATTTAATAGGTAATAACACACAAACACAGAGATGTTCGCAAAGCCAGCGTTTGCATGTTTCTATACTTTAATTAATTTATACTCTATATTTACAAGAGAGTTATCTAGATAATTAATATAATAGAAGAGTAAAACTAAAAGTCTGTAGTTAAGATAGATTGGTGGAACAGGCAAAATATAGAAAATTGGGCTCCGAGTTAATGATCTGCTGTTCTTTCTTTAAGTTTCTTTGTATTGTTTTAGCTTATTACATTACATTAATTTATTTTGGAATTCATTTAGCTTGATATACTTGCATTTCGTTTATATACTTTTTTTAGCCAACTGTGATTTATTCACACAAGCAAGACATGTTCCGCAACCATAAAGCGACAATTTTCATACATTTATAAACCAAAAAATATTGCTAAGTGTGTCGCCGCAGTTGCCGCTTCCAGTGGCTAACTTCTCCTTCTACTTCTCCCTCTCCACTTACTTAGCGAGCGCAGCCAAAAATACAAACATTAAAAGTCCATTACCAGTGCATACTTTGCAGTAGCGCGGAATGTCGACATTTTTTGAATACATTTATTTGACAATTTCAGTTTTGTGTTATGAGAGCAGAGCACACCGAGCCCACCTCCAGCTCCAGCTCCTGCTCCAAGCACAACTGCTCACCCGTTTATTGTGCGGGCGTCGAAATATTACGTATACGTCGTATACATGGCGTATGCCATGCATATGCGCCCGAACGTATAGCATATATATTTTTGTTGTGCTCGACAAACGGAAATGGAGCTATATTGGCGCCTCTGACATCCGGAGTGCCAGCATTTTGTGATACTTTCTTTTTAAAGTCGCCCTGGAATGGCAACAAACTGAACAACAATATTTCAGCCCGCAGCTCAATTAATTGTTTGTCTGGTTTCAACTTTCTGGGTATTCAGTTTGCCTGCTCATTTTGATAGTGGTCGGAGTTCAATGATATTTCGTTTCGTTTCGTATCGTTTCGCTTCAGTTTTGCATTTCACTGGAATAAACTAACCAAATATTTTGCAATTTTTGCATATTCTGTTGCCCGCACTTTTAGCCAAATTAGCTGCAAAACTCTGCACACAAACACAAATATATTTGCTGTATTCTTGTTGTTTTAGCTCAGTTTTCACACTCGAAACACACTTCTTCTATGGACAAATGCGATGGAAATGAAAATGAATTTAATTAAAATTATTTTTGTCATTTATTTTTTCATAAATATGTAATAGCAACTTTGTTACTAGCTGTTGACTGACATTTGTACCCTGTAAATATTGAAAATTTGTTCTCTGACAATTGTCAAACGAATTGCAAATTTCAGATCCAATTCAATTATGTATTCTGCGAACAAAGCTTGGGTTTACATTTTCCCGACCAAACTGAATTATAGAGTATCTTCTAGTGAAGCAATTTCAGCTGTAGTTTTGTAGAATTTAATTAATTACATTCGAAAAGCAATCAAATTTGCCTAACAAAGTTTCACTAGAGTTTTTCAACGAAGTGCATTAGATTGGCAAAAAGTTCAAGCACATTTCATTACTTCTGTTCTGTCTTTCGTACTGCACTGGTCTTTTGAGAACCTTGCACTTTAATTGCTGGCATAATAACAAATTATTAATTAATCATATAAGATCTCTTCAGGCTGAAGATTCAAGTAACTGGAGTTGTTAGTAAAAACCTTTTAGATCCACGCCAAAAAGAGAGTCACGTGTCGATGCTTTCAAGTCAGCCGATTAGCTTTTTATGTCCGCCCTTAAATTAGTACATATTTTAAATACAACAACAAATGGACAATTTGCGTTGGCGACCCAGCGCTGATTATAATGAAGACCTGGGCACATTAATGCTGATGATGTTGCCGCTAAGTAGCACTCCCAGATCCCATTCCTGCTAGCAAAGCGCGCAGTAGGTAAACAAATATGGCTTTAGAGAGAGTGTGAGAGAGAGAGAGAGAGAAAGAGAGAGAGGGAGAGAGAAAATCGTAGCGGTTGCCCAGATAGCAACAGCTTTAAAAATGAAGTCGCGCTCAAGCTAACTCTCTCTCTCTCTCTCTCTCTCTCTGTCCCCTGCCCTCGCTCTCATGGCATCTCGTTCTCTTGGCTTTGCAATTAAATATGCACATTCTCATTAAAAGTTTGCGCCATTAATAAACGCCAACAGGGATGTAATTTAATACGGTTAAAAAGTACGACACGTGGAGCCCAGAAAGCAATACATGCAGACTGCGAGCTTCACAGGTTGTTTGGAGGGAGAGTTTGAGCTAGAGGTGCCCCAAAAGTGGGCTGAGCGATACACCTACACGAACACACTAACACACACACGCACACACTGCATTACATTAAACATGCAGCCCTTTGGAGAGTTGCCTTAACGCTCCCAAACAAAGCTCATAAAATTTGCAAATGTAAATAATTTTCTTAACGAAATTTTCACGTAGCACTCGCTTGCTACTTTGGCCGTCGACCACATTAAAGCTCGCCAGGACACGGCGCAAATTTGTCAACTGACAGGACCAGTCTCGACATGAGGACACATACCATATGTATGGCTAGTGGTTGCTAAGACGTATCTGCCCTCCCCTCGCTTACAAGCCATGCATAAATAATAAATAATTGAAAATGTCTCACGAGAATTCTTCGCTTCGTGTGAACTCTGCCAGCCAACAATTTGGCCTTAATATTAGAGCAGACCAGGCAAAGACTTTGGCTTTTCTTTGGCCTAGCCAGGCCAGGCTTGTGAGCTATGTAATTGCACTTGCTGCACTATTGTGAAATTGAACGCTCGAGAGAATTTCCCATGCAGAGAATTATATTAGATTTTGTAATAATATAACGATCTATTAGGTTTTAATTATTTATGTTGAGTAACACAGCTAAACCAAGCACAATAATCAATAATAACATAAATATTATCGATTTATCGATTTCATTCGCATTGATTTTAGGGTCACAAGAGAATTTCTGCATAGTAGCAGAAAAATATATAAGTATATTTGTAATATTTGATTAAGCTAGCTAATCAATTTTATGACTTATAAAGTTTCGATTTTTGTTATGGATAACAGAACTTATTTTCAAATTTTAATGCCAGGCACAACAGTCGATTACAATTCCCTATTATCCATATCGACATATTTGTTGCTTTTGCATTGACTTAGTTTCTAAAATGAAAAATTTGCATATACTTAAAGAAATTTATAACAAATGTGTTGTAACATAATTATTAAAAAAAAATACTTTTTAATTATATTATCTGTTTATATCAAAACTATTTTCAAATTAAACTTACAGAACTAATATTCCAGTTCCATTGTTGTCCTGGCCTGATACGTTAAGGGCATTCATTAGTTGAAAGATAACTTTGCCTCTATTCTCAGTAGTTTTGTGGAGAACCACATTAATTGCTTACAACTAGGCTCGACGTCTTGACTGGCGTTTTCTTGGGCCAATTCCGGCGGGAAATTAAAGTAAGAGTTTACGCTTTTTTAGCCTCAAAGCACACACGCACCTTGGCCACGCCCACAAAAAGTTTACCGCAATAGGTGAAGGCGGACGCAAGTCGCAGCAGCACCTGAAATTGTTGCTCATTACGTATTTATGTCAATTTCTGGGTCGCTCTTTCGGATTGCGTGGCTCTTGGTGTGTGTGTGTGTGTATGTGTATGTGTGTGGCAGGCCGCAATGACATGTAAAACCTTTTTGGGGCCTACACTTACACACATGTGCACACACACATCCAGCTGGCCAACATTTAATGACTTTGGCTCTTGCTCTCTTTTGGGACGCATTTAGCGTGTAAATTTCGCTGTACATTTTCGACATAACATTTTTACTCCTTCAGCCAGTCGTAAAGGTGTGTGCGTGTGTGCATATTTCAGTTATTTTTATTTCAGCGTTACTTTTTACACACACCCACACACACCCACACACGCACACACCTATATGAGCACGTATGTTTGTCGTTTTTATGTGCTCGTCTGCTCGGGCATTCGATAGGTTGGGGGAGCCCTTATGGAGTTGCTTCTGCTGCGTTAAAGTTTTTGTGAGTACTGCGTATTGTAAAGGGATTTGCTTTGTGACTCGCAAATGCTGATGACTCCAGCGAATGATAAATATATACATTTATATGGTTATCGTACATCGCATAAATCATAAAATGTCAAAAGCGTGTAAAACCAAAAGTGAGCATATACCGAAACATGTCAAATGAGAGTGGCTTCTCAGGTATGCTAAATAAAGCTGAACGAAAATATCTACGTGGATAAAAAATTGCAATTAATGTTAGCTTAGGCCGTTAAGGCGTTTAAGAAATTTTCTATACAAATTTGCTTCACATATATTAGTTTTCACGTTGGCTATACCCAAAATAAAAACTCGGCATAATTTAAATGAAAAGTCGACTTTATGTATTTGACAAAGGTCATCAATTTATAGGGCGTGGCCTATTGGCGCCTGCTCAAGCTCAAAACTATGCATTATGCCGCTTGCAGCCTCTGCCCTGATACTAGAGAAATTAGAGCCTTAATGGTGCCTCCAGTTGGAGGCACAACTAAACGTTATCGTAAATTAAAGAGTTTAATTTTTAATTTTATACAGTATTATATTTACAACTTAGTTTAAGATAAAGGTTAAGCATGTGCGGGGTATATCTGTGTTAAAAAAGATGATCCATTTTAAGATTTGAGGTTTCAAAGAAGAAAAAGAAAGATTACCAACTTTTGTCCCATCGTAAGCCATCACTAGACCCTCTGACATGCTCGAACTTACCTATATATACATATATATATATATATATATATGTCTATATATAGTTTCTTTGGCTCCACCTTGGCACAGAGAATTTATCGGCCCCTGATAATATGCGTGCTTGGCATTGTTGTTTCGCTGGCATTAACTAAACTCGTTGCTGGCAGCCTGATAAATAATTGAAAAGAAAGCAAGAACTAAGCACACGCCGGCAAAACTTTGGCTCCTGGATCTTGAGTCCTGGCTGGGAATCACCTGGCAGACGGCACAGGAAGATGGCACTGAGACAACGCATGAGTTTGTCTTGTGCTGAAATAAATTTACTTGCATGCCAGATACACACAACACCCCCGCACACACACGCACACACACAACACAAACACGCACACACAGTCGAGTGCACTCTGCTAACTAAATTTTGCGCTGCGTACGCGACTCAGTGGAGTGCAAAAGGCATTGGACTGACTTGGACTGACTTATGGCAAGATAAGCAGCCGAGTTTGAGTTACAGGTTAATTTATTATTGAAACTAATGTTGGCAGTCCAATGGAGTTGGTGTGCAGGTGGAAGGGTGGCGGGTGGCTACTGGGGGTAAATGAGGGGCGTGCCACTGTCACTGCAGGTGCCATGCTGACGTCGCCGGTTTGGTGAGTCACTTGTCGGTCGGCTGGCTGTGACGGGGCCGGGAACTGGGGCGGGGACGGATGCGGAGGCGGTGCACTGGGTGGCAGCCAGGCGGGCGGTAGGCTGGAAGCGGGTCTGCAGCGAAAATTATGAAATTCAACTTGACAAATGTCACTGACATTAATTAAACGTTGAGATATGGCAACAGCAGTACAAGAGCGCCAGGGTGTCTGGCATGGAATGATGCCTTTAAATGATTTAAGCGAGCACTGGAAACTTAACTCCATTGCAATCTTGCATTTCACAGATGAAAAATCAATAAGCAACTTGTAATTGAATTGCAATCGCAATTCAATTGAGCTTAATTTGTACGAGAAAATCACCATTTGGCTCGTAAGGAAATTGCTGAATGAAATGCCATTCCTTTGCTTTAGGCCAGCGATGCCTTAAATTGTGTGCCAGCAACATTTAAAGCAGCCGACGTCCATTTCTTATTTTTTTGTATTTTCAGTTTTTCGCTGAGCTTTTTCGCACACTTCGCCAGCTTCCGCTTCCGGCGGCAAGCAAAGCAATGCAAACACAGCCCACGCTCTACTTTTTCCACTCTCATCCACCCTCTCCCTCTCTCTCTTTCTCTCTCTCTCTCTCTGTCTCTCTATGCTTTTTGTTGTTTTCTGGCATAAAAATCATTAAACTGATTTATATTCCGTTTGATTCCCTCGTTTCCCTCGACTACGCGTCATGTGTGCCCGTCGCTCTTTCTTTTTTGATACCCTATTCCCAATCGTGGGGTGTTTTGACTATCAAATTTGTAATTTTTTCTATTCCTTAACATATTTATCTCAATGCACAACTGCTATTCCTGACGATCTAACTAACTACTGATGATTGGCGGGAAATGGGTGGAAAGTTGATGCATAACACCCAAAATGGACAAGGCTGAGATCAAAACGCGAATTGGGTTATTTGGATTCTTATACATATGCTAACGGATGCGCTCTATATCTATTTTTTTTTTAGGCCGAGAAAAATCTCAAGAAGAAAAGCAGATAATTATAATAAATATTCTATTAAATATATATTTTTTCTTCTTACCTATTACGAACGGCTAAAAAAGAAGAGTATTTGTTGCAGTTAGGCAAAGAAAAATATAAAGGTTCAGCTAGGACGTTATCTGATTTCTTAAAATCGATAAATATCGTTTTCCAACACTTGTTTGTTTAAGACATCTCCGAGATCATAAAAGCTATAGAAACGTAAAAAACGGTAGCTTCGAGCTGAGTACAAGGCATCTCCTTGTTTTTATTAAACTTTAACTTAAATCCAATTCTAATAGTTTAACAAATATAAAACACGTATTTAGATTATATACTATTTTAAAATTTTTTTTTCCGTTTTAAATTGATTTAAATTCACAAATTAACGTTTTTAAAAACTTATGCTTATGAAAGATTACATGTATGTATTCAAGTAGAATATATAGGGTATTACAAAGTCGGATATTCACGTGCTTGTTGCTCTTGTGCCGATGCCTGAACTTGAGTTCAAGTTTGATAAAAGGGTCGCTCGACAGACCATGCCCATGCCCAGTGGCAGAGACCCATACGAAATTCGATAATTCAAGTCAATTTCGCATGTGTCGGGGTCGCTCAAGGGTTAAGTGATTTCTTTTGTTTCTGTTTTTCTGCTTCTTCGTCTTGTTTTCCCTCTTGTTTAATGCTACGCATTTAGTCAACTGTAAAATAAAGTCGCATAAATAAGCAAGGAAAGCACATGAAAAATTTAAAGTTTTACGCACAAATAATTTAAATTTTGAAACTATTGATTTTGTTCAGAGATAAACCTAAACCCACCCCCCCCCCCCCCCCTCACTCTCTGTCATTCTCTCTTGCCTTCACTCAGGCTGGCAGTGTTGGCTAATGCGCTGCAGGCGTTGACCAATATCAAAAAATGTTGACCCAAAATGTTTGCACAGTTGTTGCCTTCGGTTAACTTACCTTCCCCTTTCCTCCCCCGCCCAAAAAAAGCCAGCGCACTTGTCATCCCCGCAGCCCCGCAGCCGCCCACCATCCGGCCCCATACCGAGCCACCTTCCACCTTGAAAGGGTTGTCGTTACAGAAATTCAATTCAATTTCGTTGAAATGTTTTATTATATGTATGTATATTTTGTCGTTGCTGTTGTTGTTGTTGTTGTTGTTGTTCCGACTGATTTTAATGTAATTGCCGGTAATAGCAAACACTTTTTATAGCCTAACAAGTTGTTGTCGTTGTCGTTGTTGTGGCCTGGTTATTGCTGCTGCTGTTGTTGTTGTCGGTGTGCCACGCTTAATGTTTGTTTGATCATTTTTCGTATCCCAAATTGAATTCTAATTTAAAATTAATTTTCATGTGCTTGTGGATATAGATATTGATAGCATATAGTATCGCACCATTTAAGCTGCAAAGTGTAAAGTTGTGCAAATCGCAAGTGGGCTAAAAATGTTAATCAATGTTTCGCATAGAAATTTAGCTTCGAGTTGGGTTTTATTTAGTGTGGCTAGCTAAATTACGTTAACGACATTTATTTGACCTTAAAGGATATCTTTGCCTGAAGAAAAAAACTGTCTGCATTTAAGTAAGGAAATAGGTCAGATAGACAATCTATTGAAATTAATGTTAAATTCAAATAATTGTTAATATTAATAGTAATAGCTTTTAGGCGAAACAGCGAAAGCTATTAACTTTTTTTAATATAACAAAATTTAAACGGAAACAAAGAAAAGGCCTCCCCACAACGCTACGAAGCACAAATACCCTTTCTTTGGATTGAATGAATATGTCTTTTGGGTAGCTTTTTCGCATGCGTACATTTGTACCTACAGCATTTTCGCTGGGCACGAGATTGGCTGCCGGTTCAAGGCAAGTTGTTGGTAATGAAGTCGTTGATAATTGTCTTTGATGTGCCTCGAACAATGTTGGACGCGTAGAGCAAGAGGCCGTCGCACACGTACGAATCTACGTTTTACTTACAGTCCATCACTATGATTTCTTATCAATTTGATTATAATTGAAAACATCTAACATACTACATCTACTTCATTGATGGTTATCGTGAGGATTCCAGAAAATACGCCAAAACATGTGCTGCGACAAGTTTCGACAATTTTATCAATGAAAAGTGCAATCAATAGACTCTATTCTGCAACTGACTAATTGTCCAATAGCTAGAAATTCTATAAGCCATACATATGTTTGGATATCAAATGGATAATAAGTGGATTTCCGCAAGAGTAAAATCATGTACCCAAAAAACGAATTACTTAGAGGTTTTAAATGAGATTCGAGTTCATTTGGAACATGAATCGCTGAAGCTGGTATTCATTAATTTTTTATGTAGAGCTTTGAAAAGAAGTTTGAAGCAAATCGGACAAAACTTACAACATAGCCCAAAGAATCGTTGAGTCACATTTTCGTTCGAGGAAGCTTGGATTCTGTGAAAAGTGTGAAACACGTCTCAAATGATTTTTCGTATAGAAACGTCACCCACCAAATCTTTGACTTCCATTTCCACTAAGGAGGGATGGATTTTCTAAATAGTGTGAAACACTCCTATAATTAATTTAAGCAAAGATCTTTGAAATTAAGTCGGATGGTAAACAAAAAATTTGCATACATACATTTTTTGCGAATTGTCTCAACATGTACCTTCATCAAATAAGATAACTACAGTGAAAATTTCAGCTTCCTAACTTACCAATCCACGAATTTAAAAGCATGTTAGATGAAAAATATTTTTGCTATTTATTTTCCGCAGTCAGTCAGTTGGCCAGCTAGTCAGTCAGTCAATCAGTATTGTATACCTCGCTTAGTTGCGGGTGTAGGGATTTAAAAAATGTAATGACAAATTCTAATACTGAAATACTTGCGACCACAATTCAATTCAAATTACTGCGATGCTTAGTTGTTCTCATCTTTGTGTTTCGGTATGCTGTGTGTGCGTGTGTGTGGCAAGCATCTAATTAATTAAACAATTGTAAATTCCTTTGATAAATTAACGTCACCAAGCACTGACCACACGCACAGAGACCAAGAGTGAGGGAGAGAGAGGGTGAGAGATGTGCACACAGAGGAACGCATGGTCTAGATGGGCGGAGAATTCAGGGGTCCTCGACAGAGGACCTTCACTCTGTTGCTGGTTATTGCAATATTAATGCAAATGTTGGCCTGACAATGTGTCCAATTGCAAACAGGATGGCACTGTTTTGGCACTTAGTGACTAAATTGATGTTAATTTGTGTTTGCGGCTTGGTAGGAAGGAAGAAGTGTTCCGTTTGTGAAATTTCCGAGTGCGAACAATTAAATAAATTAAAAAAAAAAAAAAAAGAAGTCAGCGCTCACCAGCAGCAGCAAGTAATTTTGATAAGATATGCCAATGGGCAAGACATCAAAAACAAAAAAATACTTACCGCACAGCATCTCGAACAGCAGTCAATATCAAGGTTACAACGGCTGGCAGCATCGTATCAGACATCTATCTAATAAACATGTCGATAAAGCACAAAACAATACTAATGTACTTCAGATGCCTATCGGCACACTGGCGCTACCATATAAAAGCGACTGCCCCCGACGATATTGTCATTTTAGTAAAGCACTCTTTGTGCCAAGTCTTCTGGTAGCCCAAGCAAACACAACAGGAATAGCTGTCAACGCTCTCAACTCCTTGAAGATGAGAGCTCATTACGGTATGAAACTGCAAATGGTTTTACCAGATGCAAGGACTAACCCTACCTATATCCGTCTAACCCCTTTCTAGTCCTTGCCTGCCTGGCTATACTGGTGGCCACCACGGGTGCCGCCAACATAAGGCCCTCAGTGACAGCCGTAAATAACCAGTTGTACCGCCGGTTTGTTTGCGTGAACAAGTCTAATGGATTCCGTGCTCTGGTGCCTGGTAGCTGCTCTAAATACTATGAGTGCCAGAATGGCGTCGCCATGGAGACCACTTGCTCGCGTTTCTTTGATCCTAAGGTGCAGGGATGTGTCACCTATAACACTGGATGCGTAGAGGTCATGCAAACATCAGCTACAGCATTGATTGGTGGTAATTCCGGCACTGCCGCAGAACCATGTGCAGAAACAGTAACCACTACATGTGCCCCGCCCGTGACTACCACCTGTGAAACGACCACCCCCTGTAAGCCAGAAACGGCAACTACCACATGTACAACGCCAACAACAACCACTTGTTCAACAGTGACAACAACCACCTGCACAACACCAACAACAACCACGTGCACGACACCAACTACAACTACTTGCACAACACCAACAACAACTACTTGCACAACACCAACAACAACCACCTGCACAACACCAACAACAACCACCTGCACAACGCCAACAACAACCACGTGCACAACACCAACAACAACCACCTGCACAACGCCAACAACAACCACGTGCACGACACCAACAACTACCACATGTACGACACCTACAACAACCACGTGCACAACGCCAACAACAACCACGTGCACGACACCAACAACCACCACATGTACGACACCTACAACAACCACCTGCACAACACCAACAACAACCACATGCACGACACCAACTACAACTACTTGCACAACACCAACAACAACCACCTGCACAACACCAACAACAACCACGTGCACGACACCAACTACAACTACTTGCACAACACCAACAACAACCACCTGCACAACACCAACAACAACCACGTGCACGACACCAACTACAACTACTTGCACAACACCAACAACAACCACCTGTACAACACCAACAACAACCACGTGCACAACACCAACAACAACCACCTGCACAACACCTACAACAACCACTTGTTCAACGGTGACAACAACCACCTGCACAACACCAACAACAACCACTTGTTCAACGGTGACAACAACCACCTGCACAACACCAACAACAACCACTTGTTCAACGGTGACAACAACCACCTGCACAACACCAACAACAACCACTTGTTCAACGGTGACAACAACCACCTGCACAACACCAACAACAACCACTTGTTCAACAGTGACCACAACCACATGCACAACAACCACATGCATTGTACCAGAAACAACAACGTGCACACAACAAACAACCACCATTTGCCCTCCTG
Source organism: Drosophila novamexicana (assembly GCF_003285875.2). Taxonomy (NCBI): domain Eukaryota; kingdom Metazoa; phylum Arthropoda; class Insecta; order Diptera; family Drosophilidae; genus Drosophila; species Drosophila novamexicana. Next base: position 8,645,396 of record NW_020824787.1, read on the forward strand.
CAGCATCGGGCAGTAAGGTAAGACCCTCGTCTGTCCATGTGAGACCCGCCGCGAGACCGTTCCACAGCCCTCTGGCCGAGACACAGCAGCAGCCAATGGAGATGGCCTCGGCAACGAACGAATTGAGCATGAACCTTTACACCAGCTACGTGTGCCGCAACAAGCCCGACGGCTTCATGCTGGCCTCCCTGACGAGCTGCAACAACTATTATATCTGTCGCTACGGCAAGCCCCTGCAAGTTAGCTGCGGCAAGAAGTACTTCAACGCGCTGAAGGGCATCTGCGATCTGCCCGAGAACACACGCTGCGTACAGCCGCAGGCTTGAGCGAGTCGCTCACCCGTTGACAGCACTCCCCATGCACAGGAATGACTAACTCCACCATCTTTACAAATATAATTAACTACCTTATAAAAGAGTTGTATCTACTGATTTAAATATCACAGAAATGCAAATGCTAATACAGGCCATAAAAATGCAAATTGCTTGGGTTTTCAGTTCATCAGATCTTTCTTTTTCGATAAGATCCAAAGTTACAAACAAATTACAAATTAGATGCAGATGTACCATTCAGTGTGGTCTTCAGTTTGAAAATATAATCAATATTTGTTATTAAACTCTTTTTCCAAATTTCTGTACGAGTCTAGTGTATTCGATCCTTAGATAACATCAGAACTTTGAAATGTAAATCAACACAATTTTACCTTGTGGGGTTAGTGTTTTGAAGATTCCCTAGAGTTAGGGGCGAGCTAGAGTTTTTAAAAAGATAAATAATTTTTAGATTCTTTTACAAAATTAGAAAAGGGCTAACCCAATTTATGATAAATTGCAGTTCTTTTCGGTTTCCATATTTTGTACTCTAACTAATACAGATCACATTCGCTCGAGCACAAAGCGGACCAGTTAATTGGATCTCAGAAAATAGAGCACAACACCAGCTACAACTACTTGCACAACACCATCTACAACTACTTGCACAACACCAACAACAACAACGTGTACAACACCAACATAACATTTTTTATATCAATAGATTCTTTGAAGAGGTTTACCTTTTGATAATCGGGATTTGTTTTATCAAGTTATTGTCATTTAAAATGTATGAAAAAAAGCCTGCATATTTGACATCAATTTTCTCGCATAAACAGCAATTCACAAATTGCAGCTGTACACAATTCACAGTGTGCATCAATGTGCAATTGTCTACTGGGGTCAAACTAATAAAGAACTCATTTACGCGAGTGCAAAGCGAACTACAAAAATTTGGCGCACAGATAATGGAGCAAGGCTCGTCTTGAACCGCCTCTATCCATAAGCAGATAATGCCTTAGCACGCGTACATACATATTTGGCGATTCTCTCGGCGTTTGTATGTATGTGTGGATGTGTGTTTTCGTGAGTGAACTCTGCTTATGCTTGTGTGCGGTTGCTTAAGCTTTATCTACCTTTGAATGGCGCTCACAAGAACTTTTATTGTTACCTATCGCTCGAAAGATGAATTTATCTTGAGATCATTTGCTTGCGCTAATTCCTGTGCGCCAAGAAACAATTGTGGATGTATGTATGTACATATGTAATGGCAAAGCGAAAGTAAAAATATGTATATACGTATGTATGTATATGCGCAATGGTTGGGTGCACAGAAACTGTAGCTCTTATGTCTTGATTTCATTCAACATTCGTCAATACATATCGTTTTATAGTTATGAAAATGAAAACAAGAGGCTACTGAAATTGTGAGTTAGTTGATTAGAGAAACCCCTACGTTTACTTGAATTTGTGGCGATGCCGGCTACCGTCATATTTAAAGCCACGCTTTATTTTAATTAAGCTACCTTTTTATTTAAACACATTTCTTAGAAGGCAACTATTAAATAAAGTACATACAGTAATTTAACATACATCATATTATACTCACACAATCAGCAAAAACAAATTACGACTGTGCAGAATATCATCTGCATAAATATCACGACATATTGTCTACTGGGGTTAAACTGGAGTGCCTTGAGCAAACGAAAAAACTGGCGCACAGCAAATAAGCAGGTGATCGAAGTTCTATTGAGAGCGTGTCACAATTGACCAGCATATACACCCACACCAACAACTGTATGCGCGGCGAATCGTCAAGGCCAGAGATAATAACCAAAGCGGGTACCTGCTTGTGGTGAGCTCGGTTGTGCGTCTCTACTTTTGCTCATACATACATACATACATACATATTGGGCGATTCTCTCTGCATACACATGTTTGAGCGTGTGTATTCTAGAGTGGCCATCTAGGTATGCTTGCATGTGGTTGCTTGTGCGTTATCTAGCTTTGATTCACGCTTATCTTGCGATCATCTGCCTGTTCTAATTTCTGTGCGCCGAGAAGTATTAGGCTAAGCGAAAACATGCATATGTGCATACATACATATGTATGTGTATAGGCAAATATGCCTGGGCATAAAAGCTCTCCCTATCTTTTGGCACCTCTGCACATTTGTCCGCTAGTTGGGAGTTTGATAATCAGAGCTGACCCCTACCGTGGTTGACTTCGTGGTACTGCTTCTAACGTAATAGTTAAAGCCAAGCAATTTTTTAATTTAACTACTTTTTATATTTAAGCCGATTAAATAATTTAAAAATAATATTTGAAAAAAAGGAAAGGGGCGTTCATAATATATTTTATTTCAATTGGATATTTAACATTATTAACATTAACATTATATTCTCGTACAACCAGCACAAAAATAGAAATAATCTTGTCTAGCGCAGCAAAAATTCGTGGAGGCGCGATGCATAAATAGATAATGCACTAGCAGAAATATATACATACATACATACGCACACATTTGGCGATTATCTCTGCATTCATATGTACATGTATGTATGTATGTTTGCGTGTATACTTGTGTATCGTTCTCATGCGTTATCTACCTTTGAATGGCGCTCAGCCGAGTTTATGGTTTGCGTGCTCAATATACATACATACATACACACATACTGTGCGTTGATTTTTGTTCACTTTGCGACTGCGCAACTAAATTCTGCTTTAGTTTAACGCCTGCAGTCAGTCGAGTAAAGCTGTATAATAATATTAGAAGTGAAATTTCTCGGGTAAATATCGTCCGTGTGGTATTCGTTGTGGCAATTGATTCATCAAAGTAGCAAAATCTGGGTCGGCACGAAAATCAAAATATAGTGTTCTGTGGATTTTAAAGACATTTCGAATCATCAAAATCGGATTTAATTTCATGCATAGGGAGCTTTTCAAGGTTAATAAGCAAATAATTAATATACATACATATAATTTAACAATAACAATTGTGAGTAGAAAATTAACAAGCATGCATATGTTACACACATATACATTTGTACATATGTATTTGTTGCACTTCTTGTGATCGTTCTCTTTGTTTTTTATTCGCTTTGTGCCTGCGCAAGAAATATTCTTGCTCACAAAAATTCAGGAGAGCGCAACGCATATGTACATATGTATGTATATAATGCACAAGCACGCATATAATCATACATTTTTGACGATTCTCCCTGCATGTTGTCTATTTGTGCATGTGTGTGATTGCCTGTTCGTTATCTAGCTTTGAATCGCGCTCAGTCGAATTTGTGGCTTGCTTTGCTCTGCGTTGGTCTTTCGTCCAGTCTGGTTGCGCACAAAATTTGCCTGCTTTAGTCAAACGCCAGCAGTCGAGTAAAGCTGTTTAATAATGTTATTAGTGAAATTGCTTGTGTAAATACCGTCCAAAAGCCGTAAAGGCGTATATAAGCGGACTCGTGCGGATCGGAAGTATCATTTGACATAAAATAACGGACTTGTATAAACCAATTGAAGCCATTAAAAGTTAACCAACAAAATATACATTTTTCATTTCGTTAAATAATTTGTGAGAGCGCGATGGAAGAGAAGTAGGCATATACACATACACATGTATGCACATATTTAGCGATTCTCTCTGCATGCACATGCGTGTGTGGGTGTATTCTGGAGTGATATCTACTTATGCTGTGTGTGCATGTGGTTAGTTGTGCGTTATCTAGCTTTGCATCGCGCTCACACGAATTTTTGTTGTTATTGTGTCAATGTAGAATTTATCGTCTGCTTTTGCTCAACTACTTTTGAATGTCACTCACTCAAGTTCATGGTTTACTTGCTCAATTTGTCCACTCAACAGAACTCGTTTTGGTTAACAGTCGTCTAAAGCTGTTAAAAATATTGTGAGTGAAAATTATCAGGAAAACATGCTATCGTTCGTATGTCGCGTTCGGACTGGTACGGATCGTTAGTAATAAATGTCAATAATTAATAAAACGCATCCTAAAATTTGAACGGAATGGCAATGATTACATCAAACTGTTAGCCAAATCCTAGTAGGTGCTGAAATCAACATTTGTATACTGAGTTCTGTCGAACGTTAAATAACTTTAACGAGCTCCAGAAGGTAAATTCGACAGAAGTCGGCCTTTATTTAACCGATATTAAGTCATTTAATGTTTACAAAATACTAATAAACTTTTCATTTTGTATTTTTCAGGCCATGCACAAGATAATAATCATGGTCCTTGGTACCTAGATGGCCTCTTTATCAATGGATAGACATTTAACAAAATGTCATTCTAAATGTTGACCAAATGTCAAGTCGTTTGGTTCTGAAATAAATTTTTTCTTTGTTCTGCCAATTTTAAGGGCTTTCACGAATCCCTCAAAGTGTGTCTTTCCAAAATAGAAGGTAATATAACGTATAAATTTTAATTTATATAAATTTATTTTTTACTTTGTGTTTTTCAGCCGAATCTGTCACGACCATGAACCCATAAATATTTAGTACCATACGAGTACCTAGATGGCCTATAAATTGTTGCTTATTCCATACCTTGGATACACATTCTAAAATCGCACTCTGAACATTAAAAGTGTTGGGGTTCTGTCGATTTCAAAGACTTTCACTGATCCTTAAAGGTACATCTTTCCAAAAACGGATGTTATACGTAATTGTAGTTAACTTCAACTAATATATTTTCAATTTATATTTTTCAGCCACATCTGCCACGCCCAACGGGGCAAACATATAATCAACAAATAATCGCTGAATTTGGTACCTAGATGACCTATATATCCTTGGTTATTCCATACTAAGGATATAGTCCTAGCGAACCTAAAGGACCGAGTTCCTGTAAAATGAGCAAGAACGTGGTCCAAAAATATGCATGCTTTTATTTACAGGCACCCCGCCCAACTTACAGCCCCATCCCCTGAATGGTTCCTAGTTGACTACCATATCCTTGGTTACACCATGCCATAGATATAGTCCTTGGGAACCTAAAGGAATTATCCCTGCAAAATTTGCATAAAAATGGTCCAAAAAGCCCTAGTACATGAGCTACAAATGCAGCTGTTGATTAACATTCGCCTTTACAGCACTCTTGACATGAGCCGTTTCTTAACATTACTCATTTGAAATGAGTGACAATTCTGGCCCTTGCGGGTATGCAGCAAAAATTTTTATTCGAAGATTTTCGTCGACCTTCTGAGCATTTCTGTTCGCCTGGTACTTGAGCGGAATTTTAGTACAAATTTGGGACCCGGTCCCAGACTAGGGCGCCCCTTTTGGGTATGCAGCAGAAAATTTTTGGAGGCTAAAATTTTTTGTCGACCTTCTGCGCATTTATGTTCGCCTGGTATTTTAGCTGATTTTTGGAAAAATCTCGGCAGCCAGCGGCCGCTAAAGCACGCCCCTTACTGGTATGCAACAGATTATTAACAGCCGTTGATTTTTGATTTTCTTTCCATTCTATATCCTTTGCAATGAATAAAACCACAAAATTTGTTTAATAATTGAAAATAAATTATTTATTTTTTTTTTAAATTAACAAATTTGTTTTTTTTACATGTATTTTCGGTTTTAGCTTAAAATGGCTATATCTAGCTTAATATATGCTCGATCCTGGAAGGAATAGCCTTCTTGGATTGGTAGAGGTCCTTAGAATCAATTAGAGTCCTTGAATCCTTCAATCTGTAAAGATAAACACACATTTGAATTAAAAATGTCATAATAAATATAAAGGTATTTTGAGGAAAGAAATGCCCATAACTCTGGCATATCCTTGCAGATCCTTGCAGGACATGGTGCGTTAGGATCGTGGGGACCAACTGCATCGAACTGCATTAAAACATTATGGGGTCATCTAAGAATCCTGGACTTGTAATTTTTCAGTCGCGGGCCGCAAGGAAAATTGGCCCGAAATCACACAATTACAGTAAAATCGCGATATCTCTGAAACTACAAGGACGATCTTGATGTCCTTTGGCCAGATTGTAGTCCTAGTCAATACAATTGTTTTGACACAGGACTCGTCAGGATACGCCAGGATATGACCGAGTTATAAGCTATTTTCGGTTTACAATTTTGTCCTTAAAACTTTTTTGTCCGAAGGACTTTCGTCCTTTGGGTTGTATATTCGTAAATGGGAGGGTCAGGACTATCTACAGTCCAAAGGACATCGCGATAGTCCTTCAATTGGCGAAGTTAGTCCCGAATTTTTCGATTTTTGGCAATTTTCTGACTAAACCCCTATGAAAAATTTTGGTGAAATTTTTTGTCGAATCTTGGAAATCCTTGAATGCCAATCGATAGTCCTGCTCTCCACGAGTTCAATAAGGTAAATCCTTCCTATATCCTTAAGGATTTGGCCGAGTTATGGCTAATTGAAAAATGTCCTTTTTAGAAAAATAGCCATATCTCTGAAACCACAAGGACGATTAGGATGTCCTTTGGTCAGTTTGTAGTCCTTGTCTATACGATTTGTTTGACACACGACTTATCAGGATCCGCAAGGATACAGCTGAGATATAGCGATTTTAATATACAAAACAAATATTCCTTTATCTTGGCTGTTTGAAGGACCTGCGTCCTTTTTATTACATTTTCTGAATGGGCAAGACAAGGACAGTCTGATGGCCAAAGGACATGCCGGAAGTCCTTAAAATGCCCAAGCTATGGCCAGTTTTGTAAAAGTATCCTTTTTGGAAAAATAGCCATAACCCGGCCATATCCTTGCAGATTTTCGAAGGACTTAGTGCATTAGGATCGTGGGGACGAACTGCATCAAGTGTGTCATCTAAGGATCATGGACTTAGTAATTTATTGTCGCGATGTACTAGGAAACAGACTGAAAACAAAATCCTTCAGATGTCATTAAACGTACTAAGACGATTTGGATGTCCTTTGACCAGCTGGTAGTCTTAGTTATAAGCTTATTTGTGTGTTTTATCTGGTTTGGTTACTTTCGTCCTTGTATAACAATTCAATATTGGAGGATGAGGGCTATCACCCGACTTAAGGACATCGGGACCAACCTTATAGTTTCCGAGATATGCTTATTTTTTTGAAAAGGACATTCTATTTATAGTTATATCTGGAGCATTTCCTTAAGATTATCTAAAGAATATTCATTTTTGAGCTCGTGGAGACCAGGACTATTGATTGGCATGCAAAGGGGTTAGTCAGAAAATCTAAAATATCTGGACTAACTTTGCAACTTGATAGACTATGGGGATGCCCTTTGGCCAATAGATAGTCCTCATCCTCCCATTTAAGAATATGCAGCCTTCAGGACTACAGTTCTTCCAACAGCTAAGAAAATTTGACTTTTAGTTAAACACTAAGCTATATTAAATACTTAGCTGTAACTCGGCTATATCGTATTGGCAATGGCTACAAGCTGGCCAAAGAGGACCGAAATCGTCCTTTTAGTTTCGGATATGTTGATGACTGTGTTTTGTCAATTTCCTTGCGGCCACGACTGAAAAAGTTACCAAGTCCTGGATTCTTAGATGACCCCCTAATATTTTGTTGCAGGTCGATGCGCTTGGTCCTTAAAATCATAACGCAGCACGTCCTTTGAAAAACCGCAAGGATATGGCGGAGCTATAAGCAACCAAAAATTAAAATTAAAATTGGCCTGCAGAAAAAAAATGATTGCATACCTGAAAGGAGCACTTTCGGCAGGCCAAGCGAAATTTACATTATTGTCACAAATGGAATGTCCTTTATAGAAAAGTAGCCAAATCTGGACATGTACAGGGAATATCGGAACGTTCTTCGGCCAATTATAGTCCTTATTCAAAAGAGTTAAGTTTTGTGCCTTGTGAACAAATCACGGATGATAAAGATGTTCTTCTCGAGCCACCTGCTCTTCGTTTGACACAGGACACTTTGGCATCTGCAAGAATGTGATCGAGTTGTAAAACTATCCCTTATCTGGGCTTGACAAAACATGATACTCAGATATAACATGCTTACCAGGGTGTAGGGTGAAGCTGCGTGGAGTCGACCCTACTGGATATCCAACTTAGTCTACAATCTATCCTTATCTGCGCCGGAAGCTGCCAATACCATCGGGGCCCTTGGCCAAAGCAGACGGAAGAGAAGAAGCTAACATTCTTCTTCAAGCTCCACAATGAAAATAGGAGCACGTTATTACACAGTGGACATTGGAAGTCGCGCACTAAATCCGCTCAGTTCGAGCTGGTACAAAGACATCCGGCATATTCAATTTAGCAAACCAACTGTCCCAGAATTGCCTAAAATGATTGGATAATATAATATGGGCTGAGAGGCATTCAAATTATGTTCTTACCTTTTATCCCGGCGAGCAGCCTGATGCGTTGATCCAGTAAATTCAAAGATATCTGCTCCATTGATTTCCAGACGAGGAAAAAAACTGTGAATTCAATTGGGTTCCGTAACGCTAAGACATTTTCTTTATCCTCATGTTGGCAAAGATTCTATCCCAAATATGCCTAAAATGTATGGATATTGCAGTATGAACTGAAAGACATTCAACTTGTGATCTTACCTTTTAGCCCGGCGAGCAGCCTGATGCGCGGTTCCAGTTAAAGCCAAAGATACCTGCCCTCCTGCTTTCCAGACGAGGAGAAGAAAAACTTTATGCATCCACATGGGCTCCTTAGCACGCAGACCTGTTCTATATTGACGCAGCTGCTTACAGTATAAGGACATCCAGGCCAATTATATAAGCAGAGATATGCCGAGATCGCCTGAAATGATTGGATTATGTTATATTAACTGAAAGACCTTTAAGTTATGCTCTTACCTTTTATCACGGCGAGCAGTCTGATATGACTCTTGTCACGATTCTTTCAGACGTACATAGAACATTGTGCGTCCACGTTGGTGGCGAGGTGTCCACGCGGGAATCCTAGCTAAAGAAAGAAGATTATATTTGAAAACTATGATGAAATTATTCTTGAGTATACCCTAGAGAAAGATCCAAGCAATGTTATTTGCGTAATGCTAATCAAAAGTTCTGGTTCGTATGAGTCCGAGAAGGTATATCATTCGAAAATAGGACGGTATTTACCAAAAAAAATTAAACTTTTGTATTTTTAAAATGCTTTAAGCGAATATAAACCACAGCGAAGCAACGCGTCACACTGACTACTCCAGTCAAACTAACATTAAATGAGAGACGACTGTGCAAAGCAGCCGAAATAACGGCGCATAGAAAATAGAGAGAGAGAGAGAGGGAGAGTAAACGATCCCAAGATAAAATCCCTTTCGGAAATACACACTTGCATAAATATATATAACAGAAGATAACACAAACACACAGACATGTGTATGCAGAATATGCCAAATATGTGCATACATATGCATGTGTATATGCTAGCTTGAGCATTATCTTATTGTGCATCGTGCTCTCACGAGTTGCTGCTGCTTAGCGAGCTGATTTTTCGTTGTCCGCTTTGCGCTCGCGCTCTTGATTTAAGAGTTATTTTGACCCCAGTAGCCAATTACACTTTAATTCATGCTGAGAATTGTGCACAGAACCAATTGACTTGAATTCTAACCCCTTGCTTTTTCATAATTAATTTTTTTTTTGCTATATTATGAAAGTTTGGCTTTAATTATTACAATAGCGATATCGTCACTTGGTTGAGTAATCATAAAGTGACTTCTCAATTTGTTGACAAAAAGAGAGTTACCGATTTTCTGCTCAGGCACCATTGTGCATACAGAAATGTGTGTACATATGTATGTATGTATTTTTACTCTCGATTTGCATAATACATACATACATGTATGCACAAATGTCTCGGCGGGCAGAGATTAGAGCAGGCAGATGATCATAAGATAAATTCGTTTTTCAGTGAACGTGATTTAAAGCTAGATAAGTAGATATCACTATAGAGTACAAACACCCACACATATGTATGCAGAGAGAATCGACAAATATGTATGCACGTACGCATGTGACACTTCGCTCTCACTCAATTTTTGATCGCCTTCTAATTTGCTGTGCGCCGGTTCTTTGTCTGGGTAGGTTACTCAATTTAAGTCTGTTTGAGCCCAGTGGTCAATATGCACTGCATACGTGCTGACGATTCTGCATAGCCGCCGGCTCAACTGGGTTTAACAAATGCTTTTAGGGTATTTTTGGGAACCCCAACAAATTGTCGATAGGAGGGTGATACATCAAACCTTTTTTTTTTGAAAGTGACGCTGAGTATTATTCAAGACATTTCGAAAGAATTTGAGGTATAAGCTCTAGAAATGCGTGACACACGCTTGAGAGATTCCCCCACCTGCTGCTGTCCAAGAGCCTTTTAAAGTCAAGCGCGCCCTTAGTTGGGCCCCACAAAAATAACATAAGGGGATTTGGCTGCGCAGCGACAACTACAACAAAATAACCACCAAAACTGACCACAATGCGCTCTTAGGCTTAGCGGCCAGTTACTTTGCGAGGGCGTACCAGCCCGGTTATTTCTTATTTTGTTCATTTTTTAGGGACAAAGGTATGGCTAAGGTTTGTGTATTAAGAGCTTAGTCAATGCCTGTCAGCCATTTTAGGACAGAAGTTTGTGTAGACACAGGCGTTGCCTATATTGTGACGTAACGGTAGTTAAAACACTAGATACTTAGGCGTTGCACACACACACGCAAAACATGCCTAACGTTCCTGTTATGTAATTATGGGAGCTCAGCCCGCAAAAGGGTTCTGCTGCTCAAACATTAGAGTATGAGAATTGCTGGCAAATAGGCAGCTGAAGACGTTCGCGCTTTGTGGATTAACAGGCGCAACAGGAATGCCAACAGCAAAAGGCTAAAAAGTAAAACCAAGCAGCACGTACACACACACGCACACACACACACACTCACAGGAGCAGCCATGACTTTCAATTTCTTTGCAAACTGCGCCGCCAGCTACTTTGTTGCGACACGTGTAAGCGGTGGTGAGGGGCAAGAGCCATGGTTTTATATAGTATTGCGTTAACAAGGCAGACGAGTATGTACCCTAGCTTTGCTGTGGGTTTCGGGTAAAACGGATAAATCTGAGAATTTGAACCGGCAACTTTTCGCTAGCTAGACCAACGCTCAGATTGTCGCTAAGCCATGCAGCATTCTACTAAAATTAGGCACGATTGACAGGTAAAAATTTTATTGTTCAGAATTTAACGCCATTACAGAAATTGTGTATGTTAATGGGGTAGCATATATCTGAAACAAGAAAAGTATATATATTTATTAAAAACAAATCGCGCATTCATTTCTGTTGCATGCTGTGCGCCCTGCAAATTTTTATAGTGTACTTTGGAAGCATCGGCCTCCCAGCGTGTAGAGGGTAGGAGGAAAGGCAAATTGCTGGGAGGGCAAAGCCAGCACCAATATGGCGTAAAGCAAAGCACAATTGGTGGCACCGCGGGCGGTTTTACCGGCGCTAAACTCCTCGCCCGAAACAGTCAAATAAAGAATGAACACAAAGCACGAGAAATTTCGTAATAAAAAATTACACACGCACATGTGTGAAATGTGGGGACGCACCTACCACGTGCCTTCTTTTATGTACGGCAACGGCCAGCGGAAAATGAAATCCGCTTTAGCTATTGCACCTACATGCGACACGACTCTGCTTTGCTCTTCAGCCCATTTTTGAAACAGGCAAGGAATTCAAATTACGTTACGAGTTTTGTTTACAATCGAACTCCAACCCCAACCAACTCTTTGGCGCACACGAGTTATTGAATTGCGCCCTGACAGCGCGGGCTCACCTGTCCGCCCTCACTCCCCGCACCGCACCGCCTCACGATAGTAAAATTTTTATTGGCAACGCGCGGTGCTTTGTTTCGGCTGTCAAGCAATTTTCAATTTGCAGTCTGCTCAAGGCCGAAGGATCGAGTATTTGGGCTCACCTTGCTGGTTGGTTGGTTCGCTGCCTTTCCGCGGAGCACAGCCTGTAACCCAAGACACAAATAGGCGTCTATTCCGATCTTGTTTCGAAAAGTGTCGGGCGTAGCGTTTGCTCCTCCTAATTTCTTTCCAAAGCTTAGCACGTATATAAGCCAAAGGGCCAACAGGCTGGACCAGACGGACCACACCCCAGGGGCCCACAGCCGCCGCATGGTCCACATCCACAACCTCCAGAGGGTCCGCAGCCTCCGCAGACACTCCAGGGTCCACAGCCGGCGCTGCATGGAGCACAGGAATCCCAGGGACCGCATCCGTAGCCACCGCAACCATATCCACACATTGTGAGGTAATTTTTTTAGTGCTGTGTGCGGTATGCCCTTAGTTAAGCCAGGTTAGGGTATATCTCACTCACCTTTGCTTCACAGAAATAGGAACTGGAAATATAAATTATGTATTTTGCCCAAAAATGATGCTGGTATTATTTGGAGTTTTATTATAGAACTTTCAGTCCGATGTGGTTTAGACGAAAGTGCTACAGATAATGAACTATACAAATTTGAACTTTCTCTACGAGGAATTCGAACGGAGTCATGGCTTACTTGGCTGACCACAAGATTATATAAGAAAAACATTTTTAAAAGAAATTACCAAGTATGAATAAAAAATAAAATATGATTATTAACTTGCGCCTCGATTACAATGCCCTATTTTCTAATATTTAACTGGCAGACTAAGCAACTGAGAGGATTGCGATGGATGAAAGATGTTCTTTAAACATCCAGCACATTATCTTGCTTTAACTTATTCAGCTCCCATTTCGCGCTGCTCCTGTAAGTTATATTACTGCAGAGCTGTGCTGGGAGCATCAACTGTAAGCAATCCAAATGAAGGCCCGGGCAGAGTTGGCTTAAGAAAAGAAAGAGAAGCTGCGCGTAATTATTATACCTGGGAGCTCGTTGTGGGGCTTCCAGGAGCTAACGGTGTCAGTTCCTGCAACAGCAACAGCAGCAACAGCAGCTGCAGCAATTTTTACGACGTCATTAACCCAACAAGTAGCTTCCGTTGCTGCCACGAGCCAACGAGGTGGCATCAGCCTGGGTAAACGGGTTAGCCAGACACTGAGTTGCACATTCCGGCAGTGGCAGCAGCAGTGGCAGTGGCAGTGGCAACAGCGGAGCCAGACAGTTATGCGCCAGCAAATATGCAATGCAAAATAGCTACTGGCAAATTGTTTGGGGGCCAGAGAGACATTCTGCACAGCTCGTAATGCACTGCACAGAATGGGGCTAGATTTTTGGGCAGCGGCATATGCTTCATAGCACAATTTGTTACCTGCTTTTTGAAGCTTGCACGTAAAAGGAGCTGCGAGGCTCTTCTTGGCTCTACGCACTGCATTTAAATCAAAAAGTGAAATAAGTTCACAATAACGCACCAGAGTCGAGTCAACGGAAACGCGACTTAAGACATAGGCTTTTTTCGACTAGATCTGTTTGAGTTGCACACTAAAATTTGAGCTGAAATTCAACTGCTTCGGTTGCAATCGATTAGCTCGAACATGTTGCTCTCAAGCGCTGGTCGAACTTCGTTTGAATAAAACGAATCAATGGAGTAATAAAATTGTTGCTGCTCGCAACCCATTAGAGATCTTGAAATGGTCATGGAGGCTAACAATATGCTGATTCAGATCAATTTCGACTTGCGAATTTTTTTGGTGAGTTATTTGCGAATCGATTCGCATAATTTTATAGAATTTAAGAGCGCTTTATATAGCCCAGTTACGAGGGCGCAACTGGAAAATCATCTTTGGCTGTTTATAGGCAAAAGTTTTACAACGTTGCTTAGAAATGATGCAGCTCCTGCCATTTGCTGAAACATAAAACTTGGCTAATGAGCCGCTAAGCAGCAGCCGCGTGGCAAATAAGACCCCAAAGGGTTAACACTAACTACAGCAACAAAAACAACAGCAGCAACAACAATAGCAGCAGCAATAACAATTATAAAAGAAAATGCCGCAGCAGCGGAGCCATGAAAATCAACGACTTAGTCGCACTTGGCTGGCAGCAAGACGTTAAATTTAATAACACAATCGCAAATTGGCTCAGGGTCTTAAATTTATGAAATTTAAATTGAACCAAGCAAATGGAGATGCTCAAATCAAAGCCACCACCCGCTGCGCAGCCTGGTCGCGCAGCAAGCACAAGGGCAACAGCTATGCCGCCCCCCAGTTTTGGCCTTATTGTCCGTCCCCCTGTCCCGGGGGATAAATTAGTGGTTTTGGTCTCTAATATAGTCTTTGTCGTCGTCGTCGTCGTCGTCGTCTTGCGACATTTGTCACCCCTAGCTGCCGCACTGATTTAATATTTATTTTATTAATAGAAAATTAACATAAAAAAATTGCTGAAATATTTTGACACTTGGCACTTCGCATTGCCCTAACGGCTGCTGCTGCTGCTACTGGGGTGGGGCGGGGGTTGATGCCAAGGCTTGCCAAGGGTTGGCTTGTTATTATTTTGACACTTGCCAAACAATTGGCATGCGAAATGAAAACCCAGCTGCCTTAAAGCTGCAACACAAGCAACGACAACAACAACAACAACAACAACAGCTACAGAAGGTGCCAAGCCAAGCCAAGCCAAGCAAAATTTTATTATGGAATTTCGTAAATTAAATATTTACACGACAGCTGTGCGAAGATCTGAAGTTCTTCGCAGGCATCGTGTTGATTCAATATTGAGCTTCAATATAATTGAATTTAATAGCTCGTTGGATGAAGGCTTTAAAATCTGCTGCACAACCACGGCGAGCTGATTGAACTTGGATATTGGCTACAAAATATAATCAGCTAGGAATATGATATACACGTAATGTACACATTAGCTATATTAATAAATATTTTTGTAAGTTGAAGATAGACAATCGGAGACGACGGTTGTAGGAAACATTCATTTCCAGGGCATCTATCTGAAATTATATTTCAGATGTCTTATAATCTATCAACCTGGGCTTAAATTTTGTTCCAACCGGTCTTCTACTTGTTTTTACATTTATTTCTACGGCGAGGAATGGGAGGAAAGCTGAGATTGAAATCCATGTATCGCCATTTTTTTTTTTGACATATAGTCTAATAACTAACTGTAGCCCCATTTTAAAGGTCCATCCGCAGATGCAATCCAATTAGCACGCATTACAATTACGCGCCATAACCAAAGTCAACAGCATTGTCAGGGACTACAAGGAGAATTGTTCATTTCAAAATAAAAATAAAAAGAAAAGTAAATAGAACAGAATGCAAAAGAAAAAGCAAAGGCAATCGAGGGACTCGGTGGGGCGACCAAACGAGCAGCCAGCGTGAAAGCGCGTTGAACGCTGTGTCACTAATTCAGGTAATTTGTCACTTTATTTACATTTGAAATTAATGTTGTTGCTGTTGCTGTTACTATTGTTGTTGTCGGTCGCGGAGAGCAAGAAAAACCGAGAAAACCAATTTCCATTCTCATTTTGTGGGCAACGCAGCGCACAGAAAACAAAACAAATGAGTGACTGACGTGCGGGACGCAGAATGAAGCGGCAGGCGGAATGAAGCAACCCTTTATCTTATGCCCCTTCCCGGGGCCTCACGGCCGAGTCCCGGCCAAGTGTCGAAGCCGAAGGACTCACGGACAGACGGATGGACTCCCGGACAGACGGACAAACGGGCCAGCAGCGGCGAAACCAAGAAATGCGATTAACATTTGAACAGTGGGCAAAAAGACAGCGACGCGACGCCTTTTGTGGCGCGGCACGTTGCACGTTGTTCGTTCCACACGGCGTATGCTTAATTTGAATGAAGTGGCAACGCTGTTAATAGCCCTTGTGCCCTCCTCCTCCTCCTCCTCCTCATCCTCCCGCTTTTACCTATACAGGTGGTGCGCTCAGCTTTTAATGATGCTGTTTACTTTGCATTCGATGTGACAGCCTTCCGTGGAAAAGAATTAGAATTGTGACCCGAGCAAATGTTGGCACAGCAAATATTGCTAAAAAGAAATTGGCAGGAAATTCCTGCCTACTAGCCTACCAAGGTGTTGGCATAGCCATAATATTTAATTAAAAATGCAGAAAAAATGTGCCAGTATATTTAATTGAAAATATAGCTGAGCACTTAATTAAAACATGTTAGGAAAATTATTAAAAATATTCACAGCTTTCTTTGCTCTAATAAATTATTTGAACGAATAATTGCAAGAAAATATTTAATTTAAATTTCGGCATAAATATGCCTAAGCATACATATATAGTTTGAATACCATTTTCTTTCAATTACTTTTCTTTACCCCTTTGAGGAAAAGTCGTCTGTAATGAAAATTTCAATCAGCCAAGCTCGACCCGACAACGTCGACATTTATGAGCAGCTTGTAACATAAATTCTGGCAAAACAGCCAAAGAGAACACACACACACACACACACACACACACGCCCAAGCACAACCACATGCCAGAACTCAGTTGCCCGCTTGCCACACCTTTCCCTTTTGGGTTTTCCACCTGTTCTTTGCCACCTTGTGCCATTGCCACAAATAAAAATAAACACACGTGCGCTGCCGGCTTCATTGCCAAAACGTGTGCCCAGGCGACGCGTCTCGAAGACAATGCCAACGAGCCGGTTGGGCTGGAGGTAAGAGTCTGAGAAAGGATATGTGTGCGCGGTTTTTGCGAAGCCAGAGACAAAGTGCCGCCACAATAATAGTTGAGGAGCAGCAGCAGAGATGTTTTCACATAAATATTTTAAACATGTTTACTCTGCCATATTTTGTAGACCCTGCCATCTAGACGCTGTCTCACCCGCTCATCCTCTCACTCGGATCGGAGCTGCTTCAAACACGCCTGACCACGTACGCTATCAATGTCCAATCTTGGCTGACTTCTTGCCACAATTCCACATGCCACACATAAAACTCAACAAATTTTTGCAACGCAGACGCAAGATGAATTTACTTGGCCCGTCTTGTCTTTTCCGCTTTTCCACTTTTCATAATTTGCTTATTTTATTTGCTTTGATTTCCACTTGCACAGTTGCCAACTCTGCCAAATTTCGGAGTATTTCTCTTCCTCTTCCTCCAGTTTTCTTTTCTGTTGCCATTGTATTTGCCTTGCCCAAAGTAAACAATAAGCTTAAATTGTAAACTGTGTGTATTCATATGAGCCTCTGAATGGGTTATGTCACTCGAAAAACTACAAAAGGATTGTGTTCTCAGTATGCATGTGTCTAGTTGCGGCTGTCTGTGTGAGTTAGGCTGTCTAGAATTGTGTGTTGCAAACGCTACAGTGGAAACAAATTTTAAGAAAACCAACAAATAAAAGCATACATGTGAACCGATTTGCATAGACAGATGCGCTTTTAAAAAACTATCATGTGTATTTTAGCTTGCGAATGCTTTCGGGAATCTGTACTATACCAATTTTGTTGTCCCTAGCTCTTATAAGCATCGAGATAAGGGTGACAAACACGCTTTCGATATCGATATTTATCGATTTAATGAAAACAGGCCATAGAAGAACCTACGTTCAATATTTCACGGCTCACGGTTCAGTGTTAACAATTTTTTTTATAAATTATTAATCTGACTTTCAATTTATATTAATCACAGCAAAGAAAGTGCTTGTGTAGCGCAAATGTATTGTAAAACAAATAGGTTAATTATTCCTACAAATAATTCACAATTATAAACTATTATTCTATATATATATAGAAGAAATAAAAATATATAAAATATTTAAGAGAGTTCGATCCCCGTTTGATGTAGCCCAAGAACTTGTTTAAAGTATTAGAGCTTAAAATAAAAGTTAGTAGAAATATATATTCAAACTATCTTATTTTGAATTCAAGTATTATGAAGGGAAATACGATCAGTTTATCATTAGTTAAAAGCTAAAATCGCAATTTAACTAAATCTGTTTACGTGTAAGAATTGCCTCAAAATATTTACAAGCAATATTTGCTTTAGTTATCCGAATTTCCAAGGCAACCTTTTAGCGCTAGTTCACTGTGCAGCCCATGCGATGTACGCATGTCTTCGCTCTATTGTTTATATTGTTTTAATTAATTTCATTTTGAGACTTGCTGAAAGTAACACGCACCGCAACCTCCCCCGTGTCGCAACCTGCCGTGCCACAAGTTCTGCTCACGTGTGCAGAAATGATATCGCACCGAGCAGCTTCTTTGAGGCCAAAGCAAATTTTTGAGTGTCGAACGTTGAGCTTCGACCGCAAGCCGAAGTTGTGTGCTCTGTTAAGTGGAGAGCGGTTGCCGCATCCACATCCACATCCACATCCACATCCCCATCCCTCATCGCACTTCAACCTCCGGGACAAACAAGACAACAGAGAGGCCTTTAGAAATGCCAGAGTCGGCTCTTGCCACTATGTTTGTGCAATGAAGCGTTGGGCTTTTATAACGCCAACAGTCAGTTAAGAGACTGCGACTCAGCTTGGCAGGGATAAGGGATATGGGGCGAGGCGGGGCGGGGCGGTCATTGAGAAGCTCTAAAAAAGCTGCAGGGAAATTCTTAATTTACGAAAAAATACAAAAAAATAAAAACAGAAATGGAAAAACCTCTGCGTAATAAATGAAACGTAAAGGCAAAAAATGTGAAACTTAACAACTCGATGCTGGGATGGGTCGGTAAGCGGGAAGGGACAATCTCTGAGCTAACGGAGGGACGGAGGGCCTCGGACAGTTTTAGGTTTTTGGACAGACACTATACTCCTCCAATCCGGGCACTGAAAGCTTTACGCTCCACTTGGCTGCTGCTTTGATTCTCACGGTTTTCATTTGAATGCGCCTGTCCCGGCGGCACACCCGTACCCCAGTTGTAACCGAAGGACGCGCTCCTCACCTGTGCGCACGCCTTGCCATCGTATCTTTGAGATACTTAGATACGTATATATTTTAATGTGCGCTTTATCAACAGCTTTAGATAGCTGCGAAACATACCCAGCTCCCAGCCATTTGTTAGACTTGACTGCATCGGCTGCTGCTGTTGCTTCTGCTTCTGCTTATGCTACTGATAATGGTGTGGGTGTGGCGGGTAACCAGGTGGGCAAGTGGGCAAGTGGGCAGGTGGCCCGGTTGGGCTTCTTGGGCTGGCCAGCTTGTTGATGGTTTCGTGCTGTGCTTTTGTTGCCTCAAGCAAAAGATTTTAAGTGATTTTTCTTTGACTTTTTATGTAGCTGATGTCAAATTTATCTTGATTTTACGTTTTCGCTATGCAGTTGGCAGCACAGTTTGTCAATCAACGCAAGTTGACAGTGCTATGCAATTTATAGAAGAGAATCATCTGCGCAATATTTGTCAGTTAATAGATTGTGCTTAAGAATTTCTTGAATTTTATATTTTCCTAACATTAATTCATTATTCACTCACATATCGAATGCTATGCTGACGTATCATATCTACTATTTGTCCTGACAGGCTGATTGACTGACTGACTGACTGACTGACTGACTGATCGGTGATCAACACAGTGCTCATCCCAATTGGGGCATGTTGGTTATATGAGTTATATATTTTTGAGGTCTTTAAGTATACCAAAAACTTAAAAAGACATCTTGGCCCGGACAAAGTCGGATAATTCCCGCTTAGTTTTTATATAAGAAGGTAACTCGTTATTCGAATAACTGCAGCAATTTCTTGAAGGTTTACACTTTCAACTCGTAACTGAAAATCATTTGACAGCGCCTGAATGCCAATTCCAAGCAGGGGCACTGAAATATTTCATTTCAAACACGTTGGCAGCACCTTAGCCTTTCACTTTCGGGTTGTCTAATTAAAAACTTTGGCGCGTTAATCCAACATATGAGACACGCTCACACCTTGGCGGGGCGCCTCACGGCTGCCAGTTCTCCCTGTTCACGCTCCCCGTCAAAACTGTCACAAAAATGACATTTTGCTGGCTAATTACAAATTCAAATTAAATCACAAGTAATTAGCTGGAAAGTCAAAGCCAAAGTTAACAACAATGCGCAAGGTGCTTGGGGCGGCAAGGAATATTCAGTTGGTCGGGAGGCGTTCAGGAATTTGACAGCATTTTATGATTTACAAACGCTATAAAATGCGCCTAATGGTTTGTTTGTTTGTTTGCTACGACTTTTCAAAGGGGGCGTGGCACACGCCCTACAGGATGAGGCAGCATTGAGCCAAATGAAAGACATTAAAAATGACAACAGGCAGCCAAAATGCCGGCAAAAAGGTAACCAAATGACAGAACGGGCGACACATTAAAATACATTTTTAATGCTGATGTGTTCCGTGTGTGTGTGTGTGTGTGTGTGTGTGTGTGTGTGTGTGTGTGTGTGTGTGTGTGTGTCTGAGTGTGTGCCCTGCCACGCCCATAGCTCCGTTTGGTATTCCACATTTTAGCCGTGTTTATGTAACTTTTGCATGGACATGTGTCTGTCAGTCTGGCTTGACTTTAACCCCGCCCCCCTATTAATGCCTCCCCCCGTTGCACGTTAGAATTGTAATCAAAATAATTACTTTTATTGTGATTTCACTGAATGTTAATCAACAAAAACTCTCACAGCAGCGAGCTGCAGTTATTTCGGGGGCGTGGCGAACATTTATTTTTTTTTATCAAGAATTTCGCATCTCGTTGACTTTTGAATTATTGTTATGGCATTCATTTTAATGAATTTTAATTTCCAGCTTAAACAAATCAAGTGGCTTGTGAAATTAAATGTGGTCGCTACCAAAGAAAAAGCTGTATTTTTTTCTAAGTTGTTTCTGATTATTTGATTTTATTTTATTTCAATTTCGAAATGCTTTCTATTCATTCCATTCTCTTTTGTTAAAATTTAATATTGTGGCTTATACTCGAGAATTGAGTTGCTTAGTATATAAATTGTAGTACTCTCTTTGCAATGCTTGAAAAAAATAAACATACCCAGTTCGTATTCTTGGGCAACCAGCAATTACAATGTGCACAATCTTCAGCCTGCTTGGCAGTTTAATGCTCGTCACATTGACTACTGGGGTCAAACTAACAGAATGAAATTGCGGAGACGCAAGATGGACAAAAAAAAAAGGCGCACAGAAATCTGAGCGACTCCAGTAATTCTTATTAAGATCAATAGGCAAAGAGCAGCAAAAACAAATCGTGAGAGCGCATGAGCATAAGTAGATAACGGACAGGAGAACACACACGAACGGGCGCCCGTTTGGTTATCTCTGCTGTTGGAGCCTCTCTGTGCATACACTTGTTTATGTGTGTGTATATGCTGGGCAATGCGATGCTTCGCTCTCAGTCGAATTTTAATCGCTTGCTTATTTGCTGTGCGCCGGTTTTTTCGGCCGCTCAAGGCACTCACAATTCCTCAACTCTCCGTGAGTTTGTCCCCAGTAGTCAATATGACGTGAAGCTTATGCAGACTGACGATTCTGCAACGCCGCCATTTGAGAAGCACTGTTGTGCGAGAATATTACTTACATATGCAAGTTAAATATGCAGGGTAATATTTTTTAACCAAATGACCATATTTTTGGTAAATAAATCCCGATTAAGAATAAGCCAATTGAAATAAAAAATGTATTGCAACCCTTTACTTTTAAATTATTTTTATTTATGGCCTCCTTATCCGTGGGAGTCTTAAAAGTTACATATATTCAATGGGCAGACATTATTTATTTTCCTAAAAAAAAAATAATGATAGCAGTAGCGCCACGAAGTCAAGTACGGTAGAGTCTTGACAAATGAACAGATTAACCAAAACCATTCGCCTGGCATAGATTTGCCTAATACATGCATACATATATGTAAACATATGCACAATGGATTCTCGGCGCACAGAAATTGGAACAGGCAGATGATCACAAGATAAATCTCTTGGAGCGATAAGCAACAACAATTTGAGTGAGCGCGATTCAAAGCTAGATAACGCACAAGCAACCGCACATAAGCATAAGCAGATATCACACCAGAATACACACACCCAACACATGTATGCAGAGAGAATCGCCAAATATGTATGCTCACTTGTGTATATGCGTTCCTAGGATATTATCTACCTAGTTTACTTATGCATCGCGCTCACCCAACTTTTTGTTGTTGCCTATCGCCCCGAATAAGTTAATTTTTTTCTCAACTTTGCGGCCTCTCGAAGCTATTCTGTGTTAGTTTGACCCCTGTGGTCAATATGAAGTGCTTTAATAAACCTTATATGTATATTCAATCATGCTACAGAAATAATTTCTGCAAAATATTTCTGTAAATTGATTTCAATTTCTATCAACTTTAAAGAAATGCATATTATTAAAAAAAAAAAAATGCTACATTGTGAATTCGTAAACAAAACGGGTGGATGTATTAAAATTTGACACGACTCGCAGCACTAATTGAGTCACTTTGCAATATTAAATTGTTATATTTTACAACACTGTTATGGAATAATGGTGCAATTATATTTCCATTAATGTGAATCATGATCACATATTAAGTATTGAGTATTATTAAATATAAGAAAGAAGAGAATTCAATCAATCGGAATCGTTTCGACCAGATGAAGTGCTGGATTCGTGTCGTGCTTGTGAATTTTTCATCAGTTGACGCTGCGATAAATAATTTTACAAGGGGCCATCTCAATGCTCTGCCGAAGCAAGCGAAATCAGACAACTTTTCCTAACAAGTTGGCAGTTTGCATTAAATTTAATATATTAAACAAACGTCACACAAATTGTATTGCTCTAAATATTGTGCACGGCCGAAATTAACAAAAATTACTAAATAATGAACCTGGTGTGGGGACACAAAGGGCCGTACTTCCATGCGCCGTGTCAGCGCGATCGCTTTCCCAGCGTGCTGGACGAACTAGGCGAGGACGGCGACAAGCTGGTCGCCCATTTGGGCATCTCCAACATGTCGGACATGGGCGCCCGTCTGAAGAGGGGTCGCAAGCATACAACTGTCGCCGAGCAGCGTGCCGCTGATATTGTTAAGGAATCGCGTGTGCCGCTGCAGAAAATGTTTTGCTCCTCGGCGCAGGGAATGCGACGTGGCGTCGACAAGTACACCCAGATACCCAAATACGATCCCTATGTGGATGAGGAAGATCAACGTGAATTGGCGCAGCGCTATCGCAAGCTACTCAACCGCCCAAATCCCACACCAGCCCAGCGCCAGGTGGGCGAGCCCCCATACACAGGCAATTGCCAGCACTGTCGACGCCGGGGCAGCAATGATGTGGCCAACGACTTCCAGGGACGACTGTATCTGCAGCAGGCCTATCTGCTCGGACAAATCAATCTCATGTGCGTGAGTAACGCTTATGGCTGGAGTCTTTGCTTATTGCTTGTAACTTTCCAGGGTATTGGATGGTCAACATCAGCAGCAGCAGCAGCAGCATCAGCAGCAACAGAACGATGGACCGCTCAATATTCATCGCAATCGCAATCATGGCTAGCATTGGACCTACATTAAATTGTTTTATTTGTGCAGTCTAAGTGTCATTAAAGTTTAACATCTGCTTTCAATTATGATAAACATGCAACATGTAGTACGACAGTGGGAGGGGAGGCTGTCTCACAAATCAACGCCAGCATTAATTTTTCATGTATTTCATGTAATCACAAGCACCGCAGCTGCTGCACAAACTGCAGCTTTTTTAATTGCTATAAAACTCTGCGGCATTTAACAGATGTCAGCAGCAAAAGATTAAGTATCTGTATCTGAAACACGAGCGCCCTAGCGCCAGCCATGTAAACTGTGAGCGCTTATGGAATGCAAAAAATGAGGAAGCCTAAAGTAGCAACTGCGATCGAATGCCCAAAGCAGGCATCACGTTAGCTCTGGATCTTTTGCTGAAGAATTTGCATTTCATTTAATGTTAGTTCGGCACGCCGAGAATTGAATACCCTAGTAGAGTTATGGAATATAGACGAGAACTTTATTTCGACCTTTCCTAAGGCATGATATGGTATAGTAGTCCGATCTTGCTGTTTCCCACAGCAAAAACTGAGAGGCTAACATAACTATATGGACTCGGATGTTGGTACTGATTATGAATATACATACATTATAGGATCGAATTAGTGTATTACGTTACACAATTATAGTATCTTCTACAATGAGTTATTGAGTAGAAAACGTTTAACTTATTCCATTTAGGTGCATGTCTATAATTATTAAATGCTACAACCAATAAATAGAAATCGGATTCATTTTGTAAGAGAAAGATTTGAGCTTTTGCGTTTAAGTTTTAAAAAACACGCACAACGATTTAATTTAGTTGTTCAATGTTCCTCAGTTATAAGGTGTATTTATTCATATATTAAAAGACAACGCTCATCCGGCGATCCTAAGACCATGTTGCTGTCTGTCTCAACGCTTTGCTCATTTCGCGCTGCTTCTTGCTCATCCGCCCACTTTCACCCACTTAGGGCTTGTTCACTTTGCCATAAGCTTTACATAACTTGAGGCGCAACAGGAAATGAATGAACACGCCCCAGTCGACTGGCTGGAACAAGCGAAACGAAGCGAAAGCGAGGAAAAATGTTGCCGTGGCACAGTTTTTCCATGTACTTAGCGCCCATTCCAGCTAATGTCACGCAGAGAAAGAGAGCGAAAGGGAAAGAGAGGGGGAAAGAGTGTGCCATATCCAAACACAAATTGCTCTTGTAATATCAATTTAAAACACCGCCAAAATTACGCCTTAAATTATGCAAATGTTTTGTGCTGCGCCTGGCGAACAGCTAACAAGAAAAGTTTAAATAAATATTCAGTTTGGCTGATTTGTATCTTTAATTTTGGTCTTATTTGCAGTTGTCTTTTGATTATTATTGCTTGTGATTTGTGAATGCCTTTTAATTAACTGCAAAATGCTCAAAACTTGAACAAAAAGTTTTCGGCCCATCAAATTAATTTTGAAAAAATAAATAAATAAAATAAAATACCTGAGCAAGTTGTAAGTCGGAGCGTGAGGAACCTTGTGTTGTGTTCACATACATCCACACACACACACACACACACACACACACACACACTCGCGCGCACACACACTTAGCATAACTTTCATTTTGTTGAAATAACTTTCTTAATATTTTGTTTTATATCTACGTATGTCCCGCCCATATTTTTCTCTTTCTGTATCTTTTGCTGCGTTTCCTGTGCCACATTTCCTTTGAACTTTATCTTTGTTGTTTGCCGTATTCATATATAGCACAACAACAAACATTTTCAACTTTTCTCGCTCAAGTTTATGCAAAGCATTTCAGGTCCAAACCCTCCAGAACCCTCTCCTACCAACTCACCTAAAGTTCGCCCTGGCAGAAAAAAACAACAAGTTAGATCTTTGGCCGGAAGTGCCTGACTACGAGATACTCTAAGCCCAACGACAAGATGCTGTTCTATTATTTTTCTATACACTTGAACACAGGCTGTGCTCCGCTTTCCATAGCCCGACACTGTGGGAAATGCATTCCTGATTAACTTCGGTACAAATTGTCCTATCCTTATGACATTTTTAGGGTTAAAGGTGTACCAATCTCCAAGTTATGGACAAAAAACAGGACGACGATATCAATTTTGAAAGATTTCTTGCAAGCTGTGAAAATATCACGATCTGTGCCATTAGAGGACCTACGCTCGATATCTTAAGTGTCTAGTTTTATAGTCTCCAAGACGGGCGGAGAAACAGATGAGGCCTTCTGCCTGAAACATGCTTTAACACAGAATCGTTATATCCCTTGCAACAATGATCAATGGGTATAAGGCATAAAAAAAGCAATGAGAGCGCCAAAACTTTCTGTTACCTTTAAACAAATTGTCCCTTTTTGTGGGCTATATATGTGTGAGTGTGTGTGCGTGTGTGTGTTGACAACAACAGCAAAAGCAACACTACAAAAACAACTAGAAAAGCACATTACAAAAACCCGGCTAAGCAGGATATGCACACTTTGATCCCGTGTTGGTTTTACTGTGTGTGCGGAATTGTGTTTGCCATATTTCCGTTGATATTTCTACTCAAAACTTGGCCAAGTTTTCTTTGCTTTTCTCTTTTATTTTATTTAGGCATATTTAAGTTTTTCCTGCCTGTTGGCAAAATCTTTTAAGCAGTTGACGTTTATGTGTTGGCTTCATCAGATGCTCTATTAAAAAGACAAGGTATTCCAACTTAAAATAAAAGCCGCTCATATAGTTAATATATTTAAATGTAGCTGGCGCAACAATTAGATGCGCAACCATTTCTTGATATTTTTGAGAGAGAGAGTAGGGCAAAGGGCTGTGCATCTAGTTGGTTTACATAATTATGGCATTGATAGAGCTACTTTATTGATGCCCCGACTTGACTGGTTGAGCATGGAGCTGGCTTTGGCAGATATGGGAAAGAGCCAAAACTTTTGGGGAAACACGCTTTGCCTTTGACTGAAATATGTTGCTTGGCTGGCTTCGTGCGCTTGACCGACTTTAGAGCTGGCTTTTTGGTCAAAAGCAAAAGGCGGGCAGCACACAAAGGGAAAAATCAAGTAGCCGACGTGTGTGCTCAGCTATTATTAAAAATGCAATGCTATTAATATAAAATAACGCGAGTTCAAGAGCAAGGGGAGTGCGAGGGTGAGGAAACGAGAAAGAGAATGAGAGTAAGAGCACAGCACAGTAACTGGACTACCTTTGGATTAAAACTACAATTAAATTCACATAAAACAAAATATCCTGCGGTGCTTTTTATGTGTACGCTTGTAATATAAATCCTTTTGGCTAATGGGAGCAACACACATACACACACACACAAACACACACTCACATATTCACTTTCTCTGTCACAATCACACACACACATGTTTTTTGCTTTGGCAAAAGCTGCAAGTGCCACGAGCTCGACTAAAGCTGCTCACAGCAGGCGGTTCCTTTTGTCCCGAAATGGGTGGTGGGGCAAAACAAAAAATAGAGCTCGACTAGCAAAATGAACTGAAAACGCAGCAAGGACGAGGGGGAGCGGTTCGAGTGCCGGGATGTAGCTTGTGTGTGTGTGTGTGTGTGTGTGTGTAAGCAGAGGTTAAGCAGCGCGCTCGTGTGGAGCTTCTAATGAACAAAATGTGCATGCGAATGAGCAGCCCGTGCAGGGGGGGGGGGGGGGGGTGTCTAGAGGGGGACGGGCAGGGTGCTGGCAGCAGTTACCCAGGAACACCCAGTAAAATATGCATCCTTCGTGTGTGATTAAGCGCAAATCCATTTTTATGTCCCTAGTATTGCGCAACAGCAAATCCTCAATTGTTGGCTGTGGGTGAGTCGCACGAATACCAAAAGAGAAAATGTTTTAAATTAAGTGAAATTCCGCTAAATCTTAAGCCAACTTAATTGTTGGCATTTTCCAACTGACATTCTTCTTAATGCTAATCACCAAAGCAACTCCACAGCGGAACCACATGAAAAATTGCGTGAAAGGGATTATTTGGCTTAAATTCGATCTCTCTCTCTCTCTCTCTCTCCCGCCCTCTCTCTCTCTATCTCTCTCTCTCTCTCTCTCTCTGAGGATTTGCTGCAGTGTTTCGTAAATAGATTTATATTTATAATGAGACCGAACTAAGATCTAACCTGAGGCAACGGCATAAATGTCATTATGTCTTAGCCAAATGGCATCTCAAGAAAAAAATGATATTAAGAACGATAAATAGTAACGAGAAATAGTAGTAATTAATAAGAGTTAGTAGGACATACCTTTTTATGTTTTTATTGTTAAGTTTCGTGTGTTTTTTTTCCATGTTTATCTATGTAAATATCCCAATTGTGCAATTTTGTTCCTCTTTATAAATCATTTTATGTTTCAAGTGTATTTTCGTGTGTTAAAATCTATAAAAAAGTATTGAAATATCAATCAGCTTAAGTTCAAACGTGAGCATAATGGCATATGCCATGCTATGCACCTAAAAATACTTTGCTTAATTGTATTCTGTTATTATTTGTAGCTATATACGATATAAGCCTCACTCTTAAAATGTTAAAAAGTAACATTATTATATTCCTAACTGTCTAAAAATGAAATTAATCAATTATAACAGTTATTAATCAAAATTGTATCATTTATATTTTAAGTGTATAAATGAAATATTCACAATGCCAGAAACTTTAAGCTTGAAAAGTAGTTTATTGTCTCAGTTATGACACCAGGCTGTGCTCCTGTTATCTGGTTTACTGTAATGCATGCAAAATACCTCTTTTAATAATAGGTTTTGCAATCGCAATTTTCATTAAGATACTTATACTGCGCTACACAACACAACAAGAAGCGGCGACAGTCCGACAATTTAATTTAATGTGCATTTAAGTAAATAATTGAAATTTATTGCTCTTTGACTGAAAGGCTTTTGAACTGGCTGGCAAAACAGTAAGTACAGCAGATACACTTTGGGAGCACGGTAAGTACAGTGTGGCAGGGGTCATTGCAATGCAACTCAATTAAGCGATTGTCATGTGGCGAGTGATTTAAAGTCAAATGCAATTGAAGGCAATTCCAGTTCCGAGTATAAGCCCAGCTCAGCAGATCAGCAGCTCACATTAGCGATGTAAGAAAATATCGAAAAACGATGCATCGATTAACCGCAAATATCTGATAGTCCTTGGGTCTTTCGTGCCAGCCGAAGGGCTTATTTCATTTTTGATTGTCAAGAATTCAGAATTTGTGATTGGAATTCATCAGTAGAAAATAATGTTTAAAATTAAAGTATGTTTTCTTTTAGCATTTAGATTTAGTTTTTTTTTATTTAAGTTTTCCTAGAAATATGCTGGAAAATCATTGCATAGATCTCAAATAATCCGATAGATCGAAGCATCGATTTCCTTGGCAGTTTTCTTAACCAATGTAAGAGAATCTATGTTCATTTCGGACTTACATCACTAGCTCACATACATAAGCTTGTTTGCAGTTTTATTCCAAGGCGTAAACCAAGAATTTAGCCTCTATTGTAGTGGACCGCTCTCTGTAGACAACTTCAATCGCATGGGGTCGATTCAAGTTGTGAGCTCTTCACATGGTACGCACAATTACCACGGCAAAGGAAATTTCGACAGCCGCTTTTCCAACTGAGTTTTCTCTGCTTTGAATGCTTTTCTTTTTTTTTTTTTGGCTAATTAAGGTCACGTGACCTGGCTGCAAATATGCCTCCTTGTTTGCGTCTCCTGTGCGGCGATGCATGCGCCTGGAAAATGTGTGCTCTCGCATCAAATGCAGCCCGACTGCTGAGCCGCCCCCAATCCGGCCCCGCCCCACCACAAGCCCATCCAGCCCAACCCAACCCATCGGCTGCGGCACTTGATGGCTTCGGCCACTAAAAGAAACGCAACGCATGGTTCACGCACATTTGCGCAGAGACGACGAGCGAAGCGCCCATTCGGGCAATTATCATACGCCGAAATCAAGAATCGCCCCACCCCACACGCCCCGGCCCGCCCCGTAAAGTAAGACCGCCTGCCATGTTCAAAGCAAAGTTTTTCCATGGGAAAAAACAAACTTAACAGAGAAAATTACGCACACGAATTGCGCTGGACAATAAAAAAGCTAAAGCGCAAAAAAAAGAAAAAACGGCAAATAAATTATGAACAGTAGAAGGTTGTGTGATGGGCGGTTGCGGGGGTGTGGAGGGATCTGTGAGAGGTGGGGGCCCTACTTGCGCGTCTAATTTGTTGGAAAATTAGTTTGTGTGTTTTGTGCGTGTAATTTCCATGCAAGTTTTGGTTTCAGACGAGTTCTGCAGTTGATTTTGATTGAAATACGCAAAAAAAGAAAGGGCAGCCGCTACCGTTTACTGAGAGAAAATGAGCGCAAAGGGGAGTTTAGCAATTTTGGGGAGAGGGTAGTTATGACAATGTCTTCAAAGTGATTACAAGATTTTGGATAGCAAGCACTGTGGAATACTTACACTAAATAAAACCTATTGAACTCTTTTATTTTGAATATTCATTGCATAATGCTGCCATATTAAAGAAGTGGTAAACAGATAGACTTGATAAAAAAATAATTGCATATGAGAGAGAGAGAGAGAGAAAGAGAGAGAGAGAGAGAGAGAGAGCTGAGAGTTTCAAAGGAGTTATCATCCTTGCCCTTCAATTCCCACGAACTTTAGTTAGTGGAAGTTAAATATTTTACCATTTGTAATGGAATTTCTGGTGTAAACTCATTCTGAGTTGTTTTAGTCTTCTCAAGTTTATTTCAGTTTCAAGTTTTTATTGTCCAGACACGTTTCTGCTCGACTTTGATGCTGTCTCGGTGAGCCACGCCCACCTGCTAGTGAGTGCGGTTTAATAAACGTTTTACCAAACTGCCCCTCATCCCTTGGCCAATCAAACGCATCAGCAACAGGCTGGAGCCGGAATTGGAGTTGAAGTCAGAGTCGGAGCCAGAGACATGCTCGTAATCATGATGATCTTCCATGGTAAATTGCATGCACGCCTTTTTAACCCAAATATGATGTGCCCGTTGCCCCTCTTCTCCTGTATCTCGAGCCGTTGCCTCGTTGCGTCGATTGTCAGGGGCCGATAAGCAGGCACCGCGTGCTTTTATTATGGAGCAAACGAGTGGAGCGCCTCGCCGCATGGATTAATGAGTCGCGATCTTGCGGCGCGGCTGGAAAAACGTTTACGTGACTGAATTTTCAATTATTTTTTATTGCACTCGGTGCTGCTAGGCTGCGGCTGCGGCTGCGGCTGCAAAGTTGCAAAGTTGCAGGCCGCCTTTAATTGCAGGAAGTTGCATTTTGAATGTGCAATTTATTAAGAAATTATTTATTGTTCAATGAAATTGATTTTGAAAGTCGCGTGACGAGAAGTTTGGCATTGTGTGTGGCGGGCACACAAACACATGCTGCCAGGCTGCTGGTTCCACATAATTAGGCAGCATAGCTGCAACGATCTCGCTGCGATCTGTGATCGTGCCACATTTCAGGCCTTTCCACATGACTTCTAACACCTTGTCGCTGCACACGATCTGCAAAAGCCGCTTTCCCGATTTCCTGCCACACCCACTTGCGCCTGCTATTCGCTGGCAATTAATTTGATTTGATGGCTGGCCCTGGCCCAGGCCCGCGCTGACTTCAGGCCCAGTTGCTGGGCTGCTGCCATTGCTGCTGCTGCTGCTGCTGCTGCTGCTGCTGCTGCGGTTCTCTAGCTCATTGCCTGCTTTCAAAGTGCATCCAGTTGCGAGTTGGCATCGCTGCTGTGTTGAATAATTGACTGCTTTGATCTTATGGCCCGGGTGACGCCTGGAGCAAGCAGAGTTCCCTAAAAATAGGCAGTCCCCGTCGAGGCACTTTGAAGTGCACATAACTACATATACACATACTCTTAGGTATGTTTAATTAAAAACGTGCGCTTATGAAAATAAACAGCCGTCAAAGTGGCAGAAAACTTCCCTGTCAAGAAGTTTGCATGCCATTTGACAATTGTGGAAAAAAAAAAACAATGACTTTCAAGCCGGGCGACACAGTTTGGAGACCAAGTTAAGTGAATAACTTTACTGGCCTTTCATTTCCCTCTCAGCTGGTAGATCTGGGTCAGCACCTTTAAGAGTTCGCCTTCAGCTGCAGCCTTCGGGGCAGCGCACGCTATCTTGGCTTATGCGGCTCATTAATCAAATTAAATTGCATGAGAATTACGATGAGAATTTGTATCGTTCACTGCGCCCACAAGTAGGCAGCGTTGCGTGGCGATGCCACGCCTCGATTGCTGACCACCCCAAAGGGGGCGCGGCGATAAAGGGGTGGTGCTTGTGCAGCCAGCCGCAAAGATTGCGCGACAGAACACTCAGCATTTGGTGTCCAGTCCCACCATATGAAGGCATAGGCGCCTATATCCATCCCACTGTTTTTATACTGAATAACTTCGACAAGATCATATCTAGATGCGTTTATCTATAGCAATATAGGCTATAGATAATTGCAATGAGATTTGATCAATAGCTGAAAAGCGGGCCGCCCCACGACTTAAACATTCTATTAAAGAAACAACAAACTCAACAGGAAAGACGTTGTTCGACAAGCCGAACAACTAAATACCCTCACAGACGTATTGATTCGCAGGTTCGTTGAATATGTCTTGAAAACAAATTAAAAAAAAAAAACAGTTTAATTTTCGACTGATAATTTTTGTGGAAGCTATATGATACAATTTCCCGATCTGGTTAGCCTGCAGCAACAAAACAACTGTGAGATAAGTTTGCATAGAAACAGTTAGATGGACATGCATATGTCAATTCGATTTCTGATACTGGTCTTGAATATATACTGCAAACCTTTTGAGGAGCGCTGCGCAGTATCACCAACCATAGAACAGTTGTCCAGTCCATATGTTCTATGGTTAGTGGCAGTATCCAGCATCAGCCAGCACAAACACACATGTGCATCTATTTTTGTATATGTAAGTGAGAATGTACTTAACCGCAGGATTAAATGTTTACTTACATTGATTTAAACTTTCAGATAAACACATAAAATATAAATGGTCACAATACAATAATAACAATTGCATCAGAAAATAAAAATCAAAATCACCGTTTTATACTGTCAACAGCTGTTGGAATGTGGTGGATGTTCGACCGCAGGGTACCGATGATCGATGACTATCGATACGTAGAAGAAGTGTTTATATTGTCTTTGATGAAATATAATATTATAAATAATTTTTATTAAAATCTAATAATTATACTGTTAATGAATTTAATAAATATTTAACCCTTCTTGAAATATACTTCTAAAATGAGTTTAATAAAAAAAATAATTCAATTGGCAATTACAATCGAATTGTTCAGGTTTTGATGTTTTGAAACAAAAATTGATTTCGGAAACGGAACTACCGAACATTTTATATACTGGAAGGGAAGGGAGCTCAATGATCCATGCAGACGCTGCTGCTGCTGCTGTTGCTGAATGCAATGTATCTAGCACGTGGCAGTGGCAGCAGTCGTGTGGAAACGGCGTTAAATGACAAATTACAAGTATTTACATGCAAAACACAACAAGATGTTGCTCCATAGCGAAATAATCGATGAAGTGAGCGCGTGCCTGGCAAGCGTTGCGGAGCATCAAAAAACACGGCAACCACAGGTTGACAGAGTGCCGCCAAAAAAAGACGAGCCGACGAATAGTTGGTGATGTGGGGAAAGAGGGCAACAGGCAGGATGCGGGTCGTGTAATTGAGCGTAAGAAGCCAAACGGCGAAGACGCTGGCGCCACCTGTCGTTGAGTGTGCGCGCTCAAATTGATTGCATTAATTGTATAAAATTGTTGCAGTTGTTGTTGTTGCTGTGTGCAATTTAATGGCTCCAGTGAAAACTGCAAACGATTGCCAAGCTTCATCGGTTGCGCAAGTTCATTAAATGTCTCAAGTGGAGGCGTGGCAGCCACTCAAATCAAATGCAATTAGCAATTGACACTTGGGCGGCAGTTTGATGCAGTTTGGAAACAAGAAAGTTGACTTTGGATTTGTTACCAATAATAATCTTGGGATCTTAGCAACAACTAATTATTTCTCTCCTCCGCATCTGCTTTCATATTTGGCAAATTATACAGAAGTGCGATTTAATATTGAGAATAGTGAAGCTCTGATTGGCAATTGCTCAGTTGGATATATGTACAAATGTACATACATATGTATGTATCTTAAAAATAAAAAAAAAAAAAACAGGCAAAAACAAATTTATTGATCGCTTCAGTTCGATGTTGATACGATTTTGATCATATGTATGTATGTGTGAAGCATTTTTGAACTTCTTAACGCCAAGTTTGGTTAGGATATAATGAAAAACAAAAAACTTTCTCAAATTTTTGAGCGATCGGCTGACTTCCGACTTCTTGAAATTTTTTACTTAAAGAAATTAAACTAGCCAATTATCGTATAAATGCCAGTTGATGATACGTTGAGCAATCGATAGAAGCAGCGTGATCTGAATAATCGTTAATATGAATATGTAATCGATATTCCTTCAATTTCCATGTGCAAATCTGCACTTCGAAAACCATTTTGCAAGCAGTGTGTAGTTCTTTCCTTTGCACATTTCACAGTTCACATTAACAGCGAAACGTCGTAAAGTGAAGTTATCAATATGTCTTATAAGGAAGAATGCAGTTATACAAAGTTTGATTGCTTCAAAGCTTGTCACACATGGACCATCGAAAAGTTTTCTTTGTTTAATGGATATGAAACATCTTATTCCCTTTTTTCAAATTACTTTGATGCCTATAATGAGTGTAGCCCGAGTATTAAACGTTTTAGATTAGAACTTTATAAAAAAAACACGGATTTTTGTGTACGCGTAAAAAGAAACAATGATATCTTTAACTGTTTCAAGGCTTACATCAGTATTTCTATACTGAATACTACAATTAAAAAATGTATTCCGAATTCATTCTCTAAGGATACAACAATTTTGTTAGTTTCGGCTAATGAACTATTTGATAAAACGAAGGTTTTATTGCCCGAGGACAAACTTATAATTCGCTGTGAGATGTTTCTGTTTTTCGAAAATTACACGATTTTGTCCATCAAAATTCCCGAGTGCGAATTGGCCACAAATTTTGCTGATGTACTTAATTCTGAGGAATTCACAGATGCAACAATTGTGACTAAGGACAACCATGAGATACCAGTCCACAAGGTTATACTTTCAGGTAAGAAACAATGATATACCGAAATATTACACGCTATCAACAAAATTTGATGTTCACAGCCCGCAGCAAAGTGTTTGCGGCCATGTTTAAGAATCCAATGGAGGAAAGTCGTAACAATCGTGTTATCATTAGCGATTTCAA
Organism: Drosophila novamexicana; assembly: GCF_003285875.2. Taxonomy (NCBI): domain Eukaryota; kingdom Metazoa; phylum Arthropoda; class Insecta; order Diptera; family Drosophilidae; genus Drosophila; species Drosophila novamexicana. Next base: position 8,680,368 of record NW_020824787.1, read on the forward strand.
CCATGAGGTTGTCAAAGAATTGCTGAATTTCATCTACACGGGTAAAGCACCTCAATTGAAAGACGTGGTTGAAGATTTGCTGGTTGCTTCTGACAAATACGACCTCGGCAGACTGAAGGCAATGTGTTTAAAATACCTAAGTGACAACCTTTCCATTGAAACTGCGGCCTTGACGTTCGTCTTAGCCTCTCTTTATAATGAGGACGAACTGAAATTAAAGTCAATCAATTTTATTAAAACACATGAAAATAAGGTAATGAACTCATCGGACTGGAGGAGTGTCCTCACCACACATAAAAATGCTCTATTGGAGGCATTTGTTGATTCCAAACTAATCAAAATGATATTTAACACTAATATTAATTGAAGACACGAACTGCAAAAATTATGAATTAAAGTATAGTAACAAAGCACATCTTGTAGAAAAGGTGCTTCGCTATACCATTATAATTTTAATTACTTTTTTTAATCCTTGGAGTTAAGACAATAAGAAACAACTGAATATTTTAAACAATTAATGAATTAAAGTAAACAAACAAATTCTGAAGAAAAGTTTCTTCGCTGTACCATTATATTTTAATTGCTCTGACTAATCCTTGAATTTTGAATCATAATAAATTCTTATTACACAAAATTTAAATATGAATATAATTTAAATATATATATATACATTATATTCGGTTCATAGAGTAAATACGGGTATTTTTGGTTTAGTTTGTGCAGTCTCCGTCTTGCTGTCCATCAATCTGTCTTCTTTTTATACATACACACATATGTGTTTCGCGCAGATGGAGATATCTCCGACCACATAAAGTGAATATATCTAACATTATCATTTACCGAGGCGATATAGCCATGTTCGTCAGTTTGTTTCAATGCACACTTAACTAAGTTTTAAAGCTATCGTTATGAGCAATTTGCATAAGTCCGTCTTTATATCGTTCTGTCTGTAACCCACTCTAGTAAGCCCAATTCAAGCCAAGTAAACTTTGAGATTAACACAAAAAATGGTACAATAATTTGCATTGCATCAGAAAATAAAAGTAAAAATCCCCGTTTTATGCTGTAAACAGCTGACGGAATATGGTGGATGGTCGACTGCAGGGTATCGATAATCGCAGTAAATGCGATCACATGTTTTCACCTAGAGATCATAGAAAATGTTGAATATAAACATGGCATTTAAATTTATAATACACACTATTTCAACAATGTTTTTTATTGTGAGTTTTTCGTATAATCACAAATGTAGACAGCCAATAAAACATTCAGTTGTGCACGTGAGCGAGAAATATTCTTGTTTTTCAAGCTCCATAGTTTTCCTCACTATCAACGAGGGTAATTAGTCTTCGGCGTGCTGAAGAGAGCTATTCTTGGTTGTTTGTTCGTTGATTTTGAGGCTGGATATTTGCAATTTTAAATATTGTATACATTCGGGTATCGATAAATATACCATACTCTTACTTACTAGATGGCCTGTCCTATCCAAGTGCTGGCATTCAGTTGTGGGACTCTCAATGTCCGGGAAACTATGTACATTGTTGTGGCGGAATCTACACACACGCCAACTTTTAAATCATTTCGACGCCACGCAATGCACGCCTTATGGAATGGACCCGCCTCTCCCCCAAAGCGTTGGCATCTCAAGATCGCATGGCATGGAGTGTGAACAGCGGGTGCCGCTCTTTTTTTTTTCTTCATTTTTTTCTGTGCTGTCAAAACATGCCAGCCGATGTGGGAGCTTGGTGGCGGGGGCCACATGCTGGCAAGTGCCTGGGCTCATAAATTGCCGCTATCTGCGGACTGTATCTGAATCTGTATCTGTATCTGAAGCTTTGTATCTGTTATGGCTCGAGCCTTGCAAAATATGCTGCTAATTGAATTGAATTGAACTTGGGCACAGTTCGATGAGCTGCGATTTTCCGTGTGATTTATGCGGGTGCGGGCGGGCCAAATGAAGTGCTAGCCAGTGCCAAGCCCTGTATGTCATTGCTAGTTTTAGCGACTGGTAGACAATAAAGCCAAACAACAGGCACACAGGCCACATTTGGCTTTGGCAAGTGCGATTCCCCCGAGAGAGGAGAACTCGGGAACGTTCTCAACCAATTAAACCAGTTTCCTGTCACAGTTGCTCGTTTCGCAGAATCTTTGGTTTATTTTTGCTGGCGTCGTTCATTTGATTGCACGCTGATGAAATAACAAGGCCGAGACCCGACCCCTCCACACTCTTCCCAGCTGCTCAACCAGCGACGCCCTCATAATCAAACATTGCCCCAGCCGGAGCGTCTGCGCAGACGCAGCAGAAAGAGCGAAGAAAAAAAAAATAAATTAAAAATTAAAAAAAAAGAGGCCGAAGATCAGCACTTAACGTACGAAAAGCGAAAATAATTTAGCGCAAAACGTGCGAATATTTACTTTGAACAAAAGGACAAATACGAAGCCAACTTCCAACTCAACTCAAATGGAGCTGGCCCCAAAATGCTTCTCAGTCTGAGTCGGAGGCTCCGTCTCGACTGATGCACTGTGAGAAACAGCCGCCGCTTGTGCATATACCCCTCCCGGGCATAATTGGGGGCGGACAGCTGGACAAGCAGACTTCGAGCTGATGTGAATCTGTTGGGCTCTAAAACGAGCTGCTGGTATTATTCGGAGCCCACGAGCTGTGGGGCAATTGGATATAGCTGGTACTGCTGCACGTACATATTTCAATTTGTAGGTTTTAAATTGCATTTTTTGCGAAGTTCGACTAATTATTTGTATCTACACTATTTACAATTCAAACATCAATACAATGAAACGATTGTTAAAAACTTTAATTCAAGTAGTTTTCATTTTCATGTTGATCGACTAGATGAGTTAGGATTATATCTATTGCCAATGAATTTCTGAAAATATCTTGCTAGATCTGGACGAGCGTCATGCGGCAATATTAGCTGCAATGAACTTTTATCATATTCCATCTGCCCAACCATCTAATCCCTGGCGGTCTTCTCAGCAGTTTCTATTTGACACTTGACAGGGGATTCGGACAACAGGGAGCGGGTAGTCCAGTGTGCAACGCGGTCGTGACTACATCTATATATATATATATATGGACGTGCAGTGTGCAGTGCAGTTGACAGCTCGAGTCCAAAATGGTGGAAAGTTGTTGCGACTCTTTATTTGCAACAAAAGACAAAACGTCGGCGGCGACAACAAAAATTACTACCGAAACGAGTTTGTTTCGAGCTGCTCCTTTGTTTGTTATATGTATTTTTTCTTTTCTCGCTGTGGTACTTGCGACGAAATTGAAAATGCATTTTTAATGATTTGTTGCTGTGCGCTGCATGTGAAAATATCACGGGCAGTGCATCAATGGATGAGCTATGTGGGTTGCAGCTTCAAAGATGCGGTGACTGACCCTTAACGAAAACAGTCTGAAAAAATATACCACGATTCGGCTTGATCCTCAGGCGCTGCTCTGACTCATCTGGTAAGAGGAGAGAAGAGTTTCCGAGAAACATTTTGCGCGGTTTCCAAAATCAACAACAATAAAAGGTATTCGCAATTTATGGCAATGCCAATGTGGAGCACTTAAAGACAAAAGATACGCAATGCGGTATTATCAGGAACTTATTCGCAGCGTGTCGAACCGAAATAAATGAAGGAAATTATGTTGAACAGATCGCCGATTTTTGAATACCCTCACAAATACAAATGGAAATCTAATCTTAATCAGTTTATAAATTAAAAGGTTGTTTTTAGTTAATATGGATCTATATCGACTTAATGTGGTCTACTCAATTAACTTATTAGGTTCACAGTCCATAGTAGTATTGTAGAAGAAGGGGTTTTAAGCGTAAATTAAGTTTCCAATCAAAGGTTGTCAGATATGTTTTGCAGAGAACTTTGATGACATTTCCAAATTCTAAGCCGAGAGGATTATTAAAAATGTCACATATCAATAAAAATATGTTGCAAGTTATCTCAAAACTGATGTTAATTAAAAATGTCGGCTAAAGCAGGCAAGCGGGAGGGAGGGAGAGAGAGTTATGGCTAGCGCTCAGGGCACACTTGATTAATTGTCCTTAGAGTGTCATGCGTTGGGAACACACAAACGACAATACTTGACTTTCGGTTGGATGCTATTGCTGAATATTGAAAATGGAATTTAATATGCCAAAATATTGCCGGACACTTGAGGCTGTCATTGGCAGGAGCGCACGTATGGATATAGAAACGAATACATATATAGATACAGAATGCTGTAAAATTGATGATAATGAAGTGCTGCAGCTGCAGATACATTTGACAGGGCGAAAGCTTGAAAGCAAATAAGCAAATGCCAGAGACAAAAGATGTCATTCGAATATCTAATGGCTGTGCTGTGTGTGCTTGAGCAATTTGTGAAGCATCTTTAAATGTGACAACATGTTGTTTGCAACTAGTAGATACAAAAGTATCTACAGCTGTCATATCAAGTGACAGCTGCCCACAGCTCTACGATAGCGTATTATATCCACTTTGGATTGCCGGTTCAGCAGAAGCATCAACAGCAGCAGCAGCAGCTCCTCCAGACTGCGGTTTTGTGTGTTTTACTGCGGTCAATGGTATTTGCTTAAGAGGATTTGAAAAATTTCAAATTAAGTGGATTGCTTTGAGCTGCCTTTCATAGCCGCCTGGCCTGCGGTTGCCTGCATAATTGTCCTCGTTAGTCAGGCGGCATGTTGAGGCGCCACCAAAACCCCTTTGACGTGGCAATTTGAATGACGGCCTGCAAGTCATCAGCTGGATAGATACTGAACTTTTAATGCTCACTTACCTTTCAAATGGACGTGCTAATTGAAAGATGCGCACATTGTCTGTCAGGCTGTTAACTGCCAATTGGCTGCTTGAGCCTCGCCCTTCTCCTTGGCCAAAGTCAATTTGTCGCTGTACTTATTCACATGCATAAATTCCAAGCCAGCTCAGCAAACGAGCTGACAGCAGTACACGAAGTTCACGTTGCACATTAGAACTTTGAATGCCAACTCGCAAATGAACTATAAATAATTAATTTGAATTACTGGGATAAGAAAAATACAACACCATTTAGGACTTATATCGAGAATAAACGAGAGTGGCTTATTGTTGTTATGTTGCTATGCTTAAAGAAGAGGCTCTTATAAGAATTGTGGACTCATCGTTTAAAATGATCTTTTCATTGCGTATTTAAATTATTTTCTGAAATGTTATCGAATTCGATACGACTCTTGAAAGAATCAAAGATACGATTTCCAACAACGGTTGTTATAATCAATGCTTGAAACTTTGATAGAATTGAATTCGTGAGAATCGCATAGTAGGGACACATTTTAACATAAATACTTTTTTTCACTTGCAGCATAGAAGAATATAAATAGATCACCTTATTTATATATACAAAACTTATTTCAAATGCAGAAACAGCCCTCGCATGCACATGCAGAGCAATTCGCAGTTTTGGCTGTCAGAAAAACGAAATAAAAAGAAAAAAACTATCGAAACGTAAATGCTCGACAGCAACAAATCGCCCGAAACAAAAGAAAAACAAAAGTACTATATAACATGTCTGCAGCAGAAGCGTTCGCAAAGATACTCGAGCGTACAAAGTTGTAGATACTCGTACTCGTATTCGTATTCACATTTACATTCACATTCGTATTTGTATTTGTATTCGCATGCTGTTCTATGGCCGGTAGCAGCAGCCGCTCGCTACAAGTTCATTAAATAAATAATTCATACGCAACGTGTGCCAACAAAATGGCGACTGGCGGCCGTCGCTTTGTTTCACTTTTTTCACACACACACAGACACAGTCACACAAACCCATGGTGGAACATTTTCATTGGCAGTTTGTTTTATTTGGCGATGTCTGCACCGTTGTGCGGAATGAAAACGCATTCGGTTTAAATATTTATGGCCAAATGTCTGTGTTTGTGTGTGCGGGCCTCGTACCAAATGGCCAAAGCCTCCCTGTATCACCAAAATGGGTCGTTTGGCGGTACCGAGGCCGGTTTCATTCTCAACTTGACATTTGCGAAGTGTGCGCCGCTTTCACTCAACGGGCTGTCAAGTGGCAGCATCATTAGGCCACCCCTGCCAGTACTTTATCTCTCTACCTCTCTCTGCACTTCTCATTTACAATGCTAAATGCCAAAGTCCGCAAAGTGAGAGCTGAGAGGCCGCAACAAAGTATGCAACACTTTTCACCAGGCAACAATTTCGCAAATCAAAACTAATTTAATTCGTAATACTGAATGACATCTGGATGCCCATTCGGACACCGGCTCTGGACTCTGGGTGATGACTACATCACAGATTACAGCTAACCAAGCTTGCTGGCTGCCCACCTCTCAGTTGGCAAATGGCAAGCATTTGACTGACATCTCTGATGCTGCTGCATGCGGCTACAGAATTTAAGCTGTTAAATGGAATTTTTTATATCCTTCTGCTCACAGTCGTAGTAGTAGAGTATTCCTGGGCCGGGTTAACCAATAAAAATGCATAGTGAAGTATGCAAATGTCAAATGTAAATGCCAGTAACCGACGATTGTATGAATACTTCTACATGTCAATGCATTCCAAGAGTTGGACCTGCATTTTTGACAGTTGCAACTTGTTGTCGGCCCCTGCTCCCAACCTCTCAACCCTTTGCTTCCATCAGTTGAGAGTACTATGTGGCATGCAAAAGTTGCTCGACATTTTTTTTATTGTACATTGCGGTTGGCTGAGCTGCATGAGATTGCATTTTGAAAAGTCGGATACATGCGAGCAGAACGCAAGAGTCTAATATTTGACTAATTTGAATTGGGGCGAATTGTTTCTGCCTCACTGGTCCCATGCAAAATGACAAAAACAGCTTACCCAAAGGGTCTGCACCATCCCTGTACAGTACGCCTTACTATTCGATTCTCAGCTGGAAGTTTCTTGAATGCAATTGTAGCCAGGTTGGCAGAATAAATATTAAAAAAAGTTCATGATTCGAAAGGTGAATACACATTAAGTGAACTAATGTTTGCTTAAATTGATAGGGAACTGTTTAGGAATATATAAAAACAATGTAATAAGGAATATACATAAATTGTGTATTGAGACTGGGAATGTAAAGTAAACTTAAATGGGTTCAGTTATGAAAAAATTAGTCAGAAGTTAGTAAGTTGAGTGTAGGCTAATCGTATAGTAGGATAAAGTATAAATCCAATATAAACACTTCCTATCCTGAGTAAAAATTCCAATATAACTTGTATGTAAACATCGTTTACACGCATCTTTACCATTGGAACGGATTCTATTTATAAGCATTTAGTTCATTTTATGACTTCGTATATTACATTATAAGCATTCGATAGCCGGCAAGTTCTCGCGCTGTTCCCGAAGAAACTGACTTCGGTCGAAGCTGGTCTCATTATTGCTGTTTTCCCACGCAGTTCCATCACTTTGACAGCTGGCCAAAGAGTGGAGCAGCAGCAAAATGTCAACGAACTGGCAATTTTTTATAATTTGCAAGCGGAAAACGTTCAAAATGAAAATATTTTTGAACAAGCGCAAACAAATTCATTAAAACGCAACAGCAACAACAACAGAGGCTAAAGAGGCTGCATATGAAGAATAACGATCCCAAACACAACAATTGACATTGACAAAGAGGCGTCGACGATGACAACGACTGAGCAGCTGGCAGTGCGGGACGGGGCGGTGGGGGCAAGCGGTGGCAACCGTCTGGGGGCTCTTCCAGACAGGCGGCGATGCTTTCTAATAAATCGGGGCGCACTTTTTGCCTAGCACTGAGAATTTAATTAAAACTAAGCTCTTCATTTGCCTTCGTGCTGCTTAAATGGGTCAGTCAAGTGGGCGTGGCAACAGCTGCTGACGACGCCCGCAAAACTTTTGCTTTCGGCCTTCGCCCATAATTGTGGGAATTTGTAATGAGACTGCGTGTCCCAGAGCGGCACAGAGGCTGGATCGGAAGGCGGGGCAGTGGGGTTGCGGCGCGACGGATCCATATGCTAATGATTATTGTCATCATCTTTGAGCATTTACTTATTCATATTTTTAATATGCTTGTCGCTGCCGAAAATTAACGTCAAATAATATGTTTTCATTATGTTTAAAGTCGCCTTTTCTGCCACCGTTGTCAAATTAATTTCACTCCATTTTCTTATTAATGCGCACAAAATTATGCTTCGCTCTTTGCCCAGCCATCATTTTTTTTTAGCCCAATTTCTTGCTGTTTTTGTTGTGGCTGCTGCGGCGCTCTTGCCTTGCCTGATGGAATGATTAAATGGCCAACAGAAATTGCGGACAAATTATGCATGCTACGAAAATACTTAAAAGTCTTGCAATTAGCAAAAAGTTACTTCGATTTTTGAGGCAATTTACGGAAGATGCTTATAAAAGGTCACAGTCTGATAGGTGGCAAATTTTTGTGTGCAAGCTTGGCGCTTTAGATTATCAATTATCAATAAAAGTCTGAAGTTGAGATCAACGTAGAGTTCAAATTTTCATTTTAGCGTGGTGGAAAGGTGGACAGTTCATATCCAGGAAAAAAATTTAAAAAAAAATAGAACGAAAGTTCAATCCGGCACGTAACCCAGCTGGAATTACCCCTTTCTGTTTTTTGTGGATAGGCAAGTGCATCCAATTTCTGTATATTTCCGGACTACAAGGTTTTATAAAAACAAGTTGCAGGACTAAACTGGACTAAGCAAAAACTGAAACATCAAGGGGTGCTGGGGTGGCGATTCAACTGGCGTACCGACACGCCCACAGTCTAGTGGACACTGATGTCAGCAACAATTTTAACCTCTATACACCCCCCACCCACACACTCACACACACAAATGCACCACATATGGGAATAGAGAGCAGCACCGCACGGGATTATTGCTATCTCGCTCTGTCGCGCTTTGCACTCTGCTCGTGTCGAATAAATTTATTTAAATAAATAATTTTTCCATTAACCGCAAACATGGATTTTGGCGCAATTGCATAAATGGAATGTAATAAATGAAGTGCAGCGCACCGCTGCAGAGGGGCAAAGCATTATTATTGTGGTTGTTGTTGTTGTTGTTTTTTATGTTTTCCATTGTTGTTTTCCATATTGTTGTTGCTGCGGTTGCTGGCGTGTTGACGCGGTCGCATCGGCTTCGTCTATGCGTCGGATTTTCATTACAGTTTTTGGTTTCCACACTCTGTACACACGGCACGCAAAAATGGGGTATGCAAATCGTATACAAGCGATGTAACTAGGCTCAATTATAGGAGCCAATCATCTGGCTAAGCCTCAGACAATTTTATTTTCCCACAAATGGGATTAATATCAGCTATCATATCATATGTATATATATGAGATTCGCTCGATTAAAGCTTATTTTTCAGCTATTATTTGATCTCTTGAACTGTGTACACGAGATATCATTAAGTCGAGCACTGCCGCTGAGTGCAATTGCCTGCTTTGGTTATTTTTTTTTCCTTTTTGTGTGTTGTTTGAGACTGAAAATTAGTTTGTAATTTGTTTAGTTTACACAGAGAAAATGGCCGCACAATGCATTTACATATTACATATTATGTTTTGCGGTCGCATTGTTGTTTCGTGTTGCTCGCATTCTCTGGTTAACTCGATTCCCTTCCGTGTTCGCTCCTTTGTGCCATAAACTCCAAAGCTGACTGGCTGTTAAAATTTAATGCCGACTTTTAGGCGTTCGCAATGTATGGGCATGCGGCCGCCTCTACTGTGGCTCTCAGTGAGTCGAGTTAGTTAATTAATTAACTGGTGATTGGGTGGGCAAAGAGGGGGGGTGTGTGTGTGTGTGTGGCGAACAGCTCTGAAGCCTTGTCATGTGTATTATTGTTGGCGAGTGGGGAGGGGGGAATACTCAGTATATGGAAAATATTTATTTGTTTTTGGCTATAAAACTAATGAGCAAAATAAAAGTTGTGCAGCTGCCTAAGGGTTAATTACAGATGTCATATCATAACAGCAATAATACTTATTAATAATAATAATAATAGTATTTATTTAGTTCATGGAATATTGTTGTGTTCCGCTGGCTACTGAGCTGGGATTGTCCTTAAATATCCCTTTTAACATGCGTCTCCTTTGTATGATTTATCAAAAATGTTCTATATATGTTGCTGGTATTTAAATTCATTCATTTATTCATACAAAGATATGCCAAGTTGAAAATGCTTTTGTGTTGATTTTGTTGTTTTCAAAACTCACTCAAAGTTATTCGCTGATAATCCAAACAACTTTGGCTGGCGACTTCCTAGTTCTTGTAGGCCCCCAAGAAGCACAAACCATTTGACAATTCACAGAAACTGACCTCACGCGGCATGTGGCAGCAGCAGCAGCAACAACAATTGAAAACTCTATGCAACGCACATCTCATAAACAAAGTGACTTCAATTGAAAAATTATACAAAAATAACAGCAAATGAAAACAATTTGTTCGACTATTGCCTTTGTTGTTGTTGTTGGTGTTGTTGTTGTTGTTGTTGTTTATCGTTTAATATAAACAAAACAAAATACATATTTAGCTAAAAGGCAACTCTCGAGTCGCGTCCGCCTTTTCGTTTGGCCACTTGAAGCCATCGATCGCCACGTCGTCTTCGATTTGACTCGACGCGGCTCGACTTGCCATTTCGACATCCTGCGTAGCATTTTTATTCAGCTCTCAGTTATTATCGAAACGTGCAGTGACAATTTGTGTATTAAATTTATGGCCCATTGTGCAATAGATGTCATGCCAGCGCTTCAAAATGGTAGTAGCAAAAAAAGAATATTTATTTATATAGACGAGGTATGTGGTATGTTATTGTTTTCAATAATTTTATGGCACTTTTACAACGTCACGTCTTCGAACAGCTTTCGAGCGTTTCGAGCGTATTCTTTTTTATGAATTTCTAATTAGGCATTTGCAACGCACATTTCTGACACCTATCGAAGGGTTAAGAGCACAACTCGCCCAGTCGTAAATGTTGTGAGCCGTTTTACGAGATTTTTATTTAATTGCAAAAATACGCATTAATGTAATCGAGGGGGGCGTCACCCCATCGGGCAGCCCACAAGCTGCTTCCTTGGGTTTTACGACAGCTGGCAGCCATTTGGAGCGACGATGTTGCACCGAGGTGCCGGCCAAGTCGTTACACTACAAGTTTTACTGTAATAATATTTAAATTCTCGAAGCTGTTGCTTTTAAGGGAACATAAGTGCTTGGCACACGCCGTCGCACAGAGCCGAACGAACGGAAGTCATGATATATAAGTTAAAATACCAGACGAAGGTCTAACAGTGAGACAACATGTGTTCTCCAACCAAATGCGGCTCAGGGCCTGATGATTAATGCCGAGGAAATGCAGCATGGGAAATGGAAGCTACGCTTTGTTGCAATTTGGATGATTTTCCAGGTCATTTTCGGCACGCAACTTACGCATTTACAATTAAAGTTGCTACGATAATATTTTGTTAAAGACCTTTTTTTATCTAAGTTTGCACAGCAACAATGCGATTACAACTGTTTTAATTAAATTGTTATTAGCATAACAAAAGTCTCTTCAGCTGCGGCTCTTCCACCTATTTGAGCCCTTTGGCCAGGCACAAATCGCTGCTGCGGCTGCTGTTCATCATGCTGCTCATGCATCTGAAGTTTTGACAGTCGACTGTGATTATTCAGGCCCCTGCCCTGCCACGCCCCGCACGCCAACTGGTAAATTTAGCAGTGCGTTTGCGTTTTACATTGACGTTAACATTTTGCTGCCTTGCATACTAAACAAAGCCGCCAGTTGATCCCAACAGCCCAAATGTTATGGCTTCTGTTGTTGTTGCTGCTGCTGCACAAACCGCAAAATGGACAAAATGTGTTCAATTTCAGGCCTGTGATTTTTCAATAGAGACAGCACCAGCTGCATCCAACCCAATGCCACACCAGCAACAACAACAACAACAGCAACAACAACAGCAACAGAAAGGTGGCTGCTTTGGCGAATTAACATTGATGGCGTGCCTATGAACGGATCTGGGCAGGTGACGGCTGAAGGGGCACTGGAGGGGCTCTTGCTGCTGCTCCATTTTGTTTGCCGGGCAGCAGCATTCGCAGTGCACTGGAACTGAGCGTTCATTAGCACGCACGTCGGCGCCATTTTGCAAACGCATTTCCGCTGCAGCTACGTGCAGTCGTGCGGCGGTTCCGTTCGTCCGTTTCCCGTTAGTCAGTTTAACCGTTAGCGAGCCGTTAAGGCCAGGTAAATGTTGTAGCTACTCTGATTCCTGTTTTACTATTTTTTTCTTTTACTATTTGGTGTGCGTCCGTGTGTGTGTGTGTGTGTGTGTGTGTGTGTGTGTGTGTGTGTGTGCGCGTTGTGCCGTCATCAAAAGGCATTTTTAATTGGCGTGTTGCAGCTTAACGCTCCAGAGAGCCAACGGTAGACAGCAGCTTCGGTGGGGCGGAGGCGGGTGGAAGGGTGGTAGGGTGAAAAGGTCAGGCAGGCAGACATGCAACAGTTCTCGAGTCGATAATTGGTAACGCGTCACGTGTAATGCCCCCAAAAGCCAAAAATGGAATTTCTAATTAAGTTTTGCTGGGATTTAATATCGACAAGCGAGCTGAGCTACAAAACATCAGTTTCAGTTACAGGCCACACACACACGGCCAGTAACTGAAACTCACAGTTTATCTGTGTCCATGTGTGTGTGTGTGTGTGTGTATTTACACACATATATCTGTGTCTATGGCTGTGTCTGTGTCTGTGTCTGTGTCTGCCTCCCAGCGAGTGTGTACGAAATTTTGGTCAATTAACACATCAACGAGCTTAGTTTGTACGTAGCCAAAAGCCAGAGCAGCCCCAAAAAGCTTCAGTTGCAACGAGTACAAAAACAACAAAAATACCAAAAAAAAGAAAGGGGGTGGGGAGGAGAAAAGAATGAACTAAATTTTGACTTACTTGCTGAAACATTTTGCAGTTGCTGCTGTTTGATGCGCTTGAGGGATTAGCAGCAGAAGCAAACGCCAGAATATCAGCAATATAACAGGACTTAGTTTTGGCTCTCTCCCACTCTCTGCCCACTCTTTCGCTCTCTATTGATGAGCTGAAACAGCATTAGGAATCACTGCAGCAGCTCGAGCACTGCTTTACATGCACATCCGGTGAGCTTTTTATGGTCTGTCTGGTCTGTCTGATTGGACAGACTTTACACTCTCCTATTAAGCAGCTGTCAATGGGTTTGTTGGCTGGAGTCTTCGATTAGTTGTGTTTCAGTACTGCAATTAAATGATTTGGAGAGCGTTAATCGTGTGCATAAAACGTTTAAATACAGCACACTGTAATATGTGTCGTAAAAGTGCATTAAATGAGCAGCAGATTTTTTCTTCCTTAAATAAATTTGGTTCTCTTTCGCTCTCCGTCTCTCTCTCAAGTATAATTGCGCGTCATGAAAAGTATAACAAAAAAACTCAATGGCGTTTTTACCTCTTGCCAAATATAGCTGCACGAGTATTACATTGATTTATGGCAGTTTAATAAACACTCGCGACACGAACTAAGCACGTTTAATACCCGGTAATTCACTAATTAATTATTTAATAAAACATTTTTACTTGCATGCGCGGACAACGGATCAATTAGAGAGACTAACTGCTCTCATTAGGCTTGCGTCTCAAGCCACGCTCGCATTTGCATTAATACAACAACAGCTGAAAGCACTCAATTAACGGAATTGACGCATTCACATCATAAGCAAAGCTCGCTCGGCGCATCGGCGCTCTCAGCTGGCTGCGCATCTAAAGTAACGGGATCAAAAGCATCATCCTTTACGGTCGGTAAACAGCAGTGTTGCCAATTTAGCTGTTTTCCAGCTAAGTTTGTTATTTTTAGAGGTTGACAGCCGGAAAGAGAAGCAGTTATCAAATACTTTAGCTATTTTTTGGCAGCTGTGGTCAACCGTGGTCAAATCTCCTCTCTCTCTCTCTCTCTCTCTCTCTCTCTCTCTCATTTTTATTCTTTCTTTTATGGCCCTCTTTTCTTGTATGCTCTTTAATGCATTTGCCTTTCATTAATTTGATTTGCATTCAATTTTTTAAGCAGCAAAGAAAACTTCGATTTAAATGAACATTAAAATAGCAAACAGGTTGCGCAGACAAAGAGCTGTTGATATGCATAAAGAATCAATATTATATATAGGCAGAGGGACATATAGACAGGCAAGTCGTGTAGCAGGCAACCCGTCAATCGCTCAGTCAGTCAGTCAGTCAATCGGGCAGTCAGACAGACAGACAGTCAGGCAAGTTGGGCCATCATTTGCCTAGAGCTGGCAGCAACAATTGATATACGCGTACGTGAGCCGCATATCGAGGAGTCGCACTGGGGGCGGCAATTGATTTGATGTAAGCGGATGGCAGAGAGAGAGAGAGAGAGCCAGAAGGGGAAAAGGGGCGGCAACTTACTTGCAAGTTTCCGAAGTGCGGTCGCAAACTTTGTGAGTGGCACGCGTTAAACTAAATTTATGAGTCAGGCCGAGAGAGAGAGAGAGAGAGCGAGAGGGAGAGAAGACCCACAGATAACTAAAGATACTTAAAGTGTGGCAGGCTGGTAAGGTATTTAGTAGCTAGTATTATTAGTATATCTAATTATTTCTTCGCATTGGTTAAAATCTTATAAAGAAGAAACTTTTTATAGTTTTGTATGAAAGATTTAAAACTCTCTGAGAGAGAGAGAAAGAGAGAGAGACGGTTGCAAGTGAAGCGACTTCAGTTTGAATTTGATTTTTAGCTTAAAACCAAAAAATAATAATTAAAGTTTAAAATTGAATGTAAATTTGAGAGAGTTCAGCTATCTCCGGCACGCTGAAGATTGAATACCCTTTAAGTTATTTTACTGAGAAATGCTCTTTTCCTACCGATTGTGCCTATAGGTAGTAAAACTCGTTACGCTGAGTTCGATGAAGATATATTTCTACAAGAACCTCTTCATCGAACGATTCTCCATATAGAGCTATAAGATACAGATATTGAAAAGATTTTGTTGAAATGTAAGGAGCAAGTTTTTTTGGTTTTACCTCCTATAAAACCTATAAAACCAACTCCTTACATCAGAAGTTAAATGTAAAGCAAGATTCTTAGATGCACATAAAACAAAGTATGCAAACAAGTTGTTGTACCCGGAAATGGCAAATGTCTGCAACTGTGACAAACCAAACAGAAATGCAGCAAATGACAAATTTATCAATTAGCCATTTATCATTTAAGCAAACAAGCCAAGTGCCAAGTGCGAAGGGCCAATCGGCAACTGCAACTTGCAACTGTTGCCTAGCTGCCAGGCAAACAAATGCGCTCAAAATATATATGACAGGCCAGACGGGCAGGACAGGGCGGGGCGGGGCAGACGGCTCATTCAATAACTCAGCCCAAAACTGTTGCGCATGCGCCACTGTCGTCGCATTGTTTGCGTTTTGCTAGGAGCATTATAAACAAACACTCCGACAGAGCCGACTCTGAGGAGCTGCCTGGACGTTGATTATTATTGTGGCAAGAATTTACACAAAAATGCAATCAGCGAGTTGGCTAAATAAATATACAAATGCACGACAGACGACAACTGGCGCGTTATCATGAATGAATATTTACACAATTCGATAAATTTATCACTCGAGACATTCGTATCCCCACGCATAGATGTTTCATTTTCATATTTAGCTGTTTGCTTGCGCCCAGATCCAGTCAAGATAGTCTCAACGATTCGACTTGCACTGTACTGATAATGCAGGCAGATAATATCTTAAGCAATTTTCAGATGCGTTTGCATGAGCTTAAATTGATGGACATGCTCTTACAAGTCAGCAGACTAACATGAGTTACGATATTTGTTCCCTCAGAACTGTTAGCTGGAGTAGAAGGCTAAAAAACTCTGCACGATAGTGTAGAAAGAAGACAACGTATCTGGCCTACATAAAAGGAATTCTTGTCATTACAAATATAATTATTTTTCACATTTTCTTTCCTCGCCTAAATGAACGCAATAATCAAGTTAACTTCAGCTTCAAATATGATTATTTCAGAGAAAATTTAAAAAACTAAACATTTAAATTTTTTATAACATATCTGACTTAAAAACAATCGAATACAAATTAAACGAGAGATTAAGTTGTATACATTTGTCTTACTATTTTTCAGATATGTGAGAATAGTAAAGCTCGTAAATTCAGAGTTTCATGTAAATCTCTTGGAAAAGAGAATGTTTTGCCATAAAAGAACCTACTTTTCGACCGATTGTAACTATGGAAGCTTTATAATATACATAGTTTATCCGATTATAGAATTCGGACGCAACAGAAAGACAGACCCATAAAAAGTTTCAAGACAAAAGCTGTAAAACTGAGAGACAGGAATATATATACTTTAATAAAGTTTACATTTAATATAATACAACATTTTAAAACTAATTTTGTGTGAATGTTAATATGGATTAACATTGATTAAAATTTTTTAAATATTTTATTTAATTATTATTATTATTGGTTTCCTATTTCAAATCAAAAGTCAAGTATATTAGTTATATTTATAGCTTAGAATTCTTTCATTAATGTTCTCCTATAATCTGGCACTGTGAATAATTATGTGTTCAATAAAAGCGAAATGTGGGTCAAGTGGCTTATCCCTTCGAAGCTAACTGATTTGATCAAGTCTTGTGCTTACGCATTTACCTTTGCTGTGTCACCTGGTCGAAATATTCGAAAGTAAAAACTGTTTGACTGGGTTCTGGGCATATCATAAAACAAAACCCAAAACAAACACAGCCTGTGTGTGTGTGTGTGTGAACGGACCAATCAATCAAACTGGGAACGTAAAGCGCGACACGATACCATCTACAACAAGTGCCCCTCAGCCTATGGCTGTACCCCGCGCCCGGCAACCTCCTGCTATCCCCTACCCCTGCCGGCTAAGACTCTATCTGAGAGTTTGTATCGCAAACAAACGACGGCTCGTCATAAATCATGGCGAGATCGCACGCTGCTCTCATGCTCAGCTCTGCTCTGCTCTGTTTCTCGCTGTTCTCAGCTTCTGTCTCTGTCTCTGTCGCTGTCTCCAGCTTCGGGCTGGCGGCAAATCTCGACGGCACTAAGCTGCTTTTTAATGCCTCATTATGACAAGTTGCGGCGCGTTACGCACTTTGTATCTGTATCTGCGGCTTGTATCTGGCAGCATGTTTGGCGCGCGCGCGTGTGAATATCTTGATTAATGCGCTTGGCAATTATTGGAAATGCATCAAGCCGCAGATTAGCTGCAACTGATAACAGCCAGGTGGCAAGGCAACGCGGACGAACTACTTAATTCGATTAAAGTTAATAATTATTTAATTTCTATTATTTTAATTACAATGAAGTCCACATTTGAATTGAGTATTTCAGACAGCGCTCTGATAACAGCTCAACCAAATGTATCTCAACCAAATGTATCTCACGGATAGCTATCCAAATCAACAGTTTGAAGCGCTATTTGTTTTGTTTCAAGCATTTCCCAAAATGTGCCACAATTGGAACAAAATGGCAATGAAAACTCTACTACTGGCGGGCAAGAGAGCGTCTGCCGGGCTGCTTGTTTGTAAAAGAGAGTGAGTTGGTCTAAGAGCAAGAGAGCAAAAGAGCGGAAGTTGTATTCCAACTAAAGTTAAATTGGACAGGTGAATCGGTCAGAGTACCACAAAAAACAGCCAAAGAGTAGCAAAGTAAGGAATATTTTGAATTATTTTATAAGAAAAGAAAATGAACAACAAAGTAAAAAAAAAAAAATAATATAACTATGGAATATTATAACCATATTATTATGGTATTTAATAAAAATAAATTGTTTGGGTAAGTTTGACAAGATCTTGAAAAACAATATTAAAATAAATAAACAAACAAAAAAAATATTAAAATAAATTTATTAAGGCTCGAGCTCCAAATAGGAAATGATTTAAAAAAGAAGAGGTCGCCAAATTAACAATAAAAATTAAGAAAAATACTTATAAACATGAAACAAGTAAATAAATAAATGTTTAAAAAATGTCTTAATAAATGTTTTTAAATATTAAGAAAAATTATTGTATTTTTAGATTTTTTGATAAGAGCAGAAACCCCAATGAATCTCTGTTAATAATATTGTCAATTTCTACCCGGTAACGCTGCCATCCACAGCTTAATTCATTCCACAAACAGTTCTCGCTCTTTACTTAGAGGCCATGTCCCTCTCTTTCACTTCACGCTGACGCTCTCCGCTTGAGATCCACAGAGGGCAAATGCCGTTGTTCGGTTACATGGCCGGTCCGCGTCCGATATGCGGCTCCTGAGCAACTTTACAACGTTCGTTCAATTCAATCGCTCGTCAACCTTCGTTCGGCGCGTTACAACAAGCGAAAGGCAGCAGCAGCAGCAGCAGCAGCAGTGGCAGCAGCAGTGGCAGTGGCAGCGGCAGCAAACAGAAAACGCAGCGAACGTCGGCGCTTGTTGCAACAACTCGGTCGCGCTCGCTAAGGCGATGGTGGTTGCAACAGTGGCAACTCGTCTTGTCCAGTTTCAGTCTCATCCCAACGCTCGTGGCGGCAACAACAACGCTCAGCACAGTTTAGTTCAATTCAGATTCGGTGCGCGTCGCGTTACGTGTTTTCGCGTGAGTGTGTGAAAGATACAGATACTGATACTGCGTAAAAGTATCTTAAAGCTGGCCACAACAAAATGCGGCACCTGTGCACTGGTCGGCGCCAGCCAAGCAATGCAAATTTGAATATCCGATAAATAAACGCAAAGTGTGTCCCCGCCTAAGGCTGTCGGCATGTAACTAAGTCAGCCGCAATACAAAAGTATCTCAGCAGAGAGTGCTAAACATATCAAAACAACCCACAAGATACACGAGCTACGTGCAACAGTGCAAAAAAAAAATAAAAAAAAATTAAATAAAATTTATTGCAACAGCTTCGACTGCATTTAGTTTGCATTTAAAAATTGTGTTGAGAATTTTGTGTGCATGTGTCTGTGCCCCAAATACGCTTCAATGCATTTGTGTAACGCTTTTTAACTATTCAAAATATTATATGAATATATACATAACTATATATAAATATATATGTAACCCATATACAATGCTACACATATGCAAAGGATACAATCTAAACAATATAACTGAAAACATTTGATGCGACAAATATTTTCAAATTAGGTAAGTCGAACTCAAAGCAGAATATTGTTTTAAGTGACTTAAAGTGAAGCTAGAGATAAATATTTTCAGATTTGTGAAAGGCTTGAATATTCAAATAAATATATTTTCTGTATTGAATATAATTTAATTTGAAAATATATTTTCCTCAAATTTTTTTTTTTTTTTTATTTACTAAAATAATATTGTTTTAAGTGAACTTAAAGTAAAGTTTTGATAAATCATTTTAAGATTTGTGAAAAACGTAAATGTTTAACTAAATAAATATCTTTTTTGCGTTCAATATACCTTAACTCTTTTAATAAAATTCTGAGAGACATTTTCAAGAAATTTAAATAGAGATATTTTACACAGATTAAATGTTTAGCAATTGCGCTCATAAATATTTGTTATCAATATTTACTTATATAAAATTAATTTTGAAGATTTTGCAACATTAAATCGTTGGTCCACAACTTTATCTGAATCAATTTGGATTCCCAACAATTTTTTAATTATATTAGAAATATTCTTCCGAGTAGATTGAAAAGTAATTTATTTAAATATTCAATTTTTCCATCCATGCATATTTTCCCAATATTGTATTAAATCAAATGTTATTTATGGCTCTTGCAGTATTCAATATACCTAATCTGTGGCTCCGTAAATCAATTTGCGTAGCACATAGAAAACATTTAAAGTCTCGTTTGCCGTAGCTGTTGTTTTTATGACAGGCTTTTGGTAAAGTGAATCGAGCGACTGAACAAATAAACAAATCATTGTTTAAATAATCGATGAGTGAATAAAAAAAAAGCAGCAAATGCTTAAACTCGTCGTCGATTTGATTTTCTTGCCAATTAGTCGAGCAAAAATGAAACCAGTTTCTTTTAATGAATTAAGTCAGAAGTGGATACAAATGTTTTCTGTTCAGTTGTTTGCCTAAATATTACTCATGGTGCAAGTTCCATTGCAACTATTTACAAGTGTTTGCCATATAAAAATAGTTATCAATTCCATGGAACAGTATGTGAACGAATGATTTATTAAACTATTGCCAAGCTTCTACTATTTCTCCCATTTCTTTCAATCGTCTACCCCTTCTGGCTGCCGCACACAATCGTGTGGCATGTGGAATTTAGTGCGCAGACTAAACGTTAATTAAACACAAATTAAGTAAAGTCAAACTGTCAACATGCCAGGCTAATCAAAATAACCTGCTGTATCTTATGGACACAAAACAGCAGCAGCAGCAGCCGTCAACGCCAGCCCCAAAGCAGGTCAACAAGAAAAAACAAAATTAAACAACAAAAACTAGAAATACATTTTTTTTTTTATCAGCCAGAGAAAAATCTTTCCTCAAACAGTTTGTAACGCTTCGGGTCCGCCAACAGTTTTACACGATCTTTATCAGATACAGCCATGTATCTACGTATCTGCGAGTTGGCAAGTTCACACATGGCTGGCGAGGCGAGCGTACTTAAGATAGTTTTCCACTGCAATTTCATAATTTCCTTGTGCTGTCAGGCAATTAAGTGGAATTATGTTTGGCAATCAAAATTCTATAGAGATCTGGCCAACATGCGCGTAAATTTCTTTGCTGTTTGGGCAGGCAAATTAGTTTTTATTGAAACGCTGTTGCGTGTTTAAATCTCAATCCGAAACTGAATCTTTATCCGATAGCTAATGCAGCTACTGCGCATGCATAATTAATTTCGTGTAAAAATCATAATTACAGCAATTAAAATTTATGTAAACAAGTTGCCAGCCGCAACGCAACGACTTAAAGATGGGGCAGCGGCTATTGCCTGGGGCGCCATTGGGGCGCAATCATCATAATAATCTTGAAAAACTTTTCTTCTTCGCCTTGTTATTGTTGTTGTTGTTGTTTTTGTTTTTTCTTGTGGTCGATTCATTTTATTAGCATTATGATAAAAGTTGGCGCTATCTTGTTTGTTATTTTGTTGTTATTTTACTGGACATTGTACGAATTGCCAATATATACAGATACTTGAATGGCTTTGTCTTATAGATTATAGATTTGCCGAGCTACGAAATCTTTTTGACATTCTTGCAAAGAAAGCGAACTTCCATTTAAAATATATTTTGTTGATGCTGAGTAAACTAAATATTTTATAAAGAAATTCTATTGGTATTTAGTAAAGGAATAAAGTTGTAATAAATTATGTATGGTTTCCGGAAGAACTAAGAACTAAGAACTATCTGTTTCTATAGGCCCCAGTTGCTCTAGCTAAACTCATTTTGTAATTATAAATTCATTTCTAAATAACAATTAAAAACGAGAAAGTGGGGACACCTTCGGCATGCCAAAGATTAAATTATCTTGTAGACATTTGCCTTACGATTTTTCAAATATGTGGGAAAAGTGAAGCTCACAAATGCAGCTTGATCAAAATATCTTGGCAAACAGAATGTTTTGCCATAAAACCGATTGTTTCAATGGTAGCTATATGATATAGTGTTTCAATATAATAGCTGCTGTAAGACTGCGTTACTAGTTCAGATAGAAACAGCCGGACACGGCTTTACCAACTCGACTGTTGTTGCTGATCTGATGAGTTCCATTTATTATGATACTTTTACTATTAGTCAACATTGTTTTTCAGCTAAGAAGAATAGTGGCATGTTTAATTGAAATAATTCAATATTCTAAATGTGTCTAGTCTTTTAAAAGAAAAGCAATTCCATGTTTTATCTTTTCAAAACGCCTATGTTTGCAGCTCTATCAAATTCCAAGTGTTTGTAAATGCTTGTTATTCCGATTCCTGTTATATTTCATGCCCATTGCTATTCTTAGCTCCTGCTACTGCAGCCTCCCACATCTCTTCTCTGTTTGCGGTCAATCCGACGTTTCCTGCGTCGAATCCTCCCACAACGAGACACATAGGGAAAATTTATGCTCATCATGCACTGAGAGTATGTCATGCAGCGTTGCTTCGACATCGTCTTGCTGTGTCGTATCTGCCCACATATTTGCCACCGAAGAATGGCCCCTGGTTGGTTGGTCTATGTGTGTGTGTGTGTGTGTGTGTGTTACGGGTTCTGCTTCTTTAATTAATTAGCATCTAACTAAGAATAATGTTTCCTGCGGCCGACGCGTCGACATTGCGGCCGCTGCTGACTGTCATAACTTGGCCGCCAGTTTATTTGTTTGGCTCGTCGGCAAAGATACAAAGATACAGATGCGCGGCCGCAGATACAACGCACAGGTGCCACAAATTCTACAATTTGTGCAGCGCCCGCTTCCCTGCTCCACACACACACACACACACAGGCACTTTTGCCCCTATGGCGTTGGCGGCAGCAGTCGTGCATGGCCAGGGAAAAGAAACAGAAGGAAAACATTTTCGGGGCAGCCAAATAGCTGCCACGCCCCCGTCGCCTACCCTGGCTGCTTGCCTTTATTTTCTTGCTGCTTGTTCTTATTGTCTTCTTTTTTATTTTTTTTTTTAGTTTTATTCTTGTTTTTATTGTTTGCCAGGTTTTTATGCTGCTTTATTTTCTTCTGTGTGTTAAGTTGTAAAAATGCAGCAAAGGAAAATTATATCTGCTGCTTCTTGCGGTCGACGTCAGCGCCTACGTCAGCGTCAGCGTCAACGTCGTCGTGTACTTGTGAAAAATTTTCAAGTGTTGCGGCTCATAAAAAGAGCCACTGTAGCTATGTGTGTGTGCGTGTGTGTAAGTGTGTATGTGCCTTGGCATGTAGTTGAGAATTTTTTCATGTAATGACTTGGCGCCAGCTTTGCTCTTGTTGTTGCCTCCGCTGTTTTTATATGGTGGCACATTTCTATTTTTTTTTTTTCGTGGCCTTAACTTGAAGTTTTCCACAGTTCTATTTTGGTTGTTGTTGCGTGTGGGGCGCTTAATTAGTAAAAAGTTGTTGTTAAAGTATCCCAAATATTTCAGGCTGTCAGCAGAGCTTAGAAAATAGAACAAATGTGCAGCCGGAAAAGCTATTCCATTAAATAACAGTCTTGAACTTTGCAATTGTAGTGTTGTGTAGCAGCGAAAAAAGTGTTTGTAGAATTGATGTCAATAGCACTGTGGTCTCCGATAGCCATTTTGTTAATTTTTTATTTTATTGAATTTTTTTATTTTCTTTTTATTTTATTTATTTTCTTTTTATGCCTTGGTCGTCTTTTAGTATAATCTTTAACTGCTTCTCACTTTTATAATTGTAATTGTTTTCTGAAATAAATTACTTTTCACTTCCAAATGTTGTGCTGCTTGTTTTCTTGACTTATCTTTAGCTCCTTAAGAGACACTCGACGATAGTTCCATTTTGTGTTCCCAGCAAAGTCGAACCCTTTTTGTTTTCTCTCACAAAGAAGACCGACATGAAGATTTCCTTTTCCTATCTAAGCAGCCAGTCGACCCTTATAACACGGTTCGTCAATGTTTCTGATACACTCAAACTTTACATGTTTTGCCTTTTGAAGAGACACTGAGAATTCGTCACATTGAGTTCCCTCGACTGGGATGCGACTGCAACTGCGACGATTTCGTTGAGCTAATTAACTTTCGGTTACAGTTCACTGCGCAAATTTGCGACCAGGCCCCGAGAACCAGAAACGAGAACTACAGGACAGGAGCAGGGGACACACACGTAGTCCATATATGTGTGTCTATATATGCACATGTATGCGTATATAAAGCATATTAAATTTGTATTTAGAAGTGATGAGCGGAAATGAATCGCCGCTCATCAAGCTGAGGAGTCGCTCGCTGACGACTTCCCGCATTCGTTGGACCTTTGTCTGGCCCGCTCGCTTTGTGGGGCCTGGGCTTGTCTTTGTGTGCTCGGGCAATCAGAAGACTCACTCGATTTGTAAGAGGCATTCAAGCAAGTCGCAGCTCAAAATTAGCCAGTCGACGTCGTCAACAAAACATTTTACGCATCACAAAACAATAAAACGTCATTAGCGCCGTTCTGCAATGCCTCCATGCAATGGGCTCAGGGTCAACCGCGAGCCGCCGGGTAGCCCAGCCCACAAATCCATCAAAATGCGGGAAGACTCATCGGGAATGCGCCGAAAATTTGGTTTGGTAATTGAGTTCTAAGTTAGCAAATGCATAGCTTAAGTACACACATACACACATTTCTGGGCATGCACAGCTCGGCTCATTAATCAATGCACACACCCTGTCACCCACACCCGCTGCTAGCAGTTGGTATCTGCTTTTGAAAAAGTTTTGTCATACATGCAATGTAATTTTTCACAGTCAACACATTTGTTAGATACCAGACTGGAAACTTGTTTCATTTAGTCAGCAAACAGCCCAAACTAGAGATAGATACGGACAACCGGAGAACCGGGGAACCGGAGACCCGACTCGTTCAGTCCAGTTGGAACAACTTAGCTCATATCACGCCCCTCTGGGACTATTCAGCTATGCAAATGTAGCGCCTGTTTCCCAAGTGTATATCATGATGGGCCACACGCCAGGTGTCAAAAATGTTTCAATGGAACTTGTCATTCGCTGGCCGTGTGAAGGTTGCCTCGAGGGTTGCCCCAGAACGGACAACATGTTTGCGTAATTAGAGCGACTCTCGAGGGTTAAGTGCCAACTGTTGTAGCAGCAATTTTTGAGTCAGCAACTGAGCGGGCTAACAGAAAGGGTTAAATGCACGCGCCTGCTCAAAGTAATCAAGCAGAAATAACGCACAAGTTCAAAAGATTTTTGAAAACCAAAACCGTTTTATAGCATTTGGTTTTATTGTGTTGTAATGCATAAGAAACCCCCAATAAAGCTTCAATATAGTTCCTCTATTCTTTAAAGTTCTTTTTTTTATATAAAGTAACTGGAGCAAATAATAGGAAAGTTATACACATTTGTGTATTGTAAGGTCAATCAAATAATTTCCGAATTTCTTAACTTTAAAACGAACTTTTCTTCAAAAATGTTTCGTAAATTTACAAATTTGTATAAGGGAAAACTTTTTGATATACATTTCATGGATTTACTCGAATATGTTTTAATTTTTTGACTGCAAAATAAGATTCCTTTTATGCTCGTAAGAGTCTGTAAGAATTAGGTTTGTAGTAAAGAACGGCAATTTAAAATATAAATTTTTTTAAATTTACAGAATAAACATATAGCTGAAATACATGCACTCTTTCTACATGCTTAAATATTTTTGTTGATATTTATAAGCATTAACTAGTCTGCCAGATAAAGGGTTATGTGTATTCTTTTCCATAAACGAATTGATGTTTCATTTAGATATTCTTCTATATTGCCGCCATAAAAACTGTAATGCAGCAGACATCAGGGGAAGTTTTTTGGCTTTTGTTCAGCTGCATTACGGTACCGCAACAAAGTAGTCATTTAATGCCCATTACCTTATAAAAACAATCAGCTAATAAAGCCTTCCTGCAACGAGCAACAGCAGCAGCAGCACAAGCAGCAGCCCAAACAAGCGTTAAATTTTATGACCACAAAACCCACAGCGAGTTAACGTTAACCCAACCAACAAAAACAACAGCAACAACAACAGCAATAACAAATAGCAAAACAACAACAACAAAGCAAAAGTTTTCAACAAGCCGCCTTTCCGGCATTGGGGCCCCATTAAAAAGCGGCTGTCCATATGGGCAACTGTGTCACAATTGTCTAGTACATGATTTCTATAATCAAATGGCCCAAGCCGCTGCATGCCACGCCCACACACAGAGGCGTGCACGTGCAGCAGAATGAAACAAACTTGAGTTGCATTAGGAAACCAACGACAACATCAGCAACAGCAACAGCAACAACAAAAAATGGCTATGGCTATGATTATAAGCTATTTGCCTAATTGCGCATCATTAGACAAATGTTGGGTTGTTATGGCGCATAAACAACATGTGTGCATATGTGTGATGTATGTAAAATGTATCTGAAAGATACTTTTGTGCCTGCCTGTGGGCTTATGCCAAAGTTCTGCTCACCTGCGGCTGTTGTCTCTGTCAGTTACAGTGCGCGTCATAAAAATTAATCAAGCGTTGCTAATTTGTCTGGCTAACGGTGCCTACGCGGGTTCCAAGCTCCTCACATGGCAATCATTAAAAAACATGTGAAAACAATGAGTGTTAACGGCTCGGGCTGTGCCCACTGATGAGCCCGCTGTGGCACAGCTGCATTTGCTGCATGCCACTGAGTTAGCCCTTCAAAAATCGATAGAGCTTGAGCCGGTCTGAACCCACATGTCCTGGCCACGCTCCGTTGCCCGGCCTAACGATTGTCTGTGCTCAGGCTCTGTGCCCTGTGCTTTTGGCTATGGAACTGGCTGTGGCCCTGGCATTTTGTCTCGTCATTCGTCTGTCGACTGTCTGTACTGTCCATGTGCTCCGCTTTTGTATGCCTTCCTGTCAATCAGCGCTTTGTTGTTGCGCCCGCCTGGCAGCCACTTACTACCGCCTCATTGTCAATGTCGACGACGTCGTTGTTGTCATCCTCGAAAATATTTTTACATATTTTTTTGAGCAGCTTCGCCATATAATTCATAAAAATTCCAGCAGTGGCCCACACACGACGAAACTGCTGACAAACCGCAGACAAAGCGATCCACAGGATGTGCACTGTAGGAGCTGGGGGTGTGGCAACTGAACCGCCTACTCCATTGACAGTTAAGTGAATGCCCGGGCGAGGCTTATCAGCTGCGGCTTAACAAGCCGTTGAGGGATGTGTGTGCAGCATGTGGGGCATCCCTTGAGCTCCAAGTCCCCAACCTTCTATTGTGAGTTATGCCCCAAAAAATTGACAGGGTTGCGTACCTGCTTTGCATGAGGCCCCCAGTTAAACCATTCCATTCCACAGTCAGCTGAATTTATCATTACCCTTTCATCTGCTGCTTGAATTGCTTAACATACGACAGATCAGACGAAATTTTTTTTTTTCATTTTTTCCTTTGTTATTGGAACCCGTTTCTTCGTTTATATATTTTAAATCAATATGTTTTACTTAATATTCCATATTGTCGGGCTTTTGAATTCTAACTTCTATCTTTTATTCATAATTCATAATGGAATTTTTTAAATTAACTGAAAGCAATTTTATTTCTAATATTTACTTCAATATTTTCTGAATATACCTTCTATAGAACCATCGTTACTTTGTGTTTGTTTTTATATACTTTCAACACTTAATCCCATCTCTACCATGGTGCATTTCTCCCCCTTTTATTACTACTGTCAATATCCTAGCGCTTCTCGTTACCCACTTCCTGGTTGTTTGGATGACATGTGACGACTAACAGGCAGCTACTTCAGAGCTTTACATTTGTATTTCTTGCATTTTGACTTGCGACCTTTTGAAGCACTTTGCCTCCCCACTTAGCATGCATATAGAGTCTAGAGTTTGCGGCATTCTTTTTCAAAAACTCGACTAATTTGATCCCCAGGCGCTGCTTGGGCTCGTCCTCTCGTCCTCTTATTTTTTTTCTAAACCGCCTTCTGCTTACGCGCTGTGATTTTCTCAGCTTGCCCAGGCGTGAAGCATTTTTTCGCAACCTTGTGACCTCACACACAAACACAAACACACACACACACACACTTACAGATACTGAACGACCCCTGAGCACCCATACAGGCATAGAAATTCAATATTGCGCTCTATGTCTATGCTAATGAATGGCTCGCGAACTGTGGACTCTGAATTGGGGGGTTGGGGGCTCGGGGAGGACTGTCCTGATGTCTCGTCTCGCCTTTTTATTTATTTTTCCGGCTTCCTGTTGCGAGCGTCGCTCCGGTTCGCCCTTTTTTGCTCTGCTGCCTTTTTGCGGTTTGCAGCAGCAACTAAAAGTATGCAACACTTTTTTTTCACTTTTTCGCATGTTGCTTTTTGCATATTTAATGGCCGGGCACAGACAAAATGGCGCCGCCTATTTTTTTTCTGGTCTTTTGGGTACCGCCCCTCCGCCCATGCCTTTGTGGTTAGGCGTTGATTTGTGGGCGCGTCGTGTGCCGCTCGCTGTCGCATCTCGTGTCTATTTGCGG
The DNA here is from genome assembly GCF_003285875.2 of Drosophila novamexicana. Classification (NCBI taxonomy): domain Eukaryota; kingdom Metazoa; phylum Arthropoda; class Insecta; order Diptera; family Drosophilidae; genus Drosophila; species Drosophila novamexicana. The sequence goes on from NW_020824787.1 coordinate 8,708,527, forward strand.
TTGGGAAAATGTGGGCAGAGAGGATATTTGTTTGTGTTTTGGTTTTTGTTTTCGCTTTTTTGCACGCTTCTGATGTGACTTTAATGAACTTGGAACATGTCGAAAATCAATATGCGCTCTGCTTGAAGTGCTTTTAAGCCCTGGCAAGCTTCCTGCTTGGCTTTCAAGTGGCAGACATGCGAGAGACAGACGACAGTCAAGAGACAAACAGACAGTCGACAGTCGACAGTCTCGCTGCCAGCCTGTCAGAATAATAGAATACATTTTACTTAAGAGTGGAGGGGGGGTGTGGGTGGGATGGGGTATTGTACTGATTGTATGCAATCACAGCAACTGGCAAATATATGTATACATATATATATATCTATATATATAGAAAAAGTTGTGAACTGTCGCTCGTGTGGCAGCTATGCAAATGCAAGCAGACTTTAAGCCTGGCTACCTGTGTTGCACACACGCACAAGCACACATTAGCTGTGCCCCTTCTCTGGCTTTAACGCCCACTTCCCCATTATTAAATCATCAAAAGTGTTGGCCATCAAATTGTGACAATAGTCACAGGAAACGCGCACAGTCAGAGTCATATTCCTGCGAGAGTTGCATGTCGCTTTCCCACTCTCTCCTCATTCTCTCCGTCTCTTTCTCCTGGTCTGCTTGGATCGTTGCCTTGCTTGTTTGGGCTTCAGCAAAGTCGTTGCAGTTTCCTTGCTGTCTGCGTTGTCATTTGATTTGATTACAGCTGAGGGAAATTCGAGTCGTCTCCAGTTCTTGTTGTTGTTGTAGCTGCAACTGTCTGCTTGCTTGATGGATTATATGACGCTGCTGTCTGACTAGGCAAACAGCCCGCATGTTGGACTTTAAGCCGCCAGCAGCAGCAGCAGCGGCAGCAGCAGTAACCACGCACTGCAATCGCAGCCAATTTGTCTGTTGCAGCTACCAGCTCGCTCCAACAGCTCCCAGCTACACCCTATTTAAATGCTCAACAGTCGCTCGCTTGATTAGCGCCGCTGAATTGACAGAAATTGTCACTAGCAGGTCTAGAGTCACAGCAAGACCCCAGGGCTCAAGCCCACGCCCACTTGCAGCCCCACTTGCACCCCTAGCTCAAGCCCCTTTCAACACGTTCCACAATTTGCGTCACTTGTTGTGTGTGTGTAAAAGTTGCATTAAGTCTTTCCCTGCTCGGGTACTCCCCGCTCGCCTTCTCTTGTGCATTTGCTGCATTTTTCAGTTGGATTTTGTTCAGTTCAAGAGACAGGGAGGGGGAGGGAGAGAGACAGAGAGCGAGCTGCCGTCACGTCAATTGCTTAATTGATCAATTTAATTTGACACTCATTCAGACACTCGACGCGGCAGAGGCAAGATAAATATCTTTTGCTCCCGATTTGCAGAGCGAGTCAACTCGCTTTTTGTGTTTCGATTTATGCAAATCGTGTCGAGCCATGTGGCCTACTATATATACATACATCTACATTCGAGACACATTCTATATGTCAGTCTCTTTGCCTCCCATTCCAGCTTCATTGATGTGCTCTACTTTGGAAATGTGTTTTTTTTTTTTGTTGTTTTGTATTTTTTTCCATGAAAACTGCGCTGCGCTTCATCAATTAATCAATTTGGTTTGTTGGTATTTTCGTTGCGGGCATTTTTCAGTTGTTCTGGTTCTACTTCTTCTTCTATTTTCGAGTTAATCAGGAAGTCAGCCAAAAACACAGTTTGATGTTTAAATTTTCAGCACGCGGGTCTGCAATTTGTTTAGTCACACACATTTAGATCGAGGTGTATATATGTGTGTGTGTGTGTGTTGACATTTAAAATGAAAACACATTTGATTGATGACCTGTGTCCAGTTAGTTAGACTCAGAAATGCCAGAGGGGTGTTAGAGCAATGAAATTTGAGATTGTTTAGGTTGATAGAGAACTGGTAAAGTTAATTAAGATTTCTAGGAAATTGTCAAACAAAAGCGAGTTAAACAACGAATTATGCCAGCTAACATGCTCTTCAAATGGCACTGCTCAAAGAAAGTGTATGCAGAAGCTCAGAATTATTTGCATTTAAGAATTGGAAAAATTATGTAATGTTTTGAAAATATTATTTTAAAATCTACTTCAGTTCGATCTTTATTTTCAACCTTTATTTTAATGCTCTTGTAGAAAGTGATATATTTATTCTGGATCAGTATCAACAGTTTCTTGTTTATATTCCATATTTTTGTCCTGAGTTCAAGTTTACTTTGTGTTAGAATAATGTATATTACTTGGTTCTTCAATATCTGAATGCAATTTAGTTTTTCTCTGCTGGCTGTGACCCTTTCCCACACTTTGTGCTCCGCAAGCTGGTTTCGCAAGCTATTATATCACACTCTCATCGACAGGCCAACTGTGAATGGCAATGATTGCCTGGCATTATATATATCTCTGTGTGTGTGTGTTTGAATGTGGCTTTATATATGCTGCTAACGCCTCTATCCACTAAAGTTGGCTGCGACTATTGGGCGATAAATCTTTTATGACAACCATTAAAAATGCAGTCGTAGAGCTGAAATTGCTAGGCTGGTTCTGGCCAGCTGCCTTGGCCGGCTGGCTAATGCCACTTTTAGAGCCAATTGAGCGTGTAATTAACTAACTGTACATTTCAATTTATGAAATATTCGCGCGCGGCACAACGAAAAATGCAGCACAAACAAAAACAAACAAACCGCGGAGCGAACTTGCCACAAGACGTGCCAAGCTCAAGCCGCAGAGCGCTCGCAGACGCAAAGCGCCGCCAGGTGCAACGGCTGACCAGAAGGCATTGCCACGCGCTCCAGAGCGAGTGTCACTATGCATCTAACCTACATTGTGTGGCAGGCAGCCAGCCAGGCAGCCGGGATCGCTTGGCCTGATCGCTGGATCGCTGAATCGCCGCTGGACGCGTTTGCTGCTGTGCATATGAAGCACAGCAAGTTAATACTATGACAGGCGGCATTTGTCAAGTATTTTTTTTGTTTTTAGTTATTTTTTTGCCCGCTACAGTTGAGAATTTTCTAATTTGTTGGCCAGAGTCGAGCGTCAAAGGCTGCCGCTGGGCCAGAGTCAAAGTACCTGCGCCCTGCGACGTTGAAAGATGAGCAATTAAGCGCTGAGTTATTGACAAGAGTCAAGGGAAAAGCCAGCACAAACACACACTAGAGATACGGGGTCAGGCGGGGGTGTTGCCTTTCCTGCTGTAGCAGCTGCCTCTCACGTGACAAATTACCACATGACGTTGCCCATTTTTTGCATGCATGCTGCATCGCGGCGCTGTTGCTGCTGCTGCTGCACGTTGTTGAGCTTGGGGTTTTTGTGGAGGAGTCATCAGGCGGTCGATAAGGTTGCTCAGGTTGCAAACAGCAGGATGGGCACATTTGTTAGATAAACATCAGCATGGAGCACTATGTGGGCATCAGCTACTCGTAAACTGAGCAGCCATTGAGGCGGGCCTCTCGTTAGCTCCGGAGGAATGTGAGGTGGAATGTGGCCAGGCAGAAAAGAGGTTTGATACTCTTACAGAGCACTTCGAAGGTTGGCATTACTCAAGCAATGATTTCCAAAGCAACTAATCGAACCTAAATATTATAAGAATCCTTTTCAAGTCTAAAAGAAATGTAAGCTCGTGAAGGATTTCTGAATTCTTCATTAAGATCTGCAGCAGATAATCCTAAGACATTTCACATAATCTTCAGTTAAATTAATAGACAAATTTACTGAAGAAATATGTACCATATTATTTTCATTTATCGGAAATCTTTAAAATATAAATTAAGCTTAAGACAATTAAGGGTGTAAAGGTGCTCTGGAAATAAAGTGTAAGTCCAAGGGCAAGAACAAGTAGATGTCTGACAACTTACCCATAGGAACGCTACCTTTAATTTAATGTATGATTTGCTGTGTACCTTCGGGTAGGTAGAAGACCCTTTGAGCCTTTTATCGGTAGCCTGCACGGATCTCACTTGTCATGCCAGTGAAGGAAAAGAGAAGTCACTTAAGTATGCCAACAGTCGAGGCTTAGGCTCTAACTAACTCTTAACTTCAGTCAGAGCTGCCTGAATGGTTCTTTTCAATCTGTTGACTGTCTCCGGAATTAGAAAGCACGTTTGGTTATTGCATCATTTGGCTTTAACTGTGAATGAATCTGAAACTCAATTGATGCCAAAATAAAAACAACAACAAAAACAACAACTGCCAACGCCAAATGTGTTGCAGGCTGTCGACGTAGTCGGTCTTCGGTCTTCGAGAGGGGCTTCCACTTCGACAGCGACTTCGACTTTGCCTTCGAGTTGAATGAATGCAAAGTGAATGTGCGTGACGATGACGCGGAGGATGCGGACCAGCATAGAGTAGAGCAGAGCGGGGATCGACACGTCGTGAGCACAATGCGGATGAGGCGGATGAGGTATGTGCCAGTGTGTGCCCATGCCAGCATCCAAGGCATCGCCCCTCCTCCGCCCTCTTTTTCTCACCGACACTCTTTCGCTCTGACTCTGTGTGGCTGCCTGAATGACTTTGTGCTTTTCATTTAACATTATTTTGCAACAATTTTGCTTGAGCGAAGGCAGAGCCGGACCCGGAGCAGCCGGGGCAGATATGTGAGCCATAGAAAGCGGCCAAAGCAAACATGTTGACTGCCTGGCTGCCTGACTGTCCCCCCCACTGCCCGACACAAGCCAGTTTCCGCTTTAATTTAACGCTGGCTTACAGTTAAGGAAGAAGCAGCTGCCTCATAGACCCGTAGACCCGTCAGCTGGCGCAGCAATTTAAAGCAGCAGATGCACTGCCAGAAAAGCACCTAGCCCAACCAACCCCAACCCCGGACAGACGAAAATCCAAGTCAGCCCACTTTATGACATGCCCGTAAGGCGGGTGGCCAAGAAATTTATTTAGTTTATGCAAAGCGTGCGGCGAAAAAAAGGGCAAAAGGTAGCACAAAAGGCGGCAGCAGATGAGCGAACGTGCTACGCCAGGCCGTGGCTAGGAGCTGCAAAAAGGACATCCTAGGCGCAGTCCACCCTGGTCCACCAGCTGCTGCCGCTGTGTTTGTGTTTAGTTTGCAAATTTCTTTTGATGTCTTTTAATTTTAATGAGTTGCGATGTGGGCGAAGCGGCGGTGACTACCCTAAGCAAAACTAATTAGAAGCGAAGGCGGCGCATTGAGAGCACCGCGTACGTAAGTGTTGAATGTGTGCACTGAGAAGCGCATAGAAAGGCTCGCAGCTTAAATGAGCTCTTATTGTGAAGGAGTTTGTAGTTGGTGTATGGGCTAAAGATAAAGACGGAAAGTGTTGCTGATGAGAAGGGCCTATCTAAATAAGCTTCAAATGCAATTAAAGAAGCTTTGTTCTTTGAGAATTGCAAAGAAAGAAGACAAGCTTCTCTCTGTTCAAGCAGTTCAAATGCAGCTTATGAACCTTGAAAGTCTTTGTTGAATAAGACTTAAATATTAAGAGGAATCAACTTTGCATGCTTACACATTTTTAAATATTAATTAACATTTTGAATTAAACTTTCTCTATTACAGATCTCACTGCCAGGCCAATTTCAATCAGTTAAAGTTTATCACCAAAAAATGACGCGCAGCTTATCAACAACAAACAAAGCGAATACAATAAAAACAACAATAATAACAGATTCTAGCTACAAGATGTTCTCCCGCCAGTGCCTTTCCAGCTCCCCACGCTCTTGCTATCCCCGCTCATCATCATCTACACCTAACCACAGTCGAGTCCGGCATTTAGCCAGTCCGACAAGTAACTGGAATGGTAACTGGAACCTTAGCCTCTTGGCATTGATCATTGCCAGCGGCTGTTTAATGCTCAATACGCCAGCAATTGCGGCTTTCGACATTGGTGAGTAGAAGACGACTCATTTTTTGGCAAAAACTAGTGCCTCGTTTATCTGACAAATCAAATAAATGAACTCTTGGGGTGGGCAAGTCAAAAGGTGTGCTCATTTATCAATTTTGTCGGGGCCAAGCACCATTAAAGTCAAACTATATCTAAGGAAATAGAAAAAATTTCTATATGTGTATATTTTGAATTTATTCAAGTGGCACTTGAAGGGGAAGGAGGCGACTTCAGTTCAAGAAAAATGTATTTTAATTGACATTGAAAGCACATTTTTATGTGGCTCATCATTCTCTGGGGCAGCGACAGGCGGCACAGTTGGTGGCTTCTGGCCAGTCGCCATGGGGCGCCCGTCGCCGTTGCACATGAGATCTGACACAGCTCCGGCTTGGACATGGGTGGTTGTGGATCGTCTGCTTTCTCCCTCTCTCGCTCTCTCTCTGTCCCCGGCTCATTAATTGGCATATGGACATACATATGCAGCCTCTAAACTTTTGTGCAAAAATTTTCCACACACACACACACAGTAGTTTCAGCAAAGGTGGCTTTAATGAAGCCATACTGAAGTAGCCATGGTAGCTGGAGCTAACTTAGGATTATGGCCACTTTGAATGGCCCTGGCATGTCAGCGGCTCATAAATTTCTATGTTGATATGAGGACAGGTCGCTGGGGACATTGTGAAGGCTGCCTGATGGACTGAACAAAAGCTAAGCGGCATGGGAAGACTTTCAGAGGAAAAGTATGAGACGCAAATGGGGCGCATTACAATGGCATAAATAGATATACATAAATATATACAATCATACATACATACATACACACATGTATGTAGCATATGCGGCATAGAAAACAAATAAAACATTTGTGGCAATTTATTGTTAATGGAATTGATTTTGTTTGTAGTACACGTTAAAGCTCGGAAAATAGGTTAAATGAAAAACGTTAATTTTTTAGAGGGAAAAGCATATTTTGATTATGCAAAAATTATAGTAATAGGATATAGGAATTATAGGAATAAAGCGAAATGTTTTTAGTTTTGTATTTAAATATGAAACAATATTAATTCAGTTAGCCCTCTAATTTGAATAGGGAAAAAACGAACAAAAAGTACTCGATATATAATGTATGTAATATGTCTAGAAATATAGTTTTAGATTTGATTGACTTGATTAAATTGATTTACATACCTTAAGATTTCCATATAAATTCGTTTTGCTCTTCCAAGCTGACAAAAGTGGAAAATTGTTGTGAAATCTGAAAAAAATGAAAAAGAAAAGAAAGAAAAAACAACTATAGTTTCATTTATTTCATAGCTTTTTCTTTCCAACTTTGTAATAAGTTGCGTAGTTTACTCGTTTGCAGCTTCTTTTATTTATACATTTTCCCAGAGTCGACCACAAGTTTTCCTGCAAACTTGCAGCTGTCATATTGCATAAACAGAGCAACCCCTCCTCCCGCCAGCCAGACTGCCTGCCTGCCTGGCTGCCAGCCTTTGTCTTCTCTAAATCAAATCTAAGCCATAATATTTATAGTTAATCAAGCAAGCCAAATACATAAATACGAATTTATAAACATGTTCATCTTCAGCACTCGAAGTCGATGCAAAACTGCCTTCTTACATGGCTTGTCGATGCCTTCAATATTTGCCCAGCCACCCGCCCTAAAGCGCCCACATAAGCAAATAAGCAGAGGAAGTGCCTTAGTTGCTCTTCTAGTTGATGTTGTTCTTGATGTTGTTGTGCTAGACACATCGAGTGAGTTGAGTTAACAAAACATGCAACAATTTTCCAAATGAATGCACTTGCAATATGCAGTCGAAGGCAACGGCTTCTGACCCGGCCTAGCCCTGGCCCAGCCTCAGTTTCAGTCTCTTTTCCAGAGCAGCTTCAGTTCCCATTAGCATTGCCAGCTATCAAATCCAATCAAGTGCGAATGCAAAAAGCGCCTCTACCAGGTTCTGTCTCTGTGTGTATATGTGTGTGTGTGTTTATTTATAAACTTCTAAACGAATGCACGCACCTTGGGCAGGAGGCACTGCAGCACTGAGCTGGGAACTGGAAGCTGGTCCATGCTGTGCCTGCGCAACAAAAGTCATGTCAAATCAGTGTTGATTCTGGCGAAAATGTCAGCAGGCAGTCAGACAGCCAGCCAGTCAGCTCGACAGACAGACAGACAGACAACCAGCTGTTGGCGGCGGGGGCTCCAGCTCCAGCCTCAACTTCAATTCATATCAAAAGGCAACCTAGGGCAGGGGTAGGGGCTTGATGGGGCCTGCGAAATGCAATCGGTAGGCAATAAATTAAGTAAAGTAGTTGACGTTCTGCCCGGCTCGGCTTGACTTTGGCAATGATTAAGTGTTTGCCTTATTTAAAAGCAGATAGTAGTCGCAGTCTCTGCTCTGAGCCATGGGAAAGTGATAGGCCTACCTACACCGGGGACCAGACACTAGACACATACAAAACTGGGCGTGCCACCGCCCTGTTGCGGCCCGTTCAAATGTCAAAAGAGAAAAGTCAAATTGACGCTTGACTTATTTTGATAGATTTGATGGGCGTTGCAATGGAGCTGGCCGAGAAGAGCACAGGCCACTGGGATCCAGCCCCACCCACCCGGACATTCTAAATTTACTTTGGCGCGCCCGCCACGCGAGATGCAAGGCGCATCCATCATTAATTAACGTTATTTTTTTTTTTTGCTTTTTTCTCTGAACATTTTTAATATTTTATGGTTTTTTTTTTGTCTTTTCTATTTTATAGCAACGTGCAATGTGCCTTTGGGCATGGAATCCGGCGCAATTACAGATGCTCAAATCACAGCTAGCTCAGCCCATGACACGGGATTCGTTGGGCCACAACACGCAAGGTGAGTTATGATCAAGTTTTAGTTAAGCCACAATATGAGTTTGACTTTAAATTTAATAAAATAAAATCCTATATAAAGCTAAAATTCTTAGTTTAACTGTCAAATATCAATATCAAATGTCAAATATCAAATATCAAAAAATAATAATAATATAATAAATAAGTAAAAACACGTAGCTGAAATAAAGTTGAAAACATGTTTCTCCGAAAGGCAAAGGCTATAAGAAAATTGTAGTCAACCAAATCGAACTATTATCTTGCTACTAGAGAAAAAACAAGAAAATCTTGTAATTTCTGACATAATTTGTTAGAATATTTACAGTACAAATGAACCAAAGAGATAGCTTTATAGATCAGCAAATGCTGCTTGTTTAAGAAACTCTCGAGCTCTGATGTTTAATTTAAAAACATTTCATTTCAGAAAAGAAAATCATAATTTTACATGTCAAATATATTTTGTTTTTTTTTTTTTTAATGTCTAATTCCGAGGTTGGAGGTCAGCGCTGTAGCACCTACGTAAGCACTTAACCCAAAGCTGCCCGGACGACTGTCTCCAGCCGGGGGGAGTGGCTGGCCCCACTGCATAGATTATCATGAATGCCCCGGCGTGTTCGTTTAATTGCCAATTTTATAGACAACTTCATTAGCGCGATAAGACAGACAGTCTATAAAAACGAAATCTCAGACAGCGATTGAAAAGAAGCGTCAAACAAACAAAAACTAGAAAAACTTATGTTATAGATGACACAAACAGTTGTCCCATCGAAAAGCAAATACGAAATTCCAAACCAAATACAAAAGGGTTTTTGCATATCAGTTGGAAAAATATTTGGTGTTGAGCTAGCGCGCTTTAAGAGATATCGCGGGTTCGGGCAACAGGAAAATCTGTTCGAAATCTTTTCATGAATATGCAGCAAGGGCCCCGGGCAACCGTTTAATGGCCCCAACAGCGAAATCTGAATAGAGTGTGGCCGAGTGTGTCGGCAGCCCTTTTTTCCCTCCACTAATTAAATGCAATTTCAATGTGGAGCGACTGCAAACCGCAAACCGGTTCACAAGGCGGTTCAACCAAAGGGCACAAATATACCAGAAGCAGTGCACAGAAACTGAACTGAACTAAGCTGAGCTGAACTGAATGCATTTGCCAGCTGGCTAGACAAGTTTAGTTGAGTTTTATATAGTTTTCTTCTTTTTTTTTTTAGTTCGTTGAGGTTTTGTTTACTTTTTATTGACGCATATTTCGTTTGAATTAAAGTTTTATGACTCTACGGGAAGTGTGAGGCAATGCGGGTCAAAAGATTGGGGCGGAAGTTTTGCAATTGCCACGGCTGCTCGTTGCAAATGATTGATGACACCATCAGACCGCTGTCTGGCTGTATAATTAGTATAGGATATCAGAAGTTAACTCGCACATAACCCACACCAGCCACATCTATATAAAGTAAAGCACTCATTCAAACCATAAACATGTCAATTACCACGTGAGTTACGGCAAAATCAATGCAAACATCGGCTCTTCTATATATACACATATATACTTGCCACAGATTCTTCTCGCTTTCTGTAATAATTCGCTGTCTGCGTTTATAGACATGCACTTAAAAAACACTCAAGTGCAGGGCTGACTGCCAGAAAGAGAGAAAGACGCACAGACAGACTGACAGACGGACTGCGACCACAAAGGCATCATTAACATTAACCCTTTATGGCGGCACTAAAGTAAAACCACAAAACGATGCGTGATGAGCACGTTGAGATAAACAAAAAATATATATATGTATATATACATATATATATATATTTTCTTGTTTTTGTTTTTGTCCCAGGCAGATTAACTGGAATTTTTACTAAAGAGCCAACGAGGCAAAGTTGAACATACAAAAAGCTAAAGACAAAGCCTGCGGTACTGGAATTGGACTTGGATTTGAGTTTGGGCTGGGACTGGGGCTGGGGCTGGGGTTGGGGTCTCTGCATTTGATATGTTTCTTTTCGCTGCGGGCTCTTAACTGTTGGCCAATGGCAGCTGCTGCTGCTGGGCTCTCGACAACTGACTCACCTGAGCGGGGAGTCGTGTCTGGTGGTTTCTGCTGGTGCTGCATAGTTAGTCGCTTGTGGTGGGCAAAGTGCTGTGGATTGACAGGCGATGTGGTTGTTGTGCAGCTAAGTGACTCGAAACTTAATGGCAAATGAAATGGATTAGCGGGCAATGCATTTTTTTACGTTGTTGCGTTCACTAAGCAGAGTTCCACAATAGTTTGGGATTTCTTAGGGTCCTCATAAATTATAAACAGTTTTAAGCGAGCTATTAGCTTATGTTTTCGTTTAAGACACTTTAGTGCAGTTTTAGTACACATTTTGATTTCTCTTCAATTGGGTTTATAGGGGTTTCTTCAATAGATATAGGGGTAATCAAACTTTTTCCTAGGGTTTGCTTAAAACTGGAATAAAATAAAGAAAGCTTTGATTAATTGACGAACACAAGTATTCATTTAAGAGTGTTTAGCATACTTTTAGTACACCATTTATTTTCTTTTTACTGGGTTTTAAGATTTTTAATAGGACAGGTACGCAAAGTATTTATTTGGTTTTAGTACATGATTTTATTGATTGATTTATTTAGATTTTTTAATCATTAATGGATTTCTGAGTCAGTCTAGTAAGCTCCTTATATAATCCTCTCTTGAAGCATCTGAGCATGCTTTAGTTTCCTTAAATTCTCTGTAATCTTAATGGCAGCCTTTCACCTTAACCAACTCAAGTTGGCTTAACCCAATGACTGCCGCACAGCGCAACAAACTCTTCAAAACTAGCTGGAACTTTCTTTTGTCTTTTTCCTTCGCGTTTTCCCCCTGCACCTTGGTAACCAACTAACCACCCACCAACCAAGTCCAATCAAGCGCACTGCAATTTGCTTAACCAAAGTTCCAGAGCCATGAAGCAAAGTTCAAAAGTGCAGGCAGCATTATAATTTGTGGCTGCCGTGCACTTAGCTAACCAGGCAGCTAACTAGCCCAAAACTCCAGCCGAACTTAAAGTAATTCATTACAAAAAACATGCACTTAAAACAAATCACGCGCATTTGCCTACTGAGCAAAGAGACCCCCAGAGCCCTGAAATCTCCGATCTGAGCCCTAAGCCCTCTGGGGCAAACAGGATGCGCGAACATGGAACGCTTTATGTTGACGCTGACGTTGACGTTGTCCATGCTGGTCGTCTGCAGCTATTGAATTACAAAGATTAGTTTAATGACAGTTGGCGCTGTTTGATTTTCATTACCTCGCCCAGCGTCCAACGGCCGTCAGGCCATTAAATTTACAACCTCTTACATATTAAAAACAGCAGAAAGGGGCAGAAAAAAAAAAACGAGAAAAAAATACTTTCGCCATTCAGCAGGCGGCGCTTGATTAGAAGCCAAAGCCAGTCCGAGTCCAGTCCAGAGTTCGGCCAGTGCCCGGCAGCCAGCAGTTAGTTAGTCCATCAGCCGCTTGAAATGAGCAGCCGACGACGGCGCAGATTGTTAACTTTGGCAATAACAATAATTAAAGTCAAGTTGAAATGCACATAACTGCGGATATTAGCATTTTAAATGATGTTTATACGTATTTCACTCCGATTTTTCTCTCTGCCCTTTTCTGTTCCTCTGTGCACTCTGCAATGCCTTTAGGTTATTTGCTTTCCGAGCACTTCCACAAGCTACTGCCTGCCTCCCAGCCTGTCTGCCTGGGCAGTCCACGAAGCGGGCGGGCAAAAAAAATCTCTAAGCAATTTTATGATGATTAAATTGACCTTTTTTTTTGCCAAGTTGTGGGAGCTCTTTAAGTTTTTTTTTTTTAATAAAGTAACTCTGATCTATGCACTTGAAAGTAATTGCAGTTGGTAATGATTATAACACGGGCTGGCCAGAGGAAGTGTGCTAAGCCACACGCAGCTTGCGGTCAGCATATTAATAAGAGCACAAAGAAAGTGTTCAAAGCATTTGTAGTGTTTTTCAAGGCTTATATTGGTGGAAATCTTTTGACTTTTAAATTAAATTATGTTTAAGTGGATGCATTTTTGATTCGCGGAGCCGCCGCTCTGTGCTAGAAACTATCTAAAGCGTCAAAATGCTTCAAAGGAAATGGAAAGTGGAAGACTTGCCATAACAATCTAAAGCTTTCCTTATACGCTAGCATTTTAAAGGAATTCTTTTACAGCCGCTCTGAAATGAATTTTCTACTAAATTACTTTCAACTACAACAAATTCCTTTAAGAAAGTCATGTGCTTAAATTGAGTTTCAAGACTAGTCATAACCATTCAATCCTAAATTACTCGCAAACACTTAAAAGGGCCACAATTATAAGTCTAAACCTCTCAATTGATGCGGAAGACATTACTAATTGCACTCGATGCACACGCCAGGCACATACATAAATATAAATAACAAATTGCAAAAATGCATTAAACGCATGTCGGCCACTAAATAAATATTGCAATCAAATTCAATAACCTGCTGGCTACGGCACAGGTTCAGGCCTAAGACTCAGCAGCAGCTGCTGCCAAAGACAGGCAACAGAAAATGAAGCAATTTGCAAGACGACAACAACGACAACTGGCTGGGGAATGCGGGGCAATGGCGGGGCCAGGGGTAGGGCAGGGCCAGATGCGAGGCTGGAATCAGGCAGGGGTCTAGGCCTAGTCACAGCCGATGAATAATGGGCAAACATTAAGGCCCCAAAATGCAATCAAGCATGTAAAACTTAATTGAAATATAAACCGAAAAACGTATTTGTAGTGGTTAACATATCAATACTAGGCGAGAGGCTGAAGGCGAAATTGATTAAAGTAGCAGGGGGGAGGCAGCACACACACACACACAAACACACACGGACAGGCACATGCACGCACGAACATCCTGCCGTCCAGCCGTCTGTGTCTAACTTAAATTAATCCTTAATTACATAGACAACATCCTGCTGCGTCGAAAACCGCAACAGCTTAACGAACGAGACGAGCTGCCAGACAAACGTCCACCAGTGCCAGGCTCCAGCTAGAGCTCCAATCGACCCCCTCCCTCCCATTTGGGCCGCAATGTCAGTGGCTTTGGCGGTGGCTAAGACTGTAGCTGTAGCTGTTGCTGGTGCTGCCACTGACTGGAGCCTGCGGCTGAGGCTCCGACGCCGTGTGGTGCCGCACGTTTAATGTCAATTAATTTATAAAAATTTTACTAGCGAACCGCCTGCGCAACTGGTTATTCGCGCAGCTACCGTTTGCAAGCCTAATTAATAAAGTTGTCGTCTCTCCGTCTCTCTCTCTCTCTCTTTCTCTATCTGACTCTTTGCAGACTGAAAACCGATAATAATGGCGGTGCCTGGTGCCCCAAGCATATGGTATCGAATGCGCTCAAGGAATATCTGCAGGTGGACTTGCTGCAGACGCATGTGATAACCGCCATACGGACACAGGGTCGCTACGGCAAGGGTCAGGGTCAGGAGTACACCGAGGCCTATGTGCTCGAATACTGGCGACCGGGCTTTGACAAATGGCAGCGCTGGAAGAACACCCAGGGCAAAGAGGTAAGGATGGCCTTCAATTAACCCAACTAAGAATCACCACAATTCAACTCACTCCACAGATTCTGCCCGGCAACATCAACACTTACAGCGAGGTGGAGAACGCACTGCAGCCGATTATCTTTGCCTCAAAGATACGCATATATCCGTATGGTCAATACGATCGCACCGTTTGCCTGCGCGCCGAGATCGTCGGTTGCCCCTGGGAAGGTAAGTCCCTTGTCCAACTTGCTTCAGCTCCTCGCTCTCCGAATCGCAGTCGCTGTCCGGAGGCGAATTTAAACGAGTGCGATAAAAACTCGACATGAGCAATGATAGCGCGGAAAGGCTAACAGAGTTTTAGTGTCAGCGTTAATTTATCATCGCGCTCCGATGCTCCTCGAAGAGGAGTGCCCAGTGCCAGTGGAAGCTAGACGCTGGCTCTGTGTGTCTATTAGACAAGCCAAAGCGGCTTAAGTGTGTAGTTAGCGATAGATGTGTGTGTGTGTGCGTGTGTGAGAGTGTGGCTTTATGATGCAGCAATGCATTAGCATAGCTTTGGAAAACTTAAGATCCGGCATACCGAGGCAACAATCTATGCGAAAAACTCTGCTTATAAGGCTTGGCATGCTCTCAGATATTAGAAGAAGCTGTTCAGCTACTTTGACTGTATGCACCACAAGGAAAATGGGATTATTTTTTTCTTTATAAATATCAAGCTCAGCGGTTTGGAGATTGTCATTTTTATTCCACAGTTCCAAACTGAATCCGTATTAAAATAGCAGCCGTTTTTCTATTTTTCCTAAATTTTCTTTCCCTGGAAAAACTTGTAGATGCATACTGTCGGCTTCTAAGCAATAAGGTTTTAGAGGTTTTTTTTTAAAGACAATCATAAGAGCTTAATTAACATTACTTTTAAAGTTTAGGCGGCAGGAGAGGAGCGTTAGGGAAGATATCTTCAAATAATTGCTGCATTCTGATGCTTCCTTCTGAATTGTTTTGCCCCATGCATTATGCAAGTTTTACTTAGCTCGAAATGCTAGCAATTTGGCAAGTTATCGCCTTAGAACGGAACTCGTATTATTGTTGACCGCTTTCGCTGTAAATGCGCCAATTTTTTTCTTCCCCAAAACCCTATCGCAATTGCTCAGCTCAAAGAAAAACATGGTATTATGGGCAGCGTATTAGTCAAACCGCATAATCCAATCATAGCAACGACTGCGCCTATGTTTTCTTTTGAAGCCCTTCTGCCTGCTTTACATTTGGCCAACACATGAGGCACCACGCAATGTTGTTATGTTGTTGTTGTTGTTGCTGTTGTTGTTGGGTTGCAACATGCGAAATGTACTTGAAAAAAATATATCGCGTGCAGACATTGGCTCAGCCCATGCCAGAATCCGAAAGCAAAACCGAAACCAAATCGAAATCCAGACGTCGACAAAGCTGGCTGAGAAACTATGCAGACGACAAGCCAACGCGTGTTGTTGTTGTCGTCTGGACGGCCCGTTGTCGATGTTTGCACGCAATTGTCAAGTAGTGCACGAGCAACAATAAAAAAAAAAAAAACAACTATAACTAGTCTGGACAAACAAATTTTTCTATAATTTCCAGGTACTAGCGATAACAACAACGCGCGCGCCTAATGACAATTTGTTTGACCAGAACCAGAGAGTCAGAGTCAGCTTTTTGCTTGGGGCCAGTGTTGCAACAAAAAATTTTAGCTAAAAATAGCTTTAAAAAGCTAAATGTAAATATTTTCTTATATTAAATGAGTAATGGTGGGACACAAAAGGCGAGGAGTTGCCACCATATTAGCAGTTTTCTGAGAAGCACTAAGAAAGGCTTACTTTCTTCTTTTGGCAGTGTTGCAAACTATCGCTACAAAAAAATTGGGTAAAGTAGCGCAATTAAATTCCTTTTCCCAAAACGGAATGGTGGCTAGTTCAAAACTAAAATATAGCTGAAAGAACTTAGCAATATGGCAAAGGGTCGCAACATATGCATCCGATACTTTTTGTTATATTGGGTACCAAAAAATACAACTTTAACAATAGCTAGAATTGATGGCAGGTGCAAATTGCCGTCTGATGTCCTCTAAAAACAGCCATATTTAGCTAGAAATGAGCTGAAGTGGCAGCACTAGTCGAACACTTTACCGGGGGGAACTAGGAAACCGGGCGCGGAAGTCAAAATTATTCCGTAAATTAACGCATTGTGTGGTTGGGCTTTGGGGCCTGATAACTGGCGCCATTTGTGTTGGGGTCTCAGAACTATGTACACGCCCTTTAGTGGTTGAGTTCTGTGCGGTTGGTGGGGCCCAGACATGCAAACTGACCGCCCCTTAAATGGGGGCATGTCATTTGATTTGCTTTGGGGAATTTAGTTGTACAGAGCGCATTTCATATGCAAATTAAACGAGATAAGATGGCATGAGGCTTCATAGGGCTCCATAGTCTGGGGGTCTAGACAAGTGCCAGACAGACGGCGCAAAGAAATCAATAAAACTGCCAGGTAACGAGCGCATTGACAAAACTCAACTGGCACAAACTTTTATGGCACACATTAATCTCATCGATGCGCTTCAGCTCTTAGAGATATTTAGACCGAAATCATAATTGTTTATAAATTGTGGCCATAAATTCTGCCACTGGCGGGACCGACTTCCAACGCGCAGCATTTAAATGCAAATCAATGGACACACCTACATGGATAGAGCGCTGCTCTAGACCACACCCAGGTTTGTTGCTGTTTGCTCTGGAAGCGCCGTCACAATCATAAACAAATAGGGCTTAATCGAGCTGAGGGCAGCCGGGTAGGGAGGCAGGGTCTAGCCGGTTCGGGCTATGGTCACGTCATGGCTGCAGATTATCTTCGGGGCAAGTGACACACTCTGATTTCCCATCGAGCTAAATACAAATTTGTTTCGATTTAACAACGGCTTAGCCCTTGGCATTCGAATCCACACAACGGATTTCGTTTGAAGTTTGGATGGGGATTTTTATGCATATGCTAAAGTGCATTATTTTTATTTTATTTATTTATTTTTTTCAAATGCAACAACTGATTAGCGTTGAGCTCTAGATTTATGAGTGCCCGCTACAAAGCGATGTGAATAATTTATGAGTGTTTTGGGGGCATTAAGCCCAAGTATTAGGCCATTATGGAAATTGAAAGTTGAGCTTTAATCGATGGTCTTTGTGTAGGTGTTTGTTGAGTGCTCACTGTGGGAGCTATGTTAGTCAAGAGTGTGAAATAGTTTTGTAGCACAAAAAATTCGAAGAGGTGTAGCAGGTATTTTAATTGGAGATTTAATCCAATAACATACTAAGGCTATTAAGTAAATGGAAATAGACATATGGTCAGAGCATATGAATAAAATATGGCATAGCAAGCCTTTAGATCTCAACAGAATTGGCAGCTTATGGTGTTTAGGAATATATACCAAATACAAATACAAGTCTGTTTCTTCCCTCACCATACACAGAGTGCCAGACTCTCTTAGCCAAGTTCTCTAAATGTTGAAAATGACTTTATGTAAGTCAAATATAAACTATCTATGGCACATGTTTGATAATAATATCTTCAGAAATCTTGTGGGCGATTTCAACCCTGCCTGCGTAGCTTCTGTACTTCGTTTTGGTAACTTTCCCTTATTCTGGTTGCGTATAGAAATTTCACCTATAACTCACAACTAAGTGGAGTTGTTACGCCACAAGTTGGCTGGTCTGCAGCCAACTATTTATTCATTTATTTATTCAACTGCTGCTCAATTTGACTCATCAGCAAAGTTCACAGACGTCGTCGTACCCATTGTGAATTTGTTTGCGTGACGGGGGCAGCAAAGAAAAGAGGAAGCAAATTACATTTTATATATATTGTAGTTGCTCACTGCCCGATTTTGTCTTGGACAACACAGGCATATAACATGTATATATGAGCTTGTTTTTTTTTTTTTCTGGAGGCCGTTGCACGCACTGTGAGGACTACGTTTTGTTACTTGTTTTTTTTTTTTTTTGGCAGTTTCCATTTTGTCTCTTTCTCTCTCGACACGCAAATAAAAATCGCATGTGAGCACGCGAATAACAAGGCTTAAGTGGAAGTGTCCACCCAGGCTCCACCAGGGATCGGAAGGGGGGATTATTTGTGGACGTTGCGTGAAAGATGTCGCGTCGCAATTGTAAAACGCGCTGCCTTAAATGTCTTTGCAGTTAATTAAATATCCCATATGGCATATAGTATATAAGTATATGTATATCCCTCGCATATCGTGTACTTGTATAATGAAGGCTTATCTCTCTGTCTGATGGTCGCTCTGGTCGCTGTGTGTGTGCGTGTGTGTGTGTGTGTGCTTAAGTGGCCGAGACAAGGACTTTGCCCTAATTCCTGTAATTAAGTGTGGCGTTTCTTTTTTGTCGTTGACGACTGCCCATACACATTATAAATAAATTAAATAATAATTAATATTTGTAGGTGCCTCTCAATGCCTCCAGCCATCACCCCCTTATGCAAACATACACACACACGCGCGTGATATATTCCCGATTGTGCCCGCCCTCCCCCTTCCTTATTATCTATGCCCAGTGCGTTGCCTGCGATTCAGGCTATGTTTTCCCGATTCGTATTCGTTGCGCGGCCCGGTAATTATGTGTAATTATGTGATTTTTGGTAATTATTGGAAAATGCCTTTGACTGTTTGTCCTGTCGTGTGCTTGCCACGAGTCCGATTGTGTAAATAGAAATGCGAGTAAATTAGCCAAGCAAACCCCTCTCACTTCCCAACAGTTTGAGCTTTGTGTGTAATTATTTTGAGTGCCCTGGCAACCCTGTTGTTGTTGTTGTTGCTGCTGTTTTTCGATCTAAATGTAATTGTTTTGTTGGGTAACGTACGTACTTATCCGTTGCTGTAGCTCTGGTAATTAGCGTCAGGTGCTGTTTGCTAGGCGTTAACCAACACTTATTCGGGCCTGTACGTAATCCCAAACAATCCTTCAACAAACATCAAAACACTTTATAAACTCAGCCACAAAAGCATGACTCAGTTGCTGTTGTTGTTGTTGTTGTTGTTGTGGTCTGTCAGCCACTGTGACTTTGACATTGAAAAACTATGTATGGCCGAGCATACGAACAGCCAACCCCCAAATCCCCAATTCCAAACTCTAAACTCTTAAAACTAAACTCTCTACTTTTGCCTCTTCCCCTTCTGGGGCAGACACTTTGCTAAAAATAACCACAGAAACCAAATGGCAGACAAAAGACAAAAGTGGCCGCAAAACGAAATTATGTTTCAAGTAACTCAATATCCTGCCCCGCTACTAAGCCCCCCCTATATGCTACTGTGCTAGCAGCCCGCCTCTGGAAAAAGTTGTTGCCAGCTTAGCACTGGGGAAAAACTTTAAATTTACCGCAGTTTAAAAACCAACACAAACACAAATTCGAGACTTGCTTTGTCACTCGTTTGTCTGTGTCACGTGACACGAAACGTGACGTGACATGACGTGATGTGAACCGAGAGGAAGTAATACGTATATATTTTGATATATATATATACATGTGTGGGTGTGTGTGCGTATGTCTGTGTAGGCGGCTCGAGTTACTTTAGAAGGTTGTGGGTTCTGAGTTTTAGTTCCTCGAATTGTGCATCGCTTTATTTAAAATTTCATTTTTCAATTTCTTTTTCATTCCAGAGGGCATTGTTTCGTATAGCATACCGAAGGGCGTGCAGCGGGGCATGGAAGTGGATTTATCGGACAAGACCTACGATGGCAATGAGCAGGGCGATCGCTATGTCGATGGCTTGGGTCAATTGGTCGACGGACAGAAAGGCAAGGATAATTTCCGCACGGATATACACGGCTTTGGCAAAGGTAAGTGCATTTCGATTTTAAGCCGCTTGAGCATCAGGTTAAGGGATCGAACCGTCAAACAACGATGTTTCCTACAAATGTATTGAAGATATCACAAATATTTAAAGCTATATGCATAAGTTAACATTTATTTCACTTGGTGCCACCTCGCTCATTAGAGCACGCTCTGAAAGTTAACCCTTTCGACCCAAAACGGGCTAAAAGCTTGTTGCCGTTTAAAGGTTCACTTTTGCATGGACATAGCGCAAACTTTCTCCATATGTTTAGGCTAAAGCTGTGTTTTTTAGCTGGTGAAATCGGCCCCCTCTGTGTAAAGATTTATTGCAATAGAAAAAACTGATTAACATCAAATAATTACAAAAGTTCAACGACAGAAAAAGCATAAGGCAAACTCCAGAACAGGGCGACCAAGCCGAAAGTTCACTTCATTGAACATCGAAGGGGAAAGGGGCTGTGTGTTCGAGGGCGTGGCCAGGCAAAACTTTTGGCCTGCAAATAATTTGCCTCACAACACAATAAACAAAATAAATAATAACTTGGGACTATTTGCTGGCGTCGCAGTAAACTTGGCCGGATACAAAACCTAGTACACAACGCACCGAACTGAGCCAAACCGTACCGAACCGAACCGAACCACTTCCCTCCACCACACTCCACAGCGCAACAAAGTGAACCGCCCTGTGAACTATGCGCCTGTAAAAATGTAAACATTATGCATATTTGATAATTTATGGCAACACTGGCATTCATTTCCGAGCCGGCGGCTGCAAAAGTTCGCAACTGGCAAACTGCGAATTTTCGCAAGTCTTGTTTTTTTTTTGTCTCTATCGATATTTATATACCCTTGTGGCGGGTATTATAGCTTTCTCATGAAATGTGTAAGCCATTCGAGAAGACATATACGCCTCTATGAGGCATATATACATTTTAGATCAGAGTCAACGCTAGACCTATTTTATTACTCCTTCGAAAACAACTAAGCTTTCGCAATAAACCAAATGCCCAGAAGGGTATTTCGTTTTCGGCTTGCCGGAGCTCATTTCTCCTGTTTTTTTTTGCCTTTTCGCTGGCGCTTTGGCAAATGGCCAATAATCGAAATTATTGAAAACTTTGCGCTGTGCGAATTTAAGTAGAAAAGTTCGCACAGACAATTAGACATGCAGTCGTCGTCGTCGCGACAGACACACACATAAAGCGCAATCGCATTGCAGGAAAGCCAATGGAAAAGTTTTAGCGCATTATTTTTCATCGCTGACAATTGAATGGCCATCTTCTATATGATTATTATGTCCTGGCATTTGGCTTATTTGCATTGTAAGCAGCTGCAATCGATATGGTTAAAAGGCGCCGCCCCTTGCCTGACAGCCCATTGATATTTCACTTCTACCCCAAATGCCTCAACTGGAAATTGTATAATTTCTGCTTGGAGCACAGCTACCATAGCTAGTTAATATTGCATGACTAATGAAGCGCTACTTAAATGCTTCCTGGCCTCTAAGAGACTCCAAAGGCCCATCTCTGCCAGCTGCCCACCTAATTCAAGGCAAATTAGGGCCATGCAAACAAAACAGTGAAAAGAAATGGCTTAAATGTCGCGTTTGGCCATAATTTCTAGTTATGAGCAGTCGGCCATCCCCACATAGTCGCCCGCCAAGCCCCACTCAACCCATCCCATTGTCGCCTGCCGTGAGCATTTGTTTGTTTTGGGCTACGAAACTTCACCCCAAAGTGCCATTGACTTCGGTTGGGGGGCTTAAATAGCTTTACATGCCACTCTGGAGCATATGTGCCGCCGGGTTGGCCTATTGATTATATTTTTCCCTTTTTCGGGAACGAAAAAAAAATAAACTCTAACAAAATGACGATACATTTCATTGTATATTTCATATGGATGGTCTTTTACTATTTTATGTTTGCTTTTTTTTTAGGCTACGAATGGATTGGCTGGAGAAATGATACGCCCGGTCTGTTGGGCAAACCCGTTGAAATTGTTTTTGAATTCGATACGGTGCGCAATTTCAGTGCCATCGTTTTGCATACAAACAATATGTATACTAAGGATGTGCAGGTGAGTGTAAGCCCTACATGATTTATGAAGTCGATTAGAGCCCAAGGGCATTATTAAAATATTATTGATGCTTAGCTAAATTTGAAACTCAAGTAAATATTTTAAGAACAACTTCAATAATGTTTTCGGATATGTCTAAAATATATCTGTAACAGATTTAGCTCTTAGAACATGAATACAATTTTCCTTTCTGATAATCAACTAATTCATTTTGAATTTCTATTCACCCATGTTTAGGTTTTTGTCCATGCTAAGGTCTTCTTTAGCATTGGTGGACGCTACTTCTCCGGCGAGCCCGTACAGTTCTCGTATATGCCCGATACCATAATGGATCATGCCCGAGATGTTACAATAAAGCTGCATCATCGTGTGGGCAAATATCTGAAAATCAATTTGTACTTTGCTGTCAAATGGATTATGCTATCCGAGATCAGTTTTATATCCGGTAAGTACGTGACTAACCAGCAGAAAAGGAGGAATAAAAAATGGCTGCGCAAATTGCCCGAAAATTGCATTTGGCATACTGAAAAAAGGAACTGCATACGCGACGACTGCAAATGCATTTTTCAGCTTCATTTCACTTTCAAGTGTGTGACAGGGAATACAACAAAAATAACAAGAACAACAATGTGCAATGCATTACATTTAGCATGAGGATAAAAAAGAGCTCGAGCCCAACGAGAGTACAAAACATTTTCCAACATTTGGCTAACAACAATGCGCTAGGTAGAGATAGAGATAGAGACAGGCGAGATAAGCGGCCCGAACGGGAAAATCTTTTTAGTACAATTTTCTTTTTATTTTTTTTTAGGCAACTCTTGTGGGGTGTGGATTGGAGTGTGCTAGAGAAGGAGGGGTAGGGGTACTAAAGTCAATAAAATACCCACAGCCCATGGAATAGAATGAGGTGTCTCCGACTCTCAGGCAGTCCCTCAGCATGCAAAAGTAAACAAGCAGCTCGGGCTTAGGGGTAGATGCAACCCCCTAAAGGACAATGCATTGTATGCCTGGCTGGCTGCATGCATGGCATTTTTCAGTTACATTTGCTATGAATGCCGTCTCCGTGTCCCAGTCCTGATTAAATTGTACCAAGTGCAAGGATGCTCGGGCAAATATTTAGGCTGCCCCCCTTCCGCACAATCCAACAGATATTTGGACAATATTTTCATGGCACGTTGGGTTCACATTTAGGGATGGTCACAAATTGCTTAGAGGCTACAATGCTGTTAACATCGTAGGATCGGTCACTGAACCAGAGATCATTTATATTCATTGATTCAATGGGGATAAAAATCTACGCGCGGTAGGTGTGAAAATGAATAGGGGATAAAACTGCCAGTCTGCCAACGGCATTTGATTGATGAGTCAAATAGAGCGTGCCGCATGAATAGGGGATTTTCCACAGATGGCAGAGGAGGGCAGGCAGACAGTCGTAGCTGCGTTGTAGGCTTAATGTATTTATAGGAAGGAAGTCGCTTATAAATCCTAAAGTAACTGAGATTTTATAGTTCAATAATATGAGCTAGAGAATGTGAATGCATATAAATGATGAATAGACAGGCACAAAACTTGTGGTATATAAGGAAAATATCATAAATTGTTCATGGAGAAACAAAAAGCTTGGAAACTATAGAAAATAAATCAATTGTGAAAAGAAAAAAGTAATGTTGAGAAGATTATATGATGAAAGAAATTTGAAAATATAAAGAGCTGTAGAAAAACTTAAAAGGTGTATTCAGAAATGCTGAAACAGCTTTATCAATCGAAATTGAGAAATGATATTTCAAAATATTAAAAAGAATTTTATATTGAAAATACACAATTATCGATTAGGGGGAGTTTCGAAAGAGAAAGCAAATATGCCAAATATGATGTCTATACTTCTTCGATAGTTAATCTATAAATTAGAACAATATCTGTAGGAAATTAGCAATAAATTTACCAAATATTCAACTCCAAAAGTTTAATTTATACCGATTCACGTAGAAGCATTAAATGATCGCACAAGAAAAGGAACCTTCTCATTGTTTGCTATAAGCAACATTCGTTTTAGCAACTCATTTTGAGAACAACGCAGTTCTTTACAAATAAAGAAGTACAAAGGGAATACACAGAAGGTTCGGATAGAGACTTTAAGTTGAAGAGCAGCAAAGAGCGCACTCAAAGATCGTCAGTGGATCAGTTCGGCTACCGAGCATTACAAAGCACATTTTTATATTGGGAAACTGGCATTGGGTTGTGCTTAACATCTGACAGCCGTCCATCTGAGCCAAGGATATTCAGGCGAAAAACCACAGAGCGAAGGCTGAACTCAGACCGCGCTCGGTTGCACCACATGCTGCGTCGCCTTCCCTGGCAGCAATTACATGACGAGTAACAAACACCACGACGTATTTGTCACGCACAAGGATGCTGAGGAGGGGCACAGGAGGTGGAGAGGGGAAGAGGGGGTTCAGGGCAATGGGGGGCAGCCTTAGCAGCAACTAGCAAACCAGCTGTTTGCTGGTTTTTATTTTTATTTATCCACTTTTTTGTTGTTTTTTTTTTTTTTTTTGGTGCACTACATCGAGTAGAGGCTGGGCGGAGTAGAGCGCGTGAAGGGCTCGAAAAAGTAGGGTAAGGGTAAACAAAAGAAACGCACGTACAACCAGAGGAGAGAGAGGCAGCATCTTTCAAGTGTGTGTGCGTATATTTTTATCAGGCACTGCAGAGATTTAACCCCAATTTGTGAGATTTGCTTGCGGTGATTGCAGCTCGTGTGCCTATTGTTGTTGTTGTTGTTCTTTATGGAGTTGTATTTAAAGGTTTCTAAAAATACAAAGGCCAAAAAACAATGACAGAATAGAGACCCCTGTGACAGACCCACAAACACAAAGAGAATTAGTTATAAAGAGCATGCGACAGAAGGAAAAAATAAGTAAATGCGAAAATAAAAAGGATATGCGGCATATTTGCCATTATTTCTATTTGTACACCCTCACCCAGTGTGTGATAAATGTGGCTCGAAATATTTTAATTATTTTAAACGTTTTATGACGACCACAAAGAGCTGAGTACCGAGAGATGCAAGATATGCCTTTGTAAGTAGGAAGCGACCAGTAACAGCAGCAGCAGGAGTAGCAGTAGCAGTGACAACAAGGACAATGGCATTGGCGAAACAAAAGGCAGCCAAGCACAAACTTTAGAGGCATGCCTGACGTCCTGTGTCCTCCTTGCTGCTGCTTCTGCTCATGCTACTGCTGCTGCTGCTGCTGCTGGTGTCCAAGAAGGCGACATAACTCAAAACAGCAGCAACAACAGCTTCACACAGTAATTACGCCATTTACTGTCTGGAGAAACGGGGTCACCCACTCAAGAGGCATTTTTTGGCTAGCCCGGGGGCGCGTCTTGAGTATGGGAAGGGAGGAGGGATTGCTGTGCAAAAAGCTGCTGCCACCCCCGCGGGAGCAGCTACATTTTGCTTTTGTTGTTTTGTTATGCCCTCAAGATGTTAGCGAAGATAAATGACAACACTTTGCAGCGCTGAGCCATATGCTGGAGCTGGGCTCGAGCTGGGAATGCAGAAACCTAAGCTGGGGGTATTAGAGATCAAAGTGAACGCCTGACGAGCAGGTGTTGCTGTGTTGCGCGGCCTGCAGGGCATGACAGATCTAAGCTAATAAGCGGCATAGGCCTGGGAATAAGGTCAGCGTGGAAATTGTTATGTCAGATTGTTGAAACCCGTACAGAACTCAGCTAAGGGTGGACGTAGGCAGATAAGAATCATAATATTTAATAGTAAAGAGACAAGCCCAGTATAAAACATGATAAGCCTTGCGCAAAATATGGACGGCAGCATTATAAGCCTATTCAAACTGGAGATATAGGGGTGCAGCAACAAAGCTGCTTTTGAGGTTAGTAAGCATACTAAGTGAGAAAGTTAAAATCATAATGAAGTATGAACTAAGAGTTAACAGAAACCTTTTAGCATATAATATATGGGCTGGTCAGTTAATTTTTGTAGGTGCAGTAGGTAGAAAAAACTGGTACTTAAAATACTTATATACGCCATATGCGCAAGTTTATAAAAAAAACCCATGCATATGCATAAGACACGCGTCTCAATGTTTGGAAAAAATCAAACATCTGTATAAATTTAGTAATGCCCGAGACCCGACATAAAAACCCGAATGGTTGACAGGAAATGAACACGTTAAAGGTCTAAAGGTCTTGGGCAAGAAAAGCGTAGCGAAAGCAAAACAATTTAATGTGGAACGAAAGGTGTAAAAAGAAAGGAAACGAAGAAATGAAGAGCGAAAGATGATGAAGAGAAAAACTAATCATTGAAGCGCAGCTGTGTTCAAATTGAAGCGGCAACTTTTGAAGATGAAATTCAGTTGATGTTGTCCATAAATGACTCTCTCTCTCTCCCTCTCTCCCCTCTCTTTCTCTTTTTCTCTTGCTCTTTATATAACGCTTGTTTATTCTTTTGCTCCTGCAGTGCCCGCGATGGGAAATTTCACAGACGAGCAGGAGCAGCGAAATAATGCGCCTGGCATTGCACAGGATACACGCGAATATCCTTTGCAGAGCAACGACTATCAGCACAATCATAACAAAAACAAACTGAATGGCGGCGTCTCTGGAGGCGCCAGCAACGGTGGCGCCACCGATGCCAACGGCAACAACAACAGCTACAACAACGGGCCGCAGTGTAAGTAACAGCTCGCTGATAAATTTAATTAGTATTTTTTTTTGTTTCGCTCGGCCTCTCTGCTAATTATTTAGTTGAACAATATTTACTTTTAATTTCATTCGATTGGCCAGTTCGAAAATTGTTGCACTTTGCATGTTAATTGAAATGGATTTTAATTTTTTGTGTTTGTTGTTTATTGACGCTCTTTGCAGTAATTGCGCCACGCCCCATTGATCAGGAACCGAACGAGGCAAACTTCATTGGTGTTGTCATTGTTGTTCTAACCACGATAATTATCCTGCTGGTTGCCATCATTTTGTTCATCGTGTCACGCACGAAGCGCGCCCGTGGCAGCAACGTACTCGATGCATTCCAATACAGCTTCAATCCAAACACTCTGGGCGGCAATGTCGACAAGCATCGCCCCAATGGCAATAGCATTAAGGTGAGCTTACCACACCGAACCACACCTATATACCTACATATATATCTGAACATAAAAGAGGGAGCCGTGCTGGCTGTACAGCAGGACAAATTCCTGCCTCGAATTTCACATAATTGTTCAATGTAGCGTGCAGCTGCCACGTCCTCAGCATGTGCTCTTTCAGCCATGCCACACTTGACCAGACGCCGAGCGGCATTTATTTTATTTAATAGAACTTTTCAACGGCTTCCTATATAGGGCCTGTTCCAGCAAACGTTGTCCGGCAAATGGCCGGCCAGCAATACCACCCACCCGCCAAACCACCCTTGACTTGTGGGTGCTAAGCTTAAGTGGCGAGTGTGTAACACTTTAAAGTTGGCGAGTGTGCATGGGGAGCATAGGACATTAAATGCAACTGCTTTAAAGCAATTGCTTTAAAGTAAAGGAAATGCGGTTTGAAATTACAATGCAATACATATGAGCACTTAAAAGGTGGATAAATGAGATATCGAAATTGAAACAGCTATTAAAATGTCTTTAAAGTATTAAAAAATATATTAATAATTTTTTATTATTAATTAATTAATTATTAATAAATTATTAATCAAATAATTTAATTTGATTACTGAAAGTTAAAATAATAAAATAATTGGATAAAACGAAAAGAGAGTATAAAAATAAATAGAAAATATAATTTATGGGAGACCTTTATGGTCTTAAGTAAAAGCAGAAGGACTTAAACCAAATTTAGTTGTTTTAATAAAGCTTTAATATAAGCACAGCTCCTTCAAGAAGAAAAACATTTATAAGAAATTGATGAAATGCTCACATTAAACATCTAAATGCTATTTACCCACATACAAAGCACAAACACCCATATATTTTTACATACCCGACTTGTCACTATATTAAACATTCTGCATTTTCCTGCTCTTTTTCACGACCAACTAACACACGCATATTTCAGGCCAGCGTCGACGACAGCGACTCCATTGGCAAGAACAGCCTTTACCACGAGCCCTTCAATGTGAACATGTATACGAGCGGCGTGAACGGCTACGCAGCGGTTAATGATTTACAATGTAATATGACGCCAGACTATACAGGTGTGTATGCCAAAAGCTCCCATTACCCAATACTCAGAGCCCGAGCACGAGCCCGAGCCCGTAAGCCTGATGCCTCAAACCCCAATTCCCTTGGCTCGCCCATTTCCGCTGCGAGCCATAAAATATGGCGCCGCCAGCAACTAATGCAAATAAATTTTTGCGGCGATTGCCAGCACACACACACTCACACACATACGCACACACAAACACAACACATAGAAACACACACGCATACACAATCACCTTTCAACCTTTGCCATTTGCCTGACTAAGCGAAATCCTTTTGCGTCTTTTGCGTTTGGTCCCCCGCGGCCACATACAGATGTGCCCGAAGGTGGCTATGCGGTTCCCCATATGCAGGACTACATGCCGGCTTCGAAAATGGCCAACGCCGGCGGCGGTTATGTGAATGTGCGACGAACGCCGCCGCCACCGCTGAGCAGCATATTCCCCAGGCCGCCTACGGTGCCGCCGCCGCCTATGGAGAAATACTACGCGACCACGGCCATATTTAAGCCCATCAAGGGAGGCTCGGCGAGCGGCGGCGGCGGCAGCAGCAACACCAACACGGTGAGCAGCGGCGGCGGCAAGAGCAGCCACAGCAACCAGGACCAGCTGAATGGTATTTATGATGACGGCATGGGCACCATGAACTCCCAGTCCACGGCACCCATGATCAATCCGTATAGCAGTGGCAATAGTGCTGCCGCCGCTGCCGCAGCCGCTGAATTTCAGCGCGCCAGAACTTACAATTTCCGCAGCTATCCAGATAATCTCTAGTTCGAAGCCTCACTCAAGTTGGCAGCAGCGGCGGAGCCGACGGGCGCTGGCAGCGATCTGGCCGCCAGCAAGCACAGCAACGCCTCCACTACAATGCCCAAAAAGCCGCAGCATCTGAGTCTCAGCAGCGCCAATGGCAGCGGCAACACCCTGACCGCCAAGCCCAAATACAGCCTCACGCTGCACAACAACAGGTACGCCACGGGCAATGCCAAGAATCCCACATCGATACGCGACAATCATCAGCAGCAACAGCAGAGGCAGCACCTCAAGGCGCTGCGCCTGACACGAGACGTGGTCAATACAGATGTGAATAGCTGCGCTCCGGACTACAAGCGACCGGTGCTAACAGGTCTCTCGCCCGCCGACGATGTGGGCGTTCATCTGAGCAGAAGTGCGGCGGCTCTTAAGTTTTCCGCTGGACAAGCTGCTGCTGCTGCTGCTGTCAACAATAGTGAAGCTTCGACTAACCAAACGACAACAAATGCAACTAAATTAACTGGTACTACAATTGGAAATGGAAATGGAACTGGAACTGGAAACGCAACGGCAACTGCAACTGCAATCGCAAATC
Organism: Drosophila novamexicana; assembly: GCF_003285875.2. Classification (NCBI taxonomy): domain Eukaryota; kingdom Metazoa; phylum Arthropoda; class Insecta; order Diptera; family Drosophilidae; genus Drosophila; species Drosophila novamexicana. The sequence continues at coordinate 8,738,270 of NW_020824787.1, forward strand.
CGTTGGCGAATGGTGTTATGAGAACACAAAACAACAGGCTGTGGTATCATTGATGAAAACCCCATATTAAATGGATTTGAGGTGAGTTCTTCAGTCATCTTACTTTGAACTTAACTTAACTAAATTCAAGTGAATAATGCACTTAACTGAATTTCATTTTATATTTAACCAAAAATCGGATTTGATAAAAAATGAAAATAAATTTAGAAAAAAATGTTTATATGCTACATTTAATAAATTTAATGTTTTGTTTTGGGTAATTAAATTTGTAATTTTGTAGACACTATATATATTCTAATACAAATTCTAAATTCAACGCAATTTGTTGTAAGTTAATCAATTTAAGTAATTTTTTTCATAATTATTGTTAATGATTTAGCAAATATTTTGGAGAAAATATAAATATTAAAATCAATCTCTTCCCATGTTATTTTCATCCTATTAACAGCTCTGGAACTCTACACGGACATGCAACTAGAAAATACAAAATGAAATACAAGTGTTAAGTACTCGTAATCGTATCGTAAATTTTGTTAGAACCCGCCCCTCCCTTATATGGAGAGCACAACGCGTCGAACAATTAAACCCACTGAGCAAACGGAAAAGATAAATTAGCAAAAGTCGAATATCTAAGCAACAATGTAGCGTCGAATATATGCCAACGAAATGATAATGATACAACTTATAGAATACAATCTGTAAATATATATATGTATACCTAGTATATATTACCATGCGAAAAGGTAGTGGAAAATCCATATGATAGTAAAGCGAGCTGAATTTTTAATGAAAAGGATAACAAAACGAAGTAAAAAACAATAAAAATGGGCACTAGTTTTTCATAGATCAAATGCAATCGAGCAGAACATTAATGAAATATAAAAACAAAAAAAAACGAATTTAAGGTCTAGCATTTAGCAACACTTATTGTTTAAAAAACGAAACGAAATGAAACGAAGAAAATATAACGATATAAAAAGATGAAGTAACTAGCATATAATAATAGAGTTCAACTGATTTTTAGTACCTTTCCGAAAGAAAACAAGAACAAAAAAAAAAACGATAATTGCAAAACTAACTGTAAATGCCTGTACAACCCTAGCCCTAAACTATATTACCCAGCCCCACAATGTTTAAGCCCCACTGTAAATTTCTGTGTATAAATTTAGAGAGAGAGAGAGGTATCCGTGAGATACATAGATTGTTTGCTTACCGAGCAGATGGAAATGCCGCGTCAAAAAAAATTATGTAGAGACGTTGATGATGATAAAATTGTAACGGAATTTAACGGACCAAGAGAGCGTGCAGAGCGTCGTCGCCTAAAACCAATTAAAATGAAGTTTTCATCAATGATTTGTGATTAAATATATATTCAACTACTTAACTTATAACAAACGAGAATATTCAGTTCTTAATGCTAATTATAATTTATGCAAACGTTTTACCCGACAACAAATGACTCTGACTATAAAAATAACTATGAATAAAAAAATATATATAAATAAATAAACTATATACGAGTATAATTAATGTATTGTATAATTAATAAATAATCATGTATATGTTCCTTTTTAGTTTAATGCGCATACAAATTATCACAATACACAAGTACTAAAAGTTAAAATCGTAGTAGCTTTGTAGTAGTCAAAAAATAAATCAGCAAGTAATAAAAACAAAAAGGAAAACACAAGTGTAAACACCGCATTTTAAAAAAAAATATCAACTAAGTACGCGCGTTTAAATAATATTTATAAAATAATAACACCCACACGCACACAGACACTGACACTTAACACACAACGTGCAGTAAAAAAGTAGTTTAAATAGTAGCAAAAAAATAATGAAAAAAACAACAACCACACAGAGACATACACAAGAAAGTATTTCAAATGTTTGTGCAACACCTTCGAGAAATTTTCAAATAACAAGAACAACAAGATTAAGAGAAACGAGCTAAACATTAAGCTAGACACTTTTAAAAACATATTTAAAATGTTAATTACAATTAATAAGCTGTCAAGGGCCGATCAATATAGATATACTACTAATCAGTACATATATCTATATATATATATATATATATATATTTACACATTTCCAAACTTTCTGCACAATTCTTAACTTTCCAAGTTTCCAATTGCACATAGCGTTTACCAATACTGGCCACAACAACAGCAACACACACACACACACACAAACACTGACACCTATTGCTACACTTTTCGCATGCAAATGCAGCTCTGCAACACTGGAGACACTCTCGAAACGATATGAATAGAAAATCACGAACCTACCTACAAGACTTGTATAAATAATAAACGCAAAAATTAAATAATTAGTAATTAAGTTTAAATTACATTTTGTAAAAATTAATAAGCCAGGCGTAAGTGTATACTGTAAAAAAAATGATATAATACTTGTAATGTTTTTTTGTAAATTATGGCAAAGTTACACAGACGAATTACTAATTTGCTGTTGCTTCGCAATTCATTTCTAGACTAGTTTAATTTCTAAATTAATTTAAAAGCATTTATTACGAGTATGTGTAAATTTCAAGGCAAAAATATAGTATTAAATTATTTAAACAAAAAACAAAAAAGAAACGCTTTTATTTATTTCTCTCATTTATCAATTCAACTGCAGCATTAAATATGAATTCGTCTGCAAATTCGTTGGCAAGTATAAAAGAAAGTAAAACCGAATGGATTGCATTTCAACAATGGCATCAAATTTTATAATTATTGATAGCAAAAATAATATTTTAATTATTTGAAAACAAGAAATTGCATACAAAGCAATTATACATACAAAAACAAATGACAATTAACAAAATGGGTAATAAATATTGAAAGCCATAAAACAAAATCGTGGTAAATTTAATAAAATTAAAAATACAAATCCAAAATTGTAATACTCCTTTGTCGTTTTAATTTGATCGAGCAGAGCATATAACTGCCTTATTATAGCAGCACTAGAAGCATTATAAATAACTCTATTAGAAAGTTCAATTGTATTCAAATTTTGCAGTTTCTATGATAGAGCACGTGCCAGGCCAGGCTTTCTGCTCAGGTACATTTGCCAAGCATTTGAGTCAGTTGAGATATTTACTGAATATGGCAATGCTAATATTAGCTATTTTTTTTTTTTAAATCATACATTAAAGAAAGTCAACTAAGGAAGAACAACATACAGAAATTCAATGTAATGTCAAATATTGTCGAGGTCGCATTGATTATATAGGAAGTAGCTGCGAATCGACTGCTAATTGAATTGCAGTTTTAATTTGAAGGCGTTGCATAAACAGAAACTTGGCAAGATAAACAAGCCGTTGGCAGCCAGACGATTGACGCCTTTTCAGTTGGCCGCGGGCTGGATCAACCACAACATAAAGCAGGCACATAAGGCTGTATCTCTAGGGACCTGTAACAGCGACAAGGAATAAGTCACTGTTTACTTTTACCCCGAAGACAATACATATGTACCCGGAGGCATTAATCAGAGCACTTTACAGAACTGGGATCAATGACCGCCGTGGGGTACTGACATCTGTTTTAATTCACGCATATTTCGCATATTCCAATTGAAATTGAAATGGAAAATCGACAGCAGCGACAATAACTCGATTGCAATGCCCAGCAACACGCAGGCCACAAATCGCTGCTGGGGGGTTGGCATTGGCAGGGCGTGGAGGGAGTGTGGATGGGTGTGCTACTGGGCCAGAGGGAAAGTGCGCACATGTCGTTTTCGAAACGTTTAAATCAAATATAATAAAATAATAACGTTGAATGCTGCGGTGCCAGTCAGCCAGCCTGAGAGCCAGCCAGGCACTTGGCATTTGCTATTTGTTGCTGTCTTTTAATTGACACTTTCGATTGTTCGACTGAATAAATGACGGGCTGGGGCCTGTCCATCAATCAGCTGATTGGGGCGGCGCGGCAAGCCATCACCTGTCTGTCAGGCGTGCGTTGAAAATTAGTTGAAAGCCATTCACGAGAACCGAACCAACAAACAGCACACAAAATGGGCGAAATGTTTGTGATTTTCTTTATTTTTATTCTATTTTTTTTTTTCATTTTTGTGCTTTTGGGTGGGGCAAAATACGTGAAAAGTTCTCTCAATTCGTCAAATTGTCATTTGGCTTTTGAGTTGAGTGTTAAACGATTTTATTCTATTTATTTTTCATTGCACTTTTCGGTTTTCCGTTGTTCACTTTACAACACTTCAATTTGTGAAGCTCGTCGTTAGTCCTTTTTTTTTGCTGTTGTCCTGAATGACTTTATTTATCGCATTATGTGCGTGGGCCATTCACAAACATTGGCGAAAAGGGTTGACCTGCCTGTTTCAATCGTGATGGGATTGTGGTGCGAATTTTGTACAGTTGACAACTGAACGCGACGACAGAAGCACTCCCATCTATTTGAAATTGTGGGTAGGACATAAAAACGCGTGAAATAATCATAATTATGGGCAATATGGCGAAAATGTTGGCCAAACTCAAGGGTTATACTGTCACGCCCAAAAATAAAAGAGCCAACTGTCTGTGACAAATGCGTGTCAAGCGCGCGGTCTGCAAAATGCGAAAGGCTATGTGACAAATCAATTTTGGTTGCTTTCTGGGGCAAATCATCTGTAAATCGTTAATTGATTAATCACTAAAAAAACTACCCAATGCTTGATTGACACTTGGATAGATCTATGAGTTTCAAACCATTTAACAATTCAGCACACATTCAAAGTTAAATCGATAAAAAGTACATTTTGTCGTGTTTGGGGCGCGATCCTTAAAGGTCATGCTTAATATATATTATATCCATAAAAATTACAATCAATAAGGAAGTTTTCTCATATTTCGACTTATTATGCCAATATATGTATGTCAGAGCAAAAAGAAAAATGATTTTGAGATATTTAAATTCGAAGAAGCAAATAAGAATTGCTCGTTAGGGGAAGATTTTTTAAATGATTTCCGGCAGTAGAAAAATAACAAACCATTTTTTCATGCCAAGAATTTAATGTTCTTTGTATACGGTGTTCTTTAAAAATCCATAGATTGGTTTCAAATATGAAGAGTAAAGGCATTACATAGTTCATCTAAGATAATGCCCGCTAATACGCATGTATTCCGCAAAACAATATCCCATTCCTGCCAAAAAGAACCTCAGCTCAACTGCCAAACCATTCGGCGGCTAGAGCTCAGGGCATCAGCTGTTTGTGCCATATCTGGGTATCTCATGGATATCCTATTAACTAGATACAACAGCACCCTACTAAGCTGTCTGGACAAATACTTTAATGCTGCAGCACAAAGTCCACGATGTAAAAATTCAGAAATATGTTTTTTATATGCCTCGCGAGCCTCTCCAGCAACTGTGCAAATAAGTAAAAAGTAATCCTAATTACAATTGCTAGTTATAAATAAACATGGACAAGGCGAAAGTAGCTAGAGGCACAACAAGGCCAGACTGTGCCTGGGGCTAGCACTGGGTCTGGATCTGGATCTGAATCTGGTACTGAGAATGATGACGACGTCATTGTAATAATGAAAATCCCCAAACAAGCCATAAAAGGGATAAACGAAACGAAACGAAACGTAATGGAATGAATGAATGAATGAAATTTTCGGCAAGCTGCGAATGTGGCAGAGTAGCAGATTTGCGCTGCTACAAATGGACGGAGAGGCAGTTGGACAGACAGACAGACATACAGGCAGACAAGAACCTTCAGATGGAGTCAACAATATGTTGCGACCTGTGCAGATTTTTTAGTGGTTGCTGCTGCTGATGCTGCTGGGCGCGCTGCTGGTGGTGGTGGCTGTTGCTTATTTTTCGCAAAATGTTTGTTTGTTTTTCCGCTTACGGATTTTAATAAAGCAAATCGCTTAAATAGCTCAGCCGAAAGACTCGCAGCTCATAATTACAAATGTCAGACGGCTGCAAAATGAAAATGTTTGAAATCTTTTAATGCCCAGGCAGCACACACACACACGCACCCCTCGCCAAGCAACCCAACCAAACCCAGCCCAAACCGAGCCCAAACGAACCCAACCCGAATCCATGAACATGCAATGCACCTCTGTTAAAACATATATTCCTGTCGTACCCCTTTTGACTTTTGCATTGAGGCATCAACAATAGGCCTGATCGAACAATGGGCAATAGCTATATACCCTATAGCCTGGCCACAGGCATTCAGAGTTGTCAACTGCTCTGGCAAGTCCAGCAGAGTTGCCCCCAAGTTGCTTATCAAGCGTTAAATTGCAGCAATTTGACAGTTTATCGTTTCATTTATCGTCGCATACTCATTGTCAAAGACAATGCCAGAGGCTCTCTGCTATTTGCATAGCGCAACGCTCTTCCCCTCAAGAGTTAACCCCCGCAACTGCTGCCCGGCGTTTTGCCTAAAAACAAAGTACAAGTTAAATGTCAAATTGTCGCCCCGCTGACGGCTGCCGTTGCAACTAATGCAATTCATGTGTTGACTGTTCCACAGCGTCTATCTCACTCTCTAGCCCAATCATCTCTCGCCCTCTCTCTCTCTCTCTCTCTTTTTGGTTGCTTTTGTTTGTATTTGCGTTTGGCATGATGTCCTGGGGAATGTCCTCTCTGTCAATTTGCATGTTACCTTGCATTTGTATTGGCATTGAATTGCATTTTGTCTTGGCCCGCGCCACTCCCGACGCCCACACTCTTTCGACTATTAAACTCTCTATGTGTTTGTGTGTGTGTCCTTATCAACTGCTGCTTCCGGCCGCACGTCCTTGCCGACTTCCTTTTGTCTGTCTGTGTTTGTATTTGTGTATTTGTTTATCTAACTATCAAAGTGCTGCGTGCTGCTTGCATAACTCGAGATTCGAGTGTGTTAATTGCTGGTCTGCCCCCCCTCCGTCGACTGCTCTGCGGCTCTCCCTTAACCAGTGTCCTGCATCCTTTGTGTTAACATTTCCATTGCAGTTTTAGCCCACTTATCTATTATTTGGCTCCTCATCTCTGATAAATGTGCACAAATCATGTGCTGGCTTTCAGTTTACTTGCTGCAGCTAGTTCGGGACCAATTTGCAAGCATTTTAAGTTACTCAAGAGATTAGACTTGATTATGCGTTAGGTTAAAATGGAAACATAGTAAAGGGTAATAACCTACTACTTCTCATTTTAACAATTTTAGGAGTCGTTAATTTGTTGCTTAAGAACTGCCATTGATTAAGGGACTTGTTTGCACTGTAGTTGAGAGACAGACGGGTGGATAGGGCTATAAGTATTAAACTGTTTGTCCTGACTGAATGCTTGACGAACTGACGAACTTAATGCGAGCTTTAACGATTTTTGAACTGGTTTATGAGCAACTTTTTTTTTACATTTGTATCTTTTCGATTTCATATTTTAATGTTATATAGTTTTGGCCACTTTCTGATTGATACTTATTATAGTTATACAGGGTATATTTATCTTTCAACTATACTTTCCAGCCTATAAGCTCCTTTATCTCGATAGCTTTGTCGAAGTATGTATGTGCAGCTTTTTAAACGTGTAGCCTACTTTTGTGTGTGTGTATGTTGGAGAATGGTATACCCTGGGTTAACTAAACCAAAACAATTGGCCAGACATGTGGTTAACTTTAAGTGGTTTAGGAAGTTAAGATCCTTCTCAGACAACGCGCACTGTTTGGTGTTAACTAAGCTGCCTAAAATTTATTTAGGTAAATTTGGGCGTGCATCGATTGGAGCCAAGTTATAAGGCATAGAGAGTCCACTTAACGACAACAAACTAATTGAAACTTTGTCTAATGCCTGTTTATGGCACAAACAAACTAAGACGGCGATAGAGCCGAGTTGAAGCGTGGGAGTTTGTGTGAAAGGGTAAACGGCTGATGTGCCAGATTATAAACTGCAACCTAAGACTTGGCAATAATTTGATAATTTAATTACACTTAACCTCTTTGAACCGACGCGCCATGCCACGCCCCCCAACTAACCTAGCATAATTTATGCAACTGCTAATATAGATGTGAGTGTGTGTGTGTTTGTGTGTTTGTGTTGCTGTTGGTGTTGGTGTTGCCAGCGACATTTTGCTTGTAGAAACGCATGCATAAATAAGTTCTACATAGGAGCCGTGCCGGCGCCTGGCTCCTGCCCCTGAGCACACCCTTTCACGCAGTCCGCCCCCTTCTCTCGCTCACACGCTTTCTGCTCCGCATTCAATATGTGCGGCATCCACATAATTGTCGGCCATGTATCTTACGAATGCAAATTAGATGCAAATGTTAATAATCTGCGTGGATGAATTTTAATGAGCAGCCAAAGTGTTTTGGCGACTTGTCTCCGACGTCAGCGTCGACGTCGACGTCAACTTCGCTGTCGCCGCCACTAGAAAGTGTCAGACATGCATCAAGGATTAGCCCTGACCAGCCGGAGGTTGTTGTTCTTGTTCTTGTTAAAGATTTCTCTTTTCCAGCGAATGACAGCTGGAAACGTGCCTCATAAACGGTACATAGGTAGGCTAACCCTTGCCGCTGCTTGTTACGTAGCCAATTTAAAGTTGGGAATTTTTATGGGCCTCAGTCCCCCTAGCCTAGACTGGCCTAGCCAAGCCAGCTGTACGGCCAGACATCAAGTGGCTGCGGCTAATTAACGCTGCTGTTAAGACGCCGAGCAGCCAAGTGCGGCGGCACTGTCACGTGCTCCTCTGGATCCAACGACTATCAAAATTATGTTTTCTGACACTTTTTTGAGTCCAAATTTAGACGGGTCGTCTGCATCATTTCCTTTTCATTGCCTTCTGCGTGCTGCTGGGTCTCGGCACAAGGAACTCCAAAAATGAAAACAGATGTTGAAAATCAGTTGCACATTAAATGCTGTTCATGTGGAAACTTAATTGTGTTGCCACAGTCAACGGCACAACAGTCCCTCGATCTGTCATTTTGCAACTCGGTTTGATTTGCGGCAAGTGTCGCACATCTCTCGACGGCTTAGGGGTTGCCGCTCCAGCGTGCCATTTAGGTGTTTAATATTTGCCAATAATTTTATATATATAATACGTTTATTTGGCTCTCTTTTGCTCGTTTTATGTACAGTATATACATATATACACATATCAGTAATATGAGTTTATTTGCCCACAATGGAGGCGACATATGTTTGGAACTCCTGCAGTGGACGTGGTCAGTTGGGAGTCGAGGGTATTTATAATGGGAATTGGCGAATGTCGTTGGAAATTGAAATCGATGACTGCTAATGATTATTATGATAGAGCCCTTATTGCAAAGGAGGAATCGAAAGGAATAATATAGGGAGAGGAGAAGGGGGACAAGGGGAACGAGGGGCACAGGAAGGAAAAGGGGCGAGCGAGAGAGCTCGAGAGAGCGAGAGCGAGAGCAGCGAGCGCGAGAGCGAGAGCGAGAGCGCGAGAGCGAGAGCGAGAGCGAGAGCGAGAGCGAGAGCGATCTATATCTATATCTATATCTATATCTATATCTATATCTATATCTATATCTATATCTATATCTATATCTATATCTATATCTATATCTATATCTATACCTATATCTATATCTATATCTATATCTATATCTATATCTATATCTATATCTATATCTATATCTATATCTATATCTATATCTATATCTATATCTATATCTATATCTATATCTATATCTATATCTATATCTATATCTATATCTATATCTATATCTATATCTATATCTATATCTATATCTATATCTATATCTATATCTATATCTATATCTATATCTATATCTATATCTATATCTATATCTATATCTATATCTATATCTATATCTATATCTATATCTATATCTATATCTATATCTATATCTATATCTATATCTATATCTATATCTATATCTATATCTATATCTATATCTATATCTATATCTATATAATCTCTTTCGCTCTTCTCTCACAATATTTTTCTTTACCTTTCTGAAACTGTTAAATATTTCTTCTCTTTGTGTCGTATTCTTAAGCGTTTCGATTACCTAGAAACCTCGCTTAGCTAATGATGCGTTTATCGCAGGAAACTATTCACATATGTCCTCACCATATGACCACCTCATGCAATTTTCTCGTAATCGAACACTCAATTAAATTGCATTACTGTATTTTCAGGATGGCAACAGAAACGCATGAAATTTTGAGCATACGCCGCGCACATGATGCATTCCCAGATCGATGGGTGCTGTGGATGAGCGCTCGGGGTTCAAAGTTGTTAAAGATGTGTGCAATAACTGCGCAATATATCAAACAAATACACCTGGGACTACCCAGTGAGTGCACCAGGGGATGTTTGGCTCGTGAGCGTGAAAAAAAAATTAAATAAAAGGAAAACAAAACAATGGAAAACTCCAAATGGACATGGAAAGGGAATGCAAACGAAAATTTTATTTATATGCGATTTGATGGAAATGCAAGGGGTTTGGGTAAAGAAAACAAATAAAAATAATGGATTGAATCAAATTTTGGTAAAGAGTCAGTTGGCGAGATGGAACCGTAGACTCCATTGAGTCTAAAGTATGCAGTTGCATCAGCGAAGGGAAAAACAACAAATGACAACAAATGTAGAGCAAACAATGGAGGGGAGTTGTCCAGGCAAACATTTCACAAGTGGATCGTCCCCCACGAAAACGCGACAAAGGCAAAAAATTTAAAAGTTATACACAGTAGACCGAAGACTAAATACCCTTGCAGATAATGAAATATATATTTCTGGTAAGCTATTCAGCTTTTAAACTATTGTTTCTAATGTCGATAATTTCAGCATAGTCAAGAAATTCTAAGATTCTATATTTTTTCTATTCTATTCTATATGAGCTCAGCATTTGATACCGACCAATAATATATATATTTATAGTTTCTGGGTTCAGTGATGACTCCTTCACATGTTTGATAATACCCTTTGTAAGGGTGTATAAAAAACGACCTTGTAAAATGCGAATGTCACTTTAGTCCAACTCTGGGATGTCGTTCTGCTTCGCCTTAACCACTTCCGTTTTGTTGTCCAAAAAACCATGAGCATTGTTGTTGTTTCTACCGCCATGCTAATCCTGTAACTGAGCCCTCGAGGGTGCCCCTGTGGCCCCGGCACGCCTCAGTGACTTTCGCTGTCGCCAGCGCAGCCTCGGCGCCCTTGGCTGGGATTAATTCCACACATTAGCCGGAAATTGTATATATGCAGTATATATATGCCCGTGCCCTGCCTTGCGTGGCCAGTTGGTTATTCCGTGAATATGTTTTTTACTTATAAAGTGTGCCTAATGCCAGGAGCTAAGCCTGGAAATCTTCTCGAACTAAGCTGACATGACCAATGGCGGCCACTTGTTAATTTCTCATACTAATTTTCGGTGGCAGCTCTTTGCGCTTGCTTTGCTTTGCTCTCATCATTTTTTAAGGGGTTTCCAGTTGCCCCTTTCATTAATCACACTGATCGCTTTTCGAGCACGCACTATTCGCCATCATTTTTTAGGATTTGGCGCGCATGTGGAATTTCCACACGCAGCTTCTCAAGGGAAATGCGACGCTGTTTCTCTCTCAGTTTTAGCCGAGTAATTGAAATTTGTGTGAGTGATAAATTCAGTTGTGGTGCGCCATGTTAAGCGCATGATTAGCGCATTTTCCTCGCACAACCGACAGTTTGCCACACACACACACACACATACACATAGTTTTTTGGCCAGCCCGCTGTGCCCGCGGGAAATGGAGGGTGTGGCACTTTCGTGCCTGGCCTGCCAACAATGGCTTTTAATTATTTATTGCCTAATGACCTAATGACTTTTCTTTTGCCCAGCCTGAGAAGACTAAAACTCACTGTGATTGGCATATTGCTAGTCGACGGCAACAACTAAAGCCAGAGACAACCAAACTGAACCAAAGTCACGAACAGCCAAACGAGTGAGTGAAGGGCAAGATTTCTTGCTCATTGCTAGGAACTTGTGGCTTTAGTCAAAACAAACGTTTTTCACAATTTAGGAACATTCTATTTTCATTGTCAACCTGTCTCAACAAGAATCCCCCCATTAAATATGTGCCAAATTTGGACACAGAAAATAAATAGATACGCAAAAGCTATAATCTTATTCAACCTATGCTTTTGTAGTTATGTATTATTACTTTCCGTCAGGGATTACATTACGGGTTTCCGTGCTCAACAATAATTGTAGAGGGAGACACTTGAAATATTAGCTCTTCAAATATGTGTTTCAAAGGTTCAACTTAACTCATTCTAAAAACTTCTTGTTATGGTTGTCTTTATAGTTCCTATTTATTGTGCCAGAGTTCTTTAGAGTTTTATTTGTCAGACTCAGTAATTTTATGCAGCAATAAAAAGAGTGGTATAAAAAGAATATATATAGGCAAAGAAATAAATATAAGTTTAATACACTTATTATTACATTAAGCTTTAATTGTTACTGTCTTTCTTTACTGGTAAAAGTTACTTTCTTATTACTTATCTAAGCTCTTCTTAGCGCTCTTGGTGATTTTATTTTATAATTTGAAACGAATTCTGAGTAAAGGCATTAAAATTCGCATTGCGTCTGGTCAGTTGAATGCACTTTACCTCTTTCGCAAACAATCTAATTGCCCTATAATCCCATTAGCACCTTTATTAGCTGTCCAGACTGTAATTCAGCTGGTGGCCCCAGAAGTCAATATTGCCACTCCTTCTGCCCAGCGCCCACAATCAACTCAATTTGCAAATTGTGGCCTGGCATGTGCCACACTTGAAAGTATTTTAAAACCATTTATTTCAAATGACCCACACGATGAAGACGACGACGAGGAGTTGGGCCGACAATTTTAAAACTCCAAACACGTAAAGGCAACCAAGGAACTTGGCCACGATTGCAACCTGGCCCGGGCCGTTGTTGGTGCCATAAAAAATTCATTTGACTTAAAAACTTTCCGAGAGACAAAAAACCAAAGCAAACTGAGGCGAAAACTGAGCAGCAGTCGGCACTCGAAATTGATATTAAGTCAGGTGGCGCGTGTCCATTACACGCATTGCGGCCAGAAAGCGAAAGCCTCATAGAATTCAGGTAGAATATAGATATATAGACAGACTGGGAGTAGAGAGAGAGAGAGAGAGAGAGAGAGAAAGGGAGTCCAATCTGACAGTTTTGAGGCACGCACATCCCGTGCATGGCATAAACAAAACAATGCCCGCTCCTCAACCAACAACTCAGCTCTCAACTACGAGCAAATTTGCTTAGCCAGCGCGGAAATTGTGGCCTGCTGGTGCTCTATTGTCTTATTGAACTCCGCCAAGAGTAGTAGGAAACGGAAACGCGACCCAGCCGCAGGCAGAAGCGCAACCCCCGCACTCCGTGCCCAGCCCCTCAGCCATGGTCAGCGGTCGGCGTTTTGTCAAGAGGCGCACGTGAACTATTAAAATCACTTAAGTGCAATTCATGTCACGTTCGCGGGGAGTCAGCCCAAAACTTACAAGCGATTGATATATGCGATGTCAGTCCTTGTATATGTGTGTAAAATTATCTCTGTGGGTGTGTGTGTGTATATGTGAGATAAATAAACTGACAGAATGGCTGGCCAATTCTTGATCAACTTAATGCCATTTACATATATCAATTTCCCATTCTCTCTTGTCAACTTTTATGATGGCCAAGGTCATGTTAAATTCAATTTTTGGATTTGGGTGTACAAAAAAGCAAAGAAAAAAAGCTTCAAAGTTTTCTTGAAAAATGGTTTTGCTAATAAATATAGGCCCCTGAACAAAGAGATTCCAGGTTCGAGTATCAGCCTAGTGAATGAATCTAATCTTTCTAGCTAAATGTAAGCAAATGTTTAACAATAGCCTATATTCTAATAATAATACTAATATGGTGAATGACAAAAGTGATATTCGTTCCTTTCGCCAATATATAATATTGCACTCCGTCTGCTTATATAAATATCATTTGTTTCCTTTCGCTCGTTTATTTCTGTTTATCTTGCAACGCTCTAAGCCGCGGCCAATAGTTTGACAGATCAAACGAAACTTTTAACATTTCATTTCTCTTTCTTTTGCAAAGTTGAGACTTGAAGTAAAATAAATCAGTACTCACATGAAAATAGTTCCGGCACAGAAGACATTTTTGATTCCACTAGATCACATTGTTTAAACAGCATCAACAGCTGAATTTATCACTGTAATAAAAATACAAACATTATTTAATAATTTAATGAATAATAATATAGATATATATAGTTTTATATATCGTAATACTAGCTTTATATAATGTTGCCAGCTTGACTAAGTTTTTTACATCATTTATATGGGATTTAAATTCGTGTCGGAGTTTTGATTAATTTACTAACCAGAAGCCACTCAATGTTTATATGTATTTGCGTTTTGTGGCTAAGCTTCCAGTTTATTTGAATATTTAAATACATTTTGACGCTTGGCGAGATTCCCATTCGCATTTTTAATGAAAAATGTGCAGGGATGCGTGTGCAGGGAATAAACAGCAAACAGTTGTATAACATATGGCAATGTTTTGTTGGTCAAAATAGATTTGATCTAAGCTGATTATTTGCATTGGCCAGCCAGGGCAAAGCATTTGACCCAATTCTGTCAAATAAGCAAACAAAATATTACTGTGAATTGGTTTTTGGACACAGTTGCATATGTTGATTAATTTTACAACTATTTGCGCTCACCCCAAAACAATTAATACGAAACCGCAGAGATCTTCAGTATAGGAATTCTGTGTTTGCACCGTGCGACGTGTTGTCAATTAAATGCTGGAAAATTAAACGCCACAAGCCGCAGGTCTAATGAAACCTGCAAAGAGGGGCACAAGAGTTGTCCCACCATTTACAAGGCAGCCACTTGACAGGCTCAGCAAGAACAACAGCAACAAAAACAAAGACACAAGTGCACTTCTTACCCTCTCCACATTTCTCTCACGCCTTATGTATATATGTATCTCAGCTGCACTGATTAATTACAGGCAAATAAATTTTCCACCTCTCGCTGCTTCGCTCGTCCACAAGCTTTTCATGTCATGTGTGGAAATGATAAAAATACTTAGCACTGTGTTAGCATATTTTTGAATACCCTGTATCCATAACTGAGGCAATAAAGGGTATGCAGGTGTTTTGAAAAGATTTGTGACTACTGTAGAAGGTAGTACTACTGTAGTAGTAGGTAGGCGCTAAAGGATATATATATTCTCAAGAATGACAAACTCTTTGAAAAATCTTGGCATATACATTCTAGTTACACTGTGGTTTGTACCCCGAAGTGTGTGCATGATCAGCTGACTGAATGCTTCATACAGGAGTTGCTTATAATTGTGAGTATGTTAGGGTATTCGCATCCATTTGTATAGTATCTTAAAGTCGGATATTCTCAACTATCTGAATCTGATTGTTGGTTGTATTTGAAATTTATTTCTGCTTCTTTGCGTTTTTGGATTATTAATTACGCTGACACTTTGGGTCTGCGCTAATGAGCACCGAAATAGAATTTTTCCATAATTTGGCTTCTGTCTATAAGAATATCTTGGATTCGTATTTATGTTTCGTGGACAAGCGAGCCAAGCACCGCCCGCCTGCTCTGCTCCGCCCGCCCCCAACTGCACAATTTATGCAAATGATGCTCGTTGGGCAAACATAACCTCATTTTGCCTGGCCCAGCTCCAATATAGAACGCTAGATGTCGCTGTTGTTTCTGCTGATGCTGCTGTTGCTGCTGCTGTTGCTGTAGATGCTGTTGGCCATTCGCCTGGCACTTACCTCTACACTACACTACACGTCCATGAAAAATGATTATAAGTGGGTCACAGGATATGCAAATGTTTCTTTTTCACGCTCAGCTTACGACAATGCCAGCATGGAGTGAACTGGAGCACAGCTGCTGTGCCGTCCGCCAGAGGGCGTTGCCATGGGCGGCAGGTGTTGGGCCACTCTTGAGTTATATATGTGGCCCGTCGACTATACAACTACGTACTTGGCAGGACATTTTGCAAATGCAACTGAAAGTTTGCCAAGAAAATGGTGAAAGTTTTTTGCGCTTTCGTATTTTATATCCGCCAGCGACGCCAGCTGCAAGTTGGCAGTTGCAACTTTAATTTCCATAGAGGAGCCCAGCGGGCGCTGACACGCAACATGAACACCAATGTGAGCAAATGTGAGCGAACAGTTCAGCAATTGGCCAAGGACAACAAGTAAAAAACAAGGAAAAGAGCAACAACAATGCCTAAAGTTACATTTGATTTAATTTTCTTTGTCAGTTTCAAGAATTTGCCGAAACCAAACGCGCAACGCATGAAAACTAATCAAAATTGCGCTTGTCCTGGGACAAGAACTTCCCTCTCCACTTCCCTATTACACATTGACCCCGTGTCTCAGCCAGGATGCTGCCGGCTATTTGCGCTTTTCTCGTTTGCTTCCTGACACATGCACATGTCCTGTGAACTGTCCCCGAGTGCAAGTTTATTTAGCTTTTTACCATGCCCTCGCAAGTCAAATGCTTAAAATGTGTCACTAGTTTTGTCATTTGCTTATTTATTTCTGTTATGTTTTTATTTTTATTCAGTTTTTACTGCAAATGCAGAAATAAATATAATACAGATTTCAGAAATGTGTGTGCATTCTCCCAACTGGACAAGCTTTGTGCTGCGTTTTGGACATTGAAATTGAAATAAAACTGCAGACAAATCCTTGGCTTGTGCATGGAATGCAAAATGAAAAGTTAACAATTGATAACGAAATATGCATTTTGAACCCACAACTCAAATGAAATCCAAAAAAAAAGAAGGCAAACATTACAAGTATTTAAATAATCCATATATTAAAATATTAGCAAGACAAACATGAGGTACATTTACTGATTAATAGAAGTAAAAAAATGGGCATGTTTTTAGCATCTGTCAGACTATTTATAAGATTAAAGTTTGGCAAAATCAAAGCAAAAAAAAAATCAAAGCTAAAGTTCTACCTGTTGTTTCTTTTATTCGCTAACAAAGCCAAACATTTAAAAAATACTTTACTTTATCAAAAAAAAAAAATATTACTTTTTTTTAAACATTTAAGTGCTTAAGCCAGATCCTGAAAACAAAAACTTAAAAGCTACGTAGCTGAACCGCAGAGCTCTGATGACCGAAAACCAAGCCGTGCCCCAGTCCCGAGTTTACCCGCAGCTCCGACACGGATTTTTTTTTGTTTTGTAGCGCTTCTTTAAGCTGCAAACATTTTGCTTAGTTTGGCAAAAACACGCAGCGACCATTTTTCATATTTTCATTTATAAATTTATTATAAAGCCAACAGCAGCATCAACAGCAGCAGCAGTGAGAGCAACAGCTACTCTTGGCTGTTGGATGGGCTTAATAGCAACCATTTTCCCCCTGCATCCGCCGAGACCAATGCCAGCAATGCTGCCGCTTGCCACAACCCAACCCACTCTGGCAGTGCTCTGAGCTGCGGTTTAGAGCAACGGCTACTTTGGCATTTATTTTAAATTATAGTTCGCAGTAATAACTAATGCTCAGAGAGCAGTTGCTGTTGTTGGTTATTGCTGCGGCCAGTTGCTGTTTGTTGTTGTCGACTGCCATGTACAGAAATTATAGACATTTTGGTCTGGGGCTTGTGTGTAGTTTTTGTCCGTTTAATGACAGTATTTGCGAGCTATGCCAAAGTTCTATGGCAGCTTGACATGAGATTCTGGTCGGGTTTTGGGGGAGGGCAGTTTCAATTAAATTTACTGCAAAATGAATGTGGATTAAACACAGTTTGACAAGTCATCTGCATAATTATGAAAATTCCCCAGGAAACCAGTTGACATTTTCCAGCCACTAATTGAAAATTCCTCAAGTCAAGTTAAAGCTGTCAAGCAGCTGGCAAGTTTCTCGCCAATTTCCGTGAACAACAGTGCCAATCGAATGTGTTGTGCGAACGAATTTTCACCATCATCGACAATCGGCCCCATTGGGCCCCACAGCATTTGTGCCCTAATGGCCAAACACGCCTACCCTCCACTAACCTACAACCCGCCCACACATCAGTAAATATGAATGAGTTCCAGTTAATGAAATATTGAAATATGAATAGACAAGCTCGCCTTCGTACACTCCAAAGCAATCATATGTCCATCAAGCAAAACTTTGCACAGTGCCTGCCAAAGCCAAAAGGAAACTTAATCAAGGAAAATGATTAGATAGGACTACCACATACCCTACATCAATGCTGAAATGGGTACACAAAGCTATTTTGTGTGAACAAAATGCAGTTAAATTTTTTGGTATTAATTTGTGTTGGAAATTACCTGGCTTTATACGGGTTGTACAGTTATCTAAAATATACCCTTCATATGTGCAGAGATAGGGTATTAAGAAAAAAAATATAATGTAATCGAGAGGCTGGGGGAAATATAAAGCCTTTACCGCGAAAGCACCCTCTCATCAGAAAAAAAAGCAACCCGAAACAAACAAAAATTACAACGCTTAATTATGAAAAGTGTTTTTTTCCTTCGGCTCATCGAGGAAAATGAGTAAAAATGTAGAAAGCACACGAAACGAGTTAATGAGCGAAATTATAATGAAGTTTTTCCCCACTGCGCTGTTCGACGAGCGCGAACCACCCTTATGCGGCCTGGATGTGGGTCAGAGCTGGTTTGGGAGCTGCTTCTAATGGGGCTAATCAAATATTTGAAATTTGTTTTGGGTGGAGCTGATGTTGAGCTGTTGTTGTCTAGTGTAAAACTCATTACAATCGCAGCTCGCAACGTAGTTCGCAATGTTAAGCTGGGCAGACAGCAGTGCAGTCAGCCGTGCCGTATGCAGCGGAATATTTCATTAAATCGCTTAACATTGCAACAGTGCAACCCAAGCAAGCAGCCTACAACCAACGACCAACATCAACAGCCACATTAACACTGACAACAACAGCAGCAGCAAAAAGGGCCAATGAAGAGTATGGTGTGATATGAGTACAATAAGTAGGATTGGGCCAGCAGGAAAATTAAATTGCCTCTGCATAATTATTTATTATTTAATAAATAAGGAAAATGGTCATATAAATTATCAACAATTTTTTTTTTAACAATTATCTTGTAAAATGTACTCTATTATAATAAATAGTGTAAAAAGTTTGTCTTTTATACACAAAAATTTATATTTGCGGATATCTGTCAAATTTTGCAATGGTCTGCATAATTCCTTAATAAAAATACATGACGAAGGCTTGAACCGAAATCTGAGTTCATCAAATTGGAAACTTGATGCATGAACCGAATCTAAAGGCAGGTTGTTGATTCGAATCGTTTTTATTCTTTTTGAGTTTGAAGCTGAATGATGAATACACGAATATATCAAAGAGACTATAATTTCCAGTGACTATCTAGTCAGTTTGCTGCACACTATGATTTTTAAGTAGATTTTTAATCTATATTTCACACTAAATAGCTTACGGGAAGAACACCTTATGATCTGCCAGCTGCTATTGACATAGATTACGGGTACAACAGCCTTCATGAATGTTCTTTATAGTCCGAATTGTAGATGCCAAGGGGTATTAAAGTGTAAGCGCTTGCTCACAGACGAGCAGAGGAAAATGAAAAAGACAAAAACGGAAGCGGAAATGTTTAATGCGGGTTTGGCAGCGCTGAGAACGATGCGTTGACGCGTCCTCGCTGACCGGCTGGTTGACCAGCGCCAAGCGGAGGCCGAGACTGAGACAGAGCCGGGTCCTGTCCATGTGAGTTACACGCTAACGAAAGCCGATAAATATTTATTTGCATGTATGTTCGTGTGCGCCTGTGTATGTGTGTGTGTATGTTAATTAAGAATTTGCAGCAGGCTGGCAGACGATTAAATGTGCCGCCCAGCCCCCTGCCCCTCCCGCCCTTCAGAGCCCAGTACAATCGATGTGCTGGACACGCAGAGGATGACCATTAGTTCCGCTGGCCGGGGCAAGGGTTGGTAGCGATAATCGAATGAATTAATGGAACACGCAAATGAAATAAAAATCGGCAGTGCCAGCGATTCATTTGGATAAATCTCTTTACTCGGCAGCGAATACAAATAACAATACACATTGGGTTCTTCGCGGCCATAGCTCTTTATCAGATCTATAAGACGAGTTCCGTTTATACAATAGCAAACTATCGCACTGCCCAAGAACATTATGAAGCTCAAATCAGGACAATGAAAATGTTATCTGGAAAACATTTTCTGATTTTCCAGGAGTATAGCACTCTCTTTCAAAACGCCACAATTGTTGAAAGCTGTTCAAATTGAATCGGATAACCTTGATTAAATTAAAAATATTATAATATTAAATACAATTATAATATTAGGCTATATTAACTATTAACTGGAGTCATAAAATTAAAAACATTTGTATTATTAAAAGACTTTTATAAATTCTATAATATTTTCAACTTCCTGATGTGTGCATTGCCTGTCATTTTCCTGTACACTAACTTTACGATAAATTGGCAACTGGATAAAATAAAAATCGATATACATGTCAAAAATGCATAAACATCCAAATTATTGGCTGCTATGAAGCCCATGTGAACCAGGGGACTTTGCAAATGAGGTGCTCCATGATGTCTCAGAACATACTCGGTCCAATAGAGCACGCTCTGACGCGCAGTCAATGGGCGATCGCGGAATAGCTTCGAAAAAGCTTTTACTTTTTGCGTGTATTTGGGATTCTCGAGAACTTCTTTAATTTTGTCATGAAAAGGCTGCTCCTCCAGTGTTAATAAGCTCATGCTTAGACCGAACCCATCTTTGACCATTTTATCAGCATTGGCAGGCTGATCTCCAAACACAGGAAGCGAGAGCATGGGCTTTCCATGAAACTGAGACTCTGTGATGCCGCCTCTTCCAGCATGATTTATAAAGAGCCTGATCTTGGGATGCGCGAGAATATCATTCTGCGGTACCCATTCCGAGAATAGTATATTTTCTGATTTTCCAGGAATCTTATTTAGATCTTCCCACTTCCAAATAACTTTTTGCTTTAATTTGGCCAGCACATTGAACATTTTTTTGACGGTGCTGGGTTGTAGGTGAGCACCCTTTACATTGGAGCCCAGGCACAAGAGAATGGCGCCGTCTTTAGCATCACTTAGAAAATTTGCAATTTTTAGGGGCAACGGATCTGGTTTATCCTTTATTTGAATGCCTCCCACCTCTATGACCGCTGGAACGCTGGATCTGATAGGACCCTCGCTAAAGGAGTAAGAATTAAAGAGCACAAGCGACACATTCTTGTTGAGGTCTGCATAAGCCGGCATGCTAGGATCGTTGCCATAGAGTTCCCTGCGAAAATGGACGCGTTTAAACATATCATATTCCGAAATTGGATGTCCCACTTACTTGTAGGCTTTTGCGTTATCGAGTTTAATGGCATACGTGAATAATCGAAGTGCATTACTAATAATGAGATTGCCCAATCGTTCAGAAAAAAACGACGCTGGCTTGGCTTGGACACTTCCTAGCATGCTCTCAAACACCTCCCATTGAAACATTGAGGTTGCTATTACAACAGGCACTTTCAGCTTCTGAGCTATGCCTATCTGGAAATCGTTCAGAAAGTAACCGATCATAACCAGATCGAACTGATTATCCTTGTTCTCGTAGAGATCGATAACACGTCGATCTTTCATTACATTTCTGTTTTTCTTGAATGCAAACGACACTTGATCCCGCATGCGAAATAAAGCTGAAACCATATTAGAATTGTCTCTTTCAACCATGCTGGCTATGCTGGCATCCTGTGATAGCTGCTCCTCTTTGGTGAGTGGTATGTATATCAGGTTTATGTTTTTGTGAGAAACATGCGGCTTCAGAGTTGTGATCACCGTCACATTGTGTCCATTCTCGGCCAGCACCTTGGCCATTGAAATTTCCACAATTAAATGCGAGGGAAAAGCGCAGCTAAAAACTGCGAGAATATTTGCACCGAGAGCACTGCTCATAAAAACAACTCCGAGCGACGAGAAGAATAGAGTCTGAAGCGACATGTTGTCGGTTTGAGTATTAAGCTAAGACTGATCAGTCATGACTACTGGCTAAATTTCATAGTGAGCCACTGATAATTTTCGATGACATACGGGTACTCCCTCATCTTCAGGCCCTTGTAAATTTTTCGAATGTAACGAGCTGCTGTTTTTCTGCAATCAGTCGTTTTCAACTGAGGCAACAGTCCATGAGATAAGTCCACATTCAAATCTAAACACGCCTTATCAGTATGTATTAGGCGGTAATCTATGGCCCAGTGTAAATAAATATGTTGTAGAGTGTTAGCCATAAACTTTGTAGGAACTTAAACTACAACTAAACAAAGCAATTATATGAAAAGAGTTAATTTTAAATGACATAAATCCGCATGTAAACTATCAGAGAGAATCATAATTAAATATGATAATCCCTTATTTAAGTGTATTGAATATATTTATTATTTAGCTTTTGTTAAACATGACCCAAACCTTTGCGGGATATTTCAAAAGGTGACACCAAAATTAGGCTTTTTAAATGAAGATTTAAATTAATTGCTGTATTTTCCAGAGAGCGCAAATTATCAAAATACTCTGATTACATTATCAAAGTCAATATAAACTTACTTGGAAACAAAGAGATATACTTCTAATCAACTCAATTCTGATAATCTCGAGACATGTACATATAAACATAACTGATAGGCGTTCATTCACCTAGCCTATCAGCTATAAACGATAGTCAAATTGTTCACGTATTAGGTAATTATAAAGAAAGATATAATAAAATATGACAATCTTAGTTAATTTATTTAGTCTTTAATTTCTTGGCCTTTCCAACAAATTCTTTTCTGGCGGCCAAGACGTTAAGTTTTCTGTATAGACTCTTTAATACTACTTTACTTATAAATAAAAAAACAATTAATAAACTTATTAGCAATGCATAAACATCCAAGTTATTGGCTGCTATGAAGCCCATGTGAACCAGGGGACTTTGCAAATGAGGTGCTCCATGATGTCTCAGAACATACTCGGTCCAATAGAGCACGCTCTGACGCGCAGTCAATGGGCGATCTCGGAATAGCTTCGAAAAAGCTTTTACTTTTTGCGTATATTTCGGATTCTCGAGAACTTCTATAATTTTGTCATGAAAAGATTGCTCCTCCAGTGTTAATAAGCTCATGCTTAGACCAAACCCATCTTTGACCATTTTATCAGCATTGGCAGGTTGATCTCCAAACACAGGAAGCGAGAGCATGGGTTTTCCATGAAACTGAGACTCGGTTATGCCGCCTCTTCCAGCATGATTTATAAAGAGCCTGATATTGGGATGTGCTAGAATATCATCCTGTGGTAACCATTTTAAGTATAGTATATTTTCTGATTTGCCAGGAATCTTATCTAGATTTTCCCATTTCCAAATGACTCTCTGTTCTAGTTTGGACAGCACATTGAACATCCTGCTGACTGTATCGCTCTTCAAAAAGGTTCCCTTTACATGCGTGCCCAGGCTTAAGAGGATAACACCATGTGTAGCATTTTCTATAAAATCTTGTAATTCTCTGGGCAAAGGATCGGGCTTTTCCTTGATTTGTATTCCCCCTACATCTATGGCCCCCGGAAAACTGGGGCTAATGGGGCCCTCACTAAGGGCATGAGAATTGAAGAATATAAGCGATACATTTTTGTTTAGATCCTCATATTTTGGCATGGCCGGATCGCTTCCATAGAGCTCGCTGCAAAAATGATAAGCCTTAGAAAATTTCCTTAAGCCACTTCTCGTTAAGATCGACTTACTTATAAGCTTCTGCATTATCTTTTTCCGTAAGATACATATTCATCTTAAGGGCGCTGAGTGAAAGGTAATTGATTAATCTTTGTGCAAAAGTCATCGTTCGACCCTTTTCGACGGAAATAAACATGGATGGAACATAGGCTTGTTTGCCTATATCACCCAAGAAAATATTGAATATGCTTGATTGGAATAACGACGTCGCTATTACTACAGGCACTTTGAGTTTCTGAGCTATGCCTATCTGAAAGCTGTTAAGGTAGTAACCGAGCATAACCAGATCAAACTTGTTATCCTTATTCTTGTAGAGATCCTGGACACGGGGATCTTTCATCACATTACGGTTTTTGTTAAATAAAAACAACGATTCTTTTCGGATGCGAAACACTGTTACAAGCATGTTGGAATTGTCTCTCTCAACCATGCCGGCCAGGAGAGAGTCCCGTGATTGCTGCTCCTCCTTGCTAAGTGGTATGTAAATCAGGTTTATGTTTTTGTGAGAAACATGCGGCTTCAGAGTTGTGATCACCGTCACATTGTGTCCATTCTCGGCCAGCACCTTGGCCATTGAAATTTCCACAATTAAATGCGAGGGAGCTGCACAGCTGAATACTGCGAGAATATTTGCACTCAGCGAAACATTGATAAGAAAGGCAACGAGGAACAACGAGAATAAAGTCTTAGGAGACATGTTCGCGCTGTAAATATTCGACATAAACTAATCTCTAAACAGAAAGGGAAACGCCTTTTATAATGGCAGCAGGCAGACAATTTGACAAATATGAAACAATATATTTAGATAAGCCATAAGCTTCAATTGCTTGTTAACCAAGAAATACAGTTTCAATTCAACCCGATTATGATAACCGTAAGTGTTTTATAGCTGATACGAGTTCATTCGAACCAGCCGATAAGCTACTTTAATAATAATCAAATCATGCGATTGTTCTCTTAAATATTTACATCAATGTCAAATGACGAATGTAGAACGAAAATATAAGATTGAAAATATGGTACTACTTATTTATTGATTTATTTAGTCTTTAACTTCTTGGCCTTCCCAACATTTACTTCGTTTTTTGTATTGCCTGTCAGCTTTCTGTAAAGATTTTTTACAATTACTTTGCTTATTAAAAAAATAACAATTAGGGAACTCAATAACAACGAGTAAACATCCAAGTTATTGGCTGCTATGAAGCCCATGTGAACCAGGGGACTTTGCAAATGAGGTGCTCCATGATGTCTCAGAACATACTCGGTCCAATAGAGCACGCTCTGACGCGCAGTCAATGGGCGATCGCGGAATAGCTTCGAAAAAGCTTTTACATTTTGCGTATATTTGGGATTCTCGAGAACTTCTTTAATATTGTCATGAAAAGGCTGCTCCTCCAGTGTTAATAAGCTCATGCTTAGACCGAACCCATCTTTGACCATTTTATCAGCATTGGCAGGCTGATCTCCAAACACAGGAAGCGAGAGCATGGGCTTTCCATGAAACTGAGACTCTGTGATGCCTCCTCTTCCAGCATGATTTATAAAGAGCCTGATATTGGGATGTGCTAGAATATCATCTTGTGGTAACCATTTTGAGTATAGTATATTTTCTGATTTGCCAGGAGTCTTATCCAGATTTTCCCATTTCCAAATAACTCTCTGTTTTAGTTTGGATAAAACATTGAACATGTTTTGGACTATGTCGGCCTTTAAAAAGGCTCCCTTTACATTGGAGCCCAGGCTCAGAAGGATTGCACCATCTGTAGCATTCTGTAAGAAATTGTCAATTTCTTTGGACAAGGGATCGGGCTTTTCCTTGATTTGTATTCCTCCTCTTCTATGGCACCTGGAAAATTGGGTCTAATGGGACCTTCACTAAGGGCATGGGAATTGAAGAATATAAGCGATACATTTTTGTTTAGATCCTCATATTTTGGCATGGCCGGATCGCTTCCATAGAGCTCGCTGGAAAAAATTTGAATCCTTAAACACTTCCTTTAGAAGTTTTGTTGAACTCACTTACTCGTAAGCCTCTACATTATCTTTTTCGGTAAGATACATATACGTTTTAAACGCACCAAGTGTAATTAAATTGGTCAATCGTTGTGCAAAAGTCATTGCTCGCCCTTTTTCGACGGAAACAGACACTGTTGGAACATAGGCTTGTGCTTGGATATTGCCTAACATGATATCGAATATTTCCGATTGGAACATTGAGGTCGCTATTACAACAGGCACCTTTAGCTTCTGAGCTATGCCTAGCTGAAAGCTATTAAAGAAGTAACCGAGCATAACCAGATCGAACTTGTTATGCTTGTTCTCGTAAAGATCTTGGACACGGGGGTCTTTCATTACATCGCGATTTTTATTAAATATTAACGACAATTCCTTCCGCATGCGAAAGACAGCCGTCATCATGTTGGAATTGTCTCTTTCAACCATGCTGGCTAAACCAGATTCCTGTGACTTCTGCTCCTCTTTGGTGAGTGGTATGTATATCAGGTTTATGTTCTCGTGAGTAACGTGGGGCTTCAGAGTTGTGATCACCGTCACATTGTGTCCATTCTCGGCCAGCACCTTGGCCATTGAAATTTCCACAATTAAATGCGAGGGAACGGGACAGCTGAATACCGCGAGAATATGTGCACTCTGAGAACCATTGATAAGAAGAATACCGAGAAACGTCAATAACAATATCTGCGCAGACATGTTGGCGGCTTGAATTTTCCGCGTATACTAATTTTTAAAAAACTAAGGGCTATGCCTTATATTATCACAGCTTATATGAAATATTTTTGATGGTCACAATGAACATTTAAATATTGAATACTGTTTAGTTAACAATGATTTTCAAAATTGACTGCAATAGAATGTGTCAAGCTGATAATGCCAGCTACTTTTTGGCGGCAGTAACTATTTTAAAACGACAGTCTGTTCGATAAGTATTCGTAACTGATTAAGAAAGTCTACGTTTCGCTTATTATTTGTAAAAAACAGCGCATTGATCGTTTGAATATTTATATACATATATATTGCTTAGATTAAATTCTTTATGTTTTACGCCAAGGTTGGGCAGTACAAAGTCGATTAAATGTCAAACACTCGAATAAACATACACCCCCGTACACCACTATACAATCAACGTTAAAAGATCAAACAGGCTCTTTTTTATATAGATCTATATATACTCTTTTACTGGCCTAGGCTATGTACTGGATCATGACCTTACTCACTGCCAAAGCTATTGTAGCTCATAATTTCACCACAAGATAATGCTGTTACGTTTGATCATGCTGTCAGGCAGGTTCGCGATAAGTTCGCCTTATCGATGCCAATTTAAAGAGCTGTCTTGGCCGCATTGCCAAACAGTGTTTGCTCAACGAGCGTTCCGGCAACATGGCCTGTGCTACTAATCGTATTCTGCTACTCGCAATAGTTGGCGTTGTTTTTATCAGCGGCAGCCAAAGCGCCAATATACTGGGCGTTTTTACGAGTCTGAGTCCATCGCATTTGATTGTACAAATGTCCATGGTCAAGGTGCTAGCGGAGAACGGGCACAATGTGACTGTGGTTACAATTCTGAAGCCGCCCGTTACACACAAAGGTATCAACGTGCTGCAGCTGCCCCTCTCCGATGAGGATCAACGTATGATGAGCGCAACCATAGGCAAAATGGTAGCCAGCGATAACAGCAACATGGTCGTTTCTATGTTCCGAACTATGGGCCAAATGAAGTTAATGTTTGAGAAGATGAGAGATGCCCTGTTGGACCAGCGAGTGAAGAACTTATACGAGAACAAAGACAACAAGTTCGATTTGGTTGTGATTGGCTACTTCTTGAACAACTATCAGCTTGGCATTGCCCATAAGCTGAAGGTGCCAGTGATATTAGCGGCCACTATGCCACCAAATCAATTGTTTAATAAAATACTGGGCAATCCTCAGTTGGCATCACATGTGCCGGCAATGCCTGGGATCAGTGTTAAAGGTCAGCCAATGACATTCTCACAGCGATTAAAAAACTATATAACAACCTGCGCTATGGGAGTTTTCATGTGGATTTTGGAAAACAATGATGCCAAAGATTATAGGTAAGCAAGATTCCCAGCCTCATAAGCGACAAATATTTAAAATAATCGTATATTTCCAGAAAAGTGTTTGGCGATGATCCAAACATGCCCCCCTATGAAGATCTGGCTAAGAACGTTTCGCTCACATTCTTTAGTTCGCATGCCCCCAGCGAGGGTCCCATCAGACCCAATGTGCCGGCAATAGTAGAGGTGGGCGGCATTCAAATTAAAGATAAGCCAGACGAATTGCCAAAAACAATTGCCGATTTCCTGAGCGACGCTAAAGACGGCGCCATTCTCCTCTGCCTTGGCTCCAATGTAAAGGGTGCTCACTTGAAACCCGACACAGTCCAGAACATGTTCAATGTTCTGTCCAAACTGAAGCAGAAGGTCATTTGGAAATGGGAAGATCTGGATAAGACACCTGGAAAATCCGATAATATACTCTATTCCAAGTGGCTGCCACAAGATGACATCCTGGCTCATCCCAAGATTAAGCTATTTATAACTCACGCAGGTAAAGGCGGCATCACAGAGGCCCAGTATCATGGAAAGCCCATGCTGGCGCTGCCTGTGTTTGGCGATCAGCCTGACAATGCTAAAAAGATGGTCAAGGATGGGTTTGGACTCAGTTTAAGTCTAGCAACACTGGAGGAGCAGCCTTTCCATGAGGCTATTCTGGAGGTCTTGAATAACCCTCAGTACTCACAGAAAGTACAGACCTTCTCCTCTCTTTATCGCGACCGACCAATCTCTGCCCATAAGAGTGTGCTCTATTGGACTGAGTATGTTCTGCGCTATAATGGAGCTCCCCATTTGCAGAGTCCGTTGGTACACATGAATTACATATCAGCCAATAATTTGGATGTTTATGGGCTGTTGATTACTATCTTATTGGTATTTATTTTTGTAAGTAAAGTAATTTTGACTAAGTTATATAGAAAACTGTTCGGTAAAGCGCAGAAAACTAAAAAAATAAAAAAATCTTAAGCTGAAGACACTCAAATATATATTTCTTATATTATTATTTTTATATAATATTGCATCTGGTGCTTGAGTTTTCAAATTAAAAAATGTTTGCCTGTCTACAAAAACCAAGCACTGATAAAGCTGTTAGTTCGATTAAAGACTCTAGATAATGTGTTATAGATAACACTACTAGTTATCTGACCGAATAAAGCACCTGGCTGATTGTGAACGTATTTAAACATACCATACTAAAATTTTATAATGTTCAATTCTCAAATGAGTAGCAGCTTTCACGCTTTGGGGGAATATCATATTTAGAATAGAAAACCATTCAGCCCAGGAAAAAGATATATTAAATAAGAATAATTATAATCATAGCAAACTTTCGCTGTGCTAGTCATATGATATATATTAATAGCCCTTAAATACTTTCATATTTTCTGGCTAAGTAGTGGAAACCAAAACTCGTTTTTGACTGCATGTTTTATTACTGAATGTAAGGGGCTTACTGCTAAAATACTTGGCAACTTTATTACACAAATTCACAAAATACTTTTGCACGTCGCAATGTTGTTGTCTGGGTTTATATTTCCCATACACTTCAACAGTATAATTTGCAAAAAAACTAGAAATTCTTCAAACTACCCAACGTGCGTACTGAAAACAAAATAACATTTTGCAATAAGCAAATTTCAATTGAAATAGCAAACGGAAAAGGCATGCTGAAAACCCTCAATTCCAAACGCCCCTCCTAACCACACTCAAGCCGTGCGCCCAGCCCAACGTAGTCGATGGAACGTAGACGGTTTCGGGTTCTTTTTGTACAGAAATAAAAAAGAAAAAAAAAAGAACAAACAACAACAAACAAGAACATTGAAAAGCATCCTAGAAATCTGTGCAATTGTTGCATGTAGATGTGTTTGCACTTTTCTGCATGAAAATGCCAATTGTGGAGCAGAGCGCTGCCAATGAGGCGAGTTACGAGAGCCAAGACTTTGAGTATGCGGGGTTAGGATCCTCCAATAACATTTGCAGACAATAGTATTGTGAAACGCGTGAATTATTTTGTAATTAATGCTGAAATTGTTTATTGGACTACTCTTCGTTTGGCATGCACATTGGCCACTCGTCCAATCACATTTTTATTAACTGCCAGGTGAGAAGGCAAAAATTTCATTAGGTTTTTATCAACAATTTCGAGTGCACACATGCAAAAATATGTTTAAAAATATAAAATATGAAAATACCATGTGCACGTGGTTTTCCATTTACCAACGAAATACTTTTAAAATATTTTTAAATGAAAATACGATTTACACTTAGTTGGGCATTTTCATGGCTAGCAGCAAGTGGCTAACAAAAGTGGAAAAAGTATAGAAAAAGAACATTTTCAGCTTTGTTGGATGAAACCCTGCAAACAATTTCATATGATGGAATGTTATTTGCCTGAGAAAAATGAACGAAACCAATTAATTGAAAGAAGAGCTTATAGAAAGAGGTAGTCGAATATAATAATTACCCTAACCGGCTATAATAAATGTTATAGTAAAATAATATATTTTAACATTGATCCCTTTCATATGCATAAAAAAAATAAAGAAAAAGTGTGTGACAAAAAGGCTTGAACAAATTTTACAATAAATAATGAACAATTTGATTCTTTTTCTATGAACTGTAAATCGTTTCACAAAATTAGAAAACTCTCTTAAAACCCATTTACAAATTTGATCAAATTTTTCAATATATATTCATTAGGCTAGATTGTGTAGAGAAAAGCGACTTCCCTCTTCACTCGAGTGTTCACCCTCTGATATTGATCGACCCTGCATTTATCCATATTCGAAATTCGTTTCTCATGCATATGTTTTCTAAATATTTATCTATCTTTAATTTACTTAATTGCATAATGCGCCGCTTCAGGATCACCTCATGCATATGAATTTCATTCAACTAATTTGTTTTGCAATCCTGTTTCTAACCCTCGAAAAAAACTAGTTTTTAGCATTCCCGGCTGTTTACCTAAAAACTGTTCCCATTAATGTGTCGCTGTTGGCAGTTTGTTTAATTAAATGTGGAACAACACAATGCTCAGAAATGTTCACGATCCCGAGTTCCTTTGACAAACATTAAAAAGAAGAACGCATTTCCATTGAAAACCTTTTCAAGTGCTTAACATATCCAACAATACTAAAAAAACAGGAATCTCTGTCGAGTGGAATAGCAAAAAAAAAAAATGTATATATAATAGAAAAACTTGCCGCGTCATGGGCATTGTCAAATGAAAACATTTTACGCAGTAGTCGGCGCATAATTCATAAAGCCGCAGGGGATACGACGATCCCCGTACCAAATACCACATACCACGCACCGTTCCCATTGCCCCTGCCTCTGGCCCAGGCTGTAGTTGTTCATGATGCGTGTGATATGCGTAACCTACCCTACAACCTCAACCTCAAGTGGCAGTGGCAACTGATATGTCTCAATCAGGACACGGACAGGAGTATTCTCAACCCCGACTTCAGCCTCACCGACAGCCTAGTTCTGCTTCTTTCTCTGGCAATTTGCACCCCGCACGTGTCCCATGCAATTGCAATTACTTTCGGTTCAGCATTTTAACGATGGGAAACTGCATTTTCGGTTTCCCGGCTCGAAACTTTTTCGCGCACTTTGCCCAAATTCAATTTCGATTATATATATTGCCCAGAAAGGTTGCGTGGGAAAATCGTTTGCTGCGGTTTGTCTGTCAAAAATTTATTTTCCACTTTTTTCGTTTAAGATCATTAGGGCTTTTGTTTTTGTGGGCGTGGCTGTGGCTGTGGCTCTGAATTTCACAATTTTAAATTACTTTCATGTGTTCTGTGGTGAATTATGGCAAAGAGACATGGGCGACGCGTGCCCCAGTTGCCGCGGCCAACTCTGGATTTTCCAATTTTTGCATTGTTTGGCAACGCTCTCCCGTTCTTCTACACGCCAATCCTCTGGTATTGCATTTCATTTGTTTTGCTTTGTGGGTACCGAAGGCGGGGGCGGGGCTGGGGCAGCGATTGTAGGTAATTCAAATTTGTTGCTGCGTAAATTGAATTGCTGCGAAAGCGCATAAACATTCCAATCAATTTGTTGGCCAAATGAATTATGCAATGGAAATTTCACGAATTCCAGGTTTGGGCAAGGGCCGAATTCATTTTATTGGTTGTGGTCATTGCCAGATCGCAGCCAGTAACTATTTATTAGCCGAATAAATTTTTAGCAGCATGCGCCTATGCTTATTGCAGAGAATGTCCATTCTAGGTGAACACACACAAAATTTTGAAGACATCAAATTATGATTATTAGAGGTCACACATCAAACTTATTTTAAAAGCATATGAAGAGTCCAAACAGTATACGTTTACGAAGTTTAGTTTTACCAATATAACAATATCCAAAAGTTTGCAAAACCGAGTTTCGAGGCATCAAATTGAAAATTAGTTATTTAAATATTCGCGTGCTACTTTATCGAACAGGTACTTGGCCCCTCGAGTCTGTCAAGTTTACAAAAAAAAATATTCAATAAATTTTGAAAAAGGTCGACAAATATGTAACCTGATTTGGCTTAGCATTCCTGTGACTGAACGATTAACACATAATAAAAAATAAATGAATTTATTTTTCTGTTTAAGTTCACTTCGCTAAGCTTTGTTTGGACAAGAGTCGTATAATTAAACATTACTGTAATATTTGTTTATGTTATTTTGCCAACACTTTGCTGAATGGTTGTTCAAAATGCCTTTCCTCTTAGAGCGATTTAAAAACGCCTCTCCACAATAGTTGGCCGCAGAGAAGCCGAAATCATAATAAAAAGTGTACAAATCTGAGGGGCAAAAAGTGTTGGCCAAATAAAATCAATAATCCTTAAAAATACAATACTTTACGCATAAATAGCTTCCGTTTTTTAATATGCTTTCCGTCGAAATTCAGCAACAGCTATAACAAAACGTTTCGCTACTGAAAATAAAAATAAAACAGAAAAAATATTTGTGACTGAAAAACGCGCGGGATTTACGAAAGGCGTTTTTTGTCGCGCGCATTGTCGGTTGAATGCGACAACCAATTTGTAATCAAAGTAATTTTAATGCAAATTTTATATGTTGCTGCACGTAGTTGCAGCTGGAGCCAATGTGGGCGTAGACATGCCCGGCTGGGCGCTGTCAGTAATACAAAAGCCGTAAATAAATACAAAAGTGACCCAACAACGCGAAAGGGTCGCGAAAAACCCGGTGCTTAAACCCGGCAACAGCCCCAACTCTGCGATGCGCCACGGTTTATTTATTTAAATGATTTTATGACTTTTCCAAAAACCAAATGGTGACAACTTGTGGCGCTAAAAGTTGAAAGTTTTGTGGCCAAACAAAATGAACATAAAAACCGGACCATAAAAACGTATAAAAAAGGGATACCAAACGGACTTAAAGCCGAAGTAGAATTTCACTAACTTCGAATGAAAATGCAACTATGTAACTATAGAGAAGCTCGAAATACTCCAGCTTAACTTATCCTATCGTAAGAAATAGATCCTATATATGCATATAAATATATAGTTGATACTATCAAAGCTGACTTCTGCTGCTGAAGCCAATCCAATTTATGGCCACTTCTTTCTCACGCGACAAACTTAATGGCAATGTGCATGTACCCGCTGTAGATTTTCTAATAAACCAAAAAAAAAAAAATTGGATACAAACGGCACCTGTGTTCTGGTGGTGTTGTGCAATGTTAGAAGCAGCTACAAAGGCGCCGTGGAAACTATAAAATGGCCATTGGGAAAAAAAAACCCGACTTGGTCCATAATTTGAGCCGACAAATTTTCAATGCTTTGGGTCGCATAAATTTTCCCATTGAGAGAACCCATCTTCGAAAAGGTCACATTAGGCATCATTAGCCGAGAAAGAATTGCGGTTAAGGTGCGGCCACTGACTCGGTAGTCGGTTGCCTCCGATAGGGGCCCACACACATGACACGGTCAGGCCGCAAGAGGATTTGGGTAGGGGAAACCGGCCAAAAGTCACTAAGAGAAACGAAAAGGAAAAAGTGAAAAAGGACAAGGAGCGGTCTCAGGTAGTCTAGCGCTGTTTTTCTTGAGAAATTGCTTTGAAGTAATTATGTAATTGACTTTCGGTTAAGGACGAGCTGCTGCCTCGGGGCGCCGTCATCAGCAGCAGGCCGAGGTAGGCCAGTGGCAACAGGCAGCCGTGCATCCCGACGGCTGTCATTTTTCAAGCCATTGTCCTTTCTTATTCCTTGCGGCCGAACCTATTTACTACGCTGTGCTGCCCGTCAAATTGTCAGCTTCCGTTTTCATTTGTTATTTTTGGCCTAGGCATTTGCGCTGGCTTTTCTTCTTTATATGTGTATTTGCTGCTCTGTTTTTTTTTTTTTTTGTTTTTTATTTTCGCATCGAGTACGTGGCATATGTCGCAGATTATGACATTTTGGCGGCATTTTTATGGACAGCCGCCAAGGAGCCTAACAAAGATCCTGGCGCGCTCTTGTCAAGTGTCGGGTATCATCAATTTTGATGTAGGCCCCATTAGTAATTATTTAATGGTCCATTGCTTTGTCGTGCTAATAACGGTGCTAAAGCAGATGCTTTCAATGTGATTCCAAAGTCAAGGCAAATAGAGAATTTCATATAATTTGTCGCTAGCGATGAGTCAAGGCCGCAATCACACAAAAGGTCTCAGAAGCAATTATTGATAAAGGTAAGATACTGGAGTAAACATAAGTTCTTGAAATGTAAAGGATTAAGTTTTTTGTAATAATTGATCACTTTCAGTTTTGCAGATATCTTAGACTGCTAAGGACTCAGAGGAAATTACGACAATTTCTATGTAATATTACAAAGATCTTTGAACATATCTGGCATTTAAAGTCACCTTTTGCGGATTTTTCAATTTGTGGAAATTATCAACGTATAAAAACAGAATAAATACAGAGGTAATCCAAACAAGAGCATGTTGGATGGCATTCAAGACTTTCCTGAAATTTGAATAAACAAAAAGTAAGTTTACATAATAAATATTTATGCCAAACATTTTTTTTGGCAGTGCTCTACTAAATATGTACTATATCGATTGAAAATATATTTTGTTAATAAATATACACACATCAATTTAACGATAAAAGGCGAAATTTCCATGTGGGTCAATTGCGTGTTCAATTTTTTGAAGTAGAAAATGTTGCATGTAAAATTCATTGATTCAATGAATTTTACATTTTCAACTTAACAACTCAACATTAAAAAAAATTAAAATAGCACACAACAAAAAATAACATGAAAATTGTTATATTTTAAACAATTATTCGTATAATAGTTGAATATTTAATTAATTGTAATAGGAAGTGACTTTTAAAAGTCGCCTGCTTCGTACCTGCCTCGCCTCGCAATCTAATCTCACGCCCTTGTCCCATTCAGAGAGACAAGTCCACAGCTTTAACATTTGAAAACTGTGCCCTCAGCTCGTTTGTAAGTCGATACTTTTTGCCTGACGGCAGCAACTGAATGAAATCGATTTAAAACTCATTTCGGTTGCATTTGCCAGTTGCCTCGATGTGGCATTTAAATTTAAATCAAAAGCGACAAATGTCAAAATGACAACAGCAACAACAATGAAAAGGTGTGTTTGTGTGTGTGTGTGTGTGTGTGTCATTGTTGTTGTTCTTGTTGCTGCTTGAACTGTTATTTAATTATGCGCTAAGCTGTCAAGTGACATGGGTGCACTGCAGCTCCCCTACCCCACTGCCACCGCGACCCATGTAACTACAACTCTTGTTACATTCAAATGAGCTGGGCCGAGCAACTCTTCTAGCCCCGCCAAACTGTCGATTTACCCGAAAATCCGCTTGACATTGATGGCAGCCAAATTGACATAGAAATTTGTAAGTTGCATTCCTGGGGTTAAGCACTTTGCTCGTTTTTTTGTTTTCTATCGATTATTTTTGACAGTTTCTAATTGCTTGCCAAGCGATTTCCGCCGGCTGTCAAAATATTCCACGCAAAGTTGATGACCTGCAGTCCAACAGGAAAGTGCGGTGTGTGTTGTAGGCGAAAGTAGGAGGGCCAAGACTGCACTTTCCAGTGAGCTAATTTGCAATTAGGCCAGCCGAAATGAAATCAATGCATTGACTGGCCTCAGGCTCTGAAGCTTAATTGAAAACGGCACAGGAGCAACTTTTAATGAACCAAGCATCCAAAAAACAAGAGTGAAATAAATAGAAAAAACATTTTTAGCAAGCTCATAACAAACTTCAGATACTCTTTAAATCTCAGCATGATCGAAATTGTAACAAAAATGTGGACTATTTTAATTGAAATATTCAATGAACACAAGTTAAAAGTTTAATATTATTATGTTCCTTAGCTCGTAAATATTTTAATACTTTTACTTGTTTTCATTCGCTTTAGATTTCTAAATATACTATGCTTAACTTATTTTTAAATTTGATTTTAAAATGTGAATATCTATTATATATTTAGTTTGTCTACATAAAAGTTCAAAAAGTGATCTGCAGTTGCAAGCTTCAAGAGAAATTTAAAATACCCTAGAGATGGCTACTAGTAGAAGAAGGAGTTTTGAGCAGACGCGAAAATGCAAAATTTACTTCATTTGTTTGGCAAGTTGTAGAAGTTGAAAGTTTCTAGTTTTGTACTTAAATTTTTTGTGCATTGTTTAAGAACTCGAAGCCAAATTTGGGTTAAGTGAAAGTGCAATTTCAGCAAACAGAGCACCGAGTTTTTTGGGTTTGGGAGTTGGGGGGTTGTTTGCAGATTGGTAGAGAGCTTGGTGAATTGGCCTCAACGCCATTAAATTGCCAAGTTAACATGCCCACAACTAAAATGCCTAATGAGCCAATAAATTTGGTTAAAAACCCCAAAGAGCTCGGACATACACATGCAGCATGCACTGGGCCATAAAACAGTTCCAAGTAGCTACAACTCTTTGCTCTGCTCTTTCAAGAGATTCTCATTTTTATGGCATGGCCCTAACAAATTCTGTTTTGGTTTTTAATTAAGGCGCAGCAGCAACAAAACTTTTCGTATCGGTCCACACAACAACGGCATTCACAGTCAGTTCCATTGATCTTTTGTTTGTGCTACGAGTTTTTTACGATGGCATCTGCCTAGATTTGTGCCTGCTGTTGATATATGATGATATAGGGCTTGGTCGCTAACATTTTAAGCATATCGCTGCCCCTCCGGCATCGGTTGTTGATGCTACGGGGCGCTCAAAATCGTGTTTGTATATACTCAAGTTGTAAAAGTTAGTGGAGCGCTTAAGTAATTCGATTTTTTATGAAGGTTCGAAAGGTTTAAAATGTGCTCATAATATTTATAAAATTTAATTATTATCGTACTTGAATATTCATCAATTTATTACTTTATACAGCACAGAAATATTTTAATTTTAGGACAGTCTTTTGATTGCATAAATTGTTTAACTTTAATTTTAATTTTAATTGATTTACTTAACATATTCTATACAAATTTATATTGGCGTAGCTATTGCTGTTAGGAATAATATCCTATTTATTATGGGGCTCCGTAAAAAGTGATAAGTACACAAATTAAAATTTTCTTGACAATAGTTAATTTGATAAAGATTTAAGAATTTTGGTCCGACATTTAACACAGTTCTATAGAGCTGCTATTCCCAGCTACTTGGTAGGGATGGACAATAAAATCTGTAGCAAGCTTTTAGCCAACTGGCACATAAATACCTGATGGCTGACGAAAAACATTTGCATGTTGTCCACGGTTTGCCACAGAGCGAGCATCAAAAGCCGCAAAAACAGTGCCCAGGTATCGAAAAGTAACAAGAAAACAGCTTTGCTTCACGCACGCCCAAGCTCAATTACACAGCGGGCCACAGCAGAGCTCCAGCTGCCACAGCTCCACGTAGCTTCAAGCACCCCAAAAGCCAATGCCAGTGCTAGCAGTTGGACAAGTTGCTGTTTCTTTGATACTCAATAGCCAGGCAGCAGTTGTTGCTTTGTTGCAAATCATCCACAACAACAACAACGACAACAACAACTGGCAATCCGTGCAGGAGCCATGTGGACATTTTGGACACGCTCGTTTGGGTGATTTGCAGCTTAAGTCATGCACCGCCCGCCAAGCAGAGGTGCCTCCTGTTGCCGCTTTTCCAGTTCAGTTATTTCCATTGCTGCACCAGCTCCAACTCCATCTTGGGGGCGCCACATGCAAAAATCAAATGTCAGGCATAACAAGTCACGTGATGGATGCGTTTCTCGTGTAGTTGGCGCCGCCGGGCGGCAGTGCCAAATGAATGCATGCAACAACCAGAACAACAACAACAGCTGCAACAACAAGAACAACAATGCGAAGCTTTAGGGAATGTACACCTGCCCCCAAAGAGTGTGCAATGAAATTGGCAGAAAGACTCGAAGAAAAGCTGTCAGAAAACCATTGTGGCACACTCTCTCTCTCACGCTCTCATTTTCTCTGTCCCTCTCTGTCTCTGTCATTGGCGTAATTGATTTTGGCGATAATTGATTTGATTTGGCAACGAGAGAAAACGCTGATTTTTCAGTGTGCGCTCATAAACGTGCCACATCAGCATCCAAGCGGGGACAATGCCATGCACCCGTACTTGCAGCAAGCAACTAGCGACTTGCAACCAGAGCCATCAATGGCATCGTTGTCGCTTTATGGTCGCCGGAGTTAACGGACCCATATCTGAGGAGTTATGGCAGCGAGTGAAAATGAAAAGTCAGCCAGCAAATTGGGTCAGCGTCATGAAACTTGACACACAAAAGGGAAAAGGATGCATGCATAGCTCTGAATCTCAGAAAAGTCAGCAATGGGGTGCTCCACCGGGTGGCAGGCAACTTTTACAGCTTGCCAATTTTTGCCATGTTGCCAAGTTGCAAGTTGCATCAATGACAGCAAATGCAGAATCGACCAGTTCTCTCTCACTCTCACTATCCCGAGTACACACTCTCTCTATCACTCTATCTCTCTCTCTCTCTCCCTCCCTTCATCTCCTTTTGTGCTCTGCTCTGTAATTGTTTTAAATTAATTTCTCAAATGCGAAACTTTTAATTGTTATCGAAACGAGAACTCAATGCGCATTGCTGCAAATAGAACAAAGGCAAGGGTAAGAGACGGCTGGGAGGGCGGCAATAGGAGAAAATGGCCTGTCAGCTAATTGAAAACTTGAACTTTCCAAATGAATGGAACGATTGTAGTAAAAAGTCATAATTAGAAATCATTGCATTAGCTTGCAACCAAATTGCAATTGAAAAGAATTAAATACCATGTTGTTGAAGCAGGCATAAATATTTTGAAAAAGGATCATTTAAATAAAAGTATATTTAATCCTTTCGATAACTCCTCCGATAACAATATCTAAGCATTTGTTCTCATATCATGAAAATTATATCTATTCTTATATATTATCCAGAAAACTTGCAATTCTTTTGTACACGAACTAAGCTAGCAATTGCCCTTTTCATTA
This sequence comes from Drosophila novamexicana, assembly GCF_003285875.2. Classification (NCBI taxonomy): domain Eukaryota; kingdom Metazoa; phylum Arthropoda; class Insecta; order Diptera; family Drosophilidae; genus Drosophila; species Drosophila novamexicana. Next base: position 8,777,565 of record NW_020824787.1, read on the forward strand.
TCTTCTGCCCGACTTCAATTTCCACTCGACTTACCGAGGGCCCCGGCAATTCCGCACTTAAATCTTTCAACACTGTTGCATCTCTCTGTCAGCTCCAGTTCCTCATTGCTAAGGCGATTCTCTGCTATGCAAACTTCAAAACTTCTGTCATGACCATAAGATTCGTTTCGATTACAAATCGCCAGACGTGACTGGCATTTCGACTAGGACTAGGAGCTCTGTACCAGCTGCCAGGGGACGGAGGCATTTCATCCGCTGCCACGAGCAGAAGAGCACAAAAACAAAAAAAACTGTGCTCGCATTTGAGATTTGCATTTCAATTTCAATTTCGCGCGCGGCGACATTTTTAAATCGCATGACCCGAGGTGCTTTAAGAGATTTCCAGGCTACTTTCACGTTCTGCAAATGATTTTCAATTATGTGCGAGGCAGTTTTCTCTACCCCTCTCAATATTTGTTTAAATTTTGTAAGTGAAATTAATTTCAGTAATATTTTAAGTTATATTTAAGTCGTAGTAAAGAAACTTGAACAAAAGTAAGGGAAATATTTAATTGATGCTAGTTTAGATATTCATACAACAATTATTTCCGATCAGCCAAAGCGAAAAACTCAGAAAATTTCCATTGATTTTAATTTTGTGTTTCTCGTTACCGACGCTAACAATTCCCAACAAGTTAAAACTTTAGAAGAGCTGAAGTGAACAGCAAAGTATGTTGTGAATAGAATCGGAGGTTCTTGAAATAGCTATAGCTCAATTAAAAATTTGCTTGTCAACATTTTATCTTGTAGTTGTTTTTTTTTTATCCCCCAGTTGCACACCTTTTAATTGCCAACAATTGTTCTAAACTGTCCACTTTTCGACAGCTCGTTAAGTGTGCCCCACTCTCGTGTTTCTTCGTTAAGTCCACTTTTCAGCTTATTAACTTCCACTGCGCTTCCCGTTTGCACTCAATTAAAATTGGCATAGAATTGTGAGCTTTACATTTCACGTGCTTCTTCTTGAAATCTTGACAGCCTTTGCAGCTATTGCTTTTTGCTTCTTGTACTCTAGTTTATTCTTGTTCTTTTGCTTCTTGTGCTTATGCCGACTCCCTTCGGCCCTTCAGCCCACATCTGTTATACAATTTGTGCTTTATTCATCGCTCGCGGCTTGAGCCTAAAAATGGCTTCCTCTTTTAGAGGCCCAACAGAAGAACTTTTAGCTAATTTCATGGAATTGTTTGGGCCGCACGGCGTGAGCGGGTGTTCACGGTGTGCGGCGGGGGATTTGAATTGGGACTCGGGGACTAGGCACAAAACGGCACAGGCAGCAGCTGCAAATGCAACTTTTACACATTCTATGCAATTTGGCGTGGCTCACATTTCAACCTCCAGCTACAGCTATAGCTACAGCTAAAACCCACCCACCCACCGTCTACTCCCTCCCTTCCAGGGGACACCACTATCCGCTTTGCTTTCATATTTAAAGCGCAGAGTGAGGGCCGTTTCCCATTCAGCGCCGCTTTTGAAAACGTAAAATTTCTAATTTTATTTGCCCAGGCACTGTACAAAAGCATCCTGGCGTGCGCTTATTATCCTGTGCGTGCGCCGCGCTGCGCCCCCTTCGCTTACCCCATCTCCACCAGATCTGCCCAGCTGGGCATTGTTCGGCCCTGGACATGGGCCCGCTGCTGGGCATTGCTTTTAATGCCTATTAAGCCTAGCAATTAGTGAAGTATTGGTTTTTGAATGGGTGTGTGGGCAGAAGGATAGGTACTGGCCGGCATATAGTTTGATTTATAGTCGAGAGTTATTGGGAAAAATTCGTGGAATCGGCTCTTTAAAATGTTGCACACACTTGCCACATAATCGTAAAGAGAACGAAACTTTCAGCAGAACTGGTAAAAAAAGTCTAAAGGAATTAAATATTGAAATATTCAAAATATTCAAAATAACAAATATTAAACTTATGCCCAATATATATTAAGAATTATATTTAACAAATTTTAAACATTTGTAGCTTACCCTTTGATTTATATTACCTATGCAAAACGAGGTGTTCAGTAAATCTATAATTTACAACTTTCAATCTGATTCAATGCTGATTCTGTAATTAACAAAAAATATGAAGATAAAATAAATATATCAAAAATCATCGAGGTGAAATGCTTAAATTATGATAAACACATTTTAATATTTACAAAATTGCAATAGTTTAGAAAAAGAGTCTTAGCATATCTCATAGAAATATATATTGATATTTTCCCATAGTCCCTTAAAAATTGTCAGGGCCTTCGGCTAGAGTGAAAAAAAAGTATGTGAGTTTCCATCTGAGGACACCTTATAAAAGCCATACAAAATGAAAGTACAGCTGGGTCAAAAGGGCGAACGAACTACCGCTGTGTTGTATCCATTGTTGTTGAAATTTTGGTGCCTCGCATGCAACAGAGGATCCACAAGAGGAGCGCCAAGCCACAGAGCTGTACACTCCCCACCGTTGCAGTCGGGCACATTTTCGGGCAGGGGCGTGACGCTGCATCAAAGCGACCACAGCGAGGCAGGGAGGCAGGAACAGAGGCACGAAGCCACGCACGCTGCTTATTAAGTTTGTTTATTTTTTGATTAAGCGAATTTACGGGCCAAACTGAAGCCCGGAACCAGTCGGAGCGAGAGCAGAAGCCGTAGCCACGTGCTCGCAGCTACGAAAACTGGATGTAAAGTATTTTTGAAAATAAAAGGAAAAAAATCATAACGGAGACCTGCACGCTTGAAAAATGATTTTTGGCAATTAGCAAGGCAGGCGGCCAAGCGGCTGGCGCAAAAAAAAATATATTTTTCCTGCTTCCCATTTTGTGGGACACGCGCGTGGTTTATTATCCTGGGCTGGCTGCAACCTGAGGGACTCGTGTATACATCGAATATATATTTCGGCAATGCATATTTTCCACCCACCGCTTCATATTTTTTGCCGCGTGCTGGTGCGTGCGTCCACGCCCAGCACACCAGCAACGCCCACTTACCACCCGAGCTGCATAATAATGTTATTAAATTAAATATTTGCTTTAGGGTATAAAATTTCATAATTTAATTAATTTTTTTACAACAGCTCAACGGCGACTTCTTGAAAAAATATTGAATTTTACGCTTGTTGTTTGATAAATGATTACCATGGCTGCGATTTGAGGGTTGGGCTGAAGGTCTTCCTTTTAGCAGGGTGAGGTGAGCAGCAGTTCTTCTTGTTGTTGTGCTACCTCACGGGTTGTTCGGCAAGCCAACTACGCCAAAGAAAGCCAACAAAGTAGAGGAGCTGGTGGTGGAAATTAGAGCACAGCTGGGATTGACTTGCTGGTTTGATGCGTGTCACAGCAAATGCTAATGATGCACCGGCTAAAGATCTCTAGCTTATGACAACCCTTTAACCTCATTACTCAAGCAAAACTGACTTTCGTTTTGAGTGGGATTTCTTAAAGATATGAGTTAAAGAAATTTTCTGAAATCTCCTCGAGATTTCTAATGAGCAACAATTCCAAAATATGAATATATATATTTTATTAAATTAATAAAAATACTTTTAAGACATTTAATATTAACATTCAAACCCCTTTATAACTAATCCCATGACATCATCAAGAAATCATTAAAAAGCCAATTTCAATTCCAAAGTCTTTCGCATGTTGTATTTTTTATGACTTCGAGAATGGCATACATTTCAACTTTAGCTACAGGTTGACTCCCAGTCAAGCAATGGCGTATACCTTCGTCAATTAATTATTAACTGTCACATTGATTTCTTCATAATCGCCACAAAGCAATAATTATGCCGTACACTTGACAACCTCAAGGAGTGGTTCCTTGTGCTCCATATAGGCACTTATTATAATTCAATCAGGCGCAGCTCATGCAGCCCAACGCGTAGTTTAGAAAATATCAGTCACTTAAATATTTATGTTTAAAACACCAACTGCAGGCAGTTCCCACAATCAAAGTGCAATTAACCGCTTGAGGGCTTTGCCACCAAATGCATCGATTGGCAATTCCACACCGTTGCCCACCATGAGTCCGCTTAGGGGCGTGGCAATCAAAGTTGCGACTCAAAGAATCGACAAATTGCACACAAAACTTGACAGGAAAATTGGCATATGCGTTGAAAAATTTCCGGCTCGCAGGATATGCGAGGAGCGCGAGAGAGGTGACAGGCACAGGCCAGACAGCTGGGCAGGCAAAGAGAGACCAACAGACAGGCAGGCAGCAAGGATAACTAATAAAGGGGCAGGTCCTGTGAGCGTGTGTGTGCGTTTTTGTAATCCTGCCAAAGTTGACACATTTTGCAACGTCAAACGGAAATTGGCTGCAGTCACAGTCGGCGTTGGTTTCTTTATAGGATTTGCATGGTTTACATTGGCCCGGCATGAGCAGCACATGAGCAACCAAAAGGTGCGTCGACTTTTATCCAGCTCCGCCTGCCTGCCTGTCTGACCGCCTGCCGATGTCCTAATTGGCTTGACTGCAGGATGGGTGCTAATTGCAAATGATTTGCATTTAGCTGTTAAATCAGCTACGCTTCGGTTTTTCGGTAGATGCAAGACATGGTATCTAAACAGATTAAAGCTATAAGCTGAGCCTTCAATAATGGGTATTACCGAAACCCTTAGATCTGAACAGGACAGCAAAAGCGGATCAACGGAGTGAGATCTTCAACGGATTACAGAAAGCCATTGAGCGTAGAGCTGCAGCAAATGTAAAGAATGCAGTCATTGTTATTGCTTGACAAGATGATGTCAGCTGTTGACAGCCTTTCATGCTGTTTGGGATTCTGTCACAGATTCACAAAATACTTGAAATGGAGTTTCATGTGAGCTGCTGATAAGCATATCTTACATGCCTAACAAGTTAATCATATCGACGGAAAGAGCAATACAGATGGGTAATGCATATCTTTATCTGATCGGCCTGACTCCCTGAAGAGAAGCTTAATTTTTATAAGAGAAGTAACCTTTTGTGCTGTCAGTAGATATTGAAAAAAATACTCGAGGTGTAGGTAGTACATTTGTGGAAAATGGTTCTCTGACAGTTTTTATGTTATCATCCGATAAAAGAACACACAATGGAGGTACTACAGGTAAATTTTAGGAAATTCCGAATCGCAGGTCAAATATTCTTTGGTTCTTAGCCTTACAAAGGCGCAGACGGAATATATTTAATGTTCTTTATACGATCGGGTGTTTTTAAATAATTTTATAAATTATTGTTGTTCTATCTCTTTTGAGGTATTCTATATCATATTTGTACTACGTTTATTAATTATATCATTAAGTATTTATTGAAATTATTTAAAGGTGCCAAGTAAATAATGTGGATATTTTAATAAAAAGCTTTAAGATCTTAAATAAAGAAACACTTATTAATCCCTTGATTGCTTTATATTCGAACTCTGATCTAAAATTCCGCAGATTAGAGGCTGACCCATTGAACTGCCGTTTCTGCTTAGCCATTGTATTGCCCCATCGGCTATTTTATCAACACTTCAATCAACGGACTTTAACAATTCAACACACAAATTAAGACACTAAAAAGCGATTTATAAACAACAACAATAACGACAAGAGAACAGCAAGTCAATGTCTGGCCCATTCCCTAGCCTATTTAAATAATTTATTGGTGGTCTGTTTCCATTGTGCATGGGGCTGGCAAAGTGTTAAGTTCATAAATCAATTCAAAGATTCTGATTATGCTTGGGAAAAATATGGTAAGTATAGCAACTAAGCTTCTTATAAACAATACACATCTATATACACATAAATAGGCAAACTATTTATTTATGCATCTAGTTATATATTTATGTAGCATTAAGAAAATTTACAACGCGCTGCAGCCCGAACAAAGCCAAATAAATCAATGTAATTTCTTGTTTTAATTGTGCGACAGGTTAAGTAGAGGGGGTTGAGCCGGGAAGGGGCCGGGGAGGGGTCAAGGCATAGAACTGGCAACACGGAAAATGCATTAAGAAGCACCGCTCCGCATGTCCAATGTCGATGTTGTGCTAGATGTCATGCCATTTTACTCGTAATGCATATTTTAGTTGATGGCAGACAATTTTACAGCGCTTTATGTCAGCTGGCAGTTAACAAAGCAAACCAAATATGCAGGTAAATGAAATGTGGAAACAAAATACTCGTAATACTATATAGTCGTATATTCGTACTGCTACCATGATGGTTCCACAAAAAAAATAATGAAAAACTATGACAAAACAATGGCTAATGGTTGTCGTGCTTTTTTTTTACGAGTATGTGACAATGTGTGCGCTTCGGGGCTTTTTTAAAAAAATTTTTTTTGCTCTATTCGAACTTTGTGGAACTTTAAGCGTATTATAAAGTTGGCTGAGAGCTGTCCAGCGTTGAGAAAAATTAACATTTTTTCAATTGTTAAGTTTTCGTGAGCTTTAATAAATAATTATAGAAATACTAGAGGAAATAGGCCGGCTTCGCCTGATACGAATAAATAATGGTAAAAATTCAAATAATGCCTAAAGGAAAATTCTGTTTAAATTTATTAACAAAGCCCAGAATTACTGATTTAAATCAAAATATAATATAACTATAAATACGTATTTTTCGCTTTTAGTTTGCCGCCTTGCAGCCGCAATTATAAGTAGTTTACAATAAATATATATTTTTGTTAATGCTTCCTTTTCTAGTAGAGCATTCAGCTATCGACTTGTCCAACTTACAAATTTCATTCATTTTCATTTTCAGTGGCAGTTAGGATTCAGTTATTTTACCATCTTTTTTTCCGGTTCTCTATGCTCGAAAATTTATGACACACGCTAGCAATTTGTGTGCAACAAGAGCTAAAAAAATTTGTTGCTATCGTGTGGCAGCAGTGTTACAACAACAACAACAACAACAACAACAACAAAAGTAACAACAACACGCGTAACTGCAACGTAGAATAGTTCCTCCCCATATCGATATGTGGGCCTGCGGGGTGACGACTAGACACCGAGCATTATTAAAAGGTAAATATTGCCCAAGGAAAACAATAAAAAAAAAAACAACAGAAGAAAACCCAAAAATCCAAAAATGTTCGACAACTGAACAATTTTTATGCGCTTTTTCATAGTTTTTCGCAGACGACGAATTTTGGATTTTTGTGAGATTTACGAGACAGTTGAGGGGTAGCACATAAATTCCAGTGAACCGTAGCACACACTCGCACACACACACACTTGTACACCCGATTGCATGCTGTTGTGGCATTCTCAAGTGCATTTAATTAGAGCGTCGTCGTCTTTCCTATGCCTTTGCTAGAGAGAGCTGAGTATGTTATTTTTTTTTTGTTCATGTTCTTTGTTTGGCATATTTTCCATGTCTCCAATTAAAATGAATGCGTTCATTGATCCGCCTTCGGGTTGGGGTGGACGACGGGGTCGGAACCGAGTGCGGGTCCAAATGTTTGGGGCCGCTGCCGACGCTGCTGCTGCTGTTGCTTATCGGGCGCTATAAATCTTGATACGCTGTCATGTTCTGTCTAATTAGCAATATGTCAATAAACTTAATTTAATTTTTCTTCTGTTCGCCTCGCTTCTGTGTGGCATGCGAGTGCCTGGGGGCGTGGCATTGCTGCCGTTTGAGTGGGGGCATACTTTAAATCTTGCTCTCGCCGCTTTTGTTGTTGCTGCGGTTGCATTTATTGAATATTTGCAGTCAGCTCTGGCATTCACGTGGAATGCAATCTGTTCTTTTTCTGGTCAGTTTGGTCGAGTTGTTTGTTTTCGACTATTGTTTTATTTGATTTCATTTAAATTGTCGCTTTTATTTTTCGGGAAAATCAGCTCATTTCGATTTATTGTTTTGCATTGGATTTGGAATTGAAAGCCGAGTAGAGTGCGATAGATGAAAATGTGTCATGTGGGCATGAGGGTACTTGTGTTTGGGTTGCTCTATATGATATTTTAATGGAATGTACATGATCATGCAAGAAATGGAAATGGAAATTTGATCGAGAGATTGTAAATTGGAAAATTAACATTTGCCATCTTATGTTTGTAGCAGAAGCAGGATCGATTGCATAGGAAAACAAACATATTATGATTGCTTATAATGCATAGATCATAAAAGAAAATGCAGTATAAGAAACTCGAAATATAAGATTTAAGGGCTTAAGTGGGCTACAGTCTAAAGAATTTAAGAAAACCTACAACCAACAATTTGTATAGGGTTTTTTGTGGTCGGCAGAGATAATTTCCTTTTTTATTACATATAATTTTAATCGTATTATTATACGAATTTTGTTTATTAATTTAAAATATTATTGATTATATTTTAAATTAATATATATATTGATATGTTCATATTAAATTATGTAAAATCTGTATAGAAGTATTCCAAAGTCGAGAGATAATATTGAAAATTAAAAGAATATATTATCTGCATAATGCTCGGAAGAATATAATATAGCTCTCTACGTAAGGACTCGTTAGTATAAGCACAAAAAAAAACTATATCATTTTGATAAAAATCATTTAAATTCAAAATGGAATATGCCTTCCCAGAGAAACCGAAATGTTAGCAACTCTAGTAATATAGAATATCTAAATGCATACATTTTCATCAAATTTCCAGAAAACGAATTTAATTAAAATGCACATGAAACTAAGTAACAACTACACATTATCCTGCTCACACTCTGATGCGCGGCTGAAATGGAAATCCGACAAACCTCCGAATGCCATCAAAATGCATCATCAAATTGCGGCAGTTTGCACCTTTTATATAATTTCCTTTAATCAATTATGTGTAACGGCAGCTACAACAATAAATGCAACAACAACATGCGAATCGAGAGCAACTGAATGCAATAATAATGGCAAATTCAACAAATTTACGGCTCAAAATGCGCGTCGACTGTCAACATGTTGAAAATAAATTACAAAACATTATTAGCATAGCCAGCGGGGATGATCGATGGGCGGTGTCAGTGGGTAGGCGTGGCCACAGCCATGTCCAAATCAAATAAATTACCAAAAACAAGTTCTATGTGCCGAATTTGCGATAATCTATGCTGTGAGATGCCCTAGAAAAAATCTATTTGATGGGGGATCGTAATTTCTTCAACTGGACAATTTACAAAAAAAAATAATTATATCACAGAGTTTAATGATGTTCATACAATTATAGATTAGATAAAATAAATAATTTGTATTTCATCAAAATTATAAAAAAAATAAAAATATGGCCACAACTTTAATGCTTAAAAAGTTTAAAACAACAATATACCCAATTAATACCTATAGTACAGGGTATAAAATTGGTCACATAAATTGCAATGTAACGACAGAGCCGTAGTCGAGGAACAAATGTCATGTAATAAAATTTATTGTTTGGCTTGGGGTTTTTGGTGATATTGGCAGTTGCGAGATGGATCAATGTTTGACCTGGAGACAGCTTCCGTTTTCACGCACACACATACAAGCACATGAGTATACCCATATATATGGGCGCATATACACAGACTTACTTCTATTTAATTAAAGTCGATGTGAACGCATTAAAAGTGCCATGTTTAATCATTGTTTGATAATTTGTCAAGCCTCAGAGAATTGGTCGACCGTAAATGAAAATGAAAATTAATTGATAAACGCTGATAAATACGTTTAATTTGCAACCAAAAATCACATTAATTGCATTACACACAACAAGCATACACACACACACACACGTACTGAAACGCAGATCAAAAGGCAAAAAACTCCACAGCTAATGGTCAACCAGAGCCGCATCAGGTCATGCGGAGAGGAGCGAGACAGGGTGGGGTGGGCCTGGAGTAGGAGTGGCAGGACCAGCAGAACCAGCAAAACCATCAGACAACAGCGCCAGCAACCACCAGTCAACAGCAGCACGACGAGTTCTCAGTTCCCCCAACACACACACTCACACACACACACACACACACTCACACACACACAGGTATCCTTCATATTGTGCACAATTAGTGACACTGCGAGACCCAAGTGGACAATTCCTGGCTACAGGGGACACACACTACAGATAACGCTGACTGCCAGGTACGAGTATTTGGCTCAGGTTATTGTTGCGCTGTGTGTGTGTGTGTGTGTGTGTGTGGACTAACCCCTCATTGAATATCTCTGCCAGCACTCACATCATTTGGCTCTGCTATGCTCCATGTTGTTGTCAACAATATGCGAAATTAAAGCCAGCGACTCTCCCGGCGACGCCCGTCTCATTGTCCTGTCCGTGTGTATCCTCCGCACGTAGTTTGACGGTTTCGTCGATTGGCACACATCTGCGCAAATCGAATTAATGTTCACGCATGATTTGGATCTGTATGAAGGATCTTCTAGTGGGTGGCCAGTGCTTAGCTACGCCTCCAGCAGAGTGTAGAAAAATTAATTAAGCAGCTTGTTATGAGACGAACAACAAGGCTTAAGTAGGTAAAAGACAAATGAATCTGATGGATAACACAATACTGGCGTATAATCGTGGTTGCAAAATGAAACGAGCTGTTAAATATATATAATAATATATTGAGCAGCGAATCGAAAACCTAAGGCAGATTAACAAGAATACTTCAGTTCCTGGCAGATGCATAAATCGTATATATCTAATTCGATAAGCGCTCAAATGCAATTCTTCCTTATGTCCTTTACATTGGGTCTCTAATAATGAAAAATTTAAAGAAAACTAATTATTCCTATAATTCTATTTGAACCTAAAAGAATGTTGTTTGGAAATTGGTCTAGATAAAAACAATATTGCTTAGTTATTGAATTGAATTGTGTAAATATTTAAAATCACTTTATTTTATGCATAATATTTGCCAACATTTATCCAAGTCCCTTCTACTAATTTCTTTTCTAAGCAATTTGTTTATTGTCCTAAGACAGATTACAAATAACAAACCGAATTAAAAAAGAAAAACTTAACCAAACCTCTTTTTATTTCCCTATCTTCCAGAATATAACATTTGCTGCTCTTCTCTTAAAATATCTACCTCTTCGCTTGAATTGGCTCAGTCAAATATTCGGAAATTATATATTTGAGCAAGTCGCAATAGTCAAAAAGCCAAGAATAGCTCACATTTTCACTCGATACCAGTTAATTGCTCTTTTTTTGTTGATCGCCCACACGCAACCTTCACAGTTTGTGATGGATTCCCATAGTGTTAATCACTTTCCAATATCTTCACGAGATGAAATTGACAGCAGCTGCTCAAATTTTGAAATGCAAACAAAGCAATGCCAATATGGCTATTGTTTATAATGTGTTAGCTAATCGCTCACTAACAATATTTGGCAAAAACAGTTCGCAAACAGCTGCGTAAACCTGCCAAATCTCTCGCACCTGAGGTGCTATATAAATTCATCAAACTGATTAAAGTTTATCATTCGATTGTTGCAATTACGTGGACTTAATTGAATTAAGATGAGCAGCAGGCTGATTATTCTAAGCTGTGCCTTTCTGGCAATACTTATGGCTTACTTGCCAGTGGGCGGGGCAGTCACCTGTGTCGAGGAGCCCAACAATGTAGACTGTGTCGACTGTACCGCTGAAATTAATATAGATGACGCCGAATGCATTGCCGAGTATGAAGACTACGAAGAATACAACGATGGTGATGTGGATACTATAACCCGACGTCCACCAGGGAAGGGACATTCAGGCGGAGGAGGCAGACGACCTGGCTGGAGGAGGGGCGGCAGGCGCGGTGGCAGACCGAAAACCATCTTGGGCAGCATTCTGCAGAAGAAAATGCGCATTATCAAGGGAATCAAGCAAGGCTAAATTTAATGATCGTCGTATAAAAAGGAATTTAGGAGTGTGCCATTAAAGAAAAACTAGTTACAAATAATTCGTATAAATCATCTTTAAATAATCTGGATTAGAAAAGTCAGGGGTTCTAAAAACTGTGTGCTACTTGGGCCATTAAATAATTTATTAGATTAGTTAACTATAAACGCAAAAGTCATCCTTAAGTTATTAAAATAATTAAGGTATATAGTTCAAGGGTCTTTGTACCCCTTTGACAGTTCTGTTGAGCACACAAATTTGTTTGAAGTGTGTTCAATAATTTGTGAAATTTCATTTGTGATTTGAGTAATATGCTATCTGATAAAGGGACAAGCCCATCTGCAATTAGTGCAGTTGACAGCAAATGATATCCCATTTATGTATACCTCGTAATTGTACTCGTTGCCTGCCAGCAGCTGGTTCTGCTGGCAACCCTTTTTGCCTACTGTCTGATCGTCTCTCTAACCGCGCCTCTTGCCCGGCGCACACATCTGCGCTTAATGCACTTTTGTCTAGCCGCATGCGGCAGCCGTTTTCTGGCCAGAAAATCCAAACAAAGCTGCATAGAGAATATAGCCTCGTAGTTATTGAGTCAGTTATCAATGGCGCCAACTGCTGCCCAGCCAGCCTGTTACCAACTGGCAAGCTTACTAATTTGAAGCAGCAAACTCGCTGCACTTGCGCCCCAATCCCCAGCTTTAGCTTGGAGCTGGCAATGCCAATGCCAATGCCAAGCATTTTGCCAGTTTCTATTGCGTGTCGCGTCTGCCAAACTCAGTTGTTGTTGTTGTTGTTGCTGCTGGCTTTTCAGAGTCATTGCCAATATGTCGAGCTGCTGCTGCTGCTGCTGCTGCTGTTGCCAGTAAACTGCTGATAATTAATATTTTATGCACACGTCTGCGTTGATTTCTATCTTTATTGTTGTTTGTCTGCCACCGTCTCGTCCTGCTCCTGCTGCTGCTGCTGCTGCTGTATCCTGACGTTGGCTTTGTCGCTTCTTTTTTTTGCCGCCGCCGCCGCCATTGTTTGCCCAATGGCAACGCCTTTCAATGGCTTTTCATTTGGAAAATGTCTGCACGATGTGCGGCTGCGGTTCATTACACTTTCTGTTTAGCCACCGAAGGAATTAGCCCCACGTTCTGTGTGGGTTATTAAAAGTCTATTAAAAATTCACGTTCAATGCCTTCTTTTTTCTTTTTTGTTGCTCTCTATCGATGGCCCCCATATTTGCCATAAATTAAGTGGAAAATGTAGCCACACTTATTATGCTGCATTGTGTTTACGTTTACTACGGATTTCGCATTATTTTACTTTTTACTTTTTTTATCACACTCGGCAATTTGTTTGTCTTTGGGCTTTGCGAGGGCTAAATGTTTGCCAGCTCTTCAAGTTGCCACCGTTCGGTGCATGCCTTATCTGAACTCTGTGGGACTATTCAAGCCGGAAATACTTATGTGCCCCAGCCAGAAAGTACATATCTTTGTGTAGTTTCAGTTTTCAGTTTTCAATTTTCGATTTTTCAATTTTAATTTTATGTCACTCCATTTAAGCAGTCGCTCACCTCAACGGCTGACATTAGGCAGGTGTTTGGCCCATGGCTGAGATCTATGCTTCGGCTCTCTGGTTCCAGCTATGTCATTTCCTTGTTGTGCGACTGACTGAGGTGCGAGTATCTTGTATTGCAATGCACTTTTAATTTTCTTGACTTTTCCTTGTCAATGTGCAGCCCGGGCGCTCCGGAGCATAAACTGAAGGGGCCAGAGGTAGGCGGTGGGTGAGATAAGTGTCATGTGTGTATTGGGTGTCTCTGTGAGTGCTGGCTGCCAGAATGATTGACAGCTCAGTGTTTGTGCACTGGGCAAGCAAAAATAATTTGAATACTGAACGGAAACGGGCCCACAGTTTTAAGCAGACAAGATTATCGACACACACGTTCAATAATTCCCTGTGACCAGTTCTGTTTTCAAACTTGCGAGTTTATTCCAATATAGATTGTAGAACCTTTCAGCTTGACTGCATTCATAATACCCAAATGTCTGCATAAGTGTAGTAGAAGATCTTTCATTTTGTATTTGTACTGTCCATATATATATCTTTAATATGTGTTTTGGGAGATGGGGTGAAATAGATGAATGTATTTACATTCTTCTGCATTCATAGCACATTCTTTTACATCAAAAGCGCATATTGCCCAGCACATATATCTTCTTTAATTATCTATTATTTCTGGTCCCACTTTAATAATAATATGCCTACCTAAAATATTTCTGTTTCGAGAATATGTTTTACTTTAATGCCAAATATTTTACTTATCAAATCATCTAGTACCCCAAAAGAATTAGTTAGTTTGAGTGACCACGTCAAGATCTATCTTTTAAAATTTTAGATCCCTGCCGGAATGTTGTACTCAGATTCATTTACCACACAGCTGCTCCATTAGGTCGTCATGCATCATTTGTAGTAGTTGCTATGTGGTTATTCCCTTTGGGGAAATCAAACATTATTCTTTGGATACATTTTACTTTACAGCCTCAGCTCCTTCCAGCGTCTGTTTCTCCTTAGCAAATGTCGTTTAATTGCGCTCGACTGTAAACACGCATAGAGATAAACAGAGAGAGAGAGAGAGAGTGGAAAGGGAGACATTGCATGCGTGGAGTCAATTTTCCTAGGAAAAACCCAGAAGGCAAATGTTTAAATAGTTCACTTGAATACGCCTCATGTCCCCGTCTAGTTACTTATTGATAGCCTCGAGTTGCTTGGACTTGGAACGCAGCTCGAATTCAAATAGCTGCATTAAATTTTAATTATATTTTTCTTTTTTCTGCTTTAGGGAGCTGACAAAACAAAGCCAAAGTTTCATATTTCATGGGCCAGAACACGCTGTTGTCCCTACGGAAAAACTGTTGGTGGAGTTTATAATTGTTTTACTGCATTTCACATTAGTTGACAAATTGAACAATGAGTCGACAATTGGGCCGGAAGGGGTACTGTGGGTACAGTGGGTGCGTGTGAAAATGATTGTTAATTGGCGTTTTATTGATTCTTTGATCAATTTGTGTGCACGAGTTTCGGGAACTGAGCCACATGTCGAGAGTTTGCCTGCCAGTTCTGCGGAAAAACCACTCGAAGGCGACGCTACTGTCGGCTAATGTGAAATATGGCACCCAAACTAACAAACAGAGCCAAGCGACGGCACTTGAGATCATGAATTTTTAATGGTACAGCGCCTGAGGTCCTGCCAGGCAAGCCAGTCCTGGCGCACAGCCAAGCGGGCCCAGCGATAATAATGACAATGATTAGTGTTAAATGCGCCGCGTGCGCCATTTTCTAAACAAAAAGAAAAAAAAAAAAAAAACGAAACGAGAGAAAAGAAAAATATGTTTTCTTAATAGTTTTCAAGGCCCCACGGCGGGTCGTTTCACAAATGTCCTGGCGCCTATGTGCTCTCTTTGTTTTTGTCAACGCTGCATAATTAGACGCCCGCCCTCCGCCCACTCACTGTGTGTGTGTGTGTGTGTGTGTAATGTGCTGTCGACATTTTGGGTTATTTATTTCGGGCCACGCACTGCGGTAAATTGTGGTACTCTCCCCGCGACATCGCTGATAGGCACAGCCAAAGGACAAAGAAAGTTGGACACACACTCTGAAGGATGGCGTGTGCTTCGCTGGCGATGGTAATGCTAATGGTAATGGGCTTGGGACCGCTTATCAGCTGTGTTTGTTTGGCACAACATGTGCCTTCAAGTTCATAAAATATGACACTAATGTCTGCTGAGGTCCGTGAATATGTCATATGTAGATCGACAGATAACGGAATTACTCTTTCATTATTGTTTTCTTTTTGGGTCGAGCGATTAGTTTTAAGTGTTTTTTGTGGTGCGTATAATGTGTTCTCAAGTCTATCTATCTAGATTTCTCTATAAGATAGCATCTCTTGTTTGGCTTACAGTTTATATTTGCTTTAGAAGATAGGTTAAAGGATTATTCCTTGGCGTGCTGATAATTTAACATGTGCTCTAAAACTATTAGACACAACGAGGTTCAACATACGAAAACAAAAAGCTTTAATTAACTATATTTAACTATATGATTTGCAATTCCGTTGGCAACAAACATATAAAAGTTATTTACTCGGCAGTGCTTGACTAAGAGATACCCTAAACCCAGCGCTGAGCTGCTCTTACAAACATTCAAGCTTTCTTCTATACATGCATACAACAAACACATACTCACACGCACGCCGCTTGCTAATAAAACACACATACATATATAACATTATAACTAAATGAGAGACACTCACGCTCTTGCATCCTCTCTCTCTCGCTCTCGCTCTCTGCCGCTCTCAAGCCACAAATTTGCGCCATTTTTGGCTACGTGAAAAAAGCTTCGCAGCACAAAAATTGCCCACACAAATTTTACCGACTGTTTATGATATTTAACTGTACGCACGGAGTATGGAATTTATTTACGATTGTTTTAAATACACACACGACACAAACTAATTACTTGTAATTACAGTTAAAATAAATAATACTTTATTAGATAAGATTTAATTCACACGCGCGGAGTTTACGTTCGATCAAAAAGGCAGACGCGCACAAACTAAATTGCCATATTTAGCGCAACCGACGCTCTGTTGCCTTACCCTTCCCCCGTCTGACGACAACCGCAAAGCTCGCTCCTCACTCGCTTTAGGCTGCATATCAACATAACGGAATTAAAAGCAGCACTGCCCACGGCTCAAGGGCAGCGGGCATTGCAATTTCCTCTCCCGCTCTTTCTATCAGCAATGCTTGCGTTCTGAGAGGAGCTCAAGTATGTAACGGGATCAAAAGCAACAGCGTCGACGACGTATCGAGCAAAGGAGTTATCTGCCTGAAACCAATGAGTAATAAACAGATATATTTATTACTCAATGGCCTGAAACAAACAAGTGGCCACTCTCTTTATAAAAGCTCTCTTTCGGCATTGCGATCAGGTGTTGAATAATTCGGAGACTGTTAAATATTTTCGGAGACTGCAAAAGCTATAACTTAAGATTTGCAGTATATGTATATATAAAGCTAACGCAAATCGAGCTTATAATGCTATATACAAACTTTTAAATGTCATACTAATGGGAAAGAGCTTGTGTGTTGCGTATAAACGCATCTATAAAGATCTGCGTATACATATTGGGCTATATATCCTCAGTGTGAAGGTTATACTGACTAAGGAGTACAGAGAATTTTGTAGAAGACTTTCCCCCTCTTACTTTCCTCCCTCTTACTTTCCACCCCTTATTGTCCAGGCAATGTTATCTCTACTGTGTTTCACTTCGCATTTAAAGCATTTTCTTAACCACAACTTTTTATGGGTTCTTCTGCTTTTGACTTTCTATCGCAAAGCAATCGCCTTTCGCTGCTTGAGCTGAACTTTGTTCCATTTACCCTTGAGTGTTTATCAATTGAGGGGCAAGGTCTGGCGTCTTACCTCCAGTCCGTGCAACTCCCGGCTGATATGTCCACTTCATTAAGTTGGCCACACAGCCAGGGCCACTTCAAAGCGTCAGCCCGAGCAGAGCAGAAGGAAAACCCGTCCGTAGCGACGGGCACTTTTCTGCTGACCAGGAGCTAGCTTTCACTTTATTTCGAGAGGCCCGCACCTTGAGAACAAAAGGCCGCTTTGTAGATGGACCAGATGAACAGCAGCGGACGCAAACCAATCAGCGGAACCCTTGACAAAGCACACAGCTCAAAGAAGTCGAGGGGCGTAAGGTCAAAGGGTTGGGGTCTAACATACACACAGTATTCACGATAATATTCCATCATAGCAACATTTTTCGGACAGTCAAGAAACCCGTTTTTATATCAACTGACAGCGGTGTTTTCTTTTCCTTCGGCCACTCGATTTTTCCTACAAACCGTCGTTGGCAGCCCTCAAACGGATTGTCCGCTGCCGTTAAGCCCTGCTCCTGTTTCTGCTCCTTCTCCTTCTCCATTGCCATTGCCACATTCAGTTCCATTTTCATGTTCCCTTCTCGATCGGCCTCAAGTGCAATTTTCAATCATGCAATTTTTTGCCCTGCATTTGCTGGCAATTGCAGCTGAGGCTCCGTTTTCCTCATTGTGCCCTGTGCCATATGTGCGTGCGTGCGTGTGTGTGTGTGTGTGTGTCATGTCCTTGTGCTGTCTGTGAGTGTGTGATGCGCCCTGCGTCCTCATGTGCGTGTGTGTGTCAGCCGCTGTCATTCATTCATGCGGCCGTCTGAAGGCTTTTCATTAAAAATCGTTTAATCCACGCTATCATTTTCCCGCTGCCTGTGCTTTCTCTTTTTTATCGCCCTCGTCCTGCTGCCCGAGCCCGTGCCGTTTGCCAATTGCTCATTGATGCAAACGTCATTTGATTGTCGTCATTGTTGCATTGACAACGACGCAGGCGACATCATCAGCAGCAGCAGCAGCAGAAGCAGCAGCAGCAGCAGCAGTGGCAAATCGAGGAGCTGCTGCAATAGCAGCCCGTCAGCCGGATGTTGGCTCTTCAATTTGTTTTTCATGTTTCATATCCTGTCTCGCCCCCGTCACCGCCGACCGCCTGACATGTGCTCTGCGGTTGTGTGCACGGCGCACTTGAAAGTTTTTTTTTACGCTCGGTAATTATTGGATTTGCCACGGTCCGCCTAATAATGGCGCAGCACGTGGGAGCCACAAAGTGTGAGCAACAGTGAGAGCTAGAGAACAAGAGAGAGCGAGAGAGAGAGAGAGGGAGGGCGGCGGGAGAAAGTGTGCAAACGTTGTCCTTGCATTAGTGCATCGTTGAACCGTGAAAATAATGGCCTCGACCCGGCACTCCGCATTGCAGTTCAGCTGATACGAAAACAGACGACGACACGCGGCCACTTGAGCAAGTTTTTTTTTAATTTTTGGTTCTCGGATGAAGTGAAGCGGGGGAGCGGATCGTGAGGGAGCTAGGTAGGTGAAGAGCTGGCGAAAAGTTTGCTCTGAAATTGTCCGAGATCTCGGAGAGTGTCGATTAGTACTTGAGAGTATGCTGGCAAAATAAAAAACAACTGAACCAGCATGATGGTTCAAAGGTGAATTTAATAGATTTTAGAAGAGTTTAAATTGCCCTGGCAAGGTGGTTAATAAATCCATTTTATAGATTACAGATGAATATTTTTCTAAGATCTAAGGGAAAACTGAGAAACTGAACCAGCAAGAAGGCTCAAAGGCGAATTTTCAAGAAATTTTCAAAGAAATTTAGAAATATTTCGTAATACAATCAGGCATGAGATCTTTTCAAAATTAACTAATAATAAGCTGGCTGACTACAGCATATGACAACAGAGTATTACCAGAAGTTATTTTATGAAACACCATAGAATTTTTATTAAAATTGCACACCCATTAATAAGTAAAGAAATGCCGTTGGGTTAAGAGTTAGTAACAGTATGCAAAAGATCTTTATCTGTCTTGGAATAAAATAAAATATCCTAATGAGATTCGAGAAGATTCATTCATGCTATCTGTAACTCATGAGGTCATTTTAACGTTAAACTTAGGGCACGCACCTTTTGGCTTTGATATCTTTTTCAGCTATACACACAACATTTAAAGCTTTTGTTATTAAAAATAATTATTTTTGTCATAAAGTATTATTAATAGCTAAATGCTGTTACACCCATTGCCAATTTCTATGATGTGAATGCCATTTAGAAACCTGCTCATTACCAAAGTGGTTTCATGGTGTTAACTCATTTAATCATTTAGCCAAGTTTCATTTTGTGGCTATCAAATGCTGCTCGCATTTTTCACCAGTATCATTAAAATTAACCCAATAACAAGTGGAGCCAGAAAAATGACAAAAATAATAAAAAGGCGATGCTTCATCACAGATGATATTAGCTTTTCTCACTCCCTCTCTCTCTCTCTCTCTCTCTCTCTCTCTCTTTCACTCTCTCTCTCTCTCTCTCTCTCTCTCTCTATCTCTCTCTCTCTCTCTCTCTCTCTCTCTCTCTCTCTTGAATATCAGAAACACCCGAACAATTAAAGTCATTACCCGGCTATCATGTTTATAGTTCGGCTCGCAACCGCCGCCGTCGAGCGAAACTCTAAGCTCCGGACAAGGTCTCATGTGTCCGTTGTGTATGTGTGTGTGTGTGTGTGTGTGTGTGTGTGTGTATGTGTGTATGTGTGGGTGTTTGTGTGTCGCCCAACTGTAACCTGCCACAAAAACTTTGGAAAGCCCCAGCCGCGCTCCAAAGTGCCAGTCCGCCCGAAAATCCCGACCCCATCCAAACGTTTAGCATACAATTAGCCCAAAAGGCAACGCACTGGAAGCCAGGCAAAAACTTCAGTGAAAATTATTAAAATTTCTCATGCTGGGTCGTTGCTCGAAAAGGGTTGACCATATGGAAATTAGCATATGATACCCATTTTGTGGGGCCTGCCCTGCCGCTCTGCTCGTGCCCGAACCCAAGCTCAGGCTGCACACTTTAAGCTTAAAGTCGCTGCGAATTCATGTCTAGTCATGCGGCACGAACTTTAGTGTGGAAAAAACCAAAAAAAAACAGGAAAATAGAAAAAGTCGACGAGTTATGATTTTCCATTTTCCACATTGAGTATTTTTCTATATATTCCCCCTTTTTTTTTTGTCTATTTTTCCGGCTGCTGTTCTTGCTTTTTTCTCAGCGTAAATTTTCCACCTTTTACACATTTTACTTCCATTTGATTAGATCGGCTTTTTAGGGCGACACGTGCGTCGCATGCAGGAGGCAACAGCGGCAACAACGCCTCGCATCCTGTTTTGTTTTCATGACTCCGCCTCCTAAATTGCGTTCGAAATACACTTTCTCTTGAGGGCATCATAACATTGTTGTTGCATTTGCAATACGACGACGTAGGCAAGTAGTATTTACAATGTTGTGGGGTAAGACAGAGTCGTAACTGCTGATCTTTAGCAAAATATCAATGATACATATATTATTCATAACGATTTCAGATCTAACAAACCTTTAACTTATGTGAAATAAAATATAATAAATCAAAATCAACCATAGGATTGTAGCCAGAATCTTCGGAAGCAATCGAGAAAATATTGGACTTATTGTTGTTTTGTAATTATACCCTGAACCCATTAAAAATGGGTACAAGGGTATATTGTATTTGTGCAAAATCCAAATGTATGTAACAGTCAGAAGGAAGCAACTCCGACCCCATAAAGTGTATATATTCTTGATCAGCATCAATAGCCGAGTCGATCTAGCCATGTCCGTCCGTCCGTCCGTATGTATGAACGCAAGGATCTCAGAACCTATAAGAGCTAGAGACTTGAAATTTTAGATGTAGATGCTCCTAGTTCCCGCGCAGATTTGTTTCCGATAATCGATAACTTACTCCGTTTCCAAGCAATCGATAAAAATCGATATCAATATCCTGTTTTTTAGGCAATTTTGGTAAATAATAAGCGCTAGAGTCACCAAACTTGACATATAGCTTCTAAAATAGAATATATATATGCATTTGATGTTGGAAGAAGAGGGTTCAGGGTATCGCCCAGTCGGGAGCTCCCGACTAGAACCTCTTACTTGCTTATATTGTCATCCAAGTAAGCGTATCGCTGTGTCGGCATGCCGCATGTAAAGTTTCATTGTACTTTTTTTTGAAATTCACTTTTTTATAGAAATTTGCACGCTCATCGTTTGAGAGTTTTAAGGCTTATCAGGCCAGGCAGCAACTTAGTCATAATCAACATCAAACAGGCTCGCAGTGTTGGCATCATGAGCAGCAGCTATTATTATCCGGTGTCCGCACTTTCAGCCCTGCCAGGACACTTCTGATCAATGTGCTTAAAATCGACGTGATGTTTGGCTCGTCTCCTGCCGCTGTGCGAAAAGGATGTCATCAGCAGTTGGGAGTGCGTTGCAGCTGCGGCTTGTTGTGTGTTGATTAAAATTTGTTTGTCATTTCGATAAGGTACGACTTTTTAGTGTCGAGTTCCCGGCCCCGTGCCCCTCCCCGGCCAGGCAGTTCAATAACCCAGCCCGGCCGCTGTGCTCTATCTGTATCCAGAGAGCCTGAATCTCAAATGAGGGGCTGAAAGTGCTCATCGTTTCAGTTTTTATGTCATGTTTGAATGTTTTTCTTTTCTTCTTTTTTTTTTTGTTAATTCTTTTGCTCTGCTTTGGCAAAATCACTTGTACTAAGCCACAGAGCTTTAATTTGGCATTTGCTTTTTATGCCTTGTTTTTTTTTTCTTATTGACACCTTTGAAGGCAGCACAAAAATCAAAAAAATAAAATGCCAGAGGGCGAAACACATCATTAGACAACACTTTGTGGGTGATTTTGAAAATTTGAGGGGTGCGTGAAAGATATTTGAGTTGGGGTGTATTTAATTTTCAGCTTCTACAAATGGGGAGCTGCTATGCAAAAACCATTTATTTTGATTATAATGGGCAGCTGCTCTGCGAAGATTTGGGCTGAGTTACTTCAATTTAAATAAAGTTAAAAATTGTATAAAAGGTCTTGGATTTGGTCATGTTAAAATATTTAATATTGTTCATAAAATATGTATTCATTTAGAGTGACAAAAAATACCTGTTGAAAAAGACTCAGAGCCTAGGACATTAGACTTTTAGCTTGAACTTAAATCAAAAAGCATTTACAACGTTTTCTTTGGACAAAATGTGCGTAAAGGGAATATAAAAGCAAGCACATATCATTTACATAAGCCAGCCGCAAATTTTTCTTTCAATATTTGTAAGATTGATTTTTGAACGTTTCACTTGACACACTTGAGTTTCTGTTAACCTGGCAAACATTACCGTCTTTTGTGTGTTGCCCCTTGCCTCGTGCACTGTTGGTTCCTCCTCATCAACGACAACGGCTTTGGCAGGAGTTCATTACAATTTGCTGTAGCTCGACTTTCGATATGCTTTATAATGTGTGCTGATATTTTCTTTTTATTCTCTTTATATTTTTCCGTCAAATATATATTTATTTTTATTTATATTTTTTTTTTAAGCTCATATTTATATATTTTTTTTTTGTATGCTGCATATTTGTGAGTCTCGTCAAACGTTTAGCATATTCTCTTTGTGCTTTTACTGATTTTTCTTTAGCTTCTGCTGCGCATTTAATGGTGTGCCGTGTCCTGTCTTCTTGCTGGTGGTTGTTGCTTACAATGTTGTTGTTGTTGCTGTTGTTGTGCTCATTTTAACTACAAACAGCACAGACAATCACAGTCGCAGGATAATACCAACAGCAAGACAACAGCAACAACAACAACAACAGCAACAACAGCAATAATAATAACAACAACAATGCTGCCAGCTTTGCTCCATTAACAAAAACAACAACAGGCAGCAGAAGCTTCGCATAATTCCATGTAGACTTTGGGCTAAAATGGTCTCAGGCATGACGCTTCGCAGGGCCGGCGGGGAGGGGAGCAGCCCCCCTGCCCCCTGCCCCCACTCAAGTCTGGTTTATAATGCGCGCCGCTTCACTACGCTTATTATTTGTAGCATACTTATTGGGTGGGTGGCTTTTTAAATATGCATAAAGAAAAGCATAGCACACATCTCGGCGCTGTCTGCGGCCTGCGAGCGTGTGGTGCGGCAAGCTCTACGTGAGTGGGTGGTTGGGTGGTTGGTAGGTTGCTTTGGGTGGCAGCACACATATTTGTCTGGGGCTTTGCATTATGCGCTGCGATGTCGTCTGCTCCGGTAGCTGCTGCTCTCTTTTGCGTGCTGTTTTCTTTTTGCCGCTTTCACCTGGCGGCGTCTTTTCTCTTGCCGCTTTATTTAGCTTATTAAAATTTCACTTCATTTTTGCTTTTTTATTTAGCTACGTGAAATTTATATGCCATGCAGCAGCACCATACACTCGTAATTATGTCAATTTTTTCGACTTTGAACTGTGATTGCATTTTTCGACTTGACTCTCGACAGATATTTGTTGACTGATTGGGCCATTTAGCCAATTGGTCGTTGCTTTTGAATGGAGCATACTCAAAGGTATATTTCAATTATTTATCATTCTGGCTTGATTTTTTCATTTGCAATGTGTGCTTGTGCTTTACATGTATGCCTGATATATTAATATAATTATAAGTACTTCACATGCACAACATTTTTCCTAATATCTTAGTTTATATCTTATTTATCTCTATTTATCGTGTTATATTTATTTTTTATACTAATTGTACTAGTTAAGATAATTGAATATTATTTTTTAATAAAAATACTATTAAATCTCTTCGATACTCAACTGACTGAAGATCACAATGATATGTCACACATGCATATTAAAGTGAGGGCAAGAAGTGTCAGGTTGATAGGAAGATACATTCAGATACAGCGAGAGAGAGAGAGAGAGAGAGAGAGAGAGAGAGAGAGAGAAAGGGAGTTTAAAGAACACCGTGATTGAAAGGGTTTCAAGATTTTGATTGGGCACATGCAAATCGCTTAGAATTGCGATCGGCATCGAATGAAATACGATTTAGATACTTTTTTTTTTAAAAACATCTAAAAATGTATTATGCGAACATGAACCAGAAATCTCCATCAAAATAAATGTTGTTAATGTCACAGCAAGAAGAGAAACCACGCGTTTTCAATGATCCAGTTTATTTATTAAACATTTTCGTGTTGATCTTTCTACCAACGACCTCTGCCACCACGACCTCTGCCACCACGACCCCTGCCACCGCGCCTACCACCGCGCCTGCCGCCGTCCCTGTCACCGCCCCAGCCGCCGCGCCTGCCACCTCGGCCGCCACGGTGATGACCACGATGATGTCCATGATGATGATGGCCGCCCCAACCTCTCCTTGTTGTTGCAGCCGTGCTGCTTGCCACAGTGGTGGTGTCTGCCACAGTGGTGCTGTCTGCTACAGTGGTGGTGTCTGCCACAGTGGTCGTGGCTGCCACAGTGGTCGTGTCTGCCACTGTGGTTAGGCATTCGGCATTGTCTACATTGGCAGCTAGCGTGCAGTCAACGCAATTGGTATTGGTAGGATCCGCTGCGCAGGTGACGGCTTCGCCCAATGGAAGATAGGCAACAAGAATGGCCAAAAGAGCGCAGCTCAGAATGATTGTCTTGTTTGTCATCTTGGCTGAAGTGTCTACAATTCGTGAATGATACAATTCGGGCCAATTTCGTGCAGTTTTATAGCATCTCGAATTCTGGAAACGCCCCCAAAATTATTTTTGTTAAGTCTACACAGATGCTATCGATTTTTATTTGTCAAATACATGTTTATGCCATGTATTAGCGATTTTTGGCAGACGTCATAGAATTTATTTTTGAATAACTGAAAGCTGTGACTTAATGAATTTTGTTATTTAATCAGTTGCTAGCAAGCGACATATGACGTTTTCTTATTTACGTTCATTCGAATTGATTCAATCAAATAACAATTAAAGTCCCACTGTTACAACAAAGAAAATAGATTAGGGAATGCCCCATTTAATCAGCTGATTGATAGAAGTGATAAACTTTTGGCCAATATGTGGATTAAAATAAAAATAAGTAATAGAAGATTTTTTAATATAATATACCATCGAACTATATTGTTATTTAAACAGCCGTTCTATGGACAACAACATTTTAAAAAGCCAAAAGCCGAAAAAGTTTAAGTTTACATATTCACAAATACCATTAGAAGCATGTAGAAATACCATTTAAAATACTCCAGTCTGAATAGAGTTGATTGAAACTGAACTTTGCACGTAAGTCAACTTTTATATTCAACAGACACATAATCCCATAATTTCTAGACACTTGCTCATTAAGAGTTCTCGAAAGACATGAACTGCAAAGAGCTTAAGGGCGACCCGGGCAGACATCAATAAGCGGCAATCGAAGCGCCATCAAAGACATAAAATGAACACAAACCAAAAAAGAAAAAAAACAACAAAAAAAAGATCGAAAGACATTGACTAATAACTTATTTATGAACCGAGTTTATTGTTATGACTATGACCCAGGCACAGAAACAGCCCCCGACCAACAAAAACAACAACAACAATAAATAAACACGCTAAACTTTTCAATATTGATAAACTTTTTCTGCACTTTTATGCACACATACAAAAAAAAGACAGTAAAGAAAAAAAAAACCAACGGCAGCCGCTTCCGCTGGCCGCCATAGCACCGGAAATAGCTGCATGCAGACACACACACATGCACACATGCACACACACAGGCACACACACATGTAGAGACAAATGCCATTTACAATTTTTGTACATAAAGCCGCTTAAGCAGCACTCTGTGTGCCCCGCAGCTCCCTACCCCTTGCCCAGCCCAACGACATGTAATTTGTTTTTATGTCTGCCCATATACGTGAGATAACGCGAGGAGCTCAGTCTTTTTGCTTCCTCTTCCTCTATACTTTTTTTTTTGTATTCTTTTCTTCGTGCACACAACTTCGATTAACATTGGCAACACTCAAAGGGAGACTGTGCAGGGCGGTAGAGTGGGGCGCGGTGGGTTAGTGTCCAACCCAAACAACAAGT
Organism: Drosophila novamexicana; assembly: GCF_003285875.2. NCBI lineage: Eukaryota > Metazoa > Arthropoda > Insecta > Diptera > Drosophilidae > Drosophila > Drosophila novamexicana. Next base: position 8,803,853 of record NW_020824787.1, read on the forward strand.
GGCAGACGACGCGACGCGACGCGGCGTACTGGGAATGGCCCTGGCCGTGAATTCCATATATAATTTTCGACGTGGCCTCCTGTCGCCTCCTTTTGGCATGGCGCAAAGTGAAAAATATCCTTGCCGCGTTGTGTTGCATTTGAAATTGTTCGCTAAAAAGCATCGGAACGTATTGAACTTTACACCCCGAACGTCGGGGCATGGGTAAAAGTTTTGAAAAACTGCCGAGCCGCAGTTGAGAGAGTTGCCATCAAACGGTTAGCAAAAAGTTGAATTTTGGGTTTGGGTTTAAGTTTGGGCTGTGTTCGGTTGAGTTGAGAGTTTGGATTGGGTTCAGCTTGGGGCTGCCAGTGGGCGGGGCTGACGAGTCGAGAGCAGCGAAGTTAGCGCATTTTGACATTAATGGAAGGTTCCTTTCTTTCTTTTTTTTTTTTTTTGTATTTTGCAGTAAAGTCGGAAATACAATATATATTAATATTGGCAGACGTGTTTAGTTTTAAATGGCAGACTTCCAGCTTCTTTTTTTTGCATTTATTTTGCAGGGGATTTAGGCGTCTGGCTGGGTACGCGTACAGACAGCGTAGCGTATTTATAAATTTGCTCTAGGAATGTGTCAAATTGTTTGCATAGCTTGGGCAAAGAACTCGTTTTAATAAAGAGCGTCTATTTTATAAGCGTGCTGACTTCATGTATAGCTAAAGCAAACAGCACATTCATATATGCACATATATATATTATTAACCCCCAAAGCTATTCGAGCTGTGCATGCTTAAACTAGACTGCAAGCTTAAGCTCGTGCTTTGATGTGTCTCGTCAGCGTAACTTAATATTTAAATTAAATTATTTAATAAATAGTAAGAGAATGTCTCTTAGTATTTAAGTTAAATTATTATTTTATGTATAACAAAAGCTTGTATTTTATTTCAAGCTTAAGATATATAAATTTAATCACAGACTTCCTTTTCTTGCTCTAATATGAACAAAAGCCTAATTTCAGTTTTTTATTTCAACAAAAATTGGGTCAGTGGTTCACTCAATGCACTCGCTTTATTGTTTATTCATTAAGTAGACCTAGTCGAAGTTTCCGTATCCTGGAATCATTGAACTCTTAAGTAGAGCCAAGTAATGTTCATTAATTAGAGGGGTTGATGCTGAAAGAAAGAAACTTTTGCCAGCCACCCCGTGAAAAAGTTGAAACCATTTAAAGAAACTTGAGTTTGCTTCACTTTCACTCAACGGGAATTTGTTTTATTTGATTTGATGGTCACATTGCGTGACAGTAATTACTAAATAAATGCAAACATCTGCAGCAGATCACACCGAACCAGAGACGCCCAGAGACGGCACGCCAAGGCAACGAAAGGGATGTATCCCAGGCTCGGTCAGGTTCAGGGTGGGGTTTGGGATTCACAATGGATTTGGGATGTGCGTGCTGCATATATGTTGCGAGGGTGTTTGTGTATCTTTCTAGTTGCTGTTATTGTTGGTAATTCGAGTAGTTCTATGATGCATGCAGCTCTTGATGGATTGGCTTAGACTTGCAACTAGAAGGGGACTGGCGGGAAGTGGCAGCGAAGTTGTGCAGGCAACATACGCGATTGTTGTTCTTGCTGTATTCTATTACATGTGTAAGTTGCGCTTAAGTTTTCCAAGTGCCTTGTGACAAATTTGACAACAGCTGAGACCAATTGCTCAAAGTTCCGCACACCACACACACACATACACACACACAGTTGCACACACTCACTCACACCTTGCCAGAGCCATGCATCGTTTCATCTATCAATCAAGCGATGGCAAACGCAATCATAAAACTGCCATTAAGCCAGGCACAGCCGAACCTCTATCATAAATCTTGAACGTAATCTTTAAAAAACAGTTACGAGACTTCATATCAGCCCTGCCCCCTTCAGCCCACCTTACCGCACTGCCGCTGCATGTTTATGCTATTAACATATTGTTTACTTTACCCAAAAACCAAGCACATTTTCCATTATCTGCATGTGCAGCAGCAGCAGCAGCTGCAACCCCACATTTTCCGCCCTCCTCTCATTGGTTTTGCAATTTATCAAATGTTTTTCGCTGGCGGAAACGGAAACTGCCGGAAGCTGCATAAAGCAACGTGTCATAATGGAGCGCGGTCGGGGTACGCAGCTAATGGCCGCTAATAACGCACCATAAAATATTAATAACAATGGACAGAAAAAAAAAGAAGAAAACTGACGGACATTACTTCCGCTTGACCAATGTCCAGGCAGGCTGGCAGGCCCCAAAATGAAGTGCCTTTCACTCACACACACACACACACACAAAGAAATCAACGCACAGTCGCCTGCCCCCAGCTCCACATCCATCAGATGCCACTCGGAGGCAAAGTTTGCACTTGAAACGCATTGAACTTGAGTGTGTTTGTGTGTGTGTGAGTGTGTGTATGTGAGAAGTGTGAGGTGTGTCTGAAGTGTGTGTGTTGGACATTTTGATTAGCTTTATGCCTGGACATATGCCGGAAATGGCAATATAGGCAGCCAGAGCAAAAAGCAAAGCAAATTCAGAGCACTTGACTTTCAGATATCCTTTGGCATTTCGATGTGTAGTAAAAACCGGAGCCGAATAAAGCTGTTCTGTCTGGCAAAAATTGATATTTCAGCATAATTATATAACAGTGCATTTGTTTTTCATTATTTAATACTACCCCGAAAATAATTGCACAACAGCTATTATTTATATTTAATACAAAAATAATGCAATCAGTATCATATTTTCCTGCAAACTAGATTTATCTCCATTAATTATATTATTTTTAATTAATGGAAATAAATGTTGTTTACGTATGAATCTAAAAAAAAAGTCTTTGGCCTGCGCTCGAATTTCTTTTTGCAATTAATTGTAACTTTAACTTAATTGAATATATTATTAAAATTATTTTATGAGCATTTTCTCTTTTTGTTTTTTGTTTAGAAATCTTTCGGAAATAATATTCTAAATATGTGCAATATTTTTCTTATATAGGTTGAATACCTTGGTGATAAGGATGCTTTCAATTTTATTTAATAACTACTTATTTATTTAATGAAATAATATACACAACGTTATTTTTCCTTTTTTCAATAAAAATATAAATTCGATATTGAACCAGGGCTGGATAAACTTACAATATGACTTACTCTTAGCTATATTCCTAAATGAAATATTAAAGATTGTGTGCAGAGACGAAACTCTCTAAGAGAACACTCCCATAAGACACTCCTCTTGAGTGGACAATAATGACCGCACCACACTGTCGCTGTCCGTTCAAGAGAGTTTTCACTCAATGCATACAAAATTACTTTAGGTCTTAGCGATGGTAAACCTATACCTGGAAATGACTATACACGGGCTTTTGTAACTCGCGACGTCTTTAGCCAGTTGATACGCAGCTTTTCCAGGGTATTCGAGCGAACATTAATGCAGTGGCCAGCTCACAGCTTAACGACCCAAATTGAAATCAACTATTCGACTTATGAAAGGCACTCGATATGCAGCTGGTGCAGGCGCAAGTCCTGCAAAAGCAGGCGACAGGTGCCAGGCGCTGTTCCTGGCGAGACGGTTTACTGACCCAAACCCCCCACCTCACAGGTCTCGCGTCACAATTTGGCAAAAGAAAAAACAACAATAAATATCGCACACACTCACACATGCACACACACGGAGAGACACGTTGCGCAGCAAATTGCTTAGCATACTTTACGGCTTCAATTGGCAATTGGCAGCCTTTGAATTTCGTTTCCCGGCACCATTTTTGCTCGACATGCCATTGGCAAGACGCTTGACATGCCGGGAGACAGGCAACGGGCAACGGGCGGCGCTCGGGGGTGGCTGTCGAGTGAAGTGGTTACCCGAGCCATGAGCCATGAGCCCTGCGCCTGGCGCCTGGCGCCTACCTGGCAGCTGACAACTTGGCAAGCGTTTTTGTTGTTGCTGGTGGGATTTCCACCTTCTTTTTTATTTTTGGGCGCAACTGGCATGTTGCGGCTGGTCGGATTTAAAGGCGAACAGCTCAGCGAGAGGCGCCTGTAAAGTTATGTTTTAAAGGTAAAGAAATTGTCTAGAACAGTTCATGAAAAGCAAATACGTAAACAGAAGCAAGGCGCAAAGGATGAAGTTCCAATTGAAAGTATTTTTAATAGAAATTACCCGACATTGCACGGCACATATAAATCATGTTTGTATATTATGCGCCAATATCCGGCAGATGCAAATTCATGCCTGCGAACTAAACTTCTCAAACAATAGACAAGCATACATTAAAGCAAAAGACTTAGTATGTTAATATTGCATTTATTTATTTAAATAATATTTTTTTTACTGCCAGGAATCGGCAAGCAATATTGGCCATAACAACGCACGTTGAGTACGTTTTGTAACAAGTATAAACTCATCAATTATTATATTTCTCAATTAAGACCTTGACATTTACTTGTCATCAGCTGAAAAGATCTTCACAATAAAGTCCAAAGAAAGATCCACAATTATGATATAAAACTGCTGAAGTATCTCAAAGATCTTGCCTGGAAAAGTGCAACATCAACAGTTGTTATTCTTAAAATTTGCCTATTCATTGAGCTCAGGTACTAGAAAGGGCGAAAAACTGAACTGGATTATCATACTTCAAGCATCTGCAACTATAAGAAACATATTTCCTTAATCTTTAATCTTTAATGTATCTAAATTTTAGACGTAAACGCATGTAAGCTATCAACGCTTTGATCGACCCTCGACATATGCTGACTGTCTTCAGGCTGTGTGGCAGCTGCCGTTTAACTTCCGTCTACAAGCCTCTCACACTCACACTCACACATACAGAGACAAACATTGGAAGTGCGTCAGTTTTGATTGAAATATTGACGGCAATTTTTGCATAGTTTGGCGATAAGTTTACCAGTTCGATCTGACCCCACCAGAAGCGGCAGCTGCAAATGTGGCTCATGTGCAGCGTGCTGAAAACTTGAACAGTTGCTGAGCGCGTGTGTGGGACACACACACACACACACACACACACATACACACACAAACAGATGCACACTCAATCGAGCCTGAAAACAGCTTATGACAGGTTACCTTATTATAACTGTCAGGGTTGTCAGGTTATTAGAAACCTTTTATGCCCGCACTCCGCCGAGAGCGCAGGTGCCCAATATCTTCATTAGGCTGTCGCGCGGGCCCCGTAAGCCGTGAAATGTTCACTTTGTTCTCCTGCACGACTTAAAGCGCTTTTCTATTTGTTTTTCTTTCACTTTTTTTTGTTTTTTGTTCATTCTTTCTCTATTTTGTGTTTTTGAGGCCTCTGACAGGCGACAGCTCAGGTGTAAAATAGTTTGCCACGTCAGTTGGCAGCGGCGTATTTTGTTTTTGTTGTCTATTTTCTATTTTCTTTGCCTTTGCTTTTGTTTTTTTTTTGTTGCCGCACTTCTATTGATTTTCCAACACTTTTCGCCTGGCGCATTTCTTCATAAATGTCAGAAAACCACTTTGATGTCTTGACTTTAAGACTGCCTACACCCACACACACACCCACACACACCCACACACACACACACACACATGCAAATAGATGGACAGATATGTGCTCTTAGGAATTGTATGCCCTTTTTCCATATTCCGTTTTTGTTCTGGTCACATGTGGCACTTTGATGTGGTTCTGGTTGCGGCAGATTGTGTCGAGTCACGGCTTTTAATCCCCAGGCCAGGGTTTTTGTTTTTTTTTTTTATTCGTTGTAGGTGTTGCTGACTGTATCTTGGGATTTGGGCATTTTTACAAATCACTTCGTCTAATTGTTTTGGGCAGCAAAAAGCCAAATGCAGCAATCAGACATTGCAAGAATCCCTGAACCGAAGGTCAGCCACGGCTGTCATGCCAAGGTCTTTTGCGCTGCGATTGCTATTTTCAACTGCGCCCAATTCAATGGCCGCTCATCAGACGGTCCACAGACAGTTGCCAAAATGAAAAAAACAAAAGTTAAAACAAATTATCTGCTAAGACACTAAGCGAAAGAACTAATTTCAAATTCAAAACTCGTGTGCGCCAACGATTTTTCTTGCAACAAAACTTAAAAGTTTGAGCCGAAGAATATTTGCTGCGAATGAGCTGCTTGTAAAAAGATATCGATGGGAGGGTTGAGCGAGGGAATTTTGCATCTACAAAATATTTCAACTTTGATTGTTGATAAAAACACAAGTTCTTACGACAAAATTATAAATAAATAAATATAAATATATATACAAACTATATAAAATTAATATATAATAATTTACTTTCAGCATTTGATTAAAATTGAAAGAAAATCGTCAACAAAATGTTTACTGATTTATTCAAGGGCATTTGACATATGATAATGATATGTTATCACACAGAGATCGTGCTCGCAATTCATCCAAAGTTTTCCCATTGAACAGTTGAACAAACATAATTGGAGCTGCGAGAAGCAGTTCAAGCTGTGGCAATTGCCAAGAATAGCAACTGTCAGCACTCACACGCCCCGCCCCCCACCTTGATGAAACCCCCTAGTACCCCCTATCCGCAACGTATCCAATATGAGTTCATTATATTCGAACTTTTCATTGATAATATTTCGTTCTCGTTGTTATGTCAACAAATTGATATGCATTTTCTTACGTTTTTTTTTATGATTTTGCTTTTGTTTTTGTTTTAGAGTTTTTGTTTGCATTGAAAACAATTTGAAATATTTTGTGTTTGTCTTGGAATTTCGAGCTGGTAAGCTGTTGGCGCTGCAACTTTTGACAGCTTTTGATTGAATGTTTGGCAACGTCGTCGTCGCCCTGAAGGGGATTACCCGAATGTGTGCTACGTTCACTTATCTATTGTCTAACGGGTAGGGCACTCAGGCACCCAGCTGGCCCTAATTGCTCGCACAGGTCTGCGACATAGACAGAGCGAGAGTGAGAGCCGTTAGAACAGGTGTAAGGAGTTACTCAATATTCACCGAGCAGGTGTTTGTTTCAGTACACAAATTGTCTGTGTTTGCTTGAAGATTTCTTAAAATACGGCGTAGAACTGCGATTTCAACAGCTGACGGCATTTTTCGAGAGTACTTTAAAAAAGAGAAACTAGACTAGATAGAGATACAATTGATTGAAAGCAAAAACTAAGTTTCCGGCTAGTTGATCCAGGTTATATTCTTTCTATATCCTATATACTTAATATATAAATCCTAGTATAATGAATTGTTATTGTTCGATATTTGTAATTAAATATAAACAGTTTAAAATATAAAGGTATTTGGCTTAAACTTGAAACAAAAAATAAAAAAAAAATATTATTTGTATTTTATCTCTCTATTATTTCTATAAAAAAAACAATTTCAAATATTTGTATAATATAATATTTGTAATTAAATTTAATCAATTTAATATATTAAACAAAAATATTTGGATTCAACTCATATATAAAACGAAATATTATTTAAAAGCTAATAAGCAACTTTATTATTTGCAGCTGCAACAATTGATAAATTACTGATAAAAGATTAAAACAAAACAAAAAAAAACTAAAAAAGAAACATGAATTTTAAAATTGTTTAATTTTATTTAAATAAATTCATAAGTAAATAATTAAATAAATAAGCCCGGAAGCAGAACACACGACCTCTGTCCATAGCCACAAACGAAGCAGCCTCATCAACAGGCAGCTGCCCATATGTTATGAGCACTCGCTCTTACCAAATGCTCTCTTAATGCGAACCAGTCAGTCGCCAGTCATGTGCCAATTGCCACAACGTTCCGTCTTATACGCAACGTTTTGGCATTTGAAACGGAGCAGCATAGCAAGAGCGCAAAGAGCGCAGCGTGTGCGAGTTACTTTAAGAGAGCACAAACGCACTGTACGCTCATTCGCTGGGGGCACACTCAATTTGAAGTAAATACAATGTAACGTTAAGTTGTTTGTTTTTTGTGTGGGGGCGGCCAAATGTAATCAATAATATTAAATATTTAATATGGCAGGTAAGAAAATTGTGTAAAATGTGTGCAGAGCATTATGTGATGGGCTGCATATGCTTCAAATATTTAAATGTCTTTTATGGTATCAAATTAATAATTTTAAAATTTTTTAAAAATGTATTTTGCATAAATATTAACCATAGGCAAAATTACCTGTGCAGCTGGCACTGGCACCTGCACTGCTCTGCCCCAGTTGGCATCCAACTCGGCAATGCGTTCCACATGCAACAACTATGTTGCGCTCTTTGGCGACTCTCTGCAGCCTTCGTTGAGTTGCGCGCTAGGCCCAACGGCACACACAGGTGCACGCGCTAACGACTGCCTCGCTCTTTTTTTGGCTCGCACCTACACACAGACACATAGACACACGCACCCATACAGAAATGCGAGTGTTACATGACATGCTCTTCTTTGGCTCCTCACACGCTCTCTTTCCTGCTCTTTCGCGCGCGCTCTGCTTTGGCAGCAGGAAACGTCGCAAGGAAATGGCAAAATGTTCAACGTCCATTCGCATTCGCATGTGTGCGAGCAACTGTAACTATATGTGTGTGCGTGTGCGTGTGTGTGTGTTTGTGCCTGTGGATGACATTGCGGCGCTCGTTGGGGCAGCGCCAGTTGTCGGCTAACGGTAGTCGTTGCGAAACTTTTGCTGGAGTAACGTGTCGCGCAATTGAAATTGGCGGCGTTTTCATCGTCCAGCGCCAGCGTCGTCTCCAGTTCACGTACTCGCGAGTTTTCAAACGTGTTCGTGTGACTGTCAGCTTGTGTGTGTGTGAGTGAGTCTGCGTGCGTGTGTGTGTGGGGGCTGCCAATTAGTGTGTTACATTTGTGCAACAGTCTCGTGTGCGTGTGCGCGTGTGCGTGCGTTCGTGTCTGTGTGTGTGTGTGCCCCATGCTGCACGTGTGTGCGTGGGGCGCCGCCGTCGCGAGAGCAACAAAAATGTATTAAAAAGTTTATAAAAAACATACATTTTGAAGAGCTTAACTACTCCTAAAAAACATATATATATATAGATATATATATATATATATATATAGCATACAGACTTTATATCGATATCGGCACATATATATTTAAATGAAGCTCCAATCGAGAAACCTTTGCTAGGTAAGCTTAACCCGAAAAAAAAAACAAACTTGTAACGAGCTTTTAATTCACTTTGCCAGCCAGCCAAAGCCAACGTCTTCCTCTTATTTTGGGGGAGTCCCCAAGTTTTTGGAATTTTTGTTGTTGTATTTATTTGTTCTCCTTTTTGTTTATTTATCCGCTCTGGCAGCCCCGAAAACTTTATCTAAATTCAATTTTGACCGTGCCGCTGAAATTGCCACCCAGAGAAATGAACCCGCAACCCGAAACCCGCAACGCACGTTTATGGTCATTTAACTGAATTAGATAAGTTAAACGATGTCTAATGTCAATTTGATTATGTGAGAATCAAACTCGTGGGTGGAAGCGACTGTTCCCTTTTCAATTGAATTGATGTAAAGTGTAGCAAAAATTCGGATTAAATCTAAAATTCAATTGCGACAAATTTGAAGTCAGCTCGAAGTCAGTTATGTAATTATTTAAGGGTATTTGGTATAGTTAAAAACATTCTTAAAAAGGAAACTTTTAGTAGATGTTTTAGTTTGCCTTTACGCGTTCTCGTCTCACGGCTTTCAAGCAAGAGTCCTTTCCCTTTCAAACTTAAACCAATTGCGAATTATAAACATGTCCGCGTTTTTAGAGAAATAAATATCAGAAACCTTCTGGTAGGCAGTTGAACTATGTTTGGAGAATGGATAAGTTTACTTTTGATCCCGAGATTTATGTTATAATTGTTATTAGAAAAGGGTCCATGGGTTCTACTAAAAATATAAGAAAACTCACAGACACTTCCGTATCTTTAAGATCTTTAAGTTTTTCGTAAAAGAAAACGTTTAGAAAGTTCTTTCAAAAAAATAAGTTTAGAATTTGAGATCAAAAGTTAAAAAAGCTAAAAATATATTTAAGCTATCGATAATATTGAATAGGGGTATGTTTAATAGTGTTGTATAATTTATTCTTTATTCTATAATTATTATTCCTATATTTAAACTTTATAGAAGTCGTTATTTTCTATATTGCATCTGATAACTGATCTGATCTGATATGAAATATGTTAAATAGAAATGAATGTGATTATTTATATTTATTCTCCATAAGAGTATATTTTCTATATTTTATCAAAGTATATTAAATATCTTCAATAAAAAGATCATTAATATCACTATTATTATTTGAATATGTAAGGGTTATATATAATTTATACCTATATTATGCAAAAAATATCAGTTATTATTATTATAATAAAAAAAATTAATTAGCACTAGCACGCTGACAATCAAAGGGAAGATCATTCAAGTTGAGCTTTAATAGTTATGGGCTGTAGCTAATCCGAACACCTCACAATCTAATGAGCTCTATTCAGTAGCCATGGCTGAGTCTAGCCTTCGGATCATGCTAATTGATGGCTTAAAAACTTTGACAAATACGAAAAGACAAAATCGAATGAATAGCAAATTGAAAAAAAAAACTGAGCCAGCTGTAAAATGTACAGTCCACAACTGTTGACCCAAGCAAATTAGCGTGAAAATTTCTATTTCTATTTCTATAAAAAAAAGTTGGCTATGAATATTAAAGGCCAGGTTGTGGCAAATGCCAGATATACATAGTTAAGCGGGTTGCGTGGGAAAAAATAAAGAGGAACAAATGTGGCAAGGTCAGCAGCAGACGGCGACACGCCCAAAACTCACGTGAAGCGAAGCAAATGCAGTTGGTTTTAATTAAAAAGAGCAAAAGTGACTTTCGAAATGGCCAAGAGATAAAACTGCAATAACTATAAAGAGCAGTTTAAAATGGAATTGACGATCGACGTTTGGCTCGAAAGGTTGGTTTAAAATGGGCCGGCTCTGGGGTTGGGGACGCACACGCGTCAATTTGTTAAGCGGGTCACGTACTAGACAACCCCATTGGCCAACCCAAGTGCCAACCAGGCCTCTTCCGTTCGCCGCTTTGTGTGTGTCTGCGTGTGTCTGCGTGTGTGTGTGTGTTGTCATCAACACGAAAATAAAAATCGAGAATTAAACTCGCTGAAAATGGCAACAGCTCTTGTTGCCCCGAATGCCGACCCATCTCTCCGCAAATCGATTTCAATAAAGTCGAATTTTTTATGTCGCTCGCTTGCTTTATGGACAAAAACTTTAAAGGCCGTGTCCACGCGCAAATGACGCAACAAATTAAATGTCAATAATTTAAAATAATTACCGAAAAAAGTAAATAAGAGTAAAATGCTTAGCAACAAATCCCAAGGCCAAATGATTTTAAACCAAATTTTTATGGCTTTTTAATCTAATTAAATGGCCATAAAAAGCGAGGCACGCAACAGAAACTGCTCTGAGAATTAAATAAATAAAAGTAAATCAATAAAAAAAAACCTATGCACTTTAAAGTCGGCCATAAACAATTTGATAGGACAACAAAACGAACAAACAGACTACAAAGTTGTCAACGGTCAAGACGAAGGGGTTGGCGGAAGGTTGGGGGAATTGTTACTGCGACTGCGACTGCGACTGCGACTGCGACTGCGACTGCACTTTGTTATTGTCAAATGGGTTAATGAGTGCGTGCGTCTGACGTGAAAGGGTTGCCCGGAGAGTCGGGGCCCGGCATCGGGGGTGCGGCTAAACGGGATCGCAGCACTAATGACCTGCATTTTGCATGTGAGCAGCGAGCCGTTTAAATGGGAGTGCATATGTGATATCATCAAAGGGTTGCAGCGCATGTGGGCTGAGAAAGCAGCCAGCAAAATAAACGTATCTGAAGAACATGCATAAAGGCTTGAGCATGCTCCAATTATGCTATACAAATTCAATAGAAATCTCTGAGTTCAAAGTTCAATTTAACAAATCTGCAATCATTCTAATAAAACATAATAGAATTCTTTTTGCAATCTTATACAAATTGGTGTGTTTAATGTGAGTCTCAAGATAGTTTCGCCTATCACGTCAAGATATTCCCCCAACCAAATTTATAGCTTCTTAAAGTAGTTTACATACTTAAGTTTATATAGTGGGCAGTAAATTTTTAGCAGCGCTTCGCCTACAATTTTATTGCCATTACACGCGCCTCGATATGTGGCTCTGGCGGTTGTATGACCACGTTTCCGTGCTCATCCTTGTAATTCGCATATGCCTCGGACAGCACACATTCCATTCCTAGGGCGGCCATCACACGTGCCGAGTAGAGACTAGTGCAGGTGGCCACCAGCAGGGGCAGACCCTTGGCGCGACCCACTTCCATCAACGCGGTAACCAGACGGCGTCCCAGTCCCTGTCGACGCACCGAGGCATCCACTGCCAGAATGTTCAGATAAAGGGTATCTAGTGAGCCGTAATGCTCAAACCAATGCGCTCTGCGCTCAATGTCGGACAGAAAGTAATGGGTATGTTCAATTAGATTCTTCGGCTTCTGCTCATTGACCTCGAGCCAATTTTGCTCCAGATCGCTGGGCTGCAGTACACCAGCAAAGGCCACGCCCACAAAGCGATCACCCTCTAGGGCAACTAGGGAGGTGCCCTGTCGTATGAGCGACAGGCGATACTCCCTTCGCTTCGGATCATCAAAGATCACCTGGTGATCTCCGGGCGTTTGCATTAGCGGCTCATGCCCATAGAAATGGTCGCGTAAAAAGAGGGTTGCCTCATCGATATCATCCTCTCTCATGGCGCGCAGCACGATAGTCGTCATGTTGCAATCTGTTCAGTTACTAACTCAAAAAACATGCTGAACAGCAGTTCAGCTTTTCGAGAGAGCTTATCGCCAAAAAGCTAGCGATGCGATAATGTCACATATAGACATGCAAACATATATGTATATACGAAGTAAAAACTCAAGCGATAAAGAAATTTAACTGATAAGCTCACAAACAATTTTTACATCAGTCACGTTTTCAAAAATTTGTGAAATAAAATTAAAAAAAATAATAAGTCTCAAAGGAAAGCTAAAATTAACATATACCTATATTTGCTATCACTAGAAAAATGTCTTATAAAGACCCGGATTATATGAGGGCATTTCCTGCAGCTTAATCGCCATGACGCTCGCCTCTGAGTGTGGCTCGGGCGGATGAATCACCACATTGCCATCCTCATCCTTAAAGTCCGCATAGAGTTCCGAGTGCACGCACTCCATGCCCAGCGAGGCCATCAGACGCGTCGAGTAGGCACCTGTGCAGGTGGCTACCATCAGGGGAATTCCCCTGGTGCGTCCCAGCTCCATTAGGGTAACAACCAGACGGCGTGCGATCCCCTGACGACGCATCGTCGAGTCGACGGCCAGAGTTTTCAGATATAGAGCATCCGTAACGTCGTAATGCTCAAAGAACTGAGCGTGTTTCTTGATGTTGCACAGAAAATAATGTATATGTTCGATGAGAAGCTTGGGTTTGCGTTCGTTGACCTCGCTCCAGTTCTGCTCCAGATCGCTGGGATGCATAATACCAGCAAACGCCACGCCCACAATGCGACCGCCATTGCTCTGGTCAACCGCAACCAACGAGGTGCCCTGCCGTACGAGGGAGAGGCGATACTCGCGCTTCTTGGGATCGTCGTAGATCAACGGATGTTCGCCGGGCGTCTGCATCAGGGGCTCATGGCCGTAAAAATGATCACGTATGAAGAGGCTGGCCTCATCGATGTCATCCAATTTCATTTCCCGCACGATCGTCGTCATGTTGCAAGCTACCAGGACTAACTCAATGCAGTTGTAGGGTGACATTACGGTTTTATGGGTATTTCGTAGGTGGCCCATTCAAGTGGGCTTATCGCAAAAAATCAATTAGTTGAACTTGAACTTAAGTTCATAAACTCTCAGAGCTGAGCATTATCATGTGATTGCATCGCGGCTTTGACAAGATAACAAACTGAACTGATAAGACAACACGTTAGAAAATACACGATGAGAGAACTAGACTATGATAAGCCCTGTAACTATCTGATAAAGGTATCTCCAGAATTTCTTGAATTTGTATGAAGTTTATTAATAACATAATTCGAATATTTTCTTAAGAATAGCCTACAATTTTAATGCCATAACGCTGGCCTTTGTATGTGGTGCTTGCGGCTTGAACACCACATTACCATCATCATCTTTATAGTCGCAGTAGAGTTCCGAGTGTACACAGTCCATGCCCAGAGAGGCCATGAGTTGCGTCGAGTAGAGGCCGGTGCAGGTTGCCACCAGCAGGGAATATCCCTTGGCTCGACCCACATCTATTAATGCAGTTACCAGGCGACGGGCCACGCCCTGACGACGGACTGCAGAGTCCACGGCCAGAACTTTCAAATAGAGCACATCCGAAACTCCGTATTGCTCGAAAAATTGAGCGTTTCTCTTAATGTTGATCAGATAGTACTTCACGTGTTCCATGAACTGCGTACGCTTCTCCCTGTTTAATTCCTTCCAATTCTGTTCCAATTGTTTCGCATTCAGAGCTCCAGTATATGCCACGCCCACAATGCGATCATCTTTACTCTGATCAACGGCAACCAACGAAGTGCCCTGTTGAATACACGATTCCTTATACGCTCGTTTATTGGTATCAAGAATTATTTGTTGTTTTTCGGCATAGCTCTGCAAGAGCGGTTCACCAGTGTAGAAATGTTCGCGTAGAAACCGGGTGGCCTCCTCAATATCAGCTGCTTTCATTTCGCGCACGATCGTCGACATCTCGCGAGTCTCAGAGCTTTACTGAGGGCAGTCGGAGAGCTTTGGAAGGTTTTGTAACTTATTAAGTGTGAGCACTTCGGAAGAGCTTAAAATAACTTGAACTTCAGCAACCGTTTGTATCCGGTTTTTGTGACTGACGAACTGACTGACTGACTGACTGATTGACTGACTGACTGACTGACTGATTGACTGACTGACTGTTAGAATGCTTAACAAAGTACAGCCCTGATAACGTGGAAGTAGAGCTGTGAATGTATCGGCTATATCTATAGTATCGATGTTTTTGAGTCAAAAATGTATATCGATTAATCCCGAGGCAGTTTTTATTTCGTATATAAGAAGCTTCCACAAGGTGTCTGAATTTTTCACAGTTTTTTTCCATTTCAAACAAGATTCTAGCGAAGTCTTCCAAGTAAACCCGCGTAATACTTGCCAGTATTACCATATAATTCCACACATAGAATCATCTTTATTGTGCAAAGCTTTCGTGTTCTATATTATACAATTTTATCAATTCCTTTTCATTAGGCAGTCCATTGCATTGTGTTTTGAGCTCAGTTACACGACAAGCGCCAAGCGACGTTGTCATCGCTGAGTTTTCACTTTTTTACACTCTGCCTTAATTGTGTTTGTAATCCAATACAATGTGTTGGGCCATTAAGTATCTTAAAGATACAAATACGCTGACATTGACTTTGCTTCCATGGAGAACAATTACGGCTTGGTCATAAAATGAGCTTGCACATTTGAAGCGGACGGTTTGAAAACAACTGGGCTTAGTTAATCCAGAAAGTGTAATTAAAGTGTTAGTCATAAGACATTAAATTATTAGAAATTGCGAGCTTGAAAATTTAATGATAAAAAGTTGGATTTGTGTAAAATAAATATATGTAAAATATATTGAATTAAACGTTTTCGCTTATCTTCCGCCCGTGGCGGTGAGTTGTATGGATTCATTTTTGTGCTGAGAGTGCACAACTAGACAAGAATTAAACTTTTGCTTATGCACCTCTTAATTCCATCCAGTGCATAAGATTTAAGAAAATTAGTAAAATACTTCTTCATGAAATTTTCAAATGAAGTGCCTTCTTACATCACAATGGAAATACCCACAATCAGAGAAATCTTTTAATTTGATTCGCAACTCTAACTTTGATTCTCTCCAACAACTATTTTTATTTTTTAAGATTATTTAATCATTTTGATTAATTTGTACTATATATTAATTGACTTGTGACTCTGCAGTTAAACAGTCAACAAATTTAACACAGTTTTAATCTTATTTTTACGCGTTCTACTATTAAATTCTCAGAAAAGCTGGCTTATCGCAAAATAGGCAAGGAAACAAATTGCAATGTTATTGAATAGACACAGCAACTGGTGGAAAATTTTATTTACAACTAGATAACACATATTTTTTGCCTAATTTATTATCACTAAATGGTGCAAAATACCAACTGCTTAGAGTTTGATGACCATAACACGTAAATGTGTGTGTGGTGCAGCTGGTTTGAACACCACTTGGCCACTTTCGTCCTTGTAATCGGCATAGGCTATCGAGTATACGCACTCCATGCCCAAGGCTTCCTTCTGACGTGCCGAGTAGTAGCTGGAGCAATAGGCTATCATGAGCGGGAAGCCTTTGCTGCGACCAACTTCCATCAGAGCGGCAGCCAGACGTGAGCCCAGCCCTTTGCCACGCATTGAGGCATCCACATTGGTTATATGCGAGTAGAGGATTTTGGAAACTCCGTAACGCTTGAAGAGATTGATTTCGATTTCAATTTTGGACAAGAACACTGCAATGCGTCCCCAGGTATTTGGCTCCATGGCAGCGGCCTCCTTGCGATGCTTCTCCAAATCGCTGGGAATCTGACCACCTGCCAGGACCAAGCCCACTATGCGTCCGCCATTGTTCTCATCCACAGCCAACAGGCAGGTGCCCTGCTCTATCATGGATATGTGATACTCATCGTTTTCCTTTTCATAGCATTTCTGCACATCCTCTCCAGAAGACGCACAGAGTGGCTCTCCATTATAGAAATTGCCTCCCATAAATATCTTCACTGGCTGGTAGTCCGCCACCGTCATGATGCGGATGAGGATGCCATTCTTTGAGTCCAGTTCCGTTGGCATGTTGTTTTCCCCGTATTCACTGTAGAACTGTAACACTTTCTGCCCTGCGCATGTATTTATATTGAATTTCTTATCGTTTAACTTTATGCATGATAGGGTGCAAAACTATAGTATAGTGTATGTATAGTGTATGACAATTGCCTTGATTACGCTTTTCTCTCTTTCTCACTTATCAGCCCGAACAATATCGACACCTGAATTGGCTTCCACTTCAATATAACTCGAGTATCAAAAAGTGTACATCAAAAGTGTATATATCAATGGACTGCTAACTAATTTCAGTTGGAAACAATTTAATATAATTTTCCTGCATTTTGTTTACATTATATTATTTATATTGACAATCAATTGTCGATATCTTACAAGGTTTTCGCGTCAGCTTTGACGTATTTAAATAAAAAATTATTTTATTTGAGACTAATTATAACTGTGGTGAGTGTTATATGACTGTCTTATCTTGCGTATAAAGCTTTACAACCGCATTTCATTATTTTTATTATATTTTATTAGTTAGCTGCCTCGTTAGTTCCTATATGATTCAATTTAATATACTTTGTAATATTTTCTATACTTTGTATGATCTGCAATGTAATAAAAAGAAAAGTACGAGATACCCCTTACTACGGAAGCTAGTAAGTACTTATGAATGAACCAATATTTATGGAATCAAAGTTTATCAAAACGGAACGAGCTTTTATAAAGAATATTCGAATGGAATCAAAGTTATGTAAGATATGTTTACGTCAAACACGCAGTGGCCGTCGGTTCTGATCGTGTCGTCTGTAAATTATCAGATGTCGTTTGGATGATTACAGATTGTTAACAATTTTGAGTCAGTCGATACTAATAACTTATAAGCATCGCACGCAAGTATAATTTTGTAACGCTTTAAAGTTTAAAACTACATCTAAGCCGCATTCATGTTCTTCTAAGTTAATTCAACAATCAAAATAATAAACAGTTGTAATAAAACTACGTTATCGCTGAACATGTGCGTAATTTTTATTGAGATCTTTCTTGACATTTATCCAAATTCTAAATTTTCGACTAAAACTTTTCATAGCACCTACATAACATAGTATTAGAATCAGCCGGCTACGGCATGCTTTTTTTTATAAACAGTTTATGATGACGGAAATGTCCTCCTTAGTGCGTTAGCATTGATAACAAAAAATTCATGATTTATTGTCGGAGTATTTTGGCAATTATATGAGAGGTATGCAAAACAAGTCCATATAAGCGCTAATTATATCTTCAGGGTATGATAACTATCTAGTCATAAAAAAAAAATAAACTTGGCTAAAGAGACAAGTGACAAAAAAATAAAGAGTCTGCACATTGTTTCAGATAGTTCATAGCAAATTCTGTCTAGCCAATACTCTCATAAAACGAATGTCTGCGTATCAGACCCCATATAGATATATAATCTTGATCATGCCCGTGTATCTTCCTCTTTGAGCGCGTCAATCTCGGAAACTAAAAAAGCTGAAGTCAACAAATCTGAAAATATGTCAAACTACAGCAATCGCAGTCTCAGCTAATAACATCTATCGATATCTTTTGCTATTTTCTTAATATCGATAAATAACGATAAGGAAACATATTTTTTTTTTGGGATAAGCGTTAGATATACCAAACATTTTGTATATGTTCTCAAATTAATTAAACATAAAAAAAAAAAAAAAAAAAACGACCATGACATAAACACACTTCTCTATACAATACTTAGCCCCGAATATAAATGTGTGTGTGGTGCAGCTGGTTTGAACACCGCTTGGCCACTTTCGTTCTTGTAATCGGCATAGGCTATCGAGTATACGCACTCCATGCCCAGGGCCTTGCCTTTGGACAGAAACACATGAATATCCTCCCACGTATTTGGCTCACTGGCAGCGGCCTTCTTGCGACCGCAATCCACATCGAGCATGTGCCAGTACGTAGCCCATAATGCGCCCGCCGTTGTTCTTATCTACAGCCAACAGGCAGGTGCCCTGCTCGATCATAGAAATGTTATACTCATCTTTGAACTTTATGACCCACTCTTCTTCATAAAGTTCACCGAGCGGATCTCCTTTGAAAAAATTGCCCCCATAAGGGTCTTCAGTGGTTGGTAGTCGGCCACAGTTATGGAGCGGATGAGGATGCCATCCTTTGAGTCCAGTTCCGTTGGCATGTTGGGATTTTGGTGATCTCTTTGGAAATGCAAAAGCTTTCGACCACCAATGTTCTTTATTTGATGTATAACCCGCCCGTTTTCTTATCATTATGTATAGTATGCCTGATAGTGTGTATATGCTTATGGAGCAGATGGCGATGGTTTGATAGCTAGTTTTGATTTCAACAGCTGATAAGCTGAACGGCTGATAAGCTGAAACTCGACTCATTTTTGACTGGTAGGAAACAAAGATATTCTCGAATTTAATGTCTGTGCGGTGTTCATTCACTTTTTCTCTATTCTACACTCGCCCTCTCTGGCATTGCAAACAAAAACCAGAAATTAGAAACGCTTTAAGCAGCCACAATAACAGAGAAATAGATAGCCAAAAACACAGAACTGTTAGGTGGGTGTGAGGCTGTCTGATGGTCAGCTGGAATGCCAGCCAAATCCCAAACTGGGCAAAAACCAACATAATTTACATGTCTGCTGGATAAGTTCGACAGTGAGAAACAGAGCTGAGAGTTAAAGAGGGGGCGGCCAGACTGGACCTGGACCTGGACCAGTCTGCACAGTGTCTGTACAACCTAAACAGTCTGTTGGCCATGTTATGCCAGACTAGTTACAGTTGTTGTTGCTGCTTGTTTTTGTTGCTGTTGCAGCTGTTGTTGCATGCTGCTTCGTCGTCGTAGTCAGGTGCTTAAAGTCGAGTCTCTTCAATTTGCCGGTCGCAAGTTTATCACAAAGTTAATCAGAAATTTAGAGTTTTGCATGCAGCTGATTGAAATAAATTGTTGAAGGTTTTTAAATTAATTTTGATTAGTTGTTGCGTAGCAATTTTTTCCATTGCTCAAAATATGATATACTAAGGCCGCGGGCATGAATACCTTTAGCCGCCTCCGCGTGCAACGCCCAGCTGTGGCACACTGTTGCATACTTTTGGGTGGCATGAACGGTGCAAAAATTTCTGCTCAAATATTTGCCGAAGTGCATTTTTGATTTATGCTCGTGCAACGTGACCCAAATTTTTGCAGGTTTCGCAACTAATTAAAAGTGAAAAGTTGACAACATTCTCCAGTTAAAATTTCTATATATTTTTCACTACCCTCCACCCTCCGCACACGCTAGTTGTTTTTATAGTCCTATGATTTATGGCGCACATTTGCTGAAAAAGTTGCGACCGCAGCAGAAATAATGAAAATTCAATCAAAGTTCGCACCAGGCAACAGCAGCAGCCGCTAACGGGCGGGGGATCACGAGCGGGTGTACCATAAAACTTGCAACATATGCGCTGCTGCGGCACAGCGACCTCGAAAGCCCGCCACTTGTGTTATTGTCTTGCTGACCCTAATGAAGATTAATTTAAAACAAGTGTGGCCTGGTGCTATGCGCTGCCTTAAGATGCTGCTTCTTTTTATTTATTAAAAAAAAAAAAGAAGAGAATAAGAGAAATGAAAATTGAAAAAATAACTCTGCTCTTGATGACGCACTAACGAAGACAAGGGCGACAAACGATCCCAAATGTGACCGACTGACTAGCCCACTGATGAAGATGACAACAATGCTTTCGTGTTTGCTGTGGGCACACAGCTTCAAAGAAACAATTTAATCAAATCATTTTCAATGACTTAGATTTCTGGCGAGATATTAAAATGACAATGGAACCGATAGAATGCCACAGGAATGACCCCAGGGCTGCAAAACCAAGCAAAATGGACGTGGGCTTAGATTAAACTATATTCTAGACCCATGTGAAAATAAAAAATATATGTATATTAGAATTTGGGGCTTAAAACGGTATGGTTGAAATCCAATTGTGCTGAATACTATATCATAAAAAAAGAATTTCCAGACATCAAATTGATAAATTAAATAAAAATATATATATAAATATGGAAATATCTTAAATTATTTTTAGAATTCAATGCAACAAACTAGCTTTAAATTTGTTATGCCCCAAAAGTGCAGACATATTAAAAGACCGTTTCCAGCTAATGAGAACCTGCCCTCAACTTTGAACTTTACTCAGTGGAACTAAATATACAATTTAGATTTAGAGAATGCCACGAACAACTGCTACTTGTGCCACTTGATTTCGATGATATCGTGTAGGTAATTAATTTATTAAACCATTTTCGAATGCGACGCTGGACGCATGCACCGCGGGGGTCGAGTGCGATGCTCGCTTTCGAAATCTTTGGCTGCCTCCATTGTTTATCAGCGTATTGTAGATCTCAGCCAGGGGGTCCCGCTAATTTGTGCTAGGTTAATTAGTAAAGAAAACTCGCATCGAACAAGCCTATTGAAATCGGACAGAGAGCCAAGCTGTTGCCAGTGGATCAGAGTTGGGGTTGGACCCTCTAGCTCTGCTACGCTGCCTACACAATGTGTAACGCATTATTATAATTCCAGCTGCCTACTGACTAACTAAATTCAATTCAATTCAATTCGTTTATCTGATTTCCTTTCAAGTGGTCAGTAGCTGTGCCGACTCGCTCTTTTCAATTTTTTACTTCTTTTGCTTTTTATATGAATATTTATATATACAACAAGAAAAGAAAAATGTTGTGAGTCTGTGTGGGGCATTATTTATGTTTATTTTTTGTTTTCCTTTTTTTTTTTCAATCAACATTTTTCCAGTTTGTTTATTTACTTTGCATTTTTTAAAGATTATTTTAAAATGCTTCAAAGTGGCAAATTAATATGATATGAGAAGCGCGTTGCAAAATGTTATAAATAACATCAATATGGACTTTTACTATCTTAATTAATTCAATTCCTCTACATACTAAATGAAAAATTAAAAACTATTTCCCATGAAAAGCAGCCGAGTTACTTTAGAGCAGCATGTGGAAAATAGCTCTTGTTTAGACACTTGGTTTTTCTTCCGTGAAACTGTTTTCTAGGGAACTTGCTTAGTCGTTATTCGAGTAAGAATCGCAACATTTTCATAAATAGAATTTGAAATACTAAAATAAATTTGACTTACCCCAATTTTCTCTCACAGGGTTCATATTTTTCATTATTATTTTCCTTATGTTGAAATATGTCCGTGACATTGTATATTATTAAAGTCAACAATCTCTAAAATAATCACAAAAAATCCAAATTTAATGTTTTTAGTGGTGAAAAATAAACCGATTATAAACCTAAAGAAAACTTGGATTGCGTCTTATTAATAATTAAAAAATATACGAATTTGTGATAAAAAGAGGAATCGAATTTGAAGAAAACTTGGCATATTAATAGTAATATAATTTAATTATATTTAAAATTTGGTTAATTTTAAAATCAAAAAATGTAGTTGTAAATTCTCAATTTAAAATACTTATGTTTATCAAACAAATTTGTATAATTACTGTGTTCGAACTATATTCATTCATAAATCGAAAATTCAACACATGTAAAAACAACAATCTGCATGTTGTTCTTTTTAAAACCTTTTTTATGTGCTTCAGGAAGAAACCCAGACAAGAGGCACAATAATAAAATTGCGCAGTATCCACAGTATATGGCGAGCTGCATATAAATTTGTAAATCGATTTTGAAAACTAACAAAACAAACTTGCCAAAATAAAGAAGTGGACAGTCGAAGGCAAACCCAAAAGATATTAATAAACAAACATGATTTATGTGTCTGCAGTGGACGTCATGGATGGCAGAGGCTGAGGCAGACCGGCAATGCGACTATGGGAACTATCTGCCGTGCTCTGTGGTCAGTAACAAAACTGTAGCAGTTGTTGCCCAGCCGCCAGTTGCCAGTTACCAGTTGTTATCTTGGGCCGTTAATCTAATCAATTGAGCTGAGCTTGAAGAACAACAACTGAACAGCCAGCACCCTCATAAACAGTGCTGAGCGGCGCCTGCGCAACAGGTATAATGCCAAAGAACGACTGTCAGGTATTTCAGCACTTGCCCGAAACTGCGGGCATGGGTCCGGGCCTTGCTGTTGGGCATTGGGATCTCAGTCTGTGGATTGGCAAACGTTGAGGCAAAGTTTCGGGCGTGTGCATGACAAATGTTCTTTGATTTATTGACAGTTTTAAGTGGACTCAGCCAATGTTCGCCTTAACATTGTCAACATGGCTAGTTGGTCACGTTCCTGGGTCGGTACTTCATAGACCCCAGACCCGAGACCCAGGCACAGGCACAGGCACACCACCTGCTGTGCGAATGCTGCAAACGTTTAAAAATAGCACACAAAATGCGCCATGGCACATCAAAGTGTAAAATGCGCCAAACATTATTCGATTTTTTTCCAGTTTTTTTTATATATATACATATATAATTTGAGTTTCTTGTGATTTTCTTTTCTCTTTTTTTTTTTGCCTGTAATCGGAGCAGCCTACAAAGCGCGGTTACCACCCAAATACATTGCTTCCGCAGTTGAGCCCCGATTCCATATATATATATATATACATTTTTTTTTTGTTCGTCCCGCCCCGATTTCTGTTGCAGGTGTCGCCTGCATGCACACTTGACATAATGTTGTTGCCAGTTGGCGGCACATTTCATTTCAGTTTGGAATTTATTGTGCGCCCTCGTTGATTTCAATATAATTTTATTGCCATTGTGTGGGCGAGCATTCGGCTATGGTTTCTTCGGTTTCTGGTTGAAAACTATTTATTTTTACCTCTGGTTTATGGTAATGTCATTGCAAAATGAAAGAGTTGGCGTTTGCGTATAAGCTTTGTACTTATTAAAGAACAAGTTGATTTAGCTATACATCTATTACTTTGTTTTACAATTAATTGGATAAAGTAGTCAATCGAAATTTTAATTAATGAATTAATATCAGTTACCTATATAAAACGAGAGAGTAAGGATATCTTCGGCACGCCGAAGATTTAAGACATGCGTAGACATTTCCCTTTTGCAGATATGTGAGAATAGTGCAGCTCGAAAATGATGAGCTTTTTGAAAATATCTGTGAAAACTGTTCCACCTATCTTTCCTATACCAGCTATATGATAAAATGTTTCAATATTTTGCATATATATGAGAATCATAAAGGAACTAATAAGTCCCTAGTTTAATCAAGTTATCTAAAATTCAAACAAGGGTTATACCCTATAAGGGTTTCCATATCAGAGCCAACGTTTTGACCGATCGTTCCTATGGCTATACCCGATGTTAATAGGAATTTAAAAATATGTACTGAGCATAGCGTTACTTATAAATGATGAGTTTGGCTAGGATATCTAGGATATCAAAAAAAAGTTTTTTTTGAATCTGTAATTTAATATTTATACAAACGAGAAATAATTAATATTTTTATTAAAAGGTCAAAAGTCTAATGGTATACTATACTTATAATAAGTTTAACTTCTATGCCAATAGTTAAAAATAATTTGTGATGTATATCCACAATATAATATTATAAATACACTCCAAGTTGTTAGACTCTTCACTTCCTACCATTTCTTTAAGCAATCTGAAAGCTGCAATATATTATAAAAGAACTACAAAACGGCTTAAATCAGTTCCCATTGCTCTTTTTAATGGCAAAGTAAACCCCATAAAGTTAAAGAAACACCATTCATATCTCAAACTGAAGCATTCAGCACTCAATCAACAATCTATCTGGCGCATCAATCAGGCAAATAGTGGAACGAAGCGAAATCTCGGGCAAAAGCGATAGAACAACAATAAAGCAAAAGCACTAAACAGAGTCAACATAACCTCAATTTGCTTATAGCGGCATAAACTTGGCAAGCTAAATACAATATAATATGGCGACGTGCGGGCTTGGTCAGAAAGAGAGAGAGAAAGTATAGGGGGCAAGGGGAAGAGAGACAGTAAGAAACTAATCAAGCTGAACTACAACAAGGACGTGGCACAACAACAAAACTTTGGACATAATAAATAGAAAAATAGAAAATTATGATGGAAAATTATGACTTAAGTTGGCGACGTCGTCGACGACGCTAACGTGAACGAAAGTCATTTGTAAAACAGACGACAACAACAACATTGCGGAAGCAACAGCAGGGTGTCGAGAGGGGGGTGGCTTGTCCAAGTGTTTGCTATGGTCAGTTGTGGTCATTATGGCTGCAAAGTTTTTGGGGGGTCTCATATTAATAATAAATATTTATTCAACATTTTCCGAGCTCTCTCTGACAAGCACGCAGCCATTGAAAATGTGCGAAATTTAACTGGCACGCAAATGGTTCATATATCATCTGTCAGACAGTCGGGATGATCATCAAGATTGCGTAGACTATTAGAAGGATGGTACCGTAACGATTGGCTCAGTTTTAGTTTAACAGTTTCTATGCCACAAATCGATGATATACTTCATTTTCTTAACATTGCTCAAAACATTCATTTCATGCTTTGAAAACAAACATAAAAAATAAAGTTTACATAAATCAAAGATGTCTATATACGAATCTTGGGGTACGAATCTTGGGGTAAGATTTGGACATGAATTTCGACCAAAAAATCGGTGTCGAGATTTGAATGCCAGATTAATCTAGAGGGAAAACCATGAAGAAAAAGTCAAACTTCGTGAAAATCGGATGAGATTTGGCCGAGATATGGGGGTGGTAATTTTTGACCCATGTCTATATACGAATCTTGGGGTAAGATTTGGACATGAATTTCGACCAACAAATCGGTGTCGAGATTTGAATGCCAGATTAATCTAAAGGGAAAACCATAAAGAAAAAGCCAAACTTCGTGTAAATCGGATGAGATTTGACCGAGTTATGGGGTGGTAATTTTTGACCCATGTCTATATACGAATCTTGGGGTAAGATTTGGACATGAATTTCGACCAAAAAATCGGTGTCGAGATTTGAATGCCAGATTAATCTAAAGGGAAAACCATGAAGAAAAGGTCAAACTTCGTGCAAATCGGATGAGATTTGACCGAGATATGGGGATGGTAATTTTTGACCCATGTCTATATACGAATCTTGGGGTAAGATTTGGACATGAATTTCGACTAAAAAATCGGTGTCGAGATTTGAATGCCACATTAATCTAGAGGGAAAACCATGAAGAAAAAGTCAAACCTCGTGAAAATCGGATGAGATTTGGCCGAGATATGGGGGTGGTAATTTTTGACCCATGTCTATATACGAATCTTGGGGTAAGATTTGGACATGAATTTCGATCAAAAAATCGGTGTCGAGATTTGAATGCCAGATTAATCTAAAGGGAAAACGATGAAGAAAAGGCCAAACTTCGTGCAAATCGGATGAGATTTGACCGAGATATGGGGATGGTAATTTTTGACCCATGTCTATATACGAATCTTGGGGTAAGATTTGGCCGAGTTATGGGGGTGGTAATTTTTGACCCATGTCTATATACGAATCTTGGGGTAAGATTTGGACATGAATTTCGACTAAAAAATCGGTGTCGAGATTTGAATGCCACATTAATCTAGAGGGAAAACCATGAAGAAAAGGCCAAACTTCGTGAAAATCGGATGAGATTTGACCGAGTTATGGGGGTGGTAATTTTTGACCCATGTCTATATACGAATCTTGGGGTAAGATTTGGACATGAATTTCGATCAAAAAATCGGTGTCGAGATTTGAATGCCAGATTAATCTAGAGGGAAAACCATGAAGAAAAAGTCAAACTTCGTGAAAATCGGATGAGATTTGGCCGAGATATGGGGGTGGTAATTTTTGACCCATGTCTATATACGAATCTTTGGGTCAGATTTGGACATGAATTTCGACCAAAAAATCTGTGTCGAGATTTGAATGCCAGATTAATCTAAAGGGAAACCATAAAGAAAAGGTCAAACTTCGTGCAAATCGGATGAGATTTGACCGAGATATAGGGATGGTAATTTTTGACCCATGTCTATATACGAATCTTGGGGTAAGATTTGGACATGAATTTCGACTAAAAAATCGGTGTCGAGATTTGAATGCCACATTAATCTAGAGGGAAAACCATGAAGAAAAAGTCAAACCTCGTGAAAATCGGATGAGATTTGGCCGAGATATGGGGGTGGTAATTTTTGACCCATGTCTATATACGAATCTTTGGGTAAGATTTGGACATGAATTTCGACCAAAAAATCTGTGTCGAGATTTGAATGCCAGATTAATCTTAAGGGAAAACCATAAAGAAAAAGCCAAACTTCGTGAAAATCGGATGAGATTTGACCGAGTTATGGGGGTGGTAATTTTTGACCCATGTCTATATACGAATATTGGGGTCAGATTTGGACATGAACTTCGATCAAAAAATCGGTGTCGAGATTTGAATGCCAGATTAATCTAGAGGGAAAACCATGAAGAAAAAGTCAAACTTCGTGAAAATCGGATGAGATTTGACCGAGTTATGGGGGTGGTAATTTTTGACCCATGTCTATATACGAATCTTGGGGTAAGATTTGGACATGAATTTCGATCAAAAAATCGGTGTCGAGATTTGAATGCCAGATTAATCTAGAGGGAAAACCATGAAGAAAAAGTCAAACTTCGTGAAAATCGGATGAGATTTGGCCGAGTTATGGGGGTGGTAATTTTTGACCCATGTCTATATACGAATCTTTGGGAAGGATTTGGACATGAATTTCGACTAAAAAATCGGTGTCGAGATTTGAATGCCACATTAATCTAAAGGGAAAACCATAAAGAAAAAGCCAAACTTCGTGAAAATCGGATGAGATTTGACCGAGTTATGGGGGTGGTAATTTTTGACCCATGTCTATATACGAATCTTGGGGTAAGATTTGGACATGAATTTCGACCAAAAAATCGGTGTCGAGATTTGAATGCCAGATTAATCTAAAGGGAAAACCATAAAGAAAAGGCCAAACTTCGTGAAAATCGGATGAGATTTTACCGAGTTATGGGGGTGGTAGTTTTTGACCCATGGCTATATACGAATCTTGGGGTAAGATTTGGACATGAATTTCGACTAAAAAATCGGTGTCGAGATTTGAATGCCAGATTAATCTAAAGGGAAAACTATAAAGAAAAAGGCAAACTTCGTGAAAATCGGATGAGATTTGACCGAGTTATGGGGGTGGTAATTTTTTACCCATGTCTATATACGAATCTTGGGGTAAGATTTGGACATGAATTTCGACCAAAAAATCGGTGTCGAGATTTGAATGCCAGATTAATCTAGAGGGAAAACCATGAAGAAAAAGTCAAACTTCGTGAAAATCGGATGAGATTTGGCCGAGATATGGGGGTGGTAATTTTTGACCCATGTCTATATACGAATATTGGGGTCAGATTTGGACATGAATTTCGACTAAAAAATCGTTGTCGAGATTTGAATGCCAGATTAATCTGGAGGGAAAACCATGAAAAAAGGCCAAACTTCGTGAAAATCGGATGAGATTTGACCGAGTTATGGGGGTGGTAATTTTTGACCCATGTCTATATACGAATCTTGGGGTAAGATTTGGACATGAATTTCGACCAAAAAATCGGTGTCGAGATTTGAATGCCAGATTAATCTAAAGGGAAAACCATGAAGAAAAAGTCAAACTTCGTGAAAATCGGATGAGATTTGGCCGAGTTATGGGGGTGGTAATTTGTGACCCATGTCTATATACGAATCTTTGGGTCAGATTTGGACATGAATTTCGACTAAAAAATCGGTGTCGAGATTTGAATGCCAGATTAATCTAGAGGGAAAACCATGAAGAAAAGGCCAAACTTCGTGCAAATCGGATGAGATTTGACGGAGTTATGGGGGTGGTAATTTTTGACCCATGTTTATATACGAATCTTGGGGTCAGATTTGGACATGAATTTCGACTAAAAAATCGGTGTTCAGATTTGAATGCCAGATTAATCTAGAGGGAAAACCATGGAGAAAAGGCCAAACTTCGTGAAAATTGGATGAGATTTGACCGAGTTATGGGGGTGGTAATTTTTGACCCATGTCTATATACGAATCTTGGGGTCAGATTTGGACATGAATTTCGACTAAAAAATCGGTGTCGAGATTTGAATGCCACATTAATCTAGAGGGAAAACCATGGAGAAAAGGCCAAACTTCGTGAAAATTGGATGAGATTTGACCGAGTTATGGGGGTGGTAATTTTTGACCCATGTCTATATACGAATCTTGGGGTAAGATTTGGACATGAATTTCGACTAAAAAATCGGTGTCGAGATTTGAATGCCAGATTAATCTAAATGGAAAACCATAAAGAAAAAGCCAAACTTCGTGAAAATCGGATGAGATTTGACCGAGTTATGGGGGTGGTAATTTTTGACCCATGTCTATATACGAATCTTGGGGTAAGATTTGGACATGAATTTCGACCAAAAAATCGGTGTCGAGATTTGAATGCCAGATTAATCTAAAGGGAAAACCATGAAGAAAAAGTCAAACTTCGTGAAAATCGGATGAGATTTGGCCGAGATATGGGGGTGGTAATTTTTGACCCATGTCTATATACGAATCTTTGGGTCAGATTTGGACATGAATTTCGACCAAAAAATCTGTGTCGAGATTTGAATGCCAGATTAATCTAGAGGGAAAACCATGAAGAAAAAGTCAAACCTCGTGAAAATCGGATGAGATTTGGCCGAGATATGGGGGTGGTAATTTTTGACCCATGTCTATATACGAATCTTTGGGTCAGATTTGGACATTTATTTCGACCAAAAAATCTGTGTCGAGATTTGAATGCCAGATTAATCTTAAGGGAAAACCATAAAGAAAAAGCCAAACTTCGTGAAAATCGGATGAGATTTGACCGAGTTATGGGTGTGGTAATTTTTGACCCATGTCTATATACGAATATTGGGGTCAGATTTGGACATGAACTTCGATCAAAAAATCGGTGTCGAGATTTGAATGCCAGATTAATCTAGAGGGAAAACCATGAAGAAAAAGTCAAACTTCGTGAAAATCGGATGAGATTTGGCCGAGTTATGGGGGTGGTAATTTGTGACCCATGTCTATATACGAATCTTTGGGTCAGATTTGGACATGAATTTCGACTAAAAAATCGGTGTCGAGATTTGAATGCCAGATTAATCTAGAGGGAAAACCATGAAGAAAAGGCCAAACTTCGTGCAAATCGGATGAGATTTGACGGAGTTATGGGGGTGGTAATTTTTGACCCATGTTTATATACGAATCTTGGGGTCAGATTTGGACATGAATTTCGACTAAAAAATCGGTGTTCAGATTTGAATGCCAGATTAATCTAGAGGGAAAACCATGGAGAAAAGGCCAAACTTCGTGAAAATTGGATGAGATTTGACCGAGTTATGGGGGTGGTAATTTTTGACCCATGTCTATATACGAATCTTGGGGTCAGATTTGGACATGAATTTCGACTAAAAAATCGGTGTCGAGATTTGAATGCCACATTAATCTAGAGGGAAAACCATGGAGAAAAGGCCAAACTTCGTGAAAATTGGATGAGATTTGACCGAGTTATGGGGGTGGTAATTTTTGACCCATGTCTATATACGAATCTTGGGGTAAGATTTGGACATGAATTTCGACTAAAAAATCGGTGTCGAGATTTGAATGCCAGATTAATCTAAATGGAAAACCATAAAGAAAAAGCCAAACTTCGTGAAAATCGGATGAGATTTGACCGAGTTATGGGGGTGGTAATTTTTGACCCATGTCTATATACGAATCTTGGGGTAAGATTTGGACATGAATTTCGACCAAAAAATCGGTGTCGAGATTTGAATGCCAGATTAATCTAAAGGGAAAACCATGAAGAAAAAGTCAAACTTCGTGAAAATCGGATGAGATTTGGCCGAGATATGGGGGTGGTAATTTTTGACCCATGTCTATATACGAATCTTTGGGTCAGATTTGGACATGAATTTCGACCAAAAAATCTGTGTCGAGATTTGAATGCCAGATTAATCTAGAGGGAAAACCATGAAGAAAAAGTCAAACCTCGTGAAAATCGGATGAGATTTGGCCGAGATATGGGGGTGGTAATTTTTGACCCATGTCTATATACGAATCTTTGGGTCAGATTTGGACATTTATTTCGACCAAAAAATCTGTGTCGAGATTTGAATGCCAGATTAATCTTAAGGGAAAACCATAAAGAAAAAGCCAAACTTCGTGAAAATCGGATGAGATTTGACCGAGTTATGGGTGTGGTAATTTTTGACCCATGTCTATATACGAATATTGGGGTCAGATTTGGACATGAACTTCGATCAAAAAATCGGTGTCGAGATTTGAATGCCAGATTAATCTAGAGGGAAAACCATGAAGAAAAAGTCAAACTTCGTGAAAATCGGATGAGATTTGACCGAGTTATGGGGGTGGTAATTTTTGACCCATGTCTATATACGAATCTTGGGGTAAGATTTGGACATGAATTTCGATCAAAAAATCGGTGTCGAGATTTGAATGCCAGATTAATCTAGAGGGAAAACCATGAAGAAAAAGTCAAACTTCGTGAAAATCGGATGAGATTTGGCCGAGTTATGGGGGTGGTAATTTTTGACCCATGTCTATATACGAATCTTTGGGAAGGATTTGGACATGAATTTCGACTAAAAAATCGGTGTCGAGATTTGAATGCCAGATTAATCTAAAGGGAAAACCATAAAGAAAAAGCCAAACTTCGTGAAAATCGGATGAGATTTGACCGAGTTATGGGGGTGGTAATTTTTGACCCATGTCTATATACGAATCTTTGGGTCAGATTTGGACATGAATTTCGACTAAAAAATCGGTGTCGAGATTTGAATGCCAGATTAATCTAGAGGGAAAACCATGAAGAAAAGGCCAAACTTCGTGCAAATCGGATGAGATTTGACGGAGTTATGGGGGTGGTAATTTTTGACCCATGTTTATATGCGAATCTTGGGGTCAGATTTGGACATGAATTTCGACTAAAAAATCGGTGTTCAGATTTGAATGCCAGATTAATCTAGAGGGAAAACCATGGAGAAAAGGCCAAACTTCGTGAAAATTGGATGAGATTTGACCGAGTTATGGGGGTGGTAATTTTTGACCCATGTCTATATACGAATCTTGGGGTCAGATTTGGACATGAATTTCGACCAAAAAATCGGTGTCGAGATTTGAATGCCAGATTAATCTAAAGGGAAAACCATGAAGAAAAAGTCAAACTTCGTGAAAATCGGATGAGATTTGGCCGAGATATGGGGGTGGTAATTTTTGACCCATGTTTATATACGAATCTTTGGGTCAGATTTGGACATGAATTTCGACCAAAAAATCTGTGTCGAGATTTGAATGCCAGATTAATCTAAAGGGAAAACCATAAAGAAAAGGTCAAACTTCGTGCAAATCGGATGAGATTTGACCGAGATATGGGGATGGTAATTTTTGACCCATGTCTATATACGAATCTTGGGGTAAGATTTGGACATGAATTTCGACTAAAAAATCGGTGTCGAGATTTGAATGCCACATTAATCTAGAGGGAAAACCATGAAGAAAAAGTCAAACCTCGTGAAAATCGGATGAGATTTGGCCGAGATATGGGGGTGGTAATTTTTGACCCATGTCTATATACGAATCTTTGGGTCAGATTTGGACATTTATTTCGACCAAAAAATCTGTGTCGAGATTTGAATGCCAGATTAATCTTAAGGGAAAACCATAAAGAAAAAGCCAAACTTCGTGAAAATCGGATGAGATTTGACCGAGTTATGGGTGTGGTAATTTTTGACCCATGTCTATATACGAATATTGGGGTCAGATTTGGACATGAACTTCGATCAAAAAATCGGTGTCGAGATTTGAATGCCAGATTAATCTAGAGGGAAAACCATGAAGAAAAAGTCAAACTTCGTGAAAATCGGATGAGATTTGACCGAGTTATGGGGGTGGTAATTTTTGACCCATGTCTATATACGAATCTTGGGGTAAGATTTGGACATGAATTTCGATAAAAAAATCGGTGTCGAGATTTGAATGCCAGATTAATCTAGAGGGAAAACCATGAAGAAAAAGTCAAACTTCGTGAAAATCGGATGAGATTTGGCCGAGTTATGGGGGTGGTAATTTTTGACCCATGTCTATATACGAATCTTTGGGAAGGATTTGGACATGAATTTCGACTAAAAAATCGGTGTCGAGATTTGAATGCCAGATTAATCTAAAGGGAAAACCATAAAGAAAAAGCCAAACCTCGTGAAAATCGGATGAGATTTGACCGAGTTATGGGGGTGGTAATTTTTGACCCATGTCTATATACGAATCTTTGGGTCAGATTTGGACATGAATTTCGACTAAAAAATCGGTGTCGAGATTTGAATGCCAGATTAATCTAGAGGGAAAACCATGAAGAAAAGGCCAAACTTCGTGCAAATCGGATGAGATTTGACGGAGTTATGGGGGTGGTAATTTTTGACCCATGTTTATATACGAATCTTGGGGTCAGATTTGGACATGAATTTCGACTAAAAAATCGGTGTTCAGATTTGAATGCCAGATTAATCTAGAGGGAAAACCATGGAGAAAAGGCCAAACTTCGTGAAAATTGGATGAGATTTGACCGAGTTATGGGGGTGGTAATTTTTGACCCATGTCTATATACGAATCTTGGGGTCAGATTTGGACATGAATTTCGACTAAAAAATCGGTGTCGAGATTTGAATGCCAGATTAATCTAAATGGAAAACCATAAAGAAAAAGCCAAACTTCGTGAAAATCGGATGAGATTTGACCGAGTTATGGGGGTGGTAATTTTTGACCCATGTCTATATACGAATCTTGGGGTAAGATTTGGACATGAATTTCGACCAAAAAATCGGTGTCGAGATTTGAATGCCAGATTAATCTAGAGGGAAAACCATGAAGAAAAAGTCAAACTTCGTGAAAATCGGATGAGATTTTACCGAGTTATGGGGGTGGTAATTTTTGACCCATGGCTATATACGAATCTTGGGGTAAGATTTGGACATGAATTTCGACCAAAAAATCTGTGTCGAAATTTGAATGCCAGATTAATCTAAAGGGAAAACCATAAAGAAAAAGCCAAACTTCGTGAAAATCGGATGAGATTTGACCGAGTTATGGGGGTGGTAATTTTTGACCCATGTCTATATACGAATATTGGGGTCAGATTTGGACATGAACTTCGACTAAAAAATCGGTGTCGAGATTTGAATGCCAGATTAATCTAGAGGAAAAACCATGAAGAAAAGGCCAAACTTCGTGAAAATCGGATGAGATTTGACCGAGTTATGGGGATGGTAATTTTTGACCCATGGCTATATACGAATCTTGGGGTAAGATTTGGACATGAATTTCGACCAAAAAATCGGTGTCGAGATTTGAATGCCAGATTAATCTAAAGGGAAAACCATAAAGAAAAAGCCAAACTTCGTGAAAATTGGATGAGATTTGACCGAGTTATGGGGGTGGTAATTTTTGACCCATGTCTATATACGAATCTTGGGGTAAGATTTGGACATGAATTTCGACTAAAAAATCGGTGTCGAGATTTGAAAGCCAGATTAATCTAAAGGGAAAACCATAAAGAAAAAGCCAAACTTCGTGAAAATCGGATGAGATTTGACCGAGTTATGGGGGTGGTAATTTTTGACCCATGTCTATATACGAATCTTGGGGTAAGATTTGGACATGAATTTCGACCAAAAAATCGGTGTCGAGATTTGAATGCCAGATTAATCTAAAGGGAAAACCATAAAGAAAAAGCCAAACTTCGTGAAAATCGGATGAGATTTGACCGAGTTATGGGGGTGGTAATTTTTGACCCATGTCTATATACGAATATTGGGGTCAGATTTGGACATGAACTTCGACTAAAAAATCGGTGTCGAGATTTGAATGCCAGATTAATCTAGAGGAAAAACCATGAAGAAAAGGCCAAACTTCGTGAAAATCGGATGAGATTTGACCGAGTTATGGGGGTGGTAATTTTTGACCCATGTCTATATACGAAACTTGGGGTAAGATTTGGACATGAATTTCGACCAAAAAATCGGTGTCGAGATTTGAATGCCAGGTTAATCTAGAGGGAAAACCATGAAGAAAAAGTCAAACTTCGTGAAAATCGGATGAGATTTGGCCGAGTTATGGGGGTGGTAATTTTTGACCCATGTCTATATACGAATCTTGGGGTAAGATTTTGACATGAATTTCGACCAAAAAATCTGTGTCGAAATTTGAATGCCAGATTAATCTAAAGGGAAAACCATAAAGAAAAAGCCAAACTTCGTGAAAATCGGATGAGATTTGACCGAGTTATGGGGGTGGTAATTTTTGACCCATGTCTATATACGAATATTGGGGTCAGATTTGGACATGAACTTCGACTAAAAAATCGGTGTCGAGATTTGAATGCCAGATTAATCTAGAGGAAAACCCATGAAGAAAAGGCCAAACTTCGTGAAAATCGGATGAGATTTGACCGAGTTATGGGGATGGTAATTTTTGACCCATGGCTATATACGAATCTTGGGGTAAGATTTGGACATGAATTTCGACTAAAAAATCGGTGTCGAGATTTGAATGCCAGATTAATCTAAAGGGAAAACCATAAAGAAAAAGCCAAACTTCGTGAAAATCGGATGAGATTTGACCGAGTTATGGGGGTGGTAATTTTTGACCCATGTCTATATACGAATCTTGGGGTAAGATTTGGACATGAATTTCGACCAAAAAATCGGTGTCGAGATTTGAATGCCAGATTAATCTAAAGGGAAAACCATAAAGAAAAAGCCAAACTTCGTGAAAATCGGATGAGATTTGACCGAGTTATGGGGGTGGTAATTTTTGACCCATGTCTATATACGAATATTGGGGTCAGATTTGGACATGAACTTCGACTAAAAAATCGGTGTCGAGATTTGAATGCCAGATTAATCTAGAGGAAAAACCATGAAGAAAAGGCCAAACTTCGTGAAAATCGGATGAGATTTGACCGAGTTATGGGGGTGGTAATTTTTGACCCATGTCTATATACGAAACTTGGGGTAAGATTTGGACATGAATTTCGACCAAAAAATCGGTGTCGAGATTTGAATGCCAGGTTAATCTAGAGGGAAAACCATGAAGAAAAAGTCAAACTTCGTGAAAATCGGATGAGATTTGGCCGAGTTATGGGGGTGGTAATTTTTGACCCATGTCTATATACGAATCTTGGGGTAAGATTTGGACATGAATTTCGACCAAAAAATCGGTGTCGAGATTTGAATGCCAGATTAATCTAAAGGGAAAACCATAAAGAAAAAGCCAAACTTCGTGAAAATCGGATGAGATTTGACCGAGCTATGGGGGTGGTAATTTTTGACCCATGTCTATATACGAATATTGGGGTCAGATTTGGACATGAATTTCGACTAAAAAATCGGTGTCGAGATTTGAATGCCAGATTAATCTAGAGGAAAAACCATGAAGAAAAGGCCAAACTTCGTGAAAATCGGATGAGATTTGGCCGAGTTATGGGGATGGTAATTTTTGACCCATGTCTATATACGAAACTTGGGGTAAGATTTGGACATGAATTTCGACCAAAAAATCGGTGTCGAGATTTGAATGCCAGATTAATCTAAAGGGAAAACCATAAAGAAAAAGCCAAACTTCGTGAAAATCGGATGAGATTTGACCGAGTTATGGGGGTGGTAATTTTTGACCCATGTCTATATACGAATATTGGGGTCAGATTTGGACATGAATTTCGACTAAAAAATCGGTGTCGAGATTTGAATGCCAGATTAATCTAGAGGAAAAACCATGAAGAAAAGGCCAAACTTCGTGAAAATCGGATGAGATTTGGCCGAGTTATGGGGATGGTAATTTTTGACCCATGTCTATATACGAATATTGGGGTCAGATTTGGACATGAATTTCGACCAAAAAATCGGTGTCGAGATTTGAATGCCAGATTAATCTAAAGGGAAAACCATAAAGAAAAAGCCAAACTTCGTGAAAATCGGATGAGATTTGACCGAGTTATGGGGGTGGTAATTTTTGACCCATGTCTATATACGAAACTTGGGGTAAGATTTGGACATGAATTTCGACTAAAACAGCGGTGTTCAGCTTTGAATGCCAGATTAGTCTAGAGGGAAAACCATGGAGAAAAGGCCAAACTTCGTGAAAATCGGATGAGATTTGACCGAGTTATGGGGGTGGTAATTTTTGACCCATGGCTATATACGAATCTTGGGGTAAGATTTGGACATGAATTTCGACCAAAAAATCGGTGTCGAGATTTGAATGCCAGATTAATCTAAAGGGAAAACCATAAAGAAAAAGCCAAACTTCGTGAAAATCGGATGAGATTTGACCGAGTTATGGGGGTGGTAATTTTTGACCCATGTCTATATACGAATATTGGGGTCAGATTTGGACATGAATTTCGACTAAAAAATCGGTGTCGAGATTTGAATGCCAGATTAATCTAGAGGAAAAACCATGAAGAAAAGGCCAAACTTCGTGAAAATCGGATGAGATTTGGCCGAGTTATGGGGATGGTAATTTTTGACCCATGTCTATATACGAAACTTGGGGTAAGATTTGGACATGAATTTCGACCAAAAAATCGGTGTCGAGATTTGAATGCCAGATTAATCTAAAGG
This sequence comes from Drosophila novamexicana, assembly GCF_003285875.2. Taxonomy (NCBI): domain Eukaryota; kingdom Metazoa; phylum Arthropoda; class Insecta; order Diptera; family Drosophilidae; genus Drosophila; species Drosophila novamexicana. The sequence continues at coordinate 8,841,399 of NW_020824787.1, forward strand.
GAAAATCATAAAGAAAAAGCCAAACTTCGTGAAAATCGGATGAGATTTGACCGAGTTATGGGGGTGGTAATTTTTGACCCATGTCTATATACGAATATTGGGGTCAGATTTGGACATGAATTTCGACCAAAAAATCGGTGTCGAGATTTGAATGCCAGATTAATCTAAAGGGAAAACCATAAAGAAAAAGCCAAACTTCGTGAAAATCGGATGAGATTTGACCGAGTTATGGGGGTGGTAATTTTTGACCCATGTCTATATACGAAACTTGGGGTAAGATTTGGACATGAATTTCGACTAAAACAGCGGTGTTCAGCTTTGAATGCCAGATTAGTCTAGAGGGAAAACCATGGAGAAAAGGCCAAACTTCGTGAAAATCGGATGAGATTCGACCGAGTTATGGGGGTGGTAATTTTTGACCCATGGCTATATACGAATCTTGGGGTAAGATTTGGACATGAATTTCGACCAAAAAATCGGTGTCGAGATTTGAATGCCAGATTAATCTAAAGGGAAAACCATAAAGAAAAAGCCAAACTTCGTGAAAATCGGATGAGATTTGACCGAGTTATGGGGGTGGTAATTTTTGACCCATGTCTATATACGAATATTGGGGTCAGATTTGGACATGAATTTCGACTAAAAAATCGGTGTCGAGATTTGAATGCCAGATTAATCTAGAGGAAAAACCATGAAGAAAAGGCCAAACTTCGTGAAAATCGGATGAGATTTGGCCGAGTTATGGGGATGGTAATTTTTGACCCATGTCTATATACGAAACTTGGGGTAAGATTTGGACATGAATTTCGACCAAAAAATCGGTGTCGAGATTTGAATGCCAGATTAATCTAAAGGGAAAATCATAAAGAAAAAGCCAAACTTCGTGAAAATCGGATGAGATTTGACCGAGTTATGGGGGTGGTAATTTTTGACCCATGTCTATATACGAATCTTGGGGTAAGATTTGGACATGAATTTCGACTAAAAAATCTGTGTCGAGATTTGAATGCCAGATTAATCTAAAGGGAAAACCATAAAGAAAAAGCCAAACTTCGTGAAAATCGGATGAGATTTGACCGAGTTATGGGGGTGGTAATTTTTGACCCATGTCTATATACGAATATTGGGGTCAGATTTAGACATGAATTTCGACTAAAAAATCGGTGTCGAGATTTGAATGCCAGATTAATCTAAAGGGAAAACCATAAAGAAAAAGCCAAACTTCGTGAAAATCGGATGAGATTTGACCGAGTTATGGGGGTGGTAATTTTTGACCCATGTCTATATACGAATCTTTGGGTAAGATTTGGACATGAATTTCGACCAAAAAATCGGTGTCAAGATTTGAATGCCAGATTAATCTAAAGGGAAAACCATGAAGAAAAAGTCAAACTTCGTGAAAATCGGATGAGATTTTACCGAGTTATGGGGGTGGTAATTTTTGACCCATGGCTATATACGAATCTTGGGGTAAGATTTGGACATGAATTTCGACCAAAAAATCTGTGTCGAGATTTGAATGCCAGATTAATCTAAAGGGAAAACCATAAAGAAAAAGCCAAACTTCGTGAAAATCGGATGAGATTTGACCGAGTTATGGGGGTGGTAATTTTTGACCCATGTCTATATACGAATATTGGGGTCAGATTTGGACATGAACTTCGACTAAAAAACCGGTGTCGAGATTTGAATGCCAGATTAATCTAGAGGAAAAACCATGAAGAAAAGGCCAAACTTCGTGAAAATCGGATGAGATTTGACCGAGTTATGGGGGTGGTAATTTTTGACCCATGGCTATATACGAATCTTGGGGTAAGATTTGGACATGAATTTCGACTAAAAAATCGGTGTCGAGATTTGAATGCCAGATTAATCTAAAGGGAAAACCATAAAGAAAAAGCCAAACTTCGTGAAAATCGGATGAGATTTGACCGAGTAATGGGGGTGGTAATTTTTGACCCATGTCTATATACGAATATTGGGGTCAGATTTGGACATGAACTTCGACTAAAAAATCGGTGTCGAGATTTGAATGCCAGATTAATCTAGAGGAAAAACCATGAAGAAAAGGCCAAACTTCGTGAAAATCGGATGAGATTTGACCGAGTTATGGGGGTGGTAATTTTTGACCCATGTCTATATACGAAACTTGGGGTAAGATTTGGACATGAATTTCGACCAAAAAATCGGTGTCGAATTTTGAATGCCAGATTAATCTAAAGGGAAAACCATAAAGAAAAAGCCAAACTTCGTGAAAATCGGATGAGATTTGACCGAGTTATGGGGGTGGTAATTTTTGACCCATGTCTATATACGAATCTTGGGGTAAGATTTGGACATGAATTTCGACCAAAAAATCGGTGTCGAGATTTGAATGCCAGATTAATCTAGAGGAAAAACCATGAAGAAAAGGCCAAACTTCGTGAAAATCGGATGAGATTTGACCGAGTTATGGGGGTGGTAATTTTTGACCCATGTCTATATACGAAACTTGGGGTAAGATTTGGACATGAATTTCGACCAAATAATCGGTGTCGAGATTTGAATGCCAGGTTAATCTAGAGGGAAAACCATGAAGAAAAAGCCAAACTTCGTGAAAATCGGATTAGATTTGGCCGAGTTATGGGGGTGGTAATTTTTGACCCATGTCTATATACGAATCTTTGGGTCAGATTTGGACATGAATTTCGACTAAAAAATCGGTGTCGAGATTTGAATGCCAGATTAATCTAGAGGAAAAACCATGAAGAAAAGGCCAAACTTCGTGAAAATCGGATGAGATTTGACCGAGTTATGGGGATGGTAATTTTTGACCCATGTCTATATACGAAACTTGGGGTAAGATTTGGACATGAATTTCGACCAAAAAATCGGTGTCGAGATTTGAATGCCAGATTAATCTAAAGGGAAAACCATAAAGAAAAAGCCAAACTTCGTGAAAATCGGATGAGATTTGGCCGAGTTATGGGGGTGGTAATTTTTGACACATGTTTATATACGAATCTTGGGGTAAGATTTGGACATGAATTTCGACCAAAAAATCGGTGTCGAGATTTGAATGCCAGATTAATCTAAATGGAAAACCATGAAAAAAAATCTATATCATATATCGATATCGATTTTTATCGATTGCTTGGAAACGGAGTAAGTTATCGATTATCGGAAACAAACTCGATCTGCGTGGGAACTAGGAGCATCTACATCTAAAATCTAGTCTCTAGCTCTTATAGGTTCTGAGAGCCTTGCGTTCATACATACGGACGGACGGACGGACGGACGGACGGACCGACGGACGGACAGACAGACGGACATGGCTAGATCGACTCGGCTATTGATGCTGATCAAGAATATATATAATTTATGGGGTCGGAGTTGCTTCCTTCTGCCTGTTACATACATTTGGCTTACGCACAAATACAATATACCCTTATAACCATTTTTAATGGGTTCAGGGTATGAAAATAAATAGTAAAATACACATATAATTCTTTTAATTGTTAGAGGTTAAGTTTTTTTTTCGATATTTTAATATATTTACTCATAATTTATATAGGGAAAATTTGCTTCGCATTGTTAAATTCGATACATTTTAAACATATTTTAAACTTACTTGTGTAAATATATATATCTTACCTAGTTGGAAGTATAAATACATGTAATACTCATTGAAAGTTTTTTATTCATATTGAAAAGACAAAACTTTCAAACTAATTACTAACACAACTGCAAAATGTGTATGCACTTAATAAGTAAATAAACAAACAATTTATATTTTTCAACTAATGTAAATATATGAATATTTTTAACATCAGTTAGGCATATGCCAGGCTTCATAAACTTTCAAAACGATAATACGGAATGTTCATCATACTTTCTCTTTTTTGTTCTTTTTTTTTTACCAGTAAGATCTCATTCCCCCTTTGCTTTGTTAACTTTAAGCGCCCCCAGATCAGGGCAAAAAATAAAAATACAACAAAATAAAAAATAGACAAAGTACAAGTCCCTATGTTATGCATATCCTGAACGAGAAGCTGGGCCCCGCCTCTCGAACCAAAATCCGTACCCGTTGCCACCTCGCAATGGCAGAAATGGGATTTTCAAACATATCGCATATACAAAATGCAAACATGTCTGGCAAACACAAATCCCATAAATGTTTTGTGCGGTGCTGAGGTGCTGGACTGGGTGGGTCTTTGGGGTAGTGATAAAAACTTGCAAAAAATATTTTCATATGTGAAAATGTGTAAAGTGTAAAAGTTTCCAATGTTTGGAGAGCGCGCGCGCAGTTTGCCTTTTTGTTATTTCCTATTTCCACATTGTGTTTATATTTTGTGTGTGATTTTTTTTACGCTGTTTTCTGTTTGCACTGTCTGAATGTCCCTAAGTCCGTCTGTCTATCTTTCTATCTGTCGCTGTGTGAGCATCAGGTGCTGTGGCAAAAGAAATTACAACAAATCCATTTGTGAAATTGCAAACCGAGACAAACCACGACCACGACGACGACGACTACGACGGCCACGACGGCGGCGATGAGGACTGAGATGATGATGACGCCTCCTCCACCAGCACCGGCAACGCTTATCCGGTTGCCTTTGATGCTCCACTATTTTTGTTGTTGTTCTTTTTTTTGGGGTATATGTGCTAGCTGCTCTTTTGCCTGGCACTGACAGCACTTCGAGCAGCACTTTAAGAGCCGTAGACGACGTCGGTGCTAACCAATTACATGGCTGGCCAGTGCGCCAGGGCTCCTCCTGTCATTATGCACTCAAAAATCAAGATGGAAGGCACTCGCTGCCTGTCATTTGCCTGGGCAAACATTCATCTTACTAAAGTTGGCCAGTCGGCAGGCCCAGCAAAATGCCCTTAAAAAGCCCAACCCAACCCAACAATGCCATCGCCTCCTGCTTTCTTTCTGGCCTTGCCCAGCCAAGCACAGCGACGAGACATTCATCAATTTGTTAAGCGAAGCCGAGCAAAAAAGCGAAATTGAAACGAACATTTTTCGTGCTGCCGCTGCAGCTTGCATATAAATTTGCAAAAATAAGTGCAGCTTTGGAGCAGCGCCCGGCTTCCAGCAACTGGCAGCTATCTGCTCCTAGCAGCACCTAACCCACACCCACACCAGCTCCCGCACCCGCCAGGACAGCAAACTACACACGTCAAATTTCAAACAAGTTCGGCCGCCGCAGGACATGCAACAAACGACAGCAGGCAGCACCGAGCTCGTATCCGTGTGCAGGAGCTGTAGGAAAAAAATAAAAAGGCTGCCAAAGGAGTTTCTAGACTGCCAGACTAGTTGGATTCGAGCTTCTGGTTCCTGGCTGGCAGCAGGTGGGTTGCCATTTTTTTTGCTCCACTTTGTTTTTGTAAGCGCTCTGCTCGTATCTAACGTTGCGATGCGAAGCGGCGCCCCGGTGAAATGGGCAACTACTGAGCTGAGCTGCAGGAATTCGAGCCTTGCATAGCTTCGGAGCTACTGCGTCCAATGCTGCCTTTAGCAACTTCGACAGCCACAACTCGTGCTTGTCTGGCTCAAAGTTTATGCCGTCTGCAAAATATGCCTCAGCTTTCATGGCCTTTTAACAAAGTCTACAAAATTTGTGCTTAACGAACAAACCAATGGCTAATATAATGTAAGCTTTATGCAAACAGAAAAATAAGGTGAACAAATAATAGTGAAAACATTTTGGAGTAGTTGTATATTATAATCCGGTAATCTCTTTTTCATAAGGATGAATAGTAATCGAACGGAAACTATTCTTATTGACCCATATTTACAATTTCAAAGATATAGTTGACATCTATCAGGTAGCCTGTATTTAAGTATTTTCCGAAAATATAATCAAGATTGTTCGCGTTGCCTCTATTGTTACTTAAAGCTTGCAATTCCCAACAAGGTAAAGCTTTAAAAATGAAACAAGACGTTTGTAAGAAAATAGTTAAAAGCTTTTGCTACAGCAAGCTGAAGATAGAAGCTGCAAATTATTCAAAAAATAGTTTACATTGGCATCGATGTGAACAGCTTTATATTTGTACTTTAAGGCTAAGAATATAAATTGAAAATTGTTATTTTCTCTGTTTGAAAATAAGGCTTGTTTCAGTTTGAGCGAGACTGTTAACTGTGCAATCTGATTCAAAGTTCGATTCCAGGCCCGCAGGGCTTGCCGCTCTTTTGCCCATTCAACTGGTATAAGCTTATATTGATTCTTATATAAAATATGTTTTATTTAAATAATAAAAAAAAAATATAATAATTGGCCTCTCAGACATAACTTCATTGACTTTATTGTATTTATGATGGACTTATGCTGGCCGTTGGATATAGAAAAAAGACAAATACAAACTTGTATTTAATGCACAACAATTTATAAAGCTAGCTTCGTGTTGTATTTTTTTTGCTTGGCTCTGAAAGTTTTGAGCCTGAAACAATAAATGCAGCAGCTACAACTCGAAACGCACAACTTTTTGTTTCTCCAAGCCCCACCAGTGCGAAATGAGCCCAATGCTGTCCTATACCATTCCTTAGCTACCTGTGTGGCTATATTTTGAATCAGAGAAAAAGAAAGAGAGAGAAAGGTAGCTGCAGAAGGAGCACACGTTAGTTTGGGGAATTGCAAATAAATATTTCAACTGCAGTTGCAGATTATTTTTGTGCTGCGACTGCTTGGAAACTAGAATGCGAATTCTCTACAAATGTTGGCCAAAAAAAATATAGAAAAATATATGTATGCATGGGGCACGTGAAACGGAGCAAACAAAGCCAAACTGCTGAGACAAGGAGAAACAACTCAGCTTAGATTTCTCCGGGGAGCTATGATAAAGTGCACACCACGGCAAACGGCATAATGAAGACAAATAGAGAAGAGAGGAGTTGGGTTTTTGCTTTTTGGCTTGGCTTTTGCCTTGGATAATTTCAATTTATTTGCCTTCGATTCTCAACTGCGGAATACAAAAATCGCTCGCCGCTCACTGGGCTCACTTTCGATTCTGATTGTAGTTCCTCAGGTAGATGCCGGCAGCAGCCTCTTGGAAGTGCCTGCGTCGCTTGTCCTGCAGCAGGAGCGAGAGCAACTGCTTGGTGCTTAAGCCACGAGCTGCCTGCCGCTCCAGCAGCGCCAGCTCATCCTCGGCCAGATCCTCGTCACGCTCCTCAGCGCCATATTGAGCCAACGGCGCTTGGGCAGCGGCCAACGCTGCTGCTGCTGCTGCCTCCGACTCATTGTCCGCCGCGTTGATCACTTCCGTATCATCCTCCTGGGCATTAAGACCCTGCAGTAGATCAATAATGGGAACGGCATTGCGACGCAAGCCCCCGCTTCTGCCGCCAGTAGTGGCCGCAGCTGGAGCAGCGGGGGCAGTAAGATTCTGCGCATTGTTCGGGTTGATGATTATAATCGAGGGTCCGCCTCCACCGAAATAGTCGTTGAGTCCAGGAACCTGGAAGGGTGGACGCTGTGGAGTCGGTGGATACGGGTATGGATAGTAGTCAGGATAGTAGGGACGACGATGATGATGTCTGTCGGATTCATCCGAATTGGGTTGCACAATGACGATCGGTTGCTGCGGTTTGTTTTCAGAGCGTCTGTTCCAAAGCAGTAGGCGTGGTTGAATTGCAGCAAGTGCTGTGGGCGTGGTTCAACGAAGGTAAAGATGAATAAAAATGAATTTGTATAAGACAAAGCTGGAAGTACAACCTAGACAACTTTTCTAATCGAATCAATTAACAGTTGGAAATTGAAAGAAAATTTTGATCAACTTTGACTAACCATCTACCTAACAATATTATTTGATGCTGAACCCACAATTTACTTAATCTTCAATTCTATTTCTTCTCAATATCCTTCTTAAATCTCTGGATTGATGATTATGTTGCTATCTAGTAAATGGCGCTGAGTAGTGTCCTGTGTTTTTATAAGATGATTCTCGTATTTATAGTCAACCTGTCGAGTCGAAATCCAGGGGGGCCACTTTAACCAGTGTAAATTGTCCAAGGTGGATCGACTTTTAGAAGTATATTAAGTAGACGTATTCTGCTTATCAACACCTATGATAACTGACATCCATACACGAATCCAATGTTGCTTTAATAATCCGCCTTAGATAGTTTTCAAAATTCCTGTTTTCTCTCTCTGTTTTCTGTTTAGTCCCAGCTAGAATTTCCCAATACCTAAAAGTCCTTAACTCACCAGCTTTATGTCCAGAGGATTCTACGGAGCTGCTGGGACTGGCAGCGTTGATGGCCACGCAGGCAGCTAAGAGCAAGAAACTGGAAATAGAATGCTTAAACATCTTGGTAGCTTCAGTGGGTGATGATGACTGTGCTCCTAAAGACGATCACAAGGGGCTTATATAGCACCTGTATGTGTAACTGTAACACGTAGAACCTCACACACTGCCTACTTTCTAAGTGTTTCCCCGCTTAAGTGCCATTTCGCTGTAATCGTCTCGACCATGCGTCAAGTGCTAATTCGATGGATGATCTATTGAGCCGAATGCTTGTTAATATTATCGCCTCGTAAATCAATTTCAAAGCAATGTCTGCTGCTTTGTCTGTTTATTGCAATCGTAAAATGTTTCGGAACTGGACTGTCTCACAATACTTTTATTCTTTTAGCGCAACTCTTTGACCGAGTTTATGTTTATGTTTTGCATTTGGCCGCTTTCATGATCGATTTAGCATTAAGTTGATAGTGCCTGTGTGTGTGTGTGTGTGTGTGTGTGTCTGCCTCGGGCCAACAGCGGGCGCTAATTTGTTTAGTTTACGAGTAGATCAGATATTTATGGCCTGCAATTGTAGGCCGCCTGGATAATTTGCAGGCCGGCAAAAGGCCGTTGGCCTTTTACGTCGCGCTGTGTACATTGAACTTGGGAAATTCTGTCTCCCATCTGAAGTTCTCGAAAGGTGCGTCAGATTGGCAAGCATGTGATACAATTTAGACGCAGGAATGATTCAGCAAAGTTGAGGCTGGGGCCATTCCATGACACATGCCAAACATTAATGTGAAAGTGCCAGTTGAATTGGTGTTTGATATTTCGAATTGGGGCGATTTTGTGTAACGATAGTTGAAGAAGATTTTATTACCACTTAAAAGACTTGGACATTGCAAATTGTTATAAATGTTGCGGCGTATTACAAAAGGAAATGCTTTTGATCAACTTTCATGTGCTAGTTCTGCATATCTCAATTAAGCATTGTCTATTCAAGATGAAGAAATGGTTTTCTTTTATCCAATGTTTCCCAAATTCCAAAATCATCGTCGCCAAATGGTTTGTGGTATCATATATATGTTGGCTATACTCATACAGATTTGTTACAAAGTATTTTTATTTTTTTGAACAACCCAAACATTAGTTTGCAATCTCCTGCTGTGCGTCCCATATCAATTTTCTTGTACGTTGTCCCTATAATAAATCCATTTCCTTTCTTACGGCTGAGTAAATACTAGCTTGGCAATGTGAAAGCCTCACCAACTAAAAAGTAAATGGCAAACAGCAAATAATATCAAACAATACCCGTTGCCATATACGACTAATAAAAGTGAAAGCCGACGTCATCCTTCGCAATCAGGGACCAGGGACAACAATAAATCCTAGATACACAAAAAAAGTACAGCCACACACGAGGTAAATATTATTTAAAAAACCAAAACACGTAAGCAACACAAATCGCACTCAATCAAAATCACCTCGAGACCACACCAAAGACACCAGCGAAAGCTTAAAAGATGAAATCCTCAGAAAGTTGGAAGGACTAATACGAGGAGCTCTCTCTCACCCCCTCTCCCGATATATATAGATAGCTCTGTCTTGGCCAGACTGCCAGCAGCCATAAGCAAAAATAAATAAGAAAAAAAGTATAGCAACAATTGAAGCAAAGACAAATTCAACACAGAAAACTGTCATGTACGAGGATTTAACAGATTTAAATTCTATTTGGCAAACGCTGCAAGGACTGGGTGAGAACACATCCTTTTGTTGGGTGGCCCGCACAGGGCACGCTCCGAGTGCTGTCATTTAATATTGACCAAGGGCTTTCTCGCTCTCTCTCTTTTGCTCCTGTTTTGGCAATTTTGTGTGGGCTAATATGCTTGCCACGCCATGTGGCAGTGTTGTAGCTTTGTTGAGCTGCAGTTGCTTCATGCCAGGCCAGGCCAGCCACTTAGCCCACATTAAGAGGCGCCTCGTTGTAGCAGGCCATGTGCAAATATTTATCGATTGGCATGACAATCCAATTCGTTATGCTTAAAACTACGGGCGCCATGTGTCCGACTGCCTCACGAGGTGCCAATTCACACACACACGCACACAGAGGAGGAGACGGGGTAAAGGAAGTGGCATAGAGCTTCCCTTTTTGGGATATTAAATGAAAAATCAGCACATCCAGTACCTGGCCAACCTGGCTTCGTCTCGTGCCTGGCCTATTTTACATGTGTGCCAGCATTTTTACGCAAATTGGCAGTTAAGACAGATTGGCCCAACGACTGGACACAAGTGGGTGTGTGCTCGAAACCCTCATCTCAATTGGGGCTCTGCGTTTGTTTTGGCAGCAGCAGCAGCAACTTGGCTAACAAGTGTTTTTGTGGTAGGCTTTGGCACTAACTGTGCCTTCAGTCTGGCTCTTAATTAAAGTTGTTGTGGCTACCGTCCAGACCCGAACGTGTTAATCTGCTGAAAACTGCAGGCGGTCACTGGAGGCCTGAAGACACCACATTGGCAAGGACAAGATAAAAGTTTATAACGACTGATTTATAACACACAACAGCCCAAATAGCTGGCTTAAATGGAGGCTAAGCAAGATTTGCAAATAGTAGAGTTCAATATGAGCGCCTGTTCGACCTACAATGAAACCAAGCGGACAGTCTGAGTCGACTGAGTAGTGTAGTAGTGTAGGCACACTGAGCACGAAGTTAGGGGTTCGAATTCCTGAAAGATGAAATACAGGATTTGCAACGATCAACTCTGAAATTTAAATATTTTATATAGCACTTAAAACTTTAGTTAAAGTATCTGTTGAAATTTGAATACAAATTATCGAAATATTTGAATGTGTGATCTATATTATAATCAAACAATAGAATTAATACACTCACCTTAAAATATGTAGGGCATATAGTGTGCCACAGAGAACACGATTGAATGAATAAATGTTAAACATTTGCAGAAATGGATATGCACATGCCATTGATAAAATGCCTCAAAGTATGTGCTTTAAAATGATTTCTCCTGTTGCCAATGATACATTTGCGTGTCTGCAACTGCTGCTTGAGTGACATTTGCTGCCTCGATATGGCCAAGACGCCTTGGAAAAGGGCATTTCCAGCCATTTCCGGCGCGTTTCGTGTGTGCGTCTGTGTTTTGTGTCGCGTTGCCATTAGGCATCCGCCGCTGGACAGCAGCAGCAAAACGCCAGAGCCTCCAAGCAGCAGCAGGAGCAGCCGGAGTAGCTCTCAGCTGCCTCAGCACAAATTTTCGGCAGCATGCTCTTCCGGTTTTCGAACGCAGCAGCGCGGCCGGCGATTCTTGCGCGCCATTCAGCTTCCTGCTCCTCCAGGCCCGACCCCCTCAGGATCACTCTAGTTCAATAAGGATTTCCGTTTCAATTCGTGCGCTGCGCCATTGTTCCTCTCAACTTCGCAGTCGCCGTCGCAGTCGCTGCTTTTGCTGGTGTTGTCCATTTTCGTTTATCGAATTTTTCACTTTGACGACCTTTTGGGCAGAGGCTCGAGTTTTTACACTTTTAGCAACAATTTCCTTGGTTCCCGTTAGCCCTCGCCTTTTATTATTTATTTATTTTTGTGCTGATTTCATGCGTTTGCCTTGCGACTTTTCGGCTGCTTTTTGTGCTTGATTTGCTTTCCAATTTTCAATGTGTCACTTTATGAGCGGGACCATTAATCAAAAAACAAGAAAAAAGAAAACCCAAAGAAAAGGCGAACCTGAAAAGAGCGTCAAGAAATTATTGCTTAAATAAGCGTGTTTTTTGTTTCTTATTTTTTTCTTATATTATTTTTATATAGAATAGGCAGACCTTGTGAATTGAAGCGACCGCAAAAATGTTCTGAGTTGGCAATTCTGAAAAAGTTTTTCACCCCTGCCACTTGCGCGTTTCTTATTGATTTTGCTTTTCATGCGTCATTTGGCTGGCGTTTTGCATGCAACACACAAATTGCCACGCCTCAGCGGACTAAGACAGTCTTGAGTGCATAATTTATAGAGTTTAGCGCAATGAGCGCCACATTTAAGAAAACAACAAATCAATTACAAGGGAGGCTGAGAACGCGCCGCTGTCAAAGACTGACTCAACATCTGCGGTTGTGGGAGGGTATCTGTGACAAAGACATCAGCGAAGTTCAAAAAAACCTTTGGTATGAGAAGTCCATTTGCTGGAAATGCTTTACATTATTTAGCATTATTTAAACTCTCTATCTACTTACAATTGCTTTTATAACAGCAGCTATTGCTCTTATAGGTGCCTCTCTTTTGATAGGTGATAAAAATATATTTGTGCAATGGGCACAGGAAAGTTAAAAGCTCTTTAATGAGTTTAGTTATGATTTGTTAAAGTTAAATATCAAATGATTTTAATAAATTTAATTTTAAAAGCATATTGCACCTCAAAAAAATCGTACTTTTTTATTATAAATAGAAAATAAATCAATACTGATTGGGACTTATTTTTAGTCTTTTAATTTTATAAAGATAATTTCTGCTGTATTATAAGCTTACACTTTGTCAATTTGATAAATATTGGCCTCTATATGTAACCTACCTGTATATAAATAAAATAAAATAATATTATAAAGTTGAGTATATATTTTTTTATAGACCAGCTTTACTATACTGTTATTAACAACTCTTATTAGGTTCCTCACATATATCATATAATCTCTGCTTTGAAATAATCGCCTTCTAAGCTTTTTAATTTACATATCCATCCCGAACTGCCCACTAACAATAAATCACATTTAGCAATCTAATTGTACTACAACATGTTTATCTATAAAACCAAACTACCCACTCTGCTTAAAACTCAGTTCAGCTGCCGCTTTGTTAGTCGGGATCTTCAAAGACAAACACATTTACAAACGCATCTGGCAAGTGGCAAAAAAAAAAGGACCAAAAAAAAATTAAAGAAATTTTAAAACAGCTCTTGTACAACATGTCGTATGCGGAATGTGGAAGAGCAAAAGCAAAGGCAAAGCTAAGACGAAGACCAAAGCCCAAAGACAAAGACATTCCCGCTGTTGTCGCATTTCTTTTGCAAGTGTCAAGTGTCAACGGCAAAATGATTAGGTAGGCGTTTCCAACAACAACAGCAACTGGTACTCTTGGCTGGATTTGTGGGCGTGTTTCTTGTGTCTCTTGTGCGACTCTGCCCCGAAAAGCTATTAAACCACGGCCTGGCAGCAGCGACTGCCAGTTAGGATAGGCAAGCCAATGGGCCCCATTCTCCACGCTTCCTTCTTTTGGCACTGTCAACGCCAGCTGCGACTCGACTTCAAATTTCCCAGTTCGCAGTTCCCCAGGTCGCAACTACAATTCCAACTCGGGCTCCGGCTGCGGCTACAGTTGCAAGCTGCAACTTCCATTTAGTATTTTAGTTTATAGTGCAGTTTTGATTTCAAAATATTATGACGACTGTTAAAGTTATAACTTCACGGCAAGCTCATTCAACTTGAAATTGAAATAATTTTTAGCACTCGCTTTGCTCTGTCTGGCATTCTGCTTTTTATACTTTTTATGTCTTCATCATTCATATTTATGCATTTTTATTTTAATTTCGCCCGGCACTTGGCTCTTCTAACTAGTCGCGACTCCACCCACTCCCACAAAGGTGCCATCGCCTCGCCCGCAGACAGGCGGCATCTTTTTCTAGCCCCATGTGCGTGGGGGGCGTGTGTGTTGTGCCTCCCGGCACCCTCCCACCACAGTCACAGCCCCGAGCCATTTTGACAGCTCTTTGGTGAGTGGCTGCCAGTCTTCTGCCAGTCGTCCGGTGAATCGTTCACATTTATGACTGTTAGGGCCAAAGGTTTTTGCGTTTTATGAGCTGAAATTGTTGTGCAAAAAGCAAACGACATGGCACCAGAATCGTAATGCCAGCCCAGGTTGTTAAAAGTAAGCACAGCGAGCTCACAAATGGGTACGGGAAACATGTTACATAAATATGTAAGCTTTATATAAGAAAAAAGAGAAACGATAACTTGAGCTGCCCACGTTGTGAAAAAAGTAACTAACGGTTATGATTTATTTTTAATAATTTAGATTCAATGCTTATAAAAATTGGATTCGTATATGCAATATGAATATGTAGTGCGGCTCACAAGATTTTATTTAACCTTCTTTAGCCCCTTAGTTTTCAGTGACAGATAAATGTATGGCAATCGTGCTTCAATATGTTTTATATTTCCCCAAACCTTACATTTGTATAAGAGAGCAGCTTTCTTTTGAAAATATCAAACAATAACCAGAGTTCAGGTATTTGGGAAAGCTAGTATATTTTCGCCCGTGCAGCCAGAATAAATGTATCTATAGGAATCTACTTCAAAAGAAATCAATTCTCATATCTTTCGATCTTTAAAATTTACCACATTGCATTTGCCCTTTACCAATCTGTTGAGCATAAGCAGCTGAAAGCCTGGAACAACATTCAAATGAACACTCCCTTGGACACATTTCGGACACTTTTTTGCAGGCATGGTCGCCGCATATTTCATGCCTAATCATCAACTGCAATTTCCATGGCCGCCACAACCTACGCAAAAAAAAAAAGAAAACACTTCACACTCGCTGGCACAGGGCGATTATTATACCCCGGGCCTAGCGTGGTTGAGGATGTGTACGATGAGGCTTCAGAGTTTGCCATTTACATGGCCATAAAATATAAGCCAGGCAGGGCGGCAAACGGAAAACTTTCGCTGGCAAAGCGAAAATTCCCAGAGCCATAATTTTTAACACAAAACGTCTCTGACGCCGCATAATTGCAGCGTAATTTTTGCGCATTTAATTTCAATGTCTGGCCACGGAGCCCTCTCTAAGCCATAACCTTAGCCAAGAAGTGAGCCAACGCGAACAGCAACAACAACAACAACAGCAAACTGCAACTGGCCAACAGACGTTTGCTTGGGGGAGTGAGCTGTGTCCGGCAGACACAAGCTAAGCCAAAGGCGTTGAATTGTTTGCCATATTCGCATGTGACGATTTTTCTTTTTCCTTATGCATTTTTTTTCTTCCAAAAAGACCTCTGCGACCTCGTCGACTTGTGCGACTTTTGTATGCAATTAACAAAAAACACAATGCAAAAATTTGTGGGTACAACACTTTGCACTTTCCGTTGTACTCGGAGTCGTCCTAGTCGTCATCGTCGTCATCATCGTCGTCTACAGCCTTGTCTGCTGCCTTTGACCATGAGATGCTCTTTTTATAACTTTTACAGTGGGGTATAATTCTTGGGTCAAACATATTGGCAACTCAAGTAGTTGGCAGTACTCAGGTATTAAGTGGAGTTTAACCCATTGCTATGATTCACCTTTAAAAATGATAAAGATTATTCTCACATTTTAATTTGATACCAGAGATCAACTTTATACATAGACAGGTATTCATATAATTAACACCCTTCTATTGTATGTTTCTCAAAAAGGATTCCAATATTTTTTTATTATATGAGTTGAATTTGATCAAGACCCGAGGAGAAACTAATGCTAAAATATAATACAAATAATCCCAGAATAAGCGAGGCAAAATAATTGTTTTCTTCCAACAAATTCTACACACAATATTCCATATTCTTTTTTTCTATAGAGCATTCGACTGTCGATGCATTTTTGCTACTCATATTTCTAGTAGTAGCTTTTAATTTTCGTGTGGCAAAAAACTGCGTCCATTATACAAAAATATTTTTGCCAGTTCTTTGGTCGTCGTCACTTTGCAGCATTTCAATGATAAAGTGGTTTTTGTGTCGCTGCCGCCGTCGCCTGGCACGGAAAATATATATTAAAGAAAATGTTAAAAATTGCTAAAATGGTTTTTCTATTGTTCTGTGGCCATTGCCTGCATTTTTTCAGACGCGCTGCAGTAAAAAATGCCAGGCAAAAAATTGTTTATTACATTTTTAGCTCTGCACAGAGGCGCACGGTAGAAAATTTATGCCCGACATTGAATGGTATGCAAGCCACGGCCCCAGGGGAGCTGGCCGGCGCTGCCGGGCCCAACCAAGGGCAGCTTTTGGCCCTGACGCTGCGCTTTGGCTAAATTATGGCATATTTATTCGGTGGCAGGAGATGGCATTGAACTTTACTTGGATGTCATTTCAGCTGGTTAGGAACTGCGTGTCTTGAACCCATTGAGAATGTGACTTGCACAAAGTGTTTGCCATTGAGACAGCAGCCAGGAAAGTGTTAAAAGCAAACTATAGAAGATTTAAAAGCTTAAATTTAGTATACCTAACGACAAAAGGTGAGCTGGTCCGACAAGAACTTGTAAAACATTGAAAACAAGACAATTAAACCACTTGTCATTGGCTAACATATAGAAAATTAAATAAAATAAAAAATAAAAAATTAAGATGTGTTGTCATCAAAATAAATAATTTGCCACACATACAAATAGAACTTGTGTAATTTTTCAATTTCCTTGCCACATTTCATAACATTTCTTTTTAGCTATTTATAGCCGCAAAGTTCTAATCTTGTATTTAATAACATTTTTAGGTTCAATACGATTTTTAATTAGGAAATTATTTTTCATGATGTTGTGGCCACTTAAATAACACTATCTCAATCTGGTCTAGAATTTACACCCATTTGTTTGCTCTCGTTAAGCACTTCTCTCCACCTACTCCGCCCGACGACTACTTAGTCTCGCTTGAGTTCCCACATAAAATATCCATAACATTAACCACAATTACGATGAAATTGTATACCCAAGGAAAATTGCCACAAGCGAAAAATAAAATGCTTTTGTTGTAAGTTTTTTTTTGCCGCCCACAAAGCCCAAATTAAAAAATGGTTAAAAAATATTTTTCTATTAATTTTCCAAGCTGTCCTTTTTTGCGCTGACGCTGGCGTTGGCGTCGTCAACATGTGTTGCATGTGGCAATTAAATGCCAGGCAACACACAACAGCAAAAAGAAAGCAAAATGCTGCAGCAGCAACAGATACAACAAAAAGAACTGCTTTCTTACGCAAACCGAAGAACAAATACCCTTTACAATGAGAATAGTGAAACTCATAATTGCTGAGCATGGTTTAGATATTTGGAAAATTAGCTAAGTTTTCTATGCAAACAGTTATGTTTTAGCCGATTGTTTCAAAAGAGGAGTGGTATATAGTAATGCGATATAGGTAATATGTTGCTCATATTTAAAGAGTTCGTTAAGATATTTTCGACATATATTCGATATACGTTCTTCTAACAACATAAAATCAAATCGGCTACTTCATGGGGTCGCAGAATTCACCTGCTATGTGTTACACACTCCATGAGAAAATATTAATACCCTGTTCTAGGGCATAGAAACAACTTGAATTGCATCGTGGGGCTGCTGCTGCTGTAGCTGGTGCTGCCTGTTGGGCGCGTAATAATTTTTGGCGCAGAGTTTCGCGTCTTGGAGTGCAAATAAAATGCCGCTTTTTAGTGACTCAGTTGGCGGCAGTCGGCCGGCAGTTTGGAGAGTGCGAAAATAATATGGGCAGGCCGCAGGCAGCGGTACTTCAGCGAGCAGCTGGCAAAGCGGGTGCGGGGAGCTAGACTGAGAGCAGTGTGGAGAAGGGCTGTGGAGCTTGGGGCAGTGGGGCTCCGAGCCCAGGCATAGAAAACTAAATGAATGACATGCCAGGGCGTCTGCAATGTCTGTCTGCGAGAGTGCAGAGTGTAGTTCGGGCAAGGCAACTAGACGGACTGGAATGGGGCAACTTGCGGTCCAACGCCTGCCAGGGACCGTCTGCGGCGCTGGCTTCAATTAATTTTCGACTTGGTTATTGTTTGCGGGTGTTAATGGTGCACGTTATCAGCGGTGCAGCCGGGGGAGAGGCTGGAACTAAGACCCTGGCCGGGTTCGTTATTGTTGCCAGTGGTGCAGTTAAGCTGCAGCTGCTTCAAACTGTAGGCTATGTGGCGGCTGCTACTGTTGACGCTCCGCCGGCGACGGTTATTGTTAAGTGTTTTGCCAACATTTGTTGCCTGAATTATAATCTCTATGTATAAAGCTGTGAGTCCTGACTGACTGACTGATTGGCGATCAACGCACAGCCCCAGTCGTAGCAGTCATTCCTGCTGAAGTTACCTTTAGTTGTGTTAGCGCATGTTAAGGCAAGGTTCTTGGACTTTCCACGAGCAGGTGTGAAAAATGCATGGAAAGCGGATTAGGGCATACTTTTTTTTAGCATCCGATCTGCATAAAATTCATTTTCAGGGATTGTTAAAGAATAGCAATAGGTGGAAGAGTTATGTCTAAAATTTTAATACACTAGCTAGCTAATAATAGAAATTCAATTAACTATGCATGAAAGAAATCATGTGCGTTTTCCTTTCCATCATTGCGCTGCATTTTATTCAAATTTATGTCTGTCATAAACTTAGCAAAAGGCAACGGGCTTAGATCTTAATGCTATAAAACTAAAATATTGCTATAATAAAATAATTTTAAAAGATCATATCTCATCTGAATCTTTCACACATTTTACATATCTTAAAGAGGACACACCCCACCCCCTCGTCCGTCATCGCTAACCGAGTGCACTTTGCAAGTCATATGGCTACCAAGCTACGCGCATCGACCTCTGTCAACTGCATGTTTGTGCGCTGCTCTGACCCAATGTCCGCCTCCGATGCCTTCCCTGAACCTAGCCCCATAGATCGCATCACGTTGAAAAGCGACGCCGCTTTTCACGCATCTGTTTCTTTTTTTTTTGTTGCGCTTTCGTCACATAAAAAAATTTGCATTTGACTGCGGCTACCGAAGAAACGGTGCCAGTGCCAGCCCACAGACAGATAACCAACAACCCAATAGCGCTTCCCCAGCTGGCCCCTCACTCACTTTTTTCAGTGTACAAAGTGGAGCCTTGGCGAAGCGACCAGCTGCTGTTTCATTGCAATTGCAACTACTGCGAACATGGAGCGCATTAAAAGGCCGACCCATGGACATAAAAACTATGCGACTCTCTGTGTTCAAGTGGCGGCTGGCAAATTTTATGCCTTTTATTTGGGACTATTCCGCCAACAACAACAACAACGACACCAAGAGCGACAATAACAACAACGAGTGCGACAACAACAAGGCACATTTGCAACTTTGCTGCCACTTCCACTGTCAAGTTGGCGTAAAATTTTTCATTTCGCATATGAAAGGAAGTGTGGGCGCCAGTTTGGGGCCTCCAATCTCCCCCTGCTTTGGGCTCCACTCTCGCAGCCACAGATACCATAACAGATACCCAGGCAACAGCCGCAAAACGGCCTCAACGTTTGTCGTTTAGTTTTCTTCTTTATTTGAATTTTTTTCTTAGCTTTGGTTTTCTTTTTGCATTTTATTAATTGCTTGAGTGAATTCGCGTCGGCATTTGCCGCTTGCCTGCGAAAATTTCCTTTGTGTTTTCTCGCTTTTGATCTTTTTCAAGACACTTAAGCATCGACTTTAAATATGGCGAACATGGAAACTATCATGATAGAAATTAAAAAGTGCCTTAAATAGAGATTGCACTGATATGAATGGTACAGAAATAATATGTAAGTGTGAATACTTTTACACTACACTAGCTTATAGTAAAGCCTCTTGAAGCATTTACTGTGCACTTATTATTATTAAAACTTTAAATAAAAACATGTTTTAAAGTAAAGTTACCTGAACACGTAATCGAGTCCAATAAGTTAAACATATTTAAAATACTACAATATGAGAACGTATTTTTATAAAATTAATTAGTGAAAATATATAACAATTGCAAAATGTAATTTTAACTGTATTAAATATGCATTAAGTAGAAAAGTTTACGTAATTATTTTTATTATTTGTTAACTGAAAAGTTACATTACACTCATGTAAGTGAAATTAAATATGCTATTGATATTGTAAAATAGTAATTAATAATAGTGGTTGGCTAAAAATATGCTTATATAAAATTAAATATTATATATACATATATAAAATGTGGTAATACAACACAAAAAATACAATTGTTTTCATAATTTTTATAAGCATAAGGTGAACAACTCGAAATGCAGGATAATGATTTTCTATAGAAGCCCTCATTAAATAGTTTTGTATACCCTTGATAGCTCGCCGCTCGACTGTGTCAACCGCACCTGTAATGAAGTTAATGATCTAGGTGTTTAGATCATAAACTTAAAGTCGACACTCATGTTAGGACCGTGGTCAATAAGACCAGAATTGTTGTAGGATTTATCAAGCGATCTTCAAAGGAGTTTGACGATTCGTACACTGTAAAATCCCATTTTATATCTCTGGTACGACCTATTCTAGAGTATGTCTCATGTATTTGCCATTTACAGAAAAAAACAAAAAAAAACTTTGAAGACAAATTGTAAGGACACACCCGGGTCTGAAAATAATTTAATAGATCTTTTTCCAATACCAAAATATACTTGTTTTGAATATTTAAAGAGTCTTTTCCAAACCTAACTCTAAGTACCTTCAACCTTCCAGCAAATTAGACAGGTTTGATTTAGGTTTTATATATTTAATACGAAGTGGCCTTTGATTTCTACAACTTTCACTGGTTTCTCCTGATGTCAACAGTTACAGTGCCTGCAATAAATTTGACTATCGCGTGTAGACTTTTGCCAACTTTAATTTTGGCTGCTTAAAACTTGGCACGGTCCTTAGTTGTTGGAGTCTTTATTGTTGTTGTTTTTGTCGCATTTCCGGCTGCCTAAAGGGCAAACATCAGACTGATGCCGTCGCACGTCCCCTTGGCCGGGCCCCGCATTTTCGTTGAGTTTTTCGCGCTGTTTATATTTTTGTATTTTGACACGTTTTGGCATATCGCTGAGCTGGGAGAGAGAGAGTAGGGGCTTTAGGACTGACATTTTACATAAATTTTGCTTGCTCAGAGCTCAGAAAATCGTGCCGAGGAACTGCGCAACGTTGGCAGCGACTGTTGCCAGCAACTGCCACATGACTTGCTGTCATGTGACAAAAACGCGACAGTTTGCAAGGTCACGTCACATTAATTTGCTGACAATGATGTATTTAGAGGGCGCAGTGGATGGTATAGATACAGTGAACCAGCAATTGGGCTGGCCTGCCAGCCTGTCTGTCTGACATTCTTAAAGGCATGCCAATTAAGTTGCAACATTTAAAAAATGTCTCGACAATTATGCTACATTTTTAACAATTTTTCAACATTTTCTCTTGCATTTTCTGTAATTGCAGCGTGAAATGCGCGAAGCTTGGATAAAATCTCGGAACGTGTGAAAATCAACAAAAAAAATATATATAAAAAAAGCAACAACCAAACAAAAGTCAAAATGCCTGCGATAAAATTACTGAAATTGAATTCGCCTCCTTCGGAGCGCGAACCGAAGCAACAACATTTGTCTACTGATTGGCCCGGCGAAATTGGAAGGGCCGCATTCCGTGGACGTCAGCTCGGGTACAACAGCTGCTGGCATTTTGCAACAAATTATTTAAAAAGTTATTGCCCCATTCAGCGTCATGGTGTTAATAACAATAAAACTTTATGCTGGCTGACATTGACTTTGATTTTATTGAGCGGACCCAGTGCCACGGGTATTGCTGCAGAGGCAGCTACTGTGGGCAGCCCAGCAGGCTCGGCAGTGGGCGTGGCAGCATTGGAAATTGGTAAGTAAATAAGGTGCATTACAATACCAAATTACCTAGCCAGTATGTGAATTTATCTTTAAAATTCGATATTTGAAAATGAATTCTTACCCCACCTTTAGAAGAAGGAGAGAAAATAAATTCAGTTCGCTTTAAAGAGAGACAGAGAAAATTTTTATTTCAATATGAGAAAAGTTTATTTATATGAGAAAATTAATTATTTTCTTTGAAAAGAAGGGCGAAAGGTATCGATATTATTAGGTATTAATATTATAGCAAAGTATCCTGAAAAATTTCTCTACTTCTGCTCTTCAACACAATACACATTGTGTGTTAATATCAACATACGCTCTGCAAGTGCTCAACAAAAGGATCATTTGTATAAATGACTATTAAAAATGCAATAAATTCACAGTTTCACATTTGATGTTTTTGTTTTTTGAACTCAAGTATCATCATATCATAGACACCAAAAAAATATTTTTAAAAATTCACCTTTGACTCATTTTGTATTTATATATATGAAATCTAAAACGATTATTTCGTATTTGTATTTGTTCATTAAATATTCATCACATATGCTCATTTTTTATATAGTATATGCAGCACAAAACTTCCACATTGATACACAATTTAACTGTTTTGACCAATTCCGATCCCCAGACCCCATTGACGCTTTTCATGCCAGCTACCTTCTCTCACATGGCCGCT
This sequence comes from Drosophila novamexicana, assembly GCF_003285875.2. Lineage (NCBI taxonomy): Eukaryota > Metazoa > Arthropoda > Insecta > Diptera > Drosophilidae > Drosophila > Drosophila novamexicana. Next base: position 8,863,909 of record NW_020824787.1, read on the forward strand.
GAGCACAAATACCGTCTGTTCAGTTCCCATGACATAAAATTTATGCATTTTTATTTCGATAACACGCGCTCTCGCACACACAAAAACACATTTTTTTTAAAGGAAAAAAAACTTGTTCAAAATATAAAAAGGCACAAAAAGGTATAAAGAAATATTATGGAAAATATTTCGTGTATATAAAGCCAATTGGAAATGAATTTGTTGCCATACTTAGTTGGATGGAGCAAAACTGAACAATACATTATATATATACATATAGAAAAAAAAGTAAGAGTTATGTTTATGCATACAAGGTAAAAATGTTATCATGTATACTTTGTTACGCATCAATACACTTGGACTTAGTAGAGCTTGAGATACGCCTCCTGGCAGAGTTCAAGAACCGAAATACCAACTGCAAACATCACCCCTAAATGTCTGGCGACCCTCGTTCGGCTTCATTGCATGGCATGCAACAGCTCGCCCGGACACACGACCATTTACCATTGCACTAAATACTATTAGTTGAGGTGGGGCAACTGAAGCCACAGTCCACAAATTTGAATTTGCATTCAGCAATCAACATAGAAATCAATCAACCGCAAAGGTATTGGGGGAGCACAGGACCGAAACAAGACAGAATCCAAACATCCTGACGCTCAAGTGTTTCCCAATAACCCAAACCGTAACTAATAACTGTTAAGCAGGAGCGGCAATAGAAGCGGGAGTGGGAACGAAAGCGGGTGCAGGACCCGCTCAACCACAACCAATTACAGAAATTTACGCAAAGCGCCAGGATGCGCCGACGACGACGTCGTCATTAATAAACATGAGCCTGGGCCTAGGTCTAGGCCAGGCTCAAGGCGGTGCAAAAATGATGGGTAGCCGTTTGGCTAGGGCATAGGCACACAGTACCCGTATACAAATATATATACACGTGTATGTATGTATGTGTGCCCACACATATTTAGCTAGGTGCTGAGTTGCCTCGACCAAATCGAAGCCGCAGCGGTGCTTTTGATAGATGACTCTGCCCGGACTGCCTGCCAACCTGCCTGCCTGCCTGCGTCTTGGTCTTAAACTTGGACGCTGCTCATTACCATTGCTGATTGGCTCCGTCGTGGCGGTGGCTCCCAATGCTCACGTGTGTGGTCGCGTCCATCACGGCCAGCTGGCGAAGCTTTGGCTTTGTTTCTGCAATCACACCACCCCCCCTCGCACACAGCTGACTGTTATTGCTGCTGCTGTGCCATTCGTCTGCTGAGCATAACAAATTATCTTGTTGTGGGCCTCTGGCTCGTTAGCGAGCAACTTGTTTGCTAAAGCCAAAGATATAACCAATTAAGGATCATCGAAGATAATATACACTTGGAAACTTGTATATAAATATCGTATCATTTCAGAATTGGGTTAAACCTCCAAACAATAATTTAATCAAATGTGTTCACAGTTTAGGAAACCGTTTACTGTTATAAATAGTTGTAGCTTAATTTAACATACTTTTAACTTAAATATTTTATATTTTATTTCTTATTTTATTTTTTTAAATCAGACCCTGCTTGCTCGTCCAACATTAAATTTGTAAATTACACTTTTTTCTAAATGAATCTTGAAATTTTGTATATTTATTCCTCTTGAAAATTTCTTACTTTAACCCATTTAAGATACCCTTTTGCTCAATTATAATAAAATTTTAGTTGATTTGCTATTCAATCAATTTTAAGTCAGAAATCTCACACATTTATCTAAAACTAAGACATATTAAATAATAAAGTTTCTAGTATAAAACTATTCTCACAAAGTTAATGTACCCCAAGCATAGTGTATAACCGGGCCAGGTCAGTAGCAGGAAATGAATGAATCTGAATGAAAATCATGTTGTCGGTCGGTTGGTTATTCGGTAGGCTCTTCGGTTTACTTTGGTCTGTTTTGCTCGATTACGAATCGGTCGGCTGTATCTGCAGCCAGTATTTATTTAAATGCGTAAATATCTGCATGTCTGACATATTTCATTTGACCGTAGGCGCGTTGAAATGTTGCTCGAATTGCTGCGCGGCGAGCAAATAAAAAATGACCGCAGCATATAAACAGCATCTATATATATATATATGTATAAATTATTTAAATTGATAACGTTGCCGTTGTCTTTTTAAATGCTTGTAGAGATTGGCATTGAAATTGTATGCCCCGGCGAAAAATGGTGCATGCACAAGATGTTGCACCCTATGTCGACTGTCGAACCAAAGATTTATGTACGACAGTTAACAATTCGAGGTCAAATTGTATATTGTCTTGAAGTCTTGAAGGATCGTGCATACCTAAGATTCTTTAACAAGAAACTATTGGAGATTGCTTTAAATATTTCTCTTTATACATTATCAGTAACATTTTAAGTAACTATTAAAAATGACAGCGTTATGCATATGTTGACATGGAAAATTAAACTTTTGTGTAAATTTATTTATTATCAAAAGATTTATTAATTTTACATCTGACTGTTCATGGGTATTAGGCCCAGTACAAAATACATTCAATGTAAGCACATATTTAAAATATTTTTTTATTATGCGCTGTGCCATTCTCTGAGCTCGCATTTCAAAACGCTTAAATCTGACTAACATCATTATTTGATCAATTTCGCTTGCAATTATTAATATCTTTATGAACACGTTAATATAAATGTTGTTTTAGCCACTTGCCAAAATCTTTGAAGTGCCTGTCATTTCAATGTCTCAGCTCAATCATAACCCACACACAGGCTATCAGGCCACATTTCCCATTCATATGGCTAACAATTTGGTGCACTGAAAACGCACCCAACTAACAGACAATTTGCTGCTTAAAGCGCTCGAAAGCAATTTTCGAGTTAATTGCTTGGCCAGCCCCGTAGCCCATTTACACAATATACAATATACACCCAGGCACTTTTACTTTCTAGCCTCAAATGGGCGACTTATAATAGCCAACACACTATGAAAATCCCACACACGCCGTTGCAGCGGAATCTCTCAAAAACCACTTTCCGCGACTTGCAGAAAGAAAAAAACCTGATATGGATTGGCTTTAGATGTTGTCAGTTGTCGGTTGTCGGTTGTCGCTTGGCATCTCTGGCACCGATACGATACGATACGACGGCCAAAAACAGTGGCCAAACGCGATAAACTAAACGCCAAGCGGCAAATGCTGAAATCCATGTAATTTGGCCCACTGGCCGCCAGCTTGCAGGCAACACATAAAATATGTATGCATCTAAAATGCAGCCACCAACCAACAGCCAACTCGACGGTGGCAATCAAAACTAAATGCAACACAAAGCTGCAACGGCAAAGAGCGCGACGGGGGGCACTGGCGTTGCCGATGGTGACTGGTGGCTGCCACACTAGCTGCGTCTAACTTGTGTGGCACTGAGCGGAAATTATAGAGAATATATAGACCAGTAAATAAAGAGCATACTCGTATGCGGTATTCAGCTTAAATTCTAGTTACCTGTCATATATAAACAAATCATTGTTAGTTGCGAGCGACTACTAAATGTGCAGTCACTATAATTAAGCCAGAATGTTTAACATTTCATAACAATAATCCTTAAGTCATGTGTTGAAATTTTGGTAGCTTGCATGCCTTTCCTTGATTTAAATAATACTCAATAATTATATAATGCCACAAGATAATCAAACACTTGAAAGCCACTTAAAACAAAAAATAAAACTATAAAAACAAAATCTTTTAGAGCTACAAGCTCTGTTTGAAAATTAATCTAAAGCTTTCAGTTTTCAGCGAATGCCATTGTAGCCTAACACTTAAGCGAAAGCTCAGAAGCACGCAGACTGCATTTTTCTTTCGCAAAGCAAATAAGCCACTTCTCACTTAAGTTTAGTGCAGATTTTAAGTTAGTTAGTTGCTTGGCTACTGTGTGCAGCTGATGCCTTTGGTGTTTTTAACGCTTTGGATACAAAATAACATGACAGCCTTTTGAGATACATTTCATTTTACGTATTTAGATACAGCGATAAACATATTTTGACAGCTCTGGCGTTCACGGTTTGCAGGCCTATGACCGTAGCTAATGCTGCTTCCAGGTTGCAGACCTGCAGCTGCATGCCGATAGCTGATGGCAGAGCGGTGATAAGAACCGAACCGAACTGACAAGCATGTCTGTGTGCGGAAAAAAATTAAATAACAATTAATAGCCTTAGCACCCACCAAACGCAGCACAGGCTCAGGCACAGGCCCAGTCTCAATAGCAATCTCTCTTCCAGTACTCGGCAGTCGGCACTCGGCACCCGGCACCCGGCTGCCCACAAGAGGGAACAGATTTTGCATGGTCAGTCGATAAATTAAAAGGCTGTGCAAACGCGCGCTGATAACTTGGCGACGATTAGGAGACAAGGCACAGCGACATGGAACATGTTTTGCTTATAGTATAATTTTTCTTCTTGTTTCTCTCTCTCTTTTTTTTTTTTGGGATTTATGTGCGCTGCGATAGAGCGTAAAAGTGAATGTTCGAAATGTGGTGACATGCATTTAAGATACTTTGCTTATAAATTATGTTAATTTATAGCCATATCTGGCCTGCGCCGTACAAAATGTTTAACATACGTGTATGTGTCGGTATCTGTATCTGTATCTATCGCCGATTGTTGCTGTTGTTTAATGTGGCGTGTTAGATATTTGTCACGTCCACTTCCATTTCCACAGCTCGTTTTTGGTGTTGTGCTGTATTTTGGCTACTTACAATTAATCAGCGCATTGCATTCGAGTCGGGCCTTTTGTTTATGGCTGCAAACAACCGTTGCATCCGCTAGATACTTTTGCTTATTGAAACCCAATTAAAATGCGTGCGTAAATTGCTTTACACGAATCTCTCGCTCACTTTCAGCCCTAACGAACCATAGCCAAAAGTTCTGCACTGCCTCGGCTTGGAATTGTTGTGGGGTTCGCTGCTCATAAAGCACGCCTTGTTGCTTTTGTTGTTTATGAGCGCCGACAACAGATACGCGTCATTGAACGCATTTCTCGCGCGGTCTCGGCGCTGTTTGCGCCCAGTTTTCCACTGATGCCAGGCACCCCAAACTTTTTGGCGCTTTTGAGCCGCCCGACAGCTCAAACAAAAAGATATAGAACGTGCAATTTTACAACAGCCGACAGTTAAATACCCTGCTTAGACCAAGTAAAGCCAAAGAAAAAAAAAAGACATATTTTAAAAATCCAAATATAATGGGAAATCTTTCCAATAAAGAGAATGTTAAATATTAAAATAGCATTTTTTACTTTTACACATTCCTTCAGAAATTAAAAATATTTATAAATATGAAAATGATGAATACAAAAATAAATTTTATACGAAAAATAAAATTTGTTAGCTAAAAAAAAGGCCGTTTTTTTTGAATGTTTTTTTTTTTTTTTAATTCACAAAATGCTTTACATAAATGCCAAATGGTTTTTGACCTTTTAGTTTAATAATAGATTTTCTGAAAACTATTTAATTATTTATTAAAATTAAAATTATCAAGGGAAAATATATGGATCGAAGTTCTTAGTGAACTCTATGTCTTTTATGCATTCCCTTACGTTGCCAAAGTACAAAATATATTTCGCTTAATTGGGGAAATACTAATTGAGCTGAAATGCTGAAGCCAAACCCCCTAGGATCCGTTCTAATAAAGTCTTAGAGAATATGTGTGTCTTTGCATCTCTCACTCTGTGGCTACTATTAATATCCCCTTTCTCACTCTAGTCTATCTGAAATGTTTGCTTACAATCTGCCATGGATTATGGCTGCCGAAAACCGATTTCATGAGCCAGCCAATCTTACAGCCCCCCTTGCCCGCATAACCGCTGGCACCACGCTTTGACTTGCATTGAACTGTAAAATTTGTGCAATTTTCAATTTCATAAAGTTGCGCGGTGTTTGTTTGTGTTGCTTTACGCCCGGGCCCAAAGAACTTTGAATTATGATTATCGCAAAACACACACAAGCACAAGCATACACACACGGACCGGGAGCGTGCGGATGCCAGCTTGGACGCACTGCATCGGACATACCCGGCCACGCACTCAAGTGCAGTTAATTAAATTTTGTGCAATTTATTTTGCGCAAAACTTTACCAGCAAAACAACAACTTCAACAACAGCAACAACCACTGTTGTTTGCGCCGTGCGTTGTTTACTTTTCACTTTGTAGTTTTGCATTTTGCCGTCAGAGTTTTGCGAAATAGTTTTCTACATGCCGCGAGAGGGGCAAGCGAGCAGCGCATCTACTCGTTGAATTCAATGGATCTAGCCCCCAAACTACCCAATGGGGCTCATTCATTGTTTATGCAGTAAATAAAACGTTTCTCCATTTCCAGCCCATTGCCATTGATTTGGCATAGTTTTCACAGCTTTGTAATCATCACTTCTGGGTTGGGAAGGAGAAGAGGGAATGGAGGTATTTCTGTCATAATTGATTACCCACACATTATATAGAAAAGCTAGAGAACTGCGCGACCATCGATCAGACAACGGGAAACAGTTCTCCCAACATAGTTTTCCTTCAACTTATTTTTCAATAATTAAAAATAATTTATGAGCGGCAATATGTCAGGGCGCAATGTAAATATTACCAACTGTAAGTTGTGGCCTCGCCTCTGGTAGGCGGTTCTTAGGGGGTCTTCTTCTTGAATGATTGCAACAATTTACGAGCACTGGCAAAGTTTTGCTGTCTGTGGATAATTAAGCAATTGCGTTTTGGCTAAATGAGTTTTTAGTGCAGTGCGTTGATGATGGGCTGGGTAAAAGCCAGAACATGCTCAAGAACCAGCGGGCCCATAAGTTCTTTCCCAGTGGATATAGACGGGGGAGTAGTTCCATAGGTTTGTGAGAAGATAATTAAAGAAGTAGAAATTAGAAAGTTAGATAGATAAATACCTGTGTTGATGTTTGGACGAATAAAGATATGGAAAAGAATATAAGACAAAGCCAATCAACTTAAAATAATTAGCTTTGATAATTCCAAACTAAAACAAATTTTAAGCAAATATACAATTAAATTAAAAATACAAAAACAAGACGAAAATATTTGGAGCTGTGAATGAGAATTCTCTGGGACCTACTTAGGCTTGAAGTACCATATTAGGACTTCAGGTCCTTAAGCACCAGGCTTTATAAACAATGATAAACTTTACTAACCACCCAACTATTGAAAGCAGTTGAAAATTGCCAGCACCAAGTGAAAGAGCAAGACCTAGACCAAAATTGGACTAAGGCACGACCAAGAGTTAAAAGCGCTGCTAACAGTGTTGCAAGTAAAATGAAACTACGACGACAAGATGTAAAAGTATCTATAACTGCAGATGGTGCGATAGGGCTGTCAAGTGGGTATGCTCACTGGGTGCTCGCTAAGTGCTCGGACGCGGAGAATGTGCGCCGCGGCTGACCTTTGTCTAGTTTCCTGCTTTGGCTCAGCTGGCTTTGACTTATGGTGCTTAAGCGTTGACTGATTGCATCTAATTATTCACTGAATGATAATATTGTTGATATTTTTGTCTGCCTGGCTGGAGCTGCCAAGAACAACAGTTGATGATGCTGATGACGGCGTCTCAACGACCTATTCATGACCCTTTCGCGGTCTCCTGGGGGCCGCTGGCCGCTTGAGTGGAATTTCATTTGAAGCGTCAGCTGCTGCCACTGCTGCTGCTGCTGCTGCTGCTTGTGCTGCTCTATTCGACAAGTGGAGCCCAAATGATAATTGCGCTTTTCATGCAGTCTCACAGATTGATGGTAAATGGAAATTGAGTCTGCCGATTGTATCTTCTTTTCTCTCTTGCCATCTTGGCTCGTTATTTGATTTGCTTTGTTTCTCGTTTAATTAATTTATGCGTTTCGCCTGACAGGTGAGAAATTCTGTTGCATAGCATTTTTGATTTGTTTTAATTTCATTTCTGAATCAAGCTTTTCTCTTTGGCCCCAACATTTATGCTTATTATGTATAATATTTACACATATTTCATTTTAATTGGGTGCCATTTTTCAAGTGCCAGTTGCCTGAATTTGTGGGCGTGTTGGTGTGGAAATTTTAGCCTCGCTCGTTATGCAATGCGCTGCAGGCCAAAACGCATCACATAATTAATTAACATAAGCAATAAGAGCGAGCGAGAGAGAGAGTACGCTAAATTAATGGAGTTACCTTTGCTGATACCGAAACCAACTGATATCCAAATTATAATAATTTTCAGGCACCTGCAAACAGGCTTTGGGCATGGAATCTGGCGCCATTGCGGACTTTCAAATTACGGCTAGTTCGGCTCATGATATGGGAAATGTGGGCCCACAACATGCCAGGTACGTTCAATTAAAATTAAATTAAAAACAAATAAGAACCAAAGTTTAGCATTCATGAAATTAGAAAAAGAAATTAAAGTTAAAGAATAAACTAAATATATAAGCACCAACATCTGAAAGCTTTACTTGATGTTGGTTAGGTAAATGAAAATCGGAGAGAAGAGCGGTATATGAAAATCGCAAAGAAGGGCAATTTGAAATTGCAATTTGGCAATTGAAAGAGTGATTGTGGCAGAGGGATATAACCGACTACAAATTATTTTATTATTTCATCAAAATATTTGTCCATATTGCTGAAGCCCATGAAGCTTGCAAGAAGGAATTTGATATTTAAGAGAAGTCAGTAAGATAATATTTAACCTGATGTTATATTGTTTGTGCAAGTAGAATTATGCTAATATGTAATGAAAATTCACGTAAAATAGAAAATATATAGAGAAATATATATAAATATATACAGTTCTAGCTCGTTTAACAAGTACCTTATTACGCTTAGAGGCGTTTAAGCCAAAAGGAAATGACTCGAATTGTTGGCTATACAACCTTTATATCGTAAACTATAGGCCACATATGTTGTAACTGATATCCAAACATATAAATTTGCCTACAAGAAAAGGCAAAAAGGATTTTAATTACGTCAGACGACTTCATGACTTTGTATTAACCTTATCCCTGCCCTTAGGTAATACATTATTTAAGCCATCAACAGCCGAAGCAACAAAAACACACATGCTATTTATGTTAACTCAAAATGATAAACAAGAAACATGCATTAAAATCTGCCACATAAAAACGGTTACATTGATGATCGAAGGGCGGGGCCGAAGGCGTCTCGGTATTTCTGTATCCTGTGTACATGGAAATTATTATGAATTATTTTATGGCGTGTTTAAATGCCTTTATGTCATTTCTGCCAAAAACAAGGCAAACACACAAATGACATAAATTAAAATACGTACACAGAAACACAACAAGCACACACACGCACACACATACGCACTCACACACCCGCGCAGATACTTATGTAAATTATGGAAAATAATGATACAACTTATGACCGCTTTATATTTTGCTGACATTTATTTGCCTGTTGTGAAGTCGGCCAAAAGCATTTTCTGATTTATCTTCTGGGCACACATGACAAATTCGCGACGCACTTAAATAAAAATGAAATACTTTGGTAATTATTTAGAATGCCCAAAGCTGACCCCAAGCTCTGAGATCATGAATATATAATGCATAATACTGTTGCCCGTAATAAACTCCACCCACACATACATTTCAGAATAAACATTTTTATGACACACTAAAATCATTTACACAATGTGCCACAAAAACAAACAACTTTGGATGGACACCACAGAATAAAAACCCAAACAAGCCCACAAAATGTCAAGCTTAATAACTTGCGAAAGTTTCTCTCAGCCGGAAAGAAAACAAGCTATAAAATAGAATTTAGATACGAAGTTTCGGTTCTCATTGCTTAATGGTTGACCTTTAAGAGAAAATGAATAATAGAAATCGTTATAAGAAATGCATATATCAATTGCATAGTCAGTTATATTTTTGTATAGCGATAAATTAAAGCGGAGTTAGGACTATGACTACAAATACTAACATCTGTTTGAAGTGGTTGAGTAGTTTCTGTGGAACAGTAAGGAGATCCGAGCATAACTTTAGCATCAAAGCATTCCTGCTTTTGGAAATTTAGAAAAGCTCAAGCTACAAGCCTTTCAAATGACGAGTTATTTCTTCTAATTTCTTTTGAATGACAGCACAAAAAAAACCATAAAATTATTATTATAAATGATGCACTACCATATACATATGACCTCAAGGGTCAGTCAGTTATGAGGAAAATCTAATGTCCAATGTCCTGCAGTGACAACAAACAAAGATGTAAGCAAAAGCTACAATTGCGACATAACCAAACCAAAAGTAACAACAAAATGTTTGAGTGAAGTAACAAAAATATTGATTATAATGTCAATGTCGCCTAGGAGAAAGAGGGGCGTGGGTAAGGCTGGTAGCACGTGGACGGGGGGGCTGTAAAAGTGGAACAGCAGGCAAATCGAGCCGAGGCAAAGCGCATAAAAATAAAAGAAAAGCAATAAAATTATGCAAAGTCAACAGAAAAACGACCAGCGACAGGCGACAGGCGACGACGATGCCAACAACATTGAGATTGTGGCAGAGGCAGAAGAAGAGAATGCGGCCGACGGTGCCCTGGTACGTGTTGACTGCGAGGTTTCCCCAGCTGTACCCATGCCAAAAAGAACGAGAGAGACAGAAGGTCTACGGTGCGCTAACAAATGTTTGGTACTAAAAATGTCACACATGGCGTTTTGCATGTGGCGCCCCCCTATGTGAGGGGAAAGCGAGTGAGAAGTGCGACGGGGAAACGTGGCTGACTCGGGAATGTGCGTGCTCAGGCCTAATGATGCCCGCTGTTGGTTCGGTGGGGCCAGCGGGTAGCTGAACGGGCAGTTTTACGTTAAGCATGCGCCAAAGTCACATGAATTTTATTACAAATGCAAAGGTTGCCACGCAGTCAGGCACTGAGAAGCGCCGAGAGAGGCGCAAGAAAACACTCAACGTGTGTGATAAATGAAAGCGCGCTGCTTATTGAAGGGTTAAAGCAACAATTTTCAGTGCTTTAAAAGCCAAGTCTTAAGATTTACGGCCCGAATTTGGGCCACTTGCCAAGGATACACAACAAGGAAACTTATTAGCGTAGCCTAGTTTGCAACCGTATGGAACCGAAAAATAAAACAAAAGGCGGGCGCACACTGCAAATGATTCCACAGAAGCATTCTTTATGAGCCTTACGTGACCAGAAACTCTTTGCCTATTTTAGTTGTACCTTTTCCTTTGGCGGATTTGCAGTTGCTTCGAGCTAATAAACTTCATAGCTGCATAGTTTTTCACTTTCGAGCAGTAAAGAAATTGACTTGATTTGTTGGCTGGGAAATGACAATGTGAGCGCCGCGTGTCAGCAACATGAAAAGTCCATATTCATGCGTGAATTTTGATGGATGTCGCCTAATGAAAATATGCGACGCTTTTGCTGTCATACCAATAGCCCCTCTTTCTCTACATCTCTCTCTCTCTCTCTCTCTCCGTATCACAAATATACTCTTTCTCTCTGTTTCACGCTCTGGAGAGCCTGAGGGCGTATGTGTTTGGCATAAATTTTTGACAGTTGAGTTATTTTCGACAGCCTGCCGTGGGACTATATATCTCTCTCTCTTTTACTCGCTCGACCTCTATTTCTTTCTCTATGCGGTTGGCTCACGTTTTGGTCGCCTGAATGTAGGCTACACATAAATTTGTTTCGTTGCTTTTGATGTTTTGGCCTTTGAGGCAGTTGCCTCGATAATTGAAGCAATTTAAGAAATGGTCTAATGGAGCTTCAATACACTCATGACGCTGAAATATGGATGGAAGGTTGGCATGTCAGAAAACTGTGCCAAAAATTGTGAATTGCATAGAAAGGCGCAAGCTTAAGGTAACGGAAGAACCGTAAAGTAACAATAAGGCTAAAGAAGTTGATAACAATTTACATATCTTTTATATTAATATTGTATTGTATAATCAATTATTTATTATTAAAATGGTTTTAAAAGTAAATGGGAAAAAACTAAGAACATATTGAAAACACGATGAACAGAATTTATGAGAATAAACTCTGATTCGAACCATTTTATAAGTGATGTACTGAACTAATAAACTAAAATGAATGGGAAGTAGTATTTATACAAAATTAGAGTTTAGAGCTTCAATAGATTTCATGCACTTGCCCATAGCATTATCGTTCCTTCAACTCAAAACTAGGAAAAACAGTTCCCGCTTCCCGTTTGTTGATTATTTTCAGGCAGCATTCAAGCGGCACTGATTAATAAAGTTAAATGACTTATAAGTCCATTAAGCAAACTTCTTCATTCTTGCGTAAAGCAAAAATGCCAAAGAAATTAGCGAACCAAGGCAGAAAAAAACCCGAAAAACTTTTCACGTCTGCAGCTGATGGAAATACTTACACATAACATAACAAACGAGAAAACCAGAACGGGAAACAATTGCAAACATTTTACCAATACACTGCCAAAAGGGCAGCTAAACAATCGAGCTAGCAAAAGGAAAGAAAAAAAAAGAATGAAGTGAACTACGTAAAATCTTATGGCAGCTTAGCATGCAATAAGCAGAAATCAATTGACCCATTTGGTTTATGTACTGGAAACAAAGGGCGGGCAACCCAACTCTGAATGCCGTCACATGGCAAATGCAAAGGCGAGAACGTTGGCTGCCTGATTCGTATTGTTTTCACATTATATTGACAGCAACGAATCAAAATCAACGCATTTTCTATTGTCGCTGCTGTCGTCGATTGGCGACTGTGAGAATTGAAAGCTGCATTTCATATGCCCCAACGCACAAAACCACAAGGAACAACTTTTCTGCACAAAACTTACAACGTTTTGCAATCAATGGAACTCCGATTGCGGTTAGAGTGCGTTCGTTAGGGTTGGGGCAGGGTTAAGGGTCGAAGCCCCCAAACGTTATGGGGTAATGTCAAAGTCAATGTGAATGCGACCAAATGTCAATGTCGGCTCAAGATAATGTCTGCGCTGCGTTCAACGCTGACTGGAAACTTTGAGTTTTTCTTTTGATTTTTTTTTTGTCGTTTTCTAGTTTAAATGTCTCTAGTTGATAATGTGCCAAATTCATTTATTGCAACTAGAAACGCATTGTGTGTACATTTAAGGTCAACGTTAACGTTAACATTTTATTTGATGTTTATGCTAGAACGAGCTCTAACCGATAATAATTACTTTTATCGTTTTGAGCGGCAGAAATCATTTGGAGAATTATAGAATATCAAAATGCTAAGTTACTAATTGCATACAAATTCCAAGAATATATATATATATATACATTAAAATATATATAATAATATATAAATTAAAAGATAAAAAGGTTTTATATACCTCCAAAATTAAACTATTACTGAACAAAACTCACGTATCTTTTACATGCATACACTTTTCGTGAATCTTATAAATACAAATTGATGTAAGCACTTTTGTCATGCTGAGCAAAAACACATTTACACAAGACAACTTTCGCACAGAGATATGACTTAGCTGCAGTTAGCTACCTAATCGAATCGTGTACAGATAATCCAAATATATTAGTACAAACTGTTGTTGTTCCCGCAAGAACACGTTACACCGAGTCGCTCAATATTGTTAAGTGACCGCTTATGATCGCTGCTGGTGATAATGCATCGACAGAAGATTTAAAATAAGATATGTACTCTGTTAGTATAAAAAGACTAATTTGTAATCAGAATCTTACAAGAACTTAGACAGTAAAGACACAAAGTATTTTGCAATAAAAGAGCGAGCGAGCAATCGATCGTTTTACATATTGAATCGAAATGCCCTCAAGTTATATGTCGAGTCGTTCTGCGGTCATCAACAATCAACAAACTTTTTTTGCAATTGCCATTATTCTATTTGGATTACGAATTGAAAGAGGCATAGGATTATATTTGAAATTTAATATGCCGTAGTAGGCTGATATTAAATTGAAAACCTAGTAAAATGATGTCGAAACTGGAATGAGAAATAAGTTCAATATACAAAACTGATTTGTGTCGCATTGGAAAAAAAACAAAATATTTTTTATAAATTTTAAAAAAGTCAACGAATTATAGTTAAAAAAAAAATACATAAAAATAATGATAATAATAGTTTGATCGACTGTAAAATGATCACACGAATTTGTCAATTTCTAAATGAATAAAAACAATTTTAAATGCTTCAAACTTACTTTTTGTCTGACGTTTCCAACTCTTTTTAAAAGAGCATATGATTCAGTCATCATCAGTATCTGAAGAAGCAAAGAAAGGAAGCTTATTATTAGCTTAAGGTACGACTGATAATATATATATATTCATATATTGAAGGAAACAGAATCTTTGAAATTTAAAAAGTACATGTTTTTAGATTATCAGCCTTAAAGGGAAGCCCTAATTAGTAATTAATAATTTATAATATCTTATGTCAACGTAATAACATTCGACACGTAGACTTTTACACTTACATTTTATTGTTATTAATATGAACAACATTTCAAGGTATGAAATCAAAAATTCCCAGCAAAGTTAAAGCAAAATGTGAATTTCGTATTTGAAGGTATGCAAATAATTTAGGGCACAATAAAACTATCTCCTATCTGACAGCGTCTGGCAATGATTTCAACTGCTGCCGCAGCTCTGTTTAGTTGCAGTTGCCTGTCAGTCATTTGTAAATTAGGAATAACACAGTTTTGAAATTCTAGTGTTACATTTAGACATTTGCTGCGCTCTGAGCTGTTGGTTGTTAATTATGAATGAAGAACCGAATATGGAATGTGCAGAAGGAGCCATTGTTAGTTTTGTGCTTGTATTGTTTTGCCCGTAATCTATGATATGTTGGCCACAAATTGGAAACAGCTTACAGCTCGCATTTCACGTAACGAACATTTCGCCTTAGTGGGGTGGGCCAGACCCCGTTTCATCCCTTAATTGCCGCATTAGTGCTGCATTGCTTGTGTTAGAAGTCCGACTCGTTGCCACGCCATATTATGCTACAACAACAAGAAGCAACCTGTGCTTTGGCTTTGGCACCAAACCATGGGAGACTTGAATTCAGGCTCCATCGTTGCGCACACTTTTTGGGTTTGTCTGCGGCTGTCGCTCACTTAATCGTTGCCTGTCTCTCTGTCTGTGGCATTGATTTTCGCTTTTAGCGTAGTCTACTTTTAGGCGCACGCGGCCGGAATCGGGCCAGAGCAAAGGCACGGCCACAGGCACTGATTACGGCAGCCAGCTGCCAGTTGTTGTTGTTGGCCACTGAAGCAATTGTTGTTAACGCGTTTTCCATTTTATTGCATTAATGTTTGATTTGGTTTTGCTTGAACCGTGGCCCCCACAACCCCAGCATTGCCAGCGCTCCACGCACTGCTTAATGTGAGTCCGATTGAATTGATTGCTGTGTATAGCAGCATGTATCCGTATCTTATGCTCTGTGTGTGCTTGTGTGTGTGGGTGTATCTGTATCTCTATGTTGTTCTTGCTGCTAGTTCGTTTGCCACTTGTCCGCACTGAATTTCGATTTCGACTTGGCTTCGTTTCGCTTCAGCTGTCAGCAGTATCAAACTTGTGCCCCTCACTCCATCGGCCGCTTCACGCACTTCACATGCTGCGTAATGTGTTAATGTGCTTTTTATGTTACAAATGAGTCAATTTTTATGATTTAATGTTACCCAACGGCTCGTCCAATTCCAATTTTGATAACGGTTTGGCATTTTTCTTACATTGATTACCCCCGAAAGCGGCATAAGCATAAATTTGCTTTGCTTATTGAATTATTTATAACATTTTATTGAATTCCTTCATTGCCACGCATTATTTCTCGCAACTTTGGCATTGATTTGGGTTACAGGCCTCCAAAATTGTATACGTCCTGCTGCAATTTCAAAATAAAAAAATTCACCAAAAAATAAAGAACATTTTTTTTCTGCCTTACTTAATTGGGGCAAACAACTTGGTGCTAAACTTTCGCTTCGAGCAAGTTAACTTAAGCCGTATCCAAGGCAACCGACAGTGCTTGGGAAAATTCCTGCCGTCATTGGGGAAAACATGTTTTATTAATTTCATTTATTAAAAAAATACACACACCGTAGGTTATCTTCATTAGATTTTGTCAAGCTACGCGCCGTTGTGCTGCTTGGAATGCCGGCGTTCATACACTTGGGCAAACAAATACTTTCAGCTTGGGCGTGTACCGGAAAATTCCAGGAAAATTACAACGTCAAGTAAAAGCAGCAAAGGTGTGAGCTGTGAAGCAGTCATACCCAGAGAGATTGTAGCTAAAGAGCTGAAGCAAAGGCTTATATGTAGAAAAACTGTATTATATCTAACAAAGTGCTTGAAAATAAAAATATAAGAGTTGACAGATCAGAGAAAATAGATGAGCAGTTATATAGTTTAAAAACAATAAGCAATAAGTATTCACCTAATCAACTCATTGAACAGATTACTTACAAATAAGTTTACCTATTTTTAATTGGAAGACAATTTAAGGCCTTGTTCGCCAAAGGGTTTGAGTAGAAAATGGTACTTAATATTCAAGTACCGAGCCCACCGACATTGTGATTAAAATAATTTTTAATATTTAATATATAATAGTGTAGTGTTTAAGATAAACTTCTGCTTCTGCAACGCGCGCCCTATCTTTCACAATGCTCCATCAAAGTTTGCACAACAAATAGCTATGCGAAACAACTAAACAGCTCGGCCCTGGACCTAGCCATACCCTCCCTCCAACCGTCAACAGGTCAACACAATTGAGACGCTTTCAGGCAGCAAATTGTGCGGCGCGCATGCGTAACAAGAAGCGGCAGCAACTTTGCTGGGAGCATTGGCAATGCCAGTTAAATTTAAATACGCCGAGCAAATACCGTGGAAATGTTTGCTGCGGTAATTGAAAGATAAACAGTCGAGGCAACGCCGACAACAAGTTGACAACTGGCCAGAAGACTAGAAGACTGCGCATGTGCAGCCGACAACAATGCGACCGAGCCGACCCGGGACAACTCAATCGAGTGTGAGGGCTGGGCACAGTCGGAGATCTCAGGCTTGGCCTCGACGCTATTTGCCTACGCATAACTATGGAGTTGCCTATTTGCTTAAAACGTTTTCACTGCGACAACTGCGACTGCAACTGCAACTGCAACTTTGGCGCAGAGTAACGATACAAATAGACAGTTACAGCTTCTTGTCTATTTTTGTTTGATAAAGAATGACATTGGGACCGGGGCCAAGAGATCCCAACTAACTATATGCATATTTGGGCAGCTGTTGCCGGTATTCAGTAGATTAAATACGCTAAGTAAGTAGAATGCAAGATTAGAAAAGCCATGCGAATAGGCAACAGTTGGTAGAAACTCTTTTCTAAATAACTAGTTAAAAGCTTGGGGTTATATAAATAAAGGCACGGTGTTTAGGCAAACCAAGGCGGAAGCCGGCAAGCCGGGTTATCAAGGTTAAGTCAAGCTATTTAACTGTGCAGAGTAGATTGTCTTTACTTAATATATATATATATATATATATATATATATATATATATATATATATATATAAATATACCAAGAATAACATTATGGTAGTTTTAAGTTTAAAAATTATCTGTTATATACGAAAATAAATATTTCTCTGATGTACAATTTTTAGCTAATTAGTTAAATTGCAGAAGTTTCGGTTTATGTACTTAAATAATTTTCGACTTTTTGCAACAATCGTCAGTTCTCTCAAAATTGTAGTTGAGAACAATGGAAAATACATCAAGATCGTGTTGTAGTTAGTTGGTTAAAATGCTTTCATCACTTGCGCAGTCACCATTTTGAATATATGACAAGCCATTAAGACAAAAGTCAGTCGCGACCCAGTGAAGGCGTGACCTCAGTGGCGGGTTGCGACCGCGTTCTATTCGGAGCGGAACTGCGGAGGGCACGTCCTATAAAAGATGACTTTGTCACAGTTATTGCGGCCTGGCAATAATGACTTGAGAAAGCTGCAACAACAAACATGACAGACCGCAGCCAAAGAAACTGCAGGCGCAAAGAAAGAAAAACAGCTGCCAAAAGCAAAGTAAATGGAAAATGGAAAATGACATGCGGCGGGGACAAGTTTTACTTGGGTTCGTTTTCCAACAGGCCGCAAAAATATAAAAGCATACAATTCAAATGCCGGCAACACTTTACTAAGAGCCAAGCAGACAACAGCAAGGCGATAGGTTGGAGGGAGCTGCTGGTAAAGAAAAAAAAAATGGGAAAAACTGAAAAAGAGTTTTGCATTTTGTGTGCCATTGTGTCAAGTGGAAATTGCACGGAGGCGAAGACGACGACGACGATGGCGAAAACCTAGAAAAATGGCAAACACGCCGGAGCGATGACAACGGAAAAGATGACAATAAAAATGGCGGCTAAGGCTTAGGCGACACAACAACAACAACAACAAAAGAACAACAGCAGCAGCAACGTCAACGGCTTAAAGTTCAATGGAAAATATGAAAACCAAAATGGCGACAGCAGCTTCTAAAATGTCAGAGACGTGCAAGGAGAAGGTGGCAGCCATTAGCGTTTTATGGCACAGCCCAAGAAATCGATAAATAAGACGCACATGTGTTTGTTGTGCTTGTTTTTGTTGTTGTTGTTTGCTGTTGTTGTTCCTGTTGTCCGTTCGCTTCGTGTGCAATTTGCGCTGTACAAGGGTTAACGCCTGGTTCAGCCTTAGTCTCAGCCAGAGTTTGCCTTTTTGTTTTTAGTGTAATCATAAAAGCATAACACAAAAGCCATTATGCTATAGGCCCAGACCAGGCAAAGGCCAGAAAATATGACTGAAGCAGCCTCTAATGTGGGTTATATACGTGACATGTAAATATGGAGAAAGCTCGGAGAGAGAGAGAGAGAGATGACAGGAGACCGAGTAAATGTTGCCTACGGCAGACCATATGCAGTTTTTAAAGTCCTACGAACTGAACCATAAAACAGGAATTGCAGCTTGAGCTTATATTGTGCTGTGTGCTTTAAATGCAAAACGGATATAAGGATATCAAGAAATCTTTTAAAGAACAACAAAAAATGTGCAGCAATGCCAAGCAGATATACCTTCTACCTTGCTTAAAGTATTTATTCTATGTGGATGCATGGAATTCAGGTCGAAAAAAGAAAAAGAACCTTTGCCCTTCTTTTATTTTGGAGCAAATATTTATATATATTTGTAAATAAATTATGAGTACGGCCGTATTAAATATTCTATATTATCTATCTTAATAAATACAGAAGAAAGTGGGACCCTGCTAGACTGTGCCGTGCCTGGGTTAAATTTTCCCGTGCACTTTAAAAAAAGTAATTTACATGTTCGTGTTGAGCCGTGCCGTGGAAACACAGTTCGCGCCCATCTCCAATCAGAACCTCAATGTCAATCTATTTGGGTGCTATAATAATATCAAGGAACCATGCTTAGGTACGTGGCAACAACCAATTAAAGACATCTGACGCTCATTTTGGGGCTAAAAATTAATTTGTTTAAGGATTGCGTCAAAGGAATTCTAGCTTAAGTCTTGCCGCCAAAGCGGGCGTCAAACTTTTCAAGCTTAGCAAAATATTTTGGTAAAAAGTGTCAAAAAAAAAAAAAATAAAATAAAATTTAATTAAAAACTCAGCGAATTGGCGTTGCTGCTGTTGTCGCTGTCAGGCGCTAGGAGGCGCTGCTGTGCACTGAGCCAAGCTGAGCGGTAGAAACAAAAGCGGCAGCTATTGTTTTGCTACAGGATGGAGAGAGGCGGAAAGGGTGGCCTTTACAAACGAGGACGGCGACGTCTTTATGACAATCGTAAAAAATAATTTTTAGTAGCTTACAAGCCGTTGGCAGGAGGCAGTTGGAGATGGCAAGGCAGAAGTAAAAGCCCGTTGCTTGGCATTTTAATTGCATCAAGTGTCATTAAAAACGTTGAAAGAAAAATTGGAAATTAAATGAAAAATAAATATGTGTGGGAGAGGGGAAAAACGAGCACAAGCGAAGCAAGAGTTGGGCATGGGGCAATCCTTAAGCAGCTCACACACACACACACGCGAGCGCACACACACACACACAGACACACACACATCTGAAATTGAAAACGCAAATATTTGGTCGTCACCTGTGTTTTTCTTACACTTCTCACAATTTGCACAGCTGCATTGAGATTGTTACGGGGACTAAGGAAGCAACAGACAGAGACAGATAAAGAGAGGGAGGGAGAGCGCAACCCTTCTGGTTGTGCTACTTATTAGACAAGCCCTAAAGCATGTTGGGGACACTGCACCATATGTGGCTGTACATTCCGAGTAGTAAGCCGCTTAAGTTTTGTCTTGGACCCCCACAAGGCAAAAGTTAAGTTGTCCAACCAAACGAACTTCATTCAGTGTAAATCAGCTTAACTTTTTGCGCCATAAACTGTAGCATATTTTTCGAAGCCCATCTTATGTGTGTGCGGGAATCCTTAAAGAGTGGCCACCCCTTCCAAAAAAAAGGAGAAACAGAAATCTAGACAACCTCATTAAAAATAGGAAAACAGCTAGCAAACAAGCCGAAAACGAACTTGATAAAGACTCTGTTACATATACATGGACCCACAAAAAAGGATACGCAAATTCAAAGCCAAAGGATATAGAAAAAAAACGAGAAAAAAACACACACACACACACACGTACATCAGCCTAGAGGCAAAATCTTGTCGGTAAAAGGGTCGCCCTAGTCTCTGAGAGTTTGCATTGTGCTTAGCACAACAAACCAATTGGGCATTTAAGCTACAGGATACTTCCTCTATATGCAAATTCGATTTTGCATAGACCAAAGCGCACAATAAATTTTCGCCAAAGGACGAGACATGTATTGTAGAAGAGCATTTAAATAAATAATGGACCCAAATGTTTGCTGCATTGTAATGAAGTCCATGGACAAATTAACAGAATGGATTCCGATATTCGCTTGAAAAGTAGAGACAATTTGCATTTAAGGCGAAGGTTTTCGAAAACAACTTTTTAAAGTGACAAACGAAAAGTCTTGAAAATGTTTCAAAAAGGGAAGACTTAATGAAAATAATGTAGGAATATATTAAAAGAAAAACGGAATGTTTTATGGCAGAAAAACATGTACATATTAAATTTATAAATTTAAAAAAAGATTTGTGTGAGAGTTCTATATCTCTTTTTAATACGTTAAATTTATAAAAATAATATTTAAATCTCATTTACCGAATGGTTGTCCAATACTTTTCCTTTTTTTTTGCTTTTCGTTGCAAACTTTTTATGATATTGCTTCTAATTTCGTGTTGTATAATATTTTATTGCATTATGTGAATTGAAAAGTTTGCCTAACTTTTGCAAATATTATCAACATATACTAATAATTTAAGAGCAGCTGGTTTTCGTGCCGGCACCCACAGCCAATGCACCGCTGTTACGTGCCATATGAGGCCGGCATCGAGCCACATATTTGTGCATATATTTTCATAATTATCTAAATAAATGTGTGTAAGGCCACAACATGCAAGTGAAAGCGACATGAATTTATATTAAAAACGAGCAGAACTTTACCACAGTTCCCGGCACCTAGTAGCCCATAAATGTATCTGTGAGATACGTTCGTATGTTTGTATCTGTTGGTTGACTCTAATTTCAGCCACGTTTACAGCCATTCCAGGCATGGCTTGGGCGCATAAAGTAACACAAGACCTAGTTAGAGTTCCCAGCCAACTAAATGTGCCCACTCTCTGTGTGTATGTGTGTTAGCGTGTGCATGTGTGTGTGTGTGCAAATGCAACATTACATCCACTTAGTTGTGTTGGTTTCGTGGTTTGGGGGCACCTTGTAGCTATGTTGTGTGCTGCAGTTATGCGATAGCTGCATCCTTTTATGGCATATTTTAGTAGCTTTACCCAAATAAAAGTGGTGCTAGGTGCCATTTCCTGCTGCTGACCATAACGCGCCAAACTATGCACAGGATAGCGTATATATACACACACACACAGGCACACAAAACGCCGCAAAGAATGCAACAATTTGCTGTAAAACGAAACCTCAGCTCCTCAGCTAGGAGCGCTTAGTAGGAAAAGCAAGTGAAAATATTTCTATGCCAACACAAAATTTTCGCACGGCATATTTCGGACTCGTTTTTGCCTTGCATACTTTTATGCGCCGTCCTGCCCTAGGGTAAGGAAATAAGTAAAATAAAAAAGAAGAAAAGTTTCGGGTGTTGTATGCCCCGGCAGTATAAGTATCCAAGTATATCTGCCTCGTTAGTCGTAAATGAGAAGGCGTCGCAACGCTTAAAACGAAGCTAATGAAAGCCTTTGGCCTGAATGCGATGCAAAATGATGCTGCCTCAAGACGAGTGTAAAGCTTACTTATTGGGGCTGCATAACAAGCAGAGCACATCTTTTGGGGCTGCATTGTGTAAGTGGAGCACGCTTTTAGGCAGCATTCAACCATTTCAGCCGAAGAAGACATGCCCCGGCTCACTCGCAGCTCACACTTCTCGCCATGCCCATTATTTGCCCAATTTGAATGCGCATCGAGAAAACATTTGCAGCCTTGTCATGCAAATGATGCTAAAGTGCCATCCCAGGTGACCCATATGTTAACGATAATAAACAGCCCCAGCCGTGAGAGGTTGATGCGAAAGAGTGGAGACTGAAGAACGACTCTGAACGACTAAGAAATGCCCTAAGTCATTTGCGAAAAATATATATAAAAAATCAACAACAATCTCTAAAATTCATAAATTTAAATATGATACAAACAATAACAAATTTAATTAGATCACAATTTTTATATAAATATATTTCTTTAAACGTTTACGCGGTTTTTATATTGTGTGTCAAATTGAATGATAATTTTAAGATACCCTCTGCCAAGCGCAGAGAGTGTTCTAGCAAACAAAATGTAAAAGTCAACGGCAAATGTCAAGCCCACACAGCCGCAGAGCGCAGGCCACACAACTCATTGGATTTATGACAACAAAATTGATATTAATGTAGAAAAGTCGGTGCACACTTGCAAATAGGCAAGCCACCGAAAGGCGCCGGAGGGATGGTGGCAATATGGGAGCTTGGCTAGCAGTCAACTTGGTGGCTTTCGCTGCCTATTTTGCATATGAGATCCTTTCCCTTGGCCCTCAGCCTGCTGTCTCGTGTTGTAAACCGCGATTAACGTAAATAGCGGAAAAAAATGGCGCACAGTAGCAGCAAAAAAATATGCCACAGATAGACACAGACACACACATGGTTGCAAAAAACTGGCAGCGAGTGTTACCGTAACAGCAAAAAAAAAAAAACAGAATTCGCCACAGCAGCAAAGCTCGAGCCAGAGCCAGAGCCAGAGCCAGAGCCAGAAGATAATGTAGGTCATGGCGGGATATGGGCGAGCTGACTCTAGTGGAGATACCCGGTCCGCCAAGTACCATTCAGCTTCCGCCTCATCCCCTACCAGGCTGGTAACGCTATGCGCTAGGATAAAGTGTTCATATGTTTGTGTGGCGCTTGCCATGCGGAAAATTTGTAGCAATTTCCACAGAACGTGGCAACTGCTGATGCGGCCGCTGTTGATGTTGATGTTGATGTTGCTGTTACCGCTGCCTCTACTGCAACAGCAGGAGCAGTAGTTAATTAGCAGTTGATGTGCTATTTTTTATTAGATTGGCGATTAGCTGCTAATGGCCTGCGGTAGTAACGAGAAAGCGAATGGAAAATTGAACTATGGAAAAGATAAGTAGATATGGGCTTACTTTGTAAATAACAATGTCCACTCACTTTTATCTATTGATTATATAATTTTGTTTACAATTAAATCCAAACAGGAATAGAAAGGTCCACGATTTTTATTTTGTAATATAAAGCAACATTAAAGCAGTATGAGGAGACTGAACAGATTCTTACAGATTTTAGCGTCTGTTTAAAATAAACTTTAGGCTTAAAGCTGTGCAAAAAGCTATGACAGTTTGTATAAATATTGAAAAAATAATCCTTAAGGAGATTTGCCACTTTCAGTTAATCGTAATCAATGTGGTTTGTATAAACGTTTCTTTTAGAGAACTTTCACTTCAGTTTTAAAACAACTTAAACTGGGTCAAAAATAAAACAAGCTACATGTTGCACAAACAAATATTCATGAAACAATCCCATAAACATTTCCCCTAGCTGGATATCTTTTTGTTTATTTCTTTATTCTGTTCTGTCTATAGAAAACTGTGCAAATTGTTTAAATGACTTTGCATGAGTCAATAACTTGCATGATTTACTGCACTTTGGACTCCCCTCGCAGCGCGCTCTCTATTCTAATACAAAGCCAACTCCAAGCTAGATGAAATATGAATATGAACATATAGCGGATGTCTGAATGTGTATGTCTGTGTGTGTCTATACAACGAGACACGCACAAACACACAATCGGTGTGTATGTGTGTGTATGTTTGTAAAGAAATTGTCGCAATGCAGTTGCAGTTTTTGAGTTTGGCGAAAAAGTTGGCGTTTGAGTTTCGAGTCGAGTTGAGTTGAGCTCTCCGTTTTCCCAGGGCCAAAAGTTGTTGCGCAGCAGCGCGGCGTGTGGTTAACTTTTTTGTTTTTTATTTTTTTTTTCCGCTGCCTTACACCAGTTTGAAAATTGAAAGTGAAAACTGCCAAACTGCCGCAGCTGTTGTGGAAATAATTCATAAATTGAGTGCGAATGTTGCGGCAAAATTGCAAAAATAAAATAAATAAAGTTGAAAAGTCATTCAGAGCGAATGTTGATTAAGTATGCAAATTGACGCCTTGACACATAAAAAATGACATTGAAATAATATTGGCACATTAAGCAAACTGCTGAAGGAGGATATTTTTAAGAACTGAAAGGAATAAAAAAGAATTAAACAACGAAATGCTAATCGCTCTCTTCTGATAATATATTCTATATAGGTTTTTGGGCTAATATTCTCTTTGCACTTATAGAAGTGATTTTTACAAATTATAGAATTTTGAGTCAGAAACACATCAATAGAAATCTTAAATCTCTGTCCTTAAATATTATTCCAGGCCAACTGATATAGCTTTCATTCGTTTGAATCTTAACCATTTCGGACATTACCAGCTTTTATTCATATAATTTTTAGCTTGTAAATAAACTCTTTTAAGCAGCATTTTCAAGTGGGCGCAACACAAAAGCTTTGCACACAATTGCCAATCAGTGTGCTTTTCACAAAAGGATCATACTTATTGGTGTCCACGCACAGTTAACGACATTTAATTACAAGCAGCACATGCACACTCGACATGCAGCTCAATTACACGTGCATTCGGCAAAAAAGCCAATTTTAAATTTAATTAAATAATTAACGCCAATGCAAATGGCTGTAAAAAACATATGCAACAAAAAAAAAAACAGAATCCCGTAAACAGCAAACATGAAAAAAGTATCAGAAACGCCCGACAATAAACATGCATTCTGCGTTGCAAGCAAAGTGGGCGTGGTCATGCGTTGAGTCAATCAATGCAAATTCAAATTAATTATTGATCAATATGGTTTATAATCAACGAAAAAAAAAAAACTGAACATTGAGCACAGCAAAAGTGAGGACACTTGTATAAATTACAATAAATATTTAGTCATTAAAATTAACAAGTGACATTCCTGCCAAATAAAAAAGCCATAATAAATAGGCACAAATGGACGTGAAGGTTTAATTTGCTTTTGTCTCTTACATGATATAATAAAATAAATCTGTAGTCAACGAGTCTAGTAGTTATTTAAATAAAAATATATATTGATTTTGCAAGAGATTATTCGCTATCACAGGAACTAGAAAATTCTCGGTTATTATACAGAAAATGTAAATATTTTATGGCAAATTTTCTTATTTACAGACTCAAGGTGGATAACAATGGAGGTGCCTGGTGTCCCAAGCATATGGTCTCACGTGGGCTTAAGGAATATCTGCAAATTGATCTGCTGCAGGTGCATTTGGTCAGCGCCATACGCACGCAGGGTCGCTTTGGCAAAGGTCAGGGCCAGGAATATACAGAGGCCTATGTGCTCGAATATTGGAGGCCAGGCTTTGAGAAATGGCTGCGTTGGAAGAATACACAGGGCAAAGAGGTGAGTGCCGTACTGCCCAGCCTCAATGTCTATCTCTCTTTCCGCATTCACACATTAATCACGAACGGGCCGGGCCGGCGATAAGCATCGCAATAACCGCAAGCCACGAACAGATACATAATGTATCTACATCTTTAGGCTGTGAAATTTACGTGCGAATTATCGCGAGGTGAGCAAGAATTGCGTAGGTGTCCCTCGATTGTGCTGGCCCAGGCTGTGCCCGAAACGGTTCCATCGATTTATTGTGTGCAGGCTAAGAAAATCAATTTGAACGCTTTTGTTTTTCTCTTCTTTTTTTTTTTATTTCGGCCAAAGAGCTCGAATTCCCCCCACCTACACGCGGCACACAGCTGGCGCATTAATAACGTTTTTGTTTTTGGTTACATCTTGCAGATACTTCCTGGCAATATAAACACCTACAGCGAGGTGGAGAACGTGCTGCAGCCCAGCATCTTTGCGTCCAAGGTGCGCATCTATCCCTACAGTCAATACGATCGCACTGTTTGCCTTCGCGCAGAGATCGTTGGCTGTGCCTGGCAAGGTAAGTGGTCCATAGCCATAGCCATGAATCATAGCAAACATTGCGTGCCCCTCCCCCCCCCCTCCCTCACCCTGCCACACACTCCAAGTATCATGGTCGCACTTGTTCATGCCCTGCGGCCGACAAACAGCTAAAGTATCTTTTACCAGGAGTTAAGTAATCTTAAGACAAATCGAAGCTGTCATACCCTAGCATAAATATTTTTTTTTAAAAGCTTGTAATAATAAATGGATTCTCATTGAAGTTCTTTGCTTATGTCTGATAAAGACAAGATAAACCATTTTTTGCAAAAGATTCAATCTTTTAATCTTGCAAACAATAAATTTCTTTATATTTAGGTTCAATGAAAAAGCTTGGGTAAATCGGGAAATTGTTCTCAAGTTTATTTTTAACTTCAACTGGAATTAACAATTCTTAAACATGTTCATTATATTCGAACAAATCGCATAACAAAATCGTAGGACCCCAAATATCGTTGGTGTATGAAAAAGTATCTGTAGGCATGCAATCAAGCGTGCGACCGGTTTTGATGACTTTGTTTTGCATTTGCGAGCGACCCCAAGCTAAAAGTTAGTTAGTTCCTTTTATTGTTTTATTAAAGGTCTCGTTTGGGGCTCAGTTGTGGGCCCATTGCTTGCCGCATATTTAATTTACAGTTTTTAAGCGAATTTATTGCTTTTTTAGTCTCATTTTTATGTAATTTAAACATGAGCGAGTGCTTGTACATAAAATAGGATTATAATTACGAGTAGCTGCTGCACATGACCCAAAGACTCAAAATATGACGCTACAAATCGCCTTAAATTTTGCTGTTTCGATACACATACAAGCCACAGTCCGTTGCCTTTCACTAACAACTCGCATCTGGGAACTATCTTGACTCTTGCAGAGGGCATTGTCGCCTACAGCATTCCGAAGGGCGTGCAGCGCGGCATGGAAATCGATCTATCCGATAAAACCTACGATGGGCACGAGGAGGGCGATCGTTTTGTGAATGGTCTGGGCCAGCTTGTAGATGGACAGCGCGGCAAGGATAACTTTCGCATGGATATCAACGGCTTTGGTAAAGGTAAAATAATATTGTACTGGTTTCTTAACATCAAAGACGTTTAAGACGCGGGCGTGCATGGTCTCTATATGGTAGTCCATTTGCTTGTCACATAAAATACTTCAGTCTAGACTATTTTAGTCTTTACATGTTTTAGCTGCACATAAATGTCATTCATTCAGCGTCGTGTTTGCAACTATCGATATCGCCGTGTGAATTGTGCTCCTAAAAAATCGTGGAAAAAAGTGACAAAAAACGGACAAGCCCACCTAACAGTGGCATAATAATACAGCTGAAAGTGAATTGAACCCCAAAAAAATCAAAAACTGCGTTAAAGTGCCTAAAATAAAGAAAGACCCAAAAATCAAAACTGCAAATGTGCAATTTGCACACAAGCAAAAATTGGGAGCTGTCAAAGCCAGTGCTGCCAATGTCAATGCCGAGTTGCCTACAAAAATAGCAGTCAGCTTAAACAACGTTCAGGCTTCCATGGCAAATAAAAACTTAAAAAACGATGACGTCCCTGGTACCCATGCATACAACACACGCAGCAACACCTGCTCCAGTCATGCAGTGTTTAGCAATATTCCACCGCCAACTAACCCCGAAGTCAACAGCAATCAAGTACACGGTCTTCTAGCCCCGCTCACTGAAGCAAGTAGATCTTCACCTGATTACATGAACGAGGTTCACGCGTACACTCCTGAGGGATGGGGACAGTCGAACCAGCTACAACTACAACAACACGGCATTGTGTGCACAACAGCAACCACAACAACTACAACCACCGTGTCCTCAAGTAGCGGCTGCAGGACCTCTGCCTCCAATGGTACAAGCTGTGCCGCACTGGAGCCCTCTGGAACACACCGCAAAAGCACCAATGAAGCTTTCCAGCTTATCCCAGTAGCAACATATAGCGCCCAGAGCTCTTTCCCGGCAGCTGCGTCTTGCAGCGGTCTTTGCAGCCAAATCCCTGCTCTGCACCCTCTAAAGAGCAAAGGTAATATGCCAGCCTTCCAAGAAGCGCTGGTCAATTGGCAAACGACTAAAACAAAAAAACGACAAGGAACAACACTAAAGGCCGGAGCCATCAAAAAAGGGAAAGTACCCACAAAAAACGGGAAAACCAGCAAGGCAGGAGAAAGTTCAACTGCTCCCAGTGCCTCCCTGACAAATGGAAACAGATATGCTCCACTTGCGCCTCTGGAAGAAGCCTCTGACATCGAAGACGACGAGATTGAAATTGCAGATGAAGCTCCGCCAGCTCGTCCTGAACCTCATCCTGAAAAAAAGGTCCCTAAGCCCAGGCCCATAACACTTCCTGGAGTTAACGACATCGTCGCAATGGAACAGACACTTGACCAGGCAGCTGGCCCAGATGCCTACGAATTTAAGGTCTCTCCCTCCGGCACGCTGAGAATATACGCGAAAGATTCCGACACTCATAGAGCCATTATTCGCAAACTCACTGAGGTCAGGGTCCAGTTCACGCACTTCTGTCTCAAGGAGGACAGACCATATCGCGTAGTCGTCAAAAACTTGGCCGCTTCTACTCCCAGAAGCCAAATCGAAAATGTCTTTGCAATACACGGCCACGTTGTAAAAAATCTATACAACCCGGGGACCAGGCTACCTACAAGTGACGCTGATGCTGACCCCGCAAACGATTCGCCAAATCGCAACTACTGGTTCGTAGATCTTAAGCAGGCCCCAAACAACAGGGACGCGCTTCTAATTAGCAAGGTTGGTCGTCAAAGGGTCCAAGTTGAGCTTCCGAGAAAGAATAAAAGCATCAGGCAATGTTATCGCTGCTATGAGTTCGACCACACAAAAAACTATTGCCTCAAAAAGCCCATATGTGGACGGTGCGGCCAACCCCACTGGACCAACTCGGAGCAATGTCAGGCCAAAACGGTGGCAGACCTGCGATGCTCAAACTGTGATGGGAACCATGCTGCTTATTATAAAGGATGCAAAGCATTCCAGCAGCGCTTGAATGCCCGACAACCGGCCATCAATGTTGCCCTCCCGGCACGACACAACCAACAGGAACCTGCACGGCGCATCAACTCGCAGTTCGTACCCTCCCGAATTGTGCAACAAGGCCTGTCGTATGCTGACGCGTTGCGGCCAGGACGCAACACGTACCAGCAAAATGCACAAGCGTGCCAACCCTCTGTGTGCAATCAGCCCACCGCTACAACAATGCAGCCCCAATACCTCCAGCATGGATCTCAGGGGCAAGACACGTCCCTCGGAAGTATCCTTCAAGGACTCCAGCAGTCGATTGCAGCACTGAATGCAGCAGTCACAAGTATCCTGGTCAGCATCAAGGAGCTGAAGGACGCGCAAGCTCCACAGCTCGGTCTTCCCACTCACCGCAAATAATGGCTGCCCAGATGCGCCTCGGATCGTGGAACGCTCGCAGCATCTTACAAAATGCAAACGAGCTCAAACTGTTTTTGAGAAAACATGAAATAGACATCATGCTTGTCTCAGAAACCCACCTACACGCCGGCCTGTACTTCGCCATGGAGGGATATGTTTGCTACCGTGCGGATCACCCAGCAAATCGAGCCAGAGGAGGTGCTGCGGTGCTTGTCAAGCAGAACTTGGTGCACTACCAACTATCTCAGGTGACTTCCAGCGCAACACAAATGGCTGCTATTATGGTGGGGACTCCTTTGGGCGAAATACCTGTAGCTGCAGTGTACTTACCACCAAATCTATCCTGGAGCCGAGCTGGATTCGATTCTCTCCTTGATCAATTTGGTCATAAATTCATCGTTGGAGGTGACTTCAACGCCAAACACCGGCTGTGGGGAAGCTACAGAGCTGACAACAGAGGCATTGCGCTACATGAAGCGCTCACCAGCTGCTCAGCCCAGGTCTTGGCCACCGGGAGACCTACCCACTTCCCGTATAACAGGCAAAGTACTCCTTCGTGCATTGACTTCTATATATACAAGGGTATTCCCAACAGCTTAATATCAGTTCGCGAAGAGTATGAGCTTTCATCTGACCATCTACCCTTACTTGCAACGGTATCTACGTCTGCTCAAAGGACTGTAAAAAAGCGAAGGCTTGTCACCCCCCAGTCGAACATACAACGCTTCAAAGCTGAACTGAATGGCATGATTGATCTAACCATGCCAATCTTGACAGCCGAGGATGCCGACGCTGCAGTTCAAACCCTGCTGTATCAAATACATACCGCGGCTGCCAACGCTGCGCCAGCACAAATGTATTTTACGCCTACAAGCCAACCTACGAGGACGCTTCCCCCCATCGTTGAAGGCCTTCTTTGCCTGAAAAAGCGGCTGAGGAGGGAGTACGTCCGGACCCAGGACCCCAGAATCGATAGGATCTATCGCCGTATCGCCAACAGAGTCAGAAAGGAGTTGACCTTACTGAGAAGAAAAGCCACAGACACCATGCTGGAGGAAGCAACGGCAGACGAGAGCTCCAAATTCGCACTGTGGAAACTTACCAGTCGATACAAGCGGCAACCTGCACCAAAGTTTCCCGTTCGACATCCCGATGGCACCTGGGCCAGGTCGCCAATGGAAAGAGCCGAAGCCTTCGCCTGTAACCTGGAGGAGCGTTTCAACCCGTTTGAGACCGCATCGCATAGAAGGATACAGCGAGTCGCGCAAATCCTGGAGGCGCCGCTACAAACGGCACTCCCTTTATCACCAATCACCTTCCAAGAAGTAAGGCAGGAGATAAAGAGCCTAAAAAACAACAAAGCCCCTGGGGAAGATCGGTTGGACAACCAGACAATTAAGCTATTGCCATACAAGGCGGTGCTTTTTCTCGTAGCCATTTTTAATGCAACTCTTCGGCTAGGTCATTTTCCAGTAGCCTGGAAGAAGGCGCACATCATTATGTTGCACAAGAGCGGAAAATCCCCTAATCAACTGGACTCTTATCGCCCCATCAGCCTCCTGCCTACCTTTGGCAAGATACTGGAAAGGTGCATCCTTAGAAGGATCCTGGATACTCCGGAAATAAAACGCTTAATCCCGAAGTTCCAGTTTGGGTTTAGACTGAAACACGGTACCCCTGAGCAACTCCATCGGGTCACAAATTTTATTTTGGACGGCTTTAACAGGAAGGAGTATGTGGTGGCAGCATACCTCGACATTCAACAAGCTTTTGACCGGGTGTGGCACGCAGGACTCCTCTCCAAGATTAAGGGCAAATTGAATCCGCAGCTCTTTAACATCATTGCGAGCTTCTTGAACGAGAGGACATTTAGAGTGGTACAGGATGGAGTAGCCTCTCAAACCAAACGCATAAAAGCGGGCGTACCACAAGGCAGCGTCTTGGGTCCCACGCTATATAGCCTGTTTACACATGACATGCCCACAGCAAATGCAAGCAGACGGAATGATCGGCAGGACCTTCTGGTGGCCACGTTTGCTGACGACACGGCAATCCTTGCAAAAAACAAATGTGTGTACGTGGCAACTGACCTCTTGCAGGAATACCTCAAGCGATTTGAAAACTGGGCTTGTAGATGGAACATCGCAGTGAACCCTGGAAAATGCGCCACGGTTACCCACACTCTACGCAAGGACTCATGCCCCGGACTTTTTCTTCATGGTGAGCTTCTAGAGCAATATCGTCAACACAAGTACCTAGGTGTCACTCTCGACAGACGACTTACATTTAGTAAGCACGTCTCTGCAGTAACGAGCAACATCAAATCTAAGATAAGGCGAATGAGCTGGCTCCTCAACTCCAAAAACAAGGTCCTAATCTACAAGGTAATCCTTGCCCCAGTGTGGCGTTACGGGCTTCAAGTTTACGGTATAGCTGCAAAAACACACCTGAACAAAATTCGCATCATTCAGGCCAAAACCCTGCGCAAAATAACTGGAGCCGAATGGTATATTCGCACACGCGACATCGCCAAGGACCTTAAGGTTACTATGGTAGGAGACCTTATTAATCAACAAACAGCAAGTCACTTATGTAAGCTCCGCAACCACCCTAACGTCTTGGCAAGAAACCTGCTAAGGAGGCGAAGAAGGAGGCTTAAAAAGTGTTATCCTATAGACCTGGCCAAACGCCGACTATAATGAAGCAAAATTAACATGTACATATATATACACATTGTAAATATTTAACTTAAGCTTTCATTACCCAAAACTCACGCTGATAAAAGTTGCTAAAAGTGAAAAGTAACAGAAAATTAGCAAAAATAAAAGTAACTTAAACCATAAAAAAAAAAAAAAAAAAAAAAAAAAAAAAAAAAGCACATAAATGTCTCTTAATATTGCGTTAAACTGGTCCAAGAGTCATTTGGTATCATATGTAATGGTGATTACAATGCACTTGAGCTTTAACATGTGAAATATGTGGTCCAGTGAGAGAGAGAAGTGTGCCAAGCACTAGACAAATTCGCAGTAAAATTATATAAAATATATATATAACAGATAATATTTGCTTGTGCGTCTCATCAGCAGAGTTCAACCCATATAAGACAATTCAATGAAAAATGTTTTAGTTGTTAATAAGAAGAAAATATTCTAAAATCAGAATATAATATTCTACAAAAACATTCTACACAATAATGTTCTTCATCAACTAATATGAATAAAAGAAAAAAAGAATAATATGGCCTCTACAGCAGAAACTCGTATGGCATTCTCTTCTGTCGTGACTATGGAGAGACTCAATTCGCAGCAGTTAAATATACTTTTTAAAAAACCGTCAACTAATTTTCTTCTCATTTAGGTTATGAATGGGTTGGCTGGCGTAATGATACTCTATCCGGTCGTCCAGTGGAAATCACCTTTGAATTTGAAACCGTACGCAATTTCAGTGCTGTGATTATCCACACGAACAACATGTTCTCCAAGGATGTGCAAGTAAGTAAAATTAAGCTTCATATAGCATGCATAGTCATTACACTGCTTCAGCCCACACTTGGTAAAAGATACCCCATAACTGTCAACTGCAACTGCATTTCATCACATTTTCATTGTTAATGCCTGAAGTGCATATAAGACAACACGATACTGTCATTTGCGGACAGATAAATTGGCTCTTTAAAAATAAAATACAACAACAGCAACGCCAAATTATATAAACAACAGTGTGCCGCGCCTTTTGTTTGGAAATCGTAAAAAATCAACAGCCGCTGCGAGGTCCGCGGTTCGCGGTCCGCAACCGCGCCATGGCCCCACTCACAGTTCCCGGGCCAGACAAACTGGCGGCGGCAAACTGAGCAAATAAATGCTAAACAGTTCTGACAACAAACACAGTGCGGTAATAAAATAAAATTGTCAGAGACAGGGGCAGCCAGAGGTAGAGATCGAGTGCGAGAGAGAAAGAGAAAAGAATACGAATGATTTTTATAAACAAACCAAACACGAAATCGAACCTAAACAAACCGCAATTGATATAAACGGAACGCACCGCCCACCCAACTACCCCACCGTACCCAAACCGACTCAGGTGGCACTTGAAATCGGGTATAGAGGTACTCGTACTATATACATATATGGCAAGGCATTATAGAGTCAATTTCCTTACTTACTCGTTGTCTTTATCGAAAGTAAACAATGCGAGTGAGTGCCCATACGGCACATACGAATACGAATCATTAAATGATTGGGCGCAGTTTTGTTTTGCTTACCCCCTTTCCCAACATATCGAAAGGAACATGGGAGCATGGGGGCTCTGATAGCAGGCTAGAACATAATCTGGCCCATAAAACAGAACACAACAGAACAGAATTTTTTTTTCGTTCAAGTCCATTGACCCAAATTATGGTGGCAATGTGTTAAATGCTAGATTGAGATAGCTATGCGCTCTTGTTGACTGATAAGAGAACTACAAAATTGTTTAAAGGTGCAGCTGGGCTGCTGCTGCTGCCCAAAACAGCCGCAGCACTATATTTAATTAAAGCCTACCTGAGTACAACTGCATATGTGATTGCATTTGATCAGACCCTCTCCCATAAATTTCTTGTAAATTTCTTCGTCTGACAGCTTCGAGTATCGTACGACAGTTTAATAATTTTTATATGCGCCCTGTTTGATCTTATCATTGTTATATTTCGAGTAACATAAACCACACATTTCCACAGCCGTTCCATATGCTTGTCAAATTTGTGTCAAATTAATCTTCACTTTCTTTTTGGTAGCGCGGGGGCGATGTAGGTGTGCTGGGGCAGACAGATAACTGTGGGTCCACTCTGGTATATTGTTATAATTATGCATTTTTATATGTACCTTTAATTATTGATAAGTTGTACATGTTTTTGTTACATAGGGATAGTTGTATAAATGACACAGTGTGTAGATTTGTGCCAGAGCATGATTTTTGTAACAATTTTCCAGAGCTTAGCGTCATAAATAAATCTGGGCCACAATAAGGGCAATACCACACCTTGTAGTTCTACAATAGATAGCATTACTAAAATCATTTTGCTTCTTCAACTTTCGTATCATAAATATTTTTCCATCATTTTCTCTCCCATTAAATGGAATTTATACATAAGCATATAAATTGCAGACAATAATGTTTTTTCACGTATCGAAATTTGATTCAATAAACTATTACGAAAATGATTAAAAATATAGCATAATTTTTCCGAGAACAATGTACCCACACATAGCCTGGTATTTAAACGCAGATTCTCGTTGTTAATTATAATAAATTTTCTTTAAAATATATATTTTGTTATAGAAGAAATTCTTTATTATTAGCTGATCAAATTCATTGCAATATGTAAGATTTTTCCCTACACCATTTTAAGACCCGCGACAGGGCTTTATATTTTAATAGACCAACATTAGAACTTTTATGATTTACCTCCACAATAAACCAATCTTTTTACTACATTCTAACTATAAAATCGCTTAAATATAAAATCTTGAGTGTTCCTACAAGCCAGGCATAACTTGTGCTAATCAAGAATTCTGTATGCTTCTATCCATTTGGATAAATACTTATCTACATTTAATTATGATTTCTTGAATGGTTCTGATGACTCTCAACTTCACTGCCTATGCCCAAATTTACGATGCTTTTTAAATGTACGAGTAATTTCCACATGCTTTTCGTTTTAAGAAGCAAACCAGCCCAATCAGTAGTTGGAGATGCCACTCTAGATAGCTGGTCTGAAGATTTCTGTCTTTCTACACAAATCTGCTGACGTAATTAACCACAAAGTATGCAGCCAATTGGCAGCAGATTCAAGCGGCACATAAAATTTCAATTACCACAAATTTTCTTGGGGCGCTTTGATTTGTTGCCGCCATTTGTACGTGAAGTGAAGAACTGGGGGGGCGAGGCTGGAATCACAGTCAGCACCAGAGTCGAGTGTCTGGGGTGGCAGCAGCCTACCTGGTCAATGCGGTCGACTGGCTGGCCGACTTGGCCATTGACCATTCGCTTTATGGTTGCCCATAATTTACACAGAATCAACGACGACGTCCTCGTCTTTGGCTCAGTCGCTATAATTCTCATTTTTATGATTTTTCATTACCATTTGCTTGGCCAGCGCCATTCGGAATGCCCCATAAGTCATAAAATTACTTAGAGCGGCTTTGGGGGCCAGCAGCTCTGGACCCGAACTCGGACCCGGACACGGACCTGGACACGTTGCCATGGGACACTTTGCGGTCGTGCAATAAATACTCAAAATGCCATTTGTGATGCATTGATAAGCCCAAAATTATGCTAATTGCGTTTTAATTATGACACGCGTGTGGCTGCTGCACCTTTCACCGCACCTGCGCCTCAACTGACAACCCACTCTAGCGCTCTGCACTCAGCACCCAGCTCCAGACCAAGTCCAAGTCGAACTCCGAGTCATTACATGTCAGATGTTCGATAAGCCTCTTGAGCTCTTGTGTTGTCGGTAAGCGTCTGCTTGTTTGACTTTGTCTTTAGCATTTCTAATGAGCGGCAACGTTTCCCCCTTCCTCTCTCTCTCTCTCCTTCTGTCTATCAACTCCTTGTGTACTCTTTAAAATGCGTGCCCAGATTTATAGCCCCGATTAAGACATTGTCGTGGGGGTCAACGTCTACGTGTGGTCCTATTAATTAGTCTTGGGAGGGCAAGCTTAGACTCATCAGATTGTTTGTCTCTATAAGTGGCTGACTTCCGTTAGCTGCTGCTTTTGTGGATGGCAGTTTGGCTGGGAAAGTTTGTTGAAAAGCACTTTGACAGGTGGGCTTTGGAAAAGGATCTGACGTTTAGCTAGTGTAAAGGGCAAATAACTTTCTTCACTTCGGATTATGATTCGCATGTAACTGATACGCATATAGCAAAAAAAATAACTAAGAAATTTAAGCAAACTTCTTATTCTTTGGCGCTTTTCTAAAATATACGAGATATATATGTGTTGTTTGTAGGATTATCTGTTGTGTCACTATTGCTGTCAAGCATATTTATCCCACACAATATTTATAAGAGATAAAAAATCAACAATTGCAAAAGCATTTCCCATACAAATAAAGTTTATAAGCTTTACAAATAATTATTAGCCAACAAGCCTATGATTTCTATTGATATTCAATGCATTCAGCGTTCAAACAAAGTCCAAGCAACACCTCTTAACGTCAACGACAACTCATTAGCCATGCTCAGCCCAATTGGCAATGGGAAAGACAACACTTACACATCCGGCTGGCCCCAAAAAAAAAGTAACCAACCAAAAGTAAATGTTGTATTTATATATACATGATTTTTTTCTCAGCTGTGTTTTTTTTTTACGAGGCACTTCCGTGGCGCGTCCATAACTGAACCTTGGACTGTCGCTTGACCAAAACTGTCAGCGGGGCTAACAAATATGAGAATACAATTCGCGGCCAAAGAGAATGAAGAACAAACGCGTCGTAAAAAATAAAATAAATGTGATTACTTTAATTATTATGCCAGTCACACACACACACACACATGGACACTTTCAGGTGTCCAACTGTTACTCATTTTTGTTTACTCCCTCTCAATCTCTCTCTCTTTCTCGCACTTGCAGGTGTTTGTGCACGCCAAAGTTTTCTTCAGCATTGGCGGACGCCAGTTTGTTGGGGAGCCGGTTCAGTTCTCCTACATGCCCGACCAAGTGCTGGATCATGCACGCGACGTGACAATCAAATTACATCACCGCCTGGGGCGTTATCTGCAGTTGCATTTGTATTTCGCCGCCCGCTGGATGATGCTCAGCGAGATTACATTTATATCAGGTAAGAGAGAGAATGCGAGCCCAAGTCTCCCAACTGCCAACGCAACATGCCCGCTGGGCCAAAAACTGCTGCAGCAAAAATTATTTTATTAAAAAATGTAACACGAGCACGCAAAAACGTAAAAGTTGCAAGAAATCATAAAAATAAGGAGCCGCGCTCTTTGGCACGCCGAAGATTAAATACCCTTGTAGGCATTACGGCTTTGCATATAATTTGGTGAAATTATCTGCAAAAACGGAGGAGTTTTCTATATCAAAATTTATTTTTCAACCGTTTTATCCTACAAAAATTTAAAACATAGTTGTCCGATGTTGGACAGAAAAAGCCAGTTACTCTCACATATAAGCATAGCATAACAATATTGTTTAAGATTTCATAAGAAAACACAAAAGTTCTGACAATAACTTTGTTTCTGTTTCGATCGTTCCAAGTAAAGCTATATAATATAGCGGACGAGCTTTTCTACTGCGTTTTTCAGAGCGTTACAAATTTCATGAAAATGTGATCAAACCCACTTTATTTGTAGGGCATAAAAAGGGTTAACTGGGTTGCCACCTTCCTTGCTGGCCACATGGTGCGCCACATGCAATAAATGCGAATGCATTCGTTGTCAACGCCAGCGACCGGCGGAGGGGCAAGGTGGCCGACAAGGTGGAGGGTAGTTGATGTGCCTCTGTTGTTTGTAGTTTAAATTAATTTTGTATGCCCGTTCTCGTTGACTTGTTAGTGGATTTAAAGCGTTGATAACGCGACAGGTTGCACCAAGTTAGTTAGTTAGTTAGTTATTGTCGAGTTTACGAGCACAATACAAGTGGCCAGTTAGGGAAGCCTGTTAAGTCAGCTAGTTGGCATTATTATCAGTTTGTGCATACATTTCTTTTTTAAAGTGGGTAAATAGGAATTATTTGCATTTAGCTTTGGTTGCCCACGATATAAATTTTATTAGATAAGTTATAATA
The DNA here is from genome assembly GCF_003285875.2 of Drosophila novamexicana. Classification (NCBI taxonomy): domain Eukaryota; kingdom Metazoa; phylum Arthropoda; class Insecta; order Diptera; family Drosophilidae; genus Drosophila; species Drosophila novamexicana. The sequence goes on from NW_020824787.1 coordinate 8,902,685, forward strand.
GTTCTCCAAGAAAACTATATAAAAACTTAAATATGTGTAAAGGCAAAATTCATTTGGGGCCTCTCATATAATATTATTTGATAAATAAATAATTTATTGAATAATGCAAACCAAACTCCGCACCAAGGCAGAGAAAAAATAATATGTTCAGCTGTTAAAACGGAGTCTATCAAAAGCTAGCACCAAAGCTACGACTGATATTGATTAGTCGAGACCTAAGCCTTAACTCGGAGTAATTTTTCACTCCACAATTCGACTTACAGCACTTTTATGGCTAAAACAGTGCAAAGAGCAAAACATTTTAAGTCTCTGTTTAGCTGGCCAACTGTTTAATTTTAATTTACTGCACACCTGGTTGAAAATATGAGGCAGAGAGGCTGTGGTTGGGGAATGATGGGAAAACTCTCTTAAATACTCACACGGCTTGTTTAGAGCAATTGCTGCAACATACAACGAATAAACCAAGCAGTAAACATAATTTACCCAGGCAAACTAGAAAACTCAGTGCGCCCAACGGTAGCGGCTCTTCAAACATAAACTGCAAATGCAACGGCAACAACAAGAACAACAACAAGGACAACAACTTTGAGCAATTGAAAATTCCACTGACACTAAAAATTCGTTGCGCATTTCATTAAAACCCCTGGCAAACGACTCGAACTGGAGCGGCTCGACTCTACACTCGACTCCGATCCGCTCCGCTCTACTCCCCTCCACTCTGCTCGACTCGACTCGAATCCGACGCGACTCTGTGTCGATGGTGCAAAATATATTACCAACTGAGAGGCAGGCTATGAACCAATTTTTACTTAACTCACATCGCTACTAAGCCAGCTGGGAGCTTTGTTTTTCTACAAGTGTGCGTGTGTGTGTGTGTGCGTGTGTGCTGTGTGCAATTGGGCATAGACTGATACAAAGCAGGCTGACTGAGAGAGAAAGAGTGGCCAGGCGGGAGGGGAAACGTAACTGGGTACCGAGTCAGCCATTGTAACAAGCATAGGAAACGGAAGCCCACATATACTGCGACAAAAGCAGAGACAGAGCAGGCGAGCAAGACGGAAAGGGAGGCAGCGAAAGAGAGAGAGAGAGAGAGCTTTAGCTTAGAGGGCAGAAACAGCAGCCCTGGCATATGCTCGACTACAACCAGAAGCAAAGCACAAGGATATTGTGAAAATTAAATGAGTTGCATTACTTTTGTGCATTTGAAATTTGCAACTCAATGAGCACACGGAGCACAGAGCCATGGGTACTACCCAAGGAGAGGAGCGGCTGGTTGGCAATGGCAGCGGGACAACATCGTGCCTTCCTGCCTCTAGCTTCCTCTTTTTACACGTTGCATAATAAAGAGCTGCACTGCTTTTTGAATGTTCTACGCCGCATAAGGTATGCTAACTATACCGTCAAGTTGGCAATATATATATAAGGCTGCCAGAGTACAGACCCGATTCGATTAATGGCAAACTTTTGGCAGTTCATATATAAGATCAATAACATAGGAAAATGAATTGCCTCATTGTTAGCCCAGATTTATCTGCTTAGCGTGTGAGATTTTTTGAAGTGAAATCAATAAAGAGTCTTTTGCACAAAATAAAAGACGAATAAGATGTTCTTTTAAGGATAAATATCGAGAATTTTGTATGCTTAACATGATTCATAAGCAAACATTAAAATAATATTTAAAAAAAAATACTATCATAAGCATGACTTTAAATGTTAAAAATGCATTAATTTTTTTTCGCTTAAGGAATATTTTCTAATATTCCTCTCTGTCCAATTCGAATTGACTAAAATGGTTTACTTTTTTAAATATTTATTAACGTTACGTTTTATGTTCCAGCTTATAAGCACAATCATACCTTATGATAAACCCACTGTAAAGGGAATTTAATCATCGACTTTTGCCTCATTTGTGATTCTCTTTTGTTGGCTTTGCCATTGGCACTGGCTGTGTCTTGGTTCCTCATGCTTATAGATTTGTTTTCCTTTTTTTTTGTTTTCCCATTTGCAGATTTCTTTCTGAAACTCTTTTTTTTTTTAAATGGAGCGTATTTAAGCTTGGCAAGTGCTTTGCCTTATAAATCAATAACATTGCAATATATTTTGCATGTTGGCGCCCCCGCGTACTCCAGATTGTACGACGACCCCTTTTGTTTGTTGTTGCTTGTGTTTTGCTTGGATTTCGATTTTGATGCATTCTGTACAGTCAGTCAGTCAGTCAGTCAGTCAGGCAGACATTCATTCACTCAGCCAGATAGACAGACAGACATTTAGTCGGTGAGTCAGTCAAGCAATCGCTGCATACAAATTCATTTCAATAACTTCGCTGTTGCTGCGCTTTAAATCCGTCTGCAATCTCCCTCGCTTAATCCTTTCTAATTGAAAATCGTTTTGAATTCGAGATCTGAGAGTGCTTTTTGAGTGTTTTTGAATGTGGGTGGTGTAAGGGTGGGATGGTGTGGGTGTGTGCGTGTCATATAGCGCTGAATGGTAATGCGAATAACTGCGTGTAGTAGTTGGTGCTAGATGAATTGCATCAGCATATGATGCAGTTGATTTGCTGCATTGTAGGTAGCCTGCCATCTGACTGGCCTTGAGCGCATTCGAGCGAATTGCAACAATGTGCATGATTTTCATGCATTTGGAATTTCGGCTCGTAATTTGCTTAATGGTTGAGTTGAAGTGCCAAAGCCAAAGTGCATTGATATTGAAAGCATTAAATTGCCGAGTGCATAATGCAATAATGCGTACGGCAGGAAGAAAAGGAAGGAAACTGAGACAGCCAAACAATGCGATGTTAATGGAGGTCACGTGCACATTCCAACTGATTATGATATATACCTTGTACGGACAGATGAATATACACACACACATAGCTAAGTATATGAAAAGTTTCTGAGAATTTATGCAGGCGGAAATTAAACATAAATCTGCATCAGAATTTCGTTTGTTGCGAACAGGACAGCATCTTATGTATACGAAATGTATTGAATTCACCATATTTGATAAGCTACTTATTATTTGCTGAGCTCTTAGTAGATATATTTCCAAAAATTGTTTTACAATTTTTATAGTTTATATGCGTGATAGGCATAGAGCCCATGCACTGCGGCTTCACAATGGGCCAATAACGATCCAAATGAGTCAAGAGTCCGGCGTAATACTTGCATATTACAAAGATATACCTACATTATTATAGAATATGATTTTAATTTACTTTATATGTTCTTTATAATACAAGCGCTCAAGCGCCCAGACACAGCTTCAAAAAAACCACCGCAAAGCTAATCCGTACCCATTTCATCGATCTGTGTTTTTATCCTATCTCTTATTCTCCGCATGCACCTCTTGATATTTCAAGTGGAGATATTAACATTTTGTCTCTGGCAGCGCTAACAAATTAACATATTTTGAGTTCGTTTAGGTTCACAGAACATATGACACGGTTTTTTGGAGTCTGTTGGCCCCCACACAATTCCCAATGCTACTTTTGCTGCGGCGGACAAACTTTGATGCCACAAGCATTGCCCAAACCAACAACCAACAGAATGGCAAAATTTTTGTTGCCGTCGCTATTTGCATGGCAAATTCAAACACACGAAAGTAAACAAAAAACTTTTGTAACAACAAAAAACTTGACGCCAAAGAAAATAGACGACACGCGGCGGCGGCAACAACAACAACAACAACAATAACAACAATTTCAAGCAAACAAGTTCAAAATCAATGCCAAGAGCTGTAAAAATTTGCATTTCCCTCAACGCTATTTCTGCCATTTTTGGAAATTTCCTGCAAAATGTTCGCCTTTTTGTTTTTAAATATCGAGCGGAGTTCAACAAACGCTCGAGGCGGAAATGCATTTGGAAATTGTGCTCCCTACCAGGATAACCATAAACAAAGTCAGCAACAGTCCGCTGGGTAAACAGCAAAGAGTAGAGTGTGGGCGAGTTCGGTGCTAGCTGTTGTTATTGACGACCGTCTGGGTTGGATGATGGCGTTTTCGCCGCTTCTGTTTATTGTCTGGCTGCGCGAAAGGTCAACAGCAAATACTGCACACGCTTCAACGCCTGTCGCGATAGTGTTTTGGGCGTGGCAGACACCTAAAAGTATGCAACACTAATTGGCACTCAACGAGACGGTCTACTCAGCGTCAACGTTGTCTGGTGCTGTGTAACAGCTCATTTATCATAATAATCGCGAATCTCTCTTTTTCCCTCTCGCTAATTGCTCACTGAGACCCATTAGCTCGGCTGGCTTATCAAGACGGGCAGCTGTCAGGCAACAGTTTGCCACCCACAGCTCACCTCGTTTACTGCAATCTTTATGCAGCCTATTTCCTATTTCGCTGGCGAATCTCTCAACGCATTCTAACCCACATTTTTGAGCTCCTCTCACTCTTTATCTCTACCTCTATCTCACTCTCTCTGTTTGTCTTGTTTGCAGTGCCCGTAGTGGGCAATTTCACAGATGAGGAGCTGCTCAATGTACCGCCTACAAATGGCGCCGGTGTGCCAAATACATCCGAATATCCGTTGCAACGCGATGAGGTGGGCCGAGCTGTCAGCAGCGGTGGCGAGAGGAGTCAACATACCACCCAAGGTAAGTGCAATGCGAATAGAGATCAACTGATTATACCAAAATGTATACGCAAAATGCCAGTGACTGGCTTACTTACTAGTTGCTGGCGCAAATTATTTTCAAAATCACTTTTAAACCGAATCAGATTTTAATATTTTAAATTTTTCTTTGAAAATTAGCTAAAATTTAAAATTTTAATTGCTGCCCGCAGCAGAAATATTTAATTGCTTTTTTGATCAATGTGTCCGCATAAATTATATGTATTATTTATTAATATAATTTTGAGCGCTATTATAGATTTAATAAAATATTACCAAAATCTGTTCAAATTAAAAACAAAAATAAATTAATTGGCGACGATTTAATTCCCCTGTAAACATATCCCATATGTAAGAATAGTGCATCTCAAAAAGGCTAAATTTATTGAAATATTTTTAAAAACAGAATACTTTGCCTCATAAGGTCCAACTATTCCACCAATCTTTCCTATAGAATATAGTGGTTAGATGTTGATAAGATTTTGCATATATATATATGAATCATAATATACTTCTAAATACTGAGTTTGCTTAAGGATGGTAATATACAAAAAGATTTAAAGTTTTGTTTTTTGTGTTTTGCAAATAATACTATAAGAATAGTCCAAACTTTTAAGTTTGCCTAAATAAAAGTTGATCAGCCCCGCAAAAAATATATCAATTAATAACATTATTGTTCATTTTGCTATCTGTAGTAAATATTTTTCATTTATTGCACCCCAAATTAGCCAGCATCGACAGTTTTTGAAATACAAAATATAACGCTTCATAATGTTGTACATCGACCCACCAGCAAAAGAGCTGGAGTGAGCTCTTTAATTACTCGGTCTCAATGAGTTAACAAACAAAAGAGTGTTGGGGCAATTTAAAGCCCAACAATAAGCTACACCACGCCTCAAATATTTTGATGGATGTTTTCCATAAATAATCTTTATTCCATCCGACACAAGAAAATGCACAAAAAGAGCAAACAACTTTTTCATTAAATACGTATTTTGCAAAGCGTTGCAGTTTTTTTTCTCATTAACTTTTAGTTGCTCACCAGAGTTGTAACTGCCAGCCTGTTGTTTCATATCACATCATGCAGCTCTCTTTTGCTCCTCGCTTTTGCTTTGCAGTTATCTCGCCGAAGCCCATTGACCATCAGGAGCCGGAAACAAGTTTCGTTGGCGTCATAATCACAGTGCTGGCAACAATTATACTCTTCCTTGTCGTTATTATCCTCTTGATAATAGCTCGCAATAAGCGCGGACGCGGACGTGGCAATGTTTTGGATGCATTTCAGCATAATTTCAATCCGGACACACTCGGCGGCGTCGATAAGCGACTCAACGGCAATGGCGTCTTAAAGGTGGGTAAAATGGATATCTGCTCAAATACCAAATGGCGTTTAGTTTGGCCACTAACCGGCTGACATGAAAAGTGCATAAGCTGTTGTCGCACTGTGGGCAGTCACCACCCAAAATGCATGTCAAACATCAAGAACCAAAAAAAAAAAAAAAAACGGGGGGAGGAGCAAAAAAAAATTAAAAATTGCTGCTGCCAACGCACAAAGGTTTTTCAGGTGAGCCCGGGCCCATATGCAGAAATCATTATTAAAAGCTGTACTGTAGTGGCTGGCAAAGCTCAACAAAAAGAGCTAGGCGTCAATTTTTTTACACTGTCCTATGTGTATGTTTTAATTTTTATTTTTTTTGTTTCTTTCACCTTTCGCCCTCAGGTGGTCACAACAATGGATGACAATGAGTCGTCCATTGACAAGAACAGTCTGTACCATGAGCCCTTCAATGTGAACATGTACACAAGCGCGGCCAGTGCCTGCTCCATGAATGACCTGCAGCGTCAGCATGTAACTCCGGACTATACAGGTGAGTTCACGCAAAGGGGCAAGAGGTCCCGGCTTCCAGTTGCACCATGATGGGCTGTTGCTGCTGGTGCCATGGGCCATTAACAGTGCTCACAGCATGGCTCAAGCTTTTGCACCCGCTCCCGGTTCTACTCCTGCTTCTGCTTCTGCTCCTGCTGCTGGTGTCGCAGCTGATGAGTTTGATGTTTTGCGTCCTGCCTGTGACAGGACATGCAAATGTTGCTGCAACGTTGCAAACAACAACAAAAAAGCAACAAACAAAAAAAGAAGAGAAATGCGAGTACGAAGCAATGCTTAATTTAGCGCACAACATGAAAGTCCAGTATGATGGACTCTGCCAGTGGTGCTGAAGTAGCAGCCGGAACAAGAGCACCAACAATCAAAAAAGAAAAAAAACGAACGCGCGTTGTTCGCGCCGCAGGACATAATTTTGAATTGCTTAGTCGCCAGACCGGCAAAACTGATCCCCCAAAAAATAGGGTATGCAATGTGGCATATGAACTTGGTAACACTTTAGGAGAACATTCTGTGTTTGGATTGTCTTCCGATTGTGTCATCTGATCCAATTTTGGATGACTACATAATTATATTTATAATAAAACTAGCCAAAGTTGTAGGCTTACTAACTTGTCAAAAGTATTTTATACAGAAACAGTTTCCATTTCATATGAACTTTATCATTCTAATTTAATTATTTAAATATTTTTATTCAATTATTTTTATAATAAATCTAATTAAGGAGGAGCGTTTTTATAAAAAGCATTCGTAAATGTTTGTTTCTAATTTATATCACAACAAATCTAATTTATATCACAATATTATAAATGGAATTTTGGAAATTATTAAATATTGCTTGATATGAGAATGTATATTTCTTCAGTTAAATTTTCCTTTTATTTTAACTTTGAGGAACATTTTGCCTTAAGCCTTTCAAGAATCAACTCATGGAAAAATACTGAAAATAAAAACGCACTTGAGTTGAAATTAAATTCCAACTAGTATCTTAGTCAAAAGACATACGCATGGATTTAGTGCAAACGGGCTTTGACTTCGCAATCCGCTTACGAGAATTCTTTATGCCTTCTTCCGGCACATAGTCAATAATAAAACAGTGGACTCCTTTCAGTGCACCTTCAGCTAGCTAGTTAAGTCCTTAACAGAACTAATCCAAGCGAATGCCTTGTGCAGAGTAACTGAATGTCATCGTGTCCAACATAGGTTACTATTCATGTATTCGTCGAGTAACATGTGCACTGTTTAATTGCCAAACATGGAACGTGGAGTATTCGGTTTGGGGTTAGAAGAAGTTGAGCTACATAATTTGTAATGAATTCTAATGTCTTGTGTCCGTCGCCTAAAGGCATGCTACACATTTTTGCGGCCCTTGCGTTTATCTCGGAGAGACACGAAGCATGGCACATAAAATCGACAACATGCTGGACAGGACACAGGCACATTGTTTGCACACATTCCTGGGCCATCACTAGCATCATCATTATCATCATCATAGCCATTGTCATCATCATCAGCAACGTTTATGGCACGCCTTTCATGCGCTCGAGTCATTTGCCAAAAAGTTTTGTGATGTTGCCTTTGGGTGCATTTTATAACTGGGCACCAAATATTTGTCATTGTCCCCCATCCGCCCCACTTAATGCTCTATTCCGTTAGTATCTCTGTCTGTCTGTTGCTGTAATAATTTAATTTAGCTCAAATAAATTATAACTTTAGCCTTGGTAGAGCTACATTCCCATTTACGCTTTAACTTCAACTTCCAATTCCCAACCTATTCCCATTTCCAGCACTCGTCACAGTCTCGCGCGTACCGCACGCTTCAAATTGAGTCCTTCAAACTTCGTTGGAAAACTTCTGCCAGCAACAACTACTCGCACACTACTCCACATACACAAGCACACATACACACTCCAATTAAAGTCCATTTTTGAAGTCAACTGCCAATTTGCACTCGCAAAGCTCCCCCACATGAAAATCACGGCGAAAAACTTCACATAATAACATTGCATGCAAATAAACACGGCTATAAGCGTGAGCCCAAGCACGAAATTCGTTTAAAAGCGGGTCGCAATTTGCATAGCTCTACATAAGACAATCGAATACTTCATTTAAAGAGCTATAAATGGAATATAGAATAGCTTATGCAACTAAGGCTGGGGAATATACAGTTTATTTTATATTTATTCATTTAAATAATTAAAATTAAGAATATTGTTTAGTTGAATTTAGTGATGTAAAAGATTCGGGCTTCGGAAAAAGTTCAAGATATATCGCCGTTAATTTTTATATATATTAAAAAAAAAAAAAACATTAAGTTACAAGTTTTAAGTGATATATACAATAAGAGATTTTATTTAGGCCATGACTATTCAGGACGCCCAACATGTCTAATTAAAATAAAGAAAAGAAACTAGTTTCAAGTTTTATGCTACTCAACGTATGCTGTACAACGCTTTTTTCCCACAATTTTACATTTTGTTATGGACAAATTTTAAAAACCATTTATGGTGTAAATTCACCAATGCACTACTGTTGAAGAAGAGTATTTGAGATTTCTGCAATATCAAGTAAGGCCACAAAACTTCAGTGTAACTTTAAGACTGAGGCACTGATTGCTCAAGCACATAGATATACACACACGCATATACACACACACAAACACATGCACAGTGCACATTCCGACAACTTGCATACGAATTTTGCACAGTCGTCGAAAAGTTTTGTCATTAACGTTCGTTGGCTGTCTCTTAGTCTGTCTCTATATCTCTCCTGCTCTCGCCGTCTCTTTCTCAGTGTTATTTTATGTTTTCCCACTACGAATGCAAAAATGACAGGCAACAGTAAGGCCGAAAAACAGACTGACAATGAGCCGCACACAAACTAAATAATGTTATTACAACAACAATAAAATTAAAACTTGTCTCGGATAGAGGATAGTTGATAACAGTGTGCGCAAGGGAGACAGCACAACGCCAAGTTGCAATTAATTTCATTTAGTTTTTTGCCACACGCCATTTTGTCTTGCCCCCGGGATGTCTCTCCCTCTCTACCTCTCTCTCTCACTCACTCACTTTTTCTTTTCTATGTGCAATGAGAGTTGACTAAATGGGAAAAGTTTGAAGTTGAAGGCACAAAAGTCCTGGACAAGACAAATGAAAACGAGAGACAAAGGCACCCAGTTGCCTGAAGGAGATGGCATTACATTGAGCTGGGGATTGCCAGAAAGGCAGACAAAATGCTCAGCGCAGAGTTGCATTCGGTGTGCCCTCTAGTTTCAATTTATGAGTGACCCAGGGTACGCCTGCTGTCTTCATATGCTTCAAACAGCAGGCAACTGGCGAGCTGCAAAATAAATGTCCTTTTACAACACTCAACTTTAGGTCATGTGTTTGGCAGAACTGTTTTACCTAAAATTGACTATGTTTAGAATTTGTGAAAAATTGTATAAAATCGAATAGTAAAGGGAAATGAAAACTCCTTTAAGACACAGAAGTTGTTCGAAATTAATTCTAGATTCCTCATAATTAAAATTTCAAACAAAATCTTAATTTAGAAAATTGTATTTCTGTTTAGATTAGATGGAGCTAATTTGTTTTAAGATTAGTCGAGCAATCTGTACGACAGGGGAACAGATGTATAAAAATATAAATTATATGTACTTGGGGCAAAATATAATATAACAAATATATTCCAAGGACTTAGTAGTATATATTTTGAAGATATTCAACCCTATAAAATATCAAATATTTGTATTATATGCTATAACCAATCAGTCGTCGTTGCCCGGCTTAATCTCTAAAAGTTTACATTAGGCTGTGCAACGGCGTCTAGTAATTATCTCATAATGTTCCTTAGTTCTATGAGTTCTTTGTTCAATTTCAATTTGGTTTATAATCCACTTTTTGTCTAACAATTTTCCCATTTTATTGCCCTGCTAGATTTAAGCTAAAAGAATTTAAAAACGACTTGCACATTCATTTACGACTTGTGTAGTAGAGTGTAAATTTCACTAGAGTTTCTGTAAAATGTTGTGGCATCTTTTGTATAATTCGTTGGCCCGACAAAACTTTTGCCTGGCACGTAAAATGGCGCTTAAAAGTTTATTGTTTTCAGTGAGGTGCAGTTGTACAGCCCTGTTTTATGGTCAAAAATTAACACTCTCTGAACTCTAAACCATCCTTTGCTGACTCTTTCTCACTCTTTCTCTCTTTCTCTGTCTTCTCTGCACAGATGTGCCGGACATTGTGTGCCAGGACTATGCGGTGCCTCACATGCAGCAGCTGCTGCCCAATGCCGCTGGCACCGGCACCGGCACCGCCCGCAGCTCACTGAACGCATCCATCGTTGCGGCTCCAGTTGTTTCGGCGGCAGCTGCAGCAGCAGTGGCAGCTGCAGTACCGCCCGTGCCACCGCCACCAGAGAAATATTACGCAGCAACACCAATTTGCAGCAAACCAGTGACGGGGCCGGCGGGCTCTCAGAGCAGCGGCTCGTTGAGTATGAGCTCCTCAAATACGGCAGCGACCACGCCCACGCCAACAGGCGGCAAACCACATCATTACAATTTGGATATGAGCGCTAATTTCGCCGACATCAACGAGGAGCAGGCCAATTGCCAAGTGCAGGAGTTTCCGCGCCAGTCGCTGGTCATCGTCGAGAAGCTCGGCTCGGGCGTATTTGGTGAACTGCATTTGTGCGAAACAAATGTGTTGAAGTAAGTAGTGCACCCAACACAGCCCAACCCCAACTTACCCTATCCAACCTTACCTTAACCCATCCACTGCCGCCGCACCATACACTTAACCAAGTTGTTGTGTCTGCTGCAAGCGGCCGAAAAACATTCGGAAAATGCAACTAAAATTCAGAGCACAACACAAAATGAGCTGCATTAGGCTTACAGGCCATTTTCCGACTACACTTCACAATGGGGGCTGCTGTTTTGAGAATCCCACTTCAGCACATTTTGTGTAACTTCTCGAAAGCTGTAGTTTTGTGTACACTAGCAGATTAGGATTGTAACTATGAGCCCAAAAAATATTTTTGAGTTGAAGTGAGAGCGAGTGTATCTGCAGCTCTCAAATTCAAATGAATAAACAAACACAACGCTTCGATAGAATCCACAAAGAGCTCAAATAAGTCCCATAATGAAATTCATTTTAATAGAAATAAATTTCCGTCAATTAAAACGTTCAGCTGGCGTTCCTTGTATACTGTCTATTGAAATATCATTAAATTAGCAAAACTAATTGATTTCAAATGCTTCAAATTAATTCCGCAATATAAATCAAAACAACTGCATTCAAGCGTACACCAAAGCTAATAATTATTAATTATAATATACATAAGCACAATGCGTATGGATATCAAACACAGCGCTTGGATAATACCTTCATGGAGGGTATAAAGCATTCGTAGACTTTTATCAAACAAGTAAAGCAAACGCGTAGAGAACTTATAGGAATTATAACTAATCATGGCATGTCAAATGTAACGTATATTTGACATAACGCCAAATTGCTTCCCTACGAAAAAATAAATGATTGCCCAATTTAAAATAAAAGGATATAGATATTAGTGTACCTGTCGTTAACGTTGTCAGATAGTTAGAAGGGAAAATAAAAAACTCGTAACAAAATAGTTGACAATAAGAAAAATGGCAATACTTTAATCAGACATGTTTAGATGAAAAGGATAAAAGCAAAGTGAAATCAAGGCTGTGAGATAGTTCGATCTGCAGTTCTTACATGCAAATTGAAATTTTACCCATATATTGGGAATCTCTCATTGCTAGCCACAATTTTTACTTGCTTTTTATTATGATATGCAGCAAATTCTAAATTCAAATGAACACAATTATGCTCCTTCATCCCAATTGCATCCAAAATTAGTGCTGCGAAGGAAAGTGCGATACAAAGTTATAAAAAATGAAATATATATACTTATGAACATGGAGGCATTTTACCACGGAGGAATCCTTGATTCGTACGCGCTTTCAGCTAAGAAAAGAGCACAAATAAGCCCGATAATGAACTTCATTTTTATAGAATAGTTGTACTTAATGAGTTTAACTGACGTTTCTTATATACTGTCTATTTAAATTAGCAAAACAAATTGATTTAAAAGGGTTCAAATTACTTCCGCAATATAATGCAAAATATCTGTAAGCGTTTTTCAGCGTTGATAAATATTAATTACATTAAACACGCTTGCAAACATACATATATACATATATGGTTACACAAATAGGGCGCCTACAAAATACCTTTAGTAAAGGTCTATAAAAATACCAAAAATGCCATATATCGATTTTAAACATATAGCAAAAATAGCCCGCACAAAATGTACAGCAATTATAACCAATCAGGACATTTTTCCATCAAATGCAACATATATTTTGACAAATTGCTTCCCAACGAAAAAAAATGATTGCCCAATTTATATAAAGGATATAGATACCAGTGAACCTGTCGCTAACGTTGTCAGATTGTTAGAAAGCAAAATCAAAACATGGTATAACAATAGTTGACAATAAGAAAAACCGCAATACTTTAATGCCACTCACACACACACACACATATATATATATAGAGGACATCAAATTGTTGGATGAAAAGACATAAAGCAAAGCGAAACCGATATGAGGCTGTGAGATGGACCGACTCAATCTGCTGCAGGTAGTAGTTGCAGGTTGCAGGCTTGCGGGATATAATGCCACGTCTGCGGTAACAACAACAACAATAACAACAACAGCAGCACATGCTGGCCACAAAAAAGCTTATCAGAAATTCCATTATGAAAAGTTGAACCAAAAAAGGCAACAACAACAACAGCAACAGCAATAGCAATGTCAACAAGAGCACTGGCTCTGCAGTAACAGGACCAAAAATATCAGACGCAGTCGAGACGATTCGGGCGGCGAATACGTCCATTGTATATGGTTTGTTGGCAGGGGGCGGCGACGACGGGGATGGTGGATGCTGCGTTACCTTTGATTTCATTTTTGCCGATTAATTGAAGCTTTTTATTGCACATTATACATATATAAGCACATAGGGCGTGGCCATGCATTGGCTACAACATTCTCTATCTGCTGCAGTGAAATGTATTCATTTTCGCAGACAGCACGGCGTATGCGTAACGTGTGTGTGTGAGTGTGCGAGTTTGATTTTCCACTTGCATGTCTATTATAATTTTCATCTGTGGTCTAGGACAATAAAGTCCATCTGTTGTCTGATAACTGTCTATCCAGCTGTCTATTAATATTTTATCAGACGGCCACGCCCCACATGAGAGGCCAGCAGGGTGGCAGGCAGGCGGACGACCTCATTCGATGCCGGCCACTTGAAGTTTTAGCACAGAGCAGACCCTACGAGCAATTCAGTTGCGTGTGTGTGCGTACGTGTATATGTGTGCGTGTGTGTGTTAATTATTTTGCATACAGCTGCCGAGAACCTGCAGCCAGGGGTCATCTTTACTGCTGCTGTTGCCTTTTCTGCCACTGCAGTGCAATATTACGTATACGTAATACGTTTTGTGGCTTTCTAACCGCAAAACTATTAAAGCAAGCAGGCAAATCGAATTGTTACGAAACGTATCAAAATTGCCAGGACGACCATTGCCAGCTATCGAAGCAGCAGCAGCGCCAGGACATGAAACAGGACATTGTTGAGCTGCTCTAATTGATTTTTGCGCTAGAGCTCAATTGTCATGGGCATACGTATTTCAATTGATATAGACTGTAGCTATTGGTGGCATTGTGATGGAAAACTGGGGCGGTACAGCGGAACCTGTGACAGAATAGCACTAGCAGTAGTTGAGTATTTGCGGTTTACATATAAGTTACCTACAAAAAGGGAACACTTATCAATAGTTCAAGTATCGCATCTGTATTGACCTGCTTGTGCCACTAAGCTTCTCATACGAAGGATATTTTATATTATGAATACATTTGGATTCATAGAAATTCAAAACTATTTTAAATGAGGTAAAAAAAATGTGTAAAAAGAAAGAGTCCATTAGGATGACATTAAATACAAAACATAATCAGGAAAAAATATCTAAATAAATAGATCCTTGGAAAATAAGATCTAGTACTAGAATTTCACGAATATAAACGACCTGCTTTCGATAGTACTTTCTCTCTTAAATCTAAACGCGCTTGCTCAACCTTAATATCCGACATCTCATATTATCTTCTTTGTTTCATATATTACTAACAGCGCCACCCTTGTCGCAGTTGCCACACTTCGTCCTGGTGCAAGCGATCATCTGAGAAAGGAATTTCGCAGCAAAGCTAAGCAGTTGGCGCGTCTCAGCGATGCGAATGTGGCTCGCTTGGTGGGCGCCTGCCTGCGGGATGAGCCCATATGTATTGTGCAGGACTATTCGAATTGTCTGGGTGACTTGAATCAATTTCTGCAGGAGCATGTGGCTGAAACAAGCGGACTGATGGCCAACAAGAGTCTGAGGTATGTAAAGATAAACAGGCAGAGAGAGAGAGAGAGAGAGAGAATATACTTGTGCTTTGGCGCTTAACTGAACAACACTCTAATGTGCTGTCTCTTTTGGTTTTTGGCTGCGTTTTTGCGTGCGTTTTTATCATGTTTCCGTTACCGACGCCATTTGCCGACGCTACACTTCCGGTCTCGTGTTCAATGATTACGCCGATCCACCACCGAACAACCACCAACAACATGCGCAAACGGATGTAAAAACTTCGTTAACTTTGCTGCTGCTGCCGCTGCTATCGTCATCGTTGTCGTTGTCGTTGTGGTCCTTACCACACGCGAAAACTTTTCAAATTCTCATTTGACGTTGGCATCCTCCTCCGCCCGGCATCCGTTTCGTGCCCCACCATGCCCCACCAACCGTGCAACAACGTCTTGTAGCTATGGCTGCTTAGTCTACATTGCCACACAAATTGCATCGGGCATGAAGCATTTGGAGCAAATGAATTTCGTACATCGGGATCTGGCAACAAGGTAAGTACTTGAGATAAGAACACCTTACACCACTGTTAGCTGCCCCTCGGTTTGAATTTTTGTCGCACCATTGCAGAAAATTTAACTTAAAGTTAACATGTTGAAAGTTCTTTTATTTTTTGTCCACTTTGTGGTGCGTGCTTAAAAACTTTTTCAACTTGCGCTCGTGAGCCGAGAGAATATAAGAGAACGTATTTTGCAAATTGCATGCTTCTTAATTCCGACGAAAAATAATGAAATGGTCGAAAACAAATACTTTTTGAGTATTTTTGAAATATTTTAAGAATTTAAAAAACCATGAATGTGAACTATCCTAAAGATAAGGTTAGATAAAATTTGTTTCTAATAACTATTTGAAAAAAGAAATATGTGTATGCAAATTTTTGTACAAAATCCTGTAAGATTCTACTTTGGAATTGGAACTTCCACCTCAAAGCATTAAGGTATTTAAGAACTCTCGTTACGTTATGTACCTTTATTATTATCGAAATTGTCTCCGAATATGAGAAGCTCTGAAAACTGAGAACAAATTGTGCTTTGAGGCGCACTTTGCATTGCCAATTTCAGCTGCGTTCTCAGGTTACTTTAATGAAATTATGTGTACCTCCGCACAAATGAAATCAACTAATATTATCACATTATTACCAACCAGAATTTTGCTGGCAAGTAGTGGAAAGTGAATAAAAAGACAGCCAAGCTATAAATAAAATGGTAATTCAATATATCGAAGAGCTACCGAACGCTGTTGTCTACACATTTGCGCATAAAATGTAATCAATTAAAATTAATTTGCTAATGAAAATGTCAACAAGGAGAGCAGCAGCAGCAGCAACAGCAATCAACACGACAGCAACAATAACAGCAGCTACAACAATGGCCATGGCAACACTTGACGACGTTCTTGTCGTTTATGGGCGAATTTTTTGCTTTTAGCTTATATAAATGAATGATAGACAGTTGTTATAGCAGCCAACCGCTCGACCCCACATCCAGCGCTGACGTCGTTGTCGTTGTCATTGTCGTCATAACAAATCAATAGACTTGTAGAGCATGTAACATGCTATGGCATGGCCATATTTCTTCAATGTCTTTGAAATCCAATAAGAGTTTTTTGCTATTTTTGGGCACGCAATTGTCAAACACAATCCTCTGTCACGCCCAGCCCGCACCGTCACACAAATAATGACTTTCATTGCATAACAATGCAATCCAATAATAATCATAAAAAAGAAAGAAAGAAAAAACGAATATAGTCGATATACATAGGTAAGCAACATATCATTTGACAGCAATTGGCCATGGCGGCCAATGTGTGCCATGAGTTATCTATTTCCTTCTTTTTTTTTTCGTTTGGCCATGTTCAAAAATTTGTTTTTGAGCAACACCGAATGAATGGCTGGCAATAAATTTGTAGACATGACAATGCGACGTTTGCGCAATAAGACCGCAAATATTGTGCATGCAAGTCTCCTCGGAATATTTATGTTGGTCTTGCCTTAGCAGCAGCGCATATTAAGCATACGCCACGTAACACCAATTGTGTTCGCACACTCTACCAGACAGCTACAGAAATACCTATTTTCCATTTTTAAATTGCCTAACCAAATCCCAGACATGTTAACTGACCCGTTGTCTAGCAATTTGAGTTTCTTACAGCTTCAATTAGTATGACAAAGCCAGAGAGCTTAGTCCTGATGTCAGCAAGGACATCAGCTAAAGCACTTGTAAGCAGCACACAATGTTCTTGGTTTTCGTTAGCTTAGCATATTTGCCATAAAAATTAACTAAGATTTCGGCCTGAATTCACTTAAATAAGATTTCTGCTACATTTGCTCAGCCAAACAAAAGGCCCAAGCCCAAAAATATAAACACACACACACACACCCACATGCACAGTGTATTTTTAGCATTGTTTGATTTGTCATTTTACCTAGCGCATTGACAACGAGACAGAGACAGCTACTCAGGACGAGCCAGCAAATATTAGCTGCAAAAACCACACAAAATGGCAAGTGATTGTAGAAAAAAAAATGCTGAATGATATTTGCACAGGGAAACAAGAGACAACGGACTAGAAATAAGAGATACGAGCATTATAGACTTTAGACATATGTTATATGTTCCATATTATTATTTATACATAAAGGAAGGAAAACCCTATTCGGAAGCCCTGTTAAACATGCTATTTTTAATCAGATAACTTTCCTTATTGGAAATCTATGGATATATATTTTTAGATCTTAACATTTGTATTCAAATTTAGATTAGAATATTTGTTATTGAAGCAAAAATATTTGCTTCAGATTTAAATTCTTGTTCAGAACATCTGTTAAAATGCTAAAATACTTCTCAACAGCCACCCACAACAAACTGTCCCATGCCGCTGTGTCTCTTATATTAGTTAAAATTTCACAACAATTTCAGCCGCCTGCCCGTACAACTGTAAAGTAGTTCTGGCCACAAGCCAAATTTGCACAAATTTGCCATCACCTTCCTTCCTCCCACCATGCGCACGCTTTGCACTGTGGAGAAGTTGTCACAGTTGGCACTGGGAGGCATACAAATTGTTGGCCAATGTTGAGGACTCTCAGACTCGTGCCACGGCCACTATTAAAATTTTATACTTAACTAATGTGCTGTTGGTTGGGATTTTACTTCTGGTCGGATGCCAATGGCAAACAGCTGACGTCGAGAAAATTCTCAGCAGTGCCACAAAAGAGAAAATTCAGTAAATAAGTGTACACAGTTGCATGCAGCATACAGGCGAACATGTGTTTAGTCAACAGGATGCGGAATTGTCTTGGGGTCGGTGTTTGTGCAGTTACAACCATTTTTTTTTTTTTTGGACCACGCCCACGTAGGAAATGGGTTTATTGCTGTTGTAAATATTGTAAAATGTTTTGTGAGCACAACCAAAAAGAAAACAAACTAAAAGAAACAAAAATTTAATTCATTTCACCCACACCAGCTAAGCCTGAAGTTTAGTTGATGTCGGCAAAATGCTAAAATCCTCTCAGCTTCTGCGGTTGGTTTTGTCTGGCAACTGGACCGGCGAGTGGCCATGTATCATTGATTTCAGAGTTTTTGTTCAAATGTTGCTGAGTTTGTTCGCCGAGCTCTGTGTTTTATAATTTAAGTGCATGTTCTTAACCACAATTTCAGTTCGTTGTCTTTCAAATGTCTGCAGTCAGACTTTTCAATCAGCATGAGGTGTAGCAGAAAAGCCGACGGAAAATGTGCGGCTTAAACAGAAATACTTTGCTTATGTTAGACATTTTATTTTTTATACCCTTGCAGAGGTTATTATAATTTTGTCATGAATGCGTTACGCATAGAAAGAGACATCTCCGACTCCGTAATGTATATATATTCTTGATCAGTATCAATAGCCGAGTCGATACAGCCATGTCCCTCTGTCCGTCTGTATGTTTCTATACGAATTAGTCGCTCACTTTAAAAGCTATCTTTATGAAACTTTGCGGAAGTGCCTCTTTCTGTTTCACGCAGTACATACATATGTCGGAACCAGCTGGATCGGACCACTATATCATATAGCTGCCATAGGAACAATCATTTAGAGATTCCACTATGCTCCCTTCTTTTTGCAAAATCTTAATTACATCTTAATTACTACTGTATTATGTAGCTGCCATAGGAACGATCGGTCGAAAACTAGGTTCTTGTATAAACAATTTTTTTGCTTTTCAAGATATCTTTCCTATGCTTCTTAGATACGTGCATAGCACTATGAGCATTATGAAAAGGTTGGGTGTGCAAGGGTATTAGATCTTCGGCGTGCCGAAGATAGCCCTTCTTTCTCGTTTATATTCTAGTGGAAGTTTAGGAACATAAACAAAAATATAGCGTAAAATAGAAAGATTTGGGTCAATGAAATAATCTATTTTAATTATAATTATTATTGCAATGCCAAATATTTTATAGAAATTTATAGGGCTTATTAATTTTTAAATCAGCCCAAACAAATACAACCTAAACAAATTGATTGCGTTTTAATGCCTTAAAGATTCTGTAAATTAACTTGGCAAAATGTGTATTTTATGTTCAAATTAACTTTATTTTCAACTTTTCTCTTAGAAAATGTTGAAATCATGAAGGAAATGTTAACATACTTTTGTTAATTTTAATCTTAAATATTTTTAAATTTCTTAAAACCATTTTCGTATTTTACTTTGATTTATATTCAAATATGCTAAGAGCTTGCTTCATCAATCTACTGCAATCTTCTTACTTAGTTTTACATCGATTAGGCTCTTTTGTCTATTATCGCTCGCACAAATTCTTTGAGTCTTTTCCACCTATACATTGCCTTACAATAATTTCCAATCAATTACACAATTAACCTTCGAGCATCTGAAAGTAATTTTGCTATACTATAGGCAGTGAAAAGGGCTTGTATACTCGTAAACTATAAATGATTTAAATGGGACGACGTTGTCGTTATGGCAACACTTTTATCAACATTTCCTGCCAGCAAGGCGAGAGAAAACGCATGTGAAGGAAGTTGAGAACCACAGGATATGAAAATAAAACAAGCAGCTGCTGCTGCTGCAGCATGCAACAGAATCCTTGGCCAAAAAGTGGAATGCATTTCGGCCTTTAAATAGTTTTGCCTACTTTCGAGCGGCAAAGCAGCTGGCAGCAGCAACAGCAGTTGCACCAGCACCAGCAAAAACAATGTGCCCTCTTTTGCTCGCTCTCTTGCTCCGCTGAAAGTTTACACTGTGCAAATATGCAGAACACACCAGCATACACGCTCACACACACATACACACGCACACACTTGTAGAGGCACCCATCCATTTCCTTTCACCCTACACGACTGGTGCATATTGTATAACGACGCATTTTTTCCGCTTTTGCCGCTGCTACAAAACTCTTATCAGCGCCATTTCCCTTTTGGCCAAGAGTGGGCGTCATGTGGGCTTGGCGTGGCATTGCGTGCACCCAGAAATTGTTTAAAAATAGTTTGCAAGTGGTAAAGAAGATGATGAAAAAAATCCCCTTACAAATACACACATACACACACTTGAATGAAAGCCCCAAAGATATGAAATTTTGCGCCGAGTGTTGACTGAAGGGCGCACAAGTGGGCGTGCCCCGGCTGTGTTGTCATTTATTGCCATTGCTGTGCGTAGTTTTCATGTAATTTTCAAGTATTTTTTCAACACCAAAAAACTGTGCAACTAGCAAAACTTCTTGCCATACCCTGTACAAATTCAAAAAGTGAGCTAGTTATGTGAATAAAGGCTATAAGTTCAGCTTTGATTTATATTTTTAATTGAATTAACTTTTATATTTTTTAAGCAACTTTTTTAATTTCGTTTAAAATTTGTAGCCAATTTGTAGTTGAAGGATGTCCGAGGGTAAAGCTTTTTTAATCTTTGTACTTAGCAAAAATATTTTTTGCTGACAATAATAAAAAATATATAAAAAATCGACATTAGCATAAGAATATAATTTAATTTATTTAATTGAATATATATCATTATTTAACGATTTAGTGAACCACCTTTATTTCCGTCGATCCTTATAAAACTTATTGCTAAGAGATATGTTAGTTTACATTTCTAATGGTACTTGCCGCAATGCACCAAACTTTTGTCATTCGCCCACACAGAACATAAGTGTGTGTGTGTGTGTGTGTATGTGTGTGTGTATCTTTGTCGTGTGCATGTGTATATTTTAAGTATATATATATGTGTGTGTGTGTGTGTGTGTGCATAACCCATCGTTGTTCGCTGTGTCTGGCCCCATAGCGCACATCAGCTAAGTAAATAACATTTTTCGCACTCTTAGTCACGTTCCTAATCATTTTTATTTGGTAACTGTTCGGAAAATGTTTGCACACCAGCAGCAGCAGCAGCAGCAGCAGCAGTAGCTGTAGCAGTAGCAGTAACAGTAGCAGTCTACTGTAAGTATACTCTCGCACACACAGACACAGTCACACTAGTTGGTACACACACATATAGAATATTTGTCGAAATGAGCTTTGGCACTAATATCGTTTATTAGCTTGGCACTTGAGTGTTTAAATGCTGAAAAATTGTTCGTGATAGTCCTTGGCAGGACAACGACGGACGTGCAGCATGGGTTGAGGAAGCCAACAGACACGCCGAATGTCCTCGCCATCGTTGAGTTTAATTTGAAATTAGTTGAACAGTTGTCGGTTTTGCGTTTTGTGCCAACCAAGCATTTTGTGTGTGTGTCCAAATACTTGGCAGCCATTGAGAGTGGGTATATGGGATTACAGGGAGGCAGGTTAGATTGCAGAGAATGTTGTAATAGGTCGCGGGTTCAATTGGTGTAAGGGAAAGATGGATTTGAACAGTCGACCTTTCGCTGGTTACCCTCTAAGATAGACTTATTCAATTTAAAAGATATTGTATTGAGTGCACTCGAATATGTTTTCTTCCAGCATTCGCACAAACGCAACTTTATTGTTTCCATAAATCCGTCCAAACAAGATATAAAAATAACTTTCATCATAGTATGCGACCACAAAAACCGCCATTTCCATTACGTTATGTGAATATCAAGTGCTCACATGTGTAGTTGCATCGATTGTTGAACTTGACAACTTTTGCATTAAAAGCTAAAACCTGGCAGCTATCCAAAACCAAATCCACTAAGAGTTGCACCTGCATGTGGTCACATAACACATACACACACACACTTACACATTTATATGCAGAATGTATATGTGGGCGTGGCTGTCTGTGGCATTGCGATTGCTGGCGCTGCTGCTGCTGTTGCTGCTGCTGTTTGCATATTGTTATTAATTTTCATTTTGAATGGCATGTTGACAGTCACTTTGACACTGACAGCTTTGCTAAAAAGTATCAGCCAAGTGCCAGAGAGATGGAGAGCGGCAGCAGCAGGAATATATGTTGATCCTGCTGAGAGCTAAAAGCTGCTACGGCCACTCGGCGTCAAAAGGTTTATAATTTCAAAACAGCCAACTCTGATGTGGCACGTCAACAATATGCAGCAGGTGTAAATCTCGCACGCACAGAGATACACGCCAACACACACACACAGAGAGAGAGAGAGAGATTTTCTGTATATGTGTGCGTTTGTATTTGTAAGTTTGCTGAGCCAAGTTTAACTTTTGGCCAGAATAGAGCAGCAAATGCCGCTTGCTGTTGCACAACTGATAAGCGAATAGTAGAACGGGCTGCAACCACAATTTCAAGTCCGCATCTTTGAATCTGTCAGTTAATGATATTTTTTTTATTTAAAACTCTTTGCTGAGGGGGGCCTGGCGGCGAGGGCGCCATTCAGTTTTCTGTTTGGCTTAGCTCAAGTGACGTTTTTCCTTGGCTCGTTGCAGCCCCTTGAGCTTTCGCTTTTTGCTTTCTTAATTACACCACTCGAAAAATGGCTCGAAAGTGCAGCAGTGCCCAACAAAATTGCAGACACGCAAATAACCGCAGCCCCCGAGGTGCTTCGCAATGCTAAAATAACAGTAGAAACAGAAGTGGTAAGCCGAAGGAGCCCAACTTACAGGGAAATGCTCTATGAAGGAAATAGAAAACAAGCACTTACATATATAAAGAAAAATGCCTAAGTTCTTCAATGAATATAAAAATATATATGCAAATATTCAACAACTAAAGAAGACCATAATTTATTATATACGTTACATACTTGTAGCTAAATTCAAGCTACCCAATAAGCATGTATAAGCAACAGCACTAACAGCTCTAGCCTTGGAATTTCGAATGCAGCCGTTCTGCACTCGTGTTGCATGACAAAAAACCTTGGATAACTCAGCGTATGCGCAATATTTGGTTTTTACGTATACCATATTTATTTACCACTTACTTTGCGTGCCGTGTTTAAATAGTGGCTTACTGTGGTCGCACGGAAATTTGAGCTTACAGTATTTAGATGAAAATTTCAAATCGACATTTTCAATGAATTTTTTGCCCTTTTTTTGAGAATTGATTTTGTTAATATTTCTCTGCTCTCATTTAAATTAAAATATTCAATTACAATTCATTTAAAACTATTGTAAAAAGTATTCAATGCCTATAATTAAAATCTAGACCATATGAACTGCAGCTGAATATAATATTGCTCTGTTGCCCAATTTAACCACCAACTTTTCCTGGATATTCTTCATAAACAACCAGCACGTTCTTTCATTTCTGTAGCAACATATTCCACATTTTGTTGAGAAAAAAAAAGAAGAAAAACAACGAGTTTGTGTATGTGCTATAAATATAATTCGTTGACCATGTTGTGTTTGTTGTTGTCGCTGGTGTCCTTTTTGGGGCACGGGACTCGGGTTCCATGTCCGTTATTGCTGTTATTATTGTTGTTGGCCAGCATTTCGACACCTTTTTCGCACATAAATTTTAATAACACATTCCAGAAACGCAGTGCATGTAAATTGCACCCACACGATACGCTCACATAACCATATTATGTTCATGCATGTATGTATATATGCATGTGTGCCATTGTGTGAGTGTAAGTATATATTTTGTATGTGCAAAACACACAAAACAATTCCCAAATGTCGCGACACGTAACGCTGAAAAACGCTACTGCTGCTGCTGCTGCAATTGGCAAACAAGTCAAGGTGGTAAATAGCAAATGGAACACAGAAAAGTTGGTAGGGTATTCGTGGAATCAGGTAGATTGCAAGGCAGCTGGTAGGGGGTGTATCCAACGGGGACGACCTACATGTCGCTCATTTTGTGTCAACTGCGCAACGTAAATTGCCAAAAGGGCAGCCAAGAACAACAAGAGCAACAACATGATGCAACAACAAAGTCGGGCCCGTTGACAAGTTAAAAAGTTGTGCGGGCATACAAAAAAAAAAAAAACAGAAACAAACAGCAGCAGCAGCAGCAGTAGCAACAGCAACAGTCAATAAACTATAAAATATGCAATGTTTGAATATTTTTTCAACGAAAATATTTTATGCATGCAGGTGAATTGATTCAACGAGCTGCCAACGAACCAGCCAAACAGTCAAGCGCTGGCATTCAGTCAGCCAACCAAATGGCAACCAACAACGTTGCACCCAAAGGAAATTAGCTTGACAGGAAATTCCACACAACATTGCTGCGACGAGGCCGCGAAACCACCAAAGACCACCCAACATACCCAACCACCCAAGCACCACCATATGCCCATTGCACCGCCCAAAACTCTGGCTGCCACAATGCACGTTGACATTTTCGCTCATGCCGATTTTCATATTACATTTGGTTGAGCTTAAATGACAAATGTGGTTGGTAAGCCGACGTCTGGGGCCTGCCTTCCACCGCCCGTGGGGACCACCCCTATGCATCCTTGGTCTGCCTCTGGGCTGCTCCTACTGTGCAGATCGTTGCCGGCTTGCACTGAAGTTGAGGCATTTTCGGTTTGCGGTATTATTGCCAAATGACAGTCCAACTGACTGACTGAATGACTGCCTGAATGACTCTATATTTGAGTTCCTGGGTGTGAGTGTGTGTGTGCGTGTGTGATTGAGTGTATGCGCCTCTGTCTGGTCGCGTTGGCTTTGTGATTCTGATGGATTGTGTTGGTAGTGGCAGCAATGCGGCGACAACGGCTCTCATGTTGTGGACTGACTCGACTTTTTTGCTTATATGCAGATAAAAAGATATGTACACAACAACAACAATAAGGTAGAAAAAACCGTCGGATGCTCTTAATAATTGCTAAGAAATAAATAAGAAGAACCCACAAGTCGAAACGTTTACAAATAAGTAAAATCAACGCGAAAATACAAATCAGAAGATCTTTAAGTAGTGCAGAATATTTTACAGGAAAAAAGTATCTTTATGTGTAAACAACCTTATGCTGACTGGCCGAGTAATTAAGGATCAACAGCTCATGAGACTGCATGGCTGTGTGTCTGCTTTGCTTATTTAACTATTCGATAGATCTATTTCACAATCAAGCAAATATTTATTAGATCAACAAATACCCTAGGTATTTTTTACTTGTGTCAAATTGATCACATTACGCAATGGGCCCAGTTATTGATACTCCATCAATGAATAATACGATTGGTGTCTACGCTGTTGAATTCGTTTTCCAAATCCAATCCATTGTGTGCACATTAAGGGCGTAATCGTCTAAATAGGCCTTACGTACATAAACAATATTTAAATTTAAAAATAACGATTTGTTGCTGTAGAGTTGATAGAGTAAGCACACAATAGGTATGCCAAACAAGAGCTCGTTAACCAGATACATATTCAATTTACGATCTTCCCACAAATGCAAAAAAAATATATATGGGACGCAAAACGAATTTGCCTACACCTGGTATGGCCACTCTCATCAGAAAGTTCTGTCCAGCGGTATTCTCAATGCGAAAAACACTTATTCACACGGCAATGTTCACCAGAAACAGACACTTAACCGTCACAACTAACTTAGAAATGATACGATGATACTGCATCTCTTCCATTCGGCTATACAGATTATTGTAGCACAGCTTGAAAAACTTACTTCCCCATGCGATGCCATGAGCAGCCAGGCACTACACTGAAAAAAACGGCGATAGACGAGCAGGTCCGCTGCGCAGCAATCTGATGTCCTGAGTATGCCACATGGCGGCAATTGAACAAATGAAAGCCGGACATGATGTATATTTCGTGACTTTCTTCGAGTTTTTGTTATTTATGTGCTGGTCATTAAAAGGCGAATTAATCGAAATGACCTAGGCAATTGGCTTTCAATGTTCAAAGGTCAAAATTAATCGACAAAGGAAATGGCCTGTGTAAAAAATCAATATTGAGCGAAACAATAGTAAAGCTGCTTCCGAAATATAGAAATTTTCATACTACTGCGTTTGTCATATATTAAAATATATATCTTAGTACCAAAGGGTTTTCGAGAACTGATATTCTTCAAAAATTAACTTTTTTTATTATAAGTATATGACTTAGTCACCGTTTGAATGTGATTGGCTGACTCTGCTTATAAAGTTCTAACTTGTTCTCTCTTGACAACACTGAAGACTAATCACACAAACAGGTCTAATATAACTAATATAAAATTACTAAATTTCATATTCTGAAGAAGCGATCAGTCAGTCAAGAGGCATTAAAAGTATGACGATTTCAAATACTATTTTAAGCATATCTTATCAATATTTCCCTAAGATTTATAAGACTCGCGCTTATCAGCAAGTGATTCCCTCGGACAACCATCAGAAGCATATATAAACACCAAACCCATCCACAATCGACAAATCAGTCTTTGATCAGTTACCAGACAGTTAAAATAATGTATTCCCCAGCGAAACTTATTGCATGTACGCTGATTTTTGCACAGCTACTGGGCACCATTTATTGCGGAGTGTACGATAATACGGATCACTGGGTCGTTTCCGATAAGACGCAGAACTTTCCCGAAAACGCAGTTCTCGGTGGCATCGATTCATACGGCTATGATAACTACGTGGGGCGTGTCGTTTATACAAGCTCGATTCTGCCAGCCCGTGTTAGGTCCGAAACTGGGTACACTACCTACAACACCGACACACTCGCCAATCAAGCGACCTACTACGAGTTGCTGGTCGCGAATGAAACCGTCAGCTATCATTGGGTGCGCAGTTACGATGGCTTCAGGGAAAGGAATGCTGTTTCTGTGGGTACAAGCGCACTGAACGAACGTGTTTACGTCTGCCGCGCCAGAACCGATGGCGGTATTTTCATTGGAACCCTGTATCTTGCGCAAAAGGTTTGTTTTATCCGGTACGAGAATTTCCCTATGCGACAGATCAGTAAATACGAGGTACTGGTCCGACAAGTTACACCTGCAGCGTGGGCACCATTCGTCAATCAAATCAATTGATAAGATTGCAAAGTTAAATACAAACGAACATTTATAAGTAAAATGTTTTGATAATAAATTGAGCTAAATCATAACACGAAACATAAAGCACATAATCCCTGGGGCTTATATTTACTACTTTATTACTCAAGATAGCTTTTAGTCTCAAAAGTTTGAAGACACACACTCCAAAGTTTATGTATAGTTAACAAATTATTTCGAGTAAATTGCGGAGAGTATAGAGTATAAGGGTAAGCGGGAATAGTTTATGAAGAAAAAAAAAGATTTGCTCTCTTATATTAATGGCTATTTTTCTTCTTTGTCTAAGAAGATAAATATATTTGTTACATATTATATATTCAAAAATATATTTTATATATCTAAATACGAGCTCTTTTGAAATATATTAACTTTCCAGAGTAGATTTTAGTAGACCAGCAATTTCTTTAGATGGTAAGGTAGCCGTTGCTACTCAGCTAGCATTTGTTTTGGTAGCAGTGCTTTTAACAAGTATGGGAATACAAAGGCGCCTTTTGGCAGCAGAAACAACCCCTGTACATTGCACATTACAACAATTACAACAACAACAACGACAAATATCAACATTGAGATGCCTATCGAAGCCTATAAATAAATTTGCCATAGCCAAGTCAAAAGCAATACACACAAAAGGTAACAAACGGCAAAAATATTTGAAAATTAATGCATGTACGTACAGGCGTACATATAAATAAATAAACGGAAAAACACGCATACGCAGTGTATGACGACAACGAAAGATAAGGGACTGAGGAAAAGCAATAAAAACCGTCAAGTTGGCAACATTGACGACATCGAGCAGGACGAGTATAACGCTTTACGACTATAGACGATGTCAACAAACAGCGCAAATACTGGCACACAGCTCAGCCTGGGCTACACCTGCGGCCTAAAAGTATGCAATAAAAAGACAGCCGCCTTTCGTCGTTGCTATTGCGTTGTCGCCGTTTTGCATTAGTCCTGCGAAAGGGACTTGGCTGCGTTTCTTTTGATGCTCTACATACTTGGCTTACAGTAGGTATATCGAGCATGGCATATCCAACAATTAAACAATTTCTCCAGCTACTTTATGTTATGCTACTTTGTGGCATGAAATTGCATTCTCTTACATAAAGAATACAGAATAGGCTATGTTTATGTTGATTTAAATAAAGTTAATCAAAATATTCTCCCGCATCAGCTAATATATGCCTTTAGGAACTTATGTCGTTCATTGTAGGGTATTTAGGTAGTCTATCACAATTTGGGCTTACAATTCTGACTGTGTTTGCAATGCGCTTTTAATTTGACCGCGTCTGGCGGCAACGTTCACGATGACGACGACTGTGGCGTCCTTTCCTTTGCCAGCGCAGCGGCGCAGAAACTTAATTTTCCCACTGTAGCTGTTGTTGATGTTGTTTTCGTTGTTGTTGCTGCTCTTGTTGTTGTTGACTTGCGTTTTTGCATTGCAGTGCAAAGTTTGCTAGTCGCTAAAACTTTAGCCATTTGTTGTTTTTGCAACAATTTCCAGAACGAGGCTATTTGTTGCTTCGCTGGGCCAGACGACGGCAAAATCAACGAAAATGTCGCCCAAAACCAATCATTTCGTTTATTCTCAGACCATCGCCTGCCGACGACGTAGACTCCGCTTCCTAACACTCCTCTAGCAACTTCTATACTATCTCTCAGCGGATGTCTTACTAAGAGGGCAACATTTTAATATACTTGTGGATGCCATTGGCTCACTGCCATTTACAGCGTCCCATGCTCTGTCACGCAATTTTGTTACTAAAATAAATTTTATTTCGCTCGGTTTTTGGTTTCTCCGCGTCGTTTTTCATTTCATCGAGTGCGCCCCTGTTTATGAACTGCTCGCCCTTAAATTGTCTTTATGCCATGGGCCAACTGCATGCCACTTAGACGCTGTCCTTTGACCCAGCCTCTGCTCGTTGGCTTACTCTCTCCCCCTCTCTTTTTTTTCTGCCGTCCTTTTTTTTTTTTTGCTAATATTTTGCGTTTTGGCAAAATGACATCCTTTTGGGTGAGCGAACAGAGCGCCGAAATTTTTGCTTAAATTTAGTTTTGTGTTGTCGGGGTAGAGACGTCTTTGGCTCTGTTGACTGCATACTTTGCCGTCGTTTCCTGAGGGAAATTAAAATGTGCTTAGAGAGTAATTTGAGAACATTTGGCTACTGCGTTTTTGTGCCCTGTACAACAGACGTACATAAAGGGTATTCAAGGCAGCGCACTGCAAAATAAGAATTTTTGTTTATTGTCGTGTTTTTTTTTTGTCTTAGTATTATTATTACTATATTGAGCGCTCTCTGGACAACTTCACTGTGTTAACTTATAATTTATAAATATATCATGATAATAATAATAATAATAATAATAATAATAATTATAATAATAATAATAATAATAATAATAATAATAATAATAATAATAATAATAATAACAATAATAATAATAATAATAATAATAATAATAATAATAATAATAATAATAATAATTATGATAATAATAATAATAATTATAGTTAAATAACAATATTAATAAGTATTATTATTATTATTATTGTTATAGTATTTACGTTTTGTAGTTTCATATTTTAAGGCTCAAATTACACTCGAACTAGCTAGCTTATGATTAAAAATTAATTAATACCAATACTTTATTGCTAGGGCATCATTTACAAAGAACTAATATATTAGCATACAATTCATCTAATTCATCTATTCAAGCAAAAATTATGCGTACAATTTTTAATTATTTATTATTTTTTCACAGTTATGCATTATAATATAAAAACAGTGAAAACAGTTTCACAAAGTAGTATGCGTCGAAATGTAGTCCATAACGTAGGCAGACAATTTAAATAAAAGCTTTTTACCTCAATTCAATCGCTGAAAGGGTTAACATCCATCCGATTTTTGTGCATTATTTTTTGTATGTCATCCATGGTTGCCTCTATTTGTGCATGTCAAATAACATTTCATTGACTTTTGCAATTTTTCGAGCGTTATGTTTTACAAGTGCACATATTGAGCAAACGGCAAAGGGAAATATCAAACGATTGACGTCTACACGATTCGCGCTGATTTGTCACATACATATCAATGCTAATGAAGTACTTGAAGAGAGTCGAGCATGCTACAAAGTTCGTTGAGCTTATGACTGAAGAGCCGTACTTATTGAAAGTAATCTGAGAAAATTGCATACAATTTTGCGAGTTTTCTTTAATTTTACACGAAGCTTTATTCAAATTTTGTAATATGATTAGAATCAGCATGGATTATTCTTTCTTGTTCTTGATATTAGTTAAGTCGCCCTCACCACCCGGGTTCATTTGTAGTTTCTGCTCGTAGCACTCGGGACGGCAGCACTTATACCATATGACGGATACGATGCCCATGAGAAGCCCAAACAATACGCCAATTACACAAATGCCAGCGAAAAACGCCGAATAGTGCACTTCATTTAGCAAATAGGCCAACAAATCTATAACGGGCTGCGCAACGTAATAGCAAATAATTTCAATCGGATTAAACATCATTTTGTAACTGTTCTAGTACACATATAATAAACGAATGAATAAGTTTAGGTCGAAGGCTTTATGATCTCAAATGTTTTTGATAACATTCCATATTTATTTCTATTCAAAAAATTGACATCAATTTGTAAATTTCTCATTTCCACATAAGTATTGAAAATTCCTTAAAACAAATTCTTCGTATTATCATGGAGTTTCAGGAATATTTGCACAAGCAAATGGCCATATTCAACTATCATTTACACTCCGATTATGGGCTGCTTATCAAAACAGCAACTTGCATAGCCTTTGGTGCGGTCTGTGGCTGGATTATGGGTCTTGTCACTTGGTTGCTATATAAGATAGCCAAATGGCAGAAAGTACTGCCCGTCAATTTTTATAACTATCAGGATGATTTGGATTTGGATATGGAATTGGATACTGATATGGGGTATAGCATGCAGATGCATGACAATGACATTGATACATCTATAAGCCCATTATTGGCAAGGCGACGCCATTGAGAGAACCGCTTGTCATTGATCTATTGAGTGTATGTGTGTGCGTGTGTGTGGTTGAAGTTTAAGGCTTGTGCAATATATCAAATGCACTTGCACAGCCTTCAATCGCTCTTAGACTGTCTCGAGTGGCAACAGGCTTGAAGTTTAATACAGTAGCAGAAAAATTTGCCGCAATGTCATTAGCAGATTTGTATGCTATCGATGTTGCAACGCTTTAAATTCAATTACTCATACGCCATGCATAACACCCACAGCCACATAAAAGATGCTCGACTCTTGGCATGTGTGTTTGCTTTGAACATGGCCACAGGCTCGAAATATTTAATAAACCATATCTTTTATTTTTTGCCTTCACCACATTTTGTGCTAAATTTTATAAAATTCTTGGTTTTTGTTGGACTGTGTATTGCCTGCTGTTGATTTTGCACAAATGGCCGGCAGCTATTTTTCCACAAATTCTATATAATTTATATATTGGCTGTCTTTTGCCGTGGCTGCTGTGTAGACACTGAAGGTCATGACTTGATTTGATATTAGCCTTGAAGCTTGCTTTAGTTTTGTGTGCTTTTTTTTTGCCAGTGATTGCTGGTTGCCAATGGCACTAAAAAGCTTATACTTTATGAATTTCAAATTTTAACGCGCATCTATTTGCAGAAATTTCAAGCAAGAAAAGCTCAAGAGAAGAAAACAATATATTCCATTGGTCTAGCAAAGCGAGTCTTTACTGTACAATGCGTTTAAAGTCTTGTCGTCGACACAATATCCAAGCTAAATAGCTAAATTTGATTACTGCATTTGGAATAATCGCCCCAATTAATAAATAATGTACAAAATGTTTTCAATCAGGAAATTTTTGAATTATTGACAATAATAAAAATCTAATTGTTAATACTAGGCCTTGCAACCAACTAGTAATTGAAAACGTTTTGGGCAATTTTCGATTTTAAAAATGCCTCGTTTTTTTCTGCTTGGATAAATCCAAGCAAAACTACACAAACTTCTTTCAATTGCCTTTACCATAAAACAAAGAAAGAAAAAAAAGTAGAGTTCACTTTTCATTCATTGTTCTAGCCCCAGTTATTAGCCTACTTTGAACATTTTGGCAACGTCGCATGTTCCATTGTTATTTAAAGACCATTGTCTATGATAAAAGTACTTGAGAAATGCTTACAACATTTCAGAAACAGCCTCAGCAGGAGCACAGTAAAGACTTAGGAGAGCTGCGACTACCACAACCCCAATTTTCGAAGGCGAGTTATAATTGCAAAAATGTTACAATGCAGTGGGAGGGGCAGCCATATTGCGGTAAGAATGAAAGAGAGTCTGAAACTGAATGAATGCCACGACAAAGGGGTGGGTTGGCTCTGAAGCATTTAATCACCAAACCAACCCCACAGACAACCGCGTAATTCATTCAGTGGGTGCCGTTGAATTCAGAGCTTAAGCCTCCTGCGTTTCCACGCCCCCCCCCCCCCCTTGAAGGGGGTTGCTAGCAATCCAAATGCGCTTAGGGTGTCATAACTGCAATCGCGTCGCGCCGTCGTCCGCGGGACACAAAACTGCTGTCAGCGGGACACATTTACAAAATGCATCTCCCGAAAAACTTGCCATACGCTTTCCCAGATGCAGAATAAACGGGGCCGGGCGCATGGAAATACGACTTAATTGATACATAAATAACAAGTTACACTTTAAGAGCGGGAATCGCTCGACTATAGACAAAAACATTTTATATTAAAGCACACTCATAACTGATTAATTTATAATATAGCCAAATCGTATCGTGCTACATGTAGGGAGTATCAATACTTCACATTCGGAAGTAGCATTTTATGTATTTAAAAATATATTTTTTTGTCTTTTAGTTTTTAATTTGATTTTAGATACATTATTGGAAAATGTATTTTATTATTGATGGATGCCTTTTAAGAAATATCTATCAGGGATGGACTTTTGATATACATTATTCATAATACTTAAAGATTTAACATTTATAAAGCGCACGCCCACTCTCGAGTATTTTCTTGTGCCAGCTTAGCTGTCTATGGAAAACCTTATACACTTCTTTTGAAATACTTTACAAGGTATTTAAGTGCCAAGCTGCGGCCAGACAACCAAAACACTCTAAGCCTTTGCCGGGATGAAGTGTGCAGGTTGTGCACGATTCATTAAGGTTTTTTATTTCATTGAAACATGAGCATTTTTCATATATGAATACGAATGCGCCGTCATTGAAAAAGTATATATTTCATATATATACATACATATATTTACGATTTTCCCGTGCCGTGCGTAATGAGGCAGACGGCTTAGACGGGATGGGATTGCATGGGTTCGAGTGGGTGTGCGCATGTTGATGTTGTTGTTGTTGTTACTGGTGTTCTTGTTGTTGTTGTTGTCTAGGCAACGGCTCAGTGTACTTTATTTTTTATATGCAGCAGCAACGCGGCAACGTCAGAGTTGCATTTTCCGGCATTCGCATTTCCATTGGGAAAAAATATAACTGCCAAGTATTTTACACGGCTGGGAAGCTCGTCTCTGCCCGCCCATTTGTGCGCTCAGCCTCTCGTTTTGGTGCATTGAACCTACCCTCACTTCTATTTGTCTGTGTATGCGGTTCACTTGCTTTGAGATTTTCGTTTTTGGGAAATACTTTAGAGGCAAACTGTGTGTGTAATATGAGGCATTTTCGCTTTGTCGAAGCAAAACAAAATTTTGTAGTTAAAAAAGCGAGCGCAAAGGCTTTTGAGGGAGCAAACAAGATAAAGGAGCGAAATCTCGGACAGGCTTTAAAATTACATACATTGCTTCCATAGAATACCATGGAATATCGTATAATATATATTATTAAGAAAATTAGCTAATAAAAATGTAAGTACATTTTTACTTTCCAATACCAATTAAAACTGTCGATTTAATATAATTGATGCACTTACCACAGTTAAATTGTTGCATTTGCTCTTGTCTATTTCCATCTTAGCCTTTTTATATTTGGTCGATATAAAATTATTTTCCACGCTGAATGCCTGTTGTTAATTTTGAATATTGTCTGAGTTGTTTTATAGGCCTCGCCTTTCGCTCTTGAAATATGCTAAGTAATATATATTATTGTTGCTGATGCTTAAACACATATCTTCCACACAATATTGATTTTTTTGTTGTCTTTCTTGCACCAGAGAATAATTGTGCGCCAATTGGCTAGGTCATTTCGATTAATTCGCCCGTTAATGGTCAACACATAAATAACAAAAACTCAAACAAACCGACCTGATACACATCATGGCCGGCTTTCATTTGCTCAATTGCCGTCATGTGGAATACTCAGGACATCAGGTTGCTGCGTAGCGGGCTTGCTCAGGCCGTCTATCGCCGTTTTTTTCAGTGTAGTGCCTGGCTGCTCTATGGCATCGCACGGGGATGTCATTTTTTCAAGCTGCGCTACAATAAACAACATAAGCGAATGGAAGAGATGCAGTATCATCGCATCATCTCCAAGTTAGTTGTGACGGTTAAGTGTTTGGTATTTCTTCGCGATGCGGTGGATTATATGGTACTTGGGTTCGTCGTATGGATACATTTCTTTAGAGTCGAAGACAGCGGGGGACAGAACTTTTTGATCGGCCTAGTCATGCAAGGCCTAACCATGCATGTACTGCGTCGTGTAACGATTTTTTTACATTCGCAGGAAGATCGCAAATTGATAATGCATCTGGTCAACGAGATCTTCTTCATAACACGCACCATTGAGAGCAAGTTTGGCATGATTTATCACTGTGAGCTGTGCCTGTTGTGTGTTTACTTTTTCAAGCAATATTTGTTGTATGTTATGCTGGACTCTATGTGGCACAAGCCCTACTTTCTCTGGATAAACTTTTTCTATTGGGTACTAATGGAGTATTGTAGCCTTGGCTATTTCATCTATCAGTTGATTTTGCTCAATTGGTATCGCAACTTTAGCTTCTTCTTGCAACGCTTTATCGAATATCATGGGAGTCAAAGTTTTATATCTGGTCGTTACCATCGCCGTCTGTTGTGGCTTTTCAAAATACATTTACGTATCAACAATTTACATCAACATATCAAAAAGAAGGTCGCCTGGCTGCCCGCGGCCATCTACTTAGCAATTTTTACGAGCATTTTTAACATGACGCTGATGATTGAGTGCATCGTCTATGCTGGGGATGAAATCGAGAACAAAGTGTATATTATGTCAGATGGTTGCCTAGGCCCGGCTGTAATTCCAATGCTCAACGTATTTATTATTGGCTTGTGCACTGATCGATTACGCAGCGAAGAGTTAACTCAACAGCAGCAGATTGTACTCATAAATATTTTATATGTACGTAAGGCCTTCCCACACGATCATACACTCAAGGTGCTCAACAACGAGGTGAGTTTCGAAATTCAGTTAACTCGGATGAGTGTCATCTTTTCGATTGTTTACAGCACACTTCTTTGATTGTGCATCAAAAATTGGAGCCGTTGCTCAATGTGATCATTTTGGATACCACCTGTGATCGTGAATTTGCCTTTGACTACTTCTTGACAGTGATTGTAACTGCGCTGTCCTTTGTACAATACACAGTTTCAACAGGTCGCATTCTTGATGAGTGTGTGACTCACAAATAGGCGAATCCCATAAAGTGCATGTATCAAAAAGATCTAACAAAGACCTGCAGAAAGAAAGAAAATTGTTGTACATTAAAATGTGTGTGCTTTTGTTATACTATATATACATATATACTATATATATATAAAGAAAATGTAGGATGTGCCTTAAAAATTAAACGCATCTAAGTGCAAGAAGTTTATTTAACATTGAATGCAAAATATCTTAAAAACTTAAGCTTATTGAATTATAATATAAAATAGTTAATAAATAATGAAGAATAATTTAAGATATTAAATATAAATTCTCACTCACTCATTTTTTCACTACTCATTTTGATAAGTTCGTTTCATACCACTTATCAACAACTTAGTGAGCGGCAAAAGAATTTATAAATTTTCACTCCATAACAGCAACAGTTCAAGCATTCAACAGTCACGTACCAATTCGACACACAATGTTTTCGAAAAGTAAAAAAAAAGACTATGCAAAACATTCAATTTTTGATACATTTTGCTGCTACATTTAAATTTATTTTTACAACCCTCCAGCAAATGTGTGCCTACCCGCCAGACGATAAAATAATAATCGATTTGACTTTGGTTTGAGTATTATTTTTTTTTTTTTTTTTGCTCTCTTTTGGTTAAAAAGCCCACAACTCATCTGAGCCGCCGCACAAAATGTAAAAAATGGAGCTCTGGCACTTCCTGCTGGGAATCGATTTTTGTACATTTCCCCAAACTGCGATGCTACCAAAATTTATGCGAATTTGAATTTGATATGGTTAAACTGTTTGCCTAGGCAACGTCAGCCATGCAAATGGTTTGATAAGAGCAGCATGAGGTGGGCATGGGGCCCGGGTGTGCTGAGGGGCGTGTTGTAGGCTGTCATTGTGCCTAGCTTTGTCGCTTTTTAGTGTAAAATTAATTTGCTATAATTCATCAATGGACCCGGGCAAAGGATTATTTTGCATAAAAAATTGTGGCACTTGTCGATTTTGCATAGTCTGCTTTTTGGGCATGGCAGCAGCAGCTGTTAGGCAAGAGCTTGGGCCCGATATCAAGCTAAAGAGTATGAGGAGAAGGTGGCCCAATGCCATTCGGTGTGTGTAACTGACGCACTTTGTGTAATTTATGGCTGCACATTTATTTTATTGAGTTTAATGTGGACGCAGTTGTTGCCAGCGCCTTTCAAAGGTGAAAGGTTGGGTCCACGGGGAGTGGGACTGGGGATAAGAGCCGTGCAGGCAGCTTGAAGGATGGGAACTGGTGGCCCATTGGCGCTTTGTTATGCCTGACTGAGCGCAGCGGCAAATGTATTACGTTTGAGCAGGGATGAATGGTATTCGAAGATGCCACAAACACGGTTCATAAAATGAATCAGCGCTTCACAGTCATTGGAATATTAAATTCCAATAAATATTGAGTGCCCAAAATATTAAGACTTGTGTGTAATGAGAACACACAGCTCAACAGTACAAGAAACTGTGCTGAATACAATCAATCAATCGAGTCTCTATTTTAATAGTTTATTTTAAAATCAATAAAGACTTGCATCATTAAATTCCAAGAAATAATATAAATTATCGTCTATGTTTTTTGCTATCTTAGAGGGAAAGCTAATTAGGCAATAGGAATTTAAGATCTAAGCATAGAATTTCAGAAATGTGCATGAAATATGCTCTTCTATAAGGTGTTTTACTTCTTTGCCTACAAATAATATACCTAAGGCTTAGCATTAAAATGTTTAATGCCAATTAAATGAAATATGTTTTGTATAAGCCGATTTCTATGACAAACAGGCAAACAAATTAAATCGTTTGGCCCAGAAACTTTACAAAACTCGAAACATAGACACAAACACCGCTGCTTGCTTTTTGTGTATGTGTGCGTGTGTGTGTGTGTGTGCGTGTTTGCGTTTGTCTGATGTTGGCCAACAACTAATTAAGTATTCAAAAACGTTTTGGCATAAAGTTTAAATTGTCTGTGGACATGGGCCTGATGGCCGTACTTTGTGTACGGCTAGCTACGAAAATCCAATAATAAAGCCAAAGCTGCCGTCGACGACGACGACGCTTGACGCTCATAAATTATAGCAAATTATTAAGCAAGGAGTCAAAAAAGTTTGCATCGCACGCGCCAAAACGAAACTTGCAAGTACATTGCGTATACGTAATGTCGCCTTGTGTTGCGGCGAATGATTTATTTTTATTATTATTGGCGGTGAATTTTAAATCAAAAAGCGCACAAATGCTGTTGCCCAAATTGCGAGAAAGTCGCCCCCACAAAAACCAAAAAGGACAAAAAGAGCAAGGGAAAAAATTTGTGCTACAGTTTTGTGAGTTGCCTTCGGTGGCAGCTGCTTTTGTCATTATTAATAACTGTTAATTATTCACCATTATAACTATGCTTGAGAGCACGTTCTTGTTTGTCGTCTGCCCTAGCCACACGCCCGCCAGCCCCTCTACCGACTACTACCATTCAGAATTCTCTATGTACTTTGCCGCTCAAGTAAATTCTCTTTTCATATTGTTGGGCATCATATTTTTTGTGCTTCTTAGTTAACGCCTGTTCGTCTCGCCTCATTTTCTCCCGGTCTCTCTCTCTCTCTCTCTCTCTCGCTCTCTCTGTCTCTCTGGCTGGCTCTGTCTGTCTCTCTATTGGCCATATTTACATATTATTAAAAAGTTTTTCAAGCTCAGACGACAACAACGACGAGCGGGAAACTTTTCTATTTTGCCTTGGCTAAAAGTTATTGAAAATTCATGAATAATTGACATTTATTGCAGTTGGCACAAGTGATGGTCGATAATGGACGACCGGACGCCCACTCTAAAGTAGGCGTGCCATCTGAGATTTTCTCAGTGCGTGTGCCTGTGTGTGTGTGTGTCGTTGCCCATTTATAGACATAAATATTAAAGTAGCTTACGTACTTAATTGTAAATTATGTATTCAATTAGTTATGCCAGCCTGCCCGAACTGAGCATATGGTCCACATTGATAGTCGGAGGCTGCAGTGAGCCGAAGCGAATGCACTGAAAGAGATAGCTAGCTACAGAATATTCAATCAAATTTGTGGGTCTAATTTACAGTTCATATACAAGGTTTGCAGCTGGTAATTGTTTGGCATGTTCTCAATCATTTCTGCCAGCAGCCATTTATATTTAATATTATTTTCGATTAGACCAATCTATTGCCTAATTATAATTCCAAAAATAAACATACTACACCTTAGACTTATTTTCGAGCAGTATGAAATAGTTCCAATCTGTTGCTCATGTGTAAAATACATTTTAAATTCTATTATTATGTTATACAAATACTTTACTAATTTTACATGTGAGCTGCGCTTAAATGTTATCAAGGAGTACAGTAAAATATATATATTTTAGACATTTCGACATTATTAATTAACAGTTTATTATGAAAAGATTCACAACAAAATTTTTGTATATTTGAAATTCGAATTCAGTCATAGGCCAAATGAAAATTATTAAATGAAATAAATGATGCTCGTTAAAAAAAAGGCAACAAAAATATTTACAGCATTAAATTTATTCAATAAATGGCCAAACGACAAATTGTATTTAATTTTGGACAATATAAATGCAATGTGGCTTCAGTCAGCTTGAATTTAGACACAAACAAGAAATTAAAGATTATTTCTTAAACAATTAGATATTTTGTTTCTCTGGGCAATCAAAATGCCAAATATGTCAAATTCTCAAACAAACAATTATATAAACTGTTCGGCAAATAGTTAAAATAAGTCAAGATGACAGCCAAGCCAAAAATCAATTTGATGCGAATATTTAAAGAACTGTCTGAGGCTTAAGTTTCGCATTTTAGTTGATGGCATTGCAGTTTTTCATTAAATGTGGCCCGCAGCGAGTTTACAGAATAACCGAGATATGACTAAAGCCTCCCACTCTGTATTATGAAAATGTGGCAGTCTTTCCTGTGCCACGCCCCGCTCTCTTCGCCCGTGAGTTGCCTGCCTAAATATATTTTGCCATAAAATAACACCAGAGGGCGCTGTCAGTAGCATAAGCTCAGCATATCCGTTTTTGTTTTAGTTACAACTAACTGCATATGGATATAGTATTCGAGTGTGTGTCTGTGTTGCTGGTATGCATATGGTATGGCATACATATAGGTATATATATATATATATATATATATATCAAAACATTTATGTAGAAGTATGTAAACCGCATATGCTGACGGTTTTGAGAGCCGGCGCTACGCATTTCCAGGCATTTGCATTCAAATGCATTTAATTAAATCAACTAGAACCAACAGGAAAATGCAGCAACATCAGCAACGAGCTCAGCTCAACCCAA
Organism: Drosophila novamexicana; assembly: GCF_003285875.2. Lineage (NCBI taxonomy): Eukaryota > Metazoa > Arthropoda > Insecta > Diptera > Drosophilidae > Drosophila > Drosophila novamexicana. The sequence goes on from NW_020824787.1 coordinate 8,943,009, forward strand.
CAAATGACCTTTTCTCACACTCGCATACAAGCACATACACACACACCCTTCAGGCGCTCAATATGAGCCTCATAACATTTAAAACAAAATTTATTTTGTGCAAATTTTGCCAGGTTCGTTAGTTTTAATTGTGTTTAGTTTTCATTTTCAGTGCAAGTTCGCACAGTGGCACAACTACGAAAATTATCCAGCAAAAATCTGAACAAATACAAAGAAAGCTAAAATCAGAAATTATATGGAGAAGCTTTATATATTCGTAAATGGGAAAACAAGCTCATTATTGTACTCTAAGCCAGAAACTTCACTTAATTTCTTAATATTATTTAGTTAAAATTAATGAAATATTAAATATATAAATATTTAGAAAGCACAGATTCAACGATTTCATAGATCTTGGAAAGTTAATGTTTAAATTTAAAGAAATATCCATAATATCCAGCAATTTTCTAATATGTTGTTCACATTTTCCTACCAGTGTACTTGGCCTTTGTTTGGCTTGACAACAATTTTTGCTATGCTTACAATTAACTTTGCCAAAAGTGTACTTTTTTTAGTCGACTGTTGATGCTTTTTCTGCCAATTTGACAGTTTTGGGATTGCGGTTTTTCAAAACAAGTGAGGCCATTAAATAAAAAACAAGAGCAGCAAAAGCGGGATCGAGAGTGCTGTCGACCTGTCTGATTGCCTGCCTGACTGCCTGCCTGGCAGCCCGGCTGACTATCCTGAGGCCAATCTCACTGTCAATTAGCAATTGGCTGAAAAAGCGTACCCGCATCAAGCTGTCAAAAAGTTAAATGTGAAAAACTCATTCGTATCATTTATAATATTATCGCTAATTGAAGACAAGGCTGAAGGTAATGCCCAATGGCCTCCGATAAAAGCGCCATCTTCCCAGGTTGCGGCTCAGAGCCCAACCCTGCCCCTGCACCAATTCACAATTGAAATCAAATCAAGACTGTAATGAACCAATGATAACTTGACCTAGGAAAAAAAGGGTATAAGCCAGAATATTGTATCCATGTTTATTAACACTCGAATGCATTTTCTTTGTGACAATTTGTTATTCTTCTTTACTGTTTCAGTTCCTCGTGTTAACTTGACAGTGGGTTCCAACACAATGGGCTAAAGTTTTGAATTCATTTCATTTTTGTTCATATTGTATTCTTTTTCAAAAGGACATTCTGCACGACTACACTGATTTATTTAGGCCTCAAACGGAACAGACAGAATTTATTTAAATAAAAACCGAAATAATCTACAAGGGTTGATATGAAAAGTTTAAATGAATATTAGATTTAATATGTTCAGCAAGCAGTTAAATAAACATATTAACTATAGATTGTTTGTATGTATATAGGAGTATATAAGTGAATATTTATTTCAGGCCAGAACTTAATGAGCACACCTCGACTTGTTGTATCATAATTATCAACATACATGCGCCAACATTTTAGGAGCTTATTTAATTAATTGAAATGCCGTCTTGGCAGACTATGCCCACGACGACTGAACATCAGACACTCTGCTTGGAAGAACTCTCGCCCCCTCACTTATAACATCCATTAGTGGGGACAGCGAGGCATAATTGTGCCAACATTTAGCATCATTATTTTTGCGCATTATCTTTGATCTTAATAGTTTGCTTTGACAAGGTTTTTACTTTTTGGGGCTAGCCCGCAAAGCATTTAATGTGATTAATTAATTTAAAGTCCCTAGGGATAAGTAGGGAGCGAAATCATCTGCTCTCACAATGTTAAAAGATACAGCAGAGCATTTCTACCCAATTCCTCTAATTGCCTTCAATCAAACGAGAACCTTTCATAAGACGCGTTGACAGTGACATTTAAAAAATGTGGGAGGAAGGGAAAAAAACAAAGAAAACTAACGAAATTTTAATGCTGCCTACCACAAGGTGCTTTTGAAAAATGAATGCGAAATTCAGAGCCTGAAAGCTGCTTCTCCAGCTCAGGTTGGTGGGCAACCCTTTGATAACTGACACCAGGTGAGCAGTGGCCGTCGCCAGTTTTGATGGACACGCCGCACAGGTACAGTCCGGACAAAAGCCCCAACTCAGAGCCATTTATCAACACGCCGCGGCGCCATTTTAACTTAATAAACAATAATCAGGCTGTAATTATATGATGGTAATGGCATAATGAGAGCCCAGACAATACGTCAACGTCCTTGTTTGGCTTGATAATTGAAAATGTTTGTAATTTTCGCCCGGCTTGCCTTTTTTGTTGTCTTGCTTTCCCTCAAACTTTGCACTTTTATCTGTTGCAAAACTTTTGTTGGCCTTTTTTTCATTTTCCTTTTCCTTTTTTTTTTGCTGCTTCTATTTTTATTGTTGTTGTTGTTGGTTGCTGCTGCCACAAAAGTTTTGCGACAGTTTAGGGATTAGCAGTCCCGAAGTAGGCAACGCAAAAAAAGAAAAGAGAAAAGAAAAGTTTCGGGCCATGTACAAATTTAAGTGCTAAAAAATTTGCTGGATTATGCGGCAGTTGATAAAGTTCTTGCGCGGGGAATTAAATGTCAATGTTTGGACCTTGTTCTTATTGTTGCTTCAGAGTAATTCACTAATAGATTCCTCTACTAAATATTGGAATTCGAGGATGACACTAATGTTAAACTCAAGCAAACATACGTGGGTCAGGCAAACAAAACTTTTGATTATTACTGGCAGCCCACGCACGGAAAACTTAAGACAAACACAGCTGACGATGGCTCTGGCCTAGAGAGGGCAGCGGGGAGAGGTGGCTGGGCGGCTCTGCGGCCTATCAAGGCTCATTTTACGCCCGCTTATTATTTTAAGCCCAGGCAAAGTTGAACTTTTAGCGCGAAACTAACCAAAAAGAAGCAACAACATTTTTGGCGAAAGGTAACACAGGAATGATTATCTTTGCCAAGCACAGACTGGTTAAATACTCTCTTAAGTCCGGGAAAAGTTAAATTTTTGGCCAATTTTTTCAATAAATTCTTAAAAAAAAACTATTAATGCACTTAACGCTCTACTACTAAGAATATTTGATCCAGCAAACAGAACTATATTAAATATCATCATTCTGCTTATTAGGATTATCTACGAAATGAATAAGTTATAACATGTTGAAGGGTATGAGAAGTCGATGAGAATCGGACGAAGAATGAACTCCCAGCGCAGTACAAATAATTTTCGGTACATGCCAGACATAAGCCCGAAGCTGTTGCTTTGCCAACGACTTCGAAGTTTAAACAGAGTGCGAGGCAGGCAAATAGGGATATTATGGGCGGGTAGGTAGGGGAAAATGGCACTGAAACTTTTCACTAAGATGCTTGTACTTGTATGCGCTTCAGCTGGCCGCTTGCGCAATTTAACTAAAAGCTCAATCAATCATCTCACATAGACGGCGCCTCCATGGCAATGCTTAATTTCTGCTTTAGTTCCTGCCGCGCAGCTGGCGATGCCTTTGTCAATGTTGTCATAGAGTTTCGTTTCGGCCAAGGACCGTTTCGCCTGAAGAAGTTTTAAGCCGCTTTTCAAGGCGCTTTTTGAAGTTTATCTGCTCGGTTGGCAGGTTGGCCAGCCAGGCAAAAGCCCCATGGCGCTACCTGGCCAAAATGTGTGCTCTGCATGCATTTAGGCACCCGCTAGCAAACATATTTGTTCAGCTGCAAAAGGGTTGATTATTAGGTGCTGTGGCTAGCTTTATTCCCCGAAAATTGTTGCGGCTAATGCGCCCAAAGGCGGCTTAACGATTAAGTCTGCAACGTGACGAGGCCTTAAAGTAATTGCTTGGAAATGAGCCCAGCTTTTCATGTACATGCTGTGCAATTAAAATGAAAAGCCTTTAAGTAGGCTACGCAAAAAGAAATATTTCGATCAAAAGGTGTGAGCGACCTCAACATGCCCTAGAAAAAGTACAGAAATTATATATATACTGACAATTACCAGCCATCATGCGGACATAAACTATAAAATGCCTGCATGAGCGTGTTACATAGCTTTGGCCTCAGCAAATATGCCCAGTACAGTATATACTATGGCTGGAGTTGAAAGCAGAAAAAACTATGCTTTATAAACTTACAGCTCGAGGCTGATGCTAAGTCGCACTCTCGGTCCCAGACGACGACAATGATGATGATGAGCGACATAAAAAGAAACAGTAGAATGCAGGCAACGCAAACAAGAACAACGACAACAATAAAAATAAGAATATAATTATGTCTGCTTTTTGCAATTATTTCAATTATAAACACAAGCTGTTGCATTTGGCAGTGTGCCACATCAACAACAATAACAACAACAGCAACAACAAACAATATAAAGTTGCCGCCAGGCAAGAGGTGCAGCGGTGGGTGGCGTTGGGTGGCAGGCTGATGCTCGCATAAAAATCCCTTTGCACAGTTTCCAGCTTGCAGCGTGCAACGTGCAGCAAGGGAGACGCTTGCATAAAATGAGCACATTAGCCTAAAAGCAGGCAGCATAAACTGTGCAAAACTCCGCCAGCGCTGGGAGCAGAAGGTGTTAGACTGAGCAAAGATATAAATAAAATATTATCGGTGTGCCGAAGACGAAATACCCTTGCAAACGAAGGGAAGATATGCAAAATGTTTCGTATGTTCAACGAAAACGTTGACAAATGGGTACAGGAAAATATGGGCCAATACTGGGATTTGAGCCCGAATGCAATATATCATCAAGATTGTTTTAATATGGTTAGATGAGTTCATCCAGGCACAGACAGTCGGGCGAATTGAATGAGGGAATTAAAATATATATATCCCTATGAATCGCAGTTGCTTCACGTTGACTGTAACACATATTAGCACTAATTTATAATACCCTTCACACTCTATTTTTAATGGGTACTGAGAATAAACACAAAGACGCCCCAGTGCATGCAGCAGTTTTTTATGTAACTGCCACTGCTACTGCTGCTGTTACTGCTGCTGCTGCTGCTGCTGCTGCTGCAGCTTGTTGCATATGCATGCCTAGGCGCAATGCATGAAGTCTGGACAGCACAACAGCAACAACAACATAATTACTATATAAACTGAACAAGCTTTTGCCTGACTTTTGACTGTGTGCCTGTGTCTCTGTCTCTGTCTGTAGTGTTTATAATATTTTTGGCATGTGCCGGGAATTGTTTTTGGCTCACGTTTGCAGCAGCAACAGCAAAAACAACTCGTGCTCATAATAAAACTTTTACTATGACAGTAAAATTTTAATGAAATCACTGCAAAACTACAAAACACTTGTGCTACAAAACGTACCAAGGCATTCAGACCAGACCAGACCAGACCAGACCCGACCCAGACCCGACCAGACCTGGGAGTACCCAACAGGAATGTTGACTGGGGGACCAAGACTTGGGAGTGCAGTGCACTATTATTGTTGCTGCTTTTGTTGAGGGACGTGCAAAGTGCATCGCAGGCAATTGAAGACAGCAGGACGTTGAAAAAAAATGAACTTTGTTTGTTTATTGTCGCAATTTGTAACACATTTTAAATATTTATAAGGAGTAAACGCAATGTGACTAAAATATATCATCAGATGGAAATGGTAGCATTAAGGATACAATGACAATATTCAAATTAAACTGCCTTAAAAAAGACACTTTCAAAAGAATATGCCCACTCGGGAGATACTCAGTATGAATAGACAACAACTGTGATATTTCTATTTTAAAATGTTCGTTTCTATTTAACTTTGCAATCTTATCAATTGATTTGATTGACGAATGGTGCCCACGCTGCTGGTGAAACTTGTCGGACCAGTACCTCGTATTTACTGATCTGTCTCAAAGGGAAATTCTCGTACCGGATAAAACAAACCTTTTGCGCAAGATACAGGGTGCCAATGAAAATACCGCCATCGGTTCTGGCGCGGCAGACGTAAACACGTTCGTTCAGTGCGCTTGTACCCACAGAAACAGCATTCCTTTCCCTGAAGCCATCGTAACTGCGCACCCAATGATAGCTGACGGTTTCATTGGCGATCAGCAACTCGTAGGAGGTCGCCTGATTAGCGAGTGTGTCGGTGTTATAGGTAGTGTACCCAGTTTCGGACCTTACACGGGCTGGCAGAATCGAGCTTGAATAAACGACGCGCCCCACGTAGTTTTCATAGCCGTATGAATCGATGCCGCCTAGCACTGCGTTTTCGGGGAAGTTCTGCGTCTTATCCGAGAGGACCCAGCGATCCGTATTATCGTATACTCCACAATAAATGGTGCCCAGTAGCTGGGCAAAAATCAGCGTAAAAGCAATAAGTTGCGTTGGGGAGTACATTGTTTTAACTGTCTGGTAACTGTGTAGATTGTCGATAGGTTTGGTGTTTATATATGCTTCTGATGGTTGTCAGAGGGAATCACTTGCTGATAAGCGCAGGGTAACCCTCAAAACTAAATGTTGATAAGATATGTCAAATTTAGTATTTGAAATCGTAATACTCATAATGACAGTCGACTAATCGTTTCTTCAGAATCTCAAATTTGATAGATATTAGCAATGTTTGTGTGATATGTTTTGATTGTTGTCACCCAATCACATTCAAACGGTGGCTCTAAGACTACAATTATTTGTATGTCAGTCTTTTAAGAAAATTCACACATTTTGGTAAATCGGACGCAATCATAACATTAGCTACCCACATTGATTTCTCAGCGACAACATATAAATCTGAGGGCCCTTTACGCCACCTACACTCCCCCTCATTGTGTCCCGGGCATGCCTTGTACATCTCTCATATAAATCAAATAAGCTGGCGATGGTCTGCCACGCCCACCTCAAAAAATATATAAATCAAATCACAGCCATAAACCTAACCCAACAAACAAAAAGCTACAAAAGAAAATTGCCGCCCAAATGATAACCCCAAAAAAAAAAGATCCGAAAAAAGGAAACGCTTGAATTAATTTGCATTATTAAATCGTTCGCATAAATCGCAGAGCAGCAGCAACAAATACAATAATGGAATAACAAAAAAATATATACAATACGATAATTAAAACATCCCCAAGGAGCTTGGAACTAATTGCCGCAGCCCTTTGGCAGTTGGCAGCGAGTGTTATAAATAAATAAATGAAAACCAAACCGAACCGAACTGAACCAAAGTCAACGCCATGCATAAATTATAAGCAAGTGTGGCGCTAGCGCCTTAATTTATGCTTTAAAATTTTATATTAATAACGAACAGCATGAAAATTGGCTCAGAGACAAGAGAGAGCGAGAGAAAGCGAGAAGAGAAGAACGAGAGAAATTTGTTGCAAACGCACTAATTCAATAATTTATGCACATTTTGTAACACATGAACGCATTTGGGCAACTGCAAGGATTCCCGAATCCTTTTTCTGACAGTTTTAATTAAAATTAAGTAAATGGCAATACAAACTGTGCAATTTGTACATACCCTGTAATTATGATAATAATCAAAATGCATTTTACTCTAAAGTTCTTCAAAGAATACTAAATAAATTCAAGCAAAAGAAATAGAATAGAAACAAAAATAAAATAGGTATTGTTTTAAGAAAATAACAAGTACTCCTTGAAGAATCAATATAACATTCAACAAAATTTAAAAAATATTATAAAAAAGTTATATAAACAATCGCAAACTTTTTTAATCTAATATTTTTTCTTTCGCCATCTGCCATCGATTTCTACGTTTTCACAGTTTTTGACGAATATAAAAACCAAAAATAAGATTGCTCATAATGAAATCTATGCAAGTTGTATACGCTCTTTATACACTTTATTACAGGGTAAAATTCAATCCAGGGCACAGGAAGCATATTGAGAGAGGCACTTTTGGCTTGGCATGCGTTTCAAATTGAGCGGATTAAGTTTAATTACAATTTTTCGCTGATGGTGGGTGGGATAGCAGCAACACACACACATACACACACACACACACGCGCGTCACACGCAGGGAAACTATATGCAGGACCTCCTTTGTGCAATGCATTTGTAAGGGTTGTTCCTTTGTCTGGCTCATAAATGAAAAGTAAACCTTTATGCAACACTGCGGGATGCAATGCAATGCAGACTGAGACCAAAAGCAGAACCGCATTCAAAGCCAACCCCCCCAAAGCAACCCCCGAAGCCAAGCACACACGCACACACACACTCACACAGAAACAGGCGAGCATATCTGTTGAAAATTCGTTACGCACACGTGTTCAATGTTATCCTGTCGCCCAGTGCAGCTCCTGTTGCGCTCAGTGCTTATAATTGGATTTAGTTGTCGTTAAGTTTGGACTGCTGCTTATTGTTTCCCGCCGCTCGTGCATATGTTTGTTGTCATTATTGGCACCCAAAGACGAAAAGGCGACGACGCCGGCAATCTTCTCCAGCTTCTGCAGCGTGTGCCAGTATGTGGTTTCTAATGGCTGTCCTAGCCTTAACGCATGGCCTTTGGGGTTGCGCATAGCGCCTCAGAGGCATTAACCATTGAAATTACAGGCTCCATAAAGAAAACTGATTACTTGGCAGACATTGGCGACGTATCAAGAGGGTGCACTGATCCAGCACATTGGCAAGGTTAATTAAATTCAATGTTGAATTTTAATATGGGTATCAAGCTCATAATGTATATGATTGTGTTGATGCCAAGGGAATGATGCCCAGTCTTGATTTATAGCCAAAAATAAACGCAAATAAGTTGAAGTATAGAAGTTGAGTCTGGGGATAGCAAATAAATGTACCAGAGTCAACTTGAGCTTACAATTAAAATAATAATTTGAATTGATGCAAATGTTGTTTTGACCCAACTCGAAGACGTTTATATGTTAATTTAATTATTGCAAAACAAGTTTGGGCGAATATTCAATGAAGGCGTATCAATTAGTTGTACACAATTCCAAAAATTAATATTATTGGAAAGCAAATATTAAATTAAATTAAATTATACAGGTAACATTTTTAAATTCCAATTGCGAATGTAGTATGTATCTTTCGATCTATAATGGCAAACATTAGGGTCAAGCTCGGTAAAGATTCCTTTTTCATGCAGACAACTCGTTAATCAATAATTATTTATAAAATAGAGAAAAAATAAATCCATGTCTCTATTTAGGTACAGCTACATTGCTAAATTACATTCTTATTCTGTCGATTCATGCAGCTTATCTGCATTAAAGTTAATATTTTGATAGCCCATTTCTAATGGCTAATATCACCTTATAGCTGACACTTCTGGACACGGAACGCATCGAATTATTTACAGAGTAATTACGTTTAATGCTTTTCCCTATACCAAAGTCGGGCGTCTCTGTGGGGTCTTTCGCTGGCCACATGCTCCTCTAATTACTTTCGAAAATTGTGATCAATCACACGATATATATGTATGTATGTGTTTTATATATATACAAATGCACCCACGAAGCCACACAGACCCTGCATAATGACCAACCCGGCATAGCGACTCGGGCAAACACCTCAGAGCCAAAGCCAGAAGCCAATAGCATGGCTAAAAGCATTTCTGCCTTAATCGTTTCATGTCGCGCGACAAGTTAACCCCCCCTTACACACACACACATACACGAGTACAGAATGCTAGGGTAAATGGTTCGGTGGAGCTATGGCTGGTGCCACAGCTATAGCAACCACTACAGCTTTGGGCCGTGGTCAGCTGTGCGTCAGATTTGTGTAGATTAGCTGAACAGTTGGGTCTGGTTTGCCTGGCAGGCGCTCTTAGTAATAATTGCAAACCAATGACAGGGAAATTCAATTCAAAGGCTGCCAGGCGACACCACGGCAACAACCGAAACAACAGCAACAATACCAACATCAATAACAATAATAACAACAACAACATGAAGGCAGCTTGAAATTTCAATTGGATCGATTTGCGATTGACAAAAAGCGTGCCGGACCAAATGTTGCCTGACATTTTGGTGGCGGGGGACAGCTTCACGGGATTTGCGTTTAAATGACCAACGCAATTATGGCCAAGCATAATTATAGCTGGGTGTGTGTGTGTGTGTGTGTATGTGCCATTGTTTGTGTGCCTGTGTGTGTGTGTGTCTGTGCCATTCTGTGTTGTATTGGAAAATTTAATTGATTTAATCAAACAATGACAAAGATTAATGCGGTTTATTACCATGGACGTAGTCGGTGAGGGGTTTATAGCTTAATGCAAGTTTCATATAATTATCAAATTAAACATATATAAAATTAACGAGCTCAAGCATTTTTAAGATAGATAAAGGTTTTTTCTTCTTTTTTTAAGCTGGCAAATTATTACGATAAATATATAAAATGATGCTTAATAAATAAATGTTGTAATTAGCGCAAGCGGCTTAAATGTTAAGTAGGCATAAAAATGTATTAAATTGCATAAATAGAAAAAATATGAAAAAATTAGGAGCAAACAAACATTACTCTTAACATAAAAAACATAAATAAATCAGAAATCAGTTTTTTCCCCGATTTTGATATATGTATACACATTGATTTGTAATCTCTCCATTTATAAATATATCTGGTCATCTAAACAAAGGTTTGCCCCTTTGCATTTTAAAAACAGAAGAAACAAATCCTTTTATCTAAATTTGCTTTTATATTATTTACCTAACTTTCCCCTTTTCTATTGTCTGTACGTTACCCCACTGATAATTTGCTTGTTTATCTTGCATTTTTGTCGAGCTCAGTGTGTGTGTTTGCTTTGTGTAAGCGAGATAATTGTTTATAAATGCAAAACTATAAATATGCAAAATATTTATATATGTGTGGGTATGCGTGTGTATTCAATAGCTGCATATTTACAAGCAATAATATATTAAATGGTAATTGTTTATGGCATATTATGGCCATTATGGTGTATGCCTTCATTTATTTTAATATGCCTTCAATCAACACACACGAACAGGATAACACACACACACACTCTCTCACACACGGGCACACACACACGGCTAAAAATTTCAATCAATTGTCATTTGCATAAAATCAACATTAAAACGGCGGCGTCCTCCAACCACAAACACAAAAAAATAAATAAATTTCAACCCAGCGAAATTTTAATTAAAAATCAGCTTGCAACAATGGAAAACAACAACAATAACAACAACATCAACAAAACTGCCGAGAAACATGCAAAAATTGTTTTTGGAAAGGTGGAAAAGTGAAAGTCACTAAATTTGAAAAACGAAAATGGCTGCGCGCGCAGAGAGAACAGTAATAAATTTCAAGTCAAGATCCCAGAGAAAAATACTAAAAAAAAGCGCATAAATTAAACATAAAACGTTGCCAAGTGCAACGCTGCTCAGAATTGGAGTTTACGGTAGTTAGTTAGTTTTACAGCAGGTGGCCTGGGGGCGTGGAAGGAGCCCCGGCAGGCACTTAGCTTAGACGCGCAGTCACCCGCGAGCCTCTGGCATTGCAGTGAAAGTAGTTAAAGTGAAAGCCCTCGAATGCAGGGCGATTTGCATAAATGCAAATTTATAGCGAATTGTGCGAGAGTCGCCGTTAAGAACCCAGGCACATCACTCAAACTGACGTCGACGCACTAATGAAGCAACAAAATGGGCGTGGCAGTAGCTAGAAGAAAAAAATGAAGGCGTTGCTTTTAAGCAGCGTGCACTGATTTGATATAACGCCCACCCTATAAAGGTAATGGCTTAGCAGTCCACAGGCATAAAAAACATATAAACAAACAACAGAAATTTATGCGTATTTTGTTAACATACACATACACACATACATTTAAAGCTCTTTGCATTTTTACAATAAATTTATTAACATTTTATAATTACACAGTTTTTTGCTTTTCAGTCAGCTAAGCCTTCTGTAAGCTCAAATTCCTACTAAATACTCTTTCGATAGAAGAAGATAGTATCTAGTATTGTGGTTTTTAGTTTACCAAGTTAAAGAATAGTCAAGTCGCTAAAGTATGCTACATAAGCCTAACTTATAGACACTTCTATATTGTCTTAAAATTCCCAACTAGTTTTGCTGGGCTTAAGCTGAAATAAGATAAGTTTATTAGCTTGCAGCTGTCGAATAACTTGATATATTTTCCACGTGAGCAACACCATATTCTAATTTTAGCAATAGTTAGATCTACTCAGGGATTTACTAAGCCAACAAAGTTACGAGAGTTTGTTTCAATAATGAAATGAACAGATCTAGTTGACTGCGACCTTCCACATGTTCGGCCAGCTGGGAGCTGTTGCATATTTAACTATTACCTCTGATCAAGAACGAATGTTTTGATTTACTTCAAATGTCATTTCCTATGCATAACACACTGTGCAAGTGTGTAATTATGTAATCTGCCAATCTATATTCAAATTCCGTTTCTCCTTTTCACCTACATATATCCAATTTTACACTCACTCAACTCATTAGCCTTGCAAAGTCGAATCAAAAACTTTTTGACTCTTGTTGGCCAACTTTGATTCCATTTATGGGCCCCATTCGACAGACATCGAGTTGCATTCAAAGTCAATCAATTCGTTTGGATATAGCAACTACTTCCGCCTGGGTGCACATTATTTCCTGCCAGGCGCAGCGAGTGTTTCACAGTCAGAGTCTCCCCAAGTGTCCGCCAGTGTCATGACAACGTCAGCAGCATTTCCAGGTTCAGCAACAGCAACAACAACAAAAACAACAACTCCATTTCATTTTATTTGCACGCATCGCGTTGTCAAGGGTTAAATGCATATAGCCCCCGATCCCGCCCTATTTGACCCTTATTGGCAATGGCAACCATTTGCTTCCACCTGATCACATTTCACACGGTTTGCTACAGAGTCACCCTGCGTCCCTTCCCTATCTTCTTTTTCCCCGCTGGCAACAATTTTTGCATGCGTTGACATGTGAAATTGTTGCGCAAGTCTCCAGGCGATGTTTTGCTGCTGTTTCTGCTTGTCTTGTATTTGTTGTTGTTGTTGTTGTCACACTGTTTGGGGAGGATGGTGTTGATGTTTTAATTAATGGCCATATGTCAGCTGCATGCAAATAGGTTAAAATGCTGCAATACAGCCAAACAGCACTCGAAAAGCTATTGCTTTAAATTGCGGCTATCTGAGAAGTTGATCTGGTTATTAAATCAGAGTTACATATGTTTAGGAAAATCACTTCCTAAAAATGTAGGCCACAAAGATCCTTAAACCGTATTTGAAGTCATGAGAATCTCATAGAAGAGCGATATTGAACTGTAGGAGAAAGAGAGAGAGAGAGAGAGAGAAATATTGCGAGTAATTGGGAGAGCTGCAGTTACCCCCCAAAGCGGTTCTCTCCATACAATATTGTTGATTTTTAAACACAACTTAAATTTGAGTTGGTTCTACATAACCCACACAACTGTTTGGCTTTTAGCTTTAAGCAAACTAAATCAAAGTTCAGACTGTTTAAAAAAAATCAATCATGCAATGCAAAAAAGAATCATAAATGCAAAATGAGGCCCAGTCGTGCCCTTCAACCATCGATGCTGGGGCATAACTCTTCACCGTAATCATTAGCATACATTACGGCTTGACCCTCAAGTGCTGTCCAAATGGCCTATTATGGGCTTGTAGCTGGTTGCTCCATTGGCTTCCCAACTCATTCTTCTTCTTTTTTTTTGTTGTGCTCCTTTTAGCTGTTGTCAATGGCAAAGGTCCCTTCGGCAAGCGCTCGTGGTTATATGTGTGTCTTTGGGTCTCTGTGCGTGTGTGACCAGAGCAAATGATAATAGTTGTTGGCCACACACACACACACACACAATGGATGAGAAGCGGGAACATCGACTGATGCTGTCCAAGTGATAAAAAAGCTCAGTTCAGCTAGTGTGCTGTATTGTATTGTTGTTATACCGCTGGCGTCCTTCATTCATGGGTTCATTCATTCAAGCGTTTCAATTGAGTGGAAAGCTAAGGCTGCGCGCGGTCCACTCTAGTGCGGAACGCTGTCCCTTTTCCTCCATAAGCTTATAAGCTCGTTTGGTCCCGAGCAGCCATGTATTTCCTTCTCATAGTTTCGTTTTGGTTTGGTTTTTTTTCAATTTAACATCCGTTTTTGTGGCTACAGCTTGTCTATTATGTTGATGATGTCCTTTGACAATATGTTCTAGCCTTCGCAACGACCAGTAATGGTTATGTCCAGAGTTTGGCGTTTGTTCTCGTACACTGGCCATTGGTATCAAGGATAGTCGAGAGCTGGTGCTTTGGTTTGTTTTTCAAACTGATTGCAGTTGCTTTGTGGCCTTGCTTTTTTTTCTGTTGTATTATAAACAAACAACACAAAAGGGGGCGCCACGCAACGAAAACTGTGTCAATGGATCATTTAAATACAATTTTTAAATTGTGTTTTACGGCAACCAACTTTGGTGAAAATAAAGCACAAATTATTTTTAATGTAACGTTAACGTAATACACCTCTTTCTTGACTTTTCTGGAGTTGAATTATTAATATAATTAATAGTTATGATATATTTGCCGAGGATTCGTATACGGATTAGAGTATATAATTAGATTGAACTTGAAATATATTCGCAAGAACTGATATGTAATGTTAGGACATGCTATTTAGATGGGAAATAAAGAGAAACGCGTACTTAAAGCTGTGCACCATGCAAACGAGAAAATATATAACTACTACAATGACCCATATAAGCCTGATACCTCTTATTTGCCGAAGCTTAAGCTCTGTATTAACTTTTTCAATCGATTTCAAGCAGTACTTCCATATGCTCTGGGATAACGCCTAACGGCATTTGACTCTATTGGTGGTTGATTGTGAGACCCGTTTGTTTTGCCCCACTCGGGACACCCTTTGACCTCAACCACTCATCAGACTTGAGTTTAATTGTTTGTTTTCTTAGTTTATTGAACTGAGGCAGACGTTCTGACTGACAACTGGTCAGTGGGCACTTTAGTTGATGCACTTAATGTCCATAGCGTGTTTTTAATGGCCATCATTTTGTCTGGGACTTTAATTAACTCGCTTTAAGCCCAGTGGCCGGGCACATGGTGCTATTTTTTTTTTCTAATTTATAACCAACTGGCAAGACGCGTTTGCCGCCTTCGCGTCCAATGCCAAAGCAAATCCCAAAGTCGTTTATTTGTCCTTGCTGCCAGCTATTTTATTTATTTTGCTCGCATCGCGTCGCGTCTTGTGGCAAATACAGGCCAGTACGCTGCTACACAGCTATGTATGGTGTATCGTGGCCTGTGGATGGGCCGTGTGTGCTGCTTTGCCCGGGCTCTGGGCAACTAAAAACCCATAACTATATGTTTTTCTGACACATTTTAAAAGTGCGCCGCAAGTCGCATGCAATTTATTGTTATTGCGTTTTGTACTCGTTATTTTTCTTCTTTTTTTTTTTGCTCGCTGTTGTTATTTTTTGCTCTCTCTTTTTTATCTCTCCTTTGTTTTTTTATTGTCGCAAATCCAAGGACATTTTGTTGTGCATTTGTGTTAACCTAATATGCTTGTAATTGCCAGCTAAAAATAAAAAAAAATAAATACCGAACCAAAAACTGGAACAATATATGGTTTGTTGTTGTTGTTTTTGTTGTTGTTGTTGCTGTTTCTGTTTCTGGCACACAGCTTGTTAGTGAAAGTTGCGAAAACAAGGACCCGAACTAGCCACTCTATTGTCCATTGTCTGCCATTTTGTTGTAAAAATAATATACTAGCCAAAAATGGGGTATATTTACTTTGATGTTATCTTTGACAAAGCAAAGAACGTTATGAAGTTTATGTTTTGAAACTTTGATTCGACGCTCTCAGCTAAATTCTTTAAACATTAACAATAACAATATTATGAAGATTTAAGTAAATTTATATCAAAAATATAGACTCAACACTAAACTTATAAATTAAACTAAATGATTATTTAAATATAAATTGACTACAAATGGAAATTGAGGCCTAAAAAAAATAAAATATATTTATATAAAAAAATAAAGAAAATAAAATAAAGCTATATACTTCAAATAAGACTTCTAATAAGACTTTTGCGCTGGTAAAATTTGTATCCAAATAAATAATTGAAATACTAAATGTATTTAAATTCTATATAATTTATTTTAGTTTTACTTCAATTAATTTTAACTTATTTTAATTTATTTTAGTTTATTTTAATTTATTTAAATTTACTTAAATTTATTTCAACTTATTTAAATTCATTTAAATTGAATTGAATTTCTTTTAATTTATTTAAATTTGTTTGCATAATTAGAAGCACAAATATTTAAAAGAAAGCGATTAGTTCTTGCCAAATCAAATTAACTTTACAAATTGTATGCAGTGTATATATTTGTCGTGCTATGGTACGTTTAAAATCCATCTCCAATTTGTGTCTTGTTTTATTTTAGGAGCTCTTCCACCATTTGGCCGCTTAAATTTGTTGGTCAGCTTACAAATTTTTATGGCGCAGTTTAATTGACGCTGATTCTGCGCCAGTTTCCACATGGCACATGGCAGCGTTTTATTTAACGGTATAATTTTCTTAACCAAATTTATGGTCGAGCTGTACGTGTGTGTGCATTTAATTGGGTTAATAGCTTGGTCTCTTGCATATTTTTTTTTAAGGCTAATGGTCGCATTTTAATCATATTAAAGTGTGATATATAAGTACGTTTAACCACAATCCACTTTAAAATAAAGACAGCTAATAGCAACACTCGGCATCAATCGGCCAATTTGACGACATCAAGCAGATACTTCTTAGATACGATGGAGACAAGGATCTGGGGGCAGCTTCTGTTTTAACCCTCGGCAAAACCTCGACACGTGTCAGTGTCGCTGTCAATAGATGTCAAGAGCATTGAAATGGAAATCCTAGCCCGTACATAAACTGCCTAGACAAGCCTACTTAACTAGTCACTCAACAAGCGACACTCGATCCATGTTGCAACTGCGTCATATACCACATTCATATCGCCCGCCTTTCTGCCCCGCATCGCATGTCAGCTGAAAATTAAACCTTTCACTCAACTCAAATTCAATTGTTGTTGGTTTTGGCAAAGCGCGTCTTCAAAATCGAAATCTATAACGCACGAAATCAGAAACTGTCCGCCAAAGGGGGTGGCTCTAACTCCAGCTAACATGTGTGTGTGTGTGTGTGTGTGTGTGTGTGTGTGTGTGTGGCTGTGGTGTGGTTTGAGATTTGGGCTAAACGCATTACATGACGAACGGCAACGAGACACGAGCCTGACGATGGCGCACTTGAGGCAGACATTTTATTTGTAATATGACAGCACTTCATATCCTTTTTCATTGATATTAAGAGGCAGGCGAACAACAGGAAATTATGCACGTCAGACCTGTCTGCTTATGTGTAATATCTATGCCCAGTTTTCGTCAAATGGATGTGGGTTGGTGTGGGTGCAGTTCATTTTGCCCGCTGGCCCTTCATCAGTTATTTGGTTAGCCCCCCGTCATGTTTGTCAGGTTTTGCAGGGTCTTTGCATACTTGATTGCATTTCCGTTAATGAATTGTTGTTCTTGATGATGAAACAGATGTGCGATAGTCTCGATAACGATAACTGACTAGATCTGTGGCCATTAAATATATTTTTGATTCGATTTGAGAAAAGTAAAGTTCTATATAGGGATTACAATATTCTAACGTCGCTTGGTTAACGATGTGTTCATTTGACCAATATTCTATTTTTGGTAATCTAATTGTTATGTTTTTTTCTTTTTTAAGTCTAGCCAATATATAACTGCATTCTGTTAAATTCCTGTAATTTCTCTACTGTTGATTATATCGTATATCCTTTTATTAGTATTTTATATTATATTCTTAATCATTACTGAAACTACATTGTCATGGTATTGTTCTCTTTCCAAGTCCAGTGCAAAATGAAAAGTATGAAAATTATTGTGATCATTAAAAATCCCTTTATCAACAATTTCAACATATTTTCTGCTTTTACTGACATTCCCAGTTAAACATTTGTCGCATTCTTCATATTTTTTGCAGCCATTCGCATATTTTCAACTTCTCAATTGTCCTCTAAGGTATGTCATCAGTCATAACCTCAACTGTCGCCGTATTTACTTAACTTTGGCACACTCCGTTTTGCTCAATATCAAATGTTGATTGTGTTTACCATTTCATGGTTTCATTTACGGCACTTCCCCTGCGCAGGCCAAACCCCAGGCCAACCGAATCTACTCGGTCCTCCAGCTTCACTCCGCTTATATTGTCATTTTCAGTCATGCTTCAACGTTTGTTGATCCCCCAGTTTTTGTTATACTGCCTCAGACCCATCTCTTTCTGCTTCCTGTTTGGATAGATGGGGTTGCGACTGAAACAATAATACAAAAATATAAAGCTTCCAACTGATGCTGCTGCTCCTGCTGTTGCCCTCGGGTGCTCAGCACTCAGCGGACTGACCACTTGCCAGCTTCCAAACGTAACGTTAAATCTGTTTTGCACCGGCAATGCCCTCAAGCAACAGAAAACAATAGCTATGAGCAAAACTGAATCGTAAATACCCTTTAAAGTCTTAGCAAGAGCTCAACGATTTAAAGCTTTCATTTTATAACAATATAACATTAAAAAATGTAATATAGTTACATTCTAATCAGATCTTTTGTTAATAATTTATAAAATTCAAATAAAATAGTTTGACGACAAATAAGTTTGGAGCAGTCGTAAAGATCGTAAGGTACAGACTTTCAATCAATATAATCTAGGAATCGATATTTCAATATAATAGACATATATTTGTTAATAAATAAGGAAGTACTTGTAAAGTATCTGAAGTGCGCGAAACCAACTTCAAAGTGAAAACTTGATATTTTCTTAAAAGTCATATATTCGAATGCTTATAAAAAAGAAAAATGATTTAATTACACATTATTCTTTAACTTTTAAACATATAGCCAAGCCCTGCTTAGCCAGAAATCTGCAGCTTAAGTGTTGCAAACTACTTGAACAAGTTGCAAATACCTTTTTAAACGTAAGAAGCAACAACAGTAACTACACATGCAACCCCTTCAAGTAAAGCGCACAGCAGGCAATGGCAAAATGTCCGTGGGGGGAGCGGAGCATATGACGGGGGAGTTGGTTTGACAGCGAAGCTCATTTGAAATGCATGCGACGACATGGCTGGGAATGGGCATGTGGTGGCACGAAAATGTGGAAACGACGACGACGAAGCAATCAGCTCGTGTCAGCAAGGAGCATATCCTGACTCTGGTTGCCTTTTTAGCCTGCGGAAGTATTTGTTTATTTAATTTCTGGTATTTTTAATTGAATTTTCAATGCTGTCACAGATTTCTGATGCCAAATCTTCAGCTAAACTCTCTATTTTTAATCTCTATTGCAGAAGTTGCATCATTGGACCCGAGCTGAGCGTCAAGGTCTGTTCCATTGGCACTGTGATAAACCGTTCGGCCTATGCGTCGGACTATTGCCAGCTGGAGGGCACCACGGGCCGACAGACGCAGCCAATGCCCATACGCTGGATGGCCTGGGAGAGTGTCCTGCTGGTAAGTTCAATCCCTCCTCCTTCAACCGTGTTTCAGTCTAACAAATGCACCTTGTTCAGGATTTTTTTTTTCTCTTTTTTGCTTTGCTCATTTACTGCATGAATTGTGCACTGTGGCACAAGTTTATAATTATAAATTAATGAACAGTGTTCACTCTCTTTTCCCTCTGTCTTTTTGCCACTAACCCTGCATGCTCAAACTCCCTCTGGTTTATTCCAAGGAGTTCCAAGAGTTAGGCAGTGGGGTAGCCGATCCTTCAAGCAGCTTGACAGCAAAATGAGTTGTAATTGTGTTAATTATTTTTAATTTGCTTTTTCTGCTGCCTCTTTAAGCTGGCGATTTATGTCAGTTACCTTTTCCGGTCTTGAAGTTCTGCGAGCCACATTATAATAAGTCTATTACGGCAGCATGAATAAGCAAAAAGCGCTTATATTTTTAAAATAACTTTTCATATTTTACTTTAGCCGGGTAATTTCAAAGAACTGCTTGTGTGCATACAAACGGTTAAGGTAAAGGGAATACAGCTAATATAGTGTTTTTTAGAGAATAATTATGTTAATCGGTTTAGTTTACGATTTGGTATGGTATTCCATTACTCTCGTATCCACATTTCTTTCTCATAAAACCCATTTAAATATGAAACTATAATTAATTATAATTATGTCTAAAAAAACAGCTTTTTCTAGGCATAAAAAGTTTTCGTTTTAATTAACTGACATGCCAAAGCTTTCCGCTCATCTGACAGGGGAAAGCAGCACTTTAATTTGCACTAAAAATGGCAAAGAGTACAAATTTTTTGCCGAATAAACAACTAAAAAGAGACAAATTAAAAGTAGAAAATAAAAAATAAAAACGAAAATAACAACCGAAACGGAGGAAAATATTTTATAAATCCCCGAGCGAAAAACCGCACTAAATAAATTAATTAACTACATGAAAAACGGCGCAGACAGCCGCACAGACAAAAGGACATGTATGAAGTTTTCTGCCTGAAGTTGCAGGCAGGGGGGAATAAAATGGCAAGGATAAAACCCATGGATATGCCCACGCATATATAGCACTAGATCTAGACCATAAAGCGTGCTTGTTGTTGTTATTATTATTGTTGTTGTTTATGCATGTGTGTGTGTGTGTGTGTGTTTTAGACAAGGTTCTACAAGCAGCTTTTAGAGTTGTGCCATTGCCTTTGGGGCAAATGAACGGCAACAACAGTGGCAAAAGGGCAAAGGGATGGCAAATGGGTTTGAGATGCTCTTTGGTATTTATACATATGTTTATTAAAAAGCGCAAAAGTTGCCTTAAAGGATATGTATGCACATGAATGGCTTTTGTGTCGACGCGCAACAACAGCTACCGCAAAATCCTTAAGCCAAAAGCCATGCAAACAAAAATAAACGAGAGGCCTTTCGGCCATATCCGATGTTTTATATTAATATAAAATAAAAATAAAAAAACACCATTTAATTGCAGGCCAAATTCTGCACGAAATCGGATGTTTGGTCCTTTGCCGTTACCCTTTGGGAGATATTGACATTCGCCCGAGAGCAGCCCTATGAGCACATGACAGATGCGAATGTTATTGAAAACATTGGACATATCTATCAGGACGATAAAATGCATGTGAGTAGCAAAGCTAACTCTCGGCTTGAGTGCCACATACATGTACATACATATACATATATATCCATCTATATTATATAAACATGTGTATTTGCAGGAACTTTTGCCAATGCCACTCAACTGTCCGCGCGAAATTTACGATCTCATGTGCGAATGCTGGCAACGCAACGAATCAAGTCGCCCCAATTTCCGGGAAATACATTTGTTTTTGCAGCGCAAGAATTTAGGTTTTAAGCCCAACACCCAAACACTGATGTATTAAAAATGTGAAGAAAAAATACACAGAAAACCAGAAATACACGCGATTTTAGCAAACATTTGAAATACATATATATCAAATATTATATGGTACATTTAAATTGAAACTACACAACAAAATATAAATAAAATAAAACAATGCGAATTTAATGTATTTAAATGAAAAATGCATTTAAAATTAAATGATATGTAGGCAAAAATTCGGATAGTCGTATTGCAGAGTGCTCTAACCAAAAGATAACCAATGATAACTCATAAAGAGTCGAATTTCAATGAATAATGTTTCAAAATACAAATTTGTATTAAAAGAAAAAACTTACCTGTTGAAATCCCGAAACTTTAACACATCAAATTTATGTTATCCGTTTGTCTTATTAATGTATGCAATTAAAAACATTCCGAAACTGTTCCAAACACTCTGAAACTGAATATGAATCGTTTATTAGACAGTATTTTTATTGAAATTGTATTTTTTGGCGATTTTGAAGTGAAATCAAAAGGGATTGAAGAGATTTTGGACTTAATCCTGGTGAAAACATACTATTAATATATGCACATTAATTCCTTAACCAACACTGATTCCAACATTAGTTTCCTAACCAACACTGAAGCAACTTTACGTTTATTGGAAACCCTTTATGACTGAATTAACTAAGCACTGGCAAAAAAGTACTATATAATAAACTTGTATTCATTTTAATATCATTTCCAACATGAGTTTAATCTATATAATGTAAACTGAAACTCCATTCCAACCAATTTTTAGTAGCATACTTACGGGAGTCTAAGGCATTTCATATAAGATTCATATTGCAATCTTAGACATCGAAAGCTGTTCCCAATAAAGGAAAAAAAACTCTGATCTAATAAAAAAATGCACTTTTGGTTAGGGCACCATGCAATTTATCGTAGTATAATATCTATAAGTGATTCATTGGTCAAACACAGGAGATGCTTAGAATTAGCCTAGATTTAAGTTCGTTTTCAAGTCAATAGCTTAAGTTTTTTGCATTCAGCATATTGATAATAGTATTGTAAATATATATTTTAACCGATCATACACAATTGTTTCGACATATGATAGGAATAAGTATTTGTAGTACTGTGCGCGTATTCTATGAAATAGAATCTAAAATGTAAACATTGACATATGTGTGTACCTATCGCTCCTCCACCTGAACGCTCTCTATCTAATAATTTTGCTTTAAATGTATATACCTATAGAAAGAACTCTATATATTTATATAAACGTAGTTCTATGCAATCCCCATCTCTCTATCAACTAAAACTCAAAATTGAATTTTGATGGATAAAGAAAATGAAGAAAAGAATCCAAAACCTGCGTATAATTTTGACAATAAATGTTTGAG
This sequence comes from Drosophila novamexicana, assembly GCF_003285875.2. Lineage (NCBI taxonomy): Eukaryota > Metazoa > Arthropoda > Insecta > Diptera > Drosophilidae > Drosophila > Drosophila novamexicana. Next base: position 8,965,670 of record NW_020824787.1, read on the forward strand.
CAACTGAATATTAGAATTTCAATTTATGCTAAATGCTTCTAGAACCGTCTACTAGAGAAGTGTTCTATATAAAACCCATATGCTAAGCGTAAATATTCACAGCTTAAGTAAAAATTTTAATTTCAAGTCAAAGCTCGAACTTCGAATCATGACAAAGTCAATTAGACGCATATCAAAATATTTCTTTAATTCAGGCTTTAACATAATGAACTACCATAAATTTTGTTTTGAAATCAATAAAAAAACATTTTACTGTGCCTTTTCCTCGCTTTGATTTCATATACCAACATATAAATGGAAACTAAATTAATTGCTAATTTGGCAGTTTGTGTTTTATGAATAAGCTTTAAAGAGGTTTCGCTGTAGCAACAAAATACTTGAAAATATATACTTAAAACCATAGAAACAAATATTTCGAGTTCGGCAGACCGAATCTCAAATGGCTTTCCAAGCGATTGAAACATCTCAAAATTGTAATGAACATCTTGGAGAGCGCATTTTGAAAAAACATTCGTAATTGTGCAATTGATTTAATTAAAAACTTGTTTCGTAAAGAACTTCAATCATAAATGCTGATTTTGCATTGTAGACTTACATACTGCAACTAAAACTATTATTAAGCGAATGCATATTAAAAAAAAAATCATTATTTAAAAAAAAGCTATCAAAACTAAAAGTAAAAAACAGTTTCAATTGCAACGAATCAAGACACAGTTAATTATATTCACATACTAATTTCAAGGCATTCAAAAAAATTAAATCAAAAATAAAAAAAAGGATTTAAAAATGTAGAAAAAAACAAAGAAAAACGTTGAGCACAATCATGTTGAATAAAAGTTTTAAAATTTAAGTGCATTGAAAATGGCAAAAATGAAAAGCATCAAACAAAGAAGAAGAAAAATAAGAAATTACAAATATTTAGCTTAAGCCCAACTTGCAGCTAATAACAAAAACATAATGACATACAAATCCTAAGTACACAAAATGCGAAAATAAAATGAAAATACAAAAAAATAAAAAATACTACATTTCTAGCGAGCACATTTTTCGGGCGCATTTCCCTGCTCCAAGGGTGGTTGGGCGGAGCACACAAAGCCAAATGGCAAAACTAAATGAGACTTTGAGCCGCTGCGTGCAGGCCAAACAGCTGAGGCTTGGCTCTGATACTTGGCCCCACAGAGACACGGCCAACCTGCTTGGCAGTGCGAGGGGCGGCACTGCGGCAGCTACTGGCAAATTAAATAACATCAAATACAAATCCGCTGCAAATCCGAAGGCCAACTAGAATATAATAAACTTATTAATTCAAATTGCTCGACGGAACGCAGCCAGCAGCGACCTGCACAGACTTTGGGCCAGCAGCTAGCGGCCGGGTCATCTTTGTCGCATTGTTAAATCCTGGAAAACATCTGTGACTCTCGGAGCTCAATTACAGACAGATTTTCCTGTCTGCCATGCCCAGCGCCTTTGCTTTTCCGGTTGCTGTTGCTAGTCGGAGGTGTACATTAACTAGGGATGAGCGCGTGAGCGCGATGAGGTAACGTGATTCACGAACTTTGATGTGAATTAAGTACACTTTCGGTTATTTTTGCAGTTGCTTAGAAGTCTACAATGCTAAATTTGGCAACTATAGCTTTAAAACTCTGGGAGACATAGTTTTAAGCAGCCTGACGCGGACATAAACGGGTTGAATGTTTAAATTGTTTAGTCTCTACCTTTATAGCAGCGAAAAAATTGGGTATAGACAAACAGAAAGGCAGTCAGACGGACAGCAAAACGAATTTAAAAATATGTGCATAAAAATCGTATAAGTTATAAAAATATGAAAAAGAGAAAATACCAACAAATTGCAAGTAATTGAGCGCGAGAAAGTCAAAATACAAAATACAAATGTCCATCTCTAGCTCCCACACGCTGATCCTAACGGAACTTACAGAGATTTTTATCGCAACTTTTTTGCTCAGCTTCTTCAAATGCGCTCGGGCATTGTTGTTGCTTGCTTGTGCTGTATGTGTGCGTGTGGGTATGTGTGTGTGTGTGTCTTCCCCACTGAGCTTGGCAGGTTACGTAATTATTGTTGCGGTTTTGCAGCACTTTGTGCGGAAATTAAGATTTGGTGAATTCGACTGCTAATTGGAAAATATGGGCGCAGTAGAAATGCTGAGCTAAGGCCCGCAAGTGCTACTTTAATTTAAAGTAACATTTCCAATGCAATCGAAATCAATAAGTTATTATTTGAAGCAGGCCCTCGGGCTCAACTCACTTTTGCTGGCGTCTCACGGGGATGAGGCTGGGGGGACTGGGACTCGGATTGGCCGGGCTGGGTTGCCGCTTATTTGAGTTGGTTTTCTTTTAAGGCTTGCGAAAACAAAATCCCAGACGCAATCTTTGATTTTATTGTAAGCAAACGAAAACAAAGCACACGCAAAAAGAACAAATAGCATCAGTGCCATTGCCGGCAGCAACAAATGCGCTCAGAGATTTTCGTTGGGTTAGAAAAGCAAAAACAACAACAAGCCAAAGGCCTCAAGGCGAACGAATGAAAGGAGAAAAGGCATAGAGGCAAAAGTGTCTGCGGGAGCCCCACTGCAAATTGGCAAAGTGCGTAAAGCATTTTGAATAGGCTGTGCATTCCAGCATATGTTTTAGTTTGATTAATATTGTTACCCTTACATATTTAAGTATATATTCACATTTGCGACACTAAACACAATTTAAATAAAAACTACACCACACACTAAAAAAAAAAAAAAAAAAATTGGCAACTCATTCTTTATTTTGGCGGGCTTCGATAACTTCGCGAGCGCGATCCACACAGAGCCAAAACCTATCGATTAAAAAGATATAAGTCGCCTATCGATATTATTTTTACATTCTTGAATTAATCAGAACGTAAATAAAAGCAACATAATTTTACAGAAAATAAAAACATTTGTGAGCTTTACCAACTTGAGACACATAAAATTCAAATTTAATATGTTTAAAACCCATAAAGCTGGGATATACAGTGCAAGCCATAAAAATGCAGACGATGTCAGTGGGTAACGTTAAAGCCGTTGCACAGCCTGCTGCACACCTTGGGGACATGAAGTCATCAACTGCGACGCCGCCACTCCTCAGACCCCTGCCCCTACTACAACACTCCGGCGTGAACCGGCTCTGGCTGCTTTCTTGTGGGTGCTGATCAGGAAAAAATAGCCCACTGCACCTTGAGGATTTTCTTTTTATGTTTATTATTTTCTTTGCCCCGCCTGTATATCTGGGTTTGTGTGCGTGTGTGGAGTTAACCACGTGGCTGGCACCCTTCGCCAATTCGACGCGCTAGTTTTACACCCTTGTGCCTCACCCCTTAAGGAACGCATGGGCAAGCCGCAAACGAAACATGTTGCGTTTTTTATGTGGCCTACTAGATGCCGGGGTTAGGGGTTGAGTTGGCTGCTGTCTTAGGTCATCAATAATGGCGCAAACATGCATTAAAGACGCTTGCTTTACATTAAGACGAAGCGGCTTATTGAAATTGGTACACAACCTGAGCCCTTTTTCTCCCTTTTTATTACTACTGAGAAAGGGGACTTGAGCTCTCTGGGGACTCACTACTTTCAATAAAAGTTGTTTGTATTTTGTGGACCGTCTTTTTTTCTGTGTGGTGCAGACTTATCCTATTTCGCTAATATAAATATACGGAGGTTGTATTTTTTGTGCACTGTCATTTTGAATGTAACTATGCCGCTGCAGTTGACAGTGCTAACGCAATATGGAGACTGTTAACGCACGGCGCACTCTGTTAACGTAAGTATCGACTTGCCACCACAGCAGAGTCAATCGAAAGATTATCTACTGGGGCAACACTGGTGTGACGAGACCCATTGTGCATTTTTTCTAAATTAAAATGGCATATGCAAGCCAAAAATTTGTTAAATAAAGTGCTGTACGGTGTACAAAATTGATTGCAGGTATGCTGCAATTAAATTAAAGAACAGAAACGCTGTTTTTCAAGCATCAACGTAGCAGGTTTTCTGCATGAAAAACTATGCGCGTGTGAGTGAAATTCCAACAATGCGCAGGGAACAAGCTGGCTAAAATTTCTTTATGCAAAGCGTACGCAACAAAAAAAGAAGCTAACGATCAAGCAACGCGAAGGCCAGGAAAAAATTATACCTGGTTGCATGTTGTGTATGTGTGGCGGCGGCTATACAAAAAAAAGTGCGTATAATTAGCGAGTGCAGCAACAAGCGTTGTACATACATACATATACATATAATTTTAAGACGGCCCACATCAAATCATTGAACTGTACAAGCACGCCCATATTTAGTGTATGTGTGAAACACCAGATTTGCTTGCGTGTATGAGTGAGCCAGTGTATGCGTTGGACAGTGTTTATTTATTACACTTTGATTTTGCAATAAGTTGCTCTTGTTGCTTATCCAGCGAACGGAAGTCGTCGCCTACAATTTTCGTGTTTTCATTTTATTATATTACACATACACACACACACACAAAAAAACAATCAAACACGCATACATACATACACATGCATATATACCCACACGCTTTTACAGTTGCCGTCGGCGGCGGCGGCGGCGTCGGCGTCAGCAGCGCAGACTCAATTGCATGAGAATTTTTTTTATTTCTCTTCGTGTTTTTGTTTTACATTTTGTTTTGTGGTCGTCGGCGCGCAGCGTTGACTTAATTTATTGGCAGCATTGTTGCTGTTGCGCCTGCTGAAAATGAAAGTGTGTTAGTATGTATGTGTGCATGTATGTACTGCAAATTGCGAGCCCAGCGAAACAAAAGCAAAATACAAACAAACAAACAAAATTAACCAATAAAATCTCACAGCAGTTTTTTCTATGAGATTTAAGAGATTTCATTTTTTGTTGCTTAATTAGGTGAATTTTGCTCGAAACAGAAAGCCTTGTTGTGCTTTTTTGTAACAGTTACAATATTAAAAAAGTAATAATAGTTGAAAATATGCCTATTTATAGTTCTATATAACTAGTTTACATTAATTATTTTAGCTCAACGTTAACTAGAGTTGACTAGAGCAAAATACACTAGTGTCCGCATAATACAGTGGTGGCTACACTAATAGGAAAACACACTTTTTTGTGCAAAAATCAGTTAAATATTTATAATAGGTTTTTATGGATAAAATCAATTAAATTTTTGTATAAAATACTAACTTATACATAAATAATGCTTTAAAAAACGCGAATTCACATTTGTTTATATTTTTAAATTAATTTCTATATTATTTAAACACGTCAAATGCCAGATTTGCTACGCCCCCGCGCCGTTTCCCCCTCAACGTAAAAAATCTAGAAACATATTTAAACCGTAGTTAATTTTAATGTTTATTATTCCTTTTCAGCTTTATCACAAGGTCTAAAGTTCAGCACATATCACCCAACTGATTGGCATGCCGTAGCTGCAGTAGCAGTAGCAGCAGCAGCAGCATTAGCAGCGCCTTAATGGATCCATATCATCATATCAGACATCATGTGAGTGTCATCTTGAATCTTGTATAGTGCATTGTATGTCCATTAAGAACTTCCTTTTGATCGTATGCTGTTTGTCTCTTTCCTTGCAGTATCCACCCACTAGCACAGCCAGCTCAACGGTGGTTGGCAGCGGCACCACCGGCTCAATAAATCGACCAGAATTGCATCAAAAATGCAATCGTGGCTCGCACTCGAGTGACACAAGTTCAGCGTACAGCGGCAGCGATACAATGGCCTCTGTCTATGGATCATCGCTGGAGGCCGAGGAGATTGATCTCTCCGGCCTCGTTGAGTCTGTGGTGGACTCCGATGAGGAGGATCTTGCCGAGAGCATGGATGTGAGTTGGTCATATCGAACAAAATAGAATAATCCTTAAATGAATCTGCAATCGATTCAACTTGATTGAGTTTTGTGTTTGCTTTTGCTAATGTTGTGTCCGGTCTCCACAGAGCCTCAATGTACGTGATGCCGTACGAGATTGTCTCGAGAAGGATCCGTCGGAGCGCAGCGAAGATGACGTGGAAATACTGCTGGAGTTCACGCAGGGCCTCAAGGCATTCACAAACATAACGCTGGCGGTGCGACGCGCCCTCTGCTCCGTGATGGTGTTCGCTGTGGTCGATAAGGCCGGCACAGTGGTCATGTCCGATGGCGAGGAGCTGGATTCCTGGTCGGTGCTAATCAATGGCGCCGTCGAAATCGAGCATGCGAATGGCACACGCGAAGAGCTCCAAATGGGCGATTCCTTTGGCATATTGCCCACAATGGATAAGTTATATCATCGCGGCGTGATGCGCACCAAATGCGATGATTGTCAATTTGTGTGCATCACACAAACCGATTACTATCGCATACAGCATCAGGGCGAGGAGAATACGCGCAGGCATGAGGATGAACAGGGACGCATTGTCATGGTCACCGAACTGCGCTCCATTGGCGGCAGCGGTGCGGAGAGCGCAACCACAACAGGCAGCGGCTCGGCAGCCACTGCACATTTAAATACAAAGCGCGGTCATGTGGTAATCAGAGGCACACCTGAGCGACTGCTGCAGCAGCTTGTCGAGGAGAACTCGATGACAGATCCGACATACGTGGAGGATTTCCTGCTAACGCATCGCATTTTCATACACAACCCGCAAGAGGTGACCAGAAAGCTATTGCACTGGTTCGATCTGGAGCAACTGGATATGCACAAAACCCAAGAGTTGCGCGATCGTGTTACCCGCGTCGTGCTGCTCTGGGTGAACAATCATTTCACAGATTTTGAGGCTGACCACGAAATGATGGAGTTCCTGGAGATCTTTGAGGCTGGCCTGGAAAGCAAAAAGCTGCTTAGTCAGCTCCGTTTGCTGCACATCGCGTGTGCAGCCAAAGCGCGCATGCGCAGTTGCATTTTAACGCGCTCTTCACGCGACGAACCACTAAATTTCCAAATCATTGGCGGCTACGAGCTGCGCGGCGTGGCTGCAGCTACTGGCAATGCCTCGGTAGGCATTTACATATCGCACGTGGAGCCAGGCTCGAAGGCTCAGGATGTGGGCCTCAAGCGTGGCGATCAGATACACGAGGTTAATGGCCAATCGTTGGATCATGTGACCAGCAAGCGTGCGCTGGAACTACTCACGGGCACCACGCATTTAAGCATTCAGGTGAAAAGCAATTTGCTGGGCTTCAAGGAAATTATGCAGGCACTGGAGCATGGCAGCGGCAGCAGCTCGGCAGGCGGTGGCATCAGCTCCACGGGCAGCGGCAACGGCAGCTTTAAAAGTTTGCGCAGTCCACGGCGCATTTGCGCCAACGATATTGCCAAGCTGCATGGACGCAGCGACAGCACCACCGAGGAGCTAACCAATCGTGCGCACATGGTGCGCCTGAGTTCCGTGGACATGCTACTGGATCAGCCGGACTGTGCGCCACCTCAGACGCCGCCGGTGAGTGCGGGCAGCGGCAATATGGCTTCTAATTTTATGCAACAATTGCTGCAAAGCGTCAATTCTAATTCGGCCAAAAAGTGCAGCGCTGAGGACAGCAAACCAGGGGGCTTCATGACGCTGGCACCCAAGCGACGACTGCAGAAAGCCTTAGCCAAAATGAATCTACTCAACAAACAGCAGCAGCCGCACGTAGGCGGCAGCCTGAACGACAGCTCCGACACGCTGCTCAATGAGCCGCAGTCCAAGGCAAAACTATCGGCCGCCAGTTCTGGCAGCAGCAGCTGCCATTCCACAAATGGTGTCTGCACCACCACCGGACGCCTCTATCAATCGCAGTCTAATCCGGATCTGAGCAGTCTCAATTATGACAATAGCGGCGAGCCAAGCGCCACGCTGCAAGTCAACTATTTGCAGGCGCACTTGCATCGCCCCTCCGCTGCCAGCACACTCACAAGCAGCTCAATGCTGCCGCCCGACTATCCGGAGCATGTGCTCAAGGTGTACAAATCGGATCAGACATGCAAATATGTGCTCATCTACAAGGAGACGACGGCGCACGAGGTGGTCATGCTGACGCTCCAGGAGTTTGGCATACACGATCCCAGCTCGAACTTTTCGCTGTGTGAGGTGAGCGTCGGGGAAGGCGGCATGGTAAAGCAGCGTCGTTTGCCCGACCAGCTGCAGAATCTGGCGGAGCGCATCAGCTTTGCGGCACGCTATTATCTCAAGCTAAACGACAGCACCGAGCCGCTTGTGCCGGACGAACTGGCCTTGGAGCTGGTGCGCGAGTCGGGCGTGCATTTCCTACAGCTCAATGCCTACGAGCTGGCCATACAGTTAACGCTGCAAGATTTTGCCAACTTTCGCCAAATCGAGTCCACGGAATACATTGATGAGCTGTTCGAGCTGCAGTCCAAATACGGTGTGCCCATGCTGAGCAAGTTCTCCGAGCTGGTGAATCGCGAAATGTTTTGGGTGGTCAGCGAAATCTGTGCCGAACACAACATAGTGCGTCGCATGAAGATCGTGAAGCAGTTCATCAAGATTGCGCGCCACTGCAAGGAGTGCCGCAATTTCAACTCCATGTTTGCCATCATTTCGGGTCTGGGCCATGGCGCCGTGTCGCGCCTGCGCCTGACCTGGGAGAAGCTGCCCTCGAAGTACCAGCGTTTGTTCAATGATCTGCAGGACCTGATGGATCCGTCACGCAACATGTCCAAATACAGGCAACTGGTCTCCGCAGAGCTGCTCGCCCAGCATCCCATCATACCCTTCTATCCGATTGTCAAAAAGGATCTAACCTTCATACATCTGGGCAATGATACGCGCGTGGATGGCTTGATTAATTTCGAAAAACTGCGCATGCTGTCCAAGGAGGTGCGTCTGCTGACGCACATGTGCAGCTCACCATATGATTTGCTGGCCATATTGGAGCTGAAGGGTCAAACGCCCTCGAATGCGCTCTTCTCGCTCAATCAGATGTCCGCCTCGCAGAGCAATGCAGCTGCCGGCACGGTAATTGCTGCCAACGCTGGACAGGCTACGATCAAGCGGCGCAAGAAATCGACGGCGGCTCCGAATCCCAAAAAAATGTTCGAGGAGGCGCAAATGGTGCGCCGCGTCAAGGCCTACTTGAACAGTCTCAAAATACTAAGTGATGAGGATCTGCTGCACAGGCTCTCGCTCGAATGTGAGCCACCGCATGGCTCCACCTATTCGGGCAGCATTTCGCATGGTAACAGCTCGCATCGCAGCGCAGGCAGCGGCAGTATTGGTGGCACCGGCGGCGGCGGCGGCACTGGCACCGGCAGCATCAATGCCGGCGGCGATCAGCTCAGCATTTATTCGCACACCAGCTCCAGTTCGGCGCCAAACTCATCGCTGTCGCTGCGCAAGCGACATCCCAGTTCACCGACGCTCTCCACAACCAGCTCGACGAGCTCCACCAGCGATCATCAGCGTCAGCGCCAGCAGCTGCACAATAATGGACCCAAATTTGGTACTGCCTCGCCGCAGGCGGTCAAAAAAATGCTCTCCCTGTCCGAATCCTCAAAGATACGCCCGCATCAGCCATTCGTGCCGCGTCACAGCTCTGCGCTGCCTGGCGTCATCCCGCCGCTGCATCATTTGCATGCAGCGCATGGCTTCAGCACGCCGGCCGTCAGTGGAGGAGGCGTGGTTGCAGCTGCTGCTGTCTCAGCGGGCGTGGCCAATGCACAGTGTACGCCCAGTCCCAGTCCGTGTGCCCATCGACGCTTGGCATCTGGAGGTAAGCATCAGACAAATATCAATTACTTAATCCACGGCCTGTTGGATTAGCGTTCCGGGAAAGTGCTGGCAGATAATGATGCAAATCGTTTGTGAAAATCCGTAATGCATATACTGAAAGTTCTTGGGAAAAACAATCGTCTGGTGGTTTTAAGAAGAAAATATAATAAAATAGGCGCTCAGTATTTAAACCAAAAATCACGCTCATTAGCATGAAGTTAGGCTCAGAGATAATAGGAATTCATTAAGTTTTGTTTTACTGTAAAACAAAAACAACTTTAAATAGTTCGCGTAATTAAATCTATCTCGTGTGCCCGCTTTTCCACAGCTGTGAGACAGTTCGTGCATCATTAATCAACCTATTAATTTGCTTCTATTTTGTTTTTCAGGCAACATAATGCCGACACGTGCGATACACGAGCGTTCCCATTCGGATACGCCCGCCCCGCCGCCGCCTTTGCCCTCCGTGGATCTATCGCTGGAGAGCAGCAGTGTGACGACATTTCGCGACTTGCCGCTGCGCAAATCCGTGACTTCCGGTAAGTAAAACGGGTCAAGCTCTTTGATATAAAGTCGCCCACGTCATAAACTAAACGCTTAGCGCTGCCTACTAAAACCTAGGTTCCATTCTAGCTCATAGTTAATAATAGTGCTTAATTGTAGCTTAATTTTAGTTAGCCTCTAGCTAAAAATCGTTAGTTGCGCCTAAGTATACCCCGCTCCTTGCTTGCAATTTGGCCGACTTTTTGTTTATATATATTGGTGGTTGGTTATCGCTGCTTCGGCATTTGGTTGTTGGTCTCTCACATTGCTTTATACACACACACACGCAAATACACACCCACACACACCACACACAGACTGTGGCACACTTTTAGCTACTTTTACTCTACTCTCATCGCCACAAACAAACACCCAACAGGTTCAGTTTCATCGTGTGACAGCGGACATGGCTCCTACGCCCAGCAGCAGCAGCCGCACCATCAACAACACCACTTGACATACCAACAGCAACAACAACAACAACAGCAGCAGCAGCAAATAGCACATAATGAACCGTCGCCACCCGTTTACACGGCTGCCGATTGCCGTCTCTTGCAGCAAATTTCAAACAATGCCGTCACGCGGAACTTGAATAGTCCCTGCCAGAGCACCAGCACACCACCCAGCACACCCACACCACCACCACCAACACTACAGCAACAACAAATACAACAACAACTAGCACCACCACCGCCACCAACAGCTGCTTCCATACAGCCACCACAGCTTCCTGCACCGCCAGCGCCCTATTTGCATATGCGCAGCCACCAGCAATTGCAGCAAATACAACAACAATTGGCCATGCCGCCACCACCGCCACCGGTCTACACCAGCAGCCTATACAATCATCATCATAGCAATGCCACAAGCAGACACCTGAACCACATGCATGGTAAGTCGAGTCGAGTCGAGCCGAGCTGAGCAGAGACTGGAAACGCTGACCACCAAAGCAGCGGCAAATGCAACGCAAGAGCAACTGGGGCATGAGATTTAGGATACGATTCAATAGCATATATGTATAGAAGGCCTGGGTGAAGGACGTGCCATGCGTCTATATATATATATATCGCCCCCTCTCTTTACTGAGACTACTTCGACATTATTATAATTATAAGTATATTAGTTAAATACGAGAGTCATTCATGTACTCACTTAATTGTTGGCCCATAAAAAACTATTGATATCCAACAAGTTTCTTACAAAGCAGTTGTGATAATTTATCAGAATTTGGGAGCTATTAAAATAGTAAGAAATGGATAGGCAGGATTAAAACATAAACCTAGCCTTATTTAGTAACTACATTTGATCGGATATATAAAATAAATAATATAAAAATACTTATCCGTAATATGTGATATATGTATTTATTAACTTGATCAAACAATTCACTAAATTAATTCATCATATAACATTGTTCTTCTGCAGGTGGTCCGCCAAATTTTATGGATAGCACCAAGTGTACCATATGCCCCATGCCACCCATGAATCAATAAGAATCAAACTGTGCTGTTTTAACTACTAAATGTTAATTTAATTAGTTGTGAGTACAATAACAATTCAGCCCAATTGCAAATAATAACTAATTGTACTCTCTATCTTGCAGCATATATAAATATATATACGCCAAAATTTGTTAATGGTTGTGGTTTCCATGTCACCGGCAAGAAACACAAGTTCACACATTACATGATATACACATACACACGCATCTATATACAATTGTGGCACACCCATTGATGGATGAGATGTTGCCCCCCAAAAAAAACGCACACACAAACATGTGCGTATTCCATTTATAATTTCTATCCGTTAACGTTCGAATACCCAACTGTCACGTATTCTTAGATAAGTTTAGTTATGCTTTATGTTTTAAGTGGCTTACGATTAATTTTAATTTAGCACAATTCTTTGTAAACATTTTCCACAAAAACTTACTCAAAAAACAAAAAACAAAAAAGGAATAAGGAATCATCCACAAGTTGTTGCCTTCTCATCATGCATCAAAAGAAACACGTCTGCAGGCAGACCAAACCAGCAGACCTAATCAAAAACATTTGCAATCAAAAAACTATTTTGAAGACTTTCAGTCGGCATAAAAAAAAACGAAATAATGATAAATTTGCCCAGCACAACAGTAATAATAACAAATGTAACAATAATAATAATGATAATAATGTAAAGAAAGAGACGCGGCCGACTCAATCTATTGTATTCCATTTATGTATACCTTAGCTCTATATATATATATACATATATACAAGTTAGTTTTATCTATACATACACATACGTATACATATGCAAAGTAATGATAAAACCTTCGCTCCGATTCCAAATATTTAGTTTGTAAGCCGAGAGATTTTTTCGAATATTTTTCAAGCGTTGTATTTACTATTATTTACTCTACACATAAAAGACAAATGCAACTTATGTAAAAACAAAAACAAAAAAGAAAAACCCAACCCAAGAACAAGAAAAGACAAACCTAGACAAGAAATATGAAAGTACAAGCAAATCGAAACCAACCAGAAACAAGAACAAGTAAACAAAAACCTGAGACTTGAACATCAACATAATATACATGTAATAATAATATGAATAATTTTTTTGTAAACATATTCTTCTCGCACGTTAAGGACTCCAATATTTTTGTGTGTGTATATATATATGCGATTGCCTGTTATATACATAAATATACATAATATGAATATATATACATGCGACTATATACAAGAAATCTCTACATATATATTTATATATCTATATATATATATATACAAACCTGAACAAAGTGCAGCCCAACTAGCTTAATTTTTGTGCAGCATCAATTTAAGTTTCGCTTCTAGAAATTCAACAAAACAAAAAACAAAAAAGAAAAAAAAAACAAATCAAAGCTCTATATGTTTAATGTATACTTGTGCTCTTTTATGTTTAAGTTAAGATATTTTGCTTTTTATGGCTTAAAAGAAAATTAAATGTAAAGAAACAAAATATTTGTGCTTATTCGCTCGAATTCAATTTAAATTAAAGTAAAAATCTCATTAAATGTTACTGCGCTTAAACGCGAATTTGAATGCTCTTTTCTAAAGTCGGGAAGATCTAAATAAAAATTAAGTTTCATTAATTCCAATGGATCTAATAGATTAAAGATATCAAGTTGAGAATTGCTTCTGATATTTTTACTTAGTTAACCTTTCAGTTTTATTTAATATTTAATTTTTTTCTATTCTTTTCAAATCACGTTATTAAATTTATCATTTGATAATTTCCAGCTTTAGAAAAGAGCAAAAGCCTGAAGAAACCCAAAACAAAAAAAAAATGCGCAATAAATTAAAATGTAATATTAACTTGCTTCTAAATAAAAAATATTTACAAATCATTTTAATTAAAAACTTTATGTAATTCATTTAAGCTTCAAATTGCATGTGTATTATATATATGTCATATATATGTATAATATATTAAAAAGATTTCTTTGGAAAAACAACAAAAATACATACAGTATTTAAAAGCTAAAAAGAAAACGCCGAATTTTTGATTGAAATTGTATAATTTTTTATTGCTTTGCGTTGCGTTATGCATATCAATTGGTTCATTAAAAAGAATGTATAAATAATTTGGCTTTAAACCTAAGCACTATGATTAATACAAAATTTGTTTTGCATTGGGTGGAGCGCTTAAATTTTGGTAACAAATTCTGAATCTTAAGCATACAAATTTAGGATCACAAAGTAATTTGACAAAATGATCATAGTATGGTGGTTTATAGCTGCCCCATATTGGAAAAATCGTGGTACTTATTATTACATGAAAAATATGAAACCAAGTCTTTGTGGTTACCCAAAAGTTGTTCGTTTTCTTTTCTCTCTCGTTATTCATAAGGTTAAACTTAAATGAGAAATACTATTGGAGCAAGTGATTTAGTTTAGATTAACCGCGTGCGCTTCAGATAGGTTATGAGCAGATTATATATAAACTTATATTGCGCTAGCGATGGTATAATGCTGTCCCGCTGATGTCGCAGCTGTCCAATGACGCGCGGTATGTCCAAGTCCTTCACGAGATGAAACATAAATTACTCTCTTCCATTTATTTCTCAAATATATTTGGAGCTCACCTCATTGTGATCCAGCGTATAGAGTAATAGATCAGCCGTCAGTGTAACACCCGAACGTCCGCCACCTTCCAGGCAGTGTATGAGCACCGGCGGATTTGTGTTGTGTCCACGTGGCACCTCGTGCGTGGATGCCAATCTAACCGAATTGAGTTCCTCAAGAAAGTCGAGAAAGTGATTGACATCACGTGGACAATTCTGCTCCGCCCAGTCAGCGTATTGCAGATGCCACACGGATCGATAGCGACGCGATGGTGCATGATACAAACGCAATTTGCTTGTGGTGCAGCGATCTGTGGTTTGTGAGAATTCCTGATACACCTGGAACTGCAAGCAAAAATCAACTTGGTCAGTTCCTGCCAGCTGCTGCATTTGCTGGGCTACTTACATGTCCAAACTCCATGCCCTCCTGACTGCTGAGCGGTATGTAGCTGATATCCTCCGTCAGCTGCACCACCAGGTAAACATCCGCCTCCCACACGCACTGCCAGAAGATGCGCATCGTTTGCGACTCCTGCGGTGATTGGGCTACAATATAAAATCGCTGCTTCGTGCCGACGGTGGCCTACAAATTAAAAAAAACTTGGGTCATGGTTAAGATCTCATTAAACAAATTGAAAAAACACACCGATATATATGAAGCATTCACATAGCCATGGCGATTGTCCATTGATGGCGTCAGACGCACGCGGTTATCATCATATGGCAGAAAATTGGGATCATGATTCTTAAGTTCGTTCTCCTCCAGCAGCGCACAGTCGTATTGCGCGTGCTCACGTCTCTTCGGTATGCGCTCGAACTCCATAAAGAGCTGGGCATCCTGCAGTTTATCGTTCAATATCTGGCACTGCAAGATCAATTCAAATATCATATTAATTTTTACAATCTTAAGAATTCTTATCAATACATTTACCAATTTATCCTTTGAATACTGCCCCGATATGGGCTGCGGCTTGCTAACACCCGTCGACCAACGATGCGGCAGATTGAGATCGTCCTGGGCCAGCTTCATTTTCGTTGCCAGCTTGGCATGTTGAGCGGCTGTGCTGGCCTTCTCTCTGCCGAGCGTGGCAGACTTTTGTTTATCGGGCGTTTTGCTGCGCGACAAAATGTTCCAGCGCCGGCGACGCTTCACATCCTTGCTGGCCGACGAGGAGCCGGTGGTGTCCAGCGTGGAGTTGAACATGGAAGACGTGGACGCAGATGTATTGGCTGACAGATTCATGGCACTGAATTGCTGATGCAACAACGAGTCGCCCGCCGGCGATATCACATCCACCGTGGACTTGTTCAGGCTGGCCGACGAGCGATGCTGACGCGGCGGCGCCGTGGCACCAATGGCGGGCGCTGCGCTGGCGGCTCGTGCCGCACGCTGCGGTGCCTGTGGCTCCAGGAACTGCAGCTCCGTGCTGGCCGCACGATCGGCGCCGTATTTCTTAATATTCCTGGTAATCTCATCGTCCGCCTGAGCATTGACAGTCAGCGTAACCACATTGTTGTTGCTGTTGTTCTTCTTATTGGAGTTGGCATGCCGTGCAGCGGGCACGGGCGCCACGCCCGGCGGCGCAGATTGTATGGAGGAGGCCCGTTGCCGCATGGCATCCGCATTGGCATTGCCGCCGCCGCCGCTGCCACCGCTGGCACGTTGCGGCAGCGGCACATTCTCATAGATGGGCTCAATGGAGCCGTTCATGGCGCTGCGCTGCAAAGGCGTCGGCGTCGTAGCCGCCGGCTGTGGACTGCTCGCCGGCGGTGGTGCCGAGCTGCGATAACCGCTGGGCGGCAGAGTGGGTGAGCTGCAGGAGGAATATCCGAAAATTAATTGAATTGAATGAGGAAATGGTTTCGAATTACCTCTGGACGGCTGCTGCTGCGGCGGCGGCCTGACTCATCGCCGACTGACGCAGCTGGGACATAATGGACGGCTGCTCCTCGATCATGTTGAGGTTCTCGAAGGTGCCATGTGGCGGCAGATACGGTTGCGAGTGGCCCATGTGGCCAATGTACGGATACTGATGCAGCATTGTGGCGCCCGAGGATGTGGGCACATTACCGCCGGCGCCATGGACACCGCCTGCAGCGCCGGCCAAGGCCACAAACTGGCCGCCGTTAAGCAGATTGCGATTGGACACCAGATCGGGCGATGAGCCGGACACATAATTGCGATAACCCTGCAGCGAACGCGGCGTGGCCACAGCCAAATCCGGCGTAGACGAGGAGCTCAGCCGATTCACCGGATACGGCGGCGGCGCCTTGTGCCGCATCATGTGCATGCGCTGCGACAGCTCCAAATAGGCAGCCGGCTGCTGCTGCTGCTGTTGCTGTGTCTGATAGAAATTGAGATGATGATGATGTGCGTGCAATGCAGCCGCCGGCTGCGCCACATCCGGATATCGGTGCGCCGCCGTCAAATGATGGCCAAACATCAGGCTCTCGCCATAGACGGCCGGATTGTGGACATCGGGCTGGGAGCCCGCATAGTAGGCGGCCGCATTGCCGGGCGTCGCCAGCGCCAGGGCCACATTGTGCAGATCGGCGGAGGGCGTGCGATACTTGAGCTGTACGGCCGTCTCGTAGTCCGGTGCGGGTCGATAGGTGGGCAGCATGGCCTTGAGGCGTTCCCGTTCGTGTGTGTCCGTGCTGCTGTTGTTGTTGTTGCTGCCGTTGCCGTTGTTGTTGTTGTTGTGATGCAACATGCTGTTGCTGCTGTGCAAATTGTTGTTGCTCAAATCCAAACAGCTACTGCTCTGGCCCAGCAGCTGGCTGTGACTGGCCGCCAGCGAAATATTGGACGAGAGCAGCTGCTGTTGCTGCTGCTGTTGTTGTTGTTGCTGATGCTGCTGCAACTGTTGCTGCTGCTGTTGTTGTTGCAATTGTTGCTGCTGCTGCTGCTGCAACTGTTGCTGCTCCGCGGCCGCCACGTAATCGTACTCCACATAGCCCACACTATCGCCACCCAGTGTGTGCCCATTGCTGCTCTCCATGTCGGCGCCAACGCTGCTGCCCAAGCTGGAGGGCGTGTCCGTGTCTATGTAGCGCTTGAAGAACTTGTGCTGCATGATGCACAGCTTCCAGAAGTAGCGTGCAATGTCCGCCTCGCTGAAGATGAAGCTGCCCACAATACTGCCGTCGCCGTCGAGCTTGTTCTGCTCGATTTTGATGGTGCGCTTGTCAATGGTCACCGTGTGGAACTCCTTCCAGGGGAAATACTGTCTGCCGTTGTCCGCATTCACAACCATGCCATTGATAGCCAAGCCGAGCAGCAGATCATTGCCCAGCGTATCCTTGGCCGGGAAGCGCTCCTCGCCATAGCCATCCAGCTGCTGGCAGCATTGTATATACATCTCCTCCGCCTGGCTCTGATTCAGATGCGCCAGGCCCGCATGCTGCTGCAGCACCTCCATGATCAGGCCGTCCAGCATGCTGTCGTCGTTGGCCAGGCCCTGCATATTGCGCGGCAGCACCAGCGACTTCTTCAGGTAGTCCTTGGACTGCTTGTCGCCCTGATAGCTGTCATACTCCGCCTGGCGGCAGTAGAGCGCCAGCAGGATGGCCGTGCGTATATCGCAGGCGATGCGCCCCTCGTAGATGTCGCTCTTCAGCTGGAGGAAGTAATAGAAGCGTGTCGCCTCGTCGTTCAGATGCCGCACACCCGTCGTCACATAATGGCGCACACGCAAATACATCTTGTTGTCCGCTCCATATTTGACCAGCTGGCGACTGAGCGAACGCTCCAGGTCCAGCCATTTGTATTCGTCCTCCTTGTCCTTGACCAAGTAGCGCAGTCCAAAGAATTCCGGCTGCTGGATATACAGACGCTGGCACACATTATCCAGGCACTCCTGGCCCTTGCTCTCCGAGCTGATGGTGCAGTCGACGGTGCTCGAGGTATCTGGCAAGTAAGAGACACACATACATAACTATATAATGGATAAAACGTGCGCAGATAAGCCCCGAGACCATAACGGCGGCAACAACAACGCTTGGCAACACAGCACGCGCAAATATGCTAATGTACACACAGATATTTTTTGTTGTCTAATCGTTTTTTCTTTGGTTTTTGTTTTTTTTGGATTGCCCTATACGTTTTTATTGAGCCACAACGGAAATCGTTGGGGTATCTTTTTGTTTACAGCGCGCACACTGTTAATTAACAGTGCGCGCCTGTTGACAATATGACACTTGCTTAAAGTGGGGGATGCAAGCATTCATTCCATTGATTAATCAAAATATATAAATCAATTACTGGCACAGACTAGCATGTGCTATAAACCCAGATTTATTATAATTGAAGTTTTACTTCAGTTGCCCGTTTAGGCACATGTCATTTTAGCACAAGGCAAATATGTCGCTGTCAACTGTTAACAGGCGGCGCCTGTTAACTGCCTAACAGTGGCGCAACAAGTCAAATAGGAAAAAAAATGCCGTATTTGTTGTTGCTATCTTTGATTTGTTTTGACAAAAAGCGAATTCCAAAAAACTGGTCATAACGAAAGCCGTCGTCGTCGACGTCGTCGCCGTTGCTGTTGCCAAGATAAACGCACGGCTTATCTGCCGTTGTTGGCCTTATAAAAATAACACACACAATTATGTGTTTCCAATTAAAAACGCGAAAATGAGTAAATAAATCAACAAGTGTAAAAAGCCTGACGGCAGCTGCGTTTCTTGTTGCTTGTTGCTGTTAACGGCGACTCATAGACTCGTGCAATTGAAAACTTGTACACTTGTGAGGGGTGCCGTTGTTATTGATAGTCTTCTTCTTTCCCTTGTTCTTGTTGCTGTTGTTGCTGATACGCCCCCACACACGCACACACACACACACACACACACACACTCACCTAGCAAATGATGCACATTTATAACAAATAAATTTTTGGACGTCACATTATATTGTCGACATTTTTTAAAGAATTTCAAAGGCATTTCCGTGCCGTTGTGTGTTTGGAACTATACGCAAGACACGCTGCTGCTGTTGCTGCTGCTGTGGGCTTTGGCTGAGGTGTTGCTGTTGTTGGCCAGCAGGTACCAACGACATTTGCATGTAAATTACACAATTGGATTTTGTTGGTTGTTGATATTTTCAAGCTGTTTGTGTACAGCTTGTAAGGCACTTTGAATCGAACACAGTTGTGTACACGTTAAGCATTAAAATTAAATAATTAAAAGTTATTTAAAGTCGTTGCAAAAAATAAATAAAAAAAGAGTTAACAGAAAAACTAAAACGAAAGAGTAGTTTGGTAGTGGTATCGAATATGCGACTGAGTACAATGGCTTGCAGTTAGAGATGTGCGATACACCCGATTTTAACAGCTTGCTGTTAAGTTTGCGTGAGTATTATACGTGTTAACCGTGAACACCAACCATATAAAGCAATACAATGCAATGCATTGTATGGTTAGTGCCGTGAATAAAGTGAAGGAAAATCAATACAGATGTATTTTAGTTCTAAATAGATTTAATGTATTCAGCATAAATTATGCATTGACATTTATGAATAATTTCATTTAATAGGCGTTTTGGTGAAACTGTTAACAATACACCTGTTACCTTAACTTTACTCTAACAGAATAGTTACTCCACAAGCATCAGCGTTTTGCTCGTTCTCTTACGATCTGCATACTCAGCTTAGCTGAGTAAGTTTCGTTAAGTGTGCTCACTGAACGACTATCCAGCGATGAACGGCAGCAGAACCACTTGAGTAACAATAACAACAGTATCGCTTTGTTCAGGCTGCCGATCGGACGTGGTTTTTTGTCTATTACTGCACCGAATTATGCACCAACTATTCAGCAATTAATTTCATTACAATCAGTTTAACTTTAACCACACACCGATACGGGCCTTCATTACGAGCAACAGCTGGTCGAACACGTAGGCGCGTTACACAGGGATTAGCCAAACACGCACACATATAGTCAATTACATGCATACATATGTGCATGTGTATGTATAGGTGCGCTTCGCCGTTGTTGTTGTTGTTACTGCCGCTGCTGCAGTCGCTGTAGTCGTCGTCGTCGTCGTCGTCGTCGTCGTCGTCGTCCGCGTCGTCGTGGCTTCCACTTTAACTAAATAAAACAAATTAAGCGCTCGCGCAACGTAAACGCTAAACGTGTACGAAGAGGAAACTCGAAATAAAAAAGTAGAAACCAACAGTCAAAATCTGTGAAAAAAAAAATCGCAGAGGCGCATGCACAAACGACTGAACGGGCAGCCACATTCAAATTAACAACGCACAAAGTGTAAGTTCTACGCATTTCAGATACATACACACACATTTTTTTTTTAATATCTTAAACCAATTGATCGTTTCGTTTTCGTATGCGGCATTTGATGGTCAAGGTTACAGCAACAACACAAGAGAGATCAATACATATGAAACACACACACGCATGCATAACAGGCGCGTGTGAGTGTGCATATTTGTGTATACACACGGGCTGCGTGCCTGCCTACGTGTGTGCGAGCGAGACAAGCTACTGTTACTGGCGAAGTGTAAAGTTCATTACCTGTTGCTGTTGCTGTTGCTGCTGTTTCTTTTGAGTCTGGCTTCGTTTTTATAAAACAGGTTGCATGCTCGCTAAGTTTGAGGTTACATTCGATTAGTCCGTCTCGCTCGCACTCCCATAGCTTTGCCTAGCAGCGTTATCAGCAAATTAATTCAATAAATGTTCTCTTATTTCGAAATGAGTTTAGGCGCGCCTTCAAAAAAGCTGACTACTGAATTGATAATCTTTTGTTTTTTTTTTTTATCTCTGATGCAATCTGGCAACTCTCTGCTGCTTGATTGACCTAAACTCCGTTTGTCGCTTTGTTGTTGTGCAGCTCAGCTGTTTTTTGCCGTTCTTATCAGCTGCTACAGCTGACTTTCAATACCGTAATAACTGTTCAATTGACTTAGTTAGTTTCTCAAAGTTTTCCCAATTGGATATATTGAAAAACGAATCTTACAAAAATCATTGAATATTCAACAGTTTCTTGACTTTTTTTTATATTTTTTATAAACGAATTTTGGTGAATACGCTTAGACTTTGCACGTTTCGCGTCATTGACCAAAGCAAAATAATAATAACAAAAAAAAAAAATAGTTAAAAATATTTGCCTTTGACATTGAACCAAATAAAAGCGATTGGGTTTCTTTTTGGCAAGGTTGTCTTTAAACTAGGCTTCCCCTTAATTTATTGATCTACGCTAAACTCGAGCGCACGCAGCGAAACCCTTGAGTTTGCCCAGTTTTCAAATGGCAACGACTTCTCACAGCGATAACAGATACTCAAACACACACACACACACACACACACACAGGCAAACACTAATTTTTGCTCATTCATGCTTAGTTTTTGCTTTACCGACTAACTTTGCACATTCACGCTATCTAAGCGCTCTGTTTTTTACGCTCCGACTAACTAGCGAAATCTGTTCTAGAAGTCTAGAAGCGACCTTCGTCAACGGACTCCAAATATGCCTAGCAGGCATTCGCGTGCAAATGACACACACACACACACGCGCACACACGTAACCAAATATTTGGTGTGATTTGCAAGGTTTTTGTTTTGACTAAAAGTATGGTTCGCTTGTAGAAACCTATCTGAATGTGTTTTGAAGTACACCAGAAATAGCTTTCATATTGAAAAAAAAAATTATCAGAAAGTTATAAATTGAACGTGTCAAAGGTTTTTAAATATGTATTCCGCTCAGTGGTGAGTCTTTGCCAGTAAATTATTTTAATATTAAATTTGCCACAGATCCATTTCTTTTATTATACCCTGAACCCATTGAAGATGGGTAAAAAGGGTATATTGTATTTGTGCAAAATCCAAATGTATGTAACAGGCAGATAGAAGCATCTCCGACCCCATAAAGTATATATATTCTTGATCAGCATCAATAGCCGAGTCGATCTAGCCATGTCCGTCCGTCCGTCCGTCCGTATGTATGTATCAACGCAAGGATCTCAGAACCTATAAGAGCTAGAGAAATTTTAGATGTAGGTGCTCCTAGTTCCCGCGCAGATCGAGTTTGTTTCCGATAATCGATAACTGGCTCCGTTTCCAAGCAATCGATAAAAATCGATATCGATATCCTGTTTTTTGGGCAATTTTGGTAAATAATAAGAGCTAGAGTCACCAAATTTAACATATAGCTTCTAAAATAGAATATATATATGCATTTGATGTTGGAAGAAGAGGGTTCAGGGTATCCCCTAGTCGGTTTAGGGTATCCTCTTACTTGTTTTTGATATTTTATATAAGTATATATTTTATATAAGAATCTCTCTTAGTGCTGAGTCTTTGCTAGTAAATAATTTTAATATCCATTTGCTTTATTTTAAAATTTAAAAAATATTAATTATTTCTATTTTTCATTGTTTTTTTTTTTACAAATATTTTTCTTTAGTCCTATCGCCGGCTGGTTTATTTCTGCATTAATCTAATCGCGCTGTTCACTTAAATTTTCTGTGTTTGTGTAGTATTAGACAAATTTTATTGTGCATTAAAACTTTATTGTGCTTGGAACAATATGATCTCAGGTACAAAAGTAATTCATGTATTCATGAGATATGATTTTAAATGAGACTTAGTTAGATACAAAATACGAGGCACAGACTGCAATTAGAATGTGTTAAGAGCTAAAGTAAGCATATCTTCCTCAAGCCGAAGACTTAATACCCTTGTAGACAATTCCCATTTTGTAGAATACTTTCTCATTTAAAATCCGACTATTCCACCGATCTTTCCTATAGTTTTTATATGATATAGTGGTTCGATGCTAATAAGATATTGCATTTAGTTGAGGATCATAATGGAACTAATAGATCCCGAGCTTGGTCGAGTTATCTTAATATAGAAAAGGTTTCCATATTGGAACAAACTTTTCGACCGATCGTTCCTATGGCAGCTATATCATATAGTGGTCCGATGGTGACAACATTTTACATAAATATGACGATCATAATGGAACTAATGAATGACACTAATCTTATAAAAAAGAAGGTTTCCATATCAAAACAGAAAGATCGGTCGAACAGATCTTTTCTATGGCAGCTTTATGTTATAGTAGTCCGATGTTGATAAGATTTTGTATATATGTAAGCGGCACAGTAAAACGTATAAATGTCGAATTTGGGTAAGATTCGACTTTATTTTTGACTGAGTGCTCCGAATCGGCCGGTTCTTCTTTCATGACAAAGTTATAATACCCTCTACGAGGGTGTAAAAGTTACTTCATTCAACTTTCAAGTCATTTTTTAAGCTTCTAAGATGTTAAATATCATTTCAATTTGATGCATTGGCTTAAAGCTTTCCACCTGCATTTAATATAATGCCCTATTAACTATTTAGTTAGTCCAAATTCCGAACCAGTTGCCAGTTCTGACCTACAAAACTTGAGCAGATTTTCCGCTTTTGCCACTTGTCAAAGTCGACTTCGTCGTCGTCTGTGATCGCATTCGTTTTTTTTTGCACCTCACTCAATTGACCATTGAGCACCTTTCCTAATGGCAGCTCGTGGAAGAGGCGGCATTACGGCTGGGTTTGATTTGCATACGCGTTGTCGCTGTCGACTCTGGCAAATGTTTAATATTTATTTTTTTGCCTTCTGCTGACCACAGCAACAAGAACTAAATATTGCACGAGTATTTTCTATGCAAAATTACAAACAAACGCACGTAGTCGAAACACATTAGACATTAAAAACCCTGCTCAAAATTCAAGGTGCAACCTCAACGTGTTTTTTATAAATGACTGTTCCCTTTTTCTGTTTTGTTTTTGTTTTTTTCATATATATTTTACTCAAAAAATGTCTGGGGCAGCGATTAACGTTTCCGATGCAAACTGAATCAGCTGATAAGTAATATTGCGGGTTTTTACAATGCCAAAAAAATTCAATTAAAAAAACGTTAATAAACTATAAATAAAATAAATTTTTTTAATTTTCTCAAAATTATTCAAAAATACCCTTTGACTCCTCCAACAAGTAGAACTTTTGTACAACTTGGAAAACCCTCTCGAATTATTACGCTCGGATCTGTACGCTGCAGATTTATTATATAAGCTATTCAAGCAAAATTCAAATATATTCAATAATGCTCAAAAAATAGAACGAATTTTTAAATAATTCAAAGTATCTAGAGTTTTGCACGACGACAAATCCATTCTACTTTCTACAAGGTTAAAAACAGTTTCTATTTTTCGAGCTATCATTGTATAATTAATAATGCTATATTTACATATTTATCATCTTGAACAGAAACTTTTATAATATAATTTTCCATTTGAGTTTCCTTATTTGATATGAAACTAACACAAATGGGTAATTAAATTTAATTATATTGCAATTTACTACAGGCTTTTATCTACAAGCTACTCTAAATACTACTTAACTGGCTGTTAAAAATAACCGTGCGCATGTCAAATTTAAATCAGCTTGTAAAAATAGAAAAAGTACAAACCTAAGGTGATTGAGCTCTGGAGCCAAGCGAAAGACCACATTCAGTATCTGTGTGCACAAAGCCTACATACATATATGTACATTACATGTGTGTGTAGATATGTTCGTCAGATACATATTGTCGCGAAATATCGTGACGTAATGAATGCCGTCATGCCGTATGTGTATGTGTATGTGCATGTGCATGTGTGGGTAAACACAATGTAAACAAAAACGTAAATATAACTCGACTTTCAAGTAACATTCTTTTGTTTACGCTCGAGATCGGGTTGCCGAAAGTATATTGAAATTTTCGTCATTTCCAATGAAAACGCGCTCTAATCTCTCACGTATTTTTGAAGTGAGCCTCATTTATTGTTGCTGTGCAGCAAATAATCGCAAATGTTTTTTTTTTGATAAGCAGCGATGCGTTTTCGCATAAAAACGATTGCCGACAATGGGTACAACTGTTAGTTAACAGCGCGCTGTTAAAACGAACAGACCAAGGTGAGACGCGGGCAATGCGCGTTGAGTTAACCGTTAACTCGTTTCGCAGTTGTGAGTCAATTAATTGAAATTATTAATTAGCGTGTGTCTCAATAGATAGATAGACATGCCAATAACAATTTATAGCGCGCATTTTATAGTGTCAATGTCAACGAGCGCGCGTGCGTTAGAGCGAGACAGTCTCAATACGTAAGCGCACGTTTACCGTTAGAACAAGTGCGGAAGCGCGTTTGCCGTTAGGCGTCTCAGTCGCATGCAAAATAGTTTCAAACTGTACTCGCATTAGAGAGTTCTATTCTAATTTGTGTAATGTGTGTGTGTGTGTGTGTGTGTGTGTGTGTGTGTGTGTGTCTGTGTGTGATGTGTGTGTGGCATACGTGGCATACATTAGGTGCGTGCTCAAAGTGCGATATGCAAAATTTTATAGACTCCTCCGTTTGCCCCGCTACAGCTTACCCGCCTGGCCCCAGAAGCTGCTCGTGCTCGTGTAAAGTGTATGCAAAACTGAAACTAACATTTCCCCCTCTACTTCCAGTCAGACTTTAAACCATGGCCAGTGAGCAGCCACCAATTGATGGAGTAGCAGCAGCTGTCGCTGCCGGCGGCGATGAGCCATTCCTCGGCCTGCTGGATGTCGCGCTGCTGGCGGTGCTGATCGGCGGCGCGGCCTTTTACTTTTTGCGCAGCCGCAAGAAGGAGGAGGAGCCCGCGCGCAGCTACTCCATACAGTGAGTACCCACTACAGAATGTTCCTTGCAAATGACCCGATAATCTCTTTAATCCGCAGGCCCACCACAGTGAGCACCACCACGGCGACGGATAATTCGTTTATCAAGAAACTGAAGACTTCCGGTCGCAGTCTGGTCGTCTTTTATGGCTCTCAGACGGGCACGGGCGAGGAGTTTGCCGGACGTTTGGCCAAAGAAGGTATCAGGTATCGGCTCAAGGGCATGGTGGCCGATCCCGAGGAATGCGATATGGAGGAACTGCTGCAGCTCAAGGATATTGAGAACTCATTGGCCGTCTTTTGCTTGGCCACCTACGGCGAGGGCGATCCCACCGATAACGCCATGGAGTTCTACGAGTGGATCACCAATGGCGACGTTGACCTAACGGGCCTGAACTATGCGGTAAGTGCATTATCACAGCACGCTTAATTGTTCTGATAAGGCGTCTGTCTGCGCCTCGCAGGCCCTATCTAATCGCCGATTACATGAATCTCATGGCCGTCCAAATTGTTGGTCTTATCAAGCATTGGCATATGCAGATAGCTTAACTTATCTATTTACTATACTCTTGTACGAGCTGTGTAATAAGCGGAACTCTGTTTATTTGTATATATATTGGATTTAACTATTATTATTGTTAGCGAAATTCATTTGTTGCTTACTTTGCGGGAAGTGAAATATGTCAACCACATCAAATTTGCTCACTCGAGCTTGGAGAGCAATAATAATAGACTATCAAGACAATAATTGATATTTAAGATAGAGGTAAAAGTGGGAGAGGGAGAGAGGAAGAGACTCAATTTAAAAATATGTATTTTACTTATTTCGATAGTACTGTGCATATAATTTTCTTGATACGTATTGGCAGTACAACATGAATTTATGGAATTAATTTAAATTTAAGAAATTCAATAATTTAATTGAAGTGACCCGTCCGCTTGTGACGTCACAGCAGTTTCCTGTTAAGTCTCATTTAGCTTGCGCTGGCCACTCTGTTAAGTGCGTAGCAGTTTCTGTCTGTCATGTTAGTTGGTCACACTGTCACGTAACAGCTGTTAGTAAAACGTGGACTCGCTCGCACAACTGTTGCGCAATTTTGTTTACGATTTGTGATGCGAAATAATTACAATAATTCGTTTTTGCTGAATGAAAACTATTGCCATGTGAAACATATGCGATTGCGGCTGCTGCGGAACACATAACTGGGCGGGAGCTAAATAATGTTAAACACGTTCGCCGGCGCCGGCAGCGCTGTTGCCCTTGGCACGCGTCGCTGTCGGTGGAAGGGGCGCACTTTGATCTGGCTATTAAATAATTTATATAATAAGGCAACAACACGCTTAGACAGACAAACCCAGCACGGGGTAATGGAGCATTATGTGGTTAATTGCGGTTGTAACAATTCGTATTGCTTGTATTCTCAACAGGTCTTCGGCCTAGGCAACAAAACCTACGAGCACTACAACAAAGTGGCCATCTATGTGGACAAGCGTCTAGAGGAGCTTGGCGCCAACCGCGTCTTCGAGCTGGGTCTGGGCGACGACGATGCCAAGTGAGTCTTTTGTAAAGTCTAAAGGCTAATTCAATTTGTACTTACGTCTCAATTACCTTGCTAGCATTGAGGATGACTTTATCACGTGGAAGGATCGCTTCTGGCCCGCCGTCTGTGATCACTTTGGCATTGAGGGCAGCGGTGAGGAGGTGCTGATACGCCAGTATCGTTTGCTTGAACAGCCCGATGTGCAGCCGGATCGCATTTACACCGGCGAAATTGCGCGTCTGCATTCCATGCAAAATCAGCGGCCACCGTTTGATGCTAAGAATCCATTCCTGGCTCCCATACGCGTCAATCGTGAGCTGCACAAGGGCGGCGGTCGCTCGTGCATGCACATCGAGCTAAACATTGAGGGCTCCAAGATGCGCTACGATGCCGGCGATCATGTGGCCATGTATCCCATCAATGACAAGTCGCTCGTGGAGAAACTCGGTCAGTTGTGCAAGGCTGACTTGGACACGGTGTTCTCGTTGATCAACACCGATACGGACAGCAGCAAGAAGCATCCATTCCCCTGCCCCACCACCTATCGCACTGCGCTGACGCACTATTTGGAAATAACTGCTATTCCGCGCACGCACATACTCAAGGAGCTGGCCGAGTACTGCACCGACGAGTCCGAGAAGCAGATGCTGCGCAGCATGGCCTCTCTGACGCCGGAGGGCAAGGAGAAGTATCAGAGCTGGATACAGGATGCCTGTCGCAATGTTGTGCACATACTGGAAGATATCAAGTCCTGTAAGCCGCCTCTGGATCATGTGTGTGAGCTGTTGCCACGCCTACAGCCGCGTTACTATTCCATTTCGTCGTCGGCCAAGCTACATCCAACTGATGTGCATGTAACTGCTGTGCTGGTCGAATATAAGACGCCTACGGGTCGTGTTAATAAGGGCGTAGCCACCACATATCTGAAGCACAAACAGCCCAAGGATGGCGCCGAGGAGGTCAAGGTGCCGGTGTTCATACGCAAATCACAGTTCCGACTGCCCACTAAGCCGGAGACGCCCATCATTATGGTGGGTCCGGGCACCGGCCTGGCGCCCTTCCGTGGCTTCATCCAGGAGCGCCAGCATTTGCGTGATGAGGGCAAAACGGTGGGCGAATCGGTGCTTTACTTTGGCTGCCGCAAGCGCAGCGAAGATTACATCTATGAGGCCGAGCTGGAAGAGTGGGCCAAAAAGGGCACGCTCACCCTGAAGACGGCCTTCTCTCGCGACCAGGAGAAGAAGATTTATGTGCAGCACTTGCTGGAACAGGATGCGGATCTAATATGGGATGTGATTGGTGAAAAGAAGGGACACTTTTACATCTGCGGGTGAGTTTAAATGCCACTACATCTCATTCCAATCTCTTATGCTTGCTTTTCTTTCTTGTAGCGATGCCAAGAACATGGCCGTGGACGTTAGAAATATTCTAACGAAAATTCTGTCCACCAAGGGCAACATGAGTGAGGCGGATGCTGTCCAGTATCTGAAAAAGATGGAGGCCCAGAAACGCTACTCGGCCGATGTGTGGAGCTAATCGCGACGCGAATACCACTCGCCCCACTCTAACTCCAGATGAGTCACAGTCGCGGAACAAAGAAAGCAATGAAAACAAGAAAGAACAACTAAAAGCCACACGTTAACGTAAGCGAAAAGTCGTTGTAGTTAATTAAGCTATATGAATTAATTATATATGAAATTGGTTTGGGAACTTCAGCTGCGGTTCAACAAACGGCGTTCAAGTAACGTTTATGCCTAATTCTAGTGTTAAATTGATTGATTATATAAATATATATATATAAATGTATTTATATATAAAATGCCTTTTTATTGTTGTGCAAATCGATATGATGATGATGTTAATTATGCTAATGATGATTGTAATTGTATTTTAAGTAGTGTTTGTATGTATGCAATCAATTGAAATGTTCTAACACCACATTTTCATTTAGTTTGTGTGCTTTTTATTGGCGATTTCATAAAACAAATGAAATAATTTGTGCAATTGTACAAGAAAATAAAAAATTGTATTTCATTTTCTATACGTGAACGAAAAATAAAAGTAAAAAATTTGCACATGCCTGAGCTGACTAGCAAATAACGTTAAATGTTTGTTTATAAGCCCGAGTTCATGTAACAGTGCATCTGGTAGTCGGATACAACCCAAAAAGCGTTTTTGGTTCCATTCAGCTTCCCACATATAAAATATACATGTTAATTAAAAGAAAATGTTAATGTTAACATTGCTTGCGTAAATAAGAGAGAGCTCCTCATGCTCAGACATTTCGGACAGTCTGGCAACGCTGCATTGCAACGGTTAATGCGAAAGTAAAGCAACAAATCAGTGAAAAGTGCGCGTAATTCTTTAAAAACTTTATTTTTATGTGTAAATATATGTGCAATATCTGTAAACTAAGCTAAAACACGTGTCCAGGTGAGTGCCACACCAATTACTGTTAATATTTAATCAAAAACACCCGCTCGCTCGAAATGCGGCAAAGTGTAACGCAGCGTCTCTGCCAAACGGGTTGACGCAAACATTTGTTCGGTTTTTTGCTTGGTAAAATCGGCGTCTGTGAAGTTCTCCAGGCTATTGTCAGACGTTTCGGCCTTGTCCTGGCTAACGGTGGGCAGTATGCCGTAATTGGCAAAAAAGCCATAGCCCTCGCGGCGATGCACCTCGGCCAGCAGCTGCTCGTAGCTGGGCACAGGCACGCCCAGGTCCAGATTGAGCAGCGTCTCCGACAGGCGATTATGATAGACTTTCAGCAGCTGCGGCCGCTTGTGCTTCAGCACATCCAAACTGAGGCTGGTGTAGAAAAAGTAGTTCAGGTCGATGCCGGGACTGCCCCAAATACTAAGCTGAAAGTCTATGAAGATCACATCCTGCACCTGTTGCGCTCCATTGTATTTGAACAGCATGTTGTTCACCCAAAGATCACCATGATTCAGCACCTTGATCTCCTTATCCACTGGCGCCTGGGCACGCACCAAGTGCGCTCGCTGCTGCTCCAAATATTTGCCAATCTTGCCCGCAATCCGCTCGTAGCCCGACCAGCTGTTGACCAGCTTGTGCAGCTGTTGTCCATTGCCGGCAAAGAAGCGCATAAGCAGGCCGTCGTCCTTGGCCAGGCCGTCCGGTGACAACATGCCATCGCTATAGGCTTCAAAAATTTTGGGATCCTGAAAAATTTACACACATTTTGATTACACAATCAGAACAAACTAAAATATTTGGTGTGAAACTTGGATTGCAGACTTATAAACTCTCTTACGTGTTATAAGGATTCGCTTCTGGGACACCATGTATACATATTCTTGACCATTACCTGCCTGTCTGCCTGTCTGTCCGTCTGTCTTATCAAATGAAAACTATGCCCTTTGTCTTATAGTTGTCGTCTTAAAGTTTTGCATAAGTCCGTCTATCTGTTGCACGCACAACAAATGTCGTGACCCATGTCTAGATACGAATCTTGGGGTAACATTTGGACATGAATTTCGACTAAGAAAACGGTGTTCAGATTTGAATGCCAGATCAATCTAGAGGGAAAACCATGAAGAAAAACCCAAACTTCGTGAAAATCGGATGAGATTTGACCGAGTTATGGGGGTGGTAAATTTTGACCCATGCCTATATACGAATCTTGGGGTAAGATTTGGACATGAATTTCGACTAAAAAAACGGTGTCGAGATTTGAATGCCAGATCAATCTAGAGGGAAAACCATGAAGAAAAAGCCAAACTTCGTGAAAATCGGATGAGATTTGGCCGAGTTATGGGGGTGGTAAATTTTGACCCATGTCTATATACGAATCTTGGGGTAAGATTTGGACATGAATTTCGACTAAAAAATCGGTGTTCAGATTTGAATGCCAGATCAATCTAGAGGGAAAACCATGAAGAAAAATCCAAACTTCGTGAAAATCGGATGAGATTTGGCCGAGTTATGGGGGTGGTAAATTTTGACCCATGTCTATATACGAATCTTGGGGTAAGATTTGGACACGAATTTCGACTAAAAAATCGGTGTCAAGATTTGAATGCCAGATCAATCTAGAGGGAAAACCATGAAGAAAAAACCAAACTTCGTGAAAATCGGATGAGATTTGGCCGAGTTATGGGGGTGGTAAATTTTGACCCATGTCTATATACGAATCTTGGGGTAAGATTTGGACATGAATTTCGACTAAAAAATCGGTGTTCAGATTTGAATGCCAGATTAATCTAGAAAGAAAACCATGAAGAAAAAGCCAAACTTCGTGAAAATCGGATGCGATTTGACCGAGTTATGGGGGTGGTAATTTTTGACCCATGTCTATATACGAATCTTGGGGTAAGATTTGGACATGAATTTCGACCAAAAAATCGGTGTCGAGATTTGAATGCCAGATCAATCTAGAGGGAAAACCATGAAGAAAAAGCCAAACTTCGTGAAAATCGGATGCGATTTGACCGAGTTATGGGGGTGGTAATTTTTGACCCATGTCTATATACGAATCTTGGGGTAAGATTTGGACATGAATTTCGACCAAAAAATCGGTGTCGAGATTTGAATGCCAGATCAATCTAGAGGGAAAACCATGAAGAAAAAGCCAAACTTCGTGAAAATCGGATGAGATTTGACCGAGTTATGGGGGTGGTAATTTTTGACCCATGCCTAGATACGAATCTTGGGGTAAGATTTGGACATGAATTTCGAGCAAAAAATCGGTGTCGAGATTTGAATGCCAGATCAATCTAGAGGGAAAACCATGAAGAAAAAGCCAAACTTCGTGAAAATCGGATGCGATTTGACCGAGTTATGGGGGTGGTAATTTTTGACCCATGTCTATATACGAATCTTGGGGTAAGATTTGGACATGAATTTCGACCAAAAAATCGGTGTCGAGATTTGAATGCCAGATCAATCTAGAGGGAAAACCATGAAGTAAAAGCCAGACTTCGTGAAAATCGAATGAGATTTGACCGAGTTATGGGGGTGGTAAATTTTGACCCATGTCTATATACGAATCTTGGGGTAAGATTTGGACATGAATTTCGACTAAAAAATCGCTGTTCAGATTTGAATGCCAGATCAATCTAGAGGGAAAACCGTGAAGAAAAAACCAAACTTCGTGAAAATCGGATGAGATTTGAACGAGTTATGGGGGTGGTAATTTTTGACCCATGTCTAGATACGAATCTTGGGGTAAGATTTGGACATGAATTTCGACTAAAAAATCGGTGTCAAGATTTGAATGCCAGATCAATCTAGAGGGAAAACCATGAAGAAAAAACCAAACTTCGTGAAAATCGGATGAGATTTGGCCGAGTTATGGGGGTGGTAAATTTTGACCCATGTCTATATACGAATCTTGGGGTAAGATTTGGACATGAATTTCGACTAAAAAATCGGTGTTCAGATTTGAATGCCAGATTAATCTAGAAAGAAAACCATGAAGAAAAAGCCAAACTTCGTGAAAATCGGATGCGATTTGACCGAGTTATGGGGGTGGTAATTTTTGACCCATGTCTAGATACGAATCTTGGGGTAAGATTTGGACATGAATTTCGACCAAAAAATCGGTGCCGAGATTTGAATGCCAGATCAATCTAGAGGGAAAACGAAGAAAAAGCCAAACTTCGTGAAAATCGGATGAGATTTGGCCGAGTTATGGGGGTGGTAAATTTTGACCCATGTCTATATACGAATCTTGGGGTAAGATTTGGACATGAATTTCGACCAAAAAATCGGTGTCGAGATTTGAATGCCAGATCAATCTAGAGGGAAAACCATGAAGAAAAAGCCAAACTTCGTGAAAATCGGATGAGATTTGGCCGAGTTATGGGGGTGGTAAATTTTGACCCATGTCTATATACGAATCATGGGGTAAGATTTGGACATGAATTTCGACCAAAAAATCGGTGTCGAGATTTGAATGCCAGATCAATCTAGAGGGAAAACCATGAAGAAAAAGCCAAACTTCGTGAAAATCGGATGAGATTTGACCGAGTTATGGGGGTGGTAAATTTTGACCCATGTCTAGATACGAATCTTGGGGTAAGATTTGAACATGAATTTCGACCAAAAAATCGGTGTCGAGATTTGAATGCCAGATCAATCTAGAGGGAAAACCATGAAGAAAAAGCCAAACTTCGTGAAAATCGGATGAGATTTGACCGAGTTATGGGGGTGGTAATTTTTGACCCATGTCTAGATACGAATCTTGGGGTAAAATTTGGACATGAATTTCGACTAAAAAATCGCTGTTCAGATTTGAATGCCAGATCAATCTAGAGGGAAAACCATGAAGAAAAAACCAAACTTCGTGAAAATCGGATGAGATTTGACCGAGTTATGGGGGTGGTAATTTTTGACCCATGTCTAGATACGAATCTTGGGGTAAGATTTGGACATGAATTTCGACCAAAAAATCGGTGTTCAGATTTGAATGCCAGATTAATCTAGAGGGAAAACCATGAAGAAAAAGCCAAACTTCGTGAAAATCGGATGAGATTTGGCCGAGTTATGGGGGTGGTAAATTTTGACCCATGTCTAGATACGAATCTTGGGGTAAGATTTGGACATGAATTTCGACCAAAAAATCGGTGTCGAGATTTGAATGCCAGATCAATCTAGAGGGAAAACCATGAAGAAAAAGCCAAACTTCGTGAAAATCGGATGAGATTTGACCGAGTTATGGGGGTGGTAATTTTTGACCCATGTCTAGATACGAATCTTGGGGTAAAATTTGGACATGAATTTCGACCAAAAAATCGGTGTCGAGATTTGAATGCCAGATCAATCTAGAAGGAAAATCGTGAAGAAAAAGCCAAACTTCGTGAAAATCGGATGAGATTTAACCGAGTTATGGGGGTGGTCATTTTTGACCCATGTCTAGATACGAATCTTGGGGTAAGACTTGGACATGAATTTCGACTAAAAAATCGCTGTTCATATTTGAATGCCAGATCAATCTAGAGGGAAAACCATGAAGAAAAATTCTATAGCATATATATATTCTATTTTAGAAGCTGTCAAGTTTGGTGACTCGAGTTCTTATTTTTTTACCAAAATTGCCCAAAAAACAGGATATCGATATCGATTTTTATCGATTGCTTGGAAACGGAGTAAGTTATCGATTATCGGAAACAAACTCGATCTGTGCGGGAACTAGGAGCATCTACATCTAAAATTTAAAGTCTCTAGCTCTTATAGGTTCTGTCCGTTGACTCATACATACGGACGGACGGACGGACGGACGGACAGACAGACGGACATGGCTAGATCGACTCGGCTATTGATGCTGATCAAGAATATATATACTTTATGGGGTCGGAGTTGCTTCCTTCTGCCTGTTACATACATTTGGCTTTCGCACAAATACAATATACCCTTATACCCATTTTTAATGGGTTCAGGGTATAAAAAGCATTAAAATATAATGCGTAGTAGTTTAATAAATTGACTTCAGTTCAAATAAATTGGAAGCTGTTTCAACACGAATGAAAGCATAAATTTTAATGCGAAGTGGGAATAATAATACACAAACTAAATTATATTGAAACAACAAATTAGAATTTACTTAAATAGCTTTCAAATGCTAAGTCTTTGCTTCCTTATCAACAAGTCTCCGCCTCACTTTTTGTGTTATCTGTAGAGGGCCTATTTTATATATGACTTACCAGCGTTGCTAGCACCATGGAGGCGGCATGAAATTCGGCGAGTCGTTCCATAACCAGGCGACAATGTGTCTCATCTAGGCCCGTTTCACGGGAGGCCATCACATAGCCAAGTTGGCCAAGATCTTCAAAGACCAGCGTGTTCTGCGGCTGCTTCATGCACTGATAGAGTCTGGAAACGAATCTTTATAACAAATCTGATTGCTGCGGCCAGACAATATTATCTCACTTGGGTCCGAAGCGTCGTTTGCATTGCGTAAGCAGTTCTAGGCGTGGCAGCAGCTCGTAGTAAGTGATCTTCTCCTTCAAGTACACCTGCAAGTCCTCAAGGAACTCCACAGAGTCAATGCGCGGTATGCTCTTCACAATAACCGCCATTTGCTCATCCTTCTGTGAAGCTTTGCCATTTTGTTGCCTGTAATTCAATTTCACACGATAGATTTGACTGCAGTAGTTCTCGCCGGTGCTGCTGCCCATGCTGCAGTGAATCCCAGTCAGCTGAATACGGGATGTGCGCAGTGCCGTCTCCAGCACCTCGGTGAAGAAGGGCACATCCAAATGCTTGGGCGGCGAGGCTTGTAGCTCCTGATCGTACACAATGCTGCACATGTTGTGATCTCAAGTAGTTTGAAAAGCTAGAACGAAGCGTCAGGCATTTTATACGCACAGCCACACAAAGCTGAGATTGTTGTTGGTTTTAAATTAGCGTAATTAATAATATTTATAAATATGCCCCTACATACACATGCATATAATTTCACTTAATATGCGACAATAGCGTCTAGTTGTCCACTTTTTAATATAAACAAACACGCGACCTTTTACAGATTTTATATAAATTATATGTATTTGTGGAAACCAGTTATCTAATTTTCACAAGTTTCTTCTGCTCTCTTTGAATAGCGCTACGTTGACTCGATTGACTGTTTGACAGGCAGTCCGACACTCGGAAATTATCTTATCACGGCCCACCCACTTTTCAGATTATGTCTATGATTATTTAATCATCGTTATCTATCTAACGTTCTACTAGCTTCTCAGGTGAGAGCATCGCCCAGACTCATCAGATGGAAGCTTTGTATTTCTCTCACGTCTCTGTAGTTCCTCTGCCCCTCTCAGCTTTAGCTTTTCTTATATTTCTGTGCTTCACGACTTACTGATTAATGCGCAACATCTCAGCTAATCTTTGTTTTTAATACTTTTGAAACTCAAGTTTTTATTTTTTTACTGCCACAATTTCATTTCACATTCACATTTTTATTTTGCAACATATCAACTCTAAATCTCTCGCAATTATAAAATTTGTTTTTGCAATTATAAAAATTTTTATAAATTTTAATGAAGCAATTTATGTCATAATTAGGCAGCCCAAATGACACTTTAATTTGTCTAGAAAATTATATTTTCAGTTCTATGTGACGTATATTTCAAATGTGATTATTTTTTGTTTTTGGGCAAAGAGAGGAAATGATCAAAAAAGTAAAATATTCTTGGACTTGACATATGTTCTGGTTGTAGTATTTATATTCTCTATATTAAAAATGTGATCATCGTTAGGTTTAAAAGTACTTATTGTCGAATTTGGTGCCTTTAGTTCGTAAAATCTCTGACGCCTTACTATAAATCATGTGACAGGCATGGACGAACCTGATTATGATTATATTTACTTTTTGGGGCTGCAAATGCTTCCTTCTGGCTCTAATATTTACTAGCGACAATTTGTTATACGCTTTATACTATTAGTTATCTTTTTACGGCTGTAATGGCTGCATTTCTAGCGTTTATCTTATGATTATCATAATACCAAATCACAGTTAAAGCTGTCTTTAGCCCAGTCGCGTTGCCCTCGAAAAATGCCACAAGATTCAAAAGATATTGAGTCATGCAATACCGAAAGCCATAAAGAAATTGCAACATTTGTTCTAGGGCCTTAAATTGTTAATTTACAAAATAATAAAATAACAGTGTATTCAATTAGGGGGCAATCAAATATTATGCAATATTTATTCTGTATGAACCGTTAGAGCAACAATGTGCAATTGTTTCTCACTGCCTTCAATCGAATAGATGCAAGTCATCCAAACGCTTCAACGTGAACTTGAGACTCTCGAGAGTGCGTGCATTACCTTCGAACATGAGCTGCACCTTTTGCCTGGCGAATTCCTCGTCATGAAAGTTCTTCAGCGAGTTGTCCTCCGAATCAATGCCAATCATGCTCATCAGCGGAAAGAAACCAAAGGCCACAAAAAATCCATAAGCCTCCCGGGCACGAATCTCAGCCATGACATCCTCATGCGTGGGCAGCGGCTTGTCCCAGGGCAGCTGCTGCAGACAGCCCAACAGCGCCTCGTAATATGCATCTATTAGCTGCTGGCGCTGCGTCTTAAGCACATCCAGCTCCAGGCTGGTATTAAGAAAGTAATTGACATCGAAGCCCAGGCTGCCATAGAAGCACAGCTGAAAGTCAATCTGCCAAAAAATTGCATATGTCAGATCATTTTTATGAATCTAAAGGCCAAGCACTTACAATCTTCGCTTGCTGCACCTTGTGCTGTTCATCGTACTTGAAGAATATATTGTTCACCCACAGATCTCCGTGGTTCATAACATTTAAATCTCCACGCAGTGGATAAACCGATTTTAGCACACGCTCCGTGAAATGCTCGTGATAGCGATAAAGTTTCCGTGTTATCGAACCAAATCCTTCGCAATCATTGGTCAATGCCGCCAATTTTAGCAGTTGAGTGCCAAAAAGCAGCTTAAAAGGCTCCGATTTAATGGCATCCATGTGCAGCAGTCCAAACGGATAACGATCTATTATCGTTTGAGGCTCATGCTCGGCCATGACCATGGTCAGGGCATGATATTCGGCCAACTTGCGCATCACCAGCCTCGCATGAGCAGCATCCAGGCCCAGCTGTCGGCATTTCAGCTGATAACCCTCACAGCAGAGATCCCCAAAGACAATGGTCTGCTCCGGCTGCGTAGTTGAATAGTAGTGCCTGAACAGTGATTAATTTGGTGATTTAGTCAGGAAATAATAATGGGTTCACATTTGCTATTGGGGACTCGGGAAGACTCGCATGGTATTACTCTATCCTTTTAACCTCCGCTCACCTGGCTCCCAGCGTCCAGGGCTCTTCGCCTGCATGTGCCCGCCACATGAGCGCCTCCAGCTTTGGCTTGATGTACAGATAGAAGAAAGTCTCCTTGTTGTAGATATGGAGACGGGCCAGTATGGCTTGCTTCTCGGCCGGCATACACTTGACTATGAGCGAGGTCTCCACCAATTTTCGGTCCGCTGTCTGGTACCTGACATGGGCCCGATAAATATTACTGCAGTAGTTCTCGCCGCCACGCGTCAGATCCGTCAGCTGCACATCCAGCACTTTGAGATCCTGCTGTTGCAGGCCGTGCTCCAGGGTACGTCTGAAGAACTGTGGCGTTAAGTAAAGCGGCAGCGTCTCCGTTGTGTTCGACATTATGTATGGCTATGAATCGGTTCGACATCGTGACTG
The DNA here is from genome assembly GCF_003285875.2 of Drosophila novamexicana. Taxonomy (NCBI): domain Eukaryota; kingdom Metazoa; phylum Arthropoda; class Insecta; order Diptera; family Drosophilidae; genus Drosophila; species Drosophila novamexicana. The sequence continues at coordinate 9,004,410 of NW_020824787.1, forward strand.
AACGTCTTATATGGAAAATCAAAGTCATAGCTGGTTGGGTCTCAATTGACCCCAATGGAGCGTCTTTGGGTGCATCTGCTTGCGACTTAATTGACTCAATAGAAATGCATTCCCAGTCTCGACTTTGGATTATCGGTGGCTGCTTTTGATGCATACTCTACATACTTGCTTTAGAGGATGCGCTAAAAATTTTAATACTGATGCAAATATTATGACATTTATATATTCTAATATTATTCAATATTAACGTGAGAATAATAAAGATTATTGATACTTGAACGCTCCATTTAAAGGACTTAGTAAAGTCTAAAATAATATCTTACTTTGACCTTCAAATTGCGTTAAAGTAGATTTTATAAACAAAAAAGTATTTTACGCTTTTTACGCGATCAGAGAGATATAAATTGTATACAACTATATTCCCGATTTGTGAGGAATTTCAATGTATGCCTCTAAATTTTATAAAATTATATTCCCGTTTTTAGTAAAACAATATCAACAATTTTTTGAAAACCTTGCTTCACTGTGCACTTACACTTACTTACGACACAATGTAGTTTGGTTGTTTCTTTCTCTTATCAAGCGATAAAGAATGCATATATTTAGAAATTGCTATAGCAACGACTTAAAGCAGAAATATTGAGCAGACACAAGTTTCATAATAGACCTCAGAGATTGAAGAGAGAGATTGTTTCCTAATGAGCGAGTATATCAAAGTCATTAAGCGTTATATTTGTTAGTTATTGTATGCAATCAATGTAATCAGTTTTTAGTTGCCTGCCTAAAATAGTGTTTCTTTATTAATTTCTTTATCAGTTGCGTAATCAAACGCCGGCCCGACATGCTTTGTTTTTTTCATGCTTTATCGTTTTTGTGTAGAAACCGCTTAAAGTGCGCCAACCAATTAAAAAGTCCATTAGATTCATTCAAGAACTGCAGCTACGTTAGATCATTTTAATTGAACTCTGGTCTATAAAAACCTAAATCAAGTATGACATAAGAATTAGCTCTCATCAGGCAGCCGTATAGCTGTCCGTCTTTGTCTGCGTGCGCCTCTTTTAGCCGTCCGTGTTTGCCATTCAGGTTGATGAACCCATAAGCCCATAAGTGGAGCTTGTCTGTCTAGTAATCGCCAAAGACACCCAGTTCCTCGGCGCGCTTAAGAGCCCATTTGTGATAGTCGTTGAGAAACTTTTGCGAATAGATGGCTTCCATATGCTTTTGTTTAAAGCTCTCATCCTGCATATTCTCAATGCTATTGTCCTTTGACAGCTCTTGCGGCATGGTTATCACGGGCAGAAATGCGAATAAGCCAAATATTCCATAAGTCTCACGGCTGCGCAGCTCCCAAAGTAGATCCTCATAGCTGGGTATTTTCTCAAAGCGTGCATACTCCAAGGCATCGCGGAAGGCTTTGTAGTAGACTTTAATCAGCTCCTCTCGACGCTTCTGCAGCAGCTCCAATTTGACGCTCGTATTCAAAAAGAAGTTCAGATCGCAGCCAGGGCTGCCATAGAAGCTAAGCTGAAAGTCCACAAATATGGCGCGTGTTGGCACCTCGGGCTGAGCTTTATTGTCGTAGGCATACATAAAGTTGTTGGTCCATAAATCGCCATGATTGAGTACCACATAACGATCGTTCGGCTTTGGTTTGGCAGCCGCTACACAAACTTGTTTGAAATTATCCGAAAAACGTTGCAGATGCTTGGTAATCTTCTCGTAGCCAGGCCATTTGCCTGAGACTTGGATTAGGCCTTTAAGAAAGCCGCCAAACATATTCTCAAAGGTAGCACTTTTGATTAAAGTCTCTTCACTCAGCATGCCGCGTTGGTATTGCTTAACGATTTCCGGGTCCTGCATAGAGTACGGAATTGGTTATTTGTTTGTATTTGAACTTTACATTGTCCGCTTGTTACCTTTTTGGCCAGCACCATGGACGTAGCATGAAGCTTGCCCAGCTGTTTTAGGATCAGCGTGGAATGCGCCCAGTCCAAACAATCTTCGCGTGAGGCCAATTTAAATCCATCGACCTTTAGATCATCGAACACAATCGTCTGCACGGGCGCCTTTACGGAATGGTAATATCTATAAAAAGTTTTCAATTAGCACTTGGTCGACACTTTTTCTCCGACAACTCACTTGGCACCAAATCTGTCGCCATTGGTTAGAATGTCTAACCGTGGCAAGATATCTGTATAGGTTTGCTTCTCCTTGATGAACACCCTGACATCCTCTAGAAACCTGGTTTCTTCTGTGATTGGAATAGTTTTCACAATAAGCGATAGCTGCTCAATTTTGGAAGACTCTTTGCCATCGTCCCATCGCGTAAATTTCACGAGCACACGATAAATGGCCGAGCAGTAATTGTCACCCGGATTACTGCCCCATTCGAAATTGATCTCGTGCAAGGTTATTTTTGTTTCCCGCAAACCCTCCTCAATTGTTTCCACGAAGAATCCTTCGTTTAGAAACTCTGGCACAGATATATTTTGCACATTCTTTGTAACCACCATATTGCCGTATCGAAATTTGAAGAGGGGATTTGCCACGCGACGTGTTAACTATCGGACTGCGACTGATTTTATTTTTGTTAGAGTCTTGACATTATATACTGATTAGTTTTGTCGGGCTATTTCGTGCTTTTAGTCGCGCTTTTTGCGACAATTTGACTCTCACCAGTTGTGGTGTCATCGTGAATACCAACAAAGCGTTTGAGTGCACGGTGGCGCAAAAGATAGTGTAAATGAAATGGTAACAAAAGAAAAATTAATTAAATGAAATAGATAAACTTGACAAATATTTAAAAAAAAATGAAATACATTTAGCTTTTATTTACTTTATTAGCATATTTATCATTTCTGATTGATTTATTTTTAATTTCAATTCATAATTCAAACTCTACATTATTGCTAAATATTTAAAAATTGAAATCAATGACTATTTTATTGATATTAACTGATTTGATAACTATTTAAATCTTTATTCGATAAATACGTTAAAAGAAAATTGAAAATAGTTTAAATTTGACACAGTTTTTTACTTAATTTAGGACAATGTGCGTCACAATGACGTCACAAACAGGTTGTCGGCTAGTTTGAGTGTATTATCAATTGAGATTTTGGCCTAGTCATTGTCTATTTACATACTCTTTCATTGGACGCTATAATTTTGTCGCAAAATTTGCCGTTGCGTAATTTTAAACTATATAAATAAGCAGCAGAATTTAACTGAGAAAATATAAATTATATCTTAAGTCTACCTGTCAGTTTTTATGTTAATTTGTTTTTACGTTAAGGCTGATAAAACTTGGTGCGAGTTGTACCATGCTTAGAAATATATGATTTCTAGTAAAGGGAGCTTTCTGTTTATGTCTAAGTTGTTTTAATTTTTTATTTTGAAAGGGTATATATTATTTGGCATGCCGCGAAGTGCACTTTCAGCTGATTATTATTTTAAAACAGAACAAAGTTGAGCGAGTGGGAACGCTTCACGGCTGGAGCACCGCCTTTCAATGGGTCAGCAAAGCATTCATAACTAGTTGTACCTATGTGATTAGCAGCTTCGTGATATTTACTATTCCACAAGTGTGTATAAATAAATATTTACTCAGTGTGTACATATGTGATACGCATACCGCGAACACATTATAATATTATTTTTGTGTTTGCCACGACGGGAGCGTTATACACGCTCAAAAACAAAGAGCATTGAAATATTGGGTGTATATCGAAGCAATCTCGTAGAACTATGCGTTGAGCAAGATAAACTTTTGTCTTGCGCGTGTTTAAGCACAAAAAATATCATTAGTTTCTTATCGCTTTATCTCTGTGACAATGCAAAGTCATATTTTGTAATAAAGAATATCTTGATTGTTCCCGAGTGTGTACCATTTGATATGTTTCTAGTGTTTGTCAAATTTTGCGATTGATTACGAGGTATATCAGAGTACACCATCAGTTTGGAGTGTAGCCGATACGCAATAGAGATTCAATCGAATGGGAAAATCCCAGATAATAATTATGACTGCAGCAAAAATAATAAAACATGCGAATCGGATAATCGTATGAAGTATATGACTCAATAGACTTTATACCTTGCCCTTTTATATTTATCGTTTATCTTTTTTGATTTGATGATTTTTATTATAAAATAAAATCCCAGCTTGTTCAGCTACTGCACAAGCCTTGTGGGCCATTGGAGATACCAATGCTTAATAGGTATCTCAGCGAAATGAAATGGCTAAATCCTGTTTTATTTTTAATAAGGGTTTCTGACTTGGATAGACAATTTTAGGTGCAATTCTTTGCTTAGGTTTGCCCAGGATATACCAGTATTCTTTCAACCAGCCGTCACAACAAATATGGGTTCTGTTTTCACCCTTATTAAGTTGCTTTCGGAGTTTCTCATTTTGTTAGAATATGTGGTACTTTATGCCAAAATGTGAACACTGGGAAATATTTAATAGCCACGCTCGCCAGGAAATAAAATACTGGTGAATTTAAATTGTAAAATATGTCTCTAATAAACGCAGGGTATATGGTATTCGGTATGAGCTTAAAAAAAGTTTTGTTTTAAAAATGTATGTTCTGGACTGGCAATCATCATACTAATCGTGCAATTTTGAGGCTTGTGCTTTTTTATCTACCATTCCGCATTGCTTATCAGAAGGAATTCAATTCGTAAGGCAATAGTCGAGACAATAGTCGAGTCGAGTAGAAGACTTGCTACACATACGTGAAGCTTAAGTGTATTGAAACGTATGATATATGTCTTATATGCATAAAAAAGTCGCTACTTTCTTCTCATAATATTATAATCACACCTTTATGCGATTTTCCTGATCTCAAGTAAGTGAGTTAGTTGTATTATCAGACAAAATTGAAATTTAAAAGATTTTTGGAAAATTGGTTTCTGTTTAAAGAAATGGAGTTCTTTCGATTGGTCCTAAGCAAAACAGAAAATCTGAGAAAAACGGTAGTAAGACTTAGGGGAAAAACGTTTCATACCTATTATATATATAACCATTATGTTCACATTCAAACAATTTGACTGTTCCGCAATTTCCTAGTCGTGGCTCTTGTCTGTGTGAATGTGGGTTTCTATCGAGATGCTCTTGGCGTCATATTAAACGTATTTGCGGTGCTGTTGGAAAAAATGGGAAGAACAGCAACAGCAACAACAACATTACAAGTTGTGAGTGGTTGGCCCTGCTTTTGAGCATTGCATTTTTTTTCCAGCTGTGCCTTACGATACGCATCACCAGTTGCTTTTTTGCCTCGGTCAGCCAGGCGCGGCTGGCGAGGGGCACATGAAAGGCCAGTTCGCCATGTTTGCTATGTTTGGCGCTTTGCCTTTGAGTTGCTAGCGGGCAAATACACTCACACACACATACACACACACACACACTCAAACATATACACACACACGCACAACCACACACATTTCTGTGCATGTCACGTGTTTGTGCAGTTCATGACGGCTTAATTAAGTCGCATGTTAGTTTTTCTTTTTGTTTATTTTTTTCGTGTTCGTTTGATGCTTCCCAGATTTTTGCAATGCTGCGTCGAGCTTTTCGTTAGTTTTTCGTAGCATAAATTTTACATTACACGTTAAACGAAATGCATTAATAAACAACAGCGTTTAAATGCGCGATTGCACACAAATTAGGGACGAAGCCACGGTTGTCTGGCCACGCCAGCAGCCATATACAGCCCCGCCCCAACCCTTGAGCTAACCCGTCGAAAAAGCGACCACAGTAGAGACTGTCACACCGTCGCCCCCTTGGCGGCCTTTGAGCAGCGCTGATGTATGCGATTTTAATCGTACGCTCAGACACAAACACGACTGCCCAAAAACCAAAATCCATGGCAACCCCCTGACGGGACAAAAGATAATAGGGTGCGATGCTTTTGGTGGGTTGAGAGCTGCGCATTCCAAAAAGTAGACACAACAACCAAATTGGGCTGCAGACAGTACTGAATAAATGACCATAATCAAACACTTTACGCCTGAAAGCATGCCGGGCATGCTATTCTCTTGCCGCTAAAGAAAGCAGCTGCCTAAGCTGCATGTGGCTAGGTTTTAGATTCAGTCGCCCTATCTGTGTGCATCAAAGCAGCTGTCGCCGGTGGCCAAATTTAATTAGTACCCTCCAATGGAGTCCCTAGTTAGGCACCAATTTCCAAGAGGTATCTTAATTTTGCAATGTTGTTTGTAACTAAAAGTCATCCATTTCTTTATGACAATGTACCTCATATTGATTCACAACAAACCATGTAAAGCAAACAAAAATTCTTTGTTTACTCATAAATTATATAATTAATACTGCTTCCACTTGAAAAGCACATGAAAGTTCAAGGCTTCGTGAATTTATGCTTTAGTGTAAGAAAGAAAAGGCTCGATAGCTTGAAGGAAAGTATAACTTTTCAACTTACACTTAATTCGTGCTTTCACCATTCGCACATTCTTAAAGCTTTAAGTCCACAGAACAAAACACAAGCAAAATATATTAAAGCTTTATACAGCTTTTGTATATTACCTAAAGCTCGGAAATATTAACGAAAGCTTTAAGTATATTCATATTCTTTATTATAAGTCTGGTTTGACAGAGTATGCAGCTCACGCTGTGTGCTAACTGATTGAGATGCTCTTGTTGTTTGGCTACTGTTAAATTAAACTTCATTTGCACGTAACGGCGGGGCTGCAGCACCCCCCCGCTGCCCGCTGAATGGTCACCCGCCTGCTGCCCTTTAATCACAGTTGGCGCAAATCAAACACAAACAAATGCCATCATCCTAGGCATTGGGCTCGTGTTTGGGATGCCTTGCAGCGGGAGGAGGTCGGGGAGGTGGAGGCGGCTCAATGGTTTGGCGCTGGTTTTCATTTGTCTGTTAGCAGTTGGAAAAACTGTTGCATACCGTTGGGCGGCGGCGTTGGACTGTCGCATGCCTAGCATACTTTTTAGCTGCGTGGCCAAGCGCATGAATAATTGATTTCCATTGCCCAAATGCTGTGTCGCCTACGCTCTCGCTCTCTCTTTAATCCACTCAATGTGTCTGTCTGTCTGTCTCTTTCTCTCAGCTGCTCACTCCGCTGCCGTCTCGCATTCATTTGTCAGTTGTTTCCCCCGCACTCAGAAATGCGCTTCAGTTTATTGTGTCTGTCTGTTTGCTTATTTGTTTGTTTGTTTGTTGGTTGGGTTGGTTGTTTATTTGTTTGTCGCTGTCGTCGCATGCAACATATTTTCGCTCGGCACTTGCATAATTCGCCACCCCCCTCCGACCAAAAAGTGGCATTGTTTTTTCAGCCAGTCGCTTATCAGTTTATTTTTGTTCATACCATTTGCGTGCTACTGTCGCTGATCCGTCGCTGCCGAGCGGCCCCTCCGCCGGACATTTTATTGGCATATGTTTTGGTCTGGTCGCGTGTCCGGCCTTAATCCCAGCCAACGCATTACGTTGCCATGACTCGCACGGCCCGGCTTAACTTGAGGCCACACAAATTTTGCTCATTTATGGCTAACATTTTTGTTTGTTCAAATCGCAGCTTGTTTCCCATATATATTCTACTATATTATTATTATGGGTACTTTTCGTGCTGTCCACTTAGCACTGTGATTATTAGTGCTTGAACTGTAATATATTTGCATTCAGCTCTTGGGCCTTGCCCCGCCTTAATGGAAATGTAATTTTGACTGATTGCTGACAGCCTTGTTAATAAGCAGTTGTCATGTTAATTTCTTGAATAAATAACAACTTTCCCATAGCTTCCCATTACCAAAAAGTTTATGCAATGACGCAGATTGAATTCGCACAGTAAAAATCGTTTACAACATTTCTAAGTACCTGAATTTATAATTCGTGCATTTATTTGTTTAAATACCAAACAGAGCCCTTTCTTTCATATTTAGATTCCCAATTTAGCCTTTTTCCGAACAGATCTGTGACTTGGCCGGCAAAAATGTCAAACATCCTCCATCCGGAAATCTTTTCCTCTTAGCTTTTATTTATACTTATATCTATTTATAATATTTCTTAATATCACACTTCCTTAACTCAAAACCTGACTCTTACGTGCTTTATTCTAGAGTTTTACGTTCTAAATTTCAATCTTGTTTCGCTGTTTCTGCCAGTGACAAGCAAGTTATCGGGACAGATTTGTTTGGTGCTTCGCATCAATGTCTGGACTAACCAACTCACCAATTTGCATGGTCGTGATATATGCGCGAACATTGGCTGTCTGTGATCCTGGAGAGGAGAGCATGATGCCTGCGCCTGAACGACACGCTGGGCGGCAATAAATGTCAGATGGCAATTAAGCCAAGGTGTGTATGAGAGGTACATGAAGCAACCCCCTCGCATAAACAGGGGTAGTAAAAATATCCCAAATGACGTAGACAATTGGAGGGGTGTTTACATTTTACTGATTCCCCAAGCGTTCCAGTTGCCTTCCCAGAGAGCGTTGGTATTTGCTCTCGCAAAAGTTTTCCATTTGTTTTGGGATATTTTTTGTTGCGCTTTGGCGGCAAACTCTGTGGAGTTAGTCGATCCATAGGGGTTCCTCATGGTTGCGGCTAGCACTAAACTCGAGACGTTGTCAGGTGCACGTATGCGTGTGTCAGTGTATGTGTATGTGTGTGTGTACTAGCTAGTTGGGGGTTGGGTAATGTGGCGAGTTGTGTGTGGCGCTGGCTTAATGGAAACTGAAACACCAGTTGATTGCCTGGCGGTGTTGCATTTCAGGTTCTCCTGCTGCTTGCCTTTTGACTGCGAGTATATTGCATGTGGTTTCTGTGGCAAGCACAAAAGAGTTAGAGAGGCGTTTGAGAGAGCTGCATTGGGCAGCTTGTTGCAAATGGTTTCTAGTTTCTTATGGCTAACAGTTGTGACAAGCCAATATTAATGTGTAACCCTATATGGGGGCAGTAGATGCAGCATTCTGTGGCATAGCTTAGCATGATACGCGCTGCACGGCTTTGTTGTTTCTTTTTTTTTACCCCTTGCTGTTGCCTCATGTGGCGCGTGCGTGTGTGTACGGCTCGCTCGGGGCCAAAATGTAATTAACATGCGATTTCCCTATTGCATTTCAAGGTGTTATAAATCAGCGCATTGTGAACACAACTGTCCAGTGTTCACAATTCCTTTGAGCTCCTACAGTTGATGCAATCGAAAGGAGAATAACAGAATAAAAGTAGTTTTAAAAGAGAGACACAAGTGACCGTGCTTAAAATATATAATAATCATTTTGGATTGATGGAAGAATTTCAAAAATTAAATTATTATTAATGTATACTAATATCACAAACAAGGTCAAAATAATAATAGACCTTTAACATCCGTTTGTGGGCGTTACGGGCGTTAAAAAGGCAGAGGTTTATAATTAACTAGATTCACGCGATTGCCACAAATCTGATTTGGACGTAGCGCAGAAAACGTGGGCTTAAATTCACACGGGCGGCATTTAAATTGAATTTCGTGCCCATGACAGGGGCAAACAAATACAAATAAACACAGAGAGAAACGCTTCCGTATGATGCTTGCCATTTCCGTTTCCGGCATGACGCGTGCCTGTGTAATGTAAGCCCTGATTTTGACTGTTCATGGTACGGGAAGCTTAGGCTGGGAAAAAAAACAACTACACTCAGATGGAATACAAAATTTAAGGCTGGCGCGAAAAAAATAAGAAATAATAAAAGAAAAAATAGTTATCGTCGACTCACCGAAGATTAGGTACCCTTACACACAGCTCCTAACTATACCAAATGATTTTTGTGTTTTCATAGACATGCAATTTTAAATTTGTATTCATATTAGGAGCATACAAAAAGTAAACTGGGAAATAAGTCTCGGCTGCTCATGATGGGGTCGGCTACGTCTTTGTAATACCCTTAGCAAATGTAAACAAGCAAAGACGCCAATTCGCCTTGAAAATTAACGGGACTCCAACAGCGTCCATAGACTATAGTCTATTCAAGGCGGATAATCCCGCACCCCCTCATAGGCGACGCCCTCACTTAGCTTAAGATCAAAGGCAAAAAAGCATTATTTCGTGTCATTTTGTCCTCTTGTTTTGCATAAATTAAATAGCCCAGACGTCAGTCAGCCTAATGTAACTAGCAAAAAAAAGTGTCTGGGCCACTTTAAGGCAGCTTAAAGTTGCACTGGTTGAAATGGCTTAGAGCCTTTATGGCATATTCATGTGGTTTTCTAGCCACAAATACCAACACAGTGATGGAGAACGAGAGAACGGGAATGGCCACCTTGAGCTGTGTGCTGTGGTACGACTTATGGTTTTGACTTTTGCTTGACAGTTGACCGGATACAATGGCTTCCACCTGCTCACCTGTCAACTGGCACCTGTTTTGTGTGAGTTTTTGAGCCATTTTCAGCATGCATCGCAGCACATTCAACAAATGTTTATGACACATTTTACACATGTGGTTGGGCACGAACAAAGGAACTTGTGGCAGGGGCTGCGTTGTCTTTAACCGATGCGTTTCCTTGAAAGTTTCAATGAATATTCCTTATTCTTGTCAAGCGCAACTGATTGCCAAACATTTAGCTAATTGTTTTCGTCAAAATATCATCAAGTGTTGAGAAATTCCGGATCTTATTGGGGCTCCCCATACAGAAGGCACGAAAAACAAGAAATAAAAATACATTTAGTATTTATATTTATAGATTCGACTTGGAATTTTCTCTTAACAACACATTACTAATAGTTCTTATCAATTCCGTAAAACGTGCGACATTCTGATTTAAAGCGAAACCAAACGTTTCTTTTGGCATATCTAATCAATGGTCAGTTGGAAGGGTTACCCCCTCTTAACACAAGGATTTATAACACTCGGGCTTATCAGTAAGTGATTCCCTGCCCCACGAGCTAGCCGCATATATAAGCACCGTCTACTCCCACAATCTGCAAAACAGTCTTTGATTAGTTACCGTAAAGTTAAAGAAATGTGTTCGAAACTCATTACCTGTGCACTGATTTTAGCCCACCTCTTGGGCACCATCTACTGCGGGGTATACGATACTACAGATCTCTGGATACTTTCCGACAAGTCGAAGAATTTCCCCGATAACGCTGTTCTGGGCGGCATCGATTCATACGGCTATGACAACTACGTGGCACGCGTCCCATATGCAAGCTCGATTGTGCCAGCCCGTGTTAGGTCCGAAACGGGATACGCCACTTTTAACACCGATGCGGTGGCTAATCAGGCGATTTCCTATGAGTTGCTGGTCGCCAATGAGACCGTCAGCTATCATTGGGTGCGCAGTTACGATGGCTTCAGGGAAAGGAATGCTGTTTCTGTGGGCACAAGCGACCTAAACGAACGCGTTTACGTCTGCCGCGCCAGAACCAATGGCGGTATTTTCATTGGCACCCTGTATCTTGCGCAAAAGGTGTGTTTCATCCGGTACGAGAATTTCCCTATGAGACAGATCAGTAAATACGAGGTACTGGTCCGACAAAGTACGCCGGCAGCGTGGATGCCATTTGACAATCAAATTAACTAATAAATATCGAAAGTTAAGAACTTTTAAATAGATTTAACATTTGTTTTAATCAATACGAGAAAGAAGAATTATCTTGAGAGCACCGAAGATTTGCTACCCTCACAGGCACAAAGGCATTTCTTGAGTATATCTATATACTATTTTGAAATTCCGTCGATGGCTTTTAGCGGGTCGGAATTGTCTCCCTTAATGCGATATACGTTGCGCATCTTGAGAGATAACGCTCTATTAAAACATTTTTAATGAACTGGAGATGGGAGAAAAGTTTTAATAAAAATTAACACCCAACTTGTTAAACAATGGCAGCGGGAAACGAACGAGTTTTCTGTTTTTGACTTTTATTTTATCTGCACACTCGCTTTTTTCGCAGTAAGCTAACACAACTAATTAAAAGCACTTTGTAGACTTGCCGGCAGACACATTTATTAGTGAGACGCAGCTGCAAAGGCTCTTATAAGGCGGGGCGAGCTGCGCAAGTTGAGCCTTTTGGCAAATGCCGACCGCTAAAGATGTGGGCGCGGCTGTGGGCTGTGTATAGAAACAAAAAACCCCAACGCCAAACTTCATTAAAAATGCACACGGAAGCAGCTAAAAAGCCGCCAACTTCATTTAAATAAAGTTACGACAGAATCTCTTGCGTGTGTGCGTGTGTGCTTGTGCTCGTGTGTGTCGTGTGCTGTCTTTAATTTATGAAGTCATTAGATGCAATTTTCGAGCACCTGAGCAGCCGTATCACAGGCAGGCAATTTGGCAACCGTTCAACACTCTTGCAGTTGTCCCAATGCCAAACATTTAACTGGCGACCCTAGAAAATCGAGGCCAGTCGGTTTGACAGCTGCCAGACGATTACATCCCGGCCCAGCCAGGCCAAGGCAAACGTTTTCTAATTTTCCACGCCATTAAATCAGGGATTTCTAGCCAGACGCATGCGATTCCAACTGCCACTGGCATCGTGACATGCAATGTCGCAATGTCTGAAGGGCGGCCAAGTTGAAGCTGCAGTTGCAGCATCGACTAACGCTGTCCAAGGGCGAACTTAAGTTCCAAGCTAGCAACCAAAATAAATGTCTAACAAAATTGGTAGCAAACTAAATGTTAAATAACTTGCAATTGAGACTATATTTTTTCTCTTAATAAATAGAAAGAATTATACCTTGACAATTTATTTAGAATTTGTGTGCCAGTCGGTTAAAAAGCATTTAATCCAACATGGGATCACAATAAAAAGTGGGCGTTAAGGAGTTACCTACATGTTTACATAAAGCCCATTTTAACTCTATAAACATAACCATTTCAAACCATATTCCAGCTTGCAGGAAGTTCATTGTTTAGCACTAAAAACTCCTTGTTGTGCACTTCTCAGCAACCACAACACAAAAAAAAAAAAATAGAATACCGCCCTGTCGGTAAAGTTTAAATTTATCGCACTCTGCGTTAGAGCAGCCAGGGGGAAAACTGACCTGGTCTTAGAGCGAGCGGGCGCATTCAAAAACCAAGAAACCAAATACAAAAAGATAATTTCGGAGCAAAGCATAAAGAGAAACAAGTTTTCGTGGAAAGTTTTGGCGCCGGGCAACAACGTGACAGGCAAAGAAAACTTGTGAAAAACAACTTTGAACACGTTTCAGTTACCTGCCACGCCTCCAAGCCCACAAGGGCACGCCCGCTCATTATGTGACTGAAATGAATGCAATGCAATTAATTGTGAACAACGCATCCTGAAAGTATTTACAGCTTCGGCTTCGGTATTGGCTCTGATTGCAGCATAAATTTAATTGAAAAACTTTTTTCCAAAGATCGAAATGCGTTTGCAATGCACGTGTATTGTAATTACAGTCAGGTGTACTCGCATATTGCCGTTGGCCTTGGTAGTTGCATCATCGATAAAAATTGCAACAATGTCAGCCTAATAGTTACAAACTGTGAACTGTGTTGCGAACTGTGAGCCACTAACTGGAGCTGGAGTTGCACCTGGATAACTTTACCTGCGCTTCTTACCAAAGTGCAATTCAGCGTCGTCAACTTGAACTTTGTGTTTTGTAACGTGCTCCTGAACTTTGTTTGGCTCCTGGGAAGCGTTACTTTTGACTTGGTCATGTCTTTTGCAACGCAATACAAAAGCTGAAAATATCACTGAGATTTAAAAGAAAAAACCGCTCACATTGATAAATGCTAAACAAATATTTTAGGTAAATTCCAAAATTATAAGCAGCATGTGGCTTAGAACTAAGTTTTTAAACGCGATAAATTGATAATATTCTTTGGTGTGGAAGATATATTCTTTTCTACCTTTATGTTTTTAGTTAGACTTGAAGAATTGATGTGTTTATATCAAATAGTTCAATGCACCAGAAGCATTTCAGAAGCTTAGATCATACAAGTTTCGTTGTTATAGAATTAGTTTTTTTTTCAGGCGAGCTGTTGCTGCTGTAATTGGTATGCCAGTGAGCGTAGTTGTTGTTGTTGTATTTAAAAGTTAGACGATGGCGACGACGTCGTCTACAGGTGTAGCCTGCCGCCATATTATTTACAAGTGGCAGAAGGAGCAGCAGGCTGCAGCGCCTGGCTTTCACCCACGAGGCACCTATAATTTAGCGCTGTTTATTTGTAAATGTCTGTCGCGGAACGGGATCGAGTTGCAGGGTCGCAGTCCTTGTTCTCGTCACGCTTCATGTCAACAGCGGCAACTCCATTGTCTGCCCTGGGCTCCAGCTCCCTGCTGCTGCTCCACAGCGCCTCAGTTGCTGCCCTGTTGTTTTGGGCTGTTGGTAGGGGGGGTTAGACGAATACGTGTGTGTGTCACTGACATTAAGTGCAGTTGGTTGCTGGGCTGTTGGGTTGTCGGTTTGTCGATTCGCAGAAAAACGTTTTGCAATTTATTAACTGACATTTGAAGTGGTTGTTGCCACGGGGCAAGTGACACGGCGGCAACCTGTGCTTCGCATAAGCAAAACCTATGACACTTATTACTGAAGCAGCTGTGCGGTGTGGTAAACAATATGAAACTCCATTGCATGCATATTTGATTAAGCTGCCTCTAGGTAGGCAATGATATTTGCAAGCCAAACTTTGCAGACAAACGCGCCCGCGGGCCCCGACACACACACATACAAACGCGCGCACCTATTCTAGCATAAGGGTTAAGGCCAACAACAATAATGCGTAAGTTTTTGGTCCAAACAAAAGTTGCAAACGTTTCGAATTTGGGTTGAGCACAAGCGTGCACAGACAAAATGGCCGGAAGCGGAAACTGTTTTGTACATTGGCAAATTTGATATGTAAGCGTGCGGAAGAGCAAAGGGATAGGAAACTAATCCCCGACCGGTAGACAGACATTTCTCAGTTCCGTGTGGTTATTAAACACATATTAAGTCGACAGCTGGAAAAGGTTGACCATGCAAAAGAGCATAACAAAAAGCTTATACAGTTAGAAAAAAAGGACGAAAGAACTTCACAAGTTTCGACGATTAGCAAAGGTTTAGGGCAAGGGACAGTTAGTGGTTCCTAATAGCTGTCTGTGAATCCACACAAATGTTGCTCGCTGTATGGTGCCTAATTGTTTATTTATGAAGTGGGCAATCGAGGCACCTGGAAGTGTAGTAAGCCTCTGGCATTGGTTGAAGCTTATGACCGGTGGAGAAGATTGGGCTTGAAAAAGTTCCCGACAGCTTAATAAAGTCTGTTCAATATTTGAGTATTCTTTAGCTTGATTGAAAAGTGTTAAATATGTCCGTTGCTAGTATGTAGGTAAATAGATTGAGAGATCTTTGACAGTTGCTTGGTGAATAAAACCGTGTACTAATGAATGCTCTCAAAGATTGATTGATCGTTTATCACTTGCTTGATGTAGCATAATAAGGCTGTAATTATTTTCTAGTATATTTATTAAGAAACTGCTTCAAATGTAGAGATGTCTTCGCTATATTTGTGATTGAATAAGCTAGAAGTTTTTTAAGGATTTTAACTTGTTTAAATTTAATAGATGTCATTTGATTAAATAGAAATCAAGCTACAGGTATGCACCTCCACAAGCATACATAAAAAGCTATTGCTATGGAAATGTAACCTTTGTTTCTTGTGCAGATTGATATACTTGTGGCTTGTTTAACTTTCCTTTACATACTTTTGACATGGCTTATAACTAAAATCCATGGCAATCCGCTTTAACCTGTGAGTCCCCAATAACACGACCACAAACCACTGTCTATGTATGCTATTAAAGGCACATAACATTACGCAAGTACATGTGTCTGCCCAGCTGCCGAGCTCATTTCGGTCAATCTCAGGTGTCATATTCCAGATGTAATGATGTAGACTCACTCAAAGGCGACGTTAAATGAGAGGGTGGCTTCATTCATTTGATATGCATAGCACAACCAAAAAAAAAAAAAAGGCAAAAACAAACATTCCGGCAAATGCCATTTAACACTTTAATGTGCACACGCGCACATGTGTGTCTGGGTGTGTGTAAAAACTTCAATTAAAATGCCAGCGTAACAATGCTCAATGGAGATGACACCCACCCCCAACTTCCATATTTGGTTAGGCCCTTTTCCCTTTAGCATTTCATTTGCAATTTAATGCAAAATAGCCGTAAAGCCACAAAAAGGCCAAGCGGCCAAGTCTGGTAAAGCAGCGAAACAACGAAACAGTCGAAACGCTTGGCAATCCTCACAATAGCATAAAACGCAATGGAGCTCTTAACTGCCAACAACAAAATGGCTCTGCTGAGTGACGATGGCGCTGACAATTGCTTCCGCTTGCCCTAGAGAGAGAGAGAGAGAGAGAGAGAGAGAGTGAGAGAGAGAGAGAGTCGTTAAGAGAGAGATACAGAGAGTGACATACAGCGAGAAGGTAATTTTGTTTAAGCACATTCCAGTTATTATTTCTACCTGTAGCTCTCGAATAAAGGTTCCTTTTCCTTTCTAATTTTAAAAAATATAAATATGTTAGAAATATGATCTCAAAAATGTCAAGGAATTGGCGTAACAATAAAAAGAATCAAGAACATTGTTGAAGACTTTTTTAACTCAGTTCTAACTAATTATAAACCAATAGAAATAAAATGTAAACCTAATTTTGAGCCACTTTCAAATGCTTAGAGTCTATTGGATTTAAAGTCTTAATATTTGAAGTTATTATAAAGCGAGAAAAGATCTACATCTAATTTAAAAGGGGCAAGCACAAATTCATTTTCAGAGTATATGATTTTCAGCACTGGCCCGCTGGCATTGTTTTCCTTTGCATTTTGAACAAGGCGAAAAAGATGCTATAACAATTTACAGTCAAGTGATTTTGTAGCAATTTGCAGTTTGTTGGCATTAAAGGAGCAGGTGACTTGGGCAGACAGAGGAGCCAAGTGGCGGTTGTATGGTGCCGGCCGCACTCGTAAATCCTCGGCAAATGTTTGCCAAGTGCAAGAGCCCAGGTCGTGCCGGGTCCGGGCCAGGTCTTCCTGGCAGGTTTGTTGCTGCGGATCTGTCAGTAAATTCAATTTATTTAAAAGCTTGTCAACAATAAGTCAAATGAAATGCTCTGCTCAGCTGTAAATATGGCTGGCCCAGTAATAAAGCTGATTTATTTGCGCTGTTGAGATTTACAATTTCCCATAATTGCCCAGCGTATGAAATTGTGTCTAAACTAAATACAACTGACAATAAATTGAAATGGAATAAAATGAAATGCTTGTGGTTATTGTGGCAATATATTCAAATATAGCTTGAAAGACATCTGTTGCCCCCTTTTTTGGCATCCCTGCTACAAAATGTTTATACAAATACATATATGTATGAACAGATAGATGGGCATGCTGTTTTCTAATAGTAGTTCCGCTTGGCACAGTAAATAAATCTTGTCAGCGTTGGTGTGGGATTGGGTAAGGCTATAGATAAGCCCAATACAGTTAGCACTACACAATGGACACAGCAATTGGCTGCAGGACAACCGGCTGCTGCTGCTGCTGCTGCACAGGACACATCAGTTCAACTTAAACGGCTGCTAAAGTGCAACATAGTGCGGCAGGCCTAGGGCGGGGGCAGCAGGGCAATGCCACATTTGGCAAACAATATTAAGTGTGTCTGTTTTTTAACATTTGAAGCACAAATAAAACAACGCAATCCTCGGGGCTACAAGCTGGGCGAGCATGCATACAATTATCAATAGCTGTCAGATAAGCGAGGGCGGTCTGAGACCTATGTAGAAATCTGGTAAGGTAACCAGAACGAAGATTATAGCAATAATAATATATTTTGACTGTTATTCATTTTATTGTAAGTTTATAGTGTCCTTTTTTTCAATCTTAAGTTTAAAAAATATTCAATTTATTTTTTTTTTTATTATTTGTTTTCAGCTCTCATTGCGATTAAACTAAGAACCAATAAAATATATACTGTGATGACGCTTAATTTCTTATGTGGAAATTTTTCTGGTAAGTTTGTACACTTTTATATTTGAAGTTTATATTATTACCTATATATAAATACATAAATGAATTGATATATTTATTTCACCAACTTTCTGTGCAACCCACGTAAAATTATCAACATAACAATGGAGTTTTTATATACATATGTAAAAGTGCATAGTAAATGTATGTGTATAAACTGTTTGACTGGGAAACATAAGTGTGTGCAGATAAAAATGCCGTTAGTGAAGTTTAAACAATGTTATTGACTGAACAAAATTCTGGGCTTTGCCTTGCTGTTGCTGCTGCTATTTCTGCTGTTGACTTGGCTCATAAATCTATACAAGTGTTGTTGACTGACTTCTACTCTGTCTGTGTGCGTGTTTGTTGTGCAGCCTGGTGCAATTGTTTAAATTATTGATTATTCTGAAACTTGGCCAGAGTTCAACTGCGCTAAGTTTCGCTTGGATGTTTTTCATTTCCGTTTGCCTTTGGTGTCCGTTTTATGTACATTAATCAGTGCACTTCATTAAAAGCAACAGCAACAACTACAACAAGCACTAAAGCAAATGACTTTTGGCAGTAATTTAAAAACAAAATAAATATAAAAAAACAAAATAATAAAAAAAAAACAACAACTAACATGTGGCATGTACTTGTCTAATGGTCAGAGCTACTGAGCTTCCCCGGCCCAACTCGGTGGTGTCCCTTGTCCTACGTCCAAGTCCCCTGACATGTGCGCTGTGCAGAGAAAAGCGTATTCCATTTACAGAGTTTTTTGTGCTGTCATAACAAACAAATTCCCAGCATGTGTGCGGCGTTGGCGTCCGTCTCGTCGGGGGCATGACCCGGGGCGGACGTTGTTCGCTTGGTCAGTTTTGGTGAGCTCCAAGAATTTAATTATACTTTTGATTTTAATGAAAATACAAGCGCACGCGTTTGCCGACTCCGGCCGCACTCCGTCTCTTATGCTCTATTACATAAGAAGTATATCGGATTTCTGTTCAAGAAAGTATGCGAAAAATATTCTTCAACTGCTTTATTGTTTTCACAACGAACATTTCTGATATTCTTTTAGCTGTTGTGCCACGTATAGAAACTTTAAAAAAATATGAATATAATTTATGAAAATCATAACAAGTTCGTGACAAAAAAATCATGCTGCAAAACACTTTGTAATCTTCAATGTGTTTTACGATTGTTTTGAATTAAGTTTTAAAATTCAAGTTTCCATCCGCAATCAGATGTTTAGTAATTCTTTTTTAAAACTCACTAACTTTAGGGAACTTCACCCTCGGTGTGCTCACGCTCAGTACTTGTGACTTTGTCTCGGTTAAGGTCGTCGTAGACATCAACGCAAGCTCACTTCTGCATTTGGGGAGTTCATTTTAGTAAATGTCAACGGAGTCGTCAGTGCAAAATTGCAGTTTAATTACTGTTTTTAAACATTTTAACTTGCCTTTGAATGTCATTGTAAATGGACGGCATTAAATGTAATTGGTCTGTGGGGTTAAGGCAGGCACATAATGAGTTTCCAGAAATATTTTGCGAATGTCAATCAGAATTTTAATAAGTAATTCAATGTAGAATGTTCGTATATGCATTATATGGGGATCAATAAATTATGTGATATATCAATTAAAGTTGTGTAGATCGTATGTTAAGGTTTCCATATGCAGATACGTGTAATCTATCTAGATTTCCTGTGAATACTCAATGCCGAACCACAAGTAGATCTTATGTGGATTTATTTATGTGTAATTCTTGTAGATTCCATTTGCGTGTCCATTATATTTCGCTTAATGTTCGAGGCCTTGGTAAACATTAAACAAATCCCCAACATTTGTGCATTCTGACCGCATTTTGAGCCGCACTTGTGTTGCAACTCCCGCTGCCTTTCTCCATTCATTTGTGAATATGCACATTTAATATGCAGCACATGCCCTGACAGGCTTCGCCAGGGCTACGACTACGGCTGCGTCCAACTCCAGCTGCCTCTGCGGCCGGTCACTTGCCATGATGCATGCACAACATGCACTCGCAATCAAACATGTCCGCCGAGCGCGCGCCATGTGCAACATTCGCTGTGGGTGATGTGGGGTCTGCAGCTTAAGACAGTGGCTACAGTCGACAACGATGCTGCCAGGAGTCGGAGTACGCCACACAGCTGCCGACTTGCTGCTTATTTGCATACAACACTTTGACGCATTGTTCTAGCAAGCCAGCGGGACAGATGGAAGCACATGCTGTGCCAAATGCTGCTGCTCTTGCCGCCGTTTCACTCCCTCTTGACTTGAGCACTAATTAAAAGCAAATTTAAGCATACTTGTACTCCAACTACAGGCCACAATCCAAAGGGACAGACGTACAAATTTGCCAAATCATTAAGCTCACAAACGGCCGCTGGGGCGTATGAGCTACATAGACTTTGGTAAAACCGCCATTGCCAATGCAGTGTCTTTGATTGGAAAGCGCTTTGCTCAGCAGCCAAATGAGTGTTAATTAATACGATTTTGAGCAGCAGACAATCGAACAAGGCTTCAGTACTTCAAGTGCCGCCTGGCAGCCATCATTAACCCATTTAAGGTGCAAATCCAATTAGGCAACGATGTTAATCCAAGTTTTAAGCCGCATGTTGGCAAATTGAAATTCGTTGGGAGTGTGCCTGCAGCAAGCGTTAATTAAATTTGTTTTTAATTGTGTCTCAGCCGACACAGATATTTTGTGTGACAACGGAAGTTACTTTGCACATATCACTTCTACGGAAAATTGGTAAAATAAGTTAGCAAAAACGTTTTCGGGACCCTTATTTAAAGCTTACCCAATTCGAGCTTTTTTATGCAATTATTTTGATTAGATATACTAGTTTAGACCAACTGACGAAACGGTCTGGAGCTAATCTTTGTATTAAAATCTATTCACAGCCAGCCATAAATCATTTGGCGCTCTAAAAGCTGCCGCAGGCGGTTGGTCTAAGTGAAAATCTTTTAAGAGCGCCCAAGTAATGCACATAAATAATAAATACAACGCGAAATTAACTTTCCGGCGACAGTCGTGCTCCACGTGCCTGCCCGGTGTGTATTCCCCCCCTGACTAGACCAAAAAACCAACACAGCAAGCCGCGCTTTTATTTTTTAATATGATATTTTCATGGGAAAAAAGAGTATATTGGCGTAGTCCTTACCCAGATGGACTATTCAAATTCTTATATTTGGCCAGGTCTTACATTTTGAAAACCTTTATGTCTTTTAAAATGAACATTTTTAAATCGTAGTTAAATACCAGCTTGTTTTTTCGAAGATGAAACAAATATTTTTATTAATTTAAGAAAAATGAAATACATATAGTTTCTCGGTCTGACGTGGCTCACAGATTAAAAGTTGTACATTTTCAAAATATTTCATTTTAAATTAATTTTGAGCAACTATTACAGGGTATTGTTTAGTCTTGATCTTGCGATAACGAGTTGTTTTTTTTTTTCGGTGTTACCTGGACTGGCGTCAACTATTTAGAAATGCAAAGCACATTGAAAGTTGAAAGCGTGCAACGTTGGTTTTGGTTTTGGTTACGGTTTTTGCTTTTAAGGTGCCAAAAGCAAACAAAAAATGGCTGAAAAATGGGCGAAAACCAAGAAGAAACTGTCAACGCACGCGTTAAGTTGACAGGCGTGGCGTTTCTGGTTATGGGAAAGGGGCCTCGAGGTGAGCTGAAGTAGGCGAAATCTCAGTGCGCCAGCTATAAAAATCATAAATTTTATTATGTATTAACGTCGGTGGGGCCATTTGCGGTAACGTTGACACTTTTTTTGGTGGCAGAATACATATATTTATGAATTATTCAAAAGCCTGGCATACTTTTCTGCGCGCTCAAGCTTAAGGTCAAGTCCACATTGTGCTTTAAGGCAAACTAGGAGTGAAAAGGCGGACGTCTAAGACTGTGCGTGCATATTTGACAATTTTATTAGATTAAATTTCATATAAATGTGTTGATAATGCCAGCCAGACATTGTCTAGACAAAGCGCACATATAGCTGACATTTGAGAGCAGAGTGAAAGGTGGCAACAGAAGACTTAAAGATGGATCAGGTAGACGGCGCATAACTTCATTGCATGCCTGTCACAAATGCCACAAAATCCGCACGAATGCAGCAATGCAAAATTAATAGCTGTTGCATTCGACTACTTCTACTTCTGAGTGGATCAAAGTTTGTCTGGCTGCCAGGCACGCTCACAGAATGTTAGCGACTGTCTTCGACTGTGTTGCCTACATCATCATCATTTAGCAAAAGTGTCAAGGGCAACGGGCACATAGTAATAAAAAAAAAAAAAGAAAAAATGGAAAACACTTTTGCTGACGTAGGTGTGTGATTTATGCAAGGGAAATCGTATTTGAATTTTATCATTTTGCCATGGCATTGAAGTGCTCTAAGCCTTTAATCGCTGTCCGGCTAAAAAGTTGAGAAAAATTGTTGCAGGAAATTGCTGGAGCATAGTTTTCTTTATGCGTGACATTTGCAAAATACAGGGTGAATGTAAATGTAAATTCTGAATTTTATTAGATATTTGGAACACATATTTTAAAAATCCATAAATTATATTCTATAAAAGTATATTTTCTTCCTAAAGTAGCATTTGGTAATTTGTATAGAAAGTTACGTTTCCAGGTAGCTTGACTAAGCTCGACATTTTTTGTTTTTACACTGCTCCTCATATATAAGATATCTTTTCAGAATTGTACCATATGTACGAAATATATCTCTGCCATATAAACGATCAGTCGAACATTGAGCTCATGTGTGAAAAATAATTTATGGAGATATTTTTCACCAAATTTATTAGTTTTTCTATGCCGCTTCCATTTAAGCCAAATCTTATCAGCATTGGAAACCTAAGCTCTTGTATGCTTATCTTTTTTGTTTAGCAACATAGATGTCTTTAAAATAGGCTAAGTCAATATAAAAAAGGTTTCGGACTGAAAAAAATAGCTAAGATATATTCATATCTTGAATGAGCCAAAAGCTGTGCTCACTCGTACAAAGTTTGTGGTATTCAGATATTAAAACTATTTCGCGTTAATTCTCTCCTATAGATATTTGTCAAAGCTTTCCTCCAGAAACAACCAGGAGAGTGACCCTGTTTTTTATTTGCCATAAGAAACATTCAAAGTGACATTTGCATTTTATTGTTGAGCGCCGGGCATTACAACGCCAACTTTCCGCTCTTTGGCTTATTGTGCAATTTCCTAGCTGCTGCTGCTGCTTTCTTACATCCTCTTTTCATGCTCTTCCACTTTCTTGCCTGAGTGTGTCTGCATGAAATAAGAGTTAATTTTGCGTCCACTGGGAGTACACACCCACATATACACACACATGCGAAGCTGATTCGCCAGCATCTCTTTCGTCTCTGTAACAGATGTCCTTGATATTTCATTTGATGGCAGCATTGCTTGCGATATTTCAAAGGCAAATGCCGTCTGCCTTAGATTTGGCTGCAATTTTCTTTTGTGTGACATCAAAGTGCAGCTTCATCAAGTAAATCTTTTGCCCCAAAGCCGATAAGGCAGCGAAAGTGCCTGCTCATAAGCCAAATATGCCACAAAGTATGCAATAATATTGTAACAATCGAATTGTCAACGCGACAGCTCCCTTCTTTATGCTTTTAATAATATTTTAATAGAAACAGCAAGGAGCACATATTTCCTGGACTACTTTGCGGCCGGTGGTTGCTTTTGATGTCGTCCGTTCTCGAGCAGCTGGAGACATTTTGATGGATGGATAGAAGTACAAAAGCATAAGTAAAGTTGTTTTCATTGAAACCTACATATCATAAATCATGTGTGCTTGTTAGTAAGGCGTAGTCGGAAGGTAAACCAGCTGTGACAGAAACTTTGGTATGCTCTAGGCACAGTAATACAGGTTATTAAGATTGGGTATTTGGAGTTCGGTCTTTATTTTTTGCACTGCACGTATTATGTCTTTCTAGTAGCATAATTATTCATGACACTCGTGACAAGACACACAACTTGTTTCCGTTTCCATAGAAACTCTCATCGTCTGGTGTCGTGTGGCTTATTAAATGTTGCGGCTGTGCGTGTAGCGTATTTTCAGCTCCAGTGAAACAAAATAATTGGACCACGTTGCCCAGGTATCGAGCGGGGCTTATATACGCTATCATTGCTAAGGTCAAATGCACGTTGCCCCGTCTTTGGCTTGTTAGTCCGCAGTTGAAGCAATGCGTCTTACTCGACTTGGTCAAAAGCTATTGATTTTGGCTATTCAATACCTTAGGGAAAATACGCTTTTATTGCAAATATATCATACATATTTGGGGACATTTTTAATTAAAAGTTTCCATCAGATGACTCGGCCAAAAGATGCGACAAGATTTGGGCATAATAAGTTGCCTGGCCATGAGTCAGCCAGAATTTAAGCTGTTACCTTTTGTCAGTTTGTCAGTCTTTTACTTCATTTTTTACCTGTCTGCCTGCTGCTTTAATTCCCTTTTCCAAGGTAATTAACTCCCATCTGTCTGCTCCAAAAACGGCACCATTAACATTGACCTCTGGTGCGCGTCAACGCGTTGGCTGACAACTTTTGGTCAACATTTTTTTCCGATTTTTCAAAATAGCTGCTGGGCCAACAAAGGACTATTAGTTGGTCATTTAACAGCGTCCCTTTTTGGTTTAGTGCGCTGCCTTTAAACTTCGTTTGATTTTTGGGACCAGCCAAAGCATTAGACGGAAGATGCATACATTTTCAGCCATGCTTTACTTCTTTCAGAGAAAGGCATTGAAATGAATTTCCAAAGCGAATACTAAGCTTAAGTTTATTTTCTTTAAAAAAAAAAGAAGTTGCTTGAATTGGAGAGAGTATTTAAAATTGCATATGTATATTAATAATAATTATTTCATAAAATAACATCGAGCAAGCCCAAAAGCATTAATGAAAAAATTGCGTAAATTACGCTCAATTCTTAAATGTATCTAAAAGATTATTTAGATTCCCTAGCATTTATTCCCACCTCCTGTCCTCAGCACTTGCGCCTGCTTGCATGCAACAGAAAGTTGTTTGCCTATTTTCTGAAATTTGCATATTGTCTAGCAATGGGTAAAGTTTAAATTGGGAAATCTGTCGCGCTCGATTAACGTTCAGATGGAGGACACATATGAGACAAATGAGTCAGTGACTGCAAAACTTTCAATGGACAAGCGGGGCTTATTTGCATTTTTAATTAACTAACAAGTGCTTGCAATTATGGGCGGCCCAAGTCCAGAGGCGGCGCATTACCATATTCATAGTTGCATGTACGCCCTGGCAGCTGTGTGCCCGACGCCGGCTGCTTGCTGTAAATCAATTAGGCGTAAATGTGTTTTGGGCCAACTGTACTTGGCATAAATTACCAGCTTACCAAACTCTTGACTGGCCTACTCGACTTGTCTGTGTGTCATATTCGCATGTAGCTTGTTTCATATTTTAATTACTTTAATTGTTAAACATTAGCGCACATTTTTATCAAATTAAGACCCATCCGTCATGGGTAAACTGTCAGAAGTTCTACTGCAGTCAACATCTGCGTCATGCTTTGTGGCACATGTGTTGCCTTCCTGTCAGATTATGTCATGAATATGTTAAACGCTTGCCACTTTGACAGCCGCCGTTGGCGTGAAGCCAACTTGAATTCGCTTTTGACATTTATTAGGCGGCCTCAGGCGAAATTCTTCTTTAGCTTCGTGTCCTGCTGCCGCCGCGCTGCATTCCCCTCAATTGCAGCCAACACAATTTGACAAGTTAAGCGTAACTATGCCAAATAACGACTGACAGCGCAAATATTTTAACAACTTCAACTTGCCTTGCCAACTGACTAACTGGCTGGCTGACGTGGAGACTCTTGGCTTACCTGGCTGGCAGCTGACTTCAGTATATTCCTTTGTTGTCATTGGGTAAATTTTGCTTCGATGACATAAATCAAATGTGATAATATTTTATAGTACATATTCAAGAGTTGTTGGCCATATTTTTCTCGTTTGATTTTTGACTGCTCGTGCGCAGCTAATTTGGTAATCAATTACATTTTCACATATACACAGACATTGAATTTCAATAGGTCTGATGTGGTTACATTTTTTCTTAAACATTTTTATTTTTTTGCTTGATCGCACAACGAAAATTATATGACTTGTTATTGGGTATGGAGGCAACACACGTTACGGGGCGTATGTGCAATATTTACGAGTACCCTATAAAGTTTGAGCATCTCAGTTTATAACAATTGTAAAAAAAGAAACACATATTATAAGAGTCGACATTTATTTATGAAGATTATTTAATTCAGATTTCATCTAAATTAAATACAGACAAGATCTAGTATTTAAAATTATTCTTATTCTTATCATTATGATATGCACTATTTATTATTATTTGCATATAATTAATATACAAATAATTATTTTTTAAAGATTTGAAAGATTGTGCTAATTTAGCTTATAACTAAATTAACGTATATTTGTTTGCATTCTTGCCTTGCCCAACATCATCTGTCTTTACAGCGTATCTGTTGCAATCCTTACCAAACATTTGAATATTCACGTTTTTCTGTAGCTCGAAGTATCGTAAATATGCATCAAACAGTTCACTTACTTCCCATACTCACGGAAAAAACTCCTGCGTAGCATATAATAATGTCGTCGCCACATTCAAATGAAAAATGATTGCCTGCTGTGCCTTTTTGGGCGCACAATTCACAATTCATGTGGTGTATATATTTAAAGTGCGCGTGGTTGCATTCGCAGTATAAATAAAATTACGCATACGCCCCGTTGACATATAGAAAACTAAATAATGTGAAATTAAAGCGAAGCGTTGTCGCAAGTACCCCATGGACTAGCCCTCATGACTGCCTGACCTACCGCAACTGCCGCAGACAACAACAAAAACAGCCGCAAACAAACAAACTATGCTTAATTGCAAAGGGGTTCTGGGGCCCCGGCTCGGCTCTCAGAAAGTCAAGTAAATGTCTCAATAAACTGCAAAAGTTGGCCAGCCGCACCGCTTGGGAGCACGACTTAACCTCAATTTTGATTAACAATGTCTGGCAATGAAGCTGTCAACGTGCGGCTAGCAGGAACTCCCGGCACCGACACCGAAAGCAACCTCAACCTTAACCCCCTACCCGCCCCGGGCGACGGCAAGACAGTCGGCCAGGTCGTCCTGGGGCTGCCGTGTCTGTGAAGGCACACTGCGAGCCTGAAAAATGAGCACAATTTGTTTAGTTGGCTTGCCAGCTGCGGCTGCTGGCAGCCACTTGGGCAGACCGGGGGGGTCGAACTCGCACCAGTTAAGCGCAAATATATATTTTATTTGTGCACATTATTCATTTGCTAATAACATGTTTATGGGCAAACGTTTGGCGTTGCCACTTCTGAAATTGAGCTGTTGCCTTCTGTGGCGCCTGCTCCACCTTTAGGTGCATTATGTATTGCTCCAGCTGACTGGGCACATTCTGACGCAGATTCAATGTGGGCGTGGCAGCCACCGTGTCTATGCCACGCCTGGCGCGCAAACGCTGACGCAGCTCCCTCATGCCAAACGCGGGCACTTCGATGCACAGAAAATAGGCCAGCTCCATGCCGCTAATGAGCGAACAGCCCAAAAAAAGTCCAGCAATGCCACCGAAACTGACTAAAAGATAATGGATTAAACCAGAGACAAGGTCAATGTTAGAAAGTTAGGTGCAAATTAAATGAACTTAAAAATTTAATTGCAAACAATTATGTAGGAGTGTATAGTTAATTTAAAATATTTAAATATTAATAACCTTTCTTTAATAGTTATAGTAAAGAAAGGATTAACATTAAGTAAAATTATGAATGAATTTGGAAGCACGTTCTAGCCGTTCAGCCAAAGATTGAAATTGCAAGAGTGATATAAAGTGGATCATTGAACGAGTGACTTTCGAGTATGCTTGCATTGTGTCCTTTGTCATTTACTAACCCATTAAGTCGACCCAGCCAAATACCAAACTGGTGCGATAGACCATCATGGTCTCAAAACGGAAATGCACATCCAGATCCACATATGATGAATTACCAAGCACTTCCGGCGGCAGAAAGGATGGACGCACATCGTTGATGTAGTTGAGCGAGTAACAGTTGCGAAAGCATTTGCAGACCATGCCCTCATAATTGTTGCGCACAAAACGTTCCTCTCCCGGCTGATACGAATAGAGCAGTTTATCTGTGTGTGAGTGTGTGGCGCAAGCGTTTAGAAGTGGCCCTCGCCACAGAAATAGTCTGTCATGTTTGCTACGCACCATTGTTTTTCGCCAGGCAGTCCAAGTCCGGAGCGCGGCACGAGCGATACTGGCCTGCAAGTGGAGCAAAATTTCAAGTCGGTTTTGCGGTTAAGCCGTACGTGCTTACCCGGCGGAAAAAGCAGATCCATTGTACAATTACAGTAGCGCACCAAGTACTCCTGATGGCACTCCGATTGGCAATTCTCAATCATATAAATGTAGCCCAGCAATGACTTGAAGTCGCGGCTATTGCGTTCGTCCTGCAGGCAGATTGGATAGTGGAAATGAAAAACTTAAGTCTGAAATATTTTCAATTTCAAGTAACTTTTGAATGAGAATATTGGAAGTTAATCTTTAAATGTTTATATATATCAAGTAGAAATAATAGATTAAAACTTAAGGGAAATAATACTAAAAATTAAACTACATGCATTGAAAGAATTTTGTTGTCGATTGGCCGAGAGTGATCGACTAGCAGCTACCCTGAAAACGATACTGCAATCGTAAAACATAGAAAACTAACATCAAACACACATTCACGCTGATCGGAGCTCACGGAACGTGTATCATTATCGTAGAAGTAAATTGTGGGTTCAATCTCGAGGGTAGTTTGCGTATCGGCGGGTATGTGAAATGGATCCTTGTGCCAGACATACGGTTCTGTGACCATGACATCGATACCCTTTTCGTTGCGTCGACCCGGCCAGTGTTTATCCGGTTGCATGAGCACACGCACAAATAGGCCGCTCAAAGGACCAGCAGAGCCGGTGCGCCAGGGCCATAATGGATCCAGGAGCTGCATGCGTTTGCCCTCGACGGTTTCCAGAGAATTAAAGGCCCAGCACAAGCCGTTCTTGCTGCGTCTTTTCGAGAAAATCTCACAGCAATTCTGAGGGAATTGACGCCACTTGCAATCGGTCAACATTTCATCACAGGTCCAGGACATAAGGTCGACGACCAGACTGAAGTTAATATGGCTCAGCTGCTGTGTTGGCTCGTTACGCAGCTGCTCAAAGCTCTCAAAGTGGGCAAAGGACATGCTATCGTAGCTGCTGATAATACGCTCAAACAACTTTAGCTGCGCGGCATCGCTCACATTGGCCATGAAACGGGATTTAGCCAGATCCAAACGCTGCCAGTTGAGGCGATTGTGATTGCATATGGTGATGACCGGAAATGCAATGCGGTAAACCGGAAAACGCGTGCTATCGACCACAGTCTGAAATTTGCCATCGTTGTAGCGCTGGGACAGTATAAGGCACACATAGACAGCTCCCAAAAACGCACAGACAAACGTGCACAGCCAGATGAAGCGCTCCCAGCTACTGGAATGTGCGGCAAGCAGCTTGTCCAGACCATGGATCGTTGTCCGCTTGCCAAAGCGCATGGCCAGCTGCCAGGCAGCCTGACCCAGTTGACGGAGCGATGCATAGCGGCGTGGTAATGTCCGCGATTGATGCAAGTGCAGGGAACGCGTCGGTGGATAATATGCAAGCGTCATGGCTGGCGAGCAACTGAATCAGTTGCAAACCCATTTTGGTGCTTTTATAGCGCAACTGCGTGCAGGAATGTTTTGGCTAATTAGATACTTAGCAATAGCCGGGACACTAACGTGTTTAACGCCTATTAAACTCGT
Source organism: Drosophila novamexicana (assembly GCF_003285875.2). Lineage (NCBI taxonomy): Eukaryota > Metazoa > Arthropoda > Insecta > Diptera > Drosophilidae > Drosophila > Drosophila novamexicana. The sequence goes on from NW_020824787.1 coordinate 9,034,260, forward strand.
TGTCGACAACTTGCCGCATAGGTCAAGTCGTCAGACACAATCGATGACAAAGCGTTTGCCACCCGCCCAGGGGACTTGAGTTGTACCCTATATCCGTCCATATATATGTCAAGCTAATTGGACAAACTGTTTGTCAAGCCAATTGAATACAATCAATGTAAAATGATTTGCAAACAGCGATAAGCGGGAAATTTATTAATATCAGCAAGTCGCATTTATGCATGCTCTTCTAGAAAACCATTAAACGAGTTTTCCCGATAAGCTTACTCTCTACTATAACTGAGGTGGAGACTAACAAACATTAGTTTTATGGTGTAAAAGTATAAAGTGTTAAACGTATCAACCTTTTTTGTCTGACCATATATCCAAAATCGTTCCCTGTTGCAAATTTGAACTTTGACTACACGTCAAGCTGACAATCCAAACGCCATTACCTTGATAATAGACCCTTACTTACGAGGGCATACTGTTCCGAATTCCGAGCGGCACGATATAAAAGGCGTGACCTACTCATTTGGCGAACACAAAATGCATATCCGGCAACTGAGAAAAGTGAAACGGCATCGACAGCTGACCGGAGTATGGCAGCAGTACCAGAAGTCAAACTATGAGACCGCCTGGATGCACTTGCTCAGCCGCTACACCAGTGGTTCGCATATCCATGGATTCTATCAGCTGTTTTGGCCAACGATGCGACGCCGCATGCGGTGAGCGAAATGAGATAGCTCTATTATTGATCCAATCTACTGATCTGTTCCGATAACATTAACAGTTTACTGTGGACACTGGCGCTACTGTGTGCCTTAATAGTGCTCATCTTGATCACTTATCTGCTGGCAGAGCGACACCAGCGAAAGCATTTCCAAACAGTTGTCGCGGACTCGCGTTGGCCCATTCGGAATATTGCATTTCCGGTCATCTTCGTTTGCAACAAGAACCGCTTGAACTGGTCACGTCTGCCTGAGATAGGCGAGCGCTACAACATCAGCGAGGCCCAACAGCCTCTGCTGGAGCGTGTGCTCAACGCCTATGATGCACTCAGCATTTCACATTTGGATGTCTTTGAGGCGCTGCAAGGCCAGCCTTTGGAAACGCTCAATCATCTAAACTTTACTCAGATTGTAAGCGAGATGGCCTGGCGCTGCGAGGAGCTGATCAGCGAATGCCGCTGGCAGACGCAGTCTCGTAATTGCTGTGAACTCTTTCGACAACGACGTCAACAGCAGGGCGTTTGTCTCGCCTTCAACGAGTTGGAGCAACGTTCTAGTGCAGAGACGGACAGGGGTACGGGTATTGTTGTCCGCCTACTGCTAAATGAGGCCCTACATGCGCCTGGTAATCGGGAGCCCAAGGGTTTTGTGGTGCGTATAAGTCCGTAGTTGCCTTTCTGATAGTGTGTGTATCTGTGGATCCTTCAATCGAATAGCTGGACGTTGTGGAACCAGGTGTTTGGTCTGGACTGCCAATAAGCTTGGTGCCTGATGCGGACACTAACGTTGGTATCAGGGCTGTCTACCATTTCTACGATGAGGCCACCTATGGTCTGCCGAGCGTGCAGCGTCAGTGCCTGCTTGACTACGAGCAGAAGAGCGATCACTTCCAGACCCTACTGGGCTTCAAGTATATGTTGGAGAACTGCTTGGCTGAATGTCAGCAGCTTTATATGCTGCGCTATTGCAACTGCACATTAGATATATTCTTTCCGCCCTCCAATCATGTCGTCTGCAGGTTGAAGGATCTGCCCTGCCTGGCGGCCCACAATCATCTGCTAAAGAATTTCGAACATCCTGAGGAGCATTCATATGTGGCCCAGAATGTATCGGGACTCATTTGCGATTGCCTGCACAACTGCAAGTCGCTGACGCTCTTAACCGATGTGCATAAAACTGCACGACATAGGCATGTGAAAAATGCCCGTGCAAAGGATTCTGCGCACGGAAGTAACCGTTCAATCTTGCTCAATGTCTACTACGAAAAAAATGTTATTCTGGTCTATAGGACAAGCCTTATATATAGCTGGCTGGACTTGATCGGTATGTGAACTTTATTATCAAATTTACCTCATGGGAAAAGTTTTCAATATTTTTGTTTGAAAATTTCTAAGATTTTCAAGAGGCGAAAATAATAGCATAATTTGTATACTTCCTCTGAATATCTAGTTAGGTTAGATTACCTAAGGTTAAGACGTGGGGCTTTTTGGGATTGTAAGCATAGCAGACATAGTTTTTAGGACGTTTTAACTTTGATATACATTTTAAAATTTTAAGATCTCACCGTTCTTACCATAATACGGTGATATTATTTCACGCTCAAGATATTATCTCTGAAGTAACATTCGAGACTCCCTCAAGATGAGATATATCTAAGAAACGTGTCAGACACAGAAGATTGTGTAATTTGTAAGGAATCAATTTCAAGTCGTATCTTTTAAAATTCTTTTGATTTTGCTTTCAGTTTCCTTCGGCGCTATTTGTCAGCTTTGTCTAGGCTGCTCAATAATTAGTCTCCTTGAGCTTTGCTATTTTGGTCTGTTCGATCTACCTCGCTTTTGCTGGTCGCGCTATTCGTTGAGGCGACTTTATAAGGATATTCAATAAAAAATGCCATTTGGCTCTCTTATATATGCAATGCATTTTATTTTTGTTTATTGCATGCCGTTTATGGTCTGGTGCATACTGTAGAGCTCTGGACTTGGCTTGACATATGCAAAGCATTTGCTGGCAATGTCTTTTGTTCTTTCACTCTATTCTCTGGGGCAGATTTTGTATTTGCTGTAAGTCCTTATATATTTTAAATGAGGGTTCGAGAATAGTAACTCAAAGCTTTGTAAAAGCTCTTCTAAGAGTATGTATGCTGCAAGCTTAAAGCACATTCAAGCAGTGCAAAGTGAAAGCAGTGCAAGGACGAGCTGAATGAGTCGAAGCTTTATGGAATGAAACATCGAAATAATAACATAGAACTTGGTAAAACGTTAGAACATAGAACATGGTACAACGTAGAACATAGAACATGGTAAAACGTGAAACATAGAACATGAAAAAATATAGAAAATGGAGAATATAAAACATAGAACATATGCCATGTAACATGCAATATAGAACATAGGACATACATAGCACATGGAATATAAAACATTGAAAAACATTGCACGTTGCTTACCTTCGATTATAGGAAAACATGGAAAATAAATTTATTTAAAGCAGTTCAATTCCAATGTTTAGTTCCCCCACTCACCGCTTGATGGCAAAAGTGAGCAAAGCACCTTATTTTCGCAAACTGTTAGCGTGCATCTGTAGCCATTCTACTCTGTTAAGCATAGCCATGGTCAAATTATCACCAAAGCATACCCCAGCTTCTTAGCTCCTATGATTGACGCTGAGAGTTTATCACCAATCGTTCAGTCAGTCAGCACAAAACGTTCCGTTTGTAATCTTTTCCAGGGGTCCTAAATTATTCTTCTCTTAACAACTGTAAAAATCATACCAGCTTTATTAATAGTTATCAATGTTTATTATTGGCTGACGTTTTAAACAAACGATTAATCAGTAATGAAAACTTTTCAGTTTTTTTGCCATATCTAATCAATAATTAGCCAAAAAGTTAACCCCAAGTTTTCAAAAGATTTATAACATTTGTGTTTATCAGCAAGTGATTCCCTTTCATACGGATCAACAGCATATATAAGTCCCAACCTCAGCTACAATCTTCACAACAGTCTTTGATCGGTTACCGGACAGTTAAAACAATGTATTCTCCTACGAAACTTATTGCTTGTGCGCTGACTTTTGCCCAGCTTTTGGGCTCAATTAGTTGTGGAGTATACGACAATACGGATAACTGGGTCCTTTCTGACAAGACCGCCAATTTCCCCGAAAACGCTGTACTGGGCGGTATTGATCCCTACGGATATGATAACTACGTGGGACGCATCGTTTATGCAAGCTCGATTCTGCCAGCCCGTGTTAGAGCCGAGACTGGATACACCACTTTCAATACCGAAGCAGTAGCTAATCAGGCGACCTCCTACGAGTTGCTGGTCGCCAATGAGACCGTCAGCTATCAATGGGTGCGCAGCTACGATGGCTTCAGGGAAAAGAATGCTGTTTCTGTGGGCACAAGCGCCTTGAACGAACGCGTTTACGTGTGCCGCGCCAGAACTGATGGCGGTATTTTTATTGGTACCCTGTATCTTGCGCAAAAGGCCTGCATCATCCGGTACGAGAACTTGCCTCTGAGAGAGATTACTAAATATGAGGTACTAGTGCGAAAAGTTGCCCTGGCAGCGTTGGCGCCATTCGACAATCAAATCAATTGATAAGGTTGCGAAATTTTAATAATAATTAAATATTCAAATACGAGCATAAATTAGAAAATTGTAATAATCAAAATATTGGGGAAGAGAGAGAATTGGAATTGAAGCTTATTATACCCTTGTAAAGAATATTATAACTTAGTCATACTTCAAACATTTCTCTCTCCTACCCCACAAAGACACATAGTCTATACGATTCGTTCATAGATTCCTCTTCTATTTGCAACTGTGTTCGGGGAAAAATTAAGTTTTGGTATAATATTTTTTCACAAAAGAACCTTTAAGCCATATTTCTACATGAATGTTTAATCACTTAGCTTTTTTTCTAGTTACTGGTTACTTTCAAATATGGCAACAATTCAGAGTATTGTAAAATTTGCTAGATTTCGTTATATATATATATATATATATATATATATATATATATATACATACCAAAGGCATTAAGTTAATGCACTGAACTGTGCAGTAGATTAGCAAAGCCTGCCCAAATATAGATATCCTTACTGTCTTTCAAGTTGTTTTTTAACGGTTTATTGACTGGCCGCGGGCTGTGACTTAACTGCTGCAATGTCGTCCTAACAAGCAGCATCCGGACACAGTTACGTGGGTCCTGGGGGGAATTTTGGTGTTCTACACATAAATACAGGCGTACATACGTACATACATAGAGACAGCTACAGCTGCTCTGGTGGCCGGGTTCCCTTGTCGAAATTACGCTCATAAACGTGACTTGACATAATAATCTCTGACTGGCGCTCCGAGTGCGGCCGCTGGCTTTGTGTTTTGGCTTCTGCTTTTTCTGCCCACGTTTACATACATACATATACATATTTTTATACATTTATTTTTTTTTGTCAGAGGTGGCGTTAATTTTTCGCCGCCTTTTGTTGTATTTTCTTTTAATTTTTGCTTTTGTTGCCATTGCGGGGTCAAGTTTTCTTTTTGGTTTCTTGCTGTCTTTTGCGGGTCAGCAGCCGGTTGGCTAATATTGCAAAAATTTCATTAGTTTTACAAACAAGCAAACAAACAAAGCAAGAAACAAATATTTGTGCTTGCATATTTTAGCAGTTTAGTGGCAGTTGTTGCTGTTCAGCTTGTTATTGTTGCTGTTGTCGCTGTTGGCGAGTGCTACGTTTTTATCTTAAATAAAAAAAAAAAGCTACGCCAGCTGGGGTTATGGGTAGGTTCAGGTGAAGCCAACGGTCACCTGGGATCTAGCGTAAATAAATAAATGGCAAAGCACAGAGCTAAAACTAATATCAAAGCATCGAAACCGACATACACTTAACGAAGTGTTTCCATATGAATAATCAAAAACTGACGTGCATATTAAATAATTTACAAATATTTTCATTTCAATTTTCTGATTTATTTTTTTTAATATTTAGATATTACGATTTTTAATGAAAAGTTAGCTATAGTACTATAAGATTAATATCAATTCGTGGTTAAAATGATCTAAAAACATAAAATTAAAACAAGTATAAAATATAGTACTCAGCCCTATTTAAATATGTACTAACACTTAAGCTAAAAAAAGTTAAAAGTTTATTAGGAATCAATCATTTATTGACTTTAGTCAATTACATATTTTCCCAGACTAAATGCTGTATGTTGTTTCCAACTTGGTCAACATTGCCCAACAGTTCATATACCCTGTTTAAAAGCGCAAGCATACAAATGGCGCGTGCGCCTTTTTAAAATTGCTTTGGTTTTTTTTAATTGAAAACTGTAATGGAGCGTGTGTTAAAGCAAGGCATATATATAGTGTCGTGAAAGCGCGTTAAATTATATTCATACAGACGCACAAACTAAAATTCACAGACACACACATGCACAAATATTCCATATACACTCATTCTCGTATATCATATTTGGTCGCCTTGCTAATTTGGTAGTTTAAAATGCATAGCATCCATCCATGTGTGCCGTATGGTTACTTTTTTTTGTTTTCTTGTTGACCCATGTGTGTGAAATGCTCTCATGACTTCACAATAACTAAACAGACGACCCGTTTCGGGGTAATTAGTTGTCTCTGTTGTCCTTTGCCGCCACAGGCCCCCAAGCTAAAGGAAATGGCGCAGAGCTCCTTGTGTACGGGTTCCTCATTGTGGTTTGCTCATTTTCTATACCTCCCACATCCTCAATTTCTAACAGAGGATATCATGATATTGTTGAGATAATTAATATAGACATATATGTTGCTTTGGGAGCATCGAAGTTAGATCCTAGGAAGTCTAAAGAAAATATCAGTAAACTTATTTAGTTACTAAAGGTTACTTCGACTTGTTATCAGTGGTTCCTCGAAAACTATAGAATATTAGTATTCCTGGAAATTCAATTGTTTGGGGCTTAGATGGCTTTCCTTTACCAGTAGCATGAAAATTACAATTTTGCTCAACAACAGAGTATTTTTTAGTCGTGTCGGTTATTTGTCAGCCTTTTTTCTTTTGTTTTTCTGATTTTTTTTATTGCTGTGGGTGAAGGTGAACGTAAGTGCTGGGCGTTTTGATTACGTAGCCACGTTTGTCAGGCAAGGGTATATGCCAAAAAAAAAAAAATGGTTTGATAAAAGTTTGGTACACAGATATTATAGATTTGTAAATCTTATGTGATAAATAAAATATACAAAAATACATAAATGCTGATGAGAAATACTTAAGTACTCAATTATATAAATAATGTTAAAGCTACTATATATATTTGTATATTTCTCATGACGTAGAGATTGAATATTGTCTTAAATAAATTTCCACAGTTGGCCTTTAATTATTCTGTGCACATCATGTTCAATTGTTGTAGAGGATTGCGAGAGTGTTCAGAGCTGGTCAAGCGACGGCGCCCATTTGCCCCTTATCACCTAGGACCATAAATTATGACGATGAGGTTACTTTGTAATCAGCAAATTAAGTTTATAGCCGGCAGCATATTATATATATATAAACATGGCAGCCCCGAAATGAAAAGTAAACTTGATGCCGACATTTTTTGCCCACTTGTTTGTTGTTTCTTTTCTTAGCAAAACGAGCACGAAGTGTGCGCAAATTTAAAGCATTTCTTTTTGAACTGACTGCATGGCAAACAATACACAAATCAGTCATTAAATTGTGCTGCCATTTTGCTTTGGATAATCGAAATTTTAATGCCACGCCCGCGATATTTGTTTGCTCTGGGCCAAAATGGGCAACATAACTCAGATGCCCGCCCCTGCCGTGTCCGCCCACATCGGGTTGTCGGCGCCGTCTAAATTTGCGGCCTGTCGCGGTTTCGCCGGCATTGTTTTTGGCACACACCGCGCAGCGGGTAAAAAATAAAAGTAGAGTGTGAGGGTGCGAGAATTTGGGCTAAAACTGGTGTAGACGGTGTGTGCCCGCAGCCGGTAACCGACACATGCGGTAATTTACCTAATTTTCGGGCGTTACGCCCACAGCCTCTTTGTTGCTGGCTGTGCCGATAGAGCTGATTGGATTTCCGAGTTTGCTTCTGTGACTCTTGTGCGTAACACGCGATTTAATCGCATGCGCCTTTCAGTATGTTAACGCATTTTAATAACAAACATTGCTGTCATCCGCCTCCCAGGCCCCGCTGATTGCCCGTCATGTCTATGTGGCGTGCTCGGCTATCTGCCACTAATTTCAGGGCATAACACAAGTTAGCCAAAACTTGACAGCCATTCGCTTTGAGTACGCAAGTTTTCATTATGCATTTTGTATGAGACCTCGCAGCAGCAGCTTCGCATATTTGTTAATGATGTTCCTTTGAGGTTTGCAACTTGTTTGGGTTACATTAATTTCTTTTCGCAATCATGCCAGTGAAAATTGCGATTTGTGGTGGTAGATTATTAGGTCTGAAATGTGTGATGGGATTTTGCAGATAACCCGCTGGCTTATTAACATGTTCGCTTGCATATTTAAAGGTTACTCCTCTGTGAGTTGATAGCTGCGTTTGATAGTTTAATAGGCTTATTTGGTGACCCTTATCAGTTTTTGAGCCTCCTTAATCTTTGCGTTGCCCAAAGTATTGGCAAGAATTGAGCATGTTACATTTTGAATCAAGCTTGTCGTGTTTAGAGATAAATTGTATTTTAAATAAGGGAATCAAATCGCCATTGTTTTCGTGACAGAATGTATATACCCTTAGTTGTGGTAAAATTTAAAAATGTATACAGAGTTTTATTAAGTAGTCAAAAATAATTTACCTTAAAAAAAAAGGTTACCAATTAAACTGCAAAAAATGTTCAGAAGATAAAATTTACTTGTCCTAATCTTATTTCATTTTCTCCATTATTTTACCAAGTGAAGAACTGGACTCTTTAAACAGTTAGGGTATTTCATTTTCCTTTTAACTTTACCTAATAAATTATACTGATTCCTTACTTCTTTCAATATATGCATGTCAGAAATAGCCTATTCAATTAATAAACTGAAAAAAAGGCCAACTCTGGCCAGAGATTCAAACGGCTGTCAAAATGTCACAGCAACTGATTTTCAATTGGTTTTGGGTCAATTTGGGTATGGTGGGAATATGTGGGCTGCAACATATGATGGCGCACCTGCCAAACCCAAATCCGTGCTTGCTGACACGCTTGCCAGAACCGTTTTAATAAGACACGGATTATCGCCTGGCATTATTTCAATCACATACCAAGTGTCGAGTATTTAGCAGACAACAAACACGCGCCGGGCTGTTCTACTCGTTCATGCTACTTCTTGTTCTGTCCCCGTGCCGCGTCTTCGTGCCACTGTCAGGCGGTAGAGCTGCTAAAAAGCCAATAAAAATACTTTGTTTGACAAATAAAAGCCGCAGTGAGAGCTTTGGCGATAAAATTTTGTAGATAGCGCCCAGTTGGTTGCAAGGGGGCATCGGGACAGCTGTTGGCTGGCGAATGCCTTCTTTACTGACTGTCACATAAAGCCACATGTGTAGGTGTGCGGGAGGGTGTGTGTATGAGTGTGTGTGTGTCTACATGTATATGTGTGTGTGTGCCTGTCGAGCAGCTTCTTCGCATCGTTTGACTTTACGAGCCGAAGCTAGTACAAATGTCCTGACCATCTTGTCTGTTTGAGTCCCCGTTTACACTCTACAGCTGTTGGGCATATTCCTTTAGTTATCTATTTAAATTGATTATCATTTAATTAATTTATATAACAGCTTATTATATTATTATTTGACAAAAGATTTAAGGATTTTTGAACCATTTTTCGCACTTAAAAATAAATATCTATTTAAATACAAAAAGCGAAATATGCGGATAATCCCAGAAAAAAACGTAGGGTATATCAAGAACTACTTCATTTTGTTGGGATAGTTCTGCTAGTTTTCTGTTTGATTTTCTTAATATTGACTTTCACAGAACGATCGTTGTTGTTAAAATGCTGGATGACAGCGTCAGCCAGGATAACAACAACAAGAACTGTCCGGGTATGCTATTCCACATGCTTTCTTCGGTCAATGTTTGACAATAATCAACGCCGGCGCTGACGACGCGATGTCGCTTCGCATATGTTTGCCAAAATGAGCGAACATCAGTTATATGTGTAACTTTATAGATATATATTTATTCTTGGATTGTTGTTGCCTTAACCTGACTTTAAAGTCAAATGATGGTGGCTTCTTTCCATCATCATCATCATCATCATAGTCTTGATAAACATGCTCAGCCCGTCTGCGTGACTCGGCGTTGTGCTGTCAGATTTTCATTTCGATGGAAGAAGGCATTGCCAAAACTAATTAAAATTGTATGCCGAGATATTTTTGGGCGGCCCTGTAAATATGGAAACGCGGAAAAAACGCTTGCCTACTTTTTGGCGCAGTTTGCATATTGCAATTAAAGATGGCAACAAGCATTTCCACTTTTGCTCTCGAGCACGTTTCGGGCCTCAAAAGCTCGTTACGCACTGCGTGCAGCCGCTATTTGTTCATATGTTGCAATTATGTCAACATGTGCACACAACACACACACGCAACACATTCACACACACACTCATACATTCGGCAGCATTATTAATCAACTGACCAGCGCATATGAAGCCAGCGAAACTAGCGGTGTTTATGTCGCCATCATCATTAAAAGTCCTGCCAGCCGTTTGACTCGTATTTAATTGCACAAACAGACACACACACACACACACACACGCATACACAGGCATGCCCGCTGCCTTCCGATACTTACTCCCGGAACCTAGCTATTGCACCAGCAGCTGCCGCTTGAGTTGCCGGCACTTCAATAAATTATTTCGTATTTTTATATGCACAAATATTTGCCAGAATTTGAACATATTTTTGTTTGTGTGTTTATTTGCTTGATTGCCTGTTTTTTATATAACTGCAAAGCATTTTTAATTTTGACTCAAAAAAATAAAGGGAAACCATTCAATAGCATAAGTTTTATTCCATAGAAATATGGAATTACAAAATTCGTAAGTCTATTCTATATTTTTAAAGTACAGATCGTAGAATATATGATTTCTTTGTAAGTTCTAAAACAGTATGAAATTTTACCTTTTGGATACCTTCGTCCAAAATATTTTCCAAGAATTTTAAGATCTTATCAAACCTATCATCGTTAAGGAAATATATCTAAATGTTATTTTAATTCAAACGCTTAAACTCGCCTGTTTTAAAGCCAGCTACAGGGCATCGACATGTCAAGCATTTAATTCCAGAGCACTTTATTGTTTTATTAATGAATTGGTATCGGATTATAAAGCATTTCATTTGTGCAAAGAGCGCGTGCTTTACAATTTTGCGACATTGGCGAATTGTTAACACTTGAAATTGCTGAGTATTCGAAGTTATGGCATGTCCAAATTTTTGTCAACTAGTGTAATTGTTTAGCTTATAATCTCCCGCAAGAGGATTGCATGTGTTTTGCAGACCTTAGACCTGAACTGAACAGCTTACTCGGTTGGTGTCACGTGATGTTCTTATCTATACACATACATATGCTTTTATCAAAATTCATTCTAATGTTTAACAATTATAAACATTTTCGTGAATTTTGATTAACTTTGTGCACTTTATGTTTATTTACAAAATAACTTTTCAACTGGACTGTGAAATTCAGCACGTGTTTTAGTTTGTATTTGTTTTTGGGAATTTGAACAAACGTGTGGTCATTCTTTTAGAGGCATAACAATGAAGCCGCTTACAATAACAGACAGTCACTCGGACAGCTGCTGGCAGTTAGGTAAACAAATCAACAACAATAACGACAGAAACAATTTGGATCGCTGCAAACATCAAAACATTTACAAACACCGTGGCAAACCACAAAAATTGTTGTGGCTGTTGACTCTTTGGCTCTGCGGCATTTTTTTTTCTTTTTGGCAATAACGAAATCGTTGTTTAATAAACACGCAAGTTTCCTGCTAGAGTTAGAGCTGGAGTTGTATCTAAATCTGAGTGCTGAGGCAAACAGTGTCAAAGACTTGGACAGCGTACGATGTCGCCGCTGTCACTGACACTCGGAACGTGCGAATTTCGCCGCAGATTTTGTTGGTTTCGTTGCCGGTTGCCGCTGTTGTCTCTCTACAGCTGTTGTCGGGCTTTTTGCGCATTTTATTTGGAAACATACTGACCACAGCTTGTGGGCAAAATGGGAAGAATAGAATAGAATGGCAAATGTGGGTAAAATATGAGACTAGGTTGTCGCGGTGCACCCTTGATGGATTGCACTTGTGCAATTGTGAAATGTATAATTTCATATTTAGAGACTGAGGTCATAATTAGCATACTTTATTATTTTAGTCTGTTCACATTTGAATGTCTAAAGGAGTGCCTTAATGGCAATGCAGCTAAAAACTGTTAAAAATTCTATATAATTTTAAGTGGATATAAAGGAGAAATATTTTTTGCAATAGATAACCGCAAATGCTCTACATTTTAATGGATTCAATTTTCTCGTAAACTTATTAAAATAAGATGAAAATTAGTTGATGTTCTTTCTTGTTTTATCTGTCCAGACCGATGGCAATATTTTGGCAAATCTCTGATAAAGTTGAGGCAAATACTAATTATTTGAGCTACTGCAAAATTGGGGAATTGAATCGATTTGCCTCCGACCGGCATCAGACAGGCGTGCCAGAGAAAATCGTACCACACAAATTTCCGGATAGAATCATTCATTTAAGTCGGCGTGCAGTGCGCTCATTGGCTGTGCCCACTTGGTTGGGTCAGCGACTGCAACTGGGCAGCACCCACTGGAAGGCTACACGCAATCCAGTGCCTCGATTGCGTCACTCGAACACGTGAAATGCGCTCTAAGCAGTTTAAAATTAAACTTAATTATTAAACGATTCAGAACGGCAGCGAAACTAATTTGACTTACATGAATGAATGAAATTTCTCACTGATAAGTCGCACAAATACAAATACAAATACAAATACAAATACAAATACAAATACGAATACAAATACACAAAGGCAAGCTCAGAGGCAGAACCACAGCTGCGGGCAGCGGGCAGCGGGCAAGTCGTACATTGAATATCAATTTGTGTGGTCGCGCGAGTCGGCGGCGGGTCGAGGAAACCGCAAGCTCAGCAAGCTAACGATTCGATCCGGCGGCGGCACAAACTGCCGACTTTGCATATACAATATATAGCCAAGACAGCCAGACAATCTGAGCCAGTCACATAAATGCGCATAAACCGTGTGAAGCCGCCAATTAGTGGGCACATCAATTATATAAAGATGTATGCAATGCGTTCAAATTGCCAAAACGAAACTTCTAATTATTATATTACAACTGATTTTATGCAATTGCAAGTATTTATTGCAATTATTACATTTTTATTGGTTGGTTTCATGTGCGATTTTTCTATTCAAAATCTGCATAAGTTCAGCTGTTGCTAATAAGATGATGCCTTGTCAAGTTTAGAATTAAAAATATAATATAGTTTTTATAAAAAAAAAAAAATTATCTTTATTGCCTGAAGAGCATGTTGCTCTCGACCTTTCTCTACCTTTTTGCTTAATTAACAATTGAGGCATTTGTCCCAAGTCCTGCAGTCGGTTTTGGTTTTGGTTTCGGGTTCGATTTTGATATTTGTCATTCAGATCACGTGCGAATGTTCTGGGATGGGTGGCCTGCTAATGGTCTATTAATGTGGGCGCCAAATGCGGTTGCCAGGTGACTTGCGGCCCATGCTGCGTATGAGTAATATGCCCAAACGACCTTCAACAAGTTGCCAAGAGAAAATCGACGGCGCGTTGTTGTCGGTTGCCGCACAGCTCAAGCTTTGGCTGCTGCACAGGAAGCGCGTTAATTAGCAAATAAATAAAAAGCGTGCCGGCAAACAAGACACGCACATTGCGCATATGTGACTGTACGTGTACGTTTCTGTGTGTCTGTCTGTATGTGTGTGTGTGTGCGCGCCCGCGTCTGTGTGTCTGTGCTGTGCTGTGCTTCGGTCTGTTGATACAGAGACGTATCTGTGCCTCAGCATTTGAGCATCGCTGCTGTTGCTGTGCCACAAGCTGCTGATTTCAATGCATGACGATGCCAACGAGAAAATTCTTAATGCTGCCTCTGCATTTCATATTTCCCATTTGTAGTTTTTCTTTCGTATGCGCTGCAAGTTTGTTAAGTTATTGTCCATGCACATCGCCAGGCAACATATGCTGCATAAGTAGTTTTTCTATTAGCTGCAAACTTATTTACAATTTTCAACAGAAGGTAAATTAAATGTAATTTCTATTCGATTTTGTAAATTCACCGAAATTAATTGAATTGCGTACCTTACAAATTACCAAGTTGATGTCAAATGTTGCGCAAATTCTAACACTTTTTTTGCAAGTCACGGAAAGGCACACAAATGTTTAAATATATATATATATATATATATAATATCGAAAGTTGAAAGTTATAGGCGAAAGCTTAAAACTAGTCGGGGAATTGGTGCCTTTGAAGCATACATAATATATTTAACATATGCACATATATACACATATATATATATATACTATTCAGCTCATTTAAAATCTAATTTTTTACTTGTTAAACTTTGCTCAGTTGAAACACAGAAAACTGATGCAACACTTTTTTAAAGCTGACGGAATGCTTAAACATACATTCAATTCAGAACAATTTTTGATATTGCATTTTCATGGAATTCGATGTCTATAGACATTTGTGAAGGACACGGTCGCAGATTCATTATCCTCAAGAAATCATTTGTTCTGCATAATAAAATCAAATATTAAATCAAGCTAACTTCTGGCATGTGGGAAATACACAGTTTCCTTAGAAACACTAGCATTCGTATGAAAACTTACATCTGCCTGCATTTATGTATTTATGTCTTTAGCGTCTCTTTGGATCAGGTCATTTGCAAGTTCATGTGGCCTACTGCCTCACCAGCTGCCAGGCTGCATCATTTTTCGCTTGCCTCAGTTGTAGGCGCAGTCGCGTATGCTGTTGGCTTTCGACTTTTGCCTGGCTCGCACGTTGTGCACGTAATTGAAAATTAACTTGTCTCGCTGGCTGCAAGTTACCTTTCCCCGCCAAATCCCGCTGCTTGTGCTTTGCTGCGAGGCTGTCAAGGATTTCTGTGGGCATATGTGTGCCGCATATTGATGTGCCTCATATGGCTACAGCAGAGAAGAAAGTGTGAAAGGAAGGAAGCGAGAGCAGTTACTTAAGCATATTTTTATTTACAATACTTGATGGCTTAACTAGTTAAAGCTATACAGCAGTTACGATTGTATACACTATATATTCACTATATATTCATGATGCTACCAGAATCGGCAGCGCTGCACGGGATTCATGGGCGAGCCCTGGGCACACTGGAATACCTCTGCAAATTCGGGCATCTGCGCCAGCGCATAGTTTAGGCGCTTGCTGCCCGTGTCATGGAATATGTCCGCCTCCTCGCCGCAAAAGAATTGCGCGAATTGCAGAAAGTACAAGCGTCCATTGTTGCGCCTCTCCGCCGGCTGTTGCATGTAGGTCTGCAGCGCCAGGCGTGTGCCGCTGATGTCCGCGGCACGTTCATTCAGCATGAAGACCTCGCTGTCATTGAGACAGTTCACCGCATCCACGTAGTGGTCGTTCAGCAGCAACTGATCACTGTAATCGCGCATAACACCCTGGGCATCGTAGTCCACGAAGTAGGTGTCAAAGGCGTGCAGCATCTCGTGACCCAGTGTGTTGGCCAAATCGCCGTAGAGCAGAGCTGGCCAAAACTGTGCGTCGTAGAAGGGAAGCTGCACATAGGCATAGGGCATAATGATGATGCTACCCAGACAGTAGAAATACGGCGTGGCATCAATATTATCGGTCAGCCCGGGTCCATGATGATTGAAGCTGTACCACAGCTGACGCATGCTGGCATTCGCACTGCGCTCCAGCTCCGCCAGATGTGCATAGTAGTGCAGCAGGCTCTGCAAATGATTCTCATAGAAGTCACCGCCCACCCGCCAGTGCTGTTCGCAATCCACATAAAACTCAGTGCTCGCGTTGGCCGGCATGTTGCCCAGGTTGAGTCGCAAGCCATGCACCTTAGCCAGCAGCGCCTGGAGCAGCGGGGCCTCCAGGCCAAACTCATTGCGTCGCAGCTGCTGGGCGAACTGTGTTTTCAGCTCCTCAAAGACGCCAAAGATGACCCGCTCGTCCGCGGCACGCTGCCGGCCATAATAACTGTGCTCGTATACAAAATTCATGGGCAGGTAGAGCGTTTTACGCATGTGCTGCACACAAATGGACCTGGAGCTGGAGTGGCTGTTGCTCAGCGGATTGTGGGGTAGCTGCATCAGATGCTGCAGGAAACGCGCCCAGCTGTACAACTGCAGCAGCCGTGCATCGGCCCGGTTGAGGAATGCGATCAGATGCCGCAGCGCCGGCACATCATCCACCAGCAGCTGATGGCTGCCTGGATATGTGGCGCCCAATTGCAGCTGCAATGCATGCGTCCAGTTGAATTGTGGCAGCTCCTGCTGCAGTTGCTCTAGTGTATAGTTGCGAAGCGTCTCCTCCTCGCTGCTGCTGTTGGCCGGTCTCGCCATTTGCTGCAGTGTTGCCTCCAGTTGCCCGAAGCGTTCGCGCAACTGCGTCAGATTGGGCAGCAGGCCGTGCGTGTGTCGCCTTAGAGCTTTGTAGATAATCATGCTGAGATTCAGGCTGAGATTGTAGTTATGCGGCTGCACGACCAGCATATGCTGTGTGGCATTGTGCTGGCTCACCTCGATCTTCACATAGTGCTCGTGATAGCCATAGCGTCCCAGCAGCGCCAACAGCTCTGCCCAATGATTGTTGGCCGTGTGCGGCAGCTGCTCCAAATAGCGACGCAGGCGCGGCTTACCCAATGCCCTGCAGCTCTGATAGTACCGCAACAGCTTCGAATACATGGGCAGCTCGTGCTCCGGCGCTTGTGGCTCATCCAGCAGACGCTCGAACAGCTCCACATAGCGTTGATCGATGCGTGCGCCGCTCAGCGACATGGCCGATACGCCTGCTTCATGCACCGACCGCCAATTGCCGCAGGCGTACTTATAAAAGTCCTGGCACGCATCCAGCTCGGGCAGCATGTATTGCTCCAGCAATTGGATGTGCCTCAAATTGATATCCGTGCTGCAGGTTGGCTCTGTGGATGTATCGGCTGCCCTAAGGCGGCAGCTTTTGTTGAGCTGATTGGTAGGCAGCGCCTTGGCGCTGGCCAGTAGCAAGCAGAGCGCCCAAAGGCGTGGCATTTTCACTTGAGCTAAACTTTGCTTATTTGCTTTAACACTTTTGTCGAAACTTGTCGTTTCTTTAACAGATTTGTTTGGTTTTAGTTTTGTATGCTGTGCACTGCAGTTCGGAGCAGCAATTGTTGTTGTTGTTGTTGTTGATGTATTTGGTTTCTTTTAGGCGCACACATGTCAGAAAGGTGTTACAAAAATATTTCTTTGTATATTTTTGAGTATTTCACAATTTCCGTTTTGATTTGCAGAAGGTTTCGTTGCGCGTTCGCCGCTTGCTAAAAATCAACTAAAAACTCGTTTCACGCGTTTTCAATTTTTATGTATTCGTATTTAATTCATTCGACACATACACATTTATGTATTTTCTGTGTGTGTG
Source organism: Drosophila novamexicana (assembly GCF_003285875.2). Lineage (NCBI taxonomy): Eukaryota > Metazoa > Arthropoda > Insecta > Diptera > Drosophilidae > Drosophila > Drosophila novamexicana. The sequence goes on from NW_020824787.1 coordinate 9,051,635, forward strand.
TGTGTGTGTACGAGTGCTTGTGTGTGTTAAATTCTTGCAGCGCGCTTTTTACATTTTTTTTTGCTTGACTTGCTTATCAACGTTTAAATACGTCTTTTCTTTTAGTTAGTGTGCGGCGGGCTTATCTATGATACACTGCACGAAATGCAAGTGATTTAAAAATATATTAAACAAATATTTTCCCATTTAAAAACTTGGTTAATTATGTTGAAATATGTAAACCAACTAATTGATAAATTTACTGATACACATTTAAAAATCTGGCATGTATTGCAATAAAGCATTATAATTTATATCATTAACGAGCTAAATATTCTAAAATATCAAAATTGTTAAGGTAACTTAAAAAACTATATGTAAATTGTATTCTCTAATCTTGCTGAACAATCCGACTTAATCGTTTATCATAGTTTCTGCCTCTGTAACTCGCCTTTTACCCTACTTAAGCTAATGCTCAGTCTATACGATCGGAAAAACTATACATATGCAAATTTTCGTTTGGTATGGTTTTTTTTTGAGCAGGAATCACAGCTTTATTTATGTCAGTGCAGCGCGGCTCGGCTTGAATTACAATTCGAAAATTGTTTCAATTCACGATTTAGTTATTAATTGTCATCAGCGTCGCCATCGTTCGGCTGCCGCGCCTGATAAGGCATTGAATTAACGGATGACGCAATTTGGCGTTGCAATTAATGAGTAACCCCAAGCACGAGAGGTTCGCACGGGGGTCAGAGAACCGGCAACCGCGGCGATATGCTGGCCATCGCTTATGCATTTGGTAAACATTAACTCGAGCCGAGGCTTCTTTGTCGTGTGGAGAGGGGGCCCGGCCGGTGGCCACTGCGCATTGAACTCTTGACTCCCCAACTGCCAGCAGCGAGTCGCGAGTGGCGACTGGCGAGTGTCAAGTTGCGAGAGATGAGTTTGATGGCAATCGTTTCCTTTGTGCCGTCGTCGACTTGTGACGTTTGTAGCACTCGCCGGCTTATCAGGCCCATTAGTGATCCCATAGAGCACAATTTGTCGTTGACTGATTGTTTCAGCACCAATTGTGCTTCTTGCGCTAGTATTTGTTAGTTTCCATGTGAAGAAATCAATTTCAAATAACAATTCAAATTTGATATTCATCATCTAAACCCTATCCCAGTAGTCTAGCCAAATGCTGTCTTTGTCGAATGAGTATTTTCATTCCATTCACGTTCTTCAAAAATTGGTAATTAGACTGACCGCATCATTGGGTATGGATATTGTAGTTACCTGGTTACCTGGTAAAATAGATTGGTCGTATCTCCATATGCAGCCTTATGATGAGCTATGCATATTCATGATCAGCAATAATTGGCGAATAAATTGATCACATAAATATTTTCTATAGCTACGAAAGTGCATCGATTTCAGAGAAAATTAAAGCTTGATGAATCGAATTAGTTGTGTGGTCTATCAAAAAACTGTGCTTGAATTTTTATTTAACGATGTTTTTTAATGTATTTCCTGACACTATTTATGGCCTAATCATTAAAGCATCTGCTTGATTTGCTTATAATTGATTGCATTTTAATTAAATCGCAATTTGTGGCATTCACACACATACACACACATCCGTGACTTGGCCAGTCAGCAAAATTGACAGCGCGTGAATTAATAACAATTTTTTAAGCACGCAATATTTTTAACGAACATTAAGTCCTTGTCAAAGACAGTTAGTACCGAAATAGTATGCGAAATATTTGCAACTACTTAATGTATATATATTTTTGATAAGCTGCAAAAACGATATACAAGTACATATGCCTTTGTGTGCACACAGTGTATGACAAAGTGAAAGCTATACAACAATTATTTATATTAAAAATTGTACTTTTTCGTCACATATTTCATGATGTGCTGGTGTAAAGCAACGTGGCAAAGAGTAAAGCGATTTTGAGCGCTGTAAAGCAAAATTTCATTTTAATTTATTAAATTATTAACACGAGGAAAACGTGAAAATTAATCTCCACATAGCGCTATATCTCTCAGCAGTGAGTGTGCATGTGTGTGTGTGTATGTGTGCGCATCCATGAAAGTGCAAGCATGTTTAAAATGCTGTTAACGGTTCAATGGTGGCCAAACCCATGCCCATGTCCATGCTCATCCCATGTCCCTTTTCATGTCCTTGCCGAGTTGCCTGGCTCAATGCATCGGCAGCTGCGGCTGGCAACGCCGCCTTGTCGAAGCCCGATTTTCATAATTCAATTACGCTTGGCAAGTCACGAAAGGAACGGCAGAGTGCGGCTCTACGAAATGCTGATCATTGCCTATCATATCCCAGTTGTGCTTGCTGAAGATCTCGCCAATTTAACTCAGCTATAATGGGCATCATAGCCATTAAGTATAGATATTCAGATGAGTGGCTTTTCATCAAGAAGCTTCCCTGTTTAGATAAGGCTAGCAGCAAAAAGTCGGGGCATTCAGGTTAGCTAAAGCTGCGCATGTGAAAGGGTATACAAAGTTGTGCCTCACGACTCAACGAGCAGCGCATTAAAAGCAAAAGTAACTTGCAATCGGGTTGAGTTCGGGCCGCGCAAACTGTTTGCCTTGTTAAATGCTCACTTACGCATGCACTCGGCATACGGCTCCTTCTTCCCCTAACCAGATTTCCATCCGTTAGTCCTGGTTCCAAAATAAGTTGTAACCTCCATGCACTTATTGCGATGGGCGCAAAGGGGAGCACTAAATGCTTGCGGTTGGCTCTGCATCTTAAAGTCAATGAATAACCGCGCTTATACACCAAGCCCCACCTTCTGTGTTTAGTTTGCTTTTATTTTTTGGCTCTCAAGTTACTCAAGTAATTCAATTTCCGGCGTCTGTGCGCTATAGAAATGATATTAAAGTTATTGAAAGCGAGGCAAGCAAACAAACAAACAGACAGACATTCAGACAAAGAAACGGTACAGCAGAGGGAGAAAAAAAAATAATGTAAAAAACGTGAAAAACCTTTTACCCAATGCTTTTTGTTTGGCAAATTTGTTGTCTAGACTAGATTCACTGGATGCAACTCTCCATGCGTGGAAATATGCCACGTGGCTATTAGCAAATTGAAATGGTCGAATTTAAGGCCCAAACTCAGTCGCAGATATCAAATGCGTTGCCACCAACTCACAAATGTCATCATCAGCATTCAGCAGCAATTCTAAACTTAGCACCTGCTGAATCTCCTCTCGTTTACAGCTTTGGTGCCGATTTGCATAAGGCGCCAAATGGCGATGCCAACAAAGTTTCAGCTCTCGCGGCGACATTGCCAGCTGTCCCAAATCCAATGAAATCAAAGCTCAACCCAAGTGCTTCACCCGGCGACAAGTTAAAATTTTCGTATGTGATTTTTATTGTCGTTCACAGCTCTCTGGGGTCTAGTTAGTACTCGCATTTTGTGGTGATTCCTGTCAGCTCCTCGCAAGCTCTTTGGAGCTCTTTGGCACTGGCATAAAGCAGTTCGTTGCATACTTTTGGGCACATGTGGTATACCAAATATTTTCTATAACATTTTCATACTTAAATACGCAAAGTCGTTTGCTTAGTCAACCTCCTGAGACTTCTTTACCCGAATTTACGATATATGCATGCTGAAGACTACTTTTAATTATTACAAATATTCTATCCACGCATAGAACTTAACTTTGATCATATTTTGATGTGTGGCAACAATTATAATTCTTGTTAAGGATCGAATGCCTGCTTTTGTAACTGTCGCAATGCTCATAAACTGGCAACATGTTTGTTCATCCGTAAATTACTGTACCTTTTATTATCATCATTTAAACGTAGCCCAAAGTGCCGTGCTCATGTGGCAAGTCAACGAGCGCACTCTCTTAACTTGATTAACGTATTGCCGATGGACGCTTCTAGATGATATTCCACTTACCTGTTACCTTTTTCACAGCCATCCACAGGTCAGCGAATTAGAGGCTTCCTGGAAGGTACGCGCCGCTAATGAAATCTAGTGAAAACCCAGAACCGCAGCTGTGCCTCGATTAGAATACCTGATGCAGACCAGATTAGCGGGTGTAATAAAATTTGCATGCCGCTTACCTGTGGCCGGTTAAAAGGCGCCGCGCTAGCGTCACCGCTCACAGTTACAAACTGCAACGTCTAACGTGAACAACGCAAACAAAAAAAAAACTAAAATTAAACAAAAAATATTTCAATATGGTGCTAAGCAATTCCACACCCAACAGTAATCACAAGCAGAACGAGCTCGTCATGGACACGGCGACCATGAACAGCGCCGATCTGAGCGAGCTGCTTCAACTGAATGCGGAGATTGAGGAGCGACGGTCACGCCACGCCTACTGCGATGTCAGCGATGGGCGTGGACTGCTGCGTGCCACAATGACGCGCGAGGAGCTCTTTGAGGTCTCCTCACTGGACGATGATCGCTTCCTAACCGCCTTGGAGCACCAAAACTCATACGTGACACCGTCCCGCATACAAGTCACCGACCTGGACTTGTCCAGCATTGAGAACCTCATGAAGTACTTTGATGAAGAGGTGCCTGTTACGCCTAGCAAAGATGTCATCATAAGGACTGCCCCCTGCTCGGGCAAAGTAGCCAGCGCCATTGCCAAACTGGCCAGCCAACCCGTGCCGCTGCCCAAGCAAAGAGTGGACAGTTGCAAGCAGAAGATCAACGAGTTGAAACAAAAATACGAACAGCCGCAACTGGCAACACCACAGGCGGTACGTGGCGCCAACAACAAGACCAGCGGCAAGCTGCCCATGAAGGTCAAGGAGATAGCCCAATTATTCAACTCGAAGTTCAATCAGGTAATGCGGCGCGCTGACCCGCCGCAATACGCCGCGCTGCACAATGAGCTATCACTCTCACCGGAGCCCAAGCCACAGCCCAGATCGCAGCAGCATCAGCATCTGCAGCAGCAGCTACAGCAGCATCTGCAGCAACAGCAGGAGCATTTGCAGCAGCAGCAGCAGGAGTCTGTTGTTCAAGGTCCCTGCCTGGTGGCCGAGGATGTGTTCCGAGAGCTGAGCGTCAGGGATAAGGTGTTGCTCTTCAATAAGTTTGTTAGCGACATTGCCGCCAAGCATCCCAAATTCAATGAGCATGCGGCCGATCTTAAAGCGCAGGTCAAAAAGCAAATGGCACGCGGCGAGGTGGTGGCCGAGCAGCAGGCCAGCGTTAAGCATTTGGCCCAGGAACTGGAGGCCAAGTGCGTGCTGGAGTCCACGCCACCACGACCGGCAACAATGCCGGCCAAGCCGCCAACACCTTCGCTGCATGTGAGCACGCTGACTGTGGTGATCAAGCCCAGTCCGGAGCGACATGTGATTGCCATGCCAGGTGGCCGTCTATTGCACGAGCGCGAGCAGTGCGCCTCGCAGAAGCGCAATTTGTCAGCCATACGCAGCGTGCTGCCGACGGAGGCGTATGCGCCGCCCAAGAAGATACGACGCACACGTCAGGAGCGCGCCGGAAATGATAGTCTTCCGTTTTTTCAAAACGAACCGCTCGAGAGTCTTTTCTACAGCTGGCTAACTGCCGAGAATGGCGTGCTCTTCGACATAACAAGCGTATCCAACAGCGATCAGACGATTGAGATTGCCAGCAGCGACGAGCAGCCGGCCCAGATCACCGCCGGTTCCATTGGCGACATGAGCCAGAAGTCTGCCGTGGAACGTTTGCTCGAGGAGGCTATTGCCAAGCTGGAGCTAGAGAGCAAAACTAAGGAATCGAGTCATGTGGACGAAAAGGACGTGGACACGGCAACAAACCCAACGGCCGTCACGCCCACACCGCGCAAAATAAAACGTCAAGCGCCGCCTGTACCTGCGCCGCGTCCAAGTCTGGGCCAAATGCAATCCACTTGCATAACATCGAGCAGCTCATCGAGTTGCAAGCAATCAGATGCTGAGGAAAGTGAGTCTGGATTGTCTACACTGCCAAAGGTGAGTGCACTGAAATTTTTGGCGGTTTTCTAACTGAAAGCCGATATCGAGTCATTGAAAAAATATTGTTATTGATATCTTGAACAAAATATAGCGCAGTATTTTAAAACCGAATTAGATTTCCATCCCAACAAAAAGTCTGTCTATTTTAAACATTTCATGATTCGTTTTATTCTTGCCTATCAATTTCTCTAAAATCTAAATCGTAAACTCTTTCGTGCAATCACGAATCTAAACTGGATTTATTTTAAATTTAATTTGAATTTATTTCAATTGTCTGCACAGATAACCAGCGATGAATCCCAGCCAGAAATGCCAGCAACACCAGAAGAAGCTCCAGACTTTGACTTTGCGAAGCCCGTGCGACCGCCGCGTAAGAAGAAAATGCGCCGCACGCTCACCTGGAAGAAGGAGAACTCCATTGTAGAAGCCACTGCCAATGCTGTGACCAGTACCGACTCTGACTCCGACTACAAGCCAGCGGTACTGCAAGCCAAGAAGAAGCCATCAAGTGTAGCACCAGCACCAGCACCAGCACCAGTTCAAGCTGCTGCACCGCCGCCAATGCCGGAGCAGAGCTACATTGAGCTGGACAAGTCGCTGATGCGTCAGGTGAACTCGCCCAGAAAGATCAAGTCCGCGTATACCTTGACGGTGATGTCCTCGCCATCGCCCAATGCGGACAGCGATCAGTCGCCCTCGCAGACACCGCGCCAATCGTTGGATCCGCAGCTCCGCGACAGTTTTATAGATCAGGGCTTTGAGACGTGCTCCAATGATGCCATGGATAACAGTCCGTTGCGGCGTTCCTCACTTGGCATGACTCAAACAAAGCCCTCGGGCTTTTCCACGCCGGTAAAGGCACACAATTATTCGAGTGCCGCGCATCAGCAGCTCTTCAGTCCCATTGGTGCAACTGGGCAGCAGCTGGACAAGTCGCGTCGCAGCTCCTTGGCTATGCAAGTGATACGAGAGGATCATCCATTGGACTTGGCTAGCTCGTCCGATGCGCCAACAACGCCGACCTGCAGTGAGCGCGAGTTCTTTGCCAATGCACCCACTGTCGAAATGAGCTCATCGCAGCTGGAAGAGCTGCCGCCAAGCAAGCCGCAGTCCAAGTTTTGGATCAGCGCCGGAGATTTTACGGTCGCATTGGATATTGTGCACAATACACCGGAGCGACTGCGTCTGCTCTACGAGATCTTTACTCAAAAAACCTGGGAAACACGTGAGCTGACTTTCGGCATTGATGGACACAAGTTTTGCAGGTCAACTGCTGGCCAGCAAGAGGCCAAGACCAAGGAGCTGCCAGAGCGACCGCCTAGCGTAAAGGGCTTCTCGCATTATTGGTTCGCCAGCGGCGATCTGGCCGTGCCCTTTAGCGGCAAGCACATGCCCAGCGAGAAGATTGAACGTCTGTTTCATTTCCTCGACACGGAGCTGATCACTAGTCCTGATTGCGAGCTGCGCTTTGGCGTCGATCAATTTGAGTTCAGCTGCGTGCCCGAGTTCTGGCACACAATGCCCAAGTTCTCCATTGAGAGCAGCTACAGCATGCTGGTGGGCCTGCAGACGGGCAACAGCAATGGACTGGAGGGACGCAGCAAGTACGCTTGGCCCAGTAACCACTACAACAACTCTAACAATGCCATCAAGACCAGCGATCTGGACCAGACCGAATTTGAATCGGACAGCTTCAGCAATAACAGCGGTCGACTCTCGTTCTCGCCGGACCTGTTTAGCCAGGACTATGAGGCTGTGCCGCTGGATGAGCTCTTCGACAAAACATTGCCCGTCGTCCGTGCGAAGCCCATGAGCATGCCACAAATGCTGCGCATCCTGCAGCAGCAGCAAACCAAGCTTAAAAGCGTCGAGCAGCGCATACGCAACTACGAGCTGCCCTCAAAACTAACCGAGGCCACGCTGAAGCATTGCCGCAGCAAGCCCGAATATGCCCACAAGCTGCGCACTATTGATAATATCGCCCGCAGCAGCGGATTCCGCGCCTGCTCCATGGAAGAGCTGGAGAGTTTCATGCAGTTTCTTGTCGAGTACGCGGACACCTGTCTTGGCAGTTGCAGTGAGCACATCGAGAAGATCATCGACACGCTGCTGGACCAACGCGCCGTAGCGGTTTAATCCTAACAACTTTCAATCAACAATAATTATTTTTAATTAGTAGCATATAAGCACAAACATGTAATGTTACAAATATTTTATTCCTTATCAACTTTTTTAAAAGTTAACACATGCCAGAGTACATCGTTAATTATGAGCTTCATTTATTGACAGCTGCATGCTTGATTAAAAATGGCCACGCAAATTACTTTCAAAATAGGAAGCACCTGTAAAATATATATACATATATCAAATAATTAAGCTAATAATTGGCACTGGCAATTTTCCTAGAATTAAAACTAATATCAAGCATTTAATTTTTTTATCTTTCAAAACGTTTGAAATAAAAGCTAAGTCAAAATAATTTATAATTATGACAAATTAGGAAATGGAAATTCTTATTATTAGGAATTAAGAACTAAGCCAAAAACTATATGAAATGATAATGGAATTTTTAGTATGTTATTTGTGTGTGCGAATTGTCAAATCTCTAAATCGAGGCATAGTTCTGAGAATCGCTTTTTGGTTTATACTTTGCCCATTTTAATATTGTTACGGATTGCTAAATCAATGCTTAATGATAACCTTCGGACTTACTGAATTTTTTAAAAATTATTTTCGCATTACTTTTTAAATCAAAGCATATTGAATCTGTAGGTGGTTTTGTTGACCAGCCAAAGTGTTGCCATTAAAAGTGCTACAACCTGCAGTTGAATTGGCCAATTCAGCTTTAGTTGTCAAGTAGAATGCTGAATGCATCATCAGCGTCTTTAGCACATTTGGGGCTCTTTTGTGCTTGCATTGGGCATACGCCACGTAGTACAAGTGGCATCACGTTGCTCTTGCCGCCGCTTGTCAAAATATTTGCTTGGGGTTTTTGCGGGCAACAAACAAGTCTTGCGAAGAGCTTAGCTATGCAGCAACAATGTCCTCCGCCAGCTGTAAGCATTTGCTGATGTGCAATGTGCAGTTGGCAGCCAAGTGGGTAACGCCCCCGGACTCAATAACAATTTCACGTTCTAGTACCCAAAGTGCTGCACAAACATGAAATCGAATAAAATCAAATATCGACTGACTATAAAACTGTGCTATGCTTCTAAATATGGATTGGTCAGTCATGGTTGACTATCGAAATGAGATTGTTATTAATATAAATATGCATATTGTTCAGACAGGGCATCTCTTAATTGTATAAATTCATATGCATAAATACGTATGGCTTATAGCAGAGGAAGTGTATTTAACTTATTCTTATCAAATATAGACAAGACTTCTGGCGAACGCGATCGTACGATCTACTTAAATGCATCGCTCACAAATTATTCATCAGTTAACAAGAAGTTGCGCTGCGATGAGGTTCTTCTGGATTAGCTTGGCACTCGTGTGCTATTTTTCACAGGATTGTCTTAGTGTTTCCGTACGACGACCATTTAATGTAATTTAAAGTATTTTCATTTGTGCAGATATTTAAAATATATATGTTTCAGTACGGATCTACATCATATGAAATTCCAGTAGATGAACCCAAAAGTGCTGCAGAAGTTGTTGTTGGCAGCGCCGCTCATTCAGACATTTTCAGGTATAGTTTATAGTATATATATATAGGGTCGTATATAATTAAAAATTCTATACAAATGTTATTCCCCCTTTTAATTGACAGATTAAAGGAGGAACTAAATGAGCTGTACGGAATGGTCGATGAGTATATACAGGCCAATTATGATAACAATTCTAGTGAGCTGAAAAACTTAACAGCGACGGATATTATTAGGAAGCTTATAGATACCAACGCGACCCACACTTTGAAGAGTTTGCCTTCGTCATGTCCACCATATAGAAATGCACATGGCATTTATACGGCCAATGTTACGGGTCTGCCACCCTTTCAAGTGCTGTGTAATTCAAATCTAGCCGGTCCGGGCTGGACGGTGATTGCATCCCGAACTGTCGGCGATCTAAACTTCTTTCGCAACTGACGGGAATATAAGCAAGGGTTCGGCAATCTGACAAATGAATTCTTTATTGGTCTGGATAAACTACACGCCATAACTGCCTCACAGCCGCACGAACTCTATATCTACTTTGAGGACTTCTCGGGCAATAAGCGTTATACACGTTATGATGAATTTTTAGTTGATACAGCAAGTGAAAAATATGCCATAACAAAATTGGGCAATTATTCCGGAGATGCGGGCGATTCTCTAACACGTCACGCCAAAAAGAAATTCTCCACACATGACAATGACAACGATGCTAATTCCCAAAACTGTGCCATTGAGCGTATGGGTGCTTGGTGGTATGCTGATTGTAGCGACAGGTGAGTCTATCAAACACCTCTTAAATAGCATAGAGTGTATTTTAAATTCGTTATGCTTTAAGCAATCTATTCGGACTCTATTTGGCTGGCAAGGACAACAGTAAATTATTTTCAAAAGGTATGTTTTGGATTACGTGGCTAGGCACGGAGTATTCATACAAAGTGGTGCAAATAATGGTGCGACCAAAATGTCCCTGCTCCTACTCAAGTTAATTGGAGCCAAACACCTTAGCATAGCAAAATTAATGGATATAAATAAACAAACGTTTCTTTGATTATATATATGTATATTATATTTTGCTCACAAAGGGAAAAAATAGTTGTTACGCATAACCATTTTCATAAACAGCAACAAATATAAGTTTTCGCATCTCACCCGTATGCGGTCGCTTGTTTGCAACTGATAAGTATTTAAAATTTAACGGTCGCCAAAATTACATTCGGCATGTCGGTTGGGTCCAAAATTTGACCAAAACTCAGCTGAACTACCAGGCGAACATAAATGTCAGCAGGTAGACAGCACAATTAAAACAGATTGTGCGCCGGCGCGCCATTGGTCACATATATGTATAATGCGCGGTGCAATAACTGTAACTAGCCTTTTGTTTTGATTCCTATAGTGATGCCAAGACACGCCAGTGTTGCGTTGAATTTGGCTGAATTTAACAAAAAATGGCTAAAAATGGCTAAAGCTAGCTATTTATTTTTATAGATGGCTGAAAATTTAAATACTCATATATATTTTTATTGAGCTTATTTTAAGCTAGAATATCATGTATGTATACATTTTTTAAATATAGACATAGAATGAAGATATGTCCTATTTTTAGCCATTTTCTGTTAAATTCAGCCAAATTCAACGCATCACTGGCGTGTCTTGGCATCACTATAGGAATCAAAACAAAAGGCTAGTTACAGTTATTGCACCGCGCATTATACATATATGTGACCAATGGCGCGCCGGCGCACAATCTGTTTTAATTGTGCTGTCTACCTGCTGACATTTATGTTCGCCTGGTAGTTCAGCTGAATTTTGGTCAAATTTTGGACCCAACCGACATGCCGAATGTAATTTTGGCGACCGTTACATTTTAAATACTTATCAGTTGCAAACAAGCAACCGCATATGGGTGAGTTGCGAAATCTCATTGATATCTCGTTTAACGCCGGGTTGAAACCCTGGATCATGCGATTCTTTGTACACCGAACTCGTCGGAATTGCAAGGGTATGGGCGCAGTTAAGTCTATTTTGTTATAAAAGGCATACATATTTTATTCAAAATGTTAATTCAATTGCTTTTATAAAAATGCAAATTTAAAATCAGTTAAATTTATTTAAAGGGCAGGTTTTACTTGTCTCCTGCTGATCAACGTCTCCGATTGGCCATAAGTATTCCAATTCTTTAAGATCAATATGAATGTCCAATTCAGAGTGTAGCCTTTTAATTTTTAATCAAAACAGGGCATAGAGGCATGTGCATACAAAAGTGATGCCAGGATAATGCGATTGAATGTGGTGGATTAAGCTGAATAACTAATAATCCGCCGCAACTAGTCAGCGATTTATTTCGCTAAACGTCACCAATTTGAGTAAATTCAGCTCGATCTAGTTAAAAAGTGTCTTGTACTTACTGTGCTGAGAACAATCTGAAGGTGAGCATAACTAAAACTGATAACATTATTTGTAAGTAAAATACTCTTTAAATAAATTATATTCATATTTTTTATTTATATCGTTTTTGAATTTAAAGCAATCTCATAATGTTGTCTATGCCGATGTCTCCTGTTGCTTAATGCGGATTAATTTCATTAAATGTACATTATCACTCTTATCAATTAAAAACACAAACTAAAGCCTATGATATATTTATGAATGTATATATATATATATATATTTAGTTTAGTTCTTAATTAGGCTGTCATTTGAATATGTGAGCATAGTTAAGGATATTTATAAATATGTTTAATTTCCTTGGAAATGACTTGATCAATTATTAATTTCAATGCGCTGCCTGCAAGTCATCATAGATTTTCCATAATTTTGATTAATGCCATTCCATTGGGCCGGCGCCTCCTCGGGCCGCTCTTTGGGGGTTTTTGGTTAAGAGTATGGTTATCTGTAGGTCTTGACAATCCGAATGCTGTCTATATAGTCCATACAAATTGAAGCGCAGTTCATGCATTGCTTATAACGAGTACATCATTTACAATTGTTTATGTATGTCTAATTATTTACATTTTTCATTTTCGCGGTAATTTTCATGTGACTGTGTGTGCGTGCTTTTTTTTTAACAATTTGTCAACAATTCAAACGTATTTATTATTTTTATTATTTTTTAATTTTTTTCTTATGCAATAAAACATAAATCATATGTTTTAGCTTATTTTATCATTTGGTTGGCAACACAATTTTAGTGCACTTTCCTGCCAGGCCTTGCAAAGGCGCTTCTATTAAAAAGTTTTCGAGTAAAGTCAAATTAGTTGTTGATAGTAAAATTTCTGGAATAATTGTGGAAAGTATTACACGGCACAGCAAAAGTAAAGTAGTTACACCTAATGAAACCGAACCAAATGAAACTAAATTTGAGAAATACATACACACATATGTTACATACATTACATGAAATTGTTGCAAATAGATATTGAATTATCTGATATAAGAGGCAATCGAATATAGGGCGAAAGAGCATGTGTTCAGTTGATCAATTTACTGGCTCAAGCTGTTTGTGTTTTCAGGCTATTTCGATTTGGGAATGGGCTGGGCAGGGCAGACAGAAATTGAACCGCATTGCACTTGGCTAATTGCTTAATTAACTATTTGTTGTTATTTTTTGTTTGTTTTTTTGTTGCAATGTGTGCTGCATGTTGTTAGTTTAGCTTGGCTGTGTTTTGTTCTTTTGGTTATTTCTTTAAATTTTCATTTTTCGGTTCTTTTAATGGCACTTTTAAATACAGTTTGCTTTACGTTTTAATGTTGCGAATGCATTGCCAGCAGCGAGAGAAGCGTCAGCAGCCAACAACAAACAGAGCGCGCGCTTAGCCCAGCACTGGCCTTGCCCTTTGACCAGTCATAGCCCTCCTGATTGCTGCCCATTAGCTTCTGTTCGGATTTGCCGATCTCATTTAAATTCGACTGGTACTTAATGCCCACTGTAAGTTTAGTTTAGAGTACGGAATATAAAATTCAGCTGCAATATAAAACAAAACTGACAGCCAAAAGCTTTCGCTACTCACATTTATCAATCACAATCACCGAGTTCGTGGGCACATCCCCACCGAAGCCATTGAAGGGTGTGTTTCCGTCATAGGGAAAGTTAATCGTTGTTGTTGTTGTCGGCAATGTGGTTGTTGTGGGCGGCGGCTGTGTGGTTGGCGGACTGGACACTGTAAGCAAGTAACAAAAGTGTTCAATTAGTGTTGGCTATCAGATCAGAAAACAGTTTTGCAAGGTGTCAGGTGTGTGAGAAATAATATATATAAGATAAATTATATGTAACAGTTATCTTATGCATTCATTCTTGCAGTATTTAAATAATTACATATTTATCAGAATTGTTTAAGATATAGACGCTGGCTCTGTTAAATTGTCTTAAAGCTCAACTATTTCTTTAAAAATAACAAATCAAGTTAAAGCGTTTATCTGAATAATGCAGAGTATTTAATTGTCGTAGTTTATTAAAAGGAGTTTCTGCCTTCTTTAGTACTTGCTTCAAACTTTCACTTGTGCAATTCTATGCTCGACTCGTAGTCCGAACAGCTTTTCAGCAGTCGTAAATAGACGCTATTGACTCGCTTTTCGTTTTCAATTTCTTTCCTTCGTTCAGGGAATGTTTTTTGGTGCCATATCATTATTGACGGCAATTTGTTGAGTAAATTTATGAGGCTGGGCACTTGGTGATTGCCCTTGCCACGCCTTGACTCCTTGCCGAGAGCATTGCCAAAGGATGCTACAAACTTTCATAGCAATGCTGACCACTTAATGACATTGTCACAGGTTCATTGTTCTCATTGTATTGTGTGTTGCCATTATTGCCGCCCTCTTATTATCAGCTGCTGTGGCTGTTCTTTGTTACCTTTAATTGGTTGATCGTTGCCAACTCCAGCCGTCCTTCCCCCTGCCGCATTTGCTGGCCTTGTTGTTGCTGCTGGCGGCGCGTCAGACTCGAAGCTGGCTGCGTTTTTATCGCCTGCGCGCCCAAAAATAAATTAACTTGTCGCATTTACACATTGACAATTTCTGGCCGCTATTGGCCATGGCCTTTTGCCGGCGTCCTCTTTTTATTGTCGCGCAACGAACGAAACGAACGGATATTTTATATTGTTTTATGAACTTTTGTGACCGGAATTGCGAGTTACGTACTTTCTGATACACCCATATATATGTTGCAGTCGGCTGCTTTAATGGCCCACCAACTGGGACTGATTTAGCAAATTGACAGATTATTGGCATTTTATTGGGCTCATGTCCAACGTAACAATAAAATCATAAAATTGTCGCGTATACGCGGTGTTAGCTGTCTATATATGTTATTTTCACATTCCTTGACATAACTGTTAAATCGATTAACAATTATTTACAGTCGAGGCAACACGGCTTTAAAACAAAGCCATTCGTCCAGTTCAACAATTGTGCAGCAGGGCTACATTTAAATTTATTTCAATACAAAAGGGCATACAAATGTTTGCCAAATTGATTTAGTCATTTCTGGCTATGTCTATCAAAAGAATCTATGAAGTGCTTAAGTATCTGGAAGCGTATAGGTATTGAATGACTATACCTCTAACGGAATCTATTGCAGATACTTTCATATACTTTAGATACTTTCATATCTTTTAGATTATAGATACTTTTACTGACACCTTTATATTTTTTTCCATAGATGCTTGTCTATATCTCCATTTAATTTTGTGTCGGTTATTAAAGATTCTTTTCTTTATAACAGATACTTTCGGGGGTCTCTTGAATTTAATTCTTTAACAATAATTAAATGTTTTTTCCATAATCTAGCTGTTTTACCATGCACATATATGTACATCTAAAACTAACGACCGCATTATCTGGCTGGAATTTCATCTAGCACACATTTACACACACGCCTGTCAGGCGCCATCCAATCAAGTACACACATTTGGCCGGCATAATTAAAGCCACAAATGGTGTAGTTTTGAAATGTGCCGTGTCCAAAAAATAAGTGCGCACACATTTGGGCCAACACTTGTTATTTATCGCACTTTATGTCTGTGCTGTGCCGCACTTCGGTCTGCGTATTATGGGCCAATATTAAAAAGTATAAATAACACGTTGCGGATACTTACTGTAGAGCTTTATGTTGCCATCCATGTCGCCACGAGGATTTTTGGCGACACATTTGTAGTTGCCATAATCGCTGCCCTGTACATTGGTAATCGTCAGCCGCATTGTCGCCTTGTACGATGGATTGCCCGGAATCGTTTCGGTTCTGCAATGTGACAAACAAGCACAACAAAATTCATAAAAATTTTAATAATTGAATGTAGTAAGCGCAAAGCAGTTGAATAATCGGCATAATTTGTCCAAGTTCAATGACAGCAATTGCGTTGTGCACCGTTCTACATAGGTCAGTGGCGACTGGCGCAGCTTCAATGAGCTTCAATCAGAGGAATCAAGGCCAAGGTGAAACTGATAAGCGTGGTCGGAACAATGCGCACAGTGGTTCAAAAAACAATTACAAAACAGGGTGTCACCAAAGTATATAGTTTCATAATCAAATTCATAATCGTCCTTTCTAAATATAGACTTTCTGCCAAGCTTTCAGTTTCAAACTGATGAGTAGAAAATTTATATTTTAAATTATTATACTAAGACTACAACCTAATAAAAGTCTTCGCAATGCATATTTAGAACATACGAATGAGCATATTTTATTAACACTAGCTTAATCAAAAAAATCTATATTTAGCTATGGGAAAATGAATAAATAAATATTTTTTAAAAAATGTATGTATCAAATTTGATTTAATCTGAAATGTATATCGTCAATTCGAGTCATTGAAGTTTTTTTTACAAGGATTTAAAATGTTGTATTCGTAGGGAATTAGCGATTTAAATCAGGAAACTATTTGTTATTATGCTGGTTTTTTTCAGATATGGTACCAGTGTGCCGCACTGCGATGAAGACTGACAGGCAGTCGGCGTTGCTTGCCGCCGGCTAGGCTGCCAACCAGCTGGTGGATCTAAGCTCTAGCCAGTTATAGTTGATCGCATCAACATGCTGAAGCTCAGCCTGATTGCCTGGCTGCTGTGCTCGCTGGCTTGGCGCACCACGCCCACCAGCTGCCGCCAGACACGGCCAGCGCCGAGTATACAGGAGCTGCTCGCCAATCAACTGCAAAGCTTTATGGACACCAAGGCGCGTCCGTGTGAGAATTTCTATCAGTATGCCTGCGGCAATTGGCAGCTGCAGCAGGAGGAGCACACACAACACACACAGCACAAAGCGCAACAACAACAACAGAAACAACAACAACAAAACTACCAACAAAAAGCGCATAGGGAACAGCACGAGCAGCTACAGCCGAGCGACACGTTGGCTGTGCTCGACTATGCACTGAATCGTCAGCTCGAACTGTTGCTGAGACGTGGTGTCGCCAATGAAACCAGCGGCGAGGAGCAGCTGCTGGCTGTCCAGGAGAAAATGCGTAATTATTATCGCGCCTGCAAGCGCCTGAAGCCGTATAATCTGAAAAAGTATCTGCAATTGCTGCAGCCAGGCAATGGCACAAACTGGCCGCTGCTTAGTCGCAGCTGGCAGCCGGAAAAGTTCAACTGGCTGGCGACAATTGGACGACTGCGTTTGTTCGGTCTCAATGGAGTGCTGCTCAAGGAGCAGGTGCTGCCGCGCTGGGATGACTTCAGCAGCTACAGCATTTACCTGGATAAGCCCAGCTTGATGGAGACAATGCCCATGGGCGAGGGCGCCATGATAGAGTTGCTTTTGGACATTGGCCAGACGAAGCGCGTGGCCAATGAGCTGGCCCGCCAGGTGGATGCCTTTGAGCGGCAACTGCATCGGCTGCAGGAGCTGGAGGATGACGAGGGAGCCAAGGAAATGCAACTGGGCTATTTGGCGGAGTATATGCCGCAGTTGCAATGGCTAGCCTACATGCAACAGTTGCGTGCAACCACAGCCGGTTACGAATTGGACCTGCTCTCCCCGCTCATCATACAAAATCTGCCGTACATGCGTGCCTTGGACGAGTTGCTGCAGCACCATAAGCCGGAAACCATTTGCAACTACATTATGCTAAAGCTGCTCGCATTCCTCAAGCAGCAGGGACCCGCAGAGATTTCGCGTATCGAGTGCATGGCCAGCTTAAGGCGCGCCATGCCGCTGGCTGCCAGTTTGTTAATTGGACAGCGATTCCACGAGTCCAGCTCTGAGCCGCTGGTGAGTGACATATTCAGCCGGATGAAGCTGCGCTTTGGGCAGCTGCTCAGCGAGAATCGTCTGCAACTTCAGCAGCCCATTGTTCAGGTGTTGCAGGAGAAGTTGCAGGCAATGCGTTTGCAGCTGGGCTTCGTTCAACTCAATGACTCCAGCTTTGTGGAGGAATACTACGAGCGTGTGGAGTTGAATGCGCATAGCTTCTATGGCAATCAGTTGGCATTGCTGCGGCTGCGCGTTGAGCAGAATCATGAGCTGCTTCTGGGCAACGGCCAGTCGGATGCCAACAACGTGAGCTATCTCACGGAGCACTGGCTGAGCAGCAGTTCCTCACCCTTCTATGTGAAGCCCAGGAATCTGGTATTGGTGCCCTATGGCCTGCTGCAACTGCCCGTTTGGCATCGCAACATGAGCGAGCTGCAGCAGCATGCGGTGCTGGGTTTTACGCTCGCTCACGAGATAATCCATGGTTTTGATAGCTCCGGCATTGACTACGACAGCGTGGGCAACATCATGGGCCCCAGCGAGGAGATATCGGCCAATCCAGGCTTTGTCCAGGGCCTCAACTGCATGCAGCAACAGCTGGCCACCGGCTCAAGATCGCTCAACGAGAAGCTGGCCGACTACGAGGCGCTGCGTCTGGTCTATGAAACTTTTTTTGGCGCCGATATGCTGATAGATCGAAGAGAGCCGCGTGATCCCCTGTTGCCACAGTTCAGCCAGCGCCAACGCTTCTTCATCAGCTTTGCGCAGTTCTTTTGCGGCAAGCTGCAAAGTCTCAGTTTGCATGCGCAACATCTGGAGCACGCTGTGGATGAGCTGCGGGTGCTACAAACGTTGGCCAACTTTGAGGAATTCTCCCGAGAATTCGGCTGCGAAAGACGCACCAAGATGCAAGCCACAGAAAAGTGCAGAGTATGGTAAAGTCGAACACTTGCCCAATTAGGATTAGGTTAAAAAATGTGAAATACCAAAGCGAACATCATCTAATTTAAGAAACTAATTAAGCAATTTCCTGATGTCATTTTCCGCGAAGCATCGATTATACATTATCATCAATTGTATATTCAAATAGAGATATATTAAATGTAAAATTTAAACGTTAACTTTAATGAATTACTTGCAGTAGAGAAAGTTTAATTTAAATTATGAGGAATTAGCCAGTAGTAGAATTGAAATATTTAAATAATAATAATGAAATCTTCTTGAGGTTTTTAAGTGATGGATTAATTTCTGACAATTACCACAGTCGACACTTTTGAGCCGGGTGCATATTGTCAAGATCTTCGCGACAACCGTGTGTCTCAGCAAAGGCTGAGAAATTGATCAGCATTTGCTTTAAGCGCAACTCATCCGCATCGTGATCCGCAAAGTCATCTGGTGTCGTATTGCCACAGAAGAACTGCGCCAAATTTAGAAAGAACAGCTGCTTCAGCGAGAGATTCGTGAAACTGGGCTGTGCCAGATTGAATTTGGAGCCAGGACCAAAGTAAACGTCATATGCCAGGCGTATACCCGCAATATCCGCCTCGCGTTCATCCAGATAATCGGTTTCATTGCGGTTGAGGCAGCTAATGCCCGATGAATACTCACTTTCCATTATGATTCGTTTGCCCAGTTTATTGTAGTTACCTCTGAAATCGAAAATAAAGCCACCAGAGACAAATCCGTGCATTAGCTCGTGGCTCAACATGAAGCCCAGCAGGCTGACTTTAAATATATCATGTGCGTCGTGATGGAAAATGGGCTCCTGGAGTATGCCATAGGGTACAATAATTATGTTTTGCCGCAGCAAATAGTATGGTGTTGAGCTCATGCCTGTCTCCGAATCGGATATAAAGAAGAAGTTGGTCGCATTAAGTGCCCCATCCAACTGCTCAAACCAGCGACGCGTACGAAACTCCAATAGGCGCAGATGATTCAGAGCATAGTTACGATCCTTAGCAAGGTGCAAATCGGCATAGTAGCGCTTCACAAAGCTGGTACGATCTGCAGTGTTGGGCATATTCCCCACGTTGATGGTCATGTTGAGCATCTTGGCTCTCAGCATTTGCACCTCGCTAGCCAACAGCTGTAGACTATTGGCGTCAAGCTTCTTGAGGAACTGTTGGCGCAGCAAGTGAAAGAGATCCAATACGTCGGACTGATGCTGTCGCAGCTTGTCCGAGCCAATAAAGCGCTGCTCGTAGAGCAGATTTGTGGCCAGCTCCATGTTGCGGCGCACATCCTGAATGCATTCGATGGGCTCGTCACTTTGCATGGTCTCCTTCTGCACATAGGAGACAAAGTGCAACATTATATAAGTGGCCACCACCTCACGATTCCAGCCATTGACCAAATGCATAAGCGCGGTTAAACAAGCCGAATTTTCTACTTGCAGAACATAGTCAGCGGGCACATTGCGGCCCAGCACAATCTCCAAATACTTTCGCCATTGACCGCCAGTGTGCACTTCTAGCTGTTGCAGGCTCAGCTCTTCGTAGAACTCCGATTTTTCCTCATACTCCATTTCGACCAGTTCACGTACCGCAGACTCAAACAGCTTGACTTTCCGCGCTAAAGTCCACGCCTTTTCACTGTTGATGCCCAACATGCGTAGTGTCAGCATGGTCAGCAGAGTGCCTCTGAGCCGTTGATCCTTATGCTCAAAGTAGGGCCTGTCAATGCTTACGGTGTACTTGCTGCTGTTCTTCAGATCCGGCAACACTTCGAGCTTGAAAATGACATTGGTCAGGCCATAGCGTCGCAGGCGTGCCAATGTTTCCATCCACTGAAACTTTATGCTGCTCCAGTGATCAGGGCGGCGCTTCAACTGCGGCCAAGGTATTTGCTCATTTGGCGGAACTAGCTCAAGGTAAGTCCTACTCAAGCGTGTTGATTCCGATGCTTGCCGACAGGTTTGATAGAAGGTTAAGACCTTGTCCTCTACACTGCCTGGTTCCAGTGGACGCTGCTGCAGCTCATTCATGAGCACGATGAGGTTCTCGTTTACCTTATGATCAATAAGTCCAGTTATCTCCGAAAAGCTATCATTCTCATGTTTCTCACCCCACTTGCCACACGCGTATTTATAATAATCATTGCACGCTGCAACACTCTCGTTCACATAGCCTAGTATCTGATTCAACAGCTGCGTATTGGGGTTAAACGCGGGAGGATAACCTGCCTGGCCACTTGCTGATAGCCACAGCAAAATAAATAGCAACTCACAAATGCGACAAGTCGATGTTGGTGTCGACATCGTCTTTGATGAACTGTTCTCGCCGCTCTGCTGTATGCCAGATTTAAGCTAAACGCTGCTGTACAATCGGCACATATACTAAACTAATATTCCCTTCATCCGTATTATTTCGCGCAGTGACAACAAATGGGGTATTTTCTGAGAAAGGGCTAATCAAAGTAGAATCGATGAAAGCCCTTGAATAGGTTAAAAGTGCTATTGATAGGGTATTTTATGTTTTGTTTTTTTTTTTTTTGTGTGCAAATCGCAATTCTTGATAATTGTGACTGCTTTGTATTTGCTTCTTTTTTTTTTTTTTTGTGATTTTGTTCTTATCTGATTAATTCGCACTTTTTATAGTATAAAATAATATACACGCTCTTTTAAGTAAACAAAATAATTAAGAGCGCACAGATCAGGAGTATTCGAAAATAATAAACGCTGAAACATACATATTCAATTATTTCAATATATTATACTCTCTCTCTCTCTCAGACTGATCTTCTCTTTAACTTTCTCTTCTTTCAGTCACTACACACAAGTAAGTCCGCCTAAAGACATTAATTATATTTTGGTGATTTTTAAAAAGTCAAACTTTCTCTGTATATGCAGCTAAAGGTGTAAAAATCTTAGCTAAAATGCAAAACAACTTATGCGCAAAGCTATAAATATTTAAAAACTTACTTGTACTTGGACGACTCGGTGATCATTTGTTCATTCTCGCGCGTCCAATAATTGAGCGATGTGGGATTGGCCTCGATGAAGCACTCCAACGTAACATTGAAGCCCATGGGAATGCCCACCAGCTGATGCGGTATCCAGACCATGGGCGAAACTGCGAAATGAAATTTCCCAGAATTCGGGTATATGCAAATAGTTGACTGATTCATTCACAAACTTACAGTCGACGCTGACTTTAATGCGCTTTGAGACGCTGGGCGGCACACCATTCGAGGCAATGCAGAGATAAGCGCCCATGTGGAGGCGAGAGATGCGTTCCAGTTCCAAGGAGTCTGTCTCCAGGTCGTTCACTGCAAACCAAACCAAGAGCATGCAATGGAGTCAGTCCATGATTTGATGCGATTCGCGATTTCGTGGCAGTCGGACTTACCTTCGAGCGTCTTGTTGATGACTATTTTATGGTTGTCATCTCGTTTCCATTTGATGGATGGCTCGGGGCTGCCTTTCGCCTTGCAGCGCAGGGTGACATTGTCGCCCTCGCGCACAATAACATCACTGGAGGTCAGCGCATCGTCAATGTTTGGCGGCACTGCAAATAGCATGGTGGGGTAAGGAAATGGGTATTATTATTCCTGCCAGCTAAACATAAACTCAAAGCGAACGCCACTTGATTTAAATGCAAAAACTTTTGCATTTTGGCAAACAGCGTTGCCAAGAAAGTGGAAATAAAGCCAAGCAAGTCAAACATAGCATGAAACCAACGAATCATATATACACTTGTAGAATAACAAAAAATAGCGCTCCTCTCATTTCGCTTTTTTGAAGATTGTATGTACACATCCTTTAAGTTTTTCATATTTTATAACATAATATAATATGAATGGCTTACTTAACCGAACTTCATTTATGCTAATACAATATATTGGACTTAAAGCTTTCTTTTAAAACATACCAATTAATAACTTCTCGGGGTCTTTAATCTTAAGATCAATTCAAGCTTTTATGAGCAACTAAGTTGAGCGACAATTTAATTCAAGAATCATAGCAAACAATACGACAAAGTTTGGTTGCATTTCGGTCAGTGTATAAAAAAGCATTTCACGCGTTGTTGACTTTGACGCGCTGATTCAACTTTGTCCCAAGAGATATTTTAGTTTAAGCCTAATTAGCTTTGCGACAAGACTTTGGCCTGGCTAACTTTTGGGGCGAGTCTGTTAATTTAAAAATCGATGCAAGAACCTTCATCAAATTGTCATCAGCCTTGGGGGACACCGTGGCGCTCTGGATTTCAATTGCTGGCTGAGCGGCTCTGTCAAACCCTTTTTTTTGGCGTTTCTTTGCCTTTGCCCTTCAAGCTGAAAATCTGTAATGAAAAATCTATGCAAATCAAAGCGCACAAAGCTAGAAGCTAAGGATTCGGTTGGACCCAGCGCCAGACAAGCGGACCGACGTATACGGGCAGACAGACAGACGACATACAGACTACTAGCTGGACATATGGACCTGAGCTGTCGTAGTCGCTGACAGCCGCTGCAGTTTGTCTCATTTCATATTCAGAGCGGCGCCTGTAATCAAAAGATATCGCATGCAATTTTTTCGTTTGGGTTAAAGCCTGGACAAGTCCTGTAAGTCACGTGCCCGACGCGTTTAGTTGTCGTCTGACGTCTGACGCCTCATCGACTATCTCGTGGCCTGACCCCAAGCAAATCAATAATGCGTACATTATGCCATGAACATTTCAATAAATACTTAAATGCGCAACTTTATCAAATCGCCAATCGATTGATGGTTGAACACAGATTGGAAAACATAATTATATTGACAGCAAATTCATAGTTCAATCACAGTTTGTTTTGTATTTATGCTGAATTTATATTGTATGAAGAATTCCCTTTTGCATTGTGTTAACGCATACAATTTTCAATTATTAAGTTAATTTACAATAAACATTTGAATTATTTTCGAATTAGTTTTTGCGGGGCTAGTCACGAACGCTTCTCGTGAAATACCGCTTACATTTTCCATTTTCCATTTACATTTCCACTTTATTATATAATTATTAAATTTTGGCCCAAGGCTCGTTTAAGAGCGTACCGTTTGGTTAAATCTTTACCTTTTGGTCGGTCACATTCCCGTTGGGGACATGGCGCATAAAACCAAACTGTAATTAAAAGTTGCAATTACTTGAACTTTTTCTATGCGCTGTAAACTTTTGTCTCTGGCTCCTTCATTTCCCCAGTCTCATAATGCGAGGACGTTTATGAGCCAAAAGCGAGAAAAAGGAAAACTTTGTTCGAACCGTTTGCTGTGCTATTAATAAACGCTTGATGTGCTAATCGCCGAGCTGACCATAAGCGCACCGAATGGCTACTCGGGCAGCTGTTGGCCCGGCCCCTATGTTTTGTCGTTCTCGCCCGCCCATTTGACATATTAGTTTCTTTATTGATATTTAGCAGCTGGCGACAAGAAAAAAAAACTAGCAAAGTTTTAGACACAGACGTGCTAGTGGTATTCGTGGTCGTATATTGTTTTTCAGGCTAAACTTTTCACATACAAGCTGGAAATTTAATTACCCAAAGTTTGCTTTCGAGGCTGTCAGGATATGTGCCTGATAAACTCAACATTGCGTTTATTCAATTTATAACTTAAGCTTACGCTTCGCGCAGGGTATTCATTGAGTCGACATATTGTGCCCGAATTACTTAATTGCCGTCTCCATTCCGAAATATTTTCGGCGCGCTGATAACAACGTGACCATCTAACCGGCTAACTATTTAACGAGCGGCAATTAGTCTTCATATCCTTAATTCACACACACACACACACGACCCAAGGCACACCTAGCTTAATCACAGTTTATCAGGTCAGGTGAAAAATATTGATTGATAAAAAAAACTGAGCGTTATCAATTTCATTTGAAATGCACAAATTTTCTTTGACTCTATTGACCCGAGTCCTACAAAATCATATTTTTTTAAGCTCTATTTATCCGAGTTCTACAAAATCATATTTTTTTAAGCTTTGGTAAACAGCATTCGATGCGTTTACAAAGCTGCGCAGGCCAATGGACAGATATTGCTCAATCGAATCTGAGTTTAAGGCTTATCAATAATATATATATTATATTATATATATTTATAGCGACAGAAAAATGATCAATAACAAAATTAATTCTGATTTATTTGCTTGTCAAATATTTAACTGCAGTTAAGCTGCAGGTTTCAGGTTTTGTTTCATATTAAACGGGCTTTCGGCTTCGCTGAAATTTCTGGACTAAGCTTTAGCATTAGAAGAAAGTCATTTAGTAGCACGTGTGATTTAGGTCTATCCTCATGGCAATGCATTTGCCATTAGCTGCTCGCCCTTTTGCCAGCGAGTGTCAACGTTGTAATTGAATTTAATAAATTGCCTCATTATGTGAGTAGAAATTAAAAATTATGCGGCAACAGAGTCAACATTGTGCAGAGCTCGTTATTATTGTTGGATGTTGTTGGTTGTTGGCTGTTGGTTGTTGTTTGGCTTGTTGCATGTTGTTGCACTTGTTTTGCATTTTGTGCGGTCATTTGGTCGACTTTTGAGCTGGGGATTGCCCCTCGCCCCACCCAATTGTTCACACACCACTCCCCGGGGCGCCGCAAAGTATGCAGCACAACGGCTGTTGCCAGTTGGAGCCGCCGCATTTAAATGCATTTTGTGTGCGTGGCTCATAAATTCAAACGCGTTTAATGTTTGTTTTTACCGTCCCGCCATTTTATAATTTCGTGCTTTGGGCTTGTGTTCATTTTATTTCTGTTCATTTGCCGCGTTTCGAATTTGGCGCTTTCTGTTTGGCTCAGCAAATTAAATTCACAAATGTTGCGAGTTTCGAAATTTATTTATTTATTTACTCGTTTGTCCAACATTATTCCGAATGCTTTTTGTCTCTCTTTATTTAGACGGCAAATGCAACGTTTTAATTTCATTACATTTATTGCCCAATGTAATTATCATTTTTTTCTACCACTTAAATTGTTAAATTGAGTGCCTAGCTAAGGGAGTGGGGCCTAGGACATGGTGTCCATGTGATTTCTCCTCGCCTAACATAGGCGGGAGGTTTTTCGATTTTTATACCCTGAACCCATTAAAAATGGGTATAAGGGTATATTGTATTTGTGCAAAATCCAAATGTATGTAACAGGCCGAAGGAAGCATCTCCGACCCCATAAAGTATATATATTATTGATCAGCACCAATAGCCGAGTCGATCTAGCCATGTCCGTCTGTCCGTCCGTCCGTATGTCCGTCTGTCCGTATGTATGAACGCAAGGAACTCAGAACCTATAGTTGCTCCTAGAGCCTGCGCAGATCGAGTTTGTTTCCGATAATCGATAACTTACTCCGTTTCCAAGCAATCGATAAAAATCGATATCGATATCTTGTTTTTTGGGCAACTTTGGTAAATAATAAGAGCTAGAGTCACCAAACTTGACATATAGCATCTAAAATAGAATATATATATGCATTTGATGTTGGAAGAATAGGGTTCAGGGTATCCCCTAGTCGGGAGCTCCCGACTAGAACCTCTTGCTTGTTTTGTATGTAAACATTGCGCGTCATTTCATTTTGTTGATTTTAATTGGATTTGGTATGTTAATTAAATGCATTTCATTTGATTCAGGTTTGCTACATTTGACAATTTTAAATTTATGTTTACAGTCGGAACTTTTCTATATACCCTCCTTTGTTAACAAGAAGGGTATTTAAAGTAGAGTCAAATTAATTGTGTAACTTGCGAAAACACCTACTTAATTTCGATTTGATATTAAAGCAAGAGCAGTTGTAGTGTATCGTTTTATATTGACATTTTAGACAAACCAATCAAACATCATACGGAAGCCAGAGACTAGAACATATTATTACATATATGCTTTTTTATAGGGTATTTTTCCGCGAGCTAAAGCATCCAAACTTATTTCTGACCTCTTGTACAACGAAAAAGAGCGTAAATTCGTATTTGATTTTCAAATTAGTTGTCATAATGTGCACAACAATAATATACTACCCAAAAAATTCAAGTAACTATAACAATTAATTGTTGGGCCATTGGGCAATTAACAGTTTACATTGCCAATGGTTCAGATGTTTTGACTGACTATTAAGGGATGGCTGACAATTGGTCCGAGTGGTTTTCGGTACTTCCGGTATTCGCAAAGTTAACCAATAAATCTAATAAAAATGCAAGCAAGTTTTCAATGTCGTGCGGAATGCAAGAATTTCGCACGAGATCCGCTTTTCAAGTTGACAAATCAACATCATCCGGCGGACAAACATGTAGCGCACTGGACAAAAATGGGGCGGCCAGCCGGCCGGCCGAGAGGTGGGTGGATGTGGGCAACAGACGTTTTGCGGCAGTCACATAAATCAGTTTTTGTGGCAAAACTTGAAAAATATGTGCGCAAACAAATGGCAGCCAAGCGGAGAAGGCTGCAAAACTGAAAACTGCGCCATGCAACAGTTAGAGCATGGACATGGCAACACGAACCAGGGCAACAGAGGTGGACGTGGAGCCGAGGACGGAGACAGACAGAGACTGCCTCGCACACATGCAAATGCGCGAGGACATACCGACAAGGACACATATGCTGCACGTAGCAGGATTTTAGTTTAGGCTGGCCTAAAAAGCGACAGAAAAAAAAACAGGCCAGCGAATAGTTAAAAAACAAGAAGGGCTATTACGACCGAATTATAGGAATCGACCCAATCTACAAATATTTATGTTAAGTAATTTATATGTTACTCCCATTCCAACAACTATTAATGTTATATTTAAGATATATTTTCATATTTTTATTGCTCAGTCTATTGCCAGCTTTAAAGCACGGCTGATATACCCCATTGTGCCATGAGAGAGGCTAAAAAATGCCTGTGGCATATTTAAATTTTTCTTTTATTTTTTTTTCCGTTTATATTTTTTGCGATTTTGTGTTTTTTGCCTGCTGACCAGCGACCAGAGTTGTCGCACTTCTATTTTTTGTACTGGTAAATTTGCCTTTTGCAGGACTTTTGCCACATCAGCGTGTGTGTGTGTGTATGTGCATATAAGTGAGATAAGTGTAACCATTGTCTGTATGTTTGTGACAAAAAAAGAGGATATTTTCACAGAAAAAAAAACAGTCGCGAGATTGCAGAAAATTTCGTGAAGCGGCTGCCGCCGTTTTGGTCACGCCACGTCAAATTGCCAGAACACGCGTGTGGTGCGTGTGAGGCGTGTTATTTGAGCATTTTACAACACTGAAGCGTGCTTAACGGCTTTTTGAAAGTGCTATCAGAGAGCGTAGTACAAACAAAACAAAAAAATGGTGCACACAAAAAACAAGATGAAAAACAAAAAAAAATGTGTAGAGTCAGGCATACTGCAACGCTACGTAAACATGAAACGCTTAGGCATACACACATATGCACTTAAATGTGCACAATGTAATGGAATCTATGGGTATTACATATGGAACAGGAGACAGGTGTGGCGGGTCATGCAAATTGCTAAAATACACTTTGCCAACTGCTGTTACCCAGAGATACCGAATCGTATTCTGGGGCTCGGGCTTAAAGCAAACATTAGAGATTTAACTTTAAGAATTTTCGATGCCCACACAAATTATATATATATTTTAAAAATAAGAAAATTATGATACGTATCAAAAGTATCCCCTTTTTTTTTATCAGTTAACGCAATCAAATTAATCGCAATATCTGTTCGGACTTTAACTAAAGTTAAGCTTCAATAAGTTGTTTGCTTTTCAATATCTGCAATCGACGAATATTGACCATCGTTTAGTAACTCACATAGGAATTCAGTTTCACGCTGATATGAGACAATATTTATCTACTATATATCTGCAGTCTGAAATCTTCGGGATGCCGATGCATGCCACATATCGCTGACAAAAATTCCAGCAGAAGCGACGACATTTGCACTGCCGTACATTTTCCAGCGAGTCAGGCTCATGCTGTGGACCGCCTATGGTCAACACCATTGGGATAGACTGAGGAGAGGCACAGACGCACACACAAATGCCATTGCTCATGCTAAAATGTCAAATGGGTGAGTATGGGTGGGTGTGCGATTGTTCGACGTGTGAGTTGAAAACAAATTTTTTAAAGCATAGTTTTATGGGCAGGCAGCCAGGCAAGCTCGCAAGCTGGTAAGCAGGCAGTTCTGAGCGAGTCCAATGTTTGTTTGCCTTAATAAAGTGCTTTGTGGGGAATTTAATTGTATGTTTGTTTGCCTTGCTGACTAAAACAAGGCCTAAACAGCTTTGTCCGGTGCCTGGGGATTGGCTCTACTAATACCTGGCAACAGTTTGCCTGGCAAATGAAATGAAATATGCAAGGGACACGTGTCCAAGTTGCGATGATACGAGAGACGAACGCCAGAACAAATATTTCAATGTCAGCTAAGCTGACAAAGTTCACACACACACACACACCCACACGCACGCATACAAATAGTTATTCACTTACCGACAACTTTGACAAAGCCATATTGGGTTTTGGCTGTCACCGTGTTGATTTGGCACATATACCGTCCCATGTCCTCCTCCTGCACATTGTTAATGTGCAGAAACCAGGTGCGATGCTTGTCGTGCTTATCGTGCGTTACGCTAATCCTCGGATTGCGCGTTATCACATGATTATGCACCGTCAAAATGGCCGACTGCTCAAAGTGCATCCACGCCACCTGCAACAGAGACAGAAACAGAAACATAGTCAGGTCATGTAAAAAACAAAATTATCAAACATAATTAGCATACTTAGAGCCCCTTATCGGGCCAAAGTATCAAATGTTCATTTATAAGCAGCTGACAAATATGTCAGCCTTCTTTATTGGCAAACTTCGGTGCCATCATCATCAATTTTTATGAAGGATTAACGAGAACCGATGTTGTCCGGGTCCGTTGGTCAAATTGCCAAAGTTCGCGTCACACATGACAGCAGCTGTTGTCGCAAACTTTGCTGGCTTCGTGCGTCATCAGGATGCGCATCCTGGACGCCAACGCCAGCGCCAGCACCAGCTCCTTTGCTACTGCTTATGCAATAGTTTCACATAAAACAACAACATTTTATGCAAATTTAAGCGCGCAGAACATTGGTAAGACGTGCTAAATGTAAAAAACATACAACGCTGTCTTGATGCCATTTCAATGATTAATTTAAGCACACATCCTGCCACCAAAGCGACTGCGGCAACTCAACAATAACATCAATAAGAAGTGAATAAAGAGACAGCCAATGATCGAAATAGTGAGTACGTGGAGTTAGTTGAACCCTCGCATAGCAGAGGCGTTGTCAAGGGATGTTACTAGCAGGGGCTCCAAATTGGTTTCTGATAAAATGAAATATTTAAAATGAAAGATGAACAGGATAATCCGGGAGACTTCTAATTATTTATTTGGTCATAATCGATGCTTCATCTTTTATGATTGATATGCCGTGGTTACTACTCGACATTCCACTAGCACTTTACTTGATAGCTTGCAGTCCATGTTAAAATGATAGAAACTTCCATCAGTTTCTAGCCATTATTTGCGTTCGCTATGCAGCCTTTTAGTGTCCTCTTCGGAGGCACCTCTGTTGCGGCGCGTTTTTATATGTGAGATTGTGAGGTGGAGCTGATCCAAGGGTATCTGCTGCGGGCTGCTTAGAGCAGAGTGTCAGGCAACATAGACAGATATCGGTTAATTTTTCAATGTCTGCAATGAAAACGTGCGACAAGCCAGACGAGACAAGGAACAATGCCACTCGCCCTCGCACTCGCTTCTTGGCGCACAATTTGCCGTTTATTTACATTGGTTCCTTGCATGACGCTTTGGCAGCTCTAGTTGAATAAAAATCAAGCAGCTGTAGTTTGCTTAAGTAGTTCGCAGCCAACGCTACCCACGGCCAAGTCCCTACGCCAACAACAAAGTCAAATATTAATGAAGCCACGTTTATCAGTCGGGAGTCGAGGGTAAAGAGCTCAAAGTGGCAGCCGGGACAAGCGCCATGTAAAATCAATAAAACTGCATTAGCGTCCAACTTGCTGAAATGCTTAAAGTCAAAAGCTAAAAATGTACACACATTCACACACACTCGCCGTGTCCGACATTTTAAAGTGTTGCCCGCAAAATGTTGTGAAAATTCGCTGCATTTGCATTTCGTATTTTAGTAGTTTTTGAGGTCATTTGAATGAAATTAATTAGGCTCATGTAACGTAGCCAGCGAAAAAGTTGAAAAGCCAAACAAAATGGGCACCCTCTACCTCTTCAATCCACCCGGCCCCTGCCCAGCCGCAAAATTGTGCTGAATTTTGGCCAGTGAATGCGTTGCTGTGGTTTGAGTGTGTGACATTTGGCTTAATAATTTTCGGTTGCAAAATGTCAGCGAAAGTCAAGGCAAAGTTGACTTTGCAATGTGTGTGGCTCTGACTTTTTAATAGGCTTTCCATCTGCTATTAAAATTTTACGCATATTTAAGCCCATTTACAGCTGCAACGCCCTAACCAAGGATTAGCAAGAGCCTAGCACAGGAGCTAGACGACATCAGCCAGACACTTGAGCTCATCTTGTGGGCGCCTCTGCTGCTCCGCCTGGGCAATGCCCAATTTAACTTATGTCAATGGACTCACGGGGCCTACAATTGTGAGTACAAATTGCTCGTTAGCAAAGTATGCAGAGCAAAAGTCTGCTAAACCTATGTAGCAATAAGCGCTTAACTAGAAGAAAGCTCTTTCAAAATATTCGATAAGTGTTTAAGAAAAAATTTTGATTTCAATTCAATTGTATTGAGCAAGCAAATGACAAAATCTTTTTGCTTAGCAATCGATTAGAAAATAATTGTTTAAATAAGAGAACTCCTAAGTTTGACAGTTAGTGCAAGCAACAAATGTAAAAAGATAAAAGTTAATTAGAATGTCAGCGTTGTAAGCAGAGTATAGTTATTCCATATGTTCACCTAATTGTAAAATTACCCAAGTATAGTGCAGCTTGTTAAATTACAAAAAAAAAATAATAATAGATCATCAACAATTGTCATTTTAAATATGATAAGCCCAGCTCTTCAACGGCAGATGAAGTATTTTGCTAGACATAGCCATATCATTCTAACACTTCATCTAGAGGCATACATGCATGTCCAAGTTTCAAGTCGCTGACTTCAAGATCGCTAAAATAAAAATAACATTGTAAGAAACAGAGTGTTACACAGCCTAATACACTTTGCACTGAACGAATAAGTTAAAAGAATACACTTTTCAATAGAGTAGTCGTGGAAATAGCGAAAAAGAAAGATCAGATGTTCAGAGTTACAAATCGGAATATTTATATTGGATAATATTTCTGTTAAGCGTTAATAATCATAGTCATCAACATCATCGTAGTCATCAAAAGCATCATAGTCATTGTATTCATCATAGTCATTGTATTCATCATATTCATTGTATTCATCATATTCATATATGTAGTTGGGGCAATTCGAGTCATTTTGTCTTAATGCGTCTTCCTTTTGATAGTTTGTCTTGACTAGAGCGAGCTCGAGTGTCCTTTTTTGCTTTAAATAAAACGTAAAGCATTCATTTTCCATTCCGACTGTAAGTTCAATATTGATCTCTTCAATGCGCTCTTCAATTTTTTCCTCTAGCTCTAACCGTCGTTTATTATACAACTTGAATGTTTCATAAGCGTTATATTTGTAGGCAAAATATTCCTTTTTCAGTCCTTTGGCATGAATTAAATATGACAATTCAAACTCATATTCACTATTTTTATCGTAGTATCCTTCTTTAGAGTCGATAAGCTTTTGTATTAATTCATTTATGTGCGTATCCAATTCTGAGAGAGGGTTCTGCAAATAAGAATTTCATGTTAAATAATGCACATATGACAGCAGCTATTTTTCAAACCTCTGTTGTAGTAGACGTAGAATGGGGAGTCGAAAAAGAAGTAGAAGTTGACAAAGTAGAAGAAATAGAAGTCGAAGTTGAAGTAGAGGAAAAAGAAGTAGGAGAAGTAGAAGGCCGAGGAGAAGAAGTAGAAGGCCGACGAGAAGAAGTAGAAGAAGACCTAGTTGTTTTTGGAGAAGTAGAAGAAGAACGAGTGACTTTTGGAGAAGTGGAAGAAGGTTTAGAAGAAGTAGAAGAAGAACTAGTGACTTTTGGAAAAGTTGAAGAAGGAGTAGAAGAAGAACTAGTGACTTTTGGAGAAGCTGAAGAAGGAGTAGAAGAAGAACTAGTGACTTTTGGAGAAGTGGAAGGAGTAGAAGAAGTAGAAGAAGGAGTAGAGGAAGAACTAGTGTCTTTTGGAGTAGTTGAAGAAGGAGAACTAGTGACTTTTGTTGAAGTTGAAGAAGGAGTAAAAGAAGTTGAAGAAGAACTAGTGACTTTTGGAGAAGTTGAAGGAGTAGAAGAAGGAATAGAGGAAGAACTAGTATCTTTTGTAGAAGAAGAAGAATTGGTGTCTTTTTGGGTAGTAGAGGAAGACTTATTGTCTTCTGGAACACTGGCTGCTTCCACAAACGTGGCCAATACCACAAAGATAATGATACCGTTCACGTTCATAATAATTGTAAACTAGAAACGTCTCAACTGAAAATGTTGCACCAAAGTAATGGGTTTTTATAGAATCGCACTTGTCGAGGTGTTGCCCAAGCCATAAAGCTAATTAAAAACGTTTTAAGTACTCAGGCTTTCGACAATGTAATTATTACTGTGCACGTTTGTGCAACTTAGCTCAAATAGATAATTTGCACACTACGCTCAGTTTTAGTTGGCTTTTGTAATAACACAAATCTATTTACTTTATGAAACACAACGAATATTTTCTACATTCAATTACGTGAACTTGTCGTCTGTTGGTAAGATTACGATTTTAATAAAATTTGTTGTAATATCGGAAACAGTTGTGTTTAAGTGAAAGTTAAAGTTTTATAATTATTATATTGTTTATATTTTAAGTGGAAGTATTTCTGATTGATATCAATTTACAGAATGGTGGCATACAGAAGGATAGTCGTGAAATTAAATAAAACAGACTGTCTTTGGGATAATTTGAAATATTTAAAAGATTGAAATTAAAAATTTTTGAAAGGTTATTAAAATTGTAAAATTTAAAATGTTAGTTGTGGAACTAATTTTTCTTTTTGGACATAGCTGATTGCGGTCTAAAAATGTTATTTTACTTTTGTTTAATTCATATAATCATAGTACTCATCATCATCATCATCATTATCATCGTCATCATCATCACATCCACCACCTTTGACAGGGTTAGATGGGCATTCCACGCTATTTTCTCGTAAGATATCTTCCTTCTTATAGTTTGTCTGCTTAAGAGCAGAGTTGAGCGCGATTTTTTGTTTTGAATAAAACTTATTGCATTCATTGCTTTGTGAACTAGAGTCGTCATTCAGCTTTTCTAGACGTTTGGTAATTTTGTCCTCCAGTTCTAATCGGCGGTCGTTATACGCCTTAAATGTATCATAAGCTAATTTCTTCTCTGGATATGATAGCTCCGGAAGTTCAATAGTTTTATTTAGTGCATCCACATTGTCCTCATACTCCTGATTGTTCTCGATGTTCCCTTCTTTTGAGGCGATAAGCTTGTTCATTTTATTAATTAATTCTTTATCCAAAGCCTTCAGAACCTCCTAAAAATATGACTTTAATATAATTTACCACACATATGACATTAGTTATTTTACGTCTGCCTTGGTTGCAGCCGGTTTTGGCTCTGACTGTTTTAAATTTGCTGGATTTGCTGGTTTTTTTTGATTTGCTGGATTTGGTGACTTTGGTGGATTTTCTGGATTTGCTGGATTTGCTGGTTTTGGTGGATTTGGTGGAATTGCTGGTTTTGCTGGTTTTGGTGGATTTGGTGGAATTGCTGGATTTGCTGGCATTGGTGGATTTGGTGGATTTGTTGGAAATTCGTAGTTTTTAGCCAGTTTTTCTTCGAAAATTATGACCAATAACAATAAAAGGAGGATCCACTTCCCGTTCATTATAACTTTACTTAAGACAACAAAATGCTGAACTGAACAATTTTCGACCGTGTTAAGGCTTTTATAGAATTGTTTTGTGAGGCATATGTCAAGGTATTTTGCAAACCAATAAGCCAAAACTAATTTAAAATGTCGAGAAAGTTAATTTAAAATAATCTAGTTATCGATAAACCAAAGATTTATATACACGTGTACATAGTTCCCTTAAATCAGAATTGAATATTACATATACCATAATCTTATCCAAATGAATGTAAATTGAAGTATATATATATATTCAGCTCAACTTTAAATTTAATAGCTATAGATATTGTCTAGTCTGGCCATAGTAGTTTTCCATTTAGTGCATTTGAAATCTCTGCATATTTATCTTCGTTCGCATGAATACTGTCAGTGCTGAGGCATATGCCGATGGCAGTCGATAGACGAGACAGAAAATGGCCAATTTGCCATTTGCGTAATATCTGTGCCCGTTGTAGCTCATACTTGGCCAGAAACTCCACTTCGACATACCAAAATGAAGTCATAAAATTTTTTAACAAAAACTAAAATAAAAAATATAAACGAAAACTGCAAAAAAAAACTTTCAGCCATAGCAAAAATAAACACACTTTATTATGGCAGAAAATGTTTATGGTTGGTTCCGGCGTACACCGATGGCAGCAGCAGCAGCAGAAACAACAACAAACTAAACTTATGCTCATGCTGGGCTTGTTGGTGCTGTGTCTGTCTGGCTGTTTGTGTAGGCGTTGAAAATTGAAATACAAACAAGAACATGACAGCATAAGAGTCGACAGTTTCAGTCCTTGCAAATGGCAATGGCAAATGGCAGGGCAACGCTCGAAATATTAACAATTTAAACGCAAACGTGTTAAAGCAGCGTCGAAGAACTACGCGAGTTAATTTACACGCAGCTCAAATATTTGTACGCCAAGAAAAGCAGCAGCAGCAGCAGCAGTTAAAAAGAATTAAGAAACGGGATAAGCTATTCGCGTAACGAAGATCTAATACTCTTACCGAGAAACTTCATAAACTCTTGGTGCTATTACTACAAATTAATGCAAAGATTAATAAAAATATAAATCTGAAAAAATACTATTTAATTTTCCCATAGATAAAAACTTTTATTTTTATGAACAAATATTCGAAGCTTTCAAAAGAATTTTCATTAATTAGCAAAAGTGCGAAGATAACTTGTTTAATTCAAAAGCTTGTTATTCAAACGATCGAGGTCTGGAATATAATATACGATCCCATGCAGAAATCATCCAAAATACATGTTTTCCAACTTGATATGAAAGTTTTTATACCCACGGCAAGGATAGCAAAATCAATTCCAATGTAACCTGCCTGCTAGCGGCTACGCAACTATTTTGCATGCAAAGTCACGTTTTATTGCAGCTACGGGTTGTTCTGGCTGCTGTTGTTGTAGTTGCTGTCGCTGGTTAACTTTTGAGCATACCTGCGGCGACGATGGCATTGGTCGCTTGGGGTCCTGCGCATTGTAAGTTGGGGCTGGGGTTGGGGTTGGGGTTGAGGTTGTAGGGGCAATTGCATGCCAAACTTAAGGGCCATAAAAATTATTACGAGCACATAACATGCGCTCGCTGATAAAAGATGAAGCGAATATCTCGTGTCAAATGGAATTTATGCACGTTTCGGCCGACGCACATTATGGAAATTCAATTGAATGCAAATTTAAATTGCCGGGCACTCAAACCCACACACATACAAACGCAAACGCACACAAAGGCATTGAAGCTATGTGTGGCGACACAAAGCAAGTGCTATGCATAGCAATTGCAGCCCAAAAGTATGCAGCACTCGATGCATATTGAGCAGAGAGGTTTGTCAAATGGATTTTCCATTATCTGCCCACCTGTTTAACGTGCTCGGCATGGCCAAGGCATTTGCGACAGTTTGATTTTTGTGCCGAACATCTGGGTAGACTTTGCGCACAAATTACTTAATTAAAGAGACAGCTACGCACAGTTGCCAGAATGGGTTGCTCAGCTTTTGGCTACTGGATGCCAGATTGTTTGGCCGTGCGCTGTCAAGCGATGAGCAAAGGGCAAACATGAGCGCCCATTGTTACATACTAACAAAACAAGAACAACAAACACAACGACCAACAACTATGACTACAACTCATGCCAAACTCAAGTGTAGAGCGGAGCTAAGCAAGTCAACAAGTTCAATGCGTTGCCCTTCGTGTCCAGTCGCCGGGGGGCGCCTGTTGCTGCTGCTGGCTCTCTGGACCTTGACTCGGTTTGGTGTTGTTTTTGTTATAGTTGCTGAACGGCCCCTGGACATGTTGATCTTAGACAGCGGCGTATAAGTTTGCTGCAGGGCTTTGTTTCCATCTGTTAAACACATCACTTCAAGTTTGTTAGAGTCGACTTGATCTGATAAAAACTTGATTTCATGTCATACATTTTGTTATTAACAAATAGCTTTTCTATATGACTTGGTGTTTCTGCTTAAGCTATATGCATGTCAGCTTTATCAGTGTATTTTCTATGCACAAAAGTATATTTACATACAGCGCTTATAAGGCCTCATGCCACAAATATATACCAGGGTATGTGCATGTGCGCCCCACACGAGGTCCTGAAGTTGCATTTAATTAACTATTTCTAATTAATCAACAATTGTATTTGCCCTTACCTTGTACGAGCCCAAATTCTTAACAGAGCAGGCCAATTTGACATTTCGTCCTGCCGGTACTGTTATATTATCAATGACGTCCGTGAACTCGGGATCCTCCTGGATGACTGCAATGACAAATAGAGCACAAGTTATAGCGACATTTGTAATTGAGACAGCGACTCAAAATTTCTTTATTTATATTTCCATGCAGACATGTCTATATATATATATACACGAAATATATTTTCGGTTATGGCTTATTTTCGTTTAAAGAGCTAGAAAGATTTATGGAAGCACTTAAAAATTAATAGACGCAAGCCCAGGCGATTAGCCCATTAATGCCTAAGTTTTCTAAAGTTTTGACAGCAGAAGAAGCAAACTGTCAATAAAATATGCATTAAGTATTGAGCATTGGTAGCTCGTAAAAGTTTTAAAACTGAGGCATTGCCCCGCCCATTCACACATATGCAGACAACCTGCACCCCAGGCTAACAGAACAATAAATCATAATTAAATTTCACGCCATGCGCCCTTTGAGCGCCAAGGCCATAAAACACGGAACTAATGTCCGGCGGATCGGCCCCTTCTTCCTGTCCCATCCGAGCAGGGTACGCTGCTGCAGTTTAGCCTACTGTGAAATTGCATTTCGTTGCATTGTTGTGCCAGTGACTCCTGTTCGTGTTGTTGTTTTTATTATTGCCAGTGTAAACGGTACTTGTTATGGCCTTTGCTTTGCCTGCGGCCCCTTTGGGGGCCCACAGCAGGCCCCAAACGCCCAAAACGGCTTGGCTTTTCTCCGTTCGCTGCATTAAAGGTGATAAATGTTGTGCAAACGTTTGGCAGTTTGGCAGCTTTGTAAGTGGGCTTGCTTGAGGCTGAATCAATGGTTTTATTCATGAAATTGCTTGCGTGAAGGTGTTTGCGCAAACAAGTCAAATGTGCGATTTGCTTGACTGAGCTTGAAGCATTCGCTTCATTCAGATACATATTTGAATATAAAAATTCTCAAAAGCAGGCCTTCCCTATAATATAAACAATATTAAGAAGCTAACCAAGACGATTTGTTTTTTTTTTTTTATACCCTTGCAGAGGGTATTATAATTTTGCCGTGAAATGTGTAACGCATAGAAGGAGACATCTCCGACCCCATAAAGTATATATATTGTTGATCAGCATTAACAGCCGTATCAATATAGCCATGTCCGTCTGTCCGTCTGTCTGTTTCTATGCGAACTAGTGTCTCTGTTTTAAAGTTATCTTAATGAAATTTTGCAGATGTCCCTCTTTCTGTTGCACGCAGCTCATATGTGAAAACCAGCTGGATCGGACCACTATATTATATATATGCCATAGGAACGATCGGTCGAAAATTAAGTTTATGTATGAAAAAACATTTTGTTTCATCCGATTTTCACGAAGTTTGGTGTTTAATTCATGGTTTTACCTCTAGAATAATTGGACATTAAAATCTCAACATCGAATTTTTAGTCGAAATTCATGTCCAAATCTTACCCCAAGATTCGAATATAGACATGGGTCAAAATTTACCACCCCCATAACTCGGTCAAATCTCATCCGATTTTCACGAAGTTTGTTTTTTTCTTCATGGTTTTACTTCTAGAATAATCGGACATTAAAATGTGAACATCGAATTTTTAGTCAAAATTCATGTCCAAATCTTAGCCCAAGATTCGAATATAGACATGGGTCAAATTTACCACCCCCATAACTCGGTCAAATCTCATCCGATTTTCACGAAGTTTGTTTTTTTCTTCATGGTTTTACTTCTAGAATAATCGGACATTAAAATGTGAACATCGAATTTTTAGTCAAAATTCATGTCCAAATCTTAGCCCAAGATTCGAATATAGACATGGGTCAAAATTTACCACCCCCACAACTCGGCCAAAACTCATCCGATTTTCACGAAGTTTGTTTTTTTCTTCATGGTTTTACTTCTAGAATAATCGGACATTAAAATCTGAACATCGAATTTTTAGTCGAAATTCATGTCCAAATCTTAACCTAAGATTCGAATATAGACATGGGTCAAATTTACCACCCCCATAACTCGGTCAAATCTCATCCGATTTTCACGAAGTTTGTCCTTTTCTTCATGGTTTTAATTCTAGAATAATGGGGCATCAAAATCTGAACACCGATTTTTTAGTCGAAATTCATGTCCAAATCTTACCCCAAGATTCGAATATAGACATGGGTGAAAATTTACCACCCCCATAACTCGGTCAAATCTCATCCGATTTTCACGAAGTTTGTGTTTTTCTTCATGGTTTTACTTCTAGAATAATCGGACATTAAAATCTCAACATCGAATTTTTAGTCGAAATTCATGTCCAAATCTTACCCCAAGATTCGAATATAGACATGGGTCAAAATTTACCACCCCCATAACTCGGTCAAATCTCATCCGATTTTCACGAAGTTTGTTTTTTTCTTCATGGTTTTACTTCTAGAATAATCGGACATTAAAATCTCAACATCGAATTTTTAGTCGAAATTCATGTCCAAATCTTACCCCAAGATTCGAATATAGACATGGGTCAAAATTTACCACCCCCATAACTCGGTCAAATCTCATCCGATTTTCACGAAGTTTGTTTTTTTCTTCATGGTTTTACTTCTAGAATAATCGGACATTAAAATCTCAACATCAAATTTTTTGTCGAAATTCATGTCCAAATCTTACCCCAAGATTCGAATATAGACATGGGTGAAAATTTACCACCCCCATAACTCGGTCAAATCTCATCCGATTTTCACGAAGTTTGTTTTTTTCTTCATGGTTTTACTTCTAGAATAATCGGACATTAAAATGTGAACATCGAATTTTTAGTCAAAATTCAT
The DNA here is from genome assembly GCF_003285875.2 of Drosophila novamexicana. NCBI lineage: Eukaryota > Metazoa > Arthropoda > Insecta > Diptera > Drosophilidae > Drosophila > Drosophila novamexicana. The sequence goes on from NW_020824787.1 coordinate 9,091,857, forward strand.
GTCCAAATCTTAGCCCAAGATTCGAATATAGACATGGGTCAAAATTTACCACCCCCACAACTCGGCCAAAACTCATCCGATTTTCACGAAGTTTGTTTTTTTCTTCATGGTTTTACTTCTAGAATAATCGGACATTAAAATCTGAACACCGATTTTTTAGTCGAAATTCATGTCCAAATCTTACCCCAAGATTCGAATATAGACACGGGTCAAAATTTACCACCCCCATAACTCGGTCAAATCTCATCCGATTTTCACGAAGTTTGTTTTTTTCTTCATGGTTTTACTTCTAGAATAATCGGACATTAAAATCTCAACATCGAATTTTTAGTCGAAATTCATGTCCAAATCTTACCCCAAGATTCGAATATAGACATGGGTGAAAATTTACCACCCCCATAACTCGGTCAAATCTCATCCGATTTTCACGAAGTTTGTGTTTTTCTTCATGGTTTTACTTCTAGAATAATCGGACATTAAAATCTCAACATCGAATTTTTAGTCGAAATTCATGTCCAAATCTTACCCCAAGATTCGAATATAGACATGGGTCAAAATTTACCACCCCCATAACTCGGTCAAATCTCATCCGATTTTCACGGAGTTTGTTTTTTTCTTCATGGTTTTACTTCTAGAATAATCGGACATTAAAATCTCAACATCGAATTTTTAGTCGAAATTCATGTCCAAATCTTACCCCAAGATTCGAATATAGACATGGGTCAAAATTTACCACCCCCATAACTCGGTCAAATCTCATCCGATTTTCACGGAGTTTGTTTTTTTCTTCATGGTTTTACTTCTAGAATAATCGGACATTAAAATCTCAACATCGAATTTTTTGTCGAAATTCATGTCCAAATCTTACCCCAAGATTCGAATATAGACATGGGTCAAAATTTACCACCCCCATAACTCGGTCAAATCTCATCCGATTTTCACGAAGTTTGTGTTTTTCTTCATGGTTTTACTTCTAGAATAATCGGACATTAAAATCTCAACATCGAATTTTTAGTCGAAATTCATGTCCAAATCTCACCCCAAGATTCGAATATAGACATGGGTCAAAATTTACCACCCCTATAACTCGGTCAAATCTCATCCGATTTTCACGAAGTTTGTTTTTTTCTTCATGGTTTCACTTCTAGAATAATCGGACATTAAAATCTCAACATCGAATTTTTAGTCGAAATTCATATCCAAATCTTACCCCAAGATTCGAATATAGACATGGGTCAAAATTGACCACCCCCATAACTCGGTCAAATCTCATCCGATTTTCACGAAGTTTGTGTTTTTCTTCATGGTTTTACTTCTAGAATAAATGGACATCAAAATCTCAACACCGAATTTTTAGTCGAAATTCATGACCAAATCTTACCCCAAGATTCGAATATAGACATGGGTCAAAATTTACCAGCCCCATAACTCGGTCAAATCTCATCCGATTTTCACGAAGTTTGTCTTTTTCTTCATGGTTTTAATTCTAGAATAATGGGGCATCAAAATCTGAACACCGATTTTTCAGTCGAAATTCATGTCCAAATCTTACCCCAAGATTCGAATATAGACATGGGTCTAAATTTACCACCCCCATAACTCGGTCAAATCTCATCCGATTTTCACGAAGTTATCCCTTTTCTTCATGGTTTTAATTCTAGAATAATGGGGCATCAAAATCTGAACACCGATTTTTTAGTCGAAATTCATGTCCAAATCTTACCCCAAGATTCGAATATAGACATGGGTCAAAATTTACCACCCCCATAACTCGGTCAAATCTCATCCGATTTTCACGAAGTTTGTCTTTTTCTTCATGGTTTTACTTCTAGAATAATCGGACATTAAAATCTGAACACCGATTTTTTAGTCGAAATTCATGTCCAAATCTTACCCCAAGATTCGAATATAGACATGGGTCAAAATTTACCACCCCCATAACTCGGTCAAATCTCATCCGATTTTCACGAAGTTTGTGTTTTTCTTCATGGTTTTACTTCTAGAATAATCGGACAATCAAATCTGAACATCGAATTTTTAGTCGAAATTCATGTCCAAATCTTACCCCAAGATTCGAATATAGACATGGGTCAAAATTTACCACCCCCATAACTCGGTCAAATCTCATCCGATTTTCACGAAGTTTGTCTTTTTCTTCATGGTTTTAATTCTAGAATAATGGGGCATCAAAATCTGAACACCGATTTTTTAGTCGAAATTCATGTCCAAATCTTACCCCAAGATTCGAATATAGACATGGGTCAAAATTTACCACCCCCATAACTCGGTCAAATCTCATCCGATTTTCACGAAGTTTGTCTTTTTCTTCATGGTTTTAATTCTAGAATAATGGGGCATCAAAATCTGAACACCGGTTTTTTAGTCGAAATTCATGTCCAAATCTTACCCCAAGATTCGAATATAGACATGGGTCAAAACTTACCAGCCGCATAACTCGGTCAAATCTCATCCGATTTTCACAAGTTTGATTGGAAAAAATGTCTAATACCTTTAGATCTTTAGTCGAGCTGTCCATTTTGATAACTTGCAAGCGAATGTAAATTCCAATCAAAAACAGAAATGAAGTGTACAAATTAATCAATTGAATTATTTGCTTTGGCAAATATTGAAGTAGAAAGAAGTAAAAGCAGAATTTAAGTTTGTTTTTATTGTCCCAGCATTGTTTCAATATTTGTATTGTCTTTAACTGTGAAGTAGGCACAAATTTTAATTAATAACTGAACATGAACGTGAGGTCTATCTAATCATTGTTATATTCCAGAAACTCGTTATAGTTATTTAAAGAGTTCGCTTTTCTGATGTTTGTCCAAATGTAATACACTCTAATGAGTAAAACTCAAACATATTGGTTTACTAACCACAGTAATGCACATTTACTGTCATTTTGTACACAGTCGGAACATGCAGAGCAGCTAGCCAGCCAGAGAGCTGCACAAAATGACAGCTAAACATATTTTGTAAGCATTATGGTTGCGTTTTGGGATCGCTTGGCGTTAGTTTCTGGTGCGCTCTGCTGATGGGTTGACCGCCGCTGCTGCAACTCATTTAAGTTCTAATCACCTGCAACGACGGCAATTAATTAGCTGGCTCGGGCTAGCAAAACGGCAGCAACAGTCATTAGTTTGGCAGCCTGGCCCCGAGCAGTCAGGACCACTAGCCCGTTGGCAGCATCAGATAAACAACCACATCAGCATCAGCATAATGCGGCAAAGGACAACCAGGCCGTGCAGATAGATAGAGAGAGAGAGAGAGAGAGTGGGACAGTGGGAGAGAGTTGGAGTACCTGGAGCGCTATTAAGGCAACATCCGATGCAGCATCCCGGCACCCTGACGGATATTACAAAGTACCAGCAACAACAGCAACAACATTGCAAAATAAAATATAATTAAGCTGTGGGACATTTTTTTGACATCGCTCAAGTGCAACGCTTCTCATGCTTGACTCTAGCCCATTTTTTTTTTGACATAGCTAAAGCATTGCATTGCTTCTGACTTTGGCTCGAGCTCGGTTTATACGGGCTTAATGCTGATTCAAGAAATATATTATACTCAGAATTCTAACAATTGTGAACTTAAATTCATTTATAAATATATCATATATATATGGAGATAATATAGAATTGATTCATTTATTGCGAATATTAGAATCGGCTATAGGCATGTTTTTATTTGATTTCGCACGCATATCAACTCAAGAATTTGAATCGGTTTTCGGGGTAAGATTTTACAGATTATTGTGTTTACTTATATAGATGAGTCTCCGTAACACTGTAAATCAGACAACTGAAAAGCGACGGGTTCTTATACAATGTTGTTTGATAACATCAAAAAGTTTTGGTAGATAGCTAACGATAATATATTTTATTCCTTGTAATAATATTGGTGTATATTTATTTTATAATTTCTTGATCCTTAAAGCAATTCCTTGCACTTGGCCTTAATCATATTGAACGTTACGCTGCCCACATTCTGCGCCGCATTGTTGACCATCTCGAATATGTGATGATTTTGCTGTCCCTGCTCCACAGTGCGCTCATGGAGCCGTCTTAACGCCGCCGTGTATGCCTCATACTTGGCAGAGCTCTCTGTATCCAGCTTGAAGGTTTCATAGTGCTGCTGTATGTCATAGAGTTGCCTGCTCGTGTCGTCGTACAGCAAACTGGGCGTTTGTGGCAGCAGCTGCGACCAATGCTCGTGCACCTGCTCCAGGAATTCAAAGTTGCTGAACAGAAATATGACAAATAGATCCAAGCCCTTGGCCTTTAGCTGCTCCAGTAGCTGTTCGGTTAGGTGCTGCTCGGAGCTAAGGGTCTGGCCCGGCTGCTCGTAATCCAAGTTAATATGACGCTCCAGGAAGGCATAGACACTCTGCCGTTTGTCGAAGAAGTCCGGTATGGCCAACATTTTGTCCAGCTGCTGAAGCGATCGCTCCAGCTGCGTAATATTTTCAGCCAGATCTGCGTGCTCAGCATCGAGAATATCTTGCAGAAGACCGCGTAGTATAAACACATAGTTGTCTATGATCTCGGCGCCCGACAGCTTCACACGCTCGTACAGCTGTTGCCCAAAATGTGTTAGATCCAGGCTGGTTGTATTTGTTGTGCTGTGCGTGACGTTCAGCTGTTCCAGGGCTGCGCCCAAGGTGTGCTCATTGATCAGCCGCTCCCGACGCTGACCAACGACGGGACGCTCGAACTGCTGACAGAGATGATGCACGCGCAGTTGCCGTATCTCCTGGGCGCTGGCATCTCTTGTAGCACGCAACTGCCTCTTGAGGCGGCTCAGGAACACGAGATTGCGTAGTACGCAGGTGTGCTCCAAGTCAAGCTGGGAATGCTCCTCTGCGTCCAATAGCTGCTTGATGAGCAGCACCTTGGACTGCAGCTTGTGAGAGGCGCGAGCGGCGGCCAGCTGTTCACTGTAGTTTCCATAGTTTCCATTGCGGTCCAATTGTTGCAGATAATCATTTAGGCTTAGCTCGGCGCGCTGCTCCGCTTGGTCGGCCAAGGCGCGCAAAAAGTCCAGCTGATAGTCTTTCGCATTTAGCGGAGATAGTGTGGTTTCCCCAGCCGAAGCCTCAGCCACCAGCCACAGCAATAGACAGCAGTAGAGCAGCGACAAATTGAACATCTTCTCGTGAACACTTTAGTTTGCCAACTAACCGAAAAGGCAGCTGCTGCGGCTCATCGTGGGTCAGTTTCATTGCAGTCGCAATGTAAACAAAGTTGTTATAGTTGCCCGATTAGCAGGCGGCGGTGTCGGCGGCGTTATTGTTGGAGCTCAGTGCTTGGGTCAGTCGGTTCGGCGATAACGCCAGCGGCAGCAGCTTCTGCTGAATGTACCTTATCACTAAGGCGGCAACAGCGACTGCGAGTGCACTGAGCGAAATGCTGTGGCTGGCCATGCCGCAGCCGCAGTTAACTTTGGCACGCGACTAAACCACAACCAGAAGCAAATTTAAGTAAAGCCTCACAATATTTTTAACTAGGCAATTGTGCACATCAAAAGTGCTCGAACCAAAAGTTTCTATAGACGTGTAAAACTTGAATACTCTATCTCAACAAGACAAGCACTTTAGCAAATGGCATGACTTGAAGGCTAGCATATGAAGAACATAATTTAGACATTTCAATCTACACAATTTTAATCAACTGATCAGTTCTAAAGATTTAAGAATTATTATTTAACTTAAACACAAACTAAAGCATTTAATGGTGATTCGAAAGGGGGACCAAAAACTTAGACAGTTTTAAGTTTCCGCATTTAAATCAATACTCAAGATTTAAGTAAAATATTTAAACAAAAGGTGATTCTGTAATAATATAAAATTAATTAAATTCAATGCAAATTAAAGCATTTAATGGTAATTCGAAAAGGAGGCTAAAAACTTAAACAGCTTTAAGTTTCAACAACAGTTGCAAGCTGCAGTCGAAATCATCAGGACTTAGTAAGGACTCGAATGTTAACTGCTGTAAATAGCTAAAACCAACGACCCACTAGACGTTGGTTTACCCATTTACCTTTGCTCTGCCCCCCACTCAGCTAGCATGTGTGTGTATGTGTGTGTGTGTGTGTGTGGCTCGCTACGTGAGTGCACGTTCTAGACGGCAATTGTTGACCAAGCACAGTTGCTCTGTGGGTCCTGACTGTGTGTGGGGCCCACTCGCAAGTTAAATAAAAGTTGCAGACGCTTTTCATTCATTGACAAAACTTCAACGGCATCCTAATTGTGCCATGGCGTGACTCGGTTTGTACCTGGTTGAACCTGGACTCGTTCTAGTCAAGTGCTGTGAGCCAGTTTTTACCGCAGCCTGATTGAAATTTGTCAGGTTGATTGAACTCCTTTGGGCAGGCTAGCTGATGAAAGGCTTTTTCGAATACCTTTACTGGCTTTAAATCATTGAAAATGCCAAACAAGTTTAGTTGCAGTTATCTATCTTCTTATTTTACCTATTTTCATTTGGTTCTTTCGTTTATTGCAAGTTGGCAATGTGCCCATCTTGTTCATTAGCTTTAAATATTTGATCAAAGCGACTAATGGCTAAGTACACACACACACACACACACACACACACAGTCAGAAAAGTTCGCCTCTGTCTTTAGCCAGTTGTTGGCCCGATTCGCGTCCTGCTGCCGCAAGCAACTTCATGATTGCCAACACCTATTAAGACAGCAGCCCACAGTAGCCCACAGTAGCCAACTGTGGGCCACAGTGGCCACAGCTCCGGCTGGCCTGGCAGCCGCAACAAACAAAGCTTACGGGCGTTGTGGAAAGTGTAAAAAGTGAGAAACGGCCAGCAAAACAACAAATAAAAGCTACAAAAAGTCACAACGTACAAGTTTTTAGCAAAAGAAATTTTCCAACAATTGCACAATTGGCATGCGCTACGCATGCGGATGAATGGGCTGCCGGGGATTTAAAGACCGAGTTTGGTCGACAACAAAGGCAAACCGTTCAACTCTAGTTCTATGTCCGGGCCGAAACTAAAAGAAAGGGCAAATGCTGTTCAAAATGTGAACAGCGTCTGATGGACAATTCGTAAATTGTTTAATAGGCTTCCTTTAAAATAAAAAAAAAGTATTTTATTGACAATTTAGATTGCATTTAATTAATTATAAATGATTACCGCAAATGTCCTATAACTTTTATCAAATCTAATTTAAGAACTTGATAATAAATTTTGGAACAATCTAAATATCAATTCACATCAGACTTTAAGCTCAGTTGCAGTAATAAGTTAGTATCAAAAGAATACGAAGCGAGTCTAAGCTATAAGGATTGATTAGCCCCAATAGATAATCAAATAATGTGCATTACGAGTGCCGTTTCCCACTTTGTAGAGGATATTTTCAACTTTAGTTAGCCTGATTTTGCACACTCGTATTATTCTGAGAGTTTCACTTTGTGAGTAGCAAAACTTTGCCATTTTTTTTTTTTCATCAGCAGCGAGCGAAGCCCGACATTTTTTACAAAACCGAAACAAAACTTTGTATCTCTATGGCTGGCAATCATGAAGCAAAAGGGGTGCGACGTCGCCAACTCTGGGCCATCCATAAAGCTCCAGACGAGCAGGAGACATCCTGGTTGGCTGGCGTGAAAAGCGCTAAAAGCGTTTAAATGAATTTAAAAGAGCAAAACTTTTGTTTTTTCAACGAAGGGAAGAAAAAAAAATAAAAGGAAAGGAAAACATTGTTGAACTCTTTGCTGAAACATTTCAGTTTTTATGCGTTTCACATTGTTTTCCCACGCTGTGATTTTGTTTAAAGTTATAAAGTTGGTCGCTGGATGGGATTGAGTGGCCTCTGTGTGTGGTTAGGGTAATTTCCATGCAAATGATAAGCTGACTCTCCGGTTACAGACGGAAGCCAATGCCAACTTAATTGATATGCTTTGAAAGAACAACACAAACCAGCGACAGTTACTGAAAATTTCAGCTAAGCAAACTGTGCACCGTCCGCGTCTCTATACCGCCCCTCTTTAAGGATGTCACAGTCTATTGCTCGGGCCCAGACACCAAGCTGTAACCCAATTCGCAAGTCGTACAAATTGAGATGTATGGGCCATATAAATGCAACTGAAAATCGCAAGAGTCAAAAACAAAAGACCAAAAATCAGTTCAACGCCGAAGACGCACACACTTTAAACTAGACCCTTATTAAGACAGATAAAGATATTTGAAGCTAAGATGTTTCTATTCACTACATTGCTTGCATATAATATTATTATCGTAACTTAACTAACAAGAACTACGTCTCAATTATGTGCATTCAAATAAAATAACATGGCTTACAAATAGCAAGTAAAAGTTGTGTAAACTAATATTGGCTAGAGTATAGAAAGTTTGTCTTGCTCTTGGCTCGCGTTCGGTGCGCTGTGTCGTTGTCTCTAGTTGGCGGATTAAGCGATGAGTTGAGAAGCGGCGAATAAACATACAAAAAACTAGACATATATTCTACAAGTTTACTTTTCGTTTGCTGCTGCTGCTTCGGCTGTTCGCCTTGTGCTGATGAAAAGTGCACTTTAAATTGTATGCGCCATAAAGTATGCTACAAAAATACATCGGGCTGTTTATGGCCGTCCATGTTTCTGCTTGGACTCGGCCTCGAATGTGGGTCAGGGTTGCCTGCTTATGCATTTAGCAACATATCTCGTCCACTGAGGTAACTCACCGGCTTTGCCACTGGTTTCTGGTCTTCGGCCAAGTCCAAGCGGCTGCCAAGCTTTTCGGCTGTTGTCAGCATAGCACCCAAAAATACCAATTCACAATCACACACGAGAAGAGCAGCACTTGCAGGAAAACAGGGGGGAATGGAGGAGTAGAGGCGGTGGGCAATGGGGCCTAGTAGAGAGGTAGGGCACAAGTTCAATCAAGCAAATGTAATGCTTGCCTCGGCTGCCAATTGCAGGCGAAAGCGCAAAATACAAAGATTGAAACTAGCATTGACAGTTTGACTGAATGAGTGAGTGACATGGCAACAGTGTGTGCGTGTTTGTGTTTCTCTTCTTGTTGTTGTTTTTGCTACTGTCCAGGCAATTGTAAATGCAGGTGGACCGATTGAACAGTTACAGAAGTGCTATACCCCAATAACATGTGACTATATGAAGAAAAAGTTATCTGAGTTAATGATGATTAAGTTCAATTTAAAAACCAACATCTTGGCAATTTTTTAAATATAATTAAAATCTCTTTTGATAGTTCTAACAATCGAACAATTGTACGAAAGTGTTTTTAAATCAAGAGAATCATAATATTTGCTGCAGATTCTTTAATATTTTAATACGATATGCAAAAACAGCCCTCGCAAATATTTACACACTCGCACACACAGTAACAAACATCCGTGTGTGTGTATGTGCACTTTAATGTAAGCAAAGCAAGTCAGGAATAGCAGCCACTCGAGCGGAAATGCGCATAACTGCATCACAGCCAGGACACACACACACACACACACATAGATACATAGACGCACACACACGCACTCTGTGGCACACATTGAGCTCATCTCAGGACTTAAGTAACCGCTCTGCCAGTGGCAATGGCAATGGCAATGGAAGCGTCTCCTGCTTCTATCAAGCCCTAAGTGCTGCTTTATTAACCAGGAGACAACAACGACAACGACAACAACAATGACAACGACTAACCATCGACTACTTTGATGTGGACGATGGCTGCAAACAACAAAACAAGCAAGCAAAATAAAACACAGCCAAACAACAGGTCCAGAAGCTGAAGTCGCTTAGTAAAGTTGAGATTGTCCAAGAACCATGAAGGCGGCCCAATTATGCACTTTATCTGGTGCATCCAATTGAATTACAACCAGATCCAAATTACATTAGCCGGCTAATGGGCAATTTAATGGCTGTACATGAAGCGAAACACATGTCAAAGCAATATAATTATAAGAACTCATATGCCAGCAGCAGCGATCAGTTTTGTCTGAGCCATGAACGATTGCTTAGTTAATAAATTGCTGCTGCTGTTTCTGCTACGTTTGGGGGTGGGATCATCGCAGGGACTAGCTAGTCCTACAGGGTAAGTCCAAAAACAATATTACTATCTGTTCTTAAATAACTACGGGAGTCTGATCCTAAGATTAGCTTGCTTTTCGTAAAAATGTTCGCAGCTCGAATTATACCTGTTCTATCATATTCAACAACATGTTAAAAAGTGAAAAGCATGCCAAATTTGATTCAATGTTAGTCACAATTTGGAATGCAAATGTCTGCGACAGAAAGAGAAAACAAATTATTGCAAATCTCCTCACGTGCATAACGAATTTCAATAACAAATATATTTCTTAGACTAACAATATAGAAACTAATGTATTTTACCATCGTTGTGGCGATAGTAACTATATTTTGTTGGCACCTGCGAACATCTATTCGGGCCGTCCATATGGAGTTGTGGTGAGCACGTTCAATTACAGATTGCGTAGCATTTATGAGGTTGTCATATCCGGCCCCAGCATCAATGTGAGCATGCAATTGCTTACAACTGGTAACTTTCCGTCCAGCAAGTATACATTTGATATTCCCGAATTGGAGGAAGGTCTTTATTGGCTGAAGATAAAGTCTCTCCGAGGATTAGAGGTTGATAACTCGACGCAATTGACATGGCGTAACTTTAAAGACTTTATTAAAATACAAACGCCCAAGCTGCTTTACCGACCGGGAGAATTGCTGCAGTTTCGTGTCTTCTTCCACAATGAGACAATGAAGCCAGTGAAGCCACGGTCCAAGGCGGCGGTATGGATTGAGGACGCCAAGGGGATTCATGTTAAAGTGTACAACAGTTTGACGGTCGTAAAAGGCGTATTTCAATCGGAGCTACGTCTGAGCCTACAACCAAATCTCGGCGGCTGGCGCATCTGCGCTCAGAATGGAGTTCGTTCCAATGAGGAATGCGCTTATATACAGGTTTCTAATTATGAATTACCGTATTTTGAATTAAATGTGACTGCGCCAGCCGACGTTAACATAACAGACCAAAAGTTCGACGTAGTTGTATGGGCAACACATATTTCTGCTGGTCCCATCGAGGGCAACCTAACGCTTCAAATTGAAAGCTACACTGAAGGCGAGGTCGAGCACATTCCGCAATTCGTTACGCTAGAAAGTGAACTTCAAAACGGCAAGGCTACGATCGATGTGAAACTAGCGCAGTTCCAAATAAAGAAACTTGTTTATATACCTCTTCTACTCAGACTAACCGCAAATGTTTCTGAGAAATATACCCATAAGAAAGTTATTTCCACCACGTGGGTAACCGTGTGGGATCCAAAATCAAAAGCAATACCGCCCATTAAACTTGTGCCCGGAAGCCGTGCCAAAAAACGTGTAAATTTGTAAGTACAAACAAAATTATAATTAAGAGTGCTCTAGTCGAAAGGGTTCGACTAGGCGCTAGCTTGTATCCGCTTGCGAGCAGTCATAATAAACATCCCAAATTATTTTTTTTATAAACACACAAACAAAATCTCAACCATAGCCATTGTACGAAATATGCAAAAGGAAGGCTAACCCCCTACAAAAACATCATCAGAACAATTTAAATGCATTTTTAATACCAACAGGCTATTAATAGAAATTTATTTGGTTTTCATTTCTCGTGTATTTTTTTTACAACTGGAAAATCTCAACATTTAGAATACAAATAGAGAAATTTGGTACACCATTAAAAACTCCGGAGAAGGTCATGTTTAAGCTCAACCTTACGCTCACAAATGCCGTTTGTGTAGTCATATTTAACGGTATTATATTGGGATCGGAAGTAGTCTATCCGGATCAATCGACTAACGAATTTGAGATCTTGATACAATTGACTACGAAAATGTGGCCGCTTGTGCATGTTGTTCTGTACAGCATGGGATCTGATTCAAATGTTTTAGTGATGGCTCGGACAACTATTACACCGACTCGACCTGACCACGAACATGTGAGTACAGCAAAAAAAAAAAAAAAAAGAAGAGAGTTGGTCATTTCTGTGTTTTATAGGTTGTCATCGAAGCACCTACTGAAGTCTCGGCTGGCGATGAGATAACCTTGCGTATAAAGTCAGCACCCGATTCCTATGTGGGACTTGCTGCTGTGGATATACGCGTTCTTTACCTCGGAGGGAACTTTTTTAATGATATCTCCCACAACTATTTTGATACTATTAAATCCTTTATACAAACGTCGGCATCTGATATGATACACACCGAAAATCATGCGGTCCAGAAGTCGGGCTTAATTTTTTTGACCAATGCAGCCAGCATTTTAGACTTGACGAAAGGTAAATTTATTGATTTTTTTTTATTCACAATACCAATATATATTTTTTTTAGATCCTAAGATTTCGCGACAAAATCCAAGGGAACGCTTTTCTCGTGACAAAGTAACTATGCGGAACGAACTGTACGACTTCGATGATAGACAAATGGAAGATAATGCGTGCTGCGAAGTACCAATTGTCAGAGAAGAATATAACGATGTGTGGATATTCAACAGCACACAGAGGTAAAAGTAAAATGTGGGATGATTATTACAACAAATCTTAGGACATCCTGACGGATCTAGAAACAATTCAATATTTTCGCTAATGAATTATGATATTCATTTTATTATTTTAGTACAATAGGTGACTGGACAACTTGGAAGGTGCGTGTTCCCGATGGCATTACTAATTGGAGGCTGAGCGCCTTTTGTGTAGACTCTAATGTAGGACTAACAATGCCAATGTCCGAACCTTATATAAATATAAAGAGCAAAAAGCTCCTGTTCATGTCTTTAAGTGTGCCCTATAGCATACAAATTGGTGAGTAGCATTTAAATACAGCAATTCATTCAACTTTTATAATATTCTTTTATTTCTGTTTTTGATCAGACGAAGTCCTGCAATTAGTTGTGTACTGCTATAATAATTATGAGGAGAAACTTAAAGTAAGCTTTGAAATTATGCAAGATGATAAGCACTATCAGGTGCTTGATAACGATGGAAAACCCCTGACTGAAGGGGCAAAGCAGAGAGTGACTATATCGAGTAATATGACTGGAGAAGTAAAGTTCAATCTACGCGCCCGTCAGCCCGGCACAATAAATGTGACTATTACAAGCATGTCTGACATTGGAACGGATAGCATAGTTCGTAAGATCAAAGTACGACAGGATCCTCAACTGTTATCAGCACAGGTAATGACCTATCATAAACTGTCATTGCGTGAACCAAAAGCGGAAGGCACACTGGAATTTTCGCACCAACCAACTGCCGAAGGCATCAAGTGTTTTGTGAGTAGTCAATCGATTGCTGTAATGCCGCAAACCGTGAACCTCTTCGATCCGACGGATAATGGCGAACAATTGATCAGCAAACTGATGTCTATCTATTATTTGTGGAAATATTTTTTTGACGATAAAACGCTGTCTCAAAGCTATAGACAGTTTTTGGAGGATCTGCTGACGGATGGTTTTCAGTCGTTGATGCGTCTACGCAGACGTGATGGAGGATATCGCTACATTTTTGGAATCCAACCTGATTGCAGTTCAACCTGGTTAACTGCATTTGCCGTGCAATTGTTTTATTTGCTACAGAGTTCCCCAATTTCGTTTGAAACTCGTCTGTTAATGCAATCTGAGAAATTTCTGCTTCGCCGTAAAGGCGACGCGGGACAATTCGAGGAGCTCTGCATAACGCCAGGCCGGCGAAATATCCAACCATTAGAGCTGAACATTGAGATACTTAAGGTTTTGCGATTTTCGAATAGTTTGTTAAATTTCCAAAATGCCTTAGACTGGGTTAATGCGCAAATGGAAGCCGAACCAGACTACTATATGCAGGCCAAGCGCGGACTTAACATAACCGAATGGATACAACCGAAAATTGCGACAAATGCCAGCTGGATAGAAGACCGCCGTGAACTAGAAACAGCTGGCCGCATATTATTAGCTAACTTGCGTCGTAATCGTGTAGAACAACAGTCAGATATCTTCAGCTGGCTGTTGGGTCAACTCTTCCGTAAGGCCAAATACGAAAACTGCTATGAGTGCTCTGTGGCTCAGCAGGCCCTCTACGATTATATTCAGACACAGCCAATAGAAATACCAAAATTAAGCGTGCTGATTTGGGAAGACCCAAATAAAAAACTGAAGATCAATATCAATGACCAAAATCAATGGCAGGAGAATCTAATGCCGCTCAAGACACAAAGCAATAACATTAGCTTTAGAGCACAAGGCACAGGACAATTATTTTTACGCTGCGCTTATGACTATAAGCTGGACAATCGGGATGTGCAGAACCCAAAAGCTTTGCGTTATTATCTATCTGTGCGTGTTAGTAGAGAAGATAAGATCAAAGTTCGATTTTGTGTGCAACGCTTCAATCGGGAGCGTCAAGACTTCGTGGGCAGTAATTTGGAGTTGCAGCTACCCTCAGGCTATGTGATGGACCAAGAGTATTTAGCTCGAAATATGTCGTCCAACGATTTTGTAAGTACTTTAAATATGTTTAACTTAAAATTAGCATAACCTTAAGTTGACAAATATAAGAAGATTATCCAAACTAAGATCGATTATGGTGCATATTCAATTCATATTTTGTAAAATTCCGTAAACGCATTTCCTGTGCACTTTTAAGAGTGCCCCATTAATATTCATGGGTTACAGGGTGAAGAAACTGCCAAGTTTTTATAAGAAAACCATATCTATATACTCATAAATAATTAAGTCAATAATAAACGTTTAATCATTTTATAGCAATTCATCGTATTGGATGAGTATACTAAACTCTTTGTGATTCTGAAGAAACTCGCAGTTGGAAAGTTAATTTGCTTTTCAGTGTTTACTAGCCTTTACCACAAGATAGAAAATCTGCAAAGCGGAAGGCTGACTGCGTACGATATCAATTTGTGGGAAAAGCGTGAAGTGCTCGCCTACGAATTATCTCGTACTGGTTTATTTTCCAATAGCGCTAATAATCATAACAACAGTAATATTAATAAACGAGTGAAGATTTTAAATTAATTAGGTTGCCTTCTCATTAGCAATGTTACCGAGTTAGCTGACAAAACTTTGGCCCACACAGGTGCCTGAAGCAGGAGCTGGAGTTGTTTGCGAGCCGCCCACTCCGGCGGCTGCGAATCTTCTCAGGAAAACCGAAAACGCACGTTGCGGCAGCTGCTTGTAAAGTTCAAAAGCTGTGATGGGGTTGAGAGCGTTCCCGGATTCCTGATTTAATGACTGACGCGTGGCATTCGCGTATTTGTTTACGCCCCGAAGCGAAAGCTAAACCAAAGCCACGATTTCTGTCTCATATTTTGGCGTCGTGTGCGTGGTACTTAAATATAATGGAGTCTGGAACAGGAAACGGACCTCTGCTCTGCACACATGTAAGTTCAACAGACTCCTTACTTAAACATTATTGCATATTAATGAACAGGCAAATGGGAGTGGGAGATGTTTGTGGAAAGGGGTGTTTGCATGCCTCAATAAATATAAAAAAAATATTAAAAAGAAATTAAAAGTGTTGCCTGCTTTAAATTATGCAAAATAAAACATTGAGAACAATTAAAAGCTAAATAAAATGTGAGGACATCGAGTCAAACACAAAGAAACCGGGGTAAAGCTTGAGTTTATGATGAGTGTCAAATAAAGCAGGAGGCATGAAATTCCAAAATAAAAGATGCAATTTAAAACTTGACGAGCTCCAAGCCAAAAAGAAAATGTCAAATGCATTGCTAGAATAAAATCAGATGAATTAAATTCAATAGATTATGAAACACGTAAACTGATTGAACTAGAACGAATCTGATGAATATATTTCTAAGGCAATCTGAACATTTATAAAAGGAGTTTTGCCTTAAAGCTTTAAATTGCTAAATATATGAAAAATCATAACTGAGGTTAAAGGTATACAGTATATTGAAGCTTTATTTCGGATATAAAACATTGTATCTCAAGAAAATGTAACTACAATTAAGGCCAGCATTATTAACAAACTGCACCCTTCAATCTTTTGAATATCTTAAATTGACGAGTGTTGTGGAAAGTTGTGCTTGACCACAAAATAAACAAAATATTTGATGAAACAAATTTGCACAAATATAAGCAGAAAATACACATAAATTGCCTACAGGTAAGCGAAAAGTGCTGTCTAAGCTGAATTTCAAATATGTGACAGCATTTGCAGCAAAATATTCTGGAAAATTGACCTGCCAACAGCTAAGGGAACAATGAATGCTGAGACGAGCAGCCAAAGCTTAGATATATCGCACTTCGATATGCCAAGCTTATGATAATGCCAAAAATGTCCAAGTGCTAATATAAAGCCAAACTCTCAGCCTCCGGGGCAGGGCAACAAAAGGCAAGGCCTTTGCCAATAATGCGGCTGCTGCCGTTGAGTCTTTTGCTTTTTTGATTGTCCAGCAACATATTCAATTTCTTTAAAAATACAAAATGAAAAATTGTGCAAAAATATACATAACGTATGCAAAAATAACAAAAGCCAAAATATACAGCAAAGCCAACGGCATGAACATGTTTATGAGTATTTTTCTATGTCTATTCTGAGTGGAGCTGAGTGACGAGATGGGTTCGAGGCGATGATGTATGAAATAGACTCATTTATGGATAGGAAAGGGAAACGAAAAAAAAAAAAATACAAAATAAATAAAAGCAAATTCAACATGTGGCAAAGTAGACATTGTTCAACAGTCAACTATTTAAAATCAAAATAAGTTATATTAATATGTTTTAATAAAAGCCAAAGCCAAAATAACCTTAAGGTTATGAATAAATATGTTTTATCTGCAAAATTTCAAATTCCTGCTGAATCTGTTTTGTACAGTTTTGCGAAATCAATTTTTATCGACTGCCTGGAAAAGGGGCAAGATATAAAATATCGAAAACTAATTTGTACTGCGCTGGCAATAGGAGGAACTTCGTTCAAGTCTCAAGCTCTTAGCTCTGAAATACTTGCTTTCATACTTACGGATAGATAGACAGACGGACAGACAGACAGACATGGCTATATCGACTCGGCTAATACAGAATATACATATATAATTTATGTGGTCCGAGCTTTTTTGCTCCTACTGTGTTACACTTGCACCAATAAATTTTTACAAAGCTTTATATTGGTCGGGGTATAAAAATCAAGTTAAGTTTCTTTTCAAAATATAGCGTCATGAATTATTTTGAAAGCATGACTGTCGTAAGTATTTTACGACCTGTTTAGAAACATTTGAAACAGACCTCGCTCATC
Organism: Drosophila novamexicana; assembly: GCF_003285875.2. Lineage (NCBI taxonomy): Eukaryota > Metazoa > Arthropoda > Insecta > Diptera > Drosophilidae > Drosophila > Drosophila novamexicana. Next base: position 9,109,118 of record NW_020824787.1, read on the forward strand.
ACATCATCACTCATGCTGCATGCCCATGCTTTACGGCTTTATGCATAAGTAATATCATGTTAGTGTCAATAGTTGTCAACGAAACGTTGTTGACAGACCCCATCTGCTAAGCTGATGCCGCCTCTTCACAGAAAGTACGACCCACTGACTGATTGTATATGTGTTTTTTTTTTTATTTTATTATTATTCTTTTCTTTTTTTTTCTGGGTTATACATTTGTTTCGTGGCACTTCGTTATCGCCATATACGGCGCCCATCTATGCTTCGCCGTCGCGCACGTCTTGCCCCTCAGGGCTAACACATGGTACACATTGTATTATTTTAGATTGGCATTACTTTTGGGGCCATTGGAGATGCCTGTGCTAAATACAACGAAGCTCGTTAGTTTTGCTCTCGGCGTTTGGATTCAGTTTGCCTCCATTTCATTTCTTCTTTTTCTTTTTTTTTTCTGCGCTGCGTTGCCAACTTCCGGAGGGGCGCCTCACGTTGCCCATGGCGTGTCCTTCAGCCAACGCCTTGCTAGTTACCATTACGTATACGCATGGCCATGTTGATGTGTGTCTGTGTGTTTGTGCGAATGCTTGTGAGTTAGTTGGAGGGCCGCATATGTTACTTTATTGGCATTCAATTTGAGTTATCGCTATTTTTTCCTGTTCATATGCGTTTTTTTGCCAGTGAAAATGAATTTTTCTACTTTTCACATTGTCCATTGTTGTTGCTTTTGCTGCTGCTGTGGTAGTTGAAGCTTGAATGCAACCAAGACTCTGAGATTTCAACGCTAGTTTACTTTTGTATCTGGGCACGTTTTTGTGCGCTGGACAGCAGACACAGCACGCGGCACAAACATAACATACTACACACTATTCGTATAATCACATTTTATTTGAACTTTTCTCTTCGGTTTATTTGATTTTATTTTTATGCCATTCGCAGTTTGGTTTGCCTTCGAGTTTATTTGGCAGACATTTTTTGTTTGTTATTGTTGTGTGCCAGGCTAACAGTTTTTTTTATTTATTTATTTATTTATTTTTTTCATCTTAGCAAACGTAAAGTTCAAAGTTTATTTATATTGATTGGCCTTTCAGGTCATTTGGGTATAGTGTTTGTCTCTGTAACTCTGCTAAAAGTCTCTGCAACTGTTTTTGGATTGATGCATATACGAAATCAAAGCATTGCCACTTGCCCGATTTAATTGAAAATTACTGAGCATCAACCTCAATTTGGTATTTTGAGTTCAGGCAGGAAAATGACTGAGACAAGCAATTAAAGCTGTCGGTAACTATGGCTACCTCATTCAAAGTAGTTTATTGATATTAATTCTTAGTTTGAGCCACAGTTGAAAGAATAAATTGTGTTTCGTATACGGGTAGCGTTGGTTTGCATCTTTTTTACTTGTTCCAAGAGATGTAAATATTTCATAAAAATATATATTTTATGCAGAGCTTTTTTCTTAATTAATAAGTTACTTGCTTTCGTTGTTCTTGACACGTTCGTCCCCCAAACTCAGTGATTGCTGCTCATTTGGCTATGTTTGGTAGTTTCTAAACTTTTTGCGAAGCTCCCAGAGCACAAGCTGGCTGACACACAGACAAGTGGCCTCTGTGGAGCGTCAATCGTAACGCCCATGAACGCCGCATTTAATTAAATTAACAACACAAATTGTCAAAAGCAGGCGTTGCAAATGTTGCACGAACCTCAGGTATACAAGCCACAGCAACAACAACAACAACAACAAAAAGGTAAAAATATAAAATAAACAACAGGAACAACAACGCGAACAACCTTATTAAAAACGTGTCAAAAACATTTTCATAAATATACCAAATGAACTTTTGCGGCTTGTCAAAGTGCCAGTTCCAAGTGTCAAAGTATTTGCGAAAGGCTACGAAATCAATAAGCTAAGAAGTTTGTTTCTTGTGTTTGGGCAAAGGATGGGCAAATGTCGATTGGGGTTGCGGGTTTATGTCAATATTATATTGGCGTGCAACAAGTTTATAAATAAATATATAGTATAAAAGTACGCTGCCAATAAAAGTGTTAACACGGCAAATGAAAATATATTGAACATGAACTAGCTTACAAAAATTTGAATATTGTGCGGCTGTGAAACGCATTTAAGCTCCATTCGAACTATGACATATTTAAAGCAAGAACTTATCCAATTGTTAATCAAAATTTATATGATAGCATTTAGGGAAACTTTTTTGGGAGAATGTCAGTCACCCTCATAAAACCCAAGTTTGTCGCAATTACGATAAGACGTGCTGCTTTTTTTTTTTTCTATTCTTTACTGGCGGGTCGATCATACCAGAGAAATAGGAATAACACACGATATCAATAAGCAAGGCAAATAAAATCAATTGTTATGATGCCATAACATATCACGCCCCATCTTCAGGAAGGAAATTCACCACGTTGCAATGTGTGGCAAAGTTTTTCGTTTGCGTTGGCGAAAACATAGGACCCCTGAGTGCGGGTGTGTGTTGGGTCTGCGGGGCATGGCATTTTTATTTTTCTTCTTTGTGTGCGACTTGGGATAAACAAAGCCATAATTCAAGCAACGTTTACTCGCTCACAGCCTCGACTTGCATAAACAAATTGTGCTCAACTGCTGTAGTCGCTTACGGGCATCGGGGTATGGGTTATGGCCATCTTTCCTGTCTGGGCATCTGAGAATCTGCGGGAGCATGCTCGTCAAGCTCAGCGTAAACATGATAGATTTATAGTTGGCTCTGTTTCTGTGGTCGCCGGCGACAACATTGCACTGACTGCGCAACGTGTAGCATACTTAATGGCGCTCGTCGGGTTGCCGCCAATGTTGCTGATGCCTTCGCCTCTGCCCCCGCCTCTGCTAGTGCCTCTGCCACTACTTCTGCTTAGCTTATCATAGCTCGTAAACACATGGAGTACCCACATAGACAAAGTGCCCACAGAATCGCTGCTGCAATCTCAGCTGTAACCTCGAGTTTTGGTTTCTCGGCACTTGACTTTGTTTTCGTCAATAAATTTTGGGCACTTTTATTTTTTGTTGCTGCCCTGCCCTTTTACGCCTTCTCAGCTGCCATTTGGCAGCCCGGAAAAAACCACATGCTGGGCGCCTGTTGTAATACCACAGTTTTTCCGCAATTTTTTTTGCACTCTTTTTGCGGCGCCCAAAAGTAGGCAAACGTTGCGCAAATTTGCGTTTAAATGGCGTGTTAACATTTAAATGTTATTTTTACGCCTCATAAAATGGCTCCATAAAAACAAGGCAAAAGTATTAAAAAAATAAATAAAAGTTTTTGAACTGCCTTGATATTTACAAGTTAAAGAAAAAGCGAGACAGTAATTCGCAGCGCTTTTGTGACTCATTTATTTACTTCGATCATAAGATTTGAAAGACGAGTCCAGAGAAGACTTAAAGAACAAAAGAAATCAATTGTGATTTTTTAATCGAAAAACAATTCTAACAGAAAACAATACGAACAAGTAAGAAGCTCTTGTCGGGAGTACCCGACTAGGAAATCCCGTGAACCCTGAACCTCATCGATTTTGATTTTTATCGATTACTTACAAACGGGACAGGCTATCGATTATCGGAAACAAACTCGTACTACGCGGGTACTTGGAGGACCTAGCATCTAGCTCTTATAGGTTCTGAGATTCTGGCGTTCATACATACGGACGGACGAACGGACGGACGGACAGACGGACATAGCTAGATCGACTAAACTATTGATGCTGATCAAGAATATATATTCTTTATGGGGTCGGAGATGCTTCCTTATGCTGCATAGAATTGCACAAATGCATACCCCTTTTCCTTTACATTTTTTATGAGTTCAATGTATAAAAGCAGCCAAAAAGCTAATCTGACAGATGGAATGAAGTTTAGACCCAATAATTTAATTGTATTATAACTATCAATTGTAGCTAGAGCTGTGCCTTGAATATACTTGTTCATAGTAATTGATAAATTTGCATAAACACAATCCTTCGACGCGCTCAAATCAGTCAAAAATCTAAATCTGATCACGCACAGTTCCATTTCTTGACGTTTCCGTTTGTGTACGTCCAAAAGTATGTACTGTGTCCGTTTCGTGTATTTGTCCAGAAGTGCGCTTTGTTTTATTGCTTATGCAAATTGCCTGACTAATTTTGTACGGACTCACAGAACAAATCCTTTTGCTTCAGTCGCTTAGTGAACCTTTTCCAGCGCCAGCAGGTTTATCTAGTTCGCTTTTCCTTTTGATTTAACAAAAAGACACACACATACACACACAAACAGCAGAAAAGTTGTTCTTTCTTTTACATAAGAAAAAAAAAAGAAACTTTATTTTTGCTTAATGCGCTTGAATGAGCTGTGGGTTGCGTTTGTTGTTTTTGGCTTTCTTTCTTTATTGTTTCAACATTTTTCTTTGTTTTTCAGAGATTTCTTTACTAAGCATTTGGCAGGTTATTTTGTTTCTGATATCCTCTTAGCCAAAATGCCTTGAGCTTAACTTTGTACATACTTGTTTGCCACAAGTCTGTGCTTTCTTTCGCCTCGGGTTGCAAAATGGCTATGAGGCTAGAATGTTGTATAAAATTAAAGTAGTTTCATTTGAATAATGTTTCAGACGTGTCTTGAATAACGATTTGAATATCTATTGCGCAATTTGCCTGTTAATTAATGTGGAACTACAAAATAAAACACAAAAATATACAATAGGGAGGTAGGCAACTGCTTTGTTTCATATATCAAATCGAAGGGAAAACGAATTTGAGGAACACACATACACGTTTTAAATATGCTTGCATTTTAAAGCGCCAAAAAGTATGCTGTGCGCCAAGTGCAATGCGGGTGCCTCCTTCTAGTTTTGGTGCCATGGAGCAGAGGCCACGCCTCGCTGCCGCCGAAAGGACTCGACTTGACGCCAAGGTCCTTTATCAAAGCGAAAGTTGTTGCACAGTTGCATGGCCAACAGACATATACGCATAGACACTTACACACCCACACTCCCACACACAGCACTCACACACACACACACCCATAGATATTCTAGCACTCGCTCGCTTGCAGGTCAATTATCGCGCTTTGCATCCCACGAACAGCTCACCTACCCACCCACCCCAATCCCCTCCACCAGCTGGTTGTTGTTGTGGCTTGTTGCCGCTGGCGTCTGTGGGTATCTGGTAAAAACCGAAAGCCAAACAAATTTGTAGCTTCAAGTTGGGCCATTGAGTTGGCGTCGTGTCTGTTGCTCTGTTTGTCTGTCTATTTGTCTATTTGTCTATCTTGAGGTTTTGTATGACCTGCGGTTAGCTATTGCAATGAGAACTTTTTCTCTGACGCTAATTAGGCATTACGTATACGCCATGGTTAAGCATTTTGAAGTGCACTAAATTGCGCTAATCATAAAACATGCACAACCTCCCTTCTCCCCCTAAAACCTTTTTCCTTTTAGTTGGTGGCCTTTGTGCCCCTCCAAGTATTCAACGGTTTGTTCCAAGTGTTGCTGTCATGTAAATTATGCCACCAACAGCAGCAACAACAACCACTACTACAACAATCACCCAAGAATTGTGGCAATGTGCACTCAGCGTCATTTAGTGCCACACCCACACACACACGCACACGCACACCTACACCAAAGTGACGCGCACATTGTGCGCCATTGTGCGCACTGACGGCGCGTGCAGCGAAGTGAATGCATGAGTGCAAGAAAGGGTATGTGCTTGGCAGTGAATTCAAGTGGGTGTGATTAGAGTGCGTTTGTTTGGGTGGTTGTGAGTATGCACACTCACACACACACACATGCATAAATGTATGTGAGTGCATGTGTGCCAACAATGCTAGACTCTCACTTAAGTGGTTCACCATGTTAGTTGGAAGTTGCAGCAATAGTTGTCTATAAATTGGTTTGTTTACTAGAAATGAACAAGCACTCCACAAAATTTACTTCTTTTTGATTCGAGTGCATAACAAACACAAACCAAATGCTTAAAGCATGTGCGCGCGCTTAAAGATTCCATCATATGCCCATATTTTTTACCCTGCGCTAATTGAAACAATAATTAATGCTCATCGAATTGGAGTTTAAATCGTTAAAAGACAAAGAGCGGACATTACACATGGTGTACGAATGTTTGTGTCTAATACTGGATGCACGAAATTACCTGATGTGCTTATAAAAGGTGCGAGCAGTGTTCACGTTGGGAGAGTGAGAGTTACTTTAGTTACGTGTGAATGTATTAGTGTGAGTGCTAGCTTAGCGTAGACTCGAGCCTAGTGGGACGATTTAGTCTGTGCGCGTCTGCTGTGCTGATCGGTCGCAACCTCCGCGGGCGTGTAATTGAAAAGTATAAAATTGAACAAGGTGAGAGACAGAGTGCGAGATAGTGAGAGAGAGAGCATTAGGAAGCTATGCGTAAGCAACATTGGCTGCAGCTGGTGTAAAGTATATAAAATTAACTGAAATAAAGACACTTTTGGATAGTAAGATAACAGTTTTTAACAAAAGCAAAGCCAAATGTAGGTTACAGTGTTAATAAGATTTTGCTTATAGGGAAGGAATATAGTGAAACTCCTACATGCCGAGTTCGGCAAAGCTATTTTTATGAACCAAAAGATTGTTGTTGATACAAGAACTTAATTTGCATACTAACATCCCCAAAGCAGCTTCATGATATAGGGGTTCGATATTAAAAAGATTTTGTTTATATGTGGAGAGCATAGTTAAAAAAATAAATGCCGAGTTTTGGTACAGATATTTGATAAACAATAAAGTTCTTCAGACAAGAACCAAACATACGAGATCTAATGTTTACTCAAATCTAAGGCGCTTAGTTAATTAGATAAATGCCGAATTCCGTCAAGATATCTTATAAACAAAAGGTTGTTTATACACGATCCGACTATGACAGCTTTATGATATAATGATGCGATGTTGATACGATTTTGCTTATGTACAAATCGGTCATCTATGTGATTCTCAACATCTTAACTCAATTTTAAAATTCTTGATGGTGCTAAGAATCAGATCTTCGTAATACATACAGAAGTATTTTAATTAATTCAGACAAGTACAGAATATATCCCAACCGAGTCCTTTTGAATAAGGGCTTTTGTTGCACTGGTAACATTTACGATGAATTGATTACAACATTAAAATTTCTAACCCATGAATAATTCAAATAAATAAATACTTTCACTTACGTGCCAACTTTGGGCTTTTCCAACTCGTGGAGCAGCTTCTGCCAGCTGAATCCCATGCGGCCATCGGTCAAGTGCAGACGACAGCGTTCGGGAATGTGATTGAAAAGGGACTTAAAAGGCGTATAGCGTTCCAAGCAATTGACATCCCCGAGCAAAATTAATTTGTGTTTGGCACGCGTTATAGCAACGGTCAAACGACGCTGATCCTCTAGGATTTCAGCCTCACGTGACCGTTCCATAGACAGTTCGGCAGCTGTGCCGCCTGTTTTTGTACAACTATAAATAATGAGGTTTTTATCGCGGCCCTGATACTGATCCACCGTATTGAACTCGACACCGGTCATGTGCTCGCCCAACTTGCGCAGAAGCTCGACCTGAGCGCGATACGGCGCAATGACGCCAATGCGTGATTCATCGTAATCCGCTTTCAGCAGCTGACGCAGCAAATGCAACACAATGGCCGCCTCGCAATAGTTGCTATACTTGGGCGCACGCCGAGAGCGACCAGGCTGCGTTTCGGATGGTTGCGTTTTTTGCTCCTCGGCTTCTCCATAGTGCTGCTCGATGGTAGCAGAGGTAGTGCCCAGCTGTGTGGAGCATTCTGCATAATCCTGACAGCGTTGTGCGCAATCGGATGTGTCCAACAGAAACACTGACTGTTCCAAGTGGGTTTGCAGCGTACGATGTACCCAAAGGCAGGCTTCCGTTGGTGGCTCCAGCTGCAGCTTAGCGTTTTCGACACTGTCATTGGCACACTGCAGCGCCTGGCCATAGGTCAACTGATTGGCCAGGCGTGTAATGGTACGATTCATACGATACTGCAGTGTCAGCACCGCCGTGGCTGCCTCACAATCCAGACGCTGGAATAGCGTCTCATCAGCGCCGCGCAAACGCGCCTCACGGTTCCGCACTATGGGTGGCAGCTGTTCCGGGTCACCAACAAGTATGAAACGGCTGCAGTGGCTCAACGCACGCAGAACCGTGGGCTGCAGCACCTGTGTGGCCTCATCCACAATGCAATAGTCAAACTGGCGCTGCTGGAACAGTGCGTGGCCGGCGCCAAGGCAAGTGACGCCCACAATGCTTGGTTTCTGCAGGGTTTCCGTCAACTGTTCAACAGCTTCGCAAGCCGCCGTCAAATGTGCCTCGCTGATGTCGTGCAATTGCGAATGAACTCTAGCGCTATTGCCCAGTCGCAACAGAGGCAGATTATATGGCAGGAGACGCAGCAGCAGATTGTCTACGGCAGAGTGCGTTTGGGCTGCGATTAACACACTGCGCTCCATCAAATGAAGCAGACGGACAATGGCCACCAGTGTCTCGGTTTTGCCCGTACCAGGCAGGCCCTTGATCAACAAATGTGTATTGGTGGTAAGGGCACGCAGGGCGGCCGTCTGCTGCACCTTGTTCAATGGACGCAGTATGGGCCCGCCTTTGCTGCCAATGACGCGAGGCAGCATCTTGTGCTGCTTTGGCGGCGTTTGGGCCACCACAATGGAGCGGAGCTGAGCGGCACGTTCGCTGGGCGCTAGGAGCTGCGCCAGATTGGTGTAATTGAAGCTGGCAAAGCTCTGAGATTCGTGCTTGTCTACAATGAAGCTCTCTAGCGCATAACGCTTGCCAAGATCACGCTCCAATTGTACACATAAGCTGCGCGTCTCCAGTGCCGTTATGTATCCGGCGGCGATAGCCAGGCGCGAGCTGCTACTGACGATAACATACTCGCCCAGCTCAAACTGGAAAATGAAATTTACAGGATAAAATTATGATTTAATTTTACTCAGTTCTAAACTTACGCCGCAGAGGGTTAAATTGAGTTCCTTATCCGCCTGCGCTGACAGCACTAGCTTCTGTTCATAGCGTCCATCCACTAGGTGTATCTGATGATCCTTGGGCAGCTGCAGGTGCTGGATTGCGCGTCCCTGCTGCTGCCGTTTGGCAGGTGTTTCAGTCCAAAGGGTACGAAGCTGATGCGATTGACGTGCTTGATGCTCCTCTAGAGCCAACAGGCCACACCAATGCAGCACATACTCATAGTCCGATTGGCCAAGGTGCTCTAGGACTTGAGGCATTAGGCGCCGCAGCGGATGCGATTCGCTCAACTGCAGCTGAGCATCCGTGCTGGCAAAGGTGCAGCATATCGTTGCATAGGCGCAGTTGCCGCAGGCACTGTGATGTGAAATGGGCTCGGGCAGCTCAAAAGGCTGCAACAGCTTACCAGGCTGTTCGCTCAACGATATGGATTGCTTTGCCGCTGGCAGCTGGGCTTCACGTGTTAGATAATGCGCCAGATCGTTTCGCAGCAGCACGAGATCACGTTGCTCGTTGCGACCTTCGGGCACCTCACGCACTATGCCCTCGCGCAGATACAGCAGCAAGCCGCTGCGCGTCTCCTGGCCTAGAGCCGAATGCATCAGCTGATAGAGCAGCAGCTGGCCTTTGTGTTCCATAGAAAAACTAGCGCGTCCAGTTTTCAGCTCTAATGGAATCGGCAGCTTCTTGTTGCGCACGCGCACCGACACATCGACCTTGCCTTTAAGCCCCAACTGCGGCACCCACAGATTTTCCTCAATATCGTGTATTTCCTCAATCCGGCCCATATACATTTCCGGCGGCTGCACTGACGGCGTTTTGCCCTCCACATACTGCTCAACGAAGGCGACAATTGGTTCCACAAATTTATACAGTTGCAGCTCGATCTCGGCACGACTTAGTTGGCCGGCGTAGAGCAGCTGGGCGAGTGAAGCGCTGTGCAGCATTTCCTGCAGTGCATCCGTTACTTGTGTCTTGGCCCGCAGCCGTTTTGACAATACCGTCTGCAGCAACTCGTGCACCAGAGTGCCAATGATCATCTAGAAGTGCTTTTGACATTAAATAATCCGACTGCTCAAAGGTGTGGAACTTACCACGGCGTTGGCTGCATCGACTCCACGAAAACGATCCTGCAGCACCGCTTTGCGACGGCAGAAAAGCGAGCCCGTCACAGAAGTGCTCGATATTAGCAGATCCGGGTGTATCACACAGAAGCCGTGCTCCTTGTTAACCACATAGGCACCCAACGCGGGCTGCCAATGCGCCTTGAGTGACAGCAAATCTCCTGGCTGCACAGGCGTCTGGTTCCAAGGAGCCTGCAGATGGCAAACAGCGGTTGCTCCGTTCGCAGTCTCATCCCCTTCGCTGCGCAAGTGCAATAAAAGATCATGCGTTTTGGGCATACGCTCCACATCGCGCACCACACAGCGCTGCCAGCAGCTCAGGTCAATCTTCTTTGCGGTTATTGCAGCATCTAGTGCACTCACATCGAAATCGTTGTCGTCGTCCAGCAAAAAGTCATAGTTCTCCTGCTCAGTTGGCAACGCCGGCTGGACGACGCTCAGAACATTCTGGTTTTTGAAGCGCTTGCAGGATCCCGGCACGTTTTCAACCTTGCTGGGTGAAAGCACTCGCTTGGTTGCCTGCATAGTTGTTTTTGTTTCCATATTGTTTTTATTTTAATTTTCGCACATAATAAACTTCCCGCACATTCTTAACTAACCGCGCCAAAATTTGCAAGGCAATTACACACGCGCGGGCTATTTACAAACATATGTTCAATCAAGTTGAACCGAATCATAATTAGTTCGCTCAATAGAACGAACCTAACGAATAATTATCGGTTATCGGTTCATTTGTTCGTTCCATTCGCGCGCTTCAGTTTGAATTTTTTGTTGCTCTGTTCTTTTGAGCACGATCATCGGTTTGTTTGTTTCGATTATTATTCGCCCTAGTAGTTATAGTGCGATCACTAATTCGCTTGAGCGGGCCTTTTTGAATTAGGTAAATTTATTTCATGAATTTTTTAATTTCCAAATTAAAAAAATATTTATTAGAATTATAAACGAGAAAGCTTAATAATTTGATATTTATTTATATATAAATTAAAATGTATTATTTTATTTTATTATTAAACTGCATTTTATAATGTTGGCAATTAAAAGACGTTTATATGAGATAATTACAAACGTGTATTTTAATGGTATTACATTTAATGTATTAAATATATTTAAGCGTCGCTTTTTAGACATAATAACTGCATAGGGAAATGTACATAGTCTTAATTAAAGAGCCCAGCCAACTGAGGCGGTAATAATCTCGTACTATTCACACTATTCAGCATATAACCCTAATGACCGACACACACAATATTCTCTCATTAAACTAGAGACTAATTGGCCAGCAGGATAACAGGATAACACGCCCAAGAGATAAAATGTACCACAAAACGAGCATCTTGCCATTGTCCCAGACGGAGATTTGTCTGTGTTGCCGCAAGTGGGGCGCAAAAATTCGAAATCCTTAACTGCTTGTGGCTGTCAACTAAATTTCATATGCAAATCCTTGGCTCTGACTATCGCTACCTGATAATCTACTTGATTTATGCGGCTGCACACTGGCCGACACTCGGAGACAGCCCATGGGCCTCTGCCACATGCGCAACGCTAATAATGCCCAACGCCTGTGGCATGCCGGGCACATCATTAATCTCGGTCCATGCGGGACATGTCCAACAAGCCCGACGCTGCCCAGATGGCACTTGGCTGTCCATTGGCGACTGCGTCTGCGACTGCGGCTGCCACGTGGCTGACCTTCAGCATAATAATTCAATGTTAGTGCTGGCCGACCGGGATTGTGGCCCAGCCAAAAGACACGTGCTAATTGCTAATCAGAGCAGATAAGGCAACGCCCTCCCAGCCATTAAACGATGATGTGTAGCGGAAGGCATTTTATTTTTATGGCCAGTCAGGCACTTGAGCAGCAGGAGGGGCACTTCTTTAAAGTGCCCTACCATTTGGATGCATTGCTTATCGCGTTCAGCTGTCGCTGTTGAGTGTTTTCATAATGGAAAGCACAGATTTCGCTGCCACCCCCATTTTGCCGGCTGCTGACAAATGATCTTTGCTTATGGAAATAACTCACATTGTCTGTGTGTGTGTGCGTGTGTGCGTGAGTGTCAGAATGCAGCTCCCTCCACCCGAACACTGTATGCTCTTGTTATAGTTATAACCACTTGACTTTTTCGAGGGCACTTCTTGCTCTGGGCTCTTTTCCAGTTTCATTTCTTTTCACATGTCAACAAAGCCATCAACACATTTCACACGCGCTTCTTTGTTTGAATGTCACATTACATAATGACACTTAACACATGGGCGGAAAATGGGGTGTGTGTGTGTGCGGGCTGGCCACGCCCAAACGCCTTTTTATGGCTTTCTAACAAAGGAAAACATTTGAGAGTCAGCCTTGTCGTTGTCGCTGTTGTCGCCACTTAAATGCCAAATTAAGTGTAATTTTTATTGTGTTTACAGCGCCACAGCAACAACAACTACAACAACGACTTTAACAGTTGACAAATTTGATTTTTTCCTGACTGACTTTCCTGCTTCCTGTTCCCGCTGCTCGCTGGCAACATCCTCTTGGCTGTCATTACTGTTTGTTGTCGTTGCTTTGTAATTGTTTATATAATTGTTATGCACATGTGTGCGAAAGAAGGAGAAGAAGACAGCAGCGCGAGACCGGCTGCCAAGGCTAACTCGTTTGGCTGCCACTTAATGGCTGCTAGTTATGAAGGATACACTCTAAATGGGGGCTGACGCGAGCGTCAAACATTTGGCGAGATTGAATCAAAACGTTTTCATGGGCTCTCCCCAAGTTGGGCAAATGCCCCCCCTCCCCCTTTCCCATCTCAGTCGCATGGCTAATTGGCTTGACGAACAAGTATTTATGGCAAATCTTGTTAGCCCAATTGAAAGTAGGTAAAAAGTTTTTAACATATTTTCAACAAATCATGAAGCAATCGCTCACTGACAAACAACGCTGATGATGAACTTTTGTAAAAGAAATTGCTGCCTGTATGCTTTGATAAACTTATTTTGCAACCGGCAAGAAATGCTTTAAAATATGTTTCTTGACTAATTTGTGTTTCTGTTTGCCTAAATAAATATATACTTTAATAATTTTAACAAGCAATTTTAGTTCCACATATGTCCAAAATAACAAATTTGGAAAAGGAACAAATAAGAGGTTCTAGTCGGGAGCTCCCGACTAGGGGATACCCTGAACCCTCTTCTTCCAACATCAAATGCATATATATATATTCTATTTTAGAAGCTATATGTCAAGTTGCATAATTGCACAAATAACAGGATATCTTTATCGATTTTTATCGATTGCTTGGAAACGAAGTAAGTTATCGATTATCGGAAACAAACTCGATCTGCGCGGGAACTAGGAGCATCTAAATCTAAAATTTCAAGTCTCTAGCTCTTATAGGTTCTGAGATCCTTGCATTCATACATACGGACGGACAGACAGACGGACATGGCTAGATCGACTCGGCTATTGATGCTGATCAAGAATATATATGCTTTATGGGGTCAGAGATGCTTTCTTCTGCCTGTTACATACATTCGGCTTTCGCACAAATACAATATACCCTTATACCCATTTTTAATGAGTTCAGGGTATAAAAATATCATTTTTTTTTATATGATTAACAAATAAATGATGAACAATCACAAAGTCAAAGCCAAAGTCCAATTGGCATGTGAAGTGCATTTACAGCAATTGCAATCGAACTCTAGTTGATAACTTTACATTTACAGGCACATCAAGCTGCACACCCACGCATAAACACACACACACACGCACTCACATTTGAGGGGAACCACTTAAAAGTCATCAAAATCACATAACTAATTCATTAGGAATTTAGAGAAAAAAGTTCCTGTGCTCATCGAAATGCCGCTGACCATATGCAAATGAACACACACACACACACACACACACACACACACACACAAACACACACTCGCAGACATGCACACACACACACACACTCGCAGACATGCACACACACACACACACATACACACACACACGCACACACACAAACACACACTCGCAGACATGCACACACACACACACTCGCAGACATGCACACCCACAGGCACGCCCGCACATTCCGCATGCACTCAGTTTTTGTTGCCTATTTAGCGGCGCAAACATTTGCCTTGTCAGGCCAAAAGTATGCAAGCACGCACACATACAAATTTCGTATGTCTCTGGCATGGATTTAAGTTAACCCCAGCATATCACTTGGCTTTGCTCGGCTCACCAACCGGGCCCCTTCTTGTTCGCCGCGGCACAAACACATTTGCTCATTAGCATTATTGCCAGGCTCCACTGTTTGTTTGTCTCTGACGGTTTCTTTCTGCCCGAGCCCCCTCGCCGTGCCCATTCCACACGGCCGCAACACGCAAATGAGAATTTCATTAACGTTATTAATATTTTCATTGTTGAGCATTTTGCATGCCTTACAGTTCTCGGCCACGTCTACTGGCACTGCGTCTGCAGTATATATAGATATATACATAATACATATTTATATATGTGCCAAAGTAATAACTTGATTATGATGTTTGCTGACTTGGCTCATGTTTTTGTTGCTTATATATAATTTTTTGTGTTTTACATTTTTCATGGCTTAATAATTGCTCATTTCAGCTGCAGCGGCCTTTTGTTTGTTTTGTGCCTTGTTGTTAACAATTATGAGGCCACTTAAATAAATTTTATTGCCGCCAGGCATTGTCCTGCCCGCCTACAAACAAATTGACAATTATTTCGCTCGTTGCCCGGGCCCAAATGACAAACGAGCCGGCCAGAAAGTTTTCCTACCATTTATTAGCTAGAAAGTTTTACGGGTGTGATTTTGATTTAGCTTCTGGCCAAATTCTGTTAGGTGGCAGCAGCAGCAGCAGCAGCAGCACCAACAGCTACAGCATTTGATGCCGGTCTAATGAAGTTTTCAATGGCCAAGCAGTTGACTTAAGTTTGCCTAACAAGCGTGCGGGAGAGCGTGTTGAAGAAGTGGCCAAAAGTTGGCATTTGAGTTATGATTGGTATATTTATCTTTAGTTACGTTTTAATAGTGAGCATCAACATAAAGTTATAGCTGATAATTTTAATTACTACAATAGGGAAACTAATGAATCTCAAATTAACCTCAAAGACCCATAAATATAATCGACTAGTAATTTCGCAACAACCTGAGGGACATTAAATAGATGAACGAGAGAAGCCAACAGACCCTTGGCTAGTTACGGACATATTATGTATGCGGACTGCTGAACCAGAAATTTCCCTTTCTAACCTTCTAATTATAATCACTGAAACTTTGCTAAGCCAAATGAATTAGTATTGATCTAATCACTGCATTAAAACTTTATAAAACACGTATTTATAAAGTTCGCTCTTCTATGCGATTCTCATGATTTCAGATAAGGGCCAGACGCATTTGTGCTTTGATTCTGTTGTTCATTTCATGTCTACAACTATATCGAGTTTTATTTGTTGCAACGTTTGTCAACTTTTTTGGTCTTGTGGCCCATTAATTAAGTTAGTTCGCTCGCTTGACATCGATTAAAATGTACATGTTAAATAACAAATGCTGACTTGTTATAATTGTAATACAATTATATAAATAATTAAACTCAATGCGCTGCCGGAAATATTATGAGGAATCCGGCGCTAAATTGTCTATCAGAATGCAATTATGTAATACAATTATTATAAAATCGTTCGACTCACCATTGTTGACCGTGGAGCCGCCAACGCTGCCGACATTGCCATCGCTGCTCAGCGCCAGAGTTGTCAACGTCTCCAATATGAGCAGAGTTGTGAGTATCGTGTAGAATTGACTCAACATGTTGCCAAGAAATTGTGGACACAGTGTCTTCTGGCCAATGTGTATATAAATTATGCAGTAAATGTTCTTTAAACTTTTCAATTAGCACGCACTTTTTATCAACGCTTAATGCACTTTTTATTACATGTACATGAATACGTTTTTTTTTTTCTTTTATTAATTGCAAGTTTTAAGCGCTCTGCGATTTATGCTTGGATTTATTTCAATGTTGGGCATTTAATTAATTTAAATTCTCTTTTATTTTATGAGTGTGTGCTGCAAATAGACGGAAAAAGAAATTATGAAATGTCATGGCATATTTGATCAATGGCAGACATAAATTTGCTATTAAATTAAAGGACAGGCTCCAATTTGCTTAAATATTTGTGTACATTTAATACAGCGCCTAAAAGCTGTCTTTCCTGATTTATTTGCCACCCAAACAGGCTGCTTTGTCCAAGGCCAACAACAACAATGGCATAAAGTGAGGTGGGGAAAATGAAAAAAAAAAGCACTGCAAATTCTTGATTGAATTTCGCCTGACGTAAGCGGATTAAAAGGAAATTCTATGAAAAAAAACACAAATAATAATAATAAACCGAAGCATAAAACAAACATAACGCTCAAGTCATAAAAACGCAGCAGACAAATGAAAAGCCACGCGCTTCGTAGGGGCAAAGGGCACAGCCCATAGCACCAGCTACACCCAAAGGTCACTCCATGACCCAGACACTGTCCATTGGCTCAACATAGCTCCCAGCTACTTCCGACACGTACCCACTGGCCAATTGCTGTAGCTAAACTACGGAATCAGCACGTGCCTGACATCTAATGCTGAGTTTTGTACCGATTTCCAATTAGCATGCATTAATTATATCATATTTGTTCTCGAATCTGTCTACCATTTACATTGATATACATGGTTTCTTTTTTTGCCACAGGTGGCAGCTAATCAACTCGCCTGCTGATAAATGAAGCACCGTCTGCACATTATGAACTGGCCTTGACAACCCCTGGCCAATAACTCTGCCAGTTGTCCGGCACTGGGAAAGCGCTTAACAGCTCACCCCTTTGCAAATGCCATGACCATCATCATCATCATTATCATCATCATCGGCATCATCATCAAATCCCTCCAAACACACTCCCTTGGCATCATCGTTTGCTCTGCCTCGCTTTTGCATATATGCCAGGGGATGCTACACGTTGCCCTAACACACTCACATATACCCTATTTTTGATGACTTAATAATAATCCTTTTCAGCTGCTGAAGAGGTGCAAAATACCAGATATAAAAGGGTAAGAAAATAATTAATTGAAATTGTAATAATTAACAGGTAATTAGCAGAATACAAAAAGTGTTCGAGTACTAATTATATTAAGTATAGAGGAAATAATTTCATCGCATTTTTTTTATGTTTAGCAACATTTACGGAAAAGACGCAAAAGGAACAAGAAAATGTAATCTCGTGCGAGATCACAGTACGAGCTAAAGTTAAATAAACATAATAAATAAAAACGTAATGCTTATTGGAGAGAGAAAAGTAAAAGTTGGTATATCTTAAAAAAAATATCAGTAGGAAATGAAAATATGGTAAATAGTTAGCATTTAAATCCATGAAATCCGTTGAAGCCTTAAAATAAAGTAAGGCAAGCATACAAAATAAAAAGAGTTGCATATCACAGTTTTTCACCTGCTTTTCATGCGGAAGGTGGATTGAAAATCCGTGAATCTCAAATTGAATATGGATAGGAAAAAGAGCACCAAGTTTAACAATCTTCCGCGCATATTTCACACTTGAGCTCTGATACTTCAAATACCTTCTCAAATGTCTAAAAGAAGCTGTGCTCAAGCAGCTAGTCAAATTGGTTAGCCATGAGAAGGACACTATTTCCAGGGTAACTGCTCATCGAGCAGCAACTCAGGCATGCTTTCGATTTGACATTTTCTTTTAGTCTGTTCGTGTCATAAGCGCAAAGCAATTTGCTCCGTCAGCTGTAGCTCTGGATCTCGTCCTGCACTGCACTGCACTGCACTCGGGTCGACTTCACTATTTTGCCATTCAAGTTTTCGCTCTATCGCAATATGAATGCATTTCAATTAAAATGCTGGCGATGCTTTCTTAACAGCAGCTGTTGTGGTTTACTCGCAGCGTTTGTTTTGTTTTTTGTTTGGCTCTTGTTTGTTTTGTCTTTAGTCTAAGTTATTGAAATCAATTTGTGAACTTAATTGAATTTCGGTGCGGCTTCAAGTCGCTGTGCTTACAGCCCCCCCCTCCCCCCACTCCTCTCCATCCCTTTGCAATTTGCCTAAGAGTAGACAACATATGTGAGTGCAATAGCGAGATGCTTACACGTTTGACATGTCTATTAGCCGCCAGAGTGGGTGCACTATGCCCCGGCTACCTCGGCACTATGCATATTTAAAATACTTGTTCACAGCCCAACGATTTGGTACAAGGCAGTGCCACGCCCCGTTAAGCATCCGGCCCACACGCTGGCATGCAGCAGGCTTTTTGTATTATTGCCAAAAGTTATTATTCCGTGGCATTCCGTGAATTTCGCTTTGTGTTGCATACTTTGCGGCTGGCTGAAAGTTGCACCAGTTTCTATCTGGTTGTTGTTGCATGTTTTTGTATTTTTTTATTTTGTATTTGCTTGAAGAACTTTAAGCGCGTGATTTTTGCAATTTGGCTAATAGCGAAAAGTCAACGCTGTGCCGTCGGCTTTGAATGGCCGCTGACAGTGAGTAATGGTAGAAAGAGACAGACAGAGAGAGAGAGAGCAGAGCGGAGCGGCAGCATGCAGCGAGCGTAATGGGCACAGTATTTATCCTTCCCCCAACCCCTCTCCAACCCCCCCGCTCGCACGCTCTTCCAGTGAGCGCATTTAAATCAATATTAATAGCAATGTTTACGCCCCCGCAGGCTGGCCAAGAATGCAACTGCCACGCGGCAGCTTCAATTGAAGATTTACCTACTTTTGCCACTTTTTTTTTTGTATATATATATCTTTTATTTTTTCTTGTATTCTTTTGGCCAGGAAGCCAGCCAAGCAGTCGGCCGCGGGGCGTTGCGTGTACAGGACCCGCCTTCTGCCAAGTCCTGCATTCAGTCGCTTGTGCATAATAAATCAATTTACATTTTCTCTCGCCGCACGCAAAAATGAAATGCAAATAACGGCAACCGACCATGAACGATGCAGCATATACCGGAGTCTGAGCCCCAAGCAGGCACCGAGCTGCGCCTCCGCCCAGCCGGAGCACTGAGCAAAGGAATCGGCAGAGCAGAAGGCAAGGGCTAAGGAGCTGGCACCACTTTTCACCGCAGAGATTTACGCGCACTTAAATCACAGCCAACAGAATTGATCGCCATCAATGTACAGCAGCATTAAAAAATAAAACATGCCAGTGCCGACTAGTGACACCTGCTCGACTAGGACATACCCTGTACGCAGAGCTTGCCAACCATTTTCGTCTAGGAAACAAATTCTTTAAAAGCATAAGAGAAGAAATAACATACTCTCAATATAACTTCAGCCTGGCATACACGCTCTCTTAACAGTTTACTCCATGTTAATCATTCAACATTTACAGGGTATAGATTGCAACAGTTTTGCCAGGAAGCTGCCGCTTTGCCTGGCGGCGCCGGCAGTTGGCCTTTTCGGTGAAAGTCGAAGTGTTTGCACTTAATGTAACACTTAATGAGCATGAAATATGTTAAATACCAACAGTTGTGCTTATTGTCCTGTGAGCAGGACAATGCGCGCCTCGAATATTATGCAAAATCGTTGATGTAGTACATCAACACTTGCCAGGCCAGATCATGCTTCAATCATGCTGATTTGTACTGCATTGTAATTTGATTTTTTGATTAGCCTTGAAATATACGCCGAAGGGGAACCACATTAAACAAAACTAAATAGTTACATAAAATTTTGTCAGCTTGAAAGCAAAGCATGTCCTTAAATTGCCTTTCATTTGTAATATCAATTTGAAAATATTTTCCCAGCCAACTATACTAATAATTTGTCCATTTAATTTCCTGTGCGTTTCAGCAAATATTTTCCAAGTTTTCTTTCAACGTTCGACTGCATTTTCGCAATGCGATTGCAATAATAGTTATTATAACTGCCATTAAACCACAATTGCAAAACATATGCACGCACACACACACACACACACACACGCACACACGCACACACACACAATTTAATAGCACTCAGCACATGGAGCACTTAACGCCTTGGCTAGTCTAGTGTTAAATTTGCCACATTTGTTAGGGGAGAAGTTGGGATTAAGTTTTCAGGAATGCAGTGCTTGATTTTTCATGCGTAGAGTTTTGCAGATGTACTAAAACTTGCCAAGGAGTTAAATACATCAGCATTGCCAAGGGGTATGGGGGATTGCGGGAGGAGGGGCTGCTGCAACGGAAGCAGTGCTATAAACAACAAAACGAAGCCAAAGCACAAAAGGCAACATTTTGCAGCGCTTTGGTGCTGCTGCACGCATTAATAAACAAAGCAGACAGCAAAAGTGTTTAATAACTCACTGTGGCAAACGGGCGAGTTGTCTATGTGTGTGTGTGTGTGTGTGTGTGTGTGTGTGTGGAAGGGGGCCTGTTCTTGGCGGGCGTGTGAGTGACCGAGCTGGCAGCTGCTTTCAGTTGGAATTACGAGTAATTCTGTTCTGTTCTATGTTAATTTCCATCTATAGCATTCAGTCAATGAAAGATCGTGGAATCTTCAAAATTGACTTAAGCTAAACAAAAATATATGATTTTTTTTTTTGCTAAATTCAAGATGCAAATCTCAAATCTGAAGTATCAAAATTTTAGGCCTCTTTTAAGTTATGAAATGTTCATCTATTAGAAGCATGCATTAAATTGTTTTAAGGACATTTTGCTTATACGACTGTAATTCAAATACCCTATCGCTTCAGTTCTTCGCTCTTGTATGTAAATGTGCATTGCCATTGTATTAAGTCCTTTGCAGTCCTTTGTCTGCGATCTACTGGTATATTGCGCCTTGACTACGTCTTAGCAGCAATCCTCTATCCGAAGAAATATATTCTTCTTGAGATATTCAGCTATTCTTTTTCTATTTTAAAACATTTTCTACCTGACTTGTTTCTCCTTTTGACTCTTTCGCTTTTTGAGACTCTAGTCCAATATTCTAGCTGGCAGAACTTGGTTCGATCGTGCAGAAAAGCTCGGGTCTCAGAAAGGTGTGCTGGCTTCCTTTCTATCATGTCCTAAAGGCTTACCCTCAAAGCGATATGGCTTTTGATATGGACGTGCAATTAATCATAACCATATGTTAACCATATAAGTTCTTAGGCAAGTTAACTTATTTTGAATTTGTAATCCTCTAAAATGGATTTAATTTTTCTATAATTTCTAGCTTCCCATACGATCAGCTAAATCTCTTCTATAAAATTTCTTATATATTCTCCGTAACTCATAACTTTGGATAGCTAAACAATTTTATGATCTCATCTATTAAACACAACGAAACTCTTAAATTTCTGATTTTGGAATAACTTTATCTAAAAATTTGTTTAAAAATAATAAATTTGTTGTTTGTTTGCTTTTAATGTTGACTTACTTAACTTAACTTAACTTATTTAGTTGCGATCTAACGTGAACCCATGATCAGTATTGAGTTGTATTTTTTTTTTTAAATTAATTTTTGGAATAAAGATAGTCCTTTCGATCTAGTTGCCTTAGATGAGATACTTGTTTTGTGTTGATTACTCACCGTGTCAATGTTGAAGGGGTCGTGGGTGCAGCGGGGCAGAGGCAGTCAATTTATAAATAAAACAACGAGACGACAACGCGACGCATTTTCATGTTTGTCGCTGATCTTTTTTGCATCATTTGCACAAGAACTTAATTAGGCAGACGCGATAGAGACGATAGAGGGCAGACACGCCGACGCCGGCACACACACACACACACACACAAGCAGGCAAATGCACACACACGCACATTTATGGACATAAATATAGATGCAGTAATTGCTTAAAATAACATAATGATTAATTGATAAACAGCAGCTTGCACTTGCAATTATAATATTATGATAACAACTCTCGTTGCCCGCTGCAGATAAACAACAACAAACCAAACACGCTTCTAATAACAGAAGCGAAGCGTTCAGAGCAAAAGCGTCGAGCACAGAACAACCGCGCACAACAACAGCCGATTTGGCACTGAAACGAAGCAACAAACGAACCCCCAGCATCAGCAGCAGCAGCAACAGCAGCAGCAGCAGCAGCAGCCGAAGCCGAAGTCGAGGCCGAGTACCGTTCATTACGAGACGAAATGCAGACAAAATCCATCGTCGGTCTTCGTCGGTTCGGCAAAGTCATGTTATGGGGCGGCCCATCAAGGTACTTGGTCCCAATACAGTTTTAGAAAATCAGATTGGATAAGCAGATGGCATCGTGCTATGTGCTATATTATTCCTTTTGATAGCCAATTCACTTATCATATAATACATATATGTACGTACACATATTAGAAAATATTATGGTCATAATAAGCTTAGAGAAAAGTAAATTGATTTGCGAACCCTTTAGAAACAAAAATTGATTTATTTAGTTACACATATGACATAAATTAGTTAGTTATTAGTAAATGTGAACTTGTGGGTCCTAAAAATAAATAATAAATGCAATTTGTCTAGCTTTGGTTTCAACAAATAATTGCTGCAAATAGCTAGTGCATTCCATTGCTGATAAAGCATTATGCAACTAAAAACTTAAACAGGAAATTAAACTCAATTCTAGTTAGCAAAAAGTATCAGAAATTTGCTCAATTTAATTATATATTTAAATTTGAGTGAGAAAACTTTACATAATAAAGTCGGTTAAAACAATTTATGTTTTAAGTACACCAAACACATTCATAACATGTGCTGACAACTTTAGTTGTTTCAAGTTTGAACTAGACTTTTGAATAATGGAAACAAACATGCTACAATTTAAACATGCAAAGTGATCAAAGTTTTTTAAAGAAGAAATTTCTGCTACATGTGTACTAAATAAACCATCCGATCTACAAAGCAGACTTCCTTTATATATGTCTGGCTTCTAACAGATGGCATTCGAAACTAAAACAAATATTGCAGTGCTTTAACATTTCAGTCTCTAGTTTTACATGCACTTGCTAGTTTTAAGAAATGTTGGGGGTTGTAATGCGTACCAAATCTTAATGTACTTTGAAAGATTCATATCCTAAGCATAATGCTTGTGGGCGTGATAGATGCATTAAAATGTTGATAGCAAGTCGAAATTTTATGATTCACATGTGAGAAAAATGTGTGAAAAATGTTTGTTTTTAAAAAGCAAGGCATGCATTTAAAAGGGGATCTGCACATTAGAAATGAGTGGATATTTATGTATATTTCTTATATAAATTACGAAAACTACTTTACTAGTTATAAACGCTTAGTACCAGTACTATACAGTTGTGTGAATAAATTAACAGTTATGATGGCTTAACATTCCTGTTATTATAAAGTCTCTTACACTGTTCTGCTAACCTGGTTACCCCAAGCAAACATGAGCGAACAGAGTAAATAACATTCATGTTAAAGCAACAGCCCTATGTTAACTACTCACCCCTCGCAGTTATGCTAAGCCATTACTGTTATCAACCGCTATGTTAAGACATGAGAATTTACCACTATTACCCCGAAAGCTATGCAAAAGCTTAAACAGTCCGGCTGCTAAGCTTTTAACTTTGCAAGCTGACTGACTCTGGACAGTTAACAGAAGCTTTGGCACTTGACACATCCTTGTTGACTTCAGCAACTGACAGATGCAAAAGCAAACGGTAAAAACAACGAATGCCCGCGCACAGCTGACTGTCAAAAGTTGACCCACACCCCGCAGCCGTCAGCTCTGGCTACAACAGAAAGTTTCTGTCGCTGCGTTTCGACGGTTTCAGTTTACATACGAATGGAAGCCAGTAGAAACATGCGGTGCGTCACCAAGTGACGTCCACACTTAGTCAAAACAGTTACGCGCAACTCTGTGTGTGTGTGTGTGCGTGTGTGTTTGTTTGTTTGTGTGTGTGTGCGTGTGTGTGTGGAGTAGCATTGAAAAACGCGTTGGTCAGACAATTGCCGAAAAAGAAAGGAGCAAGAGAAAAGCAGACAAAGGTCAAGGCTCACCTCAAGCAATGCAAGTGCAATACGAACAACAACAACCAGCAGGGAAACCCAAGAGCCAGACAAACTGAAAAGTCAAAAGTGGGTGCAACATGACGCCCGCTGCGAGTCAATTAAACCGCACGCAACTAGAAGAAACTACAATAGCGTGAAATTTGAGGCGTGTCACAAGGAGCGAAAGCTAAAACATAACAAAAACTGTGGCATACCTTGCGGCCTTGCAGCAGCAGCAGCAGGAGCAGCAGGAGCAGCATCAGCTGCCCTGGAGCATGGGTTCATGCCTCAGCAGCTGCGTTACCGCCACCGCCACGAGCTCAGCCACAAACTCGACAGCCTCGTCGTCTTCCTCCTCGGTTAGCTCCACAAGCTGCGTTACGACCGTCGCCAACAGCTGGCGTCTTTGGTAAGCTGCCCCCCTCGAAGGGTCTCGTCCCATTCACATAGTGCATAGTGCAGTTAATTAAAAGTGCATTCTGTTTACTTTGTGGCACACAAAAGTATGCTATGCCACGGCAAATCCAATAAGCGTGCTGCTGACTTGGCAATCAATAGAAGCCTAAAGGGGGGTTGCCGCCCCAAGGGGGCCGTAATTAGCGCGATTCGTGTGTGCGCACTCCGTCATTAAACGACACGCTTTATGCCAGAGTCTTGGCTTTAAATTGCATTGGCAAACAACATTTGCGGACAACACAGCCAACGCTGGCAAACGGCGACCCGCGGCAGGGTCAACAGCCTAAAAGTATGCAACGCTTGAGTGCGTGCTGCCTGCCACAAACAATGCCCGGAAGGGGCTTCACTCGCCATATGCCTCTACATAAACAACACAAATGATTAGACTAGGCAGTGTGACACGCATTTAATACCCTTTCGCAATTTATGTAAGAAAATTCGATATTGGCATATATATATTGAGACTTCAAGCGTGCCTAGGGCTAAAAACAAAAACCAAAAAAAATTAGTCCAACTTAAAACATGCCAGACAAAACCGACCTATTAAAACATCCAATTAACCTGTTTAAATTTTCTAGAAAAATATTCTTCGATTAGTTTTTTGCAGCATGAATTTTCAAAAATATTTGCTGTCAGCGAAATTGTTTAACAATTTTAAACAAATAGAATGTGCTTAAATATTTGAATTTACACTAGTAAAAAGTACATGTCACATACTGACTGAGAAATGCCTACTATACCCCAACAAAGACCCGTAGAGCAGACTTAACAAATTGCATTGTTCTTCTTGCAGGCGTCGTCCCAGGGCGAGAGCCAGAGCTGAAGCTACAGATGAGCCGGAAGCGGAGCTGCTCTCGACTGCCAGTGAGCGCTGCCAGCGACGTGGCCTTGTCTATCGCATACTAAAGTTCAAGCGGAAGCAGCAGTGCCCACAATTTCTGGACAAATACTGGGAGCAACAGCCCAGCTATGCGAAGCTGCAGAACGACAGGTGAGCTGATGAGCGGCTCACCTTTTAAGCCTTCTAAACCAACCCCCCAACATTTTCTAGTGCCCTGGCGGATATACAGCTGCAAAATCTGGACGTGCACAAGCTGCTCAATCCCACAACGACGCCCAGCAAGGAGACGGAGCTGCAAAGCTATGCACGCATGTCCAGTTCGCGAGCCAGCTCCTCGCTAGACCTGGAATGGGAGCACGAGTATTCACAGCTGCGGCAGTACCAGCAGCGACAGCAAAAGGAACAGCAGCCGCCGCAGGACACCCCCACCAGGGTGGCCACGCAGCCGCGCTACGCTTCCTTGGACCAATTGACGACGGCAGCCTCGCTGGCCGCCAGCCATGGGCGGCATGCGGCGGCGGCACGTCAGGCGCGACTGGGCGGTCACCGTTATGGCGGCTCCTTTACGCGCACCTCCTGCTGCTCCTCGACGCAGAACTCCTGGTCACACATATCGACGCCCGAATCGCTCGAATGGGACATTGACGCAGAGCAGGAACAGCAAAGGCAACTGCGCCAGGAGGACGACAATTTGGATGAGGAGACCCTAAAACTGCTCCATCAAATTGAACAGCTCAAGCATCATGTCCTGCAGGAGACTGGCGATGGCCTGAGCATGGGCGCTGTTGGCGTAGGCGTGGCTGTGGAGGAACTTAGCGAAGGCTTACAATTTCGTGCGTCACACTTCGGCGTGGCCAACGGCTCAGAATTGGAGATGCATATTAGTTGATTCATGGAACAGTGTATATAATGCGAGTATAAATAATGTACAAGAGACCTACAAAGGACCTGTGAGCAATGTTTAGCTAAACAGAAAATATAGAGGGGTGCTCCAAAAGGCTCCATATAATGGAATTTTAAAGAATACAATTTAAAAAAAAAAATTATTTCTATGATATGTTTGGAAGATTCGCAATAAGAAACATTTACGAAATGTCTAAGAAAGGTTTTGATTATCCTACAAAAATGCGAAAACCATAAAGAAACCGTTGCTTCGGTTTGCCGAAGATTGGATACCCTTGCAGATACATGAAAGATTAACAATACTAAATGCTAATTTTAGTTGTTTATACTATCTATAGTAGCTATTAGTATACAGTACTTCGATAAGAATTTGCCAAAAATCTTGCAATTCGATCAGATATCTAAAAGTGGGTTTTACAAACAAAATCTTTTGCTTACTATATTAAATTATTTTAGTCTGATGTTACTAAGATTTACTAAACCTGATGTAACTGATTTTCTTTTGGCTAAATAAGCATTTATCGTGATACGATCTGAGCGACAACGATTAGTGTTAAAAACATTTATGAACTGTTTCATTCAGGAAACTTCATTGCTGAGGAATAAGGCAGCTGGGCAAGACTATATCGACTACACTCTGTACGACTATTCACAACATGTTCTCTGCAAGGGTATGAAGAGTACAAGTTTTTTCTTCTCCATATACGAAATGTCTATGAAAAAGATTAAGTTACCTGTAAACTTTGTATTAGTGCTATGCAAGAGTGTGTACAACATGAAAGAATCTCAAACAAAAGTGCCTCGCGAACATGCACTTTCTTTTCCCTCTGGTACAGAAAACACCCTCACAGTAAATACCCTATACAAAAACTATGTTAACGCCTTTAAAAGCATATCGCTACAAGGATTTGAGATACAAAGAATTTACTATGCGGCAATTCCGTAGTTATATGCACTCTTTTATTATGTTATGAGATATATTTACTATATTTATGATTACATTGTACTCTGATGCAACCTACTAACAACCAATAGATATATTTACTAAATGCAGCTATATTTATGATTATATTGTACTCTGATAACAACAAATACCCACGCACCTTATGCTACACAGATTTTAACGCATTTTGAGAAACAAAGAACCTACTATATGGCAATTGCATGTTATATTATATTATATATGCTGCGTTCGTTATGTTTTTAGATATTTATGCTTAATGCAGTTGATGAATCAGATGATTATGATTATGCGTAGTGCACATTAAATGCAAAATTATATTTTCAAAGTTTATTAGGGAAAATGCAAACAAAATACAAAGGTACGTCCTTATAGAGCGAGTATTACACATGTATGTAAATGTATATTTAGTAGTGGTTGCGGTTCAACTGTGACCGACAAAAATCTTTTCCTTTAAAGACTAAACTAAACTGATTAAAGAAACGTTTGTAGAAAATGTATATCCACATTTGTGATTCGTTTTTTTTTTGGGCTCGTTTCGGTTGGTTTTGATGCACTTAAGTCTTTATGGCAGTATCGAGTTCTAACCGAAAATGCCGGTTATCTTATTTTTAAATTTGTCGAACGTGCTGGGCAGCGGCTGCAATTGAAGATGAGAATTTGTACATTGTTTTTAAAGTGTTGGCGCGAAAATAAGAATACTTTTGACTCCAGCAATGATTCTAGTTCAAAATCTCTGGAAGTCATATATTTAAAGTAAAAGGAACCCGAACTAAATCTCTATCAAAGAATTTTGGAACATCCTAAACAACATTTGGAAATAATTTAAATATTCCCATTTAAATATTCCCATCTCATATTTCATGAATTAAAAAAAAACCAATTTGAAAAAACCCCAAAAAATTTGAATTGTCAAAACCTTTTCTGAGAGTTTAGTACCATATTTGATTTAGCTTACCGTTGTTTCAACTGGCTTTGCCTGCTGCAGCTGACCGTAGTTGGAGCCATAGCTGTGGCCATAGCCCTGGCCAGCTAGGTCCTCGACCTGTTGCTGTCCCAAATCTTGTGTATCGTCCAGCAATTGCTGCTGCTGTTGGCCGTCCAGTTTATAGTTGGCGTTCCAGTCAGTTTCCTCCTGCAGCTGCTGCTGTCCGCCATCCACTTGATCGTCCGTCCAGCCCAGATCGACCTGCTGCTGCTGGCCCAGGTCCTCGAGCTGCACTTGCTGCTGGGATGCAGGCTCCTCGCCCGCCGCACGGCTCCATTTGCCCAATTTGGCGCTGGCCGTGGCCGATGAGCCACTCGGACCGCCGCTGGCTGCTGCCGAGGCGCTGCCAACGGGCAGATCGAACGTGTAATCCGTGCGACGATATTCATAGCCTGCATTGGCGCCGCTTGGTGCACCGCCACGTTGATAGGGCAACGGAGCCGGTGTGGACACTAAAGATATGGGCAATGGCAGAGGTGCCTTGGTTTCACCCTCCAGACCTGGCTCATCGTCCTCGTTATATGAGTCCTCATAGACATGCGGCGGCTGGTCACCGCGATCCTTGGAGAAAACGGGCTTCTGCACTGCGGTAGAATTGGTGGTGCCCTGATCAATCACATAGCCACCATTACCGGCGGGCAGATCGATCAGTCCCTGACTTAGCAGATAGAGAGTGCGACGCCAAATGCTCAGCTCCTGGCCGTACTTGCTGTACTTGCTCTGGAGCTTCTGCAGGCGCCAGTGCTGCTTGTTCTCCCAGCTCTGTGCCTCGGACTCTGGCAACAGCTTGCGGTGATTCAAATAGGTCAGATAATGCAGCTCGTCGTCGCGGAACTGCTGTAGTTCAGTCAAAGTCATGCCATAGTAGCGAGCCACGGCCGCGATGCGTTCGAATTCCTTGAGCTGCCAGGCCTTGAGTTCGTGCAAAGATATCAGGTATTGCTGGGCAAATCTTTGCAGCTTCTCCTCGTCCTGACGCTGCCAGTCGCGCAGCTGGCGCAGTGTCATGTTCTGTGTGCCAATGAAGTCATAGAGACGATCGCGCTCCTTTTGCTGCCAGGAGGTGAGCACATTGAGGCGACGCTGCTCGAGCAGTTGCTCCTTGGCCATGTTGCCCACATGTATGCGCTGCACGGGCGCCAGCTGATGCAGGCCCACACCATAGAGACGCGCCAGCTCATTCTGATAGTTGTTGTCCAATGAGATGAGCTCCAATAGCTCCTGATCGGTAATGATTACACTGGAGCCAATTTGGCGCAAACGCTGACGCTCCTGCTCCTTCCAGTCGCTGCCCACAACTTGGCTGTCGACAATGAGGCCCATGTCAGCCAAACGCTGCAATTTCTCCTGGATGAAGACGCGCAGCTCCTCGACTGTCACGCGGTACTGCGGTGCCAGTATGGAAACATCGCGCAGCAGCAGCTGCTCCAATGCATTGCGATTGATGGGATGACGCACAACGGTCTGGTAAATGCGTTCCAATTCCTTTGTTTGCCAGGGCAAGCCGAAGCCTCGCTCAATTTTACGCAAATCCAATAGACGTTTCAGTTCGTTCTTGTACCAAAGCTTTAGCTCCTCAATGGTTATTTGATACTGACGCACCACATCCAGCAAATGCTTCTGGTCATTGAATAGCTTCAATTGGAGCTCCTCGATGCTCCACTTTTGGCGCCGGCGCAGCTGTTGATTGATCAGATCCTGAATATACTGCTGCTCCTTCAGCTGCCACTCCTCGACAGTCAGGGAGCCCGTGATGAGACCCTCGTTGGCCAGCTGCCTGGCCGATTCCTGCAGCCACAGATGGATATCCTCGACGGTAATGTGATATTGCTGTGCCAGCCGCTCATAGCTGGGCTGATTGCGTACCAAATACAGCTGGAACTCCTGCCAGGACATGGGCTTCAGATGGGTTTCGCTGCGCAGGCGTGCGGCCAAATAGTCCTTCCATGGCTGCGACTCACCTTGCTGATCCGTAATGCTCACAATCTCCTCATAGCGAAAATTATCCTGGGGCTTTTCAATGACACCAATCAGCGAGAGTCTTGCCGTCTCCTTTTGCACCCACTGCTCCACCTGCTCCACAGTCAGATGATAGTCATTGGCAATGCCAGTAAGGCGTGACTTGTCGCGCTTCAGGAAGTCCAAGAACTCCTGATAGGTGGTCGAATCCTGCTGCTGCTTGAGCCAATTGTTGAAGCCGTTGCTAATCTGCTTTTGCCATTGGGTTTGCTGCTCGAATTGTACGAGACCCGAGCTCTGCAGGCGACGCAGTTCGTCGTGCAGCCAATTGTCGACTTGTTCAATGCTCACGTGATTCGTTTGCGAGAGGCTTTCCAGGCGATCGTGATCCTTGCGCAGCTCGCGCTCCACATCCTCATAGTTCAAATCCTGCTGGTGCTTCAGCAACAACTCAATGAGACGCTCCTGTTCGGCAATCTGCCATTTGCTCAAGTTCTCCACCTTTGCATTGCCCGTGGTCTTCAGGTTGATCAGCTGTTGGCGCAGCCACTGCTCAATCTCCTCTACATTGACCGAGTACTGATTGCCCAGCTTTTGCAAGCGTTCGCGCTCCTTTTGCAGCTCCAATTCGAACTCCACATAGCTGATGTGCGTTTGCTCCTTGAGGAGATTCTGCAGACGCTCCAGCTCCGACACTTGCCAGGCGCTGAGCGTCTTCAGCGATGTCTCTGTATTGCCCCTCAGACGCTTAAGCTCCGATATCATCCATTCCTCAATCTGTTCCACGTTCAGACGATACTGATCCGCCAACTGATTGAGATGTGCGCGATCGGCCAGCAGCTTTTGCTCATACTCCGCCGTGGACAGGCCATTCTTGTATTCGGCAATCAGGGACTTGATGTAATCGCGTTCGACCAGCTGCCACGTCTGCAGCTGCTCAATCTCGAATTGTCCCTTTTTCTGCAAGTCTTCAATAACCTGCTTGATGTACGCTTCAATTTCCATAAGGCTCACATGATGCTGATCTGCCAACTTGAGCAGGAAGTGGCGATCGTTTTGTACCTGTGAATAGAAGAGAAAGAGAAATCATAATTTTATTCATTTAAGTTCCATGCACAAAGCGTCTTGGCAGATTCCCCTACAAATTTTCAGTCTTGTTTTATTTTTAACAGCACACAATTAAAATGCATTTATGCTCAGAATTTTTATCATTTTTGGTTTGAAAATAGCATCAAGAAAATGATGCACCCCCAATTTTAATTTCAATCATTTAAAAATAGAACCAACAAATGTGTTAAATGGCTTCATATCTCCCGATTTGCCTTTTTTCATTTCATAAAGTAAATTAAATTCAATGACCCATGGATTAATTTCAATCTGATCAACTAATAGACGATGTAGATTTGGCAGGAATTCGTAGCATAAAGCTTGCTTCGCTTACGAAAAAAAAATTGCGTATACGCACCTTGGACTCGAACTGTTCCATTGTAATGTTGGACTGCGACTGGAGCAGGGACAGAATGCGCTGCTGCTCAGCCCTCTGCCAGGCTGTCAGCTGCTCAATGTTGAGCTTGCCCTGCTGCTTGAGGCGCTCAATTTCGGATTGCACCCAGCGTTCGATTTCCTCGACAGAGGTGTGATACTGGAAGGCCATGGTTTGCATATGCTCACGATCGTTGCGCAGCTCGGCTTGCAGATCCTCGGCGCTCCATTGCTTGTTCTGCTTGATCAGCGTCTCCAGGCGCTCGCGTTCGGCCAGCTGCCAGGCGGTTAGATTGTCAATCTGTAGCTTGCCCTCGTCGCGCATGCGTGCCAGCTCCTGTTTCATCCAGCTTTCGATCTCCTCCACCTGGACGCTGTACTGGCGTGCCAGTTTCTCCAGCAGTTCGCGATCCTGACGCAAACGCGCCTCCAGTTGTTCCGTCGACTTGTACTGCTGCTGGGCCAGGTTCTTCAGATGTAAACGCTCGACTTCCTGCCAGTTGGTCAGCTTCTCGCTGGGCTTGAGCAGGCCCATGCCAATGAAGCGTTGCTCCTCCTTCTTGACAAACTGTTCGATTTCCTCGATCTGCACATTGTGCTGCATGGCCAGACTTTGCAGGCGCGCTCGATCCTCGAGCAGCCATTTGTGGAACTCCTCCACAGTGTAGTCACGCTCCTGCACCATGTTGGTCAGATTGCCGCGCCATTCCAGTTGCCAGTTCTTCAGGCGCTGCATCTCGATGAGACCCTCGCTCTGAAGTTTCTGGATTTGCTGCTTAATCCATTGCTCGATCTCCTCGACGCGCACCTGATTCTGCTGGGCCAGGCTGTACAGATGCGTCTGATCCTTGCCAATCTTAGTCTCCAGCTCCTCAATGGACAAATCATTCTTGTTGATAAGATCCAGCAGACGCTGTCGTTCAATCTTCTGCCAGTTGTTCAGCTGAGTCTCCATGTGCAGTTGTCCCTCACGCTGCAGGCGCTCGCCCTCGGCCTGGATCCATTGCTCAATCTCGGATACCTGCACATTGTAGGTCTTGGATAGATCGTTCAGGCGGGCACGATCAGCAAGCAGCTTCCGTTCGAACTCGTCAATGGAATATTTGTTCTGCTGCACCAGCTTGGAGATTTGCTGACGCTCGGCCACCTGCCAGTCCTTCAATGCCTCAGCCTTGAGCAGACCCTCGCTTTGCAGGCGCAATAGCTCCTTCTTCAGCCAATCCTGTATATCCTCTACACGGATCTGATACGTGTTGGCCAAGTCGAAGAAGTGCGACTGATCGTTCTTAATCTTCGCCTCCAGCTGCTCCACAGTCAGCGAGTTGTGCTGCACCAGAGACTGAAGTCTCTCGCGCTCGCGCTGCTGCCACAGGGCCAGCTGCTGCTCCACCTCCTTGAGCAGACCCTCGGATTGGAATTTCTTGAGCTCGCTCTTGATCCACGCCTCGATCTCCTCCACGCGCACCTTATATGTGCGAGCAAACTGCTCCAAGCGTGCACGATCGTTGATAATCGAGTTCTGGAACTCTTCAATCGTCAACTGGTTCTGTCCAATTATGTTGCGCAGCTGCGCGCTGACGCCAATC
Organism: Drosophila novamexicana; assembly: GCF_003285875.2. NCBI lineage: Eukaryota > Metazoa > Arthropoda > Insecta > Diptera > Drosophilidae > Drosophila > Drosophila novamexicana. The sequence continues at coordinate 9,142,360 of NW_020824787.1, forward strand.
TGCCAATCCTTGATGTGGCTCTCCAGCTGCTGCGCGCCTACCAGCTGCAGGCGCTGCAGCTCCTCGCGTTGCCATCTCTCCAACTCATCGACACCCACGCGATATTTGGCCGCCAGATTCTGGACGTAGCTGCGATCCTGGGCCATTTGTTGCTGCAGCTCGGTCAGGCTGCCGCGATGCTGCTTCAGCATGGCCTCCAGGCGAGCGCGCTCCGAGCTTTGCCACGCGCTTATTCTGGTGACCTGCTCGTTTTGCTCCTTGATCAGATCTCCGATGCGTGCGACCTCGCCGCGCAGCCATTGTGTCTGGCTCTGCATATCGCCCTGATATTTGATCGACAGATCCTTCAGACGCTGCTGATCCGTCAGTATAGAGTTCTGCAGCTGGGCAATTGTGGCATTGTGCTGACGTATGAGCTCATCTAGGCGCTGCTGCTCCTGGGCATTGTCCACAACCAGCGAGCTGGAGTCGTGTATTGACACTTGGTTGGATATCTGAGGTACTTGGGGACTGAGCGAATCGTTGACCTTATTAAAGTGAACATAGAGACGCTGCAGTTCCTGACGCTGCCACTGCTGCAGTTGCTCTTGCGAGACGCCATTCTTCAGAGCCAGCTGACGCAGCTTGGCGCTGTTCTCCCGCTGCCAACGATCAAAGTCCCGCGAAGTGAAGCTATTCTGGTGTATGAGCCAATCAAGACGACCACGCTCCTGACGCTGCCAGGCGCTGGCATCCTGAACCTGTGCCTGATACTGACCCAACAGCGCCTGATAACGCGCCAGCTCACGGCGATGGAACTCCAACAGAACAGGTAAAGTCGTATGATAGCGATGCGCCACGGCTAGCAGGCGATCCTCGTGCTGATGCTGCCAATCCTCCAGGCGTTGCGGCGAGGTTAGATACCAGAAGAAGTGCTCACGCTCCTCTCGCTTCCATTGCTCATCGCGCGGCACCGACGATTGGCCAAAGGGACGCGAATTATCGTAAACCAACTGACCGTCCTCCCAGCGCTGCTGCGACTCGGAGCCGTCCACAGAGCTGGTGCCATCGGCGTGCGTGGTTATGGTCTTATTGAAGCGCCTAACTGTGACCGTGGAACTCGAGCCGGGCGAACTTACCTGGCTAAACGATGGCACCGCACTCAATTGACTGTATGACGGAGAAGCTCTGCCACCATCGAGGCTAACCACCGATCTGTAACCCACCACCGACGGCTCCATGCGCTGTCCAATCCAGTCCTGCAGTGACGACGACTGACGGGTCAACGTGGTGCTGCTGCTGCTGCCGGGCAGAGAGATCGAGCTCTGGCCATAGTGGCCGTTGGTCAGCTGGGAGGCTGCATTGCTGCCATAGCTATTCGTTATCTTGGAGGCCTCTGTGCAATTGCGATGCACCACATAGGTCTTGCCATCGATTACCTTCACCTCGGCCGGATACGCATAGTTCTTGACCTCATCAAAGCCCGTTAAGTCAACGGGGTGAAACGGATTCAGGTCCACGGTCTGCTGTACACCACCCGTGGCATAGTTCTCCAGCACCTCGGCCGCCTTGGCATCGAAGAATGCCGGCTGTGCAATGTTGTTGTAGCTAATAAGTCCCTGACGCATATCATTCACCAGCTGCTGGCTGATCTGCAGACAGAGAGCGTCCAGTTCTCTGGCACTCTTGCCACTTAATTGCAGTATATTAGCTGGAAGAAAAATTCAATTGCAATATTAGTTAGATAGTTAAACCAATATAAATAGAAACATAAAGTTAATTCTCTATTTAACTTCCAAATTTTCCCCTCTCTGTGATTTTCCAGTTGTTTCTGCTGATATAGAAATCTTTTAAAGAATCACATCGTGTCAGGGACACCAATAATAATGATGTCACTTTTGTTGAGACTCGAATGGCGAAAATAATCTATAAAAATTAACATGCTCATAGTTTTTCCCAAATTAATTACGTTATCTCTAAGCATTAATAATTATGTCTACGTAAACCGATTAAGGTATTATGTTGACCTCAAAATTGAATGAAGCGCAGTGAATAAATATACTAATCTTTTCTTTTAATGACATTTTTTGGGATTGCTAGTTTCTTTTATCAGTGTTTCACAACAAGTACAATTTCTTTTGCCTAGTTTTTTGTTTTTATATGAATCAATGAACCTAAGACTATAAATTACCTCTAAGAATGTATTCTATAAATGTCACTTCCTGCTGTCAGTTATAATATATAATATATAAACTTGAACTATCACAGCTTTTTATTAGACTTTAATCAATGTTGTCGAGCATTTTCTTAATGAATGCAAACGATTGATTGCTGTTCTAACTGCTGCCATTAGGAACAGAAGCCAACTTACCGCTCCAAGCCAGCGAATGTCCCAAGCCATTGCTGCCGCCCGTGGACATGGCATTGTATTCCTGCGTTAGTCGATTGGCAAACTCGCGAACCTCATTCAAATGACTGTAGGCCCAGCTGCTTAGCTGGGATGGCGCCTGCAGCATCGCCTGCGATTGTCCACCGCCGAACGATGAGGAGGAGCTGGTCCTAAAGCTGGATCTGTAGCTGCTGTAGCCTTGGCAACTCGCGATTGCCAAGAGCAGCGCACACACGCCCACAGCTCGCATTCTGGGCTAGCTGGAAAATCAGAAAGAAAACTGTGTCATTCATAAATAGTGAATATGTTAATGATTAAATTATAGGTATATACTTGTGTTACGCAGTCGGTTCGAGCCGAAAAGCTCTACTTAAATTCAAAAGTTATTTATTTTTTTGGTGCTACGAGGTGCCTTGGGCGATAAGCGGAGCTCAAATCTAGTTCAGTCAGGGATTATCACCCAGCTGAGGGGCACAAAAGGTTAGCTAGCCGATAATTTTAATGTTACTTAGCACACAGTTTTTTTTTTTTTTTTCTTATTTTTAAATCAACTCGCTGAAGTCTTTTGGCTGCTTCATATTTTAATAATTATTTAATATAAGTATTTCATAAATTTTTTTTTGTTTTTTTTTTTTTTGGTCTAATTTTCATCCGGTACTTTGTTGATAAGTCTTCAATGCCTACGTGGTAATTTAGTTATTTTTTACACATTCTTTTAATGGAATTAAACAAATATGGTATGTCCATATATAGAGTTGTTCTGCAACAGCATTGGCCCATAAATCAACAGCTTTGATAGCTTTGATAGATAAACAATGCTCCATTTGGGTCACATATAAACATCCCGAACTGCATTTATTTTTTTTTTTATTTCTGGAACAACTAATTTTGGGGCTAGTGCAGATTGTGGCCAGAGCGCAGGCGGCGTCTATTTTTGGATGCTGTTCGCAGTGCGTTATACAAATAAAACTGCAATTCTTTCTGATTTGATATATACATATATTTTTTGTACTCACTCTCACTTGTGTTCACACGGTGAGCGCTGTAATTGCGCTCTATTGTTTGTATCTGAACTGATTAGAGTTCGCAGGATCTTTCACTTTCACTATCACCGCCTTTACCGTTACTTATGCCACCGTTCCACCTTATTCCAAACGTTGCGCTGCGTTGCGCTGCCGAACAGCAACTGACAGCCGAGCGCCTAGCGTGAAGCTTTTATTAGAAAATCTTTGAGAGATGCCGTACAAGAGCGGAATGTTGTTATCAATTGAACCGCCCCGTTGAACGGCTGCTGAGTATTTTGGAAAACCAACAACTAATAATAAAGCTAAGATCGTATGGGACGTCATAGTTCAAAGACAAAAAAAAAAACAAAACCTGTATGTGATCTTCTAATGAGCTCATTTGCCGCATATCATATGTGAGTCACAAGCCGGTAGCTCTGGCCGATTTGATTTTGTTTACACCCCATGACAATAGATCACAAATAAATGATTTTATTGCAAATTCAAATATGCATATGATCTCATATCAGCTCCTGAGTAGCCGGAGTACATTCGTTACATGACAGCGACATGCACATTTTTGTGATGGATGTCGCGGGAGGCGCGTCATTTGCTTGGGGGTTACAAGTGTTTGGGTATTTAAAAGTGATTCAAAACAATTAGGTATAAAACAGATGCTTGCATATATGCAAATTTGACTGACCTTGCGAAAGCTTTAAATTTTGTCAATTCCATTGAATTTGCTAAAACCAAAAAAAAAAAAAACTTAAGGGAAAAACCATAGAGGTATATTTGTTCGCATCCTATTTGATATTGAAAGTAAATATTTAGAACAAGTTCTTTATATTAGCAACCGCAAGGTTATTAGCAAATTTCATTTTCAGCTTTTCATAAATCAATACGTGTTTGACATGCTTGAAAAAAAAAATGTGTTTGCAACATGTTGTTGCGACAATTGAACAAAAGTAAAATTAATGAACGAAATAACAAAGCCAATATATATTAATGGTTTAGTCATGTACGTTAGGAGTTCTGAGAACTTTATTTGCTTGAGTATTATTTTGCATTCGATTTCAAACTTTTAACCGATATCCGGTTTTGTTTATGCACAACTTAACGATGTGACTAATTCAAGATCTATTAGCGCCATCTAGCGACATTAACGTCAGTGCTGCAAGGCGTGCACAGCTGTTATAAAAAACAGTGCTGTCAATCGCGTAAATTGCGTGCTAGAGATGTGGACGTTTTATAGCAAAGCTTGCAGACTCTTGTTTGTTTTCCATATTTTTATAGTATCCCTCCAACCGATTATACATACATACTATTTGAATATCCCAGCATACTGAGCTTGAAATTATATTGTTAAAAAATATACTGTATTCAAAAATTGTTAAGAGTTAATGTCGGCCATTTTCGTTCAGTTTTCCATATACATCGTACTTGTTTGGACAGATTGAGCACGCTGCCATCACCAGTAAATGCCATGGTATCTATGAAATACGTGGTTGATTTGTTATTAACACGCCCATTAACTGCCTAAAATGTATAAGCTGGGCAGCGTGTGCAAAACTAATGTAAAACAGAAACTAGCCGACAACTAAAATAGGCCAAAAAGTATTGGTGAGCGCAAGAGACAAATTGCACAAGCAGATTTAACATTGTTCCCACAGGCCATGGCAAAAGCCAAGGCGAAGCAGGAACCGCAACAGCAACGACAAACGCTTCAGGCAACATATCGTTTCGTCCTGTTCTTCATGGCTGGCAGCCTGGCAGCGTTTGCTTTCCATGCGCTGACCTCGTCATCTGGCTCCCTGATGGGCTGGCGGCTGCGACTGCATCATCTGCCCACGGCCCATTATCTGCAGACGCGCGACGAATTTGCGGTATATTCGGTGGATGAGCTAAACGCATTTAAGGAGTTCTACGACAAGAGCATCAGTGACAGCGTGGGCGCCAGCTTCACTGAGGCGGAGCAGACCAACATCAAGGAGGCAATGGGCGCACTGCGTCTCGCCCAAGAGATGTACATGGCAGGCAAGGATGACAAGGCAGCACGGCTGTTTGAGCACGCACTCGCACTGGCGCCCAAACATCCGGAGGTGCTGCTGCGCTATGGCGAATTCCTCGAGCATAATCAGCGCAATATTGTACTGGCGGATCAGTACTATTTTCAGGCGCTCTGCATCAGTCCGAGCAATTCGGAAGCCTTGGCCAATCGCCAGCGCACAGCCGACGTGGTGCAAACGCTGGATGAGCGCCGTCTGATATCGCTGGATGAGAAGCGCGACGCATTGTCTGCCATACACGAGGCCAACTCGGCCCTGCGGCGCGCCAAAAAGGAGGCATACTTTCAGCACATTTACCATTCGGTTGGCATCGAGGGCAACACCATGACGCTTGCACAGACGCGCTCGGTGCTGGAGACCCGCATGGCTGTCGACGGCAAGTCGATAGATGAGCACAACGAAATTCTTGGCATGGACTTGGCCATGAAATACATTAATGCAAGTCTCGTGCAAAAGTAAGTCGCTCGACAATGTAGTCTAGACTGAAGATTGTCTGGAAATGTTGACGTTTATAATTGCTTCCCATGATCCATGTGACTTATTATTACGCTTACGTTCATGTCAGATTGGACATCACGCTTAAGGACATTTTGGAGCTACATCGCCGTGTGCTGGGCCATGTGGATCCCATTGAAGGTGGCGAATTCCGTCGCAATCAGGTCTATGTGGGCGGTCACGTGCCGCCGGGCCCCGGGGATTTGGCTATTTTAATGCAACGCTTCGAGCATTGGCTAAACTCCGAGCACAGCAGCTCGCTGCATCCGGTCAAGTGAGTCTCTACAGTCAGCTTAGATCCGGACCAGCTGCTCTCAACTTCCCTTTACAGCTATGCAGCCCTCGCTCATTACAAACTGGTGCACATACATCCCTTTGTTGATGGCAACGGACGCACCTCACGCCTGCTGATGAACACGCTCCTTATGCGCGCGGGCTACCCGCCTGTCATCATACCCAAACAGCAGCGGAGCAAGTACTATCATTTCCTTAAGCTGGCCAACGAGGGCGACATTCGGCCCTTTGTGCGCTTCATTGCCGATTGCACGGAGAAGACATTGGACTTGTATTTGTGGGCCACCAGCGATCTGCCACAGCAAATACCGATGCTCATCCAAACGGAGAACGAGGGCCATGTATTAGCTCAGCTGCAGCCGCACATTGCGCAAACCATCCCGGAGCTGCACGAGCCAGGCTCGGGTTCCGGGTCGGGCGCAGATCCCATTAGGGTGCCCTGACACCCAATGCAAAGGCTAACCCAGTGTTTGCTCAATATTATTAGAAAAATGTATATTGTATTTTGTGAGTTTTAGCAACAAATTTGTGTATATTTGTAATTTATTCAACAACTAAACCAAGCCGTTTGTCAGACTGTGATCGTATTTAAGTTAAAAGATTTAACCAAAAATTTGTAACAAAATGCTTTATCGAGAGCATTGAAAATAACTAACGCACAAAGGCAAATAATAATGTATATACGACTATCAGTAATACACTTTTTTTAATAATGTTTCTATAGAAGATTTGGGTTTGGAAAATTTCACGCATTCTTATTCACTTTGTGTCTTTGTAAGTGTATGTGTGTATGTATATGTGCGCATATGCATGTATGCCTAAAAGTACTCATTCACTTACACTGCGCTGCATATTAAACAATTTGCGCTTGTGTTTGTATGCATGTATTTTGCATGAATGTATTGGAGTTTGCACGCATGTTTGTATATACATATGTATGCATATGCCTTTGTAAGTGTATGTGTGTACGTATATGTGCGCATATGCATGTATGCCTAAAAGTTCTCATTCACTTACACTGTGCTGCATATTAAACAGGTTGCGCTTGTGTTTGTATGCATGTATTTTGCATGAGTGTATTGGAGTTTGCATGCATGTTTGTATATATATATGTATATGTACATATCTATTTCTGGCGCCAAAATAAATTCAAATTGGCGGGCAGCTTTACGGCCAAGCAAACAAAATACTCGCTCAGTTCATTATGCAAACGAATAATGCTTAATAATAGGCTTATATTTATTTCAAAACATCGGTACTTACCTCTCAAAAACATATTTATGCCTTTTTATAACAGTTCAGCCAATTTCATTAAACTGTTATATACGTATGTATGTATGTATGCATGAATATATATAACCGTTATTCACAGTTCACGCTATTAAAATGCAAACATAATTGCCTTTTTTTGTTATTTATAGTAAGTTATATGATTTATTTGATTAATTTATATTGTATACGTATTATATTTATGTAATTTACTTGATTAACTTGTTCGAGTACATTCGCGCGTGTTTTCACTTTCACTTTGAAAATTGAACTGACGCCGCCGGCTTAACCATTCTCCATGCTGCTTCTTCTAATGCAAAAGATAACGGCGAATTTGCATAAAAGGGAATCACGCTAAGAGCAAATGAAGAGCAATAACAACTTTGGTTTCCTTTTTTTTATTATTGTAGTACATACATATTAACAAATGTACATATTTATTTATTTATCTGTTAGTATTATTGCTCAGCTATCCATTTAATTATTGATTTATTGCCCAACAAGCTGTATAGTCGCAATTTAAGCAAATGTTAATAAAGCATATCACTTATTGAATAGAAAGTTACTTTATTGCAAAACGTTTTAATTAAAGCTAGATACATAAAAGTTTGATCTTTGACCAGCAATATTGCACATTGATTTATATATATCACGCAATTAATAAGAAGCTGTTTATAAGCTTTGAAGTACACGGCTGTTCGAACAGTTCTGATCTTTTGATAATAATTATAATAATAATGAAGGCACTAATTCGCTCACATCTTACAAAACTTAATATACTATTAAGAGAATATAACGATTTAAGACTTCTTTTTGGTTTCCTTAAGGTTCTTTTGGAATTTACAACTTGGCGCGCTGTAGATAATTCTTGTAGGTGACATCACGCCACCAATATGGACGCTCGTATACACCTGGCGTGGACACAATAGTTCGCTGCAAGTGCTGATATACCTGTTGATTAGAGAGAAAACGTTAGCGCAAAGACTTTATGCAAAAAAAAGCTCAGCTACATACATTGCCATCGCTCATGCCCAGCGGAGAGTTTAGAATGAAATCCGTGGGTGCGATAGCATCCACCAGAGCAATCGCTTCGTTCTTTAGCACGGGCAGCAGCTCTAGTATACCCTGCTGGTACAATTCAATGTGCGAGCTATTGCGGAAATAGCCACCTTGATAGAACAGAGCCGAGTATTTGGTGACCAGGTTGGCGCCATAGAATGACAACAACTTGAGCAGCACCTGCTGCTCGGCAGAGGCGGGCAGACTGTTTACAAACTTGTAGAACACATAGTAAATGGTGCGCTGTGGATATCAAAGGTATGTTAATTGCAACATTCATCAAACACGCTTAAATAATGTATCGCACCTCTGCATAGATAATGGAAAGTTGCTGAGCGGCGAAAACTTGAATGTTGTTGCGTGTCTCAAATGCGTCCTTGCCGGCGAACTGCAGCTGCTCCACACGCTTAACAGTTGCATCCAGCTGCCAGGCGGTTAGCCAGTTAAGAGCCTTCAGCAAATCTGCAGGAGGATAAAATGGGTAAATAATGCATCATTCTACTAAAAGTGTGCACTGAATAGTCACGCACTGTGCACGTCCAGAGCATGGGCGGCGTTATGCTCCTGCCCCTGGGTCTGCAGAATGACATTCATATCGTTGAGAAATGAGACTGTCTGCAAGGGCGAAACATCCACAAAGTTTGCATTGCTGCGCCGCAAACTAATTAGCCAATTGGATGCCTGCTGTATGAGTGTATTGTTTTCACCCTCATACGTGCAATTGGCATCATTGTCGTTCCTCAGATCGCCCAAGCCGGATGCCCGGAGATAGCCATGACCGCCACAAGCTTCACGACATTCCTGGATGCCATCACGAGCCGCCCAGGTGGCGCATGGTTTCATTGCTGACGAGATTGCATGTATTTCCATGCCCTCCTTGGACGTGTCCTCGCCCATCATGCCCCTGATGGTCATATCGACATTAGCCTTGCCAATCCAAAGCGTGGCCACACGCAAAGCTATTGTCGCGGCCAGATGTGGCATCAGGCGATATTGCTGCGATTGATACTCAATCACAGGCCATTCCAGCTGACTGTCGCTGGGTCCGAATTGCCGACGACTCGCCGAATACCGCGTGGCAATGCAAATGGCCTTGCTGAGCGCCACATATGTAATAGCTGTGATATTAACTCGACCCGTAGACAGAGCGCCTAGCGAGGCACCCAGGCGTTTGCGCTGATCCTTGATGGGGCTGCTGTAATTGCCTTGTGCATCAATGTCACCCGTCTTGGAAAGCAAATTCGCTTTGGGTATGCGATATTGATTGAACATCACGAATCTGTAAGTTTATATTTGTATAGATGAATATAAGTTAAGCAAGCAATTTGATTAGGTTAAAAAAAAAGGGTCACAAACTTCGTACAAAACAAATTACATCTTAGTTTTTAAAGTGTTCTTTCAGAATAATGTTGCGTTGACATTTAGGTAGAATTATATCATTCGATTTTATGGATTAACTAATAAGTAATCAATTGCTTTAGAGTCTGGCATTTCTCAGACATCTTGCAACACAATTTTATGTATACGCACCCATTGTCAATGCCATTGAGTCCAATTTTCTCGCCCAAGTCGCCAACGGTGACGCCCGGGAACGGCAACAGTGTACGCTCGTCGCGAATGGGCACCAGGAATGCATTCAAGCCCTGGTGCTTATCATCCGGCACGTACAGCTGTGCGTAGACAATCGCATGGGTGCAGGTCTTGCCCAGATTACCTACCCAGCACTTAGCTGCCTCAAAGTCTGGCGTGTGTATAACAAATTCCTGCGTTTTGACATCATAAGTAGCGCGGGTCCGCATGCCTGTTGTTAAGATAGGAGAATTAAAATAGGACACAGCATATAATATTCTATGACTACCATTTGCGTTCGTTCCATGAGAGATCTCAGTCAGGGCATAGGCGCCCAATATGCGATTATCGGATATTTTAGCCACATATTTGCCCAGACGTCCTGTCCCATTGGAGACCAAGGTGCTGGGGAACATGCCGTTGGAGAGCCCGAACTTGACAGAGAAGCTGAAATCATAACTGAATATTGCCTGTCCAAAGGCCAACAGCAAATGGGGCGAAGTAAGATACTAAAATGAAAGTTATAAATAAAGGTTAATAGCTGGCTGCCAACTGGGCTTTAATTAAAGTCAAACCCAACCTCATTGACATCGAAGAACTTCTGCTCCCAGAGTAAATGGTGGCGCTTGTTTGCCAGCTCCCTTGTACGCTCCAGATTGGGTGCTTCCGGTTCACGCTGATAATCTGGATGTTGCTCCATCCATTGCCATACTTTGTGCTGTATTGTTCGTATTTTTAATTTTATTAAGGTAAGTTTAGATTAGTGAACCTAACGATAAGATGACACAACCTAACTGCTATGCGAAGTGTTTGGGCAATCGAACACTCTTCAGATAAGAGGTTCCTAATCAATGGTACAGTGAAACCTGCCTAAAAAGATATTTTTCTCTATTCATTTATCTGACTCCAGCTGTTATTATTCAAATTCGTTCGGTGTTGTTTTTTAAACTTGACTGAGGGACACGTGTCTTTAAATATTTATTTAGAGAACATTTATACTTTCAAGAGTTCAAAATCCGTAAAACCGAATATCTTTAAAGTTATAAATAAATATACTTTAATGATTGTCCCAACTAATACAAGCTCTCGTACTTTGATCTTTAAACAATTAGTCAGGTTTTTTAACATAGGTCATTAGCTCTTGAGAGTATTCCAGTTGAAATGATAATTATGATTGGATGACAAGTTCTTTTCAAAACAAAACAAAATTCGTGTCACTTGAGCAAAGAGAAATTAAACTTTGGATCACTTGAACCTAACAGGTTCTTCTTTCGCGATTAAAGCGTACATTGAACTTTGTACCACGGCTGAACTTAATGTGCATGTAATTGAATATTACATTTAAACATGGAGTCGATTAATTGTTGAATTTCATATGGGAGTACTTTACCTTAAGACGTATGTGCTCCTCGCCCTCCAGCAGCACATTCATACGCTTGTAACAGAAGCTCGCCTTTTGGCGATATTCCTCCAAGGGACCGCTCCGAAAGTTGGGGAAAATCTTCTTGTCCTCGTATATGTTCTTTGGGTCGGCATTCTGCTTGTCGCTATAATAATCCACCAAAGATCTAAGTATATCGCTTAAGTGGTTTGCGGGCGAAAGGCTTTCGCTTTGTTCGTTGTCCATTGCGGACGCGAAAACAACTGAAACAATTAACAGTTGCATTCAATTACTCACTTGGTAATTTTAGGTGCAACCATGTTTGGAGCTGGCGCTTTTCCAGGCTGGTTTAGATGCGTTAACGGTCAGCGATACGCTTAAACTGTGTCAATATTCCACAAAGCTGCGCTATTTAGAATAGTTTAGGGGCGCTGCTGCGCTTATCCGTTGTTTTTAATTTTTACGATCATTAAACCGAAATAGCCGGCCTGTTTCCGTTGGCGACGAAGAATCGTTATTGCCGTCGCGTAGACCAAACGCTGGTTGTCCACTCAACCGTAACTGATAAGCGGCATGATAACACGTTTGTGTTGGCCAACTTTTTACATATATAAATTCCTTATATGCGTGATAAATGGCATTAGCCAAATTTTTATTTGCTGAATTTTTAGTTTTTGTCAAATTTCTTCTAGCCAATAAAAAAAAAAAGAAGCCGTTTGACCAGCAGCTGTTAGGTGCAGTGTTGTACAGCGTGCAAATATGGTGCTGTGCAACGGTCACACTGACAACGCACACAGCTCGTTAATTTGAATTGCAGCGAACACATAAATTTCAAATTGATTTCTCAACAGAACTTATAGTTTTTATAAATTGGCATAAAAATGACACAAATTAAGATTGACATACACATGTACTCGCATTTTTATTTCAACTTACACAATTAGGTAACATGCACGGCATTCGCTTGGCTATTTAAATAAAATTCTATATATTGTTTATATTGTTGATTATCATTAATATGCGCTTAACTTTAAATGTTTATCGCTAACTTCGTTTTGCAGCATTATTTTCGTAGTCTAAACGGAATTTTAATGATATTGTACTTATGATGATCTTTTATTAAAAAATTATAGCAATAGGCTAAAAATGTATATTTTTTCTTTTTACGTTTTAGACCCCGAATTAAACTAATTAGGTAACATGTAGTCATTGATTAGATATTTGTAAATCTCATAATTTTTGCTCTAGCGTCAAAGGCGCACAACGTGTGACATAATTTCGTTATTTTGTTGATACTATTATTAAAAGCCATATAAAATTAGCTGCGCTACAAATATTACGTTGCTTTTGTTGTTGATTTATAAGTGTGTGTTGTATTAAAGCATCTATAATTTATGTACTTGCTAAAATGGACTAATTGACGCTTTCAAATGAATGTGAAAAGTACGTGATATTTGAATCATCTGATACAACCGTATATATGTATGTAATAAGTCCTCATTCACAAATTTCGTTTTGGCTTCACATTGTTACAAATATATACATATATATATATGTATATATATATATATATATATATATGTATATTGATTGATATACTATAAAATAAACAGATAAATAGACAAAACAATTAAACGTCAAAATTGTGCTAATACGAAATACAATTAAAACCAAACTAAACTTTTTGCTAAATTAAACTAAACGAGATTGCAATTTTATGGGCCTAAAAAAATATATCCGGCGTGTCAAATAGATTCAAACTCTTCTCCATCAGTGTGCCCGACAATAGTCCCAAATCCACCTGCTCCTCCTGGACGCCCCGCGCGCCGGGCGACGTTGTTGCCCGAGAGTCAACGCCACTATGCGCATTCGGCTCATATCATCGACTCTGACAGGAGCTGGCCGCCGACGAGTTCGATGAGAATGCAGACTGCAAGCTGGTCATGGAGCCCTTGTAGTTAACCGAGCTAAGCACTTCGTAGAATATATTCAGCTGTGCACCGGATGGACTGAACCAGTGCATTAGATAGCTGTCATTGTGATGCATCACATGAGAGCCCTGGACGCTCTCTTTGTGTCGACAGATGAGCGTTGGTTCCTCTCTGAAAAAGTTGACACCTTCGACAAAGTCCTGAAGATCAAAATATGATACAGCCGAGTCTGTGCAAAAAGTAAAATTGTTTAATATAAATGAAAAACTAGTTTATTGATTTACGCACCATTCTTGTCGGGCAGCTCTTCGGTGACGCGATAGAGCGTGAAGTGCAAATCGTTGCGTAACACATCAAAGTCCCAGGTGAGCACACTCTTTGGATCCATGTTGCGTATGAGCAGTTCGTGAGTGAAGCCCGCCTTAAGCTCAACTGTCTTATAGAGATTTTTATGATCGTGCTGATGAGCGGCAGACAAACGCTTGCCCTCATTGGGAAGGTCAACAACGCAGGCGGAAGCGGCGCGTGAAGCAACGGGCGTTTCATCATCATGATCCTCCAAAGAGCTCATTTTATAAAGCGTCTTCGGCACAAGGCCGCCCTCGTGTATCATGGTCTGTTATAGAAAAAATGCGCAACATTTAGTGACAATCAAAGTGGGTTTGGTATATGCTTGGCTAAGCTTTGTTTTGTTCTCTCTTTTGGTTCATTCAAGGTACAAGGTACAAAAGTGTGCGAGTGCACACACAATTGAAGGACCGCACGGACGCTGGGCACAATGAAAGGATATGCAGAGCAGCAACAAAACGCAATTATAGTACATATTTATAGACTTGACATAGTTCGCAACACAAAGGACAGAGAAACAAAGTGAACAAAATATGACAAAATGTTTTTACAGACCAGTTTTGGTATAGACTAAAATGTTAAGCTAGTCGCCTTGAGGTCAATGTTGCCAATGCCAACAAGATATAAACACCAAAAGGAAACCGGGTTGTTTGTATTGCTATTTCCAGAACCTTTCGGTTCCATCATTAGCCGACTCTAGGTTTGCAAGCCCTTGTCCTCATTTCGATCAAAAAGGACAAGGCAAGGCAAAACCAAAGTCTGATTTCGATGTGTTTACTCCTGAGGCACAGACACAGTGAATACAATATGCATATATAACAACGAAAACATATATAAAACGGCACTCTATATATATATATATGTATGATGGAATAACGTGATTTGGCTAAGGAGAGTTTAGAAGCTGCTTACACAATCGCATTCAGCTAAATAACAATGCGTTAGATATTTTTTATTAATTGGTTCCACATGCGTTAAATGCGTCTAAACAGCGCCGAAAAGTTCAAAAGGGGTGGGATTGGATAAACAAAGTTACGAAAATAACAGTAAAATCATTATCATGTATATATATATACAAAAATAATTGTTAATCGTTATGTATACAAAGGTTAACAGACAATTTTTGACTAATATTCAATGAGGTCAGTTGCTGTAAATTACCTTGCAGGGCCCGCCCAGAAAATCGGGCACAATTTCCTCATCAATATACTGAGCGAGTCCGTCCTTCATGTGCTCACAGTCCGGGCCATAGAACAAGAACTTTGAGCGTGTGTGTTCGTCTATGAAAAATGTTGCGTATAAGAAATATTGTTGTCAACAATTGTTGTTGTGTTTTACAACTCACCAATGAAAGCGCTGACAATAGTCCAGGCGATGGGGAATACGCGCGGAGCACGCACCACCAAAACACGTCCCATTGTCTCCGGGTAATTGCGCTCCACGGTCTCGGTGATGTAGAGCAGAGCCTTGATGCCGGGCCGCCACAAATGACGCATGGAAAGACCCTCCAGATCGACCAAGAGCGACCAGTTGAGCACGGGCTTATCCAAGCGCTCGGCTGATTCATTAATCTTCTGTATGCCCTCCTCGCAAATGTGCAGAGCCTGTCAATTGAAAAAGCGAACATGAATAAGGACAATGTGCAAAGCCAATCGGCGGCCAACTCACCAATCTAAGCAAGTCCTCCATGCCTAGAGACTTGAGCAAGCCCTTCACATCCATGTGACCCAGACGCAGTATGTATATGGGCCGGCCATCCTTGTCGTGATGATGCCAGCCGCCGGGAAAATGATCAACCACAACGGCTGGCTTGTGGTACTCCTCGAGCAGTGAATCGATACGATGCTCGCGACGCCATTTGAGCGAATCACAGAGCATGGCATAGGCCTGGCTCACGTGCCAGTCGCGTGCTGACAAGAAACGCAAGATGGTCTGATAACTGGGCATGCGCTCCAGATCATCGACACCATCCAGCATTTTTCGCAGCTCCAGCAGCTTGGACTCCTGCATGGGCGATAATTGTCCCAAATTGCGTGCAATAAAATCTCCATCAAGGAGTATGTCATGATGCTGTTCTGTCGTTGGCGACTTGGGTGCATCCAATGGCGGCACCCAGCGCTCCACATGCGTGACGCCCTCCTCTTTGAGCTGGCTGATGAAATACTCAATTATCTCCTTGCCCTTGAGCGTCGTTTGTGTATACTGTTTCATGCCCATCTTCTCCATTGAGTGCTCGAAACCGAAAAAGTTCTTAATATCCAGCGTGGCCGTCTGATCAAAGCACGTCCAATCGGCATTGTCCGGATGGGCATAGTAGCGGCAACGCTCGAAGATTTCAATGCGCGACGAGAAGCTCTCGTTGACCGCCTCGATGCTCAGCGTGCGATTGGACATGTCCAAAAAGTTGTGCTGCAGAAAGTACACAAAGTCGACGCCAATCAATTTCTTAAAGATATACGGCGCATCGACGGCCAGCTTGCAGCGTCGACTTGTATTCCGCTTGGCGCCATTCTCCAGGCACTCGTCCTTGATGATTTCGCAGTCCAGGACAATGGGCATTTGGGGGCATTTCGGAAAGCGACGCTCGTAGGCCTAATAATGATAAATGGCACATGTAAATGATATGCTCTATTGTCGGCTGGCTGCCAATGGGCTCTTGCCCTTGAACAGGGGCCAATTTATGACACGTATGCAAATGTACATGAACTTGGCCTGGGGCCACAGACTGTACAGATATCGATATAATTATATATATATGTGTGTGTGTATAAATCTATAAATATATATGCCTGTATGCCAAATATTTGCAAAATTAGTGCCAAGTTATAAAACAGCTGCCTGTTTATTTACCCTTTGTATACCCTGGTGGAGGGTTTTATAATTTTGTCGCGAAATTGGCAACGCACAGCGGGCGAGTTCTTCGACCCAACTAAGTATATTTATATATATATATATATATATATATTTTTTTATTAGCATGAACAGCTGAGTCGGGTTTCTATACAAATTTGGATTGCAGCTCTCATCGTGACCGCACAGAACTAAATTAAAATTTGTTGTGGGTTTTTTCATAAAGGGCATTAAATAAAGCATTTCACGTAAATAGCTTTGAAAGCGTTGAAGATATCTTTTTATTGATATTGCACAGCGATTTGAGCTAAACAAATCTCGCTTCTTTATGGTTCTTGCTTAATGCTAGAACCTCATTACCTAGCCAATGGGGGCGTAAACAAACAAATGCGGCGCATTCCAGATATTTGTGGCAACAATTTATCTGCATATATGTGTGTGAGCCTATTCGATACGTTAACGAATTATGCATCATGTATTTAAACGCAATATTTTATTCTTCTTTTTTCTTTTTCTTTTTAATTTCTTAAATTCCAAGGTCACGGAAGCCGTGTCCTTTGGGGCCGTGAGCGTCAAACCGCTGACATTCTAGAGGGTCACACGCCAAAGGATAATTAAGTCGGCCGTATAAATATTTGAAAAGTTCAAGGCATACACACGAAGACGTGCCTGGCACGTGTTGCCTGGGAAAAACTGGAAGAGAAACCAACTTGTTGTCGTGCAATAGTCCAACGCTCAATTATTTAGCGGCCGGAGCGTGTGAAAAGCCACATGAGCTAAACTAAAACCAAACTGAGTTTTCAGTTCCAGTCACACAATAATAATTGATGCGCCGCCAGCAGCCCGGCACGTTCGCAGATTTATAGAGTATTTGGACAGTTATTAATGCTTTTCGCTACAGTCGAAATGTGCTAATTGCACATCAGAAAGTTTGCTATATTTGCCAGCTAACCGAATTGTTGTTAACATGGAGAGTGTGCAAAATGCACAACTGTTCCACGTGACGTATGCGTAATAATAATACTTTTGACTGCCGCGTTGACGGCTTGAAGATTGATGCCAAATGAAAATTGATGGCCATGAGCATTGCACTTACCCTACTTCTTCTACTGCCTCCATGCTGTTACGTCAATAACAAACAACAACAAAATTATATGTGTATATAAATAGGTAAAAAAAACAATCTCACAATTGCCATATTGTGTCGAGTTGTGGCTAAAAATAGTTGACATTTACGACAGGTCTTTCGAATGCATCAATACGTTTATCTGTGGGCGTTTTAAAGCCATTTTTGAATCGTTTTATTCGCGCTTCTTGTTTATCAGTTTAGTTAATTATTTGCTTAATTTATCAAGAAACACAAATAATATTGTTTATTGACAAAACGCGGATTTGGTAGCAAGCAGTAAATGGTTTAGCTAAATGGAAAAATCATGACATCTGGGAAATTGGAATTTAATTCGATAATAAATATTGGATTATGTTTGAAAGATGAAAAAATTGCGCTTTTCTAGATAAGCAGCTGTTCCACATTAAAAGTATATTATACTTTATGCAACCTTTGGCCAGGAAATGATAATTTTTTGGCCATGGGCTAGCCCAGAGTTATTGATAAGAGCTCGCTGCCCATAATTTAATAATGAATGAAAATGAATAATTTTGTATACCCTGAACCCATTAAAAATGGGTATAAAGGAATATTGTATTTGTGCAAAATCCAAATGTATGTAACAGGCAAAAGAAAGCATCTCCGACCCCATAAAGTATATATATTCTTGATCAGCATCAATAGCCGAGTCAATCTAGCCATGTCCGTCTGTCTGTCCGTCCGTCCGTACGTCTGTCCGTTTGTCCGTCCGTCCGTATGTATGAACGCAAGGAACTCAGAACCTATAAGAGCTAGAGAAATGTTAGATGTAAGTGCTCCTAGTTCCCGCGCAGATCGAGTTTGTTTCCGATAATCGATAACTTACTCCGTTTCTAAGCGATCGATAAAAATCGATATCGATATCTTGTTTTTTGGACAATTTTGGTAAATAATAAGATGACTCTAGCTCTTGACTCTCCAAACTTGACATATAGCTTGGAAAATAGAATATATATATGCATTTGATGTTGGAAGAAGAGGGTTCAGGGTATGCCCTAGTCGGGAGCTCCCGACTAGAACCTCTTTTTTTTACTGTGTTTACCCCCCAATAATTTCCGCTACATGATTTTGGTGCGTCCGCTTTAGTCAAATTCATTAGTTATTATCTTATTTAAGTTTTACTATCGCATAGTCAGTACCTTTAACTACAACTACAAACTAAACTTTCTATCTGTAGTCCGAATAGACAACGTGCCGAGCCGAAAACGTGACCATTTCGCCCGAAGGCTGATAACGTGTCTGGTATAAAGCGATTATTTTTACTGTTAAGCCAATTAGTTTGTCTTACTGTAGGTAACAACAAAAAAAAAAAAACAAAAACAAAAACTGCGCAATGAGATTTCAGTTTTTTTATTTTTATTCTAGAGTCAATGACTTTTGCCTTGGTGGCCTTTGTTGCACCCAACATTGAATGCAAAGTGCTGCAAAGTGATAATAAATAAATTTGTTTGTCTGCCGCGCAACACTCAATTAATGCGCCATTTGCCGGCACAATAAATTATGCTAAACTTAATTAAATATGCGGCCCAACTGCGCTCTGGTTACAGCGATAAGACAAACACGTTAGCTGGTCGTTTATCGACAACAACAACAACAAAAACAAGAACAATAAAAACGAGAGCCAATTAGTTAATAGAGCTGATATGGTGCGGGGTGATCCATCGATATGTTATCAGCTAGAATGCTCTATTTACCCTGCCAGAGAGTATTATGATTTTTTTTGCCATTAGAGATAACAGGTGGAAATTTTAGGAAGTTTGTTGCCATTGGAGATAGCATGTGACGGAATAGAAATATAGTCAAATATATATTTTTTTACTGTACTTCAGCAACAAACTAAATACACTGTACAAAATTGTGGTTCCATTGTCAAAACATTTATGAAAGTATATTCAAGTCAAGTATTTTCAGTCAAAATATGTGCGAAATTAGAAATAATAATAAAAACAAATTGAGTATATTCCAAAACAGAATTGGACTAAAAAACTATATCAATATCTATTGCAGTGTAGTTCAGTTAAGAAGTTAAGCTGTGCGCGGGCTGAGAGCGGTAATACCTCAGTGGCAAGGCGTCCGCTTGGAAAATGGGAAAACCCCGGTTCGTTTCCGGCAGCAGATATGCCAAATTTTATTTATATTGAGTTCAAAATAAAATGTTATCAGATCGAAGCTGTAGTCCCGTTACGCCTGTTGCTATCAGCAAGAGTATTAAATCTTCGGCATGCCTAAGATACATAAATGTTCAAATTTGCTGATTTTTGTTTTTATTATTTGTGAAGTGTTATGTGTCTCATTTCGTTGATTGTCGTATATTGTGTACAATGGGCCCATAATCGCTTATTTCCTGCCTATCTCTGTTTGAGTCGGATCTGGAATGCAAAAACACGAACTGGGCAGCTGACCGCCTTCCCTTTAGCCCCCTCCCCGCGCGCTAGAAGCATGGCGTTCCATTCATGAAATTACATACGCGAGTTATTCAATTGAGCAAATGAGAGAAGCGGCGGAGCGAGGCAGCAAGAGAGAGAGAGGGAGAGAGAGAGCGCCAAGGTTAATTTTATTTATCCGCTGCATGCGATGCGCAACGGCAAATGACAGCTTAAAGAAGAAAAGGTAAACGCAGGCGGAAGGAGTGCAGCAGCTGGATGAAAGATGGTTGAGCAAAATGCAGACCAAACAACGACAGCTGCTGCGTCTAATTAATAACTTGTAAGCAAATTGCTTTTATATAAAATGAGTTGACATGCACGCTTCTGGCGCATGAACACCAACGCACGCACACACACACACACCAACACACATGCACACGCACATACAAAGGCACAGGCACACTCACGGCGTGTGGGCGGTGTATATGACACGCCTACTGCAAATAAGATACACACCTTCATAACGAGCTCAAAGGGATATTTGTAGACGCGTACGGGCGATTGGAATTTTTGCACCATTTTGTTGCTGTTGCTGGTTTATCTCTGGTTGTTGTTGTTTTTGTTGTTGTTGGCACTTGACACTGGTTAAAAATCAATTTTTCTTTTCTCTTCTATTGCACTTTATTCTGCACACATACGCGCCAAAATGCGCTTTTTATTTGCACTCAAATTTTGAGCAATTTTGTATTTTAGTTGTTTGTAACAGTTAAGACAGTTTAAAAATGTGTGCTTATTTCGTTGAAGTGTCGAATAAAATTTGTTTTGCTTCTCTGCAGCCCCAGCGCTCGTTGTTGTGCTTGCAACTGCTGCAGCTGGCTGAAAAGAAAGTCTTTCCTTTTTTGTGTACACTCCGCGAATGCTTGACTGTTTTGTTAGCGAAGTAACATATATATACATAAGTATTATCGATATATCGATTAACAGTACTAGTTTACTATTATATCAAATATCGATATGTTGGGCGATGAATTCTGTTAAGGTTCAAATATTACTGTTAGTGGAACAGCAGTTCTGAGGTGTTTTCTTCGTTTTATATTTAAAAACAAAGTAGACTTTCACTCAAATTACAACTTTTCATAAGCAATACATTTAAATTGTTTTTTTTTTTTATGAGCATTATGGATACAAACAGACGACTATGCAACAAGCGCGTCTGTCTCACATACATTTTTACATTTTCACTACTTGTCCTCTTTTTCTACCATTTAATGTGGAATAACAGAAAGAGTATTGTCGGTCTTACACGGCTGCAAGAGGATGTTAACTGTATAACGGTAATTATTAAACTAACGGCTTTTTAAATAAGAAATACTGTAAATGGTTTCATTTTTGACCTTACAGCAAGCGCTAAAAGTGGATTGCGCTGGACAGAAATATAGCAACCTGCCTTGCGGAAAAACTAACTGCCTCGCCCGTGATTCTCAGAAATCAATAGGATGTAATACACGAGAATTGAATGCTTGTGTGGATACGCTGGTTAAGCGCAAGCTTGGTAATATAATGGACGATGTATATAGCCTAAAGAAAAAAGTTATGGAAAGGGGGTGTAATGTGAAGGGAAATAGGGCCCCAGTTCCCAACACGGAGGCATTGATTTTGGCGCCAACTCGTATAAACTACGCTTCAGAGGAGCTGGGTGCACGCATAATATATGCAATAGCAAAGCCAATTGGCGAAAGCAGCTTTATTAAGAATCTTCTCGGCCTTGAATTTAGTGCCAACCCGCCAATAAATATGTTGCGCCCGAGTATATTACCAGGATCCTGCTTCGGCTTTCGTGGCACTGAGGCTACGGTGTCGCTGCACTTGGCCAAAGTTATATTCGTGGATGAAATAAGTCTGTCGCATGTGGCCAAGGAGATGACTCCCAGTGCATCTGTGGATAATGCGCCAAAAGATTTTGAAGTATATGTAAGTTCTCAACTTTATATTGAAGATTGCAATCCAAACACATTTTTTTGTTCTAGGGTTTACCTCCAGATAGCAACAAGAAAGAGCTGTTAGGTCAGTGGGTGTACGAAAATGATCTGAAGAAACGTACACAGAATTATGTTGTCAAAAATAAGCGAATCTTTTGCACATTGGTATTTGTATTTAGGTCAAATCATGGCGGAAATTCCACCTGCGTCTATCGGTAATTACCTGTATTTCATTAAGATTAAGTTAAATAATTTTCTGTACGCAGCGTGGAAGTGTACGGCCGAGTTCCATAGAGCATATGTTAATTAACGTTAATAATTATGAATGTTGAGTTCAAGTTTTATCAGAAACCTCGGTTTTAACACAAGTTTTAGTTATCAAATTGCTTAGAGTTCAAATTGTTATTGTAATTGTGATATTTTTTTTTTTATAAAACTTCACAACAGATTAATCAAAATATATTCAGTGACACACACATTTATATGTTTCGATATAATATTGTGACTACAAAACTGTGACTCGCCCCATGCGAATACTTTCGATAGGTAACGGGTACATGGGTACACATTTAACTATCGCCCATCTTCAGGGTGTAGGCTTAAAGTTAGACATGAGCGATAACAATTATCGTTTTGGTTTTGGCAAAGATAAAATTGAAATAAATAAGTTAAAACACGATGGCCTGTGGCGATTGAATCTAAATAACAATAACAATCTTGTGGCGTGCAACTCAACGCATAATTACAGCAGCACCGATGGCGAGGAGCAGGCAAAGCTGCAAAGGACTATGGCAAAAACGAAACAGAAACAGACAACAGCAGCAGCTGCCACAGCAACAACAACAGCAACAGCAACAACAATGCCAATACCAACAGCTACAACAACACCAACAGCGGCGGCGGCGGCAGCGGCAGCAACAACGATAGGCGCTTTTGCTGTGACGCCCACTTGTGTCGCACACATCGAGGACGAGGGCGGAGGAGGATGCGTCGGCGCTGCAGCGGATGCCGATGACGGCGACTGCGCTGCTGCTGCAGCTGGCGCAGGCCTAGACACCAGTGATAAGGCAAGTGTTTTTTCTTTTTTTTTAATTTTTTTTATTTGTGTACATATATTCACGTTCTGTTCATTGTTAAAATGCAATTTTCGCTGCAGCTGAACGGCATCGGCATAGGTGCTGCCTACACGCTGACTGCGCTGCCCGAACTCGATTGTGACTTGGCTGCTGCAGCGGCTGCAGCTGCCTCCGCACTCTCGCCCACCGATGCGGCCATTGGCGGCCTCAGCTCCAGTCGCACCTCCACTGAGAACCTGAGCTATGCCAGCGACAATTACTATGCCGACGATCTCATATTGCTGGACGACGATGAGGACGACGTGGAGGCCGAGGAGATATCGCTCAACTCGGATGACTGCGTCTATGCGTATCGCGGTGATGCCGCTGACTTCGACATGGCGGCGCTGGATGCCAGCACTGGCCGTGGCGGACGCAATTTGGAATTTGGTCTGGTGCGTGATGATGAGACCGATTTTCTTGAAATGGATTTCGAGCCGGATCCATCTTCGGAGCTGGAGTTTGCGGCCAATGCACAGGAGGCAGCTGCAGCAGCGGCTGCAGGCCATGCCAATCTGCTGCTCATGCAGCGCGATTATAGTCAGCTACAGAGCGGTCGGCACATGGTGACGCCCACCCAGCCGCGCCAGCTATACAGTTCACCAATTGAGGAGCTATCATTGCCGCCGCCACAGGAGGCACTGCAGCGCTTGAGCAAGAAATTCGCCCGCATAAGCCTCAATCTGGATCAGATCAAGGCCGATGCGGACGCTGGCTCCGATGGGGATGCGGATGAGCTACTCTGCGGCAGCAAGGATGATGAGGATTTTGTGGATGCGACCGCTAAAACAGAGGCAAATACGTTGGCACACTCTCTGCCCAGCACACTCGTCTACAGCAACTTCAGTCGCAGCACTAGCGTGCCCAGCGAGCATACCCATGCAGCTGAGGAGACTTCGTGCAACTCCAAGTTGACGGGTGCCAAGCCCAAGCGTCTAAGCACGCTCTCCAACTCCTCATCTTTAGTGTCGGCCTCGAAAAGCTGCGCTTCCTCTTCAAAGTCGCGCCGCTCGCAGCCCAGCTATGATGAGCGATGCTATAGCTGCACAGATTTTCGTGCCGTCTCCGCCCAGCAACAACAGCAGCAGCAGCAACAGGATGTGGCGCCCATGCTGGTGGCAGCGGCGGCCGTCGTCGCGGCCAGCGCGGCCATGGCCAGCAATTCGACAAAATTTGATTTGGGCAGCGGCGAGGAAACCTGCCTCGACTGCCTGGAGAAGGAGTTTTTGGCCAATACCATTGGCAAGGCCCTCGATCTGAGCAGCTGCGCCAAGTGCCGGCGACGCGGCGGCGGACGTGGCAGCAGTCTCTCGCTCTATACACGCGCCGAGCAGACGCGCTGTCGCAGCGGCTCCCCGGGCTATTTGGATGAATTTGGCGGCCTTTTCAGCTGGCACAATACGGCCGGCGACATGGGTCATTACAACCAAAGGTTTATTTCGTGTGATAATAATTTCGGCGGCATGCAGGTGAGTAAACCAAGGGCTTTCAATTATAACAATTTTAGATGCATTTTCTAAATTAAGCTCAATGCTTTAACAATGGGCATTCCAGCAAGCTAAAGCCAGGTTTGACAAGTATTAATGTTCGGCCTTAAAACCGACAACTTGATAACCTTACCCAATAATATGTCTATATTTTCGATGAAATGCAGCAGTTGTTCTGATAAACCTTCTATACAATAACTTGTTTTTCTTGTGGCTAATTGGAACAGCTGCTCAAGCAAAGCTTTTCGACTGAACCGCTGGTGGCGCGCCTGTCCACGGCGCATCTGAGTGAGGAGCATCTGGTGCAGGCGCTGGACAAACTTCACATTTCCTACAACGCACCTCTGTTGCATGCCTACTTTGAGCAGCCGCCCCAGGACATCACCGGTGGCAACCTGAAGCAGCTGCTGTTGCATGCCTCCAAGCAGCAGTGCAACCATCGCAAGCTCAAGAAGCTGATCGAACTCGTCACGCAGCAGCAGCCGCATCAACAGCAGCTGAATGTCCAATTCAAGCGGGTAAAACCTATTTACACAACTCCAGTAAGGGTATACAATTGTTAAACTAACTATCTTGCAGGCTAACACTGGCCACGTGGCACTGGTCGCAGTCAAGGTGACTGATATTTTGGCTGCCTGGCAACGGCATCGGGATCTCTATGTGCTGCGGCAATTGGATGCGCGCTTTCATCGCGCCAATGTGCTGGGTGAGCCTTAACCAAACAGCGCCCTTCATTTCATTTAACCAACTATATTTTCAGGCAAAATTGGACACATTGTGCGTCAGGCACAACAGCAGCAGCAGCAGCCGGCGGTAGCAGCAACCACATCTGCATCGGCTGCGGCATCTACTTCAATCTCATCCATGCGACTCGCGCTGCCCGAATTCATAATGATACCACAGTATTATGCTTGTGGAGAATTGACATTGACGCGCAAATGTTAGGAGCCGCCACACACAACACACACACACACCACATCAAAGGTTTATGCGTAGCTGCGTTTTGTTAAATTTCAAATTGAGATTCCCTAAATGCAACGCTGCACGTGATGTAGGTCTGTTCTGGTTTTTGTTTCAGGCAAAAACTGTTTAAACTGATGACATGAGCTAATTCCAACATAATTGAATATTTTATGTATATTCATTGTTATTTTTTTAATACTTAGCGCATGATATTAGCTAGCTGTTAGGCACATAGAATCATATCATCATTTTGTTCCATTTTATGTAACTGCAAAGTTATTAATTTTTTTTTTATATATATGCCATGGTAACACATGTGTTTTGAAGCACAACATAATATTAGATAGCTGTTAGCTGTTAGAATTGATCCTTTTGTTTTTTATATATGCCAACAAATGATCGAATTTGAATGTATTACTTTTGAAAATCTTTCCAATACCTTTATCTAGTCCTGAACACAAAAAATCTATATGAATTAAGTTTGTTTATACTCGAAACAAGAGCTTATAATCTTTTAATTTAGAGAGCAATTGTCGTCAGTTTAAAAAGTTATAAATTCCAAATTGAGAACATTTGTGGATATTCATCTAAATGTGATCAATTTTGAGAAATTATAGAATTGGAATGAAAAACCCGAACAGACCGGATTTTGTTGTAATTGCATTTGAATGCCAGTGCTGCCTATTTAGAGAACAAAATAAGGAATTTACGATTTCACGATTTGGCAGCCACGTGTAAACACAAGCAATAATTGTAACTACTGCTCGTTGGGGGAGGGGATGGCGGCGTCTTGTTAGAAAAAGTTAAGCGCGTATTTATGTATGTGTTATAGCGTTAATCATAATAACCGTTAATCGATTTGCAATATTTATATATAATACCAACAAACATGTGTGTACATGTCACGCCCACTAACGTATATCGCAATATATATGCATACATATATATACATATAATCGAATATACATAGGTATATCGTATATATAGCTTAGCTTGTATACTAATTACAAAATAAACTGTAAGTAGCCAAGTAAACTTCCACAAACACATACATGCGTTTATACGATGCACTAATCGTGATTATCAAGTTGATTGTAATATAATCAAATGATTTAAATGCGCGCACTTGGAGCATTCCGGGAATAATAACACACTCCTTTTCGAATTTACTGTAATCAGCTTTAATTACAATTAGTTGCACGTATAAACATTGTCACACACACACACACACATACTCTACATTTCATATTGAAGACGCAGCTCAGCCTCGACTCCTCGGATCCCAGTTCAATCTACACCCGCCCCTTCTCAAAAAACAAAAAAAAAAATACGCAACACGGTGAGAAATAATGTTTTGTTTTAATAAAATTACGCTTTATTAATATTATTTATTATTCATGTGCTCATCTCCCTAACTTTAACGCGACAAGTGATTTCTACAAAAAGTTTTAGGCGTGACATTTATTGGTACCGCTGCTGCTGCTGTTGTTGGCGTCCAGCATTGTAGTAGCCAGTTGGACCGCCACCAGCCGATCCGGGCCCCATGTTGGGCGGCATGGGCGGGGGCGGTGCCGCTGTTGTATAGTGTGTCGGCGGTGGCGGCTGCTGCGTCCAGGCATTGGCCGCGTACGGCGGCATGGGCACAACGGGCGGCGGCGGCGGCGGAGGTGCATGGTACATATGATAGTTGGCAGCATTGCTGTTCAGATTGCTGGGTGGTGGCAGTGGTGCGCCGCCGACTGTGCTCGGTGTGGGCAGCGGCAGGCCATCGCTGGGCGGCGGTATGGAGACAACGGCAACGGGCACCGCTTGCGCCAGCGATTTGATGGTCTGTATATTGTTCAGTTCAGCGTTGATGCCAATGATGCCGCCATTGCCACTGGGCTGGACTGTTGCCGATGGACAATCGCCGCTGGCCAAAGATTTGACATTCGTTGTTGTGGGACTGTCGGCACGACTAGGCGGCTTTTGGGGCGGACTGTTTGGCTCCTGGCCTTCCTTTTGCGTTGACTGATACAGATCCAACACCTGATGGCATATATCCTCCAGTATCTCCATGGTCACGTTCGAGACAAACATATCCCACCAGCGCTGATGCTGCGGTTGTCTGCCCAGCCAGTCCAGCACGGTGAACTTGCTCAGCTTGCTGGCCAAATGTATGAGAGCAACGGCTATGATTTCCGGCTCCCATTGAAGGCAGACGACCGTGCTGAGCGAATCGTTGACAAAATTCCACGCCATTTGGACCATTTTCTGCAGCTTCGGCTGATCGCCCTTGAAGCATTTCGCATACTTGAGCAGAAACGTATATGGATGCTCCACCTGCAGATCAAATTTGATCGTCTGCAACAGTATGCGCTCCAGTGTCATTACCTCCTCCTTGGGATCATCGCCGAACGAGTAGAAATAATTGTCATTGAGTATGCCGCGTGCCGTTTTGATGATGTCGCGACACTTTTTGGGCGTCTCCTCCACCTTGCCGGCGAGAAACAAGCAACAGCAGGCGGTAACGTAGCGTGGAAAACTCTTGAACGAGTGAAACATGTAGAAGCGATGAAAGTACACAACTCCGGTGGCCATTGTATTGTGGCCGAGGCCCATTTTGGTGCCGCATTCCATGATGAACCTGGCGCCCTCTTTGCGGTAGCGACGCTCTGTTTCATATGTAACGCCATCCAGTATTGAGGGTGTCTCACGTAGCTCCTTTTTGTCATAGTACCAGCAAGGCATCTTTTTCCGGGCCTACAGTGTTTTTATTTTTATTTTTTTTATTTTTTTGGTTGTTCACAATAACAAAAAATCAACCAAAATTAGTGCTTTTCATGTGTCATTTTTTAGGGCGTTTACTCAATATCTAATTGTGAGAACTGCATTTTTTACCACATGTGGCAACGCCATATGAAAAGAACCAGCTGTTGCGACTGGCAGTGTGACCACATTTACGTATTTATCGCGCAATTAGTTTGTGTCTTTTGTTTCCATTTAAAAAAAAAAAAGAAAAAATGTTTTATGGTGTAGTTTGCTTTCTTCTTGGCTTCAAATGCCAAGCAAATTGGCAAAGAACTGCCAAGAAATCAGCGTATCAAGGTATGTTTGTGTTGACATTGATTAACCACTCAATATTTGCTTGAATTGCCGCTGTTATTTCAGGCTTGGGGTAAGTTGACTTTCCACAACTTTATTGCCGGCGCCGCCGCCGCCAGCCACAAATGGCACAACGCATACCTGTTGCCGGTCCATGGCCGCAGTTTGGCCAATTAGCCGCAATGCCTTGGCTTAGTTGAGGTAACTATTTATAACCAGCCTTTCCAGTTGTCGTTAGCTTAATATGCGCTTTTCATTGTGCTGCACAGACTTCAAGTAATGCGGTCAACGTGTCCGTCTAACAGGAATTCGGTTATGTGCCGATTGCTCCCACTTCTGGGCCTTACAAGTTTCCGTCATATATGCCGCCCACGATTTTGTCGCTTTGGGCAACTTTTTGTGCCCATTGTATTTTGCATAAGTGCTGCCAAGTGCCGCTTAAAATAGTTGAAAAATAGCTAAAAATAGCTGGAATTAGCTTTTCTGATTTGGCAATAAAAAGTGTCGCTAGTACACTTAACCAACTAAAAATAGGCTAATGTAGCCAGAAAATAGCTGAGTAGCTCGGCAACACTGTTTTGCATAACAGCTGCATTGCAAAATGCCAAAACTGGTTTGCATTTCGCTCGAGGAAGTGTTGAGAACCAACAATGGCTCGCCCTGGGGAGCCCAGACAAGTCCAGCAGCTATGCGACTAGATTTATTTATAGTCCGTCTGTCCGTTCTAGCATTGCTTTTTGTATCACATTTCATAAACAATTTGTATGCACTGTTGCAGTTGCGTCTGCATTTTTTGTTTGTTTTAGTGCTTGCCTGCTGTCTTGGATGTTATTAACCTTGCTTGGTGCTTCTTGGAGCCTGCTGCCTCCTTGGGAGCTTCCAGACAGGTTCCAAGTTAATCAAATAGAATTGTGCCGGTCCGAGCAGCATAACCAGTTTCTATAATTCTTTAGCTTTTACTTTGTACGATCGCACGCTCTCGGCCAGCTCGCTCTCGCTCTCTCCTCCTCCTCTCTCTCTCTTTGTCTACCTGCTTGCCGCGTACACCTTTGGGCCGTTTAAGACACGTTTGCAGCTTCGCTGCGCTTGCCGCTGCTCGGCGCTTTTCAGTCACTTTTGAAACGTCGTCAGCGTCGCCAGTTACCAAGCGGATCGCGCCAGCTGGCAACAACAACAACAACAGTCCGTCCAGTTGATTTTGTAGTTGTAGTTTTATTTTTTGTTGTATCTTAATGCGCGTTCGTTGCGGACTGCGGATTCGCAAAAAAAAAAGAGTCATAAGAAGAAGAAATAATAATAATAGAAGTGGCTGCGAGTGCTAAACACAACAAAAAGAAGTGCTTGCCTAGGCAGAAAAAGTTTTTCAATAATACAATAAAGCCATAAAGCAATATTGAAATAAAAGAAAAGAAAAGAAATGCTACAAAAAAGTTAAAAAGTAACCACAAGCTACGTATTGCGCGCGCCATCTCGCTCTCTCTCTCTCTCTCTCGCTCTCGCT
Source organism: Drosophila novamexicana (assembly GCF_003285875.2). Lineage (NCBI taxonomy): Eukaryota > Metazoa > Arthropoda > Insecta > Diptera > Drosophilidae > Drosophila > Drosophila novamexicana. The sequence continues at coordinate 9,172,636 of NW_020824787.1, forward strand.
CTGTCTCTCCAACTCCCTTAGTCTATCTCGCTCTCTGCATACGCGTACTCCCACCTTCCCCCCCCCAAGCTTGGCTCTACTGCATGCATTCCTTGGAATCATTCTATGTGGATTATCGTTACGAGTCAGAAAGAATTAAGAAACAACAACAACGTTGCGTTATTTGGAATATTTTTTACGTTATACCTCAGTCTATAACGCTAAATAAGTAAGTTTTTAAAATCGTAACATTGATCTTAAATTTATAATTTTAATAAAAATTATTTTTTGTAAGTCGGTTAAACTTAGTGGTCCGATTTGGCCCCAGCCCCAAAGTTTCCTGTTTATACTTAGCTTTATACACTTGTCTGTTGATACTGATCAAGCATATATATACTCTATCGGATCGGATCGGATATATCTCCTTCTATGCGTTGCCCTTTTCATAGTAACAACTCCTCTTTAGTGTTTCTTCCCTTATTGAAACTTTCCTGAATTGTTGCAATTGTTCTATATTTGTTTATAAATATAGTAAAAATTTGTAAAAGCTTAGCTTATCTATATTATAGATGATTTATTATTGCATAATTATATTATTGATATATGCGATATATTACAAAGCAGATGATTCAGTTCTGATCGGGCCAATAAGCTAACCCACACGCTTGCATTGGAAATTAGCGTTAATGCAGCTTTGTTTGTGATTTATCAGCGACGCTCGCATTTCACTACAAAATTCATCGTCGTCGTCGTCGTCGTCGTCATTGTTGTTGTTGTTGTTGTTGTTGTTGTTGCTGTCTTTCAATTAAGTGTTAAGTGTTTGGCGATTAGATCATCCGCGGGGCGCGTCAAGCCGCTTAGCCAAGCTAATGAGTGTTTTGGCCAAGGCCGTCTAGAGAGCCTGAGAGCGCCGCGAGTTGATTGAACCTGCCACACAGCATCCAGCCATGTGGCAAGTTGCAGGCAGCCGTTTCCCTAATTATAATGAAAAGGGTAGCAAAACGAACAATACGAACACCCTGTTGCTACAGTGCACGCCATAATTATAGACACTCGACTGCATTTTCGTTCGTTAATGATGTTTTTATTTAACTTCTCAAATGTGAAGAAAATTCAATGCTGTGATTCATCTCAGTTATTGGGAAAAACTCAGAAGATAATATAATGTATGCAACTATGACAAATCTTTGCCAATGCTTATACGAAATTAGTCAACTTATTTCGTGAGCCAAAACTCATGGCTAATTATAGGCAGGGCTTAAAATTACTGCCATGGCATAATTATATAATATAATAGTTCAGTTTGCAGTTTCTTAAGAGCTATTTACGTATAGATATTTTCAATATGGATTGGATTGTGCTTTCAAAATTTGAATACTTTTGCAACAATTATTAAGTAACTAGAAATATATTTTGCCTTAGCTCAAATGTGATTAATTTGATTTTTTCCTTATGTTTTGTGTCAGGTAGTGGGAATTGTATGAATCTATAACTGACAGGTATATCATATATATTATACGATAAATCATTTATACCTTAATTTAGCTAGCTTTTTGTGGCATGCTTGTACTTTAATGTTTTTTATTAAGCTAAGGCTGAGTTCTGCTTGAAGTAAATGATTAACAATTGGGTTGGATTATCTTTTTAACTGTATGATTCTTTTCTTTCAAAGTTAATTGAAAAACGAATGCATATTACCATTTATTGCTTTTATCTTAAGCAAACTCAACTTATATTTAATTATGTGATGTGGCTTATTTGGTTATCCCGCATTGTAGCATAATGTGCTGATAGACTATACACAATTGCAATTTGTATCTTGATTTCGCACAGTGTGCACAATCTCAATTGTTGTTGTGGCCGTATTTAACTAGCCTGTGCTGATGTTTTTGTACCAGGCTGTTGAGTTGTGTTTTGAGGCTTTACTTTCCACAATATGTTAACAATTTTGATTGGCAATGCGATGCGTGGTGTTTGCATTGTTTTTAGCTGCCGTCGGATCTGTTGCATGTTGCAAATTGCAAACTGCAACAACGCGGCGCTGTAATTGTTTTGGCCGCCGCCAAGCGTAACCAAACAGCCCAATGGAGCGGCGTTGAACTCGCCGCACGGCTGCAACACTTTGAAAATGATTCTCTGCACAAAACACATTCTTGGCCATCTCAACAAAAGCCAAACAACAACAACAACAAAAACCTCGCACGCAATTGGAAGATGGATGAGAGATATACTTGAGGCTGAAGAGATATCCGAGTCGGACAGACTGGCAATGTACAACGCACAACGCACTCGACGTGGCCATAAATCACGCGTGCCTTGGCCATATTTGTGGTAGGCTCAGTCGCGGGACGCAGCCCATCAAATGTCAGCTACCTTTTAAGTTGCTTTTTTATTGTCCATATAGAAGTTGTTTTGGCCATATTTGTGAGCACCCAAAGTGCTTTTATTTCTGTACCGCTTACCAGTTCCTTAACGCATCTGAACTCTCTTGTATGATAATTACCCCAAAAAAACAGCTAAAAAGCCATTTGAAACATAACTGTGCTTATTATGATATGGCAGCTGTGACAGCTGCTTAGACAGCCAGAGAGTTTTGGGTGATTACTTTGTTTTCCTTTTCACCATTTATATAATTTGTTAAAAACTTGTTTTATTTTCGTTATGATATTCAATATGCTTACAGCAAATAGTTGTGTATGCTTAATTTGTTGAATTTCATATAGCTGGAAACGCTTTGCTCTGGTATTTACAACTTAAGCAACTTGAGGGCTTTCCCATATAATGGGGCGTTATTGGGGCGCTACTGGGGCGCTACTGGGGCGCTATTGGTGCGCCACTGGGGCGCTATTAGCCGCTATAAGCACAGATATGCTTTTCACTTAACTTTTTATTAAGATAAAAATGGATAAGGAAAAACTAGACTTTACTCTTTGGGGCCTCGAGAAACCCGTTGCGCTTGGCAATTTACTTGAAATGCGTTACACTTAATTCAATCGCAGATAGAAGCGTAAGATATTCGCTGTTGACCCAGTTCGCATTGGTAGATGTTTGAAGAAGCAACATTGCTCCAGGCACCCTATTCTGCGCCGAAGAGGCTATTCCATGCTGCAAACATAAAAATTTCTTTTAATTCATTTAATTTGATTTCAGCCAACTCAGTCATCAACGCAGCTTACCCATTGGCCAAAGTTATTAATAAGTGTTATTTCTTTCGTATTCTTATTTTTCCCTTTTTTTTATAATTTTGTTGCTTTTTGCGTTTTTCTACTTCTACACTCTGGGGCGTTTACTTATACGCTGACCTGATTAAAGACGGCACGCACACTCAGTTGGACTTGGAGCTCACTGACTCTGGTAGAAAGTGTCGCCACTCTCTTTTCTGCGGCGCAAAGCTTAGACACATTTTTGACATTTGTTGGCCCGCTGCAAGACGGCTCATTGAACTGGCTTGAGCTTGGGCCTGGGCTTGGTCTTGGAACCTTTAATTGAAAAATAATAAAAGTCAACCAGTTTTCAAAGCTGTCTCTCAACTTTGACATACAAAAATGCATTGTCAAAAGTTCATTGAAACGCTGCTTGCACCCAAAAAGTTTGTGCATACACAAATTAAAGAAATAATGTTGAAAAAGTTTTTTAAATATTATGACAATGCCCCGTGCGCCGCTTGGCCAACCAAAATGAGCTTCAAGCGTTAGCTCGTTTTTACAGCCGAGCGGCAGAGAATAGTTGACTTTTATGTTTCTCCTCCATTTTTATACACTGAACCTATTAAAAATGAGTAAAAAGGGGCATATTGTTTTTGCGAAAGTGTATGTAACAGGCAGAAGGAAACAACTCTGACCCCGTAAAGTATATATATTCTTGATCAGCATTGATAGTCGAGTCGATTTAGCCATGTCCGTCTGTCTGAACTCGTCGATGTAAGATGTTTGTTTCCGTCGCAGTACAAGTTTGTTTCCAATAATCGATAAATTGCCATGTTTCCCAATTTCCCAATCGATAAAAATCGATTTCGAAATCAAATTATGGGCATGAGGTTTCACGCATGACAGCTTTTCGAGTAATATAAACAGATCAATTATCCTTCATTTTCTAGCTAACGCTCTCCCTCCCTAATTGAATGTTTATAAAAAAGGGTATCCCCTAGTCGGGCACTGCCACAGCTATCTTACTTGTTTTGTTTGTCTTGCTGTTTCGTCAGCATTGTTGAAAATTCTAATTAAAATGTTAAAAAATGATGTTTGAGAATCTTCTCACATTTATGTGTGGCTTTTGGCTGGCAACTTTTATAAGCCATTGTTGTGTGTTGTGAATGAAGGAACTGCCAAAAAGATCATGTGTAGCTATTGCGTATGATAAAGGTTTCTTATGCATAAAGAATTGCGTTTTTCATTTTACATATACATTTTATTCAGTAGTGGCAAGTTAATATGATAAGATTTCGTAATTTTGATGTGGCAAATGCTTTGAACTTTCAAGACATGGGTGCTCGAGATGAAGTATGAAATCAAAGAAAAAAGAATACAATTATGCATTGCAGAAACATCACACACTGCTGCGATCAAAATAGATATAAACTCTTCCACCCACGTGCTGAAACTTGATTTTATTTTTAACATTCGCTTGCTTTTCTTACGTGTGATTGCATTATTTTTATTTAAGCATATGAGCTTAAAACACGAATCGTTTGTTTGTGCCAACGAATGCCTCTCTGCTATGCTCCGATATCAATGAATATTAGATATATTATATATCATATCGAAATGGAAGCCCTAAGGTATGTTTTGATTAAACAGAGAAGGCTACTCAATTGGCTTAATTCGAGTTGCCTGAAACTGAATTTGAATCTGCAAATTGCTTTGCTTACCTTAAATATATATATAAAATAAATTTATATTAATTTTCAATAGTCTTCTATTAAGTCCATTGAAACTAAACATTTTCCTGAACCGAAAATAGCATTTAATTTATGTTATTTGTTCGGCAAGCCTTACGGATAACTAAGTAGAGAGTAAGTTATAGTTTTTTAATAGGTTTATCTCATATCTTTATTTGATTTTCTTACCAGGCTCATTAGCATTTTCAGCGCCCCACATTTGGTCCATGACCAACAAGAGTGTTTCCCCGAAAGCATTTCTAACTTTCAACGAGCTAATTGTTATGCATTTGCCAAAGGCAGCTCAACAGCTCCGCAGCTCAGCAGCTTGCAAGCAAATCCAATTCAATCATTTAACAATTTTTGACGCCCCATTTTGGGCCCGAACCGCTCCAAATGAATTGGAGGTGCTGGCTCAGCGGGCAGCGTGAAGGCCGCGCCGGCGCTTGGCTCCGATTCGGATTCGGACTCGGCTCTTGCCATGCCTTTTACTGCATAGCATACACCATGTACACACACACACGGATCCGATCCGTTGCCGCATATGTGGAACCACATAATGACTAATAATGCTGCCGATTTGCATGCTATAAGGCGGCAACACAGCACAGGCCCCACTCTGTCTTGAGAAACAGAAACAGAAACTGGTTTTTTAGATATACTCGTATACACGCGCCGTGCATTGCAGTTTTTTTTTTTTGTTGAAGTATTCATACTCACATTAGGAAAGAAAAATTGAAACAATTATTAAATGCTGCGGCAAGATCCGGTCTCAGATTGCAGCTGATCTGCAAATCAGTTGCTGAAACAAAATGAAAACGTCTTCTTTGTTATGAAAATCTGTCTAAATGGTCTTTAATATGGAATAAAGATAGAGTTGTGGAAAAGAGAGATATCATGTGGAGTTATACGTCTTAGATTTTATAATCAATAGCATTTATTTCGCGCAAAGCTGCGTTTGGTATTGATAATATCTTGGACTAAACTCTTTTTGCTACTGGGAGTACCTATATATTTTGAATATAGTTCAATTTTTCTTATGATTTATTACAAAAGAAATATATACAAATGTATATTTCAGGTCCTAAGCCCGAGTTTGGTTTCTTTTATCGATAAATTGGCTCGTTTTCAAGCAATCGATAGAAATCGATATCGAAATCTTGTTTTTTGAGAAAGTCTCTTAAGTTTCAAGTGCTAGAGTTACAAACTCGATATGTAGCTTCTAGTCAAGCATCTTTCATTTTATAGATATCTCCATCCAATCCCTGCCTACCTTTCCCTCCTGCATTTCGAGTTGTTATAAGAAAGTTTAGGGTATCCCCAAGTCGCGCACTCCCGACACTCTTGTTTTCTTCATTATTTCGTCTCAAACATTAGGAAGCTATTTGTGTTTTGCCTTGATCTATTGATACATTACATCGATTTTAGCTTCAAATTGTTCTGACCTCCGCTAAAGCAGCTCCAATCAATTTTGGCCAATAACCAGATCGTAACAAATCGCGAAAATTGCTTAAATGAACATTTCAGTTTTGGCCATACCGACACGTACCACAAATGTAATGCCAACTAATTTCCTGACTAACTGCGAGCTGTCTGTCGACTCTTTGGGATTTCTTCTTGTTTTTCATACTTGATCATTTTATATACCATACATATGTAGATATTTTCTGCCCAGTGCAGGTAATTGTTTTTGTGTCTAGCCTCTCGATTAGCTTTAGGCATGGAGTTGTGGAGTTGAATGAACCTCGGCTCTTGATTCTTTCGAAATCTTCAGTGGTTTTCTTTGTTAACACTTTTGCTGTTGAAACTTCCGCCGCCGCCGTCGCGCAATTGGCCACACTTTTACAGTCAGACGGTTCAATGGGTTTAATTGAAAATTCATTTTGTTAATTTGTTAGCAATTATAGTGCATTTGATTGTGACTTTTGCTGCTGTCACAACTTTCACCATTCAAATGGGGTAATTTCTTAAGTGACTTGACTCCTTGCACTCAACAGTTGTCCAGCTGTCCATCTGTCCATTATGCTGCTATTGGCCGCGACAGTGGAAAAATACTCGCCATCCTATGACAATACAGAAAAATATGTATAAACATTTAAACGTTACGTTTGTTAAAGTTTTGACACTTGCTTAACACACACACACAGAGTTTTAGGTGTAGGTGTTTGCTTGGACACGGTCCGATTTCTTTTTGTTTTGGTATCATTTTTTTATAGTTCGACTACCTCTTTTGGCTATCTTGGCCTAAATTTGCATAATTTATGTAATTTCTGCGTCATTTTTTATTGACTCTTATGGGAATATAAACAAAAAGTGAATATATAATTTTGGACTCGAAGTTTGTCGTGTGTCCCGCGGCATAGAAAATTTCCGGATCAGTTTTTTGCTTTTGTTTATTGTGTCTGTTATGTGTATCTTAAGCAACTTGACTCTAATTCCTAGGTTATTTATTTGCCGTAGTTGGTCATTTAACATTTGCCAGTTAACAAAGAATTTATGAGACCGCATTGGAATTTGTTCATTTAAAGCGTACAAAAATTCTCTTTAGGCCTGAGCTTGTTCTGGTGCCACGCGCTTACGCCAGCAACCGTATTTCCGTTTTCGTTTCTTCTTTGTGCGCTATCCTTAAGCGTTTTGCTGCGCGCTTTTCTCTTAGGCAACAATTTTCTTCCGTTCTGTTTTCTTAAAACCTAAAGAAACTTAATTGTAAAGCTAACTCTGAAACTACTTCCCCAAAATATATATTGATGACAAGATAGTTTCCTATCGATAGCTATATCTTACCAAGATCAGCTAAACGTATTTTCACTGTAGTTTTTCTCATTGAAAATTGCTGGCACAAAGGTTCTCTCTGTTATCGCCAGCCCGTTCGGTTATAACAGCACTTCAAGGGCCGTGTCAAGTTTTTCCCCAGTGAACGGTTCCAAACAACTTGATTCCCAACTCCAAGCAGAGTACCTTGGATGACCTTGTTCCCACAGAACTGAACTGTACACTGGCCACTGAAGCCCCATTTATTTAATTTAGCTGGCGACGATTTCTGTGTTCTGCGGTTTCATTTCATTTCGTTGAAGCCAAGCAATCAGCAAAAGTGGAAGACGTACGGAAAGTAAATGGAAAAACTTAATCAAGCGACCGCAGCCAGAATGAAGAAATGAAAAGGTAGCCACGATAAATTCAAATCAATGTATAGTCTAATTTATGGGCTACCAGCCAGGCCCTCGTCGAGCGGAATCTGCAAGCGTTGCACGTACCTCGCTGCACCCACGTTCCCAGCTCAAAGCCACAGCGTTCCGATCCGATCCCATCCGATCCGTACGTAGCTGCTGATTAAACGCCCACCTACTTTCCCGTCGTCATTCCGCGTCTGTCCAATCTGTCTGTCTAACTGGGCTTATCATTTGAATGACGATGGCTTTGCCTGACTGGCGGCCATTCAAGAGCTGGATTCTTGGCTGGAAGCGCTGAGGCGTGTCAGTTTGTGGCCCACGTCTTGGACCTGGCTTCTGCATGCTCATCCATTGTTTCACATTGTGCTTTTTTTTTATTTATTTCTTTCGCTCTCCCGTCCTTAATAAATTTGCAGCTCTTGTGCTACTTCCACGCGTATTTGGCACACAGTCGAGCTGCTATTCCCCTCGAGCGACTGCGATTTTCTGACTGGCAACAACTTTGCGTTTGCTATTCAAATTGTTTAATGGCATTTTTATGCATTGCAAATCGCGCTGCCAGTTTTCCAGTTAGGAATTTTTGTTAAGTCATATACATGACAGAAATGCTGGGACCCAGGGCTAAACTGGAACAAAATGGATGCTACCGAGTTCTTTGTGCATGTAGCAGCATTATTTATTAATGATGTTCTTGGCTATAGTTGAAGTGAATATTTCTCCGGCATGCCTAGAGACAATGGGACGCAAAATTAATAAGATTTAAGCTTGCGTTAAATGCAATTACATAAGTTTTGCACTTTGTTGATGCCAAATGCGAGAATAAACTCCAAGTTTTATGCTGAAATTCACATGAATCTTGAATTTCGATTATAAGATAAGCTTAAGGTTGCATCCCACATTTGTTACAAAATTATATATATACAAAATGTACTTTAATTAGCACTCATTTACAAGTTGTTTCTAATTTCTCGCAGTGCATGACATCTCATTCCATACATTCCCAATTAACAGCTAGTTTATGACCATCCTAGCACATTATAAGTGGGTAAAGACTTAAATGCTTCTGATAAACTTATCATCTCAGTCATTCACTCTTAAAGATATAATGAAAATCTGTAAAGCTGATATATACTTACATATATCTCAGACGTGGTGATCAGTTTCCACTCACATAGGTGAAAGATGGGTGGAAAATGAATAATTCGAACTTAAAGCAAAATAAAGAATGTAAAGAAGCTAGTATATAAAAAAAGTTGATTATAATATCAAATAGGGGCAAGTTAATGAATATATTTAAGAGCTCAGTTTAGGCTGCATCATTGAGCATTACGCATCCATAATGATTACTAAGACGCATTTAGAACATGTTACAGTTGCTATGACGAAATCGTCAACAAGATAAACGATGATTTATACAATTATTAGCATTTCAGGCAGCCACGCCAGCAATAATGTATTTATAGAGAGCTCTGTGCACATCGCATTTTTGCATAATAAACATGACGATGAACTCTACGTAGTATCTGAAGTTGGGGCTAGAGACAAAAGCTTTATAAATTGCCAAACAAAAAGATCGCAACAAGTTTTGCGGTTTTCCCACGAACGTTATTTGTATTTGCACAAGTGATTCGGCGATTTGTCGATGTTCGCCATAAAATGTCACCATATACACTGTAAAAAAAAAAGAAGTAAATAAAATAAAGATTTGGCACAGTTACGAAAGCAGGCAAAAGAAAAACACGAAATAACAAAAGTACAATCAAATTATTGGACTGGCAACAATTTAGCCGCAAGGTTGCAAATCGCTTTCAACATTTCATTAGAGCAGAAAATATGATTCATAATGAGCCAAGCCAATTTGCATAGAAATCAAGAAAAGCAACAAAAAATCAAAAGTGAAACAGAAGGCGTGCCACAAGCACGAGATCAATTAATAAACTCCTACCTGGTCTTATATACTATATACTAAATGCAAGGGTTGGCTGGCATTCACTTTCAAAGCAAAACTTCCTGCTAACACAGAAAGAGTGAAAAGTTCCAGCTGGTAGCCCCTCCAGACCCCTCTCTGCAATCATGACTAGCCAAAACATTGCACAACTCCTGAGAATGGCCGGCAACAACACAATAAACAATGCTCTGATAGGCGAAATTTCGTAAGCTTTCCGCAAACTGCAAGTGGCCAAAAGGCAGCCTGAAGACGCGGCAGCGCAATTGAGGCAAAAGAAGAAAAACCAACCAAAATGAGATTGCAAATTGTATATTGTGTGTGGGAGCTGTTGAGTCGAGTTTTAGATTCGAGTCGCATCAGCCAAAGACTCGGCAATTGTTTGCCCTAAACTCTGTGAAACCCAAATGAACGAATGAAGAAAATGTTAATGAATCTTTTTAATTTTGTCTGTGGCCAGACGAAAGTGAAAGTCCATCTACAGCTACAGTGTGTGCAAAATGTTTACGAATAGAAATGCGAGCGCGCCTTTGTTTCAATTTTTCGTGCGTTTCACACGCAAGTTTATTACACTTTCAACTTTGACTGGCGCCTTGCGCAGAGTGTGCGAAATAAAAAGCAAGTGATAACCAAAATGTAAACTGTATACGAAATCATGCATCACTCGGCGAAAGGTGTAAAAACAAAAACACAAGTTCATCATGCAACGGCCATAAGTTCACATAGGTTTGATTACAGATGTGCGATAAACCTAAGCGGGCGATTAGATTTTAGGAGCTGTCTTTTTAAAAGACAACTAGCTAATGTGTTGCTCAACTTAAGCTGTTTAATTTTAATACGCTGTTTTCTTTATGGTTAATAAACACTTTTGCTCAACAATAATTACAATTTGTAAATTCCTCAATTGTGGAATTTGGCACTTGTTTTTTCTTGAACAGAAATAATAAGAACAAGTTCGTCGATTAACAACACTTATTTCAATGCAATTCATATTACATATTGCATTTCCCAGCACTGAAATCACAAATGCTTTTCATTTGAAATTATAATTAGTACATTCCGCAATTAAGGAATTTGGTTCTTCGCTTTTCCTAAACAGAAATAATAGGAACAAGTCTGTCGACTAACAACACTTGTTTTCAATGCAATTCATATTGCATATTGCATTTCGCAACACTGAAAGCACATGTGCTTTTCATTTGAAAAATATAAAAAATATTTTGTATTGATAACCCACACTGTTTCAGCTTACAGCCATAGTTTATCTTCTTACTTGATATAGCTGTTGGGCATATTATCTTTTATAATTATTGTTGTTGTTTTTGCTGCTCAGACATTTACTTGACAATTATTATATTTTAGTACGTCGTTGTGCTTATTACATTTTGTACTTGTGCTTGTCTCAGTTTTTTTATCGCCCTGTATGAACCAAATATTTTTGTACAAATTTCGCACATTTGTCAAATTTTTAGATCTAGTGTAAACAATGCTTACCTGAACCTTTACCAAGTTAAACTAAAACTATAAATGTCTTTGATTTTAGTACAATTGAACGTTAAATGATAACAGATTAGTTTTCGTGAACTTGTTACCTAGTTCGTCATTTACCGTGTGCCCAATGTGCAGGGGTCTTACCCGTTGTCCAAGACAATCAGCCGGAGAGATTACAGTCTGATAACACTTATCACAATTATTATATGGCTTTTTCTTTTGACGTTGGTGTCGTTTATTTGTGGGCTTATTTGTATGCAAAAATAAGGCGGCAGCTTGTGCTGACCAGCTGGCTGACCAGTTTGGTTTGCCAGCTCGTGGGTATTGGAGGCGGAGGCGCGCCATGCCCAGCAAATGGGGTAAGCGCCATTTGGCGGCAGTCAACATATTTTGATTGCGGGGGCGTCGCGACTGCAGATTACGCGTGGCATTTTCCCGTAAAAATATATATATATATACCATATTTACAATTTTTATCTCTGATGCTGCTTTGTTTTCCGCTGCTGCTGCTGCTGCTGCGTTCGGCATTCGCACGAAACGCCGATTCGCTGCGTTGAAAATATTAAATTGTAAATAAATACTAAAAAAAAAAGCAAACAAGAATTATGTTCGTGTCGCCGTCGACGCGGCGAACGTTGTGTGTGTGTGCGTGTGTGTGCGTGTGTGTGCGGAGTGTGGTGTGTGTGTTTTGTTGTATTTTTTTTTTTTTGTTTTTTGCTGCCTAGTACTTAAGCGCACCTCAGACGCTGCGGTCGGCGTTCGGAAATGTCGTTAGCAGTCGCCTTTTACTTTTGTTTAAATTGTTTTGTTGTTTTTTTGTTTTAGTCGCGCGCACTTTTCGCCTTTAGTCCCGTACTAAATGAGCGCGCGTTTTAGTACTAAATCGAACTGTGCGAAAATTGGCAGCCAAATTGCCAAAAATAAATAAAACGATATTTTTTTTTTCGCCCAAATGGTTTTTGTTGCCTTATCACAGCGCACAATTGTCATGCTATAAGAGATAACAAATATTATACGACGTTTAACTCAACTCTGTCCTGAGCTAAATATGAATTGAATGCCTTTGTGTTAAGAATGTTGAGATTTTAGCACAACGTTCAAGGATTACACAAACACCGAACGAACCGATTCTTAACGAGCACAGGTGAGAAAGTACCAAGGCCTGACGCATCTCTTTAGCAAATGGGCGTCGCCTGCAAAATGTAAACTTTGCCTATATTTGTAGGCGGAGAGATAACAATTGTGTGTGATTGGTAAATATTGAAAATTTGTGTTCTAAAAGCAATGAGTGCATGCCTATATATACATCATATTTTATATGCACTTTAAAGTGTACTAAATTGAAGAGGCAATGCGGCATGTACTAAAAAAGTTAAAAGTGCTGTTGATACAATTAATTAAAACTCAACTCGTAACCGAAAAAATATGCCTAAATCTGTACTAAATCGCACGCCTCAAGTGTACTAAAAGCATATTGCCTATAAACGTACTAAATGCATTATATGAACTTTCAGTGAAATAAAATTGGTAAAACTAAAGATACAAATTCATTCTGTACTAAAATACATAAATTCAATAAAGTACACTATCGAGCTTGAAAAACAAATATATATGTCTTTAGTGTACTAAACTAGATAAAGCTGTGATTACTTGTCTGAAGTGTACTAAAAGTATATGTCATAAAATGAAATATAATTTCAACGAATATGCACTTGCAAAATGTGAATGTGTACTAAAACTACGTTAAAAAAGTGTACTAAATAAAAATGCAAATATGCACGTTTTTGTGTGACTCACGTTTTTAAACTGTTTGTGGACAGTAAAGACGATTAGGTTTTTTGCGGAAAAAAGTCAAATATCTGTATTAAAAATTGTTTACTTTGCATTTGGTTTTGAAACCACAAACAAATAGGCGCCTCATATCAGCGCGAAAATGTCTTCAATATGCTAACACTACTAAAGACCCTTGAACACATTCATATGCACATGTTTATATCACTCTTTGGGCATTTTTAACGATATAATATCGTAAAGTACCGCGATACATGGCCAACAAGGCAAGTGAGTCATTTGACGGAGACCAAGAGACGCGCCCCAAAACAAACGTACTCATATTGTCGTGCCCAAAACAGAGAGACAGAGAGATCCCCATTATCCAATAATTCATTTTTGAGCTTTGTTGTTTATGAAAGGCCAACCGACACGAAATTGTACAAAATTTATGCGAACCAAAATAAACAGAGATTCATTCGAAGCGCAGCGGCCACAACCAAAGACAATGCGTAGCCATGCGCCGGCAAAATGGAAAATTAAAAATAATCAAAAACAAAAAAAAAAACGAGAAAGAAAGGCTATCTTCGCCGAAGATCTAATACCCTTGCAGACCCAACCTTTTCATAATGCTTATAGTGCTTTGTCCGTATCTAAGAAGCATAGGGAAAATAGTTAATGCCGAGTTTGGGCAAGATATCTTGATAAACAAAATGTTTTTTCATACAAAAACTTAATTTTCGACCGATCGTTCCTATGGCAGCTATATGATATAGTGATCCGATCCAGCTGGTTTTCACATATGTGCTGCGTGCAACAGAAAGACGGACTTCTGCAAAATTGCATTAAGATAGATTTAAAACTGAGAGACTAGTTCAGACAGACGGACATGGCTCTGTCGACTCAGCTGTTGATGCTGATCAAGAATATATATACTTTATGGAGTCGCAGATGTCTCCTTCTATGCGTTACACATTTCACGACAAAATTATAATACCCTCTGCAAGGGTATAACAAACCAAATATAAAACAATTTCGAACTGCACATTTGTGGGGCAAGTGAACTTTTGCAATAAAAAGCTGCTGGCAACTGGCAGACGGTGCGTGATCCCAGAAAGTCAGATGGCCACCAAAGAGTCTTAAACACTCTTTAAGATTTCCGCAATGCCCGACCAGATATTACATATCGAAATATATGCCAGTGTATATGCATAACAGCCGCACAACAGCACTCGGCCAGACAATCTAATAAAATAATTTATGCTTTTCTAAGAACACTTTTTTTTTCCCAGCCCTTTGCGAGCCGCTTGATCTAAAATGTTGTTCGCTTCGGCTTCGTTTCTTTTATTTTGATCATTTTATTTATAGATGCGCACAAAATGTGACGCACTAAACATTTGGCATGTGAGTTTATTTATTTTAATTTTGTTCAATTCTTTTTTGGTTGCTACGTTTTTTATTTCGAGTGAATGACTTGTGTGCACCCTAGTAGAGAGTAGTCTAATATTGTCATGAAATGTGTTGACATTTCCGTGCCCATAAAGTATATATATATATTCCTGTTTAGCATCAAGATACGAGTTGATAAAGCCATGTCCTTCTGTCCGACTGTCTGTTTTTTATGCGAAATAGTCTCTCAGTTGCAATGCCATTCATTGTCTTGAAACTTTGCTTAGGTCCGTCTTTCCAATCTGTTTCAGACAGTACATATGTCGGATCTGGCCGGATCGGAACACTATATCACATAGCTGTCAATGATGATGATCTGATATGGAAACCTTTTTTACATTGAGATAACTTTCCCCAAACTTCGGATTTAATAGTTCCATTATGATCTTCATATATATGGTAAATCAAGGCTAACATTATATTATATAGCTGCTATAGGAAAGATCGGTCGAAGGATCTAAGCTAGCTAAATGGGAATGAAGATGTGGCAAAGATATTTTATGCTCACATATCTGCAAGAGTATTAAATCTTCGGCGTGCCGCAGATATCCTCACTTTCTCGTTGTTTATTATTATTTTAGTACATGTGACAATCTTTCAATTGGACAGCGCATTATCGCTGTCCACATAATAGTATATATATATTTGTATATATATATATGCATATCATACACCTTCCTCATGTCGTATCTGTGGCGTTTTTCTGCACGTTCCAAAGGTCAGCGCTGGTGAGCTTAGTGGGCCAAAATTTGATGGATGCATGCGGCAGAGCCAAAAGTAAACAACTTCCGATTTATAATTATTATATAGAGGGTGTCTTGTGGCCAGTATTATTCCACATAGTTCTCTATCTTATCAGCCAGCAACAGAAATCAAGCAAAAATATCATTTAATCAACGTTTTTTTCTAAGCATGAAATCAACCTTCAAATTTTCGTTTTGTATATTGTCTGCGATAAGCCAAAGATACAAAATTGATGTCATAGTCTTAGGATCTTAGCCCCGACTTTTAATACGCTACATGTGTTCTTTTTTCTTTCGTCTCTCTGCTGGCTGTCAATCTTTTTGAATATTGAGGTGATTAATTGGACACGATTTGTTGCATGTGCATGTCGTTTATGACAGCTCTTTTCGGGTTTTCACGTAGAGAGGAAGTCAGATGAAAGATGTTCTAAAATGTAAATAATTTAGTTCAGCTGCTGTGATCATTATTATTGAAGATGTACTAAAACGTAAATTGGTCTATTTTAAAAGCTTTCTCTGTTGCGATTAGTACTAAACCCATGACATGATATCTAAAAGATATGCTTGGTTGTTCTAAATGTGTACTAAATTGGTCTAAATGCCAAATGTGTTGCAAACAGTAATTAAACAGCAATGTTAATAAAATTATATGTTCTTACAATGTCTTCAATTTTATTTATATACTGCAAAAGTTTTGTTCGCCAGCAAAAAGAGCTGGAATTTTAAATGAATATTTATTTGGAAAGGTTCTGGCTCGATTCATTTAAACAATTTCTATTTATAAAATCAATTGACGCTGAGCCAATTTCCGTAAGATGGCTGTAATCAATCTATTCATGATATTTAGAAAAGAAACCAATCACTTTCTGTTTAGCCGGTATTGGCCTGACATATCGCTGGCAGTTCGCATTCAATTGAATTGCTTACTTTCAGTAGATTATTTCGCCTAAAAATTTCCTTTGTACATTTTCATGCGTACCATGTGTATTGTGCAATATGTATTTCCAATTCGATTTATAAATAACTTGAGTTTACATAGCACGGATTGCGAAATAAACAACAGGTCGAACGCCTCCCAATGACGTTTGAGCAAAAACATTTTCCCTGTTTATATATAAGTTGGATCGACTGAAACCTAAATACAAACTGCCCTCGCCCCTAATGGCATTGAAAAGTGCAGGCGGCGAATTGGGTTATCGCTTGTTTTGTGCAATCCAGCGTGGCGTGGCGAATGCTTTAAACAAAATCTTTAAATTGTAAATAATACTGTGTGTACATATTAAGTGTACTGTATGTATGCATATAATGCAGCTGGAAGTGCAGGCAAACAACTTGCGACTCGACTCAATTGGCGATCACCCACGGTGCACTGCATTTTGACGGGCAACTATTTCGAAATATAAAAAATTTTACACACATTTGCCATGTGTGAGGCATACAGAAATACTTATTAGCATTCGGCTGGAGCAATTAAAGTCGCCCCCGCCTCAATAATCATAAAGGGGCAGCAGTTTCTAGTACTAGCTATCAGATGCTTGCACAATAATCTGTGCTAAAAGCGTGCTAAAATGTTAGACTGAACTCTAGCTGCTGTTTTCTATTTGATTACTGAGCTATAGACTTTATGTAAGCTGACTTTCAGCTGTATTATGATTCTATGAAGCTATACAAATCAGCACAAGTCAATAAACACGGCGATCTAACACATATTTTTATTGGTGCTAAAATATTTTGCCTATTTTGCTGCTGTTTTCTACATTATATTAGATCATGTGCTGTATTTTAACTAAATTGTGGTTGCGCTAAAATACTTTACAATATATACGGGTCACCGTCGATCATGAGTGTACTAAATTTGTTGAAAGATCTAAAAATTCTAAATGCGCCCCCGACACAGCCATCGCATAGGAAACTTGCGCTAATCTTTTTAATCGTTGTTTCTAATATTTAAAATGCTGAACATGTACTTAAATATATAATTAGACCTAAGCTGCACGATTTGTATAATGTTCTAAAAATTCTAAATGCGCTGCTGACACAGCTACTGCAAAGTTATTTTGCGAGAATCTTTAATTACCGTTGCTTTTACTAGTTAAAATCTTAAAAACGTACTCAATTTTTTGATTATACTAAGGCTGCACGATTTTTATGATGTTCTAAAAGTTCTAAATGCGCTCCTGTGAAAACCAGCGCAAAGATAGCTTACGGGAAGCTTTAATATCGGATGCTTCTACAAGTTAAAATGCAAAAAGTGTGCTTAAATATTTAATTAGACTTGAGCTGCACGATTTACAAAGGTATTCGCTTAATTGTGCCTGTGCTAAAATGTACTAAAAAAAGTTATATGGCATTATAAAGAACTGTTGCTGCTGTTTTCCCCCTAAAGGCCAATTTACTAAAATTTGCAATTTGAAATGCAGCCTGTTATATGGACATATGACTCCGCTCTTATCACCAATTTGTACTAACGTTTCCTTGGTATTGTTTCTCTTTTGTTTTTGTTATTTTGCTTACAGATATCGTTTTCGCTTATCGAAAATACAACTAAAGTCTGTACCGAATGCTGCCGCCGAATTGCACAAAAACTCAAAATACTTGCGATAAGGCAAATGGAAATAATTGGTGCTATTTGCCCCAGTTGCATTCAATGAGGAGAACCTGAAGAATCAGAAACGAACCGATGTGATACTTGGAGACTAAGCATTGCAACAACGATATAAATACATTACTTTTTAGTATTTAGCAGTAGTCAAAGCTATACAAAAAGAACTGCATCCTAAAAAAAAAACCAAAACAATTTGCTGAAACACTTGCCACATTCAACATGGAACACTTGGATCTGGCGGGTTATCTAAACACGCCCATTAATTGGAATTTAGGCGCATTTGAACAGCAAGGTGAGTGTAAAAATGATGAATATATATTTACTCTACGAAGTTTAATTAGATCTAAACATTTTTAAGAATATGGTAAATACGGCAAGGATTCACATAGGTATTATCCAGTATAACAATGGGAGTTAGCTACTTTTGTGAATTTCCAACCATGTCGAAAAATGATTATCTAAGTAAGAATTTAATCAACAAATTTTATAATCAAAAGCAATAAGAGATGGCGTCCTAATCAATAAGCCTCGAGGTTTAAATTAAACTGAAGTCCGCGACAAACTTTCCATAAATGGAATTTCCACTTTCTTCTATAACAATTGAATGACACAAGCTGAAAAAATTACATAAGCTTAAGGCAAAAGCTTTCATGTGCTTTTAAGCATAAGGCAAAAGCTTTCATGTGCTTTTAAACATATTTTAACAGAAGCTCGTTGGGAATTATAGGAAAAACTTTCCAAAAATTACATTTTTGCTTTCTTCTATAAAGATTGAATGACATAAGCTGAAGAAATGACTTAAAAGAGAAGTAGAAGGCTAGAGTGCCAGACAAAAGCTTTCAGGAGCTTTTTAACATATTGAAAAAAAGCTCTATGTGATTTGTAGAAATTACTATTACTTAGAAACTGTAAAAATTTCTCAGTTTTCTTTTCCTATGCTCCAATGAGACAAGCCTAAAGATTTTGCACATTTTAATCGTATTATAAAAGCTTTTCAGCGCATTTAAAGATGTGTTTACAGAATCTCAGAGATGAGCTTTAAGGCCTTGAAGCAATTTTTGTCAGTTCTTACAGGATATCAAAGATAAACTTTAAGACCTAGGGTCATTTTTTTTTTTGCCAGTTTGGCGTTTTATTTTATTAAGTCCTGATGACACGAGCTTTAAGTGCCTCATATTATAGTCGGTTGATACATTCTCTCATGCTGCTCCCAAAGCTGCTTTTGTAGATACTCAAAGTAATCTGAATTCATTTTTTATGGCCTAACAGAAGACGATTGTGCTTAGAACAAGTTCAGATTTGCTTTTAATGTTCGTAATACTCGAAAAGAAAAAGAGAGCTCCACTTTTGTGCACTACAAATTTAAATCACTTGCATGGAACAGCTGTCAACTCAGCTGTTGATACTACCCAAGAGTAAATAAGCATGTGCTTTACTCGATCGGAGATGTCTTCTATAATGCACAACACATTTTGGCACAGGGACTTTGGGTCTGAATAAGTTGCATTAGTTTCAAGTTAATTGATTCAACTAAACTCTGCACTTGAAGCTGGTGTCATGGGGCTGAAGTCTCTCGGTTGGTCAGCTTGGTTAGTTTGGCCAACCAATGTGGCGACACTTTATTAATAAATTGCATAATTAAGCGGCATGAATCATGCAACGCACAGGCTGGCAGAGCCCTGGCGATAAGATCACAGCAGCAGTTGCAGTTGCAGTTGCAGATGCAGTTGCAGATGCAGTTGCAGTTGCTGTGAATGAAGGCCCGGGTGACTGTGTCTCTGTGCAGATTGTCGCGTTGCGCTTCAGTTTAGCTGCAGGCACAGCTGGAGACGGTGCTTGAAGAGATGCGCAAGTGGCTGCAAAGTGCGCAAATAATAATTAATTCAAATACAAATAATATAAACAATAATTTGAATAATAACAATACACTTTCTCTCTCTGTTTGCAGATGGCATTTACCTGTCCAGTTCGCGCCAAATGCTGGAGCCCATCATGGAGGAGACCTCCGAGGATGAGGAGCATGCGCAAAATAGCTGGAACGGCTACGAGCATCGCGGCAGCAGCAGCTGCGGCGGCGGCTTCTGGAGCTCCGCGGAGTCCGAGACAGGCTCGGTCATAAGAGTCGAAATTAACAAGGGTGAGTGCGACATGAATAAATGAAGAACTCCAATAAAAATGTTTAATTTTATGGGGCAGATATCGACGCCATATCGGAACGTGACTTTGCCTGTCCGCCGAAGCGCGCGCGCCGCTCGCAGGAGGAGCTGCAGCAGCAGCAGCAGCTGCACAGTCTGGAGGACATGGTGCAGCTGCGTCGCCCGCCGCCGCCGCGCTACGATGCCGAGGCGCACAACAGTTTGGAGCGCTTCCTGGCGCTGGAGGCGTGCGCCCGGGACAGCTACGGCAGCCAGGGCCAGCGCAACAGCACGGGCAGCTGCCGGCGCGGCGGCAACTTTGAGGATTTCTACTCGGACAACGATTCGTATCATTCGCTGTCGCGCAGCTCCTCGCTGGTGCAGTTCGAGTCGCTGGAGCGCCAGCTGACGCTACAGGAACAGCACCAGAGCATGAACAGCCTGGGCAACAGCTCGCCCTCGCTGCTCAGCTGCGAGACGGTGGCCAGCAGCAGCGGCGGCGCCAGCGGCGGCAGCCACAGCAATCCGGATAGCCGGCGCGGCTCGGCCACGTCGCTGCTGAAGCGCTACGAGTCGAGCGACGGACGACTGCATCAGACCTACTACGAGCTGCACAAGCTGGACCTGGAGGAGCAGCAGCGCGAGCTGTTCGGTGCCTGCAAGAGCCTGCATCAGGCGGAACTCAAATCGGATTCGGAGTCGAGCAGCACGTCCAGCAGCGACAGCAGCGGACACAGCATGCTCAGCGCCTGTCCGGGTAAACAAGATGCGGGCAGTGCCCGACGCTTGCCGCTCAATTCGGCGGAGAATTTGTCTGAGGATTCGGGCTACTGTGAGCCGAGCACATTGCGACGCGCCAAATCCAAGAGCATACCAAAGAATTTCGACAAGCTCTGCGAAGAGGAGGAGATGGAGGAGCTGCTGGAGCAGGAGGCAGCGTCAGTGGTAGGGGCAATGGCAGGGGCAGGGGCAGCGACAGGCGCACATTCCAAAAACTCCAATGATTTGTGTCAGACAAAAATAGAGCAGCAGACAAACGAGACGCAGTCAGCGTCGCAGTCATCTCTCGGCTCTCCGGCATCGTCTATAAATAGCTGCGAGAGAGGCGCACGCTCGCCATCCACGTCGCCGTCGCCGTCGCCGTCGCCATCGCCCAGCGGATCAGCGGCATCCGCAACGTCGTCGCCGACGTCGTCGTCGTCGTCATCGTCGTCAACATCGTCCGCCGCCTCGTTCACTTGGCTGCGCAACAGTTTGCCCGATATACGCGAGCCGCGAGGTTCGTCGCCCAAATTTCTAACGGACAACAACAGCTACGGCCTGGCCAACAACAAGAGCAGCAGCAGCAGCAGCGGCTCCTCCTCCTCCTCCTCGTCCACATCCGCCGAGTGCTCGCCCGTGCTGTCACGAACCAGCACAGCGACAGCCTTAGCCGGCAGCGTGCCCAACGAGCTGCAGCAGCTGGGCAGACGGAGGCGAACACGTCGCCAGCAGCAGCAGAGGAATTGCCAGAGCAGCGAGGACGGGCACAGCTCTAGCGAGGATTTGGACAATTTTGATTGCAGCAGCTTGCCGCGCATGCGACGCAGCTGCAGCTGGAACGAACGTTGCGGCTTCAGTGGAGCAGCAAGAACGGGAACGGGCACAGAAGCGGGATCAGGAGCGGGCGCAGGCGCAGGCTACCTAAACGCTAGCTATCAGAATCTGACCCTACTCGACTACGCGGATCGCAGTGATAATTGCAAGCGCAGCTCTTTCGACATGGACAAACGTAAACGCGTCGTTTCTGGCGAGGATTACGAGCAGCTCATATGCAAGGGCAACTTTTTGCTGGACGAGCTGAGCCAAATCTATGACAAAAATGCATCCATATTGAACGATAAGACCGTCGAGAAGGAACCGGCGCCGGAGCAGGAGGAGGCGCCTCCACAAGTGCAGCATGTCCAGCTAACCATACGTAAGCCGCCGGCTCGCCAAAAGCGGCAGACGGCGGAGAAGGAGCCGACGTCGCCAGCTCCTACTCCATCCTCCGTGCCCGCGGCCACTGTCATCAGCTTCAGCAGCTTTGGCAAGACTTTCGATCAGGATCCGACCAATTTGCGCACCTCCTATGCCCAGTCGCTGGAGCAGTGCAATTTCGAGCTGCCCAAGAGGAATCCGGCACCGCCACCGCCCAACCGGGTGCTGCCCAAGCGGCGCTTCCAGAGCTCAACGGCCAAACAGCGCAGCCTGGTCAGCAGCACGCCCAATCTATCGGCCTTCGATGGCGGCCAGGAGCCGGAGGATGATATATATGTGAGCAGTGCGCACAATTCGATGCATCAACTGCCGCAGACACCGACACAGCCAAAGCCCTTGGGCATACTGTTGCCGGCGGGCTCGCGTAATTCATTCAGCAAGGAGGTGAGTTTCTGTCCAGTGGTGAGTAAGTATTGCTGGCAGGAGCAGTCGTCGGAGGAGCCGCAAGAGGAGCACGACCAGGCGAGCAGCGATGAGGAGCACGATGATGATGATGATGATGATGATGGAGAAGAGGAGGAGCTGTTGGATAACAACGATGCCACTGTTATTTATAACACCAAAGAGAACGAGTACATAGCAGCGCGCTACAATGAAGAGCAACAGCTAAGAGCGCCGCAACAAGAGCAACAAGAGCCACAGCAAGAGCAACAGCAAAGAGCGCAACAGAGCGAACGCGAGCGCGAGAGCGTGATCGATGACCAGAGCAGCGAGAGTGATGAAAACAACGAAAACATCGCCGCTGGCGGCAGCATGGAAACGCAACAACAAAAAACATCGCCGCCGCCGCCGCTGCTGCAGCCCGTTTCAAGCGTCGCTGCTGCTGCCTCGGCTGTCAGTCTTGAAACGAGCGTCGACGCGAGCTCATCGTACGCGATCGCCAGTTCACCAGTTCACACAGTGCCGTTACACACACGCCCCCTAAGCCTGCATTTGCCCATACTAAGCGAACCGCCCACAAACCGCGCACATCACATACTCTACGCCTCGCAGCAGCTGCTGCAGCGTTACGACCACGACAACGTCGACAACAAAATGTCGTCCAAATCAACGTCAGTCCAGCCCACGGCGCACATCGCCAGCGCCAATAACAATGAGTCGCCTTTAAAGCAGCGCGCCAACAAAACGGACGAGAAGCATCCCAGCTCAAAGAGTTTTCTGTCGCGCTTTGCGCATGGCCTGCGCTTCTCGCTGCGCCGCAAGAAGAAGCAGCAGCAACAGCAACAGCAGCCGCAGCAGCAGCAGCAGCAGACGCTCAAGCAAGCGCCGCAGAGCAATGGCAAAAGCCAGGATTTCATTTACATACCCCTCAAGCCGCCGCGCAGCACGCTAGATGACAGCAACGTCTCTGAGGCGAGCACCGCCAGCGTCCACAGTCGCCAGGCGACAGCAGCAGCGGCAGCAGCGACAGCAGCAGCTGAGCTGGAGCAGCCGAAAACATCGACACTGCAAAAGCTGGTCACAGGTAAACCCCCGTTGCCGAAGTTGCCGCCACGGCAAACGCATGCGCCGTATTCGGTCAGTGCTGCCAATGGCTCCTTTAGTGCTGCCCATGCTAGCGATGCTCTCTTGGCCGCCGAACGGGAACAATATGCGGCCTTTGCCCAACAGTTGACAACGGGCCAGCGTCACGAAATGTCGCTGACGGAAACGGAAATGGCTCGAGCCACCGAATCGCCGTCGCGCGCCTCTGTCGCGCAAAAGACGCAAATGTTCAATCAGCTGGGCGCCGGCATGCCGCTGCCGCCGTCGCGTCCTCTGACCATGGTAACAGCCGTGCCGGTGGCTGTGTCCCCGATGCTGGACACCACCGACGGCGATGGCGGGGTCGGGAAAATGGGCCTCATCGAGACCAATTTGGACACACACGAAACGGTTATTACGGGCAAGACGCGCTCCCTTATGGACATCACATGCAATCCGCTGCACAAACGGTATCTGGTCAAGCGCTTGAATGTGACCAGCGCCGCCTACGATGTCCGGGATGACGACGACGACGATGATGAGCATCTCGATGGAAACAATCAACGTATCAAGCCATCAACACAGGCGGGCGGCGTCCAAATCGCCTCGGTCCGTAGGCCACACAAAAGCATGGAATTTCTGCTGGACAAAGAGAATCAAAAGAATGTTTTGGTGAGTACCAACAGAAATCCATATGTTAACAGTAAAGCGCGTGTACAGTGAGAACTCGACTTAAGTGAATGTCAACTTTGGATGAGCATGTTCTTGATAGAAAAGATCAAAGATCAAAGATCTATTTCAATTTTTTTTTTAATTTTCAATATTTACGTGTACATTTTTGGTTTTCTGTGTTTTTTTTCTTCTGTTGATTCCTTGGCATCTTTTAAGAGTAGTCCGCTTAAAAGAGCTTTCACTGTATATTACACTACCCCTGAGCGACCCCGCTGGCGCCCATTTGGGGTTGCGGCTGCCAGAAACTACTTACACATAGTTTTTATGGCTTTTGTCTCGGGCAACGTCATCAACCCGTCTTTATGGTCTGAGTCGCTGCCAAAACGAGAACAGGGTCAATTCGTTATGTGGCACAGTTTGGCGCAAATCATGACTTTTTTAAAATATGAACTACACTTTTTTTTGAGATTTTTATTAAATTAAAAATAAGTTTGACTTATTTATTTGAAATGTTTTGTAATAGTTAATTTGTAAGGGCATTCCACTTTCGTTCTAATTATCTATTTAATTGCCGTTTTTATGCTCGCATATTTTCTTCTCTTACGCTTTTGTATTATTTGTATCCAATGCGCAAATTATGCATACGACATGACTTCCATTCATTTCGCTCTCAGTAACTGTACTCATCTAGTGTCTCGCTCGCACGCTCCAGTTCTTACATTTTCACTTGAGCGCAGCTTTGATCTTCCTTCTGGCTGTTAATTGATTTCGACAGGCAGGCACACACACACCCACACCCCATACCGTTTGGCACTCTTGTGACACTCCCATATCTGCACAGCCCCCTCCCTTGTTTCAAACTCATTCGCGCATAACAGACATTTGTGTGTTATTTTTTTTTTTGTTCTTTCACGCCTTTGCTTTGGTGCGCTTTTCGTCTGCAAAGTCCGTCTACTGCTAACAACGTTTAACCACTCTGTTTAATGCGTGCCGCATTAACATTTACATTATTCGTATCCTTCTCACCCACAATTCGCACGCTAATCGGCTTGGCGCATGCACGCGCTTTAAAACGCGCACAAAACGCGTTGAGTTTAGGTTTTTGTTTTTTGTCGCGTTTTATGATTTATTAGATATTTAAGTGTATTATGTGCATGTGTGAGCATGGGTGTGTGTGTGTGTGCGTGTGTATCCCCTTTATAATCCTTGGGCCTCACTCATAAATCAATGCCTTTGCCTCTATTGTTATTGTTGTTTTTGTTTTCTGAATTTCCTCCTCTGCCGCGTTTTTATAGCTTTCCTTCAAATTTCGAGCAATTTAATGTCGTCTTTCACCGAGACAATGACCACTTGACCTTAGGTTGTATAATTTGTGTAATGAAGTGCCGCCACTTCGGACACGCCCCCTTTTCGCATGAGCTTGCTTTGTTTTTGCGGCTTTCAGCCTTGTTACATTCGGGCTACACAAGTTTTTCTCATTATGTTAATCGAGTCTCGAGGCTGACTCAAATGGACAAACTAAAATTGTTGACCCAAAAGTTTGCACAGTTATTTAAGTTCATCAGCTGATGAGATTTGTTTAACATTTTTCGCTTCGTTGAATTTGGTTTCAATTTGGACGCCACTGTGTGCAACAGCACGGTGTGCCCTTTATTTCGGAAGCCAGTGTGCAGCAAAATACACGGATGTTGCTTAGCAGTGTGCACTTTATTATAGATGAGATTGTATTTATGACCCATTAGGGCCTTCGCCATTTCTGAATAAGATAAGTAAGCAATATATAAATTAAAAAAAAAAACGGGTTTATTGATTTTGTAACGATTCGATAAAAGTTATGAACTAACAATTGTTTATTATCTTGTTTGCGCAGCCAAGAAACTTACGATTATGTCAATTGCAATATATGCTCACAAATTGTATCTATAAAGGGGTATATATCGTTTAAAGTCAAGTTCTTATTAGATTTTACAATTCTATCAAATTTTAACGCGTCTTTAATGTTTTTCAAGTTTTCATGCTTGGAAAATTTGCGAATTTCTGCTTTAACTCAGACCACAATATATTCAAACTTATATAAATAGAATAAATTTTATATAATTCATTAGATGACTCAATATCCTACGCTAAAAATGCAGCATCAAATCGTGTATATACAAGTCGGATGAGTTTCGGAAATGCTTACATATACATGTGTATATGACTGTATACAGTGCCGTCCAATATAATGTACAACGCTTTAGTTCTTGAATGAAAATTACCGTCTGCAAAAAGGAAAACTTATTCTCAACTTGTTGGGCATTTCTTATGAAATATATATAATGAAATTTATTTATATATATTAATAGTATTTTTTATAGCTACCGTTTTTTCAGTCTTTCTTTTTTTTGTAATTGATGGAAAGAAGAAGCAATTGAACTGCGCCCTTTTTCTTGACGTTTTTCTTATGTTTCTCATTCTCAACTCCCACGTTTTGGCTAGAGCTAAAACTTTCGCCTCGAGTTTCCGCTAAAATCTAGCTATATATGTATATATGTGTGTATCTAGCACTTGTTGTTGTATTTGTTAACTCTTGCGGAAATATGTATGTATGTGTGTCGCCTTTGTTGTTGTGTGAGTTGCCGCAGTTGTCATGTGGAATAATAATGAAAAATAATTGCACAAAAAAGAAAGCATAAACCGAAATTATGCTGCTCCAAAGCATACAAATTAAATACTTTAATTAAAATTTGTATTTATTGTCGTTGTCTTGTAATGTAAACAACAGCCTGATAACAGACGAGTGCCATAAAGAAATCTTTCTGTTAATCCCCACAGAACAGAAAAGCGTGCCAGATTTACATACATATTTACATTTTGGTCACTTTGCTTGTTTATTACCTTCTTCAAGTTGTGCGTCTCTTTGTGTATATATGCTTATCTTTGCGTGTATTTTCTTGTCGCCTGATAGTGGTAAAAAAAAAGAAACTACAGGAACTACAACTATACACATAGTAGCCCCCTTTCACCCCTTATCAAACGGGCTTTCAATTGTTAGATTTGAATTCCATCAAATATTTGTTGTTAACATTCTCAGTCGGCGCTCGGTCTACATATGTTGAAGGCAAAGGCGAAGGTAAAAACAATGCGCACGCACAAACAAAACATACCAAATAAAAACATCGCACAAGGCGCTTGGCTGGCTGCCAAACGGAGCGAGCAGAGCGCGCGCTCTTTGCTCTCTTTTGTTTGCCACAGAACGTCTTTATAACAGCACTTGTAATAACATTGCTGCTCTCTGTTCATGTTATACGATCAATGCTGCGGCAAACATTGCTGTTACCTGTAGCACACTGCCTTAATTACATAAGCTGTCTGTTGCTGTAAGCGCGCGCTCTTGCTGCTACAACAATGTTGCTCTCTTAATTTGCCGCTCTTGCTAGTAGCTCTCTTTTCTTGCAGCCAACTCTTAACAATTGTTGTTTGATCTTTTCGCTTTTTCTACCTATTTCCTTTAACCATATCGGCACTTATCTATGGTTACACTTGTATTGTTTTTTTTTTTTTTTTTGCCATATTTGTCGCACTTTGTCTCGCTTCAGCGACTGCATGTCTATCATTAGCAGCCATCTCGCTCGCACCTGCACACACGCACACACACCGTTTGCCTAAAATGTCAAAACACAAACGTGACAAAAACAGACAAAAAATGCAACTTGCTGCGGAAAAAGTCCAATTGAAATATTTGCAGAAAAAATAAACCGCTTTCTTTTGAAATAGTCGACAAACTCTGCAATTGCAAAAACAATTTTTTAAGTAATTAAAATACTTCAATATCTGCAGCCTAGCTGAGCTCATAGCTTAAGCATTTGTTGTTGTCTCTTAAACGTTGTAATTTATTCAAATTAAAACGGCATTTGTCTGCCTTGAAATGCTACAGTCGCCTCCCGCACAGTGTGCACGGTGCCCAAGGCGAAAGTGCGCATTGGGCAGGAAATTTAATTAATTTGAGTTTATTTTTTCTACATCTCATTTGCGTTTCAAGTTATTTGCTTTTGTTTATGCTACTTGCTGGCCACAATTTATTTTTCACACGCGTTTAATTTCGCTACCAATTTTTTTCGCAGCGTGTTATATATACATTTTTGCGTAAACACATGAAATTGAGAAACTCGAAAAACAGACAAACAAAAGTTTATTTTTCATTTCGCACCTTCTTCTTTTTTTTCGCCCTCAATTGATAAACGCAAATCAATTCGCCTGCCCTTGTTGTTGTTGTATGGGAAGTGTGTGGGCGCTCAGTGTGCGTGTGTGTGTGTGTGTGTGTGGGTAGTTCCCTGGGTGCAGCTGAACTTAAACAACAATTGCTGGAAATTAGTTGCAGCTAATTGATGATACTCTTATTTTAATTACACTCATGTCGTGCGCTAATTCAATTGGGCCTGGCTCATATATCATCATAAATTTAACGTACTCTGTTACCAAATTATATAGATTCAATAAAACAAATTGAGTTTTGTTTATAATAGAAATAATGTGCTTCGATTTATTTTATTGTGAGAGTTGTTGCTTATCCTTTTTATACCCTGAATCCATTCAAAATGGGTATAAGGGTATATTGTATTTGTGCGAAAGCCAAATGTATGTAACAGGCAGAAGGAAGCATCGCCGACCCCATAAAGTATATATATTCTTGATCAGCATCAATGGCCGAGTCGATCTAGCCATGTCCGTCTGTCTGTCCGTCCGTCCGTCCGTCCGTCCGTCCGCACGGATCTCAGAATCTATAAGAGCTAGAGACTCCTAGTTTCCGCGCAGATCGAGTTTGTTTCCGATAGTAGATAACTTAATCCGTTTCCAAGCAATCGATAAAAATCGATATCGATATCTTGTTTTTTGGACAATTTCGGTAAATAATAAGAGCTAGAGTCACCAAACTTGACATATAGCTTCTAAAATAGAATATATATATGCATATGATGTTGGAAGAAGAGGGTTCAGGCTATCCCCTAGTCGGGAGCTCCCGAGTAGAACCTCTTACATGTTTTCATTTCAGATTTTAATAATAATAGCTTTTCTTTTGATCAATTTTTTGGCCACATCCACATATATGTATATGGTCTATATACTACATATTTCTATATATATATCTATAAATTTTATTAAAAATTTAATTCATGTAGTTCAGAATTGCCTCAGTTTATTTATATTTATCTCTCACTTTTTTACCGTCTTAGCCTTATATCTAATCTATGTACGCTTCGCTTTTGGCCATTCCATTCACACCTCGTATGTCTGTCATAAATTTGAACAGCATACGCGAATTAAACTGCAAACAACATGCAGAATAAAATTTAAACAAATTTTTTGCATACACGCATTTAATGATATAACCCAAATGTCATATCGATTTACGACTTGGCCCAAAATATGATCCACTTTCAAGCACGTCAGCTGACACTCGACTGATTTATGCCGCTCACTTTCTTTGACTCATCGGGCTTACACATACATTGATACCCATTGAAAGTGTGTAAATAGGGTATCATGTTGTTGAGCTAATGTATGTAACAGGCAGAAGGAAGCATCTCCTATATTCTTTAGTAGCATCGGTAGGCGAGTCGATCTTGCCAGGGATCTCATAAACCTACAAGAGCTAGACTCTGCTTTAATCGATAACTTGCCCCAGTTTCAAGAAATCGATAAAAATCGATATCGATAGCAAATCCCTTAGGTTTTCAGAAATCGATAAAAATCGATTTCGATAGCAAATCCCTTAGGTTTTCAGAGCTACATTCAACAAATTTGATATGTAGATTCTGAAAGAGTATAAACAAATCAAGTATCTTTCTTTTTATGGCTATCGATAAGCGAAGTGGCAGAGTATGTCCTAGTCGGGCACGCCCAACTAGAGCAGCATTTGGTGTTTTTCTTTGATTAACTCAGCGAATAGTTTTTAACGATTTTACGCAGTTTGTTGCAACTTTTCACGATCTGTTAATTTTTACAGCCAAGAAAAGTAGCTGAAATAATAATAATAATAATAATATTTGCACTCTGTATTTCGCGAAATGAACTTGCAATCTAAAAATAATGGCTACCGAAATGTGAGAAACATTTTGCACATGCCATCAAAATCTGAATAACCCAAAAACAAATAAATAAAATATGTATGTTTAATATTTCGAGTTTTGTATATGCCCGAATTTTAAGCTGCCTGCAGCTTGTTTTTTTTTTGTTTTTTTGTTGTTGTTTATTAACGAATTTTGGACTTTTTGCTTGTTGTTCAACAAATGCCAAGTGGCTAGTCCAAACGTTCTATACGTATGCCTGTTGTTCGACTATTTTTAGGCATTTGTCTATAATACGCAATTATGATAAATTATTCGTATGGGCGAGCTTTGTTTATTTCCACGCAGACAACTCACAAAGAACTCGCATACAGCAACTCACATGATTCATGTCAGTTCTTGTTGTTGTGTTGTTGTTGTTGTTGTTGTTGCTTTGATCCATTCGCTGGCCAACTTATCTATATACATATATGCCTGCATCTAAAGGGCATCAACTATGTCATGATGCTGAGTAATTCACGAGAGAACATTCCCATAGTTGTCTAACATATAATCCATAAAATATAAAACGTCTTCTAACATTACTTTAGCTGTTATATTTAAAACTTAAAGTTAAACAAGCTCTGTTTGGAAGCGAGCAAATATTTAAGTTGAAGTGGCCCGCTGCGCAGCACGAAGTTCCGTCAAGATATGCGGAAGTTGCATAAAGAAGTCGCCCCTCACAATAAAATGGCGCAAAAACTCGAGCAAAAGGTTAAAGGACTTTATTGCGAGTAGAGCCCAGGCCTCAAGTCAGCATGGCAAAGGATGCGTCGTCTAGTGGCCTTTAAAGAGCTCCACAGAGTCAGCCAAGTGAAAGAGAACAAAGCTGGCTTCCTTTTTGAGTTCCAGATAGACTTTAAAGCTTCTTATATAAATGTGTCCATATAGATTGTCAGTAGCATATTAGACAATTTGTAGAACTGTGCATGACTAACGCTTGTTTGAATAACTTTTAATTAAGCAAATATTTGAGAAATGCTTACAAGCATTCTCACACAATGACATCATGTC
This sequence comes from Drosophila novamexicana, assembly GCF_003285875.2. Classification (NCBI taxonomy): domain Eukaryota; kingdom Metazoa; phylum Arthropoda; class Insecta; order Diptera; family Drosophilidae; genus Drosophila; species Drosophila novamexicana. The sequence goes on from NW_020824787.1 coordinate 9,204,054, forward strand.
CAACGTCTCAAAGTCATGTCGAATTAAAACTGAGATGATTATTCAGTTATTGTTCAACTATAGAACCACAGCATTGTTTATTATTCTACAGAGGTCTCTGAACTTGCCCCGGGATCAATGCAGTGCAAACTGTGGCAAAGTTTTAAGTGTCCACTTCAAAGAATTTTGCACCATCTTTTGTTCATCTTTAATCCATCTCGAGTTGTTCTTAAGCCCACGCACAACATTCGCAGACACAACATTTTACAGTTGGCTGTTGGCGGCCAAAAGGCTGCACATTTGAATTGGGCTTGAAAAAAACAAGCTTCGAACTGGGTTAACAGCGACGATGTGTGTGTGTGTGTGTTGTGTGTGTGTGTGGGCCCATGGCAAACAAATTAAGCTAACAGCCAACGTTCAAAGCTAGCAAAACTGTGCCCAATGCTGATTGGAAAACACACACGTACACACACACACACACACACTTAGCACACACGACAGCAGTGTCAGCTGCTGCCTTTCCCCCTGCTCTCTCAAAAATGCACACCTGCCTTGAACTGAGCTGCGTGAACAGCAGGCGGCGCATAGTTCAAATCGAACACCCTCAAAAAAAGGCAACAACAACAACAACAAGAAGAAGAACAACAACAATGGGACAAACAAATAACGCGCACTTCCTTTTCCGCTGCTGCGGCTCTGTGAGTTTTCCCCTCGCAGCCCGTCAACTCGATTGCATTCCAAAAATAGTCGCACACTTTGCCATCGTGTTGTTGTTGTTGCTGTTGCTGTTGCTGTTGCCTGGCATTTTCATATAAATCACATTTGAATGTGCCGCATCTTTCGTTGAAAATTGTGCCGCACTTTTGTTTACCATGCCGCATGTTGAGAGAAGTAATCCGCCCGAGAACCAGAGATCTCGATAGTTATGTAAAATATATGCAAGCATATACCAATTTATGCATAGCCATAGTTCTCCCCCCCTCTCTCTCTCTCTGTCTCTCTCTCTCTCTCGCGCTCTCTCTCTCAGTAGCATTTGGCATTTGATTTGCCCTGCCTTTGCCCGAGGGCATTTCTTATCTTTGAATAGGTTTGTCGTGAAAAATGTGTCACACACACGACAAACGATCCATCAAAAAGCTGTGAAAAACGATTGAAATATATTATTTAATGTCATTTTAGGTCTTTGACCTTTGCACTTTATATTGTTACTGAAAGTAAAGTCAATGAATTTTTAAAATTATTTTATTAATTATTTTTGTTCTGCTCCTTTTCCTTCTCTTTAAATTGTAGTCCCTAAATGGTTTCTCTTGCTCTCAAACTAATTAATTATTCTTTCAACATTTTGTACGACATTCTGAAACGTTTCTATGCGAACATTTGCAACTCTGCATCCAATATCAATGCTCAGGTAAGGGCATTCAGTTTCGCATATGCTCGATCGCTTGGAATACCCTCTTCTTGCTACATATACAATTGCATATACTTTGCCAGCATTTCCTTCGGGGTTTATTCTCAGCGACACATGCAAATGGAAATGACATTTGCTAGCTTGCCTTCGGCTGCGCCTCCCGCGTTTCAAGAGTGTCCCTGCCCCTGCGTCCCGCTTCCTGCTCCCTGGTGCGCTTCTAAAAGGTCAGCTTGTGTGGCACACTCTATGCGATTACGGCTCGCAGATTGCTGCTCCTCGAGGGGAATACGGCGCAGCGCGCAGCTGATTCATTAAGTGAACTGAAATAAAATGTAAATTATTTGTATATGGAGGTTACGGACATGTGTGTGCATAATATTTAGATAGTCAGGGTCGCCCATTAGCCGAGGAGTAGAAAGGCATATCAGCTTGGGCTTCAGTGTGGCGTGAAATGCATTTGATAAATGCGTGGCACGTGCGCTGTTTGTCCAGGTTGTTGAAACATTTACAGTTTGAAATGCTGCCAGAACTTCAAATTTGGTAGCTGGCCAATTTTTTGTTGCCCCATTTGATTATGCTGCTATTTGTGGGCCTGGCCATAATCAAAGCTAGGCCCATTTGTTGTGCTGTCATCAAGTCGAAGCCTCCAGAGAGCGGCATGACAATGGCCCTTTTGCTCGAATGTCACTTTACGCGGACAGGTAGACAGCCAGCCAGTCAGACAGACAGACAGACTGTGAATTGTCTGCCTGCCTGTCTATCCCATCATTTGTGTTCTTTTTGCCTATGTCATAATTACATGACATGCCAGCCTAATTGCATTTAACAGGAAGCATAAAATGCACAGATGCAGTTATGGATGCCATATACGATAGCTAACTGCTCATAATTATAGTCAGAGCTGAATCTACCCTAAGCCAAAAATCACTGGCAAGGTAGATTAGCATTAGAAAACACTGCATTTGCCAAGCTCTTTATGTAGCTGTTAACTTTGACAGGCACTTGTAAAGAAATTTGACTAGTTCTATTCATAAGATTTGAACGGCATATCAAATAGAATTTTATATATGTAGACAACGAAGGAGTCTCTGCCTCCTACTCCTACTCTTTACTCTTTATTATAAACTGCAGGGTATCTCTTGGCTTAGCACAGTTAACTATGCCATGCATTTTATCTAGCTGTTAACTTTGACAGTCACTTGGAAAGTAATTTAACATATAAAATCTCGTAAATCTTTAATCATATAAACAACTAAGGAGTATCTGCCAGCAGCCCATACTCTATTGAGTGCAGGGTATCTCTTGGCTTAACTAGTCTTTTTTTTGTAGAACTTTAAACGATTTTGTCGCCCACATCCGCTTCCGGTTTTCGACTCGACTCACGCCACCTTCAGTGCAAGCTTGACAAGGGGTAAAGTTCTTTAAATTTCTGCCTCGCAGGGTTGTTGCCGTTCCATGCAATCAATAGCAACGGGCGGCCAATAACAAACTCTTTTTTGTGTTAGCCTCTGCCAGGGCAACCGGGGCGTTAGTTCAGTTCGGCTCAACAGTTTGTCAATCCATCAAGTCCTGACCAAGCCGGGGCGCATGTGTCACTGACCTCTAGTTGGCTGGCCACAGACACCACTGCACCAGCGCCTCTGCTCTGCTCTAGACTGTTGCTGCTGCTGCTGCTGGTCAGTCAGGTGTTCCATGAGCTGGGCTCCCGCTGCCCTCCACTCGGGCACTCAGGCATAGTTTGAACAAATGCTTAAATTGTTGCCAGAATTATGTTTTCAAAGGGTTGCATTTCATAATACCAAACCTTGTGGTTCACTTGAGTTCGTTGGGCGTGTCATTGGTGGTTGATTGTGAAGATATAATCTACATATGTATACTTATGCAGGTCGCCTAGCGATGTCTCGCTGTTGAGAGAGTTGATCAATTAAACTAAACATGAGTTTTCACTTAATTCTCTAGAATTTCCGGGTATTGCTGGACTTACGTGACTTTTTGATCTTTTGTATTTATATTCTTTCTCTATTAATAGCACAAAATTTACTTGTTCGTTAAATAATTGATGATTGCGGTGTTAATTATATTTTATTTTGTAATAACTCTTACGTATTCACTTAATAGTATTTAGCTAGTAAGCATTCTGATGTGTTTTTGTATAATTCCACACTCTAAGGTGGAAAAGGAGTGGAAAATGGGTGGAAAAAGGGTGAATTCAATCATTTTGTTTTTTTTCTCGGCGCCTGCACTTTTCCTAGATACACATTTATTTGTTTTCGAGAGTTTTACTCTTTAAGTTCAAGTTGTAAGTTTTTATATATATGAGTTCTGAAAGATCTGTCTATATATGCATCCTGATAATCCACTGGCACGTCGGAGCAGTGTAGATTTGTGCGCTTATCTAACAATCAATAAACAATCTGATTTGTGTGCTGCACAGAGTCTCGCTGACCTCGTCATTATATGATTTCTGCTGCCCCACATTTGCAGCAAGTGTTACTCATGTAGTTGCTTAGTAGCCTATATTACGTATACGCAGCATTGACCCAATGGCTTTTCGAAACTGGTTTCTGCTGCCGCTGCTATCAATTGCGCAAATTACTTTATGTATACAGATCTGGCTTTGTGTCAATAGATACATCCGTTGCCCAAATAACACGCCAAGCCAGACTCAATTCACATTGATTTGCCTGCGCCTGCTCTGGCGTATGTCATACATGAATATCATCTATCAACGCATCGTATCGCATTGCTGGGCAAATTAAGGTGCTCGGGCAGCGGAACAGGCTGTCAGATATGGAAAAAAAAAACTGACAGTAATAGCGCCAAGGTCAGGCTCACAAATAATGGACTAGCCAAGTGACCAGGCCCGCCCTCCTTCATACTCCCACACAGCATTTCTCTCCGTCTATCTGCATGATTGATGATAATCAAATATTTGCACTCGTGCAAATGAATTACGCTCGCATAGTTCATACAACTGGCAATTTTTTGTTGTTGTTGTTGCTATTTATATTAAAGCAAAACGCGCGCAAAAATTATTGCATATTTATTTATAAAACGCTTAGCATTTGCTGCTCGGCTCTTTGTTTTCTTGGTAAACAACTTTTTAGAGGCAACTGAAAAAGGGGTCGTGCTCATGTGTATATATTTTCTATATAGTTTCGACTCGATGTGTGTTTTTGTAATAGAACTCGTTTATTGAAATTCCAGTCGCGTCTGCGGCGTTATGTGATATCACTGACTCAGAGACTTACGCAACGCTTTTGGCTTTCGAACACTTGCGAGAGGGTCGCTCAAAAGGGTCTTCAATTCTCTCGAAATTCAATATGCTTTTGCAAAATGCTGATGCACACCTGAAGCAGATTTTAGGCCTATATAAGTGCTATATCTATCATTTGGTATTTAATAAGAAGAGTTTGTAACCAAACCTTCCCAGAAGCCGCTTTCATCTAATTAAAAATCTTCTGTCTTTATGCGAATGTACATGTCTGAGGCTCTGTAAATTTCTCAGCCCACACCCGTTGCTATTTGTCTGGCTGGAGACGCGCTAGACTTAGCTGATGTCAGCAATTAGCTTGATTAACGCCTGTGCTTAGGCAATTAAATTCAATTGCTTAAGTTGCCAGAAAATTATGCAAAACGCACTTTTCACCTCGACGTCGCTGACTCAGCCGCAACTGGCCCAGTTCGGATGAGAAATCACAAATACTACTTGCGGCAGCTTCTACTATTTACATTGTTGTTGTTGTTTAGCTCGCAAATGCTAAGGTGCTACGAACTCCCACTGACCGAGTGTCTGCCAAGCTGCCGCATGCCGCGCATTTTTGTGCTGGCCACCTTTTCGCTTTGGTTTCAATTTGCATTGTTTTAAAGTTAATTGTTCATCGGTCTTAAGTGCTGGCTCGTTGCCCAGCAAAAGCGCCACGAACAAAACCCAAAAGCCATACGAAATTTAATTAAACAAAAGCCAAATTGCATTTGCGCACAACTCTCGCGTAACTCAATTCATTTTTATTTGCGTTGCGAGCTGCGTTTTTTGCCCGCTATCGACACGAAATTGTGTGGCAAATGCCGCGTGGCGGACGGCGCTTGCATAAACAGGCGTTAGACAAGCGATAGCCATTTGCCATAACTAGAGCTTAATTAAATCAAATTTAAAGCTTATTAAAATTTGCCAGATGTGACTTAATTGGCACATCCACGCTGTCGAAAATGCGGATTATATTACGATAATGACAAATAATATATACTACTTTTTGCATTCTCAATTAATGCACTTTAAACTGGCTGATTTCGTTAATATTTTCGTGATTTGCGCCTCTTTATGCGATTTTCATGAATTCAAATACAGATTTTGATATTTGTCCATGCAGAGAATGGACGAGTGAGTGATAATCGAAATAAAAGCAGCTACAAAATGGGTTTCGAAGAATGGAATAGAATCGGAAGAGTAAAGCAAGAGTGATAACAAGCGTGTATCACGCGAATCTAGCCAGAGAGTGAGAGAGAGAATGCGAATAACAAATTAAGATATATGTTTAGTAACACAAAGAAAAACAAAAAGGGAGATAAAGGAAAGAGAGTTAGCATCTCAATACTACAAAAATATATTAATGCAAATCCTTTATGAATAGTGCAAGTATAACTTAACCAAATTCGTGAGAATCGCGAAGAAGGGCGAACAAAGGCATATTATTGAGACTTTAATGTCTCTAACTTTTTGCTTAGGCTTCAAAGAAGTCTTCTCGTTTAACCTATAAAGCTATAAAGCTATAAATAATTATTTGCATATACATTTTTAGTTAATCTTCTTGAAACTGTTCGCAAATGTCGCGTCATTCGTTTAAAATTCCATCAAAATTGTCAGCATTAAATTGCAATTTTCATGATTTGTTGTTGTTTGTTTTGGTTAAACGCCCCCTCAAAGCGCGAAATTGTTGCAATTTAAGCGTAGCTATCAGAGAGGTTCTCAACTGATTGAGTGTGTGGGTTTTCGAGTGCAATTTATCAATGGAAAGACTTGCTGCAATTCAGTAACAGCTCAAAGCGATACCCAAGTCGGACAACACAAATTGTGACAATGAATTTGCGTTGGGAATGAAAGCCATATAAGGCGACGACTAAAAGCTATGGCTAGGGTTACGGGTCAGGGTGGTAGTATGGAAGTACGGCTCCGGCTACGGTGCCATGTGCCATTTATCAAAGCACGCCATTCATTTGCAGAGAACGCACTTGGGAGGGAAAACGCAAAGCACAGCAAATCGCAGACCGCCCCACATGTTGTTGGCCGAAGGTTCAACAACCCGCGGGCCGAGTAAACGCCTCGTTCAAAAAAAAAAAAACAAAAAACAAACAGACGAGAAAGAATAAAGTAAAAAATCTGTGGCAATAATTTTTAATGTAAAACAGAGGCGCATAGCTCTTTGAATATTTGCTAGATGAGATCACATGAAAACTGTTGGGCTGAAATTGGGTTGGGTTTGGAAATTGTCTGGAATTGAAACTGAAATTGGAAGGGAGCAGCACATTAATAATAATTACGCGACCGGCGGCTTGACATCTGTTTGAAGTTTATGCTGGCACGCCACCGCGCGTTACTCTAAATGCCCCCCCCCCCTCACCGCTCCGCCCATGGATCACTTTCCGCTGACGATGGAGTTATTACAATGGGCCCTATAAATAGCCGAATGAAGATCGGCACGCAACCGCGTTTTGTTTTCATTTGCTGCCTTTATTATTTTGACCCTATTATCGTTTAACATTGGAGTTGGAGAGAATTGTAATTCTTGCTCGAGATGGCCCGTGTTGGCATCTTCAGTTCTTAAGAAGTGGCAGATCATTGCTTGACTGAGCTTAAGGTTAGCTAAATAACTATAAAAGTAAAGAATATTTGGGATATTTGGTATATATTTATATTAGGTCTACAAGTTTTAACTAATGTGGCCAACTTGACTCAGGCTAAGATTAATTATATAAATATAAAAGTATCAAATAGTTATGATATTCGCTATATCTTAAAGCTTTGTGCACTTTATTGAAGTTCTTTCTAACTAATTTCTTTCCTTCTAACTAATTTCAAGAAAGTTACATTGTTCGAATCGCGCAGGAAATATTCCTTTTTATTCGATTACTGTATAGCTCATGCATATGAAATACATCATAAATTGACTCTTGATCACATACATAAATCAACTCCAACGAGACATTTTCTCAATTGTCTCACTCTTTACACAATTTGACTTTTCACAGCTCTAAATATTCTATTAGATCAGCACTCAACAGAATTTTATCTTTATACGCACTTAAACTCATTGGGTTGAAGAGTCAAATTCAGTGTTCCTCCCCCCTTTCGATTGTAGGCTCTTGCTAAAGCAGTCCCCGCTTGACAGACCTTAGCAGTACGCCTCTGTCGTTCGCTGGACGATTTGCTTTGTCTTTAACAAATGTGAAGCAATTGAAGTTTAGGTTGTTGTGTGCTTCCATCAGAGCCCAACCCCAACTCCAACGACGACAAACGACTCGATGAATGTCGGCCCTGTCCGTGCTGTTCTTTGACCTGCCCCCAGCCCAAGCTGGAGCATCTGCCCAGTCCGGCTGTGGCTTGTAGTCTGTCGTCTTGGGCTTGTCATTTGCCAATTGGCATTTATGTTTTTGTAAATTGATATTTCCGTAGGGTGCAGTCCGAGTCGCTATAGCTAGCACATCAATTTGATGCATTCTAAAAACAATTCAACTAATTTGCTTTCTTTCCATCTCTTTTTGTTGCAGGTACGTATCAAAATATATGTTTATATATATATAGAACTCGTTTTATCCGAACACTTATCACGTAAGTTTGTTTGTACACTAAATCAGTTTATAAATTGCCGAAATTAATTCGGCTCCGGCTTTATTAATTTAAGGCAATTAATTAAAGCTGTTAAGTGGCTGAAAACAATTTGCAGCTCGTTTAAAGCGGCGGCATCAATGGGTTAAGTGCCTTCACACCCTCCACTTCTGTGCAGCTACGTGCCTAATTGAAAGTTCAATGGATTTTCAGCAGCAACAGCTTTACAAGAAATGCCTGCAGTTATCCCCACACTGTCGTCCCCTTCACCCTTGAGAGATCTCTCTCATCTCTCAAGTGCATTTCATCTGCTGCCTTTTCAAATGAATCTCGCTTGAGTTCGGGGCAGCTGCCAGCTGCACATTGCGAGCTGCAAACTTAATTTGCTTGCCCGGCCAAAACAAAGGCACTTAATCATCTACAGATTTTGCAGACGTTCCAAAAATGACAAAGATATGAGTTTAATTACTCAACGACGCGCCCTTCAATTTGTCGCGTCCCCGTCTGTCTGTCTGACGTCTAGACGAGTTCGCAGTCATTTCCTCACTTCTCGGCTTCCATTGATTTTGGCCATTCGTGCATATTATTTTGGCTGACTATGTGGAAACCCGTCTGATCATGCGACACTCATCTATCAGAGCTCAGCGTGTGACTTTGGTGTCCCTCAAGTAACTTTTGTTTCTATCTAATTCATCAAAATTTGGTTGTATTAAACATGTTGAATGATGTCAGCAAAGAGTTTATATATACAAATAAGTATTAAAATCTACTGTTTTCACTTTTGCAACTTTACGGATCATTTTATCGGTGCTTAAACTGAACAGACAAAGTTAAGCCGAAATTTGAATCCAAATCAACAGGTAGATTTAGTTAAGCCAGCTTTGCCTTAAGCCATACTTTGTATACTCGAAACCAAGAGATAATCTGTGGATCTTTGTTTTTCTTCGGCTAATCTTTTGCTTAAAACTCTAACGCCGGCTTAAGAGTAAGTGCATATAAGTCAGGCTAGCTTGATCAGGCTTGGCTTTACATCGATATACATATCTCTACACTTTATTGAAATCATATTGAATAAACTCTCTTACATATTCTTACTGCTGTTCAATCGAAACAATAATGCTAGAAAAAACTATGTCGAATCGACTGCTAATTAAAAAATAAAACTGCTTTAAATGAAAATGTTTAAAATGTCATGTCCTTATCCCAATATTGTCCAAGTTATAGAAACTTTCAACTACACTTCTCGCTTTACCTAAACTCGAAATTTGTATTTACTTAAACTTTCTTCAAGTCTTAAAGCTGTTTACTTTCAATTTATGTTAAATTCCAAATCGAATCGAACTAGCGACCATAATTAAAGTGTTCATAAAGCCTGTAAATACCTAATAGTCTATCCATGTTTCAGTGTGCTATCTTTTCTATGACCATAAATGATAAGAGCAGGTAATCTTATCACTTGTTAATGAACTGATTTGCTGACTTAATTTTTTAGTGCTGCCAATGTAAACTCTTGTCAGCATTATTTATAGATTAGTTGACCTTGTCATTTGAGGAAAGGTTGCCATGCAAATTGAATTCGTGCTTTAATCGGGTAAATAAGTGCACTGAACGAGGGGTGCCTTGAAAGTTCTACATCCTTGCAGCAATAATAAGCATGAAAATAAAACAAAATATATATGTATTCAGTATATGAAATTGTAGCCAAGCGAGGGCAATTATTATTGGTTTGCCCGCGTTCTGTGCCACTGTCAGCTGCTGTCGGCTTTAAGGCAAAAGTGCAAATTGTGCTGCCAATCGACATATTGATTTAGATTTAACTGCAAGTATTCAGTTATGCACCGGCTATTCTATGTGCCGGAGCAGATGTTGGCCAGGTGTCCGCCACGATTTGCATACGTTTTATGGCGACCTGCAAATGCAGGAATTCGAAATATGCGAAAGGTGCCAACTGACAAATGCAATTGCTGTGAGGGACAATAAAAGCGCCGGCCTCTACGAACACGTGTGCCCGACTGCGTTATAGAATTTTGGAAATGCCGAAATTAAAAAGCAATCAAGGAATAACCCAGGCACAGCCTAATTACCCAGCTTGCACTTAGCCAGAAAAATGCACCAGGGTCTTTGGGCAAGGGGGCGGCGCACAAAGGTTAACCGCGCCTACCTGTTCACACACGGGCGGGTGGGCCGGCAGTGGGCTGTGCGGCTTTCGATCCTGTGCTACCTGTGTGATATATAAACCGACCGGCGTCTGGCCAATGTCAACAGTTGCACAGCAGCCTTCAAAGCAAACACATATCGAAGTTTCTCTCAAATATTTGTGAAACATCATCATGGCAACCTACACTTGCACACAGTACGTGAACTTCATGGATCCCACCAGCTATGGTGCGATATCCACCACATATACCCTAGACACGGCTCGCTTTGGCCAGCACGACCTAGGTCTGTTCATGGAGAGCCTGGAGACAATAGCTCGCATCGAACGGGAACGCCACGAGCGACGTCAAAACCGGCGCAAGCAGCGGCTGCAGGAGGCGCGCATTGCGGAGCTGGAGAACGAGCGCAGCGTCAGTCCGACGCCCAGCGCAGAGGAGGCCGTGGATGAGCCCCTTATGTATATGGAGGCCAAGTGTATACCCTATGCGATCAGCGAGGCCCTGCCAGTGCCTGAGAAGAGCGCACCCGACTATGATGTCTGTGACGACGAGGCCTATGGCAGTGCCCATCAATCGCCCCGCAGCAGTGTCACCTACTGCAGCTGCGCCGGCATCTCCAGCACTGGACTTGATTCCGATTCAGCCGAGTCGGGCATTTATGGCACCTCCTCACCGACACCATCGCTGCGTCCACGCTCCCAGGCCATTAGCAAGCCCAAGCAACGCTCCACACGCTCCCGCATCATTAGCATGGTGCTCAAGCGGGAATATGCCAAGGCGCCCTCGGCGGAGACAGTGCATCATTCCGAGGACTGTGATCATCTGCTCAACAGCACCATCAAGCAACAGTATGATCGATTGTCATCGAAGTCCCGACGCGGCATCGCCTGCCCCCAGGGCTCGGCCGAGGAGCGTTTTCTAGACAAAGCCTTGCGCTATTTGACCTTGTGATTGGCATGGCTCTCGCAGTGCCTATAGCTTTAATCAATAGTTCTACTATTATACTATTATTATATATATGTATCGCTTAGATTTGTTTGCAAAACATTTTTATATTAAAATTTACGACTCAGAAAGAAATTTAAGATGGTTTTTAATAATTAGAGTAGCTCTCGGCATGAGTTTGATGGAAATGTTTAAAAAAAGGTGATTTTAGAATATTTTAGGGCCTAACTTCCTATTAAGCTATATTATATAGTAGTTCGATGCTCATCAAAAGTTGCTTATGAGTGAGCTCTACTATATACTATATGCAAAATGTGTTTTATACTAATACTTAACTTTGACCTATCGGTTATATGAAATTCTTATGCCTGGCGTGTGCAAGTTGAAATAGACAGCCCGACATGAATATATATCGACTCGACTGTTAATACTGATCAAGATTATATATATTTTGTTCATTATATTATATTCGTGAGAAAATTATATCATTTTTATTTGTTTTTGTTTATTAATATAAATTTTTAAATATTAATATTAATTTGAGTGGGAGAGAAAATAGGCGAGGCAAATACATCTCTAAATGATGAATGATCCCACGAGAATCCAGAGAGCCTTATGTATGATTCAGTGTGATTAATATGTGTGTTCTAAGTTGTTATTGTATTAGTGTAAACGTTGACTTAGTGTGGGGGGAAAGCATCATCCGACGATTTAGTCTTGGCTAACCGATGAATACAAACATTATGCCGATCAGTAATTCTAAAGAAAATATAATACATTATAAACAAAAACCTCAAAGCACACTCACACACACACTCACATTTATTGAATATAGAGTTTCTATTTTTTTTTAAATACTCTATTTTACTTATAATTTATTTGCATTTGATAATCCACTAACTTATCCTTTTTCCCGTCTGTTCATTATGATTGTCTCTTCCCTGATGTGCACTTCCCTTTGTTAATTCTCTATTCAGATACTTATTGGGCGACCCAGTGACACGGTTGTCGACTGGCAGCTGGCTGCATCATCTCGATAATCTGCTTCAGTTTAACAGGCTGTCAACTGCTGGTAACCTGGTCTAAATATAGACGAACTGTTGACACCCTGCCGCTGCCACCGCGAGGCAGCTGTCAGTTGTCAAGTGTGAAGACAAGCATACACCATGAGCATACACGTGTGAGTGTGCGTGTGTGTGCGTGTGTGTTGTTGTGGTTGTACTTGAACAAGCCGCCTGTTGCTGGCGCTTTGTGTTTATCAACTTGCACAGGGTGACTCGAGGCACAGGGCATTTCGATGCCTGCATCCTGTTGCTATAAAAGTAAAGCTTGCCGCTGTTGCGTTCGCTTTGTTTTGGTCATGCGCCAAAGCTGCCATAAAAACGGTTACAACTGCTTTTGGCTTTGGCTTTGGTTTTCGTTTGGCCTCAACTCAGTATCTATCACAAATTCAAAAGCGTAGCATACATCTCTGTGCCGGAAATGGCAAACGTAGTGTAGCGCGTAGTGTGTGCGTGTGTGCGTGTGTGTGTTGCTGTTTTGTGTGTTGCATGTCGCGCGCGTCATGTTTGCCCAAGTAAAAGCCAAATTTAATTAATTCATTTAGCCTAAGCGCGACTCGCACACAGACAGCGAAACCCTAAAAGTGCTCAAAAACGCATTTACCAACCAGCGCCCCTCCCCGCTGGCCAGTGCATGCCCCCTCCCTCTACTTATAACTTAGTGCTCGCTGTGTTCCCTTGACAATAAAATATGAATTGATGCGCGCGCTGCGCCATAGTATCCTCCACATCCTTATATATATAAACGGGCGTATGTATTGGTGTATCGTGCGTTCGACAGAATTATATTCTTTTTCGTTTCTGCGTTTTTGCATGTCAACGTTTTTTTTTAAGGTCAACTCGCGGCTGCGTTTGGGGCGCGCGTTCAACCAAAAATGTAATCAACCAAGCGCCAAAGTTATAAAAATAAATTTTGAAACACATTTCTATCTACATAGAGAGAGTTTCTGGTTTTTTGGGGTGTGCCTATTTTATGGCTTGCAGTTTCGCCTCTGTGTGTGTGTGTGTGTAGTAAGTGAGCTTGCGTGTGTTTCTGTGGGTGCTTTTATTGACTTCCTTTTTTTTTCTTTTGCATGGCTGTATGTGTGCGTGCTAATTGAGTTTTGTCATATATGTGTGTGCGTGCGTGTGTGTGTGTGTGTGTGTGTCAGTTTTATACAATTTCTTAACCAAACAATGCATTGTGTTTTCTATCAAAATTCAAAAATCTAAAACATACAGCAACAAAAAAAAACTATAAATATTCTATATACCATACAGTAACAACAATATGCTGCAATACGATCAGGTAATTGTTAGTGCGATAATCGAGTTTATCATTTACATCATTTACATCAGCGTCAAATCCGGCTGCCGGCATCTAGAACATGACCCACATTGCACAAGCTGCTGCTGTCACCTAACCGCCTGCTGCTGCAACCACTAAACCACTGCACCACTTTCAATGGACGCTTCAATTGCAGTGGCAAGCGGCACGGCAACTGTCGATGTTGTCGCTCGTTGCACACGGCAACAACTGACGACAGCAGCGCCTCCCAACGCCATCTGACTGCCCGTCCCGCCCCGCTCCGCCCCGCCCCTCCTCCTGCCCGCCTTTGTAGCCGCTGAAGTGCCTTGGCATACGTGTATGACGACTGTGATTAACTTTTGTCTGTCTTTTGTTTTTCTGTCTGTCTCAGGTTTTACAACACTTGCCTCTGCCCCTTGCCATGCCCCCCCCCCCCTCGCTCTCACTCTCGTTCTTTCTCTGCGGCTGTGCGCTTTTGTCGTTTACACTGCGCTACAGCCAAGGCAAAATGTTAGTAGCCCAGCATTGTTTACACTTGGGATGCTAACTCAAGTTTTTGCTATGCACTTGAAATCTTTTATTAAGCACTTGCCTTGAGAGTCAGCAAGTGTGTGTACGACTAGTTGTGTGTGTGTGTGTGTGTGTGTGTGTGTGGCAGGTTGAGCAAGAGACTTAGACGCAGTCCAAAGTCACCCAACTTAAATATCAAAGAACTGCCTATATATAACTTGCTTAACCTTATTATTCCTACTACAACAAGGCCAAAATTATTAAATTATTAATATAAGTAAAGAATTTAGTTACAATCATCATATTCATTATATGAATACTAAAATGTATTGCAATATTTCTTAAATATTATTCACATGGTAATTCTATCAATAAATGTACCATTAATTCCTCTTAACTCTGAGATGACATTTTTCCTTCACCAATCAGACGACACTTTTTGAAAGTCTGAAGTCACCTTTCTTTATCTTTATATGCTGCATAGAGAATTAGTTTAAAACACGACTACAAAAACTACATAATATATAGTTTATCCTCTAAACAAATGTATTTCCTTCTTATCAGCTTGGCTTTGAGCTTTTTAATTGAAAAACATCAATTTATAAAATAGTAAATCTGTTCGAAATCTTTGAGGTGACAAAAAAAGGAAGGTCTCTACTGCATAATCTGTTTCATAAGTTTTTCACTTGTCACCTCAAGGCCTGCTCCGGACCTGACCCAATGCGCTATTTATCACAGGACATTCTTCAGATTTTGCAACTCCCCCCGCATAACCTAGAAATGTCGCAGAAAAAGTTTTGTGTAGTTTTTTGTTTTCTTTTTGCATTGCAGCTGGCTCGGCTACTCTCTTAAGTCCAGCATCAGATTGACACAATGCCCAAAAACAAACAAAAGCGAAAAGTTTGCCTTAAGTTATCGAAAACTTTTCGCTTTGCTGACTCATCGCAATGGCCCACACACTAAGACCCAGAGAAAGGAAAATTATATCATTCAAGTGTCCGCGCTTATGCACACGCAATAAATCATGTCGATGGGAGGATGAACACATCCAATCTCAGCTGGCATTAGGCGCCCAGGGTTGGCAATCTATGAAAACCGCTTCGACAAAAGACAATCGCGAAACCTGTTGACAGTCCGAGCTTGCTCCAATAAACTTGTTTAGAGTATTAAAGGTCAAATCAGACGTGAAAGTAATGCTAAATATATGAGCGGAGTTCATAGATAATCGAATTCTATGATAATAAAGTAGTCTGGCGTTAAAACACATCCAAATCTATAATACAGCCCCTGGAATTAGGATCTATTTGAAACAATTTCAATTAACCTCGAACCTTGGAACCAAGGAACTTAAATTATAGTTGATTAACGCCTGGCCAATAAGTTCGTGTTTCAATAACCATTTAGTCATATGATAAATATAAGACCTGTGTTACCTCCTCTTAAATTAAGTACAAGCTTAACAATTGACTATTCATTACTAATCTATTTCCATTTCTTCCGCTCTCTCTCTCTCTCTTTGATACAGCCACCTGAGAATGAGCTACAGAAATCGCACGATCACAATCCGGCCGCACTGAGCGAGCATCAATTGCGAGTGCAGGCATCGCTGCAGCGCCTGAATATACCCGACTGGTTTCGACAATACAATCAAAATGCAGCACGGTCGCCAGATGGCGCCGGCGCCGGCGTCGGTGCCGGCAACGCTGGCCCAGCGTCCTCTGGCGGCTACAAGCCGGGCAATTTTACGCGCAAGCGCACACAGGACTCGGGTCGCTGGCAGGGCCTTAACTCGAAGACGACTTCGCTCAGTTCGCTGGGCTCGCAGCGCTCTGATCGTAGTCCCCTGCTGTTGAGTCCCTCGGCGCACAGTCATCATGGCGGCCAGAGCAGCAGCGTCAGCGGCTCGGCGTCGGCACATCAGGCCCATGGCCAGGGCGTTGGCGCCACACGCTGGTCCACCTCGCATCTGAACTCCACGCAAACATCGCCGAGCGTCTCGCAGCGCGGCAGCTTTGCCCGCGGCGCGCCCATCAACAGCAGCTTCATGTCCGTGGCCAGCGGCAGCAGCGCCGGCGCACCCGGCGGTGTCCTGAGGAACTCCTATCGTCAGCCCTATCTGGGCTGGCGCAGCACTGAGAAGCTCTCGCAGCGCACGCCCCACGAACGGTAAGTCCCTAACTGACTTTATTATTTGTCCATATCTAATATGCTGTTGCCTCTTGCATTTAAGGCTGGCCAACTCGCTGCTGGCGCAACGCACATCGCCCACAACGGCGACGCCGACGAACGGTGTGCGAAGGCTGCAGCCCGTGACGCCGGAGATACAGAGCTCCATCAAGGAGGTGACCTCGGCCATAGTGCATTATGTGAACGATCAGACGCAGGCGCAGGCACAGCTGCAGCAACAGCGCAGCCGCTCGACGAGTCCCAATTCGAGGTAGGCAACGGATCGGGCACGAAACAAATTGAATATGAGAACAAAAAGAGAACCGTTGCAGCCCACACACAAAATATTTATAGAGTGTTCAAGTTGTCGTAGTTGTCGCCTACCCCTACTGCCTATCCAATCTGTGTGTAGCTGTTGTTACCAACTGTTTGATCATATGTTCCATGAAAATCTCAGTTCATATCTTTATACCACACACACCTCACTAAAAACACATCATTTTCATTATTTCCTACCACTACAAAATTTTCATTTCTCTTCGGCAATACTACACAACGCGTAGCTACCTGTAAAAGTCCAACCACAGCACCAACTGCAGCACTCAGAGTCGGTTTGGTCAGTCGGTTAGCTGACTGCCACGCCCTCAGCGATGTCCAGAGGTAAGCAGGCTCCAGATACCATATTTGGGCAATGTCATCCTCCTCATCGTCTCAGCGTCTCCTTCATGTGGCTAACCTGTGACTAATTTTCGTGCTATTCTACATGTGTTACTTACACCAAATATTCTATTATATCTGTGCTGGTTTCTACTAAAAACACTAAAAAAACAACGACTAAACAAAACTCTTCACCTTAAAACTTAAACGGGCACAAAGTGCTTGGATTTTTGCCAATTTCAAGTCACATTTGGGTCAGGTCAATTCTTATGCTTGGCAAAGAGTAGATAGGATGCTTAGGATTTTTAACTATATTTATGAGGAATTTTAATTCTGTTGAACCTATTTTCGGTTTCGGTTTCGGACTATTAAATTAAATTTTTGTTTACTTACATGAGTATAATATATAAGTTCTTAATGAATTCTGCAGAAGAGCTGTTGAAAAAGTTGAATTAGGTGAACCTTTGTTAGTTTAGATTATTGTTTTAGAAAGGAAAACTCTTTCTCCTGCGAAGTATAATTATGTATTTATTTTTTTTTTGTCAAAATCATGCCTAAATAATTTCTCAGATAAATATGAAAAGAAGCAGACTTTTAATATACATTTTCATTTTCTTATTGCAATCTTTGTGTAAAGATTCTAATCAAGTTTGCATATTTGTTTCCTTTATGTAAACTAAATCTTTTCAATACTTAAATTCTTTTTTTATTTATTGCATTAAAAATGCACACACATGAAGTAAGAAATTTTAAGATATTCTAACTAAATTCTACTCTACTTTAAAAGTGGACTTTCACTTAGCAATCCCTGTTCTTTTTCCTTCACGTAGTTAGTATTTGTTTAAGCCACACATCTCTATAATTATACTTTGCTTTGTCCACAAATACAAATATTACGTAACCCGGGTGGGTTTAGTTATTATTGCTAATACAATATGATATCAGAGTCAACCTTTATTATTATTTCCACATATTAATAACATTTGCCCAACACAATAACTCGTTCAATCTGCTGCACATTGTGGCAATCACAGAATCGAAACCACTTGCCACATTATGAGCATAAATCATGTGAGATTTACCCTATCAATATTTACACAATGGCATTCAAATCGAAATTGATTCCATTTCGCTTTCATGTTGAATCTGACAGTCTGTGCGATGTCAGCGCAAACTGTCCCTTGTCCCTATTAATAAGGCTCGAGGCGAGGCAAAACGAGGCCTCGCCCCAAACGTCGCATGCAATTTAAATGTCAACAATGCAGCTGTCGGGCCCTGTCTATATTGTGTGGCTACCTATTCTAGGATATGTCCCTTCCAGCTCCCAATACCTGTGCACCATCAGCGAGCGCCACTTGTCCACGTTTCGAGTGGAGCTCACTTGGCCCCAAGCTAGCATTATGAAAATCAATATTATTAAAGTAGAGCAACTCACAGACAGGCTGCTACAATGCCAAGCTGTTTTCTTATGGCAAATGGGTCAACGAGGTAATGCTGTCTATCTGTATGAAACAGCCGAGCAGACTTTGGTAGTGTATCTATCGGGTCGAGTGGGGTCCGTTTAATTGAGTTACATTTGCCAAAAAAGAAAATGTATAAAAAATATATAACATGTCCGTGCTGAGGAATTGGAATTGTTTGACAAAAAGATTTTATGCTATATCAAGAAATCCATAAATATTATAAGTAAGAGTTAGAAGCTTGTATAAATTTATAAATTTGATTCACAACCAATCACATTAGAAATCTGAAATAAGCTCACAAAATATGTCAAGTGATAAATATTTAATAGGAAAAACTGAAATTGAAATGAGCTCAAATTGCATGTTTATAGAAAAGGCCAATGTTACGCTTATTAGGGTTATTTTACCATTAGATTATTCTAAAACGGTACCTTCTCTTCACGAAGAGCATCAAAGTGTGCTACTTAAGGAACTCCGAAAAATTGTTGACTGTTTTGTCTGTAATCAGGCCGACAGCCAGGCGCCCGAGTCGCCCCCTTTGCGAAATAGCCGCAGCAACCCTCCACAGCAGCCAAAGTGGCGTGTGCATCTCTTTCGCACACACACAAACCCCAACCCAGCCAAAAGGGAAAAAGCCACCTCTTTTATGCTCTCGATCCCACAATTTGGCTTTGCCAATGCTGTGTGTTCACATCCATTCGACGTTTCATTCGTGTGCCACGTCTGCTGCCTGACGCTACGCAAAGAGCGCTGCGCACTGAAATATTTATAAGAAATCGAAAGTAAAAATAATTACATAAATATTGTGAGTAGTCCAAGCAGAGCTTTAAATAGTATAGCATAGTTAAAACCAGTTTTTTGTGTGGCCAATTGAAATGTGGGCCAACAATATGCAAAGAGTTGTCTGAGGTTAGTGCCATGTTGCCACTGCCACAAGTGCAGGCGGGTCCAGTTGAGTCACAGCTGCTGTGACGTCACTTATTGATTTTACTAGCCTGGTGTTTGTTGTTGTTACCCTTGGCTATAACGCTATCGAGAACGTTGACTAATCTGTGCTCTCGAATTCCACAGAAAGTGCTGGCTTGAAAGCAGCTTTGTTGGCACACGTCCGCTGGATTCACCGCAAACGCCCGTCATTGACAGCAGCAGCAGCCCGCCCGCAACCCAACACCAACACCAGCAGCACCAGCAGCAGCAGCAGCCGCATCAACACCTGCAACAGCTACACCTGGATGCCACATCGGCGCTTGCCGTTGGACAGCCGCCACTACGCATGAACGGACTTAGCCGGGTCGGCGGCGGTGGCGGTGAGTCCACCATATATATTTGACCAGCTGGCGTGCTTAGATTTTATCTAGTTTATATCCATTTGATTTGTTTTATTTCAAGAACAAAAATTGATATCACAAATTTGTTTTCTAATGTGCACAAAAATCACCAATGCGAAATGCTTAAATATATGTGCTACACATATGTCACATATGTATTGTAGCTAAGCGTACATATTTTTAATATGTAGCTGAAACCCTTATGATTTCTTAGACGCACACACACACACACACACACATACGCAAATGTAGCTTGAAATGCAATTTTCTACATTTGTTTTATTTTATCGTAACAAAGAAATTGAATTAGGTGCAAAGTGCAAATGCATTTTAGGCTACTTTTCTGTTTTAACGATTGTAAATTACGAGCAACTGCAAATAGAGAGAACAACATTTACACGCATTCATTTTAAATTGACCAACTTTTTGATTTTGTATATCAAATGCAAACGTACATGAGTAATTTTTAGTGTTTACAAAACCTATTTTAATAAATTTACTATTTAATTTTTATGATTAATTTTTAATAAACACACAGCTATGGCATACAGTTAATTATTATTGTATTATTATTATTATTATTATTAATATTATTGTCATAATCCGCATTATAATTATTATTATCATTATTATGATTATAACTATTATTATTGTACTCGTCCCTCCTTGTCACATCATTTGATGCAATTCAATTGTTTATAGCATACTTATCTGCGCATAAGTTTGTTATGATTCTCATTGGCATAACTCATTTGAAATTCAGCTCAAAATTCGCATGCACAACCCAAACATCAATTCGTCATTTGGAATTTTCAATTTTAGGCTTGGTTTTTAAAATTAGAAAAATTCACGTACCTAACCCACAAAACATAAAACAGACTTTCTTTTAACAACATAGCGTGCTATAAATTTGATTTCTTTTTATTATATATTTATACAATGATGTATTATCATTTAAATGCAACGAACGATTCGAAGAGATTTCTATTTCGATCACATACTTGTCTGGGTATATAATTTTTGTAAAAATTATTATAATTTATATAAAAGAAAAATGATATGATATCGAAGTGCTTTATATACGACTACAAAGCGGGCACAGCCCTCGCTAATGGTGGCTACAATAAAAACTAAACTATATTTTATACAAAACATGTTTATAATTTTGTAGTTTATGAATTGTGTTTACTTCTTATTGTGATTTGTTTTTAGCTAAAGTAGAGAGTAGAATTTTCTTAGCTACCCATTGCTCTTTAAGTGTGCTTAATACTCACCTTACGCTTGTGTACATAAAACATTTTCTCAGTGTAATTTTTAAATAATTGTAATTCTTAATAATTCACTTCGTTCGAACATATATTTATGTAATACCCCAATATTTAGTTATAAGAACATTTAATGCGCTAAACATTTTTTTTCAAGCCTAACAACTATTTGTTTTTGTATTCTTATATTTTGTGCTGTGCATTATTATCCAAAAAAAATTAATTTAAAAAAAAAATACTTTATAAAATTGGGCACACTGAAAAAAAAAAAACAAAACAAATTGCATCTAAAGCGCCTGAACGCTCGCTGAGCAGCGCATCGCTAGAAGATGTCTTAGCCTCACTTTTAGGACTGCCAGCTACCTCCTCCTCCAACAGCCACAACACCAACAGCAACAACAACAGAAATCAAGCGGCAGCGGCGATCAATCCAGGGTCCTCGACGACAGGTATGAACCTGTAAGTTTTTGTTCCAATATAACCGCTACCCAAATCAAAAAACAAAAAAAAAAAATAAGAAAACAATAAGATAACAACAAAAATATGTTTTTAAAATGATATAAAAACTAAAAAGAGATATAAAATTAAAAATGGGTATAGGCAAAAACTAAACTTCCGTTCTTGTTTGTTGTTCGCATATAAAGCTCTATATATACTCCCATATAACTATATACAATACTTAATCTATAACTCAGCTCTAATCTATGTCAATGATGAATTTTATTTTTATAAAGTCCTTCGAAATCCTAATCTTTTTTGTAGTTTTGTTATTGATTCATTACTTTCAAATACTCTTTCATCAATCGCATATCTAGTGTTCTAGCTTAGACATTTTACTTTCGTTGTTATTTTCGAAATTACACTGAGAAAAATACATAACATACATATATAAAGAAAGCAAAGTTGCGCTGCGCTTGCGTCGTTTTGCAACACTGAAACACTCCTCTCCCCATAATAGCGTAGCATGCGAGTGCCCTTTATAAGACAAGCAGAAACCTCTCCCATTGAATGCTCATTGTTGTTGTTGTTATTTGTTATATGTTATATTAGCAGTTATACGCCTGCTGACTAATCTGTTATACGCACTTATATTCCACAGCAGATTCAGCTAGTCGCTGTCAGCAGCTAGAGGTGCTGACGGCAGCGGAGCAGCAGCTACTGCGCCGTCGCAGCGAGGGTGACGCGCCCAGCCAGAAGCAGAAGCAGCTTAATCAGTCTCAATCCCAAACACAGACACAAACCCAATCCCAGAGCCAGTCCCAGTCCCAGTCGCAATCACAGTCACAGGTGCAGAGCCAGAGCAATGCCAGTAATCGGCGCGTATCGCTGGGCGACTCCAACAGCCACGCCCACGCGGCGGACAAGGGCAACAGCAACAGCATCAACAATGGCGGCCTCTATGGAGCTGCCGGCGAGCAACAGCTGCAGATCAGGTGTCGCAACACCAAGTGCGAGGCCAGCGCCACGCCCGCCGATGCCAAGAAGCTGTACAAGTCATGCCACAATTGTACCCATTTATATTGTTCACGTGAGTGTAGGCGCGCCCACTGGGAGAAGCATCGGAAGGCGTGCCTGCATTCGCGCGCCTCCAATTTGTGCCGCCAGGTGTTAGCCACCTGCAAGGATGACGTCGACTCGCAGCGCCATCTCAGCCTGTTGGCCCGCAAGGGCAGCCTCTCTCAGGGCCGTGGCGTGGTGCGTGTGCTCTTCCGTAGCGCCGAGGCCGCCGAAGGCTTCATCAAGCATGGATTTCAGTGCATGGGCGAGGCATCCTATGTACGCTGGCCAGATCTGATGCCAGCCGAAATGGGTCTGGAACTGTACTCGGAGCTGCTGAAACTAAGCACTGAATACAAGCCCGAGTCCAAGATGCTCATTTATGTGGCCATTTGCGTGGTCTCCGAGGCACCGGGCATGGGTCAGGCACCGGTGCGCTGGGAGCGCCAGCTAGTGTCACGCTGTGCCAAGCTGAAGCTGTGCAAGACCGTGCTCGCCGAGCTGGAGCTGCAGCAGCAAGCTCTACAGCAGCCACTCGCCGTCATGGCCGTGCCGGAGCGCACCGAGATACTCATACTCACCTTCAATCCGGGCTTGCGCACCGCGCCCGGCAATCGGGAGCTTATATTGTCCAACATTTTGGACATACTCTCACGGCGTGGAGTGCTGCTGCGCAAACACTATCCGGAGATCTATCAGCGCCTGCAGACCTACACGGAGGGCCAGACGGACAAGTTCAATCCGGTTACGCTGCACCCGCGCGACTCCCAGACGGGCCAGAGTTTCGTGTGCATCATCATGCCCGTGCACACGGACAGCGAGTTCATCAAACTGCCATCGGCAGCGGATGGTGGCGGGAACCGTGTGACCACCATCGATGTCGGCTCGCCGGCAGCTCTCGCCCAGCTGGACGACGATGAGCTCCTCACGCGCACCAGCCCAGCGAGTTGATTGAAGGCGACAAGCAACAGCAGCAGCAGCACCACCTGCAGCAGGCAGAGGCGTAGCGGCAGCAGCGGCAGTGCCACGCCCCCTCATAACCTGCACGCATATAACGATGCCCTGGGCTGTGGCCTGGAGAGCACGCGCATGTGAGCAACAACAACAACAACAACTCGACCGCTTCCAGATCTTGCTCTTGATTAATATTTAAGTCTCTCTAACCAGTTGCTTCTATTGTTCTGTACTCTAAATATTCAAGTTAGTTAGTCGGCTCTCCTCTGTTCAAATTAGCTAGTTAGCTAGTGGACGTGTTAGCACTTGTGTGGCATCTGCCACAACTCCATATATCAGTAGTTCGTCCCCTCCCTCCACCACAAAAAAAAAACACTCGTTGTATGGTACACCAAGAATCTAATCTAGGCTGAAACTCTTCAAATTATCGAAAACTATAATTTGGAGGGAGGACTAAAACAGAAAACCAAACATCTAACTTTGAATACTAACACGATAATAAGTCAAGCTTTACTAAAATGCAATATCTCTGAGCTTACAAGTGGCAGCATATTTGAGTGACACGTGCAAGAGCTACACGCTATATAACTGAAATGTAAGGCAAAACACAGTGGGATCCAAAATGAAATGGATATCACTGCAAGTAGCCTCAGTCCTTTATATGTATCCTGCAGCTTCCAAATAATGAGACAGAAACTAACACTTTGACGATTATATTATACAATAATAACTCGAGCAACAGTCGTAGCATAAGGACCCACATATGTTTTTTTTTTTGGGTACTAAGCAAACACAAAACTATTTCCTATATAAGCTGCGGCGCAACTCGATGCATAACCTCACTTTTTATAATGCAAAGTCACATTGACACCTCATTGACAAAACATATAAAAACAACTAACTACAAATACTTAAGTAACTATATACATACTTATATCTTCTTCTATATGTGTTAAACGTAACAAAAGCAAATTGTTTGCTATGGCCTTATTTAAAGTTTGTTGAATTTGTTCTGCCCATCCAAAACGTAACATTTCGTAGCCTTTTAAATTAGGTTTTTAATTTATGTGTAAGTCAAATGCAAGTCTAGGTTAGCTTAAATATACCCATTAGTAAATTTTGTGTACTAAATACTAGAGTTGAAAATCAAAAAACTAAAAAAAATGCCCAATAATCAATTTTGAAATTCGCTTTAAACATAGCTAAAATAAATATTTAGATCTGTAACTTCCCCCATTTACCTTTGCTAGTTCAAATTGCTTAACAAACACCACAGTTTATACATTTTTGTGTAAATAATACAAATGCAACCAACATAACATACATACATACATATACTCATATATGCAGAAATGTTCTCAAAAATATAATGAGTTCTGTAAGTTTTTTAGTACTTGTGGGAAGGACTTGAAAAACAATAAATAAACTGCATTAAACACTATTGAAATTAAATAAAACTCATATACGTATGTTATATTTATATATGTATGTCTGCTTTTCTAAGAATTTTCAGCCCTTAGATTACTCATGAGATGTTTGTTGATCGAGACTTGCGGTGCGAGGTTCGTATCCCGGCAGCGACAACAATTCAAAAAGTAGGGGGCAGCATTGTAAGTTGAATTAAAATGCCTTGATCCAGACTTGGGGCCAAGGTTCTCGACTACAGGACGCGGTAAAAATTAAATAGAAATAACATTGGGAAAGCATTGTTGTAAGCTTACTTAGACTGCATTAGTTTAGACTCTTAGTTCGAGGTTCGAGTCCAGGCCGAGATAACAAAAAGAAAAAGGAAAGTATTGTAAACTGAAAGAAGAGAAACGACTACTTTAAATACCTTCTTCTTTCTTTGTATTAATAGTAATAGTGTGGCGTCGGTGGTGTTGCGGTGGGAGTAATGATGAGCTTGGGGGAGACAGTATTAGGCTCGGGTTCGATTCCGCGCATCGGAAGCATATTTTTGTTATAAAAGAATATGAAAAATGTCCGATATGAATAAAATTAAATGCTACGCCAGTAAGTTCCATCGGTGGTTCAATGGATGTGTGCTTGGCAAAAGTTTACAAATGATTAAATGTATGGAGAGGATCGAGCCTCATCACAAACCAGTAAGTATTATTGAATTTTCATCTTCTTCATCCTTTGTGTTGTTCCGTGTATAATTTATGTATATGCTTTCCCCGCGGCGCCCCCGACCCTCGAAGAATTCGTTCTCCCCTCCTTCAAACCTTTCCCATCTCTTCAAGAATTGGTATCTTGTTGTAACGTCCAGGGGGGGATATATAATATAACAATGTAATATAACATTCACATATACTATACTATACATATTACATCATGCGATTATAAATATCTTTGACAGTAAAGTTATATTCTCTCATGCTCTCTCTCAGGTTAGCAAATATGAAAGTGGTGGTGTTGTGTGTTCTCTCCTCTCTCTCTCAACATTACCATATTTCATTCACTTTACACGTACACGTCAATAAATTGAAAGAGGGAGAGGGGGGGAGAATCGTTTCGCTACTACCTACCGCCAACCACTCACCACCAACCCATCAACATACTCAATTCTTCCAATACACCACACACGCACAAACACACACACCACTGGGCGTAATAATAAAAAAATTAGTGTTTCGTTTTTTTTTATATTCACGGATGTGTGTAGGTGAAGTTAAATTTCGCTTATTTATTTTTCATGCTGCTTAAAATGCTCATAATCAGCTCAGCCCTATCAACGATCCACACTCTCTAAGTATCACCAGTGGTGATTCACCACAGCTCAAAAATCAAAGAAACACAATGATTTTGATTTCCTTTTGCCGATTTATCAAACTTGTCCTTATTTTTAAGAATAAGCATTCGTTTCAAGAATAGTCCTTTTAATGTTTCATTTAATAGGATATTTCAAGAATAGTCCTTTAATGTTTCATTTAATAGGATATTTCCCATTACGAACTTGCGTTAGAACGAATGCATTTAAACAGGGATATCGCTGGGCCAAAGGAGATCTAAATCACCATGATACTTTTGGAATTATGAAGCATTTTGTGTTTTAGAACCATTTGTGGACGATATTTTATGTAAATCCCTTAAAAGAAAGGCCCTATCTAAGCGTAATGCTTTACAATCACGAACAAGTTTTAAATTATTCAAATATGATTTATTTATTAAAGTTATAATTGTTTTGTGTAATACTTATTTAGATTTACATAAATTGTATTTAAAATGTTTGTTTTTATCTTCTTATCGCTAGTATTGTTTATAAACGAATTAATGTACTACCCATATATATACATATACATTTGCCGATCGATGCCGATGTATATTATGTATATGATACATGCCTGCGCAGATTCTTACGTATTTGCTGTTCATGCGGTTAACGCGCCCCTCGCTTATAAATCCGTGTAAATTACAACTACAATTTGTATACGGAAATAGACTATAACACTTAAATGTACCACATATTGCGCCGTATCTATGTTACAATCTATGAATAAATTAGGTTCGATTCGTTTTGTTAGTTTAACGTAAAAAAGCGTTTTTGGCGGCACCCCTTCGAGTGCCCCAAGCCCAATTAATAGAGCCCTACATGAACTACGATATTAAAAAAAAAATAATGATCATAATATGAAACATTAATGGTGCCTAGCTGATAATGGTGATGATGACGATGCTCCTCTGTCTCGATGATGTATGTACAGGCGCCAGCTTAATAGTCTGATCTAGCACTAAAGGCGGCGCTCTGCTGGGGCTGCTCTTCCTGTCGTTGTTGCTCCTGATAGTAGTAGCCTGAATAGGGCTGCGCTGGAAATGTGCCTGTGCTTCCGCCCGTTTCCTGGCTTGCGCCCGATCCCGATTGATAGGCTACCGCCGCTGCCGTAGTCGTCGCTGTATTGGTCGTCTTGGCATTGGCATTGGTTGCTCTTATCTATAAACCACCAATTATGACCTCCTGCTGTGCATCGTCATCCATGTCGGGCAGCTCTTGCTTGTGCACGACCATACCATCACCGGCAGGCTGCCTGGGCGCCGTTTGTCCATACTTTTGATGTATACCACGATGACGTTTCAGCGCAAAACGATCGGCAAACGCTGCCGAGCATATCTCACATTTGTAAGGCTTCTCGCCGGAGTGCACCTTGGCGTGGTTCTTCAGATGAGCCGCCTGTGAAAAAGCCGAGCCGCATATTTCACACTTGTAAGGCTTCTCGCCGGTGTGTATGCGGCGGTGGTTCCACAGGGTAGCATGGCGCGCAAATCCCTTATCGCACACCCCGCAAACATATGGACGCTCGCCGCTGTGCGTCCGCTCGTGGTTCTTCAGATGCGGCGATTGTGAAAATTGCATGCCGCACGTTTGACATCTGCACAAGTATAAACAAATTATTAATAGGAAATCTTGGATACCACTTGATACACCTACTTGTAAGGCTTTTCGCCAGTGTGTATGCGCGCATGATTTTTTAGGTAGACAGCCTTGGCAAATGCCAATCCGCAGATGGTGCACTTGTAGTTTTTCTCGCCACTGTGCAGCTTCTTGTGTGACCACAGGCTGGAGTAGCGTGAAAAGAGCCCACCGCATATGTTACAGCTGAACGGTTTACTGGGATTTCTATAAATAAATAAAGTCATAAATTCAGTTCGAAGATTTCTTGGCTTTTGCGCCTTTTTTTTTTTTGTTTGTTAACTCACTCGGTCTTGACGGTGACCGTATTTTGTTTGACAGAGCCGCCGGCGCCACCATGCTGGTGTGTGTGCTGTTGACCCATGAGTACCACGCCGGATCCATTGCACTTTTGACACTTGGTCATCTGTTGGGTGTTGCGCTTTTTCACAGGATGATGACCCGACGAGCTGGGCTCACGCTTAGGCGTTGTGCCGCCGGTTTGTTGGGCCACAATTTGCTGAAGTTGAGCCTGCGCTTGTGGTGTGGTTGATATGATTTGCACAGGATGCGCCATTTGGCCTGTTAAAAGAGATAAACATCGGGTTAATAATAATACCAAATAAGTGTATTTCAGCAATTACCATCGGGTGCTACAAATATTTGTTGCTGCTGCGCCGCTTGCTCCGCCTGCATGCAGGACTCGCAGCGCACCTGCTTGGGCCCCTTGCGCTTTGACTGATGCAGTATGGGATTGCCGCAATTAATGCACTTGCTCGACTTGGAGTTATCATGTTGCTGTTGCTGCTGCTGTTGTTGTTGCTGTGCCGCCTGCTGTTGTTGCTGCTGCTGCTGTTGCTGCATTACGGATTGCTGCACTGGCTCCAACGTATCGGAAGCCACAATTTGAATCTGACCCATCTGCCCATTGCCGGTGATAATGTTCTGCGTCTGCACCAGGCCCTGAGCATTGACCACTGCTATGGCATCTGATGATTGCTGTGAATTGTGCTGTTGCGGATCCGTGCCGTCGGTGTGCATCCGCTTGTGAGCATTAAGCAGCGCCAGATGCTGAAACATCTCCGAACAGACATCGCACTTGAAGCTGATGTTTGATATTGTGTTTTGCAGTGGTGAAATAGTCTGTAGAGAGAAGCGTAAGCATATTACAAAACTGACTATTCGGTAGCAAAAATGCTGAGTGATATTTGATAATATATTTTGCGCAATCAAAATTGTTCCTGTCTATGCAGCGTTCATTAAAACACGAAATTAGCAATAATTTTGTTAATGCAAAGTAGGCGAAGCCTTTACGAATTCATATTTGAGATATATACTTCAATGGAAATGGAGCAAACTTTCATTAGGGACAGTTTTTGCATTGAGCTCACCTCACAAATAATTTTGGTAATTGAGCTTTGCGAACATAATTTACTTTTTTGAATTGACATTTGAAATTCAGCCACATTTTGCTAACTGTTTCCTAAATAACCCTGTTAGGGTGTGCTTACCGCCGCAATGGGCTTATTTTGATTGACAATCTGTATGCGTCCCTGTGCATCCACAGTGGCTATTCCCAGAGCGGTGCCCTGATTCAGTGGCATTCCGTTGACCAAGGCGTAGTTGTAGCCGCCCACTGGCTGTGCGATGTAACACGTCTTATTGTCGTCTGAGGTGGCCAACTGTGCTAAGTTCACAGTGCCCGCATTGCCCTGTAAATGAAAAGAACACAAAACGCATTTTAAAATTTACGGATCATTGAACCGGGCGACGCCGCGCACTCACATTTGTTGTATAGTAAAAGGTGGGCTGCTGGTCGGTCTTTTGGCCCTCTATTTTGGGTTGTTTGAGTATGGTGCCGTCTGCTGTTTGATATTGTATGGTTGCTGGCTGGCCGTTAATAGCGTTTGTGAATATTATGTTTTTGGTGAGGTCTTCCATTGTGCGCGCAAGTCACTAATAACACAAATTATAATTCAAATGATTGTTTTGTTTAAAATAAATGCTGCAAAATTTGTTTAAATAAAATGCACAATGAACGGTGTTTTACAACACTATCGACGCCAACAAATTTAGAGTGTGCGAGCGAAACAACCCTAGAGCACACACGTCAGCGAAAAACGACTGATTAAAAATGGCGACGATGAGACAAAAAATATGTATGCGCTGCACACACATCACAAACGAATACGAAATTATAACTTCAACTGAAAGATGCCGCTATCTGCTTAGAAATTGCACAACGTTGAGACGCGCTTAAAAGCATTTTACTTTTGAATTTTATTTTGCATAATCGCCTGCGTATACGCCTGATTTAGCAATTTACCTTTTACGCAACCACAAAAATTATGATTCTGCTGCGCCTCGCACGCCCAGCGCAGCACACACAATGGCTTTATTGGTTTTTATTTACGTTGGCACAATAATTATAACAGCATACGGAGGACCGGTAGTCTAATTTTTATCCACTATATTTTGTTTGGAATGAAAGCAAAACTTTATTATTGTTTTTTCTTTCTCTAACAAATTAAATTC
Source organism: Drosophila novamexicana (assembly GCF_003285875.2). Lineage (NCBI taxonomy): Eukaryota > Metazoa > Arthropoda > Insecta > Diptera > Drosophilidae > Drosophila > Drosophila novamexicana. Next base: position 9,234,476 of record NW_020824787.1, read on the forward strand.
CAGCACAAAAACCTTCTGCTCGTTTGTTCTTTCGTACGTTCGAATGTGGACTGCTGAAGAGAGACGGAGAGTGAAGAAAGCCAGGGAGAGAGCAGTAGCACATTAAACGCACTGCAGGGTTGCCAGACTGCGCGCATACCTAAAAAAGATGGCCATACTGTCCCTTTAGCCAAATTAAATATATGATGATAAAAAATACCACAATTTTAAACGCTAAATAAAATTATATTTTTAAATGAAATTATTTTTACTTCACGTTCATTGTTATAACTTCAGCATTCTACCAAAATATTGACATTTTTATTTTCATAAATTATTTTATACAATTGAAAGATGAAATGTCTTCATATTGGTTCTGCATTGCCTTAATATTTTTTTTGTTAGGCACGCCATTAAAAGTTCGTGCTGTACAAAATATGTCGCACATGGCTGAAAACAGTGTGACCGCTTTGCAGTCTGCCTTAAATCCGAATAATGCTACCATGAAAACTTCAGTCTTTTGGCTGTGTAAGCCGCGAATGGCAAAACAGAGGTGAGTTTCCCGCCAACAAAATTTTGAAATTGCACTCAGCGCTCACTCTCATTGTATATGTTAATTTTTTATTGCGAGGCACATACAAATGTCAGTATGGTCTATGGTAAATAGAGACCTACCGGGTGTTCGAACAAAAGACAGCCAGCTTAAAGCCGCCTACGCTATGCAGTGCATTGAAAGTTGTTAAGTGGCTGCCGTTGTCTGGTCCAGGTCCAAGTCCAGCGTCGTGTCGCCGTCATAAATTACACTTTCAAATTATTTGCAACATTGCATTTTGGAAAAGCTGACGGTGAATTTGGGTCAGCAGCAAACGCTGCCACAGAAATAGCAGCAGCCTTCAAACTAATGCTCATTTCCATTATATTTTATTCATTTGCCTCAAATTAATTGCTTTGTACAATGGCCGTTGCAGCTTTTTGGAGCGCAAAAGACTAGACAGCAGACGATGTTGCGCTTGCAAAACTACGCTAAACAACAATAACAAGAAGAAGAAAACATGCTCGCCGCAACAGCAGTAGAGATAATTAAGCATACAGCAACAATTACTACGATGTACATATACATTTGTACTTAGATTGCAAATTCATTTTTTGGTTCAACGTTCTGCTTGGCCCAAACATTTTCATGCTGCACGCTTCGTTGCACATCATTGCATTAATTTGTACGTTAAAGTTAAAATTTTCAAGAAATATTTCAACATATTCATAGCAGCATGTTGCGGTGGGCCATTTGTTAATGTACTTTTCGTACGTCGGCAAACACGAATTGTTAGTATAATTAAGTTCATGGCGTGCTGCCGTATATGTTTTGCCGTTTTATGTACGGATTGTACAAGTAGTAAGCACTTTCAAAAAGCCCATAAAAATAGCAACGCAATTGTCTAACAAACTAAATCGGCGCAAGTGCGTGGAGAAATTTTCACTTGGCATTAGCTTCGTTCGGCTGTTGTAATAGACCCAAAAACTGTTCAACATAATCTCAACTTGAAAGTGCATTCAAATGAGCGAATTTCGGTAATAAGAATTGTTTAAGAGCCCAATTGCTGGGCGAGTTTTCACTTTTGTTCATGCAAAAGAGACTTCTCGCAATCGCTTTTCATTTTTTTAAATTTTTTTTTATTTTACAGTTTACAGTTAATTTATGCCGGCAACGAATTTTCACTCTCGCTATTTTTCCGCATTTTAGACTTAGTCTGGGAAAGTGGGCAAGCACAGCACACAACGATGGCGCATCCGCCAAAAAAAAAAAAAAGATATACAGAAACGACACAGAAATGAAAAGTGCGCTTTTAAAAATAGCTAAAGCCAGTCAAGAGTCTCCAAAGTCTGAGCCCAAAAATTGTGGACGCCGTCAGTCGCGACGGCGACGGCGACGGCAATTGCAGCTTGTGGGTTAGATTAGAAAGTGGTTGCCATCGCATCGACGATTCGTCGCCTCATCGCAGCAATGCTCCATTGCTCTATCGACGACTGCAGATTCTTTTGCAGAAAAAACAAGAAAGAGCGCTAATGTTGCCCGACTGGCAGATATCCTGCAATCAGCTGTAATCTAGTAAAGTAGCTGTGCGTATTCTTCGCATGGCAGTTTACTGTGCCTATGAAATGCATTATTGATTAACCTAGGTTTTTATTGATTAACCTAGGTTTTTATAGCTCAATCTTAATTTAAAGGGCTTACATATAGTCTACAAAAGTGTAGAGAATGGGTGGAGGTCTCCAAAAGGTAAAGTAGTCTTCATCTGTGTTACATACTTTTGTATCAAATTATTATACCCCTTCTACATATTTTCAATGGATTCAGGGTGCATAAAAAACTATGCCGGCCTGCAGTGCAACACACACAGACACACACACACTTATACACACTAACATTAATTGGCATTTTTGCATGCGTTGGGAGCTGGAACCGGCTAGAGGTACTGGTGGTCACCGTGGCCACCAATGAAAGAGAAAATTGGCCCCAAATCAAGTTCACTATCATTGGCCGTCGGCGTCGCAGCGCATTTTGTGCAAACTAATATTTTAAAATTGTTGATTATGATGACTTTTCATTTCGTTCGCTGCAGATCTGGATTGTGCATCAGCATCAGCATCAGCATCAGCGTTAGCATCAGCCAAATTGCAGTTGCAAGTGTTATTTTGTTCATTTTCATTTAATTTGACGCTTGAATGCCGACGCCGACGCCGCAGGCCGAGAGTCAATTAGCCATGGGTGGACTGCAGCAGCTTTGGACTGCAGATTAAGCATACGCAGCATTGGCGAGTCCCCAGCCAACTCTAGGCCTATTACTTAACGTCTCTCTCTCTCTCTCTCTCTCTCTCTCTCTCTCTCTCTCTCTCAGTCTCTCAGTCTCTGTGTGAAAATGGAAATGGCTAGCAATATTTCACGGCACATTAAATTTTTGGCCAAGTTTGTTTTCGCAACGCTCTTCAAAAGCCATCCATCATATTGCACATGCGGTCCGTCCGCCTAGAAAGCTTCCATTCAGGAAGCAGCAACTCTTTGCCACCTGGCTTGACCTGGAGTGCCTCAATGTCAGCCGACGTGGCTCACCCACAAACGACTTTGCAGATTGCGTATGCGGCTTTTTTCTTATGGGCACACATTCAAGTTTCTTCCAAGTGCAAATTACTGAAGCGTTTGAGCTGCGCATAAGCAAATTTTGTATACGACTCTCCTAAGGTTAGCTGATTGTGTGCCCCAATTGTGCACTGAGGCAAGCAAATTACCAAAACCGATAAGAATCCAGGCCCAAACCGTTAGTGGGACGTTGGTAAAGAATATTCCATATAGTACTACAAAAATTACGAGTCTGGTGTATGACAAAAAGGCTCTAATGAGCTCCACATGAATTATTGCCTTCTGTTTATGCTGTTTATTGCTAACATTAACAAATTTACAAGAGAAGCTTTTCCATTTCAGCTGGTGACCTTATTGAAATAACTAACATTGAAGACTTCCTCTATTAACATGCATTTAACACAGTTAACATGGTAAACGGAAGCATAAATCCGCTTTGATTGCGAGTGTTCCAGCAGCCAATGCTGAATCATTCTTATGTGTATTGATGATTTAGACAATTGTGCTCAAGCTTAACACTTTGGCCATAAACTGGGCCCAGTTCACATAGCACCTAACATGATCCGCTGTAACCTTCGCTGCTCGCATCGGTCCCTTTTTTTCAGAGCATCGGGCATATTATTATAGCACATTTTGGGCCGGGTATAAATTTCCGTTGGAAAGCAAAATAGAAACTATATAATTAGTAATGGCTCTAGGTACGCCCTAAGGCGTTACGTTTTCTAAGGCCACAGCCGAACATAACAAAAACAACAACACCAAAAAAAAAACACAGCCAAAAGCTTCAATTTACCCCCAAAAGCAAGAGTCAGCGCAAACGAAACTGAAAACTCTCACACGCTCCGAACTGAAGATGACAGACGACAATGATATATGGGATTCTTGAAATTGAAACCGAGCCGAGAAGAAACCAATATACATACGTTGAGTACGAGCACAATATCCAGCTGATGGCCGTTAAGCAAACATGCAATTGACTTTCGCGCCGTATGACACTTGAAGAGCGCATGGTAATGTTGTTGGAACAGGCCCAAGGAATCGGGCACGACCAACGAGCAACGAGCAACGACCCGTCGGAGCAGAAAAGTGGCTAGAACCACTTTCTACAATGAACACAGCAATTCGTCTTTTGTGGGGCCAAAGTAAAAGTCAATTTCTTGACCGGCTGTCAGGCATTTTTTGGAGCCGAGACGAGAAGAAGACGTTTTAATTTGTGCCTCATTTTATTTTTGGTCTTTTTTTTTTTTTTTGCTTAATTACGACAAGAAAATCGTAAACCGTTTTATGTTTTAAGGGCAACGGAACAACAAAATGTTTACGCTCTCTGGCAGATACTGGGCAAATTTGTTTTTGTCGCTTCTGTGTCTGGGTCTTTGTTTGTTTGGATTTAGTTATGAAAGGAAATGGGAAATTATTACGAAAATTATGTTGGGAAATTGGGCCACACTGGGCAAAAAAAAAAAAAAAACTAAAATAAACAAACGACTTAAGACACAAGCTTGTAGAGATACATCAGCAGCAAAAGGCGACGGCAGCTGCGCCCGCATCCAATTTGAGCAACAAATTAATTATAACATGCAGCCCCGCTTGTCTTCTGGCCAAGCACATTAATTATGCCAAAGACAAACAAAGCTGTCGACGGCGGACGAGGGAGTCCGCCAAGCACAGTGGAACTAGGTTAAACACGAAAGCATTTCCAAGCGATGCGAATTATGTCTAAGAATGAACATTGCTGCACAATAAAAATGCAAATCTTGGGAAAATATTTCTAAAAATCACTTTAGTTTTGAACGGGATGTGAAAAGCTTCAAATAAGGAACTGGCTATATTTAATTAAAAATAAAAATCTGACTTTCATTTTCCGATAGAAGATTCTGCAAATTCTTATGCTGTGTATTTTTGATAAGTATTTTAATATTAAATGACCTCATAAGCCCAAAGATTTTGACTTCACAAAAGTTAGTATTGTACATGATAAAAGACCCCTTTAAAATGTGAATTAAACCATTTAATTGAGAAGAAAACAAATTAAATCTTTAAATCACCCCAAAGATATATAAGTGTACGGAATAAGCTATGTAGGAATATGCTTCCTTATTGCACCCGTATACATATATTCTAATCTGTCGGCTCCACTGTTTGAGCTAGAAACATATTTGCATTGTTAATGATTTGCATAAAAGAGCGATGCGGTAAAGTAGTCAACCCAAATTCGGTGCAAAGATTCGCACGGTTTGGTGACGCGCCATCCGCTTGAAGCGTCGCCAGCGACGCAGCCAGCGGAGACGGCAGCGGCGCAGCGGCAGCGCCAGATTCAGGCGTCGACAGAAGAGCTCCAGCAAGAGCATTAGAGCTAAACGCAAATGGAGTTGTATAATCATAATTCATATTTCAAAGTTTGACCCACTGACCTGCTGTGAAGAAGCCCACGCCGAGGGCAATGAAGGCGCCTTGCAGCATGCGCAAGTTTAATGCGCTGATCATCTCGTTGTCCTGTGCGTGCTGGGGCTGGGTCTTGGTCTCGGTGCTCTTAGTATTGGCATTTGCATTGGCATTCTCAACGGCAGCCAGCTCCATCGATTGCTGCGATTGATCCTTGGTCATTTTGCGCGATTGCGCCTCGTATTCAGCGGTTGTCATCTTTTCCAAAATGCCGCCTTCAAACAGATGCATCAAACTAGAAGAAAGTATGCTCCACTATTATGAGTTTACCCATACCAAGTGCTACCTACACATCATTGAGGCTGTCCAAGAAGGGGCAGCCGATCTGGACGGCCACCGCGGAATAGCGTGTGTACAACTTCTGGCTCAGCTGAAAGTTCTTGGCCCCGTACTGCTGTATATTAAAGTAGAGCGTCTCACGTCCGGCCAGCACCGCCTTGTTCTCCCTGCCATCGGCTATCAGCTTGATGCCCGATTCCACGGAATCAATGAGAAAGGCCAGGTGATCGTCCGGCTGCTGTTGACGCATTTGCGCATACAATTGACGAAACAGTTCTGTACCATTCTCTAGCATCTCCAGCGAACTGCTCTCCTTTTCCACATACAAGCGATAGCCATCCCGCAGCATGGCAGCCTGGAGGCGCTGCAGTGTATTGATGGGCGCCTCGTGAGCTGGACGCGCAAACTGCGAGGTCAGCTGGGCAGAGTAGACATCGGCCAGGACATATGTGGCAGCTACCCAATAGACAATGGTCAAGAACTTGGTGCGATAGTCGTGGTACAACTCATGGCAAGCTGCGTACGAGCAATAAATGAGTTCCAAGGATTTCCATAGAACCAGGAATCACTCACATTGCTTGAGGAACAGTCGTAGAGTAAACCAAATACAGCGCTGCAAAAGCTGTGGCGGCATCTGCGGCGCTGCCTGCGGGCGTCGCGTGTGTGTTATCTTCAGCACACAGGGCGTTATCTCCTTTATGTAGGCCATATAAACGCAAAGCTCACCCAGGTGCTCCACGTCTACGGCGAGCTGACGCCTGCGCCACTTGAAGGGCATGGCAATAATGCCATAGAATATTGGACCGGAGAACACAATTGTCAGGATGAGATATGGCCATATATCCAGCTTAAAGGGACGCATTATGGCCAAGGCCTCGTTGAGGCGACGTGGCGCATGTGTGGCAAAGGCGCCCGAATCGGCGAGAGTGAAAAATGAGAACTCAATTGCCTTGCGACGCTCCCAGCTGAGGCCCACATCGCCCATAAAGAAGTCCGCCAGCTGTAAGCAAAGACAAATGTCAATGAGTCAAGGAAACCAAGAGTGCCAAGCGTCAAGCGTGCCCGTCTAGAGAATACCCTGTACTCTGTACATAACATAACATGATAATAATAATATTATTATTAATGGTTATTATTATTATTCTTATTTCAGGTATCTGTCGCTACGTACGCCACTTTGGAGCATGCCAATGCCGCCAGTGAAGCTATCGTTGGACTCCCCACTGTCATCCGGTGCTCGCAAAGATCCTTGTGTCCTGCCTGGCGCTTCAATGTACATAAATTGAAAGTTCATATGCTGCGCCAACAACATCAACAATCGATGATCACGTCCACCCGTCACGTTCACCTCATTATACTCGAGATTCTCGTACTCATCCAAAGGATCCTCGCTGCTGTTGCCAACATTGTTGCTATCATTGTTGTAGCTGACCCAGAACCAGGGCGGGGACTGAATGTAAGAAAATGCTATTAACTCAAAGTTATATATTGATATATTTTTTATCGTGGATAAAAGGATTCTGCCGCTAATAATAGCGCCTTGCTGGCGTTGTTCTATTTTCCAAAAAGAGATAGGAAATCATTTCTTCTAGAAGACACGAACACTTTTTGAAGAGCTCTGAAAAAAAATACTGTGATGTCGCCAAACTCTCGCTTTGGAAGTTCAAGAGGCGACAGGCGACAACATAAAATATATTTTGCATCGATCTTAGTCAAAATTTCAAGGTATTTAATTGATTAATTGACTCATTTTTGTTGCTCACATGAAAAACGGGTACACGAAAAACGCGACCATCTAAATTGGCATAGACCGTGGCGGCGCTGGGCAGGAGGGGGGTCTTCTGCAGGCCCAGGTTGTCGCCATCATACCAGTTGACCAAACGCAGCTGGCTGGTGCCCGTGGGCAACGCCTGATTGTAATAGATGCGAAACGCCTTGCGACGCGGCCTTGTGATGACCACCGCTCGCATTGGCTCCTCGAAGCTCACACGCGTCGCATTAGGCGGCTGTCTGGCGCCCCAATAGAAGATGAAGAGGCTGAGCCGATGGGCAAGTCGCCGTTCCTGTATGCGCGCCGATAGCTCATCTGGTTCGTGGAATATCAAATTGACGCATTCGATGGCGCCCAGCAGATTGGCTTCGATGTAATCAAAGAACAGCTCCGTGTCATAAAAGATGACTGACTTGTAGTAGAGCCTATGCAATCGCTGAATAAACTCGTCCACTTGGATGGTGTCATCATTCACGCAATCCGCACCAAACAGTCGCGAGCTGGGCATAACCAATATGGCCAGCTGACGTGGCTGCAGCCCATTGATGATCTGCGAGAGGGCTGCATTTTGATTCAAAATTGAATTGAATTGAATTAAATTGAATTAAATTAATTGGACTGGAAAGTGACGACGCCTGATTACCTATTGCCACATCGGATTCGTTGCACGGAATGTAGCTAAGCTTGGCCCAGGTCGGGCCCAGCGGGCAGACCATTAGAAACAGGCGAAACAGCAGGCTGTACTGCATGGCGAGACCTGGTCTTGCTAGTCCTGGGCCACGCCCTTTTATAGTGCACTTTATGATAGCTTTTTGATGCGCAATTATAGCATCAGGGCCTAAATACCACATGTCAATGGCAAGCAGACAGCCCGAATAGACAGACAGACAGACAGACAGTTGAAAAGAGTTGAAATGTGGACGGGCTAACTATCGATTTTCATAATCATCAGCCCCCCTTTGGGGCCTATAGCTGGGCCCACAGAGCGCAGAGCAAAGTTATTTCTTTTTATTTTTAATTGTCAGAAGTTTGTCATTGCCGTTTTCGCTGACAATTTCTATGCCGTCTCTCTCTCTCTCTTTCTGTGGATAGATAGATAGTTTGTTGGAAAGATCCATGATCGTTGCCAGTTGTTGTTGTCGTCAATCTTCTAATGCTATTGACATTAATTCCGTGTTGTGCGCATTTTTCTTTTTACCCCGTTTGCTGCTGCTGCTGTTCCCTCTGTCAGCTCTCAGCTTTCAGCTCACATGTCAACGCTCCACTTTAATGCGCCATTCAATGATTTATCGCAATCAGAGCCGCGGCAGCAGCAGCGCAGCAGCAACAGTAGCAACAGCAGAGATTACAAATGTGGATGGATACTCAACTAGTTTGTGGGCTGCTGTGGACTGCAGCACGATTCTATTGCAAACTAAGGACACGGGTGAGAAACATTTCTCCTCACATACATTTCTTTGTAGATGGTTTGCCTAGGTGACTCGGTCAGTTAGGCAAAAGAAGGATACGTGCAGGGAAACTAGTAAATTTCAAATAGGCGCTACATTTTTGTCCGATCGTTTCTATAACAGCAATATATGTATTTCTTATCTCAGCCAAATGGCAATCAATGAAAGTCGCTTTACCTCGTTTTGCTTAACCAAATTGGTTTCTGACGCCAATTTGGCCATAATCCCCCACAGCGCCAGTGTAGCTTTAAGAAGCGAAAGAGAAAATAAGAGAAGAAAGATGACCCGATTATGATATGAGAGCGTAAATATAATTGATATAAATATACGTATACACAAATATAATATTTGTGCCCAGTTTGTATTGGGAATAGCAAAACGAGTAGAAGATCTGAGAGCTGAAACGGAAACTGAGGCCTTGCATGACCTTTGATCAGCGTTCAGACACTCAAACACACAGCTAGAGATAGGTATTATAGAGATCTGCAATGGCCGAGTCTCTGGCTATTTATAAAGCCGGCTAACAACAACGAGAAAAGGACGTAAAACAAATAAACCCCGCACTCTGCGTTCGACAACTTGTTAAACTTCAAACTGTCTGCAAACGCGACATTGTCTGATAAACGACAACAACAACAGCCAGAGAAAGAAGTAGAGGAAGAGCAACGTCCATGCTGAGTGGGCAACTGTCTGGCGATTGCATCTGCTCTGACTCCGACTTCGACTCCGACTCTGACTCTGTGACTGTGAGTCTGACTCTGACCAAGAGCTGATCTGAGCCCAGGATGCAGCAGCACGCCAACACTTTTTGTTTCAACGCGCACGATAGTGAAATGTGGCCCGGTTCAGTCGATGGGACCGGCCCTTCGATCGATGCCGCTGCCGCTGCCGTTGCCGTTGCAGCTGCCCCTTGCCCCATGCTCCCTGCCGCCTGCCACAGCCCGATGCAACAGACAGCCTAAGTGGATTGCAGTATGTTATATGTTGCTGGGCTAGATGGTCGATGGCTGCCGGCACGTTTAAATGCACTTTGTTTGTTTTGCCAGAGTGCAACGTGAGCCGCGAGCCGTGAACCGCCCTCTCATCACCATAACGAGCTGTCAATTGCTGGAGCTCGCATGTAAATCACTTACTGCAGTCACTAAGTCAAGCGACTCACATAACACTCGAGCCAGGACCAAAAATAAAAACCAACGGAACCTTTAGAGAGATTAAATTGAATAGAGCCTTAAGTCAAGCCAGATAGATATCTGGTGCTAACCGAGCTAACCCAGACGAATTATATATTTACTAAAAATCAGTTAAGCTCAAAATGCAATTTTTTTTTTTTGCATAATACAATAATTCTTAATAAACTTGCATCTATTCGCCCACTTTTTGGTTCATCGCATATTTGTCCCTTTCACATTTATTATTGGCTAAAAAACTACTGTATGTAAAGAACGTATTCTTTTAAAGTTGTTTCATTATAAATTTACTGGTAACAAGATTGAAGTACATAAAAATAGGTTTGCCCAAAACTCTAGAATAAACCAAATATGAAATCCCACAAGCAACAGTCATTGTCGTTGTCGTCATCGTCCAGTTCCTTGAGTTTTTTCTTTAACTTCTTGAGTTGTTTCTCATCGCTGAATATGGCTTTAAAGACGCGCTCCGTAAATGAATCATAGACACCCAGTTTTCTCAAAAGTTTGAGCACCCGTTTCTCGAAGGCGTTATACGATTTGGCGCGTGTTCCATCCACATTGGTATCGCGTAGCAGATCCTGATCGGAGCTCGAGTCGGTCGAGCTGCCTGCCAGCTCCAGTGCGCGGCTTAACAGGTCGTAGGCGAGATATTCATTGTAGGCCTTAATCTTTTCATCCAGCTGGGCGATGGGCAGAGCAGCCGCCATTTCGAGGCGTTCATATTGCCGTAGGAATTCTTCATTTTCCGTTTGATTTCTCAAATGCTCGTATTGCTTCAGCATGCCGTTGATCCTGTCCGTAACTATGTTGTCCAGCCGCAAGAGCTGCTGCATGGGCAGCAAGGACTCTCCACGGATGCACTGCATCAGCATCAGTAGCAATGCTAGCGCTTTGATCGCTGTTGACATGACTGCAAACTGCTAACTTTAACTAATGGCAGATGATCTGCGTCGACTGCCTTTTAAAGCGTGCACAGCTCCCCGATAAGCTTGAGTTATGAATCGACATTTATGGAGTTTCCAAGGCATCCAATTCTAACCATTGACCCGCATTGGGCTTGTCGTTGCTGAACATTGCTTTGGTATTTACTTTTTATGTTCGCCCAAGTGTCACCAGAGAACATAATTTACGGAATATTGCATTTTCTAGGTTCTTTTAGAAGGTATTCGTATTAAATATAAGAAGGGTCTACTTGAATTAAACAAATACATTTTCATCAAATTTAAGTGTCTATAATTGGTAAAAACAATTTTTAACCTACTGTTCATCGCCCTTCTATACGATTCACACTGCGCACACCATTCAAAAAATCTCCTCTTCTTGTCAATATCAAATTTAATAAACAAGAGAATCCGTAGAAGTTTCCCCATCTTAGAGCGCGCTTATGACCCAAAAGAAAGCTTAAGTAACAGATTAAAGATTGACGACATTTTGAAAATCCATTCTAATGATTGTATGTTGCTATTCAGGGAATTTTTTTCAGTCTAGCCATTTTGGGCTTTAAATAATCACAAATATGAAAAACTTACTCAGTTAGTTTTAAGGGTTTTTTCTATACGTCATCCTGATGATCTGGAAAAGAACAAAAAATGTCTTCGATGTTTAATAATTTCGGTATATTTGAGTAGATATTATTATATTTATAATTAGATATTGATAATATTAGATACAAGTGCACTTTATATCAAACATTCATTTTTGTTAAAAATGTTTGAACAAATTTGCATATGCAGAATGCAGAATATTTCCATAAAAAAAGGGTTTAAAGGTGCATATATATTTTTATACCCTGTCGATCTAGCCATGTCCGTCTGTCTGTCCGTCCGTCCGTCTGTCCGTATGTATGAACACAAGGATCTCAGAACCTATAAGAGCTAGATACTTGAAATTAGATGCTCCTAGTTCCCGCGCAGATCGAGTTTGTTTCCGATAATCGATAACTTACTCCGTTTCCAAGCAATCGTGAAAATCGATATCGATATCCTGCTTTTTGGGCAATTTTGGTAAATAATAAGAGCTAGAGTCACCAAACTTGACATATAGCTTCTAAATGTAGATATATATATATATAGAATATATATATGAATGAGGATTTTTCTTCATGGTTTTCCCCTCTAGATTAATCTGGCATTCAAATCTGAACACCGATTTTTTAGTCGAAATTCATGTCCAAATCTTACCCCAAGATTCGTATATAGACATGGGTCAAAAATTACCACTCCCATAACTCGGTTAAATCTCATCCGATTTTCACGAGGTTTGGCTTTTTCTTCATGGTTTTCCCTCTTAATTAATCTGGCATTCAAATCTGAACACCGATTTTTTAGTCGAAATTCATGTCCAAATCTTACCCCAAGATTCGTATATGGACATGGGTCAAAATTTACCACCCTCATAACTCGGTCAAATCTCATCAGATTTTCACGAAGTTTGGTTTTCCCTCTTGATTAATCTTCATGGTTTTCCCTCTTGATTAATCTGGCATTCAAATCTGAACACCGATTTTTTAGTCGAAATGCATGTCCAAATCTTACCCCAAGATTCGTGTATAGACATGGGTCAAAATTTACCACCCCCATATCTCGGCCAAATCTCATCCGATTTTCACGAAGTTTGGCTTTTTCTTCATGGGTTTCCCTCTAGATTAATGTGGCATTCAAATCTGAACACCGATTTTTTAGTCGAAATTCATGTCCAAATCTTATCCCAAGATTCGTATATAGACATGGGTCAAAATTTACCACCCCCATATCTCGGCCAAATCTCATCCGATTTTCACGAAGTTTGGCTTTTTCTTCATGGTTTTCCCTCTAGATTAATGTGGCATTCAAATCTGAACACCGATTTTTTAGTCGAAATTCATGTCCAAATCTTACCCCAAGATTTGTATATAGACATGGGTCAAAATTTACCACCCTCATAACTCGGTCAAATCTCATCAGATTTTCACGAAGTTTGGCTTTTTTTTCATGGTTTTCCCTCTTGAATAATGTGGCATTCAAATCTGAACACCGATTTTTTAGTCGAAATGCATGTCCAAATCTTACCCCAAGATTCGTATATAGACATGGGTCAAAATTTACCACCCCCATATCTCGGCCAAATCTCATCCGATTTTCACGAAGTTTGGCTTTTTCTTCATGGTTTTCCCTCTAGATTAATGTGGCATTCAAATCTGAACACCGATTTTTTAGTCGAAATTCATGTCCAAATCTTATCCCAAGATTCGTATATAGACATGGGTCAAAATTTACCACCCCCATATCTCGGCCAAATCTCATCCGATTTTCACGAAGTTTGGCTTTTTCTTCATGGTTTTCCCTCTAGATTAATGTGGCATTCAAATCTGAACACCGATTTTTTAGTCGAAATTCATGTCCAAATCTTACCCCAAGATTTGTATATAGACATGGGTCAAAATTTACCACCCCCATAACTCGGTCAAATCTCATCCGATTTCCACGAAGTTTGGCTTTTTCTTCACGGTTTTCCCTCTAGATTAATCTGGAATTCAATTCTGAACACCGATTTTTTTTTCGAAATTCATGTCCAAATCTTACCCCAAGATTCGTATATAGATCTTACCCCAAGATTCGTATATAGACATGGGTCAAAATTTACCACCCCCATAACTCGGCCAAATCTCATCCGATTTTCACGAAGTTTGGCTTTTTCTTCATGGTTTTCCCTTTAGATTAATGTGGCATTCAAATCTCGACACCGATTTTTTAGTCGAAATTCATGTCCAAATCTTACCCCAAGATTCGTATATAGACATGGGTCAAAATTTACCACCCTCATAACTCGGTCAAATCTCATCCGATTTTCACGAAGTTTGGCTTTTTCTTCATGGTTTTCCCTCTAGATTAATCTGGCATTCAAATCTGAACACCGATTTTTTAGTCGAAACTCATGTCCAAATCTTACCCCAAGATTCGTATATAGACATGGGTCAAAATGTACCACCCCCATATCTCGGCCAAATCCATCCGATTTTCACGAAGTTTAGCTTTTTATACCCTGAACCCATTAAAAATGGGTATAAGGGTATATTGTATTTGTGCGAAAGCCAAAGGTATGTAACAGGCAGAAGGAAGCAACTCCGACCCCATAAAGTATATATATTATTGATCAGTATAAATAAGTCAATCTAGCCATATCCGTCTGTCTGTCCGTCCGTCCGTCCGTCCGTCCGTCCGTCCGTCCGTCCGTCCGTATGTTTGAACGCAAGGATCTCAGAACCTGTAAGAGCTAGAGAAATTTTAGATGAAGATGCTCCTGGTTCCCGCGCAGATCGAGTTTGTTTCCGATAGTCGATAACTTACTCCGTTTCCAAGCAATCGATAAGAGTCGATATCGATATCCTGTTTTTTGGGCAATTTTGGTAAATAATAGGAGCTAGAGTCACTAAACTTGACATATAGCTTCTAAAATAGAATATATATATGCATTTGATGTTGGAAGAAGGGTTCAGGGTATCCCCTAGTCGGGAGCTCCCGATTAGAACCTCTTACTTGTTAAATATATTTTATTAGAAAGTCATTCAAGTACTTTGATAGATTTCCTTTCTGGCATTTGTAAATTATTTTCATTTAACTTCATTCGATTGAGGGGAAATATATGAGGCCAGAGACAACAGATTTCAGTATCTTCCTCAGATTCCCAGCTATCTTGAGACTCCTTATGGGGGCAATCTTCAGTAAGCAACTTCAGTTTGTACGACTTTAAAGCATTTGGTTCATTGAGGGCAATCCGCAATTCCTTTTTTTGGTTGCGATAGAAATCTTTGCACTGCTTGCCAAGCTTTGCATCCAACAATAAGCTATCG
Source organism: Drosophila novamexicana (assembly GCF_003285875.2). Taxonomy (NCBI): domain Eukaryota; kingdom Metazoa; phylum Arthropoda; class Insecta; order Diptera; family Drosophilidae; genus Drosophila; species Drosophila novamexicana. Next base: position 9,249,546 of record NW_020824787.1, read on the forward strand.
ACGACATCGATTCGGCTGGTCAGATCAGCTTCCAGTTTGAGTCTGAAGTAATTATAACTCAAAAAATTATGATAAGCTTGCATTTTCAACTGCAAGAAACTTGAGTCCAGATCTGCTGCGTTCCGTAAAAGAGCAGTTTGCTGATCGAATTCCGAATTGCCAATAAAATGTCCTGTTTTGGATATCTCTAAAGTGTGCCGAATCTTGAGATTTATCTTTTCGTTTTCCCTCTCAATATTATCCTGTAAAACCCCTGGGTTATTTTATTTTGGACCTTGGCAATCCACAAGTCTTACCTTATTTGGGGTCAATGGTGTTGACGATATGATTGGTGATCCTTTCGATGTTGTTGTAGATTTCGTTGGTGATGTTGTTGGTGACGTTTTTGTTGATGTTGTTGAGGATGTTGTTGCTGATGTTGTTGTTGATTTTGCTGTCGATGCTGTTTTCGATACTGTTGTCGATGATTCTACTGACGATCCTGTAGACGATGATTCTGCTGACGATCCTGTTGACGATCCTGTTGACGATCCTGTTGACGATCCTGTTGACGATCCTGTTGACGATCCTGTTGACGATCCTGTGGACGATCCTGTTGACGATCCTGTTGACGATCCTGTTGACGATCCTGTGGACGATCCTGTTGACGATCCTGTTGACGATCCTGTGGACGATCCTGTTGACGATCCTGTTGACGATCCTGTTGACGATCCTGTTGACGATCCTGTGGACGATCCTGTTGACGATCCTGTTGACGATCCTGTGGACGATCCTGTTGACGATCCTGTTGACGATCCTGTTGAAGATGATTCTGTTGTCGATGATTCAGTTGACGATCCTGACGATCCTGTTGACGATCCTGTTGACGACCCTGTTGACGATCCTGTTGACGACTCTGTGTTTAAATATTTGAAAAGGTTTGTTGACGAGCCTGTTGACGTACCTGAAACCGATTGTCTTGACAATGTATTTGTGTCATTTGGTATAGCTACGCCGAATAATTTTGTACTTTTTTGTGGTTTATGCTCTAAGCTGATGCTATCAATGATCACTTTAAAAGCCATATTAAACGTTTATAGATATATTTCAAATTTGATTTGCACCATTTTACTAAAACTTACATCCAGTGCTGAGCAACAGACAAAAAATAACAGTACAGGATCGTATGTTTCCCATGTTGAACTTGGCTTTTAGTATTGAAATTAGTTGGTTTACTCGATTGGATTTCCCACTTTTATATACTCTGCGAAACGCAAAACTATTTTGGTTTAGATAAAACTTAATGAAAAGTGTCAGAACAGCATTTTCAATGTTTTCATATTTAAGTTATGGAACATTTCCTCATTCTTGGTTTCTGATAACCAAAACACATAAGCACATATAAATCCTGCTCAACGATCAGTCTTTTAAATTCAAGCTTCAACATTAGTCTACCATCTATTTTTTATAGATATAATACCATGCTATAGTTTTCTCTATATTCTATGCTCTTCACAATTCCAAGCATAACTAAAGACTTAAAATTCTAGAATTTTGCGATTGAAGAATTTGTTTAGGTATTTTCTTATTTGAATCGGCAGAGATCTTATAAGCTGCAAAAAATGTATACACTCTTTAGCTGGGTTGATGAATTTAGACGATATTCGTGTGTTTTCTATTTTTTCTATCTCATTCTAGTCAACAACGAACTCTTATGACCTTTAAATTATATTAAACAATGTCAAGCTATAATATAAAAATACATTTAGCTGGAATTTGTATTATATAGATTGATAAATGGATAGTAAGGATTTGGGGTAACTTTACAAAAATGTCAATTTGTAATTTATATTATTCAAATTTATTTCCTGTAAGTAATTTTTAATTTTATGTAAACGTATCGAATTTGAAATAACATTTGTTCGTCTTAGCCAGGTTTATGTATATTAATTTAAATTTCAACGGTTTTAAGCATGGCATCCACAAAATGTGGAACCCAAGAGAAACAGCTGCACTCAGGTGAGCAGACGCGAGCACAGGTGAGAGATAAGAGACTCTCTGGAGGAGAGCGCACGATCCACAACAATGACGATTACAATGACGAAGAAGACGACGGCGACGGCGACGACGATGTGGTCGGTCGTTCGTCTTGCTGGTCTGAGTGTCTGGTCTGTGCTGGTCTTGCAGTTGGTTTCCCAAGTGGCCGAGGGTTCAGCTCAGTTCTTGAACGACTGCTGGCCGTGTTAGTAGCAAGACGCGGAACGCCACTTGAAACGTGTTAAACGCCGGAGACGAGTGTCGGAGGCGGCAGACGACGCGTTTGCTTTGGAAAGACGTTACTTTGTTCGGTTTATGGACATTTTTGTGAAATGCAAAACAAAGTTCAAAGCCAAAAGCAAGTCACATTCACACATACACACACACGCACACAAAAGTCAACGAAGTGAAAATTAAATTTTTGAATGCGATTTGAAAATTAATTGGCAAGAAAAAAGGCATAAGTGTTGGCAAATTAAGCGGGCTCTACTATAAAGAAATCGCTTCAAGAAACAAGTTTATAGATGCAACAACAACAACAAATGAAACGAAACTAATAATTTAATTGAAATCAATACAAAGTGCATACAAAATTGTGTATAAGCAAATAGAAAACAAAATCTACACAGAAAAAATAAACCAAACAAGGCGTTTAATAGGACGCAAAATCTTCAAAGAGGTGCGTAAAATACAAATAAGTAAATTATATTTTGTAATTTTGTCGAATAGAAATAAAAACCGAGATATAGAAAAGAAAAACAGCTGAGAAAATAGGAACAAATAGGCAAATTATCAGCTGCTAAAACATAAACAAATGAATTGTTAAAAAGTCGAAAATATGATCAATTTATTGAACTCTTGGTTGTCTATTGTTGTTGTTCTTTAAGTTGTTGTTGTTGTTGTGGTGTAATGCAAAGTTTGGAGCGTTCAAATCAAATACGAAAAATACAAAAATATACATGCTTATATACAGCAGCTACAACCAACAACAAGAAAACTGTTAAAACCAGTTTTCAGCGGCGCATGCGCCAAACAGAACTCGGCTACAACAACAACAACAACAAAAGTACAAAAAAAGCAACTGGCAAGAGGAAGAAATGTTGGTAGGGCCCGTGGCCGAGGCGAATCTTTGAGCAAACTGTGAAGAAGCCGGCCCAAAAGACGTACAACATCCGAAAAGGAGGCGCAACAGAAGCTGCAGCTGCAGAGACTCGATAAAGAACTTATCAAAAAATAAGCGCTAAGAAGCAAATTTATCAAGTTCTTATAAAAAGAAAAGAAACAAAAAAAAAAGCATATAATAATAGAGAATCGTTTAGACTAGGAAACAGAACAGAAGGGCAAGGAACCAGCCACCAAGAACTGCAATACACTTGTGCAATCAGTCAAAAACAAAAATAAAATAAATAACGAAAATTATATGTATTTCAAGGCCCCGCCGCACGTAGTGCCCCCTGCTAGGTATCCATCTATTTGCACAGCAGCCGCCTTAGCAGCACTGAAACACTTCAATTTCACAAATTTGTGTTCTTTTTTATTTTTTTCGGTTTTTTTTGTTGATGTTATCTGATCTGGCGCAGCTTAAGATACAAGCGTGCGAGCAGCAGCGCCAGATAAGCGAGATAAGCTCAAAGAAAGGCCAAAAATCAAAAGGTTTTATGCGCCACACCGAACATTAAATGCCCTTCCTAGTAAACGAATGTTAGGAGACATGTACATAGCAGTCCGGCTTGTCTAGGAGCATAATCCTCGCTGGGTTTGGTTTATATATATTATCCATACACAAGCCTATTGTTGGACATTTTAAAGAGCATTACGATAGTCGTATATTGATCCCATTTTTGAAATTTATAACGAGGAACTAAACCTTCGACTGATCTTTTTTTCTATGTCAGCTATATTATGTCGTGGTCTGATGTTGATAAGACTTTGCTCGTAATAAGTCCCAATATTTGATATAGTGCTTCAATCCGGCCGATTCCAAAAGATATATTGTCTATAATAGAAAAAGAGTGCTAAGCAATGTTTCGTGATTATAGCTTTGAAACGTAGAGACCAGGGACATGAAACATATATACTTTTCGGGATACGCAACACACTTCGTGACAAAATCATGCGACACGCAAGAAGGGCATAAAAAAACAGAAGAGAACACAAAAATAAGCATCGAAACAGCTCAGATAGCCGGGCAACACCTGCCGCATGCGAAGGTAACACAGAAAAAGGTACCCCCAAGGGAACAGCGCATCCCTGGCCAACTCTGGCTTGAGACTCTTGCCCCTGTCGCCGGCGGCGGCGGCTGTCTTTGGGATTTTTTGGGATTTATTCATTCATGCATTTCGTGTCCGTTTCATTTGCTGTGCTCCTCTTTGTCTTGCATGCAAATTTTTGCGTTTCATTTTCTTTCGGCCGAGACCGTACATAAAAGTACATAAATATGTATGCATATGGGTATATAGGTGTAGGTAGAATTACGTTGAGTGTGCATGAGAGACATACATAAACCAAAAATATACAAAAAAATAAGCATAAAAAACAAACCGTACAAAACTCTTCGAACAATTCCTGAAAATGTCTGTTGTTTGCCGTGTTGCCCAGGGTCATGCCAAGTCACCAGCCAAGCCGAGCAACTTTCATTAAAGCCAAACCCACAATAGCACACCGGGGCATTATAATACATACATACATACATTATATATATATATATATATATGTATATGTATCTGTGTGTTTATGTAGTTAACAGTTCGCCATATACCCCAGTCGATCTATGACTCTATGGAGCCAAAGCGTTCAATCAAACATAATGCAAGAGCATGTCAAAGATCACAGCAACAAACAATTTATGATTATAATTAAGTCCAGTTTCCCAGCCGCAACTTAAAATGTTTTTAAATTGGTTGGAAGATTGTTCTAGCCGCTCCCCAGTTTACTTGCTTCCAGATGCGAAATTACTAAAGACGGAACAAAATATGATATGCACAAAAATGTGTATTCCATATTTTGTTGCCCTAACAACAACGAGTTGTTGGGTTGGGAGGTTTTTTAAGTCAAATATTTTATGACTGTCATAGAGACAAAAAAAAAATAACAAGTTGTTTATTAGCTTTGCTGACTCTTATTTAATTTCTCTTGGCTTTCTCTGTTTTATGAGAACATTTAGATACAAGTCTTTCGGTGGGTTTTATATACATATTTTGACAATCTTTTGGGCTCTTTGGGTTTTTGTCCTTGACAGCGCCCGCATGCGCAGCGAGCCGTAATTAGCTGTCGTTGATTTTGACTCTTGGCTCATCGCCAAATTAATCATTTGTTTGAAATGCCAATTTGTTAATTTTTTCTTTTTTTTTTTTTTGAAATTTTTTTTTCTCAATTTTTGGCTGGGTTTGTTTTCCTACAATTAAGCAACTTTTGTGCAATTGTATAATAAAATTGTGGTCGTGTTTTTGATATCAAAAAATATTGCTGGCGCTTTTTCACTTACCCACGGCGAGGTTAAACTTTGACCTAGTTATTCAATTTGAAATGCCGTGTGCCGGCAATTCATCATGTTGCAAACGTTATTCACAAAATTGTGCAAATATTCGGATAGCCTGTCAAATGGGGCAACAATTAATTAACAGTCTACTTTGCCCATTGAGGCGCCGCTTCTTGAGATTTCTGCATCGAAACTGAAAGTTATCGGGCTTTAAATTCTTTCTACTTATTATTGTTTTTCTTTTTGACCAGACATTTTTCTATATACAGCCAACACTTGAGTTTACGCATGGCAAAAGACAAACAAAATAAGTTATTATTATATTAGTTATTTAAACAATGTGATCTGCAAAAAAAAAAGAAGTAACAAAATTAATAATAGCACTGAAGAGTCATCAAAATGCTCTTAAAGCTGTCAACACGTCAATTTTTTTACGATGTGGGCGTATATGGAATTAAAGATGTCATTTACCAAGCGATAACTATCGCATAAATACTTGATAAACAAGCTATATGTGAAGTAGAATAGTTTTTAGATAAGTTTCAACATTTTAAATTAAGTAACCTTACGTTCTTAAAAGAATTCAATTTCAGTGCGAAGCTGATTTGCCATATGATTGAACCCAATTTCTGGTTCAAACCTTGTTTTGTCAAGGAATTTGAACATTTAAGTGAAACTATAATTGCCCGGTGTGCTGAAAGTATTGTAAGCCATACATATTTTCATATACAGGTTGTGGGCTAAATTTTAACCTCTTCTCGCTCTCTTTTAATCTTTACAGATAGATTTAAGTCTTCAACTCATATCTAAACTATTTAAACAGTTTTTCCATTCAAAAAGAACCCATTTAGTGTTCAAGTTATCTATCGATTGAATGATTGTATGAATGTAGCTCTACTTAAAAAGTCAGATATCATTAATCAATTGTAATATTAGAGAGCCCATCGCTAAATTGCCAGAAATGGGATGCCTCTTGTCAAGCTATTTTCTTGGCTCTGTCAGCGGGCGGCCCGTCATGCACTTGATAGTTCAATTTGCCAAATTGGGCTAACCTCATATGGGTGTTATAGTATACCTAAATAGTACTCGCATATCGGAGCACGTATTACTGTCGACCATTTGCGGAAGCAGCTATCGACAGTAAATGTATAGCGTAATACAATTTCACGCTTGAGACCAGGGCCAAGCGGAGCTGGCATTTTGGCTACTGGTTATAGACCGGACAATTAGCCGCCAAAAAAAAAAAACTGTTTTGATTTGTTTTGTTTGCTGGCACTTAATAGATCAAAATGGAAATGGCCGGAGACTTGGATCTTGGCCGTTTATAAATGAGATACATGTTAGAGGTCGTCTAGGCATCAGAATACAAAGCTAAAGTCAAGGCAATAAACTGTAACAGCTTCTGGCCAATGGACTGTATCTAATTGGATTTAACAGCATACTGATCGCAGTTGGTAAGGTAACTGGATGGTATACCATATACACACATTTGTGTAGGTATATATATATATATATGTATATTAAAAAGAGTTATGGGAAGCCTGTAATTGGGTCACTTCGTCGGGGCAGCCGAGCCGTTATTCCATGTGAATGTCATGTGGAAATTATGTCACACCAAAGTTTGGCATGCCGAGGAAATGGTGCTCCAATAAAAAACCAAAAAAAAAAAGAAAGACATACAGAAAAAAACCAAAATTTCAACTCTTCAACTCATTTGCGGTCATGTTGCAAACGGAAAACGTCGCTCGGCCATAATCACAAAATAATAACCAAAAACTCGGCAAATCCAACAGAGTAGCATAGTCCCCACTCTTTCGAAAATTGGACCTACGCTGCGGATATAGCGGGTTTTTGGATACCCAGACAAAGAGAGAAACAGAGCGAGAGAGAGAGAGAGAGATAAAGTGCCATCATAAACGCCATTTAATTGTGCAGACAGCACTACGAGTACCAGCTGAGCCAAGGGAATGCCAGCGATAAGCCAACAGACATTGGACAATTGCCTGACCTGGTTTCCATACGCTTGGCGGGAGACAGGGCGGCAGGGGGGGCAGGGTGGCGGGTGGCGGGTGGCTCGTTGGGAAGTTGGGGTTATGTAAATTGACTGCACTCGTGAGTGCACTTACCAAAATTAGTTCACAACTTTAAGTTTTGGTTTCAATTTGAATTTATTATACACTCACCTTAAAGGGGTATTTCGACTTTCGGAGGTAGCAGGCGAGATGTACCCTGAAAACAAAAAGAAAGATGATGTGAAATTAGAGAATATAAAACTGTATTAACAGACATATTTAAGGAATCTTTATATAAATTATAGTTTTTTATGATTATAACTTTGTCTAAAATTTAAAAAAAAAAACGGGTTCAGCTGCTTAAGCTTTGTTTTTAAAGAAAAAATGTCTTTATATCACTATCTGTTTCTCCTTATATAATATTAAATAAAGCTAGTTGAGATCGATTTGTTAATTCAATTTATTTTAATAATTACATTAAAGATTTAAAGAGAAGCTGCATAAAGATTATTATGATCATAAATTTAAAGAGCATTTGAAGTTCGTTATGAGTATGCCAAAAGTTTTGTTGTTTGCTATGAGATTGGATTTGTTGTTTTTGAATTTGATTGTTTTCGTCAAAAAGTTTGACTGTTTTACATGCCGCACACATACACACACACACACACACTGGCACATACAAGTTGCCTTAGCCTCAAATGGGTCAGCTTTGCACGATTTTCGGTGTAGTTCTTAAGCGCAATGTCGTGCCATGAAATGGAAACACATAAAACATATAAAAAGCGATTTAAAATCGTGCTGCAATGCTACAAATATTTGGTAAATAAACCTATGCCAAAGCGGAACCTGCTCAAATGCCCACAGATCAGGGATAGCTATCGCGAGAGAGAGAGAGATAGAGAGAGAGAGAGCGTGAAGTGGAGAAGGAGACAGCCTCAACCTGTGCCACTTCCCAGAGGCGCGTTGCTAATCAAACAGACGGTGGACAAAAGACAATGCGCCAATGATGACGACAATGAGAAGCGGGCAATAAAATACAAATTGACAGCCAAGAATGAAAGTGGTGAAATTTATTCAACCCGGCTCCGGCTTCGGCTTCGGCTTCGGCTCCATCTCCGTCTCGATCTCCGTCTCGATCTGCGTCTGCGTCTCCGGCTGCTTCTAAGTAGCTGAAAGTGAGCGACAAAATGACAGGCCGCTGTGAACAAATAGTGGACCGGACCAGATCGACCACCAGGCCAATTCAAAAGCCATAATTCTTTAAAAAGCAAAACCGAAACCCGAAACGTGAGAGCGACTTTCGTTGTGCGCGTTTAAAGACGCGCACAAAACGCGCAGCTGGCAGAAAGCGCGTCCAATTACAACAACACACAGCCGGCCACTAAATTCCCCCTCCAAGTCCAAGTCCAAGTCCACGCGGCACGCGGCACTTTTTCTAATGAGCTTTGCTCCGTAACAAAATTCTAGACGACAGTTGACAGCCGCTAAATTGAGGTCAAATCATGGTTCAAACTCCTGTTCGAGCCGTGTCAAGCTTTACTGTACCGTGCGCTTCGAAGTGCCCAAAAGCGCTAATTAAATATATATGTGACTTGCCATATTTGTCACGCTGGGTTTTTTTTTTGTTTTTTTTTTTAAATATGCAATTTTAGTCTTGATTTAGAAAAAGCTTTGTTTTCTAACTTCATAGCTGCAGCACAGCTTTACAGCAATTACTTTAGAACTTAATGACTTTTGCACTTTTAGTACTGCTTTAGTTGTACATAATAAGTTTAAATTCCTAAATGATTCATTATATAGTTCGAGCAGCTGTTAGAAACAATTGACCTACATGTTAATTGCATTTTAAATCTGATTCCTGTATGAGGAAAAGAAAAGAGGCCTACAGATTATTCAAATTTTGCTTTAGCCTAGTTCCCTCCCTTCTCTGTAGACTTACGGGCACGTTCCTCTTTCTTCTGCATGTGGTAGCATATTACTTTTTCAACTTTTATTTACTCCGGCAATTTCGTGCCGCTAATTAGCAGCTAAGTTGTTGGGGCCAGCCTTTACATGGCGGCTCGCCGTTGCTGCCCAAAACTTGAATGGAATGGCCCAGAACATGGCCCAAACACATACACGGCAAGCTACCGCGTGGAGCAACAACATTGTCAAGTTATGCAGAAACGTGCAATTTTTTTTTTGGTCATAAACCTTTCAGCCAGTGCTGGCCAGGCTCAGGCTCAGTTCCAACCGGGCTGACACAGCGGTGATCCGTTGATGAGGTTTTTATTTTTTTGTTATACCAACTCCCGGTTGGGCTTTGTATTTTTTGTGTTTTTCTTTTCTTTTTTTTTTTTGTATTGTGCATTCAATTGTTTCCCTTCAATACCCTGTACCAATGAAAAATGTGTAAAAATGGGTATATTGGTTTTGTGCAAATGCTTCTTACAGGCAGGAGGAGACAACAATTCGATATTCCCATAATAGCCATAAATTTGGATTTTTAACAAAGTAGGTTACTTGAAATTTATAGGAGCTAGAGACATCCAACTTGCGAAGTAGATCAGATAAAAGGATCAAGAATATAATACCTACACCCACTCCACCAAGATTGAATGAAGCTAAGACTTTGTTGAAGGAACTAAGAATGCATTTCCCATAGCATAGGGCTAAGGGCAAAGAAGAAGAAACTGCAATACTTTGCACGTGGTATCTGCCAGTCGGGCACATCCGACTAGAGCACTGCTGTTTTTTCGTGCCGTGGCAACTTTAATGGCTTCTGTGTGACTACGTCGAAGAGCTGGAAGTCAGCTTGGAAAGCGTGGGTAATTTTCATTTCGCCTGACAATAAAAATACAATTATGACTGCGTTGTTTATGTTGCACAAACTCGTACTCCTCGACGGGTATGCAAATATATACAGATATATATATGCATACAAATACATATTTATATATGTATATGGTATTTGGCAATTCGCCAGCTTGTGAGAATGATGTCGAGTCACTGCACATTGGCCAGGAAGTTGTGCAATTTGTCTGGCCCATAAACATAAGTTGGAGCTATACTATATGCTCTAAGAAAAGATCTACGCATGACTTGGCGTATACCATGAACAAAAGACTTTCATTTTCCATTTGCTTTTGTTAAACATTTCTTTGATCTTCGTTCCTTCGTTTTCTTCTGCTTGCCGGGCATCCTGTTGCTTCCTTTCTTTTGTGATTGGTTTTGGGATTTTTGTTCCTCCTTCACTTTTGTAAATTTGTGGGCTCGCAAAACTCGTTTAATGTCAGGCAGCCGTGTTGCTAATTAGGTGATTTTATTTATATATTTTTATTTTGTTTTTTTGCCCTCTTCCCTCTTCAAGCAAGTCTTATTTATTATGATTTTTATGTGTATTTACTTCGGGTGGGCGCTCACATCTCGTCGCCGTCTCGCAGCAATTACAATAAAAGCAGCCTCAGTTCGTGCTCTTGCATTTTCAGTTTCCTGTTACCAAAAATAAAATAAATTGCGACGACTGATGTAGCACTTAATGAATTGCCCAAGCACCTCGTCGAAACTCTTTAAAACCAACGGCACGTCCGGAGCTCTTAACTGATTAATTGTGATAAAAAACAAAAAAACGAAAAAAAAAAACGAAAAAAAGAAGCACATTCAGAGACGGGGGCTACTTGCAGATGTTATAAATATTATATTACAGCTGGCCGCTAAATGAAGTTACCTTCCTTGTAAGGCATTTAATGCACATGCCCAAATTGAGACTACAATCCGAGGATTGGGAATCGCCTTTCGGATATGGCAAAAAGCGGCTTATGCATTGACCAAGGCATATTTTGGAATTATATGGAAATGTCTTGTAATGCCATATTATCATAGCTAACACTTGTAAGGCATATATGTTAAAGGTACCATAAAATATTGGTCTAAAGATTGCTTGAATTATTTCTTCACAAAGTAAAAGATTATATTTTCATATATAATACCAAAAGGCTTAAAAAACCAATGTTATTTCGCTCATTTTTGATTTATTTCAAGTTTAGTTTTTTTTTTATTTGATTCTTAAAGAAATTTCTTTTTTTTTTCGTCAGATAACCTTTCTAAATTTTCACTCAAACTAAATTCTAAAAATCTATAATTACCAATAATCTTAATTCTTTAAAGTAGAAAATATTTTTAAAGCAGATACCAAATTATTTAAAGTTTTAAAGCGTCATTAGCTATATGCATTGATTGTTAAGTTGACTGCAAGATCATTTATAAACAATCATTAAACATTTCATAAATACAACCAAGTATTTCCGCCTAAAGCTATCGCCTGACCAACACCTTTGAGCTATGGAAAACATGCCCAGATCGTTCAGAAACTCAAATCTTTCTAGTTGATGACAATCATTAGCTAGTTATGCTATTTGCCCGCCCATTTGAGATGTGTGTGTGTGTGTGTGTGTGTGTTTGCCCCGAAAGAAAGCCCGTTAACTCCCCATTTATAAACCTTTTTCCGGTTCTAATGACACGACGACGTCGTCACAGCCAAGCCCAGACAAGCCAGACTATACTTGTACTCACAATACGCTGCACAAACTCCATTAATTTCTAAATGTTCTATAGACAACATGCTGCCATATATGGCTGAGAGTACAACAAAGGAACGAAGCACAAATAATTCTTACTGCTGTTTGTCTTGGCTCCGCCGGGGAAGGGGGGCAGAGAGGGTTGCGCCTGGCCACCCTAGACTCGTGTCGCACTGAGCCGCAACTCTGACTCATATGCACTTTGGAATTGTTCAATGGTGCACAAAAGCGGCTTTGGGCTCATAAGTGGGCCGACAGAGACACGTGTCTAACTCATGGCTGGCCCCCTCTCGCTCTAGCTCTCAGTCTATATATGTATGTTATGTCCATGCAGCAGCCCACATTAGAAGGCGGCGCATACAAAATGGACTTGCAGTTCATTAATTTTCATTGTCAGCCATTTTCGGGCGGCTATGCAAATGTCAAAACTTAAAACGCTCAAGAAAAATGTCACAAGTCGATGACTCAGAGACCAGATGCGATACCAGACTGCCCAGATCTCAGTGCTCCCTCACTCTCTATATCTCTCTCTCTCTCTCTCTCTCTCTCTCTCTCTCTCTCTCTCTCTCTGTCTCTCGCTCTGTTTCTCAGTGAACTGCATTTTTGACAAGTTTTTATGGATCGATTACATAAGTTTCAAGTCTCCAGTCCCTGATTCAAAGTCGCCCAGACTTAAGTTTTAAATAAATTATGTAAATTTTGTATAGCCTCTTGCTTTTCAATGTCTCTGTTGTTGTTGTTGTTGTTTTTTTTTTTTTGTGACATTTGCGGCATAGTTCTAAGTTCCAGACTGTGCTGTCTCTTCAATTGGGTATCTATTGATATTTGATGATAATGCGCCCCCCAAAGTTTTGTTTTTTTTTTTTTGTACCCCGCTGAGTTTTTTACTTAAATTGTTTGCTTTTGCCTGTGCTTGCTCAATGAAAAATTCCTACGTTTTTCTCGTTGTTGTTTTTTAAATTAGAGAGAGAGAGAGAGGTCTACAAAACTCCAACTATCGGCACCATTTAGACATCAGCACGACGCGCTGTCAGCGCCAGGCACTTTCTAAGCAAACATTTTAACTCAGATAACAAGTCAATTAGGTCTGGGACACGATTTGGGCATAAAGTGTTAAACTGAGCATATGATAATCATAATAATAATGTCATTACAGTTGAGAGCACATTTACAGGCATATCTAATATCAAAAGAATGCCTCAAACTATTTGAATAAACAGATAAATTACACTAAGTGTTAGGTTTAAAATGATTTAGGTAAAAGCCAAACTTAGAGTTAACTTTCAATTGGCAGCACTGAACGTCTTTTACATCTCCAGGCAAATCTAAATTGGCAGCACTTCAACATGCTTTTGATATGATTAATATGGTAAAATATACTAATTTGTAAGCTCAAAATGTAAAAAGTTGTAGGTATAAGCCAAAGTTAACTTTAACTTTCGATTGGCAGCACTGAACGTCTTTTACATCTCCAGGCAAATCTAAATTGGCAGCACTTTAACATGGTTATGATATGATTAATATGATAAAATATAATAATTTGTAAGCTCACAATGTAAAAAGTTTTATGTATAAGCCAAAGTTAACTTTAACTTTCGATTGGCAGCACTGAACGCCTTTTGATAACTTATCCAGTCGAATCTAAATTGGCAGCACTTTTATCCGTTTAAAGATTAATATGGTAACCCTTAAAATCAAAAATATAACAATTTTGTTGCCTATTTATGAAAAGTACATTTTCTTCATGCTTTCTAAAATCTTGCAACTCGTTAAATAGGCCTCGTGTCTTAAGCTATATTCTCTGCAATGCATTGCAGCCAAAACTCAATTAGGCAGATTCATATAGGCGGGGGCAGAGATGTTTAGTGAAAAATTGCCTTCATTTAAAAGGTACATTAAAAACGCACACGGGAAATGTTTTCAAAAACGCACTGAAACAAAAGTGAAAACTTTCACTTTTGATATTTGTGTAGAGCGCAACATTTATGTTTAGTCGGGTTTTGTTTTTTGTTTTTGTTTTTGTTTTTGTATTTTTTTTTTACCACACGACTTAAAATCTGACTGTTATTTCTTTGATATTACCATAAATTTGAATTTCGTTTACATCATCAACGAGCCGAGCTGCGACGTCGACGACAGCGACCTCTCTCGTCGCTTCTCAAGTGTAAAGAATTGCCGACCAGAGAGCGGGCGTGGAGTTCGGTAATCGAGGCTGGGCATTTCTTTGGGCCACAGCCACACCATAACACGCAGTCAAGACGACACGTCGGGCATTGTGCGTTTTAATGCGATAATTTAAAACTTTTTCGCTTTCATTTCGTTTAAGCTTTGGCTATTAATCAGTTATGAGTCTTCAGTCTTGATACAACAAGGCATGCTATATGCAAGCCGCCGACGCCTGAAGAATCTCCACCTCAGACAAATGATTGCGCAAGCAGGGGACCCGGACGGGGTAGGGGCAGGTTTCGGGACCGCACAGCAGGCCCATTTATCTTACAGTTTTTCAATTAAACTGTGCTTATTTGAAATGCTTCAGTTCGTTACATGTTTTTTTTTTTTGTTTTGTTGTACTCTGCATAGATAACAATTTAATTTTGCGGTTCGCCCTGTTTCCAATTGTTACCCGGACCTTGTGAGCAGGCTAACATGCATGCTAAATTGTTCAGATAAAAAGCACATTAGGTTGAAAACAATTTTGCGGAAATACAAATGCAAAATACATGCGGGCCATGTGAAGTCTACCGAGATACGTGTTACGTAGAAAGAACAACAAATTGCATGAGAATTGCTACAAATTCACAAGAAATCAACTCTCAGATCTTATACTTATATAGAGTGCGAACTGCAGCGATGTGTCCTCTTTGAAACAAAACACTTTGAATAGTTTATGTGGGAAATATATCATTAGGGAAAGGGCATACGCATTCCAACTGACAATTTCATTACAAAAAGACCCTTTTTTTGATACTTCAAACAAAATGTTTTGCAGATAGCGCAAGAAGAGCATGAAAAATGAGCACATTTAACATTTTTCTAGGTACTACTGTTTAGTATTTGCATTTAAGTGCTGCTCCCGGCTCGTAACTCTGGTCTCTTGATTTTGCAACCCAGTTATCTATAGACATTCTTTTGTGCATGTGAATGAACCTTGTGAAGAGCCGCGTTTTCTCAGCAGCTGAAACCCTTTTATTCTGAGCGGTACTCATAACCCAGTTACAACAAAAGGCGACCACCAATCGACTAAATCGACTATTTTTAGAGCCCAGAGTTGGCCATTTTTTATTTACAGCATTTTCAATGGAATTTCTTTTGGAACGACACCTTCACAAAGCTCAGCTCAGAGCGAGTCGTCAACAATAATAGCCCTGAACTTTCGTTGGGTTGTTAACTTGTTGTTGTTGCTGTTGTTGTTGTTTTGGTTTGTTGTTGCATTCGCTCCACATGTGTACAGCTGTTTTTAATTTAAAACTTCATTTCAAACTGAAATGAAACTTGTTTTCCAGCATTTTTGTGTCTCTTTTTTTTTTTTTTTGCAGTGGGTGCAGTTGTCGCTCAGACTGCTGCCTATATTATATTTTATTTTATTTTGTGTTCCCCCTTCGAATATTGTTTTTGTCAACTTTTTGCACTTTACGAAAGGTAGAAAAACAAAAACAGAGTAATGCATATAAATAAGCAGAGCGACATTGTGTTGGCATTAATTTACAGTGGTCGGGGGAACATGTTTAATGCATTTCATATGCATTTTTCTTTGTCAATAATTTAATTTTCGGAATTTCGAGTTCCCGACGCATCCTAACTGATCACTCCGATTCCCTCTCTCTCTCTCTCTCTCTCTCTCTCTCTCTCTCTCTCTTTCCCTCTATATATATATATATACATGTATATCTTCCCTTGGCATTTTTGCACTTTATTTATGTGCTTTGAATTTGATTTTGTTTTGTTGCCTTTTAGCTTTTTGCGCCCCTTCTTTTTTGTTGTTTAAATATTTTATGTATTTACTTATTAACGCATTTATTTTGCTGCTGTTGCCAATTATGTATAATTACTGAACGATTGAAAGTGCTTATTGTAGCTTTTTTGTTATTTACCATTTTCGTTGAGCAGCGAAAGAATTTCAAAGTTGTTTAAACTCAATTTCATTGAAGTTTTTGGTTTAGAGGTAACTGCGAAAATTCATTGGAATGCGAAGAGAAGCTCTCAAGATAGCTTAAGATGTTCTTATATGTACATTAATATTCGACCTTTATCATTGCTTGTTTCTTTTAAAATCCACTTAAAATTTCAGAATTTTTACTCGAGTAATAGTAATGCAGTAAAAAAGCCTAAGAAAAGGCTAGAGCTAGCTTTTTCAAATAAACAGACTCACACGTTACATTTACAACTTTTAAGCGATGTTTAAACGTTTACTGAGAACCTCAATCAGTGCCTCGACCTGTTGTTTACCTAGTTACAAAATCTTCAAATTCCTCAACTATTGCTGATGCATATGAAATTCTGGTTTTAGACGCAGCACGTCTCTCTCCAGGGCACAGTTCAAGCAGAACGCATGTCTGGCCAGGAAGTTCTATTTGTATTTGCCTAAACACTTGTCAAGACCAGGCCCCATCGCCAGACGGAAGACCCAGGCTCGAGCCCTGTATTGGATTACCTGTGTGTGTGTGTGTGCTTGTGTGTTGTTTTGTTGCATTTCTTGTTGCTTGGCTTTGACAATATTTAAATAGGAAATTAGGGTCGACTTGGCGCGCTGTCTGCCAGTGCTTGGCTTCCGCTACAGGCAACGCCCTGGGGCTGGGACTGGGGCCATGCTACGAACTGTAAGCCGAGCCCGGGGCGCTTTCACAAGGTTTCCCGCTGTTTGGTTAGAACATTGCAGTTGTTTGGTTGTTGTCTACCTGACTATGTCATGTTAGTTTTTATTTTTTTTTTCTTTAAGCCATGCTAATTAAAGCCGGCGCAGAGCGGGCTTTAATTAACTGCATTTACAGTTAGCGCTAAACTGGTGCAGTTTGTTTTTTTTTAGCGGTGCACCACATTAAAGGATGCACGTCTTCTGGCTTATATCTGCGAGTCTTGGCTAATGTTTATTATTTTTCACTTTTAATTGCAGCTCAACGGCAATTCTCTGCGTGGACAAGGAAGCTCGTGTCTGAAGGTAAGCGACTAGCCACAGCCAACGGGATCTTGGACGCCACTTGGTCAATTGAGTGTCAAACAAGTTCTTGACTGAATAACCCAGATGAATTGCTCGCTGTTCATTTCAGCAGTTTGTGCAAAACACACACATATTTCACAATAAATATTCATAAGGAAAAATAAAAAACAAACGAACATAACGGCACTTCGACTAGCAAATACTCTCTCTCTAGTAAATATGTGGATTATAAATGCTAAACAATTGTTCCTAAAGGAATTTGTAGATCTAGCAGGAGAATGGTGTAGGAGCATAGTTACTGAGTTAAACAACAGTTTTTCACACAAAAACTAATTTTTTGATTGAGTTTTCCTATATGAAATAGCAGTCTACTGTAGATAGGTTTTGCTTATTCGTAGGCAGTATAGTTGAACCTTGGACAAAATGTCTTAAAAACCAAAAAATACTCAGATGGTTCCCTTCGCAACAATATGATATGAAGTTCCGATCCGACAGACATAATTTCCCTCTATGCGTTACAAATTTCATAACCAAATTATAATACCCTCCACAAGGGTATATAGAAATACCCCATAGGTTAAATGACACCATTGAGTAAATGTTGTCAGCATATGACTAAGAACTGCCAACGCATTTAACCACGCAGACTTATCGGCTCTAGGTGTATATTTTCACAAAATTGCGAAAATTGCATAGATCGACTTAAATGACAGTTTTTAGGCCGCCGCCTGCGGAGGAGAAAGGGGGCGCGACTGTGAACGTTGAATAGTTCAAAATTGAGTTAATTTGCGTTGAACCTAGGCCCGATTTTCAAATACCGGTTAATGGAAAGTTACATCAACCGGTTTGCTAATCGTTCTGGCCAACAACATCTTTTTTTGTCTTTCACTTAAATTGGCTAATCTCTGGGCTTACGCAAGGGTTGATGCCCGAGTTCAATGTGCTCGCCGATTATTCTGCCAACGAGATCTTCAAAGATGATCTCAGGTCGTGGCTCAATCTATCTACACGTTTTAGTCTTCATTATTTGATAAGCAGCTGACAGTGATTCACGTTTATTTATATTGCAAATTATAATTTATTCACATGTTAATTGGCATTCAATGTTCTAAAATTATTTAAATACAACCTAACAAATATGGACTTGGCAATTAAAGCTTAAGTCGACAACAAATATAAATAGTTTTAGCAAAACTAACTTTTATCAAAATAGCTAAAATTCTGACATCACATTTTATATTAATCAAAATTCTTTATTGCAACAATAAGTTGTTAAAATTTTAGATAGCTGGAAAACCGCACAAATATGGTTTGGAGTTGGAGTTGGAGATTTGTATAGATCAAGCTATATAAATAAATGTGTTAATAGATTTTGTAAAATATTCAAGAATCTAATGCAAATGTGATATCAGATACTACATTTATCAAAAGTTTTAATTCATAACATATCATATGACAACTTATAACGATATTATACTTGAGATGATCATAAGATTTCAATGGATATTTTATTGTTGCAATGAATACGAATTCAATTCGTTTGTATAAATCATAAAAATAGAAAACAACTCTCTGACAACAAAAGGTGATAATAATAAACAACCTTCCATCATAATCGAATTTGGTTCTTTTAGTTCTTTCGATCTAACATATAATATATCTATTACACTCCCTGCGATATACTCGACATTTTTGGGTCTCTGACTTGCCAATTTCCGTACTGGTCAGCTGTACTTTGATTTGGTGTTACGTGTGTTTCATTTTTTTTTTAAATTTTTTTGTTAGCCAACATCGAGTTTGGCTTGTTTTGTAAGGTTCCCGCAATGCTTTTTAATTGGATTAGAAAAAGGGTAGAACCAAACAAAATGCGCATAATACCCGTTGCTATTTTCGCAACGTTCTTGTTGTGCTTTAATTTAATTAAAAGGTCAATGTACCTCAATGCCGTTTCTTACAAAACACTTTTTGAGAATATATATTTAAAAAAACAACAACACACACACAATTAGTTGGTCAGGAGGCGCACAGATAAACAAAAAAAAAAGAAAATGTTGTAGATCAAGTTTACGTATTTTATATTTGGCAGACATTGTTTCTCTGATTTGCTGTCTGACTGTTTTCTTTTGTGTTGTGTTTTAGTTTTTAATTCCCAAATTTAATTTGCATGTTTGAAAATCATTAATTTGCCAGCTATTAAAAACTGCTGCCAGCGAAATTTGACGCTCTTTCATTTGTTGTTGGTTTTGTTGTAGTCTTAACAACAAATTAGCGGCCGTGTACGCAACTGATTTGCATTTCGTATCTTTTCCAAGCGTGTTGGTTTTTTATCGCATGTTTCGGTTTTGAATAGTTTTTAGTGCAGCTAACAGCTCATCACAATTACACTACACGATACTGGTGAAATTTGTAACGCCACAATGCATTTAACTTTCGTTTAAATGCTTTTCCCTAGATGGAAAGTTACGCAAAGGGATATGGAGAGAGCATATTGTGAAAGATCTCAGACAGCTCAACATGCAGAACTTGAAGTTTCGGAGAGTAAACAAAGGTAAAGGATTTATCTCTAAGATAAGACAAAGATAGGAAAAAATTAGAATTAGATTAGTTTAGCTTGAGCGAGGATTAGAACTGCATCCATTAGAAGTAAAGTAAGCCCAATCGTCAATTAAAATAAGGTCTGGGTTAGGAGTCAAGGGTCATGTTACCAACTGGAACAACTGGAGAGACAGAGAAAGAGAGAGAGAGAGAGAGAGAGAGAGAGAGAGAGAGAGAGAGAGAGAGTAATGCGAATGGTTGTCTGAAACTGATGTTAGAAGATATTTAGTCAATATCAACTTTGTACTGCCCTACAGACAGTTCTATTGCTGTTCCTATTATATTATAATAACATATGGTATATATAATATAATAATTATAGCGAATAGGATAATGGAGTTTAAAGCTACCCAATTTAGATGCTTGTGTTTGCAATATGATAATTATATTTTCATATCATATCAATCATATTACAATACAGACATCAACTAGTAAAATCCTTGGAAAAAACAATTTGAACGTTTACCGTAAAAGTTATGTTGTGCTTCATATGATAACCAATCAATAGACAATGCGGAAATCGGAGTTATGGGTCTGACATCGTAACATTTATTGGTACCGCCTCGCGAACACGCGTCAGGCCCAACTCTCTTGGCTAATCAATCACGCGGCAAACATTCACAAGTCGCAGCGCGGCTTGAATGAAAGTAATTTGAATAGCGTTTGTCGGCGTGTGTTTTGCGGGTCTATGATATTTACCTGTCTGTGACAGGTAGTCACAAACGCATTCACACTTCGCAAACGCTCATCAGTCAGTCAATCAGTCAGTCAGTCAGTCAATAGTTTTGTGCCGATCGATTCGTATCGCGCGCTGCACGTGTCAAGTGTAAAAAATGATACGAAAGAGCAACTTTTCTCTCAATTGTATTGTAATGCACAGTCAATACCTTTTGCACACTTGAGTTTTATGAGTTTTTCCGGCTGGACGACGAGTGTTTTTCGGACAAACTCAGTTGTCGCCGAGGGGGTCGGGCAATAAACCGTTATGCAAGATGATGGAAGGTCTAGAAAAAGTGATTTTCCTTCAGCTTTGTCACTCGACGTGTTGTTTTTGTTCAGTTTTCTTTTCAGTTTGCCGTTCAAAATCAGGTCACAACTGTCAGACCCACCGACAATTTGTTAGCGTATTTCCCTGCAGTCCGCCAGCTCCAAAAAAAACAAAAAAAAAAGATCGATGAACGTCTTGAAAAGCTGACAATTTAATTGCCATCTATGCTTGACCCATTTTCATAGCATTTACCGTTTGTTCATTGCAACATTTCGAGAACATTTCAGTTGGGATTTTTTAAGATACTTTTTTTTTGTTGTATTATTTTCGGGCATTATGGGTCTCCCGCATATTGAGTTTTGTTTGGGGTTTTCTTTTGTTATGGCTGGCAAGTTTCATTCGTTTGGGATCATTAGGGTCTCGCAGCGATCGTTGACTCTGATTAGAGCCCCTGCTCGACTCATTTACATTTGTGACCCGACTAGGATTTCATTGACTGAATTCCCAATATCAATGGCCACTAATTAATGCCAACACATCAAAGTGTCAAACCTTGAATTTTGACTAGCTCTAGGCAAATATACCTGCTGTCTCTAGATATGTGTATATTCCAAGTAAACACGAATGCCTGTACACACTTACAACTCAGGTAGTTCGGGTACGCACTTTGGCGTGTTATCATCTTGGCTTCGTTCTCGGGTCCTTTTTGTTTCCGATATTTATGCAATGCCCGCTTTTCGGTCTCTTTGTTCTCTCTATTTTTGCGTTTTTTGATTTATTTCAAAGAGCCCAAAACAAGCAGAAAGAGACCACGAAACGACCTTTATCAAATCAAATTTCAATGTTGCAATGGAAATTTTTGGTACATCTACGTGAGACGCCACCCAAGGCGAGCGATTTGGTCTTTAAAATTGTAGCATGCCCCTGCCCCCGTCCTCACCCCACCCATGGAGCGGCTTAGACGAAGCTGTCGGGCATTGGCACGTCCCGCATGGGTGACACAGGGTGACAATAAGCCGTGTCCTGCACACTCTGGCCATTAGCCTTTCACTTTTTATCGCACAGCACAGCTGGATGCAATCGGGCCGTGCCCCGGGTTGTAGGTGGTCGAAGATTACAGCCAAATACCTGTACAGTGTGCACTAAGACCCTGCACCCAGGAGTGCAACCAGCACAGTGTACCTGTTGCCATATGAATACCAAACCCAACCAAAGCTAATCTTCAACAAATGTTTGGGCTTAGTTGTGTTCACTTCAGTTAGTAAGCCGTTTGGGGCGTGGCTTGTGCACTGTTTATTTTAGCAAATCCAGCAGATTTGTGTGGCATTAACGAGATTTTAATATTTCCAACTGAACAACGATTTTCCCAGTCACCAAGCAAATCCGCCTTGGCAACCAAAAATTTGATTAGAGCATGAAGCATTTTGTCGTCGCCGTCGGCGGCGGCGGCAGCAGCCAATTCGAGCCTAAAAAGGCAGCCAACCCATTCGTCTCGGCCAATTAAGACAATTTGTTTAGACTCGGCTCTTGGCCAGTTAGCTGGTTAGCTGGTTAGCTGGATCGCCTCAGCCTGTCAGTCAATGTTTGAATTTCTAATAAATCTAGCCGTACAAATGCTGAATCTATTGCTAGATTATTGTGGCATAAATATTGTATACACAAATATGGTCATTTCCAGTTAGATAAATGATTACTTGTAGATAGGCCCGCCTTAACAATATTGGCCATTCTATGGTCATATTGTGATTTCCAAATGCGATAATTGAGAGCCTGAAGTGAATAAATGTTTACCCATTGTCAAGACGCACAAAAACTGACCAACAAATGATCTCGGCTTAAGATACGATTCTGGATAGGTTCTGCTTAATTTACGCTTGAAATGAAATCAAATGAAAATTTTTTGTAAGCCACGTCTAGTTAGCATATTTATATATACACAATATTGATTTCAGCTAACCCATTTTAGAATTTGCAAATTAAATACTTTTTCTCTAGAGTGCTTCTGAGAAAGTCAAGTTATATGGCCAAGTGATTAAATGATTGTACAAAAGTTCTGATTAATGTATTGTATTGAATTTCTAACCATTTGGAAATTTGCAAATTTGAATATTTTTCAAAATTTAAATTATTCTGAGAGAGTGAATTTTATTGATAAATTGATTCTTAGTTGACATTCATGTCGCCATATTCAAGTTTTCATGACATTCAGCTAAACACTAAAGAAATTAAATACTATTTTATGATAAATTGATTCTCTGGTAAATGGAGAGAAAAATAGAAAATTAATGAAGTTTACAAACAAAATTCAGTTGACCATTTCGGAATTTCAGTATTAAATACGTTCAATCAAGGAAAAATGATGTAAATTATGATGACATCGGATATTCAAGAATATCTAAAAGCAAACTTGCACAGCAACAAATTCTCTTTTTACTTATCTGTGTGGCTTACAAATAAATAACTAACCAACAAATTATAATTAGCTGCATGATTTTGTAAAAATTTCATCTGACTTTTTCAGCCAACTTTCTCACAAGCCATTTGAAACAACAAAAAAAAAAAAAAAACGTCTAGACACAAAAAAGCATAATCAAATGGTTAGTTATGATACTTTTAATTTGGAAATGCTTTTTGATATACTTTTTGTTAAATTTCTTTTGCATTGCATTATCATTATGATCAGGTGTAATGATCATTGCACTGAGCTTAATTGGCTTCAAGCACGCGCTGCAAAAGGAAAAGCGACTCCGCTGCCCACTCCAATGACTGCGCATGCGCAGCGTCGCTGTTGACGTCGCTGTCGACGTCGGCGTCGTGTTTGTTGCGCATTTTCTTGGCGCTTTTTAATTGCCTCTCTTTACAGTTCATAAATTTATTGCCATAACCGTAACGAATGGCCAAAAGTGGCAACGAGAAACAAAGGTGGCCAAAAAGTGTTTAAAAAGAACACAGCCAGTTACTTAACCTGGCCATTTGTTATGACCGGGAAATCTCTGTATAAAATCCAAGCGCATATTGCAACACTTTTGAGAGCTTGTTACAAATCAAATTTCATTTATAGTCTGTAAACAAACATCGATAAATCGGGGCCATAAAAGTTTACAGCAAGAACCTTCGCGCAGGTGCCACATAATTAACCCAAAACACCGTTTTCAAGGTTAGGTTTACAATAGAGCCTCAGGCCAGACGGGCCTGCTGCCAACTACATGCCACATCTATCATGTAAACACACAATAAACCAAATTTTGGACAACCCCACCCATGAAATTCCCACCTAGCGCTAACAAAGCGCAGACGTTGAAACAATTTTCAGCTTGTTTGCTCAAAAATTAATAAATAAATGAGCTATTGTTATAAATTCATGTTGTGGCGACAACAAACGACGACCAAAGCGAAAACCATTAATTGATAAGAAATCAAATCAGCAGCAATTGAACTTTTAATTATAACAGACTTTTTGCTATGAAAAGTTAGAGTATAGATATGTCTACCGCAAAAATGATTGAAATTAAACCAATAAAAAGCATAGTAAATACTTGGCATTTATAACCGCAATAGAAATTGATTGCAACAGAATGTAACAAGATAATGAATCTTATATAAATTATCTATTAATGCCTTATCAGCTATATCCAACCGACCCTTTATCTGTTTCCTAGCTCACGTACATCGCACATCTACACAGGTGCTTCACAAGCTCTAAGCGTGGATGTTTAGCTCGTAGAGCTTTCATAACGAAAGCTCACTAATACATGTATACACAGAAATGTATGTGTAGTTGTAGAAAGAAAAGCTTTCTTGTTGCAGAAGATAATCATTAGGTATTTATTATAAAATCGGCAACACGAGTTTTGTGTATTGCCACAAATAAATATAGCTTAAAATATGTCAAACTGACAAAAGTTTGAAAACTTAATTCACTCAAAAATTCACATGATTCCCGCTATTGACATGATTATAAATATTTATAGTTATCAATATCAAGTTAACCTTTCAAATTGAGGCGTTGCATATAAATAATAAAACCCGTGCACTGTCTTACGTCTTTGTTTCGGGGTAAAAGCAATGCGATAAACATGTCCAATTGTTATGACAATTTAATGCTTGCAACATGCTGAACAATTGAAACATTATATAGGCGACTAATTGAGTTAGTTATTACACACATGTAACTACAATCAATTGAATGGAATTTCAATTGCAAGTTAGTTATACAAATCATAGTAATTGAATTAGTTTAAGCTGGCATCTCCACGAGTTAGCTAATCTTTGCTCTGCTTCTTTTCAGCGCTTTTTTAGAGCCAAGCCATGAAGTTGCCGTTGCCACGTGCCTGATACCAAGCCAGCTATAGCCAGCAGCAAACTCTTAGCCCCAAGACCAACAATATGTTCAGTCTGTTGAGCAGCTCCCAGATCTATGGCCTGCCGCAAACAACAACAACAACAACGGACCAAACAACATCCCCGGACGAGAGCAGTGGCCAGAAGAAGAGCAACAGCCTGCCCCATAAGAATCACAAGCCACAGCAAGCAGCAGCCGCCCATCGGCGATCGACGAGCAGCCTCAGCGATACGGGCGGAAAATTCTTTGCCAATTTGAGCGCCAAATCTCCCAGCCAGTTCATTGAAAAGTTTATCAGAAGCGAGCTGCTCAACGGTTACGATACGCTCAAGTGCCAGGCCGGCGGCGGCGGCGGTGGCAAGTCCCCGACAGAGAAGGACAAATCGTCGGCGGAGAACAGCGCACTTTACACAAATCTGCAAACGGATTGGGGCAGCTTCAATTGCCTGCAGGGCAGCTATCGCAGTCACGGCGACGGCGAGTTTTATGAGGCCGTGCAGCTCAAATCCCCCAGCTCCAACAACAACAACAACAACAGCGAAGTGACAATGCGTTCCAAGTCCACGACGGGCGCAGCCACGCTGCAGCATTACCAGAAACTGCCGGAGCCAAGTTTGGATTCGCATTTCAACACACAGGCAGCAGGACATACGCCTGCCTACAAGAAACTCGGATTCGGAGCGAGACTGCAAAAGCAGAGTGCAGAGCATGTAAGTTATCGATGCAGACCTAGTTCTATCTAGACTGAGCTAAAATGACTCTACGTATATTTAAAATAAGTTTTATCTGCATTCAAGCTTTAGAGGGTGCATTACTGTGCAAATAGTTATTTATCTTTGCTTTGCTTATCTTTTTGGAGGCTTACACAATTAGATAGATGACTGTTCCCGATTGCTTTCTTGGCTTTCTAATTAGCCAATGGCTAATGAGCTGGCCAATTCGCCTTGGCATTAATTGTGTTCTTGTTGTTTTTTTTTTCGTTGAAATCAAGCGTATTGCATTGCTTGTCGCATTATTCGCATAGCGCATGCCGCATATTGTATCTGTATCTGCGAGTACGTGTCGTCTTCACAGTTTTACAGCTGCTGCAACAATTCCCATAGTTGGTCAATAGCACGCAGATGCCGACTGACTGTGCCAATGGCCTTCGGTGGGGGCGGCGGATGATGACTCCGATTTGTATCGAGCGTTCAAAAATAATAATGCCATAAATCTAACAACATTGTCTCGCATTTATTTTTGGCCTGCAAGCCCAAAAACATGTGATAAGATAGACCCTGTGGCCAGAGCTGTTTCTCGCTTATGGACAAGCATATGCCCTCTAAAAGCTATACACAATTAATGGGTTCATGAGGGAATTAATGGACTTTTTTTTATACAAAATATTTGTGATATCTGTTTTTGATAAATGACGATACAAGCCATCAAAGAGTAGGTAATTATACATTAGTAGAATAGTTGCGAAACCTTCTAGATTCTTGTATAAAATGTTCGAAATTTCAAAAATGTGAATGAAATGTCTATTAATAAGCTCCAGTTGTCAACATTTCACATATGTAATTTTAGTTTTCTTCCTCTTTTAAAATGAGTTTTTCAGTCAGCGTAAAATATGCAGCATACTTTTCAGCGCTCGAGCATAATATGATGTCTGCAAATATTCCGAACATCATTTTCTCAACTAAATCCACACAACAATTTGTAGCATGCTTCTTAGAGCATTTTGTAAATTCTTAAATCTTAAACGAATATAAGATGACAATTCCTAAAATGAGCAAGAACATAGCTAACTTCTTAGCCAAACCAAAACGAGAAGATACCTTCCAATTCCCATAGCGTATATCAAGAGCTTTAATACCCAGTCGGGTTGATTGTGAAAGCGCATATTTCCCCTTTGGGGCATAGTCCTATAGTAGATAACTAAACTTAGCGACCACCAGAGCAGCTGGTGTGCGTCATTAGAATAAGACCCAGGTGAGATAACGTGTCGCACTTGACTATCAATCAGTATTTTGCCCGGGTCCACGGCAGTTGTCATTGAGAGCTGTCCAAGCAAAGTGCACAAGTCTCAGCAATGGTGGGCAAATGGGCTTTCGGGGGTCATTTCCATGTGCTGGGCCACCACAAGGTATTTTTTCGGCTACAAAAAGGAATTTACTAAACAAACAACTAAATGAAATAATTTGAATTCGCTTGCAGAACTCAGACAATTCGCAATCCTCGAGAAACACACACAGCAGCAGCAGCAGCAGCGAGGTGCAACGCAGCTCCTCCGGCTCCAGTTCATCGGGTGCGCCAGTAGCCACTGGGGCCAACTCACCCGATCGCCTACAGCGTCGCCGGCTGTTGCAAATGATCTCCAACTACGATCAGCAGAACAAACAGCTGCATCGCGAACTGGCCAAGGAGAAGCGCCGGCGCACCGAGGAGCTGGCCTGTGTGGTCAAGTCCCTGATCTGCTTTGAGTCCAAGCTAAAGAATGACATGAAGACGGTCAATCAGCGTCTGCTGGATCGGGATGCCGAAATCTGTCGCCTCTTGCGCCAGAATCGTGCGCTACGCAAGCGTCTGGTTGATCATCAGCGGGATGAGGGCATGGTTGCCGACCAAGAGACCAATGCCGACGAGGAGGAGCATGTGGAGGAATGCTTAGTGCTCGAGGCTTTGCAATGCAACAATTGCCGCAAGCAATTCTATGACATTGAGCTGAGAGCCTGCGGCACACAGACCTGTGGCAAGGAACTGGGCGTCAGCGCCAAAGGTGAGTTACGCAAAATAGTCGAATTATTGAGATAGGAACGAAAAGTGATAAAAAGTGAATACCCAAGAGACAAAAAAAATATATATAAGTATATATAACATTCTTAGTTTCAACTCAAATACAACGAAAAGTCAATAATTTAATTAGGATTCTTGTCAGTAACAAGTTAGGATTGCAAAGAACCTTTTTGCATAGGAATTTGATCTAAACGACGAATTAAGAAACCAAATTTTTCAAATCGACTAAATAAGTTCGAACCACCGACCATTTTCTGGGGTTTTTAGCCCTGAATAGTACACCTAATTCTATATTCTATATATTTATATAATTTATTTCGGAACTATGGCAACTCTGTTCACAGCTTGACGTGAGTTTCGTGTAGTGATTCCTTTCACGCTCCCATCTCTAAGCAATCTTTTGTCCTTGTTCCATAATATATTAATTTTCTCTCCCTACCGTTCTCTCCAATGCAGCTGAGCACGGCTCTTCCAGCGATGACACTGTCTCATCGTCGTTTTATGGCGCCAGGCGCAGTGTGCGCTACACGAGCAAACGAACGGCGGGCACGTTTAGGGATTACATGCGCTCCCGGGCGATGCACATTGATGATGCGGCACTGGAGCAGCAGTCGGAGGAGAATACGAGCAGCATCAGTCGCGAGGACTCGCAAACCAGCTACGAGCAGCTGCACAATTATGCCAGAGCCATGGAACGCATGCACGGCGTGAAGGCAACGCTCCAGGATGGCGACTATTCCGAGCACAGCAGCTTGGAGCTGGAGCAGCAGCAGCAGCAACGGAGGCGCAACAGTTCCGCCTCCAGTCGCAGCAGCAAGACGGCCTCCTCGGTGGCGGCACAGTTGGAGGAGGACGATGGCATCTTTTCGCCCACGCAGGATGATGAGGATTTCGATGAACTAGATCCGGAGCAGGAGCAACAGCTTATGTCACGTGGCGCTATCAAAATTGTGCAGCGACGCTGTGCGGATTTCTCCGAGGCGTCACCCAAACAAATCTATGAGACGACCACAGATGATTGGTATGCCAGCGCCTCGGATCAGGAGGAGCTGAGCACAGCGCCGGCGGTGGCCAAACCCTATGGCCAGGGCGCCGTCAATCCCGTGCTGGAGTGCGTCAATCAAATACTGCTGCAACAGTCCATGGAGGAGACATTACGAGAGCCCACCACGCCCAAGTCGGCCCTGGCGCCAAAAGCGGCTGCCAATCTGCCGCGACGCAGCTCGCTGAGCGGCCGCAGCGGCACAAATGGACGCAAGCGGGTGCATTTTTCCACCAAAAACAGCATGGTGCATGTGCCCCGGCACGAGGATGAAGAGGAACAACACAACGACGAACTGATCTCACACTATCATCCAATGGCAGCGGCGGCACCCGCTGCATCCGGTGATACCCTTAACTACGAGAGCATCTACAGCAATGAGTACGAGCCGATTGGTTCCGAGCGCGCCTCGAATCTCTATGTGGACATGGCGGCCGCGGCAGCGGATAACAATGCCAGCAGCGCAAAGACGCCACAGAAATTGCCACCCGCACTGCCGCCAAAGCCGGCGAATCTGCTCAAGTTCAAAAAGTCGTTGCATCAGCTGGAGGAGCAGCTGGAGGACGAGGGCGATTGTGCAGTGTCCACGACAACGACAACGACCAGCGAGCCGGACTACTGTTCCATAGCCGAGGTGGGCGTGACGAGCGTACAAATTGTCGCCGATGTGCATAAGGCGCCCGAATCGACCGAATCGCCAACAGAACCGGAACGGGAACTGGAACTGGAACAGGATGATGATGCCTGCTCGGCAGCCGCCTCGCACAAGACTGAGGAAATCGAAGAGATTTTCGCCGACATACCAAAGCTACCAAATGTGGCGGCCATCATAGCGCCCAAGCAATCCGCCGACTATCTGCTGATGGCGCCCAAAACGCTGCGCCTCCAGCTGCCGCCCAGCACGACCAATGCACAGACCATGCCGTCCCAGTACAAGCGCAAGCATGTGCCCAATATACTGGCCGAGATCAACAAGCGCATGAGCTTGCCCAGTTCACCAACCACGCCCACCACGCCCAAAAGCTTGCCCACAACGCCCACATCTAAATCGCTGCTGCAGCTGGCGGACGCAAGCGGCGGCCTCCCGCTGCAGGCCGAATTCGATTGGTATAATCTGGACGCAGAGTATGACAGAAGCAGCGAGGCGCCGAAGATATCGGCAGGCGAGGGCATGCTAGCGGAGATCAGTGAGGACGACAATGAGTGCTTGGTTACGGCGGCGGATGAATACAATCTGGACGAGGAGTTTCAGCTACAGCCCGAGCAGGAGGAGCAGCAAATGGAAGAAGTGGAGGAGGAAGAGAAGCCTATTAAGCCAGAGCCCGCCAAGGCCAAACAGATGAAAAAGAATCTGGCCAGTTTCGAGAAATTCATCGAGGGCTCAGGCCTGAGCACCAAACCCTTGCCGAGCAAACGCAAGATTTACTTCAATGCGCCGTTCGTCTAGATCGCCAGTTCCCTAGATGTACTTATCTTAGGTATATCCAACCGACACTATATTATGTTTACAACGAATTTAAGTTTATTGTGTGCTTATGCTTTTTTTATGTGTTCCGCCTTTTTGTTTAGTTTTTTAGGTTTGCAAAGTATTAAAATGTTTAGAGAATTTTCACATGAATAAAAGCAAATATAATACAAATAAAATAAATAATAATAAAGAATGGTATAAAAATCGAAAGGCTATATGCTTGAATCTCGCTGATCTATCATCAGCAGATTTTACTGCCGACTCCAGATTTGCAAGGCCTTGTCCTCAGTCCGAACCTTTAACCACTTGGGAATTACAAGCAACAACAAAGCTAACAAGACCTAAGCCTAGTCTCTTTACCATATGTGTACCCCCCCGCAGCATGCGCTCCTTATCATCAATACAATGGCCAATAGTTTGTATACAGAGAGTATCTATCTATCTATCTATATGCATGCATGTATGTATGTGTATCTATTGCATGTACATATGTATATATGTGTGTACATATATATTAACGTAATAATTAGCGTACATATGTATTTACGTATGTATGTATGTAAGTATGTATGTATGTACGTATGTATGTATATATGTATGTTCGTATGTATGTATGTGTGTATGTACGTACGTATGTGTGTGTACGTAAGTTTGTACTTAAGTATGTATGTATCTATGTGCGCATATATCTTCTTTTGTATATACATATATATTTACATATGTATGTACATATGTGTGTATTAATGTATGTATGTTCGTATTTATGAACAAACGTAAGTACCTAGGCATGCACGTATGTATGTGTGTATACAACTACGTATGTATGTATTATGTAGAGTGCATTTATGTATCTCAGCATATATGTGTGCAGTTGGTATGTAATAATGTAATGTATGTTTGTATGAATGTATTTTTGCATATAGGAGTTTATGTATGTGTGAATGCATGTTTATATTATGATGCATTTATATGTACTTGCATGCATATATTTTGTATGTTTATATGCAATACCAAATTTACCTCAAGCTGCGCTGGAAATTCAAAAAATTACGTACTCTTAACAAATGCTCTCCTACGCGATTCTCATGAATTCAAGTAAGTCTTATATATTGGAGGAGGCGGCAGCTAGGCAGTGGTGGAGACGGCGCCTTGAACAAAGGAGGAGACGGCGCCTTGAGCGAAGGAGGAGGCGGCTTCAACTATGTAGGAGGAGGCTTCATCAAAGAAGAAGGCGACGGCCTCAACTATAAAGAAGGCGGCGGCTTGAGCAAAGAAGGGAACGGCATCAACTAAGCAGGACGAGGTTGCTTAAGCAAAGGATGAGGCGACTGTTGTAACTATGGAGGAAACGACTGTTTGAGCAAAAAAGGAAGCGGCGGCCTCAACTATGAAGAAGGCGGCGGCTTTAAATGTAGACGACAACGGCTTGAGCAAAGAAGAATACGGCGTCTTGAGGAAATGAGGCTTCAACAAAGGGCGAGACGGCAGCTTCAACTATGATGAATCAATTTTAAATATCGCCAGTGACAAAACTGGTAAATAATATGAACATAACTAGGCCTTTTTTTTTTTAAATAAAACAAACAATTGTAGCAGTAGTATGTACGCATGTTGGATTGTATACTCATAACTAGCATACTGCTCATATAATAATATAGCGCATCCTTTCTTCCAAATAAAAGTTGTCATGAAACTAATACGAGCAGTAGAATTTTTATGAATTTTTATGTTCCAAAGCAGTTCCTATTACCCTTGGAAGAGAATATTTCTTTGATAAATCTTTTTTAAAATATATTTTTTTAAAATATATTTGTTCCTTGCCTTTTCTTTCTCCCTTTATATCACTTTTCCGTATTATTTTCATTGGGAGTGTATGTAAAACGCTAACAAATTGGATTTTTTTAGTAGCACTGTTTTTATATGTAACCGTAGAAACGAATGTAAGCAAGTAACCCTTATTGTGTGTGAAAAGGCAATTAAGACCTCTGCATAGTCTGTAGTCCAGCAGTCTCGACTTGAGTTATCTTTTCGATAAGCATAAGTCAGTTAAAACAACAATAATTATTGACAACGTTAACTAGCTGATGTTTTATTCATCACTGAGATTATATTGTGCAAAAATACAGGCGGTGCATTTGCTTGTCTTGTACATTCAGAGAAAGGAACACACATGGGACTTATACAAAAAGCAGCCCACATTCAATAAGTTGCCGTTGAGCAAATGAAGCAGAATCGGGCAATAAATTAGCTACACAAAAGCTTAAATCAAACTTAAAAATTAATACTTTTACTTATGCAGCTTATGACTATGAATTCAATTTGAATTTAATGAAAATGTGATTAATACAAGCTGGTCTTCTTCATAATACGCAGAAACTCCTCCTGATTGACTTCGCCATCGTTGTCCAGATCGGCCTCATCGATCATTTCCCGCAACTCCTCGTCCGTAAGGGTTTCGCCGAGTTCCCGAGCGACTCGTTTCAGATTTTTAAATGAGATCTTGCCCGTTTCGTCGTCATCGAACAAGCGAAACGCTTTCAGAATCTCCTCTTTGGTATCCTTTTCGGCCATTTTCATGGTCATCAGATGTAGAAAGTCATTGAACGCAATGCGACCGCTGCCATCCTTATCGATTTCTGCTATCATCCGTTTGATTTCCTCCTTTTTGGGCTCGAAACCCAAGGCGCGTATGGCCACCTTCAGCTCCTTGACCTCAATGTAGCCGGTGCACTCGTTGTCAAATAAATCAAACGCCTCCTTAATATCCGATTTCTGTGCCTCGGTTAGCTCAAACTTGGGTCCAGACTTTTTGCGTCCTTGTTGCGTGCCGCGTTTGGTATTTGGCGCCGTTGCCGCCGCCGTGACTGCAGCTGGAGCCGCAGCTACGTTGACTGCAGTTACGTTTGGCTCCATATTTGTTTCTAAAATCTGATAAGTTTAAATCAATTTCACAATCAAGTTTTTGTGGCTTCGATAGGCCTTCAATAAACGTAATTTCATAACACACGCAAATGTCAAATGGAGACGTCACGCGGCCGCTTCGCTCGCTGCTCACCTTGACTTTGACGGGACTTTGCGATGGGCTCGCTACGGCAACTATAAATCGTGTATCCTTGCACTTGCGGCCGCGGCCAATTACGACGCCTACTCACAACTACTCGTTGGTCGGGTTGGGTTGTTTTGGGTTGGGGTAGTAGGTTGCTTGTTGTTGTTGTTGTTGTTGCTATGGTGCTATAAATAAACAGCTGCAATATCCGTTGCGGCTGCTCGTGTTACTCTGCGCTACGCAACTTGTTTGTTTTCACCTGCTTGGCATCTGCCGTCATGTGCTTTGTCCCGGGACGCCACTTTACCACATATATATTACTTTACAACAATTATTTGTTTACCAGCAGCAGTAAGGGTAGCAGCTGCATACAGGTTGCCCCACAGCTATCGATACAATTTTGTGCGATAACAGTGTGGCGGCTAAACGATAGTCACACGCGACACGCGCTTGGCCAATTTTAGTGCATTTCAAAAGCTGTGCTTTGAGTAACGGCTATTCAAATTCATAACGACCGAACAAACTAATAAGCCAGCGCTAAGATAAAATGACTATGGGGGTGGTAAATTTTGACCCATGTCTATATACGAATCTTGGGGTAAGATTTGGACATGAATTTCGACCAAAAAATCGGTGTCGAGATTTGAATGCCAGATTAATCTAGGTGGAAAACCATGAAGAAAAATCTAAACTTCGAGAAAATCGGATGAGATTTGGCCGAGATATGGGGGTGGTAAATTTTGACCCATGTCTATATACGAATCTTGGGTAAGATTTGGACATGAATTTCGACTAAAAAATCGGTGTCGAGATTTGAATGCCACATTAATCTAGAGGGAAAACCATGAAGAAAAAGCCAAACTTCGTGAAAATCGGATGAGATTTGGCCGAGATATGGGGGTTGTAATTTTTGACCCATGGGTATATACGAATCTTGGTAAGATTTGGACATGAATTTCGACCAAAAAATCGGTGTTTAGATTTGAATGCCACATTAATCTAGAGAAAAAACCATGAAGAAAAAGCCAAACTTCGTGAAAATCGGATGAGATTTGGCCGAGATATGGGGGTGGTAATTTTTGACCCATGCCTATATACGAATCTTGGGGTAAGATTTGGACATGAATTTCGACCAAAAAATCGGTGTCGAAATTTGAATGCCACATTAATCTAGAGGGAAACCCATGTAGAAAAATCCAAACTTCGAGAAAATCGGATGAGATTTGGCCGAGATATGGGGGTGGTAATTTTTGACCCATGCCTATATACGAATCTTGGGGTAAGATTTGGACATGAATTTCGACCAAAAAATCGGTGTCGAGATTTGAATGCCACATTAATCTAGAGGGAAAACCATGAAGAAAAAGCCAAACTTCGTGAAAATCGGATGAGATTTGGTCGAGATATGGGGGTGGTAATTTTTGACCCATGCCTATATACGAATCTTGGGGTAAGATTTGGACATGAATTTCGACTAAAAAATCGGTGTCGAGATTTGAATGCCAGATTAATCTAGAGGGAAAACCATGAAGAAAAAGGCAAACTTCGTGAAAATCGGATGAGATTTGGTCGAGATATGGGGGTGGTAATTTTTGACCCATGCCTATATACGAATCTTGGGGTAAGATTTGGACATGAATTTCGACTAAAAAATCGGTGTCGAGATTTGAATGCCAGATTAATCTAGAGGGAAAACCATGAAGAAAACGCCAAACTTCGTGAAAATCGGATGAGATTTGGCCGAGTTATGGGGGTGGTAATTTTTGACCCATGCCTATATACGAATCTTGGGGTAAGATTTGGACATGAATTTCGACCAAAAAATCGGTGTCGAGATTTGAATGCCACATTAATCTAGAGGGAAAACCATGAAGAAAAAGCCAAACTTCGTGAAAATCGGATGAGATTTGGTCGAGATATGGGGGTGGTAATTTTTGACCCATGCCTATATACGAATCTTGGGGTAAGATTTGGACATGAATTTCGACTAAAAAATCGGTGTCGAGATTTGAATGCCAGATTAATCTAGAGGGAAAACCATGAAGAAAAAGCCAAACTTCGTGAAAATCGGATGAGATTTGG
Source organism: Drosophila novamexicana (assembly GCF_003285875.2). Taxonomy (NCBI): domain Eukaryota; kingdom Metazoa; phylum Arthropoda; class Insecta; order Diptera; family Drosophilidae; genus Drosophila; species Drosophila novamexicana. Next base: position 9,285,101 of record NW_020824787.1, read on the forward strand.
TCGAGATATGGGGGTGGTAATTTTTGACCCATGCCTATATACGAATCTTGGGGTAAGATTTGGACATGAATTTCGATTAAAAAATCGGTGTCGAGATTTGAATGCCAGATTAATCTAGAGGGAAAACCATGAAGAAAACGCCAAACTTCGTGAAAATCGGATGAGATTTGGCCGAGTTATGGGGGTGGTAATTTTTGACCCATGCCTATATACGAATCTTGGGGTAAGATTTGGACATGAATTTCGACCAAAAAATCGGTGTCGAGATTTGAATGCCACATTAATCTAGAGGGAAAACCATGAAGAAAAAGCCAAACTTCATGAAAATCGGATGAGATTTGGCCGAGATATAGGGGTGGTAATTTTTGACCCATGCCTATATACGAATCTTGGGGTAAGATTTGGGCATGAATTTCGACAAAAAAATCGGTGTCGAGATTTGAATGCCACATTAATCTAGAGGGAAAACCATGAAGAAAAAGCCAAACTTCGTGAAAATCGGATGAGATTTGGCCGAGATATTGGGGTTGTAATTTTTGACCCATGGGTATATACGAATCTTGGGGTAAGATTTGGACATGAATTTCGACCAAAAAATCGGTGTTTAGATTTGAATGCCACATTAATCTAGAGAAAAAAACATGAAGAAAAAGCCAAACTTCGTGAAAATCGGATGAGATTTGGCCGAGATATGGGGGTGGTAATTTTTGACCCATGCCTATATACGAATCTTGGGGTAAGATTTGGACATGAATTTCGACCAAAAAATCGGTGTCGAGATTTGAATGCCACATTAATCTAGAGGGAAAACCATGAAGAAAAATCCAAACTTCGAGAAAATCGGATGAGATTTGGCCGAGATATGGGGGTGGTAATTTTTGACCCATGCCTATATACGAATCTTGGGGTAAGATTTGGACATGAATTTCGACCAAAAAATCGGTGTCGAGATTTGAATGCCACATTAATCTAGAGGGAAAACCATGAAGAAAAAGCCAAACTTCGTGAAAATCGGATGAGATTTGGTCGAGATATGGGGGTGGTAATTTTTGACCCATGCCTATATACGAATCTTGGGGTAAGATTTGGACATGAATTTCGACTAAAAAATCGGTGTCGAGATTTGAATGCCAGATTAATCTAGAGGGAAAACCATGAAGAAAAAGGCAAACTTCGTGAAAATCGGATGAGATTTGGTCGAGATATGGGGGTGGTAATTTTTGACCCATGCCTATATACGAATCTTGGGGTAAGATTTGGACATGAATTTCGACTAAAAAATCGGTGTCGAGATTTGAATGCCAGATTAATCTAGAGGGAAAACCATGAAGAAAACGCCAAACTTCGTGAAAATCGGATGAGATTTGGCCGAGTTATGGGGGTGGTAATTTTTGACCCATGCCTATATACGAATCTTGGGGTAAGATTTGGACATGAATTTCGACCAAAAAATCGGTGTCGAAATTTGAATGCCACATTAATCTAGAGGGAAACCCATGTAGAAAAATCCAAACTTCGAGAAAATCGGATGAGATTTGGCCGAGATATGGGGGTGGTAATTTTTGACCCATGCCTATATACGAATCTTGGGGTAAGATTTGGACATGAATTTCGACCAAAAAATCGGTGTCGAGATTTGAATGCCACATTAATCTAGAGGGAAAACCATGAAGAAAAAGCCAAACTTCGTGAAAATCGGATGAGATTTGGTCGAGATATGGGGGTGGTAATTTTTGACCCATGCCTATATACGAATCTTGGGGTAAGATTTGGACATGAATTTCGACTAAAAAATCGGTGTCGAGATTTGAATGCCAGATTAATCTAGAGGGAAAACCATGAAGAAAAAGGCAAACTTCGTGAAAATCGGATGAGATTTGGTCGAGATATGGGGGTGGTAATTTTTGACCCATGCCTATATACGAATCTTGGGGTAAGATTTGGACATGAATTTCGACTAAAAAATCGGTGTCGAGATTTGAATGCCAGATTAATCTAGAGGGAAAACCATGAAGAAAACGCCAAACTTCGTGAAAATCGGATGAGATTTGGCCGAGTTATGGGGGTGGTAATTTTTGACCCATGCCTATATACGAATCTTGGGGTAAGATTTGGACATGAATTTCGACCAAAAAATCGGTGTCGAGATTTGAATGCCACATTAATCTAGAGGGAAAACCATGAAGAAAAAGCCAAACTTCGTGAAAATCGGATGAGATTTGGTCGAGATATGGGGGTGGTAATTTTTGACCCATGCCTATATACGAATCTTGGGGTAAGATTTGGACATGAATTTCGACTAAAAAATCGGTGTCGAGATTTGAATGCCAGATTAATCTAGAGGGAAAACCATGAAGAAAAAGCCAAACTTCGTGAAAATCGGATGAGATTTGGTCGAGATATGGGGGTGGTAATTTTTGACCCATGCCTATATACGAATCTTGGGGTAAGATTTGGACATGAATTTCGATTAAAAAATCGGTGTCGAGATTTGAATGCCAGATTAATCTAGAGGGAAAACCATGAAGAAAACGCCAAACTTCGTGAAAATCGGATGAGATTTGGCCGAGTTATGGGGGTGGTAATTTTTGACCCATGCCTATATACGAATCTTGGGGTAAGATTTGGACATGAATTTCGACCAAAAAATCGGTGTCGAGATTTGAATGCCACATTAATCTAGAGGGAAAACCATGAAGAAAAAGCCAAACTTCGTGAAAATCGGATGAGATTTGGTCGAGATATGGGGGTGGTAATTTTTGACCCATGCCTATATACGAATCTTGGGGTAAGATTTGGACATGAATTTCGACTAAAAAATCGGTGTCGAGATTTGAATGCCAGATTAATCTAGAGGGAAAACCATGAAGAAAAAGGCAAACTTCGTGAAAATCGGATGAGATTTGGTCGAGATATGGGGGTGGTAATTTTTGACCCATGCCTATATACGAATCTTGGGGTAAGATTTGGACATGAATTTCGACTAAAAAATCGGTGTCGAGATTTGAATGCCAGATTAATCTAGAGGGAAAACCATGAAGAAAACGCCAAACTTCGTGAAAATCGGATGAGATTTGGCCGAGTTATGGGGGTGGTAATTTTTGACCCATGCCTATATACGAATCTTGGGGTAAGATTTGGACATGAATTTCGACCAAAAAATCGGTGTCGAGATTTGAATGCCACATTAATCTAGAGGGAAAACCATGAAGAAAAAGCCAAACTTCGTGAAAATCGGATGAGATTTGGTCGAGATATGGGGGTGGTAATTTTTGACCCATGCCTATATACGAATCTTGGGGTAAGATTTGGACATGAATTTCGACTAAAAAATCGTTGTCGAGATTTGAATGCCAGATTAATCTAGAGGGAAAACCATGAAGAAAACGCCAAACTTCGTGAAAATCGGATGAGATTTGGCCGAGTTATGGGGGTGGTAATTTTTGACCCATGCCTATATACGAATCTTGGGGTAGATTTGGACATGAATTTCGACCAAAAAATCGGTGTCGAGATTTGAATGCCACATTAATCTAAAGGGAAAACCATGAAGAAAAAGCCAAACTTCATGAAAATCGGATGAGATTTGGCCGAGATATGGGGGTGGTAATTTTTGACCCATGCCTATATACGAATCTTGGGGTAAGATTTGGGCATGAATTTCGACAAAAAAATCGGTGTCGAGATTTGAATGCCACATTAATCTAGAGGGAAAACCATGAAGAAAAAGCCAAACTTCGTGAAAATCGGATGAGATTTGGCCGAGATATTGGGGTTGTAATTTTTGACCCATGGGTATATACGAATCTTGGGGTAAGATTTGGACATGAATTTCGACCAAAAAATCGGTGTTTAGATTTGAATGCCACATTAATCTAGAGAAAAAACCATGAAGAAAAAGCCAAACTTCGTGAAAATCGGATGAGATTTGGCCGAGATATGGGGGTGGTAATTTTTGACCCATGCCTATATACGAATCTTGGGGTAAGATTTGGACATGAATTTCGACCAAAAAATCGGTGTCGAGATTTGAATGCCACATTAATCTAGAGGGAAAACCATGAAGAAAAATCCAAACTTCGAGAAAATCGGATGAGATTTGGCCGAGATATGGGGGTGGTAATTTTTGACCCATGCCTATATACGAATCTTGGGGTAAGATTTGGACATGAATTTCGACCAAAAAATCGGTGTCGAGATTTGAATGCCACATTAATCTAGAGGGAAAACCATGAAGAAAAAGCCAAACTTCGTGAAAATCGGATGAGATTTGGTCGAGATATGGGGGTGGTAATTTTTGACCCATGCCTATATACGAATCTTGGGGTAAGATTTGGACATGAATTTCGACTAAAAAATCGGTGTCGAGATTTGAATGCCAGATTAATCTAGAGGGAAAACCATGAAGAAAAAGCCAAACTTCGTGAAAATCGGATGAGATTTGGTCGAGATATGGGGGTGGTAATTTTTGACCCATGCCTATATACGAATCTTGGGGTAAGATTTGGACATGAATTTCGACTAAAAAATCGGTGTCGAGATTTGAATGCCAGATTAATCTAGAGGGAAAACCATGAAGAAAACGCCAAACTTCGTGAAAATCGGATGAGATTTGGCCGAGTTATGGGGGTGGTAATTTTTGACCCATGCCTATATACGAATCTTGGGGTAAGATTTGGACATGAATTTCGACCAAAAAATCGGTGTCGAGATTTGAATGCCACATTAATCTAGAGGGAAAACCATGAAGAAAAAGCCAAACTTCGTGAAAATCGGATGAGATTTGGCCGAGATATGGGGGTGGTAATTTTTGACCCATGCCTATATACGAATCTTGGGGTAAGATTTGGGCATGAATTTCGACAAAAAAATCGGTGTCGAGATTTGAATGCCACATTAATCTAGAGGGAAAACCATGAAGAAAAAGCCAAACTTCGTGAAAATCGGATGAGATTTGGCCGAGATATTGGGGTTGTAATTTTTGACCCATGGGTATATACGAATCTTGGGGTAAGATTTGGACATGAATTTCGACCAAAAAATCGGTGTTTAGATTTGAATGCCACATTAATCTAGAGAAAAAACCATGAAGAAAAAGCCAAACTTCGTGAAAATCGGATGAGATTTGGCCGAGATATGGGGGTGGTAATTTTTGACCCATGCCTATATACGAATCTTGGGGTAAGATTTGGACATGAATTTCGACCAAAAAATCGGTGTCGAGATTTGAATGCCACATTAATCTAGAGGGAAAACCATGAAGAAAAATCCAAACTTCGAGAAAATCGGATGAGATTTGGCCGAGATATGGGGGTGGTAATTTTTGACCCATGCCTATATACGAATCTTGGGGTAAGATTTGGACATGAATTTCGACTAAAAAATCGGTGTCGAGATTTGAATGCCAGATTAATCTAGAGGGAAAACCATGAAGAAAAAGCCAAACTTCGTGAAAATCGGATGAGATTTGGTCGAGATATGGGGGTGGTAATTTTTGACCCATGCCTATATACGAATCTTGAGGTAAGATTTGGACATGAATTTCGGCTAAAAAATCGGTGTCGAGATTTGAATGCCAGATTAATCTAGAGGGAAAACTATGAAGAAAACGCCAAACTTCGTGAAAATCGGATGAGATTTGGCCGAGTTATGGGGGTGGTAATTTTTGACCCATGCCTATATACGAATCTTGGGGTAAGATTTGGACATGAATTTCGACCAAAAAATCGGTGTCGAGATTTGAATGCCACATTAATCTAGAGGGAAAACCATGAAGAAAAAGCCAAACTTCGTGAAAATCGGATGAGATTTGGTCAAGATATGGGGGTGGTAATTTTTGACCCATGCCTATATACGAATCTTGGGGTAAGATTTGGACATGAATTTCGACTAAAAAATCGGTGTCGAGATTTGAATGCCAGATTAATCTAGAGGGAAAACCATGAAGAAAAAGCCAAACTTCGTGAAAATCGGATGAGATTTGGTCGAGATATGGGGGTGGTAATTTTTGACCCATGCCTATATACGAATCTTGGGGTAAGATTTGGACATGAATTTCGACTAAAAAATCGGTGTCGAGATTTGAATTCCAAATTAATCTAGAGGGAAAACCATGAAGAAAACGCCAAACTTCGTGAAAATCGGATGAGATTTGGCCGAGTTATGGGGGTGGTAATTTTTGACCCATGCCTATATACGAATCTTGGGGTAAGATTTGGACATGAATTTCGACCAAAAAATCGGTGTCGAGATTTGAATGCCACATTAATCTAGAGGGAAAACCATGAAGAAAAAGCCAAACTTCGTGAAAATCGGATGAGATTTGGCCGAGATATGGGGGTGGTAATTTTTGACCCATGCCTATATACGAATCTTGGGGTAAGATTTGGGCATGAATTTCGACTAAAAAATCGGTGTCGAGATTTGAATGCCAGATTAATCTAGAGGGAAAACCATGAAGAAAAAGCCAAACTTCGTGAAAATCGGATGAGATTTGGTCGAGATATGGGGGTGGTAATTTTTGACCCATGCCTATATACGAATCTTGGGGTAAGATTTGGACATGAATTTCGACTAAAAAATCGGTGTCGAGATTTGAATGCCAGATTAATCTAGAGGGAAAACCATGAAGAAAACGCAAAACTTCGTGAAAATCGGATGAGATTTGGCCGAGTTATGGGGGTGGTAATTTTTGACCCATGCCTATATACGAATCTTGGGGTAAGATTTGGACATGAATTTCGACCAAAAAATCGGTGTCGAGATTTGAATGCCACATTAATCTAGAGGGAAAACCATGAAGAAAAGGCCAAACTTCGTGAAAATCGGATGAGATTTGGCCGAGTTATGGGGGTGGTAATTTTTGACCCATGCCTATATACGAATCTTGGGGTAAGATTTGGACATGAATTTCGACCAAAAAATCGGTGTCGAGATTTGAATGCCACATTAATCTAGAGGGAAAACCATGAAGAAAAAGCCAAACTTCGTGAAAATCGGATGAGATTTGGTCGAGATATGGGGGTGGTAATTTTTGGCCCATGCCTATATACGAATCTTGGGGTAAGATTTGGACATGAATTTCGACTAAAAAATCGGTGTCGAGATTTGAATGCCACATTAATCTAGAGGGAAAACCATGAAGAAAACGCCAAACTTCGTGAAAATCGGATGAGATTTGGTCGAGATATGGGGGTGGTAATTTTTGACCCATGCCTATATACGAATCTTGGGGTAAGATTTGGACATGAATTTCGACTAAAAAATCGGTGTCGAGATTTGAATGCCAGATTAATCTAGAGGGAAAACCATGAAGAAAACGCCAAACTTCGTGAAAATCGGATGAGATTTGGCCGAGTTATGGGGGTGGTAATTTTTGACCCATGCCTATATACGAATCTTGGGGTAAGATTTGGACATGAATTTCGACCAAAAAATCGGTGTCGAGATTTGAATGCCACATTAATCTAGAGGGAAAACCATGAAGAAAACGCCAAACTTCGTGAAAATCGGATGAGATTTGGCCGAGTTATGGGGGTGGTAATTTTTGACCCATGCCTATATACGAATCTTGGGGTAAGATTTGGGCATGAATTTCGACAAAAAAATCGGTGTCGAGATTTGAATGCCACATTAATCTAGAGGGAAAACCATGAAGAAAAAGCCAAACTTCGTGAAAATCGGATGAGATTTGGCCGAGATATGGGGGTGGTAATTTTTGACCCATGCCTATATACGAATCTTGGGGTAAGATTTGGGCATGAATTTCGACCAAAAAATCGGTGTCGAGATTTGAATGCCACATTAATCTAGAGGGAAAACCATGAATAAAACGCCAAACTTCGTGAAAATCGGATGAGATTTGACCGAGTTATGGGGGTTGTAATTTTTGACCCATGCATATATACGAATCTTGGGGTAAGATTTGGACATTAATTTCGACTAAAAAATCGGTGTCGAGATTTTAATGCCAGATTAATCTAGAGGGAAAACCATGAAGAAAACGCCAAACTTCGTGAAAATCGGATGAGATTTGGCCGAGTTATGGGGGTGGTAATTTTTGACCCATGCCTATATACGAATCTTGGGGTAAGATTTGGACATGAATTTCGACCAAAAAATCGGTGTCGAGATTTGAATGTCACATTAATCTAGAGGGAAAACCATGAAGAAAAAGCCAAACTTCGTGAAAATCGGATGAGATTTGGCCGAGATATGGGGGTGGTAATTTTTGACCCATGCCTATATACGAATCTTGGGGTAAGATTTGGGCATGAATTTCGACAAAAAAATCGGTGTCGAGATTTGAATGCCAGATTAATCTAGAGGGAAAACCATGAAGAAAAAGCCAAACTTCGTGAAAATCGGATGAGATTTGGCCGAGATATGGGGGTGGTAATTTTTGACCCATGCCTATATACGAATCTTGGGGTAAGATTTGGACATGAATTTCGACTAAGAAATCGGTGTTCAGATTTGAATGCCAGATTAATCTAGAGGGAAAACCATGAAGAAAAATCCAAACTTCGAGAAAATCGGATGAGATTTGGCCGAGATATGGGGGTGGTAAATTTTGACCCATGTCTATATACGAATCTTGGGTAAGATTTGGACATGAATTTCGACTAAAAAATCGGTGTCGAGATTTGAATGCCACATTAATCTAGAGGGAAAACTAGAGAGAATCCAAACTTCGTGAAAATCGGATGAGATTTGGCCGAGATATGGGGGTTGTAATTTTTGACCCATGGGTATATACGAATCTTGGGGTAAGATTTGGACATGAATTTCGACCAAAAAATCGGTGTTTAGATTTGAATGCCACATTAATCTAGAGAAAAAACCATGAAGAAAAAGCCAAACTTCGTGAAAATCGGATGAGATTTGGCCGAGATATGGGGGTGGTAATTTTTGACCCATGCCTATATACGAATCTTGGGGTAAGATTTGGACATGAATTTCGACCAAAAAATCGGTGTCGAGATTTGAATGCCACATTAATCTAGAGGGAAAACCGTGAAGAAAAATCCAAACTTCGAGAAAATCGGATGAGATTTGGCCGAGATATGGGGGTGGTAATTTTTGACCCATGCCTATATACGAATCTTGGGTAAGATTTGGACATGAATTTCGACTAAGAAATCGGTGTTCAGATTTGAATGCCAGATTAATCTAGAGGGAAACCATGAAGAAAAAGCCAAACTTCGCGGAAATCGGATGAGATTTGACCGAGTTATGGGGGTGGTAATTTTTGACCCATGTCTATATACGAATCTTGGGGTAAGATTTGGACATAAATTTCGACTAAGAAATCGGTGTTCAGATTTGAATGACAGATTAATCTAGAGGAAAAACCATGAAGAAAAATCCTATGTCATATACATTCTATTTTAGAAGCTATATGTCAAGTTTGGTGACTCTAGTTCTTATTATTTACCAAAATTGCCCAAAAAGCAGAATATCGTTATCGATTTTTATCGATTGCATCGAAACGGAGTTAAATATCGATTATCGGAAACAAAGTCGATCTGCGCGGAAGCTAGGAGCATCTACATCTAAAATTTCAAGTCTCTAGCTCTTATAGGTTCTGAGATCCTTGCGTTCATACATACGGACGGACGGACGGACGGACGGACAGACGGACATGGCTAGATCGTCTCGGCTATTGATGCTGATCAAGAATATATATACTTTATGGGCCGGAGTTGCTTCCGTCTGCCTGTTACATACATTTGGCTTTCGCACAAATACAAATACCCTTTTTTAATGGGTTCAGGGTATAAAAAAGAACGACACATGGACTATATCCCAGTTAAATAGTTTATACTTCTTACGACGTTTAAATGAAATTAATTATTAGATTTGCAAATTACAAACAAATACCTATAATTATATTTAATATATATTAATCAAAATTAGCATAAAAGAGTCATCATCGATAGGTTATTGACTGAGTTATTGACGTGAAATTCTTTGTAATAGCACATTCTAACTTAGAGAAAGTCCAGCCCATTTATCATACGGTGCCACTTAATACTATGCTCACAGAAATATGCAAAAGAAGAAACCAAAAGACAAGCCATACGATTATTAATTACGTCCGTTGATTTTGCATGACAGATGAAGCAGAAGAACTGGACCAGTTTCTGTTGGACATTGACACCGGTAGCTTCTCCAGTAGCTTGGCCAAAATGTGTACGACGTTTGCCGGTTTTCGGATTTTTTGTTTTTATTTCCATATTCGCGCAGAGATTTTACACGCAAAAATAAAAAAAAAAAAAAAAGAAAGAAGCTTAACGCTTTTGTTTTGATTTTTTGTACGCATAAGTTATATGTCTTCTCGGCTTTGCCAACTGGGAAGTTATTACAATTATGTCAAAGACTTTGACATTATAGAGCATTTGTTTATGCAAAGAGTCGCTCGCAAATTGTAACATTTCGAATTTTCAAAATATTATTTAGTTGCAAAAGATTTGAAAATTAATTTCAAAAATATATTTAGAAATTTATCAAATTAATAATATATATATTAATATATAAATTAATAATAATATATAAATATAACAAGATTATGGAAATAAGCTTACCAAAAATATTTGAAGATCCGAATTGTCTTTTCCAGTAAGTTTCTGTAAAATGTAAAAATTGTATAAGTACTTAGTGTGTATATTAAAAAATATAATTGCTTATTAAACTATTTTGCATAAAAATGTATGAAAATCTGTGTAAATTTATATGATTAGTTTTCTTTATATGAGAATGTGCTGCTTTAAATTTCTGAACTGTTCATGTTGATCCTTTGAAAGAGTATTTGCAGTGCGACGATTTGCAGCAAACTTTCCTTTCTTGACACTGGAGAACGTTGCTGTGGGCGTTCTTTTTTATTTTTTTTTTGCTTTTTTGCCGTACGCTTCACATGCGTATAAATAGAAGCGTCCTCAGTGCGATCGGCAACAGTTTCGTTTCGGGCGCGCATGCGCAGAGGTTCTCGCATCAGCAAAAAAAAATAAAAAAAATATTACCGTTGGCTACCTCGGAATATAGCCACACATTTTGAATAGGCCGTTAAGTAAGTGAGTGTACGATGATGAGTCAGGAGAAGTGAGAAATGTGCCGGAGAACGCAGACACTTTCTATATAAACATTTGTGCTGTGTGTTTAATTGTGTCGTTTGTTGTTGCAACAGTAAATGGACATTGAAATGCATATAAAGTGGAATTTTTGTCTGTGTACGTGAAGTGCATGGGGAATTTCTGTCAGTGTGTTGTGCTGCGACCAGGCTTATGGCTTTTTAATAGTGGAACATAAAATGGCCAAGCATTTTTTATATGGCAAACTGCATGGCACAGGTCTTTTGTTCTGCTGATTCTGATTCAGATTTATTTTTGCAGAAACACAACGTGTATTTATATAGTATATTCAAAATATTAACAAGCTGAAAGCAGCACGCTGGCAAATTGATTTAAAAGTCGCGGCCTTTCTCTGTTGCACAATCTCTCGTTTTGCCACATCTTAGGCAGGCAGACAGGATCAGTGTGGGTTCTTGGCGTTCAATGAACCCTCACGCAAATGAAAACCTGCCCGGCTCTGTGGCGGCGGCCAGCTTAAACAAAATTTAAACGCAAAACTTGCCCAACATCTTTTCACAAAGCACCCGCAGGTTACATTTCTTTTGATTACCATACCTAATACAACCCATATTACGCGTCTTTTCGTTATCGTTTATTAGCCGCCGCCAGCATTCAAAACAGGAATCAAATCAATAGCAAAAAATAGAAACCGGTCAACAGCGAAAAGCTCTTAACCCAATTCTGAAAACGGATTTGCATATTGGCCAAAAACAATAATGTTAGCAATAGAGAGCACATTTAAATGCGCCGAAGCGGGGTCGGGGCAGACAGGGAAAGGCAGTTAATAATCTAAAAGCTATGAGTGTAAATATTGAAACATAAAACTGACAAAGATAAACGAATCAAATACTATAAAGAACTTTAATTCTTTGTTTCTTTGTGTGAGTATTTCAATATCAATTACACTAGTTTACAAAATTTTCGCTCTGAAACTTGTCACAGTTCCAACTTAACCTAAAAGTTTATATATGAAGATAGCAAAGCTTTTTACGATTCATATAAATATAAAAGCGCTTTCAGAATCAGATAAAATTTCGTACGTCAATATCAAAACCACAAATCAATTTATATCCCGGCGGCAAATTCAAACACTTGAACTTAATGTCAACCGAACAAAGCGATTTATGAAATTAATTAAACATTTCGTTTTTGGCAATTAAATGATACATTTAACAAAACAAGTTCCCTATCTTTTGGCTCTAATTTATAACAATTTTCAAATAACTGTGGGAAAGTAAGCCAGTTTCAGGAGCTCAGACCAGAAACACATGCCACATATATACGACATTTTGTGGGCGTGGGGCCTAGGTCATGTTGTAGCTGGCATATTAATATAAAAATATATATATATATATATCTGTAGACATTTATCACTTACAATCAATAGGCATTTCAATAAGTTCCGGGCGCAAAACATTGAAAAATTAACAATTACTTCCCAATTTGTTAGCCAAAAAGAACGAAGCCTCCATCCAATCTCATTAAAATGGGCAACGCATAGCCGCACGTAATATGAGAGGACAACGCTGACGCGATAATGCGTGCGTCTGCCTTAATAAATCATTCGTACGGCCGATTTAATGCGAAATATGTTTAAATAAAAATATCAATTATATTTTCGGGGAAACTCACGGTACATTCATGCCTCATGCTCAAAAATACATCAACAATCAGATGCAAATTTTAACAGCGTATGCATTTCAAGTTTATATATTAAATAACTACAATAATAAGTATAATAATAAATTAGTAAATAAAATAATAAATAAAATAATATACATAATATTCAATAAATAAATAAATTAACTTAGAAAGAAATAAAAATAATAATTCAATTTTCGGTGAAAATCACGGTACATTCTTTACATCAGCAATCACCCAAAGTCTGGTCACACTGATTCAAATTTGAAAGGTTTTTGCATATCAAGCTTTATTAATTATTATTTCAAATTGTTTTTTGCAGTTGTGGAAAAGCTTAAATATAAGCTAAGGAAGAGCAACAAAGGAGAGACTATATAATGCGTAGGAGAGCTACGACATGCAGGCTGCTGGTAAGTCCTAATCAATCATAATCATGATTGATATAATTATCATCATCAATCATTACGACTTTAATTAATAGTTCAAGATCTTTGTTATCTTTACAAAATTCACTCGCGCAATCGAAATGTGTGAAAAAATTATATTTATAACTTCAAATAATAAAGTCGGGTAATATCAGTCTATTTGCCATATCGAATATTATAAGTATAAATAGATTAACAGAGAATGGTATAGATTTTCTCTAAATATTTAGACCATTGAAGGAGATATATCCACCCAAATAAAGTATTCATATACTTAATCAGCATTACAAGCTGATATTATCAACTGCGAATTCCTATATAGGTACGATATATTAGGAAAGAATATATAGAAGGGTATCTGTTAGGGTATTTAATCTTCGGCATGCTGAATATAACATAGTTTATCTGGTTATACTACATTAAATGTGAATTCCTTGAATCTCGCACAGTTGTTATGCCTGTGGACAACGGCGGCGACGGGCCACATTCGCATCGAGGCACCCGAGGTGCATGTGGCGCCCAGCTACAAGCCGGCCTTTGTTCGTGCCGCGGTGGAGAGCATGCCGCTGGAGGATGAGCCGGCTGCACTAAGTCGCTTCAGCATACGACCCACATTTGGTGAGACATTTCTACCCTTGCGCAGCGCCGTGGAAAGCGTGCCTAGCATAAATGAACGGAACATTGCACAACTGCGTGAATCGTCGCCGTTGCGATCCTTTGTGCGGGATTCTGTGGAGGCACATCCCAACGATTACGATGAGGACGACGAGCCAGAGCAGTTTGGAGCGCCAGCCAGCTTTGTACGCGATGTGCCGGAGGAGGTGCAACAGGAAAAGCTCACGCAGCTGGTGCAACCAGATCCCTGGACGGTGTCCGACAAATATGCCGCCTTCATAGCACCCAGCGCAAATAATGATTATCAGCCGCAGCCCTATCGCTCCGGCTCGCCGCATCAGCAGCTGCTCAAGTCTGTGGATCTGGAGCAGCTGGAGCACATCGATGAACTGGACAGTTATACGGAGCAGCAGTTCTATGGTGCTCTAGCCCTAGCAGATGTCTCGGAAAATGGCGTCGCCTACGGTGCCCTGTCGCAGGTGAAGGCAACGACGGACAAGAAGAACTACAACATGGCACCCAAGGTGCTCTGCTATATGTCCAACTGGGCGTTCTATCGCAAGGCGGATGGTCATTTTGTGCCCGAGCAACTGGATCCGAAGCTATGCTCAGCGATTGTCTATTCCTTTGCCTCTCTCGATCCGGATCACTTGACCATGCGCGAATTCGATCCCTGGGTCGATATTGAGAATCAGTACTATAAGCGTGTGGTTGCCTTGGGCGTGCCCGTGCTCATTGCCATGGGCGGCTGGACGGATTCAAGTGGTGACAAGTACTCCCGCCTGGTCAGCGATGAGATTAAGCGCAAGGTGTTTGCCTCCAGTGCGGCGGGTTTTCTGCAGCGGCATGGTTTCAGTGGCATTCACTTAGACTGGAACTACCCCAAGTGCTGGCAAAGCGATTGCTCCAAAGGACCGGCCAGCGACAGGCCCAACCTGACCAAGCTGCTGCGTGAAGTGCGCTCAGAGCTGAACCGTGTAAATCCTAAGATGCAAATAGGCGTAGCCATTTCCGGTTACAAGGAGATCATCAGCGAGGCCTACGAGCTAGCTGCGCTCTCCGAGATCGTGGACTATATGACTGTCATGAGCTATGACTATCACGGCGCCTGGGAGCGCCAAACTGGCCACGTGAGCCCGCTCTATGGTCGGCCGCAGGACAAATATCCGCAGTATAACACAGACTTCACCATGCAGCTGCTGGTGAAAATGGGCGCCCGCCGCGAAAAGCTGATCATGGGCATACCCTTCTATGGCCAAAGCTTCACGCTGGAGCAGAGCAGTCAGCGTCTGGTGGGCGAAGGTGTCGCCGCCAGCGGTCCCGGCGAGGCCGGTGAGCTTACCAAACAGCCCGGCATGTTGGCCTACTATGAGATCTGTCAGCGCATACGCAAACAGAAGTGGCAGACGGGCCGAGATGCAGACCGCAAGTCGGGACCCTATGCCATGCTAAGGGATCAGTGGGTGGGCTATGAGGATGCGGCCAGTGTGGAGGCCAAGGCGCGCTATGCGGCCAACAACGATTTTGGTGGCATCGCCGCGTGGACCATTGATCTGGATGACTATCAGAATCGTTGCTGCAGTGAATCCTTTCCGCTGCTTAAGGCTGTCAATCGGGCTTTGGGTCGTCTTAATACTGAGCCGCCCACGCGCAACAACTGCGAGCGTCCACCACAGCCGATTACGCCTGTACCACCGCAAATGACCACCATAAGCAGCGATGGCTCATCGGGCGGCAGTCACAGCGATCACACAACATCCTGGCCTACCTGGGATCAAACCAGCACAACCCGTAGACCCAGCACTAGCACCAGCACCAGCACAACAACCCGAAAGCCCACCACCAGCAGCACCACACCCGTCTGGTGGACCAGCACCACCACTACCACTCCCGCCTGGTGGACCAGCACAGCCGCAACAACAACAAAACGTCCTGCAAAACCCAAGCCTAAGCCCACGCAGACAACCGCACGTCCGGCTCACACCACCTTACCAGTCCCAGCACTGGTTTATCCAGTGGTTCAGCCTTCTAACTGTCAGGCTGGCGAATTCTATCCAGATACAAAGAATTGTAATGCGTATTACCACTGCATCGTACCGGGTGAACTGCGTCAGCAATTCTGTCCCGGCGGCCTGCACTGGAATAACGAGGTCAAAAGCTGTGATTGGCCCGCCTCCGCGCAGTGTTCGGTGAAGAAACAGCAGACGAGCACGAGCAGCAATTTACCCACCAGCACCAGAAGCACCACCCAAAGACCCAGCACCACCACGAGACCAAGAACCAGCACCAGCAAGAAACCGAGAAGAACGACGACGACGACATCAGCCAAGCCCAGTCGCAAGCCCACACAAAAACCCATTCAGCAACCGCTGCCCGGAAGCACCACCAAGAAACCACATCGCACCACGCGACGTCCTAGACCGCCCACCTCATCGCGCTGCAACGAGGGTGAATACTACACGCACCGGAACTGTGGCAAGTACTACATCTGCGTTAATGGGGCGCTCGTGCCGAGCGAATGTGGCGGCGAGCTGCACTGGGATGGCATCCGAAAGATATGCGATTGGCCGCAGAATGTACAGTGTGTCACCAGCAAGAAGTATCTACGTATTGTCCAGTCCAAGGCAAGCGAGGAGGATCCCTGCAATGGCGAAGAACGTGTGCCATATCCCGGCGACTGCTCCAAGTATTTGTTCTGTCTGTGGAATCGCCTGCAGGCAGCTGACTGTCCACCGGGTTTGCACTATAGTGAGGCGCTGGGCAACTGCGATTGGCCACTCGCTGCGCACTGCAAAGAGGATGCGGGTGGCTCGGCCAGCTCCGGCAGCTCAGGCAGCTCAAAGCCTAAGCCCCCGGCTGCAGCCAAGCCAGTGCCAACCACGCAGCGACCCTCGACCACGCCCAGACCCACTTACCCCACAGACAAGCCACAGCTCCAGCCACTGGATGGCTACTACAAGGTTGTATGTTATTTCACTAACTGGGCCTGGTATCGCAAGGGCCTGGGTCGATACACACCCGACGACATTAACACGGATCTGTGCACCCATGTGGTCTACGGCTTTGCAGTTTTGGATTACTCAGAGTTAACGCTACGTACCCACGACTCTTGGGCGGACATTGATAACAATTTCTATACGCGTGTCAGTGGGTTGAAGAGCAAGGGCATCAAAGTCAGTCTGGCCCTGGGCGGCTGGAACGACTCGCAGGGCGACAAATATAGTCGTCTGGTGCGCAACGCAGCGGCTCGCGCCAAATTCATACGTCACGCTCTGGACTTTATTGAGAAATACGGATTTGAGGGTCTCGATCTGGACTGGGAGTATCCGGTGTGCTGGCAAACCGAGTGCAACAAGGGCTTCGCCGATGAAAAGGAAGGGTTTACTGCCTGGGTAAAGGAACTATCGGAGGCATTCAAGCCACGCGGTCTGTTGCTATCCACTGCGGTCTCACCCAGCAAGAAGATCATTGATGCAGGCTATGATGTACCAGTGCTAGCCCGCTATTTCGACTGGATTGCTGTCATGACCTACGACTTCCATGGACAGTGGGACAAGAAGACAGGTCATGTGGCGCCTTTGTATCATCATCCCGATGATGATTTCGATTACTTCAATGCGGTAACTCCTTTACGACATCTTTAGTTGATGAATTTAATAAGAGCCTTTTTCCTTGCAGAACTTCTCGCTCAATTATTGGATAGAGCAAGGTGCTCCTTCTCGCAAGATTGTGATGGGCATGCCGCTATATGGTCAATCTTTTACGTTGGAGAATGCCAACAACAATGGACTGAATGCCAAGGCCCCAGGACCTGGTCAGGCGGGCGAGTTCACCAAAGCTGCAGGCTTCTTAGCCTATTATGAGGTGGGTCCAATGTGTTCCTTACTTGATCAGTAGTTATGAATTATTTATGGCTCTTACTACATCAAGGCATTTTAAACATATTAATTATATGCACTTCAACAGATCTGCGAGCGCGTCAAGCATCAGGGCTGGGAAGTAGTTCAAGATGAACGTGGTCGCATGGGTCCGTATGCCCGGAAGGGTACCCAATGGGTTTCCTATGATGATCCCGCAATGATCCGCAAGAAATCACAATTGGTGCGTGCCCTGAATCTAGGCGGTGGCATGGTCTGGGCTTTGGATCTTGACGATTTCCGGAATCGATGCGGTGATGGCGTGCATCCATTGCTGCGTGAGATTCATGCTGTGCTCAAGGATCCGCCAAGCGGCTATGAGCCTACGCGTAAGTCTTTAAAGACTTTTAGAAGAATGCTTAAATTTGATGCCGTATGTTAATCTCCACAGCTGGTCTAACCCCGGCGGAAGTGGAGTCAGTGGAAGAGCAAGCCATTTCGGGGGAGGTTGGAACAGCATCTGTAGAAAGCGAAGCCGGGCAATCTTCACCGGAATCAACTGGCCAGGGAAGCAACGAGTCTGAAGAAGGTGAAGGCGAAGGCGGTGAGGAGCAAGAAGAGGTGGCTGTAATGCAGCACCCGGAGCCGGAATATTCTACATCACAAGAGACAGGCAACAATGAGGAGGAAGAAGGCAACAACGAACTGGAATCTTCACAAGAAAACGAAGTAGAGGAGGTTGATTTTGAAATGGAAGCCGGTTATCCCGTAGCTGGCTCCGGCTCCGACGCCGGCAACGACTACAAGGTGGTCTGTTATTTCACCAACTGGGCGTGGTATCGCCAGGGTGGTGGCAAGTATCTGCCCGAGGATATCGATGCCGAGCTCTGCACGCACATAGTCTACGGTTTTGCCGTGTTAAATCGAGATAAGCTCACAATACAACCACATGACTCCTGGGCGGATTTGGACAACAAGTTCTATGAGCGCGTGGTGGGCTACAGGAAAAAGGGTGTGAAGGTAACCGTAGCCATAGGCGGTTGGAACGACTCGGCGGGTGATAAGTACGCGCGTTTAGTAAGAAGCGCTGCGGCACGTGCAAGATTCATACGCCACGTGTTGGACTTTATCGAACAGTACGGCTTCGATGGTCTAGACCTGGACTGGGAGTATCCGGTGTGCTGGCAGGTGGACTGCAAGAAGGGCACTGCCGACGAGAAGCAAGGATTCACAGATCTGGTGCGTGAACTCTCGCAGGCATTCAAGCCAAAGGGACTGCTGCTCTCCGCTGCCGTTTCGCCCAACAAAAAGGTCGTCGATGCCGGCTACAATGTGCCAGAACTTTCACGCTACTTTGATTGGATTGCTGTGATGGCCTACGACTACCATGGTCAGTGGGACAAGCACACCGGTCATGTGGCACCCATGTACGATCATCCCGAAGGCACGGCGACCTTCAACGCCAACTTCTCCATAAACTATTGGCTGGAAAGTGGAGCGGAGCGTAAGAAACTTATCATGGGCATGCCCATGTACGGTCAATCCTTCTCACTGGCCCAGGCCAGCGATCATCAGCTGAATGCGCCCACTTATGGCGGCGGCGAGGCGGGCGAGGCCACGCGCGCCAGAGGTTTCCTAGCCTACTATGAGATCTGCTCGTACATTCAACGTCGCGGCTGGAATGTGGTGCGCGATGCACGTGGTCGCATGGGTCCCTACGCCTACTCGCGGGATCAATGGGTCTCCTTTGACGATGCGCCGATGATCCGGCACAAGAGCGAATATGTGCGCGCCATGGGCTTGGGCGGCGCAATGATATGGGCTCTGGACTTGGATGACTTCAAAAATGATTGCAGCTGCGAGTCGTATCCGCTGCTCAAAACAATAAACCGCGTGCTCCGCGGCTATCCGGGACCGCATCCCAGGTGCACGCTGGAGCAGAGCGAAAAGACCATGGGTAAGCGGAAGGAAAGTAAAACTGAGACCTAAATAAAATGTCCGATTGCAGTTGCTGGCGACAAGGGCACCATAGAATCACCAAGACCCACCGTTAACACCGTGACTCCGGCTAACATAGCTGCAACCTCATCTAGGCCTGATCCTAGCCAGCCACTGGACTGCGCTGGACGCAACTATGCGTCGCACGAGCGTGACTGCAACAAGTACTACATATGCCAATACGGCGAATTCATTGAGCAACGGTTTGTCGAAAATTTAACTTAATTAATGTGTAGACTGTGCCAAAATTTGTTTTACTAAAATCGTGTCTCATCACTTCCAGCTGCCCCGCTGGTCTACACTGGAACGAGAACTACTGCGACTGGCCAAACAATGCGCACTGTACGGTTCGCGCGGACCAGACCACCCAGCCGCCGGTGGTGCATCGGCCGAAGCCAACCAGCACCACGGAGAGCAGCATATCCGCCACAAAGCCCACAAAGAAACCCTTTACACCACCCAATAAGAAGCCCCTGGCGCGCCCAAAGCCGACACCAGCTCCGCCGCTGGGCAGCAATGAGAACTACAAGGTCGTCTGCTACTTCACAAACTGGGCGTGGTATCGGCCCGGCCAAGGCAAGTATGTGCCCGAGGACATCGATGAGAATCTCTGCACGCATATCGTCTACGGCTTTGCGGTGCTCAACAGCAACACGCTGACCATCAAGACGCACGATTCCTGGGCAGACATCGACAATCGCTTCTACGAGCGCGTTGTGGAGTACAAGAAGAAGGGATTGCGGGTAACTGTCGCAATTGGAGGTTGGAATGATTCGCTGGGCAGCAAATATGCACGCCTGGTGCTCAATCCGCAGGCTCGGGCGCGCTTCATCGAGAGCATTTTGGTGTTTGTTGAGAAATATGGCTTTGAGGGCTTGGATCTGGACTGGGAGTATCCGGTTTGCTGGCAGGTGGACTGTGCCAAGGGCTCGCCAGCGGAGAAGCAAGGATTTGCGGCACTTGTGCGTGAACTTTCGGATGCATTCCGGCCACGTGGACTGCTGCTCTCTGCCGCCGTCTCACCGAGCAAAACCGTCATCGATGCGGGCTACGATGTGCCGCAGCTGGCACGCTACTTTGACTGGATAGCCGTGATGACCTACGATTTCCACGGCCACTGGGACAAGCAGACGGGCCATGTGGCGCCGCTGTATTATGTGGAGGGCGATACGAATCCCTATTTCAATGGCAACTATAGCATACACTATTGGTTGGATCAGGGCACACCGCCCAGCAAGCTGATCATGGGCATGCCCCTGTACGGCCAGTCCTTCACGCTGGCCAATCAGAACGCACGCTCCCTTAACGATAAATCCATTGGACCCGGCCAGGCGGGCACGTATACGCGCGCCGGTGGCTTTTTGGCATACTATGAAATTTGCGAGAAGGTCAGCGCTGGCGGCTGGACGGTGGTGCGCGACGAGGAGGGTCGCATTGGACCCTTCGCATACAGCGGCAATCAATGGGTATCCTACGACGATGTGGCCGATATACGGCGCAAGGCGCAATTTGTGCGCGGCTTGCGTCTGGGCGGCGGCATGGTCTGGGCCCTGGATTTGGATGATTTCCGTGGTCGCTGCGGCTGCGGCAAGCATCCGTTGCTGCGCACTCTCAATCAAGAGCTGCGCGGCATTCCCGGACAGCGCGCCAACGATTGCACATAGTAATGTTTATAATTATTACGTGTCCTATACGTACGTGCGTTATATTTATGCCAATTCCTTTTGCTGCTGACTAGGCTCGCAATCTGTTCTTAAGATTTTTGCCAATTAGTTGTAAGCACACACACAAAACCACACACACACACTCGCAAAACAAGAAAATTAAACTCTAATAAACAAAAGACTCAAATTAAAATTTAGCTATTTTTTTCAAACTATAATCAAACCAGGGTCGCATTCGTAACGTTCGTTGATTTGATATTTGCGCTGGTATTTTTTAGTGAGTATTTTTAAGGTGACCATTTTGTTTTTTTCTCCAAGTAATACCAAAACAGTGCAACGCACGATACGACGAGTCGTTCGATTTGTAACACTTTACGTACGATGTGCTTTTATAAAACATATCGATAACAAAACAAATGTTCCCAAAAGAAATAAACATATAATACAATCAGCTAATTAACAAAGCAAAGATTGGTCGAATGCAAAAAACTACTAACAGCCCTGAAGAATTTTAAAAGTAATTAGAGTTTGTCCTAGACTAAATGTAATCTCTAAGGGTAATTGATTTTATTTTACATTTATTGATATTTTAATTTGTTAAAAGAATACCCTCGATATAAAATTTTGGGAATGCCCACAACTCAATAAAAAATTCAATTCGAGGTATAATGAATTGTTCGGAATATCAGTGTTGCTATCATGCCCATTTTTGTTCAATAAATTTGCCGATCAAAATTGCATACTGTTTTCAAAATTAACTGTATCAAGATTTATTTGCAATGTTGTGGTTAAAATGTGCCTGAATCGTAACGTGTGGAGGCCAACAAACGCAAAACGTTATCCAACGTGCGCGAGCGTTTCGAACAGCTGTTGAGGTCTGGAATCGCCAAAGCGCAAAGAAAATAGAAAAAACAAAAAAAAAAGCAAAAGTGCCAGCCGAAACTTTTGCGGAGAGCGCGAGAGAAGCTGATGGCCAAAGCTTTTTAGCCTGTCGTCATCGTGAACCCTAAGGGTCGTCGTCGTCGTCGTCGTCGTCGTCGTCTCAGTCGAACGGGCAACGAAGTTGCATACGCAACAAATTTTCTGGTCAGCGGGTCGCGGCTGTTTGCTGTTTGTCGTGTTTTGTTTTTGGTTCGTGGCAACGGCAGAGGCCAAAGCGTAGCTTGTGTTTTTGTTTATGTACACAACGTCGTATAAATCCACACGGGTATACACGCACACACGCACACACACGCGCTTACGCACACACACACAATCAAAAGCAACGCCAAATTAGCCACTCCTCATCGCGAGTGTTCTGTGACGTCACAAATTTGATCGCGCCTGCCAAATTGAATACGTACAACAACAAAGATGACACACTGTCGCAGCACCTTGAGGCATTTGGTGCGTCATTGCCATTTGCAGTCCAAGCTGCCAGCGGTCATCAGCAGCTGCAACAGCCGCAGATTCACCTGCCTGGCCACATGCAACAGCAGCAGCAGCAAATACATCAACAGCCTGCAGCAGCGGCTAGTGGCAAGTAGCCGCTGCTACTCCAAGTTTAGCACACACCTGAACAGCGAGCGGGCGATGGAGCTGCTGTGCAATCTGGACGAGGACGAGCGTCTCAATCTGCGCGATGCCATGTACAAGCTGGAGGCGGACTTGGTGAAGAAACAGTTCGAAAGTAAGTACATTTGATGGCGGGAGTGGGTATCTAAACAAAACAAACTGACTTGATCGACTAGTTGCTACCCTGTATTCAAATATATGACTTGTCTATTTTGCTGTCGAAATTGCTTTATTATAACCTTTTCATCCAAATTGAATAGCCTAAAGGGCGTACGCATATAAAACTAAATTCTAGTGGCTTGGGGTCCTGCTCGGTTTTTCATAGTTCACCTGCCTTTGGCTAATTACATCAGACCACGCTTCGAGGCCTCCGTCTTGAAGCACATGCTGTAGGCCTCGGCTGCCTCGCAATGATCCTCCGGCACGCTGATGGCCGCACAGGCGTCGCCGATTTCCAGGGCCAGCTTTAGCTTGGCAGGATCATTGCCCGTATATTGCTTGGCCTTTTCGCGGCCGGCTTCCGTGTCCAGTTTGCCATTCTCGCCCAGCACA
The DNA here is from genome assembly GCF_003285875.2 of Drosophila novamexicana. NCBI lineage: Eukaryota > Metazoa > Arthropoda > Insecta > Diptera > Drosophilidae > Drosophila > Drosophila novamexicana. Next base: position 9,308,536 of record NW_020824787.1, read on the forward strand.
TTGAACTTTTTCATAACACAGGCGCGCAGGCATTTCGACTCGTAGGTGGCGGCCGGTTCATGTTTCATGGCGCTTTGCACATCCGCATCGGAGGCTCCGACCTCGCCCTTGCACAGCTCGGCCGTCTCCAGGAACTTGGCCATGGCGGCCTTCTCGTCAAAGGCTTTGGTCAAAGCAGCGCCCAGCAGGACGACCAGTGCCACAGAGTATACGAAACGTTGCATGTTTGTTGTTAACGTGGCTAATTTGCAAATTGAACTGTTGACATTTCCAGTCAAATGTCAGCATTTTATAGCTTCCAGCTGTAGTTCGTCAGCTGTGAAATTATAGACTTCGAGATCCGTTTAGCAACTTAACAATGTGTACAATTAATTGTCCAGTCTTTAATTGCTATTATTAAGCCTTTTCGATTCCCAACTCTCAATTATAAGCGACGAGCTGCGCAGCGCCGAGTGCGAAGCCGCGCAACGCCGAGCAGCCGCCATTCTCACTCAATAGCTTTAAAGTAACTGCTGTCCATATGTTCTGTGGCAGCCACACAGCTTTTGGTGCGTACGTGACTCCTGGCGAAGACATAAAACCAAATCACCGCACAGATTTACACTCACACTGTGCAACTTGCGGCGTGCGGCATAATTTATGCATCGGACGCAAATATTTGCCAGGCTAAGCGATGGCAACACTTAACTGTTAGCAACATTGTGATTCATTTTAAGCTGGGCAACTGTTACCAACTCTCAATACTTAACATTTGAACAGATTACAATCATATATAACATAATTGTAAACTAACATGCCAAATACTGCTAACAGCACAAGTTTTGAGCAGCAAATGTTGTCGCCATGAGCTTTGAATATAGAGAGCACAGATTTGAGCTAAGCTCTGGAAATCGATTTAAGAGAAATATTGCTTGGGCAGTTTTACAACATGCACATCAGTCGCTTTGTTGGCAACATCAAGTGTTTGTTGCTAAACATGTTGCGATCACAAAGTCAGGCTTATCCCTCTTACGTTGCTGAGCCTAAAACAATGCAAAATATTTCTAGTGCAGTTTTGCAACATTTGTATCAGTTTCCTAAATGTTTACCAGCATAAAGTGTTTGTTGCTAAGCATGTTGCGATCACAAAGTCAGGTTTATCCCTCGTACGTTGTTAAGCCTAAGACAATGAAAAATATTGCTAGTGTAGTGTTGCAACATTCTCAAATGGTTGACAACATCAAGTGTGTTTTTGCTAAACATGTTGCGAGCACAAAGTTAGGCTTATGTTGTTGAGTTTAAGTCAATGTTAGCCTGAAACAATTGCTCTTCATGTTTTTATGTTACTTTTATTTTTTGTGCTCACCAAGAAGCTCTTTAAATATGCGCATTTAATCATGCATTGTATTTATCTACATATTTGTAGACACACACGCACACGTTTGTTTGTTCTCAGCACACAGCATAGCATAGCATAGCATATAGCTCACAATTCAGGTAACGTATTTCGGTCCCGTTTTCGTTTTGGTGGGCTGCTCATTAATATTTCAACAGGCAGCTACAAAATTTTGCGCCGCCTGCAGCTGGTTGAAACTTGCCGAAACTGCTTTACGCACTAGGCGCACTGCCAGCATCGACGTCGACGTTGACGTCACAGCTAGCGCAACAGCATTTAGTTTGGCTGCCGCCCTTGCGAACGGTCTCTTTTTTTTCTTGAAAACTTTGTTGATTAGTTTTTTGCAGCTTAAATTCTTGCATTACTCTTCAATGCAGACAAATTGGCTTAAAAACAAGTAAAAACTTCTCTTAACAACACTTGCCAACAATCTACAATGTTTCAACTAATCAGCAGAAGTTTCACGAGTTTCTTCACGTAACTTTTGCTTCTTCTCTCTCTCTTTCTCTCTCTCTCTTTCCTTCGCTCTCTGATAAGAATTTCTTGAGTGATTTAACAAATATTTAAGCAACGCAAATGTTACATAAAAAAAGTACTTCATCGAGTTACTGATAAATGTTAGCATGTACTTGACAATGTACTTAAATAGAAATTAATAACGAGAAGCTGGAATTTTTCGTTTATTTCTAACAAAAATAAATGATAGTAAAAGAAGGATATTTTGAACAATACCAAAAATAAATATTCTCAATTTTTAAACTCATTGAGTGAAAATTTGATTTATAAGAATATTTGCTTTCAACCAGATTTCTATAGTAATTTTAACAAAAATGATTTAAAACTATCCCTCTTGAGTCTATTTACTTACATCCTAAGGGTCAATAGCAGAAGAGATTAGTTAAGAGAAGAGAAGGGCTTGCTAAAAATTATTATGCGCGGAGAAAGAACCTTTATTCAAAGAGCGAACGTTGTTCATGGTGTAAGAATGTGTGTGTGTTCAACAGTGGATACACGCCATTGGCTGTGCTGCGAGCACTGTGCATGGTGGGAGCGCGAGAGTTATATTAGCTAGGTGTGCATGTATTAGTGTGAATGCTGGCTTAGCGTAGACTCAAGCCTAGTGCGTCGATTTAGTCTGTGCGCGTCTGCCATGCTGATCGGTCGCGTTCTGCGCGTGTGTGCAATTGGGAAGCATCATGTTGAACAGTGGGAGTGAGCGAGAGGGCATTATAAAGCTATGCTTATGAAGCATCGGCTGCAGCTGGTGTACATATAAGGTACAACTTAACCATTTTAAACAAAAAACAAGCCAATGGATTGAAGCTTATCAAAGCTTTTATTAATCTTAAATAATTTTAATAGAAAATAAAGTCGGCCAATGGATTTGTCTGTTTTATAATTTTCAACTTGATACTCAGTTCAAAATCAGCATCTCTTTTTTTTAGGGGTGTTTGCCCAAAGAGCTTTGATACTTGCATACAAAGCCGACTTAATCAAATTAGCGGTTGGTGAACACTCAAAATGCCAGCGGGCATATTTGGGAACAACAACCGTTAAGTGGAATGTCGCACAATATTTGCTCGGCAACAACACAAAACCCTGATAAACAGAAGGAGGCAATTCGTTTTCTGTTAGGCGCACACACACACACAAACACACAGATTAAATGATGTTCACTGTTATGTACGAAAAAGTCGGTGAGCCTTGAAGCGAGCAGCAGCTGCTCAAGCAAGTGAAGCCCCAACCCACTCCAAGGCCCAGGCCTCTCTCGCCCTCTATCTCTCTCTCTCTCTCTCTCTCTCTCTCTCTCTCTCTCTCTCTCTCTTTCGCTTTCACTTGCTGTGCGTATCTAGATTCTATTGGGCGTTATTTGACCTCATTTGTATTGCATTGCATTGTTGGCTCAGCACATGAGCTAGAATTTAAAAATTACATTTGCCTGTGGCTACATTTATCACAATTACCAAAGCTTATTTCCGAGGGAGTTGAAAGTGCCTCCCCCCAGACATACACACACACACATACGCACATGCATGTGCACCCTATTTGATTTATAAGCTGAATGCTGCAGCAATAGAGATTTATGGAGAAAATGAACTGAAGAACTGAAAAATGAACTGACGAAGCACAACAAATGCAGAACTTTGCACTATTGAAGCAACAATAACAAGAATTGCGAGCCGAAAAATCAATAGGGCAATTTGCATACCAAAAACTTTAATACTCGAAGCTTTAATACTCTTAAAAATAAAAATTGTTAAGCTTAGAAATTCATTCGATTTTGCTGGAAAATGCAATTAAAAGTAAAGAAAATCGAATGACTTTAACATTCAAACAAATCTAAATCATATTTTCTGTTACATCCTTAAAATTAGTTAGTTTCCAGTCTTATGTGTAAGAATTTATGCTTACAACAAATATGTATAAAGTTTACTTTTATATAAAAAGATGTTGTTGCCATGTTAAGTGAACCTCAAAGCAGCCTTATAAAAATTGATTTACATTTAGCATATTTTATGTTGAACACTTCAAACAGTTTCTTTCATCAACCGGAAACGGAAGAGCTACAGCGAAGAGCTGTATGAAAAATGAAGCAGCTCATCAAATATTATGCCTCTTCAAAAATGTAAGTCGAGTGGCTGTCAACTTTTCTGACAGCACCTCACCCCCCTTTTCCAACACTGTGGCCTTAATGTAAATTACCCAACACTAAATGAGTCAATCGTGGCAGAGCGTGGCAAAGTATGTAGCAGAGCGATGGCTTCTGCAATTTAAATCAATTTGTTGGCTGCTTTTTTTTTTCTTTTTTGTAAAAGCACGTGCCGATGTGTTTGACAGTGTCTTGAGTTGGCACCTGAGCACGCAAGAGATGCCAGAGAGTTTCCGGGCCAGGCAACAGGCGGCAGCAGCAACAGCTGCTCTGTATGTGTATGCGTATGTGTATGTGTACGCGGACGTGCATGTGTTCGTGTATGTGTATGCCCTTAAAAGTCATAAACCAAAACAACGCATCGCTCGCACAAAGCTTCACAGGCAGAAAGACGAGAGTGTGAAAGCAATAGAACAAAGCAACAGACGAAAGACAAAAGGAAAGAGAGCAACAGCACAAAAGGCAGAGCGATAAATTGAAAACTGTTCCCGTTAAGCTTTGCAAGCTGACGCAGTGGCCCTCAGCCCGGGCAGGTATACATGACTAAAACTTTACAGCTACGCACAAATACATGCGAAAGCAAGTACACACATACACACACACACAAATGGCTTACAATGTTTTTATGTTTTATTTTGCTGAACTCCTGGATTGTAACACAGGATTGCTTGAGTTTACATAAAAAACAAAAAAAAATTATATTGAGCAAAAATTACAAGAACTTTCAAGGATTACAAATATATCTTAAGCATAATTCAAGTAGACTTTAACACGCATTTGATTATAATTTATTAGTTACAAGAAATCATCTCAATTTTCAGACAACCTTATATTGCAATTCAAGTATACTATATTAGACATTTCTGCAATTTCATTTTGAAGTCTTAAAAAATGTAAATTAAAATTTTAAATAAATTAAAATAGCCTGAAATTTAGAAAATTGACTTCAAAATGCCAACAAATATAGTTAGACGATAACAATCTCGAATCTGGAATAATAATTCCAGAAAGGTTTAAAAACTAGCCCAATGTAAATAAAACAGAGCTTGATTAACTAATCAGGTTCGGAAGGCTAATAAAAAGCATATTTATGCTTTTATAATATGAATTTGCTGCGTTGTAATTCTCAAAGTGTTTTTACAAGAAATGCCTGCGGCTCGCAAATTATAATCTGAAAAGAACTTATGTTCTAGCTTAAAAATTGTTGTGGTAAAGTAAATTAATTGCAGCTTTTTGTCGTGACAAACAGTTTTTTTTTGGCCTTGCAAGGACTTTGGTGAAAATTGTGTAGTGTGCTTTTGGGCTGACCTCAGACACGACTTGCACACGTTCGTTATGCAAGTTGGGACTTTTTGAACTTCTTGACAATGAATTTATTTAAATGCTAAACAGCAGCCAATAAACTATGCTAAATGTTATGCAAATATCTACACACACACACACACACACACACACACTTTCATTCAGGCACACGCTTACCCATACATGCACACTTCTGCGGGCCAACACACTCACGTTTTCCTGTTGCTTTTTTCATGGCTTTCAATTGCTTTGGCCATGATAGCTAAACGGGCTGTATTTTGTGTAACTTTAAGCGCGAATAGACTAAGGGGATAGATAAAAGGAAAATAAAAGAAGTCCAGACCAAGTGCCGCCACTCTCAGATCTCAGCTCGAGTACAAAGCGAGCTACGAGTGTTGCCTGCTTTTGGGAACGCTGCGCAGCAAATCAAACTTTTGTGTGTGTGTGAGTGTATGTGCTTGTGTGTGTACGCACATATGTATGACACACACTGCGCGAGCTCGCGCAAAAAGGATGTGTCGAGGTCAGCCGATTGCCTTTGTGGCCTCTATAAAAATACCCACACCTAATGTAGAGTGCATTGGGTGTATTCCCGTGCATATAGATGCCGATTTCTTTTTATAAAATAAATACCAAATTAGCTGCGTATTAAAACGTATTGGTATTAAAGGAGCTTAAGATACGAAGATATTTGCAGGCTAACGTATAACATAGACAAAAAGATATAGACTTGGGCTTTGATATGAGCACATATTTTGATACAAAATGCCCTGGACATTCATTCATTCCTATAAACATTTAGAGGAAATCAAAAGTACAGTTAATGCAAATCTCTAAAATAAAGAAAGCAATATAATTCATATTAGATTCCATTCAACTATTGAGCTAGTTAGGGTATTTAGATAGTCATGCAAGTCTCTTAGAAAAGTTCTTCGCATGTTTTTCTGATTCGCTGTATCAAGTGAGAAAATCATGTCTAACGCTTAACCGACAGCTAAACAACATAATTGCCCTGCAAATTGCTCAGTCAAGTCTAGCGGGATGTTTATTTTTATGAGCAAGTCAACACACTTGCACGTAAGTGTGTGTGTGTGTGTGTGAATGTATTTAATTGATGTGTGACAGGAGTCTAACGGCGAAGTAGGCCCCTGTGACATACTGATTATGCCCCGTGTTTAGGATAAAACAGGGTATATTAGTGTCTACGAAATAAGAAATATGTTAAACTCAAATAAAATAAGATATTTAGCATTTTATGAAAATTTATGTTTTAAATATAAAAAAAATATATATTTAAAATTTATTTATAAATTTGGGGCGAATATAAAAATTTCACTGCGTAGCATTGTAAAATTCGATCAAAAAAAGGATAATCAGAATTTAACTCATGCTCATATCGCCATCCTGATCAGTAATTTATGTACATTAATTGTGGGCTCGAGAGGGACATTTTTCATAAGTGTTATTTTAACAATTGTGTTGCACTTACCCACAACGTTGCACTGTTTATAGAGTATGGCAGCCTGCCTTTAAGCGACACATGCATTTAACTTGCTGTCACACATTTTGAATGGCTCCCGTTGTGATTACTCGAAGAGCGAAGCTGTAAATTAATTGAGCACTTTGGGGAGGTGGCAACACTGGGAATAATGATAATTATGATGACAGTTGGGGGCACCATTTTGTCTGGCTGTTGACATTCACTTGTGAGCGTAATTATAACACGTTCCTAATGGTTATGTGCTGGGCAAACTAACGGCACCCAAAGTGGCACTAAAATGCGTCGCTTACACAACTAAACACACACACACACGCGCGCGCACACAGGCTTTGTACACAAAAAACTGGCAGGCAAACACATATTTACACACACTGCGTTTGCGACGCGTGAAAATATGCAGCGTTAAATTAACGGCAACGCAGGCCATTGCAAAACTTAATTTGGTGCAGCGTGAGAAATTCAGAAACACGCGTTTATACGTTTGCACTTTGCGGCCAAAGCTCAAGTAACTGTTAATAGATCAATTTTGCGTTACAGTGCTGCCAGATAAGTAAATCATACGCAAGTATCTTTCTTGCCCTATCAACATTTCGTAATCCGATCAGTTCATATTTTAATAGAGAGTCGCCACATCGTCGAAAATAATATCGACGCTAACAAAGGTGGCAGCGCCACAGTATTTATTTGCAAATAATTTGTCCGACTGACTGTAACTGTTTTTCAGAGTTGTCTTTTATAAATAAATAAATGAAGCAAAATTAATGTCTTATCGTATAAACGAAGATGCATACGCATACATACAACCCCGGGCACAGCCATTCAACGCGCTTGTTGCTTGCCAAATGCAATTTTAATGCAATTCGCCAAGCGTAAATGGACGAGTGGCTGTGGGTTGAGTGCAGGTGGGCTAGGCGGGGCGATTGATGTGAAATCTTTTATAAATGCGACACCTTTCAGCCTTTTACCTATTTAATTAGCTGTGTGTGCGCGCGAAAGCAAAATAACCTGCTAGCTACATATATTATAAATATATATTTTGTTTTTTTCCGACGAAGGTTATAAAACTTGCGTCATCGCAAAGTATTTATAAGCACCCTTAACCCTGGCTATAAAAAAATCATACCCTATAATTATTTAAATGACTCGGTTATTATCATGTTTTTAAACTTTAGTTTCTGATCATGAGCTGTGTAATTAATTACTTAGTTATTATTTAAGTATTAGCATGTTCGCATAAGTATAATTATGAGGTTAATATTCAGTTGTGTACTCTCTCTCATATTAAATGACTATAATCTCTTCTTTTTTATTTGCATATGTAAACACTTGCCCCCATGTTTTGATTTTTAACAACTGTTACACAACAATTACAATCTGTATTGTTAAAAACACTGGATCCAAACAACAACACACCAATCACATGGCACAACACAACAACGTTCTAACACTGTCAACCAAACCAAAGGCCAACTAGCCGTTGGCAGTTGGCGGACGCGCTTCGGACGTCTTTCCAATAAGGTGGGCCAAGTGGATCCGACCGGCACATTTTGTGCGGTGCCCGATGAGTGGCTGAAAAAGAAACTGGGTAAACTCAAAAACAACAATAACAGAATAACAGTTGCAGTAGCAGAAGAAGAAGAACATAGCATTCCAATGCAATTGAAAACTAATCTGCTTTTTATCTCTATTCTCTTCGCAGTGGAGGCGGCAGAACCGCCCACCGCTAGACAACTTTATAGCAGTAAGTACAGTAAGATAATAAATGATAATTATTTTCCTTTAATTTTCAATTTAAATCCTTGCAGTTTTCTTCGTGAATGCCGTGCCATTTGTAGCCTTTGGATTTCTTGATAACTTCATTATGATCACGGCCGTAAGTAATCATAATGATGATGAGTTGCACTACCATGCGCATCAGTTTTGCCAGCATATAGATTATATATAAGCTCGCCTCATCAACAGTTGTTATCATATACTATATAATATCATGGCTTGCAGGGTGAATACATTGAGAGCTCATTGGGCCATTTCATAACGCTATCGACAATGGCCGCCGCAGGACTTGGGAATACCATAAGTGATATTATGGGCATTACGATGGCCACATATGTGGAGGAAGGCTGTCAGCTATTGGGACTCAAGCAACCCCGAATGACGCCCGCACAATTTGAATTGAAGTCAAGCAGGCGAGCCTCCAGTTGGGTAAGCAACCCGAATGAATGCCATGAATCGAATTACTAATAATATTTGCATGTTTTGTTGCAGGGTCGCATTATGGGCATCACAGTCGGCTGCCTAATCGGCATGTGCCCCTTGTGGCTGATTAAGGACGAACCGAAACCAACGGCTGAGAATTAGGTTTTCCACACTCAAAATTTAACTAGTGTAACAGTCAATTCTATGGAGTTTCTGTTGAGATCGCAATCCGAATGCAAACTTTTGATTTTATTATTTTATTTATTTAAAAATTGATCATTTTCTGGGATCTTGAAGTTATCTTAAAGTTCTCTTCTATGAATACTTCACGCGATGTAAAACAAACTAATGTGACACTCAAAGTACCTACTAATTAAATACTATTAACTCCGCCTAGTAAAATTAAGATTCAATATCATTATTATGTAATTTCAAGTTTGCACTAATGCTGACTGCAACTCAAAACTCATCTGGTTTTATGTTCTAGGTGAAACGCAACAATTCTTTTGTATTCTCGGATATAAATATAATCTAGTGGTAAATATAAAACTGACAATGTATCGTAGCTGCAAAAAGGTCCAAATGTAACACCAAAAATCAAAATAGAACGTTTCTGTAGTGAACTTGGCTGATAAATGCCCAAGCCCCATATCTGTTGACATCATTATTTCGTTTGGCTAGCTTCATTTTGAAATAAAGCAAAGCCTGTTTCAATAGAATATAATGCCTACACACTGGACTATCTGACTTTGAAACACATCACACTGCAAAGTGCCTATTAAATGCTTTGGACTATGCGCTCACTCGAAGCTATTCCACCCATGTTACATAAAATATAAATAGGCTTTAAAAAATATTGAAACTCAGTAGCAAGAAGTATACATTATGTACAATATCAAAGTCCAAGTTGTAGAGAGCTTAACAAATAAAGATATTAAATTGAAGCAAATTGTAATTAATTATCGATTTTATTAGTGTTGAAAAAATATAATTTATTTGGAGTCAACATATATTGACCTTTTTGAAAGAATTTTCGTTATAGATTAAAGTACAGAACGTGTTTGTAAAATTGCAGCTCGTGCCTTAAATCAATTTTGGCCACAACACCGGCCAGCGCACTAAGAACGACTGGTGCGACATGGCTTCGCTGAGAACCTGCCAAAAAATGGATGCATTCTGCGCTTGATTCCAATTGTACGTCTTGTGGCCAAAGGTAATTGGATTGCGATGCTCAGTGCCATCGCTGTACTGCGACTTGATGTTGAGCCAATGCTGTGTGTTATCCTGTTGCGTGGAAGCGTGCGTGACATGAAAATTGGGCGGCGGCAGCAGTGGATTGGGCGGTTGCTCCAAGCGTCGCCTACGTTCCAACTCAATCAGTCTTTCTTCGGCGCAATATTGTTGCTCCAGATTCATTAGTTCCGCCTCCACATTCAAAGCACTGCAACTGTCGTTGGACGCCGCAACTCGAATCGATAGATCGCCGCTGACAACGGGCGCTGCATCAGTGACATTGGGCGTTGTCATGGGGGTCGTCAGCGTTGTGTTAACCGTTGCCGTGGCGTTCGTGTGTGTGCGACGATGCCAGAGCGTGCCCGGCACTTGGCTAGCAATGAAAAATGCCCCAGCGATTGTGAACACACTGGCCGCATAGCTCAACGCCAGCACAGCCAGGTTATTTAGCAAAAATCTCATTATGGTAAAGTTGGGCAACAGCTGCATCAGCTCGCTGTAAGTGAGCCAGCCGCGTCGCAAGCCCTCGCGCTGTGCCAGCGTTCGTTCCACGCTGCTGAGCTTATCAAAGAATTGCTCGTTCGATATGTATATGTTCCAGTCCTATTAAGTGAAACTTGTATGTTAATCGAATAATAGATAGAATTTGGGCAGAAGTATTTACAATGGCGGTCAGAAACTCCAGTTCCATTTGCTTGAGTTTGTCCTCGCTCATGTTGCCCTCTTTAGCCCAGTCTTCCAAATAGAAACGCTCATCGTGGCCGGCATAGAATTTCGTTGAAATCATCTGTAAACAAAACATAAAACACAAAACAAGTTCATGAGTAATCAGTGACGTCACAGTTTTGGCATGGCATGGCATGGCTGGCCGAAAAAAAAGTGCTATAAATAACAGAGTTATATAAATATTCATTTGATGCAATGTATGCAATGCGGCTGCAGCTTATCAGCAGCATTGCCAACTGTCGTTTAATTAAAAATAAATGCCAAGCAACAAAACCAACAAAACAGAATAAAATAGCTAGCGATCTGCCTTACCAACACAAGCTCATTTTATACTCGTTTCGTTGTTTTAGAACACTGTTCTTATTGCTGCCCATGCGTGTGTGTGTGTATGTGTGTAAATACAATCACAAAATGAATGAAAATGTATGTGTTATTGCGCGGAAGGTGGGTTATCAATCAACAGGTTTCGTCACGAGCTGCTGTGAGAGACCCAGACACTTACCAATGACACAACAAACAGCTCTTGTGGCGTGATTCTATAGCCATAGCCCGGATCAATGATGTTAAGACGATCCAAGTAAATCAGGGCCATTATAAGAGAGCATGGAGTTGCATGCGTTTTGCCTGCCGCAATAGAGCTCAAGCGATGCAATGAGTGTCCCCGATGTGGCTCCGAGAACAGATCAGCAGCATACTCTGCAAATGGCATGGAAACCTCCATGTCTGCTTCCGTTGTGTCCACGCATCCATAGTAGAGCGTCTTTTGTATGCGGTTTATAAACTCGCCGTGCTGCATCACCTGCGCAATGTGAATGCAATTAGTTATGCATGCTCTGGACAATCTCGACTTTTGCATTGATTACCTTTTTTGGCGAGGACGAAACGAATTTACTTCGCCCCATCGCAAAATGTTCTGCGTTTTTCAGCGTGGAAATGAAATGCTTTTGTTGAGAAACGGCAGTGTTGCCACATCGATTCAAACCAACTGTTTGGTCGTTTATTCAAAACAGCACAGCAGGGTTGTCATGGACAGTACAGACCACAAAATAAAATTTAATTTTTATGTGCGCGCGTTGTTGTAATTTTTGAAAATAAAATTTTGAATTGTGACTACATAGTTATGTTCTGTCTCTGTGGAATTTGTCAGAAAATTATAAACACTATGAATACTATTTGCTTATGTTTGTTATTATTGCTCGGCATCTGATTTGCCATTCGCATGTTAACGCGAAAGCATATGATTTGACATATATTGCGTTATCGTAAATAAACTTAAATCAGAAGATTCACACCATGTCGCGATTTAGCGGAGCGCTGCAACTTACCGACCTGGACGACTTTATAACTCCTTCACAGGTAAGCTGCTCAGCAGTAATAAAATAATAAATGAATTAATGAAATGCGCGATTTCAGGAATGCATAAAGCCCGTGATGATAGATAAGACCAAATCGAAGACTGGAGCCAAAATTACGGTTCAAGCAGATGGGTACTACGAGCAATCAGAGGTAAATTGTTATCAAACATGATTAATATATAATCCAAATAAAATATCTTACAGAGCGGCAAGCAAAAGCTTCAAAAGGTTGAAATCACACTACAAGATTGCCTGGCCTGTTCCGGCTGCATAACTTCCGCGGAGGGCGTGCTCATTACGCAGCAAAGTCAGGAAGAGCTGCTGAAAGTGCTTCGAGAAAATCAAACGTTAAAGGCCTCTGGAGACAATGATCAGGTCCGCACAATCGTATTCACAATTTCTGTTCAACCGCTGCTGAGTCTGGCGCATCGCTATGACCTCGGCGTTGAGGAGGCGAGTCGTTATTTGGCCGGTTATCTGCGGCAACTGGGCGCTGATTATGTGCTCTGCACAAAAATTGCCGATGATCTGGCGCTGCTCGAGTGCCGACAAGAGTTTGTAGAACGCTTCCGCGACAATGCCGAACTCAGCATGTTGAGCTCATCGTGCCCTGGTTGGGTGTGCTATGCAGAAAAGACACATGGAAACTTTATATTGCCGCATATAGCCACAACGCGGTCGCCACAACAAATTATGGGCGTGCTGGTTAAACAGTTACTGGCCGAAAAGCTAGGTGTGCCCGGCTCGCGTATCTACCATGCCACAATCATGCCCTGCTACGATAAGAAGCTAGAGGCCTCACGCGAGGATTTCTACAGTGAAGTCAATGGCTCTCGGGATGTGGATTGTGTGATTACCTCGAGTAAGTGCAGCGTTCTTTCCGGCTTATATGGTTTGTCAATTCTATTCTTTCGCCCCGCAGTTGAAGTGGAGCAAATGCTGCAAGCAGAGGAACAAACGCTACAGCAATTCGAGCCCTCAGACATAGACTGGCCCTGGACGGATCAACAGCCCGAGTTTACGGTGTGGGCACACGAGGCAACCATGTCCGGCGGCTATGCGGAGCACATTTTCAAATATGCCGCCAAAGAGCTGTTCAGCGAGGAAACGCCCAACGAGCTGCAATTCAAGGCGCTGCGCAATCGCGACTTTAGTGAAATAAGCTTGGAAAAAGATGGCAAAACCGTTCTTAAGTTCGCCATTGCCAATGGCTTTCGCAATATACAAAATCTGGTGCAGAAGCTAAAGCGTGGCAAGGGGCCAGGCTATCACTTTGTCGAGGTCATGGCCTGCCCTTCCGGCTGCATTAATGGTGGCGCACAGGTGCGGCCAACTACGGGCCAGCATGTGCGGGAGTTAACCCAACAATTGGAAGAACTCTATAAGCAGCTGCCTCGCTCCAATCCGGATAATTCCTATACCAAACAAATCTATACCGATTTTCTGGACGGCGCGCATACGGATAAGTCGTCAGAGCTCCTGCATACCAGTTACCATGCCGTAGAGAAACTAAACACGGCCTTAAATATCAAATGGTGACGCTGATTGTGTTAAATTCTTTATTATTGCTTAAAAATAGATGAAAATGTACAAGTATGTAGGTTACATTTGTTATTAAACTTCGCTACGTGTTCGAAGTTTTGTGTGTGTTGGGTGTTAATAAATATTTAAATGAGACATTTTATTTTACATACAAATTGTGTTACGTAGAAATTAAATTGTTATACAAATAAATTTTTGTAAGTGCAGGAATTAAAAAACAGTAACTAATTAATACCAAAATATTGATATCGTCAAATTGTATCGGTATCGATATCGCAGTAAGCTCTGAAGCATCGATAGGTCGATACCGTATCAACATCCCTAAATGAAATACACGTAAACCTTCTTTAACTGAACGCCCAGACGAAATAATATGCTATTAAAAATATGTTTTGTGCTGCCACTTTTAACAGTTGCAATAGCTGTCGATGATCCACAAAAGCTAAAGGATAAATCAACAAAATTGCCACCTTGCAAAGCTTGCACCGTACTCGTGGAATCATTCAATTTGGGACTTGAGCGTACAAAACGAGGCAAGCATGCCGGCGGTGATGCAGCCTGGGAGCAGGAGAAAATGCGTGCCTATAAAAATAGCGAGGTGCGTTTCGTTGAGATCCAAGAGCAGCTGTGCACTGAAGTCAAGCGAGGACAGGACCATTGCCACACCTTGAGCAACGATCACGAGTCGCTAATTGAAGACTGGTTCATACACAAGCAGGATGAGGAGACCGACCTGCATGCCTGGCTGTGTATTAAACAGCTCAGCGTTTGCTGCCCCCCAAACACCTACGGACCCACGTGCCAGCCGTGCACCGATTGCAACAGTAATGGTGGGTAACCGGCAATTTTAATTGGGTTTCAATATGGATTCTTATCAAAAACCATTTCGATTAGGTAAATGCAAAGGAAGTGGCACGCGCAAGGGGAATGGCCAGTGCTTATGCGACAGCGGCTATGCCGGCACCAATTGCAATGAGTGCGATGAGCTACACTATGAATCCTTTCGCGATGCAACAAAGCTTCTATGCACATCTTGTCATGCCGCTTGCGGGGACGGCGGCTGCAACGGAGCTGGTCCAAAGAGCTGTCGCAAGTGCAAGGATGGCTGGCGCATGGACACCGAGAACGGTTGCGTGGATATTAACGAGTGCGTGGATCAGCACCGAGCCTGCCGGCCACAACAGTTCTGCGTTAACAACGAGGGCTCGTTCTCTTGCCTCGAGTGCGACCGTTCCTGTGACGGCTGCGATGGCGATGGGCCGGACATGTGCAGGAAATGCGCTGATGGCTATAAGCTGAAGGATGGCAAGTGTCAAGGTGAGTATAGATTGTATAGATTGGTCAATGCTGCGTGTAAAACAACTCTCACATTTCTTGCCCATTTGCTGAAACCGAAAGATCTATCCTCCCAGCAACGTGATTCATATGTTAACATCACCCGGCTGCTCACCTACTTTGGCATGTGCGTGGCCACGTGTGTCATCTTTCAGAGCTCCACACATATTGCCTACATTGTCGGTGGAGCGGTCGCTATCTACATAGCTGCCTCAGAGTACTGGTTAAATTGGACGGCGCAGGGCGCCCAAAAGCCTGAAATAGACACAAAGCAGCTAGAGGATTTAATTATGAAGTCATTATAAGCCCAAAAAGCATATCGGAATTTTTCGCTGACAGAAACGTTTATTTTATTCTGTGAATAATTCGTATGAGAGAGCATTCATCTGCAGTATTTTCATTGTGCATATTTGTGTTTTTTTTTTTTTATATTTTGTTTACAGTAGCATTGAATGTGGATACCGATCCAGATGCAGCTCTCACAGAGGAGGCGTCGGCACACGAGGAACTGTAACGCACAGATCTTAACAACTTAGTCAAATTTAGTTCAATAATATTACCAAATTATACTTTATGTGTATTGAAACTGAAATACCAAAATTGCCAAATTGAAAATGTTGTTTTGCTTGTGTGAATACCCTTATTACAGTTCTCCCTTTAAAAAACCTTTTTTGTGATATTATTCTTGGCCATCTAAGTAAATACTATAAACAGACTTTTGTAAATGTAAAGTTTATTTAATAATTATTTATATTCATTTTCTTTGCTCTCATAACGATATTCATATTGTTCAGGCTCAAATTTTTGTATTATCCTTAGATTCATTCATTATTTTTTAGTTTGCAGTTCACTTAGGCAATGTATATTTTGAGTTCTGAAATATATTTTAAAAATGTTCAATTGTGTTTAAAATGTCGATACTTTGTGAATATTTGAGCATCGCTACACATCGATAACATCGCTATCGATATATCGTGCTTTTCAGATATCGTTTCGTTACATAACTAACAGCTGTGAAAATGTAAGCGGTAATTTAAATTTGTAATCTGTTACTAAATGAAGTTTTCAGCCCTTATATTCGTTGAGAAACCTTGTTTATTATAACTATAAAAACAAGATTATTGACGTGGAACAGTTTTATTTTTCATAATAACCAAGTTCACGATCAAATGTGAAATATCCTGCGACCCGTCTGCGCATGTCCAACTCGAACCGAATGGGTCAACAGCAACGGCTGGAAGTTAATGTCGACGCATTGGAATGCGGCATGTTACTGCAGCAGGAAGCAGCACATTTGAGTTTTGTTTGTGCGTGGCCCAGAAGGTCAAGTCCTGCTGTTATCGTCAGCGGCTAAAAAAAATCAATGATGTGGTAAAAAGTCCTGTGGCTGCACACAGTCAAAGCCGTATGCATTGTTTAAATGAGCAAACGTTAACATTTCCGCCGTAAAATCAATACAGCTACGCTTTGGCACCTGACACCCGGGCACCTTGCACTGGGCACCTCACATCCTGTTAAGTAGGCTTTTGCGTAACCAAGCCAAACACGTACATAGTTTCTATTTTGGTGAAGAAGAAAAAAAAAAAACAACACGAAAATTCCAAAAAAAAAAAACACAGTCAGTTTCAGAAGTAAACATATTTGAATGCCAAAATGTCGTCGTCGTCGTCAGCATCACATCCATATGGACTGACAGCGAATGATATTGCTACTGAGTATCGGCCGTACGGCGGATCGGCCGGCATTGTGGCCAGCAATTCAATGTCAAGCACCGGACAGCAGCAACTGAGACGACAACAGCAGGATCTGCAGGAGCAGGAGCGTGAGGATGCGCTTGAATACTTCATCAAGTTTCCAAAACCGACGGCCGATAATGATTTCGTGCTGGTCAGCGGCAATGAGGAGCATAATAATGTGCCAATCGTAATGCTATTGGGCTGGGCGGGCTGCCAGGATCGATATTTGATGAAGTACTCAAAGATCTACGAGGAGCGGGGGTAAGCACAATAACAATAATAATCATAATTATTACAAATATAGCATTATCATTTAATTAACAGCCTCATAACTGTGCGCTATACGGCGCCTGTGGATACGCTGTTCTGGAAGCGCAGCGAAATGGTTCCGATTGGGGAAAAGATCTTAAAGCTGATACAGGACATGAACTTTGATGCGCATCCGTTGATCTTTCACATATTCTCCAATGGCGGCGCCTATCTCTATCAGCACATCAATCTGGCCGTCAGAAAGCACAAGTCCCCATTGCAGGTGCGCGGTGTCATCTTTGATTCGGCGCCAGGCGAACGTCGCATGCTCGGCTTGTATCGTGCCATAACAGCTATTTATGGAAAGGAGAAGCGATGCAATTGCCTCACAGCTTTGGCCATAACCCTGACCCTGAGCATCATGTGGTTTGTCGAGGTGAGTTACAGGTTGCTGCCCAACCCATCCACCCATCCAGTCACCGCCAACTAATATGCCACCTTTAATTGCAGGAAACATATTCAGCCTTTAAGAATTTGTTTGTCAAGTCAACGCCATTGCATGCCAGTCCATTTTGTGAGCTGAAGAACGAAACAAACAAATATCCGCAACTGTTTCTATATTCAAAAAGCGATGTGGTCATACCGTACAAGGATGTGGAGAAGTTTATACGAATGCGCCGTGATCAGGGCATTAATGTGTCGTCTGTTTGCTTTGAGGATGCCGAGCACGTTAAGATCTATACCAAGTATCCTGCACAATATGTGCAGAGTGTGTGTAGTTTTATTCGCAACTGTATGTCCATACCGTCCTATCAGTTGGCTGGCGATATTACCGACTCTGAGTCTGTCGAGCAACTGCAACTGCAGCAACAACAACAACTGCAACAACAACAACAGCAGCAGCAGCAGCCAGGAGGCAATTTGAAATATGATTAAATTTTGGTTTCGATTTAAACGCTAAGGGCGCTCGCTAGGACGGCAGGATAACGCATCAAACGTATGTGATAGGCAGCACAACTACTATAACTACTAACTATTTGCAAAATATTCGAAAAAATGCAAAAATTTTAAACGTAATTATTGACAAATTGAATGCAGGCGAACGCATGGCGCCCGCTGCCGCTTTAATGTAGACACGAATTTAAGAGTTACTCAATCTAAACGTGCATTCCTTATATTTTTCCCCCCTTTGCAAAAATGCACTAAAAAAACGCAAATAAACAAATTAATAATCATCAATTTCATAGCGTACGAGTTTAAATTCAAAATGCAATATTACGAATGACAGCTAGCTGCTATGAAACTCGCCAGGGTGGTGTGCCACTATCGAAAGTTAATGGCGCAATCGTTTATATTCGATAACTCTTGGCGAGTCGCCATCTTGGAATGTGCGAAGAAGAAGAAGCGAACAAAAAGCAAGCGAAAAATCTTTAAGCGTATTTATTTAAATGTATAAATTGCATAAATCATCAAATTTAAGAACAAGCACACATATTTAATGCTCTACTCATCAATATAAAAGAAATCCCAGCACAGCTGCCACGTTGCGTTTGCCCAAAAAGGCTAAGCCAAAAAAAAATCGAAATCTCCGACGGCCCGAAGGTATCACACACAACACTCACACACACACACACACACAGGCCATACATCAGTGCATGCAAAAAGAGGCAGAAGAACCAAAGCCAGGCAGAGAGTGTTTTCCCACACGTTTCAGTGAAGCTACTTGGATCTAAGGTAAATAAAGCAACAAACGGTAACAGTACGCTCAAGTGTGTACCCAAATAATGGAAATAATTCTGCCGCCGACACCAACGCCGCGGCACACATCGAAAGTACGGTGCACGCATTTATGCGTGTATGTGTTTTTGTGTGTGTGTATGTGCGCAATTAATGCATATTTTACATTGATCAATTTTATGTTGCAGACGCCGTTGTCGACTTCTGGCCAGGCAGAAGCACCACACAAGCGGAGATTGTGTTGCGGCCAGGTGATATAACTAAACAATCGCGACAGCTTGCAACGGACTATGTCTAACTATTTGCGCCAGCAGAAACCACAAGAGCACACATAGCCATGGCTGCGACGAGAAAATTGCAAGGTAAGCACAATTCTCCCTGCATACATTTGTATATATATATATATATATATGTACATATTCGTGCGTGTCTTCAAATTCTGATTCTGTGAACATTATCGATATCCTCCGATAGGTGAAATTGATCGATGTTTAAAAAAGGTAGGCGAGGGCGTGGAAACGTTTGAGGATATATGGAAAAAGGTACACAATGCAACAAATACCAACCAGAAGGTGAGCCCACGACGAGCGCTTACGTTTAAATTTCCTAATGTCTTCTTTACTCTTTTTATAGCAAAAGCACCTGCAGGAAAAGTATGAGGCAGATCTTAAAAAGGAAATTAAGAAGCTGCAGCGATTACGTGATCAAATCAAATCATGGATTGCATCCGCCGAGATCAAAGATAAAAGCGCGCTGCTCGAGAACCGAAGGCTTATTGAAACGGCAAGTTGTGTTCATAGCTATGAATGGCTTGATCTTTAGAAGAACAAACATATCGTCCCTCCATTTTATCAATATTGATTAATCAAAGAGCAAAAAAAGGACGGATTAAGATTTCTAACATCCAAAATTTTATATTTCTGTCCCTTCAACAGCTTGTTGAAAGCAAATTGTTTGTTTAATTCATATCCCATCCTATAGAAGTCTATAATTAATTATTACGATGATTCGAAATATTGATAAACTATCAAACTACCTCTCCTAGCGACTATCTAGACCTATGTTATTAATTGTGTCCATTTGAATATCCTTACAGCAAATGGAACGCTTCAAGGTTGTGGAGCGTGAGACAAAAACAAAAGCCTATTCCAAGGAGGGGCTGGGCGCCGCACAAAAAATGGATCCAGCGCAACGGATCAAAGATCATGCGCGTAATTGGTTAACCGGCTCAATTAGTACACTGCAAATTCAAATAGATCAGTATGAGAGCGAAATTGAATCCCTGTTAGCGGGCAAAAAGAAACGTGTGGATCGTGACAAACAGGAGCGCATGGATGACTTGCGGAGTAAGCTAGATCGTCATAAATTTCATATAACCAAGCTGGAAACCCTGCTGCGACTGCTGGACAACGATGGTGTCGAAGCGGATCAGGTGAACAAAATCAAGGATGATGTCGAATACTATATTGATTCATCGCAAGAGCCGGACTTTGAGGAAAACGAGTTCATCTATGACGACATTATCGGTCTAGACGAGGTAGAGCTGAGCGGAACGGCCACAACGGACAGCAACAACAGCAACGAAACCAGCGGCTCGCCCAGCAGCGTTACCTCCGGCGGCAGTCCATCCCAATCGCCAGTTACAGTGCAGCAGGTGTTGCCATCCTCCTCCACACAACCGCAATCAGCAATGGCAGGCAGCAGCAGTTCAGGCGGTGGCACCAGCGCCGCAAGTGCTGCCCAATTTCAGCATTTGCAGGCTGCAGCCGCAGCGGCAGCAGCAGCCGCCGCTCAACAATCGAATGGCAACAATGTGGGCTATGCGAGCGACACCAGCGCAGCTTCATCCTCAGCGACAACGTCCACCGAGGCGACAACAGGTGGCGAGAAGCGCAACAAAAGCAGCGAAAGCAATGCTAACAGCAGCAAAGCGAAGGTAAGTCATTTCTCCCCAGGAACATTTCATTTGGCCTGACCGAGATCAAATACGCTCGTGGACACAAACGTATTTTTCTATGCTCATCTAAACAGTGGGCTTACAACGGGCTTACACAAAAACGCAATTCAAAAAATAACTCTCCTTGCCTTGTATATTGTCATTAACATGGGCCATGGCTCGATCTTCACGTGGAGGTAATTGGAGTCAAAGTGGCTCGTGGTTCCTTCGGGCTGAGAGACGGGAGGACGTAAGTTCAGCCCGTTTCCATTATCAATATTCGATGCATAAGCTATGCGGTGGTAGGCATCTAAGTGACTTTGTATCGTCCTGAAACGGCAGCGTTTCCTGACCCCTGCAACTTCTTGTAGTATATAATATAGTTGAGTGTTGATAAGATGTTGGACGCAGAAATAAGTGGGTTTACAATATCTTTTAAACAAAAGTTTTGTCTTACAAATCCGACCGATAGATCCTATGACAGATATATGATAAGGTGGTCTGATTCCTGATTCCAAAGCGACGTACATAACCTATACTGACTCGGCTGTTAAAAAAGATTGATCAATTACAATTTTTAATTTGTTTATTTTACTCTAACTTTCGTAATGAAGTCTTGTAGCCTGATCTAACTTATACGCATCCATTTACAGCAGCAACCTCAACAGCCGATCAAGCCGACGCCAGTGCGTGCCACAGCAAAAGCACCCGCGGGTAGTGATAGTGAGTACCTAAATGCAATTCGATGGGTAACTGAAAAAAAAAAATAATTTAAATTCCTTAGCAGCTCAAGTCAATAAGATTATCAGCTCAACGCCCAGCAAAAACCAGCAGCAGCAGCTACCCACGGTCGCTTCCGTTTTGGCGTCTAGCGGGACACAGAACAGCAGCAGCAGCAGTAGCAGCAGCAGCAATGTCGCTGCTAGTGGTCACAATCCTGCCGTGCAGCCACATGCCCCAACGCCTGGTCTGAGTGCAGTTAATGTTGCCGTCTCCGCTGGCACAGCGGCAACAGCAGCAGCAGCAGCTGCCGCTGCGGCATCAGCGAGCAACAGCACCAACAACATTCAAGGCCAATCTGTGATTCAAGCGACACCAACTATTGCATTTGCAGCGGTGGCTAAACACAACACATGTAGGTTCCACTAAATACTAGCTAACGTAAATATTATTCATGTAAATTGTTTTTGCTGTCAATAGCACTACTGGAAAATGGACCTGTGCTGCAGCAACAGCAGGCAACAGCGCCCACGGTGGCCGCCATTGTGAGTGCCAGCGCACAGGCACAACAGCAACAACAGCAGCAACAGGCGGCGCAATTATCCAATCTTCAAACGAATTCCTCACACATGCAAAACGGTAATACATTGTTGACATTGGCTAATATAAAGGCTGTACTCAGGGTCGTTTAAATTAAGGCTCTGCTTTTTAAAGTGGGTAAAATAAGATACCATGAAGTTTTGTTATTCGGTAAAAAAGCAGCACGATCTTTTTTCACTTATATATATTATTTGTGAATCTTTCCATATATAACTTAATTTTAGTGGTTCACACAAACTGAAAGCAGATTAAGGGTCTAGGAATAGCAAGGATATTCCAACGTGACTTATGTCCACGTGCCGCTACATGTTTCGGTTTTCATCTAGCATAACTATAAACAAATACGTTATTTGAGTAGGTGCGGAGTCCAAGGTAGCGGAGCCAGTCACTAGATTGCAGAGTGATGTTCGTGTGTGTTTGTAAACACAAATGTGACAGCAATTTAGAGTTTTACCTAGCACTGTCGATTAGAACACTCATTCTATATCCTTCCAGAGGATCTTATAATTCTAACACAATATATTCTACATCACTCAAATCTATAAATTCAGGATCAGAGTCAACAGGCTAAACAATA
This sequence comes from Drosophila novamexicana, assembly GCF_003285875.2. NCBI lineage: Eukaryota > Metazoa > Arthropoda > Insecta > Diptera > Drosophilidae > Drosophila > Drosophila novamexicana. The sequence goes on from NW_020824787.1 coordinate 9,331,306, forward strand.
AATTCATGTCATTTTCTATGCAGACTAGTCTCACTTTTTAAGCTATCTTGACCGAATTTAGCAACTATATTATTTGGTATCCGCAATATTTTAACCAAGCTTAATATGTTCTCAATATATAGCCAAAATTGTATTCATCACTAAACTGATGTAGAAACAAAGGAAAAAAATGTAGATGTACAAATGTATTGCATATCTGCAAGGGTACTAAAAATTCGGTTTTAACGAATCTTAATATGATTTCTTGTTAAGCTTTTAATTAATATATAATGCTATATACTTCATTCTTTTACAGGTCTGCCCGTCTCACTCAGCAGTAGCAGCAGTGGCAGTAGCAACAGCAGCACCAATAACAACAGCAATGCTGTCGATGCGATTTCATTGAAAACCATGGCACAGGAAGCCATTAATCGATCTGTGATCGAGCCAAATTCCCTGAATCAGCAGCAGGCAAGTAATATAGACACGAGACAGCAGCAGCAGCAACAACAGCAGCAACAACAACAACAACCGCAGCAGCAGCAAGCAGCGCCGCAATCGCTGCTGCAACAGCATTTCAGTACTGAAACAACTGCCAACCAACAACAACAACAACAGCAGCAGCAACAGCAGCAGCAGCTTCAACAGCAACAACAACAAGCGACAGCGGCAGCAGCAGCGCAGCAACAACAACAACAGCAAAATGCAGCAGCGGCAGCAGCAGCGGTGGCAGCAATCGGTACCATCGTTGCTGCAGCCAGCAATGGTCCCACAGCGGGCAGTGGACTCATGAATCTGGCGAATGCTGCTGGTCAGCCGTCAACCGGCAATGGTGGTGTTGTTGTCGCAGCCAATGCCAAGACGCATACAGCACAGCAACAACAGCAACAACAGCAGCAACAGCAGCAACAACAACAGCAGCAGCAACAACAGCAAATTGCAACAACGGAGGCGCACATACCACCGCTGCTGGGCGTAACACCGTTGGGTCCAACGCCGCTGCAAAAGGAGCATCAGCTGCAGTTCCAAATGATGGAAGCCGCATATTATCACCTGCCACAGCCGATTGACACTGAGAAGCTACAAACATATTTTCATCGCTCACCGGTGCAAACGCCAGCGCACTATCCCCAGGTGAGTCAGGTACATTGATTCAACTGTAATCCGACATGGCTATAATTTAACCATTTTCGCATCCAAGGCACAGCTGCCCATATACGATACCGTTGAATTCTATCAGCGACTCTCTACGGAGACGCTCTTCTTTGTATTCTACTACATGGAGGGCTCCAAGGCGCAATATCTCGCCGCCAAGGCGCTCAAAAAGCAAAGCTGGCGCTTCCACACCAAATACATGATGTGGTTTCAGAGGCACGAGGAGCCTAAAATTATAAACGATGATTACGAACAGGTGAGCCAGGTTTACTGCTCTAACTAGACCCCACACACAATTTAGAAGTATATATTCTTAACCAAAACATAAGTAAGTGAACCGATAATTTGATGTCCCTTCGACGCAGGTAGTACATAACATTTTAGTCGGTCTTACTAGGTTACTAGGTCTTGTAGCTAGCATATAAAGGATTAGGCGAAAAGATAGTCTTTTTGCTTAAAATGCGCCTTTGGGTCCTTATTGAAGTGTTATGGCCGGAAAGAAAACCGACAAAGTTGTTCTTCGAAGTTTCGTGCCAGGCCTTTACATCTTTAGACTTGATTTTACTTAATTTTTGTTTGTTCATAGTTGATTTTTTCATAAACAATTTACTCAGCATTTCTTTTACAACTATTGAGCAAACATTATCATAGAACCCATCAAAATAATTGGGGTCAAGCGTTCTCTCATCCAACCTCATGCTTCTCTAGAATAGGAACCCAACTTTGGTAGAGCGTATAATTCAAATTGATGAGCTTTACTCTTGATTATTGTGTGCTATTTGTCAATCCAATAAGGAACTCGCCAGAAAGTTCTCTCACATTTCCTACCAAGCGGACGTGAGATTTAAATCCAACCAAGTCCAGCCAAGTAAAACCTCCAAAAGCTATTCTAAGAATGGAAATCGAATTATTTTAATAATAGCGATAAATAAATAATAATTAACTTTGTTTTCAGGGTACGTACATCTACTTCGATTATGAGAAATGGAGTCAGCGCAAAAAGGAGGGCTTCACCTTTGAATACAAGTACTTAGAAGACAAGGAGCTGAATTGAAGGATGCGTTGTTGTGATGCGGATGCGAATGCGGATGCGGATGCGAATGCGTCGGCTGTTTAAGAGAAAACCAATCCATTACTACAATAATGAATCAATAGAATACAATATTCACGCATACCAGGAGAACACACACACACACACACACGCCCACACACACACACACATACACACACTCATTCAACAAAATCGCACACATACAATCACTCTCGCACACACACACACACACAACTGCAACATAAATCCATAAACTAAAGAAAAGATCATGTGTAAGAAGCGATAAAGCAGCAAGCCGTAAGCATAAGTGAAAAGGAGAAAAACAATGAAGTATGTTACTGATACTTGTTCGGAAAATCCATGTAAAAACATATGCTTTTTTATATAAATGTTTTATTGTTTATTATTTTTTTTTTTTAAGATTTACTTCCAACACAATGAGAAAAACAAAAACAAAAAAAAAAAAAGAAACAAACTATAAAAAAGTTATGCAAAATACGTGCAACAATTTGAATTTTCTGGCAGTGTTGTTCCTCTATCCCCTAACCCGCCCCTCAATCAGCAAGCTCCTATTAGATTACCGCTTAGCGTCTCTTCACACACACCCGCACATCCCGCCCCTCCTACGCATTTGCATGATGTATAAAGAGCGCAGTAAATACTTTTAATTGTAAACAAATAGCGCACCGATTTTTTTATTGCGTTTGCGTAGTTACAAAAAACAAAAAACAAAACTGAAAACTCGTGAGAATTAAAGTAATAACAAACACTTCAGCTGATCTTATTTAAATTAAATAATGTAATTACGATTACTAAGATCATTGATTAAGTTGAGCATGATAATGATGATGCTGCAAAGCAAACAAACAACAAATTATTGCGTAAAATTAAATTTTTTTAAATGTAAGCAAAATAAAAACAAAACGTGAGAAAATAGTTGAAAACATGTTTAGTGTTTATTTTTTCTTTAATTTCGTTTTTTTTCTCTTCGTTTTTTTCTATTTAGCCTGTTTGATCCTAAGATCGCTTGAGTCTCATTTTGATCGTTTAAATGTTAATAAGTCATAGTCAAATGATATAAACAATTGCATTTTAGAATGTTTTTGCGTAAATATAGCATTTTTGCTAAACAAAAAACGAAATACATATTTAACAATTTTACAAGAATAGTTTTAAACGAGAATAAAACAAATGCATGCAAAACAACATGAAAAACATTTTAAAAATTATATTAAAAACAAAAAAAAAAAAAAAAAACAAAAAATGCATTCAAATATACATACATACAATTCTACGCCGGCGACTGCGTATTGGATTTTATTAAAAATACAAATACATAGTCATCCGATCGGATTCAGATTTTCAAGACTACATAAATTTTAAGGAAATAAGTGTTTCGTCTATAGAAAAATCCACTTCTGGAGCGGAAAATGCGTTTAAATCTATTGTATTTGCACGAGTGAAACAAAGTGCGTGAAAAGTGAGCTTTTACATCAGTTTTGAGAATGAGTGTGTATGTATTTTTATAACAAATTTTACAGCATTTAAAACAAATGAAAAACATTTGCAAACGTGCTTCGCGTCTATTACAGTAACATAAACATGTTAGCTGTGCTTTACAGTCAAGTTAATGTTTGCGTTTACATTCATATACATGTATTTTAACAGAGTACATATGTATGTATGTTAATGTACGTGCATATCGTTTTGTGTTTTATAGCGAACAGAAGTATTTTTTTTTGTACGTTGCGTTGCGTGTCTTTGAATTTGATCTATAAAGTTACAGTTTAACCCAAAATTATAAAGAAATAGAAAAATAACTATTAATATTTATTGAATTTAGATCATGCTTGTGCTAAGCGCATTGAATTGATTTGATCAGCTGCTGTTGGTAAGTCTCTCAACAAGCTTATTGCTTGTTTTCTTTTACAGTTCGTTTTTTTGCTCTCGCGCGCAACTGTAATCTATAAATAGAAAACTCTCTCTCTCGCTTAATTTCGGCCTCTGCTTCCATATATTTACGTTTCGGACTCTCTTTAATGTTATTGTTGACGCTCTTCATCAATGTTATTTCTTATGATTTACTCTTCGAGACTTTTCATCTCACATTTGTGGTGTTGGGGTCTTTATGATAAGGATAAGATTTCTTTATTTCAAATTTTTTGTTGTTTTTTATTTTAAATAATTTTTTTTTATTTATTTTTTACTCGTATCCAACAGATAATGGAATATTATTATTAATTTATCCTTATAGAAGACTTTTTGGTCTATTTTATTTATTTAAGAACCAAATGAGAAATTGTATTTTAAAGTACTCGAATGGGACATCAATAACTCAAATTATTGTTCAGTCGTGTATAAAATATTTAAAATTATATTGATAGTTAATCGCGCCAACAACTGAATTACCTTATATGAGTATATTATATAGATATCGGAGGTTAAACAAATTTTTCAAGGCAATATTAGAATTTCATCGTAAAGTGCATATCGAATTTGTCCAAATCCTCAAGCTTAATTTTCAACTGATATTTTTCTCATGCGGGCATTTCCTGCAGACCAATATAGAATTTCCCGTAGAGTCCTCGAAACCATCCCAGTTAAAAAAATAAGTTAAAATTTCGAACAATTCTGTATATCCCCAGTGAAAGGATAAAGAACACTTTCATTTCCATAGAGTATTTCATTTAGAATTCACGCTCTAAATAAAACTAACTATACGAGTTCGATTTATTACGGTTAGGGAGTTTATCCTTTTTCGATTTTGATACAATATCCTTGACGGAAGTACCTTTAGAAAATATCGAACTTCTTGATTTGTGATCAAAAATGTGTATAATATAATTTTCTCCATAGAACATGGGATGATTTCTTTAATGCGTTACAAGTTTTATGAAAATTATTCAAATTACCCTTTAGAAATGCATTGAAATAGGAAATGGGACATTTAAAAAATATTCTAGAAAGAAATGCGTCAAATATGCGTATATGTACATATAATTTTATACGCAGCCCTTGCGTATTGGAATTAAATATATATTTATGTACAAATTATGTACTTAAAAATATGAAACGAGAAACATGAAATTTTCAACCTGGGCAAAACGAGGCTAAATACATGGAAAAGGGAGAGTCTGCTGAAAGTGACAGAAAATGGAATTTTATAATCTTAAGATAATTAAGCGACATTGGTTGTCTGCCCATTGCTGCCCCAGACGACATCGTCCTCGTCCTCGTCGTGGCCCCAGCCCTGATCACCTGCGTCATCGACATCATGACCATTTGAGCCAATTGATGCGGCCGCAAAACGACTGGCATCGATTTCCACAACCTCCGGATCGCTGCTGACGGCCTTTGTCTCAATAATCGGCTCCATATCCTTGAAGAAATCAAATTCAGCCGGCTCGGAGCGGTTGGCCGGCGTTGTCAGCTGCACTTGTATGTCCAGTGCACTGAGATCATCAATGAGCTGCCGGTTGATCGATGGCGGCGGGATTATTTTCTTTGCGTCCGTGGAGACGCTGGAGCAGGCGGTGCGAAAAGAGTCGGCAAGCGAAGGCTGCGTGGCCTGTGTGGAGGTGCTGCTATTCGTTTCCACATTGTTTAGATTTAACTCATCCATGGCCTCCTGTTTGACATGCAGACGCTGCAGCTCATCCGTATTGTCCCAATCGGACCAGGCCTCCTCCTCATCATTGACCAGCGTCTGTTCGTGCGCCGCACTGCTGGTGGAGCTGTCAGCGTTATCGGAGCTGCTATCGGGACAGCTGCCTTGGCTCAGCTCCAGGGGCTTTTCGCTTAAATTTGCAACGCTCTTATCGTCCTCGCCGCCATCAGGACTCAGACGCAGTGGCATTGGCGCCACATTGCTCTCAACTGGCAACGGACTGCCCGAGACCATATAATCAACTGCATCCACAGCGCTGCCATTCATGAGCGGCGTTATGGACCGTGGCTCTGTCCAAGGTGTGCTGCAGTCCGTAGAAACGGCAGCATGCGGCCTTCCATCCGAAAAGCAGCGCCTTCTGTCCCCGCCGAGCACAGTGGCTGCACCCAAAATGGGCACGAGATCGGCCAGGCAACGCAATGTCTTGGCTACGAGCACATCGTTGGTATCGTTCATGCCCATCTGTAAATGCGGTAAGATCTCAGACTGCAATTGCTCGTCGCTCAGCAGACGCACGTACTCCATGAAATAGTCCAGCAGAATGAGTCGAATCTGTGCATCGCGCAGGCGAAACATTTTCAGTATATGCGGCAGCAGATACTGCAAGTACGTCTGTGGAGCGAACAGGGCCGTGGTGCCGTTCTCCGTCTTGGTACGTAGCACGTACGGTGTGACGCAGTGCTGGGCGGTGGGATCTAGCAGCACCATTCGTGAAAGCAGATCGCTGGCCAATTGAGAGGCAACGACCTGTTCATCGAAGCAGCGCAGACGCTCGATTAGATTGCTGAAGAATTGTTGACGCTCCTGCACGGACTTCAGCGGCAGCTCGAAGAGAAAGGAATGTATTAGAACGAATTCATGGTTAAAATACGGATGCAAAAGCACAGCAGACAGCTTGGGTCGCAGCTCGATGTTCTGATGCTTCAAGTGTGTGCTACAATAATCCCGAAATTCCTGCACATGCGGTGTGCTGGCCGCTCCACAGTTGTTCAGTATTTGCTCGCAGAGCGTGGCAAAGGCAAACTGTTCCAGACCCAGCTCGCCGTTGGTCGAGTCTATTGCCAGCGGCTGCCGGAAGCTGTGCGCCAGCTCTAAGATCTCTTTACTCAAGTCCTTGGCCTTCCACACGTACTCAAAGCCGGCCAAGCGCCAGCTGCCCTTATCCGTCACGTAAATTGACTGGGTGCAAATGTTGAGATGCCGTGCCAGTGCCTTTTCAATGAGAAATATCAGACTACATAGTATGGTGCGCAGGCCGAGGCACACTTGTATCGGACTCTGCTGGGCAAGCACATCGCTTAACGGCCTCACGCGCTCCGTGGCCAAATGCTTTTGTCCGGACTGATCCCAGGTTGACATATACTTTAGTATGTACGGATGGCGATAGATCATCAGGTTCTGTGACACACAATTGCGGCATTTAGTGGTCAACCATTTGGCTTGTACATGTGGAACTCACCTTAATGGCACGCTCCATTGGCCCTTGGGCTGCCCATAGCTGTCCCTTAACTAGGAGCTCACCCTTGAATATGGACAGGTGCTGGCCATCGCTTCCTTCCTCGTTGCATGTTGTTGGCGACTCGGCATTGTACAGGGCCCAAAAATCATTGACTTCGACGGCATTTTTGTCAATTATTAGCCCTTTTAATTTGCTGCCTTCATTGCCCATTTTTTATAAACATTAACGAGTAACATTTATGTTAGGTTAACCTGAAGTGCAACGTATAGCTAACAGTCACGTAACGCAAAACTGTTAACAAAACTGTTAACGCAAAAATTAGCATATGTTTATAATACAGTGCTGCAAAAGCCTGCAATTGCATATCTTTAGAGCACTGAACGCCGTGCACCAGGTCCGAGACGAAAAGTTTTCGTTTTTATTATTGTTTATAAGTAAACAAAAAATTTGCACAAAATGGATTTGTACGACGACATCGACGCAAAGCCACGCGCCACCCAAATGGATGGATGGTCTTCGGGCATCAAAATGCTGCAAACGCAGTTGGCAGTAAAAAAAGCCCAGCTGCCGAAGCCCAAGGCGAGGGATCAAATCAAGAAACCGGTCAGTGAAATTCTGTTCACTGCGCATATGTATCTATACAAATTAATTACATCTTATTCACAGCTCATGACACCAGTGGTTAATTTGCGCACCAAACGCAACGCAGATGCAGAAAATTTTGTGCCCATGACAGTCGCTGCCAGGCCAATCATCACCAGCACCACAGTGGCACCTCCGCCGGCACTGGAGAACATTAAAACAGATGATTGGGATTTCGTGGACGAATATGATCCACAGTGGCCCAACGAGTACGAGAAACTGAAGGACAAGACAAAGGGCAGTGACAAGTCACGCAACAGTGGCGCAAGTGGCAATCGAGAAGAGCGCGACCGAGACCGAGACAGGGATCGCGATCGGGATCGTAAGCGCAACCGTGGCGGACGCCGGGAGACACATAATCATGACACCTCGCCACCAGCCATGAAATTCAGTGGCTTTGGTCAGCGACAGAGTGATGAAGACAGATACAGTCCGCCGGCGCCAGGCTCAGTTGCCAAGCAGGGCGGTGGTGCGGCCATAGCGCCACCACCTTCGCTATCCATCGACAATGGGGATGGGTCTTCGAATGTAACCATACCATATTCTGCCAGCTCGGTGGCAGCAAAGATAATGGCCAAATACGGCTTCAAGGATGGCCAGGGATTGGGAAAATCAGAGCAGGGCATGTCTGTAGCCCTGCAAGTGGAAAAGACATCAAAGCGTGGCGGTCGCATCATACACGAAAAGGACGTATTTTTACCACCTCCATCTACCTCCCCGCCGCTCTCTCAGCTGGCCGCCGTGAACGCAACGCCGCCAGTTTCGAGTCCTAGTCCTACTGCTGCTGCCGCCGCCTCCATGCCACCGCCACCATTGCCAGGCGCAGCAACACCCGCACCGGCTAGTGAGCCCGAGCCTAGCATTACCGAAATCATGAAGGCGCCCAGCAAAGTTGTTCTACTACGCAACATGGTCGGACCAGGCGATGTGGATGAGGAACTCGAACCCGAGGTCAAGGATGAGTGCAACACAAAGTATGGTGAAGTCAACAGTGTTATCATACACGAGGCCTTTGGTACGGTTCCGGAGGATGCGGTCAAAATATTTGTAGAATTTAAACGTATAGAGAGCGCCATAAAGGGTGGGTTTTAAATTTAAGAAACTTTGATTTAACATATAACTAATATTCTCGCTTCTTGCAGCTGTTGTAGATTTGAATGGTCGATTTTTTGGCGGACGGCAAGTGCGTGCTGGATTCTATAACTTTGATAAATTTAAAAGCTTTCAATTAAATTAAGCCAATAAACAATTTTGCAATGAGTTACATATTTATTTCAAGCACAGCGCCCTCTTTTATGTTTTGTTGTATTTTTTCCCTGATCGATGTTAGTATGACAGAGTCGCTGCTGTTTGTAATCGATAACTGCAGCTGACTGTGACAACTCTACTAACTACAATCAGGCATACACGGTACGACCAATCAGTTGTCTAATGGGCATACTTTGAATATGTTTTATATTAATTTGCGTTTTAGTTTTTCTGGTTACGCAAATTCAGCACTTTGGCCAAGCAACCCGCTTTCACAGCCAAGTTAATGTCAGCACAATCAAAGTAGGCTTGTGATAATTTTGTGACAACTCACAATAGCTAGTTGTATCGTGTCTAGTACACATTGCTAGTGCAGAGGTTTGGTTTGAGAACTGAAAACAATTATCGCAAATATTATTTGCTTTCGCTGTGTTGCAAAATTGATTAACAAAAACAACATTATAACCAAGGTGAGTTTTGAAGCTCCAAATATACTAACAAGTTAATTTACTGTGCGTGTGTCTTAATATACAAAACAAGCGCAGAAAAGATTTTTGTTTTTCTCCTTCCTTCTTTTGTGCGAATACATATGTAAGTCAAAGCAAACGACCAGATAGCAGCAGAACGGTAAATTCTCCAAATGTCAACGACACACAGCCATTTGTAATTAAATTCAATTAAGCAGCAGCTAGTGCTCAATTTGTGTATCAACTTTTTTAAGTGAAGAAGAGAAGAAAAAAAACAATACGAGACGCAGTCTTGACACTCCAGGCCCCGCTCGCCCCCCAAAAGTCCACGTTGAACTCGTGCCCAGCCACTGCCTGCAGCTGTAATAGTAGTTGTTGTTGTTGTAGTTGCAGTAACTGCAGCAGCGACACACACACACACACATACACGCAAACAGGCAAGCAGGCAGACAGACGTCGGCGCAGCGCTGATCACATTAGTTGTGCTCTATGTACTTGATGCCAGTCAACAACAAAAGTTTTGCATTGTTCGCAGCTTTCCCCACTCCCACCGACGCCCAACTGCAGCAGCAGCAGCAGCAACAACAACAACAACACCATCAACGTCAAGTGTAGTTGCCATATCCATCCAAGCCGTTATTGTTGTTATCGTTGAGGCCATGGGCCCACTATCGCCGCTATGTACTAGTGCTGCAAGGTAAGGGGGCAACTCTACCCAATTGTAGGTTTTGGCTTCTACTGTTGTTGTTCTTCTTCTAACTCTATCTCTGTCGCTCCGCACACGCAGTTTATTGCACAATCATTCAATATATTGCACGCACATAAATACATATTGTACATATGTATATTTACATATGCTCATATATTTCTGCTGCTCCTTCTTCTCGTTGCGCGTTCCAAATTGGAGCAGACGCGCCCCGATCACATACACAAACAAACCATTTTTCGGTGGCCCTCCCCCCTCCGCCTCCCCCTCCCACACACGTCACACAGACGCATACACACACACACACACACACACACGCGAGTACTCGCATTTGTTGACCGCTTCAATTATATTTTCAAAATCTATTTTTATACGAAACATTATTTTGCGCCTGCACTGAAGTATTTTTTTTTTTCTTGTAAACAGATATTGAAAAATTGAAAAAATCAAAATGTTTCCGTAGAGAATCCTGCATAGATAACAAATGTGGGGCTATTTTGCAACAAATTAATATTCGATTTTAGCTCACATAACTTAAATTTGGACGATCCTCGTTTGTATTAGTGGAGGACCGTTTTATGATATGTATTTGTCAGATAAGGTTTAACTATATTTTAAAGGGTTTTTTTTTTATAATAGCTAGAACAACATTTGGCATCATTTAGCTTTAAAATATATATCTCAATTGCATTGTTAATAAATGTTAAATAAGATTATCTTAAATTTAAGCACAGCTTTTTCGAATTGAAAACATCAGCTCTTATTTCTTCTAGAATTTTGAATTTTTTCTTGTAAACAGCTCATTTTGAATTTATTCTTTTGAATGCGGCTCTCTTTGAAATGAAATCTCAATCTGGCGTGCCTTGAGTTAAAATTCTTCAGCTGTCATTATTAACATTCCGATCGTTCCGTTTGGTGCACAGAAGTTTTGTAACATTCAATCAAATTCAAGCTCTCCAGCTAACAACATTTTATCAGATATACATTTTACTGTATGACTGTCTGTGCGCATTTCACACTTTTCAGTTATGGTCTTGGTCAGCAACGAATGGCAGAGCAATAAGGATGACGAGCAGAAGCCAAACGCGGCAGCAGCAGCATCAGCAGCAGCGATAGCAACGACAACGACAACTGCAACAGCTGCAGTTGCAGCCGCTGTGAACAACGTAACGGACCAAGAGCTAACCGCCAGACCAGTAGCTGTTGCCAGTGGAGTCGTGGGTGAGCTGTCCAAGCGCCAGCAGCGCATCAATAAGAAGGCACACAACAAAATGGAGCTCAGCAAGAAGGCTGAGCAGGAGCACCAGCAGCACCAGCAGCAGCAACAGCAACTTTTGCTAATGCGCGAAAAGCACGAGTCCGAGACGTGTGAGCTGCCCACAGAGAACAGCAACAACAGCAGCAGCAACAACATCAACAACAGCATATTAAACAGTAACGATGCCAACGACAATCTGGAGAATCAGGAGAACAATAATACGAGTGCAACAGAGAGCTGTGATTCCAATACGAACACACTATTGCAGGTGAGTTCAATTCGAATTAACAACACTTAATATATTTGTAATATGGAATTTGAATTGTCACTTGCAGGGCCAGCTGGCACAGAAGCAGGCGCAGTTGCAACTGGCTATGAATTCGGTGCTTAATGCCAATAATACGACGAGCGGCAATCTATTCAGCTCGATGGGTGCCTTACAATTGCCTAATGAGACAGTGGCCAATACGCTGCTCAACACACAGGATATGTCGCCGGGTGAGGCAAAGATTGTCCTGCAATGCGAGGGTAAATCGCACAAATTCGAGACACGCAACATTTTGCTGGCTCCCAACCAGGAATGCAAAGTGGGCCGTTTGATTGCCAAGAGCAAGGCGAGCGAGAGCAATGCCATATTTGATTGCAAGGTGTTGTCGCGCAATCATGCCATGCTGTGGTATACGCCCGACGGACGTTTTTGGGTTAAGGATACCAAATCCAGCAATGGCACCTTCATCAACGACAACAAGCTGGGCAATGAGCCAGCCGAGCTGCACTATGGTGACACCGTCAAGTTCGGCGTTGAGGTTATTGAGAATTCACGCCAGGAAGTCCATGGCTGTATCATTGCGCGCGTGACACTGTTTCTCCCAGACGGTCGCGAGGCCATTTCAATAGAGTCTGAACAGCTGCAGCTGACGGGACCAAATCGGATCAGTTATGATGAAATACAACGACTCAATGCATTTTTACAGGAGGCCTCACAGCGCGAGAAGATGCTCAAAGCCAAGCTGAGCAGTTTACAGGGCGTTATTGATTCCACGCGTAAAAACGCGGCCTTGTGCTGGCAGAGCATGATAACCGAGGATCAGCTCTTGCACAAGATCAATCTGCTCGAGAAAAAGCTTCAAATGATGGAAAAGAATGTGCCCGAAAATGCGTTACGTAACGAGGTGAATTAATTAACATTTACAGCAAATCCTACGTACATATTTATGACAGACTAACTAGCAAGCATTTTATAGGATAGAAGTTACCTTTTGAAGTCGTAGTTTGCCCTTGCTTAGTTGACACACTGAGCATTCCAAATTTAGCAGCAGGCAAAACAAATTTCTCCCATTAGTTTACCATTTAGAAGTTTTGAATATGGAGGGCTTATTTAAAATTCACCAATTTAACTCCTGGGTAAAAAATGATTCGAAACCAAGTCCATAAGAAAAAAGAGTTGGGTGTGGTTTGTAGATAAGCGGCCCAGCAAATCGGTGTAGCATACTTTTAAGATCACAATTCGATACCTTATTTTTATTAATACATCATTCAATCGTGTTTTCCAGGTTGTTAAGTTGCTTGAGGATAAGACCTCGTATCAGCTAACTGCCAAAGAGGCGCTGCGCAAGGTCTACCAAGATCGCTGCGATGCCATGGAAATGCTGTCAAAAATGGAGATGGCGTACACAACCTCGGATAACGAGTGCGGCATATTGCGCGCCCAGATATTAAGCTCGAAGCAGACACTACAGGATTTCAATACACGTCTGGATCAGCTGCAGCAGGAGTACACGGAATATAAGCAGGAAACGCTGCACCAGCAGCAAGAGGCTAAAGAACAGGAGGAGCAACGGCTAGGGCAGCTCAAGGAGCAGCTAATTGCTCAGGAGAGCGAAATGGAGCAGATGCGCCAACAGCTGCTGCAACTGCGGCAAACGATTGCTGATCAAAACAGCGAACAGGCGCTGCAGCAGCAACAGACGCTGGAGCAACTGAATGCTGCCATCGGGGTCGGTGATGACGATGATGATGACGAAGACGACGAGGATGACGACAACGATGACAATGACGACGACGACGACGACGACGAGGAAAAGGAAGCTGGCGATCATGATAATGGCGCTGATAATAAGGACGAATATCAGGTAGATAAAGGAGGTGCACAGCTCGGCGAGACGTCCGAGCTGCTCGACAAGGAACAGACTACACCAAGCAAACGTAAATCTGTAAGTGAATCTGCATTTAAAGTTACCCCAAATTAATGTCCACTTTTTGCTTTTTGCAGTGTAAGAAGAGCAAGCGGCAACAGAAGGAGGAATTCGATTTAAAGCACAAGGTGGTACGCAAAGACACCATGCTGAAGTGGCTCAAGAACTCGGATCTCAAGGGCGCGGATGGTGGCGATGTATTAAAAGCCATATTTAATGCTGCCGACTCCGGCGACGAGGAGGTCGAACAGAAACCGCCTTCGACTGACTCATCACCAACGGGGGGCACCGCAGCTGAGACGGCATTCGATGAGTTTGTACACAAATCGCCCAAGCACGCACGCCTCAATGGCATCGATGAGGCGGCCGAGGAGTCGTCCATCCATAAACTGGAAACACAGCAAACGCTGGTGCGCAACGATGAGACCGTGGATGAAGATTTGCCGCACGACCAAGCAATGGATATGCTGCACGAAGAGTGTCTATTCTATAAGCAAAGATCGGCTACACTGGCCAGCGACATTAGCATTCTGGAGGAGGAAATGAATAAGCTTAAACAGCAGCTGCTGGAGCAGCAGCTGGAACAACCACAACCTCGCAGTTCTAGTGGTGCAGAGGAGAAACTCGATGATCTCGTAACCGATGAACTGGAGCCGCTGCTGCCGAATGATAGCAAGGAAATTGATGGCGAGCTATCGAGTTGGCGCGAGGAACTGAAGACCATGAATGATGCGCAAGTGGAGCGAGAAGAGGAGCTAATCGTGTACAAGGAACGCCTGGAGCAATCGGAAAATAGCAATCTGGAATTGCGCAACGAGATCACAAAGCTGCGCCTTAAACAGCCGTTGGCCTATGACCATCAGGTCTTCTTTCGTCGTGCCCTGCCGTTGTGCTGTGTTGCGCTGGCTGCGATCATCTACTTTCTGTCCATTCGCGTTTAACACACTCAAACAACAGCAAACGTCGTACCTAAAGCAGAACGAGATTCAACAAGCATATATATACTATATACATCTTGTGGGGTGGGGGCATGCGGGGGCGTGTTGGAAGTGTGCTATGCAAATATGGAAATGGATGTAAAGTATGCAAATCGGATGGACGCAGTTATACAGTTACAATATTTATATATCATATATATACATATATATATATATATATACTTCTACCTTTATAATCGAGCTTTACTCGCCATTTTCTATTCTGTTCTTTCCCACAATTCTTTTTGGACCGCAAAATTTTTAGTTGTAAATTTAAATTGAAACGAACAAAACAAACAAAAATAATGGAATATAACGCCTCCCAAATACACTCGCACACACATACGAGGTTAGTTAATTCTGAAGTAATTATATTTAAATTCACCCGAATGCTTTTGATAACAAACTCTTTTTGATGGTGCGATCTAAGCATGAGATACCTTCGAATTGTGTACAAATTTAGGAGAGCAGTGGCGCTAGAAATCGGCTGGCGGCGGATTATTAAGTTTAGCATTAAGTTGCAATTATTTACCATTACCAGCTATGTTTTATGAAACTATATTTACGTATGCTAAATGTTGATTTATGTACCATAATTTAGTTGATTTTATATCCGTCGTCTCATTGTAAGCGAACGTGCGTGTAAACATTTATGTATTCTGAAGTGAAACGAAACAAAATTGAAAAAATGCTTGCGATATCACAAACAAACAAAAAAAAAAAACACTCAATGTATGCAACATAGAAAACAAATACAAATGAATAAACACACATAACGAAATCATGAGAATATTTGCAATAATTCAACATCTAAAGTAATGAATATTTGAATTTGATTTATCGATTCTGTTGGCGCTAAGATATTGTATTGCGGACGCAAAAGCGTAACATAACGTAGTCGTAAGCGCGTAACTTTAATTTCTTAGTATTTTTATCGACTACAATATTTATCGACATTGAATACGGCCACATTGCCGTGTGTATTTTAGCGCATGGTAGCTGCAGTCACACACAACAGTTCGGTCGGGTTCTCTATGGTGCGCACGGTCGTTTTAGCGGTGCATTTTCCCTTTATCTTTGGTATTTAATCAAGTATATAAATTAAATGTAAATGTATGTGAAAAACATCACTTGTAGCAATTGCAGCTGCATAGAGTGTTCCAAGTGCAAGTTGCACGTTTCAATTAGTGTTAAACATTGATGCAGATGAAGCGATTCAGCTTTTTACAGTGGCCACTAGAGATGAGCGATACTGTGACTATTCCACTGTGCCTGTGACTGAACTTTCACACATCTTTGGCACGTTTTAAGCCAATTGAAAAAGCATGTGACTGGCTTAATGCCTTTTACTTTCGATTCTGGACGTACTTTTGAAAAGTCACAGGTACACACACGCACACATGAAAATCGCTCATCTCTGGCGCGCTTGTGTGAGGTGGGCGTGACGCCAGGCGGCGGCGTCGGCCGAAGTGCAGCCAAAGTGAAATGCAAAGAAAGACGGGATTAAATACAGTGAAATAAAAGCATTGCAAAAGCTTCATGTATTGTTATTGCAATATTGCATGTTCTTTCTCTTTTGTGTTTCTAGCTAAAGGCCAACAAAATTGCAAGTTATGCTTGTGTGAGTGTGTGTGTGTGATTGAGTGTGTGAAAAGAGTAAAACAGAGGCGGCAACAACAACGAATAACCACAACGAGAGAGAGCGCAACTCTGTTTCTGCCTGCAGATGTGGAAATAACTAGCCGAAAAATAATAAGTAAGCAATAAGAAAACTAAAACTGCCTTGCTGGCTTTACGGATTTACCGTCGTCGTCGTCGTCGTCGTTGTCACCATCGCCGTCATCGTTGTTATACAAAAGGTAAGGCCCTAACCATTTAGAAAATGAATGCATATAAAATATTGCCAGTCTTGACATTGCTTTGCAGCAAAACAGCAAATGTTGCCGTTTGCTACGTGAGTGTGTGTACATATATGGGAGTTAGTGTATAGTATAAAAGATAAGCCGCATTCTGTGATAATAACAGCTGAAGTTGCGTAGTCCAAGTCAGTGTGTCAGATTGAGGAATCGGTACAAATTCAAGAAAGTCCATCTATAAATATAAACCAATTCTTTGCAAGTAATATACAATATAATAAATATATTAAGACAAATAAGTTTTGCAATCACTAAAAGTTATTCCCATACTCTTGGCATATGAATGAAATTCCATTGAGAAGTTATCGATTTATATTTAGACGGAATACCATTGTTATATTTGACAATGTCGTATACCCAAATAGCAGCAAAGACTCATTTTGGTAACTAACTTGTTTTTGTCATAACCAAAACCAAAAAAAAAGCAACCAATATTTTTAAATTTATTCAAGCTATCTTATTTGCAAAGCATATTTCTTATAAATATTTTTGCGCCACTTATCACAAGTAAACATTTGACATATGAACATATTTATAATTCCATTGCTCCGCTGCTATCTCCAAGCTCTGGCGGGTCTCTGTGTTTTGTTTTCTACGCTTTTCGCGCTTGTTGCTTTGTGCGTATCTTCTAATTACACACACATCACAACTTAATGCATTCTCGCGTGTATTGTGTATTGCTGTACAGTTTGAAAGTTTACGACGAATGTGTGTTGGTTATGATTCATAACGGTTAGCACACTTATTGGTGTTTCCTTTTTGTCGTCTGTAATCGCTAGAATACGTATGTATGTGTATATTAGCAACATTGTTGCCAGCATCATATTGCGCTGCCAATGAACTTTTCGGCAACAACAAAAAACTTTCACTTGGCAGACCCATTGAAAGAGATAAATGGCATAAGATAGCCGCCGCCAATTGGCCAATATTCATGACGTACCATGCACGGAGCCACCAAATAATCGAAACAGTCAATTAAAAATGACAGCGCAATGATTGCGAAAAGTGAAAAGCAATCAAAAAAATAATAAACAAAACAAAATAAACAAAAATAAAAGAAGAAAATAAAACACACATAATTGCTTATAAAACACCCACGTTGCTCACACGCCAACTATGACGTCATAAAACGGCAAACTAAAATTGGCGTCTTGCCAGCAACATGTACGCGTATTTGTATGTAGCTAAACAAAATGATCAGTTAGCAACATGCATGTGCTTAGCAACATATTTTCAATGTGACTTGCGGCTTTGCGGTGTAGCATAAAACGACAGATGCTGCAAAATAACCATAAATAATTGACTGTGAAAAATTAGCTAACTGTTTGCTTGCTGACGCCAGCTGATGACGACGGGACTTGAAGATCAGATTACCAGACATCCAAGGGAGGGGGCGAGACGAAGAGTCTGGTAAAATGTGTCACGCAAGCGTGTGGGCTATAAAAAAAAGCAATATTAAGTCGAGCAACAAATGTGCTTGCCACGTGGGAGTTGATTAAGTGACATATATATTTATAAACATATTGATTGTTAAATGTTAATTTTTGCATAAACTGCATATATATAGAGATGGATATTCTATATGCCCACTAAGATGCATAGCATAGAGTTAGCTATACATTTTATTCGTAATTTGGCAACATAGCAAGTGCTGTGCGTCTTAAAACCTCCTTTAGTTTAATTTCAACAATCAATTGGTCACTCAAAATACCGTGACTACTGTTCCCTTCGTTGTTCTTCTTCAGTCAGCGCTCTACGATCACAGCCCACTCAGATGCAGAGTCTCTCTCTGTCGCTGCTATTATGCTTACACTCAATTGCAAACTTAACAGCACTGTTACAGCCCTATATTAAGGAGTTGCTCGTTCCCGTTGTAAATCCCAATGTTGTTGAGTGCTGCAACATGCTCAAAAGTAAAAATCTTTTGCAACACTTAACATCACAGACCGCATGACGTCACTGACCGCGGCAGGCAGTTCAATGGCTGTCGCCAAGCCCCAACTGAATTCAGCACCTCGCCGCCCCTTCAGTCTATAGCTTGAAAGAAAATATAAGAAAAACAGTGACAAAGCGTTAAGCTCGACGGGCACTTGAGCCGTGCATTAAAACGAGTATCAAAAGCTAAAACAAGAGAAACAAACAGCAATAAACAATGCAAAACTGACGCGACATTTAGCATTGAATGTTTTTCGGTTTTAACGGCAAATGGCGCGGCGTTATTTTTTTTTCCTCCTCCGCATCTGCTCCCTTCCCTTCATGTACACAAAACTCTGTTGAGCCTTAAAACTTCAAATTTCAATGAATTGCGACGGTTTTAGAGTATGTTTATGTGCGAGCTAATGCACTTAGAAAAATGATCTAGAATGTTGTGCTCAAATTGCAAAACCTAAAAACAAAATGCCCATTTCTAATTCATAAGAATACGACACTCAATTCCAGTGCTTAATCTATGAAATGAAGAAGAAGCGAAGTTGATACTTTAAGAATTATGAATGCAATTCCATACCGTGCTTTTCTCGCAGTGTACAAATATTTTCTACATCCCTTTTCAGCTGTCGCTCATGTTGCATAGGACCCCACACATCACTCGGCTGTTAACTTCATGTCAACTTTCACTGTATTTGATGCGAGAGTTTTTGATTTTAATTAAACCCATTGCTTTGGCTTATTTAGTTAGCTGATTTTGCCAACCTAAGATCGCATCGCACATTTAGGTTTTAACTCTTCTGTTTTGCTTGGAAAGTTTTCAAAAGCAGCGCAAAAGAAAGTGGCCAGCATGCTGTTGTGATTGTTAAACAGCTGAGTTGGGCTTAATTAGGAATTCTACAAGAGCTAGGAACAGGAATTACTCGAAAACTTTGCTACTGCTTTCAACAGTTGAAATTCGTACAAGAATTTCCCTTATCGATATTGCCATTTGCTTTTTTAAACATTGTCGAAACGAGTTTCGTCATATTGTTTATATTTATTTAGCTGGTGTAGGCAAATATTGATAACAGGTAGCATCAGCTAACAAGTTCCGCTTAGTGACTTTTTTAATTGGAAAAAGCTATTTCGCTTGGATCAACAAAGCCTGAACTACCTGAACTTTCTAGTTGTAGAGTTTATTTATTTTCAAAATATGTTGCCTAAATTTGATCTCTACCCAAAATTGGCAACTGACAAATATGTTTAAAAAAAAAATCAAATAATAGGATCAATGTCGTTTCTACCGCAGGACTAGGGTTTCTTAAAGGTGTTCGATTTCAACAACTGGTTCGGCCTGGGGTTCGATTTGCTGCCTTGTTAATTATTGTGTTAAACATGTGTCACAATTGTATTATTTATAATTTAAGATCATTATCTCTGATATATACAAACAAATTCCATGTGTTGATCATAATCGCAACTGCATTTTCTTTTCTATATATAGATACACCAAATAGTTGCTGATAACGAGTTGTTGGTATTTGCAGAGGGGTGGAGGAGACTGAAGCAACATCAGCTTCTACATTGCGCACTAATTAAATGTCATATGGCCAGGCAGGCGCACAGCTGTTATTCTGCTTGCCCCGCTCTCCCTTACTCTGCCAAGCCACAATCTCTTTAGCGCATTCTGCTTCCGTTCTCCCCACTCTTCAAACATATTCTGTTAGCTTATCTCAAAACTCTCTCGCTCTCTCTCTCTCTCTCTCACACACACACGCACAGACGAAAATGAACAAATACTACAAACATAACTCTAATCTGCCTTTATTTTTGGCCCCACTCAAGTGTACAACATTATTTGCCACTTTTGACGACCTTGCGGTGGAACTGAAACTGGGAATTGGGAATTGGGAACTGGAAATGAATTCATTTGCCGTGCGCATTCGTCTGCTAATGAATTAAACATGAAAAGCTGCCAAATCGATTTTCATTTATTTAATAGGTCACGCCAGCAACAAAAAACAGCAACAGCAAAAACAATGGCAATGAGCAAAAAACTTAGATGATGAACAGGCACGCACTTTTTTCCAATTCCCTTTTTATGGCTATTTGGCATAGTTTCTTTTAGTCTTTGGCAACATGCGATATCAACATTTTCACTAAGCTGCAACATTTGTGCAACATTTCAATTTCAAGTTTACATTATGTCAAGTCAACAGCTTCTAATGTTAATTTACATTTAATATTCTTAGCATTTACATACATAGATACGTTAATTTTCCGACTGTAAACTTCTTGACATCTGTCAATATCTTCATATCGCCGCAGCATTTCGATTAATTTATCGGAATTTTAAAGTGTGAGATAATTGAGCAACTTAGTATTATTTTAGTTGTATTATTTGAACAGTAAGTGCTTTGCTCGTCTGGTAACATAAAAAAAATATAACTCAACAATGCTAAGAAAAGTGGAAATATAGCTAATAAGAGCAAGCAAGAAGAAGACAGGCAAACCGGCTCAACAACTTGACGCAAAGTTCAAGGACACTTTTGCAATCTGCACAACAACACCAACTTGCAAGTTGCGTTGAATGTTGTTGCTGTTGCAGTATTGTAGGCGACATGGCATGTTTTTAGTTGTTGAACCAAGTGAAAACTGTCACATGGCAGTTAGGCGCACCCCAAGGACCACAAGGCGACACCCACTTTGCCTTCTAGAGTGCAAAGACTTGTTCGTCCATTGTGCGCTTGAAGGCGCTGGCCACAAAGTTGAACTTTTACTTTTTACATGATGGTATTATTGGCAAAAAAAGCAAGAGAATTTGTAAAGCAAAAAAAGCAAAAGAATTTTTAAAGCAGCTTAAACATTCGTTCGAAAAGTAAAGTAAAGTTAAGCAAAGTGCAGCACATCGCCTTTCTATGCGATTTTCAAAGCTCAGGTATAATTTTTCGTCTCTTTTCAGTTTCACTTTATGAGTTACCAACTGGTTCTCCTTTACATATTCGCACAGAACGCCTTTCTATGCGATTAGAATCTAGAATCAAGATATGCCCACAGATTGTCTTTCTGTTACGTATATAAGTTGACTGGTTGGCGCTCTGCTTCTTTAAAACATTTAGTATAGCTAGCTGCTAATAATTCTATATTGCCAGAAACTAATTAAAATGCATTTGATATAGATACCTTCTAGCAGCCTCTTTATCGGACATGTGCCTGTGTGTGCGCTTTTGGGCTGTGTCAGGTGTTTCTCTAAGGCGGACCAGCATTAGCTTTGTCTGTTTTTCTTTGTGATGTACCTGTGTGTGTGTGTGTGTGTGTGTGTGTGTGTGTGTGTGTGTGTGTGTTGGTGCTTTCTGTGCGGCTTTTAACCCTTGGCCCTTGAGCCGGCAGCCAGACAGCGAGGGTTGCTGCTGTTGTTCAGAAGAAACAAGCGTTAATAAATCTTGCACATCTTGGCAGCTGGCAGCCTTTGCCGAGTGCGTCCAAATGTGTTCAGTGTCTTTATCCAACAAATTGGTTCCTTTGTGCCCGGCAACTTTCGCTCTTGCCTCAGTTCCGTATTTAATGCCGCAGTTGAAGTGTCGACGCCACTTGAGCACATGGCGCATTGGGGAGTTGGACGTCGGACGCGACAAAGGACGCATTCCCCAGCTGCCAGCAGCCAGCTGCCCCTTTCCAGCCCCTCTCTCCCACAGCTGTCGCAACTGTGAGCTGTCTGGGTGTATCTTTTCGCCCACCATTGCCAAGGGCAACTGTCACGTTGTGCTTTGGGTTAGCATACGCCTCCGGCTGCCAGCCTATCTTTTTTGTGGCCTAATCAGCAACCTAAACACGTTTGCGGCTCTCTCAACAATTTAGCTTTGCCTCATTTTCATGACAATTACCTGGGTTCGTTGCAATGTGTCCTGTGTTTTCACAGTCCACACACATTTTTTAATGTTTGTCTAATTTGTACGCTTTTGCCTTGCTTTTTCTATTGATTAATTTGTCGTTGACTAGAGCGCAGAATTGCGGATACTCTATAAAATCTTAAGAAATAGTTGCTATATCTGATATGATCTATAATAAATAAGAAAAAATGCCGTTACACATTCTTGTGGTTCATTTGGGTGCCATTTTTATGTTTGATATGAGATCAGAAACCAAATTAAATAAAGTAAAGCTCGCGTGAAATATATAACGATAATTCGCCACGTAACACGCGTTACGTTGCATAATATACGTAACGGCTTTAACGTAATGTTCTTAACGTATATCACGTTAAAATGATGTCTCATTTAAATAAGGATTTTGAAATAATTTCCGGAGAATTTTAATTGTTTATCGGCAAAAACAAAAAAAAAACGGGTTTAGCTCACGTCACGCAACGTGTTTGCTTTTAACTTAAGATTTTCGATAGCATTATCTTTGATACCGCAAACAAAGCTGCCTTACGTACTAAAACAAATAAGAACATATAGAAAAAATGATGTTGGAATTTTCTATTGTTTTTGTTTGTATTGAAAATGATTTGTCTAAAGTCTAATATGCAATATATATAATATATACCATGATTAAAAATTACATTATCTATATTATCTATACTATATAATTTCAAGAATGTTCGTTCTCTAGTTTATGCTTTTCTTTTGCATATTATATAAAGTATGTGTGCATTAATATCTATTATCATTTGTAAATCTATTCGATTGCGTGGCATATTCATTTACCCGGTCTCGATTTTTTCTTTACTTTGCTCTTTTTTTGGCTTGGCCCATTAATTTGACGCTTGAGTGCGTGTAAATCTTAATTAAGCAACTTTTATGAACTATGAAAAATTGGCAACAACAACAACAAGAAGAAAAGCTCATGCACGATGTGCCATAACTTTTATAATGCTTTTTTTCTTGCCTGTTGTCTCTGTGTGTGTTTGGTTTTAGTTTTTTGCTTAGCTTTTTGTTTTTGGGTGCAATAACCGGAGACACACGGCGTTGTTTGGGCGCACCTGTTCAATGTTCAAAGACCTGCCCTGCCCTGACAAAAAGCCCACTCGCTTCCTCTCTCTCTCTCTCTCTCTCTCTCTTTCGCTTCTTTCCCTATTTAATGTTTTGATTCGTAATGCCCATTTAGGGCAATTCTCATTATATATATTTTTGATTCTCTTAACAAGTTACATGCAATTATTAATGCCATTTTCTAGCTCTATCCTCAGCTCATTTTTAGACTGGGGTTTGGCTTGGCGATTGAATTGGGTAGATTCGCTCTCCGTGTCGTGTGGGGTGCTCTTGTCTGCGTGGGCAACCGATACGCCAAAAACAACAATCACAACAACAACAATGACAATGACAACAACAACATTAACGGGAAGAGCCATCGGCTCGACGCCAACGCACATATTCCCTGTGGCCCGGCGGCTTATCGATTTTTGGTTTGACGTAGTTACGATTGTAGTTATTATTTCATTATATTGACATAGGGATATGTACACAAAAATGGTTTATTTTTACACTTTTTGTGAATATATGTGCGCCATACTTTATTGAATACATTTTAGTGCAAATAGCTCAAATTTAACTGTGCAAGGCGGAAGATCTCAGAAGATCGTGTTTCATTGTCCGATCAAGTATTGTCGCTTGTTTGAAACAGTTGTACAAACTAAGGTACATGTGAAGTTCTCTTTATGACCTCTTATGAAGTCCAAGAAAGCAGATAGTTTTTGATGTTATGCTTGTCGAATATTAAAGTAACTTTAGCCTTGGCAATATTTCTATCGAATAATTGTCCCTAATTGATATATATTATTGTTGTACAATAAAAATAATTCACTTAATTTTATTATACGGAAAAAGCCAACAAATATAATGCCTGCTGCAATGAACTGCAATTCATTTAGTAGTAACAAGTAAGAGGTTCTAGTCGGGAGCTCCCGACTAGGGGATACCCTGAACCCTCTTCTTCCAACACCAAATGCAAATAGATATACTCTTCTAGAAGCTACAATTCAAGTTTGGTGACTCTAGCTCTTATTATTTACCAAAATTGCCCTAAAAACAGAATTTCGATATAGATTTTTATCGATGACTTGGAAACGGGGCATGGGAAACAAGCTCGATCTGCGTAGGCACTAGGAGCACCTACATCTACATCTCTAGCTCTTATTCTGATATCCTTGCGTTCATACATACGGACAGATGGACAGACAGACAGACGGACGGACATGGCTAGATCGCCTCGGTGCTGATCAAGAATATATATACTTAATGGGGTCGGAGATGCTTCCTTCTGCCTGTTACAAACATTTACACTCTGCACAAATACAATATACCCTTTTTAGACATTTTCAATGGGTTCAGGTTATAAAAAGTACAGCCTACTCTTTCAAGTTTCATTAAATCATGGAACTAATTGCATTAACAATGTAGCCATCCTTTTACCTTAAGTTCTTGAATCTGTGCGCTCTTATCTGCCCAATTATGGCAGCACTTAAAAAGCGCAAATGTTTAGCGAATTGATAACAATTTATAGTTTCTAATGAAAGTTTTCAATTAAAGCTGATAAAAACTGATTGTGTGTCAAGTTATTTGTGATTCTCAAGCTTGACAGTTTGATCGCACGAATTAGGCCAAATTGGCTTTCTTTTTGTTTGTTCACACCATGCACACCCCTAATGTGGGTGACATTGTGACTGTCATAGTTTTTCTATTGCATTCGCAAATGTCATCGTTTGGCTTCCATTTTGGCTTGATTTTTTTCTTCTGGCCTAGCAACCGCACACACACACACAGACACACACACACACACACGCACACACAGACACAGACACACTGTCATAGACACGTTGAAAAAGGTCAAATGGTTTTTTGATTTGGTCGTCTGAGCAACAGCCAAACAAAATGCCAAGTGTCATGCTCAATGGAACTTGGGAACTGCTGCACTTGCTTGGCCAGCAGTTCTGACCCACTTGGCAAGCGCATTGGCTGAATCTGCGCTAGAATAACAAGTACACACGGCAAATTTCACCACAATTGGCACTAATAAAGATGACGACAACCTATTTGCCTGGCTCCTTGGAGGATTCGCTGGCATTTGGCTGGCGCGACATTAATTAACTTAATTACCTGTACGGCTTGGGGCGCTGGCTAGTTCCGTCCTAGACACGCCTCAATATGGCCACCAAAGGTGGCGTCATAACAACACCTGGTAATGAGGCAATGGAGCACTCATAACTCCAGGCATAACATTTCATGTGCGGCAGAGAGAAAGGCAGCCATGAATGTTGCCGCAACATGCCACGGCAACACGAATACAACAACAACAACAACAACAACAACAAAAAGGCCCGTACAAATATCGTTATTCAGATTTATGGCCCGACATGCGAATCCCCTCGAAAAGCGTCGATCAAGCTTAAAGTGTGACGGGGGGGGGGGGGGGGGGGGGGGGGGGGTGAGAGTAAGGCCCAACATACGTCTTGTGTTTTACCAAGTGAAAACAAGAAGAAACACAGCGCACCGAAGCATTAATACTCTCTCAGTTTGAAATAGCTTCATACATGCAAATGCATCTGGAAAAAATGCTATATATTTATTGTGTTTTGCCTTATTTTCTTAAAAATGAATTCTTAATTTATTTCATCAAAAATTTCTTATGCTATTTTTGAAAGTGCATGGCGCAAACTAGTTTTAACCTATTTATGAGAATTTTTCGTATGGTAAATTGTTAAAATTTTCAAACTGAAGTCTTTGTAATTAATAAACTTTCGCCCTTTCTAATAGTTCATTTTTAAATACTTTAAAAATCCCTAAAATTAAATTTGTTGAGATTCCTCCTTATATTCTTATTATAAAAACAAGTAAGAGGCTCTAGTCGGCAGTTCCCGACTAGGGTATACCCTGGACCCAACATCAAATGCAGCTCGTCTTTGTATGAAGTGCAAATTAGAATCGTTCGATAATCCACAATAACTGAAATCAGCAACCTTTAGTATCCGTATCATTGACTAGAGTCTTTAGTAGAACACACTGTACACTGCTCACTTATTGTCTTAATATTTTCTATAACTATGGGTTGCATATGACACCGTAGCTATCTTTAATTAAACAAAACACAACATGCTAGACAAAATTATAAAAACAATATTGCAATTACAGCTGACAACTGCAGTACAGACAGCTTGTATTTCCATATATCCATTGATTTCAGTTTCTATTGTTGAGAGTAAAACAATAAAACACGCATGACAAAATTCATGATAAAGTCATTGTAGCCAGCGTAAGGGTATTTATTCAAAACTTAAATTCAGACAGCTTTCAACAATGGCCAAGTGAAACGTGCCTGTGAAGAATAAAAATTATGATGAAAAATAAAAAAAAAAATCATAAACGAGCTTCAATCAGCGGCCAGTCGTGCGGTTGAGTGAAAGAGAGGCAACAACTTCTACTTACAGGCGATGCGTGTGTGTGAGTGAGAGGCAGATAGACACACGATGGGCTACACTCTGACATAACCCACGCTCACTGGTGGGTCGAGCGGGGCAGAGGGACGGCAGGGGGGCGGCTGACTCATTGAACGGTTATGCGCAAGGATGGCATAAATATTATAGGAGGGGCGCAGGGCAAAGCGGGAATTCAATTGGCAATGATCGCTTAATGACAACAATTTCAATAATTTGCACAGACTGTGACGCGGAATGTCGAATGTCGGGAATGTGGCATGTGGAATGTGGAGTGTGGCATGTGTGGCATGTGTGGAACCCGCCAGAGCCTAAATGAACTTGACAGTCGAACAGATTTCTGATTGGCTTTTACAACTATATAGCGTGACAGCTAGTTAAAAAATGCCCCTTCTCAACTATCCCAACTCATTGAGATCCATAAATGGCGGCAAAATGAAAGGTCCAAAGTAAATATCAGAAAGCTTTTCGACGATAATCCTTTGCGTGGATCAATCACAGATAATAATAACTTACTCTTATTTATTTAAAATTTGTATCTTTTTTATTAACTATAAAGAAAAAATGTTATTGAATGATTTTTTGAATTATTTAAAAAGGATGTATTAGAAAGGGCGAAAGTTTATTAACTTGGATAATTATTGCAAAATATTTGAAAGCCAGGATTTTAAAAAACTTAATGAGCGAAAATCCATTGATATTCAGAAATATTAACAATGAAAAACACAAGGCATAAATTAATTATTAATAAATTAAATATTGTTATTAATTTATATTCTGTTACTAATGCAAAACCAACTCACAACTTATGATTTTATGATTCGTTGGCCTAAGAGTTCAAAAGAGGTCAAGTTCTAACCACGCTTAAACTCTGTTTAGTTAGCCTAAGATGGTAACGGCTTTTCTTGGTTTTCATTTCTAATATGATTTGAGGCCCAGACCCTGTTAGTTGGTGCAACTTGGCGTCTCCTAAACTAAATGAGGACAACGACTCGGACGCATACGGACATGGGACACGCCCATTAATGTCCTAGGTGTGTCGTCTCAGGTAGCTGAGCCTCTTTCGGGGCCTCTTTGGCAGCCGGCATGGCGTCATCAAGAACTGTTGGCCTGACCCGGCTTCAAGTCTGCGTTGTCAGCATTTATGTTGTTGTTGTCGTTGTTAACGGTAAATCGGTCAACGTCGTGGGGTCATCGCTGGAATCTAGTGCAGAAAGTCAGCGAGGCAGCAAAGCGAGCAGTTGGATGGAAAATATGTGGTTGCAAACAATTTACGTAAATTAGCGCAATTACAGCTGGCATTCTGCTGAGTGTATGTGTGTGTGTGTGTGTGTGTATCCATCAGATACTTTCTAGTCCGAACAAAGCGGAGCCATTGAAACCGGTTTTGACTTTTAAAGCTTCTGATTTCTGTTTACTGCTTAGAGTTATTGTTGTTTTTGCTAGAAACGTCAGCAGCATTAATATATAGCTAATACAGTAGTCAGTGTTGTTGTTGTTGCAATAGAGAAACATTTCCCATAAGCACACATGAGACAGCAGCAAAGGGAATATTAACAAAATCCAGGCAAAAAATATGATGCGGAGCAAATATAAATATACAATATTGAGAATAAAGCATACAAAGCGACGACGCAATCGAATTACCGCCAATCTGTAAATTGAGAAAGCCGCAGCTAAACTAAAGTATTCCAAACTCTAATCCCTTCTCCCTCTCTCCTGTCTCTCTCACACACTTTCAGCATGGAAGTTCAGGCGGTAAACAATCTGCACAGCACTGCGGCCCTGCTGTCCTCACTGCAACAAGGCAGCAATCCCGCCAGCCCGAACTCGACGCCCAGGAAGACGGCAGCCAAGGCGGGCGGCGCCTCGGCCAAGAAGCCCACAACAGAAGTCGCCATCCTCGAGCAGTTGAGCAAGCAGCAGCAGCAGCAGCAGGAGCGAGAGCACAGTCGCGACTGCGTGAGTCCGGCGAGCTCCAACTCGGAGCTGGAGAAGGACTTCAATGAGTTGCGCGAATTGAACGGCTCGCTAACGGGCAGTGGCAGCGTTGGCAAATCAAATGGTTCGCTTAGCGGCAACTCATCCACCAATTCGGCGGCACCGGGCTCCAATGGAGTCGCGTCCACGACTCCGGCAACGAATGGCAGCGGCCAGCAGCCGGTAGGCGCCGCCAATGCCACCCATCCTAAGAAACGCATCTCGAGCAGCCGCACGCCCACACGCAAGGCGCATCGCATCAAATTCTATCGCAATGGTGATCGCTTCTATCCGGGCATCACCATACCCGTCTCCAATGAGCGCTATCGTTCCTTTGAGAGCCTCTACGAGGATCTGACGCGCCTGCTCGAGGAGAATGTCAAAATACCGGGTGCTGTGCGTGCCATCTACAATATGTCCGGCAAGAAAGTAAGTCAACTTTTCATATTTAATTATAAATTGCACTCAAATATTATAGAATATATATATCTTCAGCCCGTCCATCCTCAATATAATTCGGGCAAGATCAGTCCCTTCTATAGCTGCTCTTAGAATCTAATAGAACAATTTTGCTTGTGCTGAGATATCAGGCTCTCCGATCTTGGACATTAAATATCACACAGAAATGTTTCGCTATTTTGATCAACCCAAAATATGCGTATACACCTTTTTTTACCTCTTCGAACATCAGAGCTTCACACGAAACACAGTTTTTAGATGTGGTAATAGCAATCTTAAGACAATTTGAATCGATATAACTATTTCCATAGTACCGATAAATCTAGATTTGGAAACATGGGATCTTAAGCACAACAACCACAACTTGCCCCAAAGAAAGAATATTTTAATTTTTTAATGCCTTGCGCTTTGGTACACAAAAGCATTTTGGTGCCCGATTTAGGTCTTGAAAGTAACTATAGGGATTATAGGGATAATGAAGTGTGTGTACAGTGTATCTCTTAGTCTGGCACTCCCGGCCTTTAATATGAAAGCAATCTTTGATACTTACGTGTTTATTTTTTCAAACAGATCACCGCCCTGGACGAGCTAGAGGATGGCCAGAGCTACGTGTGTTCCTGCAATAACGAGAACTTCAAGAAAGTGGAGTATAATACCAGCTCACAGCCTTTGGCCAATTTGACGCTGGCGAACAACAGTCGGTCCACCAATCAGCGTCTGGCCAAGCTGCAGCGTCCCGTCTCGCCGCTAAAGAATGGAGCGTTGGTCAACAGCACAGGCAGCAACAATGCACCTGCGGCCAATGGAGGAGATAGTGCAGTGCATCCGCGAATCGTGACGCTGATAAGGAATGGTACGAAGCCACGCCGAATAATGCGACTGCTGTTGAACAAGCGGAACAGTCCCAGTTTCGAGCATGTTCTGACCGCCATAACGCAAGTGGTCCGCCTGGATACGGGCTATGTACGCAAGGTGTTCAGACTGTCTGGGGCATCCGTGACGCAACTGGCTGATTTCTTTGGGCCGGAGGATGTCTTCTTTGCCTATGGTACGGAGCGTGTAAACACCGCCGAGGATTTCAAATTGGAAGCAGATGAGCAGCGCGCCATCAATGCCATACGCAAGACACTGCGCACAGCGGGCACTACATGCAAGGGACCCAAGCCTAAGATGCCGGTTAAAAACAAAAAGGTTTATCCGGCCGAGACCGCACGAGCGCGAGAAGCCGGCGAATCTGTCACCTCAGAAGAGGACGACCAGGCGACACTACTTAGGAATACGGGCGTTGAGATTGGCGATCTGCCCGTCGCTATACGAGACAATTACACTCTGGGCAAAATGATTGGCGATGGCAACTTTGCCATTGTGCTAAAGATCAAGGATCGACAGACGGGCTTGCCATATGCCCTCAAGATCATTGACAAGAGCAAGTGCAAGGGCAAGGAGCACTACATAGATGCCGAAGTGCGTGTCATGAAAAAGCTGCAGCATCCCCATATAATATCGCTCATCATGGACGTCGATCAGGTGACAAACATGTACCTGGTGCTCGAGTATGTCAGTGGTAAGTGCAAAAAGCGAAGTCTTAAGTGAACCAGTCCACCAGGTCGCTTTTCTTCCATCTCTATTTCGCGCGGAATATCCTTAAATAATCGATTAATGTTATATTTTTTTAGGTGGCGATTTGTTCGATGCCATCACACAGGTCACACGCTTCTCGGAAAGCCAATCACGCATTATGATCCGACATTTAGGCTCGGCCATGTCTTATTTACATTCCATGAGCATTGTGCATAGGGATATCAAACCGGAAAATCTTCTGGTAAGCTTCGAGTGTGTAGGCAGACTCAAAAAATCTTGACAATTAATTTTTTCTGCTGCAGGTGGAACTGGACGCGTCTGGTAATGTTGTCCAACTAAAATTGGCCGACTTTGGACTGGCCTGTGAGGTAACCGAACCGCTCTATGCCGTGTGCGGCACTCCCACCTATGTGGCGCCCGAAATACTGTTGGAAGTGGGTTACGGCTTAAAGGTAAAAAACCCAGCATTTTTGTACAATGGAGAACTCTTATTAATCCGTTGCTTGTTCACAGATTGACGTTTGGGCTGCTGGCATCATATTGTACATACTGCTCTGCGGTTTTCCGCCTTTTGTTGCGCCTGATAACCAGCAGGAGCCGCTGTTTGATGCTATCATCTCGGGCGTTTATGAGTTTCCCGATCCCTACTGGTCGGACATTGGCGACGGTGTGCGCGATCTAATCGCCAATATGCTGCAGTCAGATCCGGATGTTCGTTTTACCAGCGAAGATATACTAGATCATTATTGGACAATGGACAATGAGAATAACGGCTGCGGTGGTGGCGATGGTGACTTTAGCAGATGAATCGTAGCCGTTTGGGGTGTTTAAGCAGCAGTTACGCCTCGAAAGACGACATCTAGTAGTTTTTGTATTATGTAATTTAGCGCTATTCTATAGGCCTTAATTTATTATTTATACAAATTAACACTTAAACTACGGCACACATTGTCGTTAAGAAAGAGCAACAACAAACGAACTAGAGGACATAGAACAACGTGAACGGAACAGAAAGACGTTGCAGACAGTTTTCAGAAATTCCAATTTCCAGACCGTTTACGGTTCGCTACTTTATATTCTTTCAACGCATATATATATTTTTTAAAGAAAGGTACATTTACATACATACATATATTTTATTGGTATTTTTAAAGTGTTTTTAATTAGTATTTTAATTGATTATAAATAATGAATAAATGCATGTTGTGTATATTTTCATAAATTGTTAATTATGTTTTCGGATGCTTTTGCTTTTGTTTTACATTTATGTATGTTTTGCTATCACTTGTAATGTAAACGAAATACGCGATAAAAACAAAAAAAAAACAATAATTAAGCGCATTTATACAAACACCAATAATATAACTTTAGAAATATATATATATATATACATATAAAACTAACGTGATAATTGTTTGGATTGTAATTGAACTTTAAAAGTGGCGCGGCTGTAGCTATCGATAGGCAGATGTATTCTGTATTAGAAATCCTCCTCGATACTTATCGACCATAGAGTTGCTTTTTTTCTTAGTCTAACCAGAAATGGAATATGTGAACGGCAAGACAGCTGTTGAATGCAAAATGCGGTCACTCTGGCTCGAAGATGTTTTGATAAGAACGCGAATTTACATGGAAAGACGTAAAAATGGCCGAGACTTTGCCAATTAACAGCGTAAGTGCGTTGCCAATAGTAAAACAATCATTTCGCAAGACCATTTAATTGTCTAGGACTCTGGCACCGACGAGGAGGAAGAGGTTGAACCAAAGTTCAAGTACCAGCGCATTGGAAATGATCTCAGGAATATACTCAACACAGACGTGGTTACCTGCAGTGCCGTCCATTCAAAGGTAATCTCTGACTAGATATTCAACTATTTAGTGTTTCAACTAGCACGTCTGGCAGTTTCTTATATTTGGCACATTTCGGGGGCGAGTCTATCTGCTGGATCACCAGGGCAACTCTGTGGACTCGAACCTGAGCAGCGGCGATCGCCACACACACTCGGTGGCCGTTAATCACATTGATGTGGATCCTAAGGGTGAATATGTTGCCACCTGCTCCGATGACGGACGCGTGAGTCACTGAAAGCGTGTTTCTAAATTATAGGGGCTTCAATACTATTTTTATTTGCAATAATTACAGGTCAATATTACGGGCTTGTTCAGCTGTGAGAATAATCAGAACCTTAGTCATGGCAAGTTCATAAAAGTCGTTGCCCTGGACCCTGAAGTTAAATCGGGAGTGCGACGATTTATAGTGGGTGAGTATAACCTTTTGTTTCTTTATAGTGTATTAATGTGTAGCAAACTCACCATACCATAAAGCACAGAAAATGGTCTCTTAACAGGCAAGTTCGATGTGCTAGGTCCCAATTTGTTTCAACTAAATGCCCTCCTTTGGTTACCGCCCTTTTAATACCCAGTAATAGGAAATGACACATTACATATGAACCAAATCGTATCAATATAGAGTTACTATATCGTATAGCTGTATAGCTGAAAGGATCGATCGAATAAGAAGTTTTTGCAGGGAACACTGTTTGGGTTGTGTAGATATGTTCACGTAGCAATTATCAACTTTACTGTTTCATATTGCTGCAAGGGTATTGAGTCTTCGGAGTGCCCTTTATTTTTTTCCTATCCGTCGACAATCAGTTCAACAGTTCGAAAATATATCTAAAATAAACCCACATTTCCGTCAATTCAACTACTACGAGACTCGTCACAGAAATTGCGCTTAAATAAATCACAATATCTGTAAGAGTATTTAATCCAAAGACAAATATCTTTTTTGTTTGCCTTAAATAACGTGAATGTTTTACTCGATTTCAGGTGACGACAAGCTTACGCTTTACGAACGCAACCTACTCAAGAAGCTGAAACCTTGCGAATTGTGCACAGTTGAGGGAAGTGTTCTGGCTATCTGCTGGCAGGGCAATCTGGTTGCTTGGGCCAGTCACTTGGGAGTGCGTGTGTATGATCTAAGCGAGAAGTGCTCCCTGGGCCTTATGAAATGGGAGGTGCCGGCACAGGCACGACTCGAAAACTTTCGCTGCCATCTACGCTGGTCCAATTCCAATACGCTGCTCATCGGCTGGGTGGACACAATACGCATTTGTGTAATTCGTAAGCGCAATGCCATCGAAGCGTCCTCCAGCAATTTGCCTGGCTTTGTCGTGGACCCAGGTGCGCGTTATTATGATGCTGCTTGCCATTATAGTAACATGTTTAAACTTATTTTGCAGTCTCAACATTTCAAACCACATTTTATGTTTGTGGACTGGCGCCGCTGGCAGCCAGCCAGCTGGTTGTCCTGGGCTATCGCAAGGATCGCAGTCCCAACTATAAAGCTCTACGGCCAGTGCTGTGCGTCATTGAATACAAAATGAACACATGCGAGGAGGTGTGCACAGACAGCCTGACCTTACGCGGCTTCGAGGAGTATACGGTCAACGATTATAGTCTGGGTTGCATCATGGAGGAGAATCGCTACTACATTGTGGCGCCCAAGGATATTGTGGTGGCCAGCCTCATTGAAACAGATGATCGCGTCGAATGGCTTATCAAACACAAGTATGTAAACCAACTCTTATGTAGGGCATTTTAATCTTATCTGACCAAGACGGCATTCGTTAGCTAATTTAACGCATATACAAATGTGAGAAGCATAACTTTTTGGGTATAGAATGATTATTCCTACAACCTGACCATGTTTAGACTGTAAAATCATAGAAGACACATTATGAACTTTTACCCTTTTTGCAAGATAAGCCCTGGGCGGAGGGTATCCATTTCCGGCTTAGTATTTCCATAAAAACAACGGGTAAACTCTGATAGGTCTATGATACTGCTGCCATAGGAGCAATTTATTGAATACTTGCCTAAGAATATCTTAATCACAATACTTAGCTTATATCTTTGGTTATGGCAACTGGGAATAGTCAGTTAGGTATTAACTACACTACAATGCTGTCACAGCACTTGTCCGCTGGCTTTGTCCAGTCATAATAGTAGGAGACAAATACACGCTGGCCAGGACTCTCGTGGGTGCACAGCTTGCCAGCGTAAATGTCATGCATGTGCTGCGGGTTGCGCTTGTGCAGCACCAGATGATAGGATCGACACTTGCTTGGCGTGTAGGCGGTATCGAAGCGTGCATCATGCCATCGATAGACATGACGCAGTGGCGCCAACCATGTGCCCAGAGAAGCGTCTTCAGACCCATAGCTTGACAGTAAATGAGAATTGTTGACCACATTCTCGCATAGCTTGCGGGAGAGCAAATAGCCGCCGCCCAGTGCATAGTTTATGTAATTTTTGCTTATATAATAATTAGACTCGCGCCAGTGACCTTTCGTCTTAATCGTAGCGCGTCCATTGAAATAGCCCCAGTAGAGCTCTGGCAGCGGCTCATGTTCATAGTTCGGTCTGTTTCTCAAAAGCTTCCGGTCATAGGAGACAAGTTCGTTGAGTAGATTGTCCAGCTTCACATAGGTGTCATCGTCCACTTTAAGCAGGTATGAGAATTCATAGTGCCGGGTCAACGCGTCCAGCGACTGCATTAGCTTCTCCGTCAGATTCATATAGTCATCGTGCAGGCGCGGTAGCAGCAGCAAATCGTGATGCTGGCTCTGTTCATGCTCCAATTCGGCGCGCAACGTCGCTCCCATTTGCTGTGTGCCAATGGCAAACAGATGCTTCAACTTGATGTTGCGATGCACACGTGGCTGCTCCAACTGTGGCAGCTGCTTCTGCCAATTTATGTAGTGCTGCAGTCGTTGGGCCTGCGATGCAACCGTTTCCATTTGCAAATGCCCGCCGGCAGTGCTGTAACTGGGCAGGTAGATATACTCCTCGGGATAGTATGGTTGCTTTAGTGGCTGCCCCAGACGGAGCCAGGTCTCGCGCATCCCTTCACGTTGCTCGGCGTTGCCCGGCGCACTAAACACAAGTATCGCTAGAAATAAATCTGGATGTGGGTCAAGTTTGGCCACACCACTTCTCGGTGCCGGGCATTTGTCTACTATGGTCAGAATACGTGTAATAAAACTACCAAAGAAGAACGCTACTATTGCCGTAAAAAGCGTAACCAGGTTATTTAAGCGACGCATTTCTCAAAAATTACGTTTATTGCGATATTGAAATAAATAAAAGTTCTGCTCAATTCGTCGCGAATTTAGCAAACAGCTGAGCGATACTTTTGTCGGGTTATCGATTTATCGATACCAACTTCAGGTATCGCGGTAGTGCACTGTGGACAATTTATGCCTATTTTTTGGCAAATAGGAACTTGAATAAATAGCAAATGAAACTCTATATTTTGCGAACGGGTACTTTACCACCAATATTTGTTTTTTTCGCAGCAAATTTGAAGAGGCCTTGGAGATATGCACACATGGAGGTTCATTACCAATGCTCTCGGTAGCCAGGTAAGGAATAGGCTTTCAGATACTTCTTCATATATTGATACAATTTCATTCTTTAAAGACTGTATATAAACCACCTGTTGACGTTGAAGCAATACGAAGAGGCGGCCAAGCTATGCCTGCGAGTGCTGGGCAACAACAAAGCCCTGTGGGAGGAGGAGGTCTTCAAGTTTGTCAAGTGCCAGCAGCTGCGCTGCGTGAGCGCCTATTTACCCACGTCGGATGATTGTAAACTGGATCCGCATGTCTATGAAATGGTGCTCTATGAGTTCCTCAAGTTTGATGTGCATGGTTTTCTAAATTTAATCAAAGAGTGGCCGCCAAAGCTCTACGATGGCTTGGCCGTGATAAACGCCATACATGATCATTTTCGCAAACAGAATGCAAATGAGCTGCTCGAGGCCTTGGCCCTCCTCTACTCCTACCAAAGCGACTATGAGAGCGCTTTGCGCATGTATTTGAAGTAAGCAAAAGCTTACATTGCCATTCTTAGAAATATATTTACTATAACTTTCCCTTTGGTTAGGTTGCAGAACAAGGATGTATTTCTGCTAATCCGACGCTTTGAGCTATATGATGTCATCTCCAAATTAATCATTCCACTCATTCAACTAGATCGCGAACGTGCCTTTAAAATATTATTAGATAAGGACAAAATAAAGCCCGAAGTGGTTGTACATCAATTGGAACAAAATCAGGAATACCTCTACTGGGTAAGTGGGTACAGACCCTTGCAATATATTCACAATTAAACCTTGATTTTATTTCAGTACCTGGATGAGCTGGACAAGATTGACAATCAGGGCACATTCCACCCAAAGTTAGTTGCCCTGTATGCCAAATATGATCGGCCAAAACTTTTGCCATTTCTACGCCGCTCCAATGATTATGGAATACAAAATGCACTGGCGATATGCAAACGTGAAGAGTTTTATCCAGAAATGGTATACTTGCTGGCCCGAATGGGCAGCATCGTGGAGGCACTCAACATAATCATGCATAAAGTAAGTGTGTATATAAGATTTCCACAAATTATTTCACTTACCGACTCCCAATTTCAGATAAAAGACATTGAGATGGCAATTGAATTCTGCAAGGAGCATAATGATGATGATCTGTGGAACATACTCATTGATGAGTCCATCAAACAGCCAGAAATAGTAACGAAAGTGCTGGATGGCATTGTGGGCAAGTTTCTGTTATTTATTTATCAGTTTTATTCGACGAATTTAATGCGATTCTTTTATAGATTATGTCAATCCCGTGTTGGTAGTTAGCAAAATTAAATTGGGTCAGACAATACCGAATCTCCATCAATCTGTTGTCAAAATGCTGTGGCACTACAATATTGAGGAAGAAGTGAACACAATTGCACATCAAATCCAATTGACCGATTATTTTGACACTCAGGCCGAGGTAGTGGCTATGCAACGTCGCGGCCGCCTTGTCTCCTATGACAAAGTGTGTCCAAAATGCAGTCGTTCAGTGATAATAAAGGACACCGTTCCTCCCAATGGCCTTACTATATTTAACTGTGGCCACATATACCATAACAACTGCGTGATCGACAATCATTGCGACGTGTGCCTGGATTGGGATAGTATATTGGACGAGGACGATTAATAGGCAATGACAAATAAACGACAATTAATGGAAGTCTGAAAGCGGTTTATTACCATGTATTGAGCGACATTCAGCAACATTTTGTATCATGTTCATGCAAAGTATACATTTGGTAGCTTTTTGTTTATTTTAATTTATTTATTGATTTATTAAAAATTAATTAATGTGCAGTCTACTGGGCTTCATCTTTTGTTAACTAAAAGGAAAAGATAACCCTGCATAATGCCTTGCAACAGTTTGCCAAAAACACAAAATCTTGCATGAGAAACTTCCTGAGGACACCAAAAAAGGAATAGTCCTGAATGAAATACATATTCTGTATTATTAAGGCTATCTAGATTGATCTACAAAAGGACGTCAAAATCGTCCTTCAAATGGCTGAGATATATTTTAGTCGATTTTACGTTTTAGATGCAAGCATTTAATGGGTTCAGTGTATACAGCAGCAACAAAAAAAATTGACTGGTGGTGAGAAGAAAATAACAAAGAGAGA
The DNA here is from genome assembly GCF_003285875.2 of Drosophila novamexicana. NCBI lineage: Eukaryota > Metazoa > Arthropoda > Insecta > Diptera > Drosophilidae > Drosophila > Drosophila novamexicana. The sequence continues at coordinate 9,369,927 of NW_020824787.1, forward strand.
ACCGCCCCACCCACCCAGCAGGCGATCATCATCACCCAAATTTTTAAGTTTAAAGTGTTGGTATTTACCCCCCTCACACCCAGCCCACTCCCGATTGATTTAATTGTTTAGGTACATATGGCGAATAGAAACTATAACATAGTGCATATATAGCGCATGTTGTATTGGATGAAAGAGGATGGGAGTGTTGTGGGGACACATGTTTCGTTGAGTAGGAGAGCTAGGATAGGGGGAGGGAGGGAGAGGGACTGGATAGGCTAGGGAAAGAGAGTAAAGTGTAAATTGCGGCTGCTCTTACATGGCACCTGGATCGAGTGAGAAGAGAGAACATTAGAAAAAAACTCAGTTAATTTTATTCATAAATATTATATCAATATTTATTACAAACTTACTCTCCCATTTTGCAATTGTATATACTCACTACTTTAATTCCTTGGTTGGGATCCGTACCTAGGACTTACACGAGTGGGTTCAGGCCGAGCACCTACCTAGTCCACCACAAGAGCTCTTGGGCTAGGTCAGTTTAATGTAGTATTTACAGAACAATTTTTTTTAATTTTTTGGCTAAAAATTGGATGAATCGAACCTGGGATAATCCACGAAATAACGTACCTAGCTTCTTCCTACTGCACTAGCGGAGGTTATGACAATGCATAATACAGTCTTCTGCTTAATAGGCTCGCGATGCCTTCGCAACCTTTTCTTTAAAAACTGCCAGCGGCCAGACTCGAACCTAGGACTGCGTCGTCAGAGGCCTCTTCAATGTTGTCTTATGTGCAGGAGATGAATATTAAGAATAGGAAGCGATGCAGCATTATAATGTTTGAAAATGCTTTCTGCAAAATATAAGATCCCGTTTAGAGAAAAAATAAGTGTCGGCTTATAAATTTTCATTTGGTATTTAAAATGAAAATTTTACGACGATTTCTCGATTTGTCACACCTACACAAAATGGATCCTTTCCAAAAGCTAAACAGTGGCCATTGGCATACAATCTTAATTCTGGAGCACATATATATTTTCCAAGTTACAAGACGGACATTGCACAAAAGCAATATATACTTGAGAACGATTAAAAATATACATCAAATGTGCATACATTTATCTATTACACCATTGCAACGAGATAAGTAAATAAAAACGTGGTCTTGTTTAGAAACTTACAATTTATGCATGACATATTGGCAATTGTTTCTCATTACAATTGTTTGTTTATTTCTTTTTTACCCCCAATACACACTGCAAACGGTAGTCAAATGCCCTTAGGCCTCAGTCTCAGACTGAAGCTTAGCCACATAGGCAGCCTTGTGGGCGGCGATCTTGGTCTTGCGCTCCTCATTCGTGAGTTTCTTGGCGTTCCACCTCTTCTTGGCAGGAGCCGACTTCTTAGCAGCGGCCTTCTTCTGGGTTGGATCGTTGCGGATGGCCTGGTGGGCTTTCTTGTAGATGTCCTCAATCTACATATGGATAAATGAGAAAGATTAATCTAGGGAATAAGTTATTGAAAATGTATTTTTTTTATATCAAATGTGCAACCGCAAACAGAAGGTTTAACCCATAGAAGAGGGATGAACTACGAACACGGGTTTCTGGATTTTACTGTGGTCCACTTTTGGCACAGCCAGCGTTGTAGGATACGAAACGCAGCAGTAATTTTGTAAATGGACGTCTACTTTTTTTAAGATTAATCTAGGGAATTTTATGTATATTTGTTCTTTATAACATGTGCAACCACAAACAGAAGGTTTAACCCATAGAAGAGGGATGAACTACGAACACGGGTTTCTGGATTTTACTGTGGTCCACTTTTGGCACAGCCAGCGTTGTAGGATACAAAACGCAGCAGTAATTTTGTAAATGGACGTCTACTATTTGTAAGATATATCTAAGGATAAAGCAACTTAAGGTAAATTTGTTCTTTATAACAATGTGCAACCGCAAACAGAAGGTTCAACCCATATGAGGGATGAACTACGAACACGGGTTTCTGGATTTTACTGTGGTCCACTTTTGGCACAGCCAGCGTTGTAGGTTACAAAACGCAGCAGTAATTTTGTAAATGGACGTGTACTTGTTTTTTTAGTGCGTTTGAAAAATTGTACTCACGTTGTCAGCACGGATGCCCAACTTGATGTAACGACTGAACTGACGCTTGAAAGCCTCCTCATCCTCCTCCTCCAAGGTACGCATATAGTCGGCCACATGCTGACCAAAGATATGGGCACGGTGCACATCGGCGTTGAAGCTCTTGGTCTCGGCAGAGTAGCCTGGGAAACGTTTCACCGAGTGGGGGATGTTCAGACCACCATCGACAGCACCCTTCATGGCGCCAAACACACGGGCACCAGTGGTGGTGCGTGCCAAGCCCACATCCAAGTAGCAACGGAATGCTCCTGGTCCCTCATCGACGGGCTCAACGTTGAATTCCTCACCGGTAACCTCGGTGCAGCCAGCGTACAACGAATCCAAACCCAACTTGTTGAGCAGACGACGTGCAACGAGAAGACCCGTGCAGTAGGCGGCGGCGTAGTTGGTCAAACCCACCTGTAATTATTGTTGTAAACATAAGTTTACATTTTTTATTTTATTATAATTTCAATAGACTTACCTGGATGCCATAGTTGGGTAGCTCATGCGAGTAGGCAGAGCAGACAACACGATCGCCCTCAATGCGAGCGTAAGCGATTTGAGCGGTGATGTCCTTGTTGGACAGACGCACAATCAAACGGTACTTGGGCGTGTTGTACTTATTCTTGTCCTGGAAAGTCAAACGCTTTCTGGCATAGTAATCAGTTTTGCCCTCACGGCGCCTACGGAATTTAACCTGGTAGCGCTTGAAGTACTGCTTGTTCTTGACTACCTTGACGAAACCCTGTTAAAAACGAAAAACACAAATTAATATTGATCATAGCTTTTGGCATGAACAGCACAATGCTAATCGCTCAATTAACATTGCATCAGTCACTACTTCTGTGTACATTTATAAAGGTTCACTAGCAAACACATTAATTGAGACGTTTGTTGTATTATTTAATTGATTGTGCTCACCATTTTTCACTTTTTAATGAAAATCAAACACCGACGTAAAATACGCGATGTCTTCACACGTAGGTGAAAAAGAAAAAGGAAGAAGCTGACAGGCCGCTCAGAAGCAGGGTCGTATTTTGCATCGTTGACATTTCGGGCGCAGCTAACTTAGCGTGGGATTTGAAAATGCGCCAGATGGCGCCACTGTGTAAATTTAATATACGCGCGAAAATGATCGTAATTTAAAAGACTAGAATATTTAAAAAACAGTATTACGTAGTGTATTATATTTAAGTAACAACGATTCTAAATGTATTTCGGGATTAGCTTCAAACTCCTTATCAGCATATTGACTGCCATAAAATCGTTCAATTTCTTGCTGAAGCTTCTGTAAATACACAAATTTTAAAGAATGTTTTCAATTGTCCAAATAATATTTACCATTACTTTTAGCCGAGCAGCTTCATCTGGCGCTGTGTGATCATATTCAGGATCCACATTTAAAAATAAATGTTGCTTAAAATGATATAGTGCAGTAACATCTTCACTTTGTAGAGTTAAAACTGTTTTGTTATCCTTCACGCTGCCTGCAATGCTCAGCTTACTGTCAATAAAGTACAAATCTAGCTCATTTTCAATCCTCGCACTTGCATTGCAAATTTCAGCGATTTGCTCTAAATTAAGGCTACCAGGCGCTGTTATTTTCTGTTTCATTTTCGGTTTTATTTTCGTTGCGCTTGGTTTGGCAAGCATGTCTGGCAATTGCTGTTTGTTATACAGATTTAGGGAGTAAAGTTGTCCACTGAATAGCGCCCGATATGTATTGCTGTGCTCCTTCAACTTCAATGGCAGTAAGATGGCACTGATTTGTGCATGCAGCTCCAGAAACGCCACGAGTTTAACCTCAAACTTAGGCAAACGCTCCTGGAACGCTTTATTAAGCGGTATTATAATTCTACAATTGCGGCTCAACAGCAACTCCGTGGGCACACGGTGGACGTGGGCATCATGGCCATGGTAAACGAGCAATTGCCAGTGGCTACTGTGAAGCAGTTTTTGACTACTGCGGAATGTCAATTGCAATATGGCATATATGTTATTGCTATCAAGTTGCGTCACTCGGGATGTATACAACAGCAGTGACTCAGCTCCAAAGACAGGCACTTGTCTACGAAACTCCAACGTTGCCTCCAAACTACTCTCGAAGCTAGTTTCATTGCGTGCAACGGCCACAAGCTGTTGTTTTTCGTGCTCACGCTGTATGGCTGCCAGAAGCTCAGCTGGCTGCCGCTCGTATTGCTGCAGAACTTGTGCATTACAACGCAGTTGCTCCATGGCTGCCGGCGTTAGATCGCTTAGCGCGCTTACATCTTCATCTGCCACTTGCTCAACGCTAAATGCGATCCGATAGAAAATGTTATTGTCGCTAAGGCACACCAGCTGCTCAATGTGTTGCACCCAGGTGCAAGCTTGCATGCCGGGCACTGGCTTGACACAGCGTTGCACCTGGCAATCATCTAGCACGGCATCATATTGAAATCTCAAGCGCACTAACTGCTCCCCATCTGTATAATAGAAGTCGCCGTTCTCGCTGGTGACATCGAAGTCCAACCACTCGCTGCCGGTGTAGTACATTTGGCGCTGTTTTATGCCCAGTAATTGGGACATGTACCAAATGTCCACGCTGCCGCAGCTCAGGTAAACCAAGCATAGATTATGTGAGGGCAGCAAATGCATAAACTTAACAGATGTGGGATATATACATAGAAGCTCAATGTGGTATGCCTGCTCCGACTCCGCATCCGCATTCGCATCGTCAACTGCATCTTCATCCCGTGGCGTTAGCACAAATACGTGGCCCGCAATACTGAATATATGTATCTGCTTTGCCACTGCGCCAAAGAGGCACTGCATGAATTGCTCATGCTGTTTGGCAACAGTTATCGTTAGCAGTGTATAGGAATCGTTCTGCCAATCGCATTGGAATATATTCTGCTCATCGTAGGTTATGTCGTAGCAGTTCTGCAGGGTGGTCTCTCCCTTGCTCAGACTGGGTAAATCAACGTAGACCTGCAACAGCAACTGCTGCGTATCCTCGTCGTGGCGTATCACGCTGAATCCTTCATGAGTTCGCGCAAATGCACGCACACCCTTCAGCCAGGAGATTAGGTGCAGCGATTTGATGGAGCCAAAACAATGAACTCGTCCGTCCGACATTAGCAACAGGGTGTTGTACTCCAGCATGTGAATGCTACGCAGATGATTACCCTTGGGCAATGGAATGCGTACTTTCGTCATTTCCATTCTGTTTGTTTTCTTCGATCTCTTAAAGCGATAATTCAGCAGATAATACTCGTTCCATGTGACGAAAACAGTCTTTGTTTTGTTGTTGCTGGATGAAGAGTGACTTATTAGACCACACGGCTGAAACAGTGTATCATCGTCGATAGACCAGAGAGCATCATCGTCGTCTTCCACAATCCCAGGCTCATTAGGTTCGTCTATTTCCATCATTTTCCAAATACGAGCCACATATATTCAAATGCAATGAACTGATAATGCTATATAGCCAATGTGACCAAACTTCACAAAATAAAATGGCACAATCGTGACCACTCCTAAATTAAACTAAAATCCTCTTAAATAAATACTAAATACTGTACAATGCCTTATATTTACATTTTTAAGATACGCTGTCTGTGTGATTGCTCATCTCTAGTTGCACCGTCCACTTCGGTAGCGTAACGATAGAGACAATTTTAAAAGTAATTTACCTGGAGGTTTTCAACATAACACTTTTTGGCATCTAGTAAAAATGACTTTAATGATGCGCCTGTGTAGGCGTAGCTATGCGACAAAACTGAAAGATCACCAGGTGACAATGATGGCCCGTGGTTTGCCCAAGCGGGAATCGCTGCCTGGCGTCCAGAACATAATAGTGGTAGCCTCTGGCAAGGGCGGTGTGGGCAAAAGTACTGTGGCAGGTCAGCGGGTCATATCTTAGGGATAAAAAAAAGTTGAGACAAGAACCAAATTTATTGCAGCAAATTTCGCCTGCAGTTTGGCCAAGTTGGGAGTGCGTGTTGGGCTGTTGGATGGCGACATTTTTGGACCAAGCATACCATTGCTGATGAACGTGCACAGTGAGCCGCTGATCAATGAGAAGAATCTAATGTTACCGCCACAGAACTATAATGTCAAGTGCCTGTCGATGGGCATGCTAACGCCACCTGATGGTGCCATTATTTGGCGCGGTCCGCTGGTCATGTCAGCCGTGCAGCGTCTACTCAAGGGCGCCGAGTGGAGTCCATTGGATGTGCTGGTCATTGATACGCCGCCCGGCACTGGAGATGTGCATCTCTCACTGACACAGCTTGCACCAATCACAGGCGTCATATTAGTCAGCACCCCGCACAAAGCGGCAGTGGATGTGACAGTCCGTGGTGCTGAAATGTATCAAAAACTGAAGGTGCCTATCCTTGGCCTAGTTGAGAATATGCGCTACTCCATCTGTGACAATTGCAATCATCGCATCGAATTCTTCAAGAAACAAGCGGAAGCTCCACACAAGAGGCTGCCAAAGACTCTCATTTCGTTGCCTCTAGACTCACATATTGCAGATTGCGGCGAAACGGGCGTACCCGTTGTGATTAAAAATCCAGACTCTGAACATGCAAAGCTCTTTAGTCAGCTTGCGAGTCATATATGGAGTATATTGCAAGAGAATCAAAAAACAAATGAAGCAAAGAACGAGACGAAAAGTAATACTTAGCGAGTTCAATTAGACGCTAATTAATAATTTAGGCAAGCATGTTGCTGAAGAATCACAGTAATATTTTAAGTTTTATCATTCTTGATGAATATAAGTGTGCCAAGTTTGCTGGCCTTTCCGTACTTTCACGTACTTAATGGGGTCAATAAAAATTGTAATTAAATCCTGATCTTAAGGAATCGTGTAACGAGAGGAAACATAACACGCGCTCAAATCGATATGAAAGTAGTTATATTTATTTATGTTTCTTCAGTTTCTTCATCTTTTTTAAGGCTTTTCGATGTGCGTATTTCTCCGTACGCTTTATCACCTCTTTGTACTTCCGTTTGTTAAACTTTTGAAACGCCTCGTCCTCAAGCAGTTCATCCACCAGTGACTTTTTGGTCTTGCGCGTATGCCGCTCGCTATAATGATCAAGTGGCGAGTGCTGGACTGTGCCGATTTGGAAGTACTTGGGCAGCACCTTAAGGTCGTTCTTCTTATAGAAATGCTTGGGATCCAGCACAGAACGCATTTGTATAATCTTTAGTTCATTGCGCATCTCATCAGTGACCTCTGTCGCAGGCAAATCAAACCAGCCGCTGCCCTTCGTCTTTGTTCGCTCCGCCTGTTCGTATAAAAATTTGTTTATGCATGGAAAGCTCAGATGTTATTTAAATATTTGGCATGGATGAGCACTCAGATTACTAAAGACGTCGTCAATGTGGCAACAAACCTGCCTCAGCTACTGCTGTGTGTTTTGGGCGACAATAGCACTGTTTCAATAAAAAAAGGATTGTACGCCCAAGCCTAAATCATTTGTCTTGACTTAATGACAAATAACAGTCTAGCATTAAATGGCATTGCTGTTCCGTTGGCCTTACAGCAACCGCTACATGCTCTGAGCTAGCCGCTAAGATTACAACGAACGAAACTGTGTGCTATTGTCTGTGAGTGAGTCTCTGGTTACACAGCAGTCGCCTCGAGCAGCAGGTGCGTGCGCTTGCCGCGCCCATTGGCGCAGCTTCGGTTGTCGAATATGTCATCACAGATGCTCAGCTTATGATCCACGCCAAAGGTGTTGAAAAACTTACTCTGTTCAGTATGGGCTGCTTGCGTCTGGAGACTGTGGGCAGGGCTTTCAGCTGCTCAATGCCGTTTAATTGTTTAGTTTTTTGCATATCCTTTTCCAAATTAGCTTTCCGTACATTCACATCTTCGCCAATCTCGTTGTCTATTTCTGTTGTGATGCGTTGACGTTTTTGCAGTTTGTGTGTACCCGCGTTGTGTGATGCCTCGTTAACCCTCTCAGCAACTTCATTCAGCTGTATCGCCACCCCGGATGGCACTCGTTTTGCCGTCTCCTGTGTGGCGGCGGCGGCAACTACTTTGCTAACATCCTTGCAGTTTATCTTGACGCCAAATAATTCCATTTCACCAGCTTCTTGCTCATCGTCTTCTTCGCTGTCCTCCTGTGGACGATTTTCAAAAATGCCATTGTACAATGGAGCGGAGTACTGTATATTGTCTGCACTAAACAATTGCTGGTCGCCATTTGTGTCCAACGTAAATAACGAAGCCATTCTATCTGGTTTTATAGCACGAAAAACAAAAACGTGCAGCTCATTCGGCGTTGACTTGTACAGCTGCCGGTTCGTTGTGAATGACACTATGGTAATAATCGCAAACATAAGCAAAATTTGGTCACACTGGATCTGCCACACGTGTTTTGATTTCAGCTGCAGACGTACGTTAGCAAAATAGTTTTGAAAATAAATAAAATAGCTAACTATAATGCCAGTTTCCATTAACACATTATTCGTAGAGTATTTTGGTTGCTGTTTCATTTATAAAACGTAGAAATACAGGTTAAACTCGGCAAATAAGCGCAGTTAACTATCTAGTTAATTTGGCCTTTGTCGAACGTGTAATTGCGTATTATTAGGAAATACTCTTTTAAATTTAGATACGGTAGTGTTTCGCGCAATGTCTGTCTACAGCAGCAAAACGACCAATACGTCCATATTGAAGTCCTTTTCCAGCGCAGATCGTGAGCGCGTCAAGACAGCGGCTCTTAACAAGGTGCGCTTTGTAACGCCCAAGGAAAAGGGCATCGTTGAATCGGTGCGTGTCGCTTTAGAGGAAAATAACTTCCATTTGATTCAGGAGTTCACATACTTTCTGTGCGAGGCTGATCTTAGTGTAAGTAAATAACATAATATATGCATATGCTTTTCTTATTTATGTTTTCATTTACAGGATGATGAGGTTGTTCAAATCATGAAGGATGCGCGCAAAATCGTGCACAGCCTGACACCGGAATTTGCCAATCTAGTTGAGGCACTACTCTCACTTAACTGGAAGAAGTACAGCTCGGACGCCATTCAGGCCTATACAGAATTCAGCGTCGATGTTATGATTGCCCACAATTCGTATATACATATTGGCATTGGCAAATTAATATTAAATTGGATACCTAATGATCAAGAATCGGCGGAATGGCTCAATGGTTGCCCCTCGGAACGTGTACGAGCTGAACTGGAAACTGTGCACAGTTTACTCAATCGCATTCTCACCGCTGTGCCCATGAGCTTTGATGTGGTCATCGATACGATCGCCTCTAAGTTTCCATACTTTAAAAAGCCAGCTCATGTCACAGCTGGCTATTTGCACAATGTACTGTGGCTCATGGAATACAAGCCGGTATTCGAAGAGTTGTTAGTGCAGCTGGTTCTGCAGAAGTAAGTTCTCATTTCAAATTATTCCATTGGCACGCAATTTACTCTTTTTTTTAAATCTTTAATAGGCTGCTGGTGCTGGACGTTAATGCACCACGAGATGAAATCGAAGCACTTAAGGAGGACACTGATGACGAAGATGATAAAATGGAAGAGCAAGCAATTTTTCAAATGGATGATCTAAACGCACCGCCCAAACCGCCACAATCTCTAGAACATCCAATAGGCCAAATGCTGGACATATGCCTACTGAAGCTTTTCAAATTCCTGGATGATAAATGCCGTCCGAGGCCCGATTGCACCGATGATCAGCGTATAGCCAAAAGTCGCTTCTTTAAGACGCTAGTCCACATATTCGAAGAGGTGTTGCTGCCCAGCCATAACACTCACCACGTTCAGTTCGTCATCTTTTATGCGTGCAGCATTCGCCCAGCATATACAGAGATCTTTCTCAGCACTCTGTGGCATAAGGTGCAGAATCCCAATGTTTCCTCGATCATTCGCCACGCAGCTGTTAGCTACATAGCCAGTTTTTTGGCACGTGCCAAATTTGTGCCTCTGAGGTAAGTTTGCTTTAGATTTAGTTGTGAGAACCAAATTAAAGTTTTTAATTAATTCCAGCACAATCACCTACTATCTTAAGGAGTTGAGCAATTGGGCAAACAACTACATAAATGACTCCGATGAGTTTAGCAGCAAAAACTGTTCGCTCAAAGCGAACATGGTTTTCTTCTCTGTTTGCCAGGCCATCTTTTATTTAATCGCGTTTCGCGCGCGTGATTTGACAATCAATCAAAAGAGTATGCAATTGTAAAAGCAAGCGCTTCCTGCGATTTTACTTATCTTTATTTATCTTGCTTCCTAGATTTGGCTTTGCTGAATACCCTGCAGCTGTCACGGCTGGCCATGTGCCATTTTAATCCGTTACGCTACTGCCTTCCACCGGTGGCCACGGCATTTGCGGGCGTCACACGTACCCACCAATTGGCGTATTGTCACACTGTGCTGGAGCGCAATGCACGTCGCAAGCTGGCCACCATCTATGGCCATGACAAGCTGATGCCGGAGGAAACACTCGAAACTTTCTTCCCTTTTGATCCATACATTCTACCACTGTAAGTCTTAAAAACAGTTACTATATGGGATCGGCTTTAATTCTGATTAATCTTTGCAGTTCAAACAAATTTATAGAGCCGAGTTATCTAGTCTATAAGGTGCATGAACTGGAGGAGACAGCGGATTGTGTAATAGCAGAGACTATACGTCGCAAGCGTGGCGATTCGGAAATGATTGAAGAGGATGACTTCATACTGGCAGATAAGCGGCAGAAGCTAAGCGATCTGTCCAAGAGTCAGCAATTTGACAAACAGTTTTACTATGGAGCTTCGCCTGGGTTTAACCAATAAAATGTGGGGACGTAGATGTAATAGTAATTGATATTTATGAAATATAGACTTATATTACTGAAGCTCATAAGATAAGTGCATTGGCGGAGGCATTCTTGTGCCGCTCGGCGCGCATATGGTCAAGTCTGTGGCCCGAGGTTCGAAACGTTTCACTGCAAATTTCACATTTAAAGGGTCGTTCGCCGGTGTGCAAACGCAGATGCAACTGCAGCGACGTTTTGGAGGCATAGCACTTGCCGCACACCTGGCAATTGACTGTGCCACGCTGAGGCTGGTGCGTCTTCAGATGCCTGACCAAAGTGGAATTTAGAGTAAAGTGTTTTTGGCACACTTGACAAACGTGTAACTTGAGCTTTGAGTGTGTTAGCAGATGACGCGCCAAATCGTTGGGTTTCTTAAAGTTTTTGCCACATTGCAGGCAACTATGTTTCAGTTGCTTCGTGTCCAGTAAACGCCTCAAATGTAACAGCATGTGGGTGCGACAATTGAACTTGCGTTTGAATTGCTTTTCACAGTAAACGCACTTGTAGCTGCGCTGTGTCATAACTGGCTGCGGCACCAGCTGTATGAGTTTAGCCACCTGTGCATCGGCTTCATGTTTCTCGTGTGCATCACGGGCAGATTTCGATTGGAAGGTTCGCTTACACTGAGCGCAACTGTAAACCAAATCCGGGTGTGCTTGAGCCAGGTGTTTGTGCAACAGATTTTTGGAGCCGTAACTGGTGGTGCACTCGCTGCAGGCGTGCCTTTTCAGTGTAGCATGCAAGCGCTTGTAATGCTCATTTAGCTTGGTCTGGGTGGCAAAACGCTTCAGACAGCGGCTGCATTGGTATGGCGTCTCTTTGGTGTGCGAACGACGATGCCTGGCGAGCAGCAAGTATTTGTTGCTTATGTCTAAAACACAGACACTTCTTAATTACTAAACTTACCTTATGAGCTCATAGCTTTTACTGAACTCCTTGGCACAATATTCACATACATAGTAGCACCTACTCGGCTTCTGTCGCAGTATGCGCTGCGTGGTCAGCATGTGCACGACACCATTTGGGTTAAGCCTATCTCTGAGCTGTACCACATCGCAATCTGCTTTCTCCTCAAGCGTAGCTTGAACATCTGCTTGCTCCTGCGGAGCGCCTGGTATATCTTGGCCTTTAGTTATATTGTCTGTTGTGTGACTGGTTTGCAGCAGTCTTAAAGCAGCCAGCGCAAGTTGCGCCACCTCGGAATCATCGCTTCCCTTTGCAGCATCGTGTTTATTGCGTATGTGACGCTGCAGTGAGCTTTTTTGTGAGAACCGACTGGAGCAGCTATCGCACTGCAAATATTTATTACACACATTTAAAAATCAAGCTGGGCTTCCAAGCACATGGCAAGACTTACTGGAAATGCTTTCTCTGTGCTGTGCACAACCAGATGGCGACGCAGTAGTGCTGGTTTGGAGAAGCACTTGCCGCAAGTGTTACAACTGTTGACAATTTTAACTTTTGCAAAATTTTCCATTTTTCATTTCACACTTTTTTTCCGATAAACATGTGCGTCTCAATAACTGGCAAGAAGAAGCACAGCGATCACAGCTGTTCTCTTTGCTGCTTCACCCGGTTCGCCGATTTCTTCAGTCAAATTCACCCCGATTGTACAAAAAACACAGCCAAATGATTGTTTACAGCAATCATATAGAAAATCAATTCTATTTGAAACTTAGTTTAGAATCGACCAATCTACACAGTTACAAATCGTAAACAAACTCATCTTTCCTCTTTAAGCTTAGGCAACGAATTCATATGGAATTGGCGCCAGGGCGATGGGCTCTTCCAATTTCTTGACGAAATGCGCCTTCTTTGGCTGCTCGGGCTGACGTTTTAGGGTAACCCATTTACCCTTCTCCTTGGCATCCTTGAGCAGACGTTCGTTCTCCTTAACACGGCGCAGGAAATCCTCACGGCACTTGGAGTGATGCACATGCTCGATGCGCACGTTGATGCGCTTGGCTAGAACCTTGCCGCGCACACGTTTGTTTACAATGACACCAACGGCATGTTGTGTGACATTGAAGATGCGGCCAGTTTTGCCGTGGTATGCCTTGTAGGGCATACCCTTCTGCACAGCACCGTGTCCCTTGATGTCAACAATGTCGCCGTTCTTGAATACGCGCATGTATGTGGACAGGGGAATGACACCATGCTTACGGAATGGGCGAGAGAACATGTCCCTGGTGCCGCGACGATAACCCTTTGAGTTGGTCATTTTGTTGGCTGTGGTTCCCTGCAAAAAACAAACACATTTAGCAAAATCTCAACCAACGTACATGTGCAGGCCAAACGTTACCACATTTTGACGCGCGTTTCAACTGCATTCGACTGCATTTTAATGCAATTTGTTCAAAATATTCGCTTACCTTTTACGTATTGACGTCCACGCGGTCGTGAAGTTGGGGAAAGAAAGAAAGATGGCTACCCGCTTGGCGTTGCCACACTCATTATGATTTGACGTTTTATCAGGGCTGCTTATGATTTGCCGTTGTTTGCGTAACCCTGGAGCAGAGTTGCTATTTCGATAGAAAGCGCGGTTCTCTGAATTGCGATAATTTGAATTGAACGTCGTTTAAGTATTTCATTTTATTAAGTTAAAAAAGTTTTACAAATTCAACAGAAAACTAATTAATATTACATTTTTGCTTAAGTTTGAGCACTTTGGTACACACACACATAATAGTAAATGTCATTTTAATATCTCGTTACATATAATTTATATTTTAACTATCATATATAAATGTGTTACATATGCATATATGTTTATATAACTTGTCCGTTTTTGTTCTCTAGTTTTAATTTCTTCACAAAAAGTCTAAGAATGTGTTGTCATTTTTTTTTGCAATTATTACATGATTGGAATATCAAAGCACAAAACTATTAAGTTATATGCGCGCTGCTTTGTCAAATATATAGTAGGTTATATATGTATATGTATATTTAGCTTATGCTTATGCATGTGGTACGTATATATAATAAATATTGTAAATAATTTCATAAATATATTTATATATATGTAACCCATATAAGCTTATACCAATATATATATATAAACAGCACAAACACTTTGACTTGCATACATCGATGTAAACATAAAATTTAACATTAAGTGTTGCCATTACATATATTAATTAATAATTTAGTTTAATAGGTTATACTTGTTTCGTTTCGTTTGGTTGGTTGATTGGTTTTTTTTTTTTGTTTTTTTTTCTTTTTTCTTAATTATTTTCTTTTGCGTTATTATATTATATATTGGCTGTTGTTTTTGGATTTCATAAATCCCACTACAATAGCAGTCTCTCCAACAAGTCCACAGCTTCTTAATGCAATGGTCATGCTACACACTCGATTCGTTGTCCATTATCCGGTGCTATTTTCAGACTAAGCGGCCTCCTTTTTGTTGTGCCCGTTTTCCAGCGGACTGCTGGGTAAACTGGTGCAGTTGCAATTGTTATCGTCATTGGGCAGTGACGCCTGATGTTGCTGCAGCTTCTGCTCCAGGCGTGTTTTGTACGTGTACAATGACTGCAGCGGCACATGAAGTAGCTCCACAATCTGCGTAAAGTTTAGCTCTAAAAGATGTTCAATTCAATGATGCCAAGCTTTTGATACAATACTGAAAAACCCAAACGTACCTTTCTCAGCTGTAATGTGGCCGTGTCGAATCAAGAAATCGATAACAACTGGCGCCGATGTCGTCTTGAAATCTGGCGTAAATACGCGCTCCACACACTCTTTGGCTGGCAGCAGCTCGAAAGCCTGCACCTCGCCATCCGCATTATGAGGCACAAAGTCCACCGGCAGCTCCAAATCAAATACATATTCAGTATTGGGAAACAGGCCTTGATCGCTCTCAAAAAAGAACGAGACACAGCCCGCTGAAACCAAATTTTTGACGAGATCTTTTGGAATGGATGCTTCCTCGGCGGCCTCCTTGATGGCCGTCTCCATTATGCCATATCCAACGGAAAGACCACCACCCACCATATTATCCCATTTGCCAGGCCAGGTTTCTTTAGTGTTCGATCGCTGCTGCAGCCAAATGCACAGACCGTGCTGTGGATGCCTCACATAACCATTGATGTCCACACCATATTTGCGGACCCCGAACAGCGGTGTCGCCGCTCGCTCCATCTTCAGCAGGGCCTTGTGCTCGGACTTGACCTCAAAGCACTCGTCCCGCCAGCCCTGCAAGGCTGAGAACAAACCATCGCCGCGCAGTTCGCGTAATACCTTCTCCAGTTGTGCCGTGCGCTCGTTGTAGTCTCGGAATGCCGGATTTAACTCGACGAGACCCTGTCAAAATATTAACAATACGGTTAAACATGATCACATTGTGGCTATTTGTGCTATTACTCACCTGCTTGGTATATTCACAGTCACGTATACAAAACACTTCGGGGTACTTGTGCAGCTGCTTGAGGACATCCGATTTAATGAGCCCAACTTGTTGTCCCTCAACCAGAAATGGACGTATGTCGCCTTTATGAAAACCTGTGACACAATTAACGTTAATTAGCTTGAAAGCAATTTGTAATTGATATATTCCTGACGCAGCCAACAGCGTAATTGTATTGTGGCCAACAACAAAGACCGGAATATCTGTTTGTAGGCTTTCTATGTAGCTTGCATATAACTATTGTTTACTTCGAAACTTCCTATTCCTTATATTCCTTCCTTAAATTTATTTCTTGTTTGAATAACTATATGACAAATACCAAACTTTCTTTGCAATGCAGATTCATACAAATCTAGGAGATACAAAAAGGTGTGTGACACAAAAGTATCTTAAGCATACAAAACGAGTCTGTAAGATACAAGTTATATACTTATTGATAGATATATAGGATCCAAAGTATATTTTCATTATGAAAACATTTGAATCTTACATAAATAAATAAAGTAGTAGATGATGTGGTTAACTAATCTTTCCGATTATTATTGACTCACATTGTTAAAAGTATTACTGGCACAGAATATATGATCTAAAGGTGGAACACAACAAAGGGAACCACATTTAATTCTGATAAGTTTTTATAATTTATAGCAATTATAAGAATAAATATTTATATATGGGCACCTATAGAATTTGATTCAAAGATGTTGATGTGTAGGCCTAGGTCAAACCGTAGAAGTTCAACTTTTTTTTGTACTAGTCCGAACTGAAACTTTCTTATCGCGCTTAGACATTGATATTTTTATTACTATATAATTATGATAAGCATGCTTTTAATGCTTAATACTTATTTCCGGTTGAAATTTGTTCAAGCTTCAATTGCTTTGTGGCGTGCAAAATATTTAAGTTTATTCTGAGCTCAGGGTGCACACACACTCTGATTAGATATGTTCCATATAGCTAATAAGAATATTAGGCAGTTAATTAGCCTTAAGTACCTTTGCTTAAACCAAATACAAGCAGTTAATATTGCAAGCACTTTTTGCTGTATATTACGATTTTGCAAAAAAACGTGAAATAATCATGGCTTATTTCTTTTTAACAGGCAGAAGGAAGCATCTCCGACCCCATAAAGTATATATATTCTTGATCAGCACCAATAGCCGAGTCGATCTAGCCATGTCCGTCTGTCTGTCCGTCCGTCCCTCCGTATGTATGAACGCAAGGATCTCAGAACCTATAAGAGCTTTAAATGTAGATGCTCCTAGTTCCCGCGCAGATCGAGTTTGTTTCCGATAATCGATAACTTACTCCGTTTCCAAGCAATCGATAAAAATCGATATCGATATCCTCTTTTTGGGGCAATTTCGGTAAATAATAAGAGCTATAGTCACCAAACTTGACATATAGCTTCTAAAATAGAATATATATATGCATTTGATGTTGGAAGAGGGTTGAGAGTATCCCCTAGTCGGGAGCTTCCGATTAGAACCTCTTGCTTGTTTCAGATAGGAATAGTTGATTAACGACCTGCAAGTTTTCTGTCTTGTTAACTATGTATTCAATAAAAGGAGACTTTATATCTGTTCACGTTCTGCATCAGAATTTATCTAACTCTAGTTCGCCAGCAGTCATCATAATAGAACCAATTCTGACAACATTTGATCAAAACATGCTTTGAAAATAATATTTAAGCCGGTTGGCAAGATCGTCGCTGAATTTTAAATTGGCAAAGTCAATTATTGCGTCACTATTCAAACGAGCAAAACATAAACATGGAATACCAATTCGGCTCTTGATTCAAAGATAAACAACTTGCAAAACGAAAAGTATTTAAAGCAAAACAAAAACAATTGATACCCTAGATTTTATGAATATGAGATGAAAATATAAGAATCTGGCAAGCAAAAATGTTGAGATCTACACTTATTGCAATACTATGACAATCAGATGCCAATTAGGTAAACGATTCTCGTTACGTAGAATAGCTACGTATTAAATTTGTAGGTATGCAGCAGCACATATACCCACTTTTTACAGGGTATAACAAAATAAATTGCCCAACAAATTGAATTCAAATTTGTTTTAAAATTCAAAGCAATACACTTGAAATAGCTGGAAGCAAAACAAATAGCTTGTCAAATAGCGCATGCCGCTTATCAGCGGAGATAGAGAGCCAAAGAGTGGTTAATAGCGATAGATAGAGAGAGAGAGAGAGAGAGAGAGTGAGAAAGGGAGAGGGAGATAGCGGAAAAGAGATAAGTTGCAGCCCAATTAAGCGAACATATGTGCCACTTTTTTGCACTTAATCAAGCCATAAAGATCTATCTCTAAATTTATACATACAATATCTGATTTTATACAGTGTGCTTCGTGTGTGTGTGTGTGTGTGTGTGTGTGCTTGTGAGATGTTTCAGCTGTTGCTGCATGTTGTTGTTGTTGTCGCTGAAAATGCCAAAAGTTGCCCTCAAGGTGATACGATAAAATCTTGTTACAACAGCAACAACAAGCGACAAATAATTTGTAAAATTGAGTCGCTGCGCAAAGCTCTTAATTATGAACAACAAAATGTATGCACACGCACACGCACACGCACACATGCATACATGTATGCATGTCTACTGATCAGAAATTCATATACATACAGATTTAGTGACTAAGTTAGCATACTTAAATGTATTTGTATTAATAAACAACAAACGATTGCTTGATAAAAATGATCTTGCATAAGAGTCGCTGGTTTGTTTAGCATTACATTTTGTTTAATTGCAATTCATGTTTAAGGAATTGTGCATTGAAATGCGATAGGGCACAGCTGTTGGATGAGCCAGCGTTTATTACTGCGAAAAGCTGGACAGCAGCGTGGTAAACAACAAAATAAATCAGCGCATCGGATTACTAGCGAGCGCAACAGGTGAACTTATCGATTTGCAGTGTGTGTAGATCGATAACATGCATGGCATGGCAAGACAAAGTTGTGACTATTTTGCACAAATATTAGTCACAAAAATAGCCAAAAAGGAAATTAGTTTCAATGTCAATGCAGAGCCGATTGGATGCTGTAGAAACAAAATGGCAATGAGACATTTGGTAGCGACGTCAACAGCAGCAGCAGTAGCAGCAGCAGCTGCACACACACACATACACACAAACACACACGCTTACATACAAGTAAACAAACTAATCGATAATTCGCACTCTCTTGCTCTCGCTCTTTGCTGCAATTGCAGTAAATGGTATGCGCTGCACCCATTATATTGGCGCCCAGGTCGCCCACAATGTGAGTTAGCGTGTGTAGTGTGTGTATACAGGGTCAGTGGCTGCCAATCCCATTTTCATGGCCAAAAGGCGAACGGCAACATAGCCAACCCCAAAACAACAACAATAAAGACGCTGGTGAATTAAGCTGTGTTACTCACCTGTCAAGTAGAAATTATTAAACTTTTGCGCTAGTCCCAGCAGACGCGACAGTTTTACCTCGGTTGACGACATTGATGAGGACGAAGGGAGTACAGGCTCGGGTAGCCAAAGTAAATACAAATACACTTTAAATGCCGGTTACTTTTGCTCCCACTCCTCGACTCCTACTCCCACACCAAAACCCGCAGCAACGATAACACACGACAATGGCACTCTTCAGATTTAGAGGACTGTTTTCGTTTTAATTAATTGTCCTCGGCATAGACTCGCTTCGTTTGCTGGCCGCACAACTTATTATTAATTTACTCTATTTCAATTAGGGATAATGGACAACCAACGATAAAACCAACTACCAAAACACAACCGCACGGAACGAAAACCACAGCCGTAGTGCTGCAAAATACGCGCTCAGCCCGATAACGATATAAACTCTGTTTAAGTGTTGCAAAGCTTTAAGCAACAGCTGATTGCTTAACAGCTGTTCGGTTTCAACGTACTGGCCCTGGCAAACTGAATATAATGTAAGTGTTGTTAAAAACATTCTCCTAGTGTGTTTAACAACACACGTGGGATACAAATGTCACGCTGACAAGAGTACAAGTTAGAAAAAGTTAGAAACATAAGCAGAGCACGGGAAACGCATTCGTTTCCCATTTGTGTTGTAAGCTTCAATTAAATTGGCATCTGATTGATCATAAATTAGTAACTAACCTTGGCAAGGCAAGCGATTAAATTCCAAAATGAGTGACGACTACTTAAGGAAACCATTTTCATTAGCGCCCCCACCAACCGGTAAGCAACACCCCGCATGTCCATACACATTACGCAATGTGACTAGCTGTTACATGGGGAGTTTTTGAATGAAATCTAGGGCTTTCTTCATTATTTTTATATTTAAATTGCAGTCGACGATCCACAGCCAACATCAACCACAAACTACACACCAGCAACGAGCACATTTAGCAGTGCTCCAGTCTCACCATACCTCAACTATGATTCACGGTTCCTGCAGCAAGCGCAGCCAGAGTTCATATTTCCCGAGGGCGCCAACAAGCAGCGTGGACGTTTCGAGTTGGCTTTCTCACAGATCGGCACATCTGTAATGATCGGTGGTGGCATTGGTGGCCTGGCGGGCGTCTACAATGGCATTAAAGTTACTAACGCGCTCAGTCAGACGGGGAAGCTGCGTCGCACCCAGTAAGTAGGCAACTGAGATTAAAGAGGGTATCTGGATACCATATGTTCCAGATATCTTAGCGCATGGTTGTACATTAAATCGTATCGCTTTTGTTTCCTCATATTGATGTGCATCTTTTTTGCAGATTAATCAATCACGTCATGAAGCAGGGCTCCGGTACGGCAAATACCTTAGGCACGTTGGCTGTACTGTACTCGGCGTGTGGAGTGTTGTTGCAGTATGTTCGTGATCAGGACGACAATGTAAATACCATAATAGCCGGTTCTGCCACGGGACTACTCTACAAATCAACAGGTGAGCTCACTCCAACCTAAACCTAATATACGTGTATAGTAATGTTTTTATTAATTTTTTTTCATATTAGCTGGTCTGCGAAAATGTGCCCTGGGTGGTGCTATTGGTTTGGGCATATCGTCGCTATATTGCTTATACCTGCTGGCGCAAGAGAGCAACAACACAAACTCAAGTCCAAAATTTCTGTAGGTGAGACGGCATAGCTTTAAGTGTGAAACGCTATAGCTGCTAACTAGCTGTGGCCAGAGTGGCTGTCATACACATGTGTGTGTAGTAGTCGCATTGATGCGCTTAACCGTCAAATATATAGTTTTGTTTTATATTATAAATACATACATATATATATATATATATATATTTAGATTTATCTGGACACTAAGAATTTCCTTTTTAGTTTAAACTCTCTGTTCAAATCTTCATCAGGCAACCATACCAAAATTCTTGTTGCTAACGAACACGCGCAATACAAAATCATGTAAATCGAACAAATAAAATTGTTTGCTTTAGATGCAACTTACCATAAAATGCAAAGCTTTATTGTTAGAAACGCGCCATCAAACTGTACTACATGAAAGTCACCACCTAATAATCGAGGGCACCAGAATCATCGTTAGATAACGCTAACACCTTAACGCTCTTGCGTTCGTCTAGGCCATTGTTGGCTGGTGCCTCGCAACTGGTGTCCTCTGTGGAGCATGTATGACAATGGCAATTGATGGCCTCCATGTAGCTATATTTACGAATGCTATCATCAGCCTCGGGATGACAGTTTTTCAGTACGGCCACCGACGGCTGACGATGCGCATGTACACACACGGGATGAAACGAGCGCTTGTAAGGAAATTTCCAGTCGGAGATCTCACTGGAATCGCAACGACCCCAACAGCTCCACACGCTCACAAAATCCCAGCATTCGCGACCCTGCAAATCTGACTGGGTCACCCGGTACGTGTACAAGCGACGATGACAGCCAAGAGGTGCCACAGTGGGTCCACTATAAATCGGATGCAGGTCAACCAATTGGGCGCTGGCCATATGCAGCAGCGGCGATGCCAAAAAAGCCAAACACAGTCTGGCGAGAAAGAAACGTATAACATTTTTGAATTAGCGACCTTTAAATTGAACGCCTTTATCGGAACTTACAACGCTGCGAGCATTTCTAAGCTTCCTCCGTGTTCCTTTGGCTGTCTAATGCGTGCTGTTCGCGACGCAGTCGGTTGCGTTGTGTTGGAATCTTTCGGCATATCTTCATATTTATAGGCAACTTCTGTTGCTGCTGCTGGTTGTGGTCGTGGCGTCTGCGCATCGCATCGCTTACCTCTTAGGCAATACGGTTGTTAACCTAAAAATAAACTTTGTAATTGTATGAGTTTTGCATATTGTATCCAACTGGAGCATTTGTGCGTTACAATTTAAATTTAAATTTAAAGTACTCTAAAGACAATTATATAAACTACATTTAGTACTATTAATATTCTGCATTTTATTGTGTATGATGCAAAGAATTTTGTGATACCATGAAAATTTTGATAACGGAATTTTCTTTATCAAATGTCAAAAAAATTGATACGGCAGCAGTCTTGTTGCGCCTCATGCTATGCAATAATTTTTGTTACTTGCCAAGAATTGTGTGCGTTATCGAAAGGTAAATAAAAAAAACGGTTTCTATGGACGTGGGCCACGTTGCCAATTTCTGCACCAGAATACCTTTGCCCACGCTAACGCATCCTCTATTGTATTCGTCGCCAAATATTGTTTGGCAATCTCCGTTAATGTCTGGGGGTCAGTGCCGGTTGATGGGGAGTTGCGAGTGAACGCCGGTTACGACGATGACGCCTACGAGCGACGACGTATCTCATGATGTGAGCCATAGCGCTGATTACGCAGCTGCACCCGAAAGCGCCGATTATTGTCTGGGCCGCGATCCTCAGCCTGGCGATTGAGGTGAACGGCGGGCAACACGGCTGCATCAACAGCAGCAGCTGCGGCTGCAGGCGGTATGCCGCCAGGCGCTGGTAGTGGTAGTGCCACCTGCTGCGGCAACTGCAGCTCCTCACCATCGACATCCTCGTTGGGACTCTCTTCATCCAGATCATCCAGGGCCGGATCATTGTTGTCAACCAGCGATTGTGAGCGATTCGTGTTGCCAACATCTTCGCGAGCCATTGCCGTGGCCATTAAACGTTGACGTCGCTCCTCCATAAGACGATCACGTTCCTTATGTATATAGTCGCGTTTGTTGGGCAGCCCGGCCACATTGTTTGCCGATAGCGCCGAGCGTACAATATTCATGTCCGTTGCCTCCATCCACTCGTCTGTCTCGGCCACATAGCATTCGGTGTGCGAGATGGTGGAGACGCCATTGAAGCCGCCAATGGCGAAGATCATGTCATCGATTATCTCCAGGCCAAAGTTGCTGCGCGAGTGATTCATTTGCCGTATAAAGTGCCAAGATTGGGATTCCGGATCAAATCTTTCGCCGGTAGACAGCCTGGATGTGCCATTGAAGCCGCCAATAACATACAGCTGATCCCTGAACGCTACACAGCTGACGCCCGAGCGACGATGATTCATATTTGGTATTCGTGTCCAGACATTGGTCAGTGGATCATAATACTCGGCACTATCCAAACATTCCTGACCATTAAAGCCACCCGTTGCATAGATGCGGCCGTGCAGCGTGCAAGCGCTGGCATCGGACCGCTGCATATTCATGGGTGGAATGATGGACCACTGATTGGTTTTCGGGTTGTAGCGCTCCACGGTGTTAAGGCGATTGTGTCCATCATAGCCGCCAATTGCATAGATCATGCCATTCAGTTCCGCCACGCTGACATAGCAGCGACGGCAGTGCATTGGCGCAATCTCATTCCACTTCTTCTTGACGGCATCAAAGACGCGACAGGTATTGAAATATTCGACGCCATCGTAGCCACCTATGGAATAAATTTTAAAGCCAAGAACGGCGGTGCCATGGTAAGCGCGCGGTCCAGCTGGATCCTCGGCATTGATGTTTACCCAGCGATCGGCGCGCGTGTCGTAGGTTTCGATGCAACCCTTCGATGTGCCACCACTCCAGCCACCAATGGCGAAGATGACCTCATGTGGCAGTCGCGGCATCGCCAACGGCGGTGTGGTTAGCTTGGGTTGAAAGGGCAAATCAAATGGCACGTATAAGTTGCTGCTGCAGAGCAGAGGGTGTTAGCATTACCTCTTCGGCTTGTGGGTTAAGAAAATCCAGATCATACATGAATTTAAAGGTATCGACTATCAGCGGTTTGGCAGCCTCGCATTGAATGACATAGGGATGCTCCTTGACCTCCTCCATGAAGCACTGAAGGATTTATATACATACTGATTAATTTCCCACATTTCGTTTCGTTTGCGTCAGTTGTCGCTACACGTACCTTGGGGGTCATCAGACCAAGGCGCACGCCCGTCATCAGATGCGCCACATGCTGCTTTCGATTTTCTGGATCTCGGTCAATCCATTTGACGCAAAGCTTCCATACGTAATCCTCCTCACGTGTATTTAGCTCATCATCACTAATAATGCTGTAAAAGTCCTTAATGTTCAAGTCCAGTATGTCCGTATTTCGGGCGGCCACATCTGTAAAGTACCTAAGCGTATAATTGCGCGCCTTCTGATACAAGTCCTCGAGAAACCGAAAGCTGCAATCAAATTCAAGTCAATTAAAAGCAGATTATACTTATTTCAATGCAAAAACAACAATTGAGATGCGAGATTAATGAACGAACGCGAAATGACGAGGGCGGAAAGCGGGCTCAACACTCATACTGACCGCGCAAACCCCATGATGCTGACACAGTTCTCCGGACTTAGTGTACGACTGAGATATTCCTTGCACTGTTTGACCAGCCCCACCATTCCAACATAATCCGCACAAATAAGCAGCTCGTGTACGTTGTCGTCGCTGATGTTAGTCTTGCGCAGGTAGGCGTACTGTATGACACAGTTCATGATGGACGCACTAATGCCCGGTATATGCACGACACGGCTCTCGTCATTCCCCGTTCCGGCACGGCTGTTGAACCCCGTAAACTGTGCGCTGCCGGGAAACAGGAGCACGAAAAAACAAAAAAAAAAAAGAGGAAATATTGTGCAGCGCCATCGTTGTGGATTAAATTGATTGTAAAGCGGCAAATGCATCAGGGAAACTCACCGAAAATATGAGCTGCAGGAACACATGATGGCACGATGCACATTGAAAGACTGCTCGCCCACCGAGATCTGCGCATCACACAGAAGATTCGCTTCGCGCAGTTCGTTGAGCACGTTGAGAGCATGGTCGCTGACAATGGGTGATAGAGATTTTGTGGAGGGCTTCTGTGTGGGACTGTTATCAAGTTCATCCCCTTGAAAGCTGCCGTCCATGTCCACGTCCACCATTTCTATCGGTGCCAGTTCCAGTTGGCCCTCATTCATGCCATGTAAATGATTACCGTTTTGCCGATTCATAGCGTAAGCGAGCCAGCGATTTTTTCTCGGTTGGGTCTGAAATCCTGGTCCTTGTCTAAATCGGTTGATTTTTATTGGGGGAAAAACAATTTCAAATGTATATTCAGTAATTGCATATCGATGCGCTAATAATTCAGAATGGTTCCTACCAAGCGAAACGCGTTTTGTTGATATTTTGTATTTTTTGTGGGCTGTTTTTAGGGAGAGATCTCTCCGTATTTAACAATAGGAACAGAAATAATGTTCGATAATTAATCAACAACAACGAGACAGTTCTCGTAACGCACGAAATGGGACTACTAAGTGAGAACTAAAAACTGAACGCACTCTAAGCAGGTTCATTTCTACGGGCTACACCTTTTAACTCTTACCCATGGCCCTAACACCTATTCGCTTACCCACGCTTCTTGCTTCCCACAATTTCTTGCCCCGTAGAAGAGTACCATATGCCAGGCAAAGGTATGGGCCGAGTTTCAAATGTTAAGAATGCCTTGGCATTCTGAACTAAGCACGAGCTTTCCAGACGTATGTCGCAAAGCCAAAGGGAATCATTTTAATGTGTTATGCCTTTTTAACATCCGATGGATGTTTATACATTAAATCATACAAATTGTTAACTTAGCGCAGTAATTGCAAATACAGAAAAAACTTGGTATATCGAAGACCCCAAAGACGGTTGGCCTCGGTAAATATGTCTGCAAATAGGGAGCACAATGAGTAAGCTATCCTTATATGAACAAACTTTCTTTTGCGTATAACTTTTGTGTTTCTTTGTACTTACATACAGATGCATCGCGCTCACACGAGTTTTGGATAAGTGATTCGCAAACTTATTGGCCCAAAAAGGAATTGCCTGTGCACAAATTCGTGTAATTGTCCTTAGCTTGCTTTATTTTTCGCTTTGCGCCTTCGTAAATAAATCGTTTTTTCCAATTGTCCCATGTCAGCATCAGTTCTCCTTGCCAAACGGTCGCACATGCGATATTCTTGTCTCATCTTCAAATCCGAAAGCGCCTGCTCTGGCACAGATCTGCAATTTTGTTCATGGTGCGAATAGTTTGCGAAAAATATGAAGAGCATCTGGACTTACCTACATGCAACATTCCAACAGCGCAGCCCGTGTGCTGCGTAAATTCTTGCGCACAGGATTTCGCGCCGCCTTCGCCAAGCGGAACGAGAGCCACGCGAAGTTCACAACTTGGGCCAACGGCAGGCCAGCACCTCGCTAATTGGAAACTGCTTAGAAGCTACCTGATCAGCTGGCGGCCATTAAGATGCAAATGCAAAATATTTAATTGTTTCCATAATTAAATTAAATTATATGAATTGAACATTTTTATTTTATAGATGAATATTTCAAAGGGTAGCCATTAGTTACACATAAAAGAAGGTAATTTCTTCTTTTTTTTTTGGTATTTGTTGTAGGTCATGCAAAACCAATATTTTTCACACAATCCACCGAACAAAATGAATTATTAAATAATTTCAACACACAGATTTACATACACACATACATATGTACATATACATAGGGATCTTTATCTACAATGAATTAAAGACCATTAAGCAAATATTGAATTTTTTTCAATTCTATTGACTTTCACAATTCCAAAAGTTAAATGTTTTGGGAAGTAGACCTATTTCAGCATCAATGGGCCAAATTGCACTCTAAGCATTAATATTCACGTTACTGTTATACTTTGTTTACTGTAAAAACAGCGTGAACATACGCGGGCGATATGCATTGACGAACGTGCGTAGGTAACGAAAAGAAAAGGAGAATTACAGTTACGGCACCGCTTCATATTTTGTGTGAATAAGATGAAGCAATCAAAAAAAATTGAACTACACGAATAACTAAGTAATTTGAGTTATTTATTTGCTAGTAGCTGTCATAAGCCACTCTTAACTAACGAAATGCTTTAGGTCTGGCAAAAGAATAATCACATATTGTCTTGCCCTTGACCGAACAAAATAAATTATAGAACAATTTGAGCACACAGATGTTTAGAGGCTTTCTATAATGCATTAAAGATCATCACGGCAACATTTCACGATTTCAAAAGGTTTAGCTCCAAGAATGGAATATTTTCTGCATCAAATATGCACTGACTGCGCATCACTAATCGACAATGTTACAGTTATGTATACTTTTTTTTTTTGCAAATATGCGAGCGCAAGCGGGTGATATGCATTGCCGAATGTGCGTAGGTAACGAAACGACAGGAGAATTACAGTTAGTGCGCCGTTTTATCTTTTATTTGTGTGAATAGAACGAATCTATCAAACAACAATTTTATGCAATTACTTACATGTAAGGAATTCCCTTTTTTTGGTATAAGCTGTTATAAGCCATACGTAATTTACGAAAAACCTTAGATCATGCAAAATAATAATTCTCAAATATTATCTTACTCACCGAACAAAATAAATCATAATTTTAACACACAGATGTACATTGCACAATAAATTAAGTATCATCACGGAGACACTGATCATTTTAGTCCGATTCTATAGGCTTTCACGATACCAAAAGTTAAAATGTGTTCAAGACTAGACTCAGCATCATTCAACGAAATATTGCAAGTCAATATGTGCTGTCTGAGCTTCACTATTCGTCAACGTAACTGTTATATTTGCGATATTCTTTTTTTGTTTGCAACAACAACGCGATCAAACGGTTGATATGCATTGACGAATAAGCGTGTGCACCGAAACAAAAGAAGAATTACAGTTACTGCGCCGAGGCGCCATTGCGCATATATGTATGTATGTATGTACATATGTAAACATGCTTAAACATGAATATGTAATGCAAAATGTGCTTCTTTCGTCAATGTACATTTGTATGTACGTATGTAATTCGTTCGCTAAAAAAATAAATCATTATAGTTATTCCCGCTTCTGGGCCATATTAAAAATAGGAATATGCAAACATGGTTTTTATGCATGAATATTTTAGGCAAGCAATATTTTCCCCCACCATGACTGCCTACCTATTAAATGCAGCCCATTGCCCACGACATGATTCGTTCTTTGCGCAAGCGCCGTATTCTGCTGGCCGGAATAAAACAGAGCGTCCATTGGGAAGCGGCCAACAGTCATCATTGACCCACAGACGAGATGAACTCGATAACGCTGTTGGCATTCGTTTTGTGGCTGCTCTGCTCCTCGTTTCTGGCCGCCGAGAGCAGTGTGCCCGGCAAGGACACATGGTTGCGTCCTGGCTGCCATAAGGTGGGAAATACGCGTAAAATCTCAATACCAGATTGTGTGGAGTTTACGATTACAACGAATGCTTGTCGCGGCTTTTGTGAGTCCTATGCGGTTCCATCGGTACCAACGGCATTGACGGGTTTGTTCAGACCACCTAAGCCGGTTGTGTCGGTGGGTCAGTGCTGTAACATGATGAAATCAGAGGAGGTGAGTGATCCTAATGAATCAGGTGAATGCATGGCTAGATTTTAAGCCTTATTCCTTTCAGATACAACGCCGTGTGCTTTGTATTGAGGGTATACGCAATGTGACCTTCAAGAGTGCCGTCTCTTGCAGCTGCTATCACTGCAAAAAGGACTAGAGGAACCGCCTGAAAATAAAAAATATATGTATTTAAATTTTATGCCTGAGCCACACTTAAGTTATTTCCATCTTTAGGTACAATTAATAAATATTAAAATTAAACTTTAGCTTTTTTTCTTGTGCTGCATGCCGTTACCGACATCCTTGGCCGTGGAACTAGAGCTGTTCCTTTTCCTGAGATGCCCCATATCGGTCAAAGCCGATTTAATTGCCGTGCAGTAACGCGCGACCGAGATATCTGGATTTCCATCCCAGCCAGAAATGGCAAAGGTTATATCATTCTCGCGCAAATTATAACAGCAGCCATAGCCCTCCGAGTTGAGTGGTCCGTAGGCCATAAAACAGTCATGTGGTGTCGTAAGGTGGGAGCTGACTATACGAAAATTTTTGGATCTCTGATAACCCGCAGTGTTAAAAAAGTAGGGCAACGGCTTGCCATGTTCAAGTGCCATCTGTTCCAGGCCGAACAAATGGCGATCCACGCCACGTCCCTGATGCGCCAGCATTGTCTGATGCTGATGAGAGTCCACTGCGGCACGCAGTGCCAACCAGGAAGCGCTAGATGAGGCTTTTCCCGAAACCATGGTATGCACAAAATTCGAGGATTCTTTTGAAGTTGAACGTACGACTTCGCTGCGTCCCCTTTTAAAGATGCGCAAATGTGCCGACTCGTGCTGGACGGGCAGCTGCTTGTGCTGCCTATAAAAGGCCAGCTGCAGTGCCATCTGCACAAAGCTATCCGGTGCAAGGCCTTGGGAATTGATGAGACTCGTGCCGTAGCAATCGAACTGGAATGCATGCAGCTTCAAACGTCTGGTGATTTTTTTTATGTTATGCTTCGCCGCCGTCAACCTGCAACCGATACATTCGTCGACTTCTTCAAAACTAATGTATTCCACCAGGTCACCTGGGTCCGTGGTGTGAGAGACCATTCCATATTCCGGATTGACACTAATTACATAAGAGATAACCGACTCAGCAAATACTGTATAAATAATACGAAAGAATTAACATACATGTTCTTTAATATATAATCCATAATGCTGGCCGCCGGATACGGTTCCGCGGCCGCAAGCTCACAGCACAGACCGGCCATGCCGTTGGGATTGACAATCAACTGCAGGGTCTTGTCCATCCAGCGATTGGCACTATTAAAATGCAACCCGCCGCCATGCAAAAGCTGAGCAGCCAGTATGGAACGCTCCTGGCCTTCCGGCACCTCAAGATATTCGTCCAGGGAGACTGTGAAGAGCGCCTGTTCGATGCACTGAATCGCATAGGCATCGAGATCTTTGCGACAAAGCAGCTCACGGCCTTCGGCCCAGTTGTTGCGTGTGTCGTGGGTGAGCAGGCCAATTGCTGGGCCCTTAGAATGCCCTGAATTAATAATTTCCACCAATTGCTTTCTGATCTGAAACACGTTGTACACATCTTTTTGCTCCGTGCTGTAAACGGGTAGCTTGTAGAACTATAGGACACATAAGATACGATTAGGATAGTTTTTTTTTTGTAAATCTCCAAGGAAGCTTACATTATTGTTGTGTATTACAACGATATAGTTGGATCCGAACTGTTGCAGGACATCGCTGTCGCGTTGCGGTGTGCGGACCGAGCCAAATACTTGGTGAAGTTGACTATTATCCAGCTTGAAGTATCCCAATGTGCAAACGGGTATTTGATTGCTCTCCACCAGACTATTGAACTCGCACATGGCATATATGGCCTTGGCCGTGAAGTCCAAAAATTCAAAAGTACTACGAAATTGTTGCCTAGGAAACGCTATGCAAGGACTGGAATAGACAGTTAAGGGTGAACGATGTCGCAAGTAGGTGACCTTTGTCCAGCGCTCGGTGAGCCAATTGTTATCGGCTTGTCCAGCTTCCTGAAGCAGCTTTTGCAGTTCACATCCCTTGTTGTTCAGAAAGTCGCGTGTCAGCATCTGCTCCATTTCAAGGGCCTTCTCCTTGAAAAGCGGTTTTAGGCTGTTTAAATAACGATTTAGAGTCAGCTGCAGTGGTATAACCGGATAATTGGGTAATTGACATTTCAGACCAGGCAGCACCACTTGGCCAGTTTTTGTTGGGTTCAATGCCCAAGCTTGTGCCCGTGCACAGATACTTGCTGGTATTTCTAGGCGGGAGAAGATATCGGCCTCTGCTCTCTCTATATCTAAAAATTTGGGAGTTCGGTTCGCTTTACTAACTAGATTTGTTGATTGATTTCTGGGTATGGATTTTTTCTTGATTTTGGGCAATCTCTTAGGCTCCGTTTGCTGTAGTTTGACGCTAGTCAATCTTTTAGGCTCCGTTTGCTGTAGTTTGACGCTAGTCAATCTCTTAGGCTCCGTTTGCTGTTGCTTGACGTTATCCTTAGGTGATATAAAAGTTGGTAGGAATTGAAATTGTTTTGCCAATGTTTTCACATAGAAAAAGAGTTTTGCAATGAGGCTCCTTTCCTTTTCGGGCTGATTTCTTATGTACTTTGTGTGCACGTTGTTATTCTGTTTGCCGTAATTACGGGAATTGCCGTTGTACTGCGTGGGCTGAATTCGGATTAGAATCATTTAAGCATTGTCCTGCTGCACACTTACTATGCTCAGGAAGCGCTCTGTCGTGATTAGGGCCCGCATGATACAATTTGGAGAAGAATCGAAAGATTATAGCAAATTTATACTCTAGACGTAATAAATAACGCAAACTAGATGTGTACAGATGAGACTTACTGGGTTTGAGACTGATGTGTGCATGATTTTTGTTAAAATACAATCCGGTCTTTAATTGCACTCGAAATTTAATAAACATTGAAAAAACATACTTTTTTAGGTCACTACAGCTTGGACTTCGTGGGTTCCTTGTCAAGAACCGCCTGCATTTCGAGGAAAGCCTTTGTTAGGGCCTTTGCAAACTTGTCGGGGTCTGTTTCAGCATTAGATTTCCATGCCGAGATCGCTAGTATAATATCGCATTCGCGAGGATTATAACAACAACCATATCCATCATGTGTGGCCGGCCCGTACCCCATGAAGGCATCGTACTTTGTGGCCACCTGAGATGTGGACATACGAAAGTGCATGGACTTGGTGTAGCCCACAGACGAGTAGAACCTGGGTACGGGCAAATTATTCTCCAGTGCCATCAACTTCAGACCCAGCAGATGACGGTCAACGCCGCGTCCCTGGAGCGCCAGTCTAGTATACGCCTGATGACTACTGACCGCCTCGCGCAACAGCTTGGCGCGCATCTCCACAGATGCATCTTCGCTGGTCATCGCCCGACAAAAGTCTAACGATTCATTCGAGCAGGAGCGTATGGTTTCCGTGCGCCCATTCTCGAAAATACGCAGGTGCGCTGATTCATATTGAGCAGCGGGTTCGTTGTGCATTCTAATAAAAAAAAAAAATTGATAGCATTACATATTTGGATAGAACTTACATTTAAAAGGTGTCTACTTGTAAAACGCCAGCTGAAGGGCCATCTGCACGTAGCTGTCTGGCCCTAGGTGCTTATTTTTGATGTACTCCTTGCCATAACTATCGAATTTTAGCACTTTCATTTGCAGATCATGAACAAGGCGATCGACATTACGTTTAGCATAGAATATCCATTGCCCAACGCATTCGTTTAGTGGACAAAATTTGATCTTTTGTGGCTTATTTAAAGGCTCAGAGGAGCCGCATTCACCAAACTTCTTGTCCTCGCTCCTAGAATTTAGAGTGATAATTATATGGGAGCAATATATGGAGCAAATTAATGCTTACATTTTCTTTACCACATAATCCATCATCATGGCAATGGGCTGCCCCTCAGCTGGGGAATGTTCGTAGGCGAAGCCAACGTTTCCATTTGGATTGACCACTAGTTGAATGGTTTTGTCCATCCAACGATTGCCGCTATTCACTCTGCTACCTCCACCATGAATCAGCGACAGGATCAATTGATTGGCCTGGTCACCGGGCTTGAATGAAACGCATTCATCCAAGGAAACAGTGAACAGCGAAGTCTGTATTGTCTGAATGGCCTCCTTATTTTGCGGCATTGCGGACAGTTGCCCATAGGCCTCTGCCCAATTGTCACGCGAGTCTGTGGTGAGGATGCCATAGGGTACACCAAAATCGATTTCAGC
Source organism: Drosophila novamexicana (assembly GCF_003285875.2). NCBI lineage: Eukaryota > Metazoa > Arthropoda > Insecta > Diptera > Drosophilidae > Drosophila > Drosophila novamexicana. The sequence continues at coordinate 9,402,367 of NW_020824787.1, forward strand.
TTCCATTATTATATCCAACTGTTTGGCCAGAGCTGGAGCAGATAGTAGTTTATCGTCCTTGTCGTATAGGCACAATTTGTAAAACTATTGGGTTAAATATAAATAATTAATGAATATTAAACCACTTTCAAGTACGCAGACTTACATGATTTTTATAGATGACCACCACGTGCTTGGAACAGGGATTATATACAATCTCATCTGTGCCCCGTCGCGGTATACGACAGGTTCCAAATACCTTGCCAAACTGACTATTGTCCAGCTCATTCTTGCCCATTTTGACAACTGGTATTTTACCAGAATCTACGATGCTTTTAAATTCGCCGAGGCCAAAGATCACTTTTGCCGTATAGTCAACGAAGGCACGTTCATTTTTAAACTTTTGCGGTGGAAATGTCATGCCGGGACTCACATAGACGGTGACTGGATCACGATATTGCAGGTAGGCCGTCTTCAGCCAGCGACCCGCCAGCCAGTTAGTCTCATTTTTACCCACCTCTTCGAGCAACGTCTGCAGCTCATCGCCCTCTTTGTCTTTAAATTCTTCCGTTATATCTCTTTGCTTCTTAAACTCGTCGGTCGTCAGCAGGGGCTGAACACTGCACAGAAAACGGTCCAGCGTTTCATTCAGTGGCAAAACCGGGTATTTCAAAAGATTCTGCTTTGGTGCCCCATTTTGCGGCACTTGCGGCTGCTCGGAGCCTTTGCTGCCAAAGCTGGCAGGCAGCAGCTTGACAAGAACATTCGAAGTTTGATTTGCTTTGATGGAACATTTGGTCTGTAAGGCGGATGTTAGTTTGGATTCGGGTCATAGTTGGCAATTACTCACCAAATTCCAGAAGACACCTCTGCTGTTCAGCAATCTCATCTCGGCTTTGGGCGGATCAATTCTTCTTTCAACGGACGAGCTGCAAAAACCCAAAGAAAAAATTAAGCTCAACAGTACAATAATCCAAAGGTTATTTTTTGTATGTGTGTGCGCTGTGGGCTTTTTTAAATTGTTAACCTTTGATAAGTGTGCATTATCGTAAAGGATGGCGATAAAAGTGGCGTTTAGATTAACGCTGTCGACGACACAGCACTTGGCTTGGTCCACGTAAGCAAAGTGCAGTTAACAATTGATATCAGACAAAAGACGACCGGTTTTCTTTAACCATTTTTTTAAACTGCGCTGTCGCAGTCCCAGTCGCTGCTTTTGCTGCCTTTATGTTATCGCTGTTAACGCTGGCGTCGGCGTCGGCGTCGGCGTTGGCGTCGGCATCGAAAGTGAGAGCGGTTTGTGCAATGTCTTGCGACTTGTTGAGCTCTGTTTTGCTATCGGCACGTCTTTGCTTACCCTTTGACGCTCTTTGTGACTTCTCTTCTGTAATTGTTGGGCACTTTTTGGATGTTATTGGGCCGAAAAAAAATATTGTGACATTTCCGAAATAATTATGAATTAAAATTCTACATATAGCAGTCAACCTGTTTATCCAAAGTATATATTATGATTATCCGCATTAGTGGTGGAACTCTAACGATAGTAGCGTGCGATGAATACTAAATAACAATTAATAAAAAGAACAGAAAAACCAACCGTAAATATTTATTAACGATGTTTGCGTTATGTTTATCTATGTACTGGTATATATTTCGATATAACGACATAAATACTGTTGTATAACAGTATTAAATTTTACCGATAGCACTGAGTACATTTTGATGAGTGGGGGGGGGGGGGGGGGGGGGGGAGAGGGAGTGAATTCTGTTAACTGGTGGAGCTCTGTTAAGAAAGCAGTGTAGTTAAGTGCGCCAAATTCAAATTTAGAATTTTTCATTGAACAGCACCAGGTACTTCATTTCAGGGATTTGCTTTTTAAATAATTTGTTTATTACATTTTAAATGGTAGAATTACATGGTCTAAGGCTAAGATATTTATGCATTGTACAAACGCTTTGATTTGTTATGCGTTTGCCCATAAATTCTGCTTCAATACAAAAATCACAGCAATTCTTAGCATAGATAACGCACTTGAACTACAATTGTTGTGCAAATTTCTTATTCGACTTTCATTATAACTTGCTTTAATTCATATATAAATTCAAATTATTTTTGGCACCTCATGGAGGTGACTTGTTAACTAAATTAAGCGAACGTAACTTACAAACTGCTTAAATTCGATATAAATAACGCCATAAAAATGTTAGTTTTTTGTAAAAAGAATCAGCACTATTTGCGCTGTTTGGTATATACAGAGGATATACATACATCGATCTTTTGTTGTTTAAAGCTATCACAGTAAAAAAAAACCAACACTTGGCTTTCATATTATTTACACTATATAAAATGCTATATAAAACAAAAAGCGGCGATGCCGATGCCCAACCAAACTAGCACACTAAAATGCACTTGCAAATATGCACATACATCATCTTAAGGAAACCGAAAACCTAAGTTAAATACTAGAATGGTGGCGTAATTCTACACGTGCTTAATGGAATCCGTCCCGTCTAATTTATCGGAATGCGTATAAGGCGTCCAACTCTTGCTGTTATGCTCGCCATCCATATTAACATGCGAGCTGGAACTGTTGGTCGATGCGGGCGACGAGGCAAAGCCGCTGCTGGTCAAACTAACGCCCAGCTGTAAATGCAAAGAAATTTCATATTGTGTAATTAGTATAGCAATGGTAACTATTCAAGTGTATGCAAATATTCGAAAAAGAATCAACTCGTGTGACTCCCGAAGGCAATGCTTGCCCCGAAAACCGGTTTGATGTTTCGCCTGTTGCCGACAGCCTCCAAACCTAATCAAATTCATCTAACGCACTCGTAAATTCGTGACGGAATGAACGCTCGCCTCCGACTCGTTAGACAGCTTGGCGTCGATTTCCTTACACCGTGCCGCCACCATTAGATTAAGCATTTATATGCTCGCCCCTAATAAGTGACATAACATATATCGTTGGTAGCTTACCTGTTGCTTCGGGCCTGTTTTGCTCGGACTGGCTGCATCCACATCCATATCACTGCCATCGAAGCAATCTATGCAAGCATCATCATCTCCATGCTCTACTTCTATGCACGAACTGGATGTGGTGGAGTTGCGGCTGAGGGTGACAGTATCGCTATCGTTGCCCTCATCGCTGCTCTCCGCATCGGAGAGCGCTGGCTCCAGCTCTAGGGCGTAGGCAGACGGTCTTCGCTCCTGATAGTCCTCGTCGCTGGCCCGTATAATAACATGTTTCTTTGCGGCGGGAATATCGTCCAGCAGCCTAAGCTCACAAGGATTATAGACTTGATTGCCACCGCCAACGATGCCCCCGCTGCCAGTAAGATTCTGCAGCAGATTGGCGCGTGCATATTTACTGTCCGAAATGTTGGTCGCCTGGCGTGTAAAGCTGGACATATGTAGCGTGGCACGTGTTATGGCATAGACCAGCAAGCCCACGCCCAGCACCAAAGCACCCCAAAAGCCCAAGGGATTGACTAGTGGTAAGATATTCAAATAGAAGCTGAAACGAGAGTCAAGCTCGTCGGGCAGCTTAGGCATCATCTGAAAAGATACAAAAGCCACATTCAAGACTCTGTTGCCTACATAAATGGACGGGGGCTGTACTTACAATCTCGAACCACAGCATTGGGGCGGTCAGATGACTAAACTGTGAAACTTGCGGATAGTTTTTCAGATCCTTGAAATGCATGTTGATTTGCACTTTTACGGACAGCGATAGCGGCAGACCAGATTCCTAAAAAACGGTAGTAAGGTGTTATTGTGTTTTTGTCAAGTGTCAAGTACGACATCATTTCGGCTGTACTTGGCCTTATTTAATTAAATTTAACAGCTTAAATATAGGCCTGGTTGCGCCAGTTGTCCTTAGGTAACATTTTATTTTCAACCTCAAGCATTTCGCATTCTCTTGCCGCTTATTGAAACAACTATTACTCGAAACAAAATTGCTGCTATTGACAAAATGATCGATTCGAAGCGTCCGCTTGATATTTATTTGATGTTAACAAATGTAACTTGCAAGTGTTGTTAAGTACTTTAACTAACTAGTGTTGTAGGTGCACAAGAATCATCGAATTAGCACAACATGTAACACTGCGGCTTAAGCCATTGTGAATTCAATTTGTGAATTTGTTTTTATTCACAGCTCCAAATGAAGGTCACACTTACATATATGTATGTATGATTGTTGTGATTTATGCATGCCAATAAAATTCCGTTAGTTAATCTGACGCGCACTTAGAATCTTATTAGCTTCCTGTTATACATAAATTTATTTCGCCTTTAAAAAATCTGCCTAGTCGTGACTAGCCGTATTTACGGTAAACTTAATTAGCCGGAAGTGTAAGTTTTGAACAACTAATATAAATTTCAATAATAAACAATTAGCTTCCACGCGATTGCAATCGGTTAGAAGGTAAGCGCAAAAAAAAAAAAAACAGGTAACAGCAGCAACAACAAAAATGCTAACAACTTTAGCATGATTAACTCAAATATTTAGTACAGGTTAATTGTAACACTCAATGTGAATTTTAATTAAATATTGTCTATATTTTTGTATATTTTGTTAATCGATTTTTTGTTTTTTTCAGATACGATTGCTACGAATAATGATTGACAGTTGCAAAATTGAAAGTTGCCGCTATTAATGCAACATCAACAACAACAACAAGGCAACGTGTTGTGGAGACTCCAAGGTTACTTACCGGTTGGATGACAAAGGCTGAAGAATGCTTTTCAGGATCAGGCTGCATGCCGGTAATGTTCTCCACTAGGCCAACATCGCCATTCATGAAATGTGGAAAGCTTAGAGAGATGGGGAAACCATAATAACAGTCCGTGACGTCAATCAGGCCGACCGGCTGGCAATCGCCTGCAAGCAGAAGAAGAAGACAACATTAGTTTGTGCGTGTGTGTTTGTTTTTGCTATTTTCGAGGCTACACGAACGCAACAACTGTTACGTCTGAACGTTACGTTACGTAACAGTATTGCGTGTCTCAAGTACTGAGGTAGTTACTTTCATTAATATCATTACAGTTGTTTTGCAGCATGCGAAACGCGTTGTCGCCAATCGCGTCACAGCTTAAATACCCTGGAGTATTTTGGAGAGTCAGAGAACAGCATAAGGTCGCGTACACTTGAAAAATATTCCATGTCAACTGATAAACGGAATAATACGAGGGGGCTATCAATTAGCCAGCGCAAGCGGGGGGCTACGCTTAAAAACAAGAATTTTTTGCGCTTTGTACTGGGCAATTAAATGAACTGACGCCGATCGTAAAGAATGAGACTTAGGTCGCCTGATGTAATTCAAGACACAACAGTATTTATATTAAATAAATGCATTAAAGTACTATTAGTAAAGTTCCAGAAAGTTATTTAATTGTAAGGGCAATTAAACTGAAATGTGGTCCATTGAAATATTGTGTCTAGCTCAACTGATTCAACTGATTTAAATCATTTAGCTCGCTTACCTCTGCGGCAGAAACATTTGTTGGCCTCATTTATGGCACCATTGTCGAAGGCATTCTCCTCGAACACATAGTTATAGCCCTTCAGGCTGCCGAAAGTGCGCTCCTCCCCATCTCGATACTGTAATAGAAAAGATTATAATCAAACGATTATTATGGAAGCTCTTTAATAGTAGTCCTTACCAAGTTAATGGGCCTGCACATACTCTTTCTGAAGAACTTTACTGTATCGTTGGGTTGAATGAAACTTCTGAACTTGGTACCATCGGAGGCATACTCAATGTTGTTGCAATGGTCGGTCTCCCATTGGGGCAGCCTGGTCTCTCCACGATAGGTGGCATACAGGCCCGATGCGGCCGCATCTGGCACGCCCGTATAGAACGTCTCAAAGTCGGATGAGAAGTCATACATGCGATCGATCAGTCCGACCTTCTCGAACGATATCCAGTTGGGCAAAAGCGTGTTGCCCAGCGTCGCCAGCGCAGAGGGATAGCCGAACATGAACTCCTTGGCAGTCATTCGGACAATGGGCTCCGATTTCGTGCTGGCAAAGAGTCCTTGCAGTGGCAAGCGTACGAAAAAATAGTTACGATCGGCAGTTAAATGGGAGATAGCCTGGAAAACAAGAATAAAACAAGGTGGGTCATACATTGTTGCTCAACTTAAAGGATAAAGTCAATGCTTGACAGGATGTATTACATCTATCACATCACTGCGTGCTAGAGAACCAGTCTATCAACGGCTCGTTACAGGTGCCTATAGTTCTAGTCGGTAAATATAGCATTTAATGAACAATAATTATCGACTTCCTGTGCAGCAAGTAATATCAGTAACTGCCAGTTAGCGCAATAGACTGACTGACAGACTCTTGACAGACTGGGCCCAATGCATTATTCATCAATTTGGGCCTATATTGCACCCGGTTGCTACACGAAGTCGAAACCAAAAAGCTGAGCGCGTGTTCTTGTTTATAACGTTTTTCTTATTCTTTTTCGACTGATTGGCATAACGTAACGTAATCTGGAAATTGGCATTTTCACTTTTTGTACGCGGCGCGCTGTTTGGCATAAATTAAACAACTGCAGCTATGCTAATTTGAAATACTTTTAATTGAAACATCATAAAATCAACAATTAATTATAGCTATATGTGCATATATTTATCAAATGTACGTTTAGCTGCTTTTTGATTTGTTTACGATTTTCAAATACGATATGCTCATTAATCAGTGAAAATTGCTGACAATAACAAACACGCCCACAGATAGCGGCAATTATCGATATACATACATATGTTATAAGAGCAAAAAAAACGACAAACATAACTTTCGAAAATATTAAAGCGTGCGAGCGAGATGGGTATACGTATAATAAATAACGGTAGCGGTTACGATAACGGTGCGCACGACGCCCACAAACCGCAGCTCACTTGTTCACACGCTTACTTACACTCGCGTCTGCTGTCCCTTTCGCACACTCCCACAGTCGAACAGCGGAAATTAATTGCCCACCATTTAGTTAAATATGTTGGCAATTTTTGACGCCACTTTAAAATATTATCGCACTCGTTGTTGTTGTTGTTGTTGTTGTTATTGCTGCGATTGTTGTTGTTGCTGCTTAAATGTAACGTTTATTGACCTAAACGTGAGCTCTGCCTGCTGTTATTGCTGTTGTTTGCATTTCACAGCTTAAATGACTTTTTTTCTCTTCTTTTTTTTTCAATATAATTTCTGTTTTCGTCATGTGCGCGGCACGCGATGTTTTTTTATTACTGTTATTGTTGTAGTTGGCAAACTAACGGTTTAATATGTAGTTATTCTCCACAAAACATTAGCATGAACATCGCGTCGTTCAGCTGCTGACAAATTACCATTGATTATATGTTGTAGACTTGTGTAGAGATAAGTCAATAGACAATAATCTGTCATCGGATTGCATCATACCAGAGTTCGAAGAACAGTTAATTGTAATTGGAAAAGTTAGGAATGGAACGAAACCAATTAGCTTTTTTTTTCTTTTTTTTTTTTAAATAGGTATTTCCTTTAAGTTTCTTGATTGCAATTAGCATTGTAAATATTTTATTGAACGCGTTTTGTAAGTGTTATTGTTTTTTAATCTACGAACCTTTGTTGGTTCTTTTTATTATTATATGTATTTGTAGAGAAAAATATATTTTTCTTTTTCCCGTACTCACCAGCATAGCTATGTTTAGCATTATGACCTCGTCGTCCTCGCGACGACCTTCGGATAGATGCTCCTGCCAGACCAATGGATGACTCGGTGTCGTGGACATGGTGTTGTTGTCATTGAATGTGATATTCTCATGCGTCATGAGCTCTCTGTAGCCCGAAAACGAAACGAATAATTGCGATGATAAATAATTGAAATTTGTGTATTTTGTTATTTTTTTTTTTTTTTGGTTTTTTGTTCAGGCTTGTGGAACTTACTTGTAGACGTAGGGACCCACTTGCTCCACTTGGAGCTTTTCGCGTCCCGCCAGAAAGGCCTCAGCATTGGTTATATTGAATAAATAGATTTTGATATACAAATCGACTGGTGGCTTGGCCCAAAGATTGAAGATTTCACCATTGTCGGCCATTATCAATTTCTGAAAGAATCGAGTCGAATTTATAACATAAATATGGTGCGTTCAATGGCGGGTTTAAATAATTGCAGGCGCCTAAAACGGATTGCATTTATTGGATGAATCGTAGACGCGAACTATGTACGTGCCAATATTGAAGGCGACTTGATTTAAACGCATAATTGTCGATCATTTGGCAAAGGCTAAGGACGGCAGTTAAAAAGCTTTAGTTTCTGTTTATTGGACTCACCCATTTGAATATCAAATCGTAGGGTTGGAATACTTTAACCAGCACCGCCGCTGTTATCGCCAAAAATCCTATGGCCAGCAGCAAAAAAGCGCCTGCAAAATTATAGACAGAAAATATATGTACGTTAGATATAGGTTTTTGGTTTCGTCGAGTACATATAAATAACCTCATTAAGTTAATTAAGACACGATTAATTATGCATAAAAAGGCAGCGTGTGCGACACGCAAAAATGAAAATTGAGAATTGAATAAAGCAAAAAAAAAAAACAACAACAAAACAAAACGAAAGAACTCAAAAAAAAACAAAAAAATATGAATACAATTAAAATTTGCATATCAAAAATAATATTGTAATCAATTTTGGACACACGAAAATGTTCCATTTGATCTTGCAGAGCTCCTTAGAATTTGTTGGGATTACGCGTGTTCGACGCACCGATTCGAGAATTTGTAGTTCTATCAAGAAGGCATAGGGAGCAATCTTTTGGTCAAATTTTGTATATCAATAGCCCAGTTAACGGGGATTACATACGTATGGGAATAAGATTACGAGCAACGAATAGGCTTAAGTATATAATTTATTAAAAGGAGATAATACTAGTCGCACCATTGACCCTGAAATGCCGCAACCTGTTCTAGTCGTCTTAGCAATCCTATATAGAATAAGTTTTATTGCCATTCTCAGTGCCCATCTGACGTGAATTATGTTAATCGTCATGTCTTTACAAGTCAGAACTGCGACAGACCTCCGACAACTGCAGACAGTATTAATCGGACGCTGTCAGCCGAGTTCCTCGTGAGTGAAGTGACTTTTACAAGCACTCAATCCAAGTATATTGAGTCATTGAATAATTCCTCAACAATTTAATGGGGCTGCGAAAACGTAGCAGATATATAAGCCTGTCTATAAGTATTTTCTTATTAATAGAACAGCAATAAGAAGGGTATTCCTGCAGATATATAAGCCTGCATATAAGTATCTTTATTAATAGAACAGCAATAAGAAGGGTATTCTTGCAGATATATAAGATATATATATTCTTGCAGATATATAAGTATCTTTATTAATAGAACAGCAATAAGAAGGGTATTCCTGCAGATATATGTCTGCATATAAGCATCTTTATTAATAGAACAGCAATAAAAAGGGTATTCCTGCAGATATATAAGCCTGCAATAAGAAGGGTATTCTTGCAGATATATAAGCCTACAAATAAGTATCTATATGAATAGCACAGCAATAAGAAGGGTATTCCTGCAGATATATAAGCCTCCATACAAGTATCTATATGAATAGAACAGCAATAAGAAGGGTATTCCTGCAGATATATAAGCCTGCAATAAGAAAGGTATTCCTGATGATATATAAGCCTGCAAATAAGTATCTATATGAATAGAACAGCAATAAGAAGGGTATTCCTGTGATCAGCGACTGGTCAGCGACTTGTTCTCCCGCTGGCTTTGGCCAAGAACTTGTTAACTTAGGTGCAAATGGTAAAACAATTCTGGCAACAATGCGTGGCCAAGACACGTGCATAATCCGCTCGAACTGATGGGAGAGATGGTTGCCATGAAACTGGTTTCAAATTATCTGGCAGCAGCCATCAGCATTCAAATAGATGACTATGTTTTATCGTTTTAGTATGCTTCGCAAATAAAATCAACAAAACTTTTGCTTTTCTACAGCCAGATATGTGCATCGGGCAAGGAGCAGTCGATTGGCGAGTCCAAACCCGAGCCATGACTTGTTTGGCTCTTAATGGGTTTACTATAAAAAAAAAAAAAAAACACACTCAAATCTGTTTCGTGGGGCATACGGCATTCGGGAAGTGACGTGAATAGGCATAGACTATAGATATATATAGTAGGGTGGATCTTACTCAAGAGTTACTGAGTTTTTAATACTATAGTTTATCTATATATATACTTATATAGAGTAGGTTGGATCTTACTCAAGAGTTACTTGAGTTTTTAACACTATAGTTGCAGTTATCTGATTGTCAAAGTAATCATTGAGATTAAGATATTCGTGAAGAATTCTCTGCCGAGTTCAACAGCTTGAGGTCAGTTTGATGTAGGGTAAGGCGCTGGAATCTGACGACTGATCAAGTTGATCAACTTATTAATATTTAGTTTCGATTTGGTTTTCAAATTGAATACAGATCTAGTTAGCTCACAGGTTAAGTCACTGCTTTATAATTTGTATATGATTAAAAACAGTTCAAATCGATCAACTGATCTTCGGCATTTAATAACACTTATTAAGTCACTGCAGCTTTAATCAGACAGTTAAAAACAAAAGCCAGTCCATACATATATGCTTTTATTTTTTTTTTTCACACCAAGATCGATCGGCAAGATCGTACCGGTTATTATAGAAACATCGCGAACAATTCGAACTGGATGAATCACAGTATCCGAGCCGTCAGGCCGATCTTGATCTTGAGCTTTAAGATTTAACCACATAGCGCATATCGGCTTCGTTGCGACCTTGTTTTGATATTCTGGTTGGGTTTTGTCTCGTGCTTTTGTGGTTATATTGAACTTGTTCTCCTATACTGTTTTCTACTTCTCCTTCTTCTACTGCCTGTTAAGATCCTGTTGTGTCACGCAACCAGTTTGAAAGGGGATTTTCCTTTCAACTGCAGCATCAGCAGCAGCTGCTGCTGCCACAACCAAGTTGCATTCTTCGGCCTTCTAAATGAACATCACTGCCAATGGATTCCATATAACTTTATGCCAGCCATAAAAGTACACATGGGAGTGTGTACCTTATTGCCGTGCCTAACCGCGAATTGTGCATGTGCATATCAGGTATATGGCTAAGGTGGGCTAATTGCAGTTATTTAGTAATATCTGATTGGCTTACACATCAATTGCCGGCGACTGTGCAATTGCTGAAAGTGGCGAAGCTTCTCCAGCGAGAAGCGGCGATGCGAATAGAGCGCACCCAGAAAATCCTTCAGCGACTGACGTCGCAGTCGACGTCGCACCACAGTCATAATGACAATTAATGTTACTTAATTATATTATTACAGTTGATGTGTTCGTTGCAAAGTCAAAGCCAAACTAAAAGTCAACGAATTGCCAAGGGTCCGATTTACCCTCGGCCACTTTCATTTCAAGCTCGGCAATTCTTAATTGCTTTTCATACGCTTACAAAGGGTATACCGCTTTGAGTATGTAGTTTGTAGCCGATAGCTGATACAATCAGAAACTTAGAATTGAACAAAAAAAAAACATTACTATTATAAATTAATATCAATTTAAATAGTTATGTAGTTAGTTAACAAAGAACTCATATTATTTGAGTGCAATAAAAAAGAATAGAATAAAGTTTCAAATGTTTTTGTTTGCGGTTAAAATATATAATTTAATGTTGGATTTGGCTATATATATATAAAATACTCACAAACAAAATATATTTCATATAAATAAAGCATATTGTTATTGAAATATTTGGAAAATATAGTGTATTTCGGGCGTTAACTTGTCGTGCTGCAGATTTGAGCGCTTCATCATTTTCGATTGGTTTTTTTAATCAATCGTTTTGTATGCAATGCAGGTTCATAAGTTTAGTGGTTAGGTGCAAACGACAAAGTCATGAACAAAGAACGCTCGTCTATATTTAAATATGAAATCTTGAATTTCGATTGTTGCTGCTTCAAATTGAAAGTCGCCAAAATAATAAGAAGCAGCAAAACAAATGCATAAACAAAAATAGCACTGCAAATTCAAATTATGTTGTCGCGCTGTTTGTTTGATTGCTTTGTTTGTTTGCCAAAATATATATAATATTAATTTGTTTTGCCAAGGGCTTTTGGTTATTTGAGACACGTTCGACAGGTGCGCTTGCCACCCACAATGTTTTGGCCAAGAATTCGTGGGAATGGGACATCAATTTGCAGTTGGAGCACGCAACGCACGCGTACAACAACAACAACAATAACAACAACAACAACAGGACAACATGTGCTGGCTTGTCAAAATAAGAAGCACAACAACACATTTTCTGAGTGCTACCACGTTCGTGTCTTAAGTCTTTTGTTTGCTTATCAATAAATTTCGCTTGTCAACACAGAAAAACAAAAACAACAACAATCAATAAGCTTATTTCGCAGCATGCCCCATGAACAGCAGCCTCTGTTACATCATTTATGTATGCTTTAAATAAAAAAGGGGGCGTGGCACGCAGCTACCGGCTACCGTGTAAGCTTATCTTGTTTATGAGCAAAGTGTATTTTGTTTTTCAATCAAAATTGCGTATCGTACGATCGAATAGTCTGCAGGGCAAGTTCATTTGAAACGAATCTTTAGTTGTTGTTAGTTTGGAACGTTTTGATTAATGGCCATGTATTATGGAAAACAATTGCGTTTTCAGCATTGGAAACCTGATTGGATACAACATGACGTCATTAAAAGTCAAAGTTTGTAGCATTTGGTCTCAGAGGTGACTGACCAATATCAAGCCGAACAACCGATATGTTAGTTATAGATTAGCGAACGAAAATACTCTGTTTCTTAAATATAAAACAAGCATAGTCTAGAAATTAGTACAGAATGAGTCCCAACTAATTCTATATATAGTATTTGTGGCCCATTTACTTTTATGCTTGCCCCTATTTCCATTTTCTATTTGCCCAGCAACACAGCATCATATTTTCTCTATTGTCCAGGCGCAAACAGCTGTTCGGCTGGGTACTTAAAAATTTGATGTACTCATCGTTCATGAATCAGACATTCAGTATTTGACTTCTGATTTCTGTTTACTCTAGATGAATTGGCAAGTTTGCGCTGTGCGCAGGCAGCGAGGGGGGAATTACCCAAGGCACAAGACAGAAAGTTATACGCGAATTGCTTCTATTGAACCATTTGGAATGCTGACAGTTGTACATATAAAGCTGACGACAAAATTGATTATACGATGGGCAGGCGACGACTGAAAAGCAATTAAACGTGCACGTACAGAAAGGCGATTGCAACATTTCTGTTGCTGCTGCTGCTGCTGCTGTTGCTGCAACATGTTGCCAACAACTTTTGGCTGGGCTATAAATGCAAGCAAACATTTTTAATGAGTTTTGTTTGTTTATGTTTCGGTTTTTGCTTCTTATATTTTGTTGTTGCAGAAAATCCCTAATAAGAGAGGTAAAAGCTGACGCCTACCTTGTCTGATTGCTGTTGCAAGAGCCGCATTTAATTTATGCTGCCAACTGCCAAACGTTAAGCAAAATATGAGATGATGAGCACAGCTGAGATAGATTTAGATATGGGCGATTTGTATCTATGATAAATCGCATATATTTCGTGTAGGAAACTTTTTACTGCATTATTCATATGACTTTTTAACGTTATTTGTGGTTTTTTGAGAATGTCCATAGCTGTGAATTTTGTACTAAGTATTTGTTTTAGTTTTGTTTCAGGCTAAGAAACTCTTGAACGAGTTCTAATGGAATTATTTATAGCAGCATTTAGATAATGCGAGCCTGGCAAAGATCTTGTCGTGCGATTCATTCAATTTGGCAAAGTATGTGGACTACGTCAAATAATAAACTAGTTTTTGCACTTAAAGCCAGCTCATCGGCTTAAGCAAAACAATAGCACAGAAACAAGAAAAAACCTCCTGCCAAAATCGTAATCGACGCTTTTTATTCAGTTCGATGCGGTTTGGCAAAATATGTGGAATGCCAGTGTCTTGACTTCTATTTATTAACACCGATGAACCGCTTTTTTGCATAAATAATTTCAAAAAAAAAAACAATACAAAACGACGAAGCAAAAACCAAAATTAAATACAAAGAAGACAAATATATAAACGTTGGCAATCCTGTTTGACCATGAGCAGGCACTTTTATTGCAATTATTTATTTTTCGGTGTATTCCTCAGGCCACATTTGGGAGCAATTTATTCGAGCACAGTGAGAATCTTGTTTCAAGCTTGTTTCAATATTTAGACAGCGGCAGGGGGGGGGGGGGGGGGGATGATGGGCGGTTATATTGATATCTAATGAATAACTGTGAAACAATCGAATTGCTAATTCTTCTGACAATGATATTTGCCTGGTTTGGGCACTTTTGCAAATGCCAATAAAAAGTTTATGTCTTAAAATATTTGCTCAATCATATATGTGCATATATATATAGATATGTATATAGAAACGCTTCAAATAGATTGAAAATTTTGAAAAATTATATCGTTAGCGGCATTTTATTGACACCCGGCGGAATTTGTTTAAACTAGCTTTGTGCGAAGCTAGCTTTGCATACGAAATGATTTTGCATTACAACCGTGATTTATGATACGAACATAAACAAATCAGCTGTTGTTTAATTAATCATTCAATAAGTCTAGTCTACTCACATAATATGGCGAGCCTTTTACATATGTTAGTTTCTGCTAATTTTGGTTTTTCTTTTGTTTTGTTTTGTTTTTTTTATTTCGCGCGTGGCTGTAATTGGATTTAAGATCGGTCCGTTTCGAATTGAGACTTTCAACTTTCACAGGCGACAGAGTTCTATTGATTTAGCAGCGTGTGTGATTTTTTGTACCTTTTACGAAGTGCCAGAGTTCGACCCGTTTAATTAGAGACCCATAACGAGCAAATAATATTTTTGAAATGCATGACTAATCAATCTCAGTATCGCGTACGATTGCAATTATGTAATAACTGGTCAGATTATACTAACTATTTACTCGAAATTTTAATAGCACCAGCAGATCACAGACACTTTAAGCGACTTTTATTTACGGAGGTGAAAACTGAATATTTGTTGTCATCGTTAACACTCTTACAGCAAAGGAACTCGTGTACTTTACATTTTCGTCTAAATTTGCAGTTGTTTTTTTTTTTTAATATACAATTTTGTTTTTATTAACGATTCAATTCAGCACTTGTAGCTTTTTAATCGAGGCTATATATTGTGCATAAAGCATTAAAAAAGATTAAGATTAAGAGTTGACGCTTTTAAAATGCGATTATTCATAATATAAATCTCTTTTAGACATCTTTTATTTATGGGCAGACATTTAGCAAAATTTCTAAACATAATATACATATTTTTTTTTTACTTTTATAAAGAATTTATTTACTCTCACTATCTTTTCGGCATATCATGCACTTGAATTCACATATCCAAAATAGTTTTTAAATGAATTTTACATATTTTCAGGAAGTAAATCTTCGACAAAAAACAAATAATTGCGCTTAATTGTTTTATTTGATCACAAATTATTATTTATTTTGCTATTGCGAACATGATTTATGTTTTTTTTTTTTGGAAGTCTTGCGATAGAACTGCAAACACATGTGGCTGAAAATGTGATACTGTGATTTTTTGACTACTTTTGCTTGAGTTTCCCCCCAAAACTTCTCTTGCGGTGTTCATTTAATTTGCTGTGCAAATAAAAGACGCGAACAAAATATGTGCGAAAATCGTGTTGTTCTTGACTTTTGAAAGAATTTTTCGTCGTATTTTCTACATGTTTATATGGCCAGGTATGCTGATGAAGGTGACAGCGACAGCAACTACGACAAAACTGTATCTAAAGGTCACAGCACTGAGCACTAAACATGTGCAATTGATGCCGTTACTTTGCGACCACCTCGAATGCAATTGGCAACAATTGGCAACAATCGCGCGCGTTTTTAAACGCGCACAGAAACACACAAACACAAAGACAAACACAAACTTGTATTGCTTTTATGGCCAGCATATGGTCAAGTTCAGGGTTTACACCTGGCACCTGGCACCTGGCAGCGATCGCGTGCAAGTGCGGGTCGCGTTTTGGTCGCGTTTCTCAGCAAACGGATTTATTTAAATTATCGATAGACTGTTCGCGAAGACTTTAAGCCAAACTGTGTCAGTGTCAAAGAGTTGGTTAATAATAATCAATAATCAACAAAAGCAACAAAACATAAAGTGCTATGCTAAACAGCCGCGATATTTGTTCCGTATGGTATTTTGTGCGTGTGTGTGTGTGTTTCTTTTTTTTATCTCAAAATTTTCATAATTAATGCAGATCGACGAATCGACGACAAAAGCACAAATACACAAAAGATGCGTTTATGGCCGGTTTGAATCCGTGTACCACACTTGATTAATGATTGACGCATTTTAATTTTGGATACTTCGAGAAGCTCTAAGCCAGACACTAGTGCACTTTATCTCTTAACACTTGATTTTTTTAATTTGTCTATAAATTTTGTTTTTTTTTTTTGATTATTTTAAACTTACGTGTGGGCGAGCGTGCATTATGCTTGCCGGAATGGCGCTCGTTGAAGAATGTGCCCAGTATGCTCATGGGCTTCATGGAGCGATTCGCCTTGAGGCTCTTGCGACGCTGGGCGCGCTGCTGCGCCGCCAGCGCCGCTGCAGCTGTGACAGCGGCAGGATCTGTGTCTGGCAAGGATACGACGGGGGCAACTGTGCCTGCGGCTGTGGCGGCTGCGAATACCATTTGATTCGGCTGATTCGCATTCACGCCGGCCTCCTCGTCGCTAACACAAACGGCACTGTAGCGACGGGTGAACATTTTGCCAAAGTCCTTCATAGTTCCATAGGCATATAAACTGAGATTGTTGTTGAAATACAAATTTGTATCTTTGTATCTTGCGGGTTAATCTTGTTGTTGAGCCACACTTTAAATACTCTTGGCTTTTGGCACTTAAAAACTTGTTGCTCCTTGAATCAATTACCACTTGCTTGCTTAATATATACTATATATAAATAACATTTATCGACTTATTTTTCTTGAATTTGTTTAAGTATCTTTCTAAGTGTCCAGCTGGGATTGGCCTAAGCGCGTGTGCGTCCGTTCGCTGGCGTTGCTCGCTTATGAATGGAAACCCGGACGTGCGACAGCCGCAATAGGTAAAGTTACGGCTTTAAGTTTTTTCTGTTTTTTTTTAATTTTTTATTTTGCAGTACGAGTTTTAGTACGAGCGTTTACCTGTCCGCCAACTACGAATCTTATGCATGCTGCTCTCTCTCTCTCTCTCTCTCTCTCTCTCTCTCACGGGTAGGGTTCGACTGTGCGCGCGCGCTCTCTCTTTCTCTCTCTCTCTAGCACGCTTGCTCTCTGCCGATCGTTCGCTCGCTCGCTCACTGACTGGCCGGCCTTACGTTACGTTACATTGCGTTACGTTACGTTAACGATCACGTTTAGCACGCGCTCAGCTGTTGCTTTGTTTTGAGCCGGTGTTCGCTGCCGCTGCCGCCGCCGCTGCCGCTGCTGCTGCTTCGTCTGGTACTTCTTTGGCTGTTTCGCTCTGATCTAAGCCCCAAAATTGTAAACCAGTTTCGCATACGTGTTGCGCCGTGTTGTTTCGCATTTTGGGGAAATACCATACGCTGATGCGTTCAACTCGCAAATGCTTCTATCGCACATTACTCATACGACGCGTGGTTACTTACTTACAGCATGGAAAACTTTGGACATTTGTATACATATGCGACAGATATATTGAGTGTATGAGCCAGCTGTGAGCAGCATCTAATCAGGTAATTTGAGGTTTATGGCCAGCTTCTGCAATCAACGTAGATCTCCAGACGTCTGGTAAAGTGCTGTGCTTTTGTATTTGTTGTCATTCGTTTATGCTTTGTTGTTGTTTCTTCTTCTTGAGGCATTCAATTAAAACCCAATCACCTTCAATTTTGCATGCCAACGCCAACATTTTGTTGCTTTTTTTGGTCATTTTGGTTTTTTGTCAAGAGTTTAACATTTTTTCTTAGTTTTTTTTTTTATTATTTACTTCTACTTTTTGGTTTGTTTCGTAGATAGAAATTTCTCGAATTAACAGCTGGCAACGGCTGTTTTCAGCAACAACACGCGAATACTTATTTAAAGCCCAAGTTGCGAATTTAGTTTCAATCAATTTTGTTTTTTGCGTAAACGCCCCTTTGAACAGTTACTCTTAGCAAATATTTAAGTGGCATATTTGCAATACTATTTCTATGGAAGGGGGCGCGGCCAACTGCAGCTAAGCATTGATTGAGGGTTTACCGATCTGTCTTATGTAGCTAACAGAAGGCCTGCATCGATCAGATCAAGCGACTTGCGATCAAGTTCTTGCATAATATCAGCTAATATAGCTATGCGATTCTATTTAACACTATTAGGGCAAATATCTGCGAATAAAGTTCATCTCGCAGTACAGGAATTGATATCGTCCAGACATATAATAGATACGTTTTCGGGCTTCGAGCTTAAAAGCTATTGAAGAGCTTGTTAAATAGATTTAAATTAAGAAGAAATGTTTATCATGTTATACAGAAAGAACTTCTATAGAACATCTCATAAGATGCTTCAGTAATATCTACGTTTTCCACAAGTTAATTTATTTGTTGCATACTTTTCGAGGATGCTTTAGTTGGAAAATTCTAATACAGTAATATAAATTTTACTGGCGGAAGTGAGAAAAGGAAAATACACACCAAAGAGTGCATTTATTTTTAAAATTGTAATTCGTTGTTTTTTCCACCTGTACAAATAAGGTAAACATTTAACAGTTCTTCAATTAAGGATCACGACCCTAACGCCAGTTATGAATTTCAACAGATTTCAGTGTCATATATAATATAGCATGCTATAAATGTAAAATGTCAAGTAATGCAATTAATGCAAATTTGTACATTTTTCATTGCATGCAAAATAATGTCATTGAACTTGACGTTGAAATGTCCAATATATAATTATTTTTGCGATATACGAGACATTTTATTTTTGTTGCTTTTCGCAAAGTCAGAATATTAAAAAATGTATATGCCGCTGGGATGCTTTATCAATTTCCGCATTGACAATTCATTTGCCGTTAATCTTTGACTCATACACAACAAAAGCGGTCCACGGCAATAATACCAAAAAACTGCCAAACATTGTTAAGCGGTCCCAAAGAGATGTCAACTCATTCCCATTGTACGATTGGCCAGATGACCTTGCCAAAGGCTACTGAACTCACATGTTGACACAAGAGAACATAAAAAATTATACAACACTTTCAATAAATAAAATAAACAATGAAAATGTTTGAAACGGTTCGTGGGTGTTAAGCATTGCGCACAATCTGACCAGACCAACAAATACCCTGCACTTTATGATTTGATACAGGTGTGAAAAGGTGTTATTTAAAAGTATTTGTGTATGTATCTATGTTTGATTGACTACTTCCTGCTTCGCCGCTAAAACGAACGTATTAATCACTATTGACTTCTATGCGATTCTCATAAATTCAAGTGATCCGTACAAGTGCTTATTTTATTCTTATTAACTTGGACCCTGATTATATTCTCATTTACTCCGATTCTCATTCTCTCTCTCTCTCTCGATCTCTCTCTCTCTCTCTCTCTCTCCCTCTCTCTCTCTGTCTATAGCTCTATCTCTATCTCTATCTCTATCCCTTTCTCTATCTCTATCTCTATCTCTATCTCTATCTCTATCTCTATCTCTATCTCTATCTCTATCTCTATCTCTATCTCTATCTCTATCTCTATCTCTATCTCTATCTCTATCTCTATCTCTATCTCTATCTCTATCTCTATCTCTATCTCTATCTCTATCTCTATCTCTATCTCTATCTCTATCTCTATCTCTATCTCTATCTCTATCTCTATCTCTATTTCTATCTTTATCTCTATCTCTATCTCTATCTCTATCTCTATCTCTATCTCTATCTCTATTTCTATCTTTATCTCTATCTCTATCTCTATCTCTATCTCTTTCTCTATCTCTCTCTCTCTCTCGATCTAATAAATGGGAATCTGTGTTTATCCTTCGAATAGATGACAGTTACTGTTTAGGTTTTTTTTTTATAGCATTTGTCCGGGACTGTTTAGATTTTTATTTGTTTTTTTTTTCGACTTCTTAGTTAATTATTATTTATTTCATTTAATATTTTGCTTGATTTTCTGAATTATGAGTTATTTATCGGGCATTTTCAAGACTTTTCAATGGGTTCACTCGGAAGCGTCAGGGCAATGCAAAACGTAAGGTTTTCATTAAAATAATTGGCGTTATTTCCTAGAATTGTTTACTGTTTAACAAATTGGCTTTGCAATTTGCCCAGCAGAGATCTAACCTTATACGCAGTCATTAGTGTAATCCAAACAACAAATGCAATGTGTTATTGATATGAACTGGCACTAATTGGCCATTCGGATTGGATCAGAGATCTGGGCACCCAGTTCGTAGATAGGCTGTTCGTCGTTTCCATTTTGTAATTAGCGCACTTTGTTGGCTAATTCGCACTTGTTAATCATAGGTGGCATAGATGGTTGGCTTTTCACTTTGATTAATTAATAATTACACTCGCCACCAGCTAAACGGCATAGGTATGCGGCTGCAATTGCATCACCGGATGGGTTCAGTTGGGGTTCAGCGGTTATTATCGTTAGCACATTATCATTGGAACATTTACCAGCTCTGACGTCATTCCAACCCAGAAACAGCAATTGATTTAGCTGTACCTTCTGTTACGCCCAAATTGCGTTCACGTTCAACATTCGCGCATGGCTCATGTTTTATTAATTGGCAAGAGACTTTGTCATTAAATAAATAGTTGCACGTTTAGTTCTGCGGCGCAACCCGAAAACCAAAGTAAAGTTCAATTTAATTTGGGCACATAAATAGACAAAAGTTCAACTGTTCATTTGAAAGTGTTAAGCAGACAAGTGCAATTTAAATTGGGACACACAATCAAAGACAATATTCCAAATGAACTGAAAGCCAGACCGAAGCCCTTCTCAAGGTATTAAAAATATCAAAAATTCAATTATATTTGTGGTTAAACCTACTTAAGACATTCTAAGAACATTAGTTTGGAATCTGTGTCTGTGTTTGGGAAATACTTATTTGAAGGCTTTTATGGTTAATTTTATATATAATTTGCAAAACTGGAATATGATTTGTGTACGGCTCCAATTTTGTTAAGTCTGTATTTTTCGAAATTAATATTTATTTCATATTAAATTTTAAAAACAATTTAATACAACTTTTACGCAATCCTGTCTCATTTATCATAAGAGTCGAATGCGATTTGTAATGAAGAAGCAACGCTCACATTAAGATAACTTGTTTCGAAGCCGATTCCGATTGTCTGCTTGATTTATGATTATAGCCTGACAGACAGCCGGGCATGCCGATGATGATATGATATAGGGAAGTTGATGAAATTGTTATCATATTGGAGAGCAAATTTGTGGGCAGTTTGCTCCCGAAATGTTCAGTCGTTCAGTTAAACATTGATATACAGATATAATACAAGTAAATTGTAACCTTTGCATTGGGCGCACGCGTTGCTAATACCTCCGAGAACAACATCTCTCTCTCGCTCTCTCTCTATCTCTCTCTCTCACTCGACTGTGTGTTGCAATTATTGACCATTTTGTGTCGATGCTTGATTTCCTCAAGTACAGTCTAGCAATTAAATAAATCTGACGCAGTTGTTGCCAAGCGGTTCTTTTTATTAAACTAACTCTTAGTTAATCGATATACAAATGCAATTGCTGACCCGTTCCGGTTTTGGGCCAGAAAGTCCCCAGACAGCGTAGATTTCTATAGCTTACGCATAGTTATAGGTTTATGTTTATATATATATATATATCAGTTACAGGGGCATCAACTTCTATCTTCAACTATGTAATATGGGCAATTAGTCTGACTGATTTTACGTGCTCTTATAACCTTCGCTTTAATGTCGAACGCATGTCCCTGCAATTGTGTTTTAATTGATTTAACTCAACAGCCAAGTTTACAGACGCATATATCATAATTTCTGCTTCGTCATGCCGGTGCGAAAGAACCTGAACCCAGATATAAGCATAAAGTAAACAACTGAGCTTTGTTCAGTCCGCTTTGACTACGAGATACCCTATGTTTAGTAGAAACATATACTAACCTAACAAAGTTTTGTATTTACAATTTTCTTTATTTCCATAGAAGTTAGAAGTTTTTGTAGCTCAAGCTTTGAGCTTGAGACTTTTAGTATGATGCGATTATTATCTGCAGCTTTTGCCGTAAGAGTATTTCTTCTTTGGCTCCTTAAAAAGAACTGTTCTTCCTTGTTATGTTTTTTACCCTTTCTTTGTAAACAGGGTATAATTGGGCTACAAAAAATAAAAACAACGTTAATCACAACGACAAATTGCAATGGAATTTCACAATATACGCCGAATTCTCGAATGAAACTTGTTTGCTTCATTTTTTTTTTTTTATTTTTTATTATAGGATCGGACTCTGGCCGGGCCTCTCATCATCAGCGTCATGAGCTCTTTGACTACGTTGAGTCAGCGTTTTGTTGTCAATAGATTTTTGAAAGTGTTTTCGTACGTGTAATTTGAAGCTTATTTGCCATTTAGAAGCGGCTCGTGCAGAGAATTTTGACATATTGTCTAAACAATTGAATAAATGGTCGCACATATTTCAAAGAGTTAACTGGCCAGAAATCCCAATTTGCAATCTTATGACTAGGCAGTCATCAATTTAAATACTAGCGGGTATTGCCCAGCCTTGAACGTGGAATGTTTGGTGCTAGGTTACCTTTTCATCAAGTTCAAAACTGGCCATCTAGTTCATCTGTTTGAAGTGCATCGAACTAAATCTTGGCATCACTCTTGAAACCGAAAAGCAAACATTCGTTTTTAAAGTCATTGACCCTCTTCCCAAGGCGGGTCAACATTGTGAAAACATATCAAAGAAATTCTGACAAGGATCTTTAACAAATAGTTTTGAAACTAAGGACACATAAAAAAACTGTAAAACGTATTCATTAAGTTCTTATGTGGGGATTTAAAAAACTTCAAACTTCTTGGAATCGCATATCCACCCGCGATGCTTGGATTCCACAAAGAGTGTGAAAACGTCTCTAATAATTTTTCGTTAAGGTCTTTGGAAACTAACGAAAACATCACCCACCGAACCTCTGACCCCCATTTATATAGAGGAGAAATGGATTTTGCGAAAAGTGTGAAACAGAACTCAAATGAATTTGAGCTAAGATCTTTGAACATTAATTTGAGGCCTATCGGATTGTTAACAAATAGTTTGTATAAGATAAATATTTCGCATAAGATGAAAGATCTCTAAACGTAACTGATATCCAATAACCTTTTAACCTTTACAAAGCAGACCAAAAAGAAGGTGGGGTCAACAGAGGTCAAGAAAGTTTGCTGAGATCAATTTGGCATAGATACTAAATTACACTAGGTAAACGTTAAAGGGTTTAAATTAAACTGTGCATTTTTGAGAGCCGAATCGAATATTCATACCTAACTGATACAAAAATATAAACATTTTAATACTCGTTAACAGACAGGTGAAACGAAATTGAATCAAAACTTTTGCCAAACGTTTCCACTCATTTAGCGATTCCACCAAGCCAGCGACTGACTGACAACAAGATCTTAGGAACTCCTGCTAAGCAATCAAATAAAAATAAACAAAATTAAACGACGCATTTGTGAAGCCCAATTAAACGAAAACTGCTTTTGTTATATTGCTTTTGAATATTTCGGTGGCTAATCATGAATTTGCACAAAATTATCATGGGATCGCGGATCGCGGATCGCGCAGTATTCGGGAAACGGGCGCTACTGGTTTTTTATTTTTGTTTAATTTCTTTTTTGTTTTTTATTTTTTTTCAAAACTTATGAAGTAATTTAGCTGCGTCGCAAATTGATGAGTGCGAAGAGCTCGAACTACCAAAAAAAAAAAAAAGTCAAAACAATTTTTATGATACATGCATAAATAATGATGTATACATTTATGTGTGTGCGTGTGTGTGTGTGTGTGGAGGAGCTGGAAGTGTTTATATACTGCGTACTATATGTGTGCTAGACGAGCCCCGAAACCTTGTAACACTTTTATCAACGGCGTCGAATTTTTCATGAACAAAATAAAATGTTAAATACACTCACTTTACGGCCAAGCTGTGCGGCAAGTTCCAGTGGAGGTATTATTAACGCTTATACATCTATCTGTCTTTATGCCCGCCCAAGTTCAAGTTCAGCATCCCAGTACAAAGGCTTACAGCATGCACACACACACACATATATATATATATATATAAATGTATATATATATACATGTACATGGTTAATCAATTACGACAACAACAATAAAAAACATTTTATGCCGAACCTGCAATTTGCAAGCACTTAAAAGCACATAAACAATCACAAGCTCGCATATATATATATTATTAACTAAAGTAAATTATAAACGTTCAATTATGCGGCTAAAAAAAACAAAAACAAAATAGGTTCAACATAATGAAGACATTTAGCTGCCAGGCCATTAACTATTAACCATATTGTAGCGTGCTCTAATTATATGGAGCGGGCGTTAAGTCTCAGGCACCCGCCCCAGAAACATTTGATATATTAGTAAACAAATTAAGTCGTCACTCGAATTAGCATAAAACTGTGACGAACGACGCAAAAAACTACATTAATATATATATACACAAATATATTAGTTGATTGTAGATCTATGCTCAAAAATAAACATTTCATTAAAAATATCTCATAAATTCGTTCTAAATTGCGTGTTCCCAATTAGATTTATTTTTTTAATACATGGAATCACGCTAACGTTTCATACATTTGTCGTATTTTTACGTAGAAAAGTGTACGCTAAATTATGAAAGATTTTCCCATTTACAACTTTTATGGAATGCGAAGTTAATTTGAAATATAGAGCACACTTTGTTTATTTGTTGCCTGTCGAAAACCCCCTTTTATCCTGTAGGTTCCTTAAGCAAATCTCTTTATCCTTAAAACCATGCATGAAATATTCAATTCATCAAATAATTAACTATGTTACCACAAAGTCCAACTCTAAACCAATTATGTTTTTTTTTTTATGTTTACCCATTTCATTTTTTTTTTAAATTGTCATTTTTCGCACTAAATCCTAAAGTGATATCTGCACATTTATTTATTTAACTGAATCATTCTTAGATTTCATTTTTTTTCACTTGTTTGAAGTCCGCGGAATCTTGACATAGGTCAGTTACATACACGCTGAGTTATTGAATTATGCTTCCAGAATTGTTAAGAGCACGAAAATGTTTGAAATGTTTGTTAAGTAAAGGACGCCGTCTTTAACATTGTTGCGCGTTCTTTATGCGAATTCCGTTTGACAGCTCTGATTGATGCATTTTATTTTTTTAGGTAGGCATATAATACTTTTCGGGTTAGCTTGGGTCAGCGCTGATACGCGTTATACAAGAGCATAATCAGAGATAGGGGCTTTTAGATTGGGATTTAGATTGAGATCAATGCACTGACTGCGACTCGATCTTTTAACGGGGGTGTTATTGTTATAATGCGGAATTTTAAAAATCAAATAAATAACAAAATTAATAATCATTAAGAGTTCTGTTTATAAGAGACTTAAAATAACATTGAATAGACTATAATACCTAATAATAAAATATAAACAACTAGGAAATTCTTGTGATAATATGAAATGAAAATAATACACATCTATGAATAATAAAATAGTCATACTATTCTGAATCATTGAGTTCTCAAATTAAAAAATATATATATGACTTTAGACATATTTTTGTACCCTTGTAGAGGGTATTATAATTTTGTCGTGAAATGTGTAACGCATAGAAGGAGACATAAAGTATATATATTCTTAATCAGCATCAACAGCATCCCTTTTTCTGTTGCACGCAGCACATATGTCAAAACCAGCTGGATCGGACCATTATATCATATAGCTGCCATAGGTACGATCGGTCGAAATGTAGATTCTTGTATGAAAAACATTTTGTTTTTCAAGAAATCTTGACCAAGCTCGACATTTATTAGTTTTACTATTAGCATTCCATTAACATCGGACCACTATATCATATAGCTGCCATAGGAACTATCGGTCGAAAACCAGGTTTTGATTAAGAACCTATTTTGGTTATTAAGATAACTCGGCATTTACTATTTTCCCGGTACTTCTTAGATACGGGCAAAGCACTATGAGCATTATCAAAAGGTTGGGTATTAGGTAGGGTATTAGATCTTCGGCGTGCAGAAGATAGCCCTCACGTTATTCATTTCTATGAGGCAGAAATTGAAACTGACCAGAACACGTGCCTGTCATGGTCAAACTGGGTAAATATTCCTAGGACAGGCCCCTGTTCTTTAATCTTTGCAAAAAGAGGGTATAACAGATCTTGAAAAGAGTTCAGAAACATTTGAAATTTGAAACACATAGCTGTTGTTGGAAATATTAGCACCATAAAACTACATACAAAATGCTATACGTTCACTTCTTATTTAATAATAAATAATTGTAATAGGTATTCACATTTGTATACTCACTTTTTGGTTTCAAAAACATATTCGTTGTCTTTTGTTTTTAAGGTATTTAAAAAAAAAAAAGTGCCCTTCCGCCAATAATCTTTTATATAATTTGTTTATATTTTATGTAATTTATATTATGCACAAATTGCGTTATAGATTATAATACGGAAATTATTTGAAAACCCACCGTTCAAGCTGGCAACGGCCAGCAATCGAATGAATTTGAATTTATATGAACCAGAGCACAGCTAAATGATTGAAATTTTTATTATATTTACATTATGAAACGATCTACATATAAACATGCTCGAATTGACATACATATAAGTGCATATGTATGTATATTCTGCATGTGCAATAAGAGCTTTTGGAGCGTCGAATGGGAACGTCATATGTCTTATCAGAATCAGGACTGGTGGGACTGGTGATCACACGATGCAGACAGACACACAGTTTGACAGACGGACAAACAGATTGACAGGCGGACAAACAGTGCGACGAACAGCCCAGAAGCCATTCAGTCAACGATGGCATTTACCACACTTTGTGCTCTAAATGGGGTCAGTTTAGTTGGTAATCAGCTTATTGCACTTTTGTATTCAATTGGTGTCCATGTGTGCTGCTTAGCTCGAGTCGTTGGTCTAATTGGACGAAGCCCTGAACTATATTTCCATTAATTTACTCCATTTATGGCATCGACTTTATAAATTAATCTTTGATTTGACACGCACACAACACTTTTATCGCCTACGCCGTGGTGAACTTTATGCAACCGACTAACTGGGAAATACTTGAAATAAAGCCAACGAAAACTCGAATCAAAATAAAATATCCAGCCGAAGAAGTCGTTGAACGTCGCGACAACGAGAGAGAGCCACTGAATATAATAAAAGAAGAATTACAAACGAATGGAAACTGGAAACTGCGATAGTAAAGATCCCAAGAGAGTGGTCCCAGCTGCAAAGCACGCACAAAAAGAACTAACTGTAATTATGTCACATTCCAATGGAAGTACAAAAGTTCTCTGCGTGAAGTTTGTTGCCTAATGCAACACTCTTGTGCTTCTAATTGGAAAGATTGGAATTGGATAGATTGAGCAAATTATATAATTTTTAAAATATATATGTTTTTGTAGTTAAATTATTAGGATAACTAATTAAGAATATGCAATTAATTAAGAATTTGCATTTTAATTATGAATATTCTCATTATTGAAGTTAAATTGAAACCTCTGTATTACATGAACATTCATTTGATTAAATTTAACATTTTATGATGTATCAAAATTTTCAAATTACTTATTGGAGTATTCCAAAACTGTAGCTAGGGTTTCTATTACTATAATTTGTTTTTTTTGGACCTAATTAATACAAATATTAATATGCCCAATCTAATTGTTTCTAGAAAAGTCTGCCGCTTCTTGTGTGTGTGCTAAAGCTCCTAAGATCTCTTAAGAGGCGCCGATAACACCAGCAGAACGGATGCCAAGCAACTGCCCAACGACCCTTAAAGACTGATAATATAAATTTATATATATGTACATAGCATATACGATTTGAAATCAAAGCAAATGGTTTGGTTTATTCTTGACTCTATTGTTGTAAATTCAGATTGTCAGTTGGTATACTGGGGCCATATACATGAGGGTAAATTATGAACTATAATTAACTATCGGTTAGGGTGTTTATTAACACATATTCAAATGGCATTTTGTTTAACCGGCTAAATATATTTATATTTCCATATATATTGATTATAATGTGCATTAAATCTGGCTCGCCCACATCTTATACTTAAGAAGAACACATGTACATATATACAATATTACGTTTTGTAACCTGTAAACATGATCAACTGACCGCTAGGGTTCTCAACTTAGCCCGCAATTAAGGCAAGTCAAGCAATTAAAAATTATACAGAACAGCTCAGTTGACGCAAATAGCCAGGAAAGTGAAGGGATTGCCAACTGCCAATTGAGAAGTCTGTTCTGTGCGTTAAGAGCTCAGATATGAGATTGGATCTGTCGGAATACAAAACCAAAGCAAAGAAGCTACAATCCCTAAAAAATACTTCCGCATCTGTGCATTGCGTTGCTTGCACACACACACACACATACATATATACATATGCTACGTCACGAAAAAACCTGTGAGAGTGCATAAGTAAAGGGCAAGGGCATCTTCCAGTTTCTCTGATGCACATGCCATGCTGGAAGGTCGCGTTATTGTTACGCCCATCTGGTAACCCTAATTTAACACTTCCAATCTACAACCGTGTGATGCCAGCCTCGATCGCATAGTCTTGGCGCCAAAGCTCCTTCCAAGCGCCTCAGTTGCCCGCAAGATACGCACACAGAAACTAACTCAGAAGCCGAAAAGTTTTGTTTGTCCTTAGTGTTATTTTTTAATAGAACCTTATTTTCGCTACTTGGTCGCAGCTAAAGATTATTTGTTTTAAATATATTTTTTATTTAAAGTTTACGCCCATATTTCAAGAGAATTTCTTTTACTTGTTTTTGTTTAATTTTTGCTAATTTTGAAAATTTGTTAATTAGTTAAAACAAAAATTGATTTTGTTAATATAATTTTAAACGATTCGATTGATGTTATAAGAGATAAGTGGCTTTTATAATAGTAAAGGCGGGCCACTTCTGGGTTTCCCGTTGCACACGTGAGTATATTAACAAAATTACAGTGGTTCAAAAGTTATTTAATGTGAATATAATTGCTCGGTCAGCTAAAGCACGTGCATAACTATGACCATCGGAGTCAATGTCAATAACAAATCTGTTTCGTTAGACTGTACAACTACTAACTGTTATTATATACAGTTACCAATGGAAATGTGTCACTCAACACTGGAAGCTGTTACACTCTATCTCTCCTTCTCCCTTTTTTGCATTGCTATCACCTTCCTCGTTCGCTCTGTGCTGACATTGGGCGTTTAATTAACACCGCAAAGCCGGTTATTTATTCTATTTTATTTCGCACTGTTTCTTATTTATTTAAATTGGTTTTTATATTGATGTGCCCATGCAAATCTTTTCACTTTAACCGTTTTATTGCATTTTGCACTCGCACGATATATATTTTTATGTATACCCTGTATTTTAATCAAGGCTATCCAAAAATGTGTATCAAAAACGAATCTTTTATCCTCAAAAATAAATAAATATTGTCATTAACAACATTTCTCTATCTGCTGCTGCAACAAATGTGTGCTTCGGAACTTTACATCCATTTACAGGGTATTTTGCAGTCCAGCTCTTCCAACGAGAGCATTCTGACAAGTTTCTATTGATGTTCTTATGCAAATAGTTTATTGTGAAAAGTTTTATTGACATCTGCTGTCGCAGACAATTAATTAATGAAAAGCTTTTCATTTACTTTGATTTACATTGAGCTGGAACGAAACTGGAACGCATAATTCCACATGCATATAAATATAATTCAATTATGGGTTTTTCTGTTTTTGCCTTCGAATTCCAGAGAAACGGCAAGCACGTGTCTATTGGGTGCCAAGCACCGGCATCGATAAACTTTGAGCCCCAAAGCATAAGCCCAAAGGCAAAAATAACAATTTCAATTCCAGTTCCGAGTTCAAAGTATACGACATGACCGAGCGCTTGTACAGGTAAGTACTACTTTCATCAGTAATTGAGATTTGTATTACACTTAAAGTAAGAAATGCTTTTGCCATTACGAATTTCGGTTCTCTAAAACTGATCAGCAGAATTTAACTATAGCCAGAAGAGGGTATTAAAGTTCCAGGTATTAAAATTCCAGGTACATTTTTTAGTAAGCAGATTTTGCAAAATCATTGCAGTTATGCAATAAATTTGATATGGACATTCAAATCTTTTGAATTTATGCATTTGTAAATATACAAAAGCAAGAGAGGAGTAGTTTAAAGAACCCTTCTCGAAGATACCCTGTAGTTTCTAACAACATCATATTTGGGTCTGGCTCCAATACGATCTGTATTACAGCGATTTCATGGATTCTATTTTCTATTTTGCAGCTGGACCTGCGAGGGGGCCGGCGAGAACCCCGCCTACTATGCAGCCCAATCGCAGCTCTATTCGACGGCTCTGCCGCCAACTGTCCTCTGTGCGGACTATATTAATAATCCTGGCGCAGGAGGTGGTTTGCGATACCTCAATGGACTGGCTGGCTATACCCCACCGCCGGGTTTGCTGCCGCACAAGTATACAGGTGGGCCGCCTGCGAGTTCGGCCATGCCCGGCGGCCAGCTGGAGGTGTGCCAATATGCGCATGTGAATGGCAGCGCCTCCTGCTACAATCGCAACCGTTATATGCCCTACAATCATAATCGGGCATGCGCAGCGGCTGCTGCAGTTGCGGCGGTCACCGGTCATCCGCTGATTAATCAACATCATCAGCAGACGGGCGTGTCGTTGGGCGCGGGTCCGGGCAGTAGCGGCGGATTATCGAACAGCTATCAGCCATCGTTCGCGCCCATTTATCAGCACACAACACCGCTGGCCACGCCCAGTGCGCTGCCGCCGGCCAATGTATCCGTTTCGAGCAGCACTGCTGCGGCCGCTGATGCAGATTACGGCTATAATAATGGGCTGACCAACACCATGGCGCCCAGCATGGTGCCGTTGACCTGCTCGGGCGCCTCCACCATGTCCACCCATAGCGGTGGCAGCAGCTCCGCCGGTGAAGCCAGCGGCGGGCATGGCTATGCAAGTGTTACCGATCCCAGCGATGCGGTCACACTGCAGATTACCAACTTGGATTACTCGCTGGACGAGACCAGTTTGCGCAATTTCCTGATGAGCCAACTGAAGCCCATCACGCCCGTCGTGTCGCTCAACTTTGAGGCCTGCAGCTATGCCAAAGTCACCGTACCGGATCTCTATGTAAGACCGAGCTCTTGCCGGGAAACCTTTTCAATAATAACAATAATAGAATAATAACTTCTCCAACAGTTTGCCAAGCAGGTGGTGTCCAATTTGCACCGCAAGAAGATCGGCCACAAGCGCATGCTGGTCAGCTACACGCGCGACTCATCCCTGACCGAGGTCAATACACTGCGCTGCCAGGTTGCTGGACTGTTGAAGGTCGGTGTTAAAAATAGGTTTTGGCCTTACAATTTCTTATGTTCTTTTTTTTTTTGTAAATTTTCTGATCTTCAATCAACCTTTTGGATATTTGAATGCCAGCTTTAACATACATTTTAGCATGTCCTCGTTCTTTCCTTTGAACATTTTGAATTGAATCACATTAATCACACTTGCCTACCCACAGGATGTTCCGTACTATACATTACCCATGTATAAGTTCCGCGAGCTGTTCCAGTCGCGCTTTAAGACCTCAATCAATGTCCTGGATTTGTACAAGATGCAGGACATCTGCTCTATTAAGTCGGACAACAACGACGGCCAGTTCATCAGTCTGCAGGAAGAGCTGGTCAACACGCTGGAGAGCTCGCCGCTGATGGAGGGACTGCAGCACAGTGTGCCCTATTGCACGGTGCACTTCAAGCGGGAGCAGCACAAGGGCTGGGCAGAGCAGGAGATCGAACCGCTGCCTAATGTGTGCATGACCATTGCGGAAATACAGCATCTGATTTATCCGCTGCTGAAGCATCATCCGGGCGATATACCCGTGGCTACGCTGCTGCACTGCATCGAGAGTCAGTTGAAAGTGAAAATTGCGGCCGACGAGAGCGGTGTTAATCTGGAGCATCTCGTTTGCTGTGTCCAGGGCATACAGATACAGGTGAACAACTTTGGTATTAAGATTCTCGGCTGGCTGGAGCTGAACAAGGAGGTGTCCATAAGTGGCGCTGGCATGGCCAATGCCAGCCTTAATAGCACTGATCGTGGCAACGGCAACGGTGCTTCTGGCGGTTATTTCAAAAACTCTGTGGCCGATCCTCTTTTCCAAATCTCACGCGAGGTTATCGAGCTGGTGAAAATGTCGCCCAAGTCCACGATGAAGTTCAATCGCTTCATCCCGGCCTATCACAACCATTTCGGCAAGCAGTGCCGCGTTGCGGACTATGGCTATACCAAGCTGATTGAGCTCTTTGAGGCGTTATCCTCGGTGGTCCAGATCATGGGCGATGGCGAGAATCGTCAGATAACACTCACACATCGCACCCAAATCCGACGCTTCACTTCGGACTTGTTGCGTGTGCTGCGCGCCCATGGCAACAACTCGGTGCTTCTGTCCCAATTGCCTGGGATTTTTTCCCAGACCCAGAATCGCAACTTTGATGTCACCGATTATGGTGTGTGCGACATTGTGGACATCTTGGACGGCCTGGTCAATAGCAATATTGTCGTCCTCAGCACAGTGCAGCAAGGCAAGGATATACTTATATCCATTCCCAAGCGCAAGCAGACCAACACGGAGCTGGAGAAGACCTGTGTGTTTGCTGGCGAGATGGTGGAGCTCTTCCAGAATGCTTTGCAGTACAGCCTACTCTTTCAGAAGTTTGTGCGCTCCTATCACTACCATTTCGCCTATCAGTGTCGCCTGAGCGACTATGGTTTTCTCAAGCTGGCGGATCTCATGGATGCCATACACGGCGTGGTCGAACTCGAGATGACCAGCGATGAGGACAAGAAGATTGTGCTATCGCCGAAGGTGGCTAGACGTGTGTTTGCCGAACAGTGCGAGGATCTTATACGCAATGTCACCGGCAACTCAACCAATTGTATGAAGCTTGAGCAGGTGCTCAAGTTGCACAAGAAAAAATATGGTTATCAAATGCAACCGCAAACATTGGGCGCACCAGACATAGCCAGCGCCATTGAGCTACTGCCCTATGTCGAGATAGTGCACAAGGAGCAGGCCACCTGGATGATCTGCCACAACGACGATGTGGAATTCCGCCAGCTATGCTATCGCGCCTGCAAGCAGCTGCTGCAGCGTGAGGCGATGGCAAATACTGCGGCAACTCCTGGAGAGCCCACATCACCACCAAAGCAAGAGCCACTCAGCCAGGCGCAGTTCGCTAGCGACTTCAATGCAAAGCACAAGGTACAGCTAACGGAATCTACACTTCATGCCATGCGGCATGCCATAGAGGTGAGACATGGCAACGGACTTACAACCCCCTGACTCTATAGATGTTCTTATATTGTCTTAGATCTACGTGGAGGCGGATGAGCCTTGTGTGCGACTTACCAGCTTTATGCGATTTCTGGTGTCCATTGTGCGTCTTTTGGAGCAACGTCCCAATATGTATTTGTACGAGCTGAAGAGCGCCCTTGACTGTGGATTGACCACCACCTTCGAGTTTGGCTTTCCCAATTTGTATTCAGTTATTGTGGCTCACGATGATCTCTTTACGATCAACATGGGACCCACACAGGAGCGCAGCGATGTCGCCCTTAATGTAAATTGCGAACGTAAGTGAGGTTAACCTAGATGTGGGTGGTAAAAACAGGCACGTGAGGCAGAAAAGTAATTAAGAAACGACATCTTACCTTTCACAGTACGCCTCAATGCGGGAGCCACTCATCAGCATCTGTTTGGCTCCCTGAAGCTGCCCTATGCTAAGCACAAGGCTCAGCGAAGCAAACGCACACCGCTCGGAGAGCACAATCGTCCACCGCCAACCCAGGCGCCGCCTCCGCACAAGACCCGTGCCATAGCCAATGAGTATGCGAGCAGTATTGGCAGCGTGTCCAATAATGCCGCCCACAAGCCGCAGGTGACGATCAACAGCTTCCAGGCCTATCAGGAGCACTTTGCCGCCAGCTCAGCACAAGTCAAATGCTCCCCACCCAGCGCCAATTGCTCTGTTATGTCATCCACAATGCTGAACAGCTCCGGTACCGCCAATATAAGCCTGTGCAGCAGCTGCAGCAATAAGGAAAATTCGCTCAACAGCAGCTCGCATCAGATCTTTAACAGCAGCAACAGCAACAGCTCCTTTAATACATCTTGCGAGCTTAACAGCAGCCTCTGCGCCGGCGATGTCGCCTCCAGCACAGCCATAACCTCGGCCATGCCTTATGCTCATTCTGGCAAATTGTGGTATCGGCGTCAGGCCAGCTTCTATCAGCAGCAGCAGCATCAGCAACAGGTGCAACAGCAACAGCAACTGCAGCAACAGCAACAGCAAAGGCAACAGCAAAGGCAACAGCAACAGCAACAGCAGCCTACCTTGATGCAGCATTCCTTCGACTCAGGTCGCGATTTATATGATTTGGTCAGCTGCAATGTGGCGCCGATACGTTCTTGCTATGATCCACCCAAGCCCGATACGCCGCCATCGGAGGTAAGTGCTAATAACAATACTTGTATATAAATTATATAGATATACAATTGATTAATGAATGTGTATTACCATTAGAAATTGCCTTTCTGGATCGATCCCGTATGGAGCAATCAGTCGGAGCAGCCAAAGCAAAACTTGCTTAACATTCGACTGCCAGAGCTGAAGGGTCTCAATGTTCTCCCCATGCTTTTGTCGCCCTATACTATATCCAAGCATGCGAATATGAAGCGAAAGCTGTTTAACTTTGATAATCACGATCGTAAGATAGCCTAAGCAGCAACAAATTCTAAAACAGAAGAAGTTTAGAACTTATAATTTCGTAACATATTTTACGTACGACTGCGGAAGCGTTGAAACTTTTTGTATAGGTTCCTGGTGAGCCTTAAAATTGTCACAATTTAATTTAATTTCGATCAAGAAAATGATTATCTTTATTAAATTCCTACTATATATACTATAAGATTCCTTCTTTTTTTTTATAAATTGTTATACGGATCACAACAAACACACACACATTTTGTATTTTAGTTATAAGCTTAACTTTGTAAATTGCTTCAATGTTGCGCCAAACAAAATATATAAAAAATTCGTTAAATTCCTGGACCAAACAAGGATATGTCTGACATGTCTAAGGACTTGAATTTCCAAATAAGCTATACCTATGTCCTTTGGGAGACAAACAATTCTTGGCCTGGTGTCTTTCTGATTTTCATCTACTACTCGATCGTTTCTTTCTTTTCGCTTTTCCATTCTCGGTCTGCCGTATGGAATTTGGCGGCTTTTAAATTATGAGTGACAATCACAAAATTCTGGGTATACAGTAAGTCATCAGGACAATTTCGATGCTCTTTGATCAATGGATACGGACAAGGATAACCGCCAAATAGGAACGCCAATTATTTTTTGAAAAGGAATATAAAATCGTTCAGATTTCTTACCCTTAGTGATAATATTGTGGCAACTGCAGCTGCATCATCTGGGGGAAGTTGTGGCATTCTTTGCGTTTGTTGTTAAGCCTTGCAGAGCCTTGCTTAAAATGTCCTACGCCTCTCATTCAAGGTATACGCAATCTAACTTTTACGAGTACCGCCTCGTTCAGCCGCTATCACTGCAAAATAGACTAGAAGAATCACGTGAAATTAAAAACAAAATATGTAATTGAATATTATGCATCCAACACCTAAGTGATTTTATACTCTAGGTTAAATATAAAATATAAATGGATTAGTTTTTGTGATGCATGCTACTCTACTACCAACAAACAACAAACGGGCATATTTTTTTTGTAACAAAATAAAATGATATTTGCTGCACTTTAATATTGTCAATTTTGGATATTTTAAAAATCGGGAGCAACTTGACGGAGGAAAGCATTGGCTATCTCAATTCCAAAGAAGGTCGCTGCATTGGCCGGAAAGGCCCGGAGTATAACAGGTGTAAAGCCACTAAAACCGATAATAAATTAAAATTTACCGACAACAAGATCAAATACTTAGAAGAGACTAACCGATAGAGTGCCGAAAGTCCATCATTTTTTAATAGGTCTTTAAAAACATCTCTTATACCATTAAATTTGCCTTCAGGAGCTGCCAAGTTAGATTTAAATTAAACAAACTACAATTGATTAAGGAGAACTATTCTACTCACCGGATTGCAGCCGGTTTTTGAGCACATCGGCGGGCATACCGCCGATCCAATAAAATATTCCCGCCAGTCCTCCTGCAAGTATAGCGGGCATTAGATCCACATTGGGCCGGTCATATCGCCGTTTGTACTGATCCGTTAAGATCTCATAGCTCAGAAAGTACAGACCGTTGGCGGGCATATCTGGAAAAATGAATGGGCAAGCGATTATCTCATCATAGTTACATGGCAGCCAATATAATTGCCATGCGCGCAATACGCTTATGACATATATTAATTACATGTCGATATCGATTAGATCGAAACTCAATGCGAAAAGTACGCAAGCATTTACTGTATAATCAAAATAGAACTGGGGTTCAATCATTTGAGACTTATTTGAGCCACCAATTGAAGAAAGCACGCGCTGTCTCAATGCACTGCACAACACACTCTCAAAAATCACACTGCCTGTCAAAACCGGACTCGTTTTTCTCGAAATATTGTACTGTGTTCACATTTTGAGATTATCGCGAAGCACTTTCTTAATTAGTTGCTTTCTAGTCCTATAGCAAACATCAATTTTATAAAATTGATCAAGTGTTACAAAAAATGCTAAGAACAGAACAGTATTTGCACAAATTACAAAGAATATTTGCTCTTAGCTCAACAATAATTACTTAAAACCCCATTACAATTTTTTACACAGAGGTTGACTTTGAATATAAAACAAAATTTAGAATCTTCACAATGTAAAAACGATTGGCTAAGCAACTTGCGAACCAGCTGATCTGAACCTGTCGCATATGGTATGATACTGGGAGCATAACAGATTTAAATAAGATAAATATGGTGCTTGTTAATCTTATTCTTAATCTTAATACTATGCTTATATTAAATTGTTAGAGATATTTATAATTTAAACGAATTGATACCTTTAATATAAGTCATATGAATCAATTGAAGAAAAATATTAATAATGATTTCTCAATGGTCGCTTTTGTCCACAATTTACACACTTTTGCATATCACATCACATTCAAAGAGATTGCGCGTAGGTTATGTGAAACCTTAAAACTCATAAGGTTTATAAAAATATACATTTATTATAATCATTTTTTAACAAACTTTTCTTACTGTCTGACAGGATTATAACCTGGTACTACCTGTGATGACGAAAATAAAATTTAAAAATGTTCAATTAAAAACTTGGGGCAACCAAATTAAAGAACTTATTAGCCAGCTCAATGCCAAAGAAACAGGCCGCGTTAGCTGGGAAGGCACGTATCATAATTGGCGTTACGCCACGATATAGTGCTAATGGACCATCCTTGACAATCAGATCCTTGAATACGCTACGCACGCCGTGCTTATAGGTTCCCTCGGGTGCTACAAGAACATTGTAATATGAATTAATGTTAAAAATGATATAAATATATATAACAAACCCGATTGTAGACGACTTTTGAGGACATCTGCAGGCATGCCCAGTAGCCAATAAGCCATGCCCGCCGCACCGCCCGCAAATATGGTGGAAGCAGTGTTTATTTCGCCCGTTTTTGAATTCGCCTTGGCCACATCCTGTATGTACTCATAGACCAAGAAATACAGACCATTGGCAGGCAGATCTACAAGTAGGTTAAACAACATTTTAGTAATCGAGTATATTGTGATATTTGAAAATATATAGCGATTACAGCTACTTAATGAATTTAAACTAAATACGGCAGTTGTTGCTTACTCACATTTAAAAATTCTTAATTTATTGCTTTTATTTTTTAATGTTGAATTATTGATTCTTGCATGCCAATTTAGTTCTTGGACTCTGGAATTATGATATGCCAATTACGATATACGAGCACTGTGAGAAATTGTTTAAATCTTTACATGTGAGCGGCGACTTTAACGGCGCCACCAATATACATATATATATATAGTAAATCCGAATGA
Organism: Drosophila novamexicana; assembly: GCF_003285875.2. NCBI lineage: Eukaryota > Metazoa > Arthropoda > Insecta > Diptera > Drosophilidae > Drosophila > Drosophila novamexicana. The sequence continues at coordinate 9,440,802 of NW_020824787.1, forward strand.
ACTATATACCATATTGATTAGATACATGTACACAATAGCTTACACATTGTGCACAGAAAACATAAACAAGTTACAGTGGGATCGAACTGTAAGCATAAATTTAAATACCAATGAAAGAGAGACAAAGTCAAAAGTGAATAAACATAAATATCAAATTTATAATATAGATAACAACTTTGTTTATCATAATATTAAAATTGGCAAGACAAGTTTTGAAAAAAATATAGAAAAAAAAAAGATAATACTGTTTAGCACGCAATTTATACGGTTATTAATGCTATTTATACAATAATCGATTTGGAATACATTTAACAAATAACTTGAATACTAATCCCGACAGGTTTTTATAGAAAAGGTGCGTAGTTAAAATATAATGCCCAATAATTAGCTGGCTCATTTAATGCAAAATAAAATAATAAATATATGTATACAAGTTTTCATTAAATGCAACTAAATCAGAATTTAATTGTAAAAATATTATCATAGTATATACATATAGTTATAGCCAAGAATTTGTATGTTGTTCCCAAATTTTTAGAGATATTTTAAAATTGAATAAATATGTCTTTTTATTCCCAAATATATGAGTTTTTAGGAATTAACAAAAAAAACTTTCCAATATCTGCGCATAATTATACCTGAATTTTATTCACGATTTACCGATTTACCTCTTATCTATTTTAGTCTCTCTCTAAGAACTTTTTGAGAAATTTCAGAATTTCCCTCTTATAAGATAACTACAAATCCTTTCTTTAGTTACTAAATTGAATTGTTTTCAGATAGTATTACTTTTCCCTATTTTAACTACAGAGAAGGGAGGTGGGGCGACAGAAGGACGGGTTGTTATAAAACTTTTGGATCAGACAGACGCGACCTTGTGCTAAATGGAAGCTGTGGGGAAACTTCTCAAACCGACGTCCAGCATTTCAGTACATAATATACGAATAAACGATGTATATACATATATAAGTGAAGGCTTATCGGAGGATGTGACTATCAGAAATTCATTTCCGTTAAGAAAATATACTGGAATACAAAAAAAATGGAATTACAACAACAACAATAGGAGTTCAAATTTGAATGCTGATTTCGCTCACAGTCTAATGGGAACCATGGGGCTGCGTTTTAGTATATGAACGGAATTCGAGGCAAGTGTATCTGGTTAAATAAAAAACAGTCCCCGCGTAGCAAGCGCCAGTGGCTGTCAAACTGTGAGAAGCGATAATGATGATAATAATAAATGTGCTGATCGTGCTGCTGCTAGTGAGTGACCTGAACAATTTTATGATATAATCTATAAGTTAGACTCTGCATACAATAGTGCTGCCAACCACAGTCAGCCTTGCCACAGTTCGACCAGCAGCCGGAGGCACCTGTGGAACTGGACGTGCTCAGCTGCCCGTTGAGCTGTGTCTGTCAATATGCCGCATTCAATGAGCTGCCCATAGCACGCTGGGTGAACTACATGACCAGCGCGGAGGAAGGACCTGATGACTCCGATTTCCCATTGACTACCCACATCAAACTGGCCACTTGCCTGCTACAGGAAGCCAGTGAGACGTTGGCTTTGCTCAGCGCTTTGCCCATTGATTTGCAGGCTTTAGTCCTTCTACATACGGGCAGCCCGGATAGCCAATTGACAGGTGGGTTCGGGCTTTTGCAAAACCAGGCATTTAACTATTCAATTTCAACAGGATAAAAGTGCTTAAAAGAAGCCCCTTAAGCGATTAATTAATAAAAAATTGAACATAGGGTTAAAATGTATGCAGTTTTTTAGGGTTAAGGAGTTAAAAAAGCGAGTTTTAGGTATAAAATAGAAGGTCTTATGGCTTTTAAGCTCACAGTAGAGATTTTCGATTTATAATGAATATTTAAAGGGTATTTAAAATCCTAAGCAAACGGAATTTGTTAGACATCATCAGCATCAGCATCATATATTAGCTGCAGGGATAATTACAAGCTTTTGTTGGTCTCTTTAAGTTTTCCGATATGCTATTAAAGCTTTTCATCTTCCTTCTAAACAAATATTAAAAAAATGAACAGAAATCCAAACAACAGCTAGTAAACCAGGTTTGAATACAGTGTCCCAAAAGGAGATTTGTTTTTCAATATCATCTCGAAAGCAAATACTAACACAGTATTATATACGATTGCAGTGAATACGAGCAGTCTGCGTTTTCTCAATCAGCTGAGCACACTGGAAATACGCGGCACGGGCGCCACAACGCTGATTATCGACGAGCCGCTGGAGCTGCTGCAGCATGCGAATTTCGAGCAGATCCGTTTGCAGGCGAGCGAACGCCTGCAGCGGCCGAAGCACTCGAAGCTGCCCAGCGATGATTACGAATACAAGCCGCCCAGCGATGTGGCCGGCAATGAGGCGACGCCCAAAAATCAGTTGCAATTCGAGGCAGATGCCACCGTGGAAATTATGAGTTATGAACAGCATGTCGAACGACTGAAACAGACGCGTATGCCCAGCTTTTGGGGCTGGAATCTACTGGAAGTGTTGCGCATACACAATTGTCAGCTGAACGAGTTACACTGGCAGATGTTCGATGGGTTGCCACAATTGCATCATCTGAACCTCGAACGCAATGACATTGAGGAGGTGCAACCATTTGCTTTTAGCGGTGCTCCACGCTTAAGAAGTCTATCGCTGGCGCACAATGCGGTGTCGCGTTTATATTATTTGGGTCTAGCCGGTTTGCTGGAGCTGGAGACGCTCAATCTGGCCGATAATCATTTGGAGCGCCTAAGTGAGTCAAGTTTTCCGCCCTTGCCACGCTTACAAAAGGCGGACTTGAGACAGAATCCCATAAAGTACATATTGCCAGCAACGTTTTGGGTGATGAACGACACACTTGAACTGCAGCTGGGAAGTGAGCTGGCAGCCCTGAAGCTGCACAGTTGGAACAGCTACGGACAGTTCGATTCGCTGCACAAGCTGCGCACGCTGAGCCTGACTAATGTGACCACGCCCAGTTTGGAGCAGGGTGTCTTTAAGGTTTGTTAAAGTTCATTAGTTTTTATACTTTGTTCCCAGATGGTCCGTCTGCGGGTTAAACGCATTATAGATCAAAATTAGTTTTACTAGATTTATAGTTTGTTGTAGTACTGTCGATATTCTTTTGAGAATAATTGAAGACATGCCACAAAAAATTGATAAAACATATCTCCGACAGTCACAAGCTCTCATAATATATATCCAATAGTTGTTGTCCGAATATGCTCTAGTTTTAAGCATAGCAAATATTTGTTGATGAATTTCTTTTAAAGATCACGAATGCAACATCTTTTGATTTCGTTCCCTTAGGGTCTTCAAGCCTTGGAGCAGCTGACACTGCGCGGCCGCATTGGCAGCGTACAGTTTGATGCATTCGCTGGCATGGAGCAGCTACGTGAGCTGGACATGAGCCATTGTGGCATTGCCGAGCTGTCCATGGATGCGTTGCTGGGCGTCAAGCGCCTGGAACTGCTCAATTTGGCGCACAACAATTTGACACATGTGCCGAATGGTCTGCTCGATGATCAGCAGCAACTGGTTGTGGTGCAGCTACAGGGCAATCAGCTGCGCACGCTGCCCACCAGTTTTTTTCATCAGCCACGTCTGCGCGTCGCACGCCTCGACCAGAATCCCTGGCAGTGTAATTGCGACATGAGCAATTGGCTGCCACGGCTGACAAATGTGGTGCGTGGCCCCAGCGTGGAGCGCTGCGTGCACGACATCGATGGAAAGCCCATTCTGTGCAGGCATGTGGTCAGCTACAAGATGGATAAGAATCTGGTGCCGCGTTGCGCTAACTTTAATGGACGCAGCGTTTACTATGTGCTGCGCAAGCAGCTTCACTGCGGAGCGCCGCTTATTCTGACTCCCTCAAGGTCAGGCAACACACGGGGCCTGCCTCATTGGCTCAAGTTGGAGCTGCAACAACATCGACAGCAGCAGCAGCAACACCAGAAACAGGGCAGCTCCAACAAGAAACAATCGCTCAAACGACAACGCAAAGGTCATTTGTCGCAACGCAACCGTTTGGATTATATATTAAGGCAAAAGCAACAGCAACGGAATGAGGAATTCTCGCAAGAAACGGAAGACAAGCAAATGTCCAATGAGATTTAACAATAAGCACACTCGCACTTAGATTAGTCTTAAACTGCATATAAATATTAATTTGAACGTTTACTACCACAAACCTAATTAGAATTAATAAAATAAATGATTAAGTACACATAGACTGCAACTAAACTAACGAATGCATTCACAGCTCAGCTTCAGGACTATTTAAACAAACAATAATATAATCGACAAAAATTTAATTATACATTTACAAGCATGAAAAAACATCGAGGTATGCCGATTTTTTTGGCAAATCGAAGCTGTTTGTTAAAATGTTTCAGGATGAGAAACAAAGAATCAAACAAATTAAATACTCACGGGAGCATCAAGAGTGAAATCTTTGAATTTGCAGATGATAAAATAATGCAGCTAGAAAATGCTGAGGTTTTTGAAATATCTTTTTAAAACTGAATATTTTGCCTATATGACAGAGTATCGCATAACTTCGACATATGTTATGCCCATAAAAAGATAAAATTGAGAGGCTAGCTTGTATGAGAACAGACAGACATCTACATTGACTTCAGTATGTATATAAACTTTTCTCCTAAGCATTACATAGTTCGTGACAAAGGTTGTTCAAGGTTAAGGCTTTATATGATCCGTACAGCTCATAAGATAAACGGTCAATCGTATTTAAAATTAAAAATTGACTTACCCCTGAGCATCGTGGCACAGCTGCCTTTGAAAACACTACGCAGACCACCCTCCTTATATAGCTTGATAGCGCAATCGATCATTCCATTGTATTTTTTTTCTCCGCCAGGGCCAATGCCCTGTGTTTGCAAGAGCACCTTGATGCGCTCACCGGGCGCCATGATGAACGTGGAGAATAGGCCGGAGAACGAGCCGGCAACAAAGATTTGCGGATACGTGAGCTTAGCTTCCTCACCGCGCTGTTGCAGCCTCTTTCCCAGTGCATAGCCGGCAAAGCACATGGCGAATATGGGCGCCACCCCCGTCAGTGGCGCGGACATACCCTTGTACAGACCCCGCACGCCTTCATTTCGTATGGTCTTGGCTGCGCAGTCGAAGGTGCCGCGATACAAGGGCTGCTCACCAGGAGCTGGCCGTGGCATTGTCTGTAAACGAACCTGTGTAGAAAAGTGAACATGTTAGTTTGGTGGTAAGCCGTATCAGAGAAAGCTCACCTTAATAGTGTCAAGAGGATGCCCGGAGAGAACATTGCAAATACCGCCAAAACCTCCAGTGATAAAAGATTTAAGCGGATTCGCCTTGCGCTCTGTGGGCGTATTCTGAACATTTTCAACAACTGCCATAGTAAACGAATTTGTGGGACTGTAAAAAAGAATAGTAAAGTTAAATTTAAGTGTATATCTTATCTATATATAGATCGCAGAATACGCGGAATCGATTATTGATCCGGACCCATTCTTGTCGTTTGTAAGGGCACAAACTCCACGGCAAATTCTAAGGTCCCCGATAACTTATTTATATACAAACTATATAATATATATAAATATGTGTAAGATTGTCATATATAAGCATCTTTGTGACTATATTTCCCTCATCACCTATGTGTAATTTAAATATTTCGTAAGCCCATTATTAGAATTTGTACTCTGCCCCCAATCAATGCTTAATCTAGTGGTCATTGTACTCCAACTGATAAGGATTAAAGCAAATATAGTTTGTTACGCCAATTAATTAAGGACTACAATAATGACTACAATGTTAAATCTCTCTTATGTTCTCACCTGATGAGCAAGATTTATAAACAAGCCGAAAAATATCGTTGTCGTGGCGGCGGAGCAGGTAGCGGTAACGGCAGTGAGTGCGAGAGAGTCGGGCTCAGTGAACCTGTTGCGGGTAGCAGTGCGAGGCTAATTTGGTTTCACGAAAGATTTCTGTGAAATGTGAATGGATAACGTTATCAACGAGGCACGAACGAGACATTTTATAATTGCATGGGTGTTGGTTACGTACGTAACTAGGAAAACTTATTTTATTTAAATTTGCTGCATTGCCGGCACTGCTAGGTCTAAAGTCCGCTATCGTTCGCCGTCTAGATCACAGTCACATCAATTTTTGCATTAACATTGGCGAACGTAGGAGTTACCGACGACTTGTGTGTATGACTTTTTTTATTTAATTTTGTCTTCTGAAGTCTTATCCAAATATCGATGCTGTGTTATTTTATTTTCTATAATTAAAGCTTCAATCTAGAGGTGAGCGCAAGCATCACAACACGACCAAATTCATATCCATAAGCACGCACTTTGGTTATTTATGCTACATACTCTTTAACTATATGTGTTTTTGAATTCATTTAATAATATTTTAGTTAACTGTGTATACATAGTGCTTTCAATATATTCCATTTAGTTTAATTTCATAAATATTGTATCACGGTGAACACAATTTGGAGCACGAAATTCATGTCTCACGCGAAAAACACGACCTAGTTTCATCTCAAATTCAATGCGTCAACAAGTGCTGCCAACCTGTTCATATGTAATGAAATGTGTACAGCTGATGGTTTGTCATTAATTTTCTGGCACGTTAATTTGAAAATTCAAAAATAATTTACATGTTACTGCATAAGATGTTAATTTATACAACCATAAACTGTAAATATATTTATATATACTATATACCATAGCTTAGCAAAATATAAAGAGACATATGACTTACTGTTGTCGGCGACGACAATCTTGGAGAAGATGGCGTACGATCGGGATAAAGTCTCGATCATGCCGATGTGGCTACACATCTGTGTATACACCGCGTATAATACAATTGTACATACGTTTATCATTATTATTAATAAATAATAACCGATGAATTTTGTTTTGTTTTAATTTATCAATAATTTAATCTTTGCATTTTTAAGCAGTTTGAAATGGAAGTTTTCCGCTTATTGCGTTATTGTCCAACACTGAATTCAAGTATTTCTTCTGCAGTGCATCGTAAAAATGAAATGTGTAAACGTGTGATGTGAATGACTACACTCTCTGAGAGCAAACCTTAACTATCGATAAGTATTGTAAACAGCTGTATCACTAATGATTCTGTTATTAACTTGTTACAAACAACGGTTCATATTCAGTTAGCAGCTCTTCATTTAAAATTGTATGAAGTAAAGACCATGTTCGGCGTTATTTAATGCTTGAGTTCCGTATGCTATATAATATATATACATTATTATTTTTATTGTCCAAAAATTATAATTGCGGCTTGTTGTTATCGATAACAATAAAGCAACTGTTAAGTTAACAGACGAACAACAATCTTCGTTTGATGCACGAAGAAGAAGAAGCGAAGTCGTGGAATACATACATAAATTCTGCGGCTGCTGGGGCTTATCGTGATTTTTTTAATAGTTTTTTTTAAAGGGTAGACAATAAGCGTATGGAAAACGGAGTGGAAAATGGCTTATTGCCCGATAGCGACCAACTAGGAGCGCGTGAAAATCAAATGGGCAGCAGCACAGACGGTGAGGGCGAAGGCGAGGGCGATTCGACGCCTCAGCCGCAACAAACAACAAATGACGATGTAAGTGATGGCGAAGTGGATGGGGAGCGCGATTTGTCTGTGTCGGATGCGGCTGAGGCAGAAGCCGAAGCAGAAGCGGACGCAGAGGTAGCCCCAGCTGAAAATGTACCACCGTGTAGAATTTCCATTTTGGAGGACAGTCTGTGCGAAAAAGACGTTGATAGCGATGTGCCCGATGACGAGAATGATGATGAGGTGCGTATCGTGAACTTAAACTTTTGGCCACACAATATTTTGTTCGAATTGCTTTAAATATATGTTTTTGGGAACAGGCCAAAGAGAACTACGAGGGATTCAACGGCACTGGACGCACAGTCACATTACAAACGTTAATGGCCGCCAATGTCCTGCAGCCCGGAAAATCGCTGATGACTATTGATTATCTTGGGCAGAAATTTGTGGGCGATTTACTGGCGGATGGTAAAATAAAATCACAAGAGACTGAAACCATATTTCTAACACCCAGTGCGTGGGCCATGCACTGCAAGCGTATCATAAACCCCGAAAAGAAAAGCGGCTGCGGTTGGGCATCCGTCAAGTATAAAGGGAAGAAACTTGATGCCTATAAAAATACCTATTTGAGAAAGTGTGCTTTGCAAAAGGAGTCGACACCTGAAGACGGTGACCCAGGTAACAAATATTAGGCAGTAATTTGCTAATTAAGTACTGTCACTACCTAAAATGTAGCATGTATTTTAAAGTACTTAATCATAGTATACTAAGCTGGCAATTACAGGGAAAGGTCAATCAACGGACAACTCCCTTTGAAATTGTTATGTTCTCTATGTCCTTCGGTTACTGATAAATATGGCTATATTTGTTTTCTTTTTAAAATAGATGCAGAACGCAAGACCGATTCGCCAGATCTTGTTATAAAACGGGCAGTATTTCCGCACAATACTGTAGCCAATCGCAATATAATTCAGTAAGTTTTCAAATAGTTTTTAGTAAAGTATGATCGATTAATGTGGTTCTTACAGTGATGCCAATATGCTGATTGAGGCCGTTCCATTCACATCGGTTGGCAAATTACAACCATTTTTGTTAAGCATCACCTCCTCCGCTCTGTTGTTGGCCGACTTTCATTGCCATTTGACGGTGCGTGAGGTTTGCGGCTATCTGGGTGGCACCTGGGACATGAACACGCACAGTGAGTCCGGCCTTAAGAATTGATCATGTTTGTCTGGTGGCATGTTCAACTTATTTGTTTTCTTGCAGCATTGACAATTACGAAATCATATCCGTGTCGTAATACACGCTTTGATCGCCAACGTGCCGGGGAAGTAGAGCGTGATATACAGAAGATGATGATACAAGATCAAGTATTGCTCGTTGGCTGGTATCACTCGCATCCCAAGTTTCAAGCTGAACCCACTTTACGCGATTGCGACGCACAGCTCGACTATCAAATACGCATGCGTGGCGTTAGTGATCTCACGTATACGCCATGTGTTTCATTAATTATTTGTAAGTGTGCTAACTTTTATGTAAAACCCATAGTAAAATTGATCTGCTTATATTTTAGCACCCTACTATGAAGAGAATCCTACTTTAGAATCGGTGGTCAAGTGTATATGGATAGTGCCACCAAATGAAAATAAACAGTCCATGGAATATGGTCGACCGATGCTAATGCAATATTCTGTGCTGCCAGATAAAGAGATACCAGAGGAGGTGCGCACTGAAATACAGTCCTGCGTCGATTACTATACACAGTTTCGCGGCGAGATTGTCAAATTTCGAAATATTTACAACAATGATGTAACCTACAACGAGAAATTAAAGAACACGCTCTATCCGAAGTTTCCATCCAAGCAAAATGATAAGGCGTTATGGAATTGGTTATGTGCCGTCTTGGACTGTGAGCAGGAGGACGATTTTATACCACCGAAAACCATTAAAATTATTGACAATGATAAAGACGACGTGGTAGTAAAAACAGAGACGCAGCCGCAAGCCGAATCAGTTAATGAAATAAAACTGGAACAACAGCCCAAGGAGGAGCCTTTAGGCGAGAGTATTCAATTGAATGCTGTTGATGATGTGGCACGCAAAACAGAGGAGGAAACCTCTCTGCAAGCCGAACAAAAAGCCAGTGAACTGAAAGTAATGTCGCTGCAGGAGCAGCTTTGCATGCCCTCGGGGCTTAATATGAATCCAGTGCGCATGTTGTCACCGTTGGCCACGCCAAATCCTACGAATCACACGCCAGCTGCTGTGCCAACTGCCGTGGCGCCATCCATGCCGCTGAATGCAGCAGTAAGCCAACTACTTCCGCCACAGACGCCGGCTACGAACAGTGGACTTGGCGCTGCAGTACAGTCTGCTTCTCCGCGTGACAGTCCAACAAGCATACAGTTACAGTCGAATGCTGCTAGTCCCGCCAAGTTTGAGCTGCCTGTGCGTGCCTCGCCGTCGCCAGCCAAATCAGATGCATCATCGCACACATCCCGCACACGCAATTCGCCAGCGCCAAGTCCAGGCAAGTTCAGTGTCAGTGATATTGCGCGAAATAGCCCGAGCATAACACCCAACAAATATGATTTGACCACACCGCTGGTACCACCGTCAGCTGCGTGTTTGCCTACGGCCAACGATCTAATGGCGGCCAGCTTGGCACAGCTGGCTGGCCAATTGCCGCCCAATTTCCTTCAAGCCGATTTAGCAGCACTTTTCCAACAGCAACGCAAAGATTATGGCAGCTCGTCGCTCAATCAACTGGCTGCAGCGGCAGCCAAAGTTGGTGGCTCCAAGCAGACAAGCAATGCGGCGGCGCTGGGCAATCTGAGTGATCCCAATGTGGCAGCGGCAGTGGCTGCCTATTCTAACAGTTTCAACATGCCACTGCCGTCAGGCAGCAATAACAGCGGAAGTGGCAGCAATAACAATGGTAATAATAATGCCGGCAGCAAATCTAAGATGGATCGCTCCAAGTCTTCAGCTTCCTCGTCATCATCCAACTCAAGCTCATCTTCAAATTCTTACAAAACAAAGCTAATGAAAGAGCTGGACGAGCTCAAGAACGACCCTTTAAAGATGAGCGAACTGATACGCTCGCCCGAGTATGCTGCGCTGCTGCTGCAGCAGGCAGAGGCCTTGGGCGCTACGACACTGGGAACCCTAGGATTTAGCTCAGATTTGAATTATCTAACGGGCAATCAACAAGTTGCAAATCCAACAAGCAGCAAGTCTTCAAAATCTACATCAGCGACAGCGTCGTCAGCTTCGGCAGCAGCAGCTGCGGCTGCTCTCAGCGCCGACTACAACAATCTAATACAAGCATCCAAACTTTTGGGCTATGATTCCTACATGCAACAGCAGAGCAAACAAAGCAATGATTTAAACGTGTTCCTACAGCAACAAATGGCTGCAGTTGCGGCTGCATCGATACCGCCGCCCCCTGTTGCTAGTAGCAGCAGTTCAAAAAAACAGCAGCAACAGCAACAGCAGCTTCAACAGCAATCAGCAGCCCAGGCGGACTACACAGCACTGCTCCAGACCTATACGAAACTATTTGATCCGAATAATCAGTTTGCCGCAGCTATGGCCTCAACTGGCAGCAAACACATGAGCGGTGCCCACAATGAGTTATCCGCTTTACTTGCTGCTGGCGCAGGTGGCATGGCCACGACTGGTAGCGGCGGCGCTGTCAGTTTGAAGCAAAAGCAAAAGGATATGCAGTCTGATATGCTGAATCAGCTGCTGCAATTGGAAAAGCAAGACTCGGAGATTAAGGCGCTATTATATCGCCAGAATAAGGCGGCTGCTGATCTCGATGCGCTCTTTGCAACGCCATCGGGTGCTGCTGCTGCTGTGGCAGCTGCTGCGGGCAATGCCACGAAATCAGGCAGCAGCAGCTCAGCAGCAGCAGCTGGCGGAATCGCAACAGGTGTACCATCTCCATCAACACTATCTAATTCGGCTGCCTACTACAATGCACTTGCGCAGGAGAAAATGCAAGATTATGCGGCATTCTTTCAACAGCAGCACGGCAAGTACGGAATTCCGGATCCACTGTCAAAGTCAACGCTAGCGGCTAATAATATGTTTATGTCACCATCGGCGCTGTTTAAAATACAGCAAGAATCCTTATCGGCCATGATGATGAAACCGCCAAAATCAACCACACCGTCGTCAGCGCGTACCAGAGAGTCGTCAGCATCGCCGGCACTGGAACGCCTCACGCCCACCAAGTCCATCACCAGCAGCGCCGGTGGCGGCAATTCGAACTCCGGCAGCAAATACAATTTTAGTGCCGTCGATTTGGCCATATCAAGCGTGCCCTCGAACACGCCATCTCCAGCGCCATCTGATGGCAGTAGCGGTTCCTCGCATCGGCGTCCATCACCAGACTTAAGTCGCCTTTATAGCGAATTGGCGCCTCCGGGTGCACTTCTGGGAAATGCCTTGCCGAAAAAGCGCATGGAGTTTGCCTCGGTAGCCGATTTGGCTGCGCCGCCGCCGGCCAAGATACCGAAAAATAATGTGGGCGATGATGTTTTAAATTTATCACACGATTAGGCGAGGCGATTTGGGTGCTGCTCCTATCAACCGCATGTCCCAGTGAATGCAGTATTTCCTTATCAGTATCTACCCTTAAATGCACCAGAGCATTCAATTATATATATATATATATATAGCATGAGACGCGAATCTCCTAAGCTCCAAGTAAAAGGCAAATTAATAATTTAAATTGTAAACACCTGTTAAATAAGAATCGCATTCTACTCGTATTTGAGATTGTGGACACACGAGCATTTGTTGCAGGAGATTGTATGTACAATGAAGTAGAATTAGAAGAGGTGAAAAAAAAGAGTACAGTATTTGGAGAGTTGAATTTGAAACCTGTTTAAGAGCAATTGCATCTGCCTAGAGGAACATATTTTCTATCCGATATAAAGACCATGGAACACTCGATGACATTCACATACTGCATTGCTGATCATCATTGTAACAAATTTTATATACTTGTTTTAAAATGAAAAATGAAAACTTACCAGAAATCTGTAGATAAATGTACGCATTTAGTCCATAAACTGTTGTTGTCTGCAACTGGAATATGCAAAAGTTTCTTAAGCGCTTGATGTCTTTAAACATATTATTTATAAACTATTTTAGGTTTAATTACTGCACAAAGGTACTTTAAGTATTTTAAAATAGTACATATACAGACAAACATACATTATAAACTGTAATACACGTAATATATGTACTGCATAATTTCCAATTAACTTTGCCGAAATAAAATATATAAACTAGGTTTTTAGTTTACAATATTAAATAATAAATATAGTAAAATATATGCTTTTCCTCTATCATACGCTCTCTGAAACCGACCCCCTCTGAAATCGACATTTGTTGCTCTTGACGATTTGTCGTTAGGGGTCAAAATACCGGTTCGACATTTTGTTATGAACCATTTGAATGAATCTAGAACCAGCAGAACTGCTATGCAAAATATGATATGAGTAGCTTGTTGTTGTTTGCGCAGTGTGTCGATTCGGAGATCATTACGAAAAACAACAACATGGAGAAGTGTGGCTGTGATAAAGATGCATAGGTAACTAGGAACAGGTGTTTACGTGCCGTTTAGCTCTTTGGGGGACCGGCTTATCGTGCCGACTAGTTTCCACAGCGAATTATCAAGACAACAAGATATTTGAAAACAAGCTATCCCAATAAAGGTGTGCTCGACTTAACATTACCCTGAATATATATGCTCTGCTTACAAGTCGGCATAGTTCGGTATCTGGTTGTTACCAAATCCTAGCATGCTCTTTTCATTTCTGCTATAGGGTATTCAAGACAACAGACACAGTTCATATAAATAGCAGCGATCTTTGCTCGGGCAACGATAGTCTGTTATTCTCCCCCTCCGCTACACACATGTCGCAATACAAGGTAAATCCAATGCGTAGAGTTCTCTTAATATAAAAAAAATAGTGGAAATAAAAAAGTTACTTTCAAAGAGATAAAAAATATATTTAAAGAAGTGTCTTGGTAAACCAAATCGGACAGCACCTCCCATAAAATCCCTAATCGAGAACGTTTCGGATGATTTTTCCTTCGGTTTTCCGTGTGTGATTTACTAAGCCAAGCATATGCTAATGCCTTGCATATTATAGTATTTAACAGGTTTTGGCGGCCATTTCTCGTCCGAGGACGAACGCTGCCCCAACTCCCTGCCAGTAGCGCAGAATTCGCCACAGCAGTGCCCCTATGGACTCTACGCGGAACAGTTATCTGGTTCCGCATTCACTGCACCACGTTCTGAAAATGTGCGAACTTGGCTTTATAGGAAGCTGCCCAGTGCCGTTCACAAGCCTTTTCAACCGTTTAGCGGTGCAAAATATTTGAGCAACAACTGGGGTGAGCAGCCTCCAAATCCTAACCAGGTATGGGGAGAGTTAAGCTTTGTTGCACAACATTTTATAAGCTTGACTTCTATCTAAAAATGGTCAGATGCGCTGGAAACCATTTGATATACCGCCACGGAATCAAAAAAGCATTACATTTGTTGAGGGACTTCATACGGTTTGTGGTGCCGGCGATATAAGAGCACGGCACGGTTTGGCCATTCACATCTATCTATGCAATGTGTCTATGGACGACTCTGCATTCTACAACAGCGATGGTGATTTTCTTATAGGTAGGATAAACGCCTATTACTATATTTTTGGATTTGTAATAATAAATGGATTTTCAGTGCCACAAGAGGGCATTCTGGACATAACAACCGAGCTTGGTCGAATGACGGTGGCCCCAAATGAAATCTGTGTCATTCCTCAAGGCATACGGTTTGCCGTAAGGGTCAAGTCACCGAGTAGGTGAGTGTATATTTTATATACAAGCATATCTTGTATTAGGTAATACATTTAAAATGTTTTTAAAAACTTTAGGGGTTACATACTTGAGGTTTTCGATGGACATTTCTGTTTGCCCGACCTGGGTCCTATTGGGGCAAATGGTCTAGCCAATCCAAGGGACTTTGCAACACCAGTTGCTTGGTTTGATAATAGGGATTTTAAGGGTAAGTTTAGTGCTCCTTCTCCACTTGGTTTAATTAATTTAATTTTGATTTATTTATAGAGTTTCGCGTGATTTCCAAGTACCAAGGCAGCCTGTTTGAGGCAGAACAAAAACACACTGTTTTTGATGTAGTTGCCTGGCATGGCAATTATGTGCCTTACAAATACGATCTATCGAAATTTATGGTAATTAATTCGGTTAGCTTTGATCACTGTGATCCCAGTATTTTTACGGTGCTTACCTGCCCGAGCTTAAGGCCGGGTACTGCCATAGCCGATTTTGTTATTTTCCCTCCGCGCTGGTCTGTCCAGGAGCACACTTTCCGTCCGCCCTATTATCACAGTCAGTATTATTGTTGTAAGCAATTCATTTGTCAGCAAGTAAAACGAAAATTCTTGAAGGGAATTGCATGAGTGAATTCATGGGTCTCATACTGGGCCGCTATGAAGCCAAGGAGGAGGGCTTTGCTGCTGGTGGTGCCACTCTACACTCGATGATGACTCCGCATGGTCCAGATGCCAAATGCTTTGATGGTGCTTCGAATGCTGAACTTAAGCCTGAACGCATTGCCGAGGGAACACAGGTTTGTCGGTTTTTTAACTGCCATGTCTAACACTTCAAATTTACACTTTTCCTTTTAAATTGTATAGGCATTTATGTTCGAGTCGTCACTTAGTTTGGCCGTTACTAAATGGGGCGTAGAGACGTGCCAGAAATTGGATGCTCAGTACTACGAATGCTGGCAGGCGCTTAAAAATAACTTTAAAATTGACAATTGATGGGTTACAGGCGGTTGCAGTCAGTGGAGCAAGGGTTACGGGTTAAAGCTTACATTTATTTAAGTATTTTGCGATAAAAATGTCCAATAGACATTAATAAATGTTTAGGTTACAACCGTGTGACACGATCGCTCCGCTATTTGTTTTTAGAGCAGCTCAGGTCTAGAGCCTAAATGAGATGCTCGGAGCCGAGCGAGGGCTCCGGTTGCTCAACACTTGGCTGCCGTTCAATCGACAGACGCACAATTGGTTGCAATTGATCTGCACTGTTTCTGTGACCTTTGACAGCGCAGACGCATTGTGCGAGGTGGTAACATTATCGTCGGAGCGCCGGCTGTATAAGGATTTGGTAGCACAGTTACAGGACCCTGTTCTCAGGTTCATGGGCATATTTGGAAACTTCAACAAGGACAAGTCGCCTCCTCTAGTCTTTGAGCAGCAGCCATTTGAAGAATCCACAGTACTAATCAGATCCGGTGCCCAGTCGTTGATCATTAGCGCTCGCATTTCGGGTTGCAATTGCTTGGTTAGCCAATAGGTTCGCATGTCGCCCTTACCCTAAAATAAAAGCATCTATTTAGGATGGGCTTCTCTTTTAAATTAAAAATGTTTTACTTTAATGCTGGTCAGGCCACGCTCGACGCATATGTAGCCTCCAACGGCTTGCAGCAATTGATAGGTCTCCTCCGATATGTGGATCTTCATCGCTGATCCGGTACTCTCCATGCGCGATGCCGTGTTGACGGTATCCCCAAACAAGCAATATCGTGGCATCTATTGAGATATATGTTTAGAAGAGAACTATCCAGTTCAGGCATTCAGCACTCAGGACGTTTACCTTCTGCCCAACGACACCAGCTGCGCAAGGACCAGAGTGTATGCCAATACGGAATTGCACCGTTTCTGTTGGCTTATGTCGAATTTTGAGATTCCCAACAGTTTCAAGCAAGTGGAGCGCTAATGAGGCTATCTCGCCGGCGTGACGATTGCCATTTTTTAAAGGTAGCCCAGATACTACCATATATGCGTCTCCAATCGTTTCCACCTTATATTGAAAACTTCATATAAAAGCCTTTAAGAATGTAAAAATCTTACCTTATAAACATCGTAATTGGATATTATGGAATCGCAGCATGTATACAAATCGTTCAGCATTTCGACAACCTCAAATGGAGTGCTGGTAGTACAGAGTTCAGTGAAGCCGACTATATCGCTAAATAGAATAGTCACACAATCAAAGCATTCGGCCTTAACAGGATCGCCACTCTTTAACAATTCTGCTACCGTTCTAAAAATAAATTATAATATAACTATATAACTATTATATTATAATAGTGTATTGGAAATCATCTTACTTGGGCAGCATTTGATACAAAAGCATATCAGTTTTCTTTTTCTCCTCGTATAGTAAGTTGGTTCGTTCCTGGACCAGGCCCTCCAAATTGTATGCATATTTCTCCATTATCGCGAGCATGTTGTCAAATATGTTTGGTTTTCTGAAAAATACACGGCTTTAAGCACATAACAAATAAATTAATTGTTTGAACTAACAATCCAGCTTGAAGTTCCTTCAGATGCATTCGGACAAGTCTAATGTCCGGGCGCACTTCGGGATCCTCATCCCAACAAAGACGCAAGCAGTTACGTATGTAATTTGGTATATTTAAAGTATTAAGGGCTGGCCGAAATACACCGTGCTGCAGCAGATCAGGACTTTTAACGAATTTTATGATCTCTAAAACGAAAATGTCAATGATATTTTTAATAGAGTATAGTTTTTCAAATACCTTCTTTTGTATACGCAGTCTCCCCCCAGGGTCCCTTTCGGCCAATCATCTCATATAGTAAAATGCCAAAAGAATAAATATCGCCCTTCTGTGATCCACGGGCTGGCCGGAATGAGTTGCGTAAAAGTTCGGGCGCCATACAAAGGGCACGCTTTAAATCCAGTTCCGTTCTTTAAAACAAAATTGAATTCAAGTGGGAATAGAGTTAAGCTGAATGTAATGAGAATTGTTGTCCGTACTTGTTTGGCTCATCCTGACCCGCCTTAAGTTCGTGAAGACCAAAATCCGAGATTTGGCAGACCCATCTTGAGTCGATGAGGCAGTTACTGGATCGTAAATTTCCATGCGAAATAATCTCCGAGTCGTGCAGGTAAATGAGGCCTTTAAGTATATCTGACACCAATGAAGAAATGAACATATGATCCAAATGCAGATCTTCGTTTGCAAGAACATCTTCTAGGCTTCCTCGCGCACAATATGTTGTGAATATTATTACAGAGCCATGATCAATTGATGCTCCAATAAAATTAATTATGTTTTCATGTCGAACCTGAAGTATATGTTGCATATTTTCATCCCATATAAGCACAGTTATATATACGCTCACCTCTCGCATTAATTTTAATTCCTTGCGAATAGAACGAGTTATGTCCACATTCTTTTTATGAATTTTTTTCATGGCGACAATATTACCACGAAAAAGAGCTACAGCCAATATGATGAAATATTTTTATATTATTTTATTATATTTTACTGAATATATTGTATGTAAGATTACTTGCCAATGTTTGTGAATGACCTTTTGTTGGGCTCCCCAACAACTAAAATACTTTGACGGCAAATTTGGACCTAGGATGTGCGAGATAAGTAATCAAAGTTATTATACTATATATTTTCTGGCGTATGACGTACAATATTCTTATGGCTTGGATTGTTATATTCGCCCAAGTTAATCACAGTGACTTCTTTCATGTCCACCTTCCACAATAAGCCAGCCAAAGTCTGTTCGTAGCGGTAATGCCTTTAAAGATGTTTATTGATTGTCAATAGATATATAAAATTGATCAGGTTTACTTGAACAACAGCGCGATTGCAACGACCAATACGAATGCAAATAATGGAGCAGTAATCATGTATCGCCAATCCAGCTTTTTGCGTGGACACAACTCGCCATAGAAACCGCACATTGGCTCCGCAAGCGGCGGTCGACCATTTAGCCACTGAATAGGTCTACCATTTTTAATATACCGAAATTCCTGATAAATAGGAAGCAATCATAAGTCAAAACAAGTTGTTATCTATATTCATATAAGTGCTGAACCGCTTACCGGTATAACAGAGTCTTTATTGTAGACAAAAAATCCAACTGGCTGCATGGACATTTTAGCTAGCGAATTACTAGATCGATTTGCATCGCTCTGAAGCGTTATTACAGTGTAGTTGCCCTCCGCATCGCCATTGGAGTCAATGAATACCTGACGAAAAAGTGGACTGTTAATAGGGCTCGAATAGTTATTCAACATCAATTGGTGTTCATACATCAAAGCCCTGAATCGAGTGATATGATCTGTTGAATATATGACTCATAACCAGATTTCCATCGTTTATATCGCCTCCCAGCTGGAGAACCTCCGTAACGGCACGTGCATAGATCATTACGCTATCATACAGATGTAGACCGTATATGGGAACCTAGAAAGAGATGTGTGTGCACATCATGTAAGGAAGAGTAAGGGGTTTTGGATAACATACCGAAATATTCTCGAACACTCGTTGATGATAGGGCACCAGAAATGGAGCTTTACGCGCATACTCTTTGATTTTAGTACAAATGTCACTAGAATTATTTAAAATTTCAAATTTTTGTTTTAATATTTAGCATATATTTAAACAATTTGCGTTTAATGTTCTGCAATACATTAACCGTAATATAAACAAAAATGAAAATTATACAGAGAATGAAATTTGAATCAGTTAAGCATAGCATTAACCTATTCATCCATTATTATTATTGGCACATACAAGACTTTTATAGGAGGTGTTAGATAGCAATTACCGAATATGAGGGTTTTGTGGATATGTCATGCTTATTTTTATAACTGAACGAAATGAGATTTTATCCAGTGATTTGCTCTTTTCTTTTCTAATATAAGGATCTAAGTAATCTGCAATAAGATGGGGCATGCATTAAACCTCAAGGGCAATTAATGGTGGTTAGTTTTTCAATTAACTTACTACGTTCCATAATATTGACACGGTTCGCATTGTAGATCTCATCGTCCACAGATATAACAATGTAGTCTCCGCTTTCGAGAAGTCCACGATTTTGCAGGCAGCGCACAAAGTCCACCATAGCAATATGCTCTCCGATAAATACGTATACTAGTTGATGTATTAATAATGGACTAGCTTAGTTTCTATATAAAGCTTATTTTCGATAAAACTCATGGAAATTTTAGCAGAAGAATGACAGCATATAAATACTTACTGCGTGTCGTTGTGTAAGTCTCTTCAATAATATTTTCAATTTGCGACAATGTTTTCTTAATGGGTATATAATCCGATATGTATTTAAAATGCGTTATGGTAAAGTTTCTCGATTCAGCAAGTTCCTGTCATTGTAAAAGGTGTTAATTTCATTTTTATAGATTTTAAGATGTATTACCTGAATGGCGCTAGCCACGTCGGAGCCCCAAATGGGCTTTGAACTAACCACAATTGCAAATTTTTTCCAATCATATGCACTTAACAGGCTTATGACACTTTTGGAGACCTATGCTTGTGTAATCACATTGTCAAAGTAATTAGAAAACCATGCATGTAAATTTATCTACCTTCGAAGCTGGGGCGAGGGTCCGTGCAAAGGTGGGAAAGGTACTCTTATTGGAAACAATTGAGTCAGAGCATTTCTATAGTGTTTTATTCTTAGATATTTTTATACGATTTATTAAAATTTGAAAACAATATCTACTTACAAATGAAAGCATGGGAATATTCCAGGCGGAGGCCAGCAACGCCTCAGTTGTGCAGCTTTCATCGGGTCCTATGAAAGCCTTCACCCTTTTTTCCCTCAGTTCTGTCATAAGTCTAGTAATAATGGGAAAAAGGTGACTAAATATTAACTGTGAATGCTGCATAAATTTTAAGTATACCTTAATGGTTTCACTCGATATGCACTGGTTGTGTGACCTATGTCAAATGGAATAAATTTAAGTGTCTTGCCTGGCAGCAAATTCACGTTTTTATTGACATCCTCTACGGCAAGCGGCAGACCGCCAAGAGTTACCTGTTGATACAAAAAATACAATTTACTAAAGGATTAAATACCGCCAAACTTTATTTGTAAAATGTTTAAACTTTGCTAAGATTTTGCATTTTATATCGCTAAACTTTCCTTAAACGTGATTAATAAAAGGACAGATGAGGAAGATTTATATCAATAAGGTGAGAGACTGTAAACTATATATATTTAGAATTTTATGTTGGCGGAATTTGGAACATTTCAAAACCAAGTGCATGATTGACTGCTTGGGCGTAGCTGAGGAGCTCATGATTTTGAATATTTTCAGTTAGCTGCAGCGCATTTGCCAAGTTATTATGATGCCTTATAGCGATAAAGCACGAAATGATAAATAATATCACCTGTAAAAGAAAGAGCGTTAAACTGAAGAGCAGAATTATATTGGATAGTTCGCCGTTGGCTAGACACTCAAATAGGCTGAATGCGTGCTGTCCGAGTTCTTGAAACACCTTCAAACTCCAGGGAAGAAGCATCACGAAGCTTAATCGTAGCCAAGCTTGCAGGCTTGCTCCACATAGTCGACACAGAAACTCATTACATGGACCCCCCGAGTATATGTACAATATGCCATATCCATAATAACATGTGCTTAATGCTAATCCTGTGTATAATAGACTATAGGCCAGTTCGGATAGTATGTCCTGATAGTTAAGATCATGAATTCGCCTTATTATGCACAGCATTTGGGTTGTTTCCAGAAAAAGCAAAATCCAGATAATCCGCTTTGCCAGCAGAGTACCCATTATATATTTAAGGCTGCTAAGCATGTTCTTCGTTTCTTGTAAGATTTCTAAATTGAATACCAAAAATATGAAAGTTTAATCAACAACTACTAAAGTTGCAATATTTGTTTGAAACCTAAGATCAGTAATTAATTTACGTTTGGGTAGTCGATTGTTGATTGATTGCTCTTTCGAAAAAACTATAATTAAACAGACGGAACTCATCAGCAATCCATAAATAGCAATATAACGAACAGCGTCATGTTGTCATTAACTGTGTTACATATTAAACAAAGTTAACTAATCTCAGAGCCTGATGGGCTCTTTAAGCAGCTCAACAATATATTAAAAATATGTGCATGCTTTCATATTTATATTTATATGAATTATTCTGGGACATCCGCGCATTCAACTGAGCTGCATGTAGAAGTTGCTACAAAGGGCTTTTGTTGCCGCCTCGAAACAGAAAAGCTAGTGTGCAGGGGATGGCTTCTCAGCCTTTAGGTAGTTACAGGTGAGGCTGGCTTTGGACTTGTCGTTGTCATGACAATTTAACTGTAAAGAGTAGTTCGTTATGTGAATTTAACTTTAAGTCTATCATTAATTTCTCTGGTTTCATAATATGCGCATGTTCAAGTGGTCTGGATTGTGCCTACGTTTAATTTGATTGACTGAGCGTATAAACCAAAGTCAAACTTGGCCCATTTTTTGGCCATTGACATGCCAGTAGAAAAGGTATCTTCCATTTGAGTAAAGACTTTGAAAAGGACTTGAATGAAATCAATATATTTATTTGGCTGTCATCTATAAACTAATTGTTGTGATCCAGGCACTTATGCAACTGAACACAAAGGATACCGACTCGAATCCAAGGCTAGCCTTTGCTTACAAGCTGTATCTATTTAAGTCAAATTAACAGCACCGAGATTAGTATTATAATAATAATAACTTTATCCTATAAATAACATAAATTGAATTAACTTTATAAATATTAGAATTGTTATTATTAACAATAATTAATCTGATTTTTATTGTTCTTGTATTGAGCAACGGATATCTCTGACGACTTACCCGCATTTGAGAGTATTCAGCCAGGAATCCAATATTTAATGTGTCCTTCGAGGCAGCTGTGTAGTTCCGTTGAGTTGACAGGACTGCCACAAGGAAGATGCGAATATTGTGAAAAATGCGATTGTGTGTCATGTTAACCGGGCACATTAAAGAGGAACAACGCGGAGTTAATGGCAGTAAAGTTTAGTAAGCCGCGTGACACAGACACCGGGTTAAATCAAGTGGGGCAGAGCTTTGAGAAGGTTTACGAGTCAAGAACCGCACTGAAAACTGCACATTTGATGCGAATGTATTCAAACGTGACAATGGGCCACATCTGAGCGTTAAATTTCAAAAGCCGCAACAATTTTCACTTGTTGCTCTGCGAGTCGTTGTTGTTCGACCGTTTATCCCAATGAGACTGCTGCTCGGCGGATGGCTGCCTGGTCCTTTTATGCCGTCAACTTCGTGGGGACACTTCGGCTTGGTTCCGGCATCAAATGGGGACTGTGGTTGTGGGTGGTCTGCGCGCCAAAATGAAATGGCGTTTGGTTGACAGGAGCCGCTGTGGCTAAATTTGCAAGCGTGGGTGTTGGGTATTGACCTGGGTCTCAGCGACTTTGTCGGTTTGATGATCTAAACTAAAAAAAAAAAAATGTATTGCTCTGTCATGATTTTAATTAAGAGTAACCCAACGGTAAATTATTTTGCCGTAAACGACTGGCTAGTACGAAAATTTGTCAAGTGTTGAATTAAACTCACATGACTTTAATTTGAATTATATTTTGATTCGTCGCGTGTCCTCCTCGCTTTGGGGCTTCATCGACTGTTTTGGTCCTTCAGTAATCCGTTTGTTTTGGAGCTTTTGGTTAAGAGCGTGGGCTTCTACCTACGTGCTCAAGTTTGGACACTGGTCCATTCGGCTGCATCTCATTTGGTCTGGTTCACGACCAAGGTCAGGTTCCAAGGATTAGGCACTTTAGTGTCCTAACCATGTAACGCCCACGGGCATACTTACTATTTTTTAGCACTTTTTGTAACGCTAACCAATCCCACAAGTGCTAGAACTTTAGAAGGTTTTGCATAACTAATCTGTTACGTAGTTAGTTATCATATGGTATCTGTTGCTTAAATATTTGTATGTCTGATTTTAAAGCAAAATATTAAATTATTTTCAGACTCATTAATATGCTCAGGTTGGGAGATGTTTATATTCTGCGCAGCGAATTAAGACAAGTGTCTATGTGGACTCGAATGACATTTGTATTGCCGCGAATTTAATTGATTTAACTTATGCGTTTCATGTCAAGTGTCAAGCAAATTAAAATCACCATGTCATTCTCGTATAACGACATTAGAGTACATCACAACACCAGCCTACAAATTGTTTTGTTCTTAGAAAAAATAATAATTCAATACATATTGACATTAACTCATCCAATCGAAACTTATTTCCGATTAGCAATATATGCTGTACCCGAGTGAAAACCCAAATTGATTTTACTGTTGATGGTATAATTGATTCAGCTAGAAACAAACACACGTAAAGCCGAAGGAATCAATAATTATGCATTACTGATAGTGGGCAAGTGCCTCCTTGTTGATAACGCCTGCATAGCTTGTATACTTGGGTGAGGTGCCATTTAGGGCAATGAATTGCTCTGCAACCTCAACGGCAACGCGGACTTGTGCCTCTGCAGTGCTTGCGCCCAGATGAGGCGTGGCCACAACTTTGGGATGATTGATGAGTGCTTTAGTAACCTGCGACTTGGGTGGTTCCTCGGGGAAGACATCGAAAGCTGCCCCACCGCATTGGCCACTCTGCAGTGCATCCAGAACGGCCTGCTCATCAATGATGCCGCCACGTGCCACATTGATTACCTTGACGCCTTGCTTGCACTTTGCCAGAGACTTCGTAGATATTAGGTCTGTAGAATGAATGTTTAAGATTTGAGGTTTTGGTAAAGAAATCTATATAGCTGACTTCTGGTTGCCGGTATTAATGGAGTGTGCACAGTTATATAGTCTGCCAGCGGCCAAATCTGTTCCAAATCTAACTTTTCAATTCCAGCGGCCTTAGCTTCGGCCTCCGTGGTAATGGGATCATACCCAATTATCTAGAGTTTTAGAGCCTTCTAGTTTATGTAAACAGATTTAATATACTGATCTCTTACCCTCATGCCCCAGGTCTTCATGCGTATGGCCACTTCGCGTCCGATACGGCCTAGGCCAAGCACCGCCAGGGTCTTGCCATAGAGCTCGGTGCCACTATAAAGCTTCCTGTCCCAACGACCCTCCTTCATGCTCTGACCGGCTGGCACGACGGGACGCGCCAGAGCGCCAATTAGGATGCACGTCAGTTCACAAGCCGAAATGGAATTGCCGCCTGGAGTGCTGAAAGTAAAGCATTTTCGTTAAACACACACTAAACACCAAACCGTGCCCAAAACAAAATACGCTCAGGGCGCGGGACGCGGGGGGCACTTGTTGTGACTAGACAGCGTTATGCAAATATCTAAAATATCGCGTACTCGCGTAGTATTCTTGCCAATCCAGCAGGCTCAACAGCAATAAGGGCCCGTCTCGCTCTCCCTCTCTCCCTCACCCCAGTTACAGAAAATGCGGACCGTCTAATTATGCGTGCCAAGCAGCATAATATGACCCCGTCGTTCAGGATGACAGCCAATCGGCCATTGCGTCCATTGCGACATTTGAATCGTGCATATTTGACAATGCTTCTTGTTGTTGATGTGTTCTTTTTTTTTTTTTTTGTTTCACAGGAAACATTTACTTACTTAAGGACAACGACATTATGAGCCGTTGCTGCAGCCACATCGATGTTGTCCACTCCGGCACCCGCACGTCCCACAACCTTAAGGCTGCCAGCTCCAGCCGCCAGCACTTCCGCTGTTATTTTTGTATCCGAACGTACAATGGCAGCATCGAAGTTCTTTTTAGATAGAGATTAAGTTAAATAGTTGCTTTACAAGTATGAAAATGCATATATAGTAATCATATATGTTTGTGAAAAGCTACATACATATACGCATGTGTGCATATATGCGTACATATATTAGTGTAGGTTTGTACTTAGTCAACTAACTAGGGTGTGTCTTAATATGTATATTAATAACAAAATACCAACCAGTAAGTAACTACATATGTACATTTATCAAGTGCATATACATACGTACTAATATAAGTGCATACAAACATACACATGTACACATATACATACATACATGTGTGCACAGCCGTGTGGTTGCGGCCTGCAGAATACCACCACAGCTAGTCATAGCTTGTCGTAAGAGGCGACTTACATGACGGGAATATACAGAGCTTAAAGAGCTACCTCTAGTAGGTAAATTGATTCCTATTTCCATATTTGGCAAGGGTTACTCTGTACTTACAGCTTTGGGTAAGAATTAAAAGGCGTGCAGATGGGCAACGAAAATGCTTCTTGCAACCATTTTCCGCTAATTTTCCACAGTTGCAGGTGGATTTTGGTTGAGTCAATTACGCAGGAGAAACCATTTTTTATATATAATTGACATTCTAATACTTAAAAGAATGCACGATTTAGTATTGGGGCTGAGGCCACAGGATGTTATCGATAACAAATCTAGCGGTATGGCACGAGTACTTTGTTGGTACATTGGGGCCCCCAAATGACGAAAATAATTCATTTTGAATGGGAAACATTTTTAAAAATGAATTTTTAAAAGTAGCTGTATCACCATAACGAAAATATTAAGTGTCTTTATATATAGTATATGTAAATAGAAAATTCATTAAACATAACTATAATCCTTTCCCGGCCAATTGGACAAACAAAAGACTAAGCTTAAACACTCGTAACACTCTCAGACACGCTTGATTCAGATGGGACTTTGATAATATTAAATATTATTAATTAAACTTACTAGCTCAAGTAGTACTTATACGTATGCTATGCTTTGAAAGCTATGCGTTTTCGGTTTGAATGGCAACTGGTCTCAATTTTGTCTTGAGCGAACTAGTTCAATGCCGTAGAAGAGGTCCAAGCGTCGGCACAGCTTTATCTACCCAACTTCACTATAAAGTTTATATATTGCGCTTCTGCATAGACAGTTAATCAAGCAATTGTCAACATGAGCTCCATAACATGTGAATCGAGTGCGTCACTTTTGGTCGGCTGTCGGCTGCGTGTGCGCATGCGAAAAACTGGCAAATGGAAACTGGCTGAGATTGTGGGCATCAAGGCGTTGGGTAAAAAGCGTCAGTACTATGTACACTACCATGATTTTAATAAGAGACTAGACGAATGGGTCACCGATGATGATCTGGACTTGAGCAAGGTTCAATTTGCTCGCCGAGCCAGTCACCAAGTCGGTACTGGGTCGGGTGTCGAGGTTTCTAAATTCCATTCTTGGCCGATCGCCAAAGAGGGACTGTTCAAGGTGCCACAACAACCTGACGATGGCAATCCGCCCAACAAGGGTGGAGCGTCGCAAAGGCGCAGCAGTCGAAAGCACTTGGTGGGCAACGAAGGAATCCCACAGGCTGCAGCGGGTGGCAACGTTAATGGAACGCAAGGTGGCACGAAGCCAAAGTCGAGATCGAGTTGCAGTACGCTAAGGCATCAACATAATGTGGTAGCTCGCATGAAGAATGTTGAAATAATTGAGTTGGGTCGATATCGCATCAAACCCTGGTATTTCTCGCCATACCCCGAGGAGCTCTGTCTAATGGACTGCATCTATTTATGCGAGTTCTGTCTGAAGTATTGCAAGAGTCGTGTGTGCCTCGGAAGGCACTTAATCAAATGCACTTTGAAGCATCCACCTGGCAATGAGATCTATCGCAAGGATTCAATATCTTTCTTCGAGATCGATGGTCGCAAGAACAAGGTGTATGCACAGAACTTATGCCTGTTGGCTAAATTGTTTCTGGACCACAAGGTGCTCGACTTTGACACGGAGCCGTTTCTGTTCTATGTGATGACAGAGTTCGACTCGCGCGGTTTTCACATTGTCGGCTACTTTTCCAAGGAGAAGATCAGTGTCGAGGACTACAATCTGGCCTGTCTGTTGACACTTCCACCGTATCAGCGGAAGGGCTACGGCAAGCTACTGATTGAGTTCAGCTACGAACTGTCCAAATATGAGGGCAAGACCGGCACCCCAGAGAAGCCCCTTTCCGATTTGGGTCTGCTGTCGTATCGGTCATTTTGGGCGCAGGCTATACTCGAGCAGCTGGTCAATCAGAAGGCAGGAACGGTTGGCGAGAGGCCCTCTATAACAATCAACGATATTTCCGAGCGTACTAGCATTAAGAGGGATGACGTTATCTACACATTGAAGAGGCTCAACCTGGTGACCTACTGTAAGGGTCAGCACATAGTCTGCATCAATCAAAATACTATCGATCAGCACAGGGCCGCCATGGAGAAGCGTAAAATAAGCATCGATTCTAAGTGCTTGCAGTGGAGCCCCAAAGACTGGTCCAAGTCACTTAATCGGCTAAGCTAAGCATAAAGTCCAATTAACTAACATCTCAGCGAACAGCTCGAATCTATTCCAAACGAAGGTTCACTATAATCCCACCGTATAGGAGATTATAAATTTGCAAGTAGAATATGAGATAAGTATGTTCCATGGATTTCTTTAAATCAACAGTTTTTCGAATTTAAGTGAAATGAAGAATTATGAAATCCATTATGTACACATACACAAACAAGATTGAAGAGAAGTTATTTTAGCTCTGCGAAGAAGAAAAAACATGGCTTAGAGCTTTCACTGTAATCAGTGCCTAAATTTATAATTTAATTTAAAAGTAGAGTATTAAGATAAATAATATTTTAAAAGGTACATGTTTAAGTTTAAAGATCGAAGGGAACATCTTTCATTCAAAACTTTTTGCAATTTAATAGATACTAAGAATGGATAATGTATTTATACTAATATATACGCATACTAGCGACAAAATGAAGTCTAATCTTTAAATAGTTAGGATTATGTCAAAGCAAAACACGAATTCAATTCAATAAATAATAAAAAGTACTTAAATAATTTAATAAAGGCTCTATCAATGGGTATATTTGCACGATGCAGCAAGCTTGACAACAGCTATATATGTATATATATATGTATGAAAGGCATGAACTGATAATTGTCGTATTCTTCATGCTTGTTTATTCTTGTAAATCTAATTTTTACCAAACACGTGTTTCCAACTCAAAAGCCGTTGACATACCGAAGCACTTATTGCACACTACACATAAATATGTATATTTATACGACACCTTACATAAAGTTATGAAATATGCAAGTATATATGTATGTATGTATGTTGATGCAAATGTTATGTAATTAGATTCCTACTCACCTTTACTTCCTTGCAGAGCTCATCCACAGGCAGCTTCAGTTTGTATGTAACCTGTATATATAGAACCACAAACCACAAGCACAATACATGAACGTAATTATATTCTCTTTTATTATATATATGTTTATATATATATATATGTAATCTATTTGTTGTAGCATCACATTTATGGACTTACATTGATGCCGTGCTCTTCTAGAAGCTCAACACACGACTTGTCGACTGCGTCGCAGACCAGAACATTTTTAATATTCAACGGCATATTCGCAACAACAATTAAAGCAGTCTCAGAAATCTAAATGCAATAACTGCAATTTGTTGGATTAAAAAAACTGACACAAAGCACTTTCGGAAGCTCGCACGCGCTGCACTCGTCGCACTGGCCTTATTAAGTCAACTGATTCGGCGAGCGAGAGTTGACAGGCAGCGAACCGGCTGGACACTACGGCGACTGCGACTGCGACTGCGGCTGTGTAAGCTCCGATCGGTGTCGATTATCAGCAACGGCGGCGCTCAGATGCGGAGTGAAAGCTCGCTCTCGCTCTCGCTCTCTCCCAAACGCATGTCGACTTAGTAGAGAAGTGGGCTGCGTATGTACGTACTTATCAATATATACTCATATTAGTATATATGCTCATCAAGTATATGTGTATGTACGTACAGTGCGAAAACCTGTGTCTGTGCGAAAACAAGCTTAGCCCGTAAAAGGCGACAAGGGCTCAAATAGGTCGCAGGAATTTCACTCATCTACGTCACGAATGTTGCTCATAACAAGTTTACTTGCTGATAAGGAAAGTAAAGGAAATAAACACTAAAATCAAACTTGGATGTAGTTTGCTGAACTATGTAGATAAGATAAGGGCGAGCTGCCAAGTTATAATATTGAAATGTTATTAACCCTTAAGTAGCAATTAGCATTATTGAATGATTGATTTTCTAAATTACTAATTTTCAAAATGTGAGGTCAAGCATGTGGAAAAAGAACAATATGAATTAATGTTCAAATTTCAGTTATTTTAATTGGTTTTATTTGCAATTTAGCATTCATTTAACTACATACTCATATTTTTGTAAATCATACTTGAAGTACTTTTATAAGTTGCTCAAACAAATCAACAGAACCAAACGAATCTGGGACAATTTGCAATTTTTCCCATTCGGAACTTAGAACAAACGTTTATAAGGAAATTCAGATATCATTAACTATTTACAAACGATTATGGTAAAGTTATCGGTTTTCATATACGTAAAAATATTTCTATATAAATTTGGATTGATATTTGCACAAATAGTTTCATATTCTGGTTTTGGTTGTGGTTTTAATTTCACCCATTTTGGTTTAATAATAATTGTAATTCGAACTTTCGACTATAGTACCTCAGGCGTGCATAAAAATTTGCCTTTTATTTGTTTCACTTTTTTCATTATACATTTTTACCATATACTTATTGTTGTTAAAAAAATAATGCTTGCATTTATTAGAGTGGCTTTAAGGAAAGGGAGTCTTTAGTAAATTGAGTTTTAATGATGAAATATGAATTTCGTATTTGAAATGTCGAAATGTTGTGTGTGTATGTGTTAGTAAGTCAACAAAGTTTAATATTTGTATTGTTGTTATTAATTTATTTTATTTATTTATAGTTTGGATTAGATTGAAATAATTGCAATATTCAAAATAAATCCTTTTAACATTACAAATTAATAATTTATTATTATTTTATTTGTGTTTTTTTATTATTTTTTTGCAAGGTAATTTTGTTAATTAGAGTACTATTGGAAAAGTTTCTTCCTTTACAAATTGTCAGTTGACGGTTTTTTCTTTTAAATTTTGTTATTTATAGCAGGATACATTTACATAATTATATATATGTTTTTTTATTTTTTTATTGTGAGTTACCAGTTCTGTGAATTTAATACAATACACTCGTATGTATTCATATGAATAAATTTGTATAATTTACATATGTATAGCCATACTTAGTATATGTATATTTTATTGTTTTTTATTTTTATTTTTATTTTGTATATAATTTTTGGGCTCTTCAATTATTTACTTAAATATTTTTTCCTCCGTTCGTGTTTGCTTTTAACTGCAAGCTAATATTAAAAAGTAATTTTCAATATATTTAATTATAGCTAATAAATAAATTTGTTGCCACTTTATACAAGAATTGTTTGCGTACCGTTATTATTATATATATTTATTTATATATGGCTTTAGCACTCAGCCCATTCGCCCCGTACTATCAGGGTGGAAATCGTATGCGCCCTTATTGCAAAATGAACTGGTCTCTTTTCTTCTATTTTATCCAAGTGATAGAAAATGCTTCAAAGTGCAGGTCTATGTTCGTATATGCGTGTATATGGGTATATGTAGTTCCGTTTTATTTATAAGCTGCACAAAATGCAAGTGAGCGTAGTCATGAAGTTTTTACCAGGCTTTTCTTCAGGATACTTATGTATTATGATTTGTTTCGGTACCATATGGATCAATTATAAAACCAATATTAATATCTAACATGTTCTTTCATATACTTTTTACTTTCGTATTTATACATATGCACATTTGTCTACGAACTTGTATGGCCTGAATCCTTAACAAATTTTCCCAATAGTTGCATTCTCTATTTGATACACTTTTTTTTTTTTTTTATCAAAATGTCAGTTTTGAGAGGTTGATCTTCCACTTGTCCTCATTTCACAATAAATATTTTTGGTATGTTCCTTTAGTTCAACATTCGAGAAACTTTGTGTATAAAACCCCCCTGGACACAAAGTTTCTTTCAATTTTATAAGAGCGACTTAAGAGCTACAGATGATTTTAATCTT
Source organism: Drosophila novamexicana (assembly GCF_003285875.2). Lineage (NCBI taxonomy): Eukaryota > Metazoa > Arthropoda > Insecta > Diptera > Drosophilidae > Drosophila > Drosophila novamexicana. Next base: position 9,472,301 of record NW_020824787.1, read on the forward strand.
TGCCGGCGGCTGACATCAGCAGTTGTTAAGGATCAAACCGAATTATAAATGGAAAAATATCACACCTTATATAGTTATATTTTGGGTTTTAACTAAAGTGTAAAGCGATTAGCACACCTTTCACCTAGTAAGCCGCCCCCCACATATAATTTTCTTAATCGAATCGTTTTCTACATCAATAGGGAGTGCAGTGATCAATCAACAAGTCGCCTACGGTTCGGTCTTATAGCCTTTTAGCACAATCTATAACGAGGCTTTCATGACGCTAGTTTGAACAAAGCTCGTTTATTGGGCTGTGTTTGCCCTTGATTTTAATTAAAGGTGCGGAAGGTATATGGGTACTTAGCGCTAATCAATCAGCACTGGAAGTGCAGGGAGTTTTAAACTCCCTCATACTCTAAGTCGCGATCGATTTGAATTCAGTGCGTTTGTTTGTGTTGAATTTTGAAAACCGTTTATCAATTCTTACAGGTGGTTGGAATTGTAAAAAGAGTGCTCGTTTGGAATGGGCCAGATCAAAAACATACTTACAATAGTTTCTATATAATTTGATGGTAAGCGATCGAATGCAACTGCAATACGTAATAAGCATTGAGGGCAAGGATAATACAAGTCTCAATAATAGCGTATGCATGTGTGTTTAAAATCTTGGGTATGCCAAATTTGTAGTGTGTAGTTCATTTTGTTGTTTAATGGTTTTTGTTAAGGCACTGGTAGTATTAATTGCTTAACTGAAGCAACTAAGTTAGCGGGAAAAAGCTAATTGAAAGCAATATACGCAAGAGAATGCTGGAGAAAAATATGAACATAGCTCGTATTTCAAGCTTACGATCCGATAGCGTTAGAGAAAAATCGCAATTAGCAACACTTGTAGGAAGTGAATCAAGCTAGATTGTAGCTAATATTACAGAGTTTCTGGAATACCATATGTTAGTATTCCAAGATATTTCTGCAACATTTCAGCAATTCACATATTCGATTACAGATAGATTTATTAAAGAGATTTCAATCGATCAAAATGTCAACTTTTGGTAGTGTATTTCGTTATTCGGTGTGACTGTGTTCGTATGTATTGGTGTATGCGTGTGTGTGTGTGCATATTTTCTGCATTTACTTAGATTAATATACTTCCACTAAATTATTAAAGCTGCCACTTAGTTTACCATTTGCATAAAAATATATATACGGCTTACCGTAACTACAATGATTCCCCTCCCAGACCCCAATTGATGCGGCGAAATGCATCACCAATGTTGTTTAGGTGTAAATCTTATGCTTAGTTTTGTTTCCATTCATATATATATATATATATATGTATATAAATACATATATACATATTAATATATATATATATCCAATATATACATATATATATATATATGCATGTATGTATATATATAGTTATATATTGTTAAATAAAATCTCATTACCATTAGCTACATATAGTATTTAAGACACATAAGGCTGTACTTAGCATTGTGCTATTCATAAACTATGTAAGTATTTCCCGTCCAGCCACTTGGTGGGCCACTGGCGCACAGACGCACAGCTGGGAAAAATTCAAGTGGCCTCTTCCGATGGAAATGTACAAATGTGTTTTGGCACTGAAATAAGTATGCTACGTGTGTGTGAATGATTAGCCTTATACATATTTATACTTGTAGTACTCTTGTATTCGGTTTGTCTCTTGTTATGTGAAGCTTTCAGTTGAATGCTGACCCCCGGTTTTGGGTAAAGCCTATGTATTTGGATCATTTTTTAAACATATTGTGCAATGTCGCTCTGAAAATATCTTTGCATAATCTTGGCTGTCGCAATACGATAATATGAAAGCGTTTTGTGCCTTGTGTGTCGTGTCGCTGAAATCTCTTCAATAAAACCTATCCGTGCTTAGTATATCCTCCTCGTCCTCCTCAACGATAATCTTATTACGTATTGCGTGTGTGACTGCATCGATATTCGAGAAGGATGACGATGACCAATCGAAGTCCGCTGTATTCGAGGTGGAGCCGCTGCTTATGGCTGAGTTTTTGGGTCTGATTCTGTCTCTATAGGCGTCGCTGTTGCACACCGGATTGGAAAATGAGGTGCTTTGGAACGCATCACGAGGATAGTGTTGGGAGCGCACAGGTGCTAAGGACTTGGAGTCGGAGTTGGCGGGGTATGTGCAACTGGAAGTATACGAGTGTAAATGATGGCTTTGGCTGTGTGGGCGTTCCTGTGGATAGGACAGTGGCTGGTGTCGCAACGGAAAGTGTTCGCGTGGCCGTTGATGACTGAACGAGGTTTGCGACTGAGAAAACGACGGGGATGACAGCCACTGACCGCTGCGTTGCCTTGCCGGGTATGAGTGTGTAAAGTGATGTGGTTGCGACTGAGATTGAGATTGAGGCTGAGGTTGAGATTGTGAGTGCTGTCTGAGCAGCGGTTTGGGTTTTGATTTGTGTATCGTGTCAAGATCAAAACTATTGTCACGTGCTTCCATCAAACCTGGCGCTTTCGAATCGATCTGATCCCACCCCTATATCCACGATTCCTACATGGCATTCAGCATTCTCCTACTACTTCCACCACCTCTGTGCGGACTGTATTCATCGCGATCGCGATCCACAACAGCTGCTGCGCGCGGCACATCACGGGGATCGTCAATGCGCGTCGAGGGTCCGGGTCCGTAGCGCGATCTTGAGCTGCCCATCAGTCGATCCTCACGCTCAAATTCTGCATCGTCCAGAAGTCGACCGCCGCGCGACAGATGACCATGGTGGGAGGCGCCGCTGGGCCCGCTGCGCATTGCCGGATACTCAAAATTTCGTTCGTCCAGCATCTCGTCGCTGTTAAGATCGTAGTGCATAAGATCGCGATCACGTGCATGGAGTCGTTCCCTTTCCTGCCGCTCGTAGCGCTCCCTGTCACGCTCATAGCCGGCCGCATGGCCAACTCCGCCGCTGCCCACGCTGCGCTCCTGGTGTCGTCCTGAGGCCTGACGACGGCTATGATGGTAAGAGGCACCTCCTGCAATACGGTTAACACAGGTTCGTCTAAGTCAAGCATTAATCAGTTGATCAGTTGGCAGTTCAACGCAAAAAACAAACTCAACTAAAAACAAACCAAAAGCAAAGCATTCGAATGCATCAATAGCCAAAGATAATTCTCCAAAGTCATTTGACAAACAAATACAGATGTTTTAGTAACACGGGTGTGCATATATTTTGGTTGGTATTCTAGCTATAAAGTCGTATTGCAGTTAAACCATCTTACAATCAGAACTTTCCTTACGACAAGTACTGATACACTATGAATTTTTGCAAGTGGGTTAGAGTTTGGCAAGGCAGGGCTATAAAAAACATAAATCTTGTAAAACTGATAAAGAGGTAGAATTCATATTATTTCACTATTTTGGTTATAAACAAGTAAACATATAAATACTAGTTATAATTTTAACTTTCATTTGATATTCTTTTTCAGATTGTTGTATAAAATCTTTTGTTTCAAATACAGATTTATTATGTCTTCAATTTCTCTAATAACTGAGGATGGAAGGGTTTTTTGTTTCTCTCTATGCTCTATACTTAAAGGACTAATACAAAATAAAAGAAAACAATGATTGCATTCAGGTCGACAACTAAACATATCGCAGTTAATATTTGGGAAGGGGAATGTGGTAATGAACCAATAATTTAAATCTGCGAAGGTTACTTTTAACAGATTAAACAAATTAAAGCGAAATTGAACGCCTTTGGCAGAATATACTCACTAAGCCAACATGTATCTTAATAACGAATACAATTTGAATGAGTTGAGGATTCTAACTTGAAATGATGAACGGCAATAAAATAATCATTAAACAAGACAAGATATCAAACTATTAGACTGAACTGAGTTGTTGCCTGAGCCTTAGACTGGACCCGAGCAATGTAGGAATCAAGTAGAAGGACGAGGACGAGTGGACACTAGAGGCGCACGACGCCAGGAGTAACTAGAAACGAGTACAAAACATGGCAAGTGCACATTTAGACAATAATATGTTTTTCTTGATACGAGTCCTAACTATGTATTTTATGAATTATGGTTAATGCATTTAAGAATCACAGATGCTCTTCCGTTGACAATGGGCTCAAGGTCGTTCGGGTTAGTATTGTTAGCAGAACTCAAGCAGAAAATATATTGAAAGTAAAGAGATCTTAAATAGTACGGTTAACAGCTTTTAATGGGGGCTCCGAAATGCGCCCGAATAACAGGCGAAAACAGAAATTTCCTAAGGAATGTGCACCTCATTTAGACTCAATTTGTTGATCATCGTGGATGAGGGACATTCGATACCGAAAACTGGAACAGACTCCTTATTATTGATTTGATTGAAACGTTTGGACATAATTTGTCTTTTTCTTTGTACTGTTGATATCGCTTTTGTGTTGATCTTGGTAATTGGATTCGAATTATAGCATTGTTGTAAAGGAACCGGGTATGTCTCGTGCTGTGAATGCTGTGAAGTGTTTGCATAAAAGATCAAATAAATAATAAACAAAAAGAAGAAGAAAGCAAAAGTGTTAACAACTTAATCTACGTAAAAAAGCTATGGAATCCTGACGTCAAATGGATACGTCAGAACAGCTATGAGAATGAAATGACAAAAATGACTAAAAACCGCTGGTGAGCGAGTTTTACTATGTGCCCCACTATGCTAAGGCATAATAGTCAAAATTGGAGCTACCTATGGGAACCGCAATCTTTTAAGAATAACCTAACATGTGGAACTTAATTGCAAAATGGGTGAATAATCGGTATATATGTAAATATCTTTAAAGCTAGCCATGAGTTGTGAAGGAAATATAAATATCAAATAAAATGTAACTCTATGCGATAAGCTGATCTAGGTATATCTATAACTATGTGTGTATAACTGATACATGGATAGTTTATAGCAAGTGGGCTGACAATACTCAACAGGATTAAAGAAATCTTGTACATTTTTTGTGTTTTTTTGAAAGAAAATTACTGGGATTATGAATATGACATTTAATACTATTCGAAAGTATTACTTATAAATTGCTGTTGAAATTATGCGATTACATAACCAAATTATAAATAACAGTAGAATTTACCTTGGTCCCAATCGAACTCTCTATCCCAATCCCTTTCTCGCTCTCTTTCCCATTCGCGTGCTCTCTCGCGCTCCCACTCCAAATCTCTTTCTCTGTCTTTCGAACTGCGATCTCTGTTGAACTCTCTATCCCAATAGTCCCGTTCATTCTCGCGTTCTCTTTCCCTACTGCCATTGTCTCGCTCTCGCTCTCGCTCCCGACTACCCTCACGCTCGGCACTCGCCATTCTAGGCTCGTGCTCATCAAACTCCTCGCCATCGACTGTTAGCGCAGGCACGCGAATGCGGAGAGAGAGCAAGAAGATTCATCGATTGGTTTTCGGTACAGTCATGGGAATTTGAATTTGAGAAAGACAAATTTTAGAATTGTACGAGTTATATGTGATTAAAATTGTAAAAATTCGTGTATTGCAAATGTGAGTATATATTCATGTTATTGTTATATTTATGTAAGTTAAGTACTGTGTATTATGTCGAAATTAAACAAAAAAAAAAAAATGCTTAACTAGTTTTACTGATCATCTGATAAAGTCGTTTTGTGACTTCTTCATTATGTTATGGGCTGTTGGACCGAATATCTATGGATTATTTTTTGGTTTCTCTCGATATTTCAATTGCCAAACGGTTTGTGGATGAGATAGTGGGCAATTGGATTTTATATCTTTAAAATTTCACGACTTTTAGTGAAGGGGTTTACGATACGCTATGATATGAAGATGACTATGCGTTCATTAAATGAACACAATTCTCTGACTCTGACGTTACCTGGTGGTGTTGGACCCAAGCGCGCTTGATCGCCGGAGGGTGATGCCGACACCTCCTGAGACGGTATCGGTCTAGCAATGGCCGGTACTGTGGTGCCTGTGCGAATATCTGGATGCGTGGCTTTCCAATATGTCTGTATGGCATGGGTTAGTATATATATATATATATATAAATTATGTATACACATATATATAAATATATATAGATTGAATATGTGAATATAAGTATATTTGTATGATTCACTAACCTCCAGGTATTCGGCGATATGCTCGCAGGCGTCTTCCAATTGGTTCTCATCTAAAATTACATCGAACATTTCGGGTGGACATTGGGCTAACTTTTCGGCAGCAACCATTTGTACGGATAAGTTTTTAGCTTGCGATTTGCCCCGTGATTTGATTAAACGCTGTAAAACCTGCAAATTCATGAATCAATTATAGTTTTCATTTTTGTTGTTAAGTGAATAAATATCTTACCTTACTACTACTAATCTTTAAGTAAACTATTGTTGGCGCTAATGAAGTTTTTGCTAATTGTGACGGATGATTGATTGTATCACAATCGAGTACGACCAGCTGCAGTGAACGGGCCAGCTCAAAGATGCGCTCGATCTCCTCTTGCACCTTGCCCAGACAATCGGACCGACTGGTGGAACGTTCCATGATGGCACGCTTCGATGGATTGTTCATTATAGATCGCTTCGCCAGGGATATATCGGCCATAACGCGTGTTATGATAATGCGTCCTTCGAAGCGATGCTTGAGGAAATCGAAGAGCGCCTTCTGCATCATGTCGGTTACCTCGTAACCCTTAAGGCTTGGACCCACTAACACAACGGGCCGCATCGATGGCACCACATCGTACGGGCTGGCTGTTTCCTGTTTCTTGAAAAAAGGCTTGCGCTTCTCCTTATTGGGTGGCGTTGCTAATGGTGTCTTGCCATGTCGTCCTGGTCCCATGGAATCTGATTCGTCACCTGATTGTTAGTATCATTTCGAACAGGCGGAAAGAAAAGATAATGGCAAGGGATGAGCGAGTTTATGATTTCTACGTACGAAGATCGAGCGCTACGAGTTGCCAAGCCAATTTACAACTTAAGTTTTTTTTTAATCAAATATTAAGTTTATGTACAGAAGATATAATTTTGAAATCGTAAAATCAATGTTTCTTTATTGTGTGGGTATGTGTTCGGCGTGTGTGTGTGTGTGAGTTTGAGCGTGTGTGTGAGTGTTTGTGTATGTGGTTGGGTCCAATACGGGGAGTATTTTACAAACTGCAACCGTACCACGCGATATAAAGTGCTGTTGAAATGCCAACTCGAGGATGAAATTCAGCCTAAAGCATACCTTAAGTCTAAGGATATATGAAGTGATTGGCTAAAATGTATATTTAGCGAAAGTACGAAACCAAACAAAAAAAAAATTAAACGCGCTCAATATATCTATTACTAATAATATCGCTTAAGGAAATCAGTCGAAATCATATTTAAGATTTGTTTTTATGTATAATAAGGTAACAATTTTGTAGTAATAGAATCGTATAATATTTTCTCAACATATTGCGCATCTCTAGATGGAAATGAAATTGAACGCAACTAGATAAAGATACATATACAGATTTTCCGATATTATTTTCTAGCATGACGAGCACAAGATTTTGTTGAATTGAAAATGCATTTTCTGATTACCAGATGAGAGACGTGGACAAACCTTGTTTCTTGCGCGGTGTAGTACTATAGGGGTCTTTGGAACACGTTTTTATCACGTAGTTGGTATTATTGTTGTTGTTGGGTATGGTGATAATTATTGTTGTGTGTGGCAAAAGAGAGTTAAGTGCAGTTAATACGTTTTTTCTTACTATACACAGTTATAGTAGGATATGAGTGGGAGCGTGCTGTAAGTTGTCTCTAGAAAAAAAGGCTTGAGTTTGCGTGTGGGCGTGTGTGATATGTGTTCTAGACCAATTTGTTGAGTGACTATCATGCAGGAGAGAGTGTTAGACATCTATGTCAGTTTTGGACTGGACCATTTGGCAAATGCTGGTGAAATATAATTCCTTATTGCAGTTTCATTATGGATGTAGCATGATAAAAATAGAACACAAAATTTACGAAATTACGGCAATTTTGTAGCCCAGTGTTGCCAGATTCAGATTTTTCTAAATGAAAATTCAAAACGGTACGCGGCAAACTACGAGTCAGGTGTAAATCATATCGGACGATCTTAGCTGGTTGGAGATCAACTGTTGGACTCAGCTCAAAATTAGCCGTGTCTTATAATTGTGTCCTTTGTGATTGATGCCAATCGGTTTGGAGTACCATGGTTGTTGTACTGAGCTGATCGAGAGACGCACTCACGTGTATATATTGTAGTACGTATGTGGAATAATAATAGTTATGTTATATGTTCGTTCGTTTGGTTACGAGAAGTTCGTTAGATAATTGATATTAACGCAGACGAAAATATATACGACATAAATACGAAAAGGAGATATTACATTGAAATCAAATTAAGATACGATATACAAAATAAAACCTCGCCCAAAAGAAATTAGGAGAATGAAATGTGTGTCATACCAGGTGTGGGGGGTGTGCTACCTCGTGATGGCTCCGCACCTGCTTGTCCCGCACCCAGATTACCACTAGATGAGCCCTTTGTGCCATACAGTCTTGAGGGTCTAGTTTGATTCTACAAAAAGAATACCAAATAAGCGAGTTAATTTTAGAAGATAATCCGTGCCAAGAGCAATGCTCACCTGCATGCGAATGTTGTCTAGCTTAGCGGGGCTGGGTATGAAGCCCACATCACAGCCTTCCTTAACCAGTCTGCCGATCCACCAGTTATTGTCATACTTCTCCTTGATGTGCAGGAACTCCCGCATCTCAAATGAAACTGCACCACCCTGAACGGGCGAATCGTCGTCAATTGTGCCATCGTACGCTACGTTGGTTCGCACAGCGAACGCTACTGGTTTACTCTATAAAATAATGTGGATATATTAATATAGATTTTGACTATGTAATAACTAATACTTACCCTCGCTTTATCCAACTGGCTTAAGGCCTGACGTTCCTTTTCTCGCCGAAGCGATTCCTTTTCCTCGTCTAGCGACAGATCGGATGACGGTTGTGAGTAGTTCGAGTCGGCAGAACCCTGGAAAAGCCAAACACATCGCATTTTCTTGTTAATCGAGGCAATGTACACAATACACATTTATCATTATGATAATTGGCTGCTTGCCAGAGGCTCTGGATCAACATGTGGTCGCCAGTCTCTGGACAATTCAGTGAGATCATATTATCAAAATATCCGTTAACAAAAATCAGAAGGTACTCCTCTTGGGTTATATATATTGGTTATAGAGAATATAAGTTTTGCACCTGAGTAAAGAGTTTATTGTATCCGCTTTGGTACGATGTATATCCAAGGCCAAATCGAGACTCTCGATTATGGCCGCCCTGAATTGAGGGAGCATCTGAGGATGATGCACGCTGCACCATGGGCCTGTCAGCCCGATAATCTTCTTCGAATGAAGATATTTTGATGATGTTTCCGACACAACGGCACAACGACAACAAGAGCACAAATCGTGGCTGCCAATGCCACTGTTGAACCCACGCTTCGGAGGAGCGGACGCAAATGGTGACGATGATGGCCACGTCGAGTCGTTGGTAGTTGGGAGTAAGTACCAAGTGACGCGCCAACACGTTAAGTCGAAGGAATGTGCCGACAAACAAGTCTAAGGAAGCTATAATAACTATTGCCTCGTCCAATCTCCCCCACTGGTTGCTCAGAACTTGGACGCCAACGGACAATCCACAATCCGCATTAGGCTTCTGGCATGTCCAGCAGTCCCCAACGAGAGAGAAAGAGACGGAGCGAGCGAGCGAGATAACCAACTCTGGAAGCCAATGGCACAGGCAAACAGTTAATGTGAACGGTAAATGGTAAATGTAACTGGAAAGGCACACACGCTGATTTCCGCCGCTTCCTCTCACTTCTTTGTTAGCCCCCCTTTCGAAAGATTGGCCGAATCTCGGTAATATTTTTTTTGTGCTACCCGTTTCTCCGTCGTATCGATACGGTATTGGCGCATCAGGATTACTTGTTGTTGAGTTAAAAATAAATATTTGGCGTGTTATTTGGACCCGCGGTAATTCAATGCTCTGCTCGCTTTTTTTTTTAATTTTTTTTTTTATATGCACACACAAATTCCTGGAAAACCCCAAGCCGAAATGCCTTTGGGAGAGCGCCCGTTGAGAGAAATTTCTTCTATATTTGTATTATTTTATGTTGCTATTTTAGCTTGTATTTGCTCTATAACTTTTATTTCATTTTTCGCATCCGTTTCTTTTTGGAGTCGGTTTTTATCTGATATTGTTGCAGGTCTACGGTCTACTAGGTAGCGTTCATTCGATTCATATTTCGATTCAGATACCGTTTCCTGCCCTTTGCCACGACATTCAGTTTCGCATTCGCATTCAACATTCACCCGAACTCAATTCCGCACGCAAACTAAAGTGTTTCTGTATTTGGAAAATGAAAAATGTGTTCATGAATGCTTCGTTTTGGGGAAAACTTGTGTAGAGTTTCCCTCACTTCCAGTGCGTAAATGTTGTTGGGAGTAACCTCTGCCCCATCGCCCCACTGCGCCGTTCTTCCACTCTGGATATGTGAATACGATTTCAAAAAGATTCAATGAGTGCGAATGCGAGTACTCGTACTACGTACTACGTGCGTTCAATTCGAATACAAATGCAAATGCACACTTTGCCAATATGAAATGTAAACAAAATACTCTTTTCATCAGGTTCATTGGAAATTCAAGTGCAATGGCAACGGTTTTGCCTCAGTGTGCACTGCGGATTTATATACCTATAAACACTATCTGTAATATATAAATGCACTTTGGTAAATCAAAATACATATGTATGTATCAATAATTGCTCATATTTATAGCTAGTAAACAATTTAATTTCTCTGGTATTGAGGCTTTCGAGAGTTCTGTTGCTGTGTGGAAAATCGATATTTTTCTAAAATAAGCAAAGGGTCGTCCACCTGTTGGCAAGCCACGCTTATCATGCATATACATGTGTGCATGTACATACATATGTGGGCACACTTGGGGGAATCAAATTAGAGCTGGTTTAAGGGAAAGCGCTGGTTGGCGAGAAAACAATTTACACTTCTTTTTGCAGTTCGCTGCAGTTTATTTGAGAAAGTGGTTGATCAACTTTTAAGGAATTTTTTACGATATAAAAACACACGCCAAACCCTTGAATTCCATAAAAAAATATATAAAAGCAGAAAAGTATATACAAAAGTATCAACTATTGTCAAAAATAAACGAAATGTCGACATGTACATGTATGCATGTGTATTCACCTATTGGCACCTGATCGGCAAATACCAAGACAGTGTGCAATACAATGTAAACATTATGCTGTCCATCATCACAACCAAAGCGAGAGAAAAAAGGAAACATTTCCAGATGAGCACATAGCCACTGAGTAAAGCACTGACGGAGTCCACGAGAGAAACAGACCGAGAGAGAGAGAGAGAAAAAGGGGGGCGAGACAACCAAAAACTCTCCACTTTCACAATGCGCAGGCGCCAGTTTTGAATGTTATGTGGAGAATGCGCTCTTTCACTGATGCTTCTTCTTGTACTTTGTCCCATTGTTTTGTTGTGTGTAAGCCAATGGCGAAGAGAAATGCGAATGTCATTTGCCCCCAAACATAATACTTGGCTCATATTCTCTGGCCAAAGTAAATGTGGCAAATTATTGTTTACCTTTTACCCTAATTCTAAACACACGATAGCGAGTCATGAACTTGCCAAAACCCTACATTGGCCGCACACCATTAATAATAATTTTATAAACAAAATCGAAGGAATTTTCGGTTTGATTTTTGTTTTGCCTCTGCATTTGCTCCATTTTTAATCCCTCAATTTTATGCATGGGCCTGTCTCACTAATCTCTAGAGTGCTATTTTATGGTCTAACATTTCGTGTAATAACCATTTTTTTTGAGGTAGCTGAAATAGGCACAAACAAAAATAAATGCAAAGAGCTGAGAGATATATAACATGGCCAAATTGACAGCAAGAGTACGAACGGAATGTAAAGAGAGCTCCAAGATCGTTGAGAGCATGTGTATAAAAATAACCGGACCGGGCCAGAGGGGCTGGGACGCGGCTCTATGTCGGATCTGGGTCCGTACGTACACTTACCCGACGGTTTTTATTATTTCTAAAGGGTTTATATGTCTTCGCCTTATGCTTGGCGCCCAGGTGCAGCTTCTTCATGTTGACCGTTGTTGCGTTGGGTTAGCACGGGATCGTAGTTGTGTGAATATAAATGGATATGGAGCCAGCTATATCAACTGATTAATCAAAGAACAGAGAACCACTTAATGGTGGCGCTGTCCCCAAACAAATTATGCAATCATCTTCGGTGCCACACAAAAATAAATAAAATAAAAATATAGCAGATGAATAAAATCAAACATAAACAAACACTTCGGCAAATAATTTAACGACCATCATTAAATTGAAATACACTCACACACGCACATAAATTAATCAATTGCTAGAGCTGGCGACGGCGGGCTTTAGCATAACTAAACTGGGTCAGACTAAACGCATGAATTTTAACATAAGATTGGAATGTGCCACATGGCAATAGTTAAAGGAATCACATTCGCAAAATAGCACAAAACATCTCAGTTTGTGTTTGCCTTATGTGCATTTAGGATCACTTTAACACGGCGGCCGTTTTTTGATTTCGATGGGCGATTTTTATAGATGGGCGACAAACGAGCTGCGACCGACCACAAACGCAAAGACAACAATTCCGACTGTGGCTGAGTGGAACCGATGTACATATGTAGACGTCGAGATGTCGAGATGCCGAGTTGGAGGCACACGGCGACATTATTTTTGGCAGCCGACGCATTTCTTCGGGGGCAGCCGGCCTACAGCTGCTGATGTTGGGCAGATGATCAGCGAATCATTAAGCAAAAATCAGTTCTATATCACAACGTACTATAGAACTGTGGGATTGTCGGCATCGAGCCGATGGAAACCCCCTCGAATAGTAATATTATATATATGTGTATAACGCTTAGCACTCCTAAGTTGATCTCTTTAAAATACAATTTGTAAAAGGTTCTTTCAGATATCTAGATACGTAGATACACAATTTATATTCTTGGGGTTGGCATTGACAAAGTGCACTATAGCTACGCTTGATACTGAAAGTCCGGTCCATGCAGATTGTCTCCAAAGTAGACGTAAGAGGGCACGTGGTCCGTGTATGCGCCCGCAGATCCATAACTGGCAGCTGAAGCACTGCATGGCACCGGCACCAGCTTTGGCTGACAGCTAAAGAGATAGTTTTTTGGGCAAGGCGGCGATGCGACACCAGGTTGATAGCTGGAGCAGGAGGCGCACGCGCACGCTGCGAACACCATAATGAGAAAAGCAGCGATCAACTTCATGGTCTGTGGATGGTTCCCTGGATATTCGGCAGCTTGCAATACACTGACAACCCACAATTCTCCCCTTACACTTTTTATAGCTTGTGCCGAAAGGTGGCACAGGTGAGCGAACTGCAATGCACGTATTTTTATTGCTGCTGAAACAGCTAAAATTTATATGGTGTATATTTAATGGTACATATATATGTGCTTAGGTGTGGGCGTTTACGGTCTTGTAAAACAAGTGTAAGCAATTTTATAGACAAAACAAGTAAACCAATTAAATATCTGCATAATTGTACTCTGTCAAAGAGTATTACAATTTTGTCATCAAATGTGCAACGCATAGAACGAAACTTATCCAACCCCATAAAGTATATCTATTCTAGATCATTCATATTCTCGACCTCTTTGTTGCATGCAGCACATTTTCTTTGTTTTATTCGACTAGCTTAAGAGTTAATAAATTATATAGTTAATTCATCACAAATTTAAACTATCATGTCGGTTTCTCTGCACTGCTTTCTGTTCGATGTGATTCTAAACTGTGGAGCATACTTTAGGTGTTTCAATCTTTTGTGCAGCATATCTTTAGGCGGGATTAAAGTGTGTCGACTTTTATAAATTAAAAATATTATTAGGCAAAGCTATTTATTATTTACATGTATTAAAAGATGTACTTTATGTCAGCTATTCAGCGAGCACATACTTAAGAGGCTTTAACTGCGAGACAGGACTTAAACCTTTTAAGCATAAACATAAGCCATATTTTATAATATCCGTTGATAGTTCGTCTTAGTCGAAGCGTCCTGTATCCTTTTTTTATAACGGTCCTCTCGATTTCATACATATGTAGATCTTTTGAGCAGAATGCAAATCTATTCAAAATAAACTCACATTTGTCAGTCATAATTGACAATCGATTTGAATAATTTGAGAAGCACAGCGTAGATACTGATACTATAATTGGTCGCCAGGCTGGCTTTAGTTTTGTTTGTATACAAATAAGCAATTGATCGTAAATTTGAATTGGAATCGAAAGTCCGTCCATTCAAATGGGGCACAGTCTTGCCATGAACACAAACTGCCTGCAGCCAGTTGCAGCAGGTAAAGGGGTTAAGTTTTCTGTGAAGACTGTGGCTAAATTCTAATTTCGGTATATCGATGGATTCCGACCACACCGGTAATTACCCACATGCAGATCCAGACTGGCCAACCGGTGGCAAGCGGTTCGAGACTTTAATTTCAAATATAATCATGGGGTTTAGTGTGCGTGCTGGCCTTGGCACTGGGGCACAGGCCCGGGACCAGGTAACACGGAGCCGTTTTGATTGCCTGTCGACCTCTAACGGTAAACAAATCAGTATTGGGCTCTTGCTTGGTTATGTGTGTACATATTAAGCTTTACGAGTCGACTTGGAAAATAAAACGCCATAGGAAAATGGGCTTTCTCGGCCTACGCTTTGTCCAGCTCGTGCCGCTGGGCTAACACAGGCCACCGACACTGACTCACTGCATCCACTCTATTTGGCTCCAGCTCAGATAGCACCTGCTTGTGCTTAGAGGCACATCAAATCGCAGTGCTTCAACAGCTGCTTTTGCGAGCAAAAACGAAACAGATGCAAAAAACAAGGAGCGAACATGTCGCGGTACTTGGCAGTCTGTCTACCCGGTAACCCCCTTGGCTTAACGGAGGCAAGACCCCTCCCCCACGCCGCCAGTCTAACAATTTTTTATTGCTTCTAATTTGGTCAGCACTCTGCTGCTGCTGCTGCCACACTCTGGTAATTTAGGACATGTTTCGCTTGCCACCAGCAACAGCAGCCGGCCAATTAAATATGAAACATTTTTGGCTGACTGGGCTGGAGGTTGCTGGCCGCAGGATGCCTTATGAAATGCCACGGACTGTTTTAAATTAAATTTAATTAGTTTATTGTCTGAGGCAACACCTTTCCGCTGCAGCACGAGGCGGTGGCTAACAAGAGAAAACGACAATCGAACAGGAAGGAGCAACAGCAAAACAAGCGTAAAGGACTTTTTGTCGTGTGGCAAACTCTGTGGCAGCTGCAACAGCTCCTCCGCACGCCTACGTTGCACAACTTTTAGGTTCGAAATGGGGACAACGACGCAGTTCAAACTCATGTGCGCAAATCCCTTTGTTCTGGACACCGTTATGAGATGCCCATCGAATTGGCTTTGATGTCAAAATAGAATTTTTGTCTTTCTCTAAAATTATGGATTTTTCTTTCAGTATTTTGTAAATAAATTTTAATTTGAAGAGAAATTGCTCATAGACAAAAGTGTACCTAGAAATCTCACATTTGATAATTTTTTGATAAAGGACCGAATTAAGTATTATTTATTTAAATGCAGCTGTTATGAATCTGATTGTCTTTCATGTGCGATATTATATATTAGGATACGTAATATAAATAGCTAGCGAATTTGAATATATTCATATTCATATTCGTTTTGGGCGTACCTGTTGGCTCCGCAATTCTCTTGGGGTAAAAAACTGCTGGAGTGCTCAGTTGTGCTCGTATTGTCTACTATACATATAGATACATATAGTGTGGGGTCTTCTATGTGCTCATATTGGTTTATATGTAGGATTATTGCTTGACTGGTTTTTGTGTTCAGCTTAATTTTGGATAATAACTGAACTATGTGCAGGTGGAGCTGCACTCATCTGAAAAGGTAACAAGAAATCGATGGGTTTTATTACTAGATAGTCAGACGAAAAACTCTACATATTTATGTCCAACTGAATGAGAACTAATTTAGCAATATCGAATTTAAGTTCAGTTGCTCTTTAATTTGTTTTAAGGCTGCAATTCGAAATAAAAGCGTTAAAGCGAAAAGGCAGGCACTACAGAGGCAAACGATTCAAAGATACAGATACTATATGTATTCGTGTATTTGTGTGTGTTAATGTATATGTATGTGTGCAGTGTACATTTTTGGCTTTTGCAATGAGAATTTTAAAGTCAAGGTCAAGTAAAACATTTGGCTTCCTTTTTTGCTTCTTGATTTCCCTTTTAACGTTTACTTCTTTGCCTGCTGCACGTGCTTATGTATCTGTATCTGTATCTGTATCTGTTACGAGTATCTAACAGCTAAGCATGCGCAACTTGTTGTTCTTTTTTTCGGTTGTTGTTGTTGTTCTCTGTTCTGGTGGCCAGACGACGTTCCGCTTGTCGTCATCGCTGTCTGCTGTTCACTTGATCAAGCACAAGTACAGCGCTCGAGGGCCTCGGTTTTGTTGCCGCTCTTGTGCTTATTTTTGGGGTACTGCTGCCTCAAATGAACGCCATGTGTTGGTTGGTGCCTGCCCAGACAAGGAATCCCAATTTCTTTTCGTTTTGTTGTTGTCCCAATATAAAACCTGCTTACCAAAAAAATGAACGCGACTCGTTTTGCAGTATCTTTGTCAGCGCAAGCGCAGACAAGCATCAGACGGGCCACCTATTAGATACCAGGCAACTAGCTGCAATACCAAATTTGTTGCAGTTGCATTGCTTTAATAATTGTAATTATATCATTTATAAGGTCAACTAAATAACAGCTTAAAAGATTAAAAGCTGATCAACAAATATGAGGTCCTTCATTTTATAAATGTTGAAAATGTACAAATTTATTTTAAGAACAAATGCTATCTATGAAACTATATTGGCCATATTTTCATTATTCACACTTGCAACATCATCCAAAAGTTCAATTTGGCTGTAGATCACTTTTTAAAGCAGCCACACACACACACATACACACACACACACAAGCTTCGGCTCAGTACATAATTATTTTCACCTTAATCACGGTATCCAATATGCTTGGCGTGATTCAGTACCAGTCCATTGGGCCAAAACATTTCCGATGTGGTAGCCGCATTCTGCATTTTAAATAGCTTCATATTTCATAATTGCACTTTTTGTTTTACCCGTGGAATTTCATTAAGTTACCAACGATGAATCTGCTAAACGCTAAACTCAACAATTTTTGGGGCTGTTCTCAGAAACTTGGTGTGAATTTTGATTAGCAGAACGCACTCTGCACAGTATAATGATTGAAAGATATTTTTAGTTATGAAAATTGATAAATTTGCTGTTCATGTGGAGATGTATAAATATAATATACATATGTACATCATTTACTATCTAGATGTGTGAGGAGCATTTCTGTTACTACTATCGACAACATCGACAAATAAATCCATTTGCATTTAAATGATAATTAGAGCCATGCATGAACTTAAAGTATGGTTATGCTTACGGTTGGTAAAGAAACTTTCAAGAAGTTTTATTATTCGAATTTTTTAGGTACATAAGCCGGTAAGTCGACCCAACGAGGGGCAAGTTTGTTGGCTAAACCGGCAACGAAGTATAGAGAGAACGCTGGCCAGAGGCTGGCCACAGGCATCGTCAGAGTCGCAAACTGAGTCAGAGTCAGAGCGCCCAGGTGGAGAGCCGGTCGCGGTCCAATGTCGGGGCACCGAAGCCAAGTGCAGCGCAAATGGATGGATGGACATGGACCCTCGCACTTATTAATGCTTAATAAATGGCATTTCATTTCTTATTATTGTCGGACTGGGCGCGACGTGGATATGTCGGAGGATTTTATTGCATCTGCGGCTGATTTCATTGTTGTTGTTGTTAATGCGAGTCGATATATTGGTCATGACTAAGGATGCACACACGCATACACAGAAGACGGCTTTACGGCCAGGCATTCAGTCAGCCAGTCAGTCAGTCAGTCAAAGTGTGCTAAAGTAATTATTTCATTTGAGCCAACAATGAGGCTGCAAGTCTGGTCAACGCTTTGAGCGACTGTTGGCTGTGAGATGGACGTGGAAATTAAAGAAGCTGGCAGAAGGACAGGCGTTGGTCTCGACCGCCTTATGATAACCGTTTTCAGTGCTTTTAACGACTCAACTTTGGCGTTGCCTGCCCATTTTTAAAGTACTCGGGAATGTAAATGAAGCGGGTGTCTGTCGCGGCCACACTTTGCCACGGCTGCTCAATGTTGTGTTCAAGGGCTTTCAGGTCATTGCACTTTAAAATGGACTCACCATTGCCGTTTGGCCACAGATTTTAAATTGCAGTATGCACAGCACCTTTGAACTATTTGGGTTCAATGCATAATACATAATTGAAATAGCTGACCAGATTATACATTTTTCTTGTGGTTTGTAAAATATTGTATGAAGTACATATATATATTCGATTCATTTGAATTCTCTTTCGTTCGCGCCAAAGCGTCTGCCTTATGAGTTATCGAACCTTGGCGCAATCGATAACCAGGCATGCGCGCTGCGTCTCTGCGAGAACTGAATCGATTAGTTCTTTTTTGAACATGAGCAAGTTCTTTTGGTTCAGTTCATCGAATTGTAATGAATCTGCATACTTTACAGTTTTTCATTAGTTGTAACAAAATCGAAGCTATTTGGTAGCTGTGATTTTCGGATTTGAGCACAAACAGAAACGTTGACAGCTCTTGAAATAAAAAAAGCGTCTATTCAATGTGACAAAAGAATACACTAGGTTAACTGTGCAAAAAATCGCACGAAAATTGTCAAACAAATAACAAAGTTAAATGAATGTAAGTTTAACTCAGTTTTGCATAAGTTGAAATTCTAGGCTAATGCACTCTAAATGGCAATTACAGATGCAAGCCACAAGCTCCAATATAGCAACAACAGCGAGTGGAGCCAGTGGCGTCAGCGGCGAGTCTATGGCCACGCCGTTGCGGGCTTGCAGCACCAGCGGCTGTCGGGTGAGCAAATATGTGGAAGTGACCAAGCGCAAGTGCTCCCAGTTTGTGTCTGCGCCCTACATCATGCCCAAGCCGCTGGTGGTGAATGGCAAGACATCGATTTTCCAAGTGGGTGGCGAAATGGCCAAAATGGGCGATATACCCTCTCTATCAGCTGCATCCGGAGGCGGCGATGGTCAGCCCATCTACCGGATTAAGCCAGGCACACACGCGCACGTCATAAATTACGTGTTTATAGACGAGGGCTCCGACTCCATGGAGAAAGCCAAGTCGGAAGATCAAGAAGCGATGCGCATGCTGCTGGACTCGCAGCGTGAGAGCGCCACAGCAAAGCTACAGAAATTAATATCTACACACCGCGCCGTTGCACAGACGCCTGCTGCTGCCGCTCCAGCCACAGTGCCAACTACTCCAGCTTTAGCTGCTGGTGCTGCTGTGTCTAATCTCGCACCTATTCTAACACCCACCACTGCGGTGGCTGCGCCTGTTGCTAACAGCGTGAACGTGACTACTCCTCAGATTCATCCAGATCTTTCCATTGCCAGTGTGGAGGGCGCGCTGCCTTTTGTGGCTAATCGCACATCCGCCCCAGGAGCAACAGCCCAGCCAAAGCCAACAGCCGTGGACAATAGCGTTGACCAGCTGCAAGCCGAGATTCTCAAATTACGCCGCACTGTTGCCCGTCTGGGCGGTGGTCGTGCGACAAAGTAACTTAAATAGAATTAATGACAAAACTTTACTCTTAGGTAACCAACAAGTACGCTTTTCCTATCTAAGCAAACAAACTATACCAAAATATGTGTTAAGTTAAGTCGCGCTGTTAATAAACGGACTCGTTCAGCATTAGCAGAAACTAAAGTTGTAATTTATATAGCTATGGATTCTTGTATGGGGACAATGCAAATTGCAAGTTGGGTCTGCCAGTGGCCAGGAGATAGAAAAATAACACAGGATTTTTTTTACGAGGTCCCGCTTTTTAATGAAACCGAAATGGATAAGCTGCCATTGGATCTCTGGTACTTCACACAGATTTTGCCATACACAAGTTGAATCTTAAGGGGTCATAAACGTGGAATTTTATGTCTCATCCGCGCTGGCGGCGTTGTCCACTGTGCGGCGAATATTTTGCAATCGAACGTAAATTAATTTTTATGATCCGGCAGGGTGAGGCGATCGCAGAGCCACTGCAACGAAGACTCCAACATGCACTCAAAGGACTCATACAAAGGAGTATATAATATTTGTAATTATGATATTAAAAATAAAACAAATGCGAATCTCTAAGCAAAAGTGTGTCTAAGTTGGAAGGCGACAAATGAATGTCGCTAACTAAACTTTCTCAGTACTCAGGGCCAAGATCGAGACACGATTAAGATTAAGGGTACGCAGCACATGGCTGCCGTGATCCTCTAGGGCGCATAAAAAGTAACGAATGTGCACAATAATAAAAATCATTAAAATAAAAATGTTTATGAGAGTGCATAAACACCACTTTAGGGTAAGGGCGGTGCGCGGGGCGAAAAGTGGACGAGGCCGGAGCACTTGATGGCCGTTGGCCGCGTCCTGTCCCAGTCTGAAGTTGTGGTGCCATATAAAGAGGGGTGCGGGAGTGTCAATGGGCAAAAGTATCTGCGCATTTGTTTCGCTTGCCGGTTGCGCTGGCACTCAGCAAAGTCATACACACGCACACACACTCGCACACAGGGATTGGGATTGGGATGCTAACTCATTTTGGCGGCTGTGGCTGCTGCTGCTGCTGCTGCTGCTGAGACTGCCCGCGCCAGTTGCGACTCGTACCTGTGACGAGGCATCTCGAGGCGCAGGCGCTCAGCTCAAAAATAATTTGCAATTTCTGAGAAATACTCACATTTGCGCTGCTTGCGCTGACTTTATGCGCTGCCGGTCGTCGCCGTCGCAGCTTCTCAAGAACCTTCCAATGCGGCGGTGTGGCCGTAATGAAAATTAAAATACGAAACACTCAGGCAAAGGTCGGCAAGGAGCCAATGAGCAGGCGCAGCTTTCATGCCCGGTGTCCGCGGCCCGCGGCCCGTTGCCTGTTGCCAGTGCTCCCCCGACTATCGTCCGGTCGCTTGGTTGGATTGCTTGTCGTTATCTTGTCATGTCAAAATGGTCTTACGAAAATGTATCTTTTGTATTCCAAGTGCAAATGAGCAGCACAGATACAAAACAACATACACCATGCCCGCAATGCCCTGTCTGCCCCCCCGTCTGCCCCGTCTGAGTTGACTGCTGGTCCCTGCCTCTCCTGCCTCTCCTGCTTCTCACTTGTTTCCTTTTATTTGTTTGCTCACTCGCAATTTTTATGCCTTTATTGTGTTTACTCTTTGCCTTCGTTTCTGCAAATGCTTTTAAGACTTTTTAGTTTGTAGTTGAGCGTACAAATTTGTATCCCGTCCATTCCCGTTCCCGTCTCAGCTATGCCGGCACAGAAGCCTAAGGAACAGGATTGACCACTCCACGCCGAGTGTATCTGTATCTTCTGTTCTCTTTTCAGCAACCGTGACTCCGACTGGGACTGGGACTGCGCCTGCGCCCGTTCCTGGAGCTGATGCTGACGATGATGATGACACAACATGAAATGGTAAAACACGCTGAAAAATATTAAATACGCTACGTCGCTGCCTTTTGACAGCGGACGTAAATTTGCTTTTGCCCATGCCCTTGCCCCCACCCAACCAACCGCAAGCCTGGGCTTGCTGTTTAATTGCACATAAGATGGGTCGGTCGGTGTGTGGGACCGAGGCACCAACTGTGATTGTGAGGATTTCTTGGCAATTAAAATAGAGTGTAAGTTAAGGATGCATAAAACGTTGATCTTTATATGTATAGCACTCCAACGCATTGGATATGGCTGCTTTAGAGCGCAGTCGAATTAATGCATTCCTGGAAGCAGGCATTGACCACATGACAATAATACCTGAACATGCATTCATAGTTCAAGGTGATATCAGTGCCATTTCTCTAAATTAAAAACAGTTATCTTATGGTGGCCGAAGACTTTACATATATGCTAGAAGAAATATATAAAACGAGCTCTATTCGACCTACACATGCTGTTTATATGTAAGGACCATTGTGACTAGAAACTGCTGAGTTTGGTTAAGATATTTTTTATAGAAAAATATTTTTCATTTTAAGAACTTTAGTTTTGAGAGATTTCTTCTACGGAAGCTACAATATTCAGTAGTCCCATTTTACAGATAATAATGTTGAAGCTTGCAGTTGAAACTTGCTTGGGAAAAATTTGCATAGAAATAGCCAGACAATATATATGTATGTACATTTCGAGGGGTCGCAACTATCTTCAACTATGCTCTGTAAGGGTACTGCAAGCTCATAAGCTCTTTAGTAAAAGCTTTAAAGGCTTGACAAAAGAGGACAACTGCCAATTTAAAAACAGTGAACATATGGAATAGGCTCGCAGCAAACGCAAAACCTTGAGTCCAAACAATGAATTTAATTAAATTTTGAATGTGCCGCGCACAAAAATTATGAAGTCAAATTAAATCTTGCATATCGCCGGCTTGTTCGCAGCAAACTGGGATTTCGGACTGGGACAAACGGCAGCATCACTGACGTACATATGCATGAAAATTTGTTTAGATGCTTTGCCACACTCGGCATCTCTTCTGCTACACTGCGAGCGGAGGGCAGGGCAGAGCAGGGCAGATCGAGATCAAAGCCTAAGACTGGCAATGTTGCCGTTTCCTGTGGCGCGGCGGAATACCAGCGTACAAAACAACAACAAGTTAAATACAAACAACAGCAACAAAAGTCGACGTTGACGTCCTACCGCATTCTAAGTTCTATTGGCACAAAGACCGAATTTTGCGTTGCGGTTCTTCTTCGGTCTTCGGGCTTCGGGCTTGCATGCGAAGTATCTGTGTATCTGTTAGATACGGATACTGATGCAGCTTGTGGTGGTAGCGAAACTCGTTTTGTTACTGTATCTTGCATAGGACAAGCAAACACACACACACACACTTCGTTTCCCTGGCTCGAGTTGTCTGACTGTGAGGAGCTCCCGTTCTCAAGCTTTCTGCTGTGCATGTGTGTGTGTGGATGCGTGTTTGCCTGTGTGTGTAGCGCCCTCGCGGCATAGTTTGCGTTTTCAAGGTCGCATGCTGTGCTCCTCCTCTACACTTGAGTTCTTAGCAGACTTCTTCTGCAGAATTCGCTGAGTGTGCGGCCATTTCTCAGGGTCTAACGACTTGACTGGGAGTTGCGATTACCTGATATCGTAATCTGCTGCCAGGTAATCTCTGGGGTACCGTCGGTTACCTAAAAACCCTTATTTAAACTTATTACAACCGGCGTTGGGGACAGTGCATCCAATTTAACATATTAAGTATAATTTTTACGAGTGCAGAAAGACTAAAAACGAGCACTTAAATCGGTAAGATATTTACACAGCCACAGTTGGAGTTGCTTCTCAAGTGTGTGTGTGTGTGTGTGTGTGTGTGTGTGTGTGTGTGTGTGTGTATTTCACATTTTGTCTTGGTGCAACATCTCGCGCTGCAAGCTCACTTCTTTCCCGCTTTGCTCCTTTTGTTCCGTGTATTCGTCATTTCCTTTACGTGGTTCTGCGCTGAGTCACCAACTTGGAAGACTTCAGCCTACCGAAATCCTGAGGAGCAGCTACATTTGTGCCCTTGTTTTCTGGTCATTGCCAGAGACCGATTTTCCCAACCCAACCTAATTGCCGCAACAATTCGCAATGAATCACGAACTTTATGGAATGAATGGAATTGTATGGAGCGCATGCATTTCAAGCGAAGGTTTGCACCTAGCCTCGAGCCTAGGTAAGCCATGCAGTATCTTTAGCGCTTAGTATATGTAATGGAAAGGTGAAATATACTTACTTTTGAGGTGACCAGCGTCAGAGTTGGCGAGGAACCCTGGAAAAAAGAAATGGGATAAACGTTAGTTGGAAATAAAAAATGTTTTATGAAAAATTAACTTATGTGATTAAATTTAAGGGCATCTCATCAATGTACAAAAATTAAAGTTTATCATTTTACGAGCCAAACACGATTTTAAATAATGTGCTGTTCCTTAAAAACGGCCGGGATACCATCGAGAAAGCATTAGGTTCTATTCGTTTCGCAAAAAATTTTCAGATGCAATTAATTTATATAAAGAGGACATAAACACAATGTCGAGAGACAATGTTTTTCGGTATAACAGCATATGTGCGTAATCTGAGCAGCTATGTCGTTGTGTAAGAGAAACTATGCTGAGGCATGCACTCACGTTCAGGTGGGGCATTGCACACACGTGCAATTTCAAAAACTATTCGGTTATCCAGTCAAACACTTGCTAAAACGTGTGCCGAACAAAAAGTGGTGAAAATCTAATCCCATTTCCATTTCCTAGAATCAAACAAGGACGCATTTATCTTGAGCGTGAAATCACGTACCAGAATCTATCTGTTTAGATATGTAGTGCAATTATGGGGACCGGCTATTCAAGGAACGTTCAAGCACCTGCATCAAATAGATTCATTTTTGGAGAAGAGAAACAAATGTAAATCCTTTTGGTTTCCGGGAATATAACAAGAAATTCCACTGTTGCCGTTTTCAATATGTATATTTTTATACTCTGTCATCAAAATATACGATATACATATGCCTAAGCACAGTGCAATGAACTCTGCAAGCGACCGAAATTTCTATTTAAATTTGAGTATTTATTAACTAAAGCGAAAGACATACAGAATAAAAGTTACACAACTACAACTAAACAAAATTCTTAGCGGCGATTTCGACAAAAGCAATCAAATAATACTTAATTTTATACAGAGAACATGTCTCCAAAAGCCATCGTAAAGGCAGCTTCTTCCATCATTTTGGTCACTCTCTGGGCGATTAACATAACATGAACTGGAATACAAAATGGGAATGACCGAAACATTAGGTATCGTGCCGGGACGGGTCGGGTCGGGTCGGGTCGTGTTGTGTTGTGGCCGACCGCAGCGTCAGCTGTAAAGGCCAAGCAACTAGCGAAGATTCAACTCAACTTCGAGTCATACATTAATTAATAACTTCTTTGAAACTAGCGAAAAGACATTATTTATCCACGTGTTATTCTTTTGTCTTATAGAAGGGCACGATTGGCAGACGGGGGCTGGACCGAGCATCTTAAAATATTTGCAATCTTCGAGTCTTTTGTTTTGGAATTTTGTCCAACAAAAAGATACATAACAAATGGAACTAATAAGTGTGTAGAGTAGAGCTCTAACAGTATTCTCATTTGTTCTTTGTGCAAAAATATACTAAAATGCTTAAACTAACAGTTACGCTGCTTCCAAACAGAAAAGAATGTAATATATTAAACAAATTGCTCAAAATACTTCCCAGGAGCGCGAAAGTTATTTCTATTTGACATTTTTTCTTGAATGACCTCATTCAACTTTAGATTTGATATTAATATGCTCATACCAACTGAATTGTGTTATAATAACTTTAAATCATTTTAGTCTTATCTAATCGCCGTCAAAATTGATCAATTTTTCTTCTCCTGTGATAAAAATCATATGTTTGTAAAATTGTGATATATATATATTACGAATTGTTCCACTTTTTTTTTTACAACTCTACTTATAAGCAACCCAACCACCCCTGAGTATGTGGCTATAGCAATAATAACAGCTTAAAATAGATTCGTCTACACGCCCAATCAGAGAAAACAGGGGACCTAATTAGGGCCCGATGCTAGGTATAAAGTTGTACATTGGCATTGTATTGAAGAAAAACTTATACGGGCTGAATGCGCCGCCAACATCCATAAAATGTCGCCGTAATTTTGTGCATCTAAGAGCCCACTTGCCTGCCCCCTTGCCCGATGAATAGAGACTCGATTTTTAGCCTTAAAAGCTAACTATGTATCTGGATTGTATGGAGATATGCAGTACGAGTGAGAGGCCAAGAGGGCTGAGAAAAACCGAGCAGTTGGACGGGAGTGCAGCTGACATAAAACAACTAAAAATAATACAAATACAAAGCGATAAATCTTGTAGGTGAAAGAAAGCCAGAAACGAAGAAGACATGGATATAGTGAAATGCTGATGCAGTATCGGTAACTAATGCAAAGAATAGGAATGGGAATGGGATTGGGAATGCAAAGGAAAATGGGAATGCAACTGGAACTGGGGACAGGAACGTTCAAAGTACTTTCCTCTAATATCAGTCACACGCATTACCATGGCCGACGAATCTAAAATCTATTCTTAACGAGTCTGTGAGTGTATCAAAAAGAAAGGGGAGAGAGTCATGGCGACGTTTTTCGAATCGCCTTTGAATAAATTTAGTTACAGATCTCTTCTCTGTTGTATTTCTTTCTTTCTTCTTTATTTATTTATTTTTTTTTTTCTTAAACAACATTAGTCTAGTTGGTCTGCATGTATATGCCGCATTAGAGAGTATACATGTGTTAGTGCCAGTGTATGATCATAATACATAGATCCTCCTAGCCGATAGATAGAAGAAAGCATCTTTTTTATTACAGCGCGTGAGTGGGGGAAAAAGGTATTGCTTTTCATGTAATAATTTTCCGACGCGTCCAGCGGGCATAAAAAATGCGACGCTGTCACTGTTGGCCGCAGCGGCCAACCGCTCGATCAAATTATGTTAATTCGGGCTTAGTGCGAGTATCAAATATTTATTACAGCGACAGAGACAGCGACATTACGAACAAGAAGAAACTGGAGAAAAGAGATCCACGATCGCCGTATGCAATGGCTAAGACCTAAATTTTGTAAATGTAGGCGGAAGCTTAAAATACGCTAGAAGAGCTCATAAAGTCGAGGAAGAGGGCTTACGTATATTATATGAATATATGTATTTTCAGCAATTAATTTCCTTAAATTGTTGTGGTAGCCCTTAGCTGGGGGAGGAAAATTCGACTATTAAATATGCATTCTTAAATAATAATCGAAATCCTCATGTAGAGGCGAAAGTCCAAAGTCGGGTTTTGTATAAAATTAATTAATTAATTATGAATCTTTTTAAATCATGTACGAAGCTAATTTAACTATTCATGAAAAATCATTTTCAGTTAAAAACAAAATTGTCTTCATTGAATATTATTTTCAGTGTATATATATAACAAAATATATGCGTTACTTTTCACCGATTGTATACTTGTTTTTACCAGCATTTATGTGCATGTGAGTGTGAGTGTGTGTACTCTCAGTGATATTGGTATTTATACATACATATGTACGTACGTATCTCCTACACACAATAACCAGACCAACTATAAAACTTGTATCAAATCGAACAAAACAAAAATAAAATTTTTATTGCATTCCAGCACTAAAACCTTTCGATCGTGTGATGCTCAGAGCTGGCCACTAACTCTAAAAAAGAGCCGAACAACAACAACAACAGCAGCCGACAATTTCAACTTGGCTCTGTCGCTGTCCCCAGCCGCTGTCTCAGTGTCTCTCTCTCTCAGTGTGTCGCCATGTGCGACTCGAAATGTGTAGTGTATTGATATTGATTGTCTCCCCGAGCCGAATTGAAACTCTTTGCCATTGCCTAATATTCCATTAACGGGCTTATTAAGGCAGCACGTAGCGCTCAGATCGGCGGCAACAGAAACTGAGACCCACACATACAGGCACACACACACACACACACACACGCACACACACGCTCGTAGTTTAATAAAAGGTACTGATGCATAAATGGGTGTTTGTATCTAAATTGATCGAATTTGGGGACACACATGAGAAACCGGGGCGCGCACGAGAGCAGATGAGCGGGACGCTGCGTGCGCTGGTCGCGCTGTTCGTTGGTTCAGGTAAAAATTCCCCCGTGGGCTGAAGAAACAAAACTAAAAACAAAAAAACAAAAAAAAAAAACACAGCACGAAGAAGTTGAAACTGCGACTTGGACTTGGGCAGTGGTGGCTGCTAAAGCAGGTACAATTTTATAATTTCGTTTCGTGTTTAATTAAAGGTGAAGTTTTAAAGAAATAATAAAGAATTATCGAAGAGCTGGCCAGAGACGGGTACAGATGATGTCCAATACACACACACACACACACACACACATACACACGCTTAAAACGAGCATTGATCGTAAAGCGATGAGACGGGCACCCGAAGCGACTCACCCTCCTCCTTTCCCTCACTCTCACTCTACGTATACATACACATGCAAAGATGAAGGGACTATTGGGAGTCAAGCGATCATTATGCCATAAATAAAGATTCGTTCCGTGCATCGGTCAGCTATGGGAAAATGATATAAAGCACTTTTATAGTACACCATCTTCTGAAGCTCTAAAAATTCGGTTGTGCGTGTGCGAGTGTGTGCCCATGGCCTAGCCTGTGTGTGCTGACTGTATTTAGGGTTATGACTTGGGACTATAATTATGCTCAGTTATGATCAAAGTCCAGTTATCGTTGCTTAAGATACAAATAAAGCTTCGAAATTACATTCCAACATTTAATTACGAAATATTATACAAAATCTTGCCTTATTTTTTCCCCTTGATTGTTTGATTGCTTTTGACGTTTTCTTTGGTTTTTATAAGCAAAAAGGTTGACTGTTTTTGAAGTCAACAAAACGCCATCAATCATAAAAAGTAAGTCGAGGGAGCTTGACTAGGTGAGACCCTCTCCCCGGTTCTGGATTGCCCATTTTCACATTTTCATTTACCTACACACATCAACAGAAGTAAACACATTTCCACACGGAACTGGGAATGCGTCAAATATGTATCAGCTTTCATTGGTGAAAAAAAAAAACGAATCCTCAGTTCATCTTTAGTTAGCTTAGCTAAAAATGTCTACCCCTATAGCGAGAAGGCAGAGATAAATTGCTTTTGCTAGCAATATTCTATCTAAAAAAAACACTGACATAATAACTAAAGTCTGTAAGCGATAAATAAAACAGTCGCAATGAAAGCCAAAAATATACATCTGGGGAGGCTTTGGAAAAAAAACTAAATAAAGTTGACCAAAAGACAGTCGGACAGGTTGGGAGGAAAATATATAATTTATCGGATTTTAATAACATAAAATAGAATTAAAATTTTCTCAAATATATGTAAGAATTTGTCAATTCATTTCATTGCCAAGGCAACCAACAAGCCAAAATGTTTGACAGCCTAGATGACAACCGCTTGTCAAAATCTGACAACTCAAACTAATCATTTCAATTGGTGCTGCCGCTGGCGCAGTCGGCGTCGGCGTCGCTGTCGCTGTAGCAGGCCGGCAGCGCAACGAACGCGCGTGCCAAACATTTGAGTTTGAGGTGGTCCTCACTTACCCTAGAACCGTGACGATGGCGATGGCGATGACGATGACGATCCGATCTGTGAATCAGACGATGACGCAGCGTTTGAGGCTTGGCGACGCGTTTAGCAGCAATATTAATTTTTTGACAATATTTTGTAAAGGGGGCTAATAGACATGCGTCTGCAGAAACAAGTACCGCAACTACGAGTATCTGACTCGGATATATAAGCACAGGCTGGCACCTATCATAGATCCCTGTCCCTATTAAAACGTGATCGCAGTACGAACTCTAGTGTGTGTGTGCTTGTGCACTTACTGCTTTATAGTCCGGCCTTTCACCCAACGACCCAGCAAGCAGGCCGCAAACAGTTTTACGGCATTGACAACGGGCCCGAACTATAACAAGCCCAACAAACAAAAATAAAAATTGAGCGCAATAAAATTCTCTAATTGTTTTTCATCTCTTTTTTGGCAAAGTAAACAATTGGGACTCCGTTTGGGTCTAATTGATTCACACTTTCTTTTCGGCTATAAAAGAAGATGTATTCTGGTCAAGATACGCATCGTGCTGAAGGGTTTTAGGACTAGCGTGGGGTGTACGCGTGTGCAATGATTAAATCTTTACTACTCTGGCTACGCAGTGACATTAAGTTCGGTTTATGTTACCAGCAGTTCAGAAGACGTTCTTGGTCAAAACAAAAACAATATGAGCTCACCTATGAAAAAATCATATCAAATCAGGGTCTGAACGGGTATTTTGTAAAACCTGGCATCTAATTACATCGGATCGGTATCAATGTGGCTGGGGTAACTGCACAAACTCTTTCTATTGCTGCGTCTTGGGCAAGATGATGAAGCACATCTGTCTATAATGACGTCTGCCTTGATTGGGGCACAGGCCTAGGCAGTCCCAGTCCCAGTCCCAGTCCCACAGATAGAGACTAAGGTCGAGCTAGACAATGAGTAGATAATGATGTTGTGCTGTCAAAACATCAACATCTCAACGTTCGGCGTTCGAGTGACGGATGGCGCGTGAGGATCACAGTCAGAGTCAGGAGCCGCACTTGTATTGTTTGTGTTGGGGTTAGAGTTTGGGTTTGGCTTCAGGTTTTCATTCAGTCATTTACATCGTTACCAGTAGCCAGATATCATTATTCAAAGCGCATCACGAAGATAGCTCTATTAGCCACTTGACAATCAAGC
Source organism: Drosophila novamexicana (assembly GCF_003285875.2). NCBI lineage: Eukaryota > Metazoa > Arthropoda > Insecta > Diptera > Drosophilidae > Drosophila > Drosophila novamexicana. Next base: position 9,502,888 of record NW_020824787.1, read on the forward strand.
ATTTAACACGTGCGACCTACTGCAGCATTGAAGGATTAGCGGCATTTAATAACCGCCAAAGAGCAGCAGCAGTTGACGGGTTGCACCAACGGGAATAGAGCCTTTGATGCTTTTGTGTACATTGAGCAAACAATGCCATTAGCCCGTCTATTGACTTTTGGCTCCTGTGGTAGCTGCACCCAAAATTCCCATGAGCTAGTGGCGCTTTGTGTACACTTGACACGTTGCTGGCGACGAGGTGCATCACATTGTGATAAATCCACAGGCAGATTGGCTCAGACCTTCGATAGTCCAGGTCTAGTCTATCTTGGCAGAAAACTATATTTTGAACGAAGCCTTCTATATAAGATCAACTTCCCGTGATAAATATGCCAAGGGGCGTAATCGGTACTTAGACACTCATTACTCACGTCTAGAATGCCGACTATGCATGATAAACCTGGTAAACGCCAAGAGAGAGGCAAGCCGAAGGTGGGCGATCAAGAAATGTAGTCCGGACAGCTAAATAATAAACAAATTACGGATGGAAAAACAGTCGTAGGAGTTTATTAAAAATTATATTTTGTGGTAAACTTCTGCGTTTGTACATCGGTAAATGCGCCTGTTTTCCACTGAATTTAATTAGCGACCTCAACAAATTAACGGAGGTGGATGCGATCGCTTGGACGCTTCGCTGGGTTTTCTTTAGTTTTGAACTTTGTGCGACTTTCAACCGGCTGTCCGGCATTTCGTCACTCATCGCTGAACAAACGCGTATTCCGTTTTCCGCGTTTTCCGCCCCACCCAACGGTCTACAGCTTAACTCGAACGCTTTATCGGGCCGCTCAGATCTGTCCGAGTGGCCGAGTTGAATTATTTAAATTAATAAAATATGCTAAAATGTGTTACAAGTGTGCGAGAAATGTGTATATGTATGCATTCACTATGTCTAATGTAATAGATCATATAATTAAAAGAATTATGGTGGAAACAAGCGGCTGCACCATCGTAACCCCCACTACCACAACTAACAACAATTGCGACAAACAATGGCAAATAATTTTCCAAAGATGTATCTGTCGTGGTGCCAGTTTTGACTATTTGTTGGCTCTTTCCTTTTCCGTCCAGATGATTTAGGGTCCCAGTAAGGTCTAAGTTTTTGGAAAGTGCCTTCACGTTTCGGGTTGAGTGCAGATCTGCTGATTTGCATAATTTGGATATATTTTTGATGAATGCGACCCGACTGAAGCGAAATTACGAAAGCAAATACTAAACAATAGAAATGCGTTGGAAGCAATTCGCTCGAGCCTATTCTACAGGGGCGGAGCAAGTGTTTAAATGGCCGCACGACACCTTTTATAAACAAATTCCGGGTATACTCTGAATCGAAAAAAGGTTAGAGTCTTAAAAGACACTTTTCATTTTTTAAATATATGTCGTGCTTTCAAACTTTTTTTTTAACGATCGGGACACAAACACAGACACAATGCTCCAGTGCAGTCGATAGCTATTACAACAGTCAAAATACACTTGATTAAATATCAAAATAAATATATGCCGTCTAGGCAAACTCAATCCAAGATACTGTTTGCAGTTAATGTATATATGTGTATATGAAGATATTACATGTCAGTTTAGGTCCTAGGCAGCTCGTCCCTGCTCTGGCTGGCCGCAATCGTTGCTGTGTCAAGTGTGCGCAAACAAAAGAACTGGGAAAGTGCCACTAATTACAATTCCCACACACACACACATACACATGCACGCCACTTCGCCCAGAGGCGCTCACATTAACATATACATCTGCTAAAGTGTTGGGGGTGTGGGGCCTGTTAACTTGTTGGCTATTGCTCTGCCTTGACTGAGGACCTGGCGCGTCCTTGTGAACAGGCTAGGCGGCAGCTGGTGGCCAAGTGGCGGGCGATGGCCAGGATGTTTGCACTAGATGCAGTTCGGACTTGGATTAGATTTGCTCACTTCTCGATATCGAATTTCACTTAGCGCAATGCATTTGACCTTTTTTTGTTCGTCACGAAATCGATTTTATTCAATTGCGGTCTCTGAGGCTATCCGGGCCTGGGCAAGACCTGTGGCTTTGTCAACCGGCCGTGACCACAGTCCACACGATGTGTCCAAGTCCGGGCCGTGGGGCGCGCTCGATGATTTCATTTGCAGCCTGTGACCTGGCATGGGTCAGGACTACCTGTTTTCCACGGCCTATCTGCGTGTCTGTCAACACGTGTGCGTCTCTGTGTGTGTGTGTGTGTGTGTGTGTGTGTGTGTGTGTGTGTGTGCTGAAAATTGAACGCAAGAGCATTTACAGGAAAAACACGAAATCGAAAATTGAACACAGACATTGGGACCATCTGAAAATTCACACGCACAGGAACGGGGACAGTAACAGCAGGCACAGCCATCGGGGACATTTGATTTTCACCTGCGCCGGTGGCCGACGTCATCACCGAATTTGGCTGTCTCTTTAAATCGAGCAGGTGGAAAGCGTCACCATGGCAAACACTGTGGTCTGAGTAGTGAAATTACCTCGGTCAACTGTCCAACTGTTCAGCTAACTAGTTGTTCTAATGCGGCCAGCGAAGCGTCCAATATATGTACATGGTTAGCCCTATTAATTTATAGATGCGCCTTATAAGAAAATGTCAGAAATTTAGCTGAAAACTGTTCACAGCAGTTTCAGGTTCAGCTGCGAATTCCCTTGCAAATGAAACTAATGCAAAATCACTAAGAGAAAACCTCAAGAAAAACAATAATCTACTAAATTTAAAACTCCTCGAAGGTCGAAGATCTTTTGTCTACTGGCTACTTCAAGAACTCTTTTTTAGATTCGGAATATGAAGACCAAATCTATTTGATATAAAATCAATCCGAATACATTCGGACATTGCTCAGGCGTAAGTTTTAAATGGATTTGCTGTTAATTTGATATTCTCTGGTAATTCAGAGGAATTTGGTGCTGCGTGCGGTTGTCTGTTGACTGGGCTTAAATCTAGGTACAGTTTCGGTACAAGATTGATGAACTTTGAGGTTCTGAAGTATGAGGCAGGCCAAACAATTAACTCGGAAATGAAAATTGGTGGGCATGCAGTTCCCGTTTCTGCCTCATCACCGCCGATCAGGTACCCCAAAAGCCTCCCCCGCGCTGATCATGGCATGAAAGCACGCAGCCGACCGGCAATTAATCTCTTTGGCGAAATGCCGCACAGAGTCCCAGTGCCCAGTACCCAGTATCCAGTCCACAGTACGCAGCTCCATCTGCAGCTGCTGGCCGCAACGTCACACTTCAATCAGACAATAAAAATATTGAAATGAGCCAGAGACCGGAGAGGAGCAGTGTCGAGCGGCTAAATGAATGCAAAATTCGCAGAATCATTTTAAGTGAAGTTCATTTTGTGCTTCGCTTGCGCTCTTCTCAGGTAATCTGGCAAATGAATAATTGATCGACCTCTATAATTAACGGGCTCACTCAATGTACTACGTGCTTTCAAAAAAGAACACACAAAAATATATAAAAATTATAATAAAATTCGAGCCAAAAAGCTGTGGCAAAAGTCCAGATTTCAGGGTCGCAGAATTCATGTGCAATTTTCATTATTATTATTTTTTTTTATCCCTGCAGCTGACGGAAGTCATGAAGGCATGTATTAATTTTATGAATTCATTTGAATACTTTTGACTACTGCAATTTGTTATGCTTCTGTTGGAATTCTATTTGTTTTAGCATGAAAAATTAATCAAACCTATTTTTAAATGAATTGCATGTGTGTTTTCAAGTAGTCTTCAGTTAAATTAGAGACTTGGATACTCCCTCAAATTAACACGGGTAAAATATGCAAGACTTTTTCCAGTATTCAACATTGTTGGTTGCGACTCAAATTAAGAGAAGAAAAAAAACGTCCAAAACTTTAGTAATTAAACCCTAGCAAACGCATTAGTAAACTGCCGTTTCCCTCGTTAATGATCGTGGCCAGTGTTGGATACAGTTTCTACCGGAATATCTTTACCATTTACTTGTTTATGCATAAATTAACAGCATATGGTCGCTCGGATAGAAAATTGTTCATCCCAAAAGTATATACTATACGATAATTGTTAATTTATTCAAACGACTTGAAATGTAATTTTTAGCCCATTATTAATTTGATTACCCAACATGAAGCCGGCGGCATGGCTAAAATCATTTACAGATACAAATACAGATACATATAAGGTTGGTCAACTGTTGCTGGGACAGTTTGGGTATCTATTTTTTTTTTGTTGCTTGGTTAAGCGTTGAAATCAACTTCGACCGTTGTGAGAAATGTAAATTATCTACTCTCAAGAAACAAAAAAAAAAAAAAAATAAAAATCACTGCAGTCATCTTTGACGATTTTGGCCTCATTCTTAAGCTTAAATATTTAATGAATTTTTGTTCTTCTTTTATGTGTTATTTGGCTGCTTAGCTTTACGTCACTTAGCCAAAAACCAAATTTATCCTGCGCTAAATTCAGTAATCATTGAATATTATTCAAACAGACAGCTGAAACTGGTTTAGTTGCGAGCTAAAAGTTAAAATATACACCTCGATTGCCTCCGATCACCGATCGTACATACACAAGTCCGAATTAAATGCCGCTACGATCATTGTTTCATTTTTGTACTGGTTTTTCGCGTAAGTTTACGGAAGTGTTATGTGCTGGTCACGCCCTCGACCCGCCCGCTATTACTGCTCGTCTCTTGTTCGATCGGAACCAGTTCTTGAGACAATACCATTAACATCGGCATTGTTAACGTCATTAGTTAGTGTCATATTTTGGATCATCTCCTATGAATTTGATAGCTGACGATGTCATCGCGCTTTCTGATTTGCTCACAAAGTGTCAGGCATAACTGACTTACAATATAGGATGAAGTATTCAGAAAGCTTGTGGATATCATAATAAGGTTATCATTACTTGGGACACCATTTTGTTGAGTTTAGCACTGATGAGCGCAATAACGCGACTGATAATCCCAAGTAAATGTGCCCAGTTTACATAGTAAGTACATTAGCCACAGTCCTCCACACATTCAGATTTGGTCCACTTGAGTTCAATACCAATTACAATGCTAGCTAAAATGCTAATCAATTCAGCCTATTAGCCAAGTTTTGGCAGCTTAAAAATAGATCATGATATCATGGACTGTGTAGCCAGTCTCCAACAACCAACATCCACGGACAAAATAAGTAGTATGGGTTTAGTGTTCACTGCTCAACGCGGTTTAGTTGCCAATTTAGTGACAAACAAATAAAAATAATAAAATTTGAATATTGCGGTCCGGTCCTCGAGTTCGCACACTGAAACTGAGTCTGAGCTAAGTTGTACCCATAGTGAGAGCTATTAAAAATGATTATTGGCCCATCTTCATTAAGATTCAACATGCATAAATTTGTGGCCGGAGCTACGATTTATCGAAAGACGGTGAATTTCGTTTATAAATGCGTACTTTAATGGAATTTATTGCTATTGCCAAAACTATAACAATAGTTAAGCCCAGCTACAATAGAAGAAGAAGTTTCCATTTACATACCATATAAATCTGAACAAAATAAGACAAATCCGCAAAACGAACTACACCTCTAAGATATTTTATTCTCTTACCTGTTGCTGCTGTCCCAGTTCTTCTTGTAAGTCGTTGTCGAAGGCGTTGCTATGCTGCAGACTGACGTAATTCACATCCAAATGGGACAGGGAACTTTCCTGCAATTTTCGCGCATTCATCACACGATATTTTTCAATGTTTTTCCATTTGACAATTTTGATTGACTTGTTGAGTTTACACAAAGAGATCCACTTCAAAGATTGCGAGTTGCCCCACTTAGCCACTTATCCAAACAAATGATAATCGTTGCCTTCAACTGTTGCTACAAGTGCGAAAGAACGTTGTGTGTGAGGGTTTTTACGTTCATGTCAACTCATTTGCCCTGAATCTATAATTGCACTCAATGTATAGAACTACAGGAGTATGCTAGCGTCCCTGAATGCAAGTTTTTAATAAGTGTTATGTGTTGTGTATATCAGATCCCACAAATATACTTATTAATAATTTTTAAGCTAAATTAAGAACAGAATATATTTAAATCTTGTGACCATAAAATGGGTCTTAACCCCAAAAACAGAAATTTCTTTGGAGGATCTTTTTATAATCTGGAAAATTCAATTCAAGACTAAATTTTATAACGTCGTTTTACTCTGAGTGTGGAACCATTTGGGAACTACGATTAATAATAAAATCAACAGTGAAAACACTTTGCGCCTTCCACTTTTCCAACCCAAAGGCACCTCGAAGAATATGAGGAAGCTATTTGAGCAACAGTACTGCAATTCGTTATGCCGCAACAAAGTGCAGTAGGGGCAAAGGCAGGGCTAACCTGATTTCAGTAGCACCTCTTGACATTATAAACTTTTAACCAAAAGCCACCGTCTCGGGAGCAGCACAAAGCGAAGGACCAGCCCAGCAAGAGGTGCTCGGGTAAGTGGAGAGTAACTACGGCTCCAGGGCCAGGCATTGCCAGAGGGTGGTGGTACTTGACTTGAGGCGGTTGCAACAGCAGCACGAAACAGAATTGGTTTACCAAGCCACAGAAATCTGCCACCTGGCAAATGGACGGAGCACGACAGAGCCGCTTGTTGAAACAATGGGGACTGAGTATGCCAACACGTAAAATGGGGTTAATAAAGTTTCGCATAGGACGGCAGCTGGGCAGAGCTGGGGTGGCAAGCGGACCTAAGGGGTTGCCCGCTGGAGCTGCTGCCATATACAATTTGTGTGGCAGCCAGGCAGAGGAGGACCACACGGGCAGTGCTCGTTGCAGGGAACTCCGCGAGCACGCTCTCCGACTTATTTATTCTATCAGCCTGGTTGGCAAGCTTGGCCACCAGGTGCTGGCAAGTGTCGTTGACTGCAGTGCGTTCTAATTGTATGCCGCAAAATGCACGGTGAATGGTGGACGGGCACGACAGGCAATGCAAATTTACTTTGGCCTGGCTATCTTTGAACCATGAGCTAGAGCTGGTGAATTGACCCGCGGCATTCGTGCCAAATACATGATTTACAAATCAATTCCGCAATAAATGTTCTGTTTGGCAACATCCCATTTTGTCCAAACCAAATCGGCCAAGGGTAGCTTCAATGTGCAATATTAAGCCATTTGGCAAACGGCAAATCTCAAGAAATTGTAGCCCACAACAATTGACAAACAATAAAGAGCAGCGCTACTGAAGCTATAGGTTAACGATTTCAGATGTTATTAAGATTTTTTAAGAATGTTCGCAGCAAAGTGAAGTTAGTTTCTTCTAAGTATGGATATAGATCAATATCTCTATGGCTTTTACAATGCCTCGATTGTGCCTATTGTAGTATAATGATAAGGTCTTCCGCTACTAATGAGACATGTCTTAAATTTAAGTATCACAGTGTATGCTGCCTGAAGTAATCAGACAATGTCTTAACAGGATGTCTTTCACATTTCGCAAGGCAATTATAATACCATGTGAAGGGTATTACAGACTTTGCCAACTAGGTTAGCTTCTTGCACATTGCCTTCATTCTGACTCTTCGTTAAATGGGGCACATATATGTCATATATAGTTATATTTTCTACACTCTACGAAATAATCACAGTTTTCGTACTTTATTGTCAAACCTAATTATGAGAGTAAATATGTGGAAATTCAAGCAATTCCTGCTCTAAGCTCAAAATATGCTTGTGTATTTATCTATATACATATGTATGCATATATGTTTATGTAGTTACATGGGCATACATATATATGTTTGTTGCCGTAGGGCTACTTGACAGCATCATTGATTTTTCATTTTTTTCTTTCATTTCCTTTTCTTGTGGAAGCTCTTGCTTAAATTACTTTTCTGGCAAGCACGTGCATGCAAAAGGATCTATGTACATGCTATAAATGTGTGCGTGTGTGTGTTGTTGCTCTTGTTCTTAGTCACATTTATACAAAAAACACGCCGGCACAATTTATGACAGAAAAAAAGAACACTACCAACAAATAACTGACAATTTCATTTTAATTGCACGACTTTTGGCTTGAGTCTATCGAAGCACTGGAGGCCACATTGCGTATACGCCCGTAGAGCCGAACATAAATCAGTGTCAAAGCCAAAGCGAACGGCGAAAACAAACTCTGAAACTGCAAGCGCAGAAATGTGAAATGCGAAATGCAAAAATAAATAAAATAAAACAAAAATGTAAGCCCGAAAGAAAATCAATTTGTATTAAGAATGAAATTTCGATTTGTGCTAAGCATTTGCGAGCTGTGTGACCTGAGAGCTGTTAACTGAGAGTTGCGAGAGCGACAAAATTGCAGATACTTTTGTATTTGTGACGCGTCTGACTGACTGTGTCTGTGTGTGCTTGTGTGTGTTTGTTTGTGTTGTTGCTGTTGTTTTTGTTGTTGTTGTGGTGTGCGTTGCTCCTGTGGCTTTTACATAATTAAACGTCGACACACTCTGCTTTAAATGGCAAGCAAAGCTTTAAGAACGCATTTGGTCGGGATGTGCAGAACGCTGGCCACTCGCTAATGATTTCCCCGGGGTTCGGTAACATTCACTTATCACCACATTATTTTGGGGCCTGACCAAGCCGAGCCACACACAGACACACATACACACTCACTAACACTCACTTACACTTGCGTATGGTGCAGCTTGCACTGACGACCCGCAGCACAACGCGAAACGCGGAGGCAGAGACCGACGCGGGCCGCGACGTTGTCTCCGCTTGAGGGCTGCCGTTAAGGCTCAAACTCTGGGCACCGTTTAACCGGAACCGTTTAGGACGCGTTACACAGCTAGTCTGGACCAGAGCTACGGGTCAGTATCGACGGACAGGCCACTCGACCCTGGGCTAAACGCTTCAGTGGACACAACAAGAGACACAATCGCGATGGCGAAACGCTGGCAACTAATTTGGGTGACGCTTTCGCTTGTACTGCTGCTGGGTGTCTTGCGTTCCACCAGATTCGCTTCCAGTCACCAGTTCCAACCAGCCGTGTTTACAACCCGAAAGCTTGCCGTCACTTCTGCATCCGGCCACTGGCCACTGACGGCATCGGGCAAGCTTAGAGCACGACCTATCCCAAAGCTTTTAAAAGGCTCAACTTTCGCTTGGATTCCACACTTTCGGTCTTCCACTGCGCAGTGTTGATTCTGCGCAAGGCTACGGCCAGCACGTGCCACACCGCAGTTCAGCTGTTCCAGCCCCGAACGACCCTCGTGCGTCCCTTCCCCAACAAACCGATGCTTTTAACTATTCAAATCAGTGCGCGCAGTGGCCTGGCGTTGACTGTTGACCGTCGATATATGTGTGTGTGTGTGTGTATATATATATATATATATATACATTGGAGCCCTGTGCCAGGATAGCATCGTGGTCAACTTCTATGGCAGACAATCGTCGCCTGGTGCTGATGCACTTGGTTCGATGTGCAAAGTGACGAAGAAGTAAAACAACTTCACTTCTTCTCGTGCAGGCAGGCAAAGCCTGTGCGTGTTTCAGACATAGCCGAAGTCAAAAAACGCTTTTATTGACTTTAGTCCTGCAAATAGGTTTCTGGGTCAGACCGACCGCACACACACACACACTCGTTCTGACATGTACTGACTCAGATTTGTTTGCGCATTGAATAGCTCAAAATGCAAATAATCTTCAGCTGCACTCCCTCTTACCCCACCCATCTCTGGGAAGTAGGCACATCGGTTTACCAACATATAAATATTAACTCTCTGTTATATCCTCGGATATACTTTTAAATAATCAAACCTTGTAGGAGCAAAATGACCAAGTTGTATGTGACCAATTAAAAAGTATCAATAAAGTATTATTTCTATGATTAACTAGCACACTTTTTACAGTGTATTAATGCTTTTTTAGTATGACAAATAAGAAAAGTCTTACACTCGAAACAAATAATAAAAAGCACAACCATTATCAAAATCGAGCCAAGGTCGAAAATTTATCCCCATTAAAGAGGATTTCTTATAAATAATAAAAAATTGTTTTAAATGACGTAATTTCTAAATACAATTTTATTTTACCAGTAAAGCTTTAAGCTTTTCCACTATTCTTGTAATTTATTATTAAAAGATCGCACGACTAGCTTGCAACTAAATATAATATTTATAATATTAGCAAAAGCAACTATTAAATAATATAAAACAACGTAGCTTACTTAAAAGAAAAAGACTAATATAATTAAGGTCCGCTCTGCTCGAATTTTCTCGGAGTGTACAGATTAACTTAATCTGTAATATTTATTCCAACACTGACTAAACTTTGGTGCATTGTATCTACGCAAAAGGGGTTGTTTATTGTTCACAGTTTCGGCCATAGAATCGACCGCCCGAGGCTGCATTTAGGCGCCATCAACCAAAATTTTGTTAGATTCGGTTCACAAAAGCAAACGTTGACATCAAGGCAAATGCGGCATGGGGCAGAAGTGAGAGAGAGAGAGAGAGAGAGAGAGAGAGAGAGAGAGAGTGAGAGAGGGGGGGAGGTCCTAGAATAGGCCTCTAAACAATGCCGAACGATTTGGAAAACAATGTCAGCGTGCGCAATTTTAATGATTGCAGATATTTTAATGCGCCGCTAAGCAATGCATTGTTCTCAAGCTGCTTATAAAATGTATCTTTGTATCTTTTAGCGTTTGGCGCTGCAGCAGCGTCAGCAGCAAATGGCGCCCTGGAGGGCTTTTTTGACGCTTTGACGAATGGCGCCTTTGGATTGCCGCATCTGCAAAGCATTGTAAATTCAGCAAAATGAGAACATCATCAACGATTACTGGAAGGGGGCACTCCGAATAGTCAGTGACTAAATATAGTCAGTTACAGTTTTGGGGTACGCTTTGTTACCACGTTTCTGTAGTTTGTGGCCAAATGCAAAATGATTGATTGTCTTTGGCAATCATTATTATTGTTTGGCACAGGTGATCTCCGTTTATGTCGAAGCAATTAACATACACAGCCAAAGAAACAGACCTGGACATACCGCCCCAGCAGTTCATTCAACTCTTACGCTGCTGACTCAAAATACATCCCGTTGGATGGACCCAGAGGTTACTAAACGACAATGCAGGTCAAAGGCCAATTTTCCATCAAAATGCTATTTCATTTGCTATAATCCCTACAATCCCTATCTAAGTCAGATGTGGGTCTACCTTTTTGAACACCTAGAATGTTTCCAAACGTTTTGTTCAAAACAAGAAAACTAACCAATTAAAGCCTACCGTGAAAATTTCTTAATTTGGTTGTCGCCCAGCTCAAAATATTTACGCTTTTTGTCTTTATGCTAATATAAATACAATTTTAGCTCATACAATCGAAATTTGCGCTGTAAAATAAATGTGGCCGGCACAACTGTACCCCAAGTATGGAACTTGTCCAATATGATCGACACCATTTTGAGAGCCTAAACTGAGCTGGCGGCACTTAATTTGTTGTTAGTTTCGAATACATAATAGAAAAGCCGTACACCAACTCAAGCACGCACACACACAGTCCGTGAAGTACGGCGCGTACTCATTTTGGTTATCTGGCGAATATCTTTTCACTCTCTGCCCAACTTACTTTACATGTATGCATGTACAATACACATATATAAATAAACCTACACACACACACACACACACACACACACGCTAAGTACATATGTATACATGTCTTTCCGAGCGCTTGTGGAAAATAACATTATTTTAAAATCATAATTAAATTCATGGTTCGTGTATCAAAATGAGCGCAAATCAAAAACTGTCTGCCTCCTCGCTCTTTCAATACTTTACTTAACTAGTTCGGTGCTCTACTCTCCCTCTTTCTCACTCTTTCTCTCTCTCTCTCTCTCTCTCGATATAAGCGGCCGCAAGGTGAGCGTCGACGTTCGTCTTCTGTCTTGTACGTGTATCTGTGTGTGTATATATTTTGAATGGCTCGATCGCTTCTATTGTCTGCACACACACGCACACACACATGTATATTGAGAGCCGCTGCTTGTGTAGGCCGCGTCAGGTTGTGGCCGTTGTATTGGTATAGGTGTAGGTAGAGGTAGGTACATAGCACGCACGTATGCATGTGTTTGTGTGCGTTGGTCTTAATTGCGCCTCCGTTGGCTGATTGTTCGTTTACACGAGCATAATTCCATCCAATCTAATGCCGAGGCGTAATTTCACTTTGACGAAAGCACCACCCATTTCCTATAGCATCTTCGCCTCTACACTGTACAGCGTGTTTTTACTTTTGCTCTTGCCATTACTAATACACTCCCCTCTCGTGCCTAACAACTTGTTCATTATTCGTGCGCTTCGATAATTTCATAATCATGTTTCTATTTTTCACATTGATAACTGCAGCACAGTCACCGGAACTGAAAAGCTCTAAAACCTGGAGCCTCATGTAAATCTCAGCATTCGTGTACATATTTTGTACAATGTCGGGACATTAATAACTCATGCGCAGCCCCAAAGCGGTGTCAACGACGCCTCCACTTTCATCGAAAGATAAATGAAATGTCATTTGCTGAGCGTGTTTTTGGTACACGTACGCAGACTAACAGATCGGACGTTCTGCATCATTATAGTGTCTGTTCATCATATAGAAAATCTTCATATTCTGCGATTCATAACATTCCCCAATTTGGGACTAATATAGAAAAAACACTATTTATTTTGATTTGTATTTTTTTATTTTATGTATTTTTAGCAGCCCTCGGCAGATAAGTTATCCATACTGATAATTATACCTTTGAATAACTTCTGTATGTGGTTTCTAAGCTAAACATAATGAAAGGTCCGCTAAAACCGGCTACAATTATATTGATCCATGAACACATTCTTACAGCCATGCACACAAACCGAACTACGTTTTTGTGTAGAAACTTTACATATTCTTGAAGATCATGATATTTCTAGACATTGGTTTATCTCTGCTCCGAAACATTTGTTGCTGACAATAATTGTTCTACTTTAGAATATAATTTTAGCTATTTGTGCCTGTGCAGGAAGTCATTAAGCTCGTGAGGCAGCACACACAAAGTTTACCTCCCCCTAAAACAAAAAAAAAGCGCACAGGCAAGGCGACAAAATAAAATAAAATCTATGTGTAGAAACACCCAAACACTCTAAAAACATCGAATTGACGCGGGGCGTTCCAGGTTCGGTCTAAAGCCCCCCCACCCAATGAGAGTCCGATCACATAGAGCGGCTAATGTATCTAATAGATACACGACAGCATGTCGAACTCTGCCATCCGAGCATAAACCGAGCGGAATGAAGCGGGCCTGGAGTGGGTAGATCCACAGCATCATCCACAACGTGAGTTTCTAATTAACATTCGGGATTGTAGTACACGTTTAATTTATATCTTATTGATGCCGGCGACATTTGTATTTATTTTTATCAGCGCCCCTCTCGATTGGGTCTTGTCTCTAGTACTTTTGTTAAATTCACTTTTCTCACTATAGTGCTGGCATTTTCAATATGTATGTGTGTGTGCATGTGGGTGTGTATGGAATTTTATTTTTATAAATATTGTGGAAAGCTCGAAATTTATATGATATAGCCATCTCATATGATCTTGCTGTAGTGTCTGTTTTTGTCTTTGTTATTTCGTGTATAATTATTGTTCATATTTTTTTTTTTGTTGCTTCTACTCATTTCACGCGTTTGCCTTTCTTATGGTTGTTGTTATTTTTTATCTATACTCTAATTAAAATATTCGTGTGTTTGCTTTTATATGTCTGTCTTGCTTTTTATATTTTTATAGCATACGAAAAAATGAAATGTTTTTTGTACACACACATTTATTTCGATTTTGTTTTAATTCTCGACACAAATCAAAAAAAAAAAAATAGAAAGAGAAGATCGTGGGAGGTTCAAGTTTATTTTTCATAGTATGTACTTGCTTCTTTCTAAACTTGTTTATGTCATTTTTACTTGATGTTTTCCCAACTTGTTTCAATAATTTTCATATCTAATGGTTTTTTAAATAAATTTTGTAAGAAGCTGTGGGGAAAATAATAAGTTACTCATTTGAGATTCCTTTTTATGGGGAATCTTTACGAAAAGGAAAGGCTTTGTTTTTCATTTCTTGATTGGAAAATTGTTGATTTAAAAGTATTTTCCGCAAACAAAAAATGTAATCGACAAGTCTTGGGGCCTTAACTTTTGTTTATCTTCAGATAACTAAGTGTGATCTGAATGCCGTATTAAAACACGCACAACATACTTATGTATATATATGTTTCTGCATTTTGCTTGTTTTATTTATAAACATTTATATCGTTTATAAGTACCCATCTCCGTGATTATATATTTTTATTTAAATTCTTGTGCTTATTTTGGTGACCTGAATTGTCGTTTTTATTTTGAATAACCCAGTTCCCTAAAAGCAATAAATATTACAATTCAGACAGGATCACTCTTAAAGTAACTTTGAGGTCCAGTAAGAACAGATTAGAAGGTTCAAATTATAGACGAACTTGACCAAGTCTCACAAATACTGCCCAATAAGCTGCTAAAGGGTATTTGCAACAACAAATCAACAACTTAGTGAGATGGTACATAAAGTTGTTTGGGTGCATCCTCTTCTGACCTTTTTGTTGCCCCGAATTTCATCAAGTGTCCAGCATCGAACATGTTCGATGTTGCAACTATGCTCAAACGCAAAACCATGTTAACAGAATGTTTACAATTTTTCAGAAGTTTTAAACAATGAATATTGCTTCTGGGATGTTACTTTTTCCTTATTGTACATTTAAAATGTATCTTAGAATTTCAAATAAAGTTTCTATAACAAATGTTTTGGGCGAACTAAAAAACGAACCCTTAAACCTGGACTTAAGCAGAGGTTCGTTCATTTGTGCCGGCCGTAACATAAGGTAACTCTGACCAAAAATTTTACATTTTCTGTTAACAGAAATTATTTTTGATATTTGTCTATCAAACACATCAATGGCAACCTTCCCGGTCCGCTCGCTCGGTTGCAACTAGTTTCGGTTGGACGTGCAACATTTTGGCTTGCCGTTTTGTTTTATGTGCCGGCGTTCGGCTCAAACGAACGTTTCGTTCGCTCCAACAAGCCGAAGCAAGTCCAACAAGACGAGGCAAGAGCAAGTAAAAAAATTACGCGGGTGTTCTCAGTACATTTCCAGCAATCAGACGGGCAGCAGGTGTCGTGGTTGAAGTGCGGCTAATTTTGCCTTCTTTGTGATTTGTTTTGGTTTTTTGGCCAAGTCCGAGAATGGCTTGCAATTGGATAATCATTTCAATTACAAATACAATTGCATTCAATTGTCGCGAACGATAACTGAATATTGAATAACAGTGCGAAAATTACAATTAAATGGATTCAGCTTCTTATAATAATCAAACACATTCCACATGTCCGCAGTTCAAGTGATAATTTATTTGCAATTTATGCCCGAATGCAAGCGAAAACAATAATCAAAATAAACAACAACTAAAATCAGTGACAATTCGCCTCCTGCGGCTAGCCAGCCAGCAACAACAACAACAACAACAACGACAATAGCTGCAGCAGCAAAAAAAAATGCACATACACTCGCACACACACACACAACAGCAGCGGCAAATTGGCATAAATAAATAAAAATCAGCGTTGTTTTTGCTTTTTTACAACCTGATTTTTATGAATGAATGCAATAGCAGCAGCAGCAGCAGCAGCAAAGGCGACGGCGGCGTCGCGTGCACAGGAGCGCAGCAGCAGCGCCACCCGCGATTTGCCTGTTAAGTAGAGCCCAGACAATTCGCAGTCGGCGCCCGCTTGTTACAGCCCTGTTAATTGTTTATATGTGTGCAGTTCGATTGCGAATTTCGATTTCGATTGCGATTCCCCATGCGAACGCCTTGGTGACACATCGCGCTCAACACTTGTAATAGTTGTTGTTGCTTTCAGTGGCTGTCGTCTTTCAGACACGCACACACACACACACACACATACACAGCTACTGTGACTACAATTGCCGCTGTTGCAAAATTAATAACGGAAGTTGTGCATTTTATTAATAAAAGCGAAAAATCACACACAGAGCGCAAAACCGAAAAGAGAAAAAAAATACATTAAAATCACAACAAAATCACAGCACACAAAATGCATTCTGTACGTCATCTTTTTCAGCTACTCTGCTTTAGCCGCAGTTCGTTGTTATCGTCGTCGTTGTTGTTGTTGTTGTTGTTGTTGTTGTTGTTGTGGTTGTCGTTGTCGTTGTTGTTGTCTGTGCTGCACTGTGGGCCCCCCTCATTGATTCTGATTGGCTTTGTTTCAAATTTTAGCAGTTTGCAGTGTTTTGTGCATCATCCCTAAACAAAAAGGCGCCTCGCAGAAACCAAAATTCTAAATCGACTAAAATTCATACACCCAGCCACCCACATACAAACAAATAAACATACAAAAATACGCATCGCACGCGTTTACAAAAGCAGCAGAGAAAGTTTTCTAATTTGTGATTTTTCCAACTGAATGCTCTGTGTGGCAGAAAATTGACCTGTAAGTGACCAAAAAAAAAAAGAAACAAAAAAAAGACCAACGGAGAAGAAGGATTCACGATCCGAAGAGCTGACATAAGCAATTCTTTTATATACCCATTGGTAAGTATCTTACGGATTTCTTTTAAATTTACGCTATTAAATGTGTCATAAAAAGGTTTTTCAAAACGTAGGCAACATTTTTGAATATCGTAGATATATTTGATATTAAAAGTAAGTTTACAGCCGGTCGGTATCGAATTGACAATATTCCCGTTTTGTAGTTGAAATAGGATATTTCAATAGTTAATAAGTATTTGCAAGACATTGCATTCATTAATCAAATCGATGTAAATCTCATGTTTAATAATCGTACCGCGAACTCTGAAGTCATTTCCAACGACTGTCAGTAGATATTTGTTGAAGGGAATGTAGAGACAATGATGGTAATGGTAGATAATGGATGTCGAGATACGGATGCTGTGCTGCTGCTGCTGCTGCTGCGTAAGTGTAGTTTTCTCGCCCGGCTAATGTTGTTTTTTGGGCCAACGAAAACAAATACAAACAGAGAAAACATCGTGCGGCTAACCGAGAAATATATAGTTAAAGCAACAAAACGCCAAAGAATGCAGAGGAGGTGAACAATTAACGCGTTGCTGTAATTACAGCGACTGCTAAAACAAAAATGAAAAGAAACCAAAAAAAAAAAAACAGGAAAAAATGTTTGAGAAAAAAATTAATAATCAATAACCCGCTAAAAGGCAGCAGCCAAATCGCCAGAGGAGCTTAGCAGGGATGAGGCAAAGAATTGGGGAGTCTGAGGTAATTTTATCGGTCATTGAACGAGAAGATTTCCAAGCGAATTTTGTACCAATCGAAGCAGAGCCAGATTTCACAGTCTGAGGGCTGGTCTAAGGGGCGGCCCACAGTTTGTTGTTGTTGCTGTTGTTGTTGTTGTTGTTGGTGTTGGTGTCTTGTAAGCCACGATCAGTTTTTGGCTAATTACGCTTCAAAGTCAAAGTTCAGTTCAAAATATCGAAAAAAAAAAACAAAAATCGTAGAGTCTAGCTGCCGCTAGCCGGGGCCCTGAAGTGAGCCAACTAATTACATAAAAACAAGTGATTTGCGTGCCTCACAGGCAACGACTTTGGCTCCAACAACAACAATTTTTCAATGCTTCAGTCGGTGTACCGCTTGTAATTTGCAACTCACCAAGTTGCGTAGCTAATTAGCAGAGAATTCAGTCAGAAGACTAGGCGATGGTTCAGTTCTTTATTGATTTTGCAATAAAGCATCCGAGGGTGAGAGCAGAGAGTGGTTCCTGATATGACCTCTGACTGGCGCCTTCTGTGTCTGTTTCTCTAGCCGCGGCCTCGAACAATTTATCATTAAAAATAAAAGTTTTTCGGGTTTTTAGCATTTTAGCTAACCACCCTGCTGTGGTCAAGCACTGGGGAATGGGGCACATTCGTCGCCGTTCTAGATAAATAAGCATTCTTAATTATCCCCTTTCGCCAGGACATACCAAAACACCAAAACAGAAAAAAAAGAAACAATAATATTATAAACAATGGAAAAAGCGCGCACTTAATGCGTTTTCTTTTTCAGCAACAACAACAACAACAACAAGAACAACAAGCGAAAAAGCCAAGTATTTTTCTTCATATTATTCATTATATTACTTTTTTTGCCGAGCCAAAAAGGAAAATGTTTTTATTGCCCGCAAAAAAGGGTACAAAACGGTCTGAAGACTTCTTTGTCGTTTTTGTCGTTAGCCATTAGCCCCGAACCGACCCCGCTGGCCAACCCCCTCCAATAACTCATAAAGCGGGGCAAATACTTATGAAAAATTCAAAGTGCCGGCCCAAAAATTGGCCACAAGTGAGTCTGAAAGAAGAGCCCGTTGGCCAAAATGCCAGTGCCGACTGCCGACGGTAAACGAGATCTCAAAATCACCGCCAACTCTCCTGACAGCACAATGACTTTTCCCTTTTCCATTGCTTTTCCGTACGGTAAATACAGCCGTGCGAATGTGTAATTGCAGTTGGGCTCTGAAAGGTAATTCTTGAAGGACAATTGTTTTCTTAGTGGCGCCTCCGTTGCGGCCATGAGTTGGCAAATTTGTCAGCAAACAAAGGCCGAATCTGAGTTGAAAATTGAAATGCACTTAGTATTTGGGTTTTTACCTTTACGGCAAATAATATGAATGTTGAACGTGTTGCTATTATTCTAAGAGCATGATTTGTGAGTTCTTTATCCTATGCACACGAATTTATAAGTGGAAGATCATATCGTCGGTTACATTTGAATTTATTTTCTGCAAAAAATCGAAAATATTTGAAAAATGCCTATGTGACAGGCTTAATACGTAATAATAATAGCAAGGGAAAATGTGTTTAATTAGTGGTAAAAGCTCTACTAACGCACAAGGAAGCCCTTGGAGAAAAGTCTCGTTTAGACGATCAATTTTTTTTACAAATTTTTGTACAAAACGGACTCTACTTTGCCCGGATGTGGGCTCATTTATTTTAGTTGTAGAAAACTTATTTAAAATATTTAATTGTTTTGATTTCCTTGACATATATCTTGGGCTAATATAAGAATCTAGAATTTCATACAAATGTTAGAAACTCTTCTAAGCGTAAGCCTCATTGGAAAGCTTAAATATAAAAATTGCTAGCATCAGTTGACAGTTAAAATATATTCTGCGTATCCAAGAGGAACTGACATAGAATGAAATCCAAATAAAAACAAAACAGTCCATTTTTAAAACTGAAAAATAAACTTTGCATCCGCTCAAGAGGTTTTTTTTTGTCTGCGTCCTGCATGCCCGAACCGCCCGCTAAACTAAACCCACGACCTAAAAACCAAAGCGTATTTGTGCGGGTGTGTGTGTGTGTGTGTGTGTGTGTGCGTGTGTGTGTGTGTGTGTGCGTGTGTGTGTGTGTGTGTGCAGCTTTGTCAAATGCAATTTTCTAACGCAGCCGCAGTTTCAACGTTGACAACGGCGACGTCGACGTCGACGTCGACGCCAGCGTCAACGGCAGCAGCGGCAGCAACAATTGCAATTTGAAGTGAAAATAAAACACATAACAACAACAGTTTCGGCCAACAAGAATAAAAGCCTAAAACCTAATAAAAATTCAAATTAACATTTGAAAGAGCGAGTAGGCGCAAGCGTGCAAGAGAGTAAGCCAATGGGTGCCGCTAAGGCAAGAGAGAGAAAGAGCAAGCGTGGGCACAATAACACAACAGCGAAAAGAGAGCGATGCACACATGAGAATGAGACAGAAAGAGCCGAATGCTTATGAAATTCTATTAATTTTTGAACAAAACTGCATGTAATGTCTGTCCCCAATAATCCGCCCACCGTACACACCCCACTGTAACTATTTACTGCTGCGTGTGGTTCGCCTAATCGCCATAGAATCGCCATGGAGAAGAAGAAGGCGGAAGATGGGGCAGACGTACGATTTTGTTTTTGTTTGCGTATTTTGTTGCAATTTGTTTTTGTTGTGCTACTGCCCCAGCCATTCGTTTGCCGTCGCTGCTGCACTGCAGACTGCAGACACTCGCATAATAATGCAATTTGCCAGCTGCCCCCTCGTGACCATATTCCCCATTCCACACTCACACACACACACACACACAGTTGTCGACGTCACGCGCCAAAAAGACTGCACGACCAGCTACGCCGTCTGTCGGCAGCCCGAGCCAACACATCCAAACACACACACACACATCTTGAATAAGCAGACACTCACACACACACTCGCACACACACGCATACCACCATGCAACTCTGCTGCCACCTGCAGGCTTGGCTTCTCCTTCTCCATTTTATTTGCTGTTTGATTTCGTTTTGGGCTGCGTGTGCCTTTCTCTCTCTCTCGCTCGCTCTCTGTCTCGCTCTTTGCGCTCTTGCTGCTGCCCCAGCTCATATTCTCATTTGTGATTTTTGTTTTTGTCCTTTTTTTCGCACAATTTGCCAGTTTTCCACAAAACAGCTGAAAAAAGCACGTGTCATCGTCACTGCGAAGTTTGGCGTCGACGTCGACGTCAAAGACTGTCTGCGTTTTGTGACGTTTTGTTTTCCACGCGTTTCGCCGCCGCTGCTGCTGCTGCTGCTGCTGCTGCTGCTCTCCCCAACCCCAGCCACCGCCAACATCTACTTGCTTCCCTTTTTCATGGTCGCCAATACGTTCGTTCGCTTTAGCTCGCTTGTTCGCTTTTTTCACGGCTCTGGCTTTGCTTTATATGATTTTTATGCTATGTGAATTTTCTGTTGATTTCGATGCTTGCGCTTGGTGTTGTTTCGCATTTGTCAGACGGGACAAAACCGGGAAACCCCATAATGATTTTGGCAACATGCAATCTCAATTGATGATAATGCTGTTCGTTTTTTAGACTTCGTGGGATTGGCCATTACGAGCCCAACGAGCTGCAATAGGAAATGCGTTGGCCAAGTCGAAGCCCAAATGCAATTTCTTGCTTACTTTTGCACCGTTTCTTTTGCCACATGAAAATTATTGATTTGCTGACTCGCTTTTTGGCCGCTCGCCAAGCGCAAAGCTTGCAATTTTACTGAAAAATATCTCAAGATATTTGCAAAAAAAACATATGTACATATGCATATATATGTACATTACTCATGCTCTTAGAGTCGTAGATGATGTTATAGCATCCAAACACCTTTGCCATGGCCAGATTGAAGTCAAGTCTGCCATCGCTTTTTGGCCAATTGTGCAATAGTTGAATGCAGTCTTGCACTCGCACTCGCACTTGCACTCTTACTGTTTCTCTCATTCTCTCTCTTTGTGAACGCCGACTCTTAAGTTTTCGTCTAAATTCCTCAGCTGAGGTTTGTTATTGTTTTCCTTTGGCGTTTTGCCGGCTTGCGAATCGTTGGAGTAAGCAACATGAATGAATGTTCGCTCACCCACACACATACAAGCATTGCCTGGTTTCGTGTTGGCTTCGTTGTTGTCTTTCTTGCACTTCGTGTCGCTTCGAACGTGTTCGAATTCGCCGACAGAGTACGCCAGTGAGAGGGGGTGCGAGCGAGCGAGAGGCAAGAGCTGCGGCTATAACGGAAAAGGAAATCAGATTGGGGGAGTTCTATTAGAGGCGATGCAACCGAAAAAGAGAATTTAGCTTGGGCAATTGCTTCAACTACTTTTAGCCTTTTGCTGCTCAGCCACCCCCCCCCCCCCCCCCCCTCCCCATTTCAACTGTTCTTTCTTGGGCAGAACTTGGTAAGCTGTTCATTAACCGTTAATGCGGCAGATCGTAAATCCAAGTGGAAGGTGTGTCATTGCGACTTATAAATAAAATTAACCGCAAGCACAAGCGGAAATATTTGCGCTTCAAGTGTTGTTATTGTTATTGTTGTTATTGTTGTTGCGTTACGCATCTCCATCTACCTCATTGATTGTCTTGTTGCTGTAATTAATGGCAAGCAATTACAAAAAAAAAAAAAGAAAACAATAAAAATTAAAAAGACCCCAATGAGCAGCGCATCCAAAGGTGGAATTACAAAATGAAATGTGAAGAGTAAGTTAAAAAGTGAATTACCTGATAAAGGACAAAACGCGATTTGAGGTGTGTTTGCGGCAGCCCAATACAATGCGTGTCCCTGTCGCCCTGTCTCTGCTCCCACGTGTGGCTTGGACAGGTTATAAACCCGTGCCCAGCATGAGGCTTTACTGACAGCCAGAAGTGCTGCACAGTGGAACTAGACTAAGAATAACAAGGAGGGTAATAAGAAGTTTCTAAAAAGAACTTGCCTCGAATCTAAAAATAATATTCTTAACTATCTATATACAAGAAAAGTATGGTTCAGGCTAAGGTTGCGCTGATCTTGAATCAGTCAATCCGTCTTAAATTTGGAATTTTGAATTCAAACCGCTTTGGTTTAAGCGGGATTGAAGATTTTCCTAATATATTATCATATTAATAATAATATATGTTTCAAAGGTAGCATAATTAAATAGCTTTAATAAATGTTAAGTCTATAATTTTAGTTATTGAAGCTCTGTCAACTTTTTCTTCGATTTAATTTCGTAAGTCTCATTGAGAAATCCCACTGTGCGTCACCTTCATAATGGTCGAGGCAGTCTTGTCCACTGTCCAGCTGACGTGCTTAATTAATTACGCGATTGTATTTGTGAGTAACTGCCGCCGTTGCCCCCGGGTCTGTAGCCAACTTTGGGTGTTTCTTTTGGTCTGGTCATTGGCCGGATCACCACCCTAGCTCCCCAGTCGCCCCCACTTGTCCCCAAAATGTGGTGTATCGATGAGCCTGCACAAAGTTGTGTGGCAATGCAATCGCGGCCAGCGCTCAAACTTCCTATGTGGCAGAAGGAACCGCTGGCGGACGGATGGACGAACGCGTCACTGGGGAGAAATTAATACCTACTTAAGCCTAACTGGACAGTTGACTCCGTGAAGTCGTTGGCTTTAACTGGAAGGTGATTCAGACGACACGCAGAAATAAATTGTTCCGAGCTGTGTTCTGGGCTTGGGCACTTGTATCGTTTGGCTGGGCTGGCTGGGATTGGCTTGGAGTGCTTTGGGGTAACACGAACCGAAACTGCTGAATATTCAAATGGCGGCAATTATCCTGTGGTACGCAGGGCACGCGACACGCCCGCAAGGACTAGAGCCGCCCGCCAAATTATGAAGTACAAATTTTTTATTACCAAAAATTACAATGTGCGTTGCAACTGGGCAAGTCGAAAGGTGCAAGGCGAAGGAAGGGTAACCGTTAATTGTACGTCAAGCTAGTCGGATTTTCGTTTGGGCTCGCGTTCGGGTCTTGGGGTCAACAGCAGCTTTGTTCTCGGCCGCCGGCTATCTGCATGGGTGTGTGTTAAATAGTCGCGACCCGTCGACAAATAAACACCCTCCCCAACAACGGTACTCGCTGCCCAGGTGGCAAACGGTGGTGTCCCTATTCAGAGACTTTAGGAGGGAAATTCATAAACCTTACATTTAGCGAAAATCTAAATTCTTGTTCTTAAATCTATATATATCTATATATTTTATTAGAAAAATTACGCTTGAGGTAAATTTTTTTTGTACTTAAAACAAGAGCAAAGCAATCTCATGGAAGTATTTCAGTATTTTTGAGAAACTTTTGGATTAAAAAATGTTTTTGAAATAAAGTTAAAATATTTGTAACTTGGCTGGATTTATTCTCAGTTTTTCTCTGAGTGTATAGATAAATATGCCATGCATGTGTTACAGTTGGCCATTACGGTTAATTTCATTAGAAATTCATAAATTCGTTCACAGTGTGCGTTGTGTCTTGCTTAAGGTCAAGAGGGGGCAGCGGTCAGCGGGTGTTCGGTGGGGGTGGGGATTAGGTTTGGTGGATGTCACTTTTACATGTGTAAATGTGAGCAATAAAAAACGAATTTCATGTTGTTTTTGCTGCCTACTGCTGTGAATTTTATCCTGTTAGCCCTTTTTTCCATGTGGATATGTTATTGTTGTTGTTGTTGTTGTTGTTAGTTAGTTACCGTGTTAGTAGCCATCATTGTTGTTGTTGGGTCATTATTGTTGTCGTAATTTGTTTATAACGGTATTTATGAAATGGTCACAAGTCAACGCTTTCGCCACTGTTGCTGCTCCTCCAACCCGACCGTCAACCCTTAGACAGTCTGAGGACACGCACTGGCTCGCAGCCGCCACCACGCCCGTCCCCTTTTAAGCACCCACACGAGTTTGGATCTAGCGCCAATTATTCTTATTACGCCTATTACTTTTTTAACTACTGCGGGTCGATGTTTTTGTTGGCTTTGCTGCCCTTTTATGTTAATCGCACTGTTTTTGGCTGCAAAACTCGTGTAACTGTAATTGATATGCGTCCTTATCATGCAATCCTTTGTTACCGAAGAGGTCCGCCGTTATCGTTGATTGTAAGCTCTAACTACGACCATTGTACACAAATTATCAATAGCTTTTATGGCCCTACATGTATGTACCTTTTTAGAGATTCGACTAAAGATCAACGCAGTCGCCTTGGTTTTGGCTCTGCGGTGACTTGTCTGCTTGCTTTGTCTAATTAATAAACTTTCACAACTTCAGTTTTGGTAACATTTTCACTTGAAGCTTAACTTTAAGAGGTAGTCGGAGTAGTAAAAAGTCGAATTGGTTTATGTAAATTATTGGTGAACACATACGAGAAGACAAAAACAGTCGCAGCTGGCTCTTTGGCTGTTTGTTTGGCTTGATCAATTAAATGGCCAAGAGCCAACGAATTTGGCCATCTAAGATAGACTTGAATAATTTATTGGATTTTGACAGTTAGACTTTAATTACAGCATTTCTATTTTATAAAGTCTCTTCGATATTCGGTGTTTCAGTGTAGGGAAAGAAAGCGTATATCGATTGGCAACACGCATCATCAAAGTACCATAACTGCGATCCGATGCGGTCTGCACGGTGGCAGCGCCGGCTCAACCTTTGACCTCTAGCCGCACAGGTAGATACCCAATTGCACAGCCGTGACAAGGGAGCCGTACTGAAGGGCATGCTGCTACCTTTTATTTTAGTTTTTTTTTTTTGTTTTTGATATCATAAAACAATAAATCTTTTTAATATCTCTGCCGTTGTTGTGCGCATCTTTTTCACATTTTCTTCGTCGGAGGCGTACATTTTCCTTTTCAGTTGAAAATTTCTCACGTCCTTTTGGAGAGGCGTTGGCATTACTCAAGTTTGTGGATTTGAAGTAATAACTCAGTGCGTCATAAAAATTTTAATTGCTTTGGGTTTTGTCGGTCAGCCAAGTGCCGAAGCAGTTTTGGTAATTAACATTAACCCGAAAGCGTCCAAACAAAGCGCAAACAATGCAAAGAACCCAATTCACCGGCCCTCCCACCCCGCTGACCAGGAGTCATCGTCACAACAACAACAGGGGAAAAAAAGAACAATGAAGCAATAAAAATTGCAGCGCATAATTTTCTGCTGCCTCCATTTGGCTTTACATTGCCCCCGCAACTTTTCCCCCCGCCCACCGCGGCATAAATATGGGACATACGCAAAGTGAACCCTTTTTCGTGGGGGTCAAAATTTTCACGCGTATTTGTAATTAGTTTGCTTATTGTTTTCTCGATTTTTGTGGAAGTTCTTCTTGAACTTCTTGGGAGTTTGGAACACGGGAGCTTTACTGTAAAGAGCTGACCCTTAAGTGTAATTTAAAGAGCTAGCTGATGTCTAATGAGTCATCTGAGTGATTGCACATATCGTGCCCGGATAGTTAAGAGTTTTACTTGTCTTCGGAAAGAAGTTAAAATGTCAAAGGCTAAGGCAAAATCGAATATGATTGTTATCCTCATGCCTTTTGGCATCGGGACTTTTGTTCGCTTCCATAAAAACATAACAATAACAGAATAGTAGTCAAAACAATTACATCGGTTCCATCTGTTTGCTTTGTGGTCCTGAATCTTTTATCCTGCTTGCGCTTGGAATTGGATGCGAAGCAAACAAAAAACGGCCACTGTCATGCAGGAAAATTATTTTTGGGTTTAACAAGTAACAAAATCTTGGAAAAATCAACAGCAATTGTTGTGCACTTTGATGCTTGGTCAAATGCAGCTACACAGACGTTTCAGCCAAGTGCTAAGTGACTGCAATTAGAAAACGTAACGTCAGGTAGACAAAAACCCAAAGGGATCCGTTGTGTATAATTCTCTATAGACTTGGGCACGCTCGCAACGGATTCGTGTCGAATCGAAATTCAAGACAATCGAGGGGCGGCAATAAATTTTATATTATTCGACACTTTTATCATACGGTTTCGTTCTACAAACTATAGAAGATCTTGCTCTAATGTTTTCGCCCTGTGTTGTCTATTTACAGATCACGTCGGATCGGAGCACAAGTACTGCCAGCACTTAATGTGAGTATATATTTGACTGCCGGCCAATGTAGAGTTAACTACTGGTCTGGTCTGGTTTATAAGCAAGTGAAACGGCAAATCAATTCGCTAATTGAATGCCACGCAATTGAAATGCTCATTTGATGTTGTTAAATTCGAATAAGAGTGCACCCCTTGGAGCGCCCACACCGGACGCCTGCCCGCGGTTAACAATCTTAATAGAATCAAAGACCGACGCAATATGAGTTTTAATTCGGCGTAATTGTGAAGAACTGAAAGTTCTCTATCTCTGTCGAGCAGAGCGCTACATCGAGTACATCTGCGGTCCAAACATATATCTATTTGCAAAACAATGAACGTGCCTCCGCCCACCACGCCCTGCGGCTTCCTCCCAAGCCGAACGCTGAAATCAATTAACAAAATGTCGCAGCGAGTACTCGACTGTCCAGCGACTCGATTAATAACTGCTTGCAACAAGTAAACAAATCGTCAAAATCAAAAGTAAAATCTGAGTAAAAAGTAAGGGTATTCTCAAATGGCAATAGCAAAGATTTGTTCTTCTGTTTTTATTTTATTTTTTTTTTTTTTTGCTTCAAAGGGGTGCGTCCATGCATAGAACGCCCCTTGATTTCCTCTTTAAAGACTGGCGCGCCGATTTTCTGAACAGCTTCAATTGTCTGCACTTGAGTTCAATTTTTGTTACTCTTGTGTATATTCGGTCAGAAACAGAAACAGAATCAGATTCACAAATAGCAACTACAACAAAGTGGAGGCAATCATTATTTTGGGGTAAATGCTTTTAAAGCTCTTCCATACAACAACATCCAATTTTTAGGAACACAATGTTGAACGTGTAAATCACATAACTTTACAATTGATCGAGTTTGAAATGAACTTTGTACAAATTGAGATATGCAGTTATTACGTGCTTTGCTGACGCCAAGAGACATCCAAAGGTAAATGTGATTTGATGTCGATTATGACCATAGTAAAAAATCCAATTAATCGGATTATCCGCATGCAAAGTATACTGACCTTTAACGTTTGACGTTTGAAGTTTGACACATATATGTTTATACATATAAGCTAGGTTTATTCAGAAAAATCCGGCATTATTCATTTGCGTATGATATAGGCGGAATTTGGTTCGGTTTACGGTTCGAATTGCAATTCCTTTCGATTCGTAGTCCCGATTTTACACATCCTAGAACCCAACATCAAACTAGAGACGGTCAAAGGTAGTGCTTTTCTGCGTGATAGAGAAACTCATTTTCTGGAACCTGATACACGCCCATGTATAATTTAAAGCTTGGTTATATGTGATAATTTTACAAATTTTAATGCAAATATTTAACTTTTTATTTACAATATCTCGTTCTACTGAAAATATTGTAACGCGTAGATATTTTTGTACAGCCGTTGAATGCTAAATTTTAAGTCTAGCCATATTTGAAATCTACCAAAATATGGTAAGATAAATACAATAGTTTGCGACTTAGTTGTTGTGTTTAGTTTTGAATTGTATTCCCCTAAAAATATGGGCATCAAAACCCAGTAGCATATGAGACTGGCATAAAACGGTAGCTCATAGGTTGCACCCCGTTTTGCAATTTGTTCGACAAATGAAAATTACAGAGGCTTAATTACTTTTAATAAAGACGTCCGTGCGTGGAAATTTTCTACTTCATTAGCAAAATATGGTTTTGCATAATGGCTCATTATGCCAGCAGATGGGGCTGATCAGCTCGGGCAAGTGATAGCGGCGAGCAGCCGGAGCGGAAGGGGTAACCAGTGGGTGTGTGGGAGGTCGCCTTAATACACACAAATTGAAAATTGATGAACTTATCCGGTATGGGGACGGCACATCGAGATCTGATGGCACTCGAATATCAATCAATGAAGATCGATTCGATGCGATGATATGCAGGCCGTTATAGCGATCGACGGCAAAAGCTATCTGACTGCACATTTAAAGGAAATTACTAATAACAATGACTTTAATTGAATATTACGCACTTTATTCAGTTCTCATTCAAAATTTGAACTCGATTTGAATATGAATTTGAAGATGGGCAATGAGAGCAGCAACGAATTATCCATTATAAACTTCAAATCGACCATAAACACTTAAGCCTCATACACACACATGTGTGTGTGTGTGTGTGTGGGTTGTTGGTGAGCTACATTAGACATCAGTCAGCCGATCGATCCGTATGTGAGGTACTGACGTTATATTTGGATACAGTGGATAGCGAAGTTGGCTCACATACCCCAAGATTCGCAGCGTACTTGCGTGGTGGCTTCTGCTCTTGTTGTTCTTGTTGTTGTTGGGCGCCGACCGCGTTCCGTTGGCCCCCGCAACCAATTCATGCATGAAAGCAATTTTTAATTTATTTTGGTTGAGCGCTTCATTTTCCTAAAATTATGACATAATCACAACGGCAGAAGCAACAACAGCAACAACAACAATAAAAGAGTCACCTAATAATGTCATGTGAAATTTATCGTACCCCAAACGAGTACCAGGGGCGTGGCTGCAGAACTGTGGAATGAGGGGCGGCAGGGGGCCAACAAGAGGGACAGGCGAACTGGAAACATAGACGCTACTCTCTGTATGGGGAAATATATATTTGGATGCGACGAACACCTTCCGCTTCACAAATCAGCGCATGTGTTGACACTGTCAGCTCAGAGAAAGGAGCTGGGGCAGGGGCAGGGGCGTGCAAATGGAACCTTGGCCGACCAGTTGTCAGTCGGTTAATGTTAATTTTATAATTAACCTACTACGAGCAACAAAATCGGCACATAAAAAAAACATCAAAACATTCAAGCCAAGTGCTCGAGTATCGATTGACTATATAAAATTCATTTAATGACACAGTGGCCCAGTGTGAGAAAATACTGACAGAGATCAGCTTAGATACTAGAAGATTAAAGCGAATGCAAAAGGTTTAACTAGCACCGAAAATATATAGTACATATTATTGTCAAGGCACTTAAAATGGTTTTGTTAATGTTAAAAATAATAAACAACAAAATACTTTAACATTTCCTTCATCAACTAAATTTCTTATGTCAACTTAAGAGAGTGGGAGAGAGAGAGAGATAGCGAGAAAATGAAAATGAAAGACAGTTTTGATTTGAAAGCAACATTTTTGAAAAAGTAGACAAAAATGTCCAACACAGAAAGTAGTACAGATTCGAGTTGCTGACCCGCAATTGGGACAAAATGGTTGATACAATCAAAATAATTAGATGAAATACCGTGGGCGAGATATGTAGATAGATCAGGTATGTAAACACGATCGTTAAATGAAGCATTGAAAAACGAAACAATACAGCAACAAGAAACAAAAAAAGCAACAAGCACAAACACAATCACCATACAAGCACACACGCCAGTGTATATATAATGACAAACAAATAGAAATAGAAAACAAGTTAACCAATGAAATAAAAGCAAATTTAATGACAAAAACGCGAGCGCCAACAACTTGGCCAATACGCGTGGCCACTGCCTGAACGCATTACAGGCCAGCGTGCTGGAGATGGAGCGAGAGATCAGCAGAGCAGCCGAGGAGCGACAACAAAGGGCAGATGGGTACACCAACCGAACCATTGGAGGAAGAGTGGACAGGGGAACTACAAAATGAGATACACATAAAAACCGAACCGAACAATGTATTAAATGTTATAAGTTGTAGACATTCAGTTAAAGCGAGAAAGAGTCGCAGCTAGTGGAAGAGTGAGACGGCACGCTCAGCTCGAAGGCAATGACACTAACATATCTACCATTTTTATTTGATTTTTTCTTTCAAAAAACTAAATAAATTATATGTATATATATATATTTAAGTACAAGCCCTAAACATTTTGCTCTATTACTGGAGATCGTGTAGTATTTTTTTTTTTGCTGAGCATTTCACTTTGATTTGCTTTTATTGCTTTTCCAATGCTGAAGGGAAATATTCGAGTTGAACAACAAATTAGCTTGTAGTGGGTTTGGTAGATATGCGATACACACCACACATACATTGATGCTAGTTGTACATAGATGGACGCTTTCTCTCTTGGCGTTAATTGTATTCGAATAATGATGCAGCTACGTATCTATCAGATACTTTTTCAACCAACGCTTTGGCTCAGGCTATTTGAATTTATGGCCAGTTTATGTAAATTTTGAATACTATTCAGTTGTTGTTGCTATTGTAGCTGATATACTCATATGTTTCTATATTATTATTATTATTACTTTTTGGGGGGATTTTAGTATAGTGACTTGTTTTTTGTCTGTTTTTACATTTTTCCCATTTCTCAATATTAACAATTTATTTTCTACTTTTTTATTTTATTGTTGTGCGTCGCGCAGTTCATTGACACTTATCAAAAAGCACTGAGCGGGCAGCGTAAAATTTATCCGTATCTATATTTGTATTTGTAAATGTATCTGTATCTGTATCTGTATCTGTATTTATATCTGTTTGTATTATGGTCAAAGAAAGTTGGAAACTCCTTTTAGTGCTGCCGCATTTGCATACAT
This sequence comes from Drosophila novamexicana, assembly GCF_003285875.2. Classification (NCBI taxonomy): domain Eukaryota; kingdom Metazoa; phylum Arthropoda; class Insecta; order Diptera; family Drosophilidae; genus Drosophila; species Drosophila novamexicana. The sequence goes on from NW_020824787.1 coordinate 9,533,817, forward strand.
TTGGCCACATCTTTATAGCATGCGAAACGTTTCGGCTGCGCAGCTAATTGCGGCCCATTAGATGCCTATCAGCTGGCCCACCCCATTAGGAGCGTCATTTGGATTAAGTTGGAAATTAATTAGCACAGGTTAACCAAATACTCCACAGCTCTGTGTGGGTGAGGGTACTCATAAGACCTAAAAAAAAAAAACTGTACCAAATTAAACTATTGCACAATTTGACCGCTTGTCATAGTTACTCAATCAGCGTGCAGCGTTTAACAGCTAAAGATACAAATCTACACACACACACACACAGAGACATGTGAATGATGAGTTTTGGGTGGGGTAAGAACCCATATCCATATCCACCTGCGAGCCGCCCAAGTGTGGCACTCAGTTCAGGTTTCCATTGCGCTTTGGAATGCCAGCGTGTTTTTTATTTATTCACTTTTATTCTTTTAATTTTATTGCTTACTTTTATCGCTGGCCCTGTCAAATATGTGAACGCTATTGGCCTACCCGTGCTCGTAATATCTTTAGTCGTATCTCGTCTATTTGCTCATTTAATTTCGTACTTTGATGCTCGGCTTTGAAATTTGAAATTACTCAATTAGTTTAATTAGCAGCTTGGGCGATTCGACTTGATTTGCGGTCATTTGGCTATGACAACGACTACGACCACGAATAGCGAAATGGATCGCGAAGACAGCCAGTCAGTTTTGCCCACACGCAGCTGATACACCAAGTTGATCCAACTATTGTTTTGCGCGAAATTGAAGCTCAAAGTTGACGGACTAGTTTTCTATACACATTCTAATCAGTCTAAGTATTATCTATATGCGCTGGTGCCAAATATAGTCAAGACTAACTTTCTTAACATAGTTCAGAGATTTTTAATAATAATAGGTGAAAACTAACCCTTATTTGTGAACCCAGCTTTTTATTGGTAACACTTTTATCTTTTGTAAAAATAATTAGTTATGAATTTTCACTTTTCCCTTACAGCTACACCTTTCCCGTAGTTCTACTGAAACGATTTATTTTATAATTTTTTTCTAACCAATATTTAAGCTTGATTTATTTGTCAAGTCCAGGTGTATGATTTACGCATATCGCTGGCATTCGGATGCGTCAAAGTCAAAGACTTGGGCGATTGCCATTTATCAAAATCATTAATGCAATTACGCGACCCCGTAAGACTGCCTGCCTTCTTGCTGGCTAATTATTTTGAATTATTCAATTTCATGTCTCAATTTAAAGTCTCAGAGGCAATTAGGCAAGTCGATTCTGCTTGCTGTTCCCATTGCTGTGGCTCTTATTGTTTCTGTTATCTATCTGTCCAGTCATTTTAGTTTTTGTCCGCTGAGTGGCACTTTGATGCGCGCCCCGGGTGTGAGGAGGCCGGGGTTTGGGGGCGGTGCCGGGCATGTTGCTCTACAAATGCAAATTAGAAATGTGTGGGACTAAAGTGAAAACCATTTAAATAATTGAAAATCGAATAAATCGCGCGCAGCGCGAAAAGCAAATCGAAACCAGAAATAATAAGAAAAATTGAACTGAAATCCAACAAAATTGGCCCCAATATGGGACAGGTGAGGGGGGGAGGGGCGCCTCTAAACCAAGTGGGCCTACAACTAAAACCAAATGCGATGACCGCTCAATGCAAGTAAATACACATCGAATACATAGAAATATATAAAGCCATACTATATGCTTATATACACATATACAAATATATATATATATATTTATTTGTGAGGTTGGAAAATGCGCGTCGGTTTATTGATGTGCAAAATCTAATTAATTATTTCATTAAAAGTGTATTTTATTGACATTCTAATTTGGATTTTTAGAACATTTTTCCCATCACAAGTGTGTGTATTGGTTGTGTGTGTCTATCTATATCTATACACACACATATATGCATATATATATATATATATATATATATATATATATATAAATATATATGTGTATAATATTTACGATTAAACTGGTTTACAAATTGTGCCTGCGTGTGCGGCCTATGCGCAATTTTAATTGGTTTTTAACTAATTTGCTTGCATCCCCTTTCAACCCAATTGTCCAATGTGTGTGTGCGTGTGTGCAGACTTTCTTATAATTTACATATTGCAAATGATTTATTTTGACATATTTTAATCAATTTCATGCATTAAACTATAATTTTATATGTGTTACATGACTATTCTAATAATTATAGTAGAACAATATTCTGCTGGTCCCTTTATAAAGTCTCACATGATTAAGAGTACATAAACCCCAACAAAACAATGAAATTGGTTTAAAAATTATTATTTGATTGCGTTGACGCCGAATCGCAATAATCGTTATGGTCGTTATACGGAACGTTTTTGCTTAGCCCGATATTTTATGCCGTGCAAGTTCGGGTAGTTCATACACTCAGAAAAAAAGTTTTAGGCTCATAATGAAATGCTTAAAAACTGTAATTATCACAAGAAAGTTGATACTCTTTTTGAAAGCCTTATATTAAGTTTGGAAACTATTGCTATACATTTTTTTAAAATCCAAATTCATTCTTTCATATCCCTAAAGTCAATTATGTTTCATGCCTTAAGGAAAATGAGCACAAAATAGCCTAATCTTGCAAGTATGTGAAACGTCCTTTTTCTCTAAGTGTATTGAAGGAAGGGGAGGAGGTGTTGTGTTGTATTCTCTGCCTTTATTTGGGCTCGTTGCTTCATTTACCAAGGCGCCGTATCAATTTACCCAAATAGTTAGTTGGCATAAACGTTGTTATCCTTATGTGTGCTTCCGCTTGTCTAACAACAACTGTTGTTACTTGTCTCAACCCCAAACTCCTTTGCACGCATATCGTGTACTACGTATTCTTGTGATATATATGTATATATGTATGGAGAATCATATGATTGGATATGAAGCGGTTTCTGTGTTGTTTAGTAATTCGTTTTTTATTTACTATTATCATTTACATTTATTTGTTATTATGATATGCCCTTTCCTTTCTCACACAGACTTCACAGAATGTGTCATTGAGTGTGTGTGGGTGTGTGTGTTCGCTTGGCCTTTTTATTTGGACGGGTTTTTGTTTTTCCACGCAAATTTTGATATGTTTTGTTTTAGACAGGCGAATTGAGATTGCGCTTTGACTCCCATTTTTAGCTGTACACTTTTTTTTTTTGTAAATTCTGCGCTAACGTGAGAAATGCAATTGCGTTGCACCCACACACCCAGATACACACGCACACACTCACCGGAATCATCCTATCTATATATATACACATAATATATATTTTTTCGTTTACATTTACATATTTTTGGTAACCAACCGGGTGCGCGTTTTTGTTGTTTTTTTTTTTTTTGTTCGTATATATGAGGTTGGTTTTGTTTAGTTATAGCTGTTGTTGTTCTTATTGCCCTTTCGAATTTATGCGATACGAATGTTTGTTCAATAAACGAAATAATTGTCGGCAAGTGTGTTATGATGAAATTGTTTTGGGTTACTTCATAAATTAGCGCACAAATAGTGAGACAGTCAGATACATATATTCCCGCACATTTGTTGGCCTCGAAGGGGGAAGCTTGAGCTGTTCTTTCACCCCCAAATGGGACGGAAATTGGATATTTTTAGTTGCAACATTAGTCCAGAAATAAGACTATCAAATAGATAGGTGGAACTGAAAGCTTAGATTGATTTTTCCGTTCCTATTTGAATCGTATTCGTAGCTTCAATACGTTGACGCCAAACACAAGTGAAGGTACATAATGCTGTACATTAATCTAGTACTGTATCATGCTCATAATCGAATTTAAAGCGGATTATCATTAATCATCTGCCGAGCAAACAAACATCCAAGGAAGATGTATAAAGAAAATGCACAAGTCAAAACCCAAAACCCAAATAAAAATCAGGAACCTACAGCTGACTTTCAAAACTCAAAATTCCAAGTTCATATTGAATGTGGCATGAAATATTAGCGTGGCACAAATGCAGGCGCCAATTGCAATCGAAAAGCTGGTGCATTAGGCTTCTGTGATTATTTTGATAGAGGGGTGTTCCGCTTACAATTCCCCCAACCACGATCAGAATCATAAGCGAGGATCAGCAAGCAGTGTCAGAAGTAAATGAATGGGTTTATAAATATTTTGAAGGCAGCACATCGATCAGGTTTGGGTTCTATTCAGGTGTAGAGGTTCACGTTGACGGGAGAGGGGCAAGTGTGAGTACATCTCAGTGCCTCAACCTGTAGCTTGATGGATCAACACGACGTGGTGCAAACAACTAATGATCTTATACAATTATTTTGGCTTGTAACTCAAACTCAAAGATCGACTAGGCCAGGCCCAAAAGTGCGGCGGTTGCTTCATTGTTGGCTGCTTGTAAATGGTTAAATTAAATTGATTTGCGTCTAATGCCCCCGACAAGTGGCCCGCTCGGTGCGCTCGCGTAATTAATGATTCCAGTAGACACCACGGAGGGCCGCTGTAAACTGGGCAACCAAGCAACTGAATAACTGGGCGAATAGTGCGGGGCAACCACCAGCCACCAGCCGCCAGCGTCGTCTCGGTGCTTAAGTATGAATAATTGGTAATAGTATTTAATGATGGGGCTTCCAATGCTGCTGAGGGGCCACCTGCCGCACTGTATGCTGTGGACGGTGGCAATTGAACCTAAAATGAGCCAACGACTCATGAGTTTCTTTCTTTTTTTTGTTCGATTTTGGATTACAGACAGAGGAGCTACCCCACCCCGATCCGACTTAGGAAACGTTCCGTCCATGGTTGAGGCCCCAAAAGTCCGGTGAAAATGGACAAAGGCCGTAAGAGGTTGCCACAACTTTCGCCCAATTAGCAGCACAGGGAGCAGGAGCAAGCACCAAGATTGGCGGAACGGCACTGTAAATATTTGCGAATCTCCACACAGAGCTGCACAAAGCAAACATTTGTTTGCAATACAATAGAATCCAAAAGCATTTAGGCCTAAAAAATAGGATTCGGCAACAAAGGGCACCGAGGATCAAGCCCATTAAGACACAGTACACAAATAGACGGGCACGCGAGCGAACTGAGAAAGAACCAAAAACGTTGAGGCCGAAAGAGTCAAGGACACGGCACAAGTTCCTATAAATGACCGAGTCCACTCAGCTGCAAACGGCGGAGAACAACAACGCGGGCGTGGTCAAAATGGAGCCACCGCCATTGGCGACCTCCACTCACTCGCACACGCACTCCCTGGCGGCAACAGCGGCCGCCGGCGCCGGTACGGCGCTATCGCCAGCAACGCCGCCACTGCCGCCGCTGGGCCATTCACAGCAGCATTATGCGCTTAAATGGAATGACTTCCAGACGTCCATACTCAGCTCCTTCCGGCATCTGCGCGACGAGGAGGACTTTGTGGATGTGACGCTCGCCTGCGATGAGCGCTCCTTTACCGCTCACAAGGTGGTGCTCAGCGCCTGCAGCCCATACTTTCGCAAGCTGCTCAAGGCGAATCCTTGTGAGCATCCCATTGTAATCTTGCGCGATGTACGGAGCGATGATGTTGAGAACCTGCTAAGGTGAGCATTACAATCCATTTTAAAGTGTTTCCCATTTACAGCTCTTCTATTGTCACCCCCTATTCGCTTCAGCTTCATGTACAACGGCGAGGTAAATGTGAGTCATGAGCAGTTGCCCGACTTTCTGAAAACCGCGCATCTGCTGCAGATACGTGGCCTAGCGGATGTCAATGGTGGCTATCCCTACGCCAAGGCTCTATCCGCGGCCCTCAGCCACAACAACAACAACAACGCAGAAAGCAGCAATCACAACAAAATCAGCAACTATTTGCCCACAGCGCTGGGCAGCTCCAACCCCAATGCCAACAGCAGCAACAGCGCCAGTAACAACAACCACAGCCAGAGCTCGACCTTTAGCACCCCGCAAACGCCAGCCGCAGTGCCAGCGTCCAGTGCAGCCGCCGCCGCTGCAGCAGCCTCGTTGACAGCGGCCGTTGCCGCAGCAGCCGTCGCCACAGCATCCAATCTGCCATTGAGTAGTGGGAGCAGCAGCAGCATCAACCAGGGCCAAGGCCAGAGCCAGGGAGCAGCACAGAGCAGCAGCAACAGCAGCGGTACGCCCGCCATTCAGGAGCTAAAGGCATCCGCAGCGTCGCCCGTAAGAAACTCCAATCCAAATCCAAGCAAAGTAATGTGTGCAGTTCCGTTAGCTTGCACTCGATTTGATTGTGACATGCATTAGCCCTTACTAACTACCCTTTACGCATCTCTATGACACTTTAGGCCAGCAGTAATCATTGGGATCTAAGCGATATGGAAGGCAGCCGGAAGAGTCATCTGACACCGCCACCACAGAAACGCATCAAGAGCGCTGACCTTTTCCGTGCGCAACATGGCATCAGTCCAGAGCGCCTGCTAATAGATCGTGACTTTCCCGTGGCAGGACAGCATCCGCTAACTCGCAATCGCAGCCGTGATACGTCCAAGGATCGCGATCGCAGCCTGGAGCTGCGAGAGTCGCTGCTTGGCCAGGCTCTGGAGAGCAGCAACGGACAGCAGGCTAATCAGGTAAGTGAACTTTAAATAGGGCAACATAAACACAACTAAAAAGTCCTCTGGATGCGGTGCTAGTAACTTCTAAAATACCCCAACTTTCTATCTTTTTGAATTTCATACAGAAACATGATCTCGGCCAGAGCGCCGGCGAAGATTCCAACAGCAGCGATACGGAACCCTCGGATCGTGGGGATGGCCAACACGACGGTACACTCGACGGCATGGACAATCAGCGCTCTCACTCCTTCCCAAACGCATTCCTGGGCTTGCAGGGCATTCCCGGCCTGCTGCCAGGACCATCCGGCCTGGGCGGCAATGATTTTGGTAAGTACCCAGACCACTTTAGCTATTTTGTGAATATAATAGAGTATTTGCCTCTTGTGTATGATTTAACGGTCTGTTTCGGTTCGCGAACGATTTGCGTATGATTTGCATTTACTAGAAGCTCGTTACTAACTATCGACAGCTATCGATAAACCGATAAACGGCAGGGCATTCAAATTCGACAAGCAATTGGCCTTAATAATCAAAAAATGTAAACCCAAAAATTAAAATAAAACATGTACATATAAGTTTAGTTAACTGCGCTGTATATTGATTGTTATCGGTTTATTGTAATCATAATCTTATCAATTGCATACTGTCTAAAAAATTACTCTTAAGTAGCAGTTTTAGTTTATGATTTAAGTTACGGAGCGAAACTCACAAATTGTTTGACAAACGATATGTTTGCCTATCGATAATACAACACTTATGCGCGCCAAATTAAGAACACTCATTTAGTTTGCCACATACACAGTTAGTCGTATGATGCCCAAATCGAGGCAATCATTAGACCCACAACCCACTAGAACTAGCACTAACAATAAAGAGGACCCTATTTCAATTCCAATCCCAGCCAATCGGCTCAGAGTGTGAAGAAATATGCGCGGGCCACGTGTCGCATTAGAGCCGACAACGGTCAAAGTTTGGCCGGACAACTGCTGGCCAGGACATTTGGAGTGCGATTATATACATATTCGGGATAGAAGGGGAAACGGCCGTAATGTTCATTTACGTATGTGCAAATGTTTCGAATAACGCACAAAATATTATTATTATTACTATTACTATTACTATTATTATGATTATGATTACCATTCGATATTATGCGTAGGGGGATGCCTAGCCGGATGCTTGTGAAAAAACCCGTTACAAATATGAATCGTTGCGTTCCGTTTCGATTCCACATAACGTAAAAGTCAAGAATTCGTTAAGGCTGCTAACCGCCCACTTGCCCCATCCCAATCGCTTTTCTTGTTTGCGTTGCCGAACACATTACACGCACTTTGTATAGCGTCGCAAATGTCGCATTTATCGCGCATTAAAATGATAATGGTGCCTTAGCCCACATTGGAGCACCTCCAGCAGTCCTGCAATGGGACTTGGCCTACGCCGCCGCTAAGCCGGCGATGCCATTTAATATTCAGCGCACATAGATCATTGCAGCAAATGTTGACCGGCTGGTGGCTGGTCGGTTAGTTGCTGAGCCGAGCGACTAGAAGATGCCTTGGTAAACCAGTCGGCGCGGCGAATGGGTCGGTAGGCCTGTCGGTCGGTCGGTGTGTCGGACGGACGTCGCAGATGCCGTGCCTCAAAGCGAGTTGCAAAGAAATCAAATTTAATAAAGCATAAACATTCAATAAGCTTCGACTTGCACGCCCCCAGTTCGGGCTGAGGGAAAAGTCATTTGAAATTCCGGACGGCGGTAACGGTGGAACTGGGCTTGTACTTGGGCTTTGACTTGGCTATTTCGCAGTCGGAATCGAAAATATTAACGGCCCAAGCTGAAAAGGATAAAGTTTTGTACAATGATAAAAATGATAAGTTCCTTTTTCTTGGGCTTGTTCTCTGCTGTTGTTGTGTTTTGTTGTTTTTTCTATGTCATGAGCTGTCCTTCCCTCCAGCTTCTCGTTAGACTTCGGACAGTGCCAAGGCAAAAGGACAAAAAAGGACGACACTCCTCGCACACATACATATATTTAGATTTTATTTCATTTTATTGCTTTTTTGTGCATTCGATTTATTTGAACACATTGGCAATGGTCGAAACGGTCTTAGAAATTGCGTACATGTGTGGCAAGGACTTGAAAGCTCAGCCCCCGTGTCTCCACTCGCTATTTCTACAATCCCGTCCAGTACAGCCCACGCCAGCTCAGTTTAGTAATATGAGTTAGGTTTGCATTTTAATATATTTGCGCCCTTCTTCTTCGCACACAGTCACAATCGGATGCGGACCAAGTGTTTGAGCAAAAAACTACAAAGGCGAAAAAGTTTACTTTGCAAAATCCGTTGCAGAAACATTTATAAAGTGGCCAGCCCCAAAACGACTAGAAGTAGCAGCCAACGCCAAGGTGACGGGGCAAACAGGGCGATAGAGGGACGGTGTCGCTCCTGGGAGCGCAAAAAGGACTTGAATAACAAGGCGTAGGAGCTGGCGCTGACCTCTAGAAGGCGTTGCCGTCCACGACATTGGTCTGAGCGACATTTTAAAATGAAAATGATAGCAAAGCTGGAAAAAATCGAGCAGGGATCGAGCGAGCAGCCCCCGGCTGACTGGAGGTGGACAGGCGGCAGGCAGTCGAAACATTGACAGCAAATAAATGGCAGCCAAAATAATAACAGCAAAGGGGAGGTGTAGCTCGTGTGTGTATATGTGTGTAGATTGAATGTGTGTAAAAATTAAAAAACCCCCCCAAAAAAAAAGGAAAAACACCAAGACAAACGGTAATATTCAGAAAGGCAAACGAAAGACTTTTTGGCAGCACAACAAGCCCTATGGCAGCTCAGCGCCATCTTTCGGCGTCCGTTGTTGGATGCAAGACGTCAAGAAAGTTGCCCAGGCACATGTTATCTCTTCGCCAATGCAGTTGGCGCCGACATACGTGGGCGAAGAAAAATCATCGACATATAAGACCATTTGCTCATTTCTTGTGCAAACCAAATGCAAAAGTTTCACGAGCAGAACGGCACGGAGAAAACAGAGCAGCTCGGACTTGGCCGGACCGACTGGCGCTGGCCAGCTAATGCGCAAAGTTTTTTTCAATTTTGTTTGCCAGCTGCTTCCTTCCATACGGCCAAATGCATTATGTTGTGCCACATTCGTATAAAAATCTCATTCAGCACTGTCGCAGATGCGTTGACACTTCCATTTCAACAGACAGAACTGATCTGGCTGAGAGAGTTCGACAAATTGTAGATGAGTTAATACCATAGGTAATTGCAGATGTTGAGAGTTTTGGACTTAAACCAAGTACTGATATTTGAAAAATCTAGCCAAGGTTTAGACTGCTTAGCCTGAGAACGATCTTATCACGAAATGCCTAAATACCAGACTAAAATAAATAGAAATAAAAAAAAAAAAACTGTTTTTAGTTACAGTTCTATCTAAGACTGGAACTTCAGATGATATATAGACAACAATAGAGACATTCAATGGATACAAAGTAAGGGAAACAAAAAAATTAGCAGCAGGTAAACCGAAGAACATTTCTTAAGCCAAACCAAACGCGCCCAGTTCACGGTAGTGTGAGTGTGCGTGTTGGCCAACTGCTCGTGTGTGTGTGTGTGTGATTGTGCGAATTGGGGTTGGATGATGGCAGTCATTTCTATATGTTGGCGTGTTTGCATTTAATAAATTCGATTAACAACGGAATAAATACGCTTAAATGCGGAAAATAATGAAAACTAACGAAAAGCGTTTTGTTAGACGTCGACGTTGGCGTTTGCCATGTAGTTGTCGTCGCTTGGGCGCCGCTTTCATTCTATCCGGCATTCAATCATTCCTTTCAGTTATTCATTCGCTTTACGAGCTGTGTTATTATTGTAAATATGTTGTTGTTGCTGCTGTAACAAATACAAATACATTACGTGAATAAACGCACCCATTATTTCATTTCATCAAGAACCATTAACGCCAACACGCTTGCAAGCCGCCTCCCTATCACATTTGCCCCTGCCCCTCCACTACATATACATATACATACACACACTCACCGCGCCTTGTAGCACCCACTTGGCCAGCTTGACTTGCCCCACACGCCTGCATCCCAGCCAGGACATGAATATGCTGAAGGAGCCGAAGACAGGCAGGCGCAAGAAACTTCTCCAGGGATAATGAGTAAAATTATTGGAAATACGTTTTCAGTGCGTGCGTCGCTCGCATGCTTGGGCATCTGTATCTGCATCTATTATTTTCACGTATTTTGCAACTATACCTAGCATACTTTTGGTATTCAATATCAGATCTTCTGAGTAACAGTTAAGTAGCTGGGCAACAGATCTTAAAGTGTTATCGAAAGGTTTAGAACTGGTTGCGAATTACAATGGCATCTCCTTACGAAGCAGTTTCAAAATATCCCATTTACAAAAGTTAAATCTAACATTTCTAAATGTGAATCGTAGTATACACATTATTTTCTAAGGCGTGCAAGCCTAAGAGTATGAACAGGATTTATTGCAAAATAGTTTAATACAGTTGTACGCAATGGATATTGCCACGCCCACTTGACCACTAGCTAGCAGCAACAATAGAGAAAAAAATTGTTATCAAATTAATTTCTAAAACTCGCATCTGGTGCACGTCACACATAAACGCACAGCCTGCACACAATGTGTGCCTATATACACATATCTGATACTTATATAGATATATTATATATATATATGTACTTTGATATATGTATGTATATAGAGAGTAACAAAATGCCAGGGACACTTTCGGGCACACACACAGAAATGTACATAAGGGGTGGGCTAGGGAGTGGGCGAGTGGAAGCTCGACCGAAAACGAAACCGAAACTAAAAACTTTTGAGTTAAATTCTCGCTCTAATGTTTATGTAGATGAGGGATTATGTCATTGTGTGGGGCAACAACAGCAAGCTAACCGAAAGCGGAAAGCTCACAGGCAGGGATTTAGAAGGGGGTAAGAGAGGGAGGAGCTAGTCCAAAACTGAAAGCCCATTGCAGCACTTGAAAATTCTAATTTCTACTTAAACTTCATTTGAAATAGTTTAGCACACAGTTGCCGAAATATATGTAAAAAAATGGAAAAGGAAAAGGCAAAACATGATTATTATTATAATTTTTATATGTAAAGTCGAAGTCCAAGTTATATATGGGGTACGGACAGAGGCTGTGAGGCTGAGGCAAAGGCTGTGCGTTTGTTATAGAAAATACATTAAATTTATACAAAATTTGTTGTTGCTGCTTGCTTTGTATTTTTGTTGTGATACTTGAGCTTAACATGCACACACACACACACACACACACACCGCAGACTCTTTTAGGTATATAGACACAAAGCCCAGGCAAATGCAAAACTTTTCAAAACTATTCGGTTTCGGTTCGGGGTGGGCTCGTCCAGGGTTTTGGGTTGACTATGTGGGCTATACAGCCCTTTCAGTCGTCGTATTTTAAATTCAAGTGGTCTTTCACACACACACACACACACATATACACGTGCATGCACAACACATGTAAATAGATATATACATGTTGGTGTCGTCGGTGTTATGCTTAAGGATTTCGCTTACGAATCCGAATCCGTTTCAAATGCGAATTTATTTCTACAAAATATTACAAAAGTCAAAGACACAAACCATTCCACATACGCCGTACTCTGGCGAGCAGAACTAGGCAGCGCCAGCCGCATGGAAAAAGGTCATTTTTGGGGCATAGAATTTACATAAATCCATATGGATGCCGCATGTCCAAGTGTAAGTGTGTGCGACTGAGTCCATTTGATGCCCTCCTCCATCTTTGCCAGCTTCTTTGGCCACGTGCCGGTGACAGAGCCGAGCTGCGAGCATTGAAACGAGCTCTTGCATGCAACCTTTCGGCATTTTTGCTTATCACACAAAGCTGATGCTGTGTGTGTGTGCGCGAGTGTGTGAATATATGTATGTATCTATGGATACATGTGTCGCTGTGAGTGCTACTTGCCTCGCTTTCGAACCCATTGATAGCCGTAAGCAAGCGATGAGCAACCGTACAGCCGCCCAAAACGTTCAACCTTCAAATTCCGGCGATTGTATTACCAGTTTGTGAGCATGTGCTCCTGTGCGTGTGTGTGTGTGCGTGCGGTTTTCAAACGGAAGTTGTACGGTAGAACAAGCGACGGCTGCTTCGCTCGGCCTTTTCCATTTGACCCCGTTGCTACTTCGTCTTCATCTCCAGTTCTTTCTGTGCACCATCCGCCCTCGCCTTCTCTTAGTGCCTAACATTGATATCCCTTTTAATGGATGAATTATTGCCGCACATGCGAAAGTAGTTGCTGTCCTCCCTATGCCTCCTAGCTTTAGCTGAAACCTTCCGTTTCTGGACGAGCGACTTGAGAAGGTCTTGGGAGCTCGTTGCTGCCTTTTGCGTTTGGTTTATCCTTTTACACACACACACACACACGCGCACACACACAAGCCCACACATGCACACATGGTTTGTTTGCATTTCATTTCCTTCAGATCTTCCCCACCCCCTCCCCACTCCTTAGCCATTGTTGACAGCGCATTTTGCGGGGGTTTCAGTTTAGGGTCAGTTAATTAAGCCGCGTCATACGCTTCGGGCTCTTCACCGTGAAAGCTTACCACCGCTGTACCCTCAACCCATTCCCATTAGCACAGCATATACGGATACGCAGGAATTCGCCAAATATCCATAATAATTGAAGGATATTACATCAATAAACCGAACGGTCCACCTCCCTCATCGGACAGAACACTGCGAATATATATATGCCATGTGTGCGTACTGACCACATCGGTGGGCGGCGGAACTGAGGGCAACCTGGGGTGAGAGGGTATCAAACGGGATGAGTGCTGCATTTTAATATTTCTAAGTATCCACGCACACTCGCATATAATTCAGGCATTGACAGCGCGCCTAAACACAATGCGAACTGTGGGGAGGCGGGTGGTGCGAGTGTGAGATTCAGTATGTGTGGGTGTCAGTCAGGCGAGTGCCAACAGCCGTAGCCATAAACTAAATTTATTGCAAATATTTCCTCAGCAATGAGCAATTTGTGCGATCGAATCCTGTGGACCTCAATTCAAATACATACATTTATGTGCGCGCGTTTGTGTGTGCTTGTATATGTGAATCTAACGTGTCGATGATATATTTGCGGCAACGATTCATGAACTCTCTGAACCCGAACCCAGTTGACCGGCAATGGAAGCGAAACAGTGTGCCACAGTTTTTACAAATATATTTCTGTTTCGTAGAGAGCTCTACTTTGAATTGAGCTAGTTGAATTGTTAAATAGTTGTCTCTGTGTGATCCCTTTAGCTTATGATGCTCACAACTAACAAAGAAGTTGTAGAAGCTCCTACTTTAGATTATTAGTCGCTCTTTTAAATAAGTCGCACAGTCTTCTTATTGATTTATTGTTTCCGTATTTATTTTGCTGTGCGATTTATTTAGCTGGACACTCGACACTCACAAGCACAGAGATACGCACACACAATTCAAGCAGCAGTGTTTATACACACATACACACCTAAGCGATGGCTCTTCAGTGTACGAAAATATGTCGAAAAAGAGTTTTTAGTTACGCTACCAGAAAATTATACGCACACACACACGCGCGCACAACTGCAGGCATAAAGACATACACATACAAAGCCCAGCAGTTAAATAAAATTACTCATACGCTCGGTCGCCCACTTCCACAAACACACATACAAAAACGCACAGACACATACAGTCAGGCGCACAGACACACAGTCAGGCGTACACACACAGAGCGACAGGCCGACAAAATGGTTGGCCAACGACGTCTAAACTACAACAACAACACGTACAGCAGCAATAACAAACATGAATTTTAACAAAATACAATTTCAATACAATTCAAACTTTCTAACGAATACAGACACACACACACACAGACGCACATGCACACACACTTTCGGGCAGCTTCACAAGTGGCAAAGCGAGACAGCACTACAACATTTTACCCTCTCCCGTGCCGGGTGCCAACCGCAGTGGCAACATCGCTATCGCAATGACTCTGCTCTGGCTCAAACCGAACCGAAACCCCAAACCGTGCGATGCCGAACCGACCCCAGCAAACCCTCCAAATGAATATGAAACTAAAACTTCCTCTACTCATTTCCTGCCCCAGCCCTGGCACTGTTAGCATGCTTGGCATCGGCATCGCTGGCTGATAGTGGGCAAAAACTATCTCGCCCAAATGTCTCGCCGGTTTTCAGTTGCGTTCTAAATTCATACATTCATTACCATCGCATTTCATTCACACCCCATTCCAATATTGGTCTCACTGTTGTCCCCCTTCGCCCCAGGCCGCTCCTCTAAAAGTTAAATACAATCGCTGGCCCGTAAACAAAGCGTCTGCCGGCCCACCCGCTCAGGAAGGACGAGCGAACAGATGAGCGACTTGTACGAGAAGTTCTCCTCTGTCTCTCTCTCTCTCTCTGCTCATAAAGTAATAAATTGTAGCATAAATAGTGCGGCGCAAGTGTTCGACTGACGGGACAGTCGACAGAAGGTCGGTCAGAAGAAGGTGGGATAGGCCCCCCTAAAAGCTTTACTCCTTTTAACGCTAGCTGCCTTCAGCAGCCGTAGAGTAATTCATCTTTTGGTATTGCTGCTTTCGTTGCTCTTTCGCTGGATTTTGAGTGAAGTACGCGCAGCTGGACTCAGCCGCATAGATCCATCTGGGACGCCTGTATCTCACCTAAGAGCAGCTTGGCGTTCGATTTCTCACCACCATGCGCAAGGGATCAGCTATGATGGCAAACTCAGTAGAACTATGCTTATTTGCTTTTGTCACGCCCGCAAACGTCCCGGCCAACAAAACTTGTGTGCCCCCCCCCCCCCCCCTTACACCCACACACACACACGCGCGTACGCACCGCCTGTAACAAATCCTAAGCACCCTTTCCCCATCTAAATTACCCCAACCCTATGCTAACCACATACGACCACATCGTTCATCATTGCCCGTGTGTGCGTCGACGGGAGGCTGTGGATGGTCGGTAGTCCCTGTATGAGGGTGGGAGTGGGCGGTTTGAGCCCCAGTGTGGCGCTATTTGTTGGGTGTTGGTAAGGTCTAGCAATGCTCTGACTGTACTAATGAATTACGCAATCTAAAACTATGTACATTTAATTCAAATTCACAAAACTGTACGCCAAACTAACCGAAACGCACACAAACACACACACACACACAACATGGGCGACCCAACACAACAACAAGTTTTTGGGCAAACTTTTTTGCTGCCAGCGTCAACGTCAACGTCAACGTCGGCTTCGGCTTCGGCTTTGACGCTGATGCCGTATATTTTTGGAAATAATTCAAAGCGAATACATTTCGGGCGTACATGGTCCATCCATCCAACCCCATCAGCAGATGGCCGTACCGTATAGTTGCCGTACCGGCCTAAGCATCGCCCAACTTTGAACGTCCAACGCCCTTCGCTCCATTGCCATTCCATTAGCGACACCATTGGCGTCAACGTCAGCATCCATCGCACATGTCCTTGCAATTGTTCTTGCTGCGTCCCATCCCCACCCCGGCGACCCTCTGGCCAGCCGTAAGGGGGTAGGGGCAAACACGAGAGCGAAAGCGTGCGCAAAAAGCAGTAACAACAACAACAATAACAGTTATATTCCCATATAATATTCGTACACACTTTGCAAACATGTTTGTCGATGATGTATTATACAAAATGCCCATAAAAAGGCCCGCATGAGCGAGACGGCGAAAAAGCAGGGACCAGAGGAAAGCACTCAAAGCCCGGGATATGTGTGTATGTGTGTGTGCGAGAATGAGAGCATCCGATGGCGTAATCATCGTTTGTCTCTCTACACATTCGTATATATATAAATATATGTGTGTGTGTGTATGTGTGTGTGTATGTGTGTGAGCAACTAAATCGAAATGCCAAAATGCCCATTTCTATTCTGTGTTGGCCCCGCATAAGCGATACAGACATTTCGTTTTTTGGGGTAATACATCAAACTAGCCGCATCAATAGCACACACACACATACACACACAGACATATAAGGACTCGCCTCCCGGTATGTATGTGTGTGTGCGTGAGTATCTGTATGTGCCTAGCTGGGCTGCATGCGGCGTGTTAAAATAAAACCAACAACGACTACAAAAACAATAGCCAAGTTAATATATCCATAGGTCCCTCGGCGTTTGTGTGTGCGTGCTTGTGTATATGTCTGTGTGAGTGAGTCTATGGGCAAAGAGTAAAATACTTCATGCAGAACCAAGCCAAAAACCGACTATCGCACACAACACAGCACAAACTGAACTGAACAGTGTGGAAGAGCCAAAGAGCTGAAGAGTAGCAGACCCGGCAAGGACAACAAAAAGTTGTTGCCACCAAAAGTAAAGGAGATAATCTTGGCCAAAGACGAAGAACCAAATGCTTGCCAGTTACCAACATCTTTAGTCGCAGTCTGCGTGTGTCTGCATGTGAATGCCGGCGTGCGCGTGTGTGCTTGTGTGGATGCGGGGGAGTAGCTGATGGCTGGGAGTTGCCGACAAACTGCCAACAAACCAAGGTCTGCCCAGACGGGACTCCGTTCTAATGACCACCAAGATAGAATGACATTTCGGGGCTGTCAGCTCTCATTGTTGCCCGTTTCTGTTGTGTTGTATTGGATTTGCTTGTGTGCAGACTACACAGGACTCAAACTCAAACTCATGCGAGTGCACGAGTGTGCGTAAAGGAGAGAACTTTAAGTACACAGTGCCCAAGGAGTCGGGCTTACAGCTACGCTAGCACAGCACAGTGGCACCTTGGCGTAAGGAGCATTGTCTAACTGTTATTCCTTAAATGACACCATTATAAATATAAAGCCCTATATAAATCAGATTTCCCACTACATATCATTGTAAAGTAGGCACACGATTATAAAAAGATCTAGCCAGAACATTAAGTAATTTTTGACATTAATTCACACAACCATAGTTGAAGTCCTTTTGTATGAGTTTTGTGACCCAACATTTAGTTAATTCCAGAAGATAATATTTTTGCCAATATTTGTACCTATTAGGTAATGATTCCCATATATTTTGAATTTCATAATTTCAAACCAGTGTGCATCATATGAGAAAAAGTAAAAGGCTACATTTTGGCAATAAGACGCCCCATTTCAAGTTCTAAGGTCCAGGCTTAAGACCCAGACCCGAACACAAACCCCACCTCAAACCCGTACCGAGGCAGAGCAACTGCGGCCCAAGTACGTGAAAATTGATAGATGAGTTATGGGCGAGGACGCAGACGAGGGCGAGGACTCGCATGCATATGTGAATGTGCGATTTTCTTGCCTGTTTTGTGTATGCGTGTATATGTATGTGTGCGTGCTTGTGGGCATGCATGCATGTGTGTGTGTGTGTGTGTGTGTGTGTGTGTGTGTGTTTGTATGTGTTTGTTGTCATTGTATGTAGTTCCTTTTTACAAGTGGCAATGAGTCCAAAGACGTTCAATGTCTGTCCGTCTGTCTTTACCTCGCCCGCCCCCCGCCGCATGTATGTATGTGTGCGAGTGTGTGTGTAAGGGGAAAGCAGGGCATTTTTCAACGGTTGCGACGCCAGCCGAGGGCATTAAAAGTTTTTGTATTTATTTTGCAGTCGGTTTACAATATTCCTTTGCACTCCCAACCCGTTGTCCTGTCCCAACCCGACCACTGCTGCTCTTTCCTCTCCATATCCTTGTAGTTCTTGCCTTTTTCCTCACATACGTGTAACAGTTTTGTAATTGTATGCGTGCGTTTTGTTTGCGGACGTGGCCGTTGTGAATGTCTTGGACGTCGACGTTTTGTACATACATACACTCACTCGCACGCACACACACACAAACACACACATATGCACATACATTCTTAGAGCGCAATAGAAATAGGAATAGCAATTCGAGTACATGGCGAGGATGTGTGGGGTCTGAAAACTTTTATGTGTAATACATCAATTGCAAAAAGATAGCCAAATGCTGTTAAGTTTATATACTACACATACACATGGGCGCCTCTATGCCTTTCGCTCTCTCTATCTCGCTCTCTCTCTCTCTGCCCATCTCTTTCGTTCTGGCTGTGTATTTTGGGTGGTTAGGCGGTTTACTTGGGGCCAAGTTACTTACGCCAACGCAAAGGAGACGCTGGGCAACTTCTCGAGCTGCGCAAGTAAAAGATACATTTATTATGTGCGAAGAGCGATGAACACAAGCGATTTATCCTTTTTAACTTTTTCCTTTGGTCCTGGCTACAGCTGTCCACCCATTCTATGTTGTGGCTCCCGTTTGTTTGTCCATCTGTATATGCGAGTGTGCGTTTTGTTTGCTTATGTGTGTGTTTGTGTGTGTTTCTTGTCTCTTTTGTTCTCTCGGCCCACATCTCTGCCGTGACTAATTTATTACCGCAAGAGGGCATCATCTAAGCAGGGTTTAAACTAAGCAACTATGTGTGCGAATATATATGTGTGCAGCAGGCTAATTTCGTTTACTTGCGGTTTTCGAAAGTATGCCGAAATATTTCACGACCCTTTGGCCCCGTAAACTATGCACTGTTTCTGTGGGCCCCTCACATTCATATGCAATTTTTCAATCGTTTGCCATGGCTTATGACTGCTCGTCGACCCGTCTCAAACTTTTCTCATTTCAAAGTTGAAACAACAAACAGCATTATCGCCATTCGTCACCCGCAAAAAAAAATGTTGCGCCAAATCGCCAAGCGGCCAAAGCAAACACAGAAATCAAGAATGCTTGGCAAGCCGAAGCAGAAATACTCTCACTCAACTATGTCAAATTAAGAGCATACTTCAGTTCATATTGAACGTTTGGAATACATTTTTTTTTCAATTCAACTTCCCTATAATTTGGTCAAATGTTACTTTATTTGTGCCCAAAAAGTATGCTATATATTAACTATAAACCTAATTACACTGACTGCACGAGCATAACATCCATGCTTAACCAAAACTAATCAAGCAAGGCATGTGGCACATGCGTGTATGTGTGCATCTGTGTGTTAATATTCCTGTGTGCGTGTGGTGTTTGTGTTTCGGATATGCATTTAATGTCACTTCCAATTTTGGACACCACCCGACATACGCATAAGATGCTGCGCTCGGTCTTGAAGTTAGACCCGATGTCAGTTAATATATCACAGCTCGTGATGCTTCTGTCCGCTCCTGGGCTGTTGTCACACATGCTGAACGACAATTTCGCTTTCAATTTCGAATGCTATCTATGAAAATGCGAGTCCACGGGCCACCACACACACATACACAACGAAGAAAACAACGCAACACAAAAGAAAAACAAGGAAACTTGTTTGCAAAGTTTAAACAACATTTGGTTTTTTTTTTTTTGGCTTTGGTTGTACCGTCACCGTACGTGCCCAGCTATGTGAAGAAGCGAGTTCCGCCCCCTACCCTACAGACATACATACATATACTTGAATTTCCATTTCCAACCCTCGGCAACAAAACTTACCGCATTCTTTTTGTGGCGTATGTGCCATAAGATAAACAAATACAGAGATGGATTGTGCCGGCGTGTGTCGCCTGACATCTGGACAGTGGGCCCAATCTCAAATGGGTATTCGATAAATCTTCAGTCGCTGCTCCATCCCATTCCACACCAGCCCTCCTCTCCCACCCCTCGATACATGCTGCAGTGCTGTTAATTAACTCAATGCTCGCCATCTAATGAATACGGTCAACGATTTTTACGGCCTGTCCAGTTTAAGCGCTTATGAAAACGCCCTGAGAGAGTCAGCGGAGTGTAATCACTTTATCAATAATTCAATCACAACTGTGCCGAGTAGACGCTCGTAAAACTGCGTCGCCAATTTGTCAGGAACCTTCGCAATACTTGAGGCGCATGTATTACGTGTTTTATTGCAAATTCTCTGATAAACTTATACAAGCACGAGAGGGCCCATAAAAATTAATAAAAGCGTTACCAGCCCGTTCTAGCCGAAGGATCGCTTTCTAGATGTTGACCTCTTTTTATAGTTTTATTATCTTTGAGACTTTCTGAAATTAAGCTGCGGTACAGCGTCCAGTTCAAAACTAAAAATCAACAAAATTGCTGAGCGAGCGCTCGTAAAAATTGCTCGAAAAGTAAGCCCCCGGCCTGGGGGCTGTGGGACCATCATAAAATGGTCAGAAACATTTCAACTTATTAAGTAATAAATTCCAATAAGAACAAAGGCAAACAAATTACTACAGCCAGAACTCCCATTCTGCTGCAAGCAAAAAAAAAATTCATTATAATAATATTAATAATAAGCTGAGGTGATAACGATCGCAAGACATCGAAAAATGACTATTAAACACACCTACGGCACACGGACACACCCCCTTTGGCAACCCTTTCAGCTGGCCCTGGACAGAGACGAAATGCGGCTGAAATGTTTACATATTGAGGTGCTTACCCATCCCGCTCGCTCTATAATATCAATGGGCCAGGCCCATTGACGCGGGTGATTTATATAGAAAAATTCATTATTTGCGCGGCCACGTCCATTTTCCAAATGCAAAATGGAGCAATAGTGCCGCGGGCTATTGCGGGAGGGCAGCGTGCAACGGGTTGCGGGGCTAAAAATAATGGCCAGCGCAAAAGGAAATGTTACCCGACTCGGGCTCTGTCTTTAATAAAACTAATTTCTATTGCCGCTAACAGCGGCGCGACATGCGAGTCAAAGTCTGAATCTGAATCTGAACCTGAATCGAAGCGACTTTAAATAGCCATTAAGCCTCGCACTAGGGGGTGCCACATGCAATTGTTCTAGATTTGTGTGTGGAATGTCTTACATAAATGTGCCCAGCGCCATTGCGAGACACCTTAAGCAAAGCGGCGAGCGACTAGCGACTAGCGGCACCCTCGCATGCGGATATAATTGATGAGTGCGGGCTACCAAGCCCAGGTCATTTAGGCCCAGATACAGGATACGAACACAGCTATACAGACACTTAATACATATGCATATATTGTTTTAGTCTGACGTGATTAACTTGGTCAATTTGCACGGGCAATGTAAGACAGAGAGCTTGCCGCATCTCTTACCAATATGAGTCTTATCTATTGCCTAACCGCATGAAGTGAAAAACCAAAAATAGCATGCATGTGCACAACTATTAGGAAAATTAAGTTTGCATTTTATATTTCATTAAATATGCACAGCGAAAGACGCACCTGGCGAAGCATTACGCACAGGCCAACGCACACTGCAACCTGTCCATAAATCTAACCAGATAAATATATTCTAAGAGAATCTAAGCACCTGTATGAGCCAAGCATTAGTAGACAAATCTTTTAAGAGACAACCTCACAAAAATTGCAGCAGAAGCAGCGGCTAATGGATGGAGAGCAGGTTCAAAATCTTACGCCTGATTTGACCTGAACCCAACCAAGCCCCACCGTTCCGCCAACGAAACGGTCTCTTCTTTCGTTGTCATTTGCAGCCCAGACGCATACAGTCACACACTCACACACATGCACACTTAGATGCACTTGGGATGTCCTAAAATGCGACACATTCTAAATCTGCATGGCTGGTCAAAGGTGTTGGGCAACACAAGCCACCTTTGCCCCACCCCAGCTACACCTCTAGTGCTAGAGTCATCTTTGGCTGCAGCCAATCGAGTGGCTCATAAGAAAACTAGGATGTGGCAGC
Organism: Drosophila novamexicana; assembly: GCF_003285875.2. Lineage (NCBI taxonomy): Eukaryota > Metazoa > Arthropoda > Insecta > Diptera > Drosophilidae > Drosophila > Drosophila novamexicana. Next base: position 9,556,052 of record NW_020824787.1, read on the forward strand.
CCGAGTGGGCATTATGTGCATATTATATATATATATATAGAAATTGGAAGCGAAGTGGGGTGGCAGGTAAATGGCTGGTATTGCATATTGTATTTTCAATTTTATTCTATTCCATTTTATTATATTTTTCACTTGATATATTTATGTATGCAACAAATTTGTTTGCATTCTCCCTTGAGTTGTCACGCACAAAGGCACAAGTAAATTGTTTAATTTGATTTCATTTTGGAGCTCTTGCGTCATGGCCAGGCCAGCTAAATGGGTTTCCATGTGTGTATCTACATATATCTGACCACCCAGAGACACGCCCATGAGTGGGTTTGTGTGCAATGCAAATCTCTGGCCATCAAATGACTCAATATGCGCCTGGGGCTGCCACCGCCCTGCCAATTTTCTACACATTTAATTGCGTTTTATTTTTCAAATATTTATTATTATCGAATATTGAAACGATATCCAAATACGTATGCAGAAGACCAGCCCCACACCAAAGGTTATATGGTATGCTTGCACGTCATGTAAAGACTTATACCTATATGGAGATCAAACAATGATTCCATGGCACGCGATGTGACGTGCCTTTTGACTTTCTACACCACCCCACTTGTCTTTATCCTTATTCTACCAATGGCTTTCATCACGTATTCAAAATATACGCTTCTAATCCTTCGTAGTTTTTTGATTAATAACATACCTAAGGAACATTAAAAAGTGTTAAGAATATTATTGCAATCTATCTCTCAGAGAAAATTCAAGAATTCTGTACTCAAATCAAGAAACGTCAAATTCTGGCTCAGAAAAAGTATACTATTTCGATTATACAAGAACACAAAAACATTATTTTACTATCCGGTAGCTCAGATATTGCGAGTGTACGTATTAAAACATAAAATGTTTGTGAGTTTCTCTGCCTTATTGAATGTGTAGTATAATTTATTTATTTGCTTGTAATATTTTAAGACCTCATTTATAACTTTATTTTAAATTATTTTTACTTATTGTTTTTTAATTCGTGTAACTGAACCGTTTGCCAAATACATATATATTGCTTGCCTGCCTGTAATACAAATCTATATGTACTTATGTGTAAAAAATATATATAAATATACAAATAATAGACTCCCATATCAATGTATACTTAAAAAAATGATTAAGTTAAGACACCCGAATTGGCAATAACTGGACGATCAATGTGTGTGTACGGGTAGTAAAAGCAATTTTAACTGTTAGAACTGAATGTTTTCCCACCAAATTTAAGCACAAAAACCGAGAACAACCAAATTGGCACTCTCTGATAAATAGTAGCGCATTAAAATCGAGATATCTGATAAAATTATATAACAAATATGGTATTGCAAAAAAAAAAAAAGAAAAAAATTGGATTCGAATTGGTAATGCAGTTAGGAGGATTATTCAGTTCTGCTGTTGTGGTTGTTGTTGCTGCTGCAATGCCTGAACGCTGTCAGTGGATGAAAATGTGGTCACACTTGGTCATAGCTACATCCAAACACACCCAAATGCACACACGAACACATACACACATACACTCAACTCATGCAAGCTAAATTGGACAGGACGTATAGAAATGTTGCATCTGCATCATAACGAAATGTTTTACTTTGCCAACTCATTTCTGATTTCCAATTGACTTCCTCTCCCCGCACCGCAACACAACTGTATTCAACTGCAGGTACATTCCTCAGCACACAGCAGGCGACCATCAAACAGGAGGCCATGGATGTTGCTGTTGAGGAGCAGCCGCACGAGGCACACGCAGCGGATCGCCAACCGGCCGCCTGCAAGTTGGCCAAGTTGATGCAGCGACCGCAGCTGGCGCAGCTTTTTGAGCGTCGCAGCAACAACAACAATAATAACAATAATAATAACAATACAATTAGTCACAACAATAACAGTAACAATAATCGTAGCATGTTCAAGAAGAATCGCTCGACAAACTCATCGCCAACACCCTCGGCGCGTTCGTGGAACGACAGCGAGGATGAGCACGAGTACAACCAGGATGAACGGTCCAGCTCAGCGTCGTCGGCTATTTCATTGACTATGAAGCGCTCCTGTCCGGCCAGTGAATCGACGCTCTACCAGACACTGCAACAGCATCAACAGCAGCAGCAGCAACAACAGCAACATCAACTGCAACAGCAACAGCAACAGCAAAGCGAACAATCGTCGCTTCATCGCCCACGCCACGAAGCACAGGCACAGATTAATCAGCAGCAACAACAACAACAGCATCAACAAAAACAGCAACAACAATATCTGGATGAACTGCAGCAGTCCGTTTCCGTATCCCATCAGCAACAGCTGACCGCCAATCTGTTCATGGCGCGCACCATCGCGCTGAGCCGCTCTCGTGATTTTCCTGATATATTCCAAAACACCTCGGCAGCAGCAGTCGCCGCAGCAGCAGCGGCAGCAGCTACTGCAACCGCCTCCGCCACAGCCTCGGCCATAGCCAGCAGTAGTGGAGCCGGTGCCGGCAATGGCGCCAGTGTAGCTGCCGGCAGCAGCAGTAGCAGCAATGCCGGCAGCAACTATATGCTGCCCTGTCCGCTGTGCGAGACGCCGCTGGAGCAGCGTGTCTTCCGCCAGCATCTGGACAGGCACTATCCGCGCGACAGTCCCGTCTGTCCGGTGATCGAGTGCGGACGGCGTTTCGCCCATCCCAATTCGGTGCGCAATCACATGCGTATCAAGCACACGCTGCAGTGGGCCAAAATGAAGGCCATGCGCTCTTCGGGCGGCCCATTCGCAGGCGGTCCCGATTTTAAATTCAAAAGCGAAGCGGCCAACTAGTTAGTGTCGCCCTACGGTACGGAACGGTACCCACATCCAATTCAATATGTCCGCAGATACTCGCATTAGTACGAAACAAAGCTTTCTAGATTGCTGCTTTCAGTCAATGGCGACAATAATGCAAAGCCTAAACTCGGGACACTCGCGCCTATCTTAGATAGCCAAAAAGCCTGTGCCAGGATCGTTACTTAAGCCTGAGCCACTGAACTGTTCCAAAACTATAGCAAGAAATTTGAATATTATCCTATTGTTTCTCTAAAAACGGTTTCATTTTGTATTGCTAGTTAAAAGAAAAATTGCAACTAAGCGCCATTTAAATATAGTCTGGTTTTAAATGTTTAATTTACAAATAGTTTTCCATTAACATTTTTTTCAATTTGGCAAATGGCAACTTGAGCTTAGAACAAAAAATAATCAAAATTTCAAGAGTTTAAGAGCACAGCAAGAAGCCGCCTCCTGAATAAGAATCATTTGAATTTCTTGGCATTGTAAGGGCTTCGACTGGGACTAGGGATTGGGGAGGCTAAGGTCTTCCTTGTGATGACGTTAACGATGCGAAGCTGGCATACAACAATTATTACGTTCCTATATTCAATATAGTATACTATATTTAATAGTACATATTCGTACTTCCACTACTGGGTATGTGCAACTTTATATGTTTAACATACAAAGCTAGAGATACACTGTAAAGAGCCCAAATGATTATGATTATAATAATAATAATAATTCCATATGTAGGGTATACACACTACTATTAACGTTTTGTCACCTATGAGGCGTAGCAGAGCTGCAAGTTAACTGTAATTTAGTGAGGTGTAGAACAATTCAACAATCCAATGATTGAGAACCTACACCCTAGAAGGCGCTTTACGGTACTAGTAACTCGTAACTCCAGTATTATACGTACATAGGAAAAGCAACTACACACAATTTATAGTATATAATATAAGCGTTTTAGCATAAACCGAATTGAAATGGAGATATTTGTAGATAATGAGCTGAATACCAAGCAGAAACAATTATAAATAGTTATTATAATTAATTATAATGATACTACAAAATAGAATGTGCCTGCGTAATATATTTTTAGCCAAAACAATTAATAATAATAATAATAATAAACAAAAATGAATGAAAAGAAAATTTTAAGTTGAAAATTTATACACACACACACACACAGAGACAAGAAAGGAGTTGCAGTTTTATTAGAGAAAATTCAAAAAGAAAAGCTCAAAATTGTCGTTTGAATTATAATTTCGCATAGTATGTGAAGAGCATGAAGCATAGATAGAGAGAGCTGGCGAAAACGAGAGAGCGAAAACATACGTAAAAAGGTTCCTATAATGTTAATCAAAAAGCAAAACCAAAAAAAAAATTTCAAAAAAATTAAAACTTGACTACACTGCGAGTTTTATTTAAATACAAAAATTAAGCGATCAAAATCGATCGTTGCGGTATAATTAATATTATTATCCATTTCGACACGGACAATTTTACAGTTGTATAGCCCATAATGAATATATATACATTTATTTATAAATATATATATATTTATTTATATTAACTCGTATTAACCTTAATATATTATTTATAAATATTTTAGTTGGCTAATTGTTTGAAATACGTAGCTCCTAATAATGTATCTTCAATTTATGTACGACTGGATGAGACAATTATGTTTTGGTTAATAATAAAGAGCAATCGATGAAAAGTTAAGCGAATCGATATATAATTCTTAAAGAGCTGCACAGATTGTGAACTGTTTTGCTAATGATTATTAATTAATTTTTCAATTTATCCTACAGTTTCGCGTCGTTCCTTGGAAATGCGTGTCCGTGCTACAGATCCGAGGCCATGCCCGAAATGTGGCAAAATCTACCGCTCGGCACACACGCTGCGTACCCACCTGGAGGACAAGCACACCGTCTGTCCCGGCTATCGTTGCGTGCTTTGTGGAACGGTGGCCAAGTCGCGAAACTCGCTACACTCGCATATGTCTCGCCAGCATCGCGGCATTTCCACAAAGGATCTTCCCGTGCTGCCTATGCCCAGCGCCTTCGACCCAGATCTCGCCTCGCGTCTGCTGGCCAAGGCCGGCGTTAAGATTTCACCCGCTGAGCTGCGCGCCCGCGCCTCACCCACTGGTGGTAGCGGCAGCAGCGGCGGTGCTGGTAACGGCGGCAATGGCTCACAAAAGCTAGACCTGAGCAATGCCAGCGGCGGACCGCTGGACGATGCTGACGACTCCGACGATGACCCCGAAGATCTGACCACCGGCAGTGTACTCTATGGCAACAACGCCAATGATCTAAGCCGCTACCATGAAAGTTTACTTAGCAATTTTGGACATGCCAATACAACCATTTCACGCATGCGAAATGAAGCTGCCGCGGCAGCAGCTGCAGCGGCCGCCTTGGGCCAACAAAAAGACCTGAGCGCTGGAGCCGGTGGGGTTCAACTGCCCAACAACAGCAATGCAGGCCAGTCGTTGCTAGACACCTATCTGCAGTTCATCACTGAGAATACGTTCGGTAAGCCACACCAACATTGAGCCCCACATATATTTTGTACTAATCTCTTTCTACTTGTCTGCTGCAGGCATGGGCATGTCGCAGGAGCACGCAGCTGCAGCCGCCCTGCATGCCGCTAAAATGGCACAGTTAAATGCAATGGGTCACAGCCTGGACAAATTGCCGGCGGGCTTGCTGCCTGCTCAGTTTGATCTGAGCAAGCTGGCGGGTGCTGGGGCAGCAGGCGGCTTTGCTCAGAGCGGTGGTGGACTGTCCATTGAACCGATTCTGAGACGCGACCAGCAGCATCCGGCGAGCAGCCGCTCACCTGATGCGAACGGAGCGCTAGCACTCGGCTCGGTGGGTCACATGCACTCGAACTTGGTCGGTGCTGGCGGTGGCGGTGGTGGTGGCGAGCCGAATGATGTGGATGTGGATGCTGAGGCTGAGATTAGACGCGATGGCTCAGAGCCAATGGATTTGGGCCTGGGCCTAGAAAACAATCAGTCGGGCAGCAACAACGAGGCAGCTAACTCGGATGCCGAGGAGAATTACTCAGAGGATGAGGGCGTGCACCACACATAAGCTAGAGGCAATTCACACTTAAATAGGGGTTCGTTTATAAGAGAGCAAAAGATATAACGATATAATATACGATGATACGATATTCGCATGTCGTTTTGAAAAGTCGTCGTCAACAGTTGTATACCCAGAAAATGGAACATTTGTAACGAGTAGCCTTATCCTCATGTATACCAGTTTACGTGTACAATACATGCATACTATAGTTATCTAGGACTAGAAACCAATCATGAAATAATATCATGTGCAGCGTTTAAAAATTTTAGTAGAATTTATGTTGTTTTTAAAAATCGCAAAAAAAAAAAAACAAAAAACAAAAAAGAAAGGCAAATACAACCTACATAACTACCTAAACCAATACTCGTATGCGAGTTGGAATAGGGCAAAAAGCATGAATACTTACATACATATAAATACATACTTATCCTATATACTATATACATCTATATACACATGTACCTGTTATGTGTATACATGAAGTTTAGGAATGCAAGAACCAAGATAGTTTCAAATCATTGAAGAACTTAAACTCCAAAATACCTAAAGCTAAACTTAAACCTAGACCTAGGCATATAAATTAGTGTTAGCAATTTGAAATGAGTAACCAATTCTGTAAATAGTTTATTAAATGTAGTAAGAGATACGCACCCGCAATGTGGATAAAAAACAAAAGCAAGCAACTAAGCATTTAAACGGACTACACAAATACTCCAATTGAATACTCTTTTAAGGGCTTTCTTGACACAAAAACAAATATCCATCTCAGTTTGAAATCTCTATATGTGTGCTATTGTGAACAACAAAGAAACAATTCAGATGTGCCATGTCACAGTTAGAGCTTACTGACCATTCAAGTCGCCTACATATATTGATAATGCTAACCATATCTCAGGAATACACGTGGATGACATTACGCGCTGCCGCAACAAAACAGCCGGAAAAACCAAACTACCTCAGCAAAAGAATTGTGTAACCCATGTACTCACTACTCGTAATATCTTCCAGTTAAATATATAACTATTTTCTGTATGGCCGTACTTGCTTATACATATATAACTTTCATAGCAGATAGATCTGCCTAGTTTAAGGGTCTCCATTGGGATGGGTGCGAAAACTCAGCCAATTCGAATATGCATAGCCGTAAGTGAGTCGAAAGATTTCATAAATTCGCCAAGCAAAGTAAATTGATTATTATTTAACCACAACTATGCGATAATGTACAAGCAAGAGTAAAAAAATACACCAAATTGATATGCATCTACATATGCATAAATGCTTAGCTATAATTACAAGTAAATTTGTTTGTTTTGGGCAAAATGTAATAGAATCAAAAACTTCAGACAAACATAACAATCCCACTTCACGCCTAAATTAAAAGGTTTCTTTTCACCTGCTTAAAAATGGCGTACTTTAATCTTCGTCATGTCAATATGTCCGATTTTCTGCATGTACATTCAGTTTGAGTAATCCGCGTTTATCTTAGGTTTATTGTTAGTTTCAAAATCTCTACAAGAGTTGAAACGATGCCTTATTACAACATAGATATGTGTTAATTTAGTAATTTTCTACCTCAGTTAATTTAAATGTAATTTACTTGCATATTATTTAAGCGCGAAATTTCGGGTATATATTGTCCTAATTTAATTGTGTTTATTGAACAAAACTTCGGAAACAATTAATCGCGAGTCATCTAACATTCATGAATATGAAAATGCGTAGAAATAAATGTTACTTATAAATAAAGAAATATTGTAAGTAATGACAAGTATATGTTAAATTTGTTTATTATCTTCCTGTTTCGCAATGTGATGCCTATGTTTCATTTGAACACGTTTAATAGCGTCAGTTGCTTTTATTTGGCTTCATTTAAACAGGCCGAGTGCAAATTTTGCATTTGTATAATTCGGATAAGAATTTATGGCAACGCACACATACACACACACACACACACACACAATGCAGTTAAGTCGCTAGAATAAAATGAGTTAGATAAATACAAGTTACATAAGCAATTTAAGTAGAGATCCATGTGCTTAGAAGGTTATTAATATTTATTAAAATTACAATAAATCTGCGTTATAAAGAACAACAAATGGTGTTTCATTTTTCAGAATGCATTCAAAAAATATTCATTTAACGTAACGGACCGATCGAGCCAATCGGTTCGCCAGCCCTGAATTATCGATTCATTATATATGCAGCTGTTCGATAACATAAGATTCTTCAAAAGAGATATCGATTGAACCAATGACGCCTGATAGATCGCTGATTGGCGTAGTTAGAAGAAGAAGCACCGCGAAGCGCCATTGTTTTCGAAATAAACTGTAAATGTTTTGTGCAAACTATTATTCCTGTCGTTAAGTGTCGTTCTCCATTTTAATAATTGTTACCTGTACTTTGTTGAAATGTCTGCAAAGAGCGCCTTACAAGTCTGCATCAAGGTGCGACCCTGCGAACAAGGCCAAACCACATTGTGGCAAGTGAAGGACCGGCGAGCCATTCAACTCATCGACAGCCAGGCTGATCCCTTTGTGTTTGGTAAGTACGAGCAGGAGGAACCAAGGACTGACTACTGTCGATGATGGCCGTTGAACTCGTTTTTCATTTTAATATTTTGCAGATTATGTTTTCGATCAGGAATCAAATAATCAAACTGTATTCGATTGCATGGCCAAGCACATCGTGGAAGCCTGCATGAAGGGCTTTAATGGAACCATTTTCGCTTACGGCCAAACATCGTCGGGCAAAACATACACCATGATGGGCGACGAAGCCAATCCGGGCGTCATGGTACTGGCAGCAAAGGAAATATTCAAGCAGATTGCCCGGCACAACGATCGGGACTTTTTGCTACGGGTTGGTTACATAGAAATTTACAACGAGAAAATCTATGACTTACTGAACAAGAAGAATCAAGACCTAAAGATACATGAAAGCAACGGCATGGTTCATGTCAATTGCGAGGAGTGCATCATTACCAGCGAGGAGGATCTGCTGCAGTTCCTCTGCATGGGCAACAAAGAGCGCACTGTGGCGGAAACCCAAATGAACGAGCGCTCAAGTCGTTCGCATGCCATATTTCGCATTGTAAGCTTATTTGAATATACAATCCCTACATTTAGATTCATGTTCCTGATCCGCAGATAATCGAATCGCGCAAAACGGATCGTAACGACGACGATGCTGTTATTCAAAGCCTGCTAAATCTGGTGGATTTGGCAGGCTCGGAGCGAGCCGATCAGACGGGTGCGCGTGGGGCACGTCTTAAGGAAGGCGGGCACATAAATAAGAGTCTGCATTTTCTAAGCAACGTGATCAAGAGCTTGGCTGAGAACGAGGAAAACAAATACGTCAACTTCCGCGATTCAAAGCTGACCCGTATATTGCAGGCGTCTCTGGGAGGAAATGCCTTTACCTCTATTATATGTAGCATTAAGCCATCAATAATGGAAGAATCTCAATCGACATTGAATTTCGCCATGCGTGCGAAGAAAATACGTTTAAAACCACAATTGAATGAAATTGTATCGGATGCGACCATGATGAAGCGTCTGGAGCGCGAAATAAAGGAGCTCAAAGATCGTTTGGCTGAAGAACAGCGCAGAAACGAGAGCCAGATAAAAGTTCACTTGTTGGAGCAAAGAATCAAAATGGACTCGTTGAAAATAATTACCAGTAACACAATTGCGGATAAGCGTAATAAGAATCGGCGACGCACTTGGTGTCCAGCCACATCAAATCCGGAGCCAGCGCACATTGATGAGGCGCATGCTTTCAATTCAAATGGATCGGGCGGCTCAAATGGTCAGCACAAGCACTCGGGTCTCCCTAAACCAAGCTTCTACCCGTCGACTTCTTATATGAAACACCAGCCCTTTAACGCGCCTAAGACTGTGAACATTATGAAATCACTTGAGATAACAGAGGATGAATTCAAACCGGCCGTTGACTACAACTTTGGAGATGTGCCAGACGCGATGCTTACGAGCCGTATCCTGCCACCACTAACCTTAACGCCACGCGTGGCTCAAACTGGCGATCAAGGGTAAGTGTAGCAACGTCAACAGGTAATTCCTGTATATCAAAAAGATCAGCAAATCATTTTCATTCATGCTTTCATGACAATCACAACCAAATGCATGCTCTCATTTGCTTTCACCACGCACAAATTCCATGTATAGTAAGCAAATGATTGAACGTGATCTGGTAGAGCTGACAACGTTCGAGAAGCTAGAACAGAACATTAATTTAGAGTGGGAAAGTCTAAACCAAAACTATGTTGCGGCTACAGCTCAAGTTGACGAGCTTCAGTCCGAGCGGCTAATTCTGATGCAGCGGTGAGTGTACTTAACATAAGAAATTACTTGTCTTCGAATGGGCTTTGGTAACTTTTTAACCAAGTTATCTGATCAATTATAATTATTGTTCATAACTAAGTAAATTTATGTCATAGCCTTCAGTTGCAGTAACAAATGGGTTACTTCCATTCAAATTGTTTTTTTTTTTTATCAACATCTTGTCAATCCCGCAATTTGCGGTTCGTTTGCAATTTGAAAGTAAGTTCACCACTTCAGGTGCGCGTGAAAAAGCACAAACTCAAACTCAACTCGTGGTGGGCTTTTGTAAGATCTCTTCTATTTCGTAGCGTCGTCTTTCTGCATCAGTCGCCGTGAACGACGTGAGCAAGTAGCATGCGCGAGCTCAAAGCTGGAAGATAAACAAATGCTTATAACCCACTCACACAATATTGTTGTGCGCTTTGTTTTGATAGCGCTGGAATACATAGGTAATGGCAGCCAGTTTCGCGAATAATTTCGGCCCTGACGTCTGACGCTCTGCGATGGCAACGGCGAGTGTGATAAGCAAACGATCTTAAATCCATTTGACGACGTCGTCGATAAAATGCTGCTCTATAATATGTACCCATAAGTTGAGTTTATTTTGAACTTCGCTGTCCAAGAGCCCACACAGTTCCGCGCCGCCGCACCTTCTGTTCGCCTGCGTCGGTCGATGACGTCTTCAGTTGATTTACCTACTCTATTCCCAGTTCTCGAAACGTGACTCTGATGTAACTCTCAATTAAATTGGGCTACAATCGAACGAGTGTGTGAGTAGAAACTACACGAATAAAAGCGATTGCAATAGCGCAGCGAATATCTTTAAGTTTGTAAATACTCGTGTACGCAAATGTGTGTGAGTGTTGCGTGTGTCTATTTGTTATAGCTGCGACCTCAGCTGGAACACTGTCTGTCAGTGTCTGCAGCTGCAGTCTCTATTTTTAGGGAGCTCGCTATAATTAATTGTCTAAATGCTGGTTCCGTAAAAGTTGGACCCGATTGCAACTATTCCTTATGCTGTGCATTTCTCATAAGCCTAAAACTATTTATAGATAATATAATCAATGTAAGCAAGTATTGACTGTCGCTATTGGTTTATAAAAAGTTTTCATTTTAACATAATAAATAACTACACATTTTTTATTTACCCCAATTTTATTGAAAACAAGCCAGAAGACATAAATAATTGCTGCTGCTTGAAGCAAACTATGTATGTGGAATGTTGGGTTTGAGAACTAAATACAAAATTCGTACATGCGTGCATAAATACCACAGCATATACAATCCAGTAATATTTTGATTATTTTTGCCTTTTACAGTTGTGAAACCCTTCAGGCCGAAGTAGATGCTCTTGGCAAGTCAAAGCAAACAGCTGATACAAAAATAGAGGCATACGAAGAGGAGCTGAAGTTGCTGAAGCAAACGATTGAAAGGCTGGAGATGGAAAATCGTTCTGCTGTCGATTTGGAATTTCAGTTTGAAACCCATAAAACTAAATCAAAGCTCCGAGAGAATGAGCTACTATCGGTGCTCTCCGAAAAGGATGACGCCATTGTCAACTTGGAAAAGACGCTCAAGGAATTGTCCAAGGATGTGCTGCGCAACAGTAAGGAGGATCAAATGCGTTCCATGTGTCCCGATCTTGAAACCAGCTGCGAGCGTATCTGTGATAAGTGTATAGACCTGGAATGCCTGTTGCAGGAGTACAAGAAGGCGTCACCCAATGGTGACGCTGCGCAGTCCATTGACTGTAAATGCGAGCAACTGCGTTCAGAAATCGCCAACACGCGTGCACAGCTGGAGAGCGTGCAGAACGCCTACAAGCAGATGACTAGTGATATGGCTGAAAAGTCGGAGCTGTACGACCGTCTGAGCCGCGATGTTATTGCTGCTGAGGAAACCAAGGGTTTGCTGCAGGAGAAATGCGACGATCTGGAGAACGCGCAACAGCGCCACGATCAAATCATACAAAGCATGCAGGCGGAGTATGATGCCATACAAGAAAAGTACAAGAAACTGCAGCAAGATTATGAGACTCTTGAGCGCACATCAGCAGCCACGGAGGATCAACATAAGAAGCTGCAAAGCCAAAATGTTAGCTTGCAGCAAGAAATCACCACATTAAAGGAATCTTTCGAGCAGATACAACAAACGCTCATGCAGACGACAAATTCAGATAGCAACGAGAAGGCAACGATTGTCGAGCAATTGAAGGCGCACAATGAGGAGCTCGTGGAGAAGCTGGCTCAATTGGAGGCCAAATATGGTGAGATGCAACGCGAATACGAGGTTTTGTCCATTCAGTTGATTGAGAGCATGCAAGACGGTGATAGCTTGCGGGATCAGTGCAGCGCGCTGCAAGAGGAACTGCAGCAGCAACAGGTGGCAACAAAAAGCGCAGAAGAAAACGAGCAGAGAACACAACAGCTGCTTGCACATATTGCTAGGCTAGAAAGTGAAGTTACCGAGAAAAATGCGCTTATAGATGCCACCGAAGGCACAATTAACGAGATGCGTGAACAAATGACTAATTTGGAGTCGGCGCTACTGGAAAAGTCAGTGATAGTCAACAAAGTGGAGGACTATCAGCGGCAAATCGAATCGCTCGAGAAGCAGCACGCCGAAATGACTATGGTCTGCGAGGAGTTGCAGGAGAAGGTCAAAGAGAACACCATCAATGAGAGTCTGCTCATGTCCAATAGTACACAAACTCTGATGAGCGACGACAGCATGCCACAACAAGAAATAGATGCGCTTAAAACCAGATTGTCTGATTTGAATGCAGAACTCAATGGGCTGCAGGCGCAAATTCAGCAAAAGGATGACTTAATCGAAAAGATTCAGTCCGAGCTACAGGAGTTAAATGAACGCTGCATGTCTATGGATGTGCTGCAAGTGGAGCTGCGAGCGAATGCCCGGCAAAACCAACAGCTTCTTGATAGACAGGCTTCCAAGCTGACGGATGATGCGAATCGAATCGATAAACTCCAGGAATCCAATGCGCAGTTGCTGGAACGTAGCATCAAGGCTGAGGAAATGGTTGAAATCTATAAACAGCGTCTTTCGTTGGCGGCAGAAGTAGAGTGCTCCAAGGAGCAATACGAGAAACGTCTCAACGATTTGCAAATCGCATTTGACAATGCCAAGAAGGAGTTCGAGTTGAAGGAGAAGCAAAATAAAGATTACCTTAACAATGTCAAGCTCGAGTACTTACAGAAAATTGAGATAAGCGAGACTGAGTATCGAGGCAATATGCGCAAATACAATATTGAATGGGAGGAAAGCAAGGATCGCTACGAAACCATTTTAGAAAAGCTGCAAAAGCAATTGTCCTCGTCCGAGGAGCGTTGCAACAAACTGTGTGCAGACAATGAGTCGGAGCTGTTATCTGTCAAAGCAGCAAATGAACAATTGGTTAAAGAAAAACACGAACTGGAATCATTATATGACGAAAGCCAAAAGCTAGTGCAGCAGATACAAGCTAAATTGAACAACAAGCAACAGGACGAGGAGAAAGATCACGAAATGGTAACGTCTGCGAATCACAAGTTCCAAGAGCTGCATAAGAAATACGAGACGCAAGTGCAGGAGTACAAAGAGCTCAAGAGCAAGCATGAGCTAAGCTTGGATTGTCTTAAGCAAGAGAAGAGCTCATTACAGTTGGCCGTTGATGAAAGCAAACTGACAATAAAACACTTAACTAATGACCTACAAGCAGAGCAGCAGAAGTGGCAAAAGCAAGTGAGCTTGGTGCAACAGTTTGGCGTTGAACTAGGAGCCAATGCTGCTGAGAAAGCTGAATATTTGGAAAAAGTGCAAACTTTGAATAACAAGATTGAGGATCTGGCAGAAAAGTTAAAGCAGGCAACACTCAAGGCTGTAGATTTTGATAAGCTTGTGGTCGATCATACACAAGTCAAATTGCTTCTTTCCGAAGCAAACGATCTCAATAAGAACTTGGCCCAGAAAGTGGAAAATCTCGAAAGCGAATTGTTGCAGGCTCAAACTGAGTTAACAGCACAGCGGGCTACAATTCAACAACTACAATCAGAATTGGAGGCAACCTTGCTACTCAAGAGCAGCGCCTGCTCCGAGCAGTCCAGCTTGACAGACAAGCTAAAAGAACTGGAGGCAACAATACTCGAACAGGCTCACCAATTTGAACAGAATTTGAATGAGTTACAAGGCTCAAAGAACGAGCTACAGTTAAAGCTGGACTCATTGCTGTCTCAAAAAGTGGAGCTGGAAGAAACAAACCACAAGCTCACAGTCAAACTGAAGAATGTGTTGAACTTGCAAAATCTTTTGGAAAAGGAACGTGAACACAATGCCCAACTCCAAAAGAGCAATGCTGAACTGCAATCCAAGCTAGAAGACAAGGAAACCACTTCTGAGACTCTGAGCGCAGCCTTGCAGCAACAGAAAGTGGCTTCTGCTCAATTAGAGAATCGCCTAGCAGCAGCTACCACGGAAGCCAATAGAAATGCCGACGAACTGCGAAATCAAATTGAAAAGTTGCAAAAGGAAGTTGATAGACTATGCTCTGTAGTGGTGGGTAACCATAAAATAAATATATTTTTATACGCATATCTAATAATCGTGCTTACAGAAAACCAACAAGGCCAACTTCGATGCTGAACGAAACCGGCTTCATGGTACAATTTCGAGTCTCCTGGAAGATAAACGGAACTTGGAGGAAAAACTATGCACGACCAATGAGATACTCAAGAAGGTGGAGACCGATTTAAGGAACAGCAATAATTCGTTTGAATCAAATGCTTCGAATACTTCGCCACTTGCCAGAAAAAGTCTGGATCGTGATCCTAACCAGCCTAGGGTAGGTTCTTTGGTAAAGCTTCCAATTACCCAAATCATTTCTAATTGCTTAACTTTTCCAATAGAAATCCTTAAGCTTGGAGTCTGAGGTGCGAAGAAATCGAAGAATAAGCACACACGACGAGCGGCGTCGTCAGTCTTATTGGAATGATACGCGACATGTGTCATGCATGACAGATCCCGTAGGTGGGTACAAAAACTAGCAATTACTTTAACCCAAGTTAATCAATTAATAATACTTCACACTTAGATGATAATTGTAACTGTGCTGAGCTCGATCGGAAGCTGCAGGATTGCCAACGTGAGCTGTTCATACGGGAGAGCATGGTGACTGCATTGAACTTTGAATTAAAGAACCATCCGCTCAAGGAGGAGACAGCAATATTAAAAAGACGTATCCAGGAGGAGCAGGCCAAGGCGCGTGATGAAATCAAGCGCTTGAAGCAAAAGAACCTAGATCTTATGAACAAGGTGCAAACATATACAGCAGCTGCAGCCATCTCAGCCAGTGCCCATCCCGCAAGCACAGTTTCAACCAAGCAAACAACTGTTGAGACGCAAACGGATTCCAACTTGGAGACGATTATAAGAAAAACCGATGAGAAATACAATGACTGTTTGCAGCTGTGTCGCTATCGTTATAATAAAATTAAAGAATTGGAGAGAGAGTTGAATGAAAACAACAACAACATTTCTTCCCAGACAGCTGGTCAAATTATTGCACTTAAGGTATGTTTCTTCACGTGTCAAATTCAAATCAGCCTTAATACAAATTTGTTATGATTCCAGTCTCAATTGGAGTCGCAGAAGAAAGAAATTCGTACCCTCACCAATAAATATGAATTCGCCAAAAGAGCACTTAAAATGCGCCGAGATGAAAATAATGAGCTGCGGCAAATCGCTGGCACCGACGTTCCAGCATCCTCTAAATAAGTCAACCTGTTTTTTGTAGCGTTTAGTGACTAAGTGATGTGTATATATATATATATTTAATTGTGTTTATTAAAGCTTTTAAATTTCAAAATGAATATAGAATAGAAAGAGGCAAGAGCGGGAGAGCCACATCGATATTCTAGCATTCATTAATTTGCCTTCAACATAATAGTGACATAATTTAAACAAATTTATTAGGCGCGCATGTCTAGCATTATTTCCAAGTAAACACATCTCGACTGAGAAGCAGATGTGCCTGCTGGATGGAAGCCAGGAGAGCCACAGCCGGCTCCCATCGATATTCTAGCATTCATTAATTTGCCTTCAACATGATAGGGACATAATTTAAACAAATTTATTAGGCGCGCATGTCTAGCATTATTTCCAAGTAAACACATCTCGACTGCGATGCGGATGTGCCTGATGGAAACACTGAAAAGCGATGTGTAAATAGTAGCGATAACAAATGCGATTCATTTCGAGTTCAAGGGTTGCAGTGATAAGATATCGAGCGTCTATCGTTCGCCCACCACACGTATATTAAATCTTGTATTAAAAAAAGTTATTCTGCTTAAGTGGGCCATGAATTCGGCAACAAAGGTATGTTTAAAGCAGTCGCAGCTAATTGGTTGCGTCTCAAGCGGCTTTCGGAATCATAAAGCGGCATTTTATTTGTTCGGAAAATTGGCGGCTGTGCGTCTCTGTCAGTTCGTCTCACTCCTTCGGCAACGAATGATAGCGAAATTTGTTTGCTTTATGGGGCGAGAAGGCGCGTTTGTTTTGAATTTGCAACGCATGCAAGCACGAACAACAGCTGCCACAAATGCATCTAAAATTTTGTCCAATTGTCTGCGCAGGTTGGGGAGATTTTCACGGCAGCGGGTCAAGCATTCAGCAGGCTCGGCGATTTGACAATGCAATTACATCCAAATGCGGAATCTCCGTCCGGGTAAGTGAGAGTCGGCTGCAATAACGTAGGAGAATCGGCGCTAATAAACCCCAAACTGATTTCATGTTCCCTCGCTATGCCACGCGCACAGTAAATGGACAGACGAGGAAATCGACATGTTACACTCGTCCATAATGCGCTTCTCGGACGATCTGAGTAAAATCAGTCTAAGCATTAAAAATCGCACAGTGTAAGTCAAAACATAGCGAGAGAACATGACCTAGCCTAGCACAGTTGTTCAAGCAGAATCTTTGCTTTCTCCTTGCAGCTCCCAAATTAGACAAGCTCTAAAGAAGAAGGCGTTCGAGGATGCTGGTATACCGGCAAAACAGGTGCCCGTTCAGCAGGTGCAACACGTCATACAAACAGTTCAGCAATTGCCCATTGTCCAGCAACATCACGTATTCAAGTCACACATCATACAACAACAGCCGCAGCCGCAGCAGCAAACCAAGCAGATCATATTGCAGCCACAGACAACAACGACAACTGTCACTATCAAACAGTTTCAGCAAATGCAGCAGCAGAAGGCCGCTGCCCTGGCTGCTGCACAGGCAGCTGCAGCTGCCAATGCGCCAACCATCACAGAAAACATCATCATACAGCAACCCACATCAACGACAGCCGTGGCGGTGCAACAGCCGCAGCAACAGCAGCAGCAACCACACGCAGTCGTGGCAACGTCTGCGACACAACAGATTATTGTGCCTGCCGCCACCACAGTATTGTCGCCAAGTGCAGCAGTTGGCGCCGTTGTGGTTGCCGACGATGTTGTCAGCACAACATCCACACCAACAACAGCAACAAATGCGGGCCTGAAGTGTGGGCCCGATGTATCGATGACCCTTAATCGGATCAACGTGCAGGAGAATGAGGTCGACGTTGAGGAGTGCCTTCCCGCGGAGGTTGTCAAGCTGGACTTTGTCAGCGAGGAGGTGGCAGGGTGAAGTTTGCTCGCAGCCAATGCTGAAGCATCGCCCGGCCTGGTCGAGGACTTCTATTACTAGTAATAATGTTAAAACAGCTCCAGAATTACATAAAAGTAAATCCCTTATATGGCAGACCACACTGGCCTCAACTGTTAAATGTTTTCAAATTTGATATACCTTCTATTTAACTCTGAAATCGTAATTTAATGACGCATTGTAAAAGTGAAAGCATAATGTCTAAACTGCCACGAAATGTTTAGATGAGTTTTCTTGTATGAAAATGTAACAATAGAGACATGTATTAAATTGTTTGCTGCACCTAGATCTAAATTTAAGAAGAGATTCAATAGTGCAAAGTACATAAATTTCTTGTAAGTTGAATGAAATGAATAAATGAGCATAACAATAACTTACAACTTTTCATATGATCGAATGAAAATTATTGAATTACTTTTTTATTAGCAGAAAGCCTGATTAATAACGTAATGCGTGGTTATTTCTAATCTCTCAGATGCACAACATATGTGATATTTAAACTACAGATGATATATAATAAGAAACACTAGCTAGATTGCAAGTTATATTATCACGGTTTATATATTGCCCTTGGAAACAATTGAAATTTTGCTTGCAATCTGAGCTGCATACCAATTTTGGTTTGATACAGTTGGCTAACATAAAATATATATGCTCCTCCGTTAACAGTATGTTAATGTTGCTCCACAGTTAACAGCATGTTTACGTGCGTATGTAAATAAAATAATTGCAGTGTGTTTAGACGCATATTATTTGCAGAGCAAAAATGAGGATAAAGTACTTGCTAATAGTGTGCATGTACTTTATTGGATCTCTGGCATACAGACCAGTAGTAATAATCCATGGTATACTGTCGGGAGCCGAATCTATGACACTTCTGGTGCGACATATCGAGAAGGTAAGTGGGACTTTTCTTTGTTATTGTTTATGCCCCCTATGGCGAGTTCAAAGTCAACCCGACAACGCAATAAAAGATTTCCTGAATTTTCTTTTTTCTATTTAGCTGCATCCGGGTACAGTTGTGTACAATTGTGATAAGTTCAGTGGTTGGTCCAGCCTGGAGAATGCCTGGTGGCAAGTGGAACAGATCAGGGACTACATAGGTAAGCGAACGTACCATTAAAACAGTTCTATTTATTGATTTGTTTTACCTTAGGCCAAATCGGAAAGCTACATCCAGAAGGGATCATCGTCCTAGGTTTGTTTTCATTAGATATGTATATATAAATATATGTATAAGTGCATTTTTAATACTGCACAGGCTACTCTCAAGGAGGACTCTTGGCAAGGGCGGCAATACAAAGTCTACCCAATCACAATGTGAAAACCTTTATATCGTTATCATCACCCCAAGCGGGTCAATACGGAAGTATATAAACATTAACCAATTTAAACATATATGGGATCAGTTATTAGATATACTGAGTTGTCTTATCTTTACAGCTAGTTTCTTGCACCTAATCTTTCCGGATCTTGCGGCGAAGACGGCCTTTGAACTATTTTACTCTAGGGTGGGTCAACACACATCCGTGGGTGGCTACTGGAACGACCCGCATAAGCAAGAATTATACATGAAATATAGTGAATTCTTGCCATTGATTAATAATGAGAAGATGAGCTCCAATTCAACAACTTTTAAAATGGGCATGGAACGGCTTAATAAACTAGTTCTAATCGGAGGACCCAATGATGACGTTATTACGCCTTGGCAGTCCAGGTAAGATATTTGATATGATTAACATAGTGAACCATAGTGAATCATTTGATTTTCAGCCATTTTAGCTATTTTAATGAATCATTGGATGTGGTCCCGTTTTATAAGCGAACAATATACATGAATAACTCCATCGGCCTGAAAACCTTGTTGGAAGACGAACGACTTATTATTATTGTCAAGCCCAATGTACATCATCTCTCGTGGCACACCAACAAGAGAGTTATCAATGAGGTTATAATGCCATATCTGGATTGAACAGATTTATCTAAAGCGAGCAGAAGGCTGTGATTGGAATGGTTAAACATTCAATTTTGAACTGATACGAATAAGAGTGCACAATACACCGTACAGGTGTATATGACCTAAAAGCTGTATACTGTCCGCTTTCTTAGAACAATTGACTACTTAAATATGGGGTTCTTATTGTAACAAATAGCAAATATTTTGAATGGTATACGCAATATTTTACTGGAGATTAAGACTACAATCGAATAAATAATGTTTCGACGAAAGAAAGTTTATATTTTTGTATTCAAAGTGCTACATTAATATTAAAGGGACATTAACTGATTGGAATCATTTGATTGTATTAATATATGTATATAGGCGAAAAAGAAACGGTACTTACATACATACGCAGATGCCGTTAGTTGCGCGCGCTTTAGCATTTAAAGACATTGCTTTTGAATGATTAAACGCACTTGTCATAAACATTTTTTTTATTGAATGCAAACACTACACTACACAAGCACACACCAAAAAAAATTAAAAGAAAAATGCGAGTGGAGCTCTCTTTTTAATTTAAGAAGCGCTACCGTACCGAAGAAGCCATTTTTTTCTTGCGAATTGCGCGCTTTAGAACTTCACGCCAAACAAACTACTGCATATACATATCACTTTTGAATGATTTAACTTAATTGTCATTAATAAATTTGTAGTGCAATTGAATGCAAACACAACACTAAATACACTAAACAATCACACGAAAAAAAAATTTAAAAAAAAAGGCAAATTGTTCACGGAGCTCCCTCCAAATTTAAGCAGCGCTGCCGTACTTTGTATGAACGAACCATTTTTTTTTTGCAAATTGCGCGCGCTTAAGAATTCCACGCCGTACCGACTACTACATATATTGCTTTTGAATGATTAAACTTATTTTGAATAAAAAACATTTTGCGAAATTGAATGCAAACAGCCGCTATATAAGCACACGAAAAAAAATTAAAAAAAAAGGCAAATTGTTCACGGAGCTCCCTCCAAATTTAAGCAGCGCTGCCGTACTTTGTATGAACGAACCATTTTTTTTTGCAAATTGCGCGCGCTTAAGAATTTCACGACATACCAGCTACTGCATATATTGCTTTTGAATGATTTAACTTATTTTGCATTAAAAACATTTTGCGAAACTGAATGCAAATATCAGCTATTTAAGCACACGAAAAAAAATGTAAAAAAAGGCAAATTGTGGATGGAGCTCCCTCCAAGTTTAAGCAGCGCTGCCGTACTTTGTATGAAGAAGCCATCTTATGCGTTGCTAACTGCGCGCGCTTAAGAATTCCACGCCGTACCGACTACTACATATGTACATATATTGCTTTTGAATGATTAAACTTATTTTTCACTAATACATTTTATTGGTATTCAGTGCAGACACAACACTGAATACAAACTACACAAAAAACACACGAACAAAATAAAAAAAAAAATATATACGCTGTAGAGCAGCCTCCATAATTTAAGAAGCGCTGCCGTACGTTGTATGCACTATTTTTTTTTTTTTTGCAAATTGCGCGCGCTTAGAACTTTACGACAAATTAACTACTAAATTTATGTTTCCGTAATACACTTCAGACAAATTGAAACAGACACAGCAATAAGTTTATATTTATGAATTGTGAAGTTAACTTTAAACACAACACTTAATATAAGCTACATACTTAATTCACGAAGAATGCATTAGTGCAGTTCACGTTTGACCAGATCATATTAAAATGTAACCAGCGTTGCCATACTTTGTGTTTGTGAACAAGCCATTTGTTCTCTGCTAAGTGCGCGCGGTTTCCTTTTTGCCTCTAAGCAATTAAATTGGCATATTGGTTGTATACGAATGGAAGTGGTTTTAATTAATAAATAATAGTGAAATGAATTAAAAGCACAACTTTTTATCGAAGGAACATTATCTACACATTTAAACAATTCACTAAGCCTGGATTAGTTGCACCTCTGCATTGAGCAGCGTTGCCATGCTTTAATTTGTGAAAAATCAGCGCTGTTATTTGGTAGTCGATCAGAACGCTGCATCACGCGCAACAGTTGTAATAATTTTATTTTTGAGTGTCTTTTAATAACTATATTTTAAAAATAACAAATATGGCAGACACACCATAAATGACAATATTTAAACATTAACAATTGTCCATTAAAGTAAAATACATTGCTTAATCAACGCAATTTCTGAAGGGAAAAAGTTGATTCGCGGTAAAACGGTAAAATTATGTCAGGCAGCGCGCGCAGTTACTGTAATATTTGTGTTGGTGAAGTGTTTACGCGGCTCGTGTCGTACGTTACACGACTGCGCCCCTCGGTCGGTTGGGCGGGAGGTGGGATGCAGCCCATTGCATCGGGATTCGCGCGAAAAAAAAAAAATTAAAAAAAATCTTATCCGTTATAAAGTGTAATATTCGTGTTGGTGAAGTGTCTACGCGGCTCGTGTCGTACGTTATACGACTGCGCCCCTCGGTCGGTTGGGCGGGAGGTGGGATGCAGCCCATTGCATCGGGATTCGCGCAAAAAAAAATTTGTAAGAAATCTTATGCGTTATAAAGTGTAATATTCGTGTTGGTGAAGTGTCTTCGCGGCTCGTGTCGTACGTTATACGACTGCGCCCCTCGGTCGGTTGGGCGGGAGGTGGGATGCAGCCCATTGCATCGGGATTCGCGCAAAAAAAAATTTGTAAGAAATCTTATGCGTTATAAAGTGTAATATTCGTGTTGGTGAAGTGTCTTCGCGGCTCGTGTCGTACGTTACACGACTGCGCCCCTCGGTCGGTTGGGCGGGAGGTGGGATGCAGCACATTGCATCGGGATTCGCGCGAAAAAATAAACTTTAAAATAACTCTCAAGCATTATAAAGTGAGAACACTATAATCAACACTTTATATAGGAGTAATTATCTAAAAGTGCAACATATATAGCTAAATTTATATTAAAATTTAAGCTGAGCTGCCATGCGCTGTGCTCGCGAAAAACGGTAAAAGCGATGTACCGCCAGCCCGCGCAATAATTATGAATGTCTTTTTTTGTCGAATAACCTAAAGCAACTTTTAAAATTGAATTTTAAGCATTACAAATGTGGCAGACAGACTCTCAACGATGCTATATACCCATTTAAAATAGAACATAAAAGTGACTGAAGTTTATATTAAAATTTAAACAGCGCTTTCCTACTTTGCGTTCGAGAAGGCACCACACTGATTTTTTGTGTATCGATAACAAGCTGCACGGGCAGCTGTTTTTTGTGTATCGATAACAAGCTGCACGGGCAGCTGATTTTTTGTGTATCGATAACAAGCTGCACGGGCAGCTGATTTTTTGTGTATCGATAACAACCGGTACGGGCGCGTTAGTTGTGAAATTCTCATTTGTAGAAGGGCCGAAAGTAAACTTTTAAAACATATTTTGAGCATTATAAACATGGCAGACGTCGATACAGCTGAAAAGGATGCGGACAATATTATACGCATAATGGTAGCCACTGACAATCATTTAGGCTACGCTGAGAAGGACACCGTACGCGGCGAAGATAGTTTTACGGCGTTTGAGGAAATACTTGAACTGGCAGTGTCCGAGGATGTGGACATGATATTGCTAGGAGGTGACTTATTTCACGATTCAGTGCCTAGCCAAAATTCGATGTACAAGTGAGTGAACACTATTGATAGAATTTCAATAACTAAATAAACATTACATTCACTTTCAGATGCATTGAATTGCTGAGGCGCTATACGTTTGGGGACAAGCCCGTATCGTTGGAGATATTAAGTGATCAGTCTCATTGTTTCCACAACGCCGTCAACCAGTCGGTTAACTATGAGGATCCAAATCTGAATATTTCTATACCAGTGTTTTCTATACATGGCAATCATGACGATCCCAGTGGTTTCGGTCGATTAAGCTCCTTAGATTTGCTTAGCTCAACGGGCTTGGTGAACTACTTTGGACGCTGGACTGATCTTACTCAGTTGGAGATTAGTCCGATTCTCATGCGCAAGGGCGAAACAAAGTTGGCACTGTATGGACTTAGTCACATTCATGACGCTCGCTTGGTGCGTATCTTTACGGACTTTCAAGTGACCATCAATTGTCCCAAAGAGTCTGAGGAAGATTGGTTCCATTTGATGGTTGTGCACCAGAACCGTGCAGATCGTGGGCCCAAGAACTATCTGCCCGAGGAGCTTTTGCCTGCGTTTCTAAACTTGATTATTTGGGGTCACGAACACGATTGCCGCATTGACCCTGAAGTGAATGCTTTGCGTGATTTCTACGTTTCCCAGCCGGGCTCTTCGGTGGCCACCTCCCTGGCTAAGGGAGAGTCGATTAAAAAGCACGTGGGTCTACTGGAGATATACAAAACTAAGTTTCATCTCAAGCCACTGCCGCTGCAAACTGTGCGCCCCTTTATATTTGATTCTATTGATATTGATAGCATAGCTACAAAATTGAATCTAAAGCAGGGCGATGCCTCTATAAAGGTATGTGATTTCGCCAAAAACCGTGTCGAGGCCATGATCGAGGAGGCCAAAAGCTTGCTAACGGGACACCCAAAACAACCGACGCTGCCGCTGATACGCCTACGTCTGCGTTACACTGACGAGACGCACATGTTCAATACTATTCGATTTGGCCAAATGTTTAGCACACGTGTTGCTAATGTGGCGGACGTTGTAAAGTTTGAGAAGCTAACCAAACGAGCGAATAAGGATAAGATTAATGTAGACAGGGATGCTATGCAGCGCGTAATGGTAGGGAACTTCCCTTTAACTTAAAGTTGCCCTTAAAAATAAACTGTTATTTTAGGAGGTAGACAACACGGCGCGCGTCGAGGAATTGGTAGATCGTTATTTTGAGGAAGTCAAGGATAAAAATCCGCTCAAGCTGCTACACTCAAAGGCGTTGGCGGAGGTTACCTATCGCATGGTAGAGCGCTCCGACAATAATGCAGCGGATCATATTTTCAAGTTTGTTAATTCCCCTACAAGCAAAACTGCAATTTCTGTAAACATTTTAATTGCAGGTTTTACAATGAAAAGGCCGTTGAACATTTAATGGAAACGCTGCCCTCTATTGAGAATATAAATGATGAACTTGAGAATTTTAGGCTGCGGTATAAGGCGGATGATCTACTTAAAATGCTAGATGCTTCTGATCTCAAGACAGGTGCATATGCTTCTACTGCTGGCAGCAAGACGATTAATAAAGATGCGAATTCGTCTCTTGCGCCAAAGCCATCTACTGCCAAGGCTTCTGGGCGCGGTGCTAGTCGAGTAGGTGCCGCGCGTGGTCGAGGAACAGCTGCGTCTACTAGTGTAGCAACAACTCCCGCTAAGCCTAAATTGAATGTGTCCGTTAACACAAGAGTAAGCTCACTTAGATATATTGTATTTTATTCTCGCTATTTTTTTGTTTTTTGCCTCGAACAGAATTCATCGAACGAACCACAAGGGCTTATGGACGCCTATAACAAGGGCCGTAGAAATAAAGGCAAAGTAGTCTACGTTGTATCTGATGATTCCGACTAACAGGTACTTAACGATGTTTTACATTTTACCTTTTATGTCCTAATACACATTTATTATGTTGCCAGACGGCTCGCTACTAATAATCAGTTTCAATTATTCTACATGCATTCGACGTAATTACCAAAAAAAAAAAAAAAAAAACTGGAAATACTCGCAATACGTGTTGGCTATTCTGTTGCGTCTACTTTATATATAAAGAACAATCAGTTTATTACGTACTTTGGAAATATATGTGAAGACCGAATTTCTTCTTTAAAGACCGTGATTTTTTAAACTGCGTATTGTGTATATCGACAAAATTTTGATTTTCTCTGGGATGTATTTCAATTTGCGTTTAGGTGTTATTTGTTGAAAAACAAATTATTTACAAAACTTAATACTTTTTATTATTTTATGCAAACCACTTGACAATAACTGGGTGCTATGTGTCGTGCACCATGTCCCTAATGTTAAGATATATTACACTTAAACATAAAGCTACAATATATGTTAGGGCCTGTCCAATACGCATGAATATCAAGGATGTTCCTCGCTGCGTTCGGTTCGGCTGGGTTCTTTGGTAGTTTAGCTGCATCGGCTTTGACGGATAACGACTTTTAAGCACTAATACATGTACACACACTACCATACGCACACGAAACTTGAATAACGACTGGAGCTCTTTGTCTACTGCTGATGATACTCGTAGTAATACCGATATGGATCCACTGGGGAGCTTCCGCCGGCAGCTGTAACGCCTACGCCGGCATTTGTTTTTGAGACGGGCCGGATGACATAGGTGTTGCGTCTGAAAGTTTTGATTAAGATTGATTTGCAATTCTTGCTGCTTTCGGGGATCAGTTACCTGTTGTGTTCGCCAGCATGCACTTGGAAGCTGGTCTCTTCGCTGTGATCATGTGAAAAGAGCTTCTTAAGCGCTATTATGCCCGCTATGGTGAGGGCCACTTTACTGATTACCAGCGCCTTGCCGGCAATAGCGGCCAGCGCCTTCAGGCCCAGTGGTCCGGCAATGCCCATTGCTGTTAGCAGCGCAGCAATCACATACTTGATGTGTCCACCATCTTTTTGCTTCTTTTTCTTGTGCTCGCGACCGACGCCCACATCCAAATCCAAGTCCATGTCGATCTTCAGCGCATGCGTGCGCATTAGTTTGTCGGCCTTGGCTAGCAGAGCGCGATCGAGGGGCGCCAGGTTACCAAATTGCCGGGCATCGGTGAGCGAACCGATGACGCTGTCGGTCTCGCTTTGGTTCTGCTTCTCAAGCATCAGACCGTCCACGATTTTAATGCTGTCCTGATCCAAAGCACGCGATAAAGCTTGCAGCGCTTTCTTCTTTAGACATCCAATAAAGTCGTTTTTCTCTTGGCATTCTTCGTAAACACGTCGAGCCAAAGTCAGCTCTGGTCCCAGTCCCCAATCGCTGGTGCCTGCCGAGGTCGGAGAAGGATCGGCAATGCTATGCCGGCGCGGTCGCTGGATTTTGGTAGTGGCAGCCTGGACGCCAGCTCCAATGTTGGCGGCACACGCCAGGAGCAGCAACCACTCGAGACGCGTCATTGTAGTGGCGTTGGCGTCTACAGATGTATCTAATTAATATCCCGCTGCAAATCCACTCCACTTGCTACCAAACGCTAGCGATCTTCGAATGCTACTCCAGCGAAAACGCTGTTCGCCCGTTGCTTTTATAAATTGGCCATTTGCTGGGCATTCAAATGGAAAGAATTGGCGTGCGTCAACGGGAGGAGTCTGCCGCAGGGGCTGTAGATTTTAAATGGCTTAAACTGTAGCAGCCACTGGTGTTTTCCAATTAAAATTAGCCATATTTTGTTTTATGCGTTTTTCGAATTTGCGTTTTCTTTAAATGGTATAATCGGCGTTGGAGTTATAGCCTGACATGTATTCGTTATTTGCTCAGCCATGGATGGGATGCTGGTGCTCATTCATGCTCAGATCGCATTCGTGCTGGTGCACTGATTCCGCTGGTCACCAGATAGTTACGCTTTTAAACTTCTCTTGCTCCTCTCGCTGTCGTAAATCTATTTGGATATTCGGGTCTTTTGCGAAAGTCTAAAACATAGATCTCAGTCTAAGTTAAAGATTGATTTTAAAAATAGTAAATCAAAATTTTGGCAGTTTTTCAGAATTCCACTACGAATTCGGATCGATAGCACAAAAAGCCAGATGATGCCAACAACTTTTGAAACTAACAAATCAAAACGGTAAACTGCATCGAAGTGCATCATGAAAATCCAATGCATTTTTATGATGCGTGCCATAGCATAATTAAACTTCCATGCAGCTAGCCATGGTCCCTCCTATCGTTGCTGCTTGTAATTCCATAGACAACAATACATATGAATGAGGATAGAAGCTCGCAGTGAATCGGTTAGGTTAGCCCAATCATACCCACTGCAAAAGCGACGATGCTGTGAGCTGGCTGCACATTTGGTGCAGTGGCCCAGTGGGTGAAATTGAGTTGAGTACAGTTAAAAAATTTTCTTTTCGCTGGCAGCTTGCGCACCGACTGTAAAAATCATGCACGAAAATATCTTATGAGTCTGGTATGCGCAGAGGAAAGCGGCCCCCGGGGAAAGAATCTAGATGATTGCCAGCTGGTGACAGTTATTACTGTATACGTGGTGAAAAGTGTTGGAGACACTTTCGACTGCCAAGATAGTTGCATTTTATTCGATACAATCCACAAATACGTTTGTCTCAAATGCGAAAGTATGTACAAGTTATGGTACACAAGCGTATTTATCTGAGTCGAATTTAAAAAAAATATGTTTTTTATGTCCTTGCAGAGGTTATTATATTTTATCGTGAAAGTAAATTGAAACGCGTAGAAGAAGACATTTCCTATTTTCTGATTAGTATTAACAGTCGAGTCGACATAACCATGTCCGTCTGAGTTATTCTATGGAAACTAGTCAATTAGAGTGCATAATTGGAAAAATGAAACGAGCTCACCTTCATTTGTTTTATATGTATTTATATGTACATATACATACCTATTCTTAGGAATATGCCGAATACTTATATGTAACTCATGTCGGGTGTTCACACATTTTCACAAAAAAACCCTCAAAGTATTTTGCGAAAAGGCATTAAAATAAGATAAATATCCATGCTTTTATATTGTTGAATGTATGTACCTAGTATACCATAAAAACACATCATCTCATAGTTGTAAGGCAGCCACGCACACGAAATCCTGTGCTCAAGAGGGCGTAAATAATTTAATACATCAAGAAAATTGGAAATGAAAGTTTCTTTGTTTTGGCTTGGCCGCAGATAACTTTTAGTTTCAATACTCGTAGATAGTCGAAGCGTGCTGGGGAGACGGGAGAGCGAAAATAATCGTACGATTTATTTGCACATTTTGCGAGTGTGTTCAAGCTCCTTCGAGCTCTTATCGTCAATAATCATCATATGCTCAAATTTTTGGTCGCTTAATTGGAAAATTGTTGTTTCTGTGGCTGCGTAGTGAACATTACGCCTGAGCGATTGGGTGATTGGATAGCCGGATGATTGGATGATTGGTTGAGCTTCTGAGTGCGTTTGATTGATGAGTCGATGGCCAGAGCTGCGTACTGAACGGACATCATTTTGTGGCATTGTTGTGATAATATTTGCTATGCCGCAATTTGATTGGCATGCCGTCCAAGTAGTCAAAAAGTTTCTGGCTCCGATGATACCTCGCGATTGCGCAAAAGCAGTGCCGAGTAGAGGGCTGAGGGTGGAATATCATTTCATATTTCATCATATTTCATAACATTGCTTGGCACAACAGTATGTGGGCGTCAACGAACTTACCGCAAATCTAAAATGGCGCCCAAGCTCAAATCCTTAGGGTTCGGTTCACCACTGGAGCCCTTTGAAGTTTGCTCAGAATGGCGACCGAGTGTGCCTTCACCTGCAGCGCACTTTAGTGTGCACAATGTTGGAAAATGAAAATGGTTTATCAAAAGAAGGCGAAACCACAAAGAAAATCTCAGCGGCAGCTGTACTTACATACATAAATACATACATACATAAAATCATCAAGTCCTCCATTTGCCCGTATCCCGTATCTTCGTCATGTTTGCACCTTTTGGGCCCTTCTTTCTGTATGGCAAGAATGCCGCAGACGACTTTGTTCTATCTCTTAGCTCTTTGGCTCTGTTGACTGCGGTTCGCTCGCAGTTTTCCATTTTCCAATTTCAACAACTACCGGCAAAGTTTTCACATTTTAAATTTTGGTTGGTTTGCTTTTTGTGCTAAGTTTTTTTTTTGTCCTCTTATTTTATCTTTTCTTGCTTTCCGTGCTTAAGGCTTCTCATGTTTTTCGTATTCTAGACTGTTTCCTCCTATTTACTTAGGTGTTGGAGTATTTCCCAACTCCCTAAAATAAATAAAACTACATACTTTTCATCCAAACAATACATTAGTTACGTATACTCCAAGACACTTAAGGTACGGAAAAAATAAATAATTTAATTTGTTTTTAAATAATTGAATGAGGTTTTCCAGCGTTCACTTGTGTATTTTCCTTAAAAGTGTTTTAAGCAAGAAAGAAGGCCAGAAAAGATTGCTTATGTTATAAGATGTTATCTAGTTTAACAAAACGGTATTATGAACATGTGTAAAATGTTCAAAATTATGCCAATGCCATATATTTTCGACTGTAGCTCACATTTGAAATTCATGCATCTCCTACCCGCATTATTTCAATGCAATTTATGAGAGGAAGCTGATGTAAGTTTTTGGCTTTGCATTTGATCAGGCGACAGGTGCCACAAAGCAGGCACTCTACAAAGTCGAATTATAACTAGCATATGGAAAATAGCGAGTTCCTATTTGCAATCTTAACATGTGCCCAACTTCCTGTGGAGTTAGGCTGGAAAAATATTTTGTTTGTGTTGTGGGTGGGTACGCAAAATAAATTGTTGCAAATACAAACAAAAATATAATTTTTGTTAGCTCCCACACAGACGCACATATTTATGGCATGCCGGCACGTACGCGATATATTGCAACCCAATCGATGGTGGGGGTAGGGAGAAAGTATGAGGGGAGGGGGGCCGCAACGGTTTAATTTATTTGCTAAACTTCGTTTATATCCACCAAAAGGAAACAGAACAGAGAACGTCGCCATGTTGAATGTGCGATGGGTTTAGGTCTTGGCTTTGGGTTTACTTGGGGGTTGGTTTTCAGCGCCATAAAAACGTGGCAGGGTCCCAGACACCCAGGCTAGCTGGGGTGCTTCGTGTACTTTGTGTTTGTTATGCTTGTCAAGCAGTTTACGCATGCGGAGAGCCGGGAGTGAGGCGGAGGGCCGTTTGACTTGGATGTCTAACGATATTTCGATTTTGATATCTTTGGGTGTTATCGTTAAATGTTTGCTCGAAGGGCGAGACGCTCACAATGTGCCATGTTGATTATGGTTACATTTTTGGTATTTACTTTTCATTTCATTTTTTATTTCAGGACCATAAAACCAGCAGGCGGTACAAGCTGCTGACAAGACATATTCCGTATTCATCTTTATCGCTGCCTCTCTTCACACTTTCTCATTTTTTTTTGCTCCAACTTAAATCTTCTGCTTAATCGCAACAGTTCGAATCATGTGTGTGTCTTTTAAATTGGCACTCAAATGTGTCTGGACCATTATATATATTCCACGAAACTAAAACATTGTCTTGGGTAGTTTCAAACTTAAATATGCATGTACATGGCATATATGTTACCTTTTTTTTGACAAGGGTCTCGGCTGCCCTTCAACTGTCATAATTAAAGCTGGAGCAAAACCTTCCGCCTTCATAATTGCCCAAGTATGAACAACTGCGCCTGCGGCTGCTAAAGTCTAGACTAAAAAACTCAAAATTGAGTGCATGATTTGACAGTTGGCACTTGATTGGCACAGAAAGTTGGAAGACTGTGAAAAATACATACTAAGTTAGACATATACTTGTAGCTCTAATCGTTGGGTGGAATCACTTTTATTCAAACCGTTTTTTTGTTGTTGCACATAAGACAGGAAGCTGCCAAAACAAACCGTTATTGGTCGATAAAAAGTCAATTAGCATACGGGTTACAAAGACACTTCACACATATGTCCGATCAGGCCTATTCTCAGGAAGGAAAGGGAGCGCTTCGAATGGAGCTGTGATAAAGCGGCAGCGACACAAGATCAGGCGAGTCACGACTGCTCATTTTGTGATTAATAAGGCTTTTAGGATATTTTATTAAAATGCATATTCGTTGCTCAGATGTCATTTGCGGCCGTCGGCGAATGTTTATGATTTTCATAAACGCTGCGGCCATTTGCCATCGACTTGGTTGCATTTGCATTGCTGCCTCTGATGGCTACCACATCGTGACGTTGTTTTGGTTTTGCTGTTCTTGTACCGCGCCAACGTTGTACGTCATAAATTGTCACCGCGTGGCGAGTGGCAGACCCGACTGCGAGCGCAACCGCAACCGCAAGATGTTGGCTCAGAACGGGCAAAGCTGCGACCGTGTCAGGTGAAGATATTGTATCTGATCGCTGTGCCCGCTGCGGGTCATAAACAAGCGATGCGTGGATGTGGTGCGCGATCCTGGGCGACTTCTTTTATTTTTTCTTTCTTTTGACTTTAATTAAAGCAGTTGCTTGTCTTAAGTTTTGTATCTCGATGGCATGCAAGCACCGCAACCAAAGTAGAAGGGGCAACAATGAGCAAAGCTTTTGGGGCTTAGTATTGGATTCGTTTATCGGTTTATTTAAATTTCTTTGGGGTTTATATTTATGCCTATAATCAGCACATGGAATCCCGTTAAATCGCCTCATAAGGCAGTTCGCCATTTTCCTGCTTATCAGCAGCAGCTGCCCCGCCCACAAAGCAGGGCTGAGTTTTATTGTGGCGCACAGAAATTGGATTTGTAGCAAACACACACACACACACCCACACACACAAAGCGAGAGATACGCATGTATAGCTTGTGTACATATGTATTTCAGTTTATGGCAACTCATATCTGACAGATATAAAAGCACACACCCACTCAAACAACACAACCAAAAACTGCCGCCATTTTGTTTGTGTGTGAGTGTGTGTGTGTATGTGTGTGGGTGTATGTGTAAGCGAATGACGACGACGAAAATGATAATAAAATAACACAAATATGGCAGAAGGAAATGCTCGTTATTCGAGGATTTTCTTTTTATTTTATGTATTCGCCACATAAGCAGCTTAAGTGGCAACACACTCAGACACATACATAGATATATAAACCAATCTATATGAAGAGAAAGAGGGATAGGTGTATTAATGTTTATATAGACGTGTTGTATATATGCATAAGGACGAAAGGATCATGCATAATGCTGACTACAAGGCATGCCGTTGCTGTTGTTGCCTCATGTGCCATAATTTGCAGAAAAGCGCCAGCGAAGGCAACACACTCATACTCAGAACTTTCACTCCCCACTGCTCAACCTAAGAGCCATCGTCATGACAGGCATATAACAAGGATACCATTTTTTTTGGTTGCCTTTCAACCTTGGATTGCGTTCAACGTTTCGAAATGGGAATGGAGATTGGCATGGGCATGGAAATGGGAATGGATCTGGAGGCATATGGGAAAAATGGGTGCATGCCATAAAAACAATAGCGCACATAAATTCTGCACAAATATATACTATGTATATAAAGTATGCAAAAACGAACAAAGAAGTTGGCAATGGGGATACAGCCAGGGGTGTTGCACGCAAAAATGACTGGGAAACTGTGGTACACACACACTCATACACTTACCAAAAATTGTTACGAATAATCATAAAACACGAAGAAGAGTCTGAAAAGTCGTTACACATTTCGTTTGTTTTTTTGCTTGTTATGTTTTTTTTCGCAGTGATTTCGTAGGAATTTTAACGAGGCACAACAAATATGCGTGTGTTTGTGTGTGTATGTGGCTTTGTGCTTGGCCTTTTGTATTTGTACATACGGAACTGCAGATTAAATCTTATGTATATTTGATTAGGAACTTGGCTACCTACACCTACAACTTAGGAAATACGATAGGTTTAATTTTAAATTAAATACTATATCCATAACTCACAAAATTGTTTGATCGATTTTTGAATCCTATATTATTATACTAGTACCTCTTACAGTATAATATGTTATGGCGCAGTTGGCGCAATTTTTAATGTGTATAATGGTTTCAATTACAATTACACGAATCGTTAAAAGAATGCCTGGAGCATTTGATATCACTGTTTATCAATCTTCTACACTTGACGAGGCAGACGGAACAAATGCGACTGCCAGAGACCTTTCACGCTTCTCTGCCGAGGTCACAGATGTTTATATTCGTGCCATCAGCGCTACCAATAATTGGTCATTGGTTCAAGTGGGCAGGTCTGCCCTTCGACCCTTATGTTATGGATATTTCGGGTGTCGTATGTAAGCGCGCAAATAATTGGGATTTTCCGTGTTTTCCGAATGATTTTCCATTTGTGGAGTTGATGATTTCTTCTTGGATGGCCGCTACAAAAATGCGTTAAAATATTGAAATGAAATTGAGTAAGGGATGGGGTCTCT
The DNA here is from genome assembly GCF_003285875.2 of Drosophila novamexicana. NCBI lineage: Eukaryota > Metazoa > Arthropoda > Insecta > Diptera > Drosophilidae > Drosophila > Drosophila novamexicana. The sequence continues at coordinate 9,590,062 of NW_020824787.1, forward strand.
ACCCACTCGTTGGGTACGGATAGTGCATGAATTTGTCGTTTCTGTGCGTCAAAAATGTATGCTTTTTAGTTTATTGCCTGGCCATAAGGATAGCAGTGGCTGCTGATGGGGAGGGTTTTGTTGTACAATTTTATGAGTCGACCTCGGGACCTCATGTGCTGGCGATTCTTGGTCAAGTCGACGTGTAATTGGGAATTTATTAGTCGCTGGAGACTCATTTACATTTTTCTTGTGGACAAGGCAACGAGGAGAAGGCATATGAGCGAGCCATCGTGAGTTTATTGACTTTTGGGGTGGCTAGTGCGGGATGAGGTGAAATATTTTGATTGCTAGCGAGCAAACAGAACCAGAAGTAATAATTATCAGTTGTTTAATTTATTACTAGACAAATTTGATTTATGCGAATTGCTGAGCCAGTTTGATAATCGAGGGAGTAGGCTATAAATTGACTGCTGAATGGCCAGCATTGAAAGTTGACTCATGATTGCTATTCAGAAATGGGGAAAGGTATAATACAATAAGTAAAAACAGAGAAATATATTTCTAGACATTCTTTAAACTAGTCAAAGTAAGGAGTAAATACAGCATGAGCTGTTTTGCTAATGTTAGTTCTGTGATTATCTTAATCTTATTAAGCGTGTAACTTGGGGGTTTTTTTGTGACTGTTACTAAAAAAATCAACAACGTCTCCAATTTCCGGCAATTATTTCGACTGTCGGTCGATTTAATTTATTCGTTGCTCAAAATTAAAATCCGGCAAAACAAAGAAATCCCCTTGTCCAAATCGCGACATAGGCGCAGCCCAGCCCCAAAGCCATACCGTACCGAGTGTCCCCTCGTCACCCCCTGCTTTCATTCCAAGCGCAATTGGTTTTCAATTCATGGCCATGTAATCCCTAGCTCCGTGGGATATTTCAGGGATTTATGTTGTTTTTTTGTTGCTGTTTTCCTTTATTCTTAGAGCTGGCAGAGATGTTGGATGGGGACTTGGAGTCGTGAACGATCGGATGGGGGTGTGAAGGGCCGTGTCTGGACGGGAATCCTCTGCATATTATTAGCGAACACTGCGTGACTTCCAGTTGGACTTTTAATCAAATGCACATAATTGCCAAAATAAATCAATCAATTTAACTTGGATGGTCCCAAATTAGAAGTGACGGCTTACTCCCCACCATCGCGACCCCAAATTGCCATGAGGCTCAGCTTAAGGCTCCATAGGTGCCGCACACAAATTACAAATAGATCTTACAATTTTTTGATTATTTTTAATAATCACAATACGAACTGACAACGGACTTAGAGACTCTTACGATTTGGTTTACGTGTCATTTGCAGTACACGGGCTTGATTTAGAGGGGTGGAAGGGCGTGATATTTGTCTTTTGTTAATGCGACGTCTTAAATTTACATAAATATTCGTGTATTATGTGATAGCGATCTCTAACACCCGCTCTCGCACTCTCAGAGCACGTGTACTGTGCTTCTTTCGTCTGGTAATCCGTAAGAGATAATGTCGCAGACACGTTCCGGTTGCTGAATCTGACTTTGTGACCATTATGAAAATGACAAATAGAGCGCAACTGTCTCCCCTAAAATACGATGCAGTTGTAGGGAAGGGACATAACACTGGCTACAATCTGTGCGCACGTGCGAGATTATATCGAAAAGGATTAAATGTAATACTAACACGTGAATGCTTCAATTTCAACACCCATTTTTTAACGTGTGCATAACTTTGTATTATGGATTACAAAGAAATCTTATCATTGATGAATATTTAGCGTCAAAGTATGGTTACTTCCTAAAACTATCAAATGGTTAAACGCCAATTTACGACTTGTTATTTATTCACCATACTAGCGCTAGTGTAATCAACTGACAAGCAAAGCCTAAAGATTATAGTTCTTTTCCATATTAACCCTTTCTACGCCTTAAATTGGCAGAACTTCGCTTGAAACGTTTTTTATGATCCATAATTTCCCAAGCTTTGTTTTTTTTTTATACCCTGAACCCATTAAAAGCCAAATGTATGTAACAGGCAGAAGGAAGCAACTTCGACCGCATAAAGTATATATATTCTTGAGCAGCATAAATAGCTGAGTCGATCTAGCCATGTCCGTCTGTCTGTCCGTCCGTCCGTCCTTCCGTCCGTCCGTATGTATGAACACAAGGATCTCAGAACCTATACCACCCCCATATCTGATTTTCACGAAGTTCGGATTTTTCTTCATGGTTTTCCCTCTAGATGAATCTGACATTCAAATCTGAACACCGATTTTTTGGTCGAAATTCATGTCCAAATCTTACCCCAAGATTCGTATATAGACATGGGTCAAAGATTACCACCCCCATAACTCGGTCAAATCTCATCCGATTTTCACGAAGTTTGGCTTTTTCTTCATGGTTTTCCCTCTAGATTAATGTGGCATTCAAATATCGACACCGATTTTTTGGTCGAAATTCATGTCCAAATCTTACCCCAAGATTCGTATATAGACATGGTTCAAAAATTACCAACCCCATATCTCGGCCATATCTCATCCGATTTTCACGAAGTTTGGATTTTTCTTCATGGATGAATCTGACATTCAAATCTCGACACCGATTTTTTGGTCGAAATTCATGTCCAAATCTTACCCCAAGATTCGTATATAGACATGGGTCAAAGATTACCACCCCCATAACTCGGTCAAATCTCATCCGATTTTCACAAAGTTTGGCCTTTTCTTCATGGTTTTCCCTCTAAATTAATGTGGCATTCAAATCTCGACACCGATTTTTTGGTCGAAATTCATGTCCAAATCTTACCCCAAGATTCGTATATAGACATGGGTCAAAAATTACCACCCCCATATCTCGGCCATATCTCATCCGATTTTCACGAAGTTTGGCTTTTTCTTCATGGTTTTCCATCTAGATTAATGTGGCATTCAAATCTCGACACCGATTTTTTGGTCGAAATTCATGTCCAAATCTTATCCCAAGATTCGTATATAGACATGGGTCAAAAATTACCACCCCCATAACTCGGTCAAATCTCATCCGATTTTCACGAATTTTGGCGTTTTCTTTATGGGTTTCCCTCTAGATTAATCTGGAATTCAAATATGAACATCGATGTTTAGTCGAAATTCATGTCCAAATCTTACCCCAAGATTCGTATATAGACATGGGTCAAAAATTACCACCCCCATATCTCGGCCATATCTCATCCGATTTTAACGAAGTTTGGCTTTTTCTTCATGGTTTTCCATCTAGATTAATGTGGCATTCAAATCTCGACACCGATTTTTTGGTCGAAATTCATGTCCAAATCTTATCCCAAGATTCGTATATAGACATGGGTCAAAAATTACCACCCCCATATCTCGGCCATATCTCATCCGATTTTAACGAAGTTTGGCTTTTTCTTCATGGTTTTCCATCTAGATTAATGTGGCATTCAAATCTCGACACCGATTTTTTGGTCGAAATTCATGTCCAAATCTTACCCCAAGATTCGTATATAGACATGGGTCAAAAATTACCACCCCCATATCTCGGCCATATCTCATCCGATTTTAACGAAGTTTGGCTTTTTCTTCATGGTTTTCCATCGAGATTAATGTGGCATTCAAATCTCGACACCGATTTTTTGGTCGAAATTCATGTCCAAATCTTACCCCAAGATTCGTATATAGACATGGGTCAAAAATTACCACACCCATATCTCGGCCAAATCTCATCAGATTTTCACGAAGTTTGGCTTTCTCTTCATGGTTTTCCCTCTAGATTAATGTGGCATTCAAATCTCGACACCGATTTTTTGGTCGAAATTCATGTCCAAATCTTACCCCAAGATTCGTATATAGACATGGGTCAAAAATTACCACCCCCATAACTCGGTCAAATCTCATCCGATTTTCACGAAGTATGGATTTTTCTTCATGGTTTTCCCTCTAGATGAATCTGACATTCAAATCTGAACACCGATTTTTTGGTCGAAATTCATGTCCAAATCTTACCCCAAGATTCGTATATAGGCATAGATCAAAGATTACCACCCCCATAACTCGGTCAAATCTCATCCGATTTTCACGAAGTTTGGCTTTTTCTTCATGGTTTTCCCTCTAGATTAATGTGGCATTCAAATCTCGACACCGATTTTTTGGTCGAAATTCATGTCCAAATCTTACCCCAAGATTCGTATATAGACATGGGTCAAAAATTACCACCCCCATATCTCGGCCATATCTCATCCGATTTTCACGAAGTTTGGCTTTTTGTTCATGGTTTTTCCCTTAGATTAATGTGGCATTCAAATCTCGACACCGATTTTTTGGTCGAAATTCATGTCCAAATCTTACCCCAAGATTCGTATATAGACATGGGTCAAAATTACCACCCCCATAACTCGGTCAAATCTCATCCGATTTTCACGAAGTTTGGCTTTTTCTTCATGGTTTTCCCTCTAGATTAATGTGGCATTCAAATCTCGACACCGATTTTTTGGTCGAAATTCATGTCCAAATCTTACCCCAAGATTCGTATATAGACATGGGTCAAAGATTACCACCCCCATAACTCGGTCAAATCTCATCCGATTTTCACGAAGTTTGGCTTTTTCTTCATGGTTTTCCCTCTAGATTAATGTGGCATTCAAATCTCGACACCGATTTTTTGGTCGAAATTCATGTCCAAATCTTACCCCAAGATTCGTATATAGACATGGGTCAAAAATTACCATCCCCATAACTCGGTCAAATCTCATCCGATTTTCACGAAGTTTGGCTTACCCCAAGATTCGTATATAGACATGGGTCAAAAATTACCACCCCCATAACTCGGTCAAATCTCATCCGATTTTCACGAAGTTTGGATTTTTCTTCATGGTTTTCCCTCTAGATGAATCTGACATTCAAATCTGAATACCGATTTTTTGGTCGAAATTCATGTCCAAATCTTACCCCAAGATTCGTATATAGACATGGGTCAAAGATTACCACCCCCATAACTCGGTCAAATCTCATCCGATTTTCACGAAGTTTGGCTTTTTCTTCATGGTTTTCCCTCTAGATTAATGTGGCATTCAAATCTCGACACCGATTTTTTGGTCGAAATTCATGTCCAAATCTTACCCCAAGATTCGTATATAGACATGGGTCAAAAATTACCACCCCCATATCTCGGCCATATCTCATCCGATTTTCACGAAGTTTCGCTTTTTCTTCATGGTTTTTCCTCTAGATTAATGTGGCATTCAAATCTCGACACCGATTTTTTGGTCGAAATTCATGTCCAAATCTTACCCCAAGATTCGTATATAGACATGGGTCAAAATTACCACCCCCATAACTCGGTCAAATCTCATCCGATTTTCACGAAGTTTGGCTTTTTCTTCATGGTTTTCCCTCTAGATTAATGTGGCATTCAATCTCGACACCGATTTTTTGGTCGAAATTCATGTCCAAATCTTACCCCAAGATTCGTATATAGACATGGGTCAAAAATTACCACCCCTATATCTCGGCCAAATCTCATCGGATTTTCACGAAGTTTGGATTTTTCTTCATGGATTTCCCTCTAGATGAATCTGACATTCAAATCTGAACACCGATTTTTTGGTCGAAATTCATGTCCAAATCTTATCCCAAGATTCGTATATAGACATGGGTCAAAGATTACCACCCCCATAACTCGGTCAAATCTCATCCGATTTTCCCGAAGTTTGGCTTTTTCTTCATGGTTTTCCCTCTAGATTAATGTGGCATTCAAATCTCGACACCGATTTTTTGGTCGAAATTCATGTCCAAATCTTAGCCCAAGATTCGTATATAGACATGGGTCAAAAATTACCACCCCCATATCTCGGCCAAATCTCATCCGATTTTCACGAAGTTTGGATTTTTCTTCATGGTTTTCCCTCTAGATGAATCTGGCATTCAAATCTCGACACCGATTTTTTGGTCGAAATTCATGTCCAAATCTTACCCCAAGATTCGTATATAGACATGGGTCAAAAATTACCACCCCCATAACTCGGTCAAATCTCATCCGATTTTCACGAAGTTTGGCTTTTTCTTCATGGTTTTCCTTCTAGATTAATGTGGCATTCAAATCTCGACACCGATTTTTTGGTCGAAATTCATGTCCAAATCTTACCCCAAGATTCGTATATAGACATGGGTCAAAAATTACCACCCCCATATCTCGGCCATATCTCATCCGATTTTCACGAAGTTTGGCTTTTTCTTCATGGTTTTTCCTCTAGATTAATGTGGCATTCAAATCTCGACACCGATTTTTTGGTCGAAATTCATGTCCAAATCTTACCCCAAGATTCGTATATAGACATGGGTCAAAAATTACCACCCCCATATCTCGGCCAAATCTCATCCGATTTTCACGAAGTTTGGATTTTTCTTCATGGTTTTCCCTCTAGATGAATCTGGCATTCAAATCTCGACACCGATTTTTTGGTCGAAATTCATGTCCAAATCTTACCCCAAGATTCGTATATAGACATGGGTCAAAAATTACCACCCCCATAACTCGGTCAAATCTCATCCGATTTTCACGAAGTTTGGCTTTTTCTTCATGGTTTTCCCTCTAGATTATGTGGCATTCAAATCTCGACACCGATTTTTTGGTCGAAATTCATGTCCAAATCTTACCCCAAGATTCGTATATAGACATGGGTCAAAGATTACCACCCCCATAACTCGGTCAAATCTCATCCGATTTTCACGAAGTTTGGCTTTTTCTTCATGGTTTTCCCTCTAGATTATGTGGCATTCAAATCTCGACACCGATTTTTTGGTCGAAATTCATGTCCAAATCTTACCCCAAGATTCGTATATAGACATGGGTCAAAGATTACCACCCCCATAACTCGGTCAAATCTCATCCGATTTTCACGAAGTTTGGCTTTTTCTTCATGGTTTTCCCTCTAGATTAATGTGGCATTCAAATCTCGACACCGATTTTTTGGTCGAAATTCATGTCCAAATCTTACCCCAAGATTCGTATATAGACATGGGTCAAAAATTACCACCCCCATATCTCGGCCATATCTCATCCGATTTTCACGAAGTTTGGCTTTTTCTTCATGGTTTTTCCTCTAGATTAATGTGGCATTCAAATCTCGACACCGATTTTTTGGTCGAAATTCATGTCCAAATCTTACCCCAAGATTCGTATATAGACATGGGTCAAAATTACCACCCCCATAACTCGGTCAAATCTCATCCGATTTTCACGAAGTTTGGCTTTTTCTTCATGGTTTTCCCTCTAGATTAATGTGGCATTCAAATCTCGACACCGATTTTTTGGTCGAAATTCATGTCCAAATCTTACCCCAAGATTCGTATATAGACATGGGTCAAAAATTACCACCCCCATAACTCGGTCAAATCTCATCCGATTTTCACGAAGTTTGGCTTTTTCTTCATGGTTTTCCCTCTAGATTAATGTGGCATTCAAATCTCGACACCGATTTTTTGGTCGAAATTCATGTCCAAATCTTACCCCAAGATTCGTATATAGACATGGGTCAAAAATTACCACCCCCATAACTCGGTCAAATCTCATCCGATTTTCACGAAGTTTGGCTTACCCCAAGATTCGTATATGGACATGGGTCAAAAATTACCACCCCCATAACTCGGTCAAATCTCATCCGATTTTCACGAAGTTTGGATTTTTCTTCATGGTTTTCCCTCTAGATGAATCGGACATTCAAATCTGAACACCGATTTTTTGGTCGAAATTCATGTCCAAATCTTACCCCAAGATTCGTATATAGACATGGGTCAAAAATTACCACCCCCATAACTCGGTCAAATCTCATCCGATTTTCACGAAGTTTGGCTTTTTCTTCATGGTTTTCCCTCTAGATTAATGTGGCATTCAAATCTCGACACCGATTTTTTGGTCGAAATTCATGTCCAAATCTTACCCCAAGATTCGTATATAGACATGGGTCAAAAATTACCACCCCCATATCTCGGCCATATCTCATCCGATTTTCACGAAGTTTGGCTTTTTCTTCATGGTTTTTCCTCTAGATTAATGTGGCATTCAAATCTCGACACCGATTTTTTGGTCGAAATTCATATCCAAATCTTACCCCAAGATTCGTATATAGACATGGGTCAAAAATTACCACCCCCATATCTCGGCCAAATCTCATCGGATTTTCACGAAGTTTGGATTTTTCTTCATGGTTTTTCCTCTAGATTAATGTGGCATTCAAATCTCGACACCGATTTTTTGGTCGAAATTCATATCCAAATCTTACCCCAAGATTCGTATATAGACATGGGTCAAAAATTACCACCCCCATATCTCGGCCAAATCTCATCGGATTTTCACGAAGTTTGGATTTTTCTTCGTGGTTTTCCCTCTAGATTAATGTGGCATTCAATCTCGACACCGATTTTTTGGTCGAAATTCATGTCCAAATCTTACCCCAAGATTCGTATATAGACATGGGTCAAAAATTACCACCCCCATATCTCGGCCATATCTCATCCGATTTTCACGAAGTTTGGCTTTTTCTTCATGGTTTTTCCTCTAAATTAATGTGGCATTCAAATCTCGACACCGATTTTTTGGTCGAAATTCATGTCCAAATCTTACCCCAAATTTCGTATATAGACATGGGTCAAAAATTACCACCCCTATATCTCGGCCAAATCTCATCGGATTTTCACGAAGTTTGGATTTTTCTTCATGGATTTCCCTCTAGATGAATCTGGCATTCAAATCTCGACACCGATTTTTTGGTCGAAATTCATGACCAAATCTTACCCCAAGATTCGTGTATAGACATGGGTCAAAAATTACCACCCCCATAACTCGGTCAAATCTCATCCGATTTTCACGAAGTTTGGCCTTTTCTTCATGGTTTTCCCTCTAGATTAATGTGGCATTCAAATCTCGACACCGATTTTTTGGTCGAAATTCATGTCCAAATCTTACCCCAAGATTCGTATATAGACATGGGTCAAAAATTACCACCCCCATATCTCGGCCATATCTCATCCGATTTTCACAAAGTTTGGCTTTTTCTTCTTGGTTTTTCCTCTAGATTAATGTGGCATTCAAATCTTGACACCGATTTTTTGGTCGAAATTCATGTCCAAATCTTACCCCAAGATTCGTATATAGACATGGGTCAAAAATTACCACCCCCATATCTCGGACATATCTCATCCGATTTTCACGAAGTTTGGCTTTTTCTTCATGGTTTTCCCTCTAGATTAATGTGGCATTCAAATCTCGACACCGATTTTTTGGTCGAAATTCATGTCCAAATCTTACCCCAAGATTCGTATATAGACATGGGTCAAAAATTACCACCCCCATATCTCGGCCATATCTCATCCGATTTTCACGAAGTTTGGCTTTTTCTTCATGGTTTTTCCTCTAGATTAATGTGGCATTCAAATCTCGACACCGATTTTTTGGTCGAAATTCATGTCCAAATCTTACCCCAAGATTCGTATATAGACATGGGTCAAAAATTACCACCCCCATATCTCGGCCAAATCTCATCCGATTTTCACGAAGTTTGGATTTTTCTTCATGGTTTTCCCTCTAGATGAATCTGGCATTCAAATCTCGACACCGATTTTTTGGTCGAAATTCATGTCCAAATCTTACCCCAAGATTCGTATATAGACATGGGTCAAAAATAACCACCCCCATAACTCGGTCAAATCTCATCCGATTTTCACGAAGTTTGGCTTTTTCTTCATGGTTTTCCCTCTAGATTAATGTGGCATTCAAATCTCGACACCGATTTTTTGGTCGAAATTCATGTCCAAATCTTACCCCAAGATTCGTATATAGACATGGGTCAAAAATTACCACCCCCATATCTCGGCCAAATCTCATCCGATTTTCACGAAGTTTGGATTTTTCTTCATGGCTTTCCCTCTAGATGAATCTGGCATTCAAATCTCGACACCGATTTTTTGGTCGAAATTCATGTCCAAATCACCCCAAGATTCGTATATAGACATGGGTCAAAAATTACCACCCCCATATCTCGGCCAAATCTCATCCGATTTTCACGAAGTTTGGATTTTTCTTCATGGGTTTCCCTCTAGATGAATCTGGCATTCAAATCTCGATACCGATTTTTTGGTCGAAATTCATGTCCAAATCTTACCCCAAGATTCGTATATAGACATGGGTCAAAAATTACCACCCCCATAACTCGGTCAAATCTCATCCGATTTTCACGAAGTTTGGCTTTTTCTTCATGGCTTTCCCTCTAGATTAATGTGGCATACAAATCTCGACACCGATTTTTTGGTCGAAATTCATGTCCAAATCTTACCCCAAGATTCGTACATAGACATGGGTCAAAAATTACCACCCCCATAACTCGGTCAAATCTCATCCGATTTTCACGAAGTTTGGCTTTTTCTTCATGGTTTTCCCTCTAGATTAATGTGGCATTCAAATCTCGACACCGATTTTTTGGTCGAAATTCATGTCCAAATCTTACCCCAAGATTCGTATATAGACATGGGTCAAAGATTACCACCCCCATAACTCGGTCAAATCTCATCCGATTTTCACGAAGTTTGGCTTTTTCTTCATGGTTTTCCCTCTAGATTAATGTGGCATTCAAATCTCGACACCGATTTTTTGGTCGAAATTCATGTCCAAATCTTACCCCAAGATTCGTATATAGACATGGGTCAAAGATTACCACCCCCATAACTCGGTCAAATCTCATCCGATTTTCACGAAGTTTGGCTTTTTCTTCATGGTTTTCCCTCTAGATTAATGTGGCATACAAATCTCGACACCGATTTTTTGGTCGAAATTCATGTCCAAATCTTACCCCAAGATTCGTACATAGACATGGGTCAAAAATTACCACCCCCATAACTCGGTCAAATCTCATCCGATTTTCACGAAGTTTGGCTTTTTCTTCATGGTTTTCCCTCTAGATTAATGTGGCATTCAAATCTCGACACCGATTTTTTGGTCGAAATTCATGTCCAAATCTTACCCCAAGATTCGTATATAGACATGGGTCAAAGATTACCACCCCCATAACTCGGTCAAATCTCATCCGATTTTCACGAAGTTTGGCTTTTTCTTCATGGCTTTCCCTCTAGATTAATGTGGCATACAAATCTCGACACCGATTTTTTGGTCGAAATTCATGTCCAAATCTTACCCCAAGATTCGTACATAGACATGGGTCAAAAATTACCACCCCCATAACTCGGTCAAATCTCATCCGATTTTCACGAAGTTTGGCTTTTTCTTCATGGTTTTCCCTCTAGATTAATGTGGCATTCAAATCTCGACACCGATTTTTTGGTCGAAATTCATGTCCAAATCTTACCCCAAGATTCGTATATAGACATGGGTCAAAGATTACCACCCCCATAACTCGGTCAAATCTCATCCGATTTTCACGAAGTTTGGCTTTTTCTTCATGGTTTTCCCTCTAGATTAATGTGGCATTCAATCTCGACACCGATTTTTTGGTCGAAATTCATGTCCAAATCTTACCCCAAGATTCGTATATAGACATGGGCCAAAAATTACCACCCCCATAACTCAGTCAAATCTCATCCGATTTTCACGAAGTTTGGCGTTTTCTTCATGGGTTTCCCTCTAGATGAATCTGGCATTCAAATCTGAACACCGATTTTTTGGTCGAAAGTCATGTCCAAATCTTACCCCAAGATTCGTATATAGACATGGGTCAAAAATGACCACCACCATATCTCGGCCAAATATCATCCGATTTTCACGAAGTTTGGCTTTTTATACCCTGAACCCATTAAAAATGGGTATAAGGGCATATTGTATTTGTGCGACAGCCAAATATATGTAACAGGCAGAAGAAGGCAACTCCGACCCCATAAAGTATATATATTCTTGATCAGCATAAATAGCTGAGTCGATCTAGCCATGTCCGTCTGTCTGTCCGTCCGTCCGTCCGTCCGTCCGTCTGTCCGTCCGTCCGACCTAGAGACTTGAAATTTTAAATGTAGGTGCGTCTAGTGCCTGCGCAGATCGAGTTTGTTTTCGATAATCGGTAACTTTCTCCGTTTCTAAGCAATCAATAAAAATCGATATCGATATCCTGTTTTTTGGGCAATTTTGGTAAATAATAAGAACTAGAGTCACCAAACTTGACATATAGCTTCTAAAATAGAATATAAATATGCATTTGATGTTGGAAGAAGAGGGTTCAGGGTATCCCCTAGTCGGGAGCTCCCGACTAGAACCTCTTACTTGTTAAATTTAATTTCAAAAAAATTTGCATTTTAAATATGGGAAAAAATCTTAAATTTAAATTTGTAATCGTTTATGTTTTTTATACCATGCGTAATTCTAGTTGTATATGTTGATGTTTCTTAGTTAAACAGGCAACAATTTTAACATGTAAAGTACTTTCTAAATGGTTTTATTTTTTTATAAATGGGTTTATTTAACTTAAAACTGGCTATCTTATCCAAAATTAAAACAAAATTGTATTTTCGTAGTTGGTTTGTCCTCTAGATTGTGATTAGGTTGTAAAAATGTATGAATTATGCTTAGACTGGAGTTTTCAAGAACAATTTTCTTTGAATGGGCTTAAAACAAATAACGCTTACTTACATCTTCGAACTTGTAGAGCTGAAAGAACTTATACCAATACCTTACTTTGATTCCTGCCTGTTCGGACATCGTTAATCTATAATTTTCTTATAAATGCAGGGAACATTTTCACATTTTTACCCCCTCGGACCTTATGCAGTGTTATTGCCAATTGCTGACAAATTTGTGTTTAAATTTTAAACCATAATTTGCCGACACGAAAAAGGACAAGCGGTGGCGGAACTGACGGCACTGTTATTAGCCGCAGGGGGAGTTAGACGAAAGGCGCTTTAAAGGGGTGACTGCGCAAGGGAGTTGTGGGGTTGTGGCAGTCCGCAATTGAATTAAAAAACTGCAAAGTACATTTTTCAAAACGACAAACAAAACGAAACGAAACGAAAAGTAAAACGGAAATGAAAACAAACAATGGATCGAAGGAAAACAAAGTAACCTGAGAAGGCAGCCCGAGTGACAGGCGAAGTTCAAACGAAAAATGGTTGCCAATGATGAGAATGTGGATGATGATGATGATGATGATGATAACGCTAGGAACGGGATGAGCATTTGAGTAAACTCAAATGATTGAGGGTGGTGTGAAAATGAAATAAGTATAAACAAATAGAAGCGCACAGTGGCAGCTCAATTTGTGCGAAGTCAAATGGCCATGCAGTACCGGGACTAAAAGGAACTCGACTGGGGCGAGTGGTGTCGCGCAACGCATATCTGGGGGTGGTAACTCATTCAGTTTTTAAAGTTTTTACGACAACAAAAAGAATATTTGTGATAGGGCAACACGCCAGATTGAAGACAGAGCATATTGTTGCAGTCAGATTTGTGATGGAAGGGGTTGGCCCGAAAGTGGTAGGGCTTACAGGAATTCGTGCCCGCCACTTTCCCCATATGTAAATTGAAACAAAATCAGAGCAAGTGTTGTATGACATTGACTGCTCGACAGCCGCGTGACAGTTTGCGTTGTCGAGGATCCACTTCCGCCCATTAGCGGTGCCTCTTGGACAACATGTCTTCTGTCTTGTTGTCGCTGCATTTAATTTTTTCACTGTTTTACACGCACGTTTTAATGAAGTGACCACAGATGTCCTGGCGCATACGCTGTCTAGACCCCCGGCCTGGCCTGGACTGGACGCGCGGCAGGGAAACCTCATTAAGACGCGCAATTATAGTCCAATTGTAGCGGCAACATGGCTCCGATTGCAGTTTTTTGTTCTGGCATAAATCACGCTTAATAACTAATAAACGCTGAGGACAGCTTGTCCCATGGAACCACGGGTAGTTGGCCTCCACTCAAGTGGCAGCTGTCAGTTTGACCCACACTGCATAGAATACCGTGAAATAAACGCGCGCCGAGCATCCGGAGCTCGGCGTCTGTGACAAATAAAAAGCACCCTAGAGAAATCCATCACTTTTGTGATTTTGTATATTAAGTCATCATTTTTTTGGCCCACCCTTGGGCAGCTTGGCCCCCTGGGAATAAAATCGCACTTTGCCCAACTGTCCCATATTAGGGGTCAGTTTAAATTGAAGCCAAGGCTTGACATTTGTAGATGCTTGCATTGGTATAGTACAAATGAGCGAGGCTTACAAATTGGTTTGGTTTTAATCGACTATAAGATAATTTTTTAAATTAAATTTTACCTGGAAGTATGCAACAGTAAACATACGATTTTTGATCGATAAAGGAAACGCAACAAAAAATTCACTTAAGCTTGAAAACAAAAAAATTATATATACACATATATTGAAAGCATACATCAGTATATTGAAAAGCAAATGTGGATAAATTATATATTTATGAGCATTAGCATAAGTTGCGTCAACTTCATATGCGGATAAGCTGTCACGCCCAAGGGCGTATTTGAATGTTCGCCATCTCAAGCCAAAACGCCAACTCCAACAAGAACAGCAGCAACATATACATTAATTTGCCTGCAGGTGTGCGCGACTCTAATGGGTGTCATGATTAAGGCAGAAGCTTTTTCCTCCCTTGGCGGCATTCTAAAGCGTCAAAATCCTTCAACTTTTCGCAGCATTTGCGCATACAATGAAGATAGGACGGGGGCGTGGCAGCCTCGAGAGCACTTCGCCAACAACAAAAACAAAAATGACAAAAGTATTTGAATTGACAAGTGCCATCAAAATAGAAGCGGAATTAAATTTATCATGCGAAGTGGTGGCGTGGGCACATTGAGCGCTTGAGAGCCACCCAACTGAGGGTTGAATTGCAACCAGCAGCTACCAGAGCCGAGCCCAATGTCATCGATCAATTCGAGCGTGAGACAGTTCCGCAGGAAGTGTGAGCAACTTTAAATATTGAATAATGTTTTTTTTTTTTTTCCCACAATTTGAGCTAGAGAGAGAGAGATGAGTCAATGTCTTAAGACTTTTGTGGGTGACTGCTATTATAGGAACGATCAACTGATATGATAAGGACAATGACAAAGCTTTTTGGCTAATGTCAGAGAGTGGGAGCTGGTTGAGAATCCTGGCAACGCGAATATGAGCAGTTGGTACTTGAAGCTGGTTGGCATGTGAAGGTTTTCAAAGCAATTTTAATTTCATTTTGTAATTTGTATTTAATTTCATAATTAGAGCTGAGCCGCGGCACGTTTTCTCCTCAGATTACGAGCGGAATGCGACACCAGCAACAGTAGAGACCGACGTTCGCACAAACGTGCTAATGATAATCGGCTTACAGGCAGACTAAACTCTTTTTCATTCATAATTTTTGCTAATAGGCCGAATGCCTTAAATGTCAGGATCTGAAACTAGGGTGCCACGAGAGTGCCAAGTCACGCGACTTGCCGGTTTCCAATTATTCTAATAGGCTGCCAATTTGAAGAGTCACGGTTGCAGATGTGATTGACAGACGGAATCGACTGTGGGCTACCCATAGAAATCATTTTGAAATATTGCCGCGCTTTGGTCTTTTCAATGTAAACATCGCGCGAAAACTGAACAAATTGTTCAACGAAAAACAACAGCAGTCAAACAAAATTGAATATCGGCGGCAACAGAAACGCCAAAAAAAAAAAACACAAAAAAAAAATAGACAAACGGGAATAGGATGCAAACTAAAAAAATAGACATATGCATAAGAGTGTATATACATACAGACAAACTAGCACAGGACATTTGCTGGACGATTGGTTGGTTTCTATTTTATGGCCACATCTGAGCGAATTGGGTATGGAAAGAGGTACAACTCGGCAATTGGT
Organism: Drosophila novamexicana; assembly: GCF_003285875.2. Classification (NCBI taxonomy): domain Eukaryota; kingdom Metazoa; phylum Arthropoda; class Insecta; order Diptera; family Drosophilidae; genus Drosophila; species Drosophila novamexicana. The sequence continues at coordinate 9,605,894 of NW_020824787.1, forward strand.
ACGTGTCAATAACTGCTATAAAAAGTCGACATCGCAACACGATGCACAGTTTAAAACAGCAGCCCAACTGCACCTCAATAACTCTCTAGTCTGCAGCTCAAATCAATGTTGCATTTCAATTGCGAAATTGCAAAAATAGCAATTGTCACACGGCCTCAACCATCAATCCCCCATTTAAAGTCGGTTCGAGTTTGGTGACTTTTTGCGAACATTAAAATGAATGTTTTTCCATTGTCAAACCATTTCTACGATTGTAATTAAATTAAACTATGACCAAAATTGACTGTTTGATTATAGAAAAACATAAAAAAAAAGACGCCGTGTGTGGATTGATTTCATTTAAATATCATTTTTATAGATATTTGTCTGATACGTTTTGTAGTATAAACTTGGTACTCAATATTAAAAAATAGAAAATATCAAAACTTTTCTCATTTAAACTGCATTTTCTTGTCTCGAACGCACATCTGCGATGATCAATTGAATTGTCAATGTCTGCATTTAGCTAAGCGTTGCAGATGAACCATCTATGCTATTATCATTCATCTATAATGTGCACATACATTTCTGACTGTTCATGTGGACACCCTTTTTGGGCTGGGGTGTTCCTTTTTGTTGTTCGGTTCGTGTTTCTGCAGTTATTAACACGATTGTAGTGATTTGTCAAAATTCCCCGTATGACATGTGTGCAAACAAGGACGAGACAATGACGATCGTTGTTGACAATGGGTAGGCAGGACATGGGTTGGCAAAGGCTCCGGGGTGGATGTGTACGGACGGAAAGGGGTGAAACTGTGATCCACTTCTATTTAACTGACAAAAGCCAGCGATGCGCGCTTAACACAAACTTGTTTATTTTCCATTTGACGAAAAACTTAAATTCACTAGAGATTTACATCAGTTTTTGCAACTGAAGCAGTTCAGTAATGACAACAAACACAACAATAAGCGAATGAAAAATGTAATAAAATCGAAAGCAAGAAGAAACACAATACCACAATGCCAGGCGAATAAGTTGGATATGGATATAATCAATTGCAGCTCGTGGCCGGTTCAGCGCTCTTCGTAGTATTTATGCATATCACTAAAAGTTTAATTAAATGCACATCAAACTGCAGACACCGGAATCAATCACAATTACCAGGCAACGTCTGTTCAGGCCTGAATACCAACATCCCGGTTCGCTTTCACATACTGCAAGTATTTTAAAAAAATTGGCGGTATGGAAAAATCAAAAAGGATAAAAGAATCGGTCACAAGGCGGCAAAGAGATGAGCGGCTGTATTTCAGTTAAATAAATTTTACAAATTTTCATTAATTAAAATTCCAATTAAGTTAACTGCAAAAGAATTTTTGAGACTGAACGCGACGTCAGAACATCTCAAATGATTTTTACCTTCGTACGAATATCGATGGATAGGCAGCAAGTGTGTACTTAAAAGAATTTAGCACGTTCTTCATATACTAGTTGGCTTTTGTAATCAAAATTTTTCCGGCCTTCGACCATCTTGCATTTATAAAAGTTGGGCCAAGGAAATTGCTTCCACACGGTTGACCTCATTAAAGGCAAACAAAGTCGACCACAACAATTCAAATCAAATATAAAAGTCAAAAATTCATCGAAGCCCGACGAGGAAAAGTGGCCCAGTAGCTGGCCACATTTCCAAACAACAATGTATGAGTGTGTGTGTGTATGTGGATGGTGTTCGTGACGGGTTTAGAGTTGGCTCCTTTTCTGCGGGAGCGGTTAACCACAACAGGCACCAAGGAGCCACTCAGCGCTAGCAGTGACTGGAAATTTGCTTTGCGGAAAAACTTAAACACCGGAAACAATTAATTCCACTTGAATTAACATATGCTCTGATTGCCTCGCGGGGGAGGTAGGCTGGGTAGCGGGTGGCCACAATCAAATCACGACCCCCTTAAAAGTGTTGACTAGCCAACGGTTGCGGGGCGCTCTTCTCTTTGCTGATTGATCGTCCCGTTGTCTCAGCCCCATTGAAACCCTCAACTTTCGCCGAAAATTAGCCCAAAAGTTCATTTGCGTTTATGAGCCAAAAAAGAGTTGAGTTGCCACTTCGATTAGAACGGGAAGATGGGTCGAAGCACCGCATCGTAAGCGAGCAACACCAGTTTCAGAAATGAGTTAAAAACTTAATTGCCGGCGGACAGGTAATTTCTGGCACACTTCAAATGCAAACGCCATTAAGTAATATGCAAACAAGGGGTGGCTGCCACCACGTCCTGGGTAAGAGAGCCGACAGCCGACGTCAATCAAGGACTTGACAGGACCAAGGCAGTTCCCATTCCTTGATACAACCGCGACACGTCAGCCATAAAGTCACGAAATACTCCGTCCTTGGCCATTGCGTGCAACCTGCGGTTAGTTGCAAAGTTAGTTTTCCAATTGGAGTGAGTCCTAAGGTAGCGGGACACAGACATTGATAGTCAGGGGTAGAGAGCAGATTAGGGACGCGTGCCCACGTTTAGGCGTAACAAATTACCATTAAACTGCACCAGGCGGGGGACTCACTGATTATTATTTAATGATGAACTCTGGCAGATTGTTCTGTTCAGTGCTCATAGTCGGGCTACTGAAATAATTATACCGCATACCTTTCTATCTACCTATAACAGTTAGAGGTAAGTTTATTGTAAATTCTAACTAAATTGGTTCATTCACCCACTTTGTTGTCGGTAATGGAAAAAGTTTAAAATGAGTCGATGCCTTCAATAATTTCGCGCAATGCCTAAGCCCAACAATCTTTTGATATTTTAGTTTCCGATGTTATTTTTAATTGGTTGTAGACGGCTTATAAAAAGAACTAGGTGCAAAGTGGTGAAGCTTACAATATTTATTTGTAATGTAGAGCATTTTGCAAGCACCAAAAAGTATGCTTCAGAAAATCGAAGCGTTCAACGGACCTGTGCTCATGGTTCGCCTAATATCTACATTTTATTAGACTCGGGCTTAAGTTCTGACTAAAGAGACTTGCATGTTTTTCTGTTCTCCATTTTTGTCTACTATCACTATTAACTATGGAATGCAATTATTTAACTGCCTGCCATCTAATTCACAAATGCCAAAAACACCCTGTGAATTTTCCGCGCCGTCAGCAATGGCCAAAGCAATTTTTTAATTTCTTAATTTTTGCGAGCTCATGAGAATTAGCCGTTGCTCTGTCTGTTCACGTTCCACGTAGCCACTTTGGCGCTGTCCACCACCGTCGCCGGTAATATTTCTTTATCTTCAGCTCCATCTTCACCTCCAGTTTCATCAGAGATGCTGACAATGAGATGCGAGGCGACATCGAGATGCGCCCTTTGTTTTCCTGCTGCTGCTGCTCCTGCTGCTGGCAGTAGTGTGCAAAGCTTATTCATTTAGAAAATTTGCTCATTTTCGTTGCGGGGCGGGTACCAAATTATTGTTGCCTTGCTGAAGGGGGGTTGGGGAGGGGTGGTTCTGTGCTCTGGAGAAATGTGGTACGTGCTCGCAGTTTTCATATAAATTGCGGCCAATAACATTTTTCAGTTGGAAGGGCAAGAAAAACGCGCACAAAGCAAAAGAAGAGAACAGAAAAAATGGACAAAAGCTGCTGATGATGGCTTCTTCGGGCAGACTTTGGGACCTGGGCACGGGCCAGCAGAATCCGGCTCATTAAGCTAGCAACGGTTGCCAGAGGGATTGGTCAGCATGGGTGTTACTCTTGGTATTGGGCCTGTGGTCGCCCAACCGAGTCCGGGTTGGGAGGAAGCTGCGGAAAATCTGGCCGCGACGACACTTTGCCAGAAATCGTCTTTCTCTTTTTGCTTTTGTTCTGTGCCTGTGCAGCCATTAGCCAAAAATTGTGGGAAGCAGACAGAATAGGGGAGTGAATGGACAGATGGACGAGCAAATTATTCCCCAAATACCCCGAGGTAATTATAAATGTCCTTCTACGCTCAGCTAAGCCCCATCGGCCGGACGCCGTCTTTTGTCTATCATAATGAGTGGCAGGCGGACATTTGGACATAATTGTTCAATTATTTTGTTACTTATGGCCTGAGACTGTGCCTAGTTCCTCCTCCTCAACATTTTCTTCTCAATGCCTCAAATGATGTTTTTTTTTTTATGCTGTTGTTGTTCTATTGTACTCTAGTTCAGACATTTTTCTGTTAAATATTCGTCTTCGTGTCGTCTGATATCTTGAAAATCTATATATTAAGATATATACACATACATTTGTCTTTGCTGCGACGACTATGGGCACCACACAGCCTCCGTTTTTGTCATTTCGCCATTTTATGGCACAATCGAACGTCAAATTCAATTACAATGCCAAACCTGCTGTGGCATAAGGGGGCTATGGGTGTGTCGGCGCAGTGAGGTACAGAGCCTGAGGCCTCAGGTGTGTTGTGCCATTCAATTATAAATTTTCAATAAAAATTTTTCCCTCGCGTTTGTCGACTTTATTGTTTTTGACAGTCGTTCTCGCCGTGCTGGCAAAAAACAGCAGACGATGCCTTTTACCCCCATTCGTTTACTGAAAATAATAGAATGAGGGCGTGGCATGCACTGCTGCGTATGAGAGTGAGAGTGTTTAGTGGGAGTGCTTTTTAAAATTACATCATTTAGCCTCAGGCGAAGTTTGCTGCTGTGAATGACATTTTAGTCTCAGAAAAGTCAATTGAATAACTGCGGGCGTAATTTGAAAAACAAGATAATGTTGATGTATTTCTATAAAACTGTTTTTTTCTCATCTCTGCATGTGCCTATAAATATATCAAAAAATATAAAACATTTTAGAGCGATTTAATATCCGATTAAATATCCTACTGGAATTCATTTATTTTGAGGGGTATTAAATAGATATACTTATCTTTGTTTTAATGTAAACGTTGTTATATTCCATGAATGGTATGAGTTATTTTATATTGATAAATTTAGGTATATAGTTTTCTTGAAAACTCGAAATCATTCAAATTCCAGACTTTGAAAACTATCGAGCCGAATTCATACTAAAAACGCTTGCATATTCGCATGTGTGAACTGCATTGAATCGCTCAATGACATATCTGTAAATCAGTACGACAGGCCAGAAACCACATTCCAATGGACATTAACCAACTGCAAAAGAACCGAAAGCCGAAGTCAACAAGCTACAAAGGAGCTCGAGAAGAACAGCTTCAATTCAACTGACAGATGGACGGAGCAACAAAACAAAAATATCGCAATGATCATAAATATTACTCAGTTTTGATGTCTGCTAGCCGTTCTACAAGCTTGAAGAGCACCAGGAACGTGGACATAGCTTGTAAGTGAAAATATGCAAGGCGATCTGGCGGTTTGGCGGTTTGGCGGGCTCTTCATCAGAGTACCCTGGAGATTGTCGGCGAACTGGTCTTAGCGCTTCCTAAAAGCGACAAAAATTGCCAAAAAGGGATTTCCATTTTTCACACAGATGCATATGCGCAATGCGGTCTCAGATGTAGCCAGGGTTCACTTCTGTCTCTGTAGCCGACTCTGCTTTTCTCAATCTCTTCAAATGACGGCAAAAAGGTGTCGAAGAAATTGTTCAACAACAAAGCCAGCCGGAGCGCAAAAAGAGCTGCCTGCTGCATAAATGAAGCGGCATTGGCCTCAGCTTTAGCTCCGTTCACGTCCTCGTCGACGTGCTGGCTTTCTGGCACTGCCACAGACACGCTGTCTGGCAATGCGGCTGGACTGTCGCCCTGGCAAAGACAAAGGCCGCATCGTCTGGGGAGCCCTGTGTAGAGCGTTGCCTGGGGGCTACTGGTATCTGCCGAGAAGACAGTCTCAGCAGAGATCGGAAGGCGTCGCATTGTCTTCGAGCACATTATTAGCTTACGTGTTTGTTAAAACAGCAGCCGCGATTTGAATTTCAGCTCCAACTGCTGCGGAGTGAAATATTAAAATAGTTCGCCACCCGATACTGCTCAGATGCCATCTGAGCTCCAAGCGTGTTATGCATCTATTCGTGTGTCTACATATGTATGACATTGACACATTCACACACGCATACTCATACAGAGGGCAGAATCTTTCCAAACCGGGAAGTGCTCGAATACTGTCTAATCTTACCATTCTATGCAAAATATGATAGGAATCTCTGGGATTGGGACGACGACTGAAAATGGCATTACTACCGATGGCCGTTTCTTCTTATTGCGATTCAGCGTGAAGAATCACAATCATATGCAGTTTGTTTGTCTGGGACTTACAGATTAAATTTTTTAACATAAATTTTTAAAGCACAGTGGTGGGCGAGCGCAATGTGATATTGGAGCACAGGTTACTAAAGAAACCCAATTAATAACAAAATATAATAATATTATTAATAATAATAATAATAATAATACTAATTATAATAATAGTACTAATAATAGAAATGATAATAATAATAATAATAATAAAAATAATAATAATAATAATAATAATAATAATAATAATAATAATAATAATAATAATAATAATAATAATAATAATAATAATAATAATAATAATAATAATAATAATAATAATAATAATAATAATACTACTACTACTAATAATAATAATAATATTAATACTAATAATAATAATAATAATAATAATAATAATCATAATAATAAAAATAATAATAATAATAATAATAATAATACTAATAATAGTAATAACAATAATAAAAAAAATAATAATCAATAATAATAATAACTAGAGGCAATATTTAAATCTCTTACACTGTTTTTGACCAATGCATCTAGTGGAAAGCCACAAAATATGATTGTTGCTTTACTTGGGAAAGAGAAGAGGGAATCATCTCCTTGTTGTGACTATGGGACACGAAACGGAATTTCGAACGATTTGGTTTTGTCTGGTTAAAACGCATCTTTTGTACCGTATTCGAATGCGGCTTTTGCTGATCTTGTTACCGATCTCGATTTTTGATGCCGATTTTGACTGCTACGCGACGCGTTGACAATTCCCTTGAACTGCTGCTTTGGACACCGAGACAGAGGCATACATAAATCCCATAAACGCGACATGGACGCAGGGACAACGACAAAAACGAAAACATGGGGAACAGGAACAGAATGTGTCGGACTTGGGGACCAGGTCGGACTCAGAGCCATTGTCACTGCATGCCACTGAGCGACGATACTTTATTCATTTATTCCAATAATAATAATGCAATGCAAACATTGATTGTCATCGATTGTCAGCGACGGTGGCTGCTGGAACGGCTGCGCACGCGCAACAATCCAGCCAACGACTGGAAGCTGTGGATAGCTATGGGATGGGGAAGCGTGGGGTGCTGCAGACTTATGCCCTTTTAGGGTATTTTTGATAGGTGACAGATTTTGTGCACTCGCCGGCGATTTGTGGACAAAATTTATGAGTCGTCGCTGCTGAGATTTCCTGCCCGTATTTACATTTCATTTCGGTTTATTATTAATGTCCCCTCGATGTGACGTCGCTTGTTTGAACTTCTCTCGCCTCTTTTGCATAAAAAAGAAGATACAAAAATTGTGCCAATTTTTATATCGCATCCTTTCCATGACATCACCCGATCCAATAAGCAACGAGTACATATTTCAGTACCGGGCATGGTGGGGTCGGGACTGGGGCTGGAGCTGGATCCGCCTGTCATGTAATTGCTTTTTGCGTTGCCAGCCACCACCGCTGCCCATCAGGCACTGTTGAATTTAAATGAATTCAATATTGCATTTTCACGCTAAAATGCTTCCAAAAACAGATTTTTCATTTACACTTTCTGAATGGTAAAATCCGGATTACGTATCCCACGGGCAAAGCATTGATTCTGCTTTTGCGCAATACAAAAAGGCTACGTGGAAAATGCCACTTCCCCACAGTCGACTCGCCGTAGTCCGCGCCGGTCATTTGGTCAAAGGATCCGCCGCACCGCCCAACTATAGTCAATGGGCTCAGACTACGGGTATGACTTAAAACACGGCTGTCCCTGGGCTGGCCTCTGTCTCTATCACTATCTCTGACTCTGTCTGTTGCAAATACATTTCTGAAAAAGCTTCTCGTATTTTGTATGCCCTTTGTGAGGTAAAGGATTCGCATTTGCACTTTTTCATTGGTACAAAATTAATCAATGTGTCGAAAATTTAAGGTGAATAAATTTGATGTAACTTAATGCAGTCCCAAGTTGTAGCGTAGTTGAATCAAATTTTTGTAACATCTAAAGAATATTTAAACTCAAACTTATATCGTAATGAGTATAAAATGTTACCATAATTAAAAATTATCATTTAAAAAATAACAATATTTCTTAAAAATTGTCTGATATATCGTTTTTAGCACAAACCTAACCGCTACTAGTTAGATATTTTACTCTCTCACATTCCCAGCAACACGAAACGTAAACCCTAAGCTTGGTCTTACTTTTCAGAACTCGTGTGTTGATATGGTGACAGCTTGTTAAATTTATTTATTGCCATCGAAACTATGGGCTTTGATACCTTCAATGACGTATGATCTACATTTTGATGTGTTGCCTTTTTTCGGTTTATTTGTCGATTTAATTTCTGCGCCGGGCATTTTGTCAGATACTCGAATACGGCATGACTTTTTAATGTACTCGACTCTGTTTTTGATTCGCTTTTGTCATTTTAATGTGCATTGAATTTTAATTTAGCCCTCAGCCAGCCAGCAATAGCAACAGCCACGAAATCAAAACACTTTCAAAAAACTCACTATCCCGATATAAATGTTCGAGTATTATAGCACACCAAATTTGTTGTCAAAAATTTTAAAGCGGCTTTGCCTCCGCCTATAAATTTATGCCAATTCTGTGATACAAAACCACGGCCCTCGTTTTATTGTTTTTTGCTTTTGGTTTTCATGCGGAAAAAATGATCTGATTTATATTTGACACAATGAGTTGACTGACTGCGTGTTAAAATATACATACATTTATATCTTTTACATACATATCAGTATCTTTTACCTACACATGGCTTAGCTCAGAGCACTTTGACAGTCGCCTGCTTCGATACATTAAACATAAGCTGGGCCAATGTGGGATTGACGAGGGGGCTTGGACCCAAAGCCGTAAGACGCGACAGACATATGGCGGCCATTATGATGCGCAATAATGCGAAATGTGAAATGAAACGCTAACAAAAGACTTCGGGTACGTTTGTAGGGGCCCAATTATATCGCAATGAGTGCTCGTAAAGTATTGGGGTGTTGACAAATTATGGCAACGCCTTTGAACGAATCACGTCTTGCACGTTAATTAGTTGCTGCCTGTTATAATGGTGTACTTCGGGTATTGGAATATTCGTGTATTCAAACTGTGAAGTATCAGCCCGTAGAAAAGATCCGTTCCGGCATTCTGCTGAATAATAAAGGACTGGTGAACATTTTTAATATTGTGCGACTTTACTTGCGTATCTTATGTAATACCTAAAAGGTCTCATTACAAATCAAGTGATTATTGGACGACTATCTCGAGCGAGTTGCTTGGGAAACCAGGCTCTGATCGCGTTCCGTACTTGTTCACGATCCTAAGCTCTATTTTATCGAGTATAGATGTTTTATGAATGCGATGAGACTGCCGCACAATAATAGAAATCCACTAAAAAAACAAATGCAATTTCTTTCCATTTCCTATTTTAAGTAAATGCTACTTAATGAACTTATCATTGATTTATGAAATGCTTAAATACAAGTCTCTTCAATATTTTAGCTCAAGCATTGCATTTACATTCATATTGTTCATTCTTGACCTGCTTGTAAAACTTTACTGCAACAAGCAAGGAATTTCAGACGGCCCATAGAGCAACCAACACGAGAGAAACTTGTAAGTGCAATGAAGCAATGGAGCGATGCAGATATGGAAATATTTGCGGGAATAACTCAAGTAGATTAGCTGAATGATGGTAGTTGAGAGCAAAGCGGCCGACAAATAAAATGGCACACAAATGAAGTAGAGAAAATATAATTGATAAACACGAATGAGTTCTAATTCTGGCGCTTTATCAGTCGTCGCATTTCCATTAATTAGGCGCTTGATTTATGAATGCGCTGATTTCGATAGTCTGGCTAAAATATGCAGTTGGACCGAACTCAACTGACCAGCTTGCACCATGTAGTTGCCATAAGGTTTAATGCCACCAGCGTGTAACACCAAGGAGTCATTTGTCGCTCGGAGTTGGTGGCGTAGGCTGGTCAAGTACTGGCTGGATTCAACTTGGCAACACAGAAAAGGTTACTTGCAGATCGAAGCACCTGTTTGTTCCTAGCAGTATTGAGCCATAAATCAGACGGTTGGCATACTGCGAGCTTAAACGGCTTAAATGCCGGTAGCAATAGCTGCGCCAAGCACCTTCACCACGTGTTTCTGCCGAGCGAAACAAGCGCGCGAATTGTAAAAGCCTGCGATAAACATCTACTGGCCATGCGCATGGGCCTGGCTGTGATCCTTGGCTAAACTAACGCCCGCAGCTTCAAGCGGAAGTTGTAGTTGCATTAACGGCTGCGCCTGCGTCCATGCATTAAAAGGACATCGCGAGGGCAGCTCGAGCTGAATGCGCCGCGCCGAAGGCTCATATTAATTAAGTGCATGTTTGCGCATTTCTCATGCTTGCTTTCGACCTTATCCCTTTGTATTAATTGGCGCGTCCGCAAGGGATCGTCTCGCCAGGACAATGACAACTCGATAAGCACACATCAACGCACATTGCGCGTTTCTACTGATCGCCAGTGCGATCCCTCGTCATCATGCACCTGTTTCGTATTTCCTCGTGGGTGAGTTCGACGACACCGAAGCCGCACCGCACCATACTGCCTCGTATATCATTTTCAGGGCTATGCCTCCTGGTTTTGGCCTGCTGTTTTAGCGGTGTTATTTCGGCATATTTTAAATGCATACACATATCTCTAAGGTATTGTTATAGTGTCAACTGTTATCAGAGTTATATGGTTTGTTTGTCATTTAACACCTTTTAAGTTGCGCACATTAATTAGAAACGCAACCCTCCCAACAATCCCGAGCAACTAGACTCCCTTAAGAAATGAAACTCCAGCTGTGAAGGTAACGCTCACGCTAATGCCCATGCCCATGTCCCCAATAAGATAATAGCAAATGCTAATGCCAATATATATGTAGATATAGGTATATAGTGTATATGTATTTTTGGGACACAAAGCAAAAAGGGTAAAAGTCATCAAGCTGGTATTTTTTGAAAATATTTTTGATTACCTCTTGTCATTGCCCTCGACTTTACTTATTAAATGGCATCTAACATTCGTCCTACTTTATTTTATTCAAATTAGTTATAAATGTGCATTAATAACTAAATATGTTCTACTTTTTTGTTTTGCAAAAATGCATATACAAATTCGAATTGGAATTAATTAACAGGGAACTTTAAAAGTAAATAATAATCAGATACAAGTCACGAAGCCAAGTTTTAAAGAAACAACTAGTACTGGTTTATCCTATCGGTTCCATCGATTTTGAGTATGTCGAGTATTCTTTGCCAATAAAACGAATTTTAAAACAAAAACTATATTCCAATCGCCGAACAACATATACTCTAGCAGAAAGTAATGTGCCTTTTTTTTAGCTTTGCTTATAAGCCCTTTATCTACAAGAGTTGCCACTTAGCCCATATACCTAAAGAAGCAAAGAGCATGGAAACAAAACTTTTTGAATACCCACGAAATATTTATTAGCCGAAAACGAAATTTTAATGAACTAAAAAGATTCAATAAAATAAAATCGATATAAAAATAAAATGCAAGGAGAAGAAATAAAATAATGAAGAGGCAATGAGACGAGACCAGCCCGGCACACAAAATTATCAAAACAAAGTTCGTGCTCAGGTATCGCCCTGCCGCGGCCTGCACCCCCCTACGATCAGTCCCTCGAGCCGTGCATGCAAATTGTGAATGCCAAGGAAACAGTCGAAAGGCACAGACAGTGGTGGTCATAAGAGCATAGTACGCACATGCGTTGCCGGTTGCCGGTTACCAGTTGTGTCCCAGTTGTGTTGTGTTTGTTGGGTGCAGATCCCAATGGCGATCCAGTTTCTTCAGCAGTCGTTCGCTTGTGATTTTCTTATTTATTGATTTTCTACAACAAATTTCGCATGTTTGCATCCAATTTAAATAAAATTCGACAATTCTAAATCACCTCATTTTGACGTGGGGCTACTGTATCGGCTGTTAGTCAGGTTTACCAGTTCACTGGCTTGCGTGCTATTCTGGCACTGACACTGGAGCTGCCTGCGTTTTGGTTTCTGTTAGCGGAAATGCAAAACAAGGCCAAAGCGGCAGATTTATTGACATCTTCGTTGGTTGCTCTCGTACTCGTCTTTTTAGCTTCTGATGCTACTGCAGTGGATGATACCACTGCTGCCGCTGCTTTGCATATGAAATGCCAAGAACAACTGCCCGAATGGCTGAAAGATACCACTAAATATCCATGAGAATGTATCAGAGCGCATCTGAGTTATCGAAACGCTCGAAATCGAACGACATTTCTGACTGAGTGTCTGCGTGTAGAAGATAGATCACACGGAACTTGCTTCAGTCTTGGTTCTCGTCGTGACTCACTCTTCTCACATCTCACCTTTCAGTTTCTAAATCACATCGTAATCGCCAATCGTCAATCTAACTAGAAATTATGAATCCCAAATGAAGTGTTCAGCCAATAACGACGATTTCAACCTGTTGTGTTCCACTCTTCGTGGGAATTAGTTTATTCAAATCTGTTCAAACATTTGTTATGCATAACTCTTTTGTTCGCGGTTTCGATTCGCGGCGATTCGCTTTTGTTTCTATTAATTGAAAATAGTTATTTATATGTTAAAATCAATATGAATTTGACCCAAGCTGAATCTTAAGTTGTCTTATTTCTGCAATAATGCTTCCCATGTCATTTTAAAAATAATGTATCGACTTTAATTAACCGAAAGTCAGTTAGCCCATATTTATTGAAATGGCTTTTGCAGCTGTTGTGAGAATTTCAAATTGCAAATTCTAAATCGCTGCCAATTTGAAAATATCAGATTCGATTCATTTTACTGTTTTAGAGTCCCCGATGGCCGTGCCAAATATAATAGCAATAAATATCTACATTTGATTCGTTTAGTGAATTACAACAAATATATTTATTATAGATTCTGCTGGATTTATATATATACATTTATGTCCTCGGTAAAAAGCTGAATTGTGTTGGGTGTAAATATTGAATAATTAAAGCTAGACAGTTGCTGACCACCGTTAGTCATTCCCTTAAGTAAGTTCAGTAATTAAAATTGTTTTTAATGCGTATTACGGATTATGACATCCCATTGGGTTTGCATACATCTCGTACATAAATACACATGTGTTTACGTGCCACTCGCCCCTTTCTTATATGGTTGCCATCCGTTTTTATTACAGCATATTATGCGGTTGTCATTTTGTATTAAAATTGTTAATTGGTTTTGTTTTTAATCTGTCAATCAATTAAAAATACAACTGCGATTTAATTAATTAAATCAACAAAGACCGCAATAATCCAACACCAGCAACAATAAATGGATATTCCCATTCCAATTCCCTTCCCAAGTGCATGTCCATTCCACTCCCAATTCCAATTCATCTTCATTCCTTTGCGAATAATAACAATAATAAATAATTTAATGACGTCAATGGCTCGCAGTCTGGCCCAAATGTGATGTGAATGAAGGGGCGTGGCCGGCATTTAAGTGGCTACGGCCAGCCATGGTACCGCGAGCACCACCTAACGGAGCACCATCCGCTATTGGATAGGGTACGTTGCGTGGCAGAGGGGATGGGCGGGAAAGGGGGGACAACGCCATTTGAAATTCGAAATTCGTATGCAAATTTCCATACATTTATTTTCCACACTTTGGGCAAACAGCGCCGCGAGCTAAAAATGATAAAGCGACTTCATTTTTTTATTTCGTGGCTCGTTTCGTGCCTTGCACATTTTGTACCCCCTCCAGAGTCCCCTGCTCGCACACTAGCTTTTCTACTCCCACACACTCACGCACACTCAGAGAGTGAGAGACAGAGACACCGACACCTCAGCACTGACTGGCTATGCACCATGGGTTCAGCCCCTGGCCTCCACTTCGGTCCGCCCGTCCTGTTCCAACGTAATTATGCAAATTAACTCTTTTCGGGGCCTTTGAACGGCTGCTCAGCGGGATGCCTACCCTCCAGACTGCCTTTACCCCCATTTCAGGCAACTTGATCGCATGAAAATAGAGTTTAATGTATGTGTGTGTACCCATTTCGAGTCTTATGTAGTATAATTTTACTTATGTAAGATGTCAGTTAAAGTTTAGTTCAAATGTCTGAGTGGCTATGCAATTTGTTGTTGAGCCATTAAACTAAATTTATTTGCCGCTCTTTGTTCGTGTGCACTCAATATGACATACATATCCCACATTACCCTATTATGCCTCCAACTTTGTTGAACGCATGTGTGTAAGATTTCGGCATTGGTTCTAACTCAGTTTGACTAGAAGCAATTAGAACAAGTTACATTATGAAGGCAATTGTTTAAAAAAAAACTATTGAAATCCTCTTCTAAATTGACTCTTTTGTTTAGAGGTATCATGCCTAGTCCAGTTTAGCTAACACAGATCTTGGACTTTTAATTTCAATTACATAACAGGCAACAGATGCTGTTCCCGACTGGCATACGCTGTGGTTGGCAGCTCTGATTGAATTAAAACTGAATAAGTCCAGTAAAAGGCACCGACGGTGCTGGCAATAAGCGAAATCGGACCGTTTCGAGTCTGAAACAAGGCCTAAATAAATTCATCATTATAAATCATGAGCTGCAACTGTTTAATTAATCACCGCTGGGGCATTGCGAACGCTTGGTCAACAAAAACTGAGCAATTGCAACTGCAAGTGCTCAGCTGGAGATTTGCGAAAAAGATGATATTTATGGCAACTTTGACAGCGGCGACATCAATGTCGGATAGACTCATTGCCAGTGCCCCACAGTCGTGTCTCCGATTGAGTGCCGCACGCGCAGTGGCCACCAGCGGTTCAACTTTTGTTGCAGCTACAGCTGCCGCCGTTTACAACCGGACAATGTTGACGACGATGCGGGCGATAGTTTTTAATCGTGGCAATAATCATAACTGTGATTTGTATGACTTTGTTGATGTGGTTACGGCCTGGTCCCACCAATGGAGCCGCCGTATTGCCCATATTGGCGACCAGAGGTGAATTATTAAAGCGTTTTGCAATTTATGCGACGCTTTTGCGTTCGGCTGCCGTTTGAAGCCGTCATAAACTGCCAGCTAGCCGCTGCCGCTCCCAATTTCCCTTCCCTCTGCCCTCTGTCCCACCCGAAGTGACTGACATGATCGTGTTTGTGATTTGTGCGGTGCAGCATTGGTGCGCGCCTAGCTGGTGGCTTACCAAATGCGGAGATTGGCTTTTTTGTACATCTTAGTTGGGCTCTTTTGGAATTCGTAATTCATCTGGCCCCACAAGTTGTGGCGCTACCGCGTCTATGGCTGCATTTACATGCCCTATAAATATTTATGAGCGAAAATAGAAGAGTTCATTACTAATTCTAGTTCTAGCCATACAGAAGAATCCAATAGATCTCCAATGCATTATGAATGGTCACACTTTTAAGGGCTTTTTATATGGAGAGATGAAAATCATGTGCTCTAATAGTTCTTTAGATTTTCTACTAGATGTTTTATAACTTGTATTATTTCCATAATAAAAGATCTCATGCAAGGTGCCTTACCACCAAAGAATCATTCAGTTCTGTTAGATGTATACCCATTTACCATTATTGGGAACAAATGCTGGGGACACAAAACTGACTGCAAAACTCAACTTCGTATGCAAAACGTTAAAGGAGTACAAAACGATTGGGCCCCACTGTTTGGCTGGTCTGCAGCTCTTTTGTTGTGCTGGGCTTTAGTTAGAGCTAAAATACATTTGTTTATGCTAAAGTCGCCCAATTAGTAAGATTGTTATTTCTTGTAAAGCTCACAGATGCTTCGTCGTTGATACCGCTGGAGCTGGGAGCCAACAGAGCGAATTCAATGGATTCTGGCTGTGGGCAACAGTCTGCCCATTTGTTTGTATTTATGCATTCGAAACAATATCAATTGTAATGAATTTTGAATATCGTTAAGCGTGAGGCACCAGACTGCTCCGCAACTCTCGATCCTCGATCCTTAAGGGCAGCAGTGGAAAATGTCGCAAAATGGAATGTTCTGTTGTAGATGATGAGCGATATGAACATAGTTCCCAGGCTCTGCTCGGTTCAACAGTTGTCCAGCAGTTGTTGAAGTTCCTGCAATGTTACTGCCCCAGTCGGCCAAAGCTCGGCGATCTTTTCTGCAAACGATGCAGCAGAAAGCTAAACTTCGTAAGCCTCAACAACTTATAACTACAAATAACAAATAATTATTTGGCCAACAACTGAGGGCACCCTCGAGACAGCGACTTGAGTCGAAATATTTTTTGGCATTTCTGTAATTCAAACAAATGTTGCACTTCCTTTTGAGCAATGCACATGCCCACCCCCTCGGCGCCCAGGCTTGTTGCCCCTAGCATGATGATGATGATCGTGTCGTTGTCTTGCTCTTGCCATCCGTTTCATCCAAATGGCCA
Source organism: Drosophila novamexicana (assembly GCF_003285875.2). Classification (NCBI taxonomy): domain Eukaryota; kingdom Metazoa; phylum Arthropoda; class Insecta; order Diptera; family Drosophilidae; genus Drosophila; species Drosophila novamexicana. The sequence goes on from NW_020824787.1 coordinate 9,622,524, forward strand.
ATCATCCGGCCGCTCGCCGGCCCGTCGCCAATTTTCCAACACGATCGTTTTATGTGTCATCGTTTGATTTGCCATTATCATCGCGGTCTGGCGAACAATTCGTGTCCATGTGCCGGTCATGTCAGCCTTCCCCTCACTCAATTTTGCTGCCCAGCCATTTTTACTGCACGGAGCAGTTACAGCAACATGAAAATTACAATGGTTCAGAGCGCGCGAATATCAGTAATAACCGACTTGTACACAGTACAGGGTCGCCGTAGTTGCAGTTGCAGTTGATGTCGTGGGTTGGGGCCGACTTTGGCGGTTCGGAAACCAATTGGATTTGCAAATTACTAGAGGCACGAAGTTTTGATCCGATGCCTTACAAATTTTCCCATTTTAAAAGTGACCAATAGCATAGCTTGTCTCTAAAATACGACTATTTTGTATGAAGTCTATTTTGATTTTAGTTGTTAGCCTTCACGAAAAACCCTTTTATATGCGAATCAAGTTTTTATAAAGTTTGTGGTATGGCATTAGCAAAAACACTATCGTGGAATTCAACTGAATGCTCAAGAAGCTGTCAGTCTGAAAAATATGCATGTCAAAAGAAAGAGGCCAATTTTCTGTTCATACTATTAAGCCAATCCGAACTAAAGGCCGAACAGCTTTAGCGACCAGACAGGCCGTGTGACTGGGAAGACTAAAGCGAAGGCGAAATGACCAATAACTAAAGACTGCAACAAAAATTTTTAATATAGACAAAACTTGACATTTAAATTATGGGAACAGAAAATCACACTCCTCTGTTTGCTACGTCTTGACTGGGATCACAAAAGAAGACGAACCGGGAAATTATATTGGGTAGAGCCACCTGCAATTTAAGATTTTGCGACTTTGGCTTCGTTAGTAGTGAGCTTGAAGCCGGGAGACGAGATCTGGATCTTCATATTTGACAGCCAGTTGGAGAGAATTTAAGTAACTTCTGCCCGGCTGAACGGTTTGTCGAATCCCTGACAGTGTGGTGCCTGTTTATCGTTTAATTTTTAATGTGTCAGTTTCTCTTTTGCTTGCGGTCGTTTTATTTTGGTAGAAAAACAACAGAGTAGTTGGGCAGTCGCTCGAACGGCGGCAAAGTGCAATAAATATACTGTTCATAATATTTCTAATTGCTTTTCAAATAAACAAGGCAACAGCTTGAACAATAAACAATCAATTGCGGGCGCCATCCGTTGCCTATAAATACGTATAATTTCAAGGTGCTTGCCCATTTTTAAAAGCACATTAAGACGCTCTAGCAAAAATATTTACACCAATTAGGTGGCCTATCAAAATAATATTAAAGAGATTTATAAACCTGTGCCGCTCGAGTGAATTATGAAATAATCGCCAAAGCGAACCTGACGACCGGGACTGGCTCTGGAGCTACAACGGCGGGACCGCATGTGGCGCACAGCAAAGGTAGATGCTGGATGCTGGAGGTTAAGTTAGAGGTGTAAACTCCCAGAAGCGCCGACTAGCGCTACCGGATGAGTTCTGATGCTGCGGCCACTGAATCCGGTTCTGTTGCTCCGGTAAGGGCACGGTTTTAGTACCGCCTGCTGTGATAATCACTCGCTTAAAGATGTTTTAATCAGTTATTACATTTGTTTGTTGAGACAACCTGTGGTGGCAGACTGTTGCTACCGGTTGGACAGTTGAAAAGTTAAGTAGCTCTGAGATGGGTAGCGCCAAGGCTAGCATGCAAAGATAAATGGTAGGTAGGTTCTAATTGAACTTACAACAAATTTAGGCTTAACTTAAGTATATACATTTTTTAAGAGTTCTTGGCAACATTGCTTTCAAACAGTTGGTACTGATTCGTTTGGCTCGACGACAATATTCGATCATTATGCGATAAGCACACCTGAAGCTAAAAGGGATGCAAATTTTGTCGCACTTAAAAATCAACACATTCAAATCGAAACAGGACAGCAAATGCCACACAAAAATATATAGAATTGGTTGCGTATCCGGTTGGTGCATTTACGTGGGCCGATGGTTGGCCGGGTTAGGGTCGCTCCAGGTTGTCCATTTGTTTGTTGCATGAATTATGAGCTTATTCCAGCGACAAATTCCCAACGCCCGTTGCTCAGGCTTCGCTGTAGGCTGGATCCGCCAGCAGTGGATGGCCACTAAATGGCCATCAGCCACAAATCGCGGATCCAAGTCCGCGACTCCAGAGCTGCCATATTTTTATTCCATTTTTGCACATGTTTGTCGCGCATGCAAAAGTGTCGAAATATTTATGTTCCTCTGAGAATTAGCAACAACAACAACAACGGCAACGACGAGTTGTCGCTGTCGTGCATTGAACATTGCTCAAAAAGGAGTCGCAGGGCGCGGGGCAATGTGTTTTATTGAATGAAATGGCGAACCTGGCGTTGATTCATAAATGTGGTAAAGCCGCAACGCGACTGGCAACAGCCGTATGCAAATGTGCGGCCGACCTACGCATGGACACATTGAATAAAGTTAAGACTTGTTGCAGGAAAGCGAGGTGCAAATGATCATCCAGAGTCCCACCCGCTGCCCGTTGAATGCTGAACGGTAACCACCAAAGTCACAGCCAAGATGAACCTTGAAACTTAGCCCGACTATCGGATTTCACATGTTAAATTTATACTGCGCATGAGAATAACAAATCAATGATATGCGCGCTGCTTTTGCATCATAGAAAGATGACCAGAAAGTTGGATACTTTTGTGGCTAATTTGAATATTTGCGTTTAGTTTTGCCATCTTCAGTTGGCTGTTGATTTCATTCAATAATGTGCACCATCCGGTCTTTATTAACACAGATGTTCTGGATATACTTCATCTGGGCATCTTGTTACTACTATTCTATAGATATTGATTGCCACTTAATATAGCTGAATGAATGTCATGACTCGATGCATAATATTCACTTCTGACTAACTCATTAATAGAAATACACTCATACACGCCAATCTGTAGATCATCTGATCATTCTGGGATGTGTTGTTTACGTTGCGTTTGAGAAGGAATGTGTTTCGTTGTGGACTTGCCTTTTGGTCTCGGCCAGTCAAATTTTGTAGCACATATTTTTATTGATTTTTGTGTGTTCATAATGAGCGCTGGCACGTTGTAGGGGCTTCGACAAGGGATACTGCTGGTGGCGGTGGCTGGGGCTGGTGTCTGTTGGTCTGGGCGCGTTTGACTAGTTGGGTAAGAAAAACAAAAGGAAGCCATAAATAAGCTCTATGAATCAAAGAGATATCTGATTTCTGCCCACTGATAAAATATTTATATTCTCATTTCTTGCATGGCATAACTCTTGGCTGTTCTTGGTTCTGGTACCAGAATCTCTTCTCTTAATAGGGTCGCATTTTTTTCCTTCAATACACGATCGCTTGTCTCTTCTGAGGCAGACATTTAGTCTCTGGGAAACGCACTAAACTCTAACTTGAATGGTCTTAGATGATATCATGTCATAAATATCTGAACGGTCCTATTAGATGGTTTTCGGTTATTTTCATCGATACATACTAATAATCTTCACATTTTGGAAACCCGCAGAAGTTTTGTAAAGCGATAGAAAATGTAACATGAATGTTGTTTATGTGGAAGTATTCTACGTTTTTTATTTGTAGAATAAACTTAAGCAAGTTTTATTTTTCATACGGTCTAAAATGGAATTAAACCAAAAAAAATTTCATGTTTAATATAGAAAATGTTAAAGAACAAAGAAGTTTAACGATAACTACTTTATTTCTTTTCTGTCTATCTTCATTTATAATGCAACATATCATTGTACTTTGTTGCGATATCTGATTTAAGAAATATGGCAAAAGTGTCTAGTGCTCTTCCGACATTAAGCTTCACCCCTCAAAGCGGCTTCAGTTCCAATTAATAGCGAAAATGCCGGGCAGCTCGGAAAACATAAGCTGTAATCCATTTCTACACATAAATCCAATTAGGATTTGCTCAAATGCTTGGCACTTGGATGCCAATGCCTGGACCAGACAAGATAACTTACCATCCTGTCCCTCCCCGAATCTATAGAGCTGCAAGACATGTGCACAAATCAAAGCACATTCGCAAAATGTCCGGCACGTAAAACAAAAGTAAAAGTAAATCACTCAGCGCAATTTTCGCGAATAACAAAAATGATTTTACCAAGTGCCCAGCCATCTCCTGCCGCAAATACTCCTGGGAGGCATTACCGTATGTGTATGTTAGATACCATTTGGCAGTCGATAGTCGATATGGCACATGGTGATAATATCTACTGCCTGCCGCTCTGTGACTAGGCCTCTAATGAACTCAATCAAAAATCGATTTGTACAACAAGAAAGACGGCGCAATGGTACTCATCAGGAATGGGGGGAATACTGAACATCAAATGGAATTTATGAGATAAATTGCCAAACAGATTTGCCTGCTTATGGCGGCCAATTGACCAAGCTTCGGAGCAGCCGTTTGAAAGAGAATTATTAATAGTGCGTGTATACAGAACAGGATGTGTTCGTCATAAGTTTAATGCTTTAGTGCATGGTCCCGGGACGCCCGCTGCAAAGCTCCTGGAGCATACCAGCCGCAGCCTGTCTGACCTAACACAAAAAGAACTTGTCAACTGTCAAATGCTGATGCGGAGCCATTAAGAAGGAGAAACCCATACGAGGAACGGGGTACCGGTGACCGGGACCCAAAAAATATTGTCATCATAAAGCGCTGCAAAGAAGCCGTTAAATATTATTAAGGAGACCATTTAAATTCATTAATGAGCCATACTCTTTTGGCCCATCAAACAGCAATGACAACAACAACAATGGGCTAAAATTTACATATGGAAGATGCTTCAGTGCTTACCTGAGAGCCGCTTTACGAGCGCTACGCTCGTCATTCAGACCCAGACCCAATGGACCCCTGGACCCATGTCCCAAAGACAGCGTCACGAAAATGAACAACGACCAAGATCAGCTGGATCCGCTGTGTGGAGGTCCCACCTGGATTCATCCTCGTTAAAACAAATGAGAGAGACTCGAAATATAAAAAAAAAAGGCGATGAACGAGATGCGAAATTAAATTAAGCAAATAAAAGCCCACATTGACAATTTTCATATCTCTGGCCCCGCCGAATATTGGTGAATATTGCTTAAAAACGTCAATAATTCATTTGTTATGCCTGCACATTGAATGTCGCCGACACGATATCTTCCAAGCTGACACTTCAACACAGAATCGAACAGGTCGAGTTTCAGGTCTCCAGGCCCCTCTTCAGCCACTTGCCAGTTGGGCAACGTCGCGTGTTGAATTTGGAGCGCGGACTTGTGCGCGGCGCTTATGCAAATTAAGATGATTCGTTCAGAAAGCAAAGTGTACAAAAGGCAAGAGCATGCATTTTCAAGGTAGTTTTGATTTGCTTTCAGATGAATTTCCCACATTGACTTTGAAGCCCTCAACCCTTTGGCTTATTGGTACTATTCAATGTATTATAAAAGCAGCTTAATTAAGTCCTACGTGTCGCGAAAACTATTGAAATCATTTTTCATTTTTTTAGTTTTTGCTTGGCCGTTGCGAAAACAATTTTATATCGCCGTCACATAGGCGACAAATTCATCATTAATTCTCACATTATGTAAACACGGGCAGACATCTGGGAAGTAACAGAGTAAACATTTTGAATACAACGCGTTGAAAGGCAACTGACATTTTGATTTCCGTAATAAAATAATTAATGATCTTTCACGGGCAACGGAGTTACAATCGGATTTGGATCAGTGTCGCTGGAACCGAGGGGAGGCGTCTAATGATGACATTCAAATGTCTGAGCCTGGCACTGAGCAACTTCTAGGACTGTTACCTAGCCAAGCATTTGCACATGTGCGAGTAATTAAGTATCCGCTAGTCGTTGCCGGTCGCTGCTGCCTGGGGAAGGGTTTGACTACACCCTGGAGACGGTTCATTTATCACGAATTAGTAGAGTTATGGTGGCGTGATTATTGTGACATCATTTTTATAAATGAACACCAGATATAGATGGGCCACGCAAATAACGGCTGGCAATGTCTTGATCTCGAGCCCAGTGACCGAGAGTGGGCGCGCGTAGGCCCAGAACACGAGCAATTCTGTGCATTGCAAAATTTTATTTTTTGCGACACTTTTTCAATAAAATATTCAAAATTCATATTATGGCCATGGCTGTGTTTAGAATAAATTAAGGCTGGCACTCAAGGCCCCCAGGTCCGACGGCGACGTGAAAAACTCAGACAGAATGCGTATGCGAATGCGTCGCCAATGACATTTATGGGACAAATGCTCCACTCCTTAAGTATGTGTATGAATGACCAACAAATCGAGTTCCCAATGAAGAACGCAGCGCATAGCTGGCTTCTGAATTTTGGCGCCATCAATTTGGAAGCAAAACTTTGCGGAATGCGCACAAACAACAAAAAACAGACTTGAAAGTCAGTTGCTTTCCACATCAGGCGGACGTAAGTTGAGGCGCCAGCCAAACCATTTTCAAGACCAACAAAAAAGGCGCCCCAACAAGTCGACAAGAGCCACAAAAGTTCATCAATGGAATTCTGTGTCCGAATTAAAAATGCGAAATTTCAAATATGATTTTCGTTGAGCATGGAAAAGAAATGAGTTAAAATTGGAAAAGGTAATTTCAGCTTGACAACATGCCAAAATGTTTGAGGTACTCAAAAGAAAACTACCTTATATGGTGGTTGAAACAACAACAAAAATCTATATTTTTGACTGGTTGACAATTATTAAGTCCAGAAAACGTCGAATATTGGCTGTTGGCTCCACCCACTCTTATATGTGGCATATTGAGGGCTATAAAAACTCCAAACTGAACAAGTCCCCAGCAAACGCACACAAACACAGCGCTCAAGCAGGCGAGTCTATCGGAACTCAAGCATCAACGATTTGTAGAAAAAACAAATTAAGCGGCGGTCCAGGCAAAAACTTCGTCGATACACCGCATCGGCGTCAGACTGGAATGGAAATTGAAATCGTATCGCATGCGACGACAAAATGCTTATGTGGGCTGCTGCTTCAGTAGTATTTGTTGTTGTTCTTGTTGTTGTTTTTGTTTTTAGTGAGGGACTGGCACTGGGACTGGGACTGGGACGGGAGCTTTTAGAGCGTTTACTTCTAGTCTTTGATTGTAGATAAGTCCACGGTCAGCGATCGTTCGTTATTTGTACATATGTATGTATGTGCCACGTATGCATGTCTGTGTATAGAAACGCATTTGCATTTTGCATTTGTTTAATAATTTGCTTTATTATATTTTGTTATTACATTGACATGCTTTATTCGTGTTTTTGTTCGCGTTCACGTTGCATATTTGTGCATATTTTATATTCATAACTTGTCGCTATTCATCGAATACCCGCTCCGAGTTTCGTTTTTATCGAGCGGCAATCGATGCAGTTTGCCAATAAATTGGCAAACCATGTGCATGTGAGAACGCCTTGAAACTATCCACATAGCCCCCACCGGCACTATAACCATGCAGTGAGTGTGGCCCCGACAACGAGAGTTATGACAATCCGTATAAATGTGTATATTTCCATCGATTCTGTTGTCTATCGTTAACATTTCAAATGCACATTTGCCATGCGCGTTCTAATAATAATAAATACAATACTCAGCTATTCATAAGATGTAAGGGCGCACTGCCTTTGAAATAATAATACGATTAAGATTTATTCAAATATCTTAACCGTGTTTTAAATTATTAAAATATTAAGTAATTCACATTTATTATTTACAGATGGAATGATTGCTTTTTGCAAAATGCTTCAAAAGCTTACACGGGCAAATAAAATAGATACACATATGTGCAGCAGGAAATGCATATTCATATACAGGTGAGTTATTCCTATTATTAACAGTAAGTGGAACAAATACAATATTAACATGTAAAAGCTTTTAAAAGTTTTTGCGTTTCGCTAGTCAGAACATAAACCATAAATATACCCCTTACTGGACGTGGCACCTAATTAGTTCCAAATCAGCAAATGACCATAATCGAAATGAATTGCATTCACTGGGCTCGCAAAAGCCCTAGGCTGGAGTTAATAGCTCACTGTCCTTGTCCTGGGCAGCTGTTCAAAGCCCGTAAAAAGAACCAAACATATTTTAAAATCGGTTAACTGCCTGCTGGGCAGTTTTAGTGGTCGTCAATGTTTTTGCTGTTTATGTGAATCGGGTTAGCCACCTTGCCAGCAATTAGCTCCACTTTTTGGAGACTACCGACAATATTTGCGCCTTCTGCTTGGCCAGGTCCACTCTTGTCCATTCCTACGACTTGGTACCCGCTACCTCTAAGTGGTGCGGATCTTTGTTCCAAGGTGTGATAATTATGCGATTTAGCCAGCAGTAATATGCAGTAAAAACTTGACAAACTTTTATTCTTATATATCGTTACATTGAATATTGTAGAAGTTGCAATGCATTAGTTACGGCAAGGGGCTAAATGGTGTCTGTGTCGAGCTATTTTACAGCCCTGTGGTCAACGCCTTAATTCTTTTACATTACGCATATGTTTAATATACGAGTCAGAGCTGAAGCTTTATATACCTTGAAAAATTGCAGGTTACCCAGGCAGCCCTCATTTGAGTCGAATCGTAAGCGGAAATGGTTCGCCGTCAGAGTTTAAATTTCTTTTTAAGATACACTGCATGCACTATCGAATTGAAAGTGTTTGTCTCAATGGGATCAGTCGTAATCACGAGGCCACTTCGAGTGCTCTTAAGTTTTTTCACACGATATTTGCTTAAAGATATGAGCTTGGGTTGACGGCAGCGTGAGCTAAGCAAATGGCGATTAATTAAAATTTCGTCAAAATTTGATAGGAGATTAGAAACGCCTTTTTATGGCCGATACGTGTGCGCGAATTCGAGTAGCTAATCGGGCCGGTTGCCACCATTCCCACATGGACAGACCCAGACCCGGTCACAGCGAACTTGTCGCACATTTCGTTTATGAACATTTTTACATATTTTGATACCGCTGCCCGCACGAAATTGGGCTAATTCGAACGTGCGTCTGGCATTTGTATACTAATGTTTGTGTGTGTGTGTGTGTGTGTGTCTGTGTATGCGTGTGTGTGGGGCAAAGTCAGAATTAGAATTATGGCAGGGAACGGGGCATGGCAAAGGGGACGGGGCGTACGACGGCTTCATTGCTGGCCGTAATTGTTATGCAAAACGCGCCTTCGTTGATTATTGCCAACTAAAATGAAATAAAAAACAAAATTAAAATATGTATGTGTCTGCCCATATACATATGCATGCATATAATAAAAACCTAAAAGCCGCCTCGATACGTCGCAACTTAGTTAAGCTCTGAAACAAATGGCTTTCAAAACACTCACGCACGAACCACCGCTACCCTTCTCTAAAGAGTAACACACACATGTACCTATACATATGCAATTGGTAAGCCACGTGTGGCCCCAGTACCGATGCCAACTACAATCCGTCATACGACTATTAACTTGCGTGCATGCTTATGTTAATTTCCCACAGTTTTGCAAAATTTCTTTCAACACCGACAAGTTAATAAAACAAAAACCGAATGAAAATTCATTTATATATACTATGTAATTAATTTATGGCATTTTAAGTAGTACAAGTCTACAAAAATGATCTTATTAGGACATGCGACTTAAGGGAAAACGATTTCGTTTGTTAGTTTTAAACGAAAAAAATTGTATATTTTAATTGATTACAAAATATTCCAATGAAAGACAAACCTTGTCGAAAATCGAAATGTCGAATTGTCAACTCGGTGCCAAAAAGAATGTGTGACTTGAATTGACGTGTTTAAAAAAAAACTAGACAGATATAAAATAAACAAATCGATATAATCGCTGTACATAGAACTTGTATTTGCTGTTGTTGCTTGGCATTTAAGGGAAAGCAATAAATAGAAATCAAATGCTAAGTACTTTATGCCATTCGTGGCTGAGTCAAAGAACGGAGGACGGCAAGAGAGAGGCGGGTCAACATTTTTGTAAGGATAAAGCTGTGTGCCGCTTGACAATTGTTCCATTCCCACTTTTCAGTAATTTACGAACTCAAAAATTTGCCGTTTAATCATTTGGGAAATGCGTCGCAAATCCAAAACTGTTCAATTCCTTTCAACTGCTTACAGCAGGCTTTGTTGTAAGTATTTGTGTTCAGTTTTGTTGGATTCTGCAGTTGCAATAATTATATTTTTAACTCTTAATTGCGGACTCACTAGCAGACCCCTCCAACCGCCACAGCCCAGACTTCGACTGTGTCACTGCTGATTTTCAAAGAGACCAATGAGCTGTCATTAAATAAAAACAGAAAAACAAGAACAATTGCCGAGCCATCAATCCGCATCGATGATACAGATACAGATACAGATACAGATACGAATACGGGCATACAGTCACAGATACAGATACGCAGCTGCTGTATGCGGCTATAAAAAACCAAAAAATGCATTGCAAATGCAAATGAAATGACTCGTACTGGCGGCGGCTGCTGTTGCATATTTTGGCCAATATCCAAGGAATTTTTTTTAATCAGCACATAAAAAATATTGCACGTCTACAATTTTGTGATTTCACCCTTTCGTTTCAATTCGTTGCGTTTCAATTCGTTCGATTTATTTAATTGCATTTTAATTTATCTGAATTATTTTTGTTGGCATTAATCGATGCTCGGGAATTTCAATTATAATAAAACTTAAAAAAGAGCTGAAGAATTTATTCAATATAGCGCAATCGAAAAGCAATTATAAGAAACCATTTTATAGTCGTTTTCAAAAATATTACACAACAACGTTACAATACAATCGCAAGTACATTCAGTACATACATGCAAGTATACCAAATGATAATTCTAACTGAAAGAACTCAACTATATATGACGAAAGCTTTGAGTTTTGCTTAAAAATAATAGGATTTAAAGATCTTTATTACATTTTTACTTTCTTATTTAACTTTAACGCTAAAAAGTAACAAATTTAGCAAGAGTTCTTCACTTAAAATCCTTAAGCCATAAATAAGAAATTTTTATCTGAAACATTCGCAAGCGGCAAAGTTTCGAATGCTGTTCGCTCGAGCGCAGAGTTAAAATAAAAATGATGGAAATAAAATACGAAAAGTACGAGGAGTTCATCCGGATCGAGTGCAGAAAACTTTTCAGTCACGAACCGAGCTCATGTCCTTGTTTGTATTAGGCGTACGTGTGCCAATGAATGTGGCACTGGCTGCCACAGCCTCGAGACGAAAGTTGCGATGTCCATCAGCTCAGGGCTTATTGCTTATCTGCCAGAATGAACGTCCGCCGCCACCTCTTGCTTCCTTGCTGGTCGCTCCTTTGGTCAGCGACTTATGAAATACTTACTAACGGCTTTATTTGACCAGCTCGCCACTGGACTGCTGATGAGGACAGGCATAGATACGGGGCGACAGGCCGGGCCACAAGGAACACTTTGAAAATATTTGCCGTGCAAACAGGTCGGACCATTGCCAATCGTGTATAGTATATATGCACCCTAGTGCTGTGCGAGTGTGCTGTGTTCATATTTTATTTATGTTTACGTAGAAAAATCAATTCCAATTGAAATCGTTGGCCTGTGCAGTAGCATATGAAAAATCCTTTTATGCCTTGCCAATGCAGCATTCGCCAGATGAAAATCAATTTTTAAACTTTCTGCAATAATCCCCGCAATGGCAGCGAGTCGTGTTTATTCTTGACTACATGTATTTGAGAAAATATGGCTAGTACGTGACCCTCTGGCTGCTCAACCTAGTCGTTGTGAAGAAATATTGATTTGAAATTCAATTTTAGCTTGAATGCTTCTCCTGATGCGGTCGGGCAGCATCAAACGAGCATGTATACATAATACATACATATCCCGAAAATGACTCCATATGAATAATAAATCGTGAGATTTATGCGCTGTTACCTGGGCACACTTTCAGCTTTTAAGTTAAGTGATTTTATGTTTTTGAAAACACCACGTATCAGCAAATGAGGCTAATAATTTAAATGCCCAAAAATCTTTAAAGTTTTCCGAAAATATTGAAGGAATATCGTAACTTCTAAAGGCCAAAGTTTTGTTAGCTAAGCTAACGTTATAAATTGTCTATACCAATGTATCTCATATATAATGATCTTGGGATTAAAATCCACTAAATAAAAAAATCACATCTTAGCTTCTTCATGTGTAATAATCCTAACCCAATTGGATACGATACGTCTCCTTATGCATACAGCTAAATGGGAAGGAAAGTCATTTGCTGTCGATAGTTAAGCAATGCTAGTACTTCTTCTTCTGGCCAGGTGATAAAATGCCCTTTCCGTGAGAGCAGACCAAATTCAAATTCAAATTAAAATGTCGAGTAATAAAATTGTGCACAATTAAAGCAACACCTAAACAACGAGAATGACGGACGGACCGATTGAGATTTCTGGTCTCATTAAAAGGAGTTCAATAACCCAAACAGAAGACATTAAGTATTCGTGAAATAGGGACGAGTCGTCAAAAGTAGGAGTAATGGCGCTGAGGAGTCATGAATGGTAAAGCCAAATCAAACCATCAAATTGTCAGTAATAGTTTCGGGTTGTAAAACTCACACGAACAATAAGTTAATCAATCTCAAATTTTAATTACAAAGTAACAACTTCCCTTAGCAATTTCAAGCGCGATGAACTCAACTTTGCTGTGTTTTGGTTGATGGGTGTTTGCCTGGTTCGCTGGCGGCACAATTTACATAAAAATGCAGATGCAGCTCAAGGTGCTCAAGGTGTGGGCCCAATGAGTGAGTATCCCAGACACATACTTGTGTATAAGCCGATGTACAGATACAGCTAAACCGTTGCTGCAACAGAGCGGGGCATAAATTTTATGTAATTTGTCTTTGTTTCGTGTAATAAAATGAAAATAAAATTGTGAATTGCACAGCGAATGGAAATGGGAATGAGGAAGAAATGAGCGTCGAGCAGCCCACGGCTGCAACTACAAAGAGTGAATACGACTGTAAATGTGACTATGCTCACTCACCCTACTCTATCAAAAACCTAAACCCATGTCCAAGTAACAAATGAAAAATGGAACTCGCACAATGCCGGTGAACGAGTTGATTATTTATTTGAATTTTATGCGACTCTCCTCTGCGCAGGCGTCACAGCCAACGCCTCCAGCAAAGGTCAGTTCCCCTTTGCGCAGATGCACGTCGACAATCGCCTGCGTCTGTATAATCCTTTGTTGACTGCGCAGGTGACAGCCGCTGGTCATGGAAATCGATTAACAGTCGTGCCAGGTCAAAAAGTACAAAGCCCCCCTGTCCAGGACAACAAAGATAAGTAGCCAGAATACTTGCACAGCAGTTCCAATCGACCGCCTCACGCTTCGTTGCCTCATGACCTCGTGAATTTTGACAAGTTTATTAACTTGTATAGTACAGACAGACCTAAGGAGCAGCCCACCCAAAACCCCACTACTGCATACACTGACATTTATAAATTCTAATATTAACATATACGAAGTTAGCCAACCATCAGATTAATACTTTTTCCACTTTTTAGAATTTTGTCATAATTTTAAAGTATGGTTCCTTATTTTATTAAAAGTACATTTTATTTGATTATTTAATTGGCATGTACTTTTGTTTGGCATATATTTTGCTCAGTGTACTTATTACAACGAAACCGAAACCAAAATCCTTGAGGGCGTCACGCACTTATTCCCTTTTGGCGGCTCGCCGTTGAAATATTTTTGGTCAAAGTTTATCGCGACTTGCGCCAAGGCGAAAGTCAAAATCTTTTGTCAACTCGCGCCCCTAACCAGCCCAGCCCAGCCCAGCCTATGTCCTGTCCCAGCTACCCCCTTGTAAAGGTGCAGCCGCAACCCTTTTGCTGCGGCAACTCCCCCGGGGCTCTGTACGTGTGTTTAAGGCGGAGGGGCTCTGTGCGGCTTGCTCTGTGGCCAGAATTTTGATGGAGTCTGGGTTCGGCTTTTCGCTGCCAAAGGATGTTGTGGCAAAATCTGCGTAAACTTTGCTTGCACGTCTGTATAGCGTACCGTATATTTACGTTCACTTATATGTATGACTATTTATATTTGCTTTTTGGGGGAATATATGTGTGCGTGCTTGGAGGGTTCAGTTTGGAGTTTACTTTATGTCTTATTTGCTTATGAAATAAGATATTCCAAGCCAGTCCGTGTCCCAGTCTCACTTCCAGTTCCCTTGCCACTTGGCACAATTTATGCATAGATATCGCCAGTCGAGATATTTTCAATTCGATTTTATTTTCTGTTTATGAGATTGCCTGACGTTTTTATGCACTTTTCTGGTTTATGGCCAAAAGGGTTGGCAAACGGTTGCTTGGACGGGAGCCCATCAGCGGGTCTCAAATATTAACAATTTGTGGTAGTTTGCCTTTTCAATCGAATATGTTGCCATTTGAGGGATTCACTTTTCGATGTCAATTTCATCCTTACGACTCATGTTAGAGCCCACAGATGTTAGGCAAACATATTTATATATTTTTCGAGTTTGAATTGAGCTAAAGAGGAACCAGTTATAATCATATTTCTATTAAACATTCTCACTTAGACATTTTTAAGAATCCCTAAGAAAGTGCTTTACCCTAAACCCAATTTATTTGTATAGTTCCCTTGGTGTTGGCCCATTTAATTCTTGTTCGATTCAGCGTCATTTTTCACTGTGTGCCCGAGGACTACGAAACCCGTCTATACCAACATAAAACTCAATCAAGAGTAATTAAAACAATTCACAATTGATGCAGACTGTAAAACCGACACAATGGCCAATTGTTCAAATGGAACCATCAAACCCGTGTCCCCGACGCTGATCTTTGGTCCGTGATCCCTGGACGTAGCATAGGTGCCCGGCTCAACTAATGAATTGGCACAAAGACAACACCTTGCAGGACTGGACTGGCTGACCGGCTGATGACTTTGACGGGATTTGGGTGTCAAAGCAGCCACCAATAAAAGTGGGTAACAAAGTGAAAAACTGGGAAAAAGACTCAAAAGTGGCGCGCTTCGAACTGGGAACATGAATTGACAGACCGAACCCTTCGCTGACCGCCTGCTGCTACTGTTGCCGTTGTAGTAGGTGTTTGGTCCCTCGCCCTGACGCCTAAAACTCTCTGAGGGGAATCTGACACACGCGCTGGGTCCGTGTGCATTGTCTGGCCCGTTACAAATTGTTGTGGGCGTTACAAATCCGCTTACGACTCGACCTCGACTTGCTTTTCCTCACCACTCACACACATGCACATACACACATGCACACATACACACACGATTCCAATTTCTGAACTGGAAAGCATCGAATTTCATCTTCCGTTCGAATTTTTGAGCGTTAAATCGCCAAAATCATTCGTTAATTTTGACGTTTCTCTTTGTTGTGCGACTGATGCTACAGAGGGTGGACACTTGGTTGCTGACCAACGGTCAGCTGACCCCTGATCACTGGCCCGCAGACAGAGTGTCACCACGTCAAGACAAACCCATGTGGGTGGATGTGCGTGTGCTGATTGCAATTGTCCATTGGTTGAGATTAAAAATTTATTTCGAAATTAGCGCAATTGTTGGCATTGCTCCCTTTTTTCTTTTATACATTCGAGTTAAAACTGAAATAAAGCAAAAAGAAAACAATATAAAATACAAATAAAATTGATGCCCTTTGCCGTCAGTCTGTCCTGTCTGTCTGTCTGTCTGTCTGTCTATTTTCGGTTGTGGATGCTCCGTTACAAATGATTGAAAATATTTCTTGATTATTTTCTCCGAATTCGCGTGTCCACGATGCATTTCATAGATATTAAAAGAATGTTGATTTTAATTAATATATATTATATACTGGATTTAATGACTTCGTTTTTAGTGCATTGTCGGGGTGCTTTTTGAACCCCGTTAAGTAGTTGTTGGTGATCTGGCAGAAAATCTGGAACGGGATCAAAAGGATTGAATATTTCAATAAAATTCTTTAAATGGGTATTTAAAGTAAAAATTATTTTAACCGTTGCATTCATTCATTTTGAATGGTTATACTTATAATCAAAAAACTGCATTTGATAACTTACAATTATTGTATGCCGGCTACAAGGAGCAGTTGCTGCGAATTCACCTCATTTATTTTCAACGAACGACAAACAGTGTCCATTATTTGTGACTAGCGCTAACCCTCTGATATACGCAACGTAGGCTCTAGTTTGGGAAACGCCACCGGACATATCAATCAGACGCTTAGAAATTGGATCGGACCGGGGGTCGAGCGGAGTGTGGGACTGTCCATTAAAGCCAAACAATGGCGTGGTAATGGCTACTTTAAAATGACACCATCCCGCTAGCGGTCGTAGGTTAATCGCTAGCCCGGCCACCAGAGCACCACCCGCTGATATCAGCTGGATTAGACTGAACCCGCCCTTGAAGCGAGTGATAAATGCAGTGGAAAAGCGACGGGTGACCAACGTATAGAGTTGTCAATTCGCTGCAGTGAAGAGTTGTCAAAAAAGTTCAATTGTCGGTTTATTTCATGACAGCTAAAAATACACATAAAAAAAAAACAACAAAATGCCACACGATTGGCAGCATCGAGTGTTTTATGATTCAATTAAGTTCAATAGAAAAGTCACTATAAAGTGTTGCATATTAATTTCAGACACACACACGCATATTTAGGTGGTGCTTAAATTGTCAATTGATTTTTGCGGTTTTTAACAAAAATGTTGTACAAATTGTGCACATTTTTTGCCGTTCACTTTGCAACCATTGATGCTAATACAAGTGCCACGCCCTTTTCAACGCTATCTCTACACGAATGCACTGGTTGTGTAGTTGCTTTTGGTGTTAGTGTAGTTGTTGTTGTAGCTCCTGGTGCTGACCAGGTGTATCTAGTTGTTGACTGTTTGTTTTGCATTAAACGGTTTGTTTTGCTAACCAAAGTGTTGATTTTATGGCCGACCGCTGTTTTTTTGTGCCATGGAATCACAGCCAACCGGTCAAGTGTAATGGGATCATATAGTATTTAAAAGACACTATGAATATACCTGATAGGGGAGTACTTTACAAAATACCCAATCCACGTCTAAAAGTTTTTCAAGCCCATATACACATCCAAAGAGTTATATATATGCATGCCTAAATGCGGCAATACCCACAGAATGGGTATAAAGAGCACAATGTAGAGTAATAGCTGACTTACACGAAATGTTAATGTATCGAACAATAAAAAACTTCATTACACGGCACTAAGACGAACGCAGTGAAGACAACTAAAACTAAAACCGAATATAAAAACTCTATTTAAATTCAAAAGTCAAAAACCACCAAAAATGGTGCGTGCTTATCGCCGGTGCCGCCTCTGAACCTGATGAGCTCGATAAAGCAGCTACAAAATAAATTAAAAATACATTTTTAAGGTAAATGTGGCACTTTAAAGGCAGCTTGAGAAAGGCACATAATAAATATAAAAACACTATTAAATAAGTGCATGGAAAACAAATTCGTAAAAAGAAACACACACACACACACACATAACAGACGGAAATAAAAACACAAATTAAAATAACACCAAACAATTTCAAGTGCCCAACGTGAACTGGGCAACACGCGCACGATTCGGTTTCCTCGCCGAAAAACTTGTCGAAAAATCGAAACAATCCGAATGAATCTTTATATTCTCTTATGTATGACTTTATCAAACTGTATTCTGGAAAAATATGTTATATAGAAAATACTGATAGATATACTAAATACTTTTTCGGTTTGGGGTAACGAGTTAAGCCGCTCTATTCTTTTGCATATCTGAGCAATGTAATTGCCGTGAACGTGACTGGCATTTGTCCGCTGGGGACTCGTGGTGTGAGGCACGTTTTGCGGAAACAACTGGTAGGCAACGGTGTCCAAATATTTGGAGCACAACTGGAATGGTCTCATAATTGGAGCAGCCGTCGCCAGATAGTTGACTGAACTCGGCGCATGGCAAATGGCGTCGACATAAATTTTCACCAAACTACTGGAACGCTAAATAAAAAACCGAACTGCCGGGAAATGCTATGTACGTTCGATGAAAAATGCGTTCGGTTTACCATTAATCCACAACCATGATCCAGAGCGACAGATCATTACACACGCGCGCGCACCAGTCCCAAAAAAAGTCTATGTAAATTTATTAATAAAAATTTACCCAAAAAAATAGAAAAAACAAAAGTGGATGTTGAGCGATGCACGGTATACGTGTCTGTACATCCAACACCCCATTGCATAATTCCATTCTAGTTGCATATGCCCCGGGAAGTGGCACTCACAGTTGTTGCTTCTCTGTAATTTATAGCAGCGCTGCCAACTAATAGTAGCTTCATAATTTATACATGCGTATACAAATACATTGCTTGCGTAATTTATGCCCCTGCAAACCCTGCCCACCCTTGAAACATGCAATCCGCGCTGACATGAGGTCACAACACCCGTCAAATCGTAGGTTAATAGCCGCCTGACCCAAGCATATGCAGATCAGCATTTAAATATCGATTACGATCGGCTGCCTTGTGCGAAATAGACAACTGTAAAAGCATGCTTTCGTTAATTTTTTTATATAAATTTAACATAAGTGGTCAGAGAAATTTCGGCTTCGGAATAAGGATAAGAAAAATACGTGAATGCGGCTTTGGGCAATCTGTTACCAGCTAGTGTACCCGCTATTAGCGCCTTGACCCATACCAGCGCCAGCATGACCGAGTCCTGCAAAAAGGACAGCAAATGATTTAAATACATGTATATTTTTGAATATGCTTTGGCTTACCATTGCGGTTCATTCCGGCGGCATAGGCGCCGTAATTGCCGCCCATGGCACTCATACCCATTTGACCCATGCCGCCACCTTCAGATTTGGGCAGATTTGCATAACGCATCATTGACTGATTGTATGCCTCATAGGCAGCCGGTGGAGTCGAATTAGAGGCCATACCCTGTTGGTAGTTTGAGTGCGGATTGGCTTGATTTGAGTGTAGCCACTGTCCGCCACCAAGTCCGCTACTATAGCCGCCCTGACTCATCTGACTCACCTATTGATCCAATTACACATCAATAACAACAACATACTATATATATTTCGCAATAGCCACAACCCTACACAACTACCTGTGGATTATAGCCAGACATGCCTTGGCCGCCTTGGCCGCTTTGGCCAACGCCTCCTACGTAGTTCCAATTGAATTCTGCACCACTGTTGCCGTAATCCATCACAATTTTTACAAACCCAAAAGAAAAATTTTACAAAATTTTTATTTTTTAAAAATGATTTTGTAATTTTCTTAAACCAGATGTTTCCTACTAGAAAGTTTGAAGTCGAATGAGATTATTAATTTTGCCAAAAAAACAACTCACAAAATTGTGACAAATTGACATCGTATGCACTGGCTGCTTGATTTTTTTGTATGTTTAATTTTATAAATATTTATAAAATATTCTTGAGATGTATTCCAATCTGATATAAAACAATTAATCAGCCGAGCAACGTAATTAATTATTCAGCTTAAATCATATGCTGTTTTCTATTAAATTCGAAGTTCTAACATTATAATCTTAAAGAAATTTTCCATATTTTCCACCTGTGGGTTCCGTGTGGCACACAGCTGTCTTACATTTGTTTTCGTTCCTGTTGCTGATAAAACAGGTTTTTGGCAATGGCCACATTCTGAGTGCTCAGAACAATTGAAAGAATACGAACCATCGTGAAGTCCCACTCCAACAACACAAAAGCAATGTCCCGCCAGGAATGAGTGCATACTCGAAGAAAAGAAATGACCTCATAAATCGTTTCGTTATGATCATCATAAATATATAATTGCTTCATATTCATAAAGATAATCACACTGCTTAAAGGACAATACTGTGTTGTCCTTGAATATTATGTGGACAATTTACCTGTTCCATAGATTGTTTGCCAGTTTTTTATGGTCTGTACCATAGATAGTTTTCCAGTTTTTTATGGTCGACCATGTTTGAACAGATCTGCTTAGCTAATGACTTATGGAAGCGATGATGATGGGAATTTGCTTGCCGCTTTTTAGGCAGCTATTTATTTACCATAAAATGAGTACGTAAATACCGAAATGTATTTGTATATGTATAAACATATATCTATGTCTTAAAAAAAACGGAAAAAACATTTTCAATGTGGTTCGGCTGTAAAATTGTTTTTTCACCTGTTCAGAGCATTTTTTATGTATAGTTAAACATCATGTCGAGGAGCAGAAAATTTCATAAATTTTGTTGTCGTGCCACGTGCCACTTCAGTGTCACTGTCAGTGGCGGAAAAGTCGCCCCTTACATTTAAAAAATTTGTTCTCGCCTATCTGTTATATTTTTTTATTTTTAGTTCTATTTGCGTTCACTGAACTGCTTTTCATCCCAGTCTCACGCAGCGAGAATTATGAATATCTAGAATAAATGTGCCGATAGAGCCTGAAAAAGAAAGCCCATTCAAATTGTTGACAATTATCACCTAACAGTTGCCCACAAACTATGCGTATTTGTCTGGCACACCAATTGGCCCGGGGGCGTCGTAATGTTTTCCCAAAAACATTTGATTTATCAACTCTTTTTAAATTCCAAACATGGAACCATCTTTCACAGCACAAGCGCTACAACTCACGTGTCATCAAAGTCATCCGCATTAAGCCCAGCAACCGAATAGATACACTCGAAGCGATTTAACTCTTTAACCCCGCCCACAATCGTTTTGACCCCAAACCCGAACTGAATGCAGTCATGTTAAGCTGAGACATGCGCGAGGGCCTATTAAAAAATTGTTTATGAAACAAACATTTTCAAACCGATTTATCATCGACATTGGATGGCGCGTGGGGGGAATCCCATTGCCTCTCCAAATTCCCCAACCCCAAAAAACTCGCTGCTAATGTTGATGATGATCTCCATGGCCCAGTGGCAGCCGACATCACATGGCAGCCAACGATTAGGCGGAGTGCCTTCCATTTTCACTGGGAAACATGTTAAGGGCTCTGCAGGGGGAAAGTGTTAAATGCCTGCCAATTAGTGCCGTCTGTTCGATGCTCCATAAAGATCGTTCCCCTAATTGGCTTAAATATGAATTGCTATTCAATTTAATCAGCTTAATAAATCGCTAGCGTTATGTGGGAGCGGGACCTTGTATGAACTTTAAATTGTTTGCCTCAAAAGCCTATTCGCTAATGTGAGTCTATTTATAATTGGAGCTGAAATATTTAGGCCGCAATTATTATACATTGAACACATTGAAAATTATGGATTTTATATTTTCTTGGTCAGCCACGAGTCGATTCGCCATTCGAGTTTGTTTCATCATCGATAACTTCTCCCGTTTCCAATATCCGATATCGAAATTCCGGTTAGTGGCGGTTCGGCTTAAAACTAGTGTGCATCCTTGTTTTAAATTGCATTAAACTGTATCTACATATTAATTAAAGATATGCTATTTGGTTTTCCATTATACTTATATTAGAATATAGAAATTTGGTTGGGGTAGGGTATTTATCTCCCTAAGTAGAATATATGTATGAAAGTGGTCATTTTAATGACATTTCTAAGTTATTGAAAAATGTAATTTTCATTTGACGTTAATGGCACGCGACAAGTATGCCTGTGGAAAAATCATTTGAGCGTGGATGTGGTGCCATTAGCGCGGGGCTTTAAATCGGATGTGGCAGAACCCACTCATAGCAGTCACATTAGGTAGTGCCTGGCAATAGGCGAACATCTTGCATTGGAAGCGCACTGCTGGTGGGCGGCGCGCTGCCTAATGTCCTGGGCCGTAGACATTCGGGTCATCTGTCAATGTGGCAAAATACTGCCAAAGGCTATTGTCTGGGTCTCATAGCAATAACTGCTGTGTTGAAATAAATGTGTAATATTTCAATTTTTGAATGTGCACAGGACGAGAAGATGCTGGCCGGCTGGCAGCTTGTACAGGGGGAAGGGAGAAAGAGATGTCAGAAATGCGAACATGACACAATTTAAACTGCTGACCTTTGTCCAGTGCCATCCCCCGTTTCATTAGTTGGGGTGCCGCAGAGGTCCAAGATCTCTCCACCTAGCCACCTCGGGCATTGTCCTGTATTGTCCTGCATGCTCGGTTTATTGTTATTGTTATTATTTGAGAGTGTTCCCTGCAACTGTCAAACGGAACTATTTGGCTTTATATTCTCACTACCGCTGCTTTTGGGTGCATTTCTATGGTCGTTGGGGGGCAGGGATGAACGCCGGCACGCGCCGCTGGCAGCCTTTGCTTTGGGCTAATGATCAGGCCCGACCCAACAGAAGCCGTTTCAAGTGCCTCTTAAAACGGTGCCAGTAAGTCCGAAAATGACACCCGCACCATACAGAAACCCTAACAGAGATAGGCACATGGACACACCAAACAGTCATCCCCCGGATTAATGGAATCGGGTATCATAAGGCCGAGGCTGAATGTGATGCAAAGAATGCCCCGTTGATGTTGTTGTTGATGGGTCATGACACCCAGCAAAAACCAATAAATGTCATCAAATTTATTGCTTCTGATTCAAAAATTCTTTTGTTTGTTTCGGTTTTACAATAAAATCTATAGCGCATAGATACAGGACACAGCCCTCAGGCTGATTTTGCGAATTATATATGACAGGAACTTTTAAGTAATACAAAAATAGCTAACTGAGTCATCTATAAAACTTATGGTTCTTTCTATGACATAAGCTTGTTGCGAAAGCGATAGTCTCCCAAAAAAAATAGTTTAACAGATCCCATGGGCAGCTATTTATTAAAGCTCAACAGTTGTTTTGTCAGCCCTATATTAATTATAATAAATGCGAGTCATATCTGAGCCACACACTGAAATTCCATTGTTGAACGAATCAACATTTATCGCATGTTCCTGAAGCCCGTCTTACATAAATATCTCGTGTAAGGGACACGTATCCTGCGGGCAAGTCAGCGTCGTCGGTCCCTTTCCAGATGCCATACCTTCAACTGTCAACGCATCGTCAATTCTATTTTTATGTTTTATTTTCATTTATGTTCTTTTCTGTTTGGGCTGTTGTGGCAAATGTTTTGCTTGGCTTCCGCTTCGCTTCGTTTCATTTCTTCGTTTTGTTTAATATTCGAGTGTAATATTTCAGTTTTTTTTTTTTTTTTGTCGAGGAGCGTCTGTTGTTTTGTTTGTGTTGACAATTTGTAGGTTTTTTGTGTGGTACCGCTAAATAGCTACAAATTTATGAGCGTAAATAGCATCGTAAATCAATTTTTAATGCATTTCCATTAATTCTTTCTTGGCAATGTCAACATCAAATTGATGGCAACATCATTTTTTGGGGGCGGCCCTTCAACTGAGGTTAGTCGTGCATTTAGAAGGTGGACTTTCAAATAGAATCAACTATTTTTTTATTTTTTGCTTAATTTTAAAATGAATTTGCAATAAAAAGAATATTAAATAGTGCTCTAGTAGGGTGTCACAATGTGTAATGCTTATATAACTAGAGTTAGGTGTAAGCGTTATAAACAAATGCAAGCATACGCACACACACACACACGCAAACTTTTTTCCATGCACATGTGTGTGTGTGTCGCATTTGTCGCATGTTTGGTTGCAGCTTTGAGGGCAAATCCAATTTAATACGCTTAAGTTCTTACTTGTTTTTCTTTGTATTATTTGAAAAAAAACACATGCCGAAGAAGTAGAAAAATTGCACAGTATAATGTAATGCCCCGCCCATTGTTCGATATGCGCTCAGCAAGAGCGTCGGCTCAATTTAATATTATTGATTTTTAATTTTCCTTTTTCAGCGTTTTGTTTTTGCAGACTTTGAAAATTGGATGTGTTCTATGGTTTAATGTGCATTAAGAACCCCTATATCGTTCGGTCTACTCTCTTTCTCTCTCTCTCTCTCTTTCTCTCTCTCACCCTTTTTATCTCTGTATCTCTCTGTCTCTCTCAAGAACAACAAATACAGCTAAAGCTTGTAATTTAATCGTATTTGTATTGACGCCTTTGTGCTTTTTCATTTGTCGTTAGCTCATTTCAGCGTGTTTTTTTTAATCCCCTTTTATATAGAATTTAATGCTAGGCATAGAAAAATAGTTATACATAAGAATGGATCCAACACAGAGAGTACACATCGATGTGTCTATCCATTTATATGGAGCACTTCCCCCCCAAAACCCACATATATGCGAAGCCCCAAAGATGCAACCCGAGGCGGTTAATTTACATACATTCGTTTTCGTTGTTATCGATATTGTTGCGGTTGTTTCTAATATTTTTTGTTGTTGCTGTAATTAAGCTTTGTTTTTATAGTTTGTTGGCAATATCAAATAAATGCATTTGGCGCCCTAATTGGATTTGTGTAGACGTACAGAACGAAATTACGAAACTTTGAGGCAGAAACACACAGAAAAATTTGAATAATTAACATTACATATACTTACCATAGAACCTACAAAAAAAAAAGAACTTGAAGGTGACATATTTGCGAATTAAAAGCAACTATTAAAAGGAATTTAATAAAATAGCAAACCAGTACCAACTTTAATCGCTTTAATCATTCAATACATATGAAAAGCACAGTAAAAGGTGAATACACAGATACTGTATACACCCATATATGGTATATGTCATATATATGGTACCTTTAGCTCAAATAGTTACATGAGGAGCATATATGAAGATGTTTCCCTTTGTCTGTTTTTCCACATTCAACAATGTCTACAGTATTTGCTAACGATAAAACCTAATAATCACGTATTGTGAGCTCAATTTGTAAAAATGTTGAGAGAATGTATAATATTTTGACTTTGCTAGCCTAAAAACCCAGCCTTTTGCTGACATCGGAAATATTTTATACTTTAATTAAAAATCGAATTTGAAGTGCCAATAAAATGTTTGTTAACCAACATAACCGCATCTGTTAATGTCCGCAGAAAGGGAGCGCCGATGCCGATGCCGAAGCCGATGTCGACGTCAATGCCAACGTCGATATCGACGTTGACTGTGTGCAGTGAAGCTAAAGCCGTACCCGTAACCGTAACAGCGGCCGGGTCCGGGGCCTTGTTTCTGCTACTGGATCGTATCGGAATATACATTTTTCTCTACCCTCGCTGTCTGCTTTATCAAATTTTGATAAAAGGCCGCGCCAATAAATTAAATGTATAAATTCATTTAATGAATTTCATTTTTATTGTTTCAAGCCCGACAAATGACCCCCTATGTAGGTGGTGTGTGTGTGTGTGTCTGTGTGTGTGGATGCGTATGTATGTGCATATTAAAAAACCATCAGCGTGTCAATATGTAATTTGTGTCGTCAATTCGACCAACAACGCAAGCGAACAACGCGGAAACAAATAGAACATAAATTAAATATCAATAAAAAGCGGTCGATCCCAAATACTATCAAGCCCAATCCCAATTCCATTTTTAGTCGCATATGGCGCGAAACTCCATCACATCAGTTGCTACCGTGCAGATGAAGATCTAAGAAGATTCCGAAACTGATTCGGAGCATGCGGCTGGCAACTTTTCGGTGTTCGTGTTGACAAATTTTCCTCTCTGCTGCGCAGCAATGGAATGTACAATGGAGACAATGGGATACAGTAGCTTGGCCAAAACAATTGGAGAGCACTCGTGGAAATGTTACCTAAAAGTGCCTGGGATTTGCTCCTTGCGCTCGGTATGTGTGTCAGCCTCGGCCTCAGGCTCAGCTCAAATCGTGTGCAATCAACCGCAATATCTTAAACAAAGAAGGTAAAGACATAAAGTCTGGAGCTGACGGATGAGTTGTTTGTGCAACCTAATGAAATTCGGTGCGTGTGTGGTGTGTGTGTGTGCTTGCTGAGGATCAGCAAGGATCGCTGGCAAGAAATTTGTCAACCGCCGTTTTGTTGGGCTCGAGTTCATTAAGCCGGTCCCAGTTAGAGTTCTGCTCTCTGTTGCCTATCCCTCCATTAAATACCAATCTGTCCTTGTCGTCGCTTTCTTTTGATGATTGTGAAATTATTAAGGATTTATTATTATTATTATATTAAGAGCACAGCATGCTAGCCCGATATTCACAATGGCAGAATCAACAGTCCTTAACAATGGCGACGGAGACGAGGATCATTAGAGATTTGTCGCTCTGAGATGAAATATTATTTTACATATCAATTATTTCATTGTTCCCACAACATTTTCATTAAATTTAATTTCCTTTCTTTTTCGTCAAAAAATTTGTCCCTCATTTCGGCCTCTCAGTTGTCGTCTTAGTATACATTAATGTGGTTCTACCTTCTATCTGTATCTGTGTATCTGTGTCTTTGACAACTTGGAAAATTGCATTGCGCATAAATCGGTGCAATTTCTGCATTTAACAATAATTGTTTTTCTTATCCCTGTGTGGTTTGATTGAGATCCGTTGTAATTTGATACTTTGTGTTTGAATTTATGGCTGCCGTGCGGGAAAATTGTTTTTTTTTTTTATCAGTTCAACCTTAATGGGAAGCTATCGATTACGTTTCGAATATAAGAGAATAATCTTAACTATA
Source organism: Drosophila novamexicana (assembly GCF_003285875.2). NCBI lineage: Eukaryota > Metazoa > Arthropoda > Insecta > Diptera > Drosophilidae > Drosophila > Drosophila novamexicana. Next base: position 9,649,091 of record NW_020824787.1, read on the forward strand.
TAAATTCAACTTGTATTCATATACAACTAGAGGCTATATTCATTTTTAACGCAAAAGTCAAGTAAAGCTTAAGTAGAAAATGTAACAACAATTTTCTAAAAGTATGCAGCTAACTCTAAAGAGCTGAACACATTATTTATAATGAGTATAATATACTCAATCGTCCGACTTGAAAACCCTCCCGTACTCCGCGCTCATCGTGAGCATTGGGAAATAGAAAATTTGATAGCTTTTGAAACGCGTTTGTCTTTTACCTGGCTGTTGTCTTATTTGTTCTTTCATTAGAAATGCAAAACGTGATCTAAACTTTAATTTCAATCAAAATCTAAATTATATGAAAATGTGAAAAAAAGAAACAAAATTACTCGCTTGCTCGTTGTGCATTTAAATTATGTTAAGACGCTCAGGTTGTCGATGGGAGGAGTGGAGGGGGGGGCTTCAGCTAATGGTGTGTGAACCGACACATCAACTAGTTCGCATTTATTTTGGGCGGCTTCCCTTTCATTTATCAATGGCAGGTCATAAATTCGGCGGCAAAGCTCTTAAGGTGCCTTTACGAAGTCACCCGAGAACCCATAAAAGGATTTGCATTCGGAATCGAATTTCAGTTATGCCTTTAAAAATTGCTCGATAAAAACGCACAGAAAATCCATGCATAAAGTTCCTTATGAGCTTGTCAAATCTAGCGACCCGCATCTCAATGTATCTGCCCCCCCAATAAGCCCCCTTCACAGATTGCCACTCACGCATTACGCAAATGAATTTCGCCATACATACACACACACACACACACACATGCAGCACTTATGAATTAGCTGACGGCACACTCCCTGCGCAGGCTTAAGACTTTGCTACTCTAAAAAACCCACACACACACACACCTCCCAACCCGCTAAGGACACCCGTCTCTACCACCACGATGTTGACAAAGTTTATTGTTGCTCGTAATTTGCCTTTGGGTGGTGCGGGTGGTGTTGCAAGTTGAGAGGGCGACTTTTTTAATGTAACCATCAATGCGCTGTGCGTGTGCAAGATGTATGTGTGTGTATGTATGTGTGTGTGTGTGTGCGTGTGCCTGTGAGCGAGGGTGTCATGCATGTTACAAAAACATATGCATATAATTATTTAATTGAATTAAACAATTTCGTAAATGGTAAATGATGCGACAATATGGAGGCGACGGTTCGCAACTTCAACATTCGACACGCAGCCGGAAAATTTGCATAAATACATAATTATAGCCTTCGAAAAGAAGTGTGGGCTGAGAAGTGCGCTCAGCATGGTTGCCATTTTAGTTGTGTGGGTGAGCGTCGTCGTCATTTTTCACAGTGGGGGTGAAAAAGCTTTCACTGCCATTGTCGGAAAATATTAAAGTTAATTTTCATGAAAGTTGATTTGATTTGACAAGCTGGCAGGAGGAAGTTCCTCATTTAAAGAGCTTTAATCCGTCAATATAATATATATATATATATATATGAAATACTATATGAACTATGTGAACTAAATAAAGTAATTAATAATACTTTATTATATAAAGAAGATTCTTTTGCGTAGTCTACTCCAACCAGATTACAATTTCCAAAAATTATATAGATATCCCAGCAAGAAACATGCATAATCTTCTAATAATCCGTAAGAGAAAAAAAAAACTTTACATCGAAATATCTTTTAAATTGTCAACGCAATGTGATGTACGAATCATGCGAAAACAAAAACAACGAGAAGCGAGACAAAAGAACGAAAAACCCCGGAATAACAAACAGCCGCAGGAGCAGGAGCAGTCGATCACACAGCAGGATATGAAATTCGCATTAGATTCATAAAAGGATATTCGCCATGACAGATACACGCCAATGCAAAATGTGCACGAGTGTGTGTGTGTGTGTGTGTTTGTGTATATTTGGCGTGTGTTTACGTTTATTGATGTCGTCTCAGCTAAGCAAACATTTCGCTCGACAGAACCCACAAAATAGCTGGATCAATGGGAACTCGTATCTCTCTATAGTTATACATCATTCCCTTGCGATTCGCTGTACAGATTTCCAGTTTTTCGTGTTTTTGATTTTTATTATAATAAATAAAGTACTTTAATTTCAGTACAATTTCACTGGGTAGTAAACAGAATTGAGTCTGAAATGATGAATACCTTGTTCATAATCTTAAAATTTCCATACATCAGAGGGCACCACGTCGCATTAATACATGGGATGGGGGTGTGCCATTGACCTGATTTACATAAAACAAAACTGCCCGCAGTTCTTGGCAGATCGTTACAGTTTAAGTTTGGTAGCTAATTTTTGAATATTTAAGCTTTAACAAACACATGTGACCCAAACACACACACACACACACACACAGTGGCAAGCGAAACCGGAGACATTTGGTATATAAAACAGCGACTCCGATTCGCCTACAAACGCAGTGGAAATTTGAGTAGCAAAAAGAGTAAAATCGTCGCCCACATACAAAAAGTGAAACTGCGAGACGATGGTGACAAAAAAGCCAGACAGAGACAGTCGAAAAGGGTGCTAGCTGGAGAGGAGGCGTGTCAGTACAAAGCTAGTTTGGCTTTTGTGGGAGCAAAGTGGAAATCGGAAAGGACGATGCCGCTTAAAACGACCGAAACAGAGGCACATACATCTGTACGATACATATACATATATATATATATATATAGCTACTATATAGCTCTATATAAATACTTATGCTGGTTGCAACGTAATTTGGGGCATTGATGGGCCGAGACAACAGACGAACTTTGGTGGTAACACTTTCGCTAGAGCGGGAGACACAAGGCAGGCGGTCCCCCTGACTGCCTAATAATGAAGGCAGCTTACACATGTTGTTGCTGTTTTTGGGGTGCCGCCGAAAAAAAGAAGAAGAAGCAGCAGCAACAGCAACAGAAAGCGACAGACATGTCTATTTGGGACCATATCGATTTTTTCGGGAACCCGTAGACCCAAACTCGAACACAGCTCGCAGCCAAATAAGGCATGGGCTACGAAGCGGCGTCTCCGAAATTGGGCAACATTTAAATGCAACAATTGTCATCAAATTTTCATTTAGAGAACATTTAAAGTCGGCATCAAGTAGCTTAAAGTACATAAGATCACACAGTAGCAGGATGATGTCCACTAAATTTATAATCATAAAGTAAGTCTCAAAAATAGATGAATAAATGTAACGAAAACAATTGAAATTGAATTGAATCGAAAGAAACACATGTTGCCCCGCAGGAAAGGAATTCTTATGGGCCCACATGTGGTACGCACGAGCCATAACTATGTCCAACCCATGGCTCTTTAAGAATTTATGATGTCTTATTTTATGAATTGTATTTCCATTAAAATTACAAAAGCAATGCCACATAAATTAACACTCGAGCATTTGTCGCATCAGATCGAGAAGAGGTAACGCCCATTGGAGCAGACGCTGGGCGTGTTAATTACGCACACAGCCACAAGACTTGAATTATGCTTAAAGCACAGATTCCGACATGAAAAATCAATAAAAACTTTAAAATTGAAGTCAACTACAGTTCCAACTAGCAGTACACATTCAAAGGCGTGGCGGGGCAATAAGAGGCACAGAGAGGAACAGCATAGACTTAGACATAGTTTTCGGTGTCGCACACAGCAGCGTCAAGGACAACAGTGCCACAAATGCTTCCCATAGATGCATTTGCACAAGAGCGCGTTTGTCTGGCCCGGCTGTGTGTATGTAGAGCTGTTGCTTATTTACCTATGCGACTGCCAGCAAAATTTAAGCCAACATCGTCGTGTTCTCAGTGTTGCTCCTCCCTGTTCTAGCTGGATCCTTCCGCTTACGCGTACTACACTTTGCACTAGATTTTCTATTTATTTTTTGTTTTCCCCCTTTTTTTTTTTTTTTTTGTTTTTTGCCGATTGCTCAAATGCTTTTGCTTCGTTAAAGTGTGTAAATGTTTTTTCGCTTCAGGTCCAAAAAAGCAAATTTCTTCAACTTCCTTTTTAGTTGGCAGCTTGAAATTGCTTATTTGTGTACTTGTGTCTGTGCATCTGTATCGGTATCTGTGAATGCCGTGCGGCTGTTGACATTGGTTTCGAGTTTACAAAGAAATCGATTAAACGTAATCGAGTAAATGACCCAAAGTGACAGCCCTTATGTCGGCCCAAGGTCAATTCTGAAAAGACTCTTAAATTTGGGTAAAAACATTAAATGCAAATAAACATAACATTTTATAAGAAATACATCAGCTAAATTTTCATTCGTTGGTATTGTTTTCCCCCCCGCCCCAAAAAGAAAAACAAAACTAAAAGTTTAATTTGCTTTTTATCAATCGTTCACATAAATCACAAGGCAGACAAATCAAAAACACATTCGGTACGCCTGATATTTCATCAGGGTTCGGCTCTTGGGAACTCGGACTTGTTCCTAAATAAGTATGCCCAACGTACGTCTGAAGTACTTCATTTTTATGATGTTTAAAAGGCAACTTGAGCTCGACTTGTTTCGGTTTTTTTTTTTTATTTATTTATTTCATTTTCACGGCCAGGGTTCTTAATTCTATGTGGCCGAGTCGAGTCAAACGTGATATTAAAGTTGAACTCCCGATCGCATTCGATCAAATGACCGACCGACAACAAGAGTTGTGGTAATGCGTGGGGTACTATTAAAAATCGATGTCATTTAAATAAGCACATTTATTTGAGTTAGGCATAAAATTAAAGAGTGTCGCATTCGTCAACAGTCATGGCTTATGTATGTTGTCTGATGTTTGTGCGTGATTCAATAGTACTGAAAAAATGGGAAATCTCTATCAAAGTATCGGTAAAACTCTATAGAATACATTGTTTATTCTGCTACGATACGCAAAATAAATGATTGCTCAATATTGTCTAAAACGCAGCAGAGTTGGGAAAATATTTAGCGATACGACAAGAACTAAATCAAAAGCTATTGGGTTAATATTTTTCTAGTCGTTTGACTGCTTATATTTACATTTTTTCCGGGGTTTGTCCTTATTGTTGTTATTTTTAGGTTGTTTTAATTACTGTTATTTAAAATGAATAACAAAGATTTGATTTAGTTGCATTGTATTTTCTTGGTTTTCCAAGAACTCTTCAACATGCCGACGTTCTTTCTTTTTTTTTTGTTGGTATTTTGAACCAACTCACGTTTTCCATGATGATTAAAAACGTTGTTCTTCATTGGATTGGTTCAGTTTGTGGTCTTGAGGGCCTTTCGGATTTGGGCATTTGTCGCATTTACCTCAAAATGTGTATTATAATTTATTCCGACTTTAATTATGCTATGTTGGTCGAGTTCTGGTCGGCTTCGCTTTGTCTTTGATTTTCCTGCGACCTGAAAAATATGTGGAGGTTTTTCTTGGACAGTTTTTATGAATATAGTAGAGACAAATCGGCGTCATCAAAATTATAAAGCGGCCTTCGATTTGCATAGAAATTCCACTTGCTTTCTCTCGCGGGCGGCCATCATTGAAAATGTTTTCGAATTTGGTTTTTGTTTTTTTGATTAGAAGCAAATCATGATGACAAACGACATTGCGTCTGGGAAATTTTGTTGGGCTCAGACTCTGTGTCTATGGCTATGAAATGTCAACTCTTTTCCTTTTAATATCTCTGGCTATGTATATTGTTTTTCATTCCGTTGTTTGTTTGTTTTCTTTTTTTTGTCATTTTACAGGGAAATGCTCTCGAGATGATTTTTGACAGACCTCGGGCGGTACACATTTTATACAGGCTGTTAATTTGCAATGCAGCCTACATCCGATTGAAGGGTGTGAGAGGAGAGGGTTAGTTATTAGTTGATATGTACCTATGCAGGGTTTAGGGTACAAGATGCCGGCCGGGTAATTCGGGGTGGTGAAGAATGTTTGTCGTTCCTATTGTTGTTCTTGTTTGTTATCATTTCATTTCATTTCATTTTTTATTCAAAATGAATCCATTTTGAAACTGTTGTTGGTTCTATAAAGTATTTTTTTTTTGAGTAACTCAAAAACTCACACAGCGGGCAGATGTTCCGCACGAATACTTTCAGATTATATGGGCAACGAACACGGGGCGGAGAGGGTTGCAGCTCAGTAGTAGCAGCATATACATATATGTACATATGGTTTTTGTAAAATAGTACCAAGAAGATACGCACGCATTTATCTACAAATGAAATGCAATTGGTGGATATGGCAGTCGCCAGTCCCATGCATAATTCATGCCGCGAACTGCATCTGAATGGCATTTGAGCGGAGGGTTTCCCGCATCGAATTGTTGTGTTCGAGTTCGAGTTGTTAAATATGAGACTAATTCTTAACTAAGCAAATGATCAGTGTTTGAATACAACTGAAAACAGAACTGAAACGCACATGTTAATTCAAATTAAAGCATTTTTAAAAGAAAAAGTCTTATTTGATCAACTAAATTGCTGAATAAAAAAATAATAATATAACAATCCTAAGCAGATAAACTTAAAAAGACAATTTCTGTCCTGTTCTGTTATCTGTTTTAGAACTTAACAGTGCGAGCTTTGCTTTAGTTTTCAAAATGAAATTTATACGTTTCCGACGGCATTTTGTTGGCGCAATGTCTGCCAAAGGACCAACGGTAAAGTCGCAGCTGTAAAAAAAGCTTGAGAAAATATAGGTAAATAAAGAAACTCAAATACAAGCACACTACGTTACACACACTCGCACAGACACACACACGTAGTAAGAAATATGATTGAGAAAAATGAGAGCAGTGCTGACAACGACGTCGGCGTCCACTTCCACGTTTTTTGATATGCTCCGCCTAAAGTTGTCATAATTTGTTTTTGCTTTTGCATTGCGTTTTATTTATTTGTCGACGGCTCAGCGGCAACAACAACAATGAAGCTGCGCAAAAATCGGTGCTGCGCTGCCCGAAGATGACGTTGTCTGGTGTCGGACAGTTATTCGTTTGCTGCCGCTGGGGTATCGATTTGTGCGCCGTCGGCTCTTTCAGTGCTCGGCAGCCGGCAAGAGAGCAGCGCATTGGCACACACACACACACACGCAGATATGCCTGCTCCGCAAGTCTCTTTTTGATTTATGGCATTCGCAGAGTAACACACACTCATACACACAGTTAAGGCCTTTCATAAATGCAAGCGATGCGTGCGTTAGAGCAGCACCGCTAATGTGTTGCAAGCTTAACAGCGGTACTCACTGTTAGCCAGTTACTGTAACAGTGCGATAACAGTCTTATACGGGCAATTCCCCGCAATTTCGAAAATGTTGCACGCACTTTTACATATATTTCTCACTCTCTTGCTCGCTCTCTCGCCGCTGTTGTTGGGCACATCTAAGCTTTTGCAATGCCACCGAACACGAAAATCTGCCCCCAACGATAGCGACACTTCGATTCGCTGCTGCTGCGCTGCTGCTGCGTTTCGTTGTCTCGTTGCCGTTTTTCTTGCTGCGCCGCACGCTCGTTAGGTCCATAAAGGACATTCTCTGCTTCGGCTCCAGTCACGGCCAACGCCACGGCCAACGGCAGCGCCACCGACAGCGCCAGTTCAGCGTCAGTTCAGCCAGCCAGCGAGGCAGGCAGCAGGCAACAGCCGCCACTTCTTGGCTTTGCTTAGCCGCCTCAAAGCCTCCAGTTACCAGTGGCCCGTTGCCAGTTTACAGCTAATTTGCCATTCACATTCACAGCAAATTATTGTTGCCAAAAAATTTGACAGCGGCAGCACTGGACAGTTAACGGTTTTTATTACCGCCGCCGTCGTCGTCGTCGCCGTCGACGTTGTTGTCGCAGCTCACGCACGTTACTTATTTTTTTCTCCCGCCTCATCTCCAGCTTTAAGTGCGTGCGTGTGTGTGAGCGTTCGTTTAAGTGTGTGTGTGTGTGTGTGTGTGTGTGTGTGTGTGTGTGTGTGTGCGCGTTTATCTGCGTATGTGTGTGTGTGCGTGGTTGTGTGAGTGCCTGCGTGTGGGTGTGAGCTCGAGAACACTGCGGTGTCATGGGGGAAGAGTGCGCGGGGGTTCGACGTAGAAGTTTTTGTGGTCGCGTGTGTTAAATTAATCATAAAATAAAAACACAAATGCAAATGGCCAACGCAGCAGCAGCAGCAACAACAACAACAACAACGACAACAACGTAAACAAAAGTCTCTCTGGGAGAGCGAGCAACAGCAATGCAAAAACAATTTCAATATGTGCAATAAATTTGTTAAAAACGACAAAAGAGAAGTGAGGTAAAGACAAAATACTAAAAAAATAGTGCATATAAAAGGACTAACAAAACGAATCATTATCCGAATCCTCCAGAGGATTCGCTGAGCACTGTTTAACTGCCGTCGGTAAAATCAAAAAATCAAAACTGATTTACACATTTTCCACATAAGCGGATAAACAATTAACAAATTGCAAAAATATGAAAAGTGAACTAGCCCATAAGGTGAGTAAACCCAATCAAACTCTTTTATACATCATTTTCATTGAAAATCTAATTAAAATGTAATTAAATCAAGTGTGAATCTTATTTGTTTAGGTAGCTCTACTATTAAATAAGTTTTACTTTGCAAACAGAACAAACAAATGAACACAAAATAACATTTTTCACAGAATATATCTTAAATCATATTTAAAAAACCTAATACAAGGCGAAGAAGTAGCTCAGTTTGAGTAATTCCAATTTGTTGACGCATCTCTAAGTATCGTTAAGCTTTCTTTAATTTTATTAAATTAGGTGGGAACTATCCCTGATTGCAAAAATACAAAAAATTTAAGAAACGCATGAGCTGCAGTATAAAAACTAGTTTCCAAGGTTTGCATGCCCGAAATAAGACTGAAATTGTTAGGATTCAAACATTTTGAGGCTAAAAGAGAATTCAAACAAGTCTTAAACTAGATTTTTAACAACGTTTTGTACGTATTATGTATCTCATTATGTATCTCATTATATTTGCAGAATCATTAAATGCTGCCAGTTTTTAGGATTTACTTTCATTTTTATTTAACTAACATTTTAAACCCTTTTTGTAAATATATTTCTTAGATATATTAGCTGTTTGTCAGTGTGACTATCTAGTTCAGTTGTTGCCCTAGTGGCGATTATTTAAGTTTAGACACTTTATGCGAGCACATGCAACCAAAATGACAAGAACAACAACAACAATTACAAAAACAACAACAGAAATTTGCATGTCAGGCTTATGTCAAAGTTAACATAAATACAACTACTTTGCGCCTCAGCAGACCAGCAAGAAGGCGACTCGGAGGTTACGGCATTGGGGAGATTATTGGCATCTTGGTATAGGCACGAGACGCTACTCCAAATGACAGCACAAACACGTGAGAGCATGTTATGCCAGAATCCTCACACAGACAATTGATACACGCACACATATACACGGACGGGGCGCTTTGACAGGAGAGTAAAATTAGCAGAGCAACAACAATGAGCTGCAAGGGGAGAGAGTTTGGGGCGTAGGTTAAACGAAAAGATGACAGGTGTCAGATACATGAGTATCTTGTAGATGCACATGCAGCCAGCAGGAGGAGCTGAAGCGCTTAAGATTTGAATGATGAACAATCAAGCAAGTCAAGAACAACAACAACTAGAGGCATGAGCGTATTTTCAGTTACAGATAGAGATACATTTGACATCGCCACCCTCGCCCGAAACACACACACACACACACACTTTTGCATGCGCCTAATGCACTTATTGCCTTAATTAATTTATGAGTCGCGCGATTTCATTTCAACGAAAGCAAATTTATAATACAGCAGATATCTTTGTTTGCTTGTGTACATTTGCATCATTATGATGAAGATCGCCATCATCATTATGATCTACAGTCAGAATCATGTTCGTATCTTGGCTTCGGACGCTGTCGACAATAAATTCATTTATTTTTTCTTTGCCGTTCATTTATAAAATTCGAAACATTGTCCGCGAGTCTATTTTTCATTTTTCTCGTCACTCGCCACCCCAAAGGCTCACTGCCCTGCCTGCCCTTTGCCCCCTCTTTGAAAACAGCATATTTATTTGTATTTATTGGCATGCTATTTGGTTTTTTTTTTTCATTATTTATTTATTTTCATTTTTATAAATTCAGCATAAAGTCAACACAGAAATTCGTATGGGGCAAGGGGACTGGGACGGCGGCTGCGCAGCTAGTAAAAATATTTTTTTGTTATGACAGAAATGTGCGCAGATATAGAAAAACTGTCTACAGTTTCTATATCTACATTTTATCACTCGATTTTTCAGTTCTTACCTCGTGTACATGATTTTCATTTTGAGCTCTTCGCCCTCCTCGCCCCCTCGACGTGACGCTAGCTGTCCAAATATTTGCCAAAAGCCACAAAATTTTATTATTTTCGGCGATATATTTTGTAATGCGGGGCCGTTGAGAATTTTTTTGCAACCCAGAAATATGCCAACAAATCCGCGCACGCCACATGCGAATCTATCAGAACTCAAATATATACACAAACTCAAATATATACACAGATACACATAGTTTATTGTTGTTGTTACTTGTGTGAGACAATTTTCAATAAGTCAATGAATTTTGTTTTTCCATTTTGAGGCTGTTGCTTCAAATAACGCTCAGAAATGCAAAAGATATATCTCAACACCAAAAAGGTAAAAGACAAAAGAAGACGCAAATAATGCTCATGTATATATGTCATAAATATATTTTATAATAATTTTTATATAAATATATAATATTTTTATATAATTCGTTAATTTATGGGTAGCAAAAATCAAAATTGGACAAGGCATAAAAAATGTGGAGCACTGTTTTGGCCAAGAGTTCGGGCATACACATGCTTGCCAATAGGAAAGAGGGTGGGGAATTGGAAGGAGGGGATGGATAAGTGTGTGCGTGTGTGTGTGTGTGTGTGTGTCGGGTACTTTGCATAGATTGTCCACTTTAGATTAAGCCATGAATAATTTATGTGCGTCTCTTATGATTTTAATTGTTTGCAATGGCAGCTTAACAACTCTTCCTTTGCCGCCACACCCCCCGCCTCTCTCTCTCTCTCTCCCTTTCTCTGTCTCTCTCCCGTTTTCCGCTCTGGTATAACTTGGATGACTGGCCTTTATTATTCCTTTCAACAAAAACAAAAAAAGACAAAAAAAAAACGAAAGCAGAGGCAAAAACAAAGTAGCGCCCCAAAAGCAAATGCAAAACAATACAAATTCATCTACAAGGCCCAGAACAACTTTATGTGTGTGAGCCTGTTTGTGTTTGTCAGTGTGTGTGTGTGTGTGTATGTGTGTGTTGTCCAGTTGCCCCCCTCCCACGACACACTCCGGCCACTTGGCATTGGTTTGCTTTAGCTTCTTCTTCTTCTGTTGCCTTCCACTGCTGTTCCGCCTTGCGACTCTCCGCCTTCGTCTGCGCCCTCGTCCGTAGACACGCAGACATTTGCATTTCCCATACACACGACGTCCATTTCTCGAACGGTGTGTGTGGCGCTTGCTCCGCTGCTCCTCTCCACTTCCCTGCTGACCTCATCCTACCGCCGACAACACCCGCGGCGTCTGCTGTTCAACTGGTTGACCGCCCTTCGGTCCACCGAGCCCCTTCCGACTGCGTCTGGACTTAAGCTCGTCGTCTTTGTTTCGTCGTTCCATTTGGTTTGTTTTTCAAAAATTATATGAGAATTATACCAATTCAACTCATAAAATTTTTTCAGCTTAATAAATTTGCAGACATTTTGTTCTCCTCTGTGGCCGGTCCCAGCTCCATTCTCCGTTCCTGAAAGTAGCTTTGTGCGCTCTCCTCTTTAGACTTTTAAATACTGCAAGTTATTTAACTACGACCATTTTTCAGCCACAGTTCCGTTTTCACAGGCGCATTTGCAATGCTCTGTCTCTGTCTCTTTCTCTCTCTCTCTCTCTCTCTGTCTCTATCTGTCTGTCTTTCTATCTCTTTCTCTCTCTCTCTATCTGTTTGTCTCTCTATATCTGTCTCTGGCTCTGTCTCTGTCTCTTTCTCTCTCTCTCTCTCTCTCTCTCTCTCTCTCTCTATCTATCTATCTTTTTCTCTATTTCTCTATCTCTTTTTATCTATTTTTTCTCTCTCTCTCTCTCTCTCTCTCTCTCTCTCTCTCTCTATCTTTATCTCTCTCTCTCTCTCTATCTATCTATCTTTTTCTCTATTTCTCTATCTATTTTTATCTATTTCTCTCTCTCTCTCTCTCTCTCTCTCTCTCTCTCTCTCTCTCTCTCTCTCTCTCTCTATCTCTATCTCGCTCTCTTTTTCTCTCACTCTCTCACACTTTATCTCTTAATTTTTCGCTCTCTCAATTATTAGATTTATTAATATTAATATAATATTTCTTTGGACTACTTTCCCATCATCTAATGTGAAGTTGTGCGATTATTCAAATGGCATTCGGCCAGATCGAATACTCAATTGCTTTGATCGACTTGTAGAATAGCAAATCTTAATCAATATCTCAATACCATTCACTGAATGAATTGTTTACTTTATGGGCACGTTGGCAATTCACATAATCAGCTAAATTTTGAGCAATCCGGATGCATGCAAGTACTCGTACTTTAGCTATAGTATGGCTAGAGGTGTGCCGCCATCAATCAATCAAGCAAATTGCATAGAATTTTGATCCATATCCGCTGCGGAAAAAGCTGTGTATAAAACAAATGTACGAGTGCTCGTACATCCATAATTAACGGTTGAAGCAAATGATTGACGGCTTGTTGTATCTCACGGATAAAATATTTACGCATGCCAGGCTGTTGGCTGATCGAAGCGAGTATCTGTAATGCGTACGAAAGATTTAGAGTTCCTCTCAAGTTGGGCGCTGGTGGACCACCTGCTGACAGGAAACCTTCGGAACATGTATCGAAATGTGAATTTTGGAAGCACATCTGGCACACTTATTGAAGTGGATGACAAACGGAACGAAAACAAAGCTTCTGATATTCAATTCCCAATATCAGCCTCAAGTGTTGACCTTTTGGCGCCGCTAGATTAAAGGCAACTTCGGACTGAAGCAATTGCGGAAGTTTTATGTTTTTGGCTGTGCGTAAATCGCTCAAGAAATCAGCTCAAGTGGAATAAGTTGTGGCTGGCCATTCAAGGGTTTCTGACTACTTTGACTTCGGTCAACACTTTCGACTTTCGCCCAATTCAAGCCTTGCCACACGTAGGTGCCGCCCAACTATCCAGCAGACACAGTATTTACTATGTATATCCAACCCCCCTTCAATTCCTGTGTGGGAAAAGTGCGTCGCTGCGGAGGCTGTTGCTGCATTAAACAAATTGATTTCGGATGAGCCCATTGCCTTCGTCGGCATTGATAGAAATACTATACGATGTGTTCGCGTCGACGATTTCGAGAGCGCCCAATCGATATAAATATGTATGTATAGATTTGAGTACGAAATGTGGATAGCCAACAATCTGATTATGGCTTTTATCGGGGCGTGGGGTCAGGGCATGCATCTGGGCACACCTTGTGTTTACCTTTGCCAATAAATTCACTTAATTGCCGGGAAATAATCATAAAGCAATCGCCCGTAATGCGAACGGTATACCAACTCCACGCTCATGTGCGCATCGATTATTGTGAAATATTTTTTCCAATTTACTGTGGGACTAAAAATATGCTAGAGCATGGCAAGATTGTTGAAAATGTAACATACAAATTATACAGAATTATGGGGAAATCGATTTGCTGCCAAAATTGGTAAACTTGCATCTTAATCTTCTTCATTGCGAGCCCAGCTGAATTTGCCATTTGTAAGATGTTCCCTATTAAATATATATCGCATAATTTGAAAATCGTATGTATCCGAGTAAGACAAAGTAAACTTTGAATTTACAATTCGACACAATCCAAAACTGTTCTGTAATAGCTTACAGGTATTTGACAATGTCGTCAGCGCTCAAGGAGATCGATTACCCACCAGTTTGACCGATATTTACCTACGAAGCACATTTGAATCTGACATAAGGCTTTTAGCATTTCCGTATCATAAGAGACCCATATCGCAATCTGGGATTATATATTCCTATAGGACGGACTAGGCGTGTGGGTGAGCTGGCAGCAAGTAAATTAGATATAGCCGGAATAAATCGAATGGGACCAAAACAAAGTTATGCTGAGTGATTCCAAGTAATATATCAATAAATTAACCAAGCCAATGGCTCATGCAAAACGCAAACGCATCGAGCTTCGGCCAGTTCAATAATTCACAAACACAAGACACGGAAAGTCCAAAAACATTGTTCTGATATAGATATGTATTGCCCGGTTGGTTAGGTAGGCTAAAATTAAGTTATACGCCCCTAATAATATGCAATGCGTACATTTATTCATCACCCAAAGTTGCGACACGACGCTATTCATATATTCAAAAATTTATCATAGTCTGACCGGGTCGGAGCCTCCTTACGTGACGGCATCGGCATCTCGCCGGTTATAGCAAAAATAATTTGTCAGGAATATGTGCGTAAATTTGTATGATCCCACTTTCTGATTTCAATCTCTCTCGTTTCACCCACAGCGCCCATGAACAGCAGCAACAACGCTGCAATCACACCCATATCCACAACCGGACCCAGGTCCAGTGTCCAAGATAGATCTCGAATCAGTACCAACAGAAATTGTGAACCGAAGGAAGTGGAGCGATCGGCACCGACCGCTCTAGAGGAGAATGTGTTCAATATTTCGCAACCGCATCAATTACCGAAGCACAGGTACGCGCAGTGGCTCCTCTAATGGTGGCAGCTCGGTAGGTGCAGACACTACAGGCGACAGCAGTCTGCTAGCCAAGGAGCTGAATGCGGACAGCAATAACAACGGCAGCGCAGCTGACGAAATGCCGGAGCCGGAGGCGGCGTTACAGCTAGAATCGGAGACATCGTTGCCCTGCGCTGACCAGCCGGAGAACAGTAATGAGGCGCTGGATTTATCGGTTATCTCCGGCAGCCGGTTGCCTACAAGCGGGCACGTGGCACTTGAAGCTTTACAACATACCAAAGTGGCGGTGGCACAGTTTGCAGCCACTGCGCTGGCGGGAACGACTGATCCAAATGATCTGGCTATGGTGCAATCGACGATCTTCAATGTACAGCGGCAGCATCTGATGCAGCTGCAGCTCATCCAGCACCTACAGAGTCAATTGAAGCGGGCGGGTGGCGTGGTAGCTGCGCTGAGTAGGCCGGGTCAAAGTTATGCTGAGCCTGAAGACGAAGAAGACGAGGAGGACGAGGAGGAGCCGCCGCCGCCGCCGCTAAATCCTTCCAAAGAGCAGCCGAAACTAAATGGCGAGGAAGCAGAGATTGATCATGAAAGGCTGGAGGAGAGTTCAAAGACTGATGAACAGGAAATGTCAATGGAAATAGAGGCAATATCCAATGAGTGCAATAGGGAACGAGAGGTGCTCCTCACCAAAATAGAACGCGAGCGTGAAATTGAGGTTGAGGCCGAACGCGAGCTGGAGAGTGAATATAAACCGATAATGTGCGACATCAGCTCTAGTCTGGCATCCAGTATCATCACCAATCACGACCCACCGCCGGCGCCCAATGAGCCCAACTGCCTGGAGATGCTGCAACGCCGTACAGAGGAGGTGCTGGACTCGGCGTCGCAGAGCTTGCACGCCGCCCAAATGCAGGAGGAATATTCGGAATATGCCTCCAAGGAAGCACAGAGTCGTGGTGAGATCTTCAAGCATCGTTGCAAGTATTGTGGCAAGATCTTCGGCAGCTACTCGGCCCTGCAAATACACCTGCGATCCCACACCGGAGAGAGACCCTTCCATTGCAACGTATGTGGCAGCAAGTTTACCACCAAGGGAAATTTAAAGGTGCACTATCAACGCCACACGCAAATCTTTCCTCCAATGCTGCTGCCGCCTGTGGTCAACGGGGGGCCACCGCCGGCAACGCCCGAGCAGTTTGCCGCTCTGCCACCTATTCGTTTACCCTTTGTGACGCCAGCGCCCCTGGCACCGCCTCCGCCGCCTACCGTAGGTCAACCCAGCGGGGATCACACACCATTGGAGCAGCAGCAGCAGGAGCCACAGTCGCTGGCAATGTCGGGACATCTACAGCAGGCCGAGGATCTAAGCAAGCCGGCCAGAGAGATGTCGCACTCTCCCATGCAACCCGCGCAGACATCCAAGTCCCTGCCCGAACGGAGCAGAAATCAAAGTGCAACGGAATCTGTCCAGCCGCCGGTAGTTTTCACCGAGAAACAGGAAAAGGATAAAACGAAGGACAGTCCAAAGCCAACAACGCCGCCGACGACGGCGAATCGCCGAAACGGCAGCGTACGTAAACGTCAGACGAGCAATGCGGGTAGTCCGCCCGGAGATGATCGCGAACATCCCGAGCATCTACAGATGGCCAAGCTGGTGCGACGCTCTTCGGCCAGTCGCGATGGGACTGTGGCACTGCCAGGCGAGTACTCGTTGGCTCAGATGGAGCGCATCATTGACAAGTCGTGGGAAGATCTCATTGAGATAGATAAAACATCGGAGACGTCAAAGCTTCAGCAGCTGGTTGACAACATCGAGAACAAGCTGACCGATCCGAATCAGTGCATTTTCTGCCAGAAGGTAATGTCCTGCCGCAGCTCACTGCAGATGCATATACGCACTCACACTGGCGAGCGACCTTTTCGCTGTAAGATCTGCGGACGCGCATTCGCCACTAAGGGCAACCTGAAGGCGCACATGAGCATACACAAGATAAAGCCACCCATGCGCAGTCAGTTCAAGTGCCCAGTATGCCACCAAAAGTTCTCCAACGGCATCATCCTGCAGCAGCACATTCGCATCCACACCATGGACGACGGCAGCGGCAATCAAGGCCATGGTCAGAGTCAGAGTCAGAGCATTGGGCTTGGTGATGCTGAGCGCTTGGGTATTGAGGATCAGAATTCAAACAAGTCGCTAGGCACCTCAGACACTTTGGACTTCTCAACCACTATTTCAGACCACTCTGGCCAGCGCTCGGAGTCTTCGCAAGGAGGCGATTTCGACGAGTTCATGACCATGGACAGCACTGACGATTCGCGTGACAATTCAAGTGCAGCCACGGCCACGCTTCTTGACAGAGATAGAAGGACTGGCCACGATGACGACCGCTCCAGATCGGATTTAGAAGGTGGTGGTCGTGAAAGCACCAGCGGCGAGATGCCTGCAATGGACCTTTCATCGCCATCTTCGTCGTCGGCGGCAACAGCGGCTGCGGCGAGGCTCTTTGGCGTCGGTAACAGTACAACAGCTGTTGGTACTGGAGCCCTACCGATGCTTGGCATGCCGATGCCTCCGAATCTGTTGCTGATGGCGGCGGCGCGCGATGAGATGCACGCGCTAGGGCAAACGCATGCCAAGTTTCCGCTGCTGCCCTTCGGACCGCTCGGATTAATGGGTAAGTACGCAGCGACTGTCAAGCTTCGAAATGACAAAGCCTCTTTGTCTGTCACCTTTGACCCGCGAGATGTTTGCCATGAGGCAGTGAGGCAGTAGCTTCACGCGGCCGCGGCACAATAAATCTGCGTTCTTAGCGCGACATAACTCAATTGGACCAAGACAAAGCATTTACAGCCCCATCCACACCCATTCCCCAATATATGCCACGTCTGCCTATGCCAAATTCCAAAATTTATTTATAAACTTTTCGCGCATTTTCAATTCCAATACATCGTGATCGGCGTCGGAAGGCAGCCCTCAATGAATTACGCTTTGTTTCATGATCGTGGCGTCATTATGTCACAACGTTTTATTCTGATGAAAATTTATTATATTGAATTTCGGTTCCTCTCGTTTCCAACATGCGTCGAAAGTTATGTCGTATCATGACTGCCTTGTGCTTGATTTGTTATTTCCTTGACTCTCTATTTTTAGGTCTGCAGCCGCCCCCAAATGTGTGCAATTTGTGCTTCAAGATGCTGCCCAGCCAGGCTGCCCTGGAAACTCATCTACAGAACGAACATGCCAAAGAAATGACGGTTCCTTCCGCCCGAGCCCACTCCAACGAAACTATATCACCGTATGGGGCAAAGGTAAGTTTTTTTCGGTTATTTGTTGATAAATCTTTTCAAATGGGACTTATAATAATTCAGCTAGAAATTAGTCAGACATATAAATATCCTATCATCAATAAGGACAAGACTTTGACAAATTTAAACTGCTCTCTTGCAATGCTGCAAAAACGAATAAATATCCTAGAAATGAAATGCGCTCCTTAAACAACATCTAATGATGAGAATTAATGCCAGCTGTGCAAATAACTTTGTTGCCGCTCCGAACCGCAATACATACATATAGAGAGCCTGGTCTTGGCATCATTAATGAAATTGTTATGGCCAGAAATGCTCAAGAGTGGGCAACCCAATATGGACAGAAACTAGGAAACTGGGTAGACTCCCGTTTAGGCAGGTCCATACAAATTATGAGCTTATTATTAATTGCTCATCTTGCTCTTGTTCACGACTTTGGCATTATTATGAAGAAATTGTGGCCAAGTTGCATAGTTTGCCTTAATTGTCGGCGTTCCGCTTGGCGGTCGCATCTAAAGAAGAAGAAACATTGAGGTTGAGAGTTTAGCTCGCATTGCCCAGGGCCTTGTGCATGTCTTAAAGCGCTGAGATTACACCACACAACAACGCCAATTATTTATTAAAGTGCGTTCGTCTTTGAGCTAGTATGGTTTATTACAGAAACACGAGCGAGGGGAAGCGGCAAGTCTGGTCTGCGCTCAACGTTCTATATAGTATGTGTCTACGTTGTTGAGCAGCCATGTGGCTGCCCATAACTTAAGCACAAATGCGAGAATTAATATTTAAGAATGTTCGTCCGCAGTTTCATGTTGTGGTTCTGCCTTGCGCGCAATGCGGCATTGTCTATATGACTAATGACATCGTTCATTATATTTTAAATTCTTGGAGTAACTCCAAAATTGTAAGTGAATATCTGTGAACGGTGGCGGATTTAAAATTCAATAATATGACCCTGCGGAAAGTTCTAACTGTAGATTCATTTTGGACCTCTCAAGCTCCAATTGCCTAAAACAAAGTCCAGCACAAAGTCGGATAAGAAATTTTACGAATACTTCCTATTTCTATTTAAGTATAATTCTCCGTAGTACTATTATGAAAGTTTTTGCCCCTTGGGCGTGATTTTAAACCTCGATCCGCCCATGTGCCTTGCTATATTTTGGCCCAAATGTCATAACATTTTCAGCCAGTAATCAGCCCTGTTATGCTGCCTCGTCTTGTCGTCTTGCGGAGACAGACTGCACTCCATACTGGGTGCTCCGTTCCGTTTTGCTCGCTTAACACATTGTTGATGATCTTCATCAGACACGAGACAGAGTTGGCGGGCATCGGCATCGGCATCATTTTTGGGCTTGAAATTTTTAAATGATTCAAAAATTGTAAGTAATTACGAGAATGCATTATGATGATGCGAAATTTACGAGTTGGTCTGGTCCCAGAGTAGTCGCAGCTTCCCCCCATTCCGAGCTCTACCAGATAAATGTCAACGCGGCGAGTGCGCGCCTCGCGTGCCATCTCTTAAGAAATGGGAATAGGCGGTGGTATAGTCTTAGGGGGGATCCGGACAGCGGGGTGTTTGTGTGCCGGATCGGTGGCGGTGTGTGCGATGCATTCAATGCAAATAAATTATGTTACGCTTTATGCAAAATTATTTAATCTTTTGTTTGTCGCGCCTCGGTCGGCATCTGTGGGGCAGCCAGGGACTGTGTCAGCCGCCACACCAGCCGGCAGTCACAACAACCAGAACGAAAACCAGAACAAACAATTGTTTTGCCATAAAAATATGAGACCCGGCGGTTTTGTCTGCGCAAGATAATTAGTTGGCATTATTATACGCGATGGCATAGAAAAATTGTACTTTATGTTTTGTGGCTTCTCGAAAATAAGATAATTAGGAATCGCGTCTAGGCCGAACTTTGAGAAGTGCGATTTGAACGCTACATTAACTGGCAAATGCGGAGAAATTATCGCCCCTTATGGCAGTCCGTCTTTCGTTTTCGCTCAACTAAGACACACACATATATATATATATATTTCAGCTCACTCTCAATCCAAATCTGTTTGCAAAGAAGCCGAAGCAATCGCAGGAGATGGCGCCAGCGGAGCCAGTCACGCCATCGGCGGCACCTATTAAAGAGGAGCCTGAGTCCGATCGGCTGCTAGTCGACGAGGGTGGCGATAACGCTTCAAATACGGCCGCTACCAACTATCAGCACGAGACAGCCGCCGATGCGGAGCAGTCTCTGATGAAGATGCAGTTGCGTAAGTTCTTTCTACTGTGATACCAGCCCAACCACCATATTCCATTCATATTGGGCGCTGATCCTTCACAGATGCTCATCGCTTTCCAGCTAGTCCGCTGGACTTTCAGCAAGCACTTATGTCGGCAGGCCCGCCTAGCTCTAGCCTCGATCCGCCGGTTAACAACAAGCACTTCTGCCACGTCTGCCGACGCAATTTCAGTTCTAGCTCAGCGCTGCAGATTCACATGCGCACTCATACCGGGGATAAGCCCTTTCAGTGCAATGTCTGTCAGAAGGCCTTTACCACTAAGGGTAACCTTAAGGTGCATTTCTGATGCGGTTTTCAGTCGCCAGAGCTTATATTGATCCGCTTACATTTTCCTGTGCGTCTCCGCTTGCTTACTATAGGTTCATATGGGCACGCATATGTGGACAAATCCTACATCGCGTCGGGGCCGCCGTATGTCCCTAGAGTTACCGATGCGCCCTGGACCTGCACCGGGCGCTGCACATGGAGCGCCTTCTGCTGAACAGGAGTTCATGCAGCGCCGACCGGAACTCTTTTTTCCCTATCTGCCACCTTTCTTCAACGGAATTCCACCCAAGGTACGTGCTCAACTATCATATTACCTTTTAAAGCTGTAGAAAATGCACTTCTGCGTAAAAATTGGTATTCGACTGCTTTTTTTTCTCTATTCGTTTTATTGTTTTATCAAAATTGATTTTCATTTATTGAGCTAGACCTATAAAATCTCATATTTGTTCCTATAATATTCATATGCTGGATTTGTTCGAAATTTGCTTTTGTTTCTGTGGCTTAATAGGCATCACCTAAAGGTTGAATACAGAAAATTTCTTTTTACATTGTTCTTTATCTCCAAAATGCATATTAGCCCGGTGAATTAAGCCCTGGCGCGTTTACCAACATACCTCCACCGCACTTTGCAAATGGAGCCAAGTATCCATATCCGCCAGGTCTGCTGAGTTTTCCAAACTTCTTAGGTGGCGCTGGTCTTCATCACCAGTATGCCCATGGAGTGGAGCGAAGTAACAGCAAGTCACCAACGTCGGAGCCGGCGCAGAGCCCTGCATCTCGCGAGGATGACGGAGCTTTAAGTAATACCATCTGGCATCCACTGAGCAGTATCAAGATGGAAAACAATCAAAATGAGAGCATTGGCAATCAGAGCGAGAAGGAGCAGGAAGATAATGGAGGCGTGGATGTAGACGCCGAACCTGAGGCAGGAGCCGAGGAGTCGGAATTCCAAGGCGTTGAGAAATAGCTGTAAAAGATCGCCTTACAGTCTATTGGAATACACATGGTTTTTGTGGAGTACATATCTTGAGCATAACACTACGCTAAGCTTGATCTAGCACACATATACGATATATCCTCTGTGTCTATATACTATAGTATGAGTAATTAATGGCGATTTTGAGGCATTTAAATGCATTAAGTATAGCAATAAGTTGTATAAATTGCAAAACGTGAGCAAAAACAAAGAAGACCGAACCTGGCGGCACACACACACACAATTAACTAATTTTATGGCTACACATAACACTTAACAATACAAATACAAAAACAAAAGTAGATACACGTAATGTAAACTGTGGTAGTTGCATATAAAAGCGAAATCGAAAATCGAATGATCAAAAATAAAACCGTGCGAGCAAATTGCAAACCTCGAGTGACGTTTATATTTCAGCGATTGGAGAGGATAATGATGCGAAATGGCAGTTATTTTTGTATAGGAAAATATTGAAAATTGTTGTTTTTTGTATTGTCGACCCCTTAATATATATATTCTCTTTCAGCATCAATGACCGTCTGTCCGTGCGACCGCCCGTCCGTTCATCTGTCCGTGTGTCCGTATGTAAAAGAGCTAGGATCTCTGAACCTTTTAGAGCTAAGGACTTAAAATTGTGAACGTACTTCCTACTAGAAGTTTGTTTTCGATAATCGATGCCCCGTCTCCAGGCAATCGATGAAAATCGATATCGAAATCATGGTTTTTGAGCAAATGTCTTAGGTCTTTAAAGTCATAAAATTTGACATGAAGATTATAGAATTATAGAATTACAGCCAACTGCTTCCGTTGGTAGAAGATTCAGGGTATCCTTTAGTCGGACACTCCCAACTAGAGCACTCTTGTTTAGTATAAAACAATTATAAAACCTTCATTTTTGTTTTCATTTTTTGGGAGTTTTTTTTAAATTTGTGTTAAATTTCTATTTGAGATTTCTATCTGTTATAGTCAATTATCTTGCTGAGTTTCAATTCTCTTTGGTTTGTCGTCTATTTTAATTATTTATGCGTTTCTTAAACTTGATGAAAATCATTTTTGAATTATTTTTTCATTTATAATAAATGTGTTTCGTTTATTGTTAATTAGGCTGTTGTCATTTTGGCAACGCTTTTGTCTGCCAGTGAAACAAATTATAATTGCTAGGCCGCAACAAGTTAATGTCTCTACGAAATACAATTGTTTTCTGAATATGACAACTGGGCATAAGGCATAAATATCGTAAAATAAAGTAAGCATGGGTTTATAAATATCATATATGTTTCCTAAAAATTCTAATATTTCTGTAGATTTTGCATGCTTAAAATGTAATTGTAAATTTATTTTCGTGCGCCAAATTAAGAGTATTATATGACACCATGAGCTATGCGCGCTCTTCAAAAATAATAGGTTACTTTATTTGTGTTATAGAGAAAGTAGTCTCGCACAATTCTGTTTTTAGTTTCCTGGCACCTTAAAGACCATTTCCACTATTATAAACACCTCTCTGCCATTTTCAGTCGTACCAGCCGTACTCTAGTATTTTTCATGTACTTTGCAATTTCCCATTTTCCACAATGTTGCGATTTTCCAAAGAAATTTATGTCATTTCATGGACGCACATATTTCATATGCGGTTACTGCACGGACACTGATACCAGACACTGCAGACTGTCAGGCGAAGTAACAATTGGCAAGGCAGGGGTCGAGGCTGGTGGCAAATGCGATGTCGACAGGGCGCAGAACTATTATCAGTCCCCTAGACTAAAATGTGCCAAATGCGAGCTATTAAGTGGCAGCAAAATGACGAACAGAACTGGCAAGGAGGTGGCTCGAAATGCCTTGTACATTAAAATGAGGAATGGGAAATTGTGACATGTCTGGAGCACAGCCCGGCCGGGATTTCAAGATCAAAATTTTGCGTAGATACTTATGGCGATTTCATAATCTCATTTTGTTCGTTTACCCCAGTTTCATCAACTAAATCCCCAAGTGGCCCGACGATTTGCTCTATGTACAATTCATATTTATGTTGCGTGCAATTTGTTTGATCTCAACGAGTAATTAAATTTTGTCTGCATATGCGAAATTATGAGAAACGACTGTTGCAAATGCGACATAAATAAATATTCAAATGTCGGGAAAACTTATACACTGCGTTTGACGGAAAGCGTCTAGTGTCGGAGGCAACTTTGAAGTGTTCATAATTGAGTGTGTGTGTGTGTGTATGTAGCCGGCGCTAACAGCAACTATTTGGAGTACTTGGAACCGTTAGCACCAAACTGGGGATCCATAGACTCTGTGGTTTTATCGCCCACCTTTGGCAATGGCCATTGAAATGAAAATAAAAATGGAAATGGGAGCAAACGCAACATGCGGCCATCGTGTAGCGCGTTTAATGGCACCCACAAATTCCGTGCTAATTGTTGCACCGGGAACTGGTTTGCAGCATCTTGCAACGGCCAGCGCCCAGTGCCCATTGCCATGGCCATATCCGTATTCCAAGATCGGCAAGCGTTGCTAGCTGCATATATGCCCCTGCTGCGAGTTCGAGTAGTTTGCTTCAATTTTGCCTCAATTATTTCGCTTGTTTGTTTATGGTGGAATCTTTAATCTCAGTGCTAGTGTCGCTGACAACCTTGACGTCGGCGGTGCGGCATGCTCCTACAACTTTTCCAGCTTCAGCCTCAGCTTCTGCAGTTGTCTCATGCGTGGCCACGATCTAGACAACACCTTACTAGCGGCAGCCGAACGGATTGAGGACCGAGCGGCAGTCTTTATATCTATGATCGTCGCATTCGACTAAGCCGGCTACGAGGTAGGCGAACAAGTGTTTCGAAAAATTGATTATTCATGTTGTTGTCCTTGGCAGGATGTGTTGTGGTTCTCTTTGTTGCCGTTATAGGTGTTTAGAAACTGGTTTATGGGCTTACAATCTTATTTCTTCATAAATAAATAAATATATAACTCAGATTTTTTGGTAGAATTGGCCGATTTTTGATTCCTGAAAACTGTAATATTCCCTTTTTTAACCCATTTTCAATGCATTATACTGAACTCAATTTCATTAGTATAGTCCATATCAGGTTTTACTATACCCCCTTTCAGTTCCGCCGCTTGAGCCACGCGAGCATCGATAAGGCGAGTGATCGCATAGCATGCGAATAGGTTTGGCCTTTTGCACAATGCACGTGACTGCAACATCATCTACCGAAGCTAAGCCTTGTCTCTGCCCTCCCTTGTCATACAGCTGGCCGAGCTTAGCAGGTTGCTTGCAGTACAGCTACAGTTGCCGTGGACGCGAATTGCATTTTGTTCGCCACAGCAGTTGGTTAAAAGCGGAAGCGATAACGTAAAACAAATTAAACCATGTCCTGCCAAGCAGTCTAGAAAGACTTTATTAGTCGAAGATGAAGTTAGTTGCTGAGCTGGCGACTTAATTTCGAAATTATATTCCAATCAGACGTGCACATAAAACCAACTGGCATCAATAAAGGTCAGAGCCAATATGAAGTGGGTTGGTTGGGCTGTATTGACCCTCGGGGTTGTCCAGTGAGTGCTAAATTATTAGAAAAAATATTTTTGTTCGATTGACGTTAGGGATTTGACCGGTAATACTCGGGTCTCCAAAGTGTTTCTCCATATTCAATGTTCAATGTTGCGGGCACAAAGGGATGAGTTTTATGACAATGGCTGACAAGTTTATGTGACCCGAGCTGCACTGCTTTGTGCAGGGGCCCTCCCAGCAGAGCCATAAAGACAACTTGCAACAAATCCAGGAACTTCAAGGTGTTTGGAGCTGGGCGCAATGCAAAGCTTGTGTACAACATTTAATGGCAATAATAAAGTGGCATAACATTCAACACTTAGTCATTGGCTTTCTTGCTGTCTGGCCGCATTTATCATACACCCCGGCGGCCCTGCAGACGACAGACTATTTTGACAAGTTATCAAAATGAAATGTAGCCAACAAGTTGCCAGGCAGACGGCAACCAAACAAGTAAACAACCAGCAACAACTACAGCATTAACGTCGCGTCGTCTGTCAGCCAGTTCCAGCCAGACTCTACCCAGCCTCCTGCCCCGACCATTTTGTCATAATATAACCGAGTAGCGACCCTAGTGTTCTTAGCTCTAAGTTCTTGGCAGTCGGCACTCGGTAGACGACAAGTATATTTATGTTATGATTTGAATACCGCTAATGACAGCTTGGCTGCCACGTTTTGGGTGGCACAGTGCAGGGAGCCGCACAGAATCTAGCTCAGATACGTCTAAATTTGTGGCGAGAGCAGTTTTCAACAATTTCAGCGCTTTCATCAATCCATCGCATTGTTGTAGGTATTTTCACACCTCATCATTTTTCACCAAATTATATAAATTGATTTCTCTGCTCGCACGAAAATTCTTCAGTTTACTGCACGGGAAAGCCTCGTTATTACAAATAATCGTTTACATAGGAGCCTGCATACTCACAACCATTTCTGGTGGAAAATCAAAATCGATTCGTTGAGTTGTGGTCGTGCAGTGTAATGCTAAGATACCAGAATAATATGAGGCTTTATAAAATTATTGGAGCAAGTACATAAGGTGCAATGTTTGATAAACATAGACAAACATGTTTATGTCCAAGGCAACTAACTACCTATCTTCTTGAAAATAATGTTTCTATGTAGGAGCATTTGAGTGTGTTGAAGTGAAGTAGATATTCATTTATATGTTTTTTGTGCTATCAATAAGCAAATATTTTCAAAGTTCCATATCATAATTTTTCCCTTAATTCATATTAATTCACAATTTGCAACCATTTGTTGATTTCCTGTGTTACTGCTTTCTTGACCTCAACCTATTATTCAAGTAGCGGGGCCTACAAGGCCGCCAACAAAATGATTTGTTTGAGGTTTGATAAGCGGATGAGAATGTCGTTGGCATCAACGGAGTATCTTAAGATCTTCGCATCGACAGCAGCAGCAGCAGCAGCAGAAACAACAATAACTAAATGAGTATGGCTCCATGCGCAGGATGAGGATGCGGCTAAAGCCGAAGATTAAACAGATGGTTGCTGCTGCTAAAGTTGGATGACAATCCATGTTGCTGTCGTCGACAACGACGAGTGATCCACATCCACTTGCAATCGGCGCAATCAATACTTTGTTAGTTTTGAGCAACATGTTGCTGCGGTGAATGTTGTTGTTGCTGTTGTTGCTGTTTGGCTGCGTGGTTACTCGGTTGCAGTTGTTGCTGGCGATGTTTGGTATGCAAAAAGGCAACTTTTGTTATCTTCATGACAATCATTGGCCCGGCTCATCCGTGTGCCACAATTGCTCGTTCGTTTTGCGCTTGATTGTCTTCTGCTGTCTCCCCGCCTACCCTTTGCTGCCTACAGTGAAGCCATCGTCGACGACAACGACGACGCTGACGAGGGAGATGATGATGAGAACGGCGGCACGAAATGGCGACCGATGACGGGGATTTCGCTGATATGGCGGCTCTGCAGTTGTCGATATCGATGTTGATGATTATTGTAGTTCAATATTTGCCTTATGGAAGGAGGCCTCAACTGGGGCCAATAGAGAGGAAGCGGCGTCTCCACTACTTGTTTGCCGTTTTTGTCGCTGGACAGTTTTTTTTTCTGTAGTCTTCGCTGCCAGTTGTCAGTAGCATTCACATCAAATTAAATTGTATTTTGCAAAATAAATGAAATTAAAAGGAATGGCAACGGCGAATAAGCAGCGAGATGCGAACAGCTCCCGACTCAGTGGCAGCAATGGCGACAAGTGGAGCGAGCCCGACTCTAAGTCCAGCTTTGAGTTGGACTCCGATTTGGTATCCTCTCCTCACAAGTTCATATTGAATTTATGTTTCTTGTTTCATTTTTTCACTGTTCGTATGCCCGCGCTTGCGTCTCTGACTGGACAAGTATATATGTAACTATAGAGGTACATCTGTTTGTGTGTTTGTTTCTGTGTGCGCGTGTGTGTGTGTGGGTTTGTGCATTCCATTTATAGATGGCGACGCTTCCTTGCTTTCGAGTTGCAGTAAGTCCAATTGAGATGTACATTTTGGTCGCAAATTGGTGCACTTGAGCAACAGTCTATAGACTTGGGTAAATGCAATCCACAGACAGTGTTAGTAACTGATTTCGTTACACATCTAGATCCATAAAATATCATTCGGGCTTTCAGATTATAAACCTTTAAAAACCAGGTCTACTTTCCGTTCAGAATATATTTTGATCGAATAAAAACAAATTGGAATAATCTATTATGAAAAATATATTGTATATTGTGTTGGTCAAACTTTTTAAAAAAAACTCATTGGAAAGGTGACCTCAAATAATTATTGTATGTGCATATTTATATCCGGGCAGCTGTCATCATGAGGTATTTCAACTGTTTAACAGGAAGGTGGACGCTGTAGACCATGGCATCTATGTGTTGATTGGAAGAGCTCCAATTGCTTGTACAGGGAGCATGGCACCAAATGAGAAGGGGAAAAGTTTTGGCATATTTAGCATTCTGCCCAAGGCTTATATTAACACTAAATTGGAACCTGGCAATTCAAAATTATTCATATTTACAGTGACTCGGTTAACCGAAATCACATGGGCACGGCAAAGCCAACTAAAATTTGTACATTTATTATTTGTGGCTCTGCCACACACTAAAACTCCCTCCACGCACTTAACCAAATGAGCAGTGCAGTCCAATTAAAATAATAATTACATTTCTAATGTACTCGTAACTACAATTTGTGAATGTGTGGGTGTGTGTGTGTGTGTTTATGTGAGTATGTGTTCCAGTGTCGAGTGCAAATAGTGAGCCCAGCCAGACTCATCCATAGAATTGCATAAATATTAATGACGTCGTCGAACCCGCATCTACATGGGGGCATAGGGATAGTAGGAGGTAGTTGGGGGCCTTAAAAAGGAAATAAATGTGCGTGTCGCTAAATGTTTGCACTTTACGCACACAAGCTGCACCATATGCACACACAAACACACAAATACAAATAGAAAATAATACAATTTGCAGTCTGTGGTCAAACGTTCATATTTACATTCTAAATAAATAATATTCTAATTTGACAAAGTAAATGGTAGTTTTGATAAGTTGTTGTTGTCCAGTTGTCCAATTTTAGTTTCATTCTCGTTTAACTAGCTGAAATGTTCATTTGGGAAGAGAAAACAAAAAATTACAACAAAATGTCTAGGAGGATAGCTACTAATTTGAGGTTACAGTCCAGGAGTCGTCAACCAAATAATCAGGAAGATTTTCGATTTGTTTTAGGTTGTCAACAGAGTATTTTCCAGTTGTTCGGACCCGACTGAAAAATTCTTTTAAAGTACTTCTTTTGAACTGAGGTACTGAAAATTAGCGTCTATGTTTTCTCTTTAACGAATGCTGTTTTATGTCCATCAGTGTTGAGGGTGAATATGTTCGCCGATCCGTTGCCTGAATTAAAATGAAAACCGCTAGTACCGCAGCGGTCACTTTGTACGTCAGTTGTGAGATAGGGTGGCTGACTAGGAAAATTACTGTTGCTGTAAGTATGAAAACAGCAATTGGTATATTCAGTATACAGAAAGGGGAGCCAGACAGGAACAGGACCTCCTGCGTGTAATATAATTATGCTAGAGTGTGCCCGATGGAAGTAGCCCCATCCCCGATGCTAGACGAGTGCAACTGGGCTTATACTCGGTGGTATTGCAGAGGCAAGCAGTGTGTCTGTCTGCCAGACGGGGGATTATGGCGGCTCCAGTTGGAGCCGTGCACAACATTTCATATGCAAAGCCGGGTCGAGAGATACAGAGGTGCGGGACAGCAACATGCATCGACCTAACCACCAATATAGCCAACCACAGAGCTTGGCCAAAGGCAATGAGTTAAGTGTGCGACATAAACAATTTGCATTTTGAGCACTCGGCGCAGTTGTGATTGGTTATTAGCGTTACCCTTGGATATGATATTTGTGACTTGTATTTGTAAAAGGGAGTGCATGAATTAAAGTGTGTGCAATACTATCCTTTGTCGTGGCACGGCCGCATCGCTCGTTGGATTGAAGAGATATTAAAATGAATATTTTGCGGATAACATGAAATTGAAATTGTGTTCGAGCACGTCGTCTGCCCTTTGTGATGACCGCATGCTTAAATCGACGCTGGCTGAACCCCAGATTCGGCTGCAGCCTCGTCTTCATCCTACAGCTCATCCGCATTCGCAGCATCGCCGGTTGCTTATGGCGCAGCTGAATTCCGATAACAATGAGAACAAGGCGGATGACGACCACAATGATGATGATGGCGGCACCAACCAAAAACAGAGGCCTGTGCAGGGCGCAAAGAGGCAGGAATAGAGACAGCGCCAAGTGGCGTGCTCCATCGGCTTCCATTTGACGCTATCGTGTAATGTGTTTAGGCTGCGAGTGGCGACTGCCAACTGGCAACGGGGCACACAACAGAAGCAGAAGCACTTTCAGCTTCCAGCGGCTTCTCTGTAGATTTCCATATTAATAAATGGCCACGGCTGCTGCAACGGAGTAGAGAGCGGAGCGGAGTGCGGTGGAGCGGGGTGGAGTTATTTATTGGCAGGCGTGCTCTCAATAAAATTATGGTTCATGCAGATTATTCGAGTGCAGAAACTTGTTTGCCAAGCAGTTATGCTAAAGGGAACATGGGGGGATGGATGTGAGAAGTCAAGATTATTGTGGCCATCTTGTGAGCGGATGAGAGCCAAGACTAGTGCTGGGTCATGAAATGGCCAGCAGCGTGTGGATGTATCAAAATGGAGTGAATGCCGCAAATTAAGAATCGTTGACTTCAAACAATTGAGAATTATGGAAGATAAATTAAGTGGAACATACTAGGCCAATACTTATTTCTCAATATAGAAATTAAGTCAGTATTTCTTCAATATGTATGTTTGTTTTGAGTTATCGACATCGTCATATTATGTTTTTCCCCAATTGTCGTCCACACTATTCTATTCGCTTATATTTGCCAATAGACCCAACTCAAGCCGATATGCAGCTAGGAGACATCCTTGGTCGCTGTTGTTTCCAACACTTTGGAACTAATTAACGTTCGTTTCCAGAAGCAGCTGCGCTACGATAAATGTTAGCCCTGAAGCCTCGATCGGAGGAGTCTCAGCATTTACTCGCGGCGCTATTCAAAAATTTGCATATCAATTTGTTCACAAAAAAGAAAACAACAAAAAAAAAAAAACCAAACAAAAATGGCGTAAAAACTGAAAATAGCGCTTAAACTGCAGAACTCGAACCGAAGCAGAAATCATGATTCTCATTATTTTGCTAAAAACGCCACTCTAACAGGGAACGGGGATAAACTGAATGTCGGGCTGTAACTGGTACAGGGACACCGCAGAGCATTTAAGAGCAAAAGCGGCAGACTCAAATGAAGATATGCAGATTAAAGCAGCGAGATGGCCAAAACCGCAGAAAAAACAGCGTCAGTGTGGAAAAATTACGATGAGCATTACCAGCCACATTATAAGGTAACCACAGCCTGGCGCTGGGCCGGGTCACAATGGGAATGGGCTACTGTAGCCGACTGGCAAGCTCAGTCGCAGACCAATTCTGAGATATGAACAAGCTGCTTTCTGTCTGTTGTGAGGGCCATATGAAAAGCGCAGTAGCTGAAACGTGGAAGCATGGAACCTAAGAATCGAACCAGAAATATAGCATAAGAATGCACTTGGTCTGGCTCTGGGTCTTGCAGGCACATCTCTACGAGCCGATAAC
The DNA here is from genome assembly GCF_003285875.2 of Drosophila novamexicana. Classification (NCBI taxonomy): domain Eukaryota; kingdom Metazoa; phylum Arthropoda; class Insecta; order Diptera; family Drosophilidae; genus Drosophila; species Drosophila novamexicana. The sequence continues at coordinate 9,680,391 of NW_020824787.1, forward strand.
AATACTACGTGCGCCACGACCAACTGAAGCGGCCAACTGGACATACTCACATCGAGGGCGGGGGCGGATTTTAGCTGGCATCGTTTGCTCCAGCAATTGTTCTCGCCGCGTGCGCTTTTCTTTTCCGTGTCTAGTCTAAGGCTTGGACCAGCAACCAGGCCCAGTTGGCCTCGATAAGCGTCAGCGTGCCAGTTAATAGCAACAAATAAATGTAACTAAATGCTCGGCATGGCGGCCACCATAGCCATATGAAGATATCCAAAACGACGACACAATGCCACAGTTGCCTTTGGCATATAGTCGCCACTTGGTCCACCGCCTGCTCCTTAAAACTCCTTAGATTTAAAATTGCAGCTGTAGTTGTCTCTGGGTTTGTCTTCACATATTTCTGTTAGCTGCGCTATTGTCATTGTTTTGGCCAGCGCCAGGCTAACACGAGGCATTGTCTTCCTGTTGGCCTCTTATCGTGTACTAAGTATCTTCAGACTCAGCCTCTTACTCTGGCATCTGTGTTTCGGATTTGCCCAAATTTGGTGGCCACCGTGTGATATAATTCATAATTCATTCAAGGCGACATCTTTATTTGAATTTCGACTATGTTTAGATTCGTGTGTAGAGTATGATTGCCGTATAGTTCCTAGACGGTGAGAATGTAGATTTTGTATCACTTTGTTTGGCGTTATTCGGCTTTGGCTATAAGTTTTAGGATATATCGTACTTGACCAATCACGATCTATTTAAGTATCTTTATTATATACACGGACATTCCTCATATGAATAACATATTTAAATATATGTGTACTTTAAATAAGAAGGATTCTCTAAGCACTCTTTCAAGATAATTTTATTTGCAACCGCTATACAAATGTGCTGAGTGCTGTTCATTTGCGTTTCATATTTGGGTAACTCATGCCGTATTTCCCGCAATTACCAAAGCCGCTTTACACGCTATCCATTCATCAAATATCTCTCAACACGTTTCAAGCGCCTTCGCTAATTGCAAGTCCAGTGCCCCGTTTGGGAACCAGTCACCACCAGTCACAAAATCTTATCTGTGCATCTCGTGGTAACGCCAGGTTGTCGCCAAGTGCGGAGTTGCATGTCTGCGCCAGGCGCGAAAAGTGTTCAACTTAAAATTTAATAAGCGCAAACAACTTCATAAATTCAGTCGGTGCGAAGTCGAGGCGAAGGAACAGTAGACATTGCAAAAAGATCGCTGGCAGACACCTGACACCCGGACCTGAGATCTGGGATCGGGAACTCGCCGCAGACTTCTAGCGTGTGGAGAAGGTAGCCGAGCACGACAACGTACGACGATACATTTAATATTTAGCCATTAAATGCATTTATAATGGGCTTATCGTGCTCGGATCAACTTTATCACCCAATTTAGCGCGACTTCAAACTTTTATTATGCGCACTTTGTGCAAAACGCCTCCCGGGCCAAAGCCACAGCAAAAGACATGCAAGACATAATGGCTAGAGGACAGACGCTGTAGAGAACAAATCGCACATATCAGTTCAAATGTCACAACAACGTACAAGACTTCAATGTAAATGTAAATAGTACAAGCGATATAAAGATTTTATGCCAGGACTTGCGTTACCAAGAAATATAATTAAAGGTTGGTTGGAAAAAAAACTTAATACAAAACTGAACGGTAAAAAAATGTAGTCATTTGGAAATATATTTTACGGTAGTTGGTAATATACAAAAACATTTTTTAGTATTCAACACGTTCTGTTGTAGGCCAAGTTTTCGCAACACTAATTATCAAACACAATTAAGCACTTTGATTACATTCAGGCCAGTCGAATAATCAGTCCCATGAATTCTCTCACGATCGTTATCGGGGTAACTAAAGCGGGGCTGTGGTGCGGCTTAATTAAGAGGGCATCACGGAAGAGGAGGGTAGCCACAACAGAAACAGAGTAACTGTCACTTGCTACAAATTTGAAAGCCAACATACAGTCGATGCTGATCCTCGGAGTCTCAATTGTTCGAGTTAGAATTTTTATAACCGAATTGCTATATCTATTGATAGCTTGCCTGTAGCTGTGAGGCGGCAGCCGCGTGTTGCATGGTGTTGAAAAATTGCCGGCACCTTCAACACGCCGCCCGTCTCTATCGACCTGTTTGAGTTAAGCGTTGCGACGCGTCGCTTACAGCGTCGCACTTGTGTCACGATCGACGTCGCAGCCATTGTTGCATCTAAGCAGCGTGCACAAAAGCTGCGGTTGATCTCATAGAGATTGCATCTGTAGCGCGGCACTTTTGGGACTGGTCGAGACGCTGCTGCGATCATAGCAACATCATCGGCAGACGAGCGAATTGATGACCATTGCCAGCTACAGGCGTTGACCGGGGTCGGAGGCCGACACACGGACTCAAATGGAGATGGAGACGGAGCCGAGTCCGCAGGCCAAAGCCGAAGACTCTGACTACGACTTCGACTGCGACTGCGACTGCGACTGTATCTGTGTCTGAGGAAGTAAGCCGCCAGCTGCGTCTATTTAAGGCCGAGATTTGATTGTCAAGCGGAGATATGCCAATTTCTCTGTCGCCATTTGAGCCTTGGCAGCTCACAGCTTGTCGGACATTGTTCTGGCTATGAGTGTAGAATAAAGGAGGCCGTCAATTGATGCGATTGCCGCATGGTCAAGCTCCGGCTAAGTGTCCTTCTCCAGCCAATGGCCGAGCGAAAGTGTCAATATAATTGGCCAAATTGATGTTGCCTGCTTTCGCGTCCAAATTAGGCATTCACGTTTCTTTAACTTGGCTAGTTTGGTTTGCTTGTCACTGGCTCTCTATGAACATTCAAATTTCCGTTTAGAGCTCAAGCCGGCCCCTGACACTCACCCACAGTCAACGCAGAGGGACAGGCAGGGACACATTTCAATCAGATTTCATTTTTACGTGGAAAAGCGATAAATAAATGACAAAATCCATTTCATAAGAGAATGAATGCCGCTGAGTGCAGCCAGCTCTCTGCCAAGTTTCAGATGTAGCCGTTCAATTTTGCATCTGCTGGCAACTGGCAACTGGCAACACTTGCAGTAGCCGCAACAATTGCTGTTGCAGATGCGGCAGCACTTTGAGTTCGACTTCTACATAAATGGTAAACACTGAGCTGCTTTGCATGTCACATCGACTTTCACATTGTGACGTATTTATGGATATCATGTGCCACAATTTTTGCACACGTAGATTCATCTTTGTCTTCGCCATTGTCTCGACACTCGCAAATCTATAGAACTGGCTGTGGATTTCACAGGGAGAAAACTAGTTAGTTATGTTTGCAACTCTTCTTAACGCAAAAAACGGAACATTTTATTATCTATTTATTCCAACTTATACATATAATTTTCAAATTCATGCAACACGTTTCTACCTGCAATATCTTTGGCTTCCATTGCTTTAATTTAATGAACCTCTTAAGATATCGAACAAATTTTTATGGTTTGTTTGCGGCTATAAAAGAATGGAGTGCAATACTCAAATGACTTTGTTACTTTACTTTTCGCAAAATGGAAATTAATTAATTAATTAATTAGGAGAAACACATTCGCAACGGCGGCCACCTGCATAAGTGCCTGCATTGAAAACAGCCTACCAGCACCACCACCACCTCCATCGCCATCTCGTTCCCCTTATCAACATACATGTTGCTGGCGAAACTCATCGCTAATTCTTTGGAAATCTGCAACGTTTATGTGCTAGGTCTGCCGCGGACGCTGTTGTTGGTGTGTAATAAAAATTTTATTGGGTGCCGGTTGCTAAAGAATGGCGCAGAGTGCGTGGATACCACGATATTCCTCAATCATCGATGTATGAAAATCAAAAAATAATTGTGGAGACAAAAGTTGCGCCCAGCTGGATGTCTTAGCTGTGTTTTGAGCGCGCCTAATTAATTTTGATTTATAAACTGATAGCCCACCCAGACGGCAACCCTCTGACTGTACTGGCCAAAGCTGAGTCATACGGACTCGGCAATGGCCTCTTGAACATTTAAAGGCGTTCTTTAATAACCAATTGAAGCTTGAAGCGCTGTCAGCTTTGCAGCATATTTGGCCACTGGCCACTGGCTTAATGACCAGTTAGCTGGGCGAGCCGTCAATAAAACCAGAGTATATGTGCTAGCGTTTGCATGTTTAGCTAAAATTTGTGCAAAATTGATTGAAGCGTATTAGACTGCTTTGTGCAGTGGCAGCCAAAGTCGCAGATCGTAGTCCCAGGCGTATATTATTTCAGCATAAATCAAAACTTTCACTTAGCACGTTCATTTGTTTCAATGACCTGAACCACACACACCCCAACTGATGTCCCGTGCCCGACTCCGACTCCACAATAAAATCTAGTCCAGGCGCTGTCCATCCTTCACATTGTGTGTGCACTTAAAATGTGATAGAAATCTATTACAAGCTCATATCATATTTTATTTCCGCTTTTACGAACTTCCTTTTTCCAAGTACTACCAGTGAAATTATGAAAAAGCTTTTTTATGGCCACATACGTTTTTTACGAGAATGATGATGAGCGCAGGAGAGGAGCAGCAAGGATATGAGGACACTGACTTTGTTTGCCAAATGTCCTTGCCTTTGTCCCACGTCCCATTGAGCTCAAAGTGACATATTAAATTTAATGGAAATTGATGAGCGCTTATTATGATATGAGATAGCCGCACTGGCCAGCAGCTTCGTGGCTCGGTGCTGTCCTTGGGGGTTGATGGTATGCGCTTGGGTCAGCCAGTTTTTTCTTACTTCCTTTTTCTTCTGCCCTTAGTATCTTTTTTTATCATAAAAGAAATTTTGCTGATGGTCGCACTAAATTCATTGATTCAATTTCCTCGCTAGCTTTGCGATTGCCTCAATATGCTATATGGATACAATATTTCAATATCTGATGAAAATTAACGTAAATCACGATTTGTCCAAATACTTGGGCACAACCTTTGCGTGGACGAACTATAGGATTACGCTTGGCCATCAAAAAGGCTTTAAGATAAAATATACTTCGTTCTTTGTGCCCTGATGCTGGCTGAGGTCAACGCCAGAAATACTCACGATATTGGCAGCTGTCATAAAAATTGTCATGATTCATAAGCAGAACTCCTGCAGTGTAACGACACTTTAATAATTCTTATAATGCAAAAAAAAAATAAAGAAAGTAACGACGAAATGTTGCGGGAACGCATTTAATGACTTTCGAGTGCCTTTTAATTGGGTGGCGCCCATTGCCATAAACGTTAAGTTTCGCTGCTTACTCCATCTTCGACTCTGGCTCCACCTGGGGCATTGTTATTCATATTTTGCTGCACCATTGAAAGCGGCACTAAAACATGCCCGCTGTTGTGAATCCAACGAAAACACATATGGAATTTGATCTGGGCTTTAAATTAAAGACACCGTCGGAGTTCGTGCTTGACTTAAGGCCCAAGGCGACAGTTCTACAAGAATTTACATCATAATTTTCTAGGCATTTGCACTCAGTTGTTACTTTACTTACTTCTTGTTACTTGTTACTTCCTTTTACCCTTGGACCTTACCGTCAGTTTTAGGTTGTAATAACTTTTCACTTTGCAGCAAAATTTCATTAGACGTTCGCCTCATCCCAGACTGCTTTTGCCCGCTCCGCCGTTGTTGACATATCGGATTACGCACTAATTATCCTTCTAATTAACCCTTCTGTCTGCCGAGTTATTTTCTTTTTGTTTCGACGTTGTCGTCTTCATTTGCACTTGCCAACGGACTTGTAGCTACAACGGTTGCTCAACCATGACCCTAAGTTGTCTGCCTGGCCCTTAACGTTTTTAAGCCTATTAGGCAAACTCATAATTAGCTTGTTACTCGCAGTTGCCTCTTGACAGTTGTCAGTTGCTCACGGAATTTTGCTATCGGCATCTACCAGAAAAGCCAAACCATATCGATGACAATGACAGTTTTTCTGCCAATTAGGGTTCGAAGGGTTCTTAAATCCTTACGATATATTCTTTTCACAAGTGTGAAGGAAATGAACGAGTGTACAACATTGTTGACTATACTAAACATATGTGCCAATACTTATTTTTTGCACACATTCAATTACTAGATAAATAAAGATCATTTATGTTTAGTTGTATGAATTTTTCTTTGTAGTATGCATTTGGTCACTATGCTTTATCGGTCATTAGATCAAAGGATGCATTTGTGACAAAGGACAGCAAATTAAATATTGATTGTTATATCAATGCATCAATATCAAAATTTACATATCGAGAGCCGCAAACTAGCTCTCTATTGCACAGGCAAATAAGTGAGTATCGTATTTGCTTATGCCTCTATATGCAAATGTCACTAAATTATCCTGGAAATGGCTGCAGCAGCAGGACTAACCACCTGCCACCCGGCATCTATTGAAATTGGCCTTTGTGATGTTTATCATTAAATTCATGTTAGGCCGGCCGGTTTCAGTTGGCATTCGACATGTACATGTCGCATGTGTCTATTAGTTATTGCCAACAAATAATATTCTCCTTCTTGTATGTCAAACGTGTTGTTATTGTTGTTGCAATTGCCTTTGTTGCTGTTGTTGTTGTTGTGTTTTGTTTGGATATGCCACACATACACGCATAGAGAGACCACAATAGAGCAATCAGCAGCAACAGCCCCAACAATTGAAACAATTGTCGACAAGTGCGAATCTTATATTCGTACTCAATTTTATGAGTGATACCCATTATGGTAATGCGGATGGTATCATTTTATGCTCTTTTATAGATCCAAATACACACATACATCGGCATTTTATTGCAATAAATTCAATTTGATTCATTTAATGATAGCTAAAAACTGGGGTTGGGATATGAAAATACTGAAGCCATATTTAAAACAATTATGTATATATATAAAAAATCATCATATTAAATAATTGGGTGGATTTAGCTTATTTGACGGTGAACTTATCATATGTATAATTTTCAATTTTGAAAATCCACAACTAAACAGCATATCATATCTGGTATATGTTTTTATGTATAGAAATATGCATACACATTTATGCATATTTGGTATACTGCATGTGTTTAATTGCAAATATTTGTACTCACTGAACCTCAAAAAGCCAAGATGTTTGTTGCACCCAAATGAACGAAAACATCGTTATGAGCGAGCATCTAATAAGACATGGACCGTCTGTAAATATGTATTTGTATCGGTGACAATCTTCCTCAGCCGGTGGCCTCTTAGCTGTTGACCGTTGTTTACAATTTACGTCGTTGATTAAACAGGCATAAAGCCAGTCGGCGTGTCTGGCAAATAACATAAGACATTCGCAATTCAAACATTTGACATTGTCTGTTGGTCTGCGTGCGTGTGTGTGGTTGTGTGTGTGTGTGTGTTTTTGTGTCACGCCTCCTTTCCCTGGCATGTAATTCACAAATGGCTACAATACGAAATTGATATGCTGAAATCAAAGACGTTGATTTCCGTTGGGAATTGTCGCGCCCTGCTTAACTATACTTAACCCATTCGAGGTCCAAGTCCAATTGTCTGCCGGCAGTTGACCTTTCATATAACCCAATGTGCAAGAGTCCATTACCAGTCCACATAGGAGTGTGTACATGTGTATATGTGTGCATGCGAGTGGCCATCATATTCAATTACAGGGTTCCCAATGTTAAACTTCCTTCTCGGGCCAAGTGTTGAAATTAATGTGCACTCTGATTTACATTAAAGGGTGCACCGCACCCAGCTATCTATATTATATTTATTCACAATAGCAACGACAAACATTAAGAACAACAACTATAACAGCCACTACGACAACAAAAGGGCAGCAGGGCAACAATTGCATTCATATCCGCATCGTTAAAGAATACAAGACGCTGTTCAACACTCGCATATTGTAAATATATCTGACCGCTGACCGATTTCGAGCCCAGGACAGTGGTCGAAAGGGGTGGTGCGCACCGGATGCACCTGAAATCGATCGCAACGGTGAGAATTGACTCCGAGCACATAAGTTGAGCTGTAATTATTGTATAATGAGCGCGCTGTAATGCATGTGGCTTCATTGGTCTTCGGAATATACTTCGATATCATTATTAATATGAGTGAACAACCAAATGAGTCTTCTCTTTTCCAATCCCCGTTGCGGTCAATTTGCTTAAACGCTACTTAACTCATGAAGCCACAACTTGCCAAAATTCCCAGCGCTTCGGGTGGCAGCTAGTGGTTAAAAGCGATTCTCCCTTCTGTTATACGATACGAAATATACTAAAAGGTGTTGACAGAAGAGTCTGCTCCTTCGAAGGAACGGAAGTATCACTTTGACTTTGATAATTACCAAACGGGTAATAAATTCAATTTTCTTCAAGAATTCCAATATAAAACAAAAATGATTTGTGGTCAGGTTCACTCCACTTTTTTTATCCATATATGTATAAGTCTTAAATCAAACGCTGATGAAATTTATTTTCCTCTGCGTATTTTCGAATACTTCGCTACTTTGAGATCCCTATGACCTGTTTTGAATATGCCGCCAAGCCAATAAACTTTTCCTCAGCACATACTCTTATCCTCTCTCTACTTATTCTGTCCTTCTAGGTATTAAATAAAAACCAGTCTTTCTTCGATTAAAAGATGACATTAAAGTTAATGCTTGGGTAAGTACATATTTACACAACAATTATATATATAAATAAGATTATCTTGCAAACAATTCAGAACAGCTTATCTGTAGTAATATGATTATATGGTGGACTGTTATTGATTTTATTTTAACATATCAATGCTCGCAACCTTTTCATTTATAATATTTATTTCGTCTGAATTTTGAGAGATTGTCACATAAATATGAGCAAAAATATGCCGGCGAGCATCGGGCTGACACTTCGTACGCATAAAATATATAATTCGAATGGGTTTTTTATTTTAATTTGGCACGATCAGAGCGATATACTCGCTCAAATGAATGTCTGTATATGTAGGCATATGCAGACCGTAGCTGCCATTTGCCAATTGCTTTGCCCCAGAAACGGAAAAATCTGCGAAACAAGCACACGGATAAGATCTACGGGCAAAACAATTTTGTTTTGACATTTATGATGAAATTTCTGAAAGCAACTGTCATGTTTGGCTGTCATATTGAATAATTTCGGCGGCTTTATGGGCCCAAGTTTCGCCACGGGTCTGTATGGACTGGATGGTGGATCGCACTTGCTATGCATAATTTATGGCGTCTCTCTGGAAACTCCTGCTACTGTCCGGCAAAGTGAACCCATTCTAATTAAGCGCGGAGCTGGAGCCTCTGGTCTTGGGAGCCCATAAGCAAGCTATGCTACGTGAGCCAAGCGTCGAGCTTCAAAATATAAAATGCGCTACTCATTTAAAATGCGAGGCAGGCGCACAAAAATGTAATAATTTCGCTTTTTGCACAACATCAGAAAGTAGCGATGGACTGGAGCTTATGATTTTATTATTCTCAGTTTTAATGACAACGATGATGACCAATAAAGATATTAAAACGGTGCACGAAATGTGCCCCCGAAATGGTTTTACAAGTGACACTGCGCACGCCTGCCCGGCGTAGAAGATGGCCTTTGGGCTTTCCCCCATATGCCTTGAATACGTAATGTTCTGCCAGCCAAAATGAATATGTATATGTATATGTATATGTATATGTATATGTATACGCATTCGATTGGCCTTTCCATTTCTGTGAAATTCGGACGTCTCTGGCGGCGTGTGGCGCTCTGTTCAACATCAACCGCAGCTGCAGCTGGTCTGGCAGGTAATGATTGTAGCCAGAAGATCTTGTTGCTGTTTAGTTGGCTTGTATCTTCCACCCCAAGTCGGCGGTCGGCAGTCGTCTTACGACGACTCTAACCACGCCAGGAGATTCCAAGATCGTTAAGATCTACTGCGTTGGCTGTGCTGTGATCAGCCTAAGATCTGGCGGGTTCTCTTGCACTCTCACTCTCTTTCTTTCTCCCTCTCTCTCTATCTGAGTTTTAGCCCCGTTGCGCGGTGTGTGTTTTTACGAATCACGGATTCGATGTTTCGCATGAATACGTAATTAAATCTATAAATCGGCCAATTAAAATGCTTTGATATCGTGACAACATAGCATTCGACAACGTCGGACGTTGCCCGCCTCTTCAGCCCCCCGCTGATCGGCTGTATTCGCTGTCGGGATCGGGCTTAAAAACAAAATAAAGCAAAATTATTATACAAACAACCAATGACTGCGGCAAGGATACGTTAAGAAGGCTCTGCTCTGCATGTTGGCTTATTTATTACAAGCAAGTCTAGACAACGATCGCTTGTTAAATATGTAATACATATTCTTCTTACCAATTGTGACAGTTCAATGCACAGCATAGCTTTAAAACATGATTTTTTGGTTACGGTACACCAAGATATAAAAATAATAAATATTTCTTGAAATGGGGCTCTTTTTTTGGTATTGATCCGATTATTGCTGTGACAAACTATCCAATTATAAGATGAAATGGCTTTGGTTAATATTCGGCCTCAACGACGGCTTATGCAAATTCAGTAGCTCCGCCCTATGGCCAATGACGATTCATAAAAGTTGCGTCAATTAACAGCAACGAGATCGAGCAAGAAGCGTTGGAGCTGGGTACACAGAACCACTTCGACAGAGCCACCCACACACTGAAACTAACTAAAGCGTCGATCTGTGCGATAAATTGCGACAAGTGAATGTGGCTTTGGCGTAAAAGCATGGCGGCGGGAGAGGATGCGCTGTCGGGCCGTCGCTGCGATGTTGGAGCGTAGAATAATTTTAATTTTTGGGCCTAAAGGTTTAAGATGAAACCGGCTGCTGAGGACAAACTTGCCGCCTCTGGCGCCGGTACGCGTCCCAGGTTCACCAATCGAAAACACATTTGTCGCTGGCTGGATGAAACAACAACAACGACTATGACAACGGCCACGGCGACGTCTCCGGCGACTGGGATCACTTCGTGGGCTGTTTCGGTAAATTCTCGGCATTACCGGGGACCTTGGAGCAGCGTTGCAATCGCCTAGATCGTGAGAGTATCGAGCTCGGGCTGAAATCCAAGCTTAGTGAGTCGCAATTGCATTTGGGTCGTACCGATGCCTACCCAGCATCATCGCATGTTGTTCTTATTGTCATCATTTTATAATTGTCGTTGTAAGCTGTTGCTGTAGTTGTTGTTGGTCGATGTTGTCGTGGTCGCTGCTATGTGCAATTGTTGTTGCAAGCCAAAGCCAATCGCAACGCCAACGACGACTGCCAGACGCCGTCCGAGTTGTTAGCTTCATTTGTCGCGGCCAGTCAGCCACAAGGATACAGATAAACAGCAGAGCCACTGCCTCAGCCTTAGCCTCAGCCTCAGTCTTAACCTCATCCAATGCCTCATTCTACTCTCTTCTGACTGTTGTCCATTGTAGTAGTCCAATGAGCGCGAATTCTTCTGCATTTCTGTCTGCCTGCCCAGTCAACCCGCAGAGCCACTGCAACTAGTTGTTGTTTTTGTTGTTGATGGTGCATTTTATAGCTGCTCCTTTGGCTTTAAGTTGCAACTGCAACGAGTTATTTCTGTAACTTGTTGGAATTTTTGATTTTGTTCATGTTTGTCGCTTAAGAAATGTTCGCTTATGTTTTCCATAATTTAAATATGGTTGAAATTTACATTGGTCTTGGTCATGACTCCCATCAAATGGGCAAAAACCTTAAGGCAATAGGCTATACATACAAAATATTTTCCACAGGTCCCCAAATTACTTTTCAGATACATTCGACTGTGTTGTTTGATGTCGTTAGTTTTATTTATCCTGTACCTATAAACTTGGCAGAATGGGTATAATACATTTATGTAGACGTAAGTGACAAGCAGAAGTAAATTTGTATGTACAATTTTTGATACGACAAAAGTCTCGGTCCAGTGTATAGTTGAATCGATCAGTCTTAATTAAACCACTTTTTCATAATATTGACTACCATGATTTGTGTATATCCGACAAATATTAATTGAAAGGATATATGGTAGGAAAAGTTTGCTCGAAACTTAACAAATACATACTACCTTTTTTATAGGTACAGGGTATACCTTAGGGCAAACCTTTTTAAATAGGCACAAATTAAAGCTAAGCATCCGACACGATCAAGCTCGTTGGCGGCGGCAGAAACTACAAGTTTGGCTACTGTTTGCCAATCGATTTGATCCCAGTGTGCGTGCCCAGGGCAAGGGCATGGTCTTTCTTTTAGGCACTCGGTCTACGACTCGGGCGCTTTGAAGTTGACCAATGGCGACGACCGCCGCAGCTTAAGCTGCAGGTCAGCAGGTTGCCGTTACCGATATTGGTGACAGTTGTTGTTGTAACTCTTGCTGTTGCTGCTGCAAAGTTGTTGTCAGCGCTACACAGCTCGTGTAAATTCCTTAAATGCTCGGCCACAACTACTACAGGCTGCGCAAGTTGGCGCTAGTACACTGTAGGACATGATCAAGAAGTATCAAGCGCTAGCCATCGGTAGTCGCCAGTGCCAGTGCCAAAGATAGTGGGTTAAAAGGTTGTATAGCTTCTATTACAGCGTCCAGGCGAAATAAATAAACAAAAAAATTGTGTTTCAAATCATGTTCGTTTGGACAGGCTACAAACAGTTTGGACAAACTGTGGAAACGTCTTTGAGATTGTCATTAGTAGGCGACTATTATCAGACGGTCTTTCCCAGACCCACAGAACAATACCAACAGCAAGAAATGCACAAAGCAAAAAGTTGCCAGCAAACGAAACGTAACAAAATACAAGCCGTGAATTGCATTCGAACAACATCGTCTACAAGACAATCGAAGGCGACTCTAGCGACATTGGCGACACCGACAACGTCGCCCGAGGAACTGCACACATTTTTGGAGCGATGAATCCGCAACAACAGTCGGCCAAGCTCAGCAGCGCTTCTATTCCTCTACAGCAGCAGCAGACCGGCAGCAAAAAGTTCTCGTTTAAGGACAGAGACAACAAGTGGGAGGGGTGGCAGTGGAACAATTGCAGCTTAGCAATTATTGTTACAACGCGACAGTCGAGCATCGAGAATTGGTGACTCTCGTCGAGCAGCCCCAGTGTTAGGAAGCACATTTTTACGAATTCACTCAGCACTATTTATTTTCACTTTAATGTTAGAGGAAAATTGGCATAGTGAGTTTTTAAGCTGGGCTTTTAACTATTCTTAAAGACCTATTCTCCATAATGTAAAACTTTTTTTTTAGAAAGTCATCTTTTGATATTGTGCTGGTTTTTGCTAATCTTGTGTTAATAATAATAGTGGTTATAAAAACAAAAAAAATAGCAACCATTAAAAAACCAACACAAATAAATTGCTTGAAACCATCTGGCAATTAACAGAAAAAGCAAGTTTTCACAACGAACAGATGACTTTGTTAAAACTGGGTACGAATGCTGTATGACAAAATTCCCTCTAAATTTATCGGAAGTTTCCCTATTGCCAAAAAAAAAAAATAGAATCGCTTTTAAGCGAATGTCACTTGGGTTTTACTTATATTCCTATGACTAAAAACTATATTTTAGTGATTATAACAAAAGAACATATGCGGCAGGTGTAAAGCACCTGCATGAGCAGGTATTAATCCATCACTTGCTTAGAACAGACCGGCCCGTCGGCACTTATTCATTCATTCATAAAGAGAGATACGGCTAAATATGTAAACAAACAAATCGCGCCAACAACTGACAACAACAATTGATCTATGCCATCATACGACCCCATACACACTTCCAGATTCCTATCCATGCGCCGTATGTTACGCACCTGCCGCTTGGATCTGACGTCACAGACGGTGTGGGCGGGGCTGGGTATTACTTGGGATCTGGGTGGGCTGCACGCAAATGAATGAAATATCCGTTTTTAAGCTAGATAAAAGTGTATTTGGCTACCTCATTGCGTGTACGTGAGGTGCGTATCTGTAAGATTTCAAATTATTAACAAAGAAGTTCTTTGTTTATTGCAATCGAAGCCCATTCATATACATTACAAAAGTCTAGTCGCAGCAAACTTAAAGTTTGTAAAAGTAGCCAAATTTTACTGAATGAAAGCCATGGTCAAAATACTTATATGGAAAAACAGAACGTGCCTCAATCAAGGTGTGGGTGTGCTTGAGTATCCGGTCAACTAACAGCAACAACTACAACTACAACTACAACTACAGATTCAAACCGAATACAAATACAGGTGGCTCCAGCAAAGCGCGTTTCCGGCGCTATTTTGCCTGAAACAGCGCCCACAATTTAAATATTCATTAATTTTATATAAATCGAAATTCATGCGAAGCAAATCTAAGCAATTTCGCGCTCTCAGCGCTACTGTATCTGTATCTGTGTGTCTAGTTGTTAGCGGTAGCTGCAACTTTTGTTTTTGATTTTGTTTTGTTTCTGAAATTAGGGTTGGCTTGTATATGTGAGTGTTCGCATTTCAGATTCAATAAAATTATTGGGTGCGTCGCTATTCAAGCGTTAACAAATATTATTGTTCAATTTTGCTGTTATTGTGATAATAAATTTTCGTATATGTTGCTTGGGTAAACAGCGACAACAACAACAATATCCACATCAAAATCAGCAGCAGTAATACCAGCAATCGCATCAAAGTTGGGTGCAGCTTGCGAGCTATATTACAGGTGATTTTAAATGTTTTCCATATTATTGTTATTATTTTCATTTTATATATCGTTGACTTCTGTAAATCTTTTGTAAATCTTTCTGCCTGCAGTCCCAATGCATTTCAATTGTTCATATCCCCTCACTTAACCAAAGATTGGGCTGAATCTTAATAGCACTCATGAGCAAATGCCAACAAGGCCTTAACTGCCCCGCAACCACTCAAAGCTTACCTCAAAAAAGTTCAAATATCTTGACAAATGTAACAAATCTTTGCCGTTGCCGACACCATAAATGCGAGCATTTATGAAACATAATTTGATCGGAGCAAATGCCTCACTGACGACTTTGACGTTGACAGCGACGAGACGATGCCCAGATAAATGAATGGCTGCGGAAGCCCTCAGGCGGAAGGGGGATGAGCGTGGCAGAACGTGCGTGCTGTCTTGGCTTTTGAAAGACCGCCCGAGAGTGCCCCGAAAAACTCAATACGAAAATTGGCTTTCTTCTGTCCGATTCCGACTTCGATTCCAATCTCGAGGCCGTTGCTCGTTTAGCGCTCATTTGTGGCCAAAATGGCGTTGCAATGCTAAAGTTGTTGTTGTTGTTGGCGTCGTTATCGTGTCGAGTGGTGTTGACGACGCTGACGACACATAAATTGCGATTAAAATGATTAATGCTCAACGTACGGCGCAATGTTAATTGCCACAGCTTCAACCTCCAAACAGGCGGCAGCTCGAAGCTACGTCTACGGCTTCGGCTACAGCTTCAGCTTCAGCTTGGACCTGGTTTTTTAGACTCAGATCTTGGTCTATGGTTACTCTCTTCAACTGCTTGTTGTTACTGCTGTTGGCAGCTATTTACATAAATTTGTTTTGACGCTTGTAATGAGCTGTTTGTGGCATTTTCACTGCCACTATCGAAAAACTTTTATCAGCGTCGAATGGCCCGAGCCAACAATAATTTCCATGTTCGTTTTTAATGTTTTTCTCCCTTCTTTCTGTTAACATATTTTGAATTATTATAAGCCAACTGCTTGCTGCCCAACTCGCTAATCGCCTCTCGCATATCTCGCAGCAACTGCGGACTACAAACGGAAGTCGCCGCCGGGCTGCTTTCCGCTAAGTATACTAATTGTGGAAGTACAATTTTAGGACCCATTTTATGAATGTAGAAATTGTCTTCAAGTTAATTGACATACTATGTAAATATTTTCACTATTTTAATTCATTATATGTAAGTAGTTATTTATAATATATATTGTTTTACTTTGCCGAAATGACAGTAGAACTATTTTACTGTCCAGTTCTAGTATTAGCTGGCACATATCTCTAATAATTTTGTATGATGCACCTGTACCTAGCCAGCTCACCTGACGACCCACTAAATATAAAATGATGTAGCTTTTCTTTCAATTCGCCAATTTGCCAGCTTAGCTGGGAATCTACACATAAAATTCCTATTTAAAGCTACAACTGTTCTTACTTTTCTGTTTTCTGTAGGACGTAGGACGTTCGGGTTAAGCTTTTCAAGTGAGTAGCCAGGCATTTACATTTTATGGGATGGCGTTGTTAGCTTCTTATAAATTTGTAATAATTGCATATACATCTGAGTCGTAAGCTTAAACTTGGCTTCAAACAGATTTATGACCAACTAATTCGCTTTGCATGTCAATCGAACTGGGAAAGAATCATCGAATTCCAGTTGAAGACTCAGGCTGCGCTCAACTCTTGATTTTCTAAAAAGTTTTATTTAATATTAAAATTTAACGAGCCTGCCATAAATCTTCACTAAAAAGCAGGCAATTCAAATTTAAGAAGGCCTGGTAACAAAAAAACGAGCAACATGCCGGATTCGGTTGCATTGGTCTTTGGACTGTGTGCTTCGGTTCTCTGGCCTTGCTGGCCAGTTTAACGGGGGAAACTGCGACGTTGATGACGACACGTTTGCCACTGAAATTGATCCAGTTGCAGCAGTTTTGCAGCGGCTGCGAATGCCTCGCATCGCTCGAAATGTTTCATCATTGAAACAATGGTCGGGGGGCGGAGAGAGCCATAACTCTTGTGATAAAAAGCCAAAGAGCAGCGCTCAAGCGTTGGCAAAAAGCACTGAGCGATGGCCAAGTCAGCAGCTGTTGCCGCTGCCGGCATCAACCGTACAAGTGCGATTTAACCAAATGGGTACACACGGCCCCAAAAGTGGTCAGCAACGGGCAACGGACAACGGGCAACTGGCCGCGTATGTCGGCCTGACAATAGGCGAAATATCATCGAAAACCATAAAAAACTGACAGCACAAAAAGAGGTGTTGACACTTTGATTTATCTGGCATGCTACTGTACACAGCACAGATGAGACCTCAGGCTCGATGCTCCAGGCTCAAACTTGAGACTCGTTTTGTGGTAAGGATGAGCAGTGGCGACGCGGTGTACTGGCTATTTTAGATGGATGGACTAATATGCGAATGTAGCTGGCAAAATTTGACCACAAGTCGGCAACAATATTATAATGTATTGTTTGTGTGTGCACAGTGTGGGAGAATGTCAACAAGACACTGAGAGAAACTTGCATCACCAAAAATATGTTATTCCTAGTCTGACATGAGAACCCGGATTATTGTTTATTATTATTCAATTGTCCAAATAAGTGGGTCACTTAGACAAGTGTCTTTCTATTTTATTTTATGTAGTTTTACTTATTTTATCATAATTTTTTGAGTGCATGGCTGTTCCCGGTTGCCATTTTCCTTCTTAACCTTATGACGATCCTCGTTTGCGAACATTTAAACCACTTAACTGACACACTCAGGCATACACACACAAGCTCACACACATACACACACACACACAAACACACACAAACACACTCAGACACACACATCCAAAGACAAAGCCAGTCTGCTTCCGATGGGTTAGCGAGATATGTTTTTGGGCTAAAAACGTTACCAATTTAAAAATTCCAAATAAAATATAAATTGACCAAATTAATATTGGAATACATGAAACAATTCTGGGAGAAAAAAATGTTCACATTTTTGTCGTCGTTGCCGTTGTTCACATCGCTGTCCTCGAGAAGACTTTTTAAGTTTTTGTTTCTTCCGTTTTGGTGTATCTCCGCGTAATGCATTTTGGTTTGATTGTTCGCCTTGCTGAGTTTTGCTTATCCTTAGCTGCATTCAAAATCAGAGTAATTCTACCAGCTGCCCATTCCAGTTAAAAGAGCTGAGAGGCTGTCAAGAGACTGCGCCTAAAACTTCGAAAACGCTCAACCTAAAGAAATCGCTTGCGGGCTGCAGAAAAATTAAAAGGCAAATGGAAAATGGAAAACTTTAAAATGGGATTTTGTAGACTGATTTTGTTGTTGTTGCTGCTGCTGACTGCTGCTGCGGTTGAAAGAGGCGACAAAGCATGAAACCAGTAAATTAAAGCAAAAGGATAAAGTTTAATTGGAAAACTATTTTTTGCCTAGCTCCGCACGCCCTGTTCAGTTCGGAGCCCATTGCCACTCTCCCATTTCTCCATGACTAGGTTCTTTAATCTGCTTACCTTTAGTTTTCTTAATTTTATGCAACTGTCGTGGCATTATGTTCACGTGTGTGAAGACAAAAGTTTTGCCTCAATTCCCGCTGCCAATATGACTGCAGCCAGCGGAGCCGCCCTCCCCATCAAACCCCAGCCTTCTACATACATCTGCTCATTTGTATATGCCACATATATCTGTATGTGAATGAGTTTTAGCAAATGAATAGAAATTAAGTTTCGTTCCCGCTTGAGCGCTTCTCCAAACTACTGCAATGCCTTCGGCACAGCTCTCAGCCTCCGCATCCCACCTTTTCCAATGAAGTCAACCCAAGACAGGTGAGAAAATACCGTTATTGTCGAAAAAGTTTAAAATATGCCGCCTTTATAAAATTTAATGAGAAAAGTTGGCGTTATAAATTCTTGTATGCGGTAAATTTACTTGTTCATTACAGAACGTATAAGAGAATATAAAGGAATGAGAATGGAGCTACAGAAAGTTTTCTTTTTCTAAAGATTGATTTCAGCTATTGATTTCAGTGGGGTAATTCCCCCCATAAGAGAGAAAGAGAGAGTAGATCTGGAATATGTATGCGTGCTTTTGTGGCTTATAGATTTCACCTTATGATAAAAGTTTTGCATTCATTTCAGCGTAATTCATTTTCAATTCAGATTCATTTTTGCAAAGCGTCTAGTACGTGCTGCAACATGTGGCTGCAACAACAAAAGCTAGCCACACTGCCACAATCGCTGCAGCAGCAAAAAACAACTAATAGTCGAGTCAGAAGATACCCTGTATGATGTGGAATGCCTAAACAAAAAGTTAATATGTATAATGTGAACAAGAATATTATTAGTTCGAATACATTTGCAACTATATAAGGCTAAATTCTACCCTGTTATCAGTGTCATGGATGCAGGGTATTAAAAGGGAGAGCGCTGAAGAGCTCGGCCTCGTAACGGCCTAGTGAAGTTATGAAAAATTATGCTTACGCTAGGCACTGGCCAAAGTGCAAATTTGTGATCCGCATACTCCTACATAAATATATACTGAGCCCCCTTCTGTCCATGCAAAGCTCATAAATATGCATCGCTGAGGCGACTGTATTGTTGTAACGCTTCTGTTGGCCACACTCACCAGTGGCAAATAATGTTGGCCATTATAACACCACAATGCGATGCAATTTTCACTTATGTGCCTATTTTGCAAAAAAATACTCCGCACTGTTGGCTGTGTCCATTATAATGTAAAGCAGTTGACAATTATTGCATATGTTACACATCGCTATCCCATGACCGACATAGAATGCGACAGACATTTCAAACCGAATATTAAATCCATCTGTACTTTGAACTCATCTAGTAAATGTTGATTTTAATATTATGAGCGAATCAGCGAAATCGAATTGAAGTAGGTTTTCAAACAATTCTCCAAATTCATCTCTTAGGTTCGGAGAAAGTCACTGCCAAAGTCCGCTAATTGTAATGCAAGGCAGGCTGTTTTATTTGTCGCATAATATATCAAATTGTTATGATTGCGCTTTATGGGACCCGGCCACAGCCCAATTCCATTTCGATTTCAGACCAACATGTCTACAGGTAGCGATGGGTCGACTCTGCTTGGAATTCGATAGTGTGGTGAATAATCATGAATTTATGATTTAAGTGCGTGATTATGAATACCCCCCTTCGGAGTGGTGCTAGTATTTTATGTGGGTGCGACGACGCTGCCGTAACGACGTGATGCGAAAGGCTGATATCGGCCAATATGAAATATGAAATTCGATTTTATGTCTTTTTACCTTCATGCTGGTTGTTATTGAGTACGTGAATACATGACAGCGCGAACATGTAACGCGTGTAATAATACTATAATTTATGAAGGCATACATTAATGGGGTATACCCAAATGGATTTATATGTACATGTATATGTATATCTAATGCAATAACTTAAGTGCTGCGCCCTAATTGACTAATTGAATATTTACTTCACACAGATTAGAGTTTTACCCAAAAAAATGTATATATTATATTTAATTACACATTTTTTGTATATTATGCTGAACTCTTTTAGATCTCCTCAAGACAGTGAATCTAGTATATGCGCACGTTTGAATGTCTAAATCGAACCCCATTGATAAGTTTTCAATTTGCATTAGAGACGAACATAAACTTGTGTAGATTGTCGTCTATGGGCATATCAAATTGAGGACCCAGTATTTTGCTCCTTCACCCAGTCGTATTTGCAATTACCATTTAACACAATGCGGTGCTTTCATACTTTTATGCTTTATGCCGGAATATGGCATTCGACCCACCCGGTTGACATTTCAATTCATTTCGCCATAAATAACGCAATCGCGTCCAAGTTGGTCGTCATTGAACCCTTTTTGGCCCCTTCGCATTCACATTCACAATATTTTGCCATTGATGGTTGCAAACGCCCGATCCATTAATTATACGCCCACTTCACAAAAGCAGGCAGAAAAAGTCAAAATATTGACAGCTTAAACTTTTTCTTTTGCTATTCGCTTGCAATTGTTGTATACGCTTCCTCTCTAAAAGGCAATCAGAATGAGTCCGAACCGGAGTCGCATTTCCTTTTCGACTTGCAATTATTTAACGACAATGGCAGCTCTCGTAACAATTGGAAAAGGACACGAAATACGAAAAAATATCCTTTCCTCATATCCGTTTATCATTTTTGACCTTCTGCACAGTTTCGTCGTTCATAGCAATCTATCCAAAAACTCTTTGCCAGCCCCTCTTGATAGTATGAATGAAGTACTCCTCGTCAAGTGCTATTGTGGGTCAACTTGGGGGCAAGTTGAAGGCAGTCTGCTTTTATTAAAGTTATTGTTTCGATGCACAGCATTTATGAGTTCAGACTCGGGCTGTGTTCCTGGCTCCTGGTCTGGGCACTAATGAATTATTATGTTCGGGCTGCACGCCTTCTCTATCCCCTCAAAGCTTGCAAAAATTATTAAATGGCTCGGAATGAATGATTTAATGACCATGCACAGACTTAATTGCTGCCACAAGAGAAGGGTTCGTGCAAAGGGGTTGTGTGGCGCAACAACATCAGGTCCTCTCGAATTTCACCTTATAATATGGGCTCGTCACTCAAACTTAAAGCTTTGGGCTGTCTACATTTGTATTTTAAGCAAGTCCTAAACACACAACGGGCCCATAACAATTCTCGAACAATTTTCTTGAAAAGTGCCAAAATGGATTTCTTCACACCGGCGGTCACAAGCTGTCTTTATTGTTGCTTTTTGTCTGTCCTATAACACATTCATAAAATCGTATACCCTGAAAATGCTGCTTAGACTCGGGAAAACCACATAAATGCAATCCAATTCCTTTTTGCAGTGCTGTCTACTTTCTTTCAAGCTCGTTTCGTCGCTTCCCATTGAAAGTCATCACAATAAAACCGTTGTATTACACTACATGTAAAGTGGGCAACAAGGCGTGGCAGCGATTTTGATGGCAATAAGCCAAATGGAAATATTATTGGACTGCATAAAAAGGAATTTTATTTGTAGCTCGTTCGTGTTGGCCTTAGTATAAGTTGGTGCTAACTTTCAGATAAGTAATAGACACGTCTTACTCTTTTAGTTTTTTTCTGGTAGACAAACCAATAACACTGTTGAGATATTCTCAGAAGAAATATATGAAACCAGTTACTGCTCACGTTGAAAGTGCCTGATTTCGGATAAACATAGACTGTTAATCATAATTTGAAATACTTACCCTTTATCAACGTTTGTTGTTCGAGGACTTGTGCTCCAACAAATAAGAGGAAACAGAGGGGCCCATAACGGACCCGTTCTAGAGGTTAGATTTTTTTCGGTCTACAACACATCTATTGTCGAAATAGGCCTGACTAAGACCAATCCCTTCCATTTCCTTTTGTACATTTTGCCAATTTTTCAAACCGTTAAACTTACGAATATGCAAATTAGTTGTTCAGCTGTAAACTTTTCATTAACTAGAAATCTCTAGCCGATGACAAAGCATATAAAAGGCGATGCTGGAAAAAAAGACAAAAAAATGAACAGCAACCTTTTTTCACATTTAATCGATTTGAAAGAAAAGCAAACACCGCGCATTTGAATTGTTATTAAAAACGAGCGACAAAAACGTGAAGTACAGAAGTATCCTTTCCATTTCCCATTCGATCTAAGTTTCTGCTTGGGAATGGGATCCAAAGCAATGGCGGCACCAGCCCAATCGCAGCTAGAAATTATCATAAAAATCGCGCAAACTCCGTGCGTGACTTTAAAGTCGGCAAAAGATGACGATGAGAGGAGACAAAGACTGGGTGTTTTTCCTCTAGGGTGACTTTCAGTGGTGGTGGTTCTTGCCAGCTTTTTAATATTCCCGTCATACGCATTGTCATTTTTGTTGTATTTGATTTTAATACAAATTTCACATTTTACAATCAAATTAATTGGTCACGCTGCCACAGGATTACATCCTGGCAAGGACTGCGACACCAACAGCGAATAGCTTAAGCAAACAAACAAGTCCGAGAACTCTTAAGGGTTGTATCCGAACAAGAAATAATGCTTTTGAGAGGGGTGAAGCTGGCAACCTATTGAAATTGTCACTGGCTGCATTTGATGCTCCGTCGCTCGTGCACGTGAATCACACGAAGCGTCGCTAATTTATGCAAATATTGAATCAGACAGAAGCCCAGAATAGAGGCAGTTAAATTAGTTCCACGATATTTATTATTTTGTTAGAATTTTGAATATTTAATTTCGCTCGATTTGCGCGGGTAAATCCGAAATTTCATGGACGTCAGCTGAGCCTCCAAATTAATTTGTAATTCGTCGGTAATTTGCCAGATGAATTATTGGCATCAGGATAAAGGATGTACGCCAATATAAAAAGGTTCGATTTATGTGAAAATCAATTTGCATTTGATAGGGCTTCGCTAAATGGTGCAATGTTTCACAGCTAAATTTCGTTATCCATTCAATGGGTCAAAGCTAATTATCTGCGACTGTAAATATGAAAGTATAACCAATAAACTTGGTCTTACTATTTCATTCAATAAAAATAAAACTGAGAAAACTTTAAATCGAGCTGCACATTTCTACTCCAGTCTTCTCTACATGCCAAGATGTTTACACGAGTTTAGGTGCATCGCCACTTTTCACAGGGCAACATAAACAGAATGCAATCTAGTAGCTGCCGTGTTCCTATAGCTGATAATATTGTTGCTATTGTTGCTGTTGTGGCGGGCACATGCGCTTCAATAAAAAAGGAAAATAGAAACATAAATCAGCAGATTAATATTTTATGAAGTGTATCTTTCTGTGTACCTGACTGTTGTCGGAGCTGCTGCATGAGATACTCGAAATACAATGTTGCCCATTGCCCAACGGAGTGGTCGGCTGGGGGAGGCTGGCAGGGCTGAACGCTGAATAAACGACTTCCCTTTGTTTACCATAAATTCGTTAATAGACGCTGCCGCGTGTAAACAAATCACTTAAACATTTTCAAATTGACGCCTGACATGATTTTTTGTATGCTGTCGAACTCCAACACTCACACACACAGAACGAAGTAATAGATGGATATTTACTATTAAGTTGTTCGGCAACGGGAAGTATCACAAATTTTTAAATCTACTTGATGTAAAACTGAATTGTTTGCTGCCAATTGCTAGCTATTCGCACCGGTCCCAGTCCCGGTCCCGGTCCTGAAACCGGACGGCATTAGTGTGAAAACTAAAAACTGAAAACTGGCTCGCTGCCCAAAGCGACGACTCTGATCCTGAACCTGTGCCGATGTCGCTGGCAATCAGCTAGACAGACCTGGACGGAGGACAACGTGAATTGCAATTAGCAATCAAGCATCGACGGCTCGAACCGGCCGACACCAAGCAAGACATTGGCGCGCCCCAGCAGGGGCTAACAGCAAACAGCAAACATGAGCAGCTCGGTAGCTGACGCAGTCGTAGATACAGATATAGATACATTCAGTTACACAGACATGTGTGCATATCTGTAAACTTGGGATAGAAAGCAAACAAGATACTTCGTCTGCTAGTCAACATTTTATGAAAAGCTCAATTAATTAGTGTCGATGCACATAGCTTATAGCTATATAAATCGATAATACAAACATTTTTCAGCGACGACTGCCAGGAGCCAATACAATTGCTCTCCCCGCAACACCGCTCGGTTAAAATACAGCTCCAGATTCGAAGCCCATTTCCACCCACAGACTTTGTTCTTGCCAGCCAACGGTAGATGATAACAAAATGCTGGACAGCTCCACTGCCATCTGGTCTGTTATACATATTCCTTTAAACACATATATTTTTACAACATTTTACAACGTAATTTGGAATGCCATCTTCGTAACGCACATATTGTAATAATGTAGTTTCAAATGCCAATGCATATTAGGTAGCCATTAACATTTAATGTTAACTTTATGGATGGCGTCAAATTGAAAATTTATAAAGTTTATTGAGGAAGGTGGAGGGGCATAGGTAAATTGTTTATGACTACCAATATGCTTTCCAAGTGGCGCTAATTGATATTGAAGACTGTTTCTTGGGAACATTACCGCTGACTGCAATAAACAAGCTTACAGGCGGCGGCAACTTTTGAGAATTTAATTGAGTCAAAATGGTCGAGGAAGCACCTTAAAAAGTCGCCAGCGATAAGTCAACTTAAGTCGGGGCTTTGACGCTTATTATTGCTCAGCTTTCAAAGACTGTGGGCAAACAATGACAGCAACGACACAATTTTCATACACGACCAACTATCGTCGTCTTCCACAGGCAATTAGCTTAAATGGTGTATGAGATACAAGATACATACGCTGGCTGTGATTTTGGTTGTAGCTGTGAATGTTGGTGCGCATGCGCAACGTGGACACGTTCGTGGTGTGATATGTGTCGCCTCGAGGCGCCTCCGATTGACTCTGGATGCCTTAGAGCATTTCTCAGATTTTAATCACGTTTCTAACGATTTTTATGATGTAAAATTGAAATTTTATTTATTTGTAGGCCTCTGCGCACCGTCGGGGGTATATCCATCTACCCGTCTATCTAACTATTCATCGTGTCGTCTGTAATTTTAATTCGTTTCTGTCGCCAATTGGCTGCGCATTGCAAACGTTTGGGAATTATAAATTTCTTAATTGCAAGAATTGTCGCCTGGCCCCGACTCAAAATAGTAGTTCTTCATTCTAAGCCCATAAGGCAAATTTGTTTGGCTGTTTTGCTCGCTTCAAATACCTTTAGACAACTTGGCGGCTGACTTAATTAATGAGTTTGCGTCTGTGCGAACGTGCTGGGAAATTGTCTTTTTATTTGCATTTTTGGGCTGCGGATTGCTTGTACAATTCGGTCTTTGGAAAGCTTTGCAGCTATGGCCGAGGCCCCAAGCCGAGTGATTTGTGCCTCGCCTCGATCATGGGAATTATTTTCGCAGCCTTATGCCAGTTGAATATCAATTTGAATTTATAAATTATTGGCTTATTACAACTCGTTCAATTGTCGCTCTCCAACCATTTTCAGTCCGATTCCTTGTTTGTTTTATAATCGTTGAAACTCTTCGATCATTCTACACAATTATGAGCTAATTTAGTCGATATGCAATGAATATTTCATATATTACATACTAATGTCTATCTAACAATGGATGCAACCTTTTCGTGGCGTGGTTCAATGAAAAATTTCACCTTGGCTCACTGTACCCCGAACTCGTGTTCATAAACACTTATCAACATATGTATCCGGAGTTACCTGTGTCATTTAACTCATTTTATTTTGGTCTGACGGTCACTTGGCCACCGTCACGGGAACATGCGTCATCCTTGGCGACACTGGCGAGACGACAACAAAGTCGACAAAGACTATAAAAAGCAATAAGGCTACAGAGATTCTATGTACCGACTAGGATGGACTGTGATCAGCTGGGTGTCATCTTATGTCTGGGTCTGAGCCTGGTTGGCCGTTTGTGTGTCACCTTATCAATATTTTCCGTCAAGTAATTTATTGGATTTCTGTTTGAGTCTGCTTCCTTGTGAGCCGCAGTGTCCTACTGCCATCTCGACGTGTTCTATAACTGTCCCCTTTCACTTACCATTGCCTTCCTGTGTTGCATGTGTCGTTCATGTAGCAAGGTTTAAATTTGTTTGAGCGTCGGTGCGTGTGTATGCGTTTGTGTTTTCACGTCCGTCTTAGACCCTGCCACATGTTTATGGCATAGCTTATGGCATCAATTTTTAGTTTTTTCTTGGATAAAATTATATATTCTTCTTTTTTTTATTATTACAGCCGGTCAAGTATTCTGCTCCGAAACCCAACGCGATAAACAGCAGCTCATCTAGGGACATGCGCCTGGGTCTTTTGTTTGGGCCATTGTTTCTGTGTTCCTTTAATGTATTTTTAAAGAACCACCAATTTAATAGACTCTATTCAGGTATGAGAAACCTTCGCCTGAATATTATCGGCCGCCCCTTTATTGTCGCTTTAGGTGAAGTGTTAATG
The DNA here is from genome assembly GCF_003285875.2 of Drosophila novamexicana. Lineage (NCBI taxonomy): Eukaryota > Metazoa > Arthropoda > Insecta > Diptera > Drosophilidae > Drosophila > Drosophila novamexicana. The sequence continues at coordinate 9,707,071 of NW_020824787.1, forward strand.
TTACCAAAACATATCGGCTCATTTCTATCTCAACCACGAGCACAGACATAAAACTATTTTCATTGTTTTCAATTAAGAAAGTTAATTATTTGATTATTATCAGCATTAGTCGTATTTCTAATTTTCATTTGAAGCATTCGTTATTCAGATTTCAGTGTCTAATGAGTATATTCTGATTAGTTTCTGTATTTCCTCAGATATACCGACAACGACAATAGAATGTTGATAATTAAACGAACATTGCATATATAAATGCCCAGTTAGGCATTTGTTTTAATAATTTCTGTGTTTTAAGTACGATTTTAACATGGAAATTGTGCAGGTCCATAGTATTGAGAACAATGGGAACAATGTTGAGGTATTCCAACGTAACCAATATAACATTGTAAGAAGGAATAGTAAATTTGTTGTTTATTCAACCTGAACATAGTTTCGGCTGCCTAGCAATCCCTATTTGTGTAACTATGCGGCTCATAACTTATCACTTTTGACTTACCTTGTTATGAAATACGAGTTTTTTTTATGGGGCTCACAAAGAATTGTAAATATTTCAGTAGCAATGTACACAAAATCACAAGATTTGGATTTCATATATATACCTCTCTATACGTACTAAATTTCTAAGCAATTCGTCAACAGGGCCAAAGTTATGCGAATTTATCGATTTAAGAGTTCATATTTATGGGTCTCTTTAACAGGGACAATTCCATTCACACGTAAAATATGCCTTTCCAATTCACCAGCTCCTCAAGAGCGCCACATATTTCGCTTACTCTTAAAGCTCTCTCTGCTTGGGGATTATAATAGCCCAGCCAGAATGAGCTTAGCTTATCCACTCCCTGCACGACGCACGCATTGATTTCACTTGCCGACAATTTGTCATAATCATAAATCATTTCTGAGCGCTAAATCCAACGCCTAATGCAACCCAAGGACGATGAACAATGGCCAAGTGAGCATCAGTCGCTGTCTGGCCGGAAACCAGCGCATATTTCACAGCAGGATATTGGCCTCTAAATTACCCCGCAAATATAGCGACCACCAGAAGGGTCTGTCGAATTGGCAAAAATGTTGTGTGTGTGTGTGTGTGTGTGTGTGTGTGTTTGTTGCTTGTATATACGTATAAGATTTTCAATTATATAAAGCAATGCAAGGAAACTTGTTTGCACATATGTCGTATCTCATCATATTATTTGTCAGAATGGTATGTGGCCCATCCTTTTGTCCCCTTAGACTGTACAGACAACTGTCCACGCACACTTCTATCGGTGGGTCGTGTACTGCACCCACCCAGCAACGCGGGGGACATTTAGTGGTGACAAAGTTTTACAAAAATTGCTGAAAGTGTGTAAATGCATCCGCAAAAGTTTCAGAAAGGAGGGCTTAAGGTATAAACCTTTTCGGCAGTAACCTGTTTTTTTTTTTTTTTTGTTGCAGTAGCACATACCCGGAGACACAATTCAATTAATTGTGACAAATAATTTATGAAATACTCGGTGTGTATGTGTATAAAAAATGAATAATCCATGTATCAAGGCAGATAAATGAAGAATATGACAAGCATTTCCAATTTGAGGCTGATATGCAGTCCTTGGGGTTGGTTACAATTTTTTCGCGCTCCTTGTTGCCAGCTTCGCTTAACCCCTTTTAGGGCTGACAACCACTATCTCATACAGTGTTATAGTCGTCCCGGTATGACGGAGTGGCACTTGAGTTTGTTTCGCACTTCGTTGACTGTCATTCAGATTGGGGTTTTATTTGCCACCTAGTCATCAGTCAGACGTTGACAAGTAGCATTCAGTTTTGTTCGGAAACGGAACTTAAATTACATGCTTAACCAAATGGTATTCTCTTATGGTCAATAATTAAGACTTCAACTAACAACAGTAACTAACCAAAATTTCAAACATAAAAATAATTGGATATTAACATCACAGTTCACCAATCCATCGATATAATTATTTGCTCTATATATTGTGTATATATAAATTGAAAAATGGTTTTCACTATTAAATAGAGGACTATTAGAGTAGAGGGCTATTCACACCAGTCACCAAAAACCGACGCACTCTTCAAGCGGCGCCTTCTGTTCAATTTCAAAGAATACACCACCGAACAACCGGCACTCCACCAGTTGCAGGGTCGGACTACTTCATTGTCAGTGAGGAAGGCGTTGTCGAAAATTTCCTTATGACATATTTTGATATTTATTTATTATCTTGTCACTGTGATTTGCAACAACATAAGCTACTGCCACACCCCTTCAGCAATATCCACCCTGACCGCAACCCCTATGACGAGGGGTGCGAACTTCAGAACTTACTTGTCGCGTGTCGAACAGACAAAGGCAAACAAAAAGCTGTCAGCAAGTCCTCCACTTGGCACTCTTTTATAATATTTTTTTTTAAACATACTTAAACCAAATTAAATGCACACGTTAAATGGATAACTTGCCCAGCGTGGGCAACTAAATTATGCCAAGTGTATTTCTGAAGTCTGGGAAAATATTTGACCAGATGCGGCACTCCTGCGGCTCAAGCTGAAGTTTTTCGATAGTCGCTTAATTTTTTATGACATTCATATGGGGATCAAAGCGGATTTGAAAAGTTCGATGCTGGGAAATTGGTTTCTGTTTGATACTATCGCAAATCGTTCATTTAGCTTAGCCTCAGAAAATATGAGCGAATGTATCCATGCCTACTGTGCAGTCTGACACTGGCTTATGTGCGTAATTTATAGCATTGCTCTGGTTACTCAGCCCACCTTAGCAGTGCGCCTCAATCTGCTTCAGCACCGGGTGCTTCTCCATGCCTTCTAATGAGCACGTCTATTAATTAGCAGAGCACGCATTAGGTGGGGCAACCAAAAGAGTGGAGCTAAAATTCCTAATGGCAATTAGCAAAATTGCTTTATATTTCATGCGCCCATTGGCGTCATTATCATTTATGAGCGCCAGTGTCTAGGGAGTGCGCGTGAAAGTGGACTCAGTCTTACTTCTACCGATGCAGGCGGCTAATTGAATTTCGTCGTTGGCTGTGCGGGGAACAGCTGGTTCAATTTCGCTTGTAAAAATGATACTTTGAGCAAATGGCTCAAATTTGTCAGCTGATGTCTAGTTAAATCCTTTACAGATCCACAAATGGATGAAATAACTGCAATCGATGCATTTTGAGGCCACGGTCAATGGTTTGGCGTACTCAGTGAAGTTACGGAGGTACGCTGACCAATGAAATCGTTGGCTTTTTTATGCCGGATTGTATGAGCTCTTGCCCAGCGAAATATTTGTGTTTTTTTTTGTGTTAAGTGCCACGAAATGCTGGAAGTGCATCTGATTTATGTGCTTTAGAAGTTTCAACTTCACATCCTCACTAACTCAACACTCCACATATCCCCAGCCGCACACACACATTCACATCAGGCTGGCACGTACAAAAAGCAACAACAAGGATAGCGACGACTAGAACAACAATGGAACGTTAACTAAAATCCTATAAATTAAACGTACACTTAGAGAAAACAATTGTGTACGTAATGTATGTATAGAATATATGCCTGACTGATCGATCGCCGATCTTCGGACAGCCTAGCTTGGCTATCTACTATTAGAAAGGACTGCATACTTTTGTGGGCGGTATTTAAGTCCTCTCATTTGTAACATTTTCAATTAAGATATCAGTAACTTTAGTAACTATAGCTCAGATATATGAAGTCTGATTTGGGAAAGAAAAACTGCAGTTTGCTGGAGATTAGTCAAAATGTACAAGAGGAGTATTTTAAGGAAAATAGATAATCGTGATCTGAAAGAGTTCGAAATGCTATATAACATGAAGGTCGGACCTCATTAAGACAAGGAGCTAAAATTTTATAAAAAAAATTGCATTTAGGTTGATTTTTCCTTTTGGGTTGAATTTTTGTTCATTTTAGCAATATTTTTCTCCCGCGTGTATGGGGGGAAGCAGCGATTCACAGCCGTCTCCATCGTGGGCCAAAATAAAAGTTTTGCGCCCGTAGCTGATATAAATCACAGTTCTTTTACGTAAATTTGTGCTTTGCCATTTGCTGCAGCGACCCTTTTTTTCTTTTTTTGTTTTCCATTGCGATTGGGGTCCACCTGGACTAGTGTAGCTTCTCCGCGGCAGTGGTTAAGTGCAGAGCATGCACAGCCACAATCAACCACTCACAAACATTGCTTATCGCCAAAAATATGAAAACTACATTTTCGTTTGGGGAGGAAAATCAGTTCTATAGTGCGAAGCACAAGCGAACTATGCGCACACGGCGCACTCAAGGCGCAACCAGGACGAAGGCTCTTAATACACATGTGTGTATGTCGTTAGTATGAGACTATGTGTATCTACCATTCCTTTTTGTGCAGTAACACGCTTGATAAAGAAAAAACTGCATAAAAAGTTTCAACTGCAATCGAGAAACTTTTGACTTTTTTGTTCTCCAACTTCTACGTTCAACACAAATACACATACTATATGTGCAAGAATATATATAGCACATACGTACACATGTATTAGTGCATATAATATATACATATGTGCGTGCGAGGATATATACATGAACATTACATAGAAAGTATTTTCTTCATATCCTAATGTCAAGCTGGTGAGTTGCTCCGTGTTGTTATTTAAAAACTTTAACAACTCATACAGTAATGCACACATGGGCAAACAGACACTACTACGGTTGCGAGATTCTACATTGGGCTAACGGGGTTGTAGCTCCTTATCAACCTAAAATAAACGTCTAGACCATAAACAAAATCTAAAATGTAGAGTTTTCTAGTATACCACAATAAATCTTTAACTACAGCTCCCTTAAACGAATATGTACATGATAAAATACAGCAGGCATGATATTCACTACTTAAAGTATGTTAGTAAAAGAATCGTTTCCTTAAAAATACAAGAGCTTTGAAAATATTTTGAAGTAGTTTACATCATATATTCACATGTGAATGAAAATTTTCAGCATTTCATTATACAGTCGAAATGGTGAGAACCCGGTGAGATATTTGTCAATAAATGCAACAGAAAATGTAAGTTAACACGGCGACGATGATGCTCGTAAGCATGTGACTACTGTTGATGGCTGTGTTGTCCGATGCCGGCTCTGTGCCACTTTGCTGTGGTATATTGAGACTTGTTGCTGCCTCTGATTTCGCATATTTCATGAATCAAGCTGCCAGTGGCAGCTTGTGTGACATTTCTTTAATTTATATGCGAATGCGCACGCGCTGTCACCAAGCCCCCACCCACCTCTCATTACCTTCCTGAAAAAATGCAGTATTTTTGCAACACGCAAAGCAAGAGTCAAACTAAATAGTATATTTCGGTTTCAACGGCAACAATTTATTGCGCACGCTCGTATTAAATAGATCATTTCGGTGAGTCAATTGGTAGCTAAAGACTAAGGATAGAAATCCAGTTTTCTGAAGCTATATCAACGCACAGGAATCGAATAAATGTAGCTAGCTACGAGCCAGGCAATGTCTTGTACCATGCCGATACAGATACGATTGCTTAGATGCAAATGCGCTTTCATTGAAATTCGCTGGTTTGTACCTTCTTGGCGCTGCCATGGTCTAAATTAAGCCGCCTGCCCTTCTCCTTCCACCGTACGAAGTCCGCTGCGACAAAAGTCGTGACTAATTACAGAAATTAAAACGCTGTAATTTAATTATGTATCTGCGATTTGTTATCGGTACCGGCGGCAGTCGCAGTCGCAGTCTCCTCTCTATCGTCCATAACAAAAACTCACCCAGTCGCCTTTAAACAACTCCGCAATAGCCGGAAATTAATTTCATTTGACGATGTAGACAAACAACCATAACAATACTTAAACCTGCCGAAGCTTTCGAAGCTAACTCAGAAGAGAAGCCAGTTAGCGGATATGTGCATCAGCTAATCTTGGCTCCCGTCATAGATAATCGATTCTGTACTGATATTTGGTTGCATCTGCATGCGAACAAATATTGGGCCTTACCAATTTCTAAGAGACTCAAAGTGTCCACTTTATTGTAAATAATACAAGCTTGTACAGCAAAAAACTTGTAAAAGTGCACCATGCAGCTTTACTTCTGTGATTGTTCTCCGAAAGAAAGAAGAATATTATTGAATGTCGGTATATGCCAAAAATCTAAGTCTATTTCGATTCAAAGGCAAACGTTATGTTTCCAATATACATATGTGAGTAATGATTCACTTTTAAAAATTTAAGAGCTGAAGCTAGGTTACAATTGCACATTGGGTTATCGTTTGCAACAAGGCATTGAATTAGGGAGGCCAATGTATTGAATTACGCCTAATTTGAATTTCGCAGAAAAGCGTTGCAATTGCATTCGAATTCGACAAGTGCTTGGAATTCGGCATGCAAATCTAGCATTTGTAAGCGGGAATTTTATTCAGCAAATTTTCTACTTGTGCGTTCCATTCACAAAAATTGCAAAATCATCCATTGGTCACATCTAGGAATTTTCCCCCATACATATGTATACAAAGCCCCACTCCTGTCGCTAGCAAACAAAACCTTCGATTGTTGATGGGCCGGCAATCAACCCAAACAAAACTCCGAACTCTGTGCACATTCCATTTTAATCGATTACGAAAATTTTACACTGTATGTGCCCACAAATCTCAAATATACAATTTAAATTGTCCAAGTCTGCAGAATGTAGAATTTTTCTATTTGTATATATACATATATATCTTGATCTGTGAGTCGATATTCATTGCAACGTGCAACTTTTTGTTTGTTTTTATTATTGTTGCTGCAGAACTTCTCGTTTTCATCGAAGTCGTCTCATTCCTGTTCCCATTTAATTATCGCAATTATCATTAATCGAGTTTATTGGTAAAGATGGCTTTTTATTTATAAACATGGCTTTTTATTCCAAATAAATATTCAGCCACACAGTCTTGGATTTGCACTTTCGTAGCAATGCGCATCCGTGCTGTTCTGAAATAGCGTAGTAGAAGCTGATAAGCTTTTATCTTAGCATAAACTATTGTAAGCACAAAAAAACACCTACCACCAATTTAAAAAACAGAAAGGAAATGAGTGTAAAACATGTTGCTATTTTGTAGTTGACACCCGTAAATTAAACAGACCCCTCACAGTTAGGCATACGTCACTTGTAGCTGGGATCGGCACCGATATTAACTTGACTCTCAGTAAATTCTTGAATATGGGGCTATGAATATAGCTGTGACAGCAGACTACTGTCTATATTTGGTTAGATGTTGGAAATTAACATTGGTTATCTGTTGATTTTGTATGGTTGTCGCCTTGCTGTCTTAACCGAGATCAATTAAGAGGTGTGCCGGGGCCAACTCAATTAAGTTAACAGCAAATACTCGTGCGGCGAACGTTCAGTGGCTGTATACACATCTTCTATAATGCCGTACATTACCAATTTTCAGCGCAGAACTTCAACAACAATTTAAGCCGCCGCCATATTCCCGTTGCGCTGCAATTTGCTGCAATTCATAATAAGTGGGCTCGTTACCACCCACAGGGCGGTTGTTAGTCTCTCGCAACCAAATACCAACCAAGACTGAAACCACCGAAGTTGCTGTCCAAGTTACAGCCTAGACTGGCAGTCAGGCAGCGGTGTCAAGTCGTCGACTCCAATCGAGCCGAGCCATTGAAAATTGCTGCAATTTTATATTTACAGCAATTGGGCACAAATGCGAAAAACAACAAGAACAACAACAACTGCAACAACAACCGGAACGGGCCAGTGGAGTAAAAAAGTTGCGATTGCAAAAACAAAAAAACTTTAAAATACATAATTGCATATTCCGCCCGGGATCGTTTTGTAGACCGTGCTCCCCCAGATTTAAGCTCTGAGTTTCTCTGGCTTAAAATCAAACTCGAGCCCAGTTCAAGTTAGACGAAACTCGTAGCTAACAAACATCCTAAAACCCGCTGAATGGAAGCGGCGCACAGTGGAACAAGTTATTGTTGTGCTTGATGTTGATATATATTTATTTGTGTATGAACATATTGAACTTCAGCTCAATGCGAAACATCATTTGATTTATCGATGTAGACAAAGTTTCAGAGAATCTCCTATAGGTAGTTCGAATATGTTAAGAAAAAAAGGTTTTTACAATTTTTAGAAAGCAGTTACTGTCCATCGACCGTAAATTAAAGCAATACCCAAGCTCCATGTTACATGAACAGTTTGCACTTAATCCATTCGAGCAGAAGACGCTTGGCAGACAATAATATCAAGTCCATAGCAAAACAAAAGCAAACCAGAGTCCTATATTTAATAGTGACCACGAATGAAATACCCTGAACAGCCGAAATGAGTTATGTATACACACCGAAAGACTTGCACCCACGCCGCAGCTTACCACTTTTCCCAAAAATAAACTCATCTTGATATGGGTATACTAGATAAATTCATGCTAAGCAATAAGTCAGGTGGACTTATAAGGCTTGATAGGCTCAAATTATCCAGGTCAGGCATATTTATACTTGTACTAGATAAGGTTGACAATGCCCTTATTATTTTGTAATATATACTCATTCTTTGCTTATTTTGTATGGGTAAATGGCAAAAAAGAAAAGCTCGAGGAAATTAATTTTGTGGTGAATTTTTATTCGACCTAACACTCTCCTCAAAAAAACATGGTCGGAAGTTCCCGACTAGGGGATACCTTGAACCCTATTCTATCAGACAGACGGATGAAAGGACGACAAGCAGACGAACAGACAGACGGACACGGCTAGATCGACTCGACTATTTATGCTTAGCAGGAATATATATACTTTATGGGATCGGAGATGCTTCCTTCTGGCTGTAACATACAGTTGCACAAAAACGTTATACCCTTTTTACCCATTTTCAATGGGTTCAGGGTATAAAAGCAGGAACGCACAGGCACAGCCGCATACACAAATGCTTACCAATATGTGTTGCTATTTAAATTGTGCAATTTTTGCTTTGTGGTCCCCCTTTTCGTTTGGCGACCCTGTTTGTTTTTCCTTTCCCTCTCTTGCTCTATGTGTATATCTTTCCCTCTCAAAATTTGTATTTTTTCTCCATACGAAACGAACAAAACGGCAATTATGCCGCGTTTTTGCTCCCAAATCAGGGGTAAATATATTTGAACCGCTTAGATTTGGCATCAAAACAAGACTGGTGGGTGGTAGCTGTGGAGCGAAGTGGTTTCTAAATGGATTGATTGGGCTGCTGGGGCTGCCAAAAGAGGCGATTCTGCTGCTAGACACGTCAACAACTGGCAGGCGGTTTCCAACTGCCTCTAACTCCGGCTGATACTCGCATCCGGGGTTTGCAGTCGCTCTCCACTTCTTTGCTCGCTGCAGTTATTTACAGTGCAGCACAAAACGATGAATCGATGATTCCACCATGAGAAATTAGATCGACTCAATGGGAAACCCATCATCAGCATTGCTGCAGTTGGAACGAACACAGCCACAACCGACGGAGTGAAGCAAACAAATCACTGGAAATGTAATTGAGAAGGCAACGGAGAATGGAGGAGACTTGGGAATGAAATTTTGAAAATTGCTGCTGGGATTGCGGGTATTATTGAAGCTGGTAACTGTACTCTATCTAAAACTGTACTGTGCGTTGTATCTCATGGTATAGGAGCATAAAGTGCAGTAATTTTCTCCACTGTAGCACTGCCTGGCAAAAATGCTTGAACGTTTTTTTTTTTTTGTTGTCATGTAATCACATCGCCATCGCCTCCCTTGAATGCGTGGGCGTTAAGGCGATGCAGCCAAGCAACAAATCGCGTTGAGTACGACACGGTACCAAGTCCAGTGCAAGTTGGTCGAAAAATGAGTCGACCGCATCTTCGCGAGCAGCCTTGGGGTCGCCCTCTGAAGCAACAGTAATCTGTTACAACGAGTCCTTTCATTTGGTCTACGCCTTCCGGGCAGGGCTCAAACGAATTGTGTTGCATCATTTGCATCGGCAACGCATTGAATCCTTTTGCTTACTTTACTAAAGAACCAATTTATATATATATATATATATATATATATCTCATTTCATATCGAAGAGATCTGTGACAATTGTCAGAAAATACTACAAAAAAAATATCTCCAGCTTAAATCCGAATTTCGAATGTAAAGTGTTCAGTGGCTATCAGACGAACACATTGCATATGCCACCGCAAAATGAAACTAAATGAAATATGCCAGCAAACATAAGACAGCCATATGATCGTGTCGATTACCCAAATACAAACAGAAGCAATTTACACGCCCACCCAACACGCACCACACACGTGCCCAATAAGACAAGGCTGTAACTTGTGCTAACAGAATGAGAGAGTTTAAGGGCGAGACATGGTCAATCAGGACGCTTCTACTCTATCAACTAATCCTATGCGTAATGTTGCATAAATGCGAGCGCATGCCAATCGCCCAACGGCTCAGACGTCGCCGAGTCGATGCTGACAAAACGGCCCGAGCGGGCACCGGAGCAACTAGCCAGCAGTCGGTCTGATAAGTGACCCTATCCATATCCAAGCGTACTTTGGAATCTGCCGTCATCAAAATGCAAGCGCAACTGGCGACGGCGGCGGCTCAAACGGAGGCAGCCGCTACCATTGTATGTTGGCCAAATGATGTGCCAAACTGACACTGGCAGATAGATACGGATACCCAAAAACCATTAAGGAGCTTAAGAGGCGGATTGAGGTAGAAGGGAAACGTTGGGGACTCACCATATTGCGCTTGGTTTTTGTTTTGTTTTTACAGCCCGGCCATGCAGCGATTTTTGTTATTTTTATTTTGTGACAATTCCAGTAACAGGAAATAATAAAAGTGCAAACAAATCGTTAGATTTTCGTATTAAAGTGCCATCTATGTTAGTTGTTGTGAATGTGTATTGCTGTTTGGCATTCTGTCTAGTGGCACAGTGGAACTATAATGAAAACTATCCGGATCAGTTATAAAATACGTCTAGATAGATAAATAACTTTATCCAACTATTCAAAGCTTATTATAGTTTTCGATAGCCTTCATTAACTTTTAACTGTTGAAAACATATTTATAATTTGCACACGTGCCTAGAGTTTCGGGCCCACTGTACAACAACAATGATGACTTTGGGCCAATGAAGAGTATCAGTCGGATCGAGCGGCCGCTTACAGCTGCTGTTTAGAAGCGATGGCAAAGCCGCGCAAATTGTGAATTTTTCTTGTTTTGATTGTTTGGTGCTTAGAGTTTGCGTGTGTGGGTGTGTATTTTTATGCCTGTGATAAGCTCGAATGGCTACCCTAGCAATTCTCATATATTATATGTAAGGATTCTTGCAGTTATTGCAAACGTTTACAAGGATTTGCCAGTGACCTAACTCAGTCTTTATAGTTATCAGGCAATTCTTGTTATTGTTGTATTCAGCCAGCTTTATTTGCCAGTTAAGTTTTATGTCATTTTATAAGCAACATAAATAAAACATTTTCCAGAGTTTTACGCAACAGAATTGTTATAACCTCAAAATAAAAAACTTCAAAATTGTATTAGGTAATGACACGCGCCATGTAAATGTCATAATTGCCAGTCGGACACCAACTGACCTTAAGCTTTGCCACTAACCTTACAGCATTTTGTTGCCAGAGCTCAGACAGCGGAAAGGCAAAGGGTTGCCACAACTAAACTAACTCTATTTGGGAGCCTACACACCTGAAAGCGCACACAAAGAGCATTGCGGAGTTGCGACTTATTAAGACTGTTATATTAATCACCAACGAGATATTAAATGCAACCAGTCTAAATATCAGTTAATTAATTCACTGCAAAAACTGTTAGTCTGGCATCCACAACGTGCTCGAATGCGCACACAAATTACCAGCGGGTGTTCGTCTTGAAAAATATGACATACCGTCAACAAGTAATTTACTAACGACTAAAATGCAAGCGGGACAAATCAGGTGGCCGGATAGTCATTGGCATTGAAACACAAAAAACATAAAAAAAAAAAGAAAAATGAAAGGGAAATAAATTAATTTGTGACAAAAACTAAAGAGAATATAAAATGTAGGCAGCAAATATTTGTTGAACTCGGATTTGACTCTAGATCCAGTCCCCAAGTCTGAACCACTCAGTTTTCAGCTGTTGCTGGCTATCAATATTCCGTTTCGATTTCGAATTAAAAGATTATGACGATAATAAACTTGACTAATCATTTTTATTACAATATCTAAACATTCACGGGCCATTATTGGAGGTCCATGGCCTTTTACTACGAAATTGAACGCTTATATTTTTCCCAGAACATCCGCCCCGATCTCGATAAGCGCTGTAGAAGTCAACATTCAGGTATAAAACGCTGCTGAACTGGGCAAAATAAAAACACAAGTTTGTTTATTAATTTTTATAACTTAAATACATAATTTTTCTTTGTATACTTTTTATTTGTATTTCGTTTGCTTTGTTTTTTTTTTTTTTGTTTTTTTTTTTTTCATTTTGTATTTCGTTCCATGGGTAATAAATTATGAGACTATGCTTACAAACAGATTGAGATACATTTGTATCTTTATGATTTATGGGTTTATCGTAATTTAAGCCTGTTATCAATTTTACTTACATACCAAGTAAATGAATAAAATGGATTTTCGAAATAATTAGATTCGAATTTTTTATGTATATATTTATTAGTTTGACAATCGCCGTATGTTGCTTTACCAACTAAATTAACTATGAATGTTAAATAAAAAGTTTTTATGCATTTATTATGTTTTTTCCTTGTTTTTTTTTTTTTTGTTTAATATTTAACATTATTTGCCAGTTGTTATAAGTGATATGGAAAGCAATTTACATCAACTTGGCTTTGGCTGGTTATCCAGTTGGCCAACAATTTTACATTTAGTATCACAATTTATGTTTTTTATTTATATATTCTTTTTTTATTTGTTTTCTTTTCAAGATTAACCGAAGCAAAGCAAATTGATTTTGAATTATGTCTACCTGGATTTATTGCGTGTAAGTACAAAAGATTAAAAATTAAAATTTAAATTACGAACGTAGGAGAAAAAGGCAGACTAAATGTATATCGTGTCATATTATTATTGCACATTTTAAATATAGTTTTTAATATTTGTGGACTAAGGTATCATATACATTATGCAAATGTATATACTCTATATATGATTTATATATTATTTAGTTTAAGATTATCATTACCTTAAATGTACTTTAAATTCGAATTTTGATTTTCCTACGCCTTCAATTTAGCTGTTGTCAACTTAAATTTCAATTTTTTCGTGATTCTGATTTTTTGTGGCGAATATCATACTATACATTAGGGAGTCAGCCTGAAACGCTATCAGTCTCATTTCAAAGCAATCCAGCGGCGTTTCTAGGGCCTGTGTTAGACTGGAACATTGCTTTTGATGCATCTTTGGATACGTTTCATGCCAGTTTAGTTTTGTGTTGTGGTTTTCAATGATTTCTTTAGCTTTTGGATCATAAAAAATTGTTTATGAAAGAAATCATTGGAGAAATCATGAAAAGAAATCACAGGCGAGCAGGCATTGCCTGTCTTAATTTCTGCCCCGGGTTTATTGTTAGCAACTTAAAAAAAGAATCAAATATTTTTGTGGGCAACAATTTATAAAAACAATTTTTTTGTATACGCGTATGTGCAAAGCTGTTTTTATGGGGCTTCGTACATTTTCTCTTGAACTACCTTGTGAGAATTTCAGAGCACTTTTCGGTTCTCTTTGCTTCCTTCTTGCATTTAGTGTTCACTTATTTTAGCGTTCACACTCTGCAGTCGTCTTTGATTATCCACTCTTTGCTTTAACCCGCGCTTCACAACACAGCGTGAGATCATATTGTTGCGAGAGTCTATTGTCACGGCCAATGGCTAATATTTGGATTGTTCTTGATCGTACTATCGATAACTAATTAACTTATTCACGATCATCGCTCCACTCATTCATCTATAAATAGAAGGATCAAACAAGACAAGAACTGTATTAATATAGGTGATAATTGCAGTAGAATGAGGGGGTGGTGTTAAACCTTTTATACTTGTAGTGTTTAAATGTAAAGTAAAAAGTTCAATAATTGGGCATAAAAAGTTCTAAATTACCGAAAATATTTGTGGGATAAGAAAGTATTTATGAAAAACTGGTCAGATTTTGATAATAATGATAGTTTTGTGTTTTGGTTTGGTGTGATTTTGGAAGACTTACATACTTTACAGCACGATTTCTAAAGGTCTCTTGCTCCATGTCGCGAATTTTGTGTGTCAGCATATGCTGCTTGAGGTTACCCTGCAACAGAATTAAGAAGAGAGAGCAGAAAGAAGGCGTTAGGGTTTCATCTAGGCATTTAATATAATATACATATATTCCCACAAATATTCTCTCTTATACATACCTTAGTTGTAAAGCCGCGATCGCAGATGTTGCACTTAAAGGGCCGTTCTTTGGTGTGGCTCCTATAGTGAATCTCAAGCGCCGAATGACAGGGGAATGTCTTGTAACAGATGCCGCACGTGGTGCTGCCCCGCACTCCACTTAGTGCCAACGGATTAAATGGTGCCGCTGGCATCACGGATTGCGCGATTTGGTTCATGGCATTGCACATATTTTGTGTGGTGGCTGGCGGAAATATTGGTAGATTGGGGAACATGCCGAAGGGCGGTCGCGCAGAAATCAGCGGATTGGGCTGGGCTGGCGGACCGACTGACGATTCGCCGGACCGAGGTGGAGGCTGTGGAGATTCCTGGCGTTGTGCAGCGGCTGCTGCGGCGGCTGCTACCGCCGCTTTCTGTTGAACTTCCTGCGCCTCGCGACGGAGGTGTTCCTGATGTTGATGCAGTGCAGCCGCATGTTGCTGCATCTGATGATGATGGTGCTGCGCGGCGGCTGCGGCAGCCACAGCCGCTTGTTGCTGCATAAGATGCTGATGCTGTTGCTGCAAATGATGCTGTAGTCCAGGAGGAAGGCAATCAATGCCCACTGAGGGTGGCAACTGCGAAGAAAGCAGCGAAGCGGGACCATTGGGACTTCGCACCGAAGTCTGCTGACTAAGCGGGCTAATGGTCTTCTCCTTACGCTCAATAGGTGGCGGCAGCGGTGAACGCGAGCTTGAGGATGCCAGCGGCGGTGCAAGAGCGCGTGGCGTCAAGTCGAGAGCTCCCTGTGAAGTCTCTGACACGGATCGAACGGGTGAGCAGCTGGGCTTGGGCTGCGAGCTTGGGCTGGTTGGAGCCGAGGGTGAGGCCGAAGCGGAACCAATCGAATTGGGATTGCTGGCGGCAGAGTGCGGACGCTGATGACTGTTAATGTTGACTACACCAGTTGGATCAATACGCAGCTTCTGCTCAAACAGGAGCGACTTAAAATCATCACTAGAACGCGGTCGCTCATCGCCCGCAGGATCATTACTATTTGACAAATGCTCCGAGGAAATATCATCGAAGTCATCTCCATCGCCACAGTCCATATTATCATCCAGGTCGCCCTGCGATGACTCCGAGCCCAAAGTGCCATTGTGTGGACCACCGGGCATGCCAGATGCTCCAGGCGGACCACCAGCACCGCCGCCAGGCATGGCACCAAAGTGAAAGGCAGCCGCTGCGAAAGGATTGATAAAGTGGCCAGGCATCATTGAAGGCGGCGGATCACGTATTTCGGCGGCCTGTATTTGCTCGGGTGTCAGGTCGGTTGGCTCCCCCGTGTGCAGACGTATGTGCTGTTGCAGCACAAGCGCGTTGGAGTACTTCTTGTGGCAAACCGGACACTGATGAAAGTTACGCATGGGCGGTCGAATCTTGTGCACAGCCATGTGGGTTTTCAGATTGCCTTTGGTCGTGAAGGCTCGGCCACAAATTCGACACTTAAAAGGTCGCTCGCCCGTGTGAGTACGGTAGTGCATTTGAAGAGCGCTCTTGCAGGAGAGGACGCGATCGCAGACAACGCACTGATTAGGATCGCTGATCTTCTTGTTCTTCATAAGCTCTTTGAGCTTCATTGTCTCCGAGGTGTTCGACACCTCAATAAAATTCTCCCACGAGTTGTCATTGCTATGAGGACGCGGCAGCAAGGCAGCCATCTCATGTTTGATTGGATTGAAGAAGGGTGAACGCGGAATGTGAGCATGCGCATGGCCAGCGGGCGAACGTATCGGCGAATGATCGTCCGTCTTTGAAGTGAAATTAAGGGGGAAGCGCTCAGCAAAGAAGTCTTCTCGTTGGGGCATCGTGGGCGGGAGTTGTCCAGGAGTCGGCAACTGATCCAGATGGGTCTGCGATCCAGGTGAGCACTGCGCATGCATGATTGCTGGTGGTTGTATAGGCTGCACCACAGGCGGATAGGCGGGCATAACACTGGAGTGGGAGTGAACGTGGTGATTTTGCCGCTGCATGAGTGGTGGCGTATGAGGCACTGTTGAGGATGAGGGCGTAGGCGTACGCCGGTTAGGCGCCTCCGGCTTTTGCATACTCTCCTGCATATGCATCTGATCTTCATCGACGCGCTCCTCCTTAATCCGCACCTCAAGCGGCAATGGCTCCATTTCGGCGCTTTCAGCTGTCGCTGCTTCCATCGTGTGCTCCGTCTTTTCCTCTTCCATTAGCTCTGATTTAACAGGCAACCTAGCCGCTATAATGTTGTCTTCCTCCTCGTGGGGGGAGCTGGGACCCGAGGACTTGCGCAAATCCGTGGGCATGTCCTGACTCTGATCGTGCGTGTGCTTCAGTGCCGCACCCAACCCCGGCATCTGTGGGAAGAAGGGATGCGGCAAGCCGGCGGTACTGCCTGCAGTAGCACCTAGTGACTTAAGCAGCTCCATGGGTGGGCGGTACATGCCCTGCAGTCCAGGGAACGCTGGACTCGAGGCAAAGGACATCGACGGCTGCATCTGTGTTAGAGTAGACGTTGATGGCGGCGGCAGACCAGTCGCTGGGGCTGGTGACTGCGTTGGAGAACTGTCGGGAGACATTTGATCCAGCAGCGGTGGATGAAACTTATCCATGTGCTCTGGTATAGGCGTTGCATTCATGGGCACATGCGGGAACTTTTGTGCATGCCTCTGAAAATGCACCTTAAGGTTGCCTTTAGTGGTAAATCGGCTCCCGCAGACGTTACATTTAAAGGGTCGCTCACCCGTATGGGACCGTATATGAATTTGTAGGGCAGAGTCAGAGCCAAATACCTTTCCGCAGTATCTGCAGCGGTGTTTAAAGAAGGGCTCATTGCGACCCTTACCGTCGCTGGACTTGTCACCAAAAGCGAAATCATCGGCCATGTTATTGGCCAAGATTCCTTGGGAGGCAGAATCGAGCACCTCCTGGGTGCGCTTTTGCAGCAAATCTAAGGAATTAGGCTCTGGTAAATCGTCATGATTGGTAATGATGCTAGACGACAAATCCGCACCAAAGGGCAGCGGCATATTCTCCATCTCTTTAAGCTTATTCAGGGCGTCCTGTGAGCTCTCCTGCTCACCGAAAATCTTAGCACTTGCGCCAGACGACTTGGTACTGGCATCTTCTTCGCGTTTGCGCTTTAGCGATGAGGTCGAAAGCGATGTGGCTGCTGGTGAGATGGATCTGGAGCGCTCGCGTAAAGGCACACCAGCATTTATAAGGTGCTGACGCGCCTTGGACTCGGCCATGCGTGCCTCGGCCTTTTGTCGCAGCTCCATGTCTGCGATGCGCTCCTCCTCTTCGTAGGTATCTGTTTCGCCATCCTCGCGTTCCTCCGGCTCGAGTTCCTCGTCGGCTTCGTCTTCATTTTGCTTAACCTGGTTAAGAGCCAGCTGCGATTGTAATTGCTGAATAAGCTGAATCTGGAAAAGCTGCTGCTGTTGCAAATTGAAGAGCGTTTGCTGCAAGAAGGCCAGCTGCTTCATGGCTGCCTCATTGTCCGTTCCAGATGCGCCATTCGCAATTGTCTTAGCCGCAAACTGTGCAATGGCCATCTGCATGTTTTGTATGGCTTCCAGGGTGACAGGTGTGGCGCCAAATTGCTGTGCTGCTGCGCCAGCAATCACTGCATTGGTAACTGGTGGCGTAGTCGAGTTCTTGCCACGCGGTGTTCCCTCATCCTGCATTTCAACATCCACGTCCAATTCCTTTTTAGGGGATTTAGCCTGGGAAGTCGCCTCCTCCATTGACGAAGTCGCGGCTGTGGGTGAATTCGGCATAGAAGCGTTCAAATTCGCGTTCTGCTCGACCTCGTGCTCGACTGGTGGCTTTGTCATGACCAATTTGTTGTTGTTGTTGTTATTATGATTGTGATCCGCGATTGTCTCTTCGGCATTATTTTCTATTTCTTTACCAATCTCTGATTCGGACTGGGCACTCTCTTCTAGTACCAATTCCTTTTCCGACACTTGTTCCGGCTCCCTTTCGTCC
Organism: Drosophila novamexicana; assembly: GCF_003285875.2. NCBI lineage: Eukaryota > Metazoa > Arthropoda > Insecta > Diptera > Drosophilidae > Drosophila > Drosophila novamexicana. The sequence goes on from NW_020824787.1 coordinate 9,725,438, forward strand.
TCGCTGTGCTGCTGTGGACTGCGGCTGGGACACGGGCTGTTGCCAGCGCTGGCGCTAGCCGTCGCGGTTGTCAAAGGCGAGCAGGCGCCATTATCTTCCTGATCACTTGCTATGTCTGCCAAGAAAACAAAATTAAAAACCTAGAAATTAAAATCAGTTTGTAAAACACACAGATTTACTTAATGTCATCAAACTCTACAAAAATGTTGACAACTTAAAGCGACATCCTATTAACAAGCGACAAATTACAATGCAAATAAATATATAAATATTTACGAATACATACGCTGTCCAGTGCAGGCAGAAGGAGGTACTTGAAATATAGGAATCATGTAGCGTTGCCGCTGACGTTGCCTAAAGCGCACAGTTCGTGGCGTATGTGCTAATATGTTTGTTTTTTATTTTTTTAATGGAAGTTTCAGTTTTGTATTCCTATTGAATTGATTGTTATGTCAATTCAACTAATATGTCCCTTTCGATTTATATTTAATCTATAAACAAAATTTCGAAGACGCTTGCTCCAATGTGCACACTTGACAATGACAACAACAATAACTTGTTGTGTCTGACTGTGGCACCACCAAAATAGAGAACGCACTGTCTGGAGCAAGCTGCTGCCTGGCCTGGCCTGGTACCGGTAAGACTCCCGCACCCCCCGCTGCTGTTGACCACTGCCTTGTCGCATATATGACTTAATCGCTGGCAATTGTTCATTGCAATGCGGCTATGTTGCTACCGTAGTGGAAGTTGCTGCTGCTGTGTTATGCTGCTGTCGAAGCAGGTAATGCAATTGCATTTCTTGTGTTAGCCTTAACCAGTTAGCCCACTCCCCCCTTGTCAATTCACTGTTTGCTCGAAACCCAATTAGCAATTGTTGATTAGCTGATTCTCACCTGCTGCCCGCGCAACAAAAAACTAAAACAGCTGACATTTGTTGGACCGACGGAAAATGTCCCAACATGTCCACAAACTTAACGAAAGGCAGGTAAACAAATGTTTCTTATATAGAATATAAAAAATGACCAAATTGGTTCGCATGCGCAGAGCCCATAAAGCATAATTTATGATAAGCAGGGCCAACAAACGAGATAAATCTCCATCCGTAGCCCACTTGCCTTGCTGATCGGCAAAGATACACTCGCCAGTATAATAAAGCATATTTCTGCACAAATCAAAACGAGTCAAGCGAGTTTTATACATAAAGTATACAAATGCAGAGCCGCGGATAGAGCGTCAGACAACAGGCTGTTGATACTTTAGGCAGCTACGTTTTGGCTGCGTATCGGAGCCATTTGCATATCGATCGCATTAATATAATAATTATTTTTAAAACGAATATTACGACGAGACCTCAACGTTGTTCCTCATTTGGAAATTTGTATATGTATTTGTATTTGTATTTGTATTTTTATTTCTTTGTATTCGTTTGTATTTGATTTGCCGCCTGCCGAATGCAACGTGCAAATTTCGATATTTGATTGTCGACTCTTGTTAACTTGCTGAATAAGATTTTTAAATTTTTAGCGGGTTCAACGAAAATGGTGAACAAAATAATAATAATTATAACTGATAAGTGAATGTTATTTTAATTAATTAAAATTAAGTATAATGGGCGCCATAAAATTTGAGTCGGTCGCTTTGTTGGCATGACAACCGGCCATAAAAAGTAACAGCAATCCGAATTATGATGCCCATAAAATTGTCAAGCAATCGAACATTGCTAAGTCATTTTGCGATTGGTAATAAATTTGCTAAATTTACAATAAGAATAAACACATCTTGTTTATTGTCTTGGTCAAAACAACAAATCACAAACTGAGAGCTGCGTCGTCCCTATTATCCCAGCTCCTAGCAAATGCATCCTTTGGGCAAATGCATCCTTCGCTTTTGATTTAAGCTCTTCTATTGTGTTTTTCTTTTATATTGCTTCGATATTTTTGTTTGTTTAAATTTATTTGTACATGTGTATATTTTTATATAAACCCATACAAATCAATTTGTTTGCAATTCGCTTTTGAATTATTTTTAAAATATGCAAAATATTGTCCTGAAAAGCTTGCTGAAAACAATATCAAATTGTGGACGGGACATTATTTATCCTATACTTGAAAAAATGCACACGAAGTCAACTCAAAATAAATGATATAAATTGAATTGGGTTTTAAAAGCTCTAAGGCTTCAAGATGGTGTAAGTCAGTAATCTGATATAAAATACAATTGTATAGGCAAAAAAATAAGTTTCTAGCAAACTAGTTTCTAAAATGAGAATTTAAGAAGTTTCTTCGGCCAATGTTAAATTATGTCTGCAATAAATAATAATTCTTAGCATTTAAATTGTCATTGTCAACCGCATGCACATCAAACATGTCAAATTTTTTGGCTACTAAATTGGTTTATTAGCTCTTATATATCTAAGCTTACTAAATACTGAAACGTATTAGATCTCATCAGTCTAATTTTTAAATCACATTAGTAATGTCAGCTAGAAGTAAAAAATCATGCTAAGCCTGAGATTAATGAACAATTTTTGCGAAAAGAGCCGTCGATATATGCACCATTTAATAAAATGACGTGTAATACGTATCAAAAAATGACGTACAGCTTGTGCAAGTCAGTTTTTGTTATTATTTGCAGTTCCTGTTACGCCTTATTTTTAGAATTTTTGGTGCATACATTTGACTCTGGTCACCTATTGATGGCGCGCAACGAGCGTTTCAATTATCCCATCATCATATTCAGTATGGAAATCAGCCGGGAATTGACGGGGGTCTAACAACGAGCGAACAAGTCAATGATTTTCCAGTTTTGTCAAGGCAAAAAATGTTGTGCAGCAAAGTAGAAAATACAAAACAACTATAATAACAACACAACAGGGGAAACACAGAACGGACATGTCGCATAATTTTATAATATCCAAGTCCATTGTCGATTCCGATTTCAATATAGATTTCACGGGTTTCGCATAAATTGACACTCGGGGCAAATTGAATTTCATGTATATGAATTTCAAGCATACATAAGTAAAGTAAATGAAGTAAAAAGAAAAACAAAATCGAGACACAAAGTATCAGGGCAGAAATTAATGCAACAAAGTTTGCCTACGGCACTTAAAGCTACGCAAATTGAAAATATCAGAAGCTACACAGACGAATACAAAAACTCGCATAAATGAAAATAATTAAATAATTAATGTCATTAAGTTTTGCACATTGACTTCTGCGTTCGTGCGCTAACAAAACAACCACAAATATCGACGAAATTCATATGCACAGCTAGCACATATGTCTATTCACATGTACTTAATCCATATAAACCATATGGAAATTGGCTCAAATGTTAGTCTCATTTCTGATTTCTTAAAATGTATTTTTCTGCTGCAAATTTCTCGATATTTCACTTATTTATGACCCTATCACTAATGAGTGTACATTTATTAATGCCCAGTAGCAACAACAAGAGCACAACTTTCGGAAATGCTTCAGCTTAACCCTATTATATATATATATATATATCTATATATATTAGTACGTAAACCAAATACGCGAAAAATAATTGATAAATCTCAAAGATAATAATTTACCTGCCGCTTTCGTCAGTACGTCTTCGCTTATAAAAACCCCAATGGTTTCTTAATCAAATATATTATGAATATAAACAATAAGTAAAAATAAAAGTATATAAAAGTAATCAGCTTATAACCTATCCAAATATGAAAAAGAAATAATTCAAATAATTTATTAGCAAGCAGCTTTTCTTTCAATATCTCGTTTAAATTATCATAATGGTATATTATATAACTTAGAGTAGAAAGTCGACATACTAGTATCACAAAAAAGAATTTACGTCTGAGTTTGAAATGAACAACAATTAACTGAGCCAGTTTCTGCTAATTAACAAATTTATCATTTTTGCCCAACCAAACAGACAAAAGAAAATTATGTTATATAAAAGTGGCTCTAATTTAGATTTGGGCCTCTTAAAACCAGATTTTCTTTTAGCGAGGGTCGCCAATAAAAATGGTAGCCAGAGGAGAAAAAATGTGCAGTAGATTTTAAAAATATCTTCAAAATTAATAAATATAAGTATTTCGATTTAATTTATGCGGCTGTCTGCATCAGTTTTCTTATGAATTATATATAACATTTTGAGGCTACAGATTTTAATTTGTATTTCCAGTTTTTGGAGCCGATAAAAGTTTTAAGTGCCTGAAAGCCTTCTTTTGTCAACATATTGTTCGCTTTGCCTCACGTCACATTTCTCTCACATACACACACTCTCTCTCTCTCTCTTTATCTTTCGCTCTTTCTCTATCGCTTTCTCACGCTCCTCTCTCTTTTCGTCTCTATCTTGAATTTTCCTCCTTTCCCCGTATTTGTATTGTATTTGTCATGATTATTCAAGAATACCCCTTTACTAACTCTGCTAATTTTTTATGACAAATCAAGTATCGATTTAAATACGACGATTTGGAGTCGCTCCTCGCTATGATTTAGGTGTACACATGTATAAATGCACATATTTATTTATGCCAGTGTACGTCATAAAGCTTGAAAATGATTTGAGAGCAATATGGGGGCCTTTTAAAGACTTTTAATTGTTTGAAAGCTTCGCCATTTACATACGTCACAAACGAATCCAATCGAAACGCATTCACACAGTTCGCCTTGACTATAGCTTGGACACAAATTAATATCTTACCAATGTATTGTATGACTTTAAATGTTTTTTTTTACGAGTTAACAAATATTTTTGTTTACGTCCAATAGTTATTATGGTATTATAAACATTTTTCGTGTAAAACACCAATAATTAATTTTATAACCTATATGTTATTTTCACAGCTTGTTAGATTATGTGATTGTAACTCATTCACATCCAATAATACAATTGCTGAATTGACTAATTTTATTGAAACTATAAAGAAATAAAACTCCTATATAGAAACAAAACTCAAACTGTCCATAAAACAGCAATGTGTGATTTAAGTTTGCTTCAATAGGAATGCAACACACAAAATTTGAAAAGGCAAAGAACAAACATGGAATTGAACAGCAAGTTATTGGCAGAAGATATCATATTTAGCTACGGCATTCAATATGAAACACACCTTTAGTTATATTGACTCAGCTTATTTACTTGAAATTCAGGAAAATTTGGAGCTTTCATTATAGACTACACTTTCACGCCAGCTTCGGGAAACTTACCTTTCTCTGCGCTTCTGGCGCGATCCTTCAGCTGTTTGACAATGCCATATTTAACGGTACCAAACTGTATCATTTTATTTATGGTCTCCTGGTGATTATCCTTGAAGTCACTACGCATTGCACACAAAACGATTAGCAAGTGATTTTTATCAAGAATGAAGAATTTTCGTTTTGTTCTATTCTATGTTGTTGTTGTTGTTTTTTCTTTTCCTTTAGCACAGACCGAACACTATTTAGATATATATGCATTTATTACTAATGCTAGGGAATGAAGAAAATATGTGTTCGTTTTTTTCGGCGCCACTTGGCCAAAGAAAATTTAACAATGTCATGTGCTCAGAGCTCGACCCATGGCCCCTTTCCTTGTCGCACTGTGCAAAAAAAGTTATTAGCCGTAAGCCTTGCCTCGGGTCAGTAAATTGATCGCTTCAATTGTTTGCGCGAATGTGTTTTTCCGTCGGCTTTGCAACGCTTATCGATAACAAATGACTTGATCTTTCATTTTAAATTGAAACTCATCACATTGATCATGTATACGTAACGACAGGGCTTTTAAGATATATTGTTATGGACACTGTCACCATCTGATTGGAATTTTGAAATTTTACGCGCACTCGCTAAAAATTTGTGCAGAAACGGGAATAATAGTCGGTGTTAACTCAGTGGCGGAATCGCTGCTCTCTCTGCGGCACGAACGTTCAGCACGCGCGTCAAAATAACACTGACACAAAACACAAACAATATCTTTGAGATATTTTCAGGCACACATACATACACATACAGCTACACGAACGCAGCCCGTAGTCGTCGTTTCTGCTGTTGTTGCTTCGGGCTGCGACGACGACACGACCGGTTTACTATCAATATTTTTACATGCGCTCTACCTATGTATGTTGAATGTGTTTGTGTGTGTGTGTGTGTGCAACATTTTTATTATGCTGCCACCAACAGCAACAACAACATGGGCAACTGGCTTATCCTGACATTCATTCAACCTACCCACCTTAAGCACACACACACACAAACACACACACACACACACATGTATATGTATGTATCAGACTCGCACTCGCTCACATTTCATATAATTTTTCCTACATAGACGCTCTCGCTCCCACTCGCGCACACACCCTCTCCAACACACACACACAAACGTAGTTTCCCTCTCATCATAACTTTTATTAAATTTTGCTCGACAGTCAGCCTTTTGTTGTCTTACTTGCACCCATTGGAAGCTATGGCTGCTGTTACTGTTACTGTTGCCATCAACCTCTCACCTCTGCTCAGCTTGTTACCCTCGCTCTCTCTGTCTCTCTCTCTCTCTCCCTCTCGCGCTCACGAGCGAAGGATGCTCAGTCTCTGGTGTTTCTGCTTACCTGTTTGCTGAACGGACATTTATGAAACTTGTTCGAAAAATTATGAGACACTCACACACAAAAAAAAAGCCGAGAGATACTCGCCGCTGCTCGCCGCCGCTCAAAAAAGCAGCGAAGTTGGTGTTGGTACTCGGCTTGGCTGCGCTTTCCTTGCTCCTGCTACTGCTTCCTTCCGCCTCTGGGGCTCGCTCACCTTTTGCGCCATTGTTTTTGTGCTTGTAGTAAACGTGCTCTTGCCGTTTTTACAGCTACATACATACATACACTCGGCTGCTCTCGGGTGCGCTGTCTGACGATCTGCCTTCTCTCTCGCACTTGCATTCTCTTGGTTAATAATTTATCATAATTCATATGCCCCGGCAACTGGTTGTGAATCCCCTGCTTATAAGTGTACGGCCCTTTTACAGCTGCCATCTCACTTGCACGCACGCCTGCGCCTCGGCCATTTGTTGCGCGAGCTCTTCCCACCTCTCGCGCTGCGACTCTTTCTCACGCGCAGTTATGAGCGCCGTTTCTGTTGTTGCTTTTTTAATTTCGGTTTTATAAGATTTTCGGTTCTTTGCTATTGTTCGCCCCCGACTCATTGGACCGTTCGTCCGCCTGTCTGCTCTGGGTGCTTCGCTTATTCGTCAATTTGGTTTTGTGCGTGTGCTGTGCATGTTTGCATGTGTGCGTTGAGTATTATGAGCCATTCATCAAAACGTTTGGTTTCCTGTTTCTTTCTTTGTTGTTTTCTTTATTTTGGGCAACTCCCACTTATTTTATTATATTCTTATGCTTTGTTTTCTAAGCTTGCAATCATTATATACGTACGGTATTGCATATTTTTTTAATGGGCATGGTTTTATGGATTTATTTCAGAGGTACTCAAATAATTTAAGTTACCTGTAAGCAAATGTAAAGCTGTCAGCGCTGAGTTTTAGGCCCCTTGCAACTGTTCTACAAAATCATTAAAAATTTGTACGTACATGCAATTCGCATTAATGTATTGTGACTCAATTCTACACATCTGGCGATAGGCTGGCTTTGTGGGTTCTGTTTTGATATAAACATTAATTTCTTTGTTTTTATTTTTATTGCTTTTGTTTTTGGTAATTAAAAAATGTTAAGACTTTAAAGCACTTCAAAAAGGTTTAAGTAATTATTTGAACAATTGCTGAGTAGCAACTGATTACACACTATGTTGGTCAATTGGGAATTAAAGCAAATGAATCAATTTTTTAATTTCATTTGAATTGAATTCTCTAGCTGAATTGTCTGACTCACAATAGACAGAAATGAGTATTCTATTTATAATGCCAAGTTAGTACCTTCATGTATTTTAGTTATGGCTATGTACTATAATCGATATAGACAGAAAATATTTACGTATTTTCGCAGTCTCTGTTGCAGCTGAAACCTAAGTTAAAAGTCAAATTCGTTCATTGGGTGAATGGCAATTAATGGCCAGAAGATGGCTTAGCCTAAGGGGGGCTATCATAAACTTTGCCCGGAGCGAACGAGAGGAGTCGTACGCGAATGAAGACAATAAAATGAACGTACTGGAAGAGATGCAACTCAAACTTGATAAAAAAAAAAATAAAAAAAAAAACCATGCGAGACGAGCAGCTAATAAATAAAAGGGAGTACAAGTCGAGTAGACCGCCAATAAAATGCATAAAGTCGAGGAGTTGGAAATTCAACGTGTTGAAAAAAAAAGATGGAACACAATAAGAGACGAGTAGAAGCGAAGAAAAAAACGCGAGTCCAAAGCCAATCGCCACCTTGCGCACCAGTAAGAAAGCAGAAAACTGCGCACTGAAACAAAAAGCAAGAAATAAGACGAGGCAAATGTATACAGTACGCCTCCTACCCACTCATATCTCAGCGCTGTTGCGTGTGTGTGTGTGTGTGAGTGAGGGTTTGTTTATATACCAGACCAATACATAATTCATAACGCTCATATTCGCTCATTTTGCGTCGCCGCCGACAACCAACCGCCGCAGCCAGCGACATCAAAAGCAGTGTATATGTAGCTGCCCTTTTCATATCTGCCATTATATTCAATACTGATACGCCAATACAGATACGAGGCGGACTCATACGATGGTAAGTTTTGATAGACTCTCATAATCATAACGAAAACAACACCAACAACAGGAATAACAGCGTGCGTTGCACGCTCATTGAATTCTTACAGGTTGCTTGCCTCTCTCTCTCTCTCCCTCTCTCTCTCTCCCTCTCTCTCTCTCCCTCTCTCTCTTTCTCTCTCTCTTGCACTCTCTGTGAGCATTTATTTTTGCTGTGGCGCAACAGTAGCAGCACAACAGCCGCTCTCATTTTGTAAAAGCCTGCTATTTCTGTCACTGTCGCTCTCTCGTTGTCATGCGCTGCTAGCAGTCAGTCTTATACGCTGTTAATGGGTTTTCTTCGAAAAAACTTCGAAAACTGTGCACTGTTAACGATTGCCCCGCCAAATGTTAAGATATCATTAGCATGTTAAGTGGCATATATTTCTGTGTGTGTGTATGCGCATTTGTATCTGTGTGTGCGAATGTGTGAACTGGCGAATAAGTTTTTTTATTTTTAATTACTGAGGATGCATTGTATGGACTTTGTTTCTGATTTCGTTAGCTCATAATCCTAAACGACTGAGTCTGTTGCTATTAAGCTGCAAAAACGGCAACAAATTAAGATATTTTCATTGAATTCATTCCTTATCAAAATCGGAAAGTATCACATATTGTAGAATCAAGCTAATCAATAATGACTCCATTAACAATTTTCATGAATAATACAAAAATGAACATTTCCAACATACCAACAGATGGACAACACAGACAGAGTTCCCCAGATCGATATGTTCATACTTTCTATGGATTTGTTTCCTTACATGTAGCTTGCTTCATCCATTTTATTTCTCATCTGCCGTTGGTATTCATTACGTTCTTCTGTTCTCATTCGTTTCTCATTATCCAATCCTAAAACTAAACTATCAATATGCAGCCTGGCAGTTTGATTGTGTCGCTCCATTTAAAGTACCCTTTTTTTCTCTGGGACAAACGTAGTCTTATCGTAGCTTTAGGATCTACGGGGAAGCATCGAATTTTAATGCTGTTGCGGTCTCTTTGTTGCCCTAAATAAAATTTAAAAACAAATTAAAGAAAATAAAATATGTAATTTACAAAATGCAAACGAAAGTGAAGTAAAATAAAAAATAAAAAAACGGAATCGCTTCCGCCTGATCGACTGACAATTTATGTAGCGGTCCCATCTCAAAGCCCCGAGGGAGCCAAGGGGCATAGCTGAAAATGCAATAATAAAAAAAAGAAAATAAATAATTAAAAACAAGTAGGAATGCTCTAGTCGGGAGTACCTGGTAGCTTGGCTTGGTCTGTCTCCAATTGAGGTACACAATGTAAATAAATAAAACTTATTACCAGCTCTTATGAACACGCATGCGCTAAGAATTTTAATTGTTGTTTTATGTTGGCCTGGTCCGGGGCCAGTCGCAAGTCTTAAGTAAATTCGATCCTCGCTAAAGGATTTTGAAATTTCCATTCGTTTGTTCGACCCGCTTTTTCCTTACCCGTTTTTCACACTTGTTTGCCTCATAAAAATTATGCCAAATTGTACGAGTAATTTTCACGGGACTGTTCAGATATGTTAAAAGGCACCGCATGCTTGCCTTTCATCAAGACGTGCCACAGAGTGCTCGGTCGTATTTGGGTCGGGGAATGCGTCTGCGTGGAGGCGTGTTCATGGCCGCGTCGAGTCTGCTATTGTTTCAGAATTTTAACAATTTAACAATTTTTATTTGATCTTAATGCTCACTATTTCAGCCGCCTTCTTTTCTATTATAGTTATTGGGTCCAACGGGCCCAGATCTATTAGTATTCACTGAATGTGCCCAAAAATGTCTATCAAACCGCGAACTCATTTAAGTCGCTGAGAGACGTGTTTAATGTTTACTTTGTGAACTGAGCTTATTTTCACCCCTCACCCAAGCTTCTTCGTTCATTTTATGCATTACCAAAAATGTAATTTAATGAAGGATTATTAAAAACGAAAGATTTTATTTAAATACTTAGTAATAAAATAATTGGAATGAATTAATCAAAGATCAGAACACGCATATACGATTTTTATTAGGTAAAAAGGTTTATAACCTCATCAGTAGCTAATCCAAATTTCCATTTAAAGGCTTTTAACATACCTACGTAATCTGTCAATCAATCAATCACATCGATCAGAGCTATTGAGCTTGTAAGTGTCCTTTAATAAACTGCAACTGAAACATTAACTATCAGAGATACTGCACCGAGTCAATCGAAATTTTAATACCGCTTCGATTCCCAAAGTCGGGATATAAACATTTTTATAGAGCGAGATTTAAATATGGTTGTCAAATGGACCAGGTAGGGGTAATTACGCATAAATCAGTGTTGCGAGGGTCAAGAGCTGAAAATGCATACAGATATCTTCATAGAGGCTCACACCACAGCCGAGTCGATCAATATTTCATTGATAGAGCGTAGGATACGCCGGTAAGGTCAAAAATTACAGAAGAGATAACGAAAATGTCAACAATTTTTAGGGCTAGGCCATAAATTTGAGAAACCCACAGCTGCCAATGCAGTAAACGATATTTAAAAAGGATTTCCTTTCGCCTTTGACCATTTTTGAAAAACATAAACGCCGGGCAGTAATAATTAAAACTAGAAAAGAAAACAAAAAAATAATAAAACAAAACAAAAAACGAGCTCAAAAGGAAAACACAAATAACCTTTGTACCTGCTCTCCTTTCGGACCTCAATGAAATGCAGACAATTGGCGACAACTTGACAAAATTATGAAGGTGTGCGTTAAGGATAATATCAGTGCTGATCGAGGCCAGCAAGTCCTTCAATTGCGCAATCTGCGCAGGTACACACACAAACAGACCGAAATGTCGTGAGGCGCCACTTAGCTCACAATTTTCAATTGTGATAAGAACAAGAGTTCATAACCGTTAGTTTCTGTTGCCGCCCTGGCGCCGTCCTGCGGATGTCCTGTCTGCTGCCTACTGCTGCCTGCAGCCTGTTGCGTGCTTTTGCGCTCAATTGACTCGAAATAAAGTTCAATTATTTAGGCATTCAACTATTTGACAGCCTCCGATTTGACTGGCTGCGACCGCAACTTGCAACTGCCTCAAAGTTGCCTTGGCAATGTTGCCACACGCTTTGACTTCTTTCGGCCCCTTGTGTCAGGGTATGCTCATCACGCATAATTTCTGAAGTGCTCCTCAACTCATCGCAACTCTCATTGTTGATTTCCTTTGTCAATTGCACTCACTTAGCGCGATTTCTGGCACTCTCTCACACTCTCCCTCGCGCGCGCTCTCTCTCTCTCTCTCTCTCTCTCTCTGTCTCACTCCCTTAATTCGTTTGTTTAATTTATTTATTTGCTGAAATTGCTATGAAAATTATATTTGCACAATTTTCAACAGGCGGTTCTCGAGTGCTGTTAAAAACCATTGTGACTGCGATTCCGTTTGCTTCTTCTGTGGCCAACCGCACAAATCACTTCAAAAATGTTGTCAGCCAGCTAAAGCAGGGGCAGGGAGTGGGGGATGGGGATGGGGATGGGTGCGATTTATCCCGCCCCTTTGTATTTGACTATTGAGTGCGCAATTTGTGCACTTTAAAATTATTATGATGGAGAGGAACTTATTCTATAAGTTAAGGGCTATTCATTAGGCAATCACAATTATATACAAGAGTGCTCAATCAGGCGTGCCCGACTAGGAGATACCCTACGTCTGGCGGCGATCTGCAGTAACAGGCATGCCCACCTTAAATATAAATATATATATGTAAATATCTTCCTCCAGCCCCAATCAATAGGAAATTCGGTCTTGAATAGATAGCTTTGGTGTTTACAGTCCCTATGCAATATTCAGGGCTCAAATTATGTAGGATTTATCAAAAAAGTGAAATGTTCTTAATCAGCTCATCGTCTTGATCAGGAATATGTATAATTTATGTGCTCCTTCTGTCGTTATTACATACATTTATACCTGTTTTACCCATTTTCATTGGTACAGGCTTTAAAGAAAACGTAGAACAGTCTCTTCAGCACCCCTTAAAGTGATAAGACTTATATTTAATATCCATAGTATCACTTTGATACTTGCTTTAGTTAAACAGAAGTTTAACAATGTGCAACGCCTGTCTTCAAGTAATTAGGCTACAAATTCGATTAAAACCCAATTAGTCGCAATTAGATACAATTTTTAAGAGCTCTGAACGAGATAACAATTGAAAGAGTGTAATGCTGAGCCCAAAGTAATAAAAAGTTTAAAATGTGCTATCACAAATGCCTCAAAAATGTTGCGAGAGCGTGTCGCGGAGCTCAACGGAAGGAGAGTTATGTGAAGGGCAATGCAGGCTAAAACAAATAGACACTTGATGGGCGCAACCAGGTAACGCCAATGTGTATTTGTGCTAGGTCCTGGCATTCGACGAAAGGATAAAGGACAAGGGGCAATAAACGAAAATCTTATGGCCGTGTTGCTGATCGCGCATTGTGATGTCTGCTCTAAATGTAAACCAGACGATTTATCTTTTATTATTGGTAAACATGCCCACCCGTCCATCACTTCATCCGCCTGTCCCAAGGCCAAGGATGATCTCTCGTCTCTCGTCGCTCGTCTCTTGTCGCTCAGTGGAAAAATCAAAACTTTATGATCGTGTTAGAGAAATTTCTTCGGGACTAGTTACGGAAACATTTGAAAAGCAATAAAAATACAACCCTATGACACCGGCCCGGGCACCGCCGCTGTCCCTGAATCAGAGATGTCGGACAACTGGTGGCATTATTACCAGCGAAAAACAAATATCCATAAAATTGTGCGTTCTTCCTCTAGATTTTCTGTGCGCGTGCATTTGTTATTCTTCTGTAAAATTTGTTTCAATTTTCTCAAGTTTTATGCGTTTTCTATTGAAACAATGACAGTGATGATGGGATCGGTCCAGCTTATTTCTGTGTGAGTTCGTTCCATTAACGACTTTTCCGATCAAACTATTTATGTATTTCGAGCCCTAGTATGCCGAGTATTCGTGTTTCATTTTTATTATGCAATTGTGGTTCATTGCCGCCCCCAACCCCTCACCGCTCGCTACTGTAATGCAGCTTCAGATACAGTTGCAGTTGCAGTTGCAGTTGCAGTTTACCTTGCCCGGCCCGTTCCAGTAGATCTGGCTTGCTTTACGACTTGTAATTGATGTGAGTTTTAGCATAATTTATTGATACATTTAACGGCTTCATTTGAACCCTTTAATGGCCCAAACGTGGCCTGCTATTCATTGGAATCAAAAATTATGATATTTTTAAAAAAATTTTATGACCAATCCCTGCGGGACCACAGAATGTGCTCGTGTGCCTGTCAACATCATTTGCCCGATCGGCTGCAATATTTATGGCATTTGTGTGGAAGCACTCGCAGTTTCGTTTTGGGGTCTCATAATTTCTTGGAGACTAGTGATGATGCATCAGACCGACACGCATTTGCATTGCAATTAACAAAACTGTTCAGGTTTTCCAAATTTCCTTACTTGTAATAAGAAATTACTTAAATAAGAACGCCATATCCTTACGAACATTTGGTCTCATTTTGCTGATAGTCACCAAAATATCATCTGAAATTTAGATGAATGAGGTTCTGAATCGTCGACTAAAAGGAATACAATTTAAAAAGAATTTGACCAAAAGTTCAATGACAATGCCAGCAGAATTATGCGCCTCGACGTGAAGCTTGACATTGACGATGAATGGCGCCGTGTTTTCCCCATTTTTCCCTTCTTGCGAAGACATTCTGAAGAGCCGTTGCTTAAATTTAAGTGGCGCTTAGACGGTTGGATGGCGCACACGATTTCGGGCATTTGTCAAACCCAATTTTTGATCGCTTTTTGCTGATTTTTAATAAGTTATGCGGCCTGCTGGCCACAGTGCACTGTCCTCCTCCTCCTCCTCCTCCTCTGGCAGTGCCATGTTTGCTGCCGTTTTATAATGTGCCCGTCTTAATATGATTTTTGTCCCCAGCGGACATACCTCAAATTCCAAAACGCAGCATTTAATTCTTCAATGCAGTCGCAGCTTGGAGCTGGCTTTTGCCTTACCTCCGGCTTGGGGCCACTTGTCAGTGGCCGTTTGTCAAACTGTCATATGCTTGTCGCACGCTGGCTGGGCGGACAGAAAAGTGAACGAGGACATCAGCCCTCGCCTGGATATATATTAGCAGAAATTTTAATTACCGACTGGAGGTTTTTGTGGAAGGCATTGAATATTTTTCATGCGGCATTTGACTGCAGAAGCTTTTTAAAAATTTAATTGATTGATTTATTTTGGAGAAGTTGCCATGCAGCAGTTGTCTGTACACTGCTGCTCCGTTCTGCACTGCGGTAGTTCGGGCAGGCAGGTAGGTGGTCAATGAAAAACTTCGGCATTTAGTGCGGCTTTTGACAAATCAATTGCGCGTCGAGCTGTCGCACAGACGAGACAAATAAAGCCGAAGTAAATGCACTGTAAACTGTCTCAATAGTAACGCCTACAATGGCCCGATACCCTTTCTAATCCCTGGCCCAGGCACAGGCACAGGCACAGCTGGATCTAGCCCGGTTTGAAAGGACTTACACAAAACGGGCGGTGGCCTTTGTTGCTCTTAGAGCCGCCTCACCGCATCTTGGCGAATATCCCACAAACAGGATCAATCAGCAAAAACACTGTGATCCTCAGGATCACGGGCAAAAATTAGTGCAAATTTAGAGGCTCTTCGGGCTTGGTATATGTCGTGCAGGTAGGGCTTTTACTCTGACCGCTCGCTGACCGGAAAATCCGATCGAAGGGATTATATTTCTTGCCGAAGGCGATCCTTCTACGCTCCTTCCGCTCTTAGACCCCGGCTTGTTTGTACGACAATTACGGCAAATATTTTGCGTACTAATTAAGCACGGCTTAAGCTGTGCTGAATTTAGATGAATTTGCATACAGCGTTTTTGGATAGCGCGTCGGATTTTCAGCCATTACCCTTTTGTTGCCAAAGGATTTGCCAGTAGGCGTTTAGTTGTGCTGCGGGAACAGTTCTTCTCGGAACTGCAAACGTACAATGAAAATATAAATTTTCACGCTCCTTTCGGTATTTTTGTGTCTAGAATGATATGCAAACATTGACAGACATCATTTTCCAATATTTGAGCGTGAGTCTGGCCCGTCACGTCTGCTCAGGCAAAGGAGTCGCCATTTCGTTCAAGGCTGAGTTCAGCTATAATTTATATATTCTTCAGGGCCATTTCAAAAGCAATTCTAACGATTTCCGTAAGATCATAACAAATTAACACATAAATATAAACGCAGCAGCTTTTATTAGGCGAACCCAAGGCATGCATAAAATCTGTCAAACTTTTCCTTTTCCCTATTCGAATGTCATGCCATATCATGAGAGCGTTCCGGAAAAGGAATCGTCTTTGCATCAGCAAGCAGGGATCGCAGCAGTCTGACGATGACAGGATAACACAAAAACAGGGCACGAGGGCTTAAACAGCTCCTGTTGTACCCCATGCTCCGGCCGAATTGGACGTGAAAAATATGTTCACTGGATAATAGACGCTAAATAGCGGCACGCGTCGCACATTTTCCGGCAGCAAGCGGGTATATGAATATGAAATTTGGAACGGAATCGAAAATGAAAACGCGATTGATATCGTAGAGCGACTGAACAAAGTGTTGACTTCTTGTTAACAACGAAGGACGAGGGGTGATATGGACAAACGCTCATTATGGCAAGTAATTTCATAACTCGTGGGGCTGGCACCCTTCGGCTCAATATTGAACAATGAGCGAACAGACCAGACAGGCGGCAACGTTGCATGAACAACATGCAACACGCAAGCGGTTTGCGCCTTCAGCTACTGGTGTGGCTATAATTTTATGAGCGATTTCATTATTAATACGCTACATTATGTAACCAAAAAGGATAAGGGAAAGTGCAACCATCATCGGCGATGTGGGCGACGTTGCCTCGGCATGTGGCACGTGCCAGGAAGGCGTTATGTTTACATTCAGCACTTGCCCCGGCAGCGCCTGCCGGGTGTTCTTAGATTTAATAAAATGATTTCGTGGCTAATGTAAATATTGGCTTTGCTGCTAGAAAGGATTCGCTCACGCATATATGCGCATTAATTCTCAGTTATTAGTTGGGCAGCCTTTGAGCATTGATTTATAGCTCCGAAACGGAAGCAATAAAAAGTCTGCAGCATTTTTAGATGCCGATCAGTTGTTGCCATACGCCGGCGACAAATCAAATTGAGTGCAAAAGTTGTCCAAGGTTCAAGAATGCACAACTTTAAGATAAACTGTGCCCAAATTGTTGAGCGTAAGTGAAATGCGAGTCCCCTAAACTGGTGGCAAGCATCTTCTAATGTGGCTCCCAGCAACGCATCTGTTGCCATTTCATTTTCATTTCGTATTCATTTAATTCGAGTGCTTTCGTTTTCACTTTCACTTCAGCTGCAGCGAGCTCTTGACTGGCTGCCCCAGCCTGAACACCTCTCCTCTTTTCCTTTTCCACTCCCCCCTCGATCTCAGTTCGGTGGCATGTAAACAAGGAAGCGTGGTGTAAAATGTCGCTGGTGCCAATTGAACCTTCTCAAATGCCTTCACTTGGGCTGAAGCTGGGTCAACAAACTGTGTGCTACCCACTCGTTGCATCCTCCCCTAAAAGTAAGTCCAAGTCGAATCGATGTTTTCGTTGATGCCAACGTTTTCCTATATTTTCCCTGCCCATGAAAACAAGCCAATGTTTAAATATAAGCATCTGTTAGCGTCTGTGTATATATGCGACTACTAAGAGGTGTGTTTGTGTGTGTGTCTTGAGGATATCTATCAGATAAATTGCCAAATGCTTTGCTACGTATTTGTATTTAAAGAGCGACTGAAAGAAATAGAAATAGAGATGTGCGTATGAAGTGCTTTAATTCAAACATTCTTTTAGATTTGCTTACGTCTTGAGTGAAGGTCATTTAGTTGTGACTAAATTTAGTATAAATATATATTTTTATTATATTTATCGGATTGAACGTTTAAGAGTGAGGTAACTTCTTATTGCTTATTATGCCGAGCGTTCACATTTAGATCTGATGACAAGTCACACAGCTCACATATCATTTGAAGCTAATGGTAAGATAATTTTAGAAGCAGAGCAGCTGGAGTTATATTAATTAGCTCTATCACCCAAACTTCGCATTAGAAATTAAAGCAAAGGATTAGTTTTATAATTTTTGGGTAGCCGAGAATCATTAACATGGATTAAAATACACTTTCAGAGCACTCCTCAAAATAGAAACAATCATTAGTTTCTGAAATTTATGAGAGGCGGGCAGTAGGGGCCTAAACTGGCAGCGGCACGTTCCAAAACAATTTGGAAAATAATAAATGGCAAGCATAAATTAAATTATTGTAATATGAAATTTGGTGTAAGCTTTAAAATAAGCCGCCTTAATTAACCGAACTGTCATCTGCGTCTAGTGCGCAATTAAATAAAATCTTGGGTCATTCCCCAAAGACATGGCTACCCCTAAAATAATATCTGGCCCTCGCTATACGCCTTACGAGCATCTTGTCTGGTGGCGAGACCGAAATTATGGAATATACCCTAGAATGGAAACGTCAAAAATGCAATTATTTATACAAACTGAAACATTTTGAAATCAATTAGAAAATGTGGCGACGCATGGCGCATGACTAGGCGACACAGCGACACATCGACACACATTTGCTTGTTGTAGGCGCAGGCACCGACCCAGCCTCAACAACAGGGCTCCTTCTGACGGCACTCTGTTTATCCAAGCGGTACAAATGAAGTGCTCTGCGTCTCGGTCCCCGTTGAAGTGTTGCAGCCTGATTGTCTGCAACTTTCAGGGGAGGCCCCTAGATGCCCAGATTCATACACAGCCCGTCCCTCTGCCCCTCTGTCTCTCTGTCCCTCGGTACAGGCATAACGATGTCAATGACAAATCATGGGCGCACGTCAAAAATCTGTCCTGAAATATTTGAGCTGTCAATTCGCTTCCATCCGAATCAATGTATGTTGCCATGCATCGCACCGAACAGCTCCTTTTTGTCGGATTCGTTTCTAAAATTAGTTATCAAATATTGTTACAAATGTGTTGATTCTAAACAACTGGAAACTAATGACGCTGCCTCATAGCTCTGCCTCAAGTGGATGACAACAATTTATGCTCTTTGTGAAAGACGAGGGTGTCCCGAAGCCAGTCAATTAAACGCCAAACTAAATGACTTGAACACACAAATACATATCATAAAATAAATAAGCTATAACAGATGCAATGTCAATTGCTTTTTTGCACTACAAATTGTACACTCTCGATAAACATTTTAGTTTTCCTAATTATCTGTTCGTTATATTAATATCAAATATATAAAAATTTGCAACGTAGCTTCCTTTTTGGGCTTAAGCTATCGGATTTTCGAAAGCAGCTGCATGGTTTTAATATCATCCCAATGAAGACAATGCTCTTAAAAGAGCCCTTTGGCGTAGAGAAAACATCCTAAAAGCGTGCATCAAATCCTTTGACAGTTGACATGAAAATTCGCTTTTTGCACGCGATGATTCAACACTTTGTATTGTACAGATACTCGTATACACATCATGTTAAACGTACGTAGATATTGAGCCAGAATATGGGAAAACCCTTTAGCGAAATTATTTCGCGAATCCAATAAAGCAGCAAAGCAATATTAACCGTCTTTTTTGTACGGTGATGCATCAAACAAGATTGACAACGCATTATTCAGATCAATAACTTGGTCTGCCAAAAATTCAGTTCGCTGTAGCTTTGCAACCCCAAGTTAAATTGGTGACAGTTCGAGCAAAAAGTGAAATAATGCGTACAAGATTTTTTTGCAACCCTTTCGGCAAAATGAATTTGAAACGGCGTAAAAAATTGCGTCACTCGAGGGCGAGCGGAACAAACAAGTGCCATACGCGTCTGGGAACGGGACGTGACGGGAGGAGACGGGCGAATTTTGTGAAGCGGAAATGAAATTAAGCGAAATATGCTCACGACCTGCCAACATTGAATTAATCAATTTAATCTGTTAAATGAAAGGAACGAACAAAGTGGCCTGGAATGGGCTGATCTGAGGGTTAACTCCCTATCGAGGTGGGTTGGCCATTAGCGTGATTTTGTGCGGCGTCGCCTCTGCCTCTCTCATTACCATACCATACCAGTTCTTATCAACATTCTTAGAAACCGTGGCCATCAACACTTTTCTCTCAATTCCAATTCTCCACCAGTTTACGGCAAGCCGATTGTGAAAGCACAGTATCTCAATGACTTACTGTATAATTTTTATGATATTGTGTGTGAGTGTTGTTTTATATTTTATTAGTCGTGCCTTTTGCTTTCAACATTTAATACTCAATTAATTCATCATTATTCGAGTTTTTCTTTCATTTTTTCTTTTTGATACAACGGCAGTCAGCTCGAAGATGCCACATCTTTTGACTGTTCGACAGTCGTTTACCATCATCAGAAACGAAGCCATCAAATTTTGTTTTTATGATTTCAAGCGAATTTTTGTTCATTTTGTGTGTCTCTTTTTGGACTTGGGATTTGTTTAATTTTAATTTATTTACTTTGAAATTCAATATTTGTTAAATGTATTTTTAATTTTATTGCCTTTGGTAATTATTTACCTAAAATGGTGCTAGATAGGCTCGTATCGGTCAGCCCGATGCTGAGGAATTTCTTACAAAATCAAATCAACTTAGGAAGCCCTTTAAATTGTTTTTCTCTTTATATGGTTATATTTCAGTATTCGTATATTTTTTGTCTGCAGCGCGTCTTGGAAATCTAGGTTAAACATTATTTGTATGAACCTTAGAGCTGAGTTATATATATAATGTGGGGCTTGCGTGCATTTTATCAAACTAATTGGTACTTTAGAAAAAACAAATCTAATCAAAAGATTAATTTGTTGCCTTAAATTATTGATCTAAATATAGCTTAAGCCCCAATATCGAGTTATTGCAGGCTTTTTAAACACGAAACTCAACTTAACAAAATTTAATTGCATAAATCACTTGCAAAATGCCTAACAAATGCCGATAAGCTTCTGACTCGATCAGTTTCACGGTTTGAGCGGCCATCAAGTTACGAAATGTTCCAATCTGGTTCCACAAAAGCGGAATAGGTAATGAGGGGGTCGCGCGACTGCGTCCAAATCGCATTGCAATTCCCAGTTCCAATATCCCATCCAATATCACAAACCCAACTAAACTGTGAGTGTATGCGACTAGTGTGGCCGAGGCTTTGGCTTTGGCGTTGGCGTTGGCGTTGGCTTTGGCGTTGTTTCAAAGGGTAGGGAATCGGTAGGTGCATTTGCGGAAATGTGTGCACAACATGCAACATAAATGGAAATGCCGTTTGGAAAACATATTGTTTTTGGCTCCAAAATGCACTCATTTTCCTAACGCGCCCCATGGGATCTGCATTGGGCTGGTTGCGAGGCCAGTGCTCGAGCAGGGACATTGGGTGCAGCCTGAACCTGCACACAATTTAGAAATTGGACGGCATTTTTCGTTGAATTGTGTGCTGATTGTAATTCATTCTGTGCGTGTATCTGTTTGAAGAGTGCACACATTACCCTGTGTCCTACCCTTGACTCTCTTGACTCCCTTGTTCCGTACACACACAGAGAAAATTTGAAAATTTTGATTGCATGTTTCGATACAAAATGGCAATGCAAAGCGACCATTGCCGCTGCTGCTTTTACTGATGATGATGATGATGATGAGGCATGCCAATCCCGTTGACGATGAGGCCGTCGAGCTCTCCATTGAAGATTGCCCCAGAGTTGACTGCGAAATGGGAAATAGGTAAGGGAGCTTTCCAAATTGCAGTGCGTGTGTTGTGCTTTGGTCTTTGGGATGTTTGTACGCTAGGCAAATGTGCATTTTCGAACGACGAAGCGTAAATTAGGATTTCAAAATGACATTTGGAATATTTACGACTTTTCGAACGGAGACACAGCTAGGATACCCTCCAACAAGGCCCATCGCCGGACGTTGTTGTTCATGGTAATTGCGTAGCCGGTTGTAGCCCCGATGCCAACGGAAGGATGATGAGCAAGCGGATGCGAACGAGGGCTCTGACTCGCCTGAATGTTTGCACACAGGTAAAATTGTAACCGAAGGGTTAGGAGGTTTTTGGGGGGGTTATTGAGTGCGTTTTACGTTCTTTGTTGAATTATGCAACTTAAAAGTTGCACACGTCGACTCAAAATTGGCAAAATAGAAGCTTTTGATTGGAAAATTGTTTGATTGGTTGCAATTTCAAATTTAAATATTTTCACAAGCCCACAAAGGCGCCTACAACTTTGTATGCTTTTGGCTTTACAAACACACACAACACAAAAGAACACAAATACAAATACTTTCGTAAAAAATATTTCATTTGAACATGCGAAACCACTCACAGATCGATGAGCTCTGTGGGTAATCAATCTCTTTTTCATATAAGTCAAACTTGTCCTGCGCTCAGAGCGCAAAAAATTAAATGGAAGTCGGTAGACAAACCCATATAAAGATGAGGCTTCAAACACATCAGCCTGTCTGGATGAGCTTTCATCAATGTCTCCTGACTATAAAACATAATGTTGTAAAAAAAGAACAAAACAACACACAAAAAAAGAAAACAATAACTAGAAAATCAAACACGGCAGCAACAATTTACCAAGTATCAATATGTATCAAACAAACGCACACACATGTCTGTACATGTATGTATGTATATTTTGTATATTTTCCATTTTCACCGAAATAAGTAAACATCATCAATGTCAAATGGAAATCACCCGCATTGGCAGCACTCACCCGCCCGGCTAAGTAATGGGCGGCGGGGAGCTGGCCGAGACAGGCATTTTCTTTTTATGAAACTATTTCAAAATGCGAAACCGATTCGCATAAAATTTTGTCAGCGGCATGTGTCAACAAGAAATAAAATCAAATTCAGTGAACAAAATAAAATACAAGAAAGTTTTGTTGTATGTGCAAAAAAGTAAAGCATAATACACACAATACAAAACAGAAATAAATGAAATACAAAAAAAAATATATATTCTGTCCCAGTTTGTTGACATTTTGGCAAACGCAAATTTAAATCTGAAATAGCGACAGGAGACGCCAAATCGCTGGGGAGGTTATTTCTGTTCTCATTCCCGTTCCGGTTCCTATGTGGCTGCAAATATTTCAAAAGCCATTGGCAGATGTCCTTATGAATGATGTGTTAATGTGACAGCCACTGTCGAACGCTCCGCTCCGGACGTATGTGTAACGTGTAACTTTCCATGTGCGGAATGGTTGAAATTGACAGCCCAGCTTATTCGAGATACGAAAATGTACATAAGTACACAGACGTGTTACCTTTATAGTTATTTTTGATGATTCCAACTTCAAATAGAAATCATGCGTTTTTGTAGCCTGTTTTAAAATGCACACCTTTGCTGATAATGAACTTTTCTTGATTCTGTACAAAAAGCATCGGCAGCATTTGTTGTTTAGCATTTGTTTAATATAAGTAAAGTAAGTAATCGGAGGAGAGCTAAATTTTATGAGAACAATTAACTCCCACCGGTCTCTATTACGTTCCGACATATTCTAGCTACTAATTGCGGGCAATTGTTAAGCATTTTCCCCCAAACAAATCGTAAAAAATCAAAATCTCCCCAGGGCTGCATAAATTAAAGGCTTGACTTGCAGGCGATGTCGTATCGTTAGGTTTCCAGCCACGTGCTTCAAAACAAAGCGATTCGAGTAACAGAAAGAAAGCAAAGAATATCAAAATGCGAATGGAACAAAAAATCGCTCTGGGCCAATGAGTGCCCCAAGGCAGACAGGACTCTTTACTTTAAGTGTAATTTCGTATCCTTGAGAGACTGCTGCCCCTGCAGCCACTATACAATTCCAAGAAAATGCGACAGTTTTCACTTTAGTGGGGAGCCAAAAAAAACATTTGACACGCGGCGTGTGACATTTATCAAAAAGAAAATAAGAAATGAATAAAAAAAAGACATGAAATAAATAGAGGAACGCACAAAAAATAGCCTCTAGAATCCAAAATTGTGATTGATCGGTTGGCAAATGTATGCGAGAACAGGCTTGTATTATGCATGTGCCGGTCGGTATTGCATTTCCAGGGCTCTATTGACCTTTGCACCCTGCCAATCTGTGCCCACGTGCGGCATTAATGGCCTCCAACTAGAAACCCTTTTTGTTAAGCTTGCGGTTGCATTGCCTTCAGCTTTATTGAGGGGAATCAATCAATGCTCAACTCTTACAGCCTAGAACACAAGCGCGAATTCTTGTTGCCAATTTAAAACGATGGCCAATCGGTGTTACCATAAAACTTGGCCTCCTTTCCCTTGAGACTCTGACCATAAATATTTTGATTGGCTTTTTTTGTGATTTATTTTTAACTAGCCACGAATTTATTAATTGCCAAGCCCCATAAATACTTGTGGCGCTTTATGACCTTTGACGAACGTCCGCCAGTGCCACATGCGGCGTTTTTCATTCTATCTATCGATTTATGTTCTGAGCTCTCTTGTCTTGTCGTATTGTATCATATTTTGTGACATACCCATAACTTGAGGCAAAGATAACACGAAACTCGCAATTACACGCCGAATCGATTAAATTGCGGTCTCCTTGTCGGACTGCAGATCTACCTGCTAACATAAATGGAGCACTGCCTCGACTCCAACAACGCCGTGTCATATACTTTATTCATTCATTTATAATTTAATAACGGCCGGTGTCCGTATTGCTCCGCTCTGATGGATGGCCGCATGGCCAGTTGGATGATATGTTTGGAGCAGCCGATGCTGCACTGGGACACTGTCCATCGTAAAACTTTATGCTTGCCTCGTTGGCAGCTTTATGGGCCGCAAGAGTTGCAGTTTCCACTCGTTTGAGCAGCGACTCATATTTTTGTGGCCTTTATGGCGTTTGGCAAATCGAAGGCCATAATTCACAATTTAATTAAGAGGCGTAAATAAAGCGAACTATATGTTTCCATTGGTTTATCGCAGTCGACCTTGCTGGTGTATCAAATAAAGTTTCCTGTCCTATCAAATGACTGTTAATTAAAAATTTAAATGCTTCCTTGGTTGAAAACTATATTTATTATGTACGCTGCAATTGTGATCTGTTAACAAAGACCATATATTGTCTTACGATTCTACTTTCGACTTAACTTTCAAACTTTTCGTTTCTATGGCGCCCCCATACTTTGCTAGTTTTAATTCCCGCAAAAACTTTCCATCTATCTATCCGGGCATACAGCAAAATGAGTAAAAGTAATTTTAATCGAAAATTGATTTATAATTGAAAAATCTCATTTGCAGAAATTGATTTACCGCAGAAGCCGCAGCGCCGCTTGCACAAGTTGCGTGGCTGCCAGATGCGTGCATTATTTTTCTGAAGCTAGTCGATAAGGGTGGCAAGGGGAGCAGGCGGAGCAGGCGGACCAGGGGGTAATGGGTAGATAACTGAGCGTCAAGTGGTTGGGCCAACAAACTTTCGTAAAGCAGAAAAATGTCTGCTAAAGACGAAGCAGCTGGAAAAACGTCTTGCGGGTAAGATACTGCCCTCAGCATCCTTTGCCAGCCTTTTTAACTGCCTTACTCTTTGCCTCTCCAGCTCTTATTCATCATCCAAAAAGCTACTGTTGGTGGCGTCGACAACTTTTCCGATTGACTTTGCTTACGTTTAGATTTTTCTAGCTTCTCCTGCTGCTGCTGCTGATGCTGCTGCGGTAAGCGCATGCTTGTGGCAACATTGTAATTTTGAAAATGAGTAAAGTTTGAAAAACCTTGTGGTTGCATTTCCCAGTTGCCGCCAGTTTCTAGAAACCAGTTCAGGCCCTTTGCTCATGTCTTTACTGTGGCCTGACTTTAGGCAAATCAAATTCTTATAGAAATCTTTCTCCCGTCAGCGCTCGGCACCGTTTCCGGTTCCGCTTTGACACTTGTTTTGATGTGCTACCCCCTTGACCCCACCTCGTAATGATTGCCGCCTTTGCAGCGAGTGCAGAAAACTTTTAAAATCATTCACAAAAGTTTTTACAAATTATGTACAGCGTCTCAAGTGTCATCTTTCTTTGTCCCAAGCAATTGTCTTGTGAGAGCCCTTAGTTTGTCCTTTGACAATTATTACTCTGTTCACGTTAAAATTAATTTTCTTTCGCAGACGTCATTGTCTGGCTACAAACAAACAAAGTACAATGCCATCTAAAACAAGGTGGGAAAGCAATCACTTTTGGCAAACTAAAAGAAGCTGGCACACGGGCAAGAAGATTACTGCTCTTTCAGAAAACCCCTTTATAATTAGTTTAGCTACAATATATATAGTAGTCCGATTTGGCCGAACAAGTAAGCCGCCTTTTTCAAACTTTCAACCAGATAGATTTACAGCCTTGTGAGAGACACCTTTGAGAAAAAAAAAGAGATAGACACGGTCTTGTAGATACAACCAGGAGAGGCATTTACGATTCTCTTGTCATTAATAAGTAGAAGAGGGATGGATTTGCATAAAATTGACAAGCATATTTCATAAAAACAAAACATAATTGATAGCAAATATCAAAGAATATTCCATTATTATATTGACAACCATATAAATAACTGATCAATCAATATATTCAATATTTAATCCTGATAAAAGCAGAACAATTATGTATGTGTTTAGCTGTGATTTCGAAGCACTAGTCACACTTTAGACAATGAATATTACAAATTAAGCAAAATAACTCAAACAAATTTGGAAATCAGCCGTCATTTGTTTAATGACAGGCTACAACCAGCTTTCCGATGACGGGGCTTACAAATTGATTGACGGCTGTCGCTCTGAAATAGAAATGACACGGCAAGTGGCACCGCAACTGCCACAGATACAGTAAAACCTGCGATGATTTCGACAACGAGCTGGGTGCGGCTAGCGTGACAATACTGTCATGGATGCTAAGCTGAGATTACTGAAAGCTACAACCGCTTAGAGTCGGATGGGTCTGTATCTCGATCTGCTGTGTATCTGTAGCTGCTGGTGATGCACAGTTTTATGCACCGATTGGACATTAATAAATTGGTCAGCTGCAAACGGGTGGCCAATTTGGGCAGCTTGGCAGTAAATCAAAAACAAGTTAAAAAAATTTGTGTCACCTCTGATCGGCAATCGGTCGGTAAATGTAGCGTTGGAAATTGGCGACAACAGCATAGCAAGCGCTTTGTACGTGATCATTTTATTGAGCACATTTGACTATTATTAGGGAAATCGCATTGCTGTTTCGGTATTTATGGAAACATGATTTATATCGTCGCCCCAGCGACATTGCGCATACACAGCATTGCTACAAATTTGGCAAAATTGCGTTTAACAGCCGATTCGTCTAAATAAAATAATTACGACTAAGACTGAAATCTTACGCCGGCCTCTCCACTGCCACTCCTCTTATCCATCATTATCGTGGAGAGCCTACAATTCGTCACATTATTTCAGAAAAAAAAATAATATTTGTATTATTGATATATTATGATTTTGCTATATTTGTCCTTGAGGATTGACTAATAGTTTTTTTATTGCCATTTTTCTTTTTTTTAAGATCTTTAGGGATATTTATTATGTTGTCAATTATTTTATATTGTATTTTGCACTTTTATAACACGAAGGGTTAGCCGAGTCGATTTAGTCCGTATGTATGAACGCAAGGATCTCAGAACCTTTAAGATCTAAAGGCTTTGAACGAAGGTCCCCTAGTGCCTACGCGTACGAGATTGTTTCCGATAATCGATAACTTTTTCCCATTTCCAAGCAATCGTTAAAATCGACACCGAAATCCGGTTTTTGGGGAGTGGGGAAGGTTCAGGTTATCCCCTGATTTTTCATTATACATTATATATTATACATTAAATTATAAAATAACAAAAAAATTAAGAAAAATATTAATTCCAACTCTTAATCGCTTTCAACATCTCGTTTACAAAACATATTATAAATATCCATATCCTTTCCGCTAGATGGAAATGTGGGCTCAAAGTAATCCGGCTTCAGATTATAGATACTACAAAATGAAATAGCAAGTTGCTTTAGCAATGTATTTATATATTTTTGTTTTCTTGTACTGAACGCATCATTCTTTTCTTACTTTCAGCAATGTGAATAAATTAAAGTTCTTCGTAATCCTACTGGAAGATGCAATGAATTTATTGGGTAAGTCTCAATTTACACATATATTTAAATAGATATCAGAAACTATGTTAATGCAGTTCAGACCTATCTTCCTTCTAATAATATCATAAATCAAATTATATGTATAAAAACTCATCAAATAATTAAACGAAAAGACCACAATTTGATGAAGAGTATTCAAGTATTTGAATTAAGCTCATGTCGAATCCATTTTGGACAACTTATCCGGCTGCTGTTGAACTGGTTAAAAACAAAATATTAACATGCCCGTAAGTTATTATAAATAATCATAGTCATAACGGGCAGATAGCCAAAGGCAGTGCCTGGCAACCAGCTTTTCATTATATCAATGTGTCTAATTAAAAATTAGTGCAGTTTTTAATTAGAGAAATACGAAAATGAGACTTCATAACCAGTTGCCAAAAACGGCGCAGAAAAAAATAACAAATTAAATAAATAAAATTGAGTAAAAAAATTGGACTGAATACCGAAACGACGCAAAAAGGCATAAGCGACAAAAGCAACAACAACAGCAACAACAACAGCAACAAAAACAACAACAAGAAAAACAACAACAACAGTAGCCACAATAAGAGAACATAATGCATTGACAAAACACTGCCCGCTGCTGCCATTTATGAAACCCATGTTGACATGCGTCGGGCACAGGCGGCCAAGCATTGGCGAGGGGCATCGGGGCTACGAGGGGATGGCTGCAGTTGGAACGAGTATGAAATAATTTCTAACTCTGTCGCGTCGCTGCTTTTGGCCTGCACTGGCATTTTTGCCGCAATTTGCCGCCAGTTGCAGTTTCACTTTATGGTCATGTGCTGTGCCGACTCGCTCCAAATTCTTAGCGACCAGCTGCTGGCCGGGCCAAGACACAGTCCGGACTATACTGTGCCAAGAGGAACGTGCCAT
This sequence comes from Drosophila novamexicana, assembly GCF_003285875.2. NCBI lineage: Eukaryota > Metazoa > Arthropoda > Insecta > Diptera > Drosophilidae > Drosophila > Drosophila novamexicana. The sequence continues at coordinate 9,754,222 of NW_020824787.1, forward strand.
AAATTGGCTAATCAAACGATGCTTCATTATGCGCGTGATATTCGACTGATTGTTGCCCAGCTAAGACTTCATTTCGGCATTGCAGTACCCCAGGTGCCTCGGCTAAACATTACGCAAGAGTTTCATTGCAGCGATTTGGAATTAGGCATTGTCGCTTTTAACTTATGACATAATTGCATTAATAAGTACGACATTAATAATTATGGAAGACTCTTTTCTTAGTCTTAATATTCCTATGCCACTCAGTCTCAGCGGAAGTGGTAAATACTTCCCATTTCGGATATCGGCAATTAAACCATAAACAATAATGGCTAATGACAATAATGGCCGATTTATCAAAAACAGCTCATGTTTTTGTTTACGACCTAATTGTGCTTCACATTAAGTTAAACGATGATGCAAGAATTTTTCTGTCTGAGTGCAAGGCAAGAAAATGTTAATTAATTGTTATTAACTTATGCAACACGAGCAGTGTTTACATAACTTATACTATTTACAATTGAAACTATGCGTAGTTTCACCTTGCCGAGTTATCAACACGGTCGAGTTGTCGGGTCATACGGTCGTACTTCAGCAAGAAATTTATGCATTCAGGTCATAAAAACAAATCCAGCGAGCAGATAAGGTTAACAATTTAATAGGTATTTCACATTATATTTTCACATACGCGCGGGTGACCTGAGCCCGAGAACGTACATCATATAAAACCCAACGACTTTTACAAGAAAAACGATAAAATTATGAAAATGTTGCGTGTACAAGTGCTGGCGTGCCGCGTACCTTATAAAAAATACACCTCAATACATATTTAGGCATGTGTATGTCGTTTGTGGAGCGCGCTTAATGTACATGTAACTTGTCATAAGTGCGTCTCAGTTGCCCGTTGCAAACTTTAAACAGACCAGACCTGAACACGTTCCATGTCGTAGCTGTTGGACTTGTTGTTCCAAGAATAACAGCCCAGCACGCGCGGACTTGCTCTGAGTTCGGACCCGACTTGTCATAGGGAAAATGACATACAGCACTTCTGAAGGAGCTGCTCACTAAGAAGATCACGTAGATGAGCTTGGGTCCGGCATTTGAATGTCGCTTGAGGCTCGAAAATGATAATGAAACAACAGTAATTCAATAAAAATGAAGGGCTATGATAGGAATGCGGCCCTCAAACACCTCGAGAGATTCTTTAATCGAATTTGCATTAAACGATGAGCAGCTAATAATCTGTAAACCAAATTAAAAAGAACTTACGGCGCGTTCAAGAGAAAAACACCAAAAGCAAAGGCCGACCCCAAAAAAGGAGGGTCACAGCCCAGAGCTGGGGCTGTAAAGTATTTTCAGAAAATTAAAGCTAATGAAAGTGCTTCTTTCCGGCTACGCAACAGCACCTTAAGAAACACTGATAGCGATAACTCATGGCCGTCTGGGAGGCCACTTTCAGACAGATATGCAATATACAACACACCCTTCGGCCCCGCCTCATCCCCATCGTAGACATGGTGAAAAATGTGCTGCTTTGCTGGGCTAATGATAATGATAACAAACAGGGCTCAAGTCCTGAAGTCAGAAACTTTTTGACACACCGCGCTTTGCCACAGCCTCCACTTCTCTCCCTCGATTTCGTCTCGCTTACAGTACGCCCAAGTTCTGCGAGTTGGGGTATTTGACGCATATTTACATATAATTCATTCATTTGCCCATCCATCCATTTTGGAAATGTGAATTCTTGCGCATCATCATTGTTTGATTGCTCGTGCTTTATACTTATATATTTCAAACTTTGTTTCCGAGTTCCTTTTCCTTTCCTTGGGGTGAGAGTTACACAGCGACTTTTCACTTTCACCGGATTCTTGTTTTTTTTTTTTTTTTTGTTGAAAATAGCTTGATAAATTGGGGTCGGAATCGTTATAAGCGTTACTGTTACTCATAGCCATTAATTTTTTTTTTTTTTAAGATTGCCCAAGTGGTAGTATTGAGGGAATACAATACTAAACAAAGGAAGTACGAGTTTTTTAAAAGGCTAGGTCTTTTGAAATTTACACAAGAATATTGATGGCGTTCCATGTGTTTGTTGCTCTTGGCAAAGTCAATCTGAATATTGTAAGAGTAAAGGTAGTTTTGATGCATGCAGTAAAATGCGGGTACAGCAACTTAGATGGGGTTATGGTTATTTTAATTTGTTGTACATGAACACTAGGAGTTCAACTAGGCGAACTATATCTTAATATGAAAAGATTCAATTTTGAAACAAGTCGTAGCCAAGCACGGTTTCCTACATTTCCAATTTTTATACCCTGAACCCTTTAAAAATGGGTATAAGGGTATATTGTATTTGGCAAAATCCAAATGTATGTAACAGGCAGAAGGAAGCATCTCCGAACCCATAAAGTATATATATTCTTGATCAGCATCAGTGGTCGAATCGATCTAGCCATCGATCTGTTTATCCGTCCGTCCTTCTGTCCATATGTATGTACGCAAGGAACTCAGATATAAGAGCTAGAGCTAGAGCTGAAATTGAACATAGGTCCTCCTAGTGTCCGCGCAGTACGAGTTTGTTTCCTATAATCGATAAGCTGCCCAGTTTCCAAGCAATCGATAAAAATATATATCGAAACGTTATTTGAGCAAATCTCTAAGATTTTGAGAGCTAGAATCACCAAACTTGACACGTAGCTTCTAGAGTACTGTATACAAATCAAGTATCTTTTATTTTATAGCTACAAATTATATATATTTGGTGTTGGCAGAACTCGGGAACTCGAGTAGAATTCGGGAACTTCCGACTGGAGCACTCTTACCCATTTTGTTATGAGGCTGCACAAATCTGTGATCACACCCTTCGTCACCTCACTTGGCATAAAAACAAACAAACAGCTGAAACTGAAACAGCCGTGCTTACCGCCTTCTCGGGCACCGTTTATCGGGGTGACTTTTTCCATGAATCACTTTTTAAGTGACTGCCGCATACGTTACCCATGCCTGATGCCCCAGACCATGTCCGAGACGGTGGTGTTAAAAGGACAAGTGCTAGGACAAGCCGTTATGAAAATTCAATTTAGTGTTGAATTTATATAAAGCAGCTTAAATATCGTAAGCGCGTTGAAATGTAGACATTTGGGAATTTCGACAAGTGCAGTTTGAAAATTTTGTTTTTATCTGAGGGCGGGTTTCATTTCAGGACCGATTTCTAGCTCATGTTCTGGCCTCAGGCCTTGCCCTAATGGAATAATTTAGGCATTAAGTTAATCAAATAAAAGAGCACCGAACTGTATGCGATGCTGGGATACAATTTACATTTTTATCCAGTACTCCGATACGCAAAGGCCTTCACTAAAAGTATTTACTGAATGTCTTTTAGTTAAAAGTAATTAATATACGATAGACTCTCTGTTTTATTCTAATTATCCAAAAAAAATAATAATTTGTTTCAATTTTTACCTTGAATTTAGATCATTTTAATTCTTCCAAAACCTATATTGCAAAATTTGTTCAATCCCAATTCAGCTCAAAAGCTTTTCTGTATTACGCAAATTTCTACCCTTAAGAAAGGCGTACGCAAGGAGTACTTCGAACACGCCCTCCTGCACCCTAAACACTTTTCCACTTTCCCAACATTTCGTAGATTATGAAAAGCGCACTCCGGGGCCAACAAGTCCATATTTCTAATGCTTTGTTTTATTTGCGACTTTATAGGGATGCTCTCGGGCACTCGGGCTTCCGTTCCTTTATGGTCGTACAATGTAAACAACAGCATTGCCGTAAGACTTCTCGAAAGCGTTTCAAACTTTTCATTGTATTAATTTAATATGCAAAAAAAAGGGGACGTCACGAGGGTTAACAGACATTCTGGCATATTATTATTTCTTCACTTACCATAATTTCCCTTTTCATTGTGGAGATTTTAAAGCCAGAGGGTGGTCCCTGACCCACAAGCAGCAAGTGCGCAATTTCAAACGCAGTCGACAGGTTGACTTCTAGCGGGGAACTGTAGCAACCCCGGAGGGTTGAAATGCGGAAGATGCCATGCTTATGATTATGATATTATTTCGAAATTATCCGCTTAGTTTCACGAAGTGGAAGCAGGCCATATGTGCGGCCATTGTGCGGAAATGAAATCATTTCGCTGTTAATAATGATGACATATGATTTTCATTGTCAAATTTTGTCGTTGTCGTTGTTGTTGTTGTTATTGTTGCTGTTAAGTGAATTAGGCGTTTTACCATTTTATTGAGTTGCTGGGCACAAAGTCAACTCGTCCACATTGGGGTAAACGGGTGAAGTCTAGCCGGTTGCGTTAAATTTGTTGGCACATCATTAGTCATGCCGTTGAATATTGCAAGGTGTATGGGCGGCTATTGAAACATCTGCCTTGATATTTGTGCATGCTGGGCTTTTTATCTAAACATATTTTCAGAATATTGTTACTGCAGTCGCTGGGAATGACAATCATTTGAAGGGTTTGGAATATGCCGCAGACAAGTTGACAATGTTAGTTGTACTCAGTTTGGAATTGAATTTCGATTGATTTACATGGCATGGGCACGGGAAAAGAGCTTTTACGAATAGCAATAATTGTCAAATCTCTGTAATTTTTCGCCTTTTAAATCTTCAACATATTAGCTGTTATTGTCTCGCTAAACTTAATTGTAGAATTGTTCGTTTTATCTGACTAGATTCAAAAGTTTGTACAAAAGTTATAAGCATAAAATGCTACGTTTATACAGGTCAGCAAGGTCACTTTTGGTCAAATGAGCATTAATTATTCCAGTTTGGAAGAAGTCATTTAAGCTTCCAGCATAATTTAAAATTTTTATGAAATACCCTTAATTACTTTTTAGATATTGTGTTCCAAACTTTATCGCAGCAATGTGGAAGAATTATGTCCGGATCATCAATCACGCGACTGGCAAGGCACTCACAAAATTTTTAATGGCCGCCAATCACTGCGAAGGGCAAAATTACGAAATGTCACAGTGACCAGCACCCTGCAACCTATCCCCCTTTTTTTATGTATATATAAAATCATGTCCAGTTTCACCTGCTGTGCAGCAAATATGTATGTTCATATATATATGTCATGTTGAGAAACGTGACTACGATCAGGTTCGGGCATGGGCGGCCTCTGTGTATATAAGGGATTACGATTACGGCTGCGAGCTGGGTCGAGGTGTACATGCGTTTCTTGCTGGGCAGGATTTGAAAAAACTGTTCTAGGCAAATTAATAAATAGATTGAAGAGGACGAGAAACAGAAAAGGAAACCGCTTGACAATAGACATTTACAAATTTCGTGCTATATGTTTCGCTGAGTATTTGTATCCACAACTTCCGTGGCGTCTTCGTCGCTCGGTCGCCGGTGGCCAGTAGCCAGTCGAAAGGACGGACGAGGGGGAGAGAAGGAGAGAGGGTTATAAAAATAAAACCTGCCTTTTGCCATATGCCATTTAAATGATAAAAGGATTTCAACGGACCACACTCTCAACTGACACGCTGACCACCCCAAATGGAAAAGCACACGTGGTCAATTGCGTTTGGGGTCAACCCTTTCGCACGAACGCCATCATTCCGTGCCGGCTCCTGCCCCACGCTTATGCTCCGGCCTCGAAGTGTCAGCACATTTTTCAAAGGAGCATATAAAATGGCGCTCATACATTATGTCCATATCTGGCCGCCGGCCGTTCCGCTTCGTCCTTTGTCCGAGCTGCGATTAGGGGGCTGGGACAAATGTGAACGGTTGTGACGACCGAACTCCCCATTTTGTATGTAGTACCTCGAACAGATTATGCATTAAGCGCTTATTTAGCATTTTTCTTATATAATGTTGCCGCTGTCACTTTGCAATTGCTATCCTCCATTCTCCATACGCCATGGATGGGCAACATTTTGTCAATACACAAAAAAGGGGTGTAAAACCAAACGTGAGGGTATTATTAAGTAGACTAGAAAACAATAGAAAATATAATATGAAAAACTTACCTTAAATGGGAAATACGCATTAAATTAGTGTGAGCTTGTAAAAAGTAAATTTCAATTGGTTAGTCGGTTCTGTTCAAATAAATCTAGGGCTGAGACAAAGCTCGGGCCGAATAATTGCTTTCTGCTAATTAATGTTGTTGTGCTGAATAAGTCTTCATCTCAAAGAGAAAAGTCTTGGGTCTGCTTTCCATTTTTTGCCTGCACGAAAAATTGAAAAGAGAGACGAAAAACTGGATGGTTTGGACACAATGGAAAGCAAATCCCTGTTGTTAATGAAAATTGCATTTTAATTTCATAAACGGCAATAAAAGAGGCATATCGTTAGAAGCTTTAAGCTGCCTAAACTAAATGCCACCTCTGAGCTAGGACCGAGATGTGACTCATTATAGCCCCACAGCAACAGCCCGCACAACCGCAGAAACCTTTATAATTTGCAAAGAAAATGACCAATGCGGCTTAAAATAATTGCCAAGTTGGCTTAAATACTCTTTAAGAGTATCACATAGTGAGTGCTGATGTTGGAGTCTGTCATGTCCGTTGAAAAAAAAAACAATGTCCAGACCCAACTTGGAGAAGTACATAAAAGAAAAAACGGAGCAACAAAATGGTCCTTTTTTATTTGTTAGCTGTCGCTCACGTAGGCAGCGTCCATGTAATTAAATTAAAATGGAAAATTTAGTCGAACTGCGGATTAAATTAATTTTCATTTGCATTTGCATAAGTTTTGCCAGTTGCCCACTCAAATGTCTGCTCGTGTGTTCATTAATTCCTTCATTATGCCATTTATTGCTGAATTCACTAGAAATGTGCCTTTATTTTTATCCCTCCTTCATTAGTTACAATTACAATACAGCCTGGACAATGAATTGGGCAGGCACAATAGTAGGTCCAGTATGTAATTGAATTTAAAAAAATCTTATAAAAATTATAATTGTAGGACCACAGAAGACATACATACGACTTATACAAAGGCTTACCAGAATTGTATTGTAATCTTCTAATGTTTCTGAGCTCTTCCAAGTTTCAAAGTTTTGTGTGAATTGTGCGCCAGGTTATTTCTTAAATTAAAGTTAGTTTAAATTACGCTCATTTTAAAGCGTATTGATACATATATATTTTTTATTTTTTTTTAGGGAATTAGTTAATTAATTTCTATGAAAATGGTTGACTTAAAAATGTCAACATATTTAAATAAAAACTTAAATATTAGGTAATTAAACCGTAAAGTGAATCTTGTACTCAGCCGAAAATTTAAAGGTTTACTTTTTTTAATTACTTTCAAATAGAAAACAAATACTGGGCGATTCTATTTAGGAACCCTCTTCCTTTTTTTTTAAAGAAGAAAAACGAAGCGAAATGTTTACAAGCTGGACCCAAAGAAAGAAAAAGGAAATGAAAATGCAATTTTATTTATTGTTATGTAGCTTTTTTTTCATTCAGCTTATGTAAATTTATTTATTTTTCGTAATTTTTCTTGTTTTTACAAAAGAATAAATTTGCCTTGTTTTCCGTTTGCACCCAAACAATACCCTCCAAGTTGCAGGACTGTGTTGGAGCGGCCTTTCACGGCCAAAAAATTTAATTAGAATAAAGAAAATGAGGAAAACGAAGTGAAAAATTAAAAAAAAAACGGGCAATGAAAAAAATATTACCTTCAAAATGCCGCAAATGAAATACCCTTGAATACCAATATCTCCTAATATCAATCATTATTTAAAGGCCAAATAATCAAGGCTTTCATAAAAAAGTTTATTTGTGCCTTTTCCTGATTTAGACTTTATCAGCAAAGTAGAGCTCGTATTAGCTAAGTATAGTAGAGTCAGGTGGAAAGTTAGCTTTAAAAATTTGGAAACTAGCTGGAATAGAAACAGGCATAAGATATCAGGCGGACACTCACAGCTACATTGACTCAACTATTGGCAACAATTATGCGTTTTATGCGTTACACATTTCCTTAAAATATTATTAGACTTTTTCTGCAAGGGTATACGAAGGCAGCTAGAGCAGGGCTTAGGACTGTCCGAAGAATTTTGTTGTACATTTTTCTTAATAAGGAAAAGTTGTGCAATTTCCATGTGTAACTGACGGCCTCCGGGGCCTGCAACATTTTGTAATGAGATCCGTCTCGTCTAGCCCCGTAAGAGTACTGGTAAATCCCAAGTACGGGGGTTAGGCAATATTCTCGTAAAAGGTCTGCTTTGTCCAAATTCATATGCATATACCTCTTACATGAGCGGAATTCTGTTCTGGAACGCATGGCAAATTATACCCAATACAATTTTAATAACATTTAATAAGAAGTAGCTGTGATAAATTGCGCTTTCAAATTCCAGCTGCTTTTGGAAAGGATACTGCCAACAATTTTATATATTCAACTCATCCAGCTTAATTACGCACTTAGTTTATGACTTAATATACCATTCTAAATATTGTAGAGTGCTGCTGAACATCCCCAAGAGCTCACTCAGGTCTGTCCCTCATATACGTCGCACAATTATAGAGAGCTTTACGTCGCAACATTGTCGTCGCACGACGTTAGTTCGAGGCAAATTTAATTACGTCGTATTATGGAATTTATATGACAATAGCAGATAATGCACACACACCAACACGCACACACTCACACACGCACACACCACAAATACCCACACACTGAATGAAGTAGCAATGGGTGAATTAATTATGATGTGCCTAAGTTATGCAACGGGTTTAAAATGAAATGCAATAACTTTTGTTGAAGGATTTTAATTTGGAATTTGAGAGTTATATTATACTTAAAATAAATATGTCAGCTTTCGGCTGGATTTTGTTAAACAAAGGTGATTTCACAGTTTAAAGGGCATATTTGGCTAAACAGATGATATTCTAGCATTTTTTGTAAGATGTAAGGTTTTTATGTGTCTTCCTCTTGAATTGATTTTCATGGTTTCCGTTAATTTTTATAACAAACTCAATTGACTTGACTGCCCCATTTCAATTTCATTAATAGAAAATCATGTACACTTACCCGGCTTAGCAAACAGCAAGAAGCCTTCGAATCGCCCATCAAAAGGACATAACAATAATTAATGGTATTTGCTTAAAGAATACAAAATGGGTACTGTACATGACTAAAATGTTTCTCCTCTTATTGTTTTCCGATTGGCAATGAATTAATTTACATTTTAAAATTTTCTCTATATTTAACTTCTTTGACAGCGCAGCGGCATCAAGAAAACAAACTTGAATTTCAATTAGCTAACTTGGGTGGTGATTGAGCCAATGGTAATATAATAAAAATTAACATTAATTTAGAATCACGAGCAGAAAAAATGTTGAAAAACATTCATATGACACTTCGCTCCCTGAGACCAGAATTTAGCATGAAAATTATGTAAATTGTCTTGTAATAAAAATGTCCAAGCCCCAGGCAGCTGCCTGTGTCTGCAAGTATAAATTTTTTGAAACATTCTCGAAAAGAGCGTAGGAATTAAAACAACGCGACAATGAAAAAATGCAAAATAAATAAATAAAGTGAGGAGAAGAAACACCAACACACACAAAACAAAAAAAAAAAAAAAACAAAAAATAAAATAAAAATAAAAACAAAATAAAACCAAGTGACTGCGACAGAATTGTTCTCCAGAAAAAAATTATATCCCTGCAGGACATTATTTTAAATACTAATCCGCATCAGTTTTCATTTGAATCTTAGTGCTGGGGCGCTGGCGCTGGCGCCGGAGCTGGGAACAGGGAGCAGGGAACAGGGAGCAGGGAGCTTGCCCTATCAGCAACCCTAGGACATCGACATCGTAGCCTGTGTGTTCTTGTGTTTTTCTTCGTCCACGTCCCGTTTTGCGACGTGCCTGCCATCTTTGTTTGTGCGCCGTTACATAAATTCAGATGTTATCCTAGATGCGCAGCATGCACGTTATTAAAATAAAGTCAGGCAACGCTCGGTTCCGGGAATTATACGCCCAGGCGAAAGCCGGAAGCTAACAAATGAAAAAAATGCCCATTTTGGCCTATTTTGTGTCCAGGACACAGCCTCTATCTCGCAGCCAGTTATATTGCCCTTGTGAGCACACCTAATGCAGTTATGACAGCATCCTTTTGTTTTTTTCTGATCCGCCAAACTAAAATCTATACAATCAATCACAAATTCCCTATATTCAAGGCTTGAGACTTGCCGCATTACGTATACGTTATGAACACATTAAACGAAGTATATTTGCCTTAATGAGAAAGACACATGCCATCGATGTGGGTTTAGTTAGAAATTTAAATTCAAATCGACATACATGGAACAGAGTATTTAATCATTATCCAACGTAGGCTATCCACAAATATATACACTCTTTTATCATGTATGTATGCGTGTTATTATAATATCAGAAAGTATAGCATACTTTTCAGAGAGTATCAAAATTATTGCGAATTGAATTGGAAGCAAGTCAAATTCCTTTTCGAATAACTGTTTATACAACTTAATAAATGCATTCTAAATAATACTCAGTCGATCTGTAGCTTAGAACTGGAAATGTAGCATTAACTTTATAGAGTTATACTGTCAAACTATTGCCGCACTTAGTCATTTTTATATCAATCTACATTCTCAAGTTGATTTAAGTATATTTTATAAGTTTCTGTTGGCACCTTGGACCCGTTTCTAAATTATTTCCAATAAACAAGTTAAATCAAAGCTCTATCTAGTTGGTGAATTGGGATATGGCTTTGTATGTTACATGGTATATGAGACGTGTACAAACAGCAGTAAAATGAACAAATTGTTGATGTTTGTGTAAACCATAGAAAATTCGAAATGCTTCAATCAGCAATTCGTATTATTAAATATTAATGCAGAACTCAAGTCGGCTTGTTTCGTACTGACCCTTTCGATGTTAGTCCAAAAAGGTCAACATGTGTCTGCGCAATACGTGTGTGTGTGTGTGTGTGTGTGTGTATGCATGTGTGTGTGTGTATGTGTGTGCGTGTGTGTGTGGTGCAGATACAGACACACATGGAGGCTCTCATAGGCACTTCAGTAATGTCAATTGGACTGGACACTGACCGGAGCTAGAATCTTGGACATTTTTCATCATAAAGTGGTGGTTGCTCGACTTTGATTTCAAATTGGATTTGAATTTGGAATTTCGGCTTTCAAGCACTGTTTAGCCTGCAGGCGTGTATATGGAACTGGTCGACACATAAATATTTCTCTTTGTTTAGCTCTGGCTGAACTAAAAGAAAAAGTTGGTACATGCACACATAGGTAGACACACCTGCATGGGGGCCAAGGCTCCAGCACAAAGAAGCAACCGGACAGAAAGGCAAAGCAGGCAAGAACAAGCTGTTGGGCTGGCATGGACATAGTAAGGATAGTCAGATATGAGCAACGGTCGAATGGTCAAGTCAAAGTTATTGTCTTGTCATGTAAGTGTCCACCATATATCCCACAGGCATAAACCAATTGCTTTTTTCAATTTGCCCCATGCTACACACACAAGGAGCAGTACTTTAGGTTTATGCAAATGATTGAAAGGGAATCATCAGTTGAGTCCAGCCTTGGCAGAGCACAAGTAGGCAACGTATTTTAATTACCGATTCGCAAAACAAAATGAAAAACATTTTTGTGCACACGCCTATGGAAAAACAAACAAAAATTTATGTATCTTTCGAGCAAGCCTAGTAAAACAAGCAAGCCCATAGACAGGATTCGATTGCCATTGAGGTACAAAAAGGCAAACGGATAGCAAAATAGTAAATATATTCTCTCTAGCTACTCCCAGGAGAGTAAATCCCAAAAAACTTGAAACTTTACAAACTTCAAAGATACTTAAGTGAATTTTTTAGCACGTCACAAGCGCTATGGAACATGAGTAAAAATTAAATTGATTTTGCTCGGACATTAAAATAGTTTTAGGTTTTCAGTTTTCGCACAAATTGCCTTTTCATAGTTGTACTTACAGCAACCCTTACTGTGTTTTTATTTGTTTAGTCACTTTCGGTTTTTATGAACTTCTTGTTTTTGAGCAATCCCCAGCCTGTTGTGTCTGAGCCAACTTACCGGCAACATTCGTCGCCCAAAGGATGGATAGCCCCTTCTAGCTGACAGTTTGTAAAGTAATTTTATTTTGTTTAAATTAAATGATATATTATGTTGACACCCAGACATTTCATAAACGTAACTGGAATGTAAAATTTTAATTTCACCTAACCGATCATTTTCGGAATTTATTTGTCACTTCAAAGTCATTATGAAGATAGCAACTGCTCTGTTGAATTACTTCCCACCCCACACAAAATCCAAGATGTCCCGGCAATTAAACAGGAATCTAGACATTTATGCACACAAGTCGTAGAGAAAAGACGTGCAGACATTTCTTCCATTTCCATTTCCGTTTCCCCTTGTCGCTCATCCATCTATCCTTTAGCTTCTTCACTTTTTCATTCAGTCCTACCGACTGCCAGCGTTGCGTCCTCTTCGCCTTCACATTCTTATATCTCTTTTTGATGTAATTTTGGCATTTGCCAAAAAATGTCTCCTGGCTGCCTTCCGTAGATGTCTATGTCGCGATAGGGCCCCTGTCAAGTGTTGAGGGAGGGTTCGGCTGGTGAGCTTTGTATTTATCAATCTAAAGGGGTTAAAGTGGTAGGCGTCAAATGGCGGCAAGCACACGCAAGCGGTTTGCCGTATGAAACACGCTCAGGTAAATGGCAAAAAGTGTCGGTAAATTGAGAAAATACTCAAATGGGAATGAGCAAGACGCTGGCTTTGCTAGAAATTAGACGATTACGCTTTTATTCAAATCTGAAATTAAAATTTCAGCATTACGCACATAATAAGATTTCCATTTCCAAGTTTTTAGTGAGGGAGTGAAAGCTTTTCTTACACAAGATGATGTAATGTGTCGTTGATAAATTTAATTGCAAATATTGTCAATTTTATCAAAAATTATTTAAGATTTAAACCAACATGAGGCCAATACTTTACTTAGTTATATTCATTGCTCTCCCCTTTTGAACAGCCCACAAAATAAGTAAGGAGGGAATAGAGGGAGAGAGTCGTGTGATATAAAGAAAAAACCCCATTGCAGCCGCATACAAGTAAATTGGGAATATGTAATACTCCCACTCATAAATATAAAGATGCAGTTGAAAGAACACTGAAACATTATTGAAAGGGATAAACATAATTTGCTTTCTTTTTTCCGTCGCTTTTCTTATTTTCACTTTAATTAGTGGACGGTCTTATTAAGAGGAGCTGGAAGTTTATAGACCCAACCAACCCGTTCATAACCCTATTATATTTCCCAAATATACTTTCATTAAAAACATGAAAAAAGAAACTCATTAGAAATAAAAAGAAACAGGATCAATTTAAACGTACTTACCTTAATGCCAAATTAGGTTTCTTTTTTAATATCTAACATATTTTTGGATTTCGACTGAGATTCAATCCTACATGTTCTGACATTTCATTCACTTTCATTGATTTTGATTGGCCGGCGTTTCACGTCTCAAATTATGAAACTAACCACAAAAATTATGAAATTAAATGTGGACGGATTGTGGCATACGGTCGACCAATACCAGACCTGCAGCTTAGAAAGAGGGCAACCTCTCTCTAGACAAACGTGGTGGGTGTTTATTACATAAAGTTATGTATATCAATATCCATAAAGTTTTATGTACAACGCAAATACAACAATCTAATACGAGTTGGTGTTGTTGTTGTTGTTGTTGTTGCTGGCTTCAAATTACAACCGCATACATAAATGTTACGCAGGCAGTTATACGTACCCGGCCAAAGGGGATATGAAAAGAATCATCGTCAGAAGCGAAAGCAGCCCCTAAAAATCAACACACAACGTATATATGGGGGCGTTTAAATCAACAAAAGAAGGCAATGATAAATGCATCGCGCTTTGGGGGTGAAATTCGACGCTGTCGCGTGCGCGCCGAGTGCCACCCCAAGCAGCACCCAGCACCCCGCACCCTTGCCACGTCAATGCCACCCAATTATAGCCATATATATACTTGCATGATGTGTATGTATGTGTGCGTGTGCTTGTGCTTGCGGCTGGAGGTGGCGAGCGCATTTGAAATAAGATTTTCACTCCTGCAGCGTTCGCCCCGTCTGCCTGTCCATCTCTCGTCGTGGTCGTCCTTTAATGCTTGTATCAATTTTCTTCGATCTTTCGCCCAAATTTTGCTTACATATATATACATTTATCGCGTATATATATATATATAAGGACAAAACAATAACAATAAAAATAAAACATATCTAGTGGTGCTCCCCAGCCAACCATCTTAGGCACCCAAAACCCAAGGCATTATAAATAGAATTAAGCGCACGTGCAGACATATACATAAATATATATAAATATATATATATGTTATGATGTGAACGTCCTAAAGAGATACATACACCTAACTGCTTTTTCCTTCGCCTTGGCACTTGCTTCATTTTTATGGAAATGTGTATGTGCAGGACGTTTCTTCTCTCCCAACAATTGCGAAATGCCACATAATATCTGCATTCCTTTGTGTATGCATACACAACGACTCGAAAAGTATTCTTTATGAAATTAAATGTATGCTAGATAGCTCTGTTCAATCCGCCTTACACTCTATTACATGCGAGGGACTACAGAAAAATTGAACATAGTGACAGAAGTGTAATATTAAAAATATAATATACTTATACGCATAGTCAAGAAACGTAAATATTTTAGCTTTGCAGTTTTATTTAATATCAAGATATTTCCTGCGATAAAACTATTCAGCTTTCATAACAATGTATCCAACTATACTACATATGGCTGCCATTTAGTGTGTATGCCATCAAAATAACAGAGAATAACAAATAATGGGTAGGGTGTAGTATGTGTAGTATGTCTGTGCCACCTTCGGCCCTGAAATGACCAGCTACCAAGCATATCTATTGATTTTTTTCCGCATTTACTACGAATAAAAACACTTAGGGCGAGCTAAGCCATATCCAGTACTGAGGAGGACTGTAAAAGCAACTGGAAATGTGCCCTCTTAAGAGACAATCGAACCCCAAGCTAAACCACAGTCAAAGTTCTTGGCCCCCTGCTTGGTAAAATGCATTATAACGGAAATTAAGCAACACAATTAATGGTCCTCGGTTTATCATACAATTTTAATGGCCCAAATAAATTGGCCAAAAACTAGCCAAGAGCAAAATTGCCAAATGTGTCTATAGAGTCGCAAATACAAACGCATTTTCAGTTTAAGAAAGAAAAATAATTGTAGCGGAGTAACTAATTTAAAATAAGGCTTTCATGTGAATAGATAATAAGCTAGATAATTGAAATTTTAGATGTAGATGCTCCTAGCTCCCGCGCAGATCGAGTTTGCTTCCGATAATCGATAACTTACTCCGTTTCCAAGCAATCGATAAAAATCGATATAGATATCCTGTTTTTTTTGGCAATTTTGGTAAATAATAAGAACTAGAGTCACCAAACTTGGCATATAGCTTCTAAAATAGAATATATATATGATATAGGATTTTTCTTCATGGTTTTCCCTCTAAATTAATCTGGCATTCAAATCTAAACACCGATTTTTTATCGAAATTCATGTCCAAATCTTACCCCAAGATTCGTATATAGACATGGGTCAAAATTTACCACCCCCATATCTCGGCCAAATCTCATCAGATTTTCACGAAGTTTGGCTTTTTCTTCATGGTTTTCCCTCTAGATTAATGTGGCATTCAAATCTGAACATCAATTTGTTAGTCGAAATTCATGTCCAAATCTTACGCCAAGATACGTATATAGACATGGGTCAAAAATTACCACCCCCATATCTCGGCCAAATCTCATCAGATTTTCACGAAGTTTGGCTTTTTCTTCATGGATTTCCCTCTAGATGAATCTGGCATTCAAATCTCGACACCGATTTTTTGGTCGAAATTCATGTCCTAATCTTACCCCAAGATTCGTATATAGACATGGGTCAAAATTTACCACCCCCATATCTCGGCCAAATCTCATCCGATTTTCACGAAGTTTGGATTTTTCTTCATGGTTTTCGCTCTAGATGAATCTGGCATTCAAATCTGAACCCCGATTTTTTAGTCGAAATTCATGTCCAAATCTTACCCCAAGATTCGTATATAGACATGGGTCAAAAATTACCACCCCCATATCTCGGCCAAATCTCATCCGATTTTCACGAAGTTTGGCTTTCTCTTCATAGTTTTCCCTCTAGATTAATGTGGCATTCAAATCTCGACACCGATTTTTTGGTCGAAATTCATGTCCAAATCTTACCCCAAGATTCGTATATAGACATGGGTCAAAATTTACCACCCCCATAAGTCGGCCAAATCTTATCCGATTTTCACGAAGTTTGGCTTTTTCTTCATGGATTTCCCTCTAGATTAATGTGGCATTGAAATCTCGACACCGATTTTTTGGTCGAAATTCATGTCCAAATCTTACCCCAAGATTCGTATATAGACATGGGTCAAAAATTACCACCCCCATAAGTCGGCCAAATCTCATCCGATTTTCACGAAGTTTGGCTTTTTCTTCATGGATTTCCCTCTAGATTAATGTGGCATTCAAATCTCGACACCGATTTTTTGGTCGAAATTCATGTCCAAATCTTACCCCAAGATTCGTATATAGACATGGGTCAAAAATTACCACCCCCATAAGTCGGCCAAATCTCATCCGATTTTCACGAAGTTTGGCTTTTTCTTCATGGATTTCCCTCTAGATTAATGTGGCATTCAAATCTCGACACCGATTTTTTGGTCGAAATTCATGTCCAAATCTTACCCCAAGATTCGTATATAGACATGGGTCAAAAATTACCACCCCCATAAGTCGGCCAAATCTCATCCGATTTTCACGAAGTTTGGCTTTTTCTTCATGGATTTCCCTCTAGATTAATGTGGCATTCAAATCTCGACACCGATTTTTTGGTCGAAATTCATGTCCAAATCTTACCCCAAGATTCGTATATAGACATAGGTCAAAAATTACCACCCCCATAAGTCGGCCAAATCTCATCCGATTTTCACGAAGTTTGGCTTTTTCTTCATGGATTTCCCTCTAGATTAATGTGGCATTCAAATCTCGACACCGATTTTTTGGTCGAAATTCATGTCCAAATCTTACCCCAAGATTCGTATATAGACATGGGTCAAAATTTACCACCCTCATAACTCGGTCAACTCTCATCCGATTTTCACGAAGTTTGGCGTTTTCTTCATGGGTTTCCCTCTAGACTAATCTGGCATTCAAATCTCGACACCGATTTTTTGGTCGAAATTCATGTCCAAATCTTACCCCAAGATTCGTATATAGACAAGGGTCAAAAATTACCACCCCCATAAGTCGGCCAAATCTCATCCGATTTTCACGAAGTTTGGATTTTTCTTCATGGTTTTCCCTCTAGATGAATCTGGCATTCAAATCTGAACACCGATTTTTTGGTCGAAATTCATGTCTAAATCTTACCCCAAGATTCGTATATAGACATGGGTCAAAATTTACCACCCCCATATCTCGGCCAAATCTCATCCGATTTTCACGAAGTTTGGCTTTTTCTTCATAGTTTTCCCTCTAGATTAATGTGGCATTCAA
The DNA here is from genome assembly GCF_003285875.2 of Drosophila novamexicana. Lineage (NCBI taxonomy): Eukaryota > Metazoa > Arthropoda > Insecta > Diptera > Drosophilidae > Drosophila > Drosophila novamexicana. The sequence goes on from NW_020824787.1 coordinate 9,771,812, forward strand.
ATCTCGACACCGATTTTTTGGTCGAAATTCATGTCCAAATCTTACCCCAAGATTCGTATATAGACATGGGTCATAATTTACCACCCCCATAAGTCGGCCAAATCTCATCCGATTTTCACGAAGTTTGGCTTTTTCTTCATGGATTTCCCTCTAGATTAATGTGGCATTCAAATCTCGACACCGATTTTTTGGTCGAAATTCATGTCCAAATCTTACCCCAAGATTCGTATATAGACATGGGTCAAAAATTACCACCCCCATAAGTCGGCTAAATCTCATCCGATTTTCACGAAGTTTGGCTTTTTCTTCATGGATTTCCCTCTAGATTAATGTGGCATTCAAATCTCGACACCGATTTTTTGGTCGAAATTCATGTCCAAATCTTACCCCAAGATTCGTATATAGACATGGGTCAAAAATTACCACCCCCATAAGTCGGCCAAATCTCATCCGATTTTCACGAAGTTTGGCTTTTTCTTCGTGGATTTCCCTCTAGATTAATGTGGCATTCAAATCTCGACACCGATTTTTTGGTCGAAATTCATGTCCAAATCTTACCCCAAGATTCGTATATAGACATGGGTCAAAAATTACCACCCCCATAAGTCGGCCAAATCTCATCCGATTTTCACGAAGTTTGGCTTTTTCTTCATGGATTTCCCTCTAGATTAATGTGGCATTCAAATCTCGACACCGATTTTTTGGTCGAAATTCATGTCCAAATCTTACCCCAAGATTCGTATATAGACATGGGTCAAAAATTACCACCCCCATAAGTCGGCCAAATCTCATCCGATTTTCACGAAGTTTGGCTTTTTCTTCATGGATTTCCCTCTAGATTAATGTGGCATTCAAATCTCGACACCGATTTTTTGGTCGAAATTCATGTCCAAATCTTACCCCAAGATTCGTATATAGACATGGGTCAAAATTTACCACCCTCATAACTCGGTCAAATCTCATCCGATTTTCACGAAGTTTGGCGTTTTCTTCATGGGTTTCCCTCTAGACTAATCTGGCATTCAAATCTGAACATCGGTTTTTTGGTCGAAATTCATGTCCAAATCTTACCCCAAGATTCGTATATAGACAAGGGTCAAAAATTACCACCCCCATAAGTCGGCCAAATCTCATCCGATTTTCACGAAGTTTGGATTTTTCTTCATGGTTTTCGCTCTAGATGAATCTGGCATTCAAATCTGAACCCCGATTTTTTGGTCGAAATTCATGTCTAAATCTTACCCCAAGATTCGTATATAGACATGGGTCAAAATTTACCACCCCATATCTCGGCCAAATCTCATCCGATTTTCACGAAGTTTGGATTTTTCTTCATGGTTTGCCCTCTAGATGAATCTGGCATTCATATCTGAACACCGATTTTTTAGTCGAAATTCATGTCCAAATCTTACCCCAAGATTCGTATATAGACATGGGTCAAAAATTACCACCCCCATATCTCGGCCAAATATCATCCGATTTTCACGAAGTTTGGATTTTTCTTCATGGTTTTCGCTCTAGATGAATCTGGCATTCAAATCTGAACCCCGATTTTTTAGTCGAAATTCATGTCCAAATCTTACCACAAGATTCGTATATAGACATGGGTCAAAAATTACCACCCCCATATCTCGGCCAAATCTCATCCGATTTTCACGAAGTTTGGCTTTTTCTTCATGGATTTCCCTCTAGATTAATGTGGCATTCAAATCTCGACACCGATTTTTTGGTCGAAATTCATGTCCAAATCTTACCCCAAGATTCGTATATAGACATGGGTCAAAATTTACCACCCCCATAACTCGGTCAAATCTCATCCGATTTTCACGAAGTTTGGCGTTTTCTTCATGGGTTTCGCTCTAGACTAATCTGGCATTCAAATCTGAACACCGATTTTTTAGTCGAAATTCATGTCCAAATCTTACCCCAAGATTCGTATATAGACATGGGTCAAAATTTACCACCCCCATATCTCGGCCAAATCTCATCCGATTTTCACGAAGTTTGGATTTTTCTTCATGGTTTGCCCTCTAGATGAATCTGGCTTTCATATCTGAACACCGATTTTTTAGTCGAAATTCATGTCCAAATCTTACCCCAAGATTCGTATATAGACATGGGTCAAAAATTACCACCCCCATATCTCGGCCAAATATCATCCGATTTTCACGAAGTTTGGATTTTTCTTCATGGTTTTCTCTCTAGATGAATCTGGCATTCAAATCTCGACACCGATTTTTTGGTCGAAATTCATGTCCAAATCTTACCCCAAGATTCGTATATAGACATGGGTCAAAAATTACCACCCTCATATCTCGGCCAAATCTCATCCGATTTTCACGAAGTTTGGATTTTTCTTCATGGTTTTCCCTCTAGATGAATCTGGCATTCAAATCTCGACACCGATTTTTTGGTCGAAATTCATGTCCAAATCTTACCCCAAGATTCGTATATAGACATGGGTCAAAAATTACCACCCCCATAAGTCGGCCAAATCTCATCCGATTTTCACGAAGTTTGGCTTTTTCTTCATGGATTTCCCTCTAGATTAATGTGGCATTCAAATCTCGACACCGATTTTTTGGTCGAAATTCATGTCCAAATCTTACCCCAAGATTCGTATATAGACATGGGTCAAAAATTACCACCCCCATAAGTCGGCCAAATCTCATCCGATTTTCACGAAGTTTGGCTTTTTCTTCATGGATTTCCCTCTAGATTAATGTGGCATTCAAATCTCGACACCGATTTTTTGGTCGAAATTCATGTCCAAATCTTACCCCAAGATTCGTATATAGACATGGGTCAAAAATTACCACCCCCATAAGTCGGCCAAATCTCATCCGATATTCACGAAGTTTGGATTTTTCTTCATGGTTTTCGCTCTAGATGAATCTGGCATTCAAATCTGAACCCCGATTTTTTAGTCGAAATTCATGTCCAAATCTTACCACAAGATTCGTATATAGACATGGGTCAAAAATTACCACCCCCATATCTCGGCCAAATCTCATCCGATTTTCACGAAGTTTGGCTTTTTCTTCATGGATTTCCCTCTAGATTAATGTGGCATTCAAATCTCGACACCGATTTTTTGGTCGAAATTCATGTCCAAATCTTACCCCAAGATTCGTATATAGACATGGGTCAAAATTTACCACCCCCATAACTCGGTCAAATCTCATCCGATTTTCACGAAGTTTGGCGTTTTCTTCATGGGTTTCGCTCTAGACTAATCTGGCATTCAAATCTGAACACCGATTTTTTAGTCGAAATTCATGTCCAAATCTTACCCCAAGATTCGTATATAGACATGGGTCAAAATTTACCACCCCCATATCTCGGCCAAATCTCATCCGATTTTCACGAAGTTTGGATTTTTCTTCATGGTTTGCCCTCTAGATGAATCTGGCTTTCATATCTGAACACCGATTTTTTAGTCGAAATTCATGTCCAAATCTTACCCCAAGATTCGTATATAGACATGGGTCAAAAATTACCACCCCCATATCTCGGCCAAATATCATCCGATTTTCACGAAGTTTGGATTTTTCTTCATGGTTTTCTCTCTAGATGAATCTGGCATTCAAATCTCGACACCGATTTTTTGGTCGAAATTCATGTCCAAATCTTACCCCAAGATTCGTATATAGACATGGGTCAAAAATTACCACCCTCATATCTCGGCCAAATCTCATCCGATTTTCACGAAGTTTGGATTTTTCTTCATGGTTTTCCCTCTAGATGAATCTGGCATTCAAATCTCGACACCGATTTTTTGGTCGAAATTCATGTCCAAATCTTACCCCAAGATTCATATATAGACATGGGTCAAAATTTACCACCCCCATATCTCGGCCAAATCTCATCCGATTTTCACGAAGTTTGGATTTTTCTTCATGGTTTGCCCTCTAGATGAATCTGGCTTTCATATCTGAACACCGATTTTTTAGTCGAAATTCATGTCCAAATCTTACCCCAAGATTCGTATATAGACATGGGTCAAAAATTACCACCCCCATATCTCGGCCAAATATCATCCGATTTTCACGAAGTTTGGATTTTTCTTCATGGTTTTCTCTCTAGATGAATCTGGCATTCAAATCTCGACACCGATTTTTTGGTCGAAATTCATGTCCAAATCTTACCCCAAGATTCGTATATAGACATGGGTCAAAAATTACCACCCTCATATCTCGGCCAAATCTCATCCGATTTTCACGAAGTTTGGATTTTTCTTCATGGTTTTCCCTCTAGATGAATCTGGCATTCAAATCTCGACACCGATTTTTTGGTCGAAATTCATGTCCAAATCTTACCCCAAGATTCGTATATAGACATGGGTCAAAATTTACCACCCCCATATCTCGGCCAAATATCATCCGATTTTCACGAAGTTTGGATTTTTCTTCATGGTTTGCCCTCTAGATGAATCTGGCATTCATATCTGAACACCGATTTTTTAGTCGAAATTCATGTGCAAATCTTACCCCAAGATTCGTATATAGACATGGGTCAAAAATTACCACCCCCATATCTCGGCCAAATCTCATCCGATTTTCACGAAGTTTGCCTTTTTCTTCATAGTTTTCCCTCTAGATTAATGTGGCATTCAAATCTCGACACCGATTTTTTGGTCGAAATTCATGTCCAAATCTTACCCCAAGATTCGTATATAGACATGGGTCAAAATTTACCACCCCCATATCTCGGCCAAATCTCATCCGATTTTCACGAAGTTTGGATTTTTCTTCATGGTTTGCCCTCTAGATGAATCTGGCATTCAAATCTCGACACCGATTTTTTGGTCGAAATTCATGTCCAAATCTTACCCCAAGATTCGTATATAGACATGGGTCAAAAATTACCACCCTCATATCTCGGCCAAATCTCATCCGATTTTCACGAAGTTTGGATTTTTCTTCATGGTTTTCCCTCTAGATGAATCTGGCATTCAAATCTCGACACCGATTTTTTGGTCGAAATTCATGTCCAAATCTTACCCCAAGATTCATATATAGACATGGGTCAAAATTTACCACCCCCATATCTCAGCCAAATCTCATCCGATTTTCACGAAGTTTGGATTTTTCTTCATGGTTTGCCCTCTAGATGAATCTGGCATTCATATCTGAACACCGATTTTTTGGTCGAAATTCATGTCCAAATCTTACCCCAAGATTCGTATATAGACATGGGTCAAAAATTACCACCCTCATATCTCGGCCAAATCTCATCCGATTTTCACGAAGTTTGGATTTTTCTTCATGGTTTTCCCTCTAGATGAATCTGGCATTCAAATCTGAACCCCGATTTTTTGGTCGAAATTCATGTCCAAATCTTACCCCAAGATTCGTATATAGACATGGGTCAAAATTTACCACCCCCATATCTCGGCCAAATATCATCCGATTTTCACGAAGTTTGGATTTTTCTTCAAGGTTTTCTCTCTAGATGAATCTGGCATTCAAATCTCGACACCGATTTTTTGGTCGAAATTCATGTCCAAATCTTACCCCAAGATTCGTATATAGACATGGGTCAAAAATTACCACCCTCATATCTCGGCCAAATCTCATCCGATTTTCACGAAGTTTGGATTTTTCTTCATGGTTTTCCTCTAGATGAATCTGGCATTCAAATCTCGACACCGATTTTTTGGTCGAAATTCATGTCCAAATCTTACCCCAAGATTCGTATATAGACATGGGTCAAAATTTACCACCCCCATATCTCGGCCAAATCTCATCCGATTTTCACGAAATTTGGCTTATATATATTCTTGATCCGCATAAATAGCTGAGTCGATCTTGCCATGTCCGTCTGTCCGTCCGTCCGTCCGTACGTCCGTCCGTCCGTCCGTCCGTATGTATGAACGCAAGGATCTCAGAACCTATAAGAGCTAGAGACTTGAAATTACTCAGTTTCCAAGCAATCGATATCGATATCCTGTTTTTTGGGCAATTTTGGTAAATAATAAAAACTAGTCACCAAACTTGACATATAGCTTCTAAAATAGAATATATATATATATATATATATATATATATATATGTTGGAAGAAGAGGGTTCAGGGTATCCCCTAGTCGGGAGCTCCCGACTAGAACCTCTTACTTGTTTTTAAATTACGAAGTGGAGGTTTGGCATACGCATGTATCTAACTTTCTAGCTAGGCAGCACTTGAATATGTAAGAAAAGAATATATGCTGCAAATATTTAATGCATAGTCATAGCAACAAACTGTATAGAGTATGACATCATATTTAAGAAGCAACCGCAGACTCAACGCCCCATCCGAAATAGTATCTGAAATCCATTTGGTCGCTGGCTCGGCGGTGACACCACCCAATCCGCTAACATTGTTATAAAAGTGCAAACAAACACATAACCAGCAGGTGGGGAGCAAAGAGAAACGAAATTAACTTCGGTTTGACTTGACCCATGCCCAACTATGGGTTGGCACTAGGACTTGAGACGGAGCATCAGATGCCGCACAATAAGTGTGCTATCCAGCAGTTCCCAATCCACGAGTCAGTCTCGCCGAGCGAGAAGGCAACAGCAAACACGGCGGGAAATTATGAAGCCAAAGCCGACGAGCACGGCAACGGACGAAAACGAAGAATACGAAGAAAACGATGACGACGGTGATGGCAATGGCGTCGCCGACCTGTGGCCGCTGAAATAAAAAAAAATATGTATAAAAATCAAGAAAAAAAAATGAGAAACCATGTGGTCCGCTGGCTGGGCAAATAAATCGCTGGACATACAAACCGAGCGTAAGCGAAACAGAAAATCAGCAAAAAGGGAAGATAGCCCCCGAACCGAAAGATTTACGTGGAACAGAGCGAGAGCCACCGAACGTCGGCACGAATAAAAAATTGAATGAAATATTTTTATAACCAAAAGAAAGGAAGAGAAAGACAGAGAGCAAAAAAGATAAAGAGAGGCAGAAAGATATTGATGGCGTGCAGCAGTAAAAGGAAATGGAAAAAAAACAGACGAAGGAAGAAGGAAACCCTGCTTATCAAATATGAAGGAGCACACAAAGTGAGTCGCCGCCTCGTTGTGGGCTTCATAAAAGCCATGAGCTCACCTTGCATAAGGCTGGAGCAGACCACACCTAAGGGTAGTTAAGTCCCAACTTTTATGGCAATGACAGGTAGGTGGTCAAGCGACCCAACTAACCCACCCAACCCACCGACCGAGCCACCCAATCCACCCACTCCTATGTATCTTACAATGAATATAGTCTTTTTGTAGTCATATAACGGCGCATTGTGCAAGTATGCGACTGGGTTCTGGGCTACGGAGATGCTGGACACGTGCGGATAATAAAAAATGTTTTACTTTTCAATCGACCAATAATATGGCGTTCAATGGACAGGCCAAACGTGCGCAACCCGTACTCGTAACAATGGCCACGACGCTCTCAGATACAACTAAAACCGTAGTTTGAGATACATGTACAGCTACAGATACAGATACAGCCGCAGCTGGACAGGAAACCCACGTACATACGTTGTTCAATCATCGTTACAAAAAATTTCATTTTGAAAAATGCTAGAACTTCAATAAATTATATTGCTTGGCCTGAACGAAACCCAAGCGAATCGTAAAAAAATGGCTACGCTCGGGATGACCTCAACAGGGCAGTGCGGGAGTATTCGGGGTTAGGTTTTATCTAAGTTGTTGCTCGACTTGCTGGCACCTTTACTATCATGACAACAATACAAACGAGACAAAGGAGATGGCAGCGGCGAAGGAGAAATAACCGGGCAAAATTCGTAGCATAACACGGCGGACAGGTGAATCGGGTCAGCGACGGAGGCAGCAGCAAACGGTCAGTTATTGTACTTACTACCACACACATTCACACTCCCTACCCTACACTAACTCACATCTATATACACTCACACACACGCGCACCGAGAAGCTGGATGAAAAGGCTGAGACGGAGATGGAGCTTAGAGTCTGGGCTTAAGCCCATGCCACTGAATGAGGATGAGGACAAGCCAATGGCAAGCTGAGTTCACGCTGCCCGGTCGATGGTTATTGGTTCGCGTCGCAATAATATAATATAATATACATACATACATACATACACACACATTGCCACACACTTATGTAGAACATAAAAATTGAGAATATAAAAATATCACAGGGGAAAAAAGGGAAGAAAAAATGTAAGAATGCTTTAGTCAAGTGTTTGATTGGAATATACCCAGTACCAAGATATCTAAGCAACTTTAACATATCCAAAAAAAAAAAGTCCGTGATCATGCGATATCCGGAGTTGTCTAATGAGATCGAATCGCCTGTTGATATATATAACACTTTATGGCACATGTCTCCATTTAATTGTCACCGTTGCAGAGCTTTACCATATCCTTTAGACAATTTGAATGTATGCAGGGTATGCAGAAAAATGGAAAAAGCTGCTGTCAAATGAACGTGCAAAAAATTGTGCTGCTTTCATGGAATAAAAGGGGATCAATCGGGTGCGGGGAATATGATGGCGAATAAATTTTTTCTCAACTTTGTTGCAACGTGACATTTTTGCCTCGCCCCATTTGGCGGTGACAACGGGATGAGGAAAGCAATTGCACCAGATGAGAGAGCAGGGTGCAGGCTAGCATTATTAAAATGACATGCTTTCCCGAGCGTTTCACTTGAATATTGATTGCGGCTCCTTTGATGTGCTCATTCTTGTTAAAAGATGAAGCGCACACCTGACACAAAAGTCGCTAATTAAGTCACGATGGGCCGCAGAGTGCAGATGTGTGGAAAACGCTTTTTCGAAGCTAATCAGGCAAAATCTTGCAAAATTGTTTGGCCAAATCTTGCGAATTCATGTACAATTAGCCCGCAGCATGAGGACTACAGCACATTAGCCGGGCCATAACAAAAAGTGGCTCTCATATGTTAGCCTGACTGTCCTAAAGGCGCGCAGCGGCATTGTCGTAATGTCTTCAGCACAAAATGACATTGACAATGAACCGAAATCAGTTAGACACAAGAAAAAACTGAATTTTTTCAATCTCCCTAGACAGCTTGGGAAAACCGAACGAGTTTGACGAAATCAGATACTTGGGCTCACTTGACAAGACGCGCGCGTCAACTTTTTTTGCCGCTGGCAATGTAAAGAAAAGTGTGTTTCGTGTTTATTTGAAAAATCGCTAAAGGATAACTAAAGCATTCCCCCAAGGGCGTTTGGCGAGCACGCAAGTGATTTGTATGCGAATTTACATACGCAGCGTGGCCCAAACCAACTCGACCCACACCTATTCAAATAGAACTCCCTGGGTGTTTTCCAACTCGTTGAGCAGCTCCAAAAGTCGTCATTGCTGGCTGGATTCAATGTGTTGCGGTAATAATTTTGCATACTGAATAAGTAAATGTAGCCAAATTGAATCTTCGCAGCTTTGAAATGAATCAATCGGCTTAAAATGAAAACACCTTGCAAAGCCCAGAAGTGGCTTTCTGCGCACTCGTGGTCGCTTAGCAGTAAATTGAATTTATTTTTGAGACACCATTTTGGCTCAGTTTCCCAACCTCTGATCAAAATGGATGCATTATGAGATCTTCAGTAAATAATTTAATTTACAGCATGTTACATTTTTCTCTATGCAGGCGCACATCTGGGTCTGGGTTAAATTAAAACAAGTAAGAGCTTCTAGTCGGGAGCTCCCGACTAGGGGATACCCTGAACCGTCTTCTTCCAACATCAAATGCATATATATATTCTATTTTAGAAGCTATATGTCAAGTTTGGTGACTCTAGTTCTTATTATTTACCAAAATTGCCCAAAAAAAAGGATATCAATATTGATTTTTATCGATTGCTTGGAAACGGAGGAAGTTATTGATTATCGGAAACAAACTCGATCTGCGCGGGAACTAGGAGTACCTACATCTAAAATTTCAAGTCTCTAGCTCTTATAGGTTCTGAGATCCTTGCGTTCATACATACGGACGGACGGACTGACAGACGGACAGACAGATAGACGGACATGGCTAGATCGACTCTGTAATTGGTGCTGATCAAGAATATATATACTTTATGGGGTCGTAGATGTCTCTTTCTACGCGTTACACATTTAACGACAAAATTATAATACCCTCTGCAAGGGTATAAAAAGGGTAAATTAGTAAATCATGGATAGGCATATGAATTCAATATTTCCTGCAATGCATACAATATTCTACATCATATCTACTTCGTATGAAGCACAAAAAGTACAACTTTTAGCTGCCGTTTTTTGGCCAGAAATAAACTATTTGCCGTTGAATAGGATAAAACAAGTCTGTATAGGAGACAACTACGAGATGCGGCAATACAAATTGCAAAATAAACGAACAGTTTTTAAAACGAAGCCAAAAAGCGTGTAAAAGGCCCCACCCTGCCTCCAATTCAATCAATCAATAAACGAACGAAACGCGTATACGCAATGTTGTCCATGGTGCGGCAAAGTAACAAATGAGCACACACCGACACGTACACAGACAGACACAGACTTCGCTGCCAGCTCCGCACTGCTTTGCAAATACCACAAAATCTATTTCGATTCGCAATCAAAATCCCAACTTCCATTCGGTAGTAGGCCGCTTTTGTTTTTCCACCAAAAGGTGGCACTGTTGTCTGTTAACCGTTGCCAGGGTAGCGGTTAGCTCCAAATCGTGACCAACTTGTGCTTGAGTGCTTTCGTTTGTATTTAGTGGTGGACTTAAAAATACAGAAACGTCCGCACCCACAAAGGCCGTGGTCGTCAAAGCGTCCGGCCTCTGACGTTCAACGAACGATAAGCCGCAGTCGCGCTCATGTCCACATCCACATCCGCGTCCGTGTCCGTGTCCTTGTATTCAGTTGCCATGTTTTCCAATTTTCAGCACAGTGCATTCGAATTCGGCCGAGAGCAGCAACAAAGAAAAATACGCGCACGGCTTTCTCCAAATTTAGTCATTGTATGCGAAATTGCTTATAAACGTTACCGGCCGACCATCGCCCACTCTCACTCTAACCGCACTCAATCTGACCTGCCATGTCGGCGCTTTAGCTGCTAGGCTTCGCGCACCACCTACGCACACCCCATTTTGGCTTTGGCTGCACAATTGGTAGAGGGTCGCTTTTTGATTGTTCGCGCAGTGGCGTAAAAATATTATTGCACTCTCGTGGGCTCTACATGTTCGAACAAAGACTGCATCCCGTTCCAGCTCACACGATGTGTTTGTGCCCAATTGCGAGTTTAGTCGCTTGTAAACTTATATTTTCATACAGATGTTTATTGCAAAAACTTTTGAAATTTCCCTTGCATTTTTTTAAATTTTAATATAATATGCAGGCTTTTTTATATTATCATTAAATGTTATAGGATGATCGGCACCAGAAAGCCACTTTCAGAGTACCAAAATATTACTCTTGTTAATCATACTATAAATTAGGCGTTGACCTAATTGTGCGATAGCCAAGTTAAAACCAAACATTATTTATTAGAAAAAGGGCATAAGATACATAGCTAATGTAACCAGTCCTAATTCAACTTCCTAATTGTTTGGTTTTTTGATCTAACACAAAAGGTATTCATTATATTAAATTTAATGATATTGATTGGGATTGGAAATGTTTAACCCTCAGTTGCAATAGACACATTACTAAGCTCCGCTGTTGACTGGGGCGATGAATGGATTAGCACTTTTGTAGGCAGCAGATGCTTTAACGGTTCCAGTATCTGAGCCTGCATCAAGAAGGTTATTTGGTGTTGCTCCAGCTGAAGCAGGCTTATACCGAGGTGCACGGTTATGGACTGAGGCGGGAACACGCCGTGAATACAGCGCTGCACATAGGGCACCAGGTCGTAGGCAAAACAGGAGCACAGTTTAACGAATGTTTCGCGTTCATTGCGGGTAAACGCTTGCTGTTCTTGGCGATAGAAGGCGAGCACTTGTTTTGCTACCAGCTCTAGTGACCTTTGCAAGCAACTGGTTACATCTGTAGCCACAGCAAAGGGCGCACAGAGGCGCAGCTCATTCAGCGCGTTCAAATAACCATTGCAGAGCACGGCAAGTGGATAAAAGTCAAGCAACGTCTCTGGCGGTGCATACGACTCCATGTCCGGCTCACTCCCGGAAAGAGCTGTTGTGTCAAGCTGCTTGCGTGTGTGCAGGCTCACCTTGTTAATAAGCGTAAACTTTTCCAACTCCCGATCAAAGTTTTCATTAACTTTAATAATGCTGGACTCGAACTTCTTGCGCACAACGCGTACAAAAATGGGCGCAATCAATGCGCGAAAGTCGGCACCGATGCGACTGAAGGATAGTCCAAAATACATACACTGACCGAGCACAGTTTCAATTGAATAAATGCCGCGTTGCAAGTCTTCCTCGAGTGTCAGCAGAAAGGCGTCAATCTGCGAACACATAAAAGTTAAATGAGCTAAGCTTTAAGCATTTGAGCATCTTACCTTATTATGCAGCCAGGCTTCAAAAAGGCGAAGTCCGTTGCAGCTGACACCTTGTAGCTGCTTCAATCCGGCCGACTTGCTTGCCTGTTCTCCCTCCGGAAAGATAGCGCGGTATTGTGTAATTATATTGAACAGATTGATACGCGTTATTTCTATAGTCTTCGTTAGATGCTGCTGAGCTATAAGGTAATCATTTTTGAATATGTTTTCAACAGCCCAGTTAGAGTACCGTCTGTTTTTGGGATGGCGTCCAGGCACGATGTCAACCAAGCGTCACGCGCTTGTAAAAACTTCAATTTTAACTCGTTGTCGCCAAAGGCCTGCATGCGCCGCAAATAACCGACGATTTGCAAGCACTTGGGTAGCTGCAGATCCATGCGCATCTGTGCCACCAGCTGCACGAGCATGGTATGCCATAAGGCCTCCACGGAACGCACAATACTCTGCATTAAAAATGTTATTGCATGAGGCAGATAAGAGAGAGTGGAAAATGTCACATACATTCACCACGGGTATTGTTTGTCCTTGGTGCTGGCCCAGCCGCTGCACGTAGCTGGCCAGCTCAAGCGCTTCCTCGTAGCGTCCTTCGCGTATGCAGCGCTCCATCAGCTGCGGCAGCTCGAGTATCTCCAGCAGCTGAGCATTCTTGTGAAGGGTTGTACTATTCAGACGACGCTGCTCGGTGAGTTCCTCCGATTTTTTGAGAAACTCCTGACACTTAGCACTGAACGTGGGCAGTTTGTCTATAAGTGTGTCCACCTGCTCCTCGGCCTTCTGAAATTCGTGAAATATCGAACGGGAGTTCTCCGCCGTCGTGATAAAGGTTTTGTAATTGGTTATGGCTAGTTCTTGTGTTTGCTCCAATATACGCTTCGTCTCATCAGCTAGCCTTGTTTGCTCTTTCTTCAGTTGCTCCACTTTGCAAGTACCCAATTTGACCAAATAATTATCTAGCTCTGGATTGCCACGCAGATTTTCTAGAGTTAAAAAACAATAATGAAGTAGTACCCTGGGGTAATGTACTTTACGGTGATTATAATAACCTGGAACACCATTAGGAAATATCAATTTCAGCACTCGGTCATTTTCTAAATCCATGTTTTCGGCAAATTCCATTGCAACTTAAATTGTTTTGATTTCCTTAATTTTTTACTAATGTACAATATAATATCGATATTTCGATATATTGCAATTGCAAGCTAAACAAGAGTAAATGCAAACTATCGATACAAACTCCCATCACGCAACAAAAGCTGACAGATATATAACTTCGGTTTGCTTCAGCCTCACAAATGTTTTCTGCTATAATATAACAACAATTTGAAGTCATAACAATGATTTCAAGATAAAAAACTGGCAACAAATAGAAGCTAATTTATCAACATACTTATTCTTTAAAAAAAAAATTATCAGGTATTGTATCAGCTGTAAGCTTCCATCTGCATTGACAATTCGTCTTGCATCTGTGCTTCACAAATTTCTCTTTGTGGTTCTTCGTGCGTCTGCTCCGATCGCTTCACTATCTGGTGAAAGTAGAACATTTATTTGTCTATTTGTTAAAATTTAAAACATATAATCTCTATGTTAGTCAGTCTACACAACTACTCGTAAGTACGCGTACGCACTACTTGCTTCACAGTATTCGTAAAGATGATGCTAATGAACTGAGTTGCAGTTGCATGAGAGCAAACCAGCCAGTCGCAAACTTTCATCTCGCCCAGAACCAGAATCTGCTTGGCTCAGACATATTGGCGTCGTCGGCGTCCATAGAGAATTGTAATTGTAAATTATAACCATCTGTTCAGTTGTTGTGAATGAGAAATTGTATATTTTACAACTGCATGTGTAACTCTTGATTTATTTTTATAATATTAGTTGGCAAGGGACCGTTGCTTGCAGAAATATCAAACATAGAAACTCTTCTTTTCATTTTCGTTATTATACATTGAGATTATAACTGCACTTTCATTTTACCGCAAGTACTGTAGAGTGTGGGTACACACATACATTCTCATAAACACACCAAAGGCACGCGAAGTAAATGTGAAAACGTAATGCTTGAAGCCAAGGGCCAAACATGAAATTATCAATAACATATCTACAGTAAGATACCCTTTAGTAATAGTAGACAATTACAGTAGACTATTACTATCACAATTTAAATGATTTTATATGCAGTTTTTGCTTCGGAACTCGTAATTAATGTATTATTAGATCGATATAGTCACCATATCTGGAAGGTAGCATTACATTTATAAGACTAGAGAGCTTATTAACATATTTTTAGTTATAAAAAAAAGCTTAACTTTTTTTCTGCTCATACGCTCGCTCTGAATTACTCTTGCAATTTGTCCTCTCTCCCCCTTTCTCTCTCTCTCTCTCTCTCTCTTTCTTTCAGTCATTTTGTTTCTTTTATTTTCTAAAAGCCTTACTCTAATCTGATCTCCATATCTTTTGTTCTTTTAGTGGATGTGTAAATATATAAAAGTCTGCCCGTCTCCCACCAATAAATTATTTGGGTAAGTGCACATTTATATTATTTGTACATATGTATGTTTTCTTCTGTATAAAAATAAGCTGAAATGCTGCCTATATCCGTATGTATATGCACATATATAGCAAAAGCTATATAGATAGATAGATAGATAAAGCTGGGTTTGAACAATTTCGCCCGGAAGCTTGTAATCTTGTAGACCATAGAGTCAATTGTTAGGGTTTTTGTCCGTAATAACTAGTACATTATGGTATTATGCTTTTAACGCTGAGATGCTCGCAACTGTGCGATTTCAAATAAATATATTTTAGAACTTCCTAACATCTATCGATATGTACAGTGGGAGCAGTTTTTAAAAAACAGCTGTATAACCATGAGGCTGCGTAACTTGCGTCTGGCAACTACACACGTCCAGACTCAAGTTTTCGCAGTTTATGTTTAAATGAATAGTTACAAACATGCAACGCAACAAAATATAACAACAAAAACATCAGCAACAGCGCCAGCGCCAGCAGCAGCAGCAGAAGCAGCAGCAGCAGCAGCAGAAGCAGCAGCAGCAGCAACAACAAAGTTAAAGGCCACTACTGACCTACTAAGCAGCGTCATCGTCTTCGCTGCTCGGCAAAGCTCCCGCTGCCCACCAGCAGCACCGACAATCAAAAACAACAACGGCAAAAGCAGCGGCAGCAGCAGCAAAGTCGTGCCTTCGGTTCGTCTCGGGTACCATCTTCATCTTCGGGCTTGCGCTTTGCTCTCTCGTCGTGTCGCTGCCGTTGCGTGTGGCTCTTTTTGTGCCTGTGGTTTGTTGTTATTGTGTTTTTGGCGCTGCTGCTGCTGCGGCGCTCGCTTGTTTTTCAATGTTTGTGTTTTGCTGCGCCCGTCCGACGCTAACGTTTCGAATAATAAATAAGAAAAAGTTTTCCTGCCATCGCAAAAAACCATGCAGAGCCGTAAAAATAACAAGATTGCTCCAGCCGACAATGCTTGCTCATCGATACCCTGTAAATTAGCCCGGCACCATATGAACTGACAAAGAAAATCTGTATGTATTTGTTGGGTGCCTTTTGCGTTATTTGTTTTGGTTAGCTAACACGCTAATCACGTTAACGCTATTGATAATAACACCTTTAATAACGCCTCAATTCGATTTGATCGTTTTGCTGTTATTTGTTACATCAATTACAAACATGGCTGTACCCATACCCAGTTTTGTTAATACGTGTAGGGTATAGAAAGCGTTTTCGCTTGCGTCGCGGCTTGGCAGTCTTTCTGGCTCTGTCTTAAGTTGGGTTCCGATTTTACGGGCGCGCAGTGGGGTCGGCGCTGTCGACGCTGCTGTCGCTATTTGCCGACTCCGCGTGCGGTGGCTCTTGTGCGCCGCAGCGCTCGACGCAGTTGCAAACGTGAGTGCGAAGCGTGTAAACGTGATTTCATTTTGGGCCTCGCCGTTGGGAACGCTCTTCTGGTTTATGTGCGCCTGTTGATCTACCGAGACAGACAGCTGAGCAGAACTGCAGAAATCAACTCTATTTGCGTATACACAGTGTGCATAAATGAAAATTACTTTATTAATTATTATGAATATTACGAGCTGCAGTTATGTAAACACAAATCTCAAGCCAAAACAAAACCTATATCCAAAACACGCTGGCTAATAACCTGTGACCCACGCTGGCGATAGAGCCAAATCGGTAACCCATCAGGCTACGGCCCAAAAAAAAACGAAACAAAACAAAACAAGTGAAACAGTGCAAAATCCCTTTATGAAATTTATGTAAGCCACTTTTGGCATTGATTGTGTGCGAGTGCCAAACAAAGTGAAAGTAAACAATGGATCTTGCTAAAATGGATAGAGGATTGCAAGTAACAAAACTAATAACGGTAAATTACCACAAGCGTGTCAACTGGCCCAGCCTCACATAATATGTGTTAATTTGTTGGGCCTTGGGCGGACCTAAGATTTAGGTCCGTTCAAAATATATATTGATATCAGTCGAATCGGATATTTTAGAATTTACCTATGTGTCAGGACTTTTCTTATCGATAAGCGTTTGTTTAGCTCCTACAGGTCGTTATATATTCCATTTTGGAACTTAAGAGACGGATGAAGCAAATTCATTCAAAGCCAAATTTCACCTACAACTAAAATAGTTAGCGTGTTTTTATATGTATGTACAAATACATATATATTTTAATGAATTATGTCTTCATTACTGGAGTATCGAACCAGCATGACGAAAACCTATTCTGCGGCTGGTGTTGTTGTATTACCGGTTGCGAGATATATAAATACAAAAAAAAATAAAATTTCACTTTCTTCGAACGTTGTTGGCTTGCAGCGATTTCTTAATTTGACGCCATTTGACTCTTGGGACGTCGTATGAATTTAAATGTGTCGGAAAAAAGTGGTATACTTTGTTGCCAAATTAGAATACCAGCTGTGTGTGGATTTGGGCTTCTTTTCCGGCGAGCTAGATAAGTGAAAACACATTAACAATTAGCAACAATATTTATTATCACACACACAAATGAAATATGGCTAACATATTTGCATGAGGCTGCATTGAAGTTCTTCGCCTGGGCCTTTCTTTTTCTAAGCTTCGAGTAAGTTTCACCAGCGCCTGATGCTGCCAGCCGTTGGTCTCTGGCAATGGCAATTAGCAGGCACAGAAACGGCAATAACCGAAACCAAATTTGGTTAAATGTAACATCAACTTCATTTGCAGTAGTCAGTAGTTGTAGTAGGCTTCTGAATTGATAAATAATTCATTCTGCAGTATACGCAGCGGGACCTGGGCAGATCTGTCTGCGGGCAACTGTCGACTGCACTGTGCGAGTATTTAGGAAATGAAGACATAAACGGCAATCGTCTTCTAACTTCTTGTCAGCTGGCCGGGCTGTTGGCGGTCAGCGGGCACCTGGTGGGCTGGTGGGCAGAGGCTGCTTTTGGTGGAGTCTTCTTAGAAAGTCTCAATCCTAATCGCACTGACACATTAAAGCGCTGCGATCTAACAGCATCGTCGCGACATGGACTGACAAATGTCTTCCTCAATGCCAGTTGACTTAATGGCCCGTTTAGCGCTCTCGTGGCGGATTGGCGGATTGTCGGTTTGTCGGTTTGGCGGATTGGCGGATTGGACATATTGATTTGTTAGAGGAGCATGCTGACAGCCGCCTGGCGTGACTGTTGCTCCAATTTTCATTTGGCGTTTTTTTTTTTTCTATGCCTAACAGGCTACCAAGAAATATGACTCGTTCCCGTCACTCGCGCTTGTCGTTGCATGATATTCTATTTAATCGTCTTGATAAATGTATCATCTGCACATACATATATGAACGTAGGTAAATATGTTCTCATACAAATCGCCTTAAATGCAGCGAAAGCATTTTTGCTTTCCATTTCAGATTGTGTGCTCTGACCTAATTCGATTCCGTACACAAAATTAGTTTCAAAGCAGGTTTGTTTCTCAAGACATTTTTATGGTCTCGTCCTCAAATTTGAGATTCACTTTTACTAGCTGGCAAATCACACTGAATGCTTCTAATAATTGAACGAATATTTATCTAAAGAGAGTTACATATAATTATTTGCGAATTTCTTGCATAAGTCAATAAGTTAAATATGCGATGAAGTCACAAAATTTCACATACAAAGATCCACAATGGGACACACAGCATTACTTAACCAGCCGCCGAAAGCAAGTTAGTTTCTTGGACGGACGGACAGACGGACGGACGGACAGCCATATATATTTGTGGGAGCAGAGCACTTTCTTTTCAATTCTGTGGAGAGCACGCAATAGTGGTGATTCATTCAAACTTTGAAAATCTCATGCGAGCTAATGTGATAACTAAATGGATATGGATTTTGAGTTCCAAAAAGCAAACCTGTTTTAAAAGAGACGGGAAAAGCGCAACAGTACAACAGTACAAAATTCGGATTTGAGCTGTTTAGCATGTGCTCCTGTTCCGTCGATTGTGCAACAGAAAGGGAAAGTTGAAAGGGACCATACAATCAGTTGACGAAAAGGCTTACCATGCCGCAATTTACTTTTACTCGGCTAACCTCTCTCTTTTATAATTGCTCTCTCCACTTCACTTTTCTAACGCTCGCCGTTAGCCACTCAGCGCTAGAGAGCCTAGTCCCACTATAAATCAAGGTAATTGCGACCATTCTCTATAGCTCTCCGCATGTAAATGCACATCGATCAACTATATGACTTGTGCAGTTGGCACTGCGTGAAAGTAAAATTTGATGAGATATAGCGTGAAGATACGAGAGAGGGGCGGAAGCTCGTTTGGGCCTTCCCGCTTTTGGGTTTTGCCTCGTCACGTCGTCAACGTATTGTTTACCCGAGTGAGAGCCGGCCGCGTTTGTCAGTTAAGTGCACACAAGACTGAAGAGTTCATCAGTTGTATACCGATTGTTCATATTGCAGCTATATGAGATTGCTTACGATATTTGAAAAACTAAGGTTTTCTCAATATACCAAAATGACTTTTGAAAGCATAACTCTCAGTTCAAATTCGTATAGGAGTTTTCCTTGCTGTTGATCAGCTCGCAATTTCTATGGACATCAATAGATTATTATCTATTCGATAAACACGCTTTTAGTATTAATCACGTTTTTGCTTCGTTTTCAATTGTAGTGGGATTTTTTTTTTTTGGTTCTGCTCGTAACAACAGTCGCCCAGTCTGATAGTACCTCCAGCTTCGGGTTCGACTCGGCCAATTCGTGCAGCCCGAACGGTAAAATATCTAGGCGTGGGCGGGCCCAGATGCTTGCGGCTATACCATGCGACCTGGCCAAGCAGCCCTTCTGCCACCTGCCAGGATCTATTTATCCCTGGCACGCCGTACGCCGGTTTGTGCACGAGAATCAGGGCCTGATGAAGCGCATGTATGGAGACGTACGGCACATTTCCATCCTACGCGATGAGATTCAAAACGAAGAGGTGGCCGATATGGACAGCATGGATGATGCAACACAGCGCTATTCCAAGACGCCTCGTGGCGCCAAGTATATGTTGCATGGCAGGGAGAGCAATCGGGATGAATTTGGCAACTACAAGAGCAACGACGTGCTCATGGAGCCGCATTTTCGACCAGTATCCACAGCCAGCACAACAACTACACCAACGACAACCGCAGCGCCAACGTTATCGACTGCACCCACGCCTAGTTCCTCCAACTCGAAGACATCGAGTGCCCCGACAGAAGTTGTATTTGTACATCCGGATGGTGAGCAGCCAAGTCTAGACTCGAACAGCGTTTACGATGTGATGAACACTACGGCAGCAACAGGTACAGCAGAACGCCCACAAGGAACGGCCATAGACGGCGCAGATGACAAAATAAATACCATTGACAAACCACAGCTGGAACTTGTGCAGGAAGTAGACGAGGGCCTACGCAATCTGAGCATCGCTTCTGTTCCGGTGACGCCTGCAACAAGCACAACAGCTGCATCTCAGCTCAGCGCAGCGGTACCCATTCGCAAGCAAAGTCCCAACGAGAGTGACACGTCGAAAATGTCTGCAGGAGCAGCATCCGATAAGGCAACACAAACAAACACGACGCCAACTTCAATAGCACCTCTACCAAAGCTCAGCAACAACAGCACCACGACGGCCGCCTTGGTCCCACGCAGAAATGTGACCAAGACGATATTGGGAACTACAACACCCGTCAGCTTTGCCTCGCTCTTCTCGCCTACACTCGCGGCGTTTACTTCTGACAAACAGCGGAAGCCGCTTACAGCCAGCAGCACAGCCGCGCCTACTAGCTCTACGAAATCTGGACTATTGCGGGAAGGACAGCTTTTCCAGGATGCCATGAAGCAGGAACCGATGGCGGTCAGCAGTAATATGCGGGGAGTGTAAGTGCCTGTTACTCAGGATTACATCGACACACGGCTGGTGCCACTCTTTATTAACTTTCTCTCTTATGCAGCAATGCTTGTCCTGTGAAGGACGAAGTGGTTGCCCCATTCTGGGCGAATAACACGCGTGGCGAAGTACTGGCTCTGCTTAACTTGTACCCCTTTGAGCAGTACGTGCACTGGGAGAAATGCACACACGAGTTCAAGCAGATGTTCTGCCGCGACGGCTGTCGTTGCGAGCAGCAGTACCGGCTCCATCGTCTGCTGGCCTACGACCCTCACAACGAGTGCCGCGGCATCTTCTCCGACTGGTTTCGCTTCCCCTCCAGCTGTATATGCAAGTGCTATAATATACCACTGGACTTTCGTGCAACGTCGCGCAGTCCGCGCTCCGAGAACAGCTTTAATGCACCACAGTCGTTGCCTCAGTCGTATCTAGATGCCATTGAGGTGGCCGAGACGGAGGTGCAGCGGGCTATCTACGAGCATGCTACCGATCAATGGTATCGGCCACGCGATGAGTTTGATTTCTTCGAGGGTTAGTTATGAAAACTCGAAAAATTGCAACCCTATCAGAAGAATGCTTTGGACTAGTCCCTCTAATGTACAGAAAACTAAGTGTGAAACCCCCAATCTAACCAAAAAATATGAAGATAGAAGTTTTCCATAAGACTTAACGTTTTAAGTTTCTTCTATCTTGATATTCTCAAACAGTTTAACGGTTGATTAGCATAATTCGACGGCTATCAACTATAATTAAGTAAAGCAAGCCATTGTGTTATTGTACATATAGATCAACACATTGTCTTTCCTAGCGAACATTTACAGAGCATTCCTAAACACGACAGTGACACGACACTGCGTTTAATAGTATTGCTTCTTTGGATAATTTTTGTTATTTTTACATGACGGACGTGTGGCCATACTATTTAAAAAAACATATTTTGAGCTGTAAATAATAAAATACAAAAACAAAAACAGAATAACAATTTTGAAAAAATATTTATTGCAAAAATATATACGCGTAATAACATTCTTACGTATGTAAGTATATTTTATATAAAATAGATTATAGTGTATTTAATACGTTCATATTTTACCTTTCTGTTAGATTTATTTAAATTTTGTAGCATTTATTTATTGCTAAAGGCATTTTATGTATCAGTTTTTACATTTACTTTTTTAATAATACCGTAATAGTAATAGCATGTTGTCATTATCCACTTTGTTCATAGAATAAAGACTTTAAGTCTGCATTATCATAACTAATTTTATACTTTCGCTTTTCTTTTTATAAAAGGCACTTTTTTAAATGTATTTGTAATTTAAAGAATTACTCAAATATTGCCCCAAAACTATTTGAATCAAGTAAACTATAATAGTCAAATTGATATGAATGCAAAATTTTTACTGCAACAAAATTTAATTTAAAATGCAGATTAAGAATTTAAGCAATAAAACAGAATTGCTTGATTTAACAAAACTCGAAATATTACTTGAACATTTTGAAAATCCTCGACCAGACAAACAACTACTTTCCCACAGTATTAAAATATTATATAAATTAAATCAGACATGGAACAAACATACTAGATACTGCGCCCTATATCCAAACAAAATAAGTGCAAATTGTGTTTAGCATAACGACTATACGTTACGCGTACTGAATATAATAACTGTACACAAATACTTGTGAAGTTTCTGCAAACTAATAGAATCTAAAAAAAAACATCGCATCTCATTTATTAGTTTGATTGTGCTAGCCATTTGTAACAGGCACCCAGAGAAGTTTGTCCTGCTCCTTATCAACAGCATCCTTGATCTGTGTGCACATATGCTTGATGCTGACTCCAGGAATAACGGCTATATAAATACAAAACAAGTTAATAACATTGAGTTATAGATATTTAAAAAGAAAGTAAAATAACTTCTTCAATCACCTAGTGTGTTCAATACTGTGCTCACAAAATTCTGCTAACCAAATGCAGTTTGATCAAACAGATCTTGGCACTTTCACTCTTACCACACGGATATTGAAAGGCAATTCGAATTTACCTCGACTTCATTTGGCATATTTTGAGCTTGAGTTTGATTTCTTGCAGATACTAAAGGGTTTTCAGTAAACTTTCAATATCCAAATCGTTGGCATTAATATGTAAGCCCAGTTAAGTGTAATATAAATTTGAGTGTAGTAAAGCAAGCCAAAAACGCACATCAGGTTATTGCAGAAGTTCACAGTGTAGTAGGGCAAAGTTCAAGAGCAATTACTCACCGGATATGTACTGCTTATAGTCGAACTCCAATTTTAGTGCGCGCTCGTACATCTCCTTAGCTGCTTTAGCTGATATTTTGTCGGTGCCAAAGTCGCGTATATCGCGAATTTGCTTGGCCGACTTAAATCGAAGCAACAGTACAATCGGATAGATTTGCAAACGCTGCAGACGCTCCACGGCTGAGATCGATACATCTAGGATGCAGTGCCGCCGATCCTGCATGACATTAGAATGTGTCAAAAACTTGAAGGATGGTTATTTGACTAGATACTCACAATCTTGCACGCATTGCTAATGGCCTCTACGGTGGTACATTCGAATTTGTTTCCACGCCGACGATAATCCACGAATATATTCTCCTTGAGGCCCTCCTCCATGGCTTCCTGTGAGCAGTCCATGGTCGTTACTTCGCACAACTTAAACAAATTGGAAAAATCGATTTTTAAACGATCTATCAAGCACTCTGACAGCGGTCCAATGATTAGTACTGGTCGACGTATTGGGGCTGTGGGGAAAAAAATACGATTGGTTATGTAAACAAACAATTTGAACAATATTGACTCACAGTCCAGAAGCTCCACCCGCTGATAGCTCAAGACCCCACCATCATCGTTTAGAATGCCCGAATCGGGAAAGAAACTAAGCTGTGTATTGCTAAAACTTGCTATCTCCGTTGAATCGCGTGAAGAGCTACGCTGGTTTTTCTTGCGGCGAAAAAATGAACGGCGGGCTGAAGTGCTGCCGCGTCGCGCAGTGCCTGTATCACAGTCCACTACCTCGCCCGAACGCAGCTCCTCTTCCACCCTGCAAAACAAGAGTGAAAGTATTTTTTTTGAGAAAATGAAATAAATACAACATAATACATACATCCTAGACAACCATCGGTCTATAACTAGGTTGTACTAATACAATACCTACTTCATTTGACTTGGAATGACGCCGCATTCCTTCCGATGTCCCATTGCATCTAATTTCCAAGCGCGCCACAGTCCAAACGTGCCATTAAACACCGTGTTATCCACGTAAAGCACCTCGTCTTTGACGAAACGCAAGTCCTCCTCATTTAATTCCCCAATGCGATCAAACCCCACGCGTATATAGAACGAATCACCCGGTTTATCCTTGATTTGCTTAAGAGCTTAAAAAAAAGGATCACAAAAATAAAATCGAAATAATTTACCAGTATAAATGCCACTCACTTTGTAATTTGTTTTGCACTAGCATAGTTACAGTGTCGGTCAGCTTGGAGATCTCATTTGCAGCCTGTTCGGCGGTAACTCCGCTTAAATCGACGCCATTGTACTCCAGTATGAGGTCACCCTTACGTATGCCAGCGTGATCTGATGGTGAGCCGGGCGCAACGTCGTGCACATAGATTCCCACCTTATTACCTCCAAACAGTTTGATACCCAGATTCTTTGACTTATCCATGTGAAGAGTTACAAAACGCAAAGCTGCAAAATATTTGAGAATAAAAATGTGTTGAAAATAACTTATGGTATAAGAATAACTTATTTAGTGTGTTGTTCACTGTTTCAGTATATACAGCATGTTGTATTCAATAACTGTTGACCTTTTCGGATTTCTTATTCAGAGATTTCAAAAATATCTAATTATAAAAACTACACCTCGGCAATAAGAAATCTATGACTTAGATTAAAGTAAGCTTAAGTCTTTCCCGTGTGGAACCCACTTAATTTTATTAACATTCCGTTCGTGGAACTTACCCTCGGCAGCCAGCGATGGCGGAGCTGCGGGCAGTGTGAGCTTGGTGTCGTCATCGTAAACGGTTGAGGTAGCCGACGCGGTTGTAGTGGTCGTTGTGGCCGCCGATGAAGGTATATCCTGGCTACTGCTTATGTCCGATTGATTTTCCAAGCTGTCTGTAAAGCTCTGATCCTTAATCGATTGATGAGAGAGTGGCGCACGTGTGACAGATACCGTGGACGGAAGTAAAGTCAGCGGCTGCTGCATTGGCAACGTTGTTTGTACACTGCGAGCCGGAGGTCGCGGGGAATTTCGGGGGGTTGGCGAGCCTGAATGATTAAGGGGAGATTCTGGTTCCAGGTTGTGTATGCCCTCGTAATCAGTTGAGTGAAACTCTGAAAGAAAAGTTAGTTGAAAAGAAGATTCCTTTAAGTTAAAAGCCACAATATTTCCCCATAAAAAAAAAACAACTACAAAATTGACTATACGCAACCCCCATTGTACCATATACTATTGGTATATCTACTTACTCTCTGGATTGTACTGCACCAGCATTGTAAAGGAATCGCCGCACTGGCGCAGCACATTTGCCGCTATTTCGTTAGTAGCTGCACGCATATTGATGCCGCAGACTTCCAAGAGTTGATCGCCCACCTGGAGACCGGCACGCATTGCGGTACTCTTGTCGGCAACTGTGGACACAAAAATACCGCCGCCATTGTTGTTGCACTGTATTGTAATGCCGAGCGACTTGTCGCGCTTATCGATCGTGACTCTTCTAAGGTCTCCAGGGCATAGAAAATCCGTGGCAACATTGACGCTGCGCTTGCCACTTCCACTTGGCCCGCCATGACTAAGTACCTCCACATGCACCTGCGGCATGGGCGAGCCTCTTCCGCTGCCTCCTCCGCCGCCGCCGCCATTTATGCTATTTACATTCGCGGAGTAGTTTGTGTGGAGCGCAGAGCTCATCACCGAGACCGGCAAAGCGGTGTGACCGGAATTGCTGCTTGCACCATAGTGATGGTCAATGGAACCAGAGCTGTTCTTGACCAAGCTGCTGCTATTCTGTCTGTTGCTGGCCACGCTGGGATTCGACGGAATACGCAGACGTTGGTTGTCTTTCTTCCGCGGAAAGGTGCCGCCTTCATAAATGATGCCATTCCCAGGCCCAGCCACGCCAGCAAGGCTGTAAGGATAGTGCTGCGTCTGTTGTTGGCTATAGTCGATATATGCCGGGTGCTGCATGTGCTGATGCGAATGTGGAAGCTGCTGTGAGTGCTGACCTGGCGCAAACTCCAGCTCAGATGGTATGCCAATGGTACTGCTGTTGCTATTACTTTCTAGATGGGCCGGTAGCGAGGCCTGCGGCGTTGTCGCCATACTTGGCGGTGGCGGTGAGGGTAACGTCAGAGGACTGGAACGTCGCATGTAACGGAGTCCATGACTGCTGGGCGGAAAACTGGGAAAGAGTTGTGTGTGCCGATTGCCGACTGTAGTCATGTGCGCCTGATGAGGCGGCAAATAATTGTGCCCGCCTGTGACCAGGATGCCTGACCCAACGCTCTCGCTATCGCTGGGATATTTTGGAACATGTTTTGGTGGCATTGGCGGTACATTACGTTTACGATACACATTACATTCACTAATGGGTGGACTCTTTGCCGACAGCATGGACTCTATAGAGTTTTGTGACTTAAGCGATATAATATCCACTGGGCCGCCCGAACTAGATCCAGCTGATCCGCTGCCGCCGGAAACACGCGGCGGAGGATGCAGTGGCATAAAGACGGCGTTCACTTTAGGCAATGGCAGCGGCGGCGCTGGCTGCTGAAACATATCAAACATTTGCTGCTTGCGGGATGGAAATTCACCAGCTGCTACTGCTGGCACGACCTGCTGCTGTGCCTGCTGGCCGCTGGTTTTGGGCTGATAAAAATCACCTCCGCTGGGTGGTATATTCAGAGAAAAACGATGTGGATTGTGTAAACGGGTAGATCGTTCCTGTCCATGCAACTTCACGCGTGCATTGGCGCCCATTAGCGGTGCGGGTCGCTGCATCTGCTGCTTGTCCTCCGGCAACGTAACCACGCCTCCATATAGCGAATGTCGCGGATAAGTGACGCCCACGTTGCCAGGCTGAAAGAGTGTGGATGCCACCACATTGCCAACTGGGTTAGAATTGCGATTGGGATGCGTTTTGATTGTACCGCCATTAACGTTGCGCGGCTTGGACAGCTGCGGTGGCAACGGTGGCGGCGGAAGCTCCTGAAGCTGCAATTGTGGCTTCGACTCAACCTGATCTACGACATCATCATCTTTATCCACGTTGATGGGCCCAGCAGTAAAGAGTGACATAAGCGCGCGCTTTTTCTCACCACCTCGTTGGACAATAGTGCCTGTTGGATTATCGTGTGAGATGTTGGTGCGGGGCCAGGTACCCATGCTTTTCGCCTCTTTTTCGCCCTTTTTTCCGCGCTTGTGGCGTTTGAAGAGATTCTCTTTGCTCTTCTCTGAGCTATTTTCGCTGAGCACTGAATCTAAAGCCGCAATGGCCACATCGTGCTCCTGCTCAAAGCTATCATCGGCAGTACCCGGTTTACTGAATTTCAGTTTACGGAGAAAGTCTGCAAATTTGGACGGATGCTTTGCGGCACTGCTGCTACCACTAGCAACACCGCTGCTACTATTTAACTGTTGCATGGAGTCAATGGAGCTATCGGTCTGCGCTGATGAGCTCGTCATGCGACAATGCGTATCGGACTGTTGCTCCGGCACATACTTTAAAGCAAATATGTTGACAGTGTCAGTGTTAAGCAACTGCATCACCTCATCAATAGACTGCAACGAATCCATTGATTTATTGTTTATACTCAGCACGCGGTCCCCCACATCCAGCTCCGGCTCGTAGAAAGCCAGCGAGTTGGGCTCTATTTTGGCTATAAAAACGCCCATGTCTAGCTGCAATCCGATAGAATCACGACCGTTCGTTTTAAGCTGCACAGCGTACGAGTGCCTTTTGCTGTGACGAGTGCGTGCTACGAGCAGCAGACATCGTGGTGCACATGCGCGTATTTCGTCTAGAACCATGCGTTTCGATACGCCCTGGCATTCCAAATTATTTACCTTGCATATTACATCGTTAATTTTGAGCTTGCCAAACGCAGAGGAACTATTGGTGACACCACAAACCAGCTGACGCTTGTTACTATCGTCTAGTATTATGCCCAGATCTGAGTCATGGTAGTTGCACAATTCGATTTCCAGCAGATCTTCGCCGCTTTCAAAGCTGCTTAAGCGAAAGCTGCGGCGTGAGGCGCTATCGAAAGGCATCGCTGTTGTCGTTTGACTCTCAAGCTGCTCCTTGAGTGCATCAATTTTCTTTTGTGCCTCATCTTTTTGCTTTTTAATTTTTTCACTGTCGCGTATGGCCATTAACAAATCGGATATCGCCTTGTCGCGCTCCTTGCGCAAATTATCACAGAGCGTCTTTACTGAGTCACGCTCCTGTACGATTTTCTCACGTTGTGAGATTGCCCAGTCGCGCACACGTTTTGCCTCTTCGGTATCCTGCATTGCGCGCTCAACTTCAGACTGAGCCTTGTCAAGGCTCTTACGTAACTTTTCCAACTCCTCTTTATCATTATTGAACTCCTTAGACCAGCTGCTCTCCCGCGACTTTAGTAGATCACGCTTCTTATGCTCTGCATTTGCTAACTGCAAGGACTTTAATTCGTTCTTGTATACAAGCTCATCCTTTTTAAGACGATCGATTTCCTTGTTGGCTAGCGCCAGATCATCAGACATCTTTTGATGCTCTTGCAGCACGTTGTCTTTCTCGGAAAGAAGCTGGTTTAGCTCTTCGGTCAATGAAACAACATGCTTTGTCTCCTTGGACAGTAGAACTTTAAGAGTTTGATTCTCATCGCCGCGTTCGCGATAAAAGTTGCGCTCCTTTTCCAGCTCAATGTATGATTTCTTGTATTTCTCCCGCTCCATAGCTATCAAATTGCGCTCCTTTTTCATTTCCGCCAACTTCTCGCTGCTATTGCAGCTGCCATCGCATGGCGTTTGCAACTTACTATAGTAAAAGGCGTTGCTACTGGTTGTTGACTGTTGTGGAGCTGAAGCATTTCCATTGTTCTGGTTCTGACTCTCAAGCAACATCAATTTGTGTTTTAGGCGTGCACTCTCAGCCACAATGTCCGTAAACTTATTGCGATCAGCCATGTAGTGCTCTTGATAAAGATTCAATTGCGTGGCCAATTCATCACAACGCCGCTCCGAGCTCGAATGCTGGTGCCGCAGCGTGCTCAGCTCCAGCATCGCTGATTCATACTGTGACTGTAGTAGTTCGTATTTCTTAACATTGCCACCAACTCCCCCAACGCCTCCTACACTGCTGACAACCTTGGTAGGTCCATTATTGTTGGCCATATTAGCGGCTGTTGTGCTTCCACTCGAGTTGGAAGGCGGTCGCAGTGTGTTATCATAGCCCACATATTCAGAACTTTCTTCTGCAACAATGAAAGGATTAAGATACTCCCTGTCGCATTGACTCCGACTTAAGCTTTACTACTCACCCTCTTGACTGCTCGTGCTGGTCAACGAAAGGTCACCAGATGCCATTTTCGCCATCACAACATCTTAATCACCTTACTCAATATACAATAAGTAGATATATGGTTTAGCTAAAAGACAAGATTTTGCAAATGTTAGACTCTGCACACAATTTAACAATTGCATAAAGCTAAGAATAGGTGGTCTAAAAGTGATATAAATATTTTAAAAATATACGGACACTGACAGAGCTTGAAAACATACATTTAACTACGTGTATTTACAAACCCAACTTTAATCAATATTTTATATATGTTAAGCTTTAATATTAAAAGCTTCGTTTAAAATGTAGTGTGGCTAGCTCATTTAAACTTCGATATATGGCCAAAACCATGAAATCGATCAGGAATCAGGAAAAGAGAAGAATATTTTCCAATAATAGGAGAATCCACGTTCAAAATTTTAAGTATCTAGCTCTTATAGTCTCCAAGATCGACGCGTTTATACAAACGGACGTATGAACAATATAACTAGATCGACTCTGCTGTTGATGTTGATCAAGAACATGTATATATACTTGGAAAAGCCTGAGACGTAAAATTGTACAAAACCGTTGAACTCTCTTTAACCACTTTCGATGTGTTTGTTCATGGCACAAAAAAAAAGAAACCGAAACAAATATGAAGAGGGAGTGAAAACGGGACTAGAGCAGCAAAGCTTAAAACTAGCCATAGTTTGTCTAGCTTTTGAGGGGCTAATGACTTCACTAACGCTTGCTGCTGCTGTTGCACAAATTGAATGCGCAACTGCGTATCTTGTAAGTAAGCAAAAGGTAATAGAGCACCGACAGTAGCTAAACTAAAAGAATTAATTGAGTCAGCCAAGCAGAAAGTGTAAATTAAACGCAGTACGTGCATTTCCAATCAACAAAAATAAAGTTGACGTATAAAGAAAATACAAAAAAATAGATAGAGCAGGAGTTGGGCCAACATCAAGAAATTATGCTATTTGGAGTAAACGTTATTGAAGAAAAGAAAGAAGATGTATGTGTATATCTCAATGTATGTATGCATGTATGTATACTCGTATTAATGCACATACATGTTGGAATACGCACAGACACAAACGCAACACATGAATGAAATGAGCAAGCAACGACTACACCCCAATTTCAGCCCCTGC
Source organism: Drosophila novamexicana (assembly GCF_003285875.2). Taxonomy (NCBI): domain Eukaryota; kingdom Metazoa; phylum Arthropoda; class Insecta; order Diptera; family Drosophilidae; genus Drosophila; species Drosophila novamexicana. Next base: position 9,802,368 of record NW_020824787.1, read on the forward strand.
GCTTCATCTGACGTTGAGGATGCGAATGCGCAACTGGCAACAACGACATTTACTTTTTATATTATTAATAATTAATATATGTGTAGATTAAGTCAAGCAACTGAACAGGATATAAAAAGCATAAAGGTCAAACTTCACAGCGTTAACATTTTTTAAATGCATACACACATTAGTTGTGTAAATTATCCCAAGAAATAACTTACAAATCACAAAAACGAACAAAAAAAACAACCTTCAAAGTCTAGACAGTGCAAACGTCACTTCTTTATTTTCACTCTATGTATGTTCGTTTCATACTTTAGATGGAGATCGGATCTTGGCTGCCAATGGGATGGCTTGTTAGCTCGAATCTTAGCACTTTGCCTTCATCGTAATTTTCATTTATTAACATGCTGACATTGCGTTTGTAATATAACTTGTTATTTTATTTTAAATTATCTAGTTATATTTCAATGAAAAGAAATAACAAATAAAAATAAAATATTTTCGTTGTGAAAGTTAGAGTGCGACCGTATCCTCCGAATCTGAAATACTAATTTACGGTTAGCGTAGCAAAATACTGCATCTGAAAAATACTACACACTTCAGCCGTGTTTCAAATAGGTCAGGGGAATCAGAAAAAAAGGTTATACAAAATATAATCGGTTTAGTATGGTAAATCAAATATGAATATATAAAATATATCATTAATTTATAATGATTATAATTGTTACGTCTCTGTGTAACTTATGATTTGATTTTGTATGATTAATATTTAATTTTTGAACTTGCGCAACAATTTATCCATTTGTTTCTTTTGAGCTTACAATATGTAATCCTGCCATATTTACGATGCGCAAAATTGATTAATAATTGAAACTTAATTTTGTTTCTTGTCAATCTCGTTTAATGTTAACAGAGTGCTCCTCATCGTAGAATTTTTAACATAACAGAAGACTGTTTTAGACTTTCTGTTATCGATAGCGAGTTCATATAACTGTCGTTTTGGTATTTTTCTTCTACTAAAATGTGTGTATTTTCGTGGCATTTTTTTTTTGATTTGGCTCCAGACTCTAGACAGTCTGAATTATGAAATAGTCTAATTATGAAATATGTTTTGTCACACCGAATTGAAAAACTGCATACATACAAAAACTTAAGCAAAACTTAAAAAACAAGACAACTAATATTTATTTATTGAAACAAATCGATAGTAAACATCTGGTAATAGTATGGTAAATGTAATTATTGTAATTGTTTCAATATCAATAAAATAGTAGATTGCTTAAAATAGACAACTCTAGACTAGTCTTACTCTAATTTAGTTCGTAAAGTATGTACTAAATAACTATATCTGCTTCAAGGCCCAACGACTCGGAGTGTTTCTTAGCTTTCATTCGTAAATCCGCTATGCTGGAATTCTTGTGCGCGGCGGCAAACGCGGCCAAATGAAGCGGATACTGCGGCAATGCGAAAAGTCCAGTGGGTCTGCTTCTATTACTTATTGCCGCCGCATACTGAAACAACCAAAGTACATAAGTAACCCAATTCACAAATTATGCTTTATGCATCTACCTGGTGTGCAGCAGCAGATAAAATTGCTGGATCGAAGGCGGAAAATGCTGCTGCTGCTGCAACGCTGCCTGAAAAGTGCTCAGCTGCGGCTGTCACAACAGCCGCTGGCGAGGGAGCCCGATTATTTACAATGCTGACGGCGCTTTTCCCGGATTGATGCTGCACAGAGCTTAAAGCGTTAGTTGATGGCATAATAGACGTATTTGTATTGCGGATTGTAGCCAAGTTTACATAAGGCGCCACTCGGCAAGGTTCGAGAGGCGTTGACACCGGCGGGCTTCGGCTACTTAGTAATATACCTGCAATATTCAACATATTTTGCATGAATCAAACAAAGAATGAAGTACATACCAAAGTACGTAAAACTTTTAATTTCCATAAATATGCACTCTTATCAAAACATTTAATTTATCATGTACTCATCTTTTTAACCCTACAATCCAATTGGATAAGCGTATGATGTTTTTGTACAAAAATATGTATCAGGTACATATCGATCTAGTCATGTCCGTCTGTATGAACGCTTCGCTCTCAGAAATTATCCATTTGCATGTTTAGTACACAGTACACAGTACACACATATGCTCTTATCGTTTATAAAGGTCAAGTTAAGATCTGATAGCTATAGCGAATGTGTTACGTGTCTTCGGGGTCTTAAATACTCAGCACAACCTTTTTGTATCATTTATTTAAGCATAAGCCATCTTATCCAGAACTGCCCTTAACTAATAGTAGAACTTACTCTTGAGAAAGTATGATTCTATGTGTAAATAATTTACATAGGCACACACCTAAATGCAAGTACATAAATACAAATGAACATCCCAATTTGGCAAATCGGTACAAAAACTCGTGACAAGTAATTGAATTCATTTTCTAATTTATTGCCATGAAAACACCCTCGAGTTGAGGGCTTGATACTCTCGCTCTTACTGCCGCAATTTGCTGGTGCACCCCCATCTCTGGACCAAGGCCAGACGGACACATATCAAAATGACACTCAAGGGACCACAAGGCCAAGACCAGGTTAGCTTCGTCATTTATGCAGTGTTTTGCTTTTAGGGCTATTTTATTTTCGTGGCGATAAAAAGTCTGAGAATTGATATAAGCCCATAAAACGATACCTTACTCTGTATGAAAAAGGTGGTTTTTTCTTTTTTTATTCGAATTTTAATTTGATTACTTTGTTTTTGCTGCTGCGGCCATAGACTGTTTTCTGCCCCCTAAGAACATTTTATTCAACAATTTATGTATGTACAGCCATATGTACTTTAGTTAACCTCGGTTATTGAATCATTGAAATATGGCACAACATAACACAATTTCTTTATCGATTCGACATAAGAACCTTTCTTGTTGTTGGAAAAACATAGTTATCAAATATGATACATAAATCAAATAGAATATAAACGTAGTATACAGCAAAGCCAAAGTAGTGCAATTTACTATACCCTTTTTCTACATATATAAACCTATTCGTCCTAACTATTTGACTAACTGAATAATGATCAAAACCCAGAAGCTGAAGTTTTTTCTAAGAACGCTTAGACGGGGTCTTGTGAAATTCCACCCGCTGTTGTGGAAAAATCGCGGAAAGGGTTGTATGAAGCTTTTTTGTTTGCCGTAATTTTCAAAGATCTTTGCTAAATTTGATTTATGAGGTGTCTCACTTCTCAGAAAATTCATTATAGGGTATAAATAGAGATCAAAGATATAGGAGCACTTCGTATTCAAATTAACTTCCAAGCATTTTTAAGAAAACTCATTGGGGGCGTGTTTCACACTTTTTGCAGAATACGAGCTTCTTCTCTGAAAAATGCGATTCCATGATTTTTGTGACGAAGTGTTCAGTTTTGTCAAAATTGCTTGAAACTTATCTTCAAAGCCCTCAAACTTATAGGAACTTAATGTGCTTCAACGATTTCGGTAATTCCGCCCACAACTGTGGAAATTAAGCGGAAAATTAGCTATTTTTTTTTTACCACCGTATCGGCCTCAAACTCATTTTCAAAGATCTTTGTGATAATTTATTTGATGTTTTTCGCGAAATCCACCGCTTTAGCATTAAAAATTCCAACGTTTGGTTCTTAAAACGATAGACCCTAAATATATTTTCAAACAGATTAGTATTTTCACGCCAGGGAACTGGGTGAAAAAGTTAAATCTAAAATGTAGAGCACCAAACTTGCCACGGGCAAGGCCGGGCAATACCCGCTCGTTATACGTATGCACATGTACAAATAAATTGTGTCTGTGGCATGACAACACACAACTGAGTCCCCGTCGTGCTATGTAATCAAGTCATAAAGTCATATTTAACAAATTCGTGCAACAAAGCCAGCTGGGTGCAAAGGGGAGGTAAGTGGAGAGAGAACAAGGCCACATCGATGTTACAGCAATCATTAATTACATATTCACAAATGCATAAATATAATATATATATATACTACTTATATATATACCAAGAAGTAAGGACTTTAAGAGCCCACTCTCCGAGATTGAAAATTGTTGAAATTGTTATTTCAATTTCATCTGTACTATTCCTTTTTCTTTAATTTCATTTGCACCCTTGCTAATGCCATCCTAAGCCACAATCCTTCTGTCGCTATATACAACATGGAGATTATTTTAATTTATGTAAATTTAAAAGAACATGGCAATTAGTTAAGTAAATGTTGAAAGTTTACAGCTTAACTGTAATGCCACAGTTGTCCTAATGTCTCTGGCGTCTGTATTTAACCAACTGTTTAACACAATATGTCATGGTTTCACAGTTTATTTAAATGTATCATCATTAATACATCAAGATCTCACCCAACCATCCTCTACTCTGATTGCTTCGTGTTCATTCATCAACGCCCCAGCTTCGCCGATAACATTTTTATTTTCCACTTTTACGGCTGGAATATTTAATTTGATTAAGTTGGCAATGATTTGTGTCGCTGTCACGCTGCACACAGTATATCCGAAGGGGAATTCACGGGAAAATCACGGCAGATGCGAATTTCAAAACAGCGATAATTTTAATTTTAACATCATACAATGTTTCTGAATCGTTACCCATTGGCGTTTACATTATAAAAGAGCAATTCGCTGCCTTCGAAGCCACGCTGAGTGCGAATTTGTCAAAAGCAAATTTTAGCGACGGCTAAAGACCTCGAGCCATATTTTCAATGATTTTTTTAGGAATAACTGGTCATTTTTAAATTCGGGTAAGCTTAAAAGTTATTCAAGTTTTTCCCAACATAAATTATACAAAAATATATTGTTTATATTGGCAGGGACTTTTTCCTGAAAAACTTGAATAACTTTTAAACTTACACAAATTTTCAGTCGTGATAATATAACAATGCAATATTTTTGATTAAAAAGGTATAATATACAACCTTAGATTTCCCAAAACATATTCGAATTTCTTCAAGATAATTTCTTAAACAATAGAACACGATAATCAACTCGTTTACTTACCTTTATGCATTTGATTTTCATGTTTTCGACATTTGGCTCTTCTGTTTTGAAACCAAACCTAAAAATATTTAAAAGAAAGGGTAGCCTTTTAAAAAAACTTCATACTTATTTCAATTGCTAATTATAAGAATGTGTTGATCCGAATTTACATCGGCGTAGATAGTTGAAAAGCGATTACTTTCTGTTGTCTAAGAGTTTAGAGATAATATTGCTTAATACCCCCAGGGATCACTTAAAGTAGCAAAGACAGAAAACGCGACTAAAAAAAACGTATTTAAGCTGATAAACCGACGGTCTTTTTTACCATCTGAGATGATAATAATCTTAGGAACCATTATCCCAACAACGATAGCCACATGACATTTGACAAGCCATATCCAAAGTTTATAGAACTAAGTGTTAGCATTGCTCATATCCATTAGTTAGAATAAATTTATTGTAAGTATGTATGTGTAAGGGAATTGTAATTTATTGCACTTGTAAGAACCAGTACGTTGTTCATACATTACCACAGAGCGGTCCATTAAGAGTCGCCCTGATTGAGCATTTAAGTTGTAATCGGCCCCCTGTTGTTTCTACAACTTTCTTACTTGGGCATAATTGTAACGAAGGGCGGCGTAAACCACTTAACACCCCATATCTCTTGGTAAGCTGGTGGTTGGAAAGCCAAATTTGTTGCAGGACTTCACTTAAAATCGGCAAAAGTAAATCTTGACTGTCCCCAGCTACTATTATAATTAATACAAATTGAATTTTGATTTGTGCTCTTATATCGATCTAACTGTTTGATTTGTTACTTTATCTACTTACCACTCCGTAATTTGATTGAAGTTATGATAGTTTTTTTTAGTATGTAAATATTCACCTGCACTCGTGCTTCACTGAGTCCCAATCGCTGGCTTAGTTCCTCTCGCATAAAGGCATCTGGGTAGTGGGTCTCTTCGAAAAGTCTTTCTAGTTCGTTGAGCTGCTCAAGCGTAAAGTTGGTTCGTGATCGTCGCTGTTTACTACTAAGTCCTGAAGGTTCTAATCGTGCTACATTTTCCCCTATTGTTGTTTGTGGTTCCGGAGATAAAGATTTTTCAGAAGGGACCACCTTGTGCAATGATATTTCTGGAGAATTACTATCATTTGAACTTTCGTTTAGGTTTATTGTAATTGTTGCAGAAGTTTTCATTTCTGTAAAGTTTTTATAATAAATCATAAAGAAAAATGTTTAGTTTATATTGGAATCTTAGGAATCAACGTAAAGTGCCGACGTTCTCATCGGTACTCTGAAATGATACTCGTTCACAGATGTTAAAAAAATATATTGGTTTTGTGCAACGTCCGTCTTACTTTCCGCCCGCCCGTATGAACGCAATTTGTTTAATCTTATTGAAATTTGTGATATCGTAAAATTATATTGCTACGCCCATTTTGGAATTTTCAAAGTGACCTATTCTTAAATAAAACCTATGGTTAGCTCCTCTAAAGTTCGGTTCAAAATGTTTTGCATTTGCCCACACTGACATATTGAGAAAAATATAAGGTAGGTATCTCACAGTTGTAAGGGCAACGATCCAAAAATCTCCATGAGCGCCGTGTATATGTGTATGTATGTGTGATTTTCTGTATGCTTCTTTATATATGTATATACATTCCGAATTTATTGTTTGATCTCTAATTAGGTCGAAAACAATTTTTCGTAATTGTGTTTGGCGGATAAATTTTGGAGTCACTGGGTGGAATAGCTTCAATATCGTCAAAAAATTGCTATAATACTAAAAGGCACACAGCAAGGCGGACAATTACAAATCAAAATATTTTCCGTTTTCTGCGCAGAGTATGATTAAACAAACAGACGGACGAATATATAGATCAGCTCGGCTGCTGACTTTTGATGAAATCCTCTGAAGATCTGAAGAAAAAACTAGCCCCCAATAGGGGCGGGCAAACCACGAAAAATAGATAAACTGCCCGAAATTGGAAAGAAGGCCCGCTCTGATCCCCTCTGATGATCAAGCCCAACATATTGTGGTCACATTCCTGCCCCGACAAACTGCAAAAATCTTTATCTTATAGACACAGCTTAAAATCACTGCTTTGGGTCTACAATCGAAGATCTTTTAGTTTGTATTGCATGCGCCTATATCGTTCAAAATAATTGTTTATATTTACTTAGCGAAGTTTCGATATCATAAACTTTCATATCCGTTATGCTCCTGCTACTGGTTTTACAATCTGGCTCTTGGCATGTTGATCTCAGGTCGCCATTGCTTTTCGGATTACTGTTAACTGGTTTTAATACACAGGTGTTGGTATCATCGGAACCAGCAGTGGGCTTTTCACATTTATCACCTGAAATTACGAAAGCCGAAAAGACATTACAAGAAAATAAGAAAACAGCTTAGAATGTTGCAGTGTAGGAATATATAGGCCGTCTCCAGGCCCGAGAAACTCACAATACTTTTGTAATTACATTCATACATTCTACTACTAAATGAATATATGTGTTGAATGATCATTTATCCCTAAGATTCTGATTTTCGCCTTTCAATCAGCTGCTCGATGAATTTAAATCTTTATAAGAACCTATTGCCCTTACAATACGTGTATTTACTCACGAAAAATGATGAACATAATCTATCTATAAATTAGCATGCATACACTTCAAAGTTATGAGAGAACTCGAAGGTATCTCCAATGTAGCTGTCTTACTTTACGCAATATTCTTTATTCACACACCTCTTTTTTATCGAACATATCTTCAGACACACACTATAAACTTGTTAATTGGAGTGTTTGCGTTAATGAGTAAATTAACTTATGTTTTGTTACCTTCCGAATGTGCGTCGGACACCAATAGATCAGAAATTAGCCAGTTTTTGGGCTTAGGAGCAGGATCAGTCTTACATAAATGTTCATTATTGGAGATAGTTGAAATTGATTGCTGCTGTAGCGAACGAAGTTTAACTAATGATATCGGTTTTGGTAGGATCGATTTATCTTCAGAGCTGCTTTCTTCCGCAACAGAAACATCGGTTATATCAATATCCATGGATTCGTCCTCATTGGTGCAATTATCGACGGAAATTCTTCCCAATCTATTTGTATTGACCAATATAGACTTTGTTGTTGCGTCGGCTAGTTTATGAACACGAGCACTTGTCATTGAGTTAAACAAATGATTAACCCGATTATGAGTTAAATTAAATTCAAACGATTTGTTTACAAACTGTGCTAATTGCTCCATTTTTGCAAGCAAACCGATTTAGGCGATATTATGGATTCTTTAATATTGAAAACTTCACAGCACTGTTACTCCGATACATAGTTGCTCTTACAAAATAAAACGGTCGACTACTTAGCATGAAACGCCAATAGCATTACAGGTCCTTTTCCAAACCAAATAAAAACTAACACAGAGATGAGTCTGTGCTCATTTCAGAAAAATTCTATGCCGCTCTTGTCTGCTGCGCATGCCATTCAGCTCAGCTTCATGCAATCACATTGCTTTTTTATGAGAAAGATACATCACTCGGAGAGAAGACACATGCTTAAATCAACAACCGTGATGCAAAATATGTATTGCAATTGGCACATACTTAAACATATAGTTAATGGTGCAATTAATTCCACATATTAACCTTCTGATTGATTCCTACATATATAACTTTTCAACTCCAAGGTTTTTTGGTTATTATTAACAACATATTTACACTACAATTGGGCAAATGTATTCACTCTAAACAGAAAGCTTTCCTCATTTGAGTCAATAGTAATAATACTTAATACAAGTTTTTCATTAAATTAAATAAACATAATATTATATAATTAAAATACTTAATGTAATAGCATAAGCTGTTCCCCAATTGCTCGCTCCTTGGGGTTCGCTCTTTTGGACTATCAAAACAACCCCTAAAAACAGTAGTCACGGCTCGTAGAACAAGGTGTCGCCCTGCCTACTTCTTTTCAATTTATTCTCATTGGTCTTTACGGGCTGGTTGTTCTTGTAAAGTGGTTGTAGGTTGTTAGCTCAACCCTACTTTACTGTTATTGGTTATAGCCGCTTTATGCTGTATACACATTAAGAGTGTATAAAACACCTAATAATTTTCCGTGCAATCGCCTATGTGGGTGGAGTTTCATATTCGTTGTTTGCAGTTTATTTCTCATTTGATAGATATGCTTAAATATCCCAAATTATTTATTATTCGCCTGGGTATTTAAGAATCAAATTTAAGTTTTGATTCACATTGGACAAGTTTCACTTTTCGTGTCGATTATAAGCGCTAAGGTGAGTCACAAGAAAGCTCAGAGCACATTAAATTGAGTGACAGTAACGACCATCGCCTTCAAAGTAGAAAAGAACTTGAGCTTAACATGTCACGCCATTGTTGTTGTCAAAATTGGTGCCATCATTTTAATATTTCATATTAAAGTGCTGCTCCTCATTAGTCATTTCTTATTCCTTCATATATGGGTGGAACGAACTCTACAAGCAAAACCAATATTTGTTTAAATAGAAGCAGCTTTCAATGCTCGTCCACCATCAGCTATACCTGTACAAGCTTCACTTTTTACAATTCAGCCAATAAAAAACAACTTTTGTAACCTTAGTTAAGTGGCTTCTACATTTTTGCAAACTCATTTAAAGAATAAATTGTTCTTCAAAACACTGTGAATCGGTTTAATGGTGAGATTTTGGACATCACAGACTTATAGCTAACTTACAATCATATATCAAATTAAAGTATATGAAAATCAACATAAAATTATGACTTGGATTTTAAAAGTTATAAAATCTAGAATTATCTTTATGCTTGAAAAATGATTATTCTTTGTCTTTACAAATTCTCGAAGTCATTTCGTGAAGTGGCTCTAATTCCTTGGCAGATATCAGTTCAAATTCTTGCACAAAATAATAAAAATGCTTATAACAAGCATTTACGTGCGCTTCCTGCAATAAAACACGAACAAAATATGTATTAATATTTGGAATATTTGGTTCTCATATATTGTTTTTGGCTATGAAGACTACTTACCGCACCAATAGTTACAATTCTATCAAAATGATGAATATAGACATGTACAAAGACCCGAAATAATCTTGTTAAAATTTTTCGGCAGAGTGACACAAACGTTTTGGGGAAAGGAACATCTGAAATCAAGCATACAGATAACATATAATCAGTTGATAATAAACAAGAGCAAACATGTTATATCAAAAAACTTAAAAAGGGGCCCAGCGATTAAACAATTCAGAAGGGTGCCCTAAGAATACATTCTTTAGAACGTTTTTTAATTTTGAATTATTTGGTTCATATTATGTTAGAGAAGTTCGTACCAGTGGAAACGGGAAATACTGCTTCATTGTTAATTTGTGTTTCAATCCAGTCCATGAGAAGCTCAATATATTTCTGTGCAGGAAGCGCAGTGGGTTTCTTGTACCTATAATTCGATGGCGCAAATAATTTACACTATAATAACGCATTGCACGACTACTTACATATCTCCATCTGCCCATAAATACTCATATCGGGAGCCTCCAGACATTGTTGGACAAGTTGTTTCATTGCAGTATTCAGATACGGTGCCATATATGAGATTGATGCGATTGAAAAAGTCAACAACTATATATATACCGATAAATTATATCAAACATTAATTGACTATATACATATATGTATATGATGGAAGGTACCCACCGTGCACTGCTAACCAGTCATTCATATTCTCGCCTTCCGGCAATCGCACAACTTGCCGTAAATTGATACCAGATTGCAAACTAGCCTGGGCCTGTTTGTGAAGCGAATATCGAATAGTACCAGCGGTAAACCTCTTTTTGGGCCTAAAAGTCTATAAATAAATAAATATGAGTATGTTTTACGCATAGGTTCTATTTTTCATTGTAAAAACACAAATGTCAATATGCATGCAGTTGTTAAAGTATTTACGATCAATACTCTAGCTCTTGGTTTCACATTGACAGCAAATAGAAGTTGGACATACCTTTCCCTTTTGAAAAAAGTCCAAAAACCCATTAAGGGCCATTTTCTGTCGCGTTTTTTTAATATTTATATATTGTTTAAGAAATATTAATATTCCCAACAAAACATATGTGAACACAGTGTGACCAGCTATAGAAATTTAAAAATACCAAAATGTTTTGCCTAAAACAAAAATTGTGTGTTAGATATTTCGCTAACATTTTGAATAAATACTTACTGACCGAACACTCATTATTTTCTTTAATAAAATCGGATTTTATTTCTTTTTCGAATTGAAAAATAATGTTATAGAAATTGAATCAAACAAGTATCAGAGCCTTAACAGTGGCGTTGGACACTTATCGATATTAAATTTCTATCAAACAAACATCAGAGCCTTAACAGTAGCATCACTAACCAAACGATGCATTGTATGGTTAGGGGTAGCATTGGACACTTATCGATAATAAATTTTAATATGTGATAATTTTATCTAGCTGACCGCTATTTTTTTCTATTAATTAATTTATTTTAAAAATCTCTACTCTATAATTCATAATTTTCACTAAATATGCAGATTCTGTACTGTTAAATTGTATGAAAATATCGATATATGGCTATCGAAAATTTAGAGTAGCATCTAGGTCGCCATGTTGTTTAGCAAATTGTGCATCTCTGTTTTGTTTGTGTATTAAAGCGATTAAAATATTGTAACAAATAATATAAATAATGTTTTACGAACATATTATATTGGCCAAAAAAGGGCCGCTAGCCAGAATTTGGTTAGCAGCCCATTGGGATAAAAAAATTACAAAAGCACACGTATTCGAAACAAACATAGAAAAATCTGTGGAGGGTATTTTACAACCAAAAGTAAAATTGGCGCTACGTACATCTGGACATCTATTGCTTGGTGTAGTGCGAATATACTCAAGAAAGGCAAAATATCTCTTGGCAGATTGCAATGAGGCGTTTGTTAAAATCAAAATGGCATTTAGGCCAGGAATGGTGGACTTACCAGAAGGCCATAGGGAAGCCAATGTTAATGCCATAACATTACCAGAAGTATTCCACGATTTTGACACAGCATTGCCTGAACTGAACGATATTGATATTGAGGCCCAGTTCTCCGTCAACCAATCCCGGGCCGATGAAATAACAATGAGGGAAGATTACGGCAGCTTATCGCTCTCCCTGCAGGACGATGGCTTTGGAGACATTGGATTTGAAGCAGATACACCTGAAATGATGCGTGGTCCCATGTCGGGCAATATAAATGATCAGCTGTTTGACGACGATGTCTTGGCAAATGTTGTTGAATCGAACGATCCGAATATTACGATAACACAGTCCGAAATGCCCAGCGATCGTCTTGATGGCGACGGCTTTGGCGATTCTTTTGGCCAGCCCACTTTATTTGAGGATGATCTGTTTGGCGAGCCGCCACAAACAGTTGGAATAAATACAGAAATTAACGAAGCTAACAATCCACCAGACTATTCTGATGACGATGGTATTGACAACTTCAACAACGCCCCATCGCCGGCATCGTCCTGCGCCAACTCTGTTGCAGATGACAAGGAGGACAATTTTCCAGCAAAAGACCACAATTTCAATGAAGACGTCAATGCCTCTGGCGGCGATGCGGCATTAAATGACTTAACTCTTGTACAAAATGATGACGAGGGATTCGCTCTTGCACCCATTGATGCAACTACCTACAAGGGTACCACGAAGGCCAAGCGCAAGCGGAAGCTTATTATTGATGAAATTAAAAATATTTCGGGAGAGGAAATGAAAGCCCAACTAGCAGACACTTCCGATATACTTACTACTCTAGATCTGGCCCCACCTACAAAAAGGTTAATGTATTGGAAGGAGACGGGTGGGGTTGAAAAGCTGTTCGCTCTACCATCTCGAACTATACCCGCTAGAGTACTTTTGAATAATTATAACCGGCAATTACTTTCACATTCGACGCCCCTGGAGGACTTCTCAAGTATTGCCCCAATGGATGTCCTGGCGTTGGAACTGTACACACAGGAGGGCGAGAGCTCGATTATTATAGTGAATAAAAAGGGACGCAAGCGTAAGAATGATGTATCTGCAAATTTAACTGCTGATCAAGCTACAGATAATACTCTTACACAAAGTTTGGCGCCTCCTGAAATGATTCGCGAACAAGAAAAATCTTTGGGTCTCTCAGCCGTGTCTTTAGATATCAGCACAAAAGAGCGGGAGAGCCTTGCACCGCAAAGCGACGCTGCAATTTTCGAGAATATGCGAAGTCCAGCCCTGTTATCGTTCAATGACATGGAAAACTTTTCAAATCTCAATGAATTACCATTAACACCCCGGGACGGTCATCAAGATATGGGTGATGATTTCCACCACGGCGATTTAACACCTGCCGGCTTGGAGCATGGACAAATGACTCCACATCATGGCGGAATCGGTGACATTGATTGTATACCAAACTTGCCGCCTGACCAAGTCAGCTCTATTTTCAATGACACTGAAGCTAGATCTATATCTGCTGCCAATAACTTCAATAAGACGTGCGAGATTTCAACAGATTGGAATGATTACGATTTTCCACCTTCAGTTGGCCTACCGAATGCTACCGCCGATGAACAAATGGAAAACGAAACGGATGAGCAATTCGAGGAGCGGGTGTTAAACAAAAGAGCAGCACAACTTTTTGTTGATGTCAGAGTTCACTTTAACAACCACGATCATTTAACGCTTTCGCAACTAACAGTCCGAAATTCAAGAAAACAGGCCGCACAAAAGTTCTACTCCCTACTCGTATTGAAAAAATTCAAGGCGTTGCACATCACACAAGCTGCGCCGTATGCAGACATAACAGTTACACGTGGCCCTCTGTTTGACAATCCTAAATTGTAAACAATTGCCAGCTTGGTTTTGGCAGCTAACCGAAAACAATAATAGTTTTGCATGTATTTTTTCAAAGGAAATAGCGTACCAATAAAATGAAAAATTGTAATTTATAAGCCATTAATAGAAATTTGCGGTTTTTAAAAGCAATTAAATATAATTTAAAAAATAGTTCTGTATTTATTTCAAGATGCTTACTGACTAAAATTATATGTAAATTAATTATCAATTTTTAATATTGTTTATGAACTTGAAAAACAATTGTTAAACATTGTGAATATATATTCCATTGACGGATACCTAGATTTAACACATAGAAATTGTTGCCGGACTTCACAAAGCGTAAGTCTGAACAAAAATCGAAGTCTTAAGTTAATCGACATAATTTTAATCCTTCTAATTTTTAGATGGACCGAAGCTATTTCGCTGGTCTTTTAATCAAATAACTCTGGAAAGAATATGGCCCATGAATATCATCTGTAAATTAGAGCACGTAACTAATATATTGAAAAGAGCATTTGACAAAGATTTTATTGCATAAATGTTGTTATATTATCAGTAGGCTCAATAAATTTAAATAGTTTTTAAATTTATAACATATTTCTCACCCATCTTTAAATACACATGACATAACATAGAATATTTGCAAGTACACATATATATATATATATATTTAAATATGCTATGACTTTACTCCACGTTGTCATAAATGTCTTCCAGGCCAGGAACAAGCCGTAGTTTTTGTACAAATGCATCATATGCTTTCTGTTCATCTTCAGCTAGCACCACAAGGCTCTACAAATAATGAACACACTTTAATCATAATTCTTTTTTAAATGAAAGAAAAAATCCAGTTTCTTACGTTTGGTGTAAATACATGTTCGCTATTTTCAATGCTGTATCCATTTTGCTCCAATGTCCTGCTTAGGCCACTCAAAATAACAGGACTGCAAAAAAACTAAGAATACAGACTAAATTAAGCATAATTTTATATATATTAATACCCAAATTAAACTTACATTTACCGCAGCATTTGTTACATCAACAATTTCTACGTCTTCTGCTCCAAACTGAATGGCATCTGCAGTTACTTTTTCTTCTAAGCTGGGCTGATTTTTGTCTAACTCTGAAGTGTAACGAGTTTGGATAAGGCCAAAATCTTGAAACATATGGCTCACATCCACAAATGAACCACTGGAAAAGTTGTTTAACTTAAGTGTTGTTTTTAATTAAACTTTTCATCTATTATGAATTATATTATTAACCCACCCAGCCTTTTTTATCGTTGCGGTTGCATCCATCTTAACGGCAGCCATGTTGTCAGTATAAATGGTACAAATCATATAAACATTTCTTTTGAATCTTATGTCGAGTCGATGTTTTTTCAATTGTGCCTTGTTATGCTGGCATTTCTTTATTGTGTTCTGTATTGTTCCGATTGGCATATTCTTCTTCAGCGCATTATCTATTTCTGATCGTAGGAGAGAGTTCACAGCAGGGTCCGCGGATTTACCTTCCTGCACAGCCAATCGCAGTTGCCTAGCAATCTTTGTGAATAGGGCTGCTCGCAATCCGTCCTTCTGGGCTTTTATATGTTTTATATTTGCCCACTTTGAATGTCCAGCCATGTGACGGACCGAACATTTATTAAAATTTAATTGAAAATATTCAATTCCGATTCGGCTACAATGTCGTAACATCTTTATTTATATGAAACATTCACAACAACAAAGTTAAAGGAAACTCAAAACACACATGCCTCTGCGATAGTTCGTGCCGATTATACAGGGCGGTTATGTTAAGTAAAGGTAAAGTAATCGATAAAACTGCAATAGTCTATATATTTAACATACCGAAATAACATATGCGGTCAATGTAAAGGGACTTTTAGTTTGGTATTAATTTTAACATGTGAAAATTAGTACATTTTACTTGTCGAAATCAGCAGTAGCCATAACAAAAAAATACTGATTTTCTTAGCATGTTATTTAAATAACAATTTAAAGATCGTTGAAATTACTTGGACAATCGCAGGCAACTACATCGAATTAAATGTATTCTGTAAGCAAAATTTCGTATGTGCAGTTTATTTAAATACCTTGAAATTAAAGGACTGTTCGGATGTGCAAATTAATTCATGAAGACTATGTGTGACGAAAGTGCTGACTAACAATCTCGCTAACTAGTGTTTATTTAAAGTTTGTTGTGTGCTTCGTCTGATAGCGTTAACGGGGTTGGACAAAATAATGCTTTAACAAAATTATAATATATTGCGCGACTGTTTAAAATATGGAAATATCGTCTTGCTGACTAAATATACAATGCAAAATTGGAACGTAGAAGTAAATAATGCGCGTAACCCTGAGCATTTTTTTAAATCCCAAATTGCCCGCCAGCAAGAAATAGCAGATCACAGGAGGACTTTTTATTAATTTAAATAGCCAAGTTAAAGTCGATTTTGTGATCACGTTCTTATTAGAAAAGTAACCAAAATTTGCATATACACATGCATATGTGTGCATAAATTGGCATACTCTGCATGCACATGCATGTGTGTTTGTGTTATCTTCTGTTATATGTATGTGTGTTTTGCTTGTGCTCCGAGAGGGAATTTATCTTGTGATCGTTTGCCTGCTCTATTTTCTATGCGCCGTTATTTCTGCCATTTGCGTTTGCACAGTCGTTTCTTATTTTATGTTAGTTTGACTGGAGTAGTTAGACGCGTTGTTACGCTGTGAGTTATAAATATAAAAGTTTAATATCTTGACTAAATACCGTCCAATTTTCGAATGGTATACCTTCTCGGACTCGTTCGGATCAGGACTATTGATTAGCATATAATAAAGTTTTTTTTTTTTAATTTCAGTTTCCTACACTGAGAAAAAGCATTGCTCAATTTCCTTTCATGCTTTTTCTCTCTTCTGCTAGCCACCACGGCATGTTTTCTCCTTTCTACGCCTGGTGTGCACCAGGCCACATCAACCACTGTGATTCAAGGTAAGATCATAAGTTGAAGGTCTTTCAGTTGATATTTCAATATTCAATCATTTTAGGCGATCTTGGGATAGCTCAGCTAACTGAAATGTGCCAGATCTTTAAAGTTCTAGCAGCTTTATCTGAGCGAATTTTTGATCTTCAATCGTTCTCAGTATAATTATGTGAATATATCTTCGGCAGATATCTTTGACGTATACTGCTCTTGCGTCATATCAGGCTGTGATACCAGGTAAGATCATTCGTTGAAGGTCTTTCAGTTAATACTACATTATCCAATTATGTCAGGTGATTTTGAAAAATCTGTGCTAATTTGAATGTGCCTCGTGTCTATAGTTCAAGCAGCAACATGGATATAGCAAGGGCCTGTGAGCTACGGAAACTAAGTGGATGCAGAGGAAGCTCAGATATCTTTAAATTTAACTGGGGTAGGGCATCATCAGCCAACTCGCTGTGATTGAAGGTAAGAGCATACATTTAAGATCTTTCAGTTTAAACTGCATTGTCCATTTATTTTAGGCGAATTTGGGACAGCTACTTTTCCTAATTTGAATATGTCGGATCTCTGGGTAGCAGATCGATCTAAGCGAAATTGTTTCCGACTGCTATGGCCAAGGGCCCGATGATATTGGCAGCTTTCGGCGTAAATGAGGCTAAGAGTTGTGGACGACGTTGGATATCCTGCCGACGTCTCTGCGCCCACACCATCCAGATGCTGGTACTTACTGGTAAGCGTGTCACATCTGAGTATCATGTTTTGTCAAACCAAGATATAGGGATAGTTTTATAACTCGGTCACATTTTTGCAGATGCCAAACTGTCTAACTAGCAGGTGGCCAAAAGACATATTTTTCGTCCGTATTTGGTTCACAAGGAACAAATATATATATTATAATATATAATATATATACAATAAGGACTATATACGGCCAAAGGACATCTCGATGGTCCTTGCACTTTCGAGATACGACTACTTTTCTATAAAACACATTCAATTTGTGGCCATAACTCAGCCAGATCCCTAAGGATATTTGAAGGATATACATTTTTGAACTCGTAAGGACCAGTGCGCTTGAACCCTACGATCCTAACGCACTATGTCCTTTAAAAATCTGTAATCTAATGACCGAGTTATAAGCAATCAAAAATTAAAATTTTACTTGACCTGCCAAACGTGCCCCTTTCGGTTATGCAATGTTTTTTTTTCGGCAGCCCAAAAGAAATTCTAATTTTTGATTGCTTATAATTCCGCCATATCCTTGCGGTTTTTCAACGAACTTGTACTGTTGGGATCGTAAGGACCAAGCGCATTGAACTGCAACACAATATTAGGGTGTCATCTAAGAATCCAGGACAATTTTGCAATTTGTGCAGTCGCGGGCCGCAAGGAAATGGACTACAAGGACAATCTCGATGCCCTTTGACCAGTTTGTAGCCATTGTCAATTTAATTTTTTTGACACAGGACTCGTCAGGCTATCCAAGGATATAGACGAATTGTAGCCTAGTTGTTGTCCAACAAAAAGTCAACATTTCTCAGCTGTTTGAAGGACTATAGTTCTAAGTATTGTATATGAGGAGGATTTGGACTATCTGACTAAAGGACATCCCCGTAGTCCTTCAAGTGACAAAGTTAGTCCTGAAATTTTCATAACGACAAGGCCGATGTTCTTTGTACAGCTGATAGCCCTCATCCAACAATTTGAAAATGTTTTATAAGAAGGACGAAAGCGCTTAAGCCAGCATAGAAAAAAAGGACTTTTTGTATACACAAACAAGACTTTAGTCGGTCATATCCATGGGTCCGACGAGTCCTGTCCCAATCGAACTGTATTGACTAACACTACCAACTGGTCAAAGGACATCCAAATTCACCTATTACTTTCCAAGATACAAAGGATTTTGTTATCAGTTTAGTGCATCGCAACAATTTTACTAAGTACATGCTACTTAGATGACCCCTAATATTTTGATACAGATCGTCCACACGATCCTAACGCACTATGTCCTTTGAAAATCTACAAGGATATAGCCGAGTTACGGCTATTTTTGTAAAAAGGATACTTTTACAAAACTGGCCATAACTGAGGCATTTTAATGACTTTCGGCATGTCCTTTAGCCATCAGAATGTCCTTGTTTTGCCCATTCAGAAAATATATTAAAAAGGACGAAGGTCCTTTAAGCAGCCAAGATATAAGGACATTTGTTTTGCACACTAAAATAGCAATATCTCAGCTATATCCTTACGGATCCTGTAAATTCATTCCTTAAAAAACTTGTATTTACTAGTACTTCAAACTGGCCAAAGGACATCAAAATCGTCCTTTTGGTTTTCGATATATGGCCACTTTTCTAAAAAGGACATTCTTTTTATAGCCATATCTTGGCCGTATCCTTAAGGATGCCAGAAGGATATACCTTTCTGAACTCGTGGGGAGTGGGACTATCGATTGGCATTCAAGGATTTCCAGGATTCGACAAAAAATTTCACTAAAAATTTTCACAGGGGTTTAGTCAGAAAATTGCCATAAATCAAAAAATTCGGGACTAACTTTGCCATTTGAAGGACTATCGGGATGTCCTTTGGACAGTAGATAGTCCTCATCCTCCCATTTACAAATATGCAAACCAAAGGACGATAGTCCTTCAGACAAAAAAGTTTTAAGGACAAATTTGTAAACCGAAATTAGCTTATAACTTGGGTATATCCTGGCGTATCCTGATGAGTCATGTGTCAAAAAAATTGTAATGACTAGGACTACCATCTGGCCAAAGGACATCAAGATCGCCCTTGTAGTTTCAGAGATATCGCGATTTTACTGTAATTTAGTGATTTCAGTCAATTTTTCCTTACGGCCCGCGACTGAAAAGTTACCAAGTCCAGGATTCTTAGATGACCCCATAATGTTTTAATGCAGTTTGATGCAGTTGGTCCCTCCGATCCTAACGCACCATGTCCTTTGAAAATCTGCAAGGATATGGCCGAGATATGGCTATTTCTTTCCTCGAAATACCCCTATGTCCCAGTTTTGACTTTTTTATTCAAATGTGTTTTTATCTTTTCAGATTGAAGGATTTAAGGACTCTAATCGATTTTAAGGACTTCTACGAATCGAACAAGGATATTTCTTCCAGGATCAGACTTAAATTAAGCTTGTTATAGTCATTTTAAGCTAAAATTGAAAATACATGTAAAAAAAAAAAAATTTGTTAATTTTAACAAAAATAAATCATTTATTTATTATTATTTAACAAATTTTGTGATTTTATTTATTGCAAAGGATATAGGATTGCAGCAAATTCAAAAATCAACGGTCGTTAAAAATCTGTCCGCTGGCGGCCAGCTTTTCTAAAAATCAGCAAAAATACCAGGCGAACAGAAATGCACAGAAGGTCGATCAAATTTTTCGGCGGCCGAAAATTTTCTGTTGCATACCCAAAAGGGGCGCCCTCGTCGGCGGCTGGGTCCCAAATTTGTACTAAAATTCCACTCAAATACCAGGCGAACAGAAATGCCCAGAAGGTCGACGAAATCTTAGAATAAAAAAATCATTGCATACCCGTACGGGGCAGAAATGTAACTCAATTAAAATGAGTACTGTTAATTAGCAGTTTATGTAAAAAGAGTGCTGTAAGGCGGCTGTTAAGCAACAGCTGCAGGTGCAGGTAAGTAAAAGGGCTGCTGAAACAAAAATCATACATATTTTTGGATCATTTTAATGCAAACTTTGCAGGAATCTGATCCTTTAGGTTGCCGAGGACTATATCGATGGCATGGTAGAACCAAGGATATGGTAATCAACTAGGAACCATCCAGGGGTGGGGCTTTAGACGGGGGCTGCTGCAAAAAAATGCATGCATATTTTTGTGCTTGCGTATTTTGCAAGAAATCGGTCCTTTATGTTCTCTAGGACTATATCCTTGGTATGTAATAACCAAGGATATAAAGGTCATTTATTAACTAACGACAGCCATTATTTGTTGATTATAGGTTGTCCGCGGGCGTGGCAGATGTGGCTGAAAAACACAAAATAAACTAAGTACAATTACATATAATATCAGACTTTGGAAAGATATACCTTTTAGAACAAGTGAGTCCTTTAAATCGACAGAACCCCCAAAATTTTGATTTGAAAACCGATTCAGATTTTATAAGAGTCTATCCAAGGGTTGGAATAAGCTAGAATATATATGTAGGTCATCTAGATACCAACGGTATTAAATATTTTGTTGCCTAGTGGTAAATTTGGCTGAAAAACACAAAACATTAGTTCAGGACCAAATCGGTTACTGTTTTGGTCAACATTTAGAATGGCATTTTGTCATCTATGGATATAGAGGCCATCTGGGTTCCAACGATACTGGTTTTTATCTTGTTCATGGGCTGAAAATTCAAAATCAAGTATTAATCAGTATTTTAAATGGTTTATATCGGTTAAATAACGTCCAACTGAAGGATAAGCCTTTTGATACTCGTTAAGACCTGAACTCTACAAATTCCGATTTCAGGACATACTTGAATTTGCCAACAAGTTTTATGTAATCATTGCCATTTTAATCAAAATTTAGAATTTGATATACGGCCGGAATTTACACGATAATTTTCACTCACAATGTTTTTAACAGCTTAAGAGGACTGTTAACTATAACAGATTTATGTTACGCTGACGCAGACTGGACAAATTGAGCAAGTAAGCCATAAACTTGAGTGAGTGCCATTCAAAGGTAGGTGGTCAAAGGCAGATGATCACAAGATAAATTCTCCATTGATACAATAAGTAACAACAAAAATTCCAGTGAGCGCGACTCAAAGCTAGATAACGCATAAGCAACCACACAAGCATAAGTGGATATCACTCAAGAAAAACCACACACCCATTTATATGTATGCAGAGATAATTGCAAAATATGTACACACATATGTATGTATGTATGCATGTATGTGTATATGCATGCTGGTGTAATTTCTTATGCGTCTCGCTCACAAATGATTTAACGAAATGAAATTTAATAATTTTTGGTAAACGGCTTTAAACGGCTTCATATTGGTTTATTTAAGTTAGGAAGGGGTGCCCTCTTAGGATTCGTGATATTATTTTAAATCAACAGAACTGTATATTCGTTTCTTGTCAAACTATGATACTCCCGATCCGTATGGGTTTAATAATATACACCTTTGTATAGATGCACCGTATTTAGCGCAGAATTTTCACCAACAATATTTTTAAACCGCTTTGCTCGACTGCTGGCGTTTAACTAAGGCAGACGAATTTTGTGGGCAACCAAAGTGGACGAAAGCCATAAATTCAACTGAGCGCAATTCAAAGCAAGATAACGAACACACACATGCATAAATAGACAAAATGCAAAGCAAATCGTCAAAAATGTACAAATGTATGTGTGTATGCGTGCTTGTGCATCACTTACACATGCGTTGCGCTCTCCCGAATTTTTGTGAGCAGCAACAAGAATTGTTCTCATTTCAGTGTGCCGTTTTTTCGCTGCTCGCGCAGATTAATTTTGAGTAGCAATCACACACACATGCATAATTAGATACATAAGCACACACATAAACATGTACAAGCAGAGGCCATTGCTGAATATTTATGTAGGTACATTTGTTTAAATAAGACGATCTGTTTTGTGTGCGCCAGCGCAACTTACATAGTTTGTTGTTAATTTGGGTCCAGATTTTGTAAATTGCTTGCTGCTATTTGTTAAAAACTATGATGCACGCCAAATGCGCATTGCTACCCGTTTCTATTTTGGTTACATTTTAAATAGGAATTTTTGAATGCCAATAAGCCAGTTAGGTCAGACACGGATTATGAATATTTAAGGAAAAGTTCATTTAATTTCACTTAAATGACACCTTGTAAGATTATATCATTTACATACAATTGAAAGCGGTGAGAGCGTGAAGTGGACGATACAAACCGGCGCGCAGAAAATCGAAAGAACAAACGATACCAAGATAAACACATGTACTATTCATTCTTGATTCGACCAATGAGCGATAAGCATCACCAAAACTCGTGAGCGCAATGCAGATCATGTAGATAACACAGAACGAACACACACCAAAACAAGTGCAAGCAAGGGGAATATTGGTGCTCCTGCATTATCTATGTCTGCACTGGGCACACACGAAATTTTGATGTCTACCGATTTAAGCATGACGTGCTCTATTTTCTGTGCGCAAATTTTTTGAGCGCTTTGCGCCCGCGCAACTCAATCCCGAATCATGTAATATAATCCAAACATTTTGATATTAGACCCGCATAAATTTTGGAAACAATTTAAACATACACAGCACAGTTCCTTGCCATTTTAGTTAATTTCGGACAAACTGTAGAATGTGCAATTGACTACGGTTCTCAAACTTTAAATCGTTTTAAAAGCACAAAGCGAACGATCACAAGTGCAGGCGAGGGAATAGACAAATACATATGTACATACATACATATGTATGTATGTATGCATATACATGCTTGCTTGTATATTCTCTACTCACGAGCTTTATTATAATTATTATAACTTTAAATGGCTCTTTACACGTAAATTAAGAGCCCACATAACACTTAACATTTTGATATCCGTACCGACTCAGATTTTGCAACATTGTAGTAACAATTGTTAATTGATTCCCCATTTACACGATCACTTTCATTTTAATATTTTCATACAGCTTAACTCGACTGCTGTCGTTTAACTAAAAGTGAGTCTTGCTGCGCAGACGCAAAGTGGACAAAAATCAGCGAACAGTAAATTGAGCAAGAAAACAGTTAACTCGCAACCGCACTGATGCTAGATCTGTAGATAACACCTCCGAATATCACACACCCAAATATACATATGTATGTGTGCGGAGAGAATCGCCAAATATGTAGATATGTACACATGTATGTGTATCTGCCTGCCTAGTGCATTATCTGCTTATGCATCGCGCTCGCATCAATTTTTGCTGCTCTACACGTGACTTGCTTGATTTTCTGTGCGCCGATTTTTGCGGTCTTTTGTTTGACCCCAGTTGCCAATTGCACATAATTGCATAATAAGATCTTTGCACAGCCGCAATTTTTTATTTGCTGGTTGCACGAGAATATAATGTATGTTAATTATGCATAGTTATATTTTTTTAACAATTTCGATGCTATACCTCTTGTATGGAATTAATTGAACCAAAAAACATTTTTTTTACTGCTTTTTAAAACTCACAGCACAACAGCCAGTCTTGCCGCGTTGACTAATGGGATCAAACTAACGCAAAAGTAAAGTTGCGCAGATCTAAAGCGACACCGAAAATCGTGAAAATCGGATGAGATATTGCCGAGATATAGGGGTGGTAATTTTTGACCCATGTCTATATACGAATCTTGGGGTAAGATTTGGACATGAATTTCGACCACAAAATTGGTATCGAGATTTGAATGCCACATTAATCTAGAGAGAAAACCATGAAGAAAAAGCCAAACTTCGTGAAAATCGGATGAGATATAGCCGAGATATAGGGGTGGTAATTTTTGACCCATGTCTATATACGAATCTTGGGGTAAGATTTGGACATGAATTTCGACCAAAAAATTGGTATCGAGATTTGAATGCCACATTAATCTAGAGAGAAAACCATGAAGAAAAAGCCAAACTTCGTGAAAATCGGATGAGATATAGCCGAGATATAGGGGTGGTAATTTTTGACCCATGTCTATATATGAATCTTGGGGTAACATTTGGACATGAATTTTGACTAAAAAATCGGTGTCGAGATTTGAATGCCACATTAATCTAGAGGGAAAACTATGAAGAAAAATCCAAACTTCGTGAAAATCGGATGAGATTTGGCCGAGATATGGGGGTGGTAATTTTTGACCCATGTCTATATACGAATCTTGGGGTAAGATTTGGACATGAATTTCGACAAAAAAATCGTTGTCGAGATTTGAATGCCAGATTCATCTAGAGGGAAAACCATGAAGAAAAATCCAAACTTCGTGAAAATCGGATGAGATTTGCCCGAGATATGGGGGTGGTAATTTTTGACCCATGTCTATATACGAATCTTGGGGTAAGATTTGGACATGAATTTCGACCAAAAAATTGGTATCGAGATTTGAATGCCACATTAATCTAGAGGGAAAACCATGAAGAAAAATCCAAACTTCGTGAAAATCGGATGAGATATTGCCGAGATATAGGGGTGGTAATTTTTGACCCATGTCTATATACGAATCTTGGGGTAAGATTTGGACATGAATTTCGACCAACAAATTGGTATCGAGATTTGAATGCCACATTAATCTAGAGAGAAAACTATGAAGAAAAATCCAAACTTCGTGAAAATCGGATGAGATTTGGCCGAGATATGGGGGTGGTAATTTTTGACCCATGTCTATATACGAATCTTGGGGTAAGATTTGGACATGAATTTCGACCAAAAAATTGGTATCGAGATTTGAATGCAACATTAATCTAGAGGGAAAACCATGAAGAAAAAGCCAAACTTCGTGAAAATCGGATGAGATATGGCCGAGATATAGGGGTGGTAATTTTTGACCCATGTCTATATACGAATCTTGGGGTAAGATTTGGACATGAATTTCGACCAAAAAATTGGTATCGAGATTTAAATGCAACATTAATCTAGAGGGAAAACCATGAAGAAAAAGCCAAACTTCGTGAAAATCGGATGAGATATGGCCGAGATATAGGGGTGGTAATTTTTGACCCATGTCTATATACGAATCTTGGGGTAAGATTTGGACATGAATTTCGACCAAAAAATTGGTATCGAGATTTAAATGCAACATTAATCTAGAGGGAAAACCATGAAGAAAAAGCCAAACTTCGTGAAAATCGGATGAGATATGGCCGAGATATAGGGGTGGTAATTTTTGACCCATGTCTATATACGAATCTTGGGGTAAGATTTGGACATGAATTTCGACCAAAAAATTGGTATCGAGATTTAAATGCAACATTAATCTAGAGGGAAAACCATGAAGAAAAAACCAAACTTCGTGAAAATCGGATGAGATATGGCCGAGATATAGGGGTGGTAATTTTTGACCCATGTCTATATACGAATCTTGGGGTAAGATTTGGACATGAATTTCGACAAAAAAATCGGTGTCGAGATTTGAATGCCAGATGCATCTGGAGGGAAAACCATGAAGAAAAATCCAAACTTCGTGAAAATCGGATGAGATTTGGCCGAGATATGGGGGTGGTAATTTTTGACCCATGTCTATATACGAATCTTGGGGTAAGATTTGGACATGAATTTCGACCAAAAAATTGGTATCGAGATTTAAATGCTACATTAATCTAGAGGGAAAACCATGAAGAAAAAGCCAAACTTCGTGAAAATCGGATGAGATATGGCCGAGATATAGGGGTGGTAATTTTTGACCCATGTCTATATACGATTTGGACATGAATTTCGACTAAAAAATCGGTGTTCAGATTTGAATGCCAGATTCATCTAGAGGGAAAACCATGAAGAAAAATCCAAACTTCGTGAAAATCGGATGAGATTTGGCCGAGATATGGGGGTGGTAATTTTTGACCCATGTCTATATATGAATCTTGGGGTAAGATTTGGACATTAATTTCGACCAAAAAATCGGTGTCGAGATTTGAATGCCACATTAATCTAGAGGGAAAACCATGGAGAAAAATCCAAACTTCGTGAAAATCGGATGAGATTTGGCCGAGATATGGGGGTGGTAATTTTTGACCCATGTCTATATATGAATCTTGGGGTAACATTTGGACATGAATTTTGACTAAAAAATCGGTGTCGAGATTTGAATGCCACATTAATCTAGAGGGAAAACTATGAAGAAAAATCCAAACTTCGTGAAAATCGGATGAGATTTGGCCGAGATATGGGGGTGGTAATTTTTGACCCACGTCTATATATGAATCTTGGGGTAACATTTGGACATGAATTTTGACTAAAAAATCGGTGTCGAGATTTGAATGCCACATTAATCTAGAGGGAAAACTATGAAGAAAAATCCAAACTTCGTGAAAATCGGATGAGATTTGGCCGAGATATAGGGGTGGTAATTTTTGACCCATGTCAATATACGAATCTTGGGGTAAGATTTGGACATGAATTTCGACTAAAAAATCGGTGTCGAGATTTGAATGCCAGATTCATCTAGAGGGAAAACCATGAAGAAAAATCCAAACTTCGTGAAAATCGGATGAGATTTGGCCGAGATATGGGGGTGGTAATTTTTGACCCACGTCTATATATGAATCTTGGGGTAACATTTGGACATGAATTTTGACTAAAAAATCGGTGTCGAGATTTGAATGCCACATTAATCTAGAGGGAAAACTATGAAGAAAAATCCAAACTTCGTGAAAATCGGATGAGATTTGGCCGAGATATGGGGGTGGTAATTTTTGACCCATGTCTATATATGAATCTTGGGGTAACATTTGGACATGAATTTCGACTAAAAAATCGGTGTCGAGATTTGAATGCCACATTAATCTAGAGGGAAACCCATGAAGAAAAATCCAAACTTCGTGAAAATCGGATGAGATTTGGCCGAGATATGGGGGTGGTAATTTTTGACCCATGTCTATATATGAATCTTGGGGTAACATTTGGACATGAATTTCGACTAAAAAATCGGTGTCGAGATTTGAATGCCACATTAATCTAGAGGGAAACCCATGAAGAAAAATCCAAACTTCGTGAAAATCGGATGAGATTTGGCCGAGATATGGGGGTGGTAATTTTTTACCCATGTCTATATACGAATCTTGGGGTAACATTTGGACATGAATTTCGACTAAAAAATCGGTGTCGAGATTTGAATGCCACATTAATCTAGAGGGAAACCCATGAAGAAAAATCCAAACTTCGTGAAAATCGGATGAGATTTGGCCGAGATATGGGGGTGGTAATTTTTTACCCATGTCTATATACGAATCTTGGGGTAAGATTTGGACATGCATTTCGACTAAATAATCGAAAAAAGAGCAGCCAAAGGGCTAGTAGAGGAATTTCTACACAAGCAAAGATTAATTGGACCAATGAGCGATCAGCAACAAAAACGTAAAGAGTGCATGAGCATACGTAGATAACGCGCACACACACACAGGTGCCAGCTTTGGTTATTATCTCCCAGTTGTTTGTGTGGGTGTATTTGCTGGTCAATGTGACACTTGGCTCTCACTCGAATTTTGATCGCTTGTTTAGTTGCTGTGCGCCGGTTTTTTCGTCCGCTTTAGGCACTTACAATTCATCATCTCTCTCTGTAAGTTTGACCCCAGTAGTCAATATGACAACTCTGCATACTTGCAAATTGTGGATTCCTGAAAGAAAATAATAATATATAATAAGAATCAAATAATATAATGTATGTTTATTATGAAGGGTTATACTTTCTAACAAATTCAAGTAAATAAATCTCTAATGTAAATATTTAAATTTAGAGTGTTGCTTCTGTTAGCCCAGCTCACTTAACCGGAGCGTACCTTATGAAAAAAAACCGACCCAATAAAAGAGCAAGAGAAATCCAATTTTATTATCATATTCAAGTTTTACATTTGTGTTTGTTGATATTTTGTCTTGCCAAAGGTTGAGTTTTCATTTTCATTAGCTATAGGTATAACGTGGAATAAAAATTTTGAATGCTAGAGTTGATTGGAGGCATCGGTTTTAGAGTTGAAACGGGCTTAGTCAAGCTGCTAAAAAGGGTCATTTCGACTTGATCTTCATGTATATATATATATATATGCGTTACTTATAAAAAGGGCTACTACAACAATAATATCAATGTCAGAATTTTTTGTGTGTTACCATTATTAAACAATTCAATTAATTTGCATTTTGGTTGATTTTTTCTCTTTTGTGTTCAGTTCAATTCAGTCTTGCCACGCCTCAGGACGTGACATCATAATCCATCCATTAGATCATTATCCTTAGCATCACGATCGTAGTCAGACATCGCTTCATCAGTTCAAAAGTGTACACATTGTGAATACCTAAATTATGGGTTCAGACAGCATTCCAGAAGTGCTTCGAATTTATAGATATACAAATATATCTTGAACTGTGTATATATACCTATATATACATATATATAAATATACACATATATTGTATGTCTATATATACCTATATATACATATATATATTTATATAATTTTTGTATGCATATAATATTTGTGTATTTTCTTGGGCTTGACATTTAAAGTTCTACTAATATTTGACTTGTTGAATTCTAAATTGTTTAATTGTCATTTCTAGTGATTAACATAGACACCGAATAAAACAAGAGTACTTAGTTGTATGTGTGTGTATGTATGTGTTTGATTATAAATCTTCGTATAGTTGTCGTTTATACTTATAGAAAAACTGTAGTATTGCTTCTGCATAATGCGCTAGATCTTGACTTCATCTCAACTCTGTTCATAATTATCTTAACTGCTTCAAAAGGCCTACGGGCGGCATTTAGGGCGCTAGTTTTCGCATATACCAAAACTATCCTTACAAATTTCTTGTGCCTTTCCATTAAAAATCCCTGAAAATTGCTTTACTTAGCTGCTGTTTATGACTTCACTTTTATACCCTTGCAGAGGGTATTATAATTTGTTTGCTTTTTTGAAAAATTCTTAAACTTTATAATCTTTGATGACATTTAATATGTATTGTATTTTTCACATTAAAGCAAAGTTTGTTTCATCAACTTTTTCATCTCTTTTTCTTGTTATTAGATGTCTCTATTATGTATATATATATGTATATTGTGCTCTAAAAGCAAATTCAAAACTGCGTTTGCTTAACTACGTTACATTATCTGTTTGTTAGACATTGATTTATCACACCAATTTATATATAATATATATATTTATATATGCTGGCGGGTAGTTGCTTATATAGATACAAATTTAATATGTTCTATCAACTCTTTACACATCGTATCACCCTTGCGCTACAGTGAAGCCTGACTTAATGTCTACAAACAAAAAAAAAAAAAAAACAAACAAAAACTATAAAATGCAAAGGTAAACGCTACACAAAGTACAAAGTACTTTGATTACACACACACATATTACATTATTTTAATACTATATTTATATCTGTATTCTTATAGAACTTTCTATTTCTCTCTCTCTCTTTCGTTTTTCTAAACGCATCCAATTTGCATTTAGCTGATCATCATCCAATAGGTTTTACAACTAGTATCATAGCTTTTTTGTGAGTATTGCTTTAGTTTTTACAGGGTTTTCCATTCGTTAATCTATTTATGAGAATATATCTAAGAGTACAATGCTTTCACTTGATTGTAGCTGCAGTTGTCCGTGCAAAATAGAAAACCAGATATTATAAAAAAAAAAAACTGAAAATATAATAAGATTTAGAAATAATATATACTAATATATATTCAAAATCAGAAAAATAAAAACAAATTCAAATTGCATTTGTAGATCATAAGATTTGTTTGTATTAAGTGTGTTGACAAAATCTTAAACAGTAAATCAAAAATGAAATTAATCGATAGCCATCGAAGTTGAAATCGAAATAAAAATTAATAAATTCTTTGCTAAATAATTTTTTAAACGCGAGAATTGAAAATCAATTTACATTAATTACGGCCTGGCCGAAAGCGCATACAGTTTGGCATGTCCTCAAACAAATGATCGATATGTTAAAGTATATAAATATAGAACCAATCCCATCCATATATAACTGAGGACTAGAATGTATTACATTTGAGACTGCTCAACTAGTTGATAATATGGCTCCATGTGCTGACTGAAGGAGTGAGTGGAAGAGATTTGCGATATCAAACATGAAAAAGGATATAAAACATAAACGGACACACAGACAAATCATAAATACAATTATTAAAATTGTTAAGTAGATAAGGTTTAGATCATGCCATTCCGCCTGCGTTTTGAATGCTAAGCAATTCAAAATCCAAAAAAAAAGGAGATATATCTATATATATGTTAAACAGAACGACAAATACGAGAGATCGTTTAAAAGTGGACCAAAATTGTGATAAGTCCTAAAATTGCAAGCTATGTTACATTATTAGTATTTTATTATATATTAGTATATAGATTTATATATATATATAAATATATATATAAATACATATGCATATCGCATACGATTTGATTTGACTTGTTGATTGCCTACAAACTAATAATACCTTAGGTTTGCGCTAAGATTTCTACATTTCATATAGCTAACATCTAATTATATATATAAATATATATATATATATATATATTATATTAAATATGTTGTATATATAGTATATATGATATATGTTAGTTATGTATACAATTGTATAATATTGCAAATTTTCAATATTCAGTTTAATGACATTTTATGCGTGTGTATCGTGGGCTTTTTAGCCTTTTTCAATACAAATTGCTTGTCTTCAATTCTTTATAATATAGTATTACAATGTGAGTTGTCATTTGTTATTCTCAATTTTCTTAATGTTTGCTGTGGGGCGGGGCGATGTAGTTGAGTTGAGGCATTTTATGCTTTGCCCACACAAACTTCTTCAATTTATAAGTTTCTCTCCTTCAATTGCTACAGCTACAGTCTATTGAATTATATATAGGCGCTACATGATATATAAAACCCATAAGAAACTAAGAAATGAAATAAGTACCAAAATATATATACATATATGTATATAAATAATAAGAGCTGGTATAGCATTTGAAAATATGTGGAATTGCTCTTTTAGTTTTTAAACTATTTCAAAGAATTCAGAAATATTTTTGACTTTTCTTTAAAATTGTTTAAAGAAATTCTGACAAATGAAATAGTTAGTTACAACTTTTGCATGTGCATTCAATTT
The DNA here is from genome assembly GCF_003285875.2 of Drosophila novamexicana. Taxonomy (NCBI): domain Eukaryota; kingdom Metazoa; phylum Arthropoda; class Insecta; order Diptera; family Drosophilidae; genus Drosophila; species Drosophila novamexicana. Next base: position 9,834,106 of record NW_020824787.1, read on the forward strand.
CTGCATTAAATAATTAACTAAAATCATTATTTAAAAAAAAGATTAATATAAACAAAATTGTGAAAAAATTTTACATTTTTCCTCATGAAAAAAAAATCTTTCCAATATTTTGTTTTAAGTTTCTGTTATACACACTTTTTGAATATTTGTTTTTGGTATTTTTTAAGGGAATACCAAATGGTGCTTAAGTTTGTTTTCTATAAATAATTTTCTTTAGCTTTGGTTACTTATTTCACGTATTGTTACATCTATTTTCTATGGGTCTTTTTCATGTTGCCTGCTCTACGGAGATTTTTCTATACATATAAATATTGTTTCTCATCTGTTTCAACAGTTTTGTTCGCTTTACGAGATATTTTTTAAATAAAATATATATGTGTTTTAATATATTCTAGAATTCGCATTGTCCTTTCACATTCAGAATAGCCCCTGGGCGCCGGCTAAGCGTCGTCGCCGAAATCACAAGAATCATCATTTGAGCGTATTGTATATGTTATTCTCGCCGGCCAGCTCTACGGTGGTTATATGCTGAGCAGCCGCCGCATGCCGCTCCCCTAGCGGCTCCTCGCCGAGGTAGACCGTATGATAGCTGATGGCACTGGTGGCCGGGGTGCAATTAATCTCGACACGGCTCACAGACTGCGGTCCGTTCGGTTGATATTTGAGCGAGGCGTAGTCACCATCATCTTCGTCCTCATCATCTACAAGGACATCCCCATTGTCGTGTGGAGGCAGCTGGGTGAGCTGCGTGGCGCCCGAGAAGCTGTCACAGGTGTGCGAGGCGCAAATTTCCGCATAGATATTCTCCTTGGCGTAGTCCAAGGCGGCAGGCGTAATTGGTGCCGGTTCCCTGTGCTCGCCGCTGTCCAAACTAGCCATGACTAGGGAGTCACGCACGCTGGAGTACGGCAAATCATCCTCCACCAGCGATGTGGGTGAGAGAAGCGCTGCCGGAGACAGTGCGACCAGGCCGCCCAGCAAAGAGACGCCGCCAGCAGCGCGTCGTCCTGTGATGGGCTCACCAAACTCCTTGCCTAGCTGGAGCTGCTGTTGCGCTCTGAACTGCGTCTGAATGCGCTTCTCGGGCTCCGTTTCGTGGAGCTGCAGCTTCTGCGGCAGCGAAAAGTGACGCAACTGATGCAAACTACTCGAGGATTTGCTATACTGGCGCGTTTTCACATGGAACTCATTGTAGAGCTTCTCGGTGATGAAGGATTGCGGCGGCGGCGTTTGGTTCTCAACATCCTCCAGCTCGGTGCCGGCTTCGCTGATGGCATCCGTATGCGCAGTAAGCAAATCTGGTCGCTGCTGTGGTCGCTGTCCATTCAGAAGCTCAATGTCCTGCAGGGACATGGACTTTTGCAGCAATGTGTCCAGCGATTTGGGCATGGAACTGCGCTCCATGCTGTGACTCAGCGTGGTCGTCTCCGTTTCGCTGTGCAGCGATTGGGTATCCGTGGTAGCCGCCGCGGGCTCATTGTTGTCATTGCCAAAGCGCTCCTGCAGCAGCTTGGACATGTCCGTGTAGCGTTCCATGCTCATGCGCTTCGCCTGCACATCCAGCTGCAGTTCTGTTTGGGATTTATCCAGCTGCTGCTCCTGTTGTTGCTGCTGCTTGCGAAACCATTTCTTTTTGGTGGACTGAAAGACCTTCATGCGCTCCGTGATGCGATTGGGTGCGACCTGGTTCGAGGCTTCGCCTGTTGCTAATGACGCCGCTGCCGCTGCTGCCGCCTCTTTAGCCTCAAGCTGCTCCAAATCGGTCTTACTTAGAAATATGATCGAGTCCTCCTTCTCATGCGCCGCCGTTGACGTTGCCGTCATGCTGCTCTTCTCGCGCCGCAGCAGCTTGGGCAGATGCAACGGCTTCAGAATTTTGAGTCCCTCGCGCGTTTTGCTGCCTGATCGTTCGCTGCGCTGCAAGAGCTCAATCTCCACAAGTTTAAGAAACTGATCGCAATTGAATTGACAAAACTTAAGCATGGTCTGCACCTGGGCATTGGCCAGCATGCGCTGTTCGGAATCAAAGCCCAGCAAGCACTTGAGCAGCTGCATCTCGCGGCTGATATAAAGCTTACGCAGCTGTAGCGGCTGATGTTGCTGTTGCACCGGCGGCAGCGGCCCGTTACCATCCAGCTCCTCAATGGGACAGCCAATTATGACATCCTCCTTGCTCATCCGACTGATGCACAGCTGCTCGGGTATTTCGGCACCGGCGGGACCTGAGATGTAGCGCAGCATTAGCGGTAGCTGTTTGGCCGCTGCCACCAAGGCGCCCAATCGATGCACACACTCCGGATTCAGTTTGCGCTGCATGTCGCCCTGTTTCTGCAGCAGCTGCGGTATACCCGGCTCAATCTCGTAGAATTTGCCTTTGGTCGCCAGCGGCACATACATGACCTGACGCTGCTCGTTCAATAGCTGCGCATAGCGTCCCTTTTCCTTGTCGCGCCCCATGTAGCCTCCACTTGCCACCACATGCGACTTGCACACACTGTTCGTGTGACTCGCCTGGCCATGCTCCTGCTTGCCATCCTCGAAGACGGCCAGCAGGCGAAACACTTGGCCGCCGCGTGCCGTCGTCTTTATGTACTGCGGCCGCTGTTTGCTGCTGGGCAGGCAGCCCTCGTGGCTGGGACTATTGTTGGCTCCACTTGGCGATGATTCGGTAAACGCCGGCATGTTATCCACCGAGGCAAACTTGTAGACACGCTCGCGAACCAGCTGCATTAGCGTTCCATACTGTGTGGCCGTTGGCAAGCCCTTCTCGTTCAGCAGCGAAAAATACCCTGGAAAATGGGGAAAACATTAATGCTAGTTGCAAAGTCAAGCAGTTGCATAATATTTGATTGACTAGGGAGTATCCAGTGCTTCTTCTACATATAGACTAAACTTTATCGATGTAGATCAAAGGCATGAGAATTTCATTCTTAAATAAAGTTTATGCTTATTGTTCGATCGTTTTAATAAATATTCAGAGCATAAAGATTTCTATCAAATATGTAAATAAGAGTATGCCTCGTAAAGTCTCATACAATTTTAAGAGGGCTACAAATACTCTCGATCTAATAAATATTTTTATACGAGACCCAAGCTCAAAATCGATTAATCTTAATTTTAGGAAGGCATTCATTTAAAATTGTATGTAGTTGTATATAAATGGAAAGCACTTAGAGATTTATTAATGAGAGCGATGACATTGTCCAATGACGTTATTAAATATTATTAAAGTAAGGTTTATATTTTTATATTCTTCAGTTGGAAAGTGTTTTCCCCCACACAGATATACAATTTTGGTGTCACTAACCGATTAACTAAGCAGTAGATCTTCCAGCTGTTATTACACTGGGGAGCAGAGTATTACGCAATTGGAAGATTACGAATATAGTTTTTGCATTCGCGTCGGTTTTCCGTTGGCTGTGAAAAGTCACATGAAGCCCACAACAATGGGTCGCAGTGGCACTCGCAGTCGCTGCTTACATAATACCCCGATGAGCAATTGTTGTGATTCGATTCTACTGCAACTGCCGGCAGCGTCTGTCACACTGTCCGTCCGTCCGTCCGACCGTCCGACTGTCAGTCTGTCACGCATATTAGCCAAAGCGAAACGTAACGCAACTTAAATTCGAGTCGTATCTCTAGTTATTGCTTCTATTGTGGCCCGCTATAATGCCTGAATAGCTCAGTAAATACCAAAATTAGCCAACTGTTTCCAGCCATGTCATGCATTAGTCATGAGAATGCAACAAGTTAGGCATTTAAATTACGTAAATACTTTAAAAATTACCTAATTACTCTACTAAACAGTTTATACACATTTTTTAGACAAGGTGCTTAGAAAATAATTTATATAGAGAAAGAAAAACCGCAATAAAGTGAAATATCTTCTTTTTTTTCAAGAATTAATAATTTGTTAAAATTTGCATCTGTGTGAAATCTTTTGGAATAATAGTTTTAGATTGGGCTGTAAAGTTTTACAGCATTTTACAATTTTAGTATACGACTCGGTTATATCAAATCGTCTTTTGACTCATCCAATACCTTTCTATATGACTATATATAAATGAATATATATACTCTTGACAATAATTTGTTTATTTTATCTACAAAATGCATATGTTTGCATATTTTAGCTTTTAAGATATTTCTGACTGGTTTTGACAGTAAAAATTCCAAACACTTCCCCTGCTTGGTTGTCTACTCTATTGAATACATTTAGTTCCACAAATTTGTCACACTGTCTGAATCAGCGCATGAATCATCGATACTATATAATCTAGTCATGAACATAGCACACGAAATCAGCTCCTTGCGTTACTCACGAAGCGTGCAAGATCTCGGAGAGTTCTGTCCCTGACTCACCTGGAAACTCTTGGGGTATGAGCACCGTTTTTTTGCGCTGCGATGCCTGCGACTTAGCATTGTGTCCATGGTAGATGTGACGCTGTCGAACGAGCCTGTAGAGCAGGAAGAGCTCATCATGGCCAGGCTGAACGCAGCTGCTGCTGTTGTGGTTGCCGCTGCCAGCGCTAGAGGACGAATTGGTGCCCGTGCCGGTGCCCGTGCCATTGCCTGACTCATTTGCCAGCTGCTGCTGCTGCTTGGGGCCTGTCGAGGAGCTGCTCGAGGCAGCCGTGGAGGAGCCGTGCGATGAACTCGACTGCAGCGTCTCATTGGAGCTTTTGCTGCTGTACAAAATGCGCACAACTCGCGGCAGCGAATGCCGCTCGAGGAAAACATCAGCGGGCAGTGGTTCCTGCTAAAGAAACATTTATTTCATCAAAAAGCTTTGGCGCCATTTGAATGCTCTGCTCACCTCGCTGCTGCTGCTGCACTTGGAGTTCTTGCTGTCGCCCGTTGAGTAATCACCGCTGCCATTGAGGCCGCCGCAGAAGCCGCTGTAGCTCGCATTATTGCTGCCCGAGTAGCCAGCGTTGTTGGTGTTATTGTTGTTGTTGTTGCCGTTGCTGCTGGCGCAACCGCCAGCCAGCCCGTAGCTACAGTTGGCGCTGTTGCGCTGCCGTCGCGCCAGCCGCTGCTTCAGCTCAATCTCGTTGCGTCGCGCCAGACGCGCATTCTCGAAGTCCGCCACGGAGAACATGTTCGAGCTGGTATCGTGGGAGTTGAAGCGACGCAGCTTCGGTTTGCGCGCCTCAGCTGCAGCAGCGGCAGCGGCAGCAGCCGTGGCTACTGCCATGTGGCCGTGATGTGCGCCAGGTGGGGCACCTGCAATCAAAACAACAACAAAAATTATATAAAATAAACAGAAAAGAACTATTTTCTTCAAGTTGGCAAAGATTAAATACCCTCGCAGACCTTTGTATTGGCTTTTCATTATAATTAATAAGATTTCTAGCCTGAAGAGTTCGTTCTGGATATATTGTGACAATAAACGGAAATATAAAATAGTGGCGCTGAGTGCATGGAAATTCACAGACAGGTGCAATGTTCGTGCGGACCGATAATATAAATGTGTATGTACATTTTATATATGCCTCATTTTGTAACTAATTTAGAATACCCTCGGCAAGGGTATCTGGCACAGGTAGGCAAACACACGGCGAGTGCAATAGTGAGCTAATAGTCTATATATATGTATATATACATATATATACATATGCATGGTGTGTATATATATCTTATTGTCGTCGCTCTGCATTGGGGAAAATCCCACACAACAAACTTACACATTCACACACACATACACACATACACACACTCACACTGCAATTGCACGGTAAACGCGAAACTGTAGAAATTTCAAACTGTTGCCAAGCGCTGAAAAGTTTTTAGCCCAAGCGTTTGCACAGTGGTCAAAGGGATTGCAATATGCCAGCAAAATTTTGACAGGTGTTAATTGAATGTCAAGCCAAATCTCATTGTGCCTCTGTGTTTAGCTATTTTGAGCCATTCGCAATAGTATTTAATATGTATTCTCTTTTAACCAATTGACAGTACGGCGACAACGTCAAACGAATTTCGGACAGTTGAGACAGCTGAGGATTTATTTAAAAAAAAATACAAAAAATCTGTAATAATTCTAGTTTAAATTTGAGTTCTTATAATATCTACTTAAGCTTTGATGATTGTCATTAATGACTTTGCTTAATAAATGTCATGTAATGTTTTTCAATAATAGTACACAAGTCTAATAAAAAGTGAGAAAAGAATATAAAAGTTTAGCTCAAACTCATTTTTATTCAATAATTATAGCAGAAGCTTGTCCTTAATATTCGTGTGTAAACAATGCAATTTTAATTGCAAATTTAACGACGAATTGTTTTTGCCATTTCGGCTACCTAATTCAAAGCATAATTAAAATTCGTCAAATTTGAATTTTTATTGCATATGGCATAGCATTTATAAACAAAAGAGACTCCATTCAAAGCTGTCATGATGTGAATGAACTTTCTACAAAACCTGAAATGCGTGAACGTACGTAATATGCTAATACATTTCTTAATAGCAAAAACTTTGCTTATTAATTATTAATTTTTTAATTTCGATTTTTTTAGTGGAGCATTCACCCAACAAAAAAATCGAGAGTGTAAAAAGGGTGCCTAGATTAAATTGACACTTATGGAAAACTTCCATTTTTGGATGCAAAATACTTTCAAGGAATTAATGCTGGCGATTTTTACCTATTTAGGTAGTTCCCGAATACGTTTTCGGGTTTCTTTTGCTCAGCTTCAAATTAATTTTCAAAGATCTATGTAAAATTTAAGACTGGGTCGAAATACTATGACCAGGCCAAAGCTGGAAAACACCTTAGCAGGTGATACTTCTTATGGCAATTTGTACTTAACTGGAATGATCAATTTACTGTTAGTTTATTATCCAAAAGCGACAGCAATTATCTATCTAATCACTTAAATATTTTTATAGAGTGTACACACTTATACATATTCATACATACATACATACACACATGCATATATATATGATTTAATTATCCAAAAAACCTGCAACTCAATAAAAAGTGAAATATCTTGATTTTGATTGCGTTTTGTTCGATTGAAGTCCATTGTCTGATGGCGATACGCAGTTGTTGCTGTTGCTTTATAGGTCGGTGGAGCTATTACTCACTTTAATTGCGCACATTTAGCTTAATTTTTTTTGTATACTTAATAAATACATACAAATCACATACTCACACACACATGCAGCTGATTGTAGAGTGCAGGCAACGTAAAATCACAGCGAAATTATTGTACAATATATGTAACAGTGAAAGAGGAAGAAGCAGAAGCATAAAAAATACTAAACGTTTTGCAATTGCGCTTATCTTTTGTGAAATATCAATTGCAACAACAGCAACAAAAAACAACAACTTCAGCAACAACTGTGCCAAGTGCTCGTCAGGCGAGTGGGCGAGAGGCGTTGGACGCAGCGCGCGTTGCGTTGTCGTCACGTTTTGTGAAATTACGCGGAGCGAGCGACGCGCGCGCTATTCAGGCAATAACGAAAGGGGGGCAGACGACAACAAATGCAAGCAGCAGCAAAAGCAACAACAATGAGCAGCAAGGCGTAATCAAACAAATCTACGAAAACGTAAACTCTCTTGCGCTTGCTCTCATTCACGCGCTCACTCACTCACCCTCTCTCTCTCTCTCTCTCTCTCTCATGTATGTACATCTCTCTTGCACTTTTGTTAGTAGCGCGTGCCTTGCCTTGCATTCATTCCAATCGTATGCGCATACATACACACACTGCGTTATGTGCACGCCTGTGTGCGTGTAAATCTTTTGAATGCCCACACCGAAAAAAAAACCTCCCCTGTTGCTTCACTTACCGTTACAAGCGGCAGCAGCGCTGTTGCCGGGCGCGCCATGCACTGCAGCTGCCACACCTCCGACTACAGCTGCGCCCACCACTGCAGCTCCAGTTCCAACTCCTGCCGTGGGTGGCGCTGCGCCCGCTGCTGCAGCAGCTGCCATGTGCGGACTGCTCTTCACCAGCCAATTGGCTAGATGACGTTGACGCTCTAACTCGATGTTGGTGCGTTGCATTTTTGCTTCTTTTGTTTCGATGCGTTTTATTATTTTTTCTCGCGTTTACGCCGACTGCGCCGACAGCAGCGACGCGTTGCCGTCGGTTATTAACTACCGTGCGCTCTAAGCGTCTCGCGTTGTCAACTGTCGAAAGCTTACTAATGCTGAGCGTAACGTAGCCAAAGTGCAGATCGCCCACCACGCTCCCAGACGCTCTGTCGTCGTTGTCGTTGTCGTTCCTGCTGCTGTAACGAGGCATTGAGAGCAAAAATTGAGAGAATAGTTTACATAAGTGAGCGTGCAAATAAATAACAAAAACAACAATGTCGAAATGTGCAAAACGAAAAGCGAATAAAAAAGATGTTGATGTGAAATGAAAGAGCGAGCAGGCAAGCGAAAGAGTTGTGCTTGTTTGCGAATATGTGTGTGTTTGTGTGTGTTTGTGTGTGTGTGTGTGTGTGTGTACGTGTGCTGTGCATAAATTAAAATTGGCCTGCGTAACTCTGGCAACGATGACGACGTTATCACCCAGCTGCGATTCAAATTCTCTCTTCTCTCGGCTCCTGCTTCGTTGCTTCGTCGCTGCCTTATTCAATGTCGCCCCGCACCTTAATTGTTATCGCTTCGCGCGCGTCCCCCGCTTCTCCTCCACCTCCACCACCCGCAAACAGACCGCTCGGGCGAGCCAGAACGTCTGGCAGCACAACGACCGCTGCGCGTCATCTTCAAACGAAAATGCGACAATGTGTACGGAGGGGTCGGTGTTGTGGGCGTGACTGTGTCAGGCCTGACGTTCGGCCTTATATCACACAAACTAATGTACATACATATATAGATACATATGTACATAGTATGTATTGCTATTGCTTTGGCTTTTGTTTTTATGTTCTTTCTTAGAAAGGGTCTCATAATTTTGTCATAATTTTGGCAAGGCGTGCACAACGGCAGAAAGCCAAAATACATTGATACTTCTGTACGTATGTATGTATTTACATATGTATGTATGACATACATTGTATGTATTTGTTCCGCATGACATGCTGAATTAAGCGATCTGCCGACAATTTTACCCATACGTCGCATTGAGCGTCTGTTGCTAAGCCAACTTTTTTATTAGAGCAATTAAATGGGATTGTATCACAAAAAGTACTATGTACATACGTATTTATGTATGTACATACATACATATAACGTATAGTCTCAGAGTAAGCGAATAATTGAACATTTTGCTGTTGAAATTGTTGCTGTTGAAAATGCCGAAAATGTTCTACAAATTACCGAAATATATTTAAATAATGTACTTTCTATTTTTTTTGCATGAGTTGCACATATGTATGTATGTATGTATATGTATTGCAAACAGCTGTTTAACATCATTTCTGGGTATTTTGTATGCCATTTTGCTGACATCTATTCACAGTAATACGACAACAATTACTGTCTCGTTCACACATATGTACATGTATGTACATGAGAAGTAAAGCTTTTTAAAGGGTATTTTTCCATTATGAATGCATTTACAATGTTGTGTGCTAGAGTTGAAAGCAGTAAAAAAAACATCTGTTTTTTACAACTTCATAAAGAGTTATTGTTTAATTTAATTGTCACACTGTCATTTGTCTTATATTAATTTAAAGGAACAACTGTTTTTTGAAGTCGAGCAACACGATATTGCAACAATTGTTTTTTACCCATATTGCTTGTAAGGTAATTACTAAAATCTGATTATATATTTATTTGTTTTTAAAGATAAGGTGTTACTAAGTTTTTTTTTAATATATTCTCCCATATGAGTCACACTTTGTCTGTACTATACGAGCAGAGCCTTGAGAAAGCGTATACAAAGTTCGAGATGTATTGATAACGACGTGTGTATGTGCATTGAATTGAAGGTCGAACTAGACGAATGTGTGCTATTTCTTTGAACACCCTTTAAAAATATATGATGCATATGAATAATAAAATATTAGAAATATGTTAGATGTTAGTTAACATCTAATTTGCATTTAATTATGCTTTTGCTTGTTTTATATTTTGAAGTAATTTTTTATATTTTATTTTATTTTTATATTATTTCAATGCTTTTATAAAGAGTATTTCAAGTTTGCCTTGTAAAAATAAACTTTTTTTCTTGTTTTTGGTATTATGCTTTGAACACGCACGCAAATTTTCAATTAATTTGTACACATATTAAAATGATGTTTGGCTATAGAACACGGTGTTGTTAATGGCACTAAAGCACACACATGCAATAGTATATATATGTATGTATTGATAGATGTGCATGTTTGCCCGAAAAGTACAGTAAATACTGTTTGCCCTCTCTTTTTCGCGCGCTCTCCCTATTTACGTGTGCTTTACATTTACATACGTAGCGTCAGCATCTGCCTGCATTATAGCACGTAAGCTCTTTTTCTGGGTAACGGGATCAAACTCAATTGTGGAAGAGAGAGAGAGAGAGAGAGAGAGAGCTCATTGAGTGCAAAATACATACATAGGTTAATGCATGTGTGCATATGTATGCGTGCATTTGTATTTCTGCTTAAATAAAGAGAACTTAAATTTCAGGCAGAGCATTTAAACGTCGGTTTGCTTTCTCTGCCTCCCACCTTCCATTCTCGTGTGTATTCTTTGTCAACTGCTTCGGTTTAAAGTTAATGAGCATCGGCAATTCGCCGAGCGCCTCAGGTGTTTCCCCTGACGCATGGAAGCGCGGCTTGCCGGGGGGGCGCACGCTGGGTTTGCTGTTCTATTGCCTTTGTCTCGTCTTGTGTGTTTTCTAGTTTTGTTAATCTCATTTCCATGCGTTGCGGTTTCTGTTAGCTCCGTCGGGGCCCTGTCAGCTGTCGCCGCTCTTTTTGATGAATCACAGGCCTGGCCAAACACAGCTAAAAATACTTGCGTACACACAGAAAATGCAAAATTCATGGCCGCCGGTCCGTGGAATGCGGTGAAGGCGGCTTCAACATCTACGACAAACTGGCAAATGAGCCAAACATTTGGTGACGCTCTCGCGCAGTGGCGAGGGGAGTGGTTTGTGTCTAAAGAGAGGTTCAAGCGCCGCTTGGCTTACGCAAATATTTGAAATCTGTTGCCAGGCGACGTTCCGTTGCGGTCTCTGACTCAGAAAACCCTCGCAGATCCACAGCCAGCGGTCAGCCAAGCGGCGTCAGGTGGCCAGGCGACATGCACAGGCACACATGCAAAAACATATGTATGCACATATGTACATATATATGTACATATGGATATGTCGTTTTGGCTATTTGGCCAATTTCCTGGACACTGTACACTAAGCTCAGGTCAAGCCCTAAGCCAAATGATGTACCATGGGCAGAATTTCATTGTATACAGACTAGATATACATACATACATAACATAAATTGATTCTTTATTTTTAAATTATAATATTTTGAATATTATTTTACTTTACTTTTATTATTATTATTTGTATTTAAAAAGCCAATTGAATCATTTTGAATAAGGCATATGGTGAGTTTTTGTGAATTTTGTTATCCACAAAATTAAAATTTGTTTATATATTTTTTACGTTTTTTTTATCAATATAATTATTAATAATTTAATTTGTATTTATTATTTCACAAATTTTTACTGTTTTTAAAAATTTGTTATATTATATTTTTGTAGATATCTATTTATATCTTTAAATTTGTTATTTGCTTTTACTGTTTTATAAATTTATACTATAATTAATAGTAAATATTTGTTACTCTTCTATGTATTCTGTTACAAATATTATTAACATTATTATTAATTCCATATTTATGTCCATGTTATTCACATATAAACAGATTATATTCCGAATCATCATCTCGACTCAAATCTATTTAAATGTTATTTACACATTAGAGATTTATAAATAGAGCTTTTAAGACATATTATCAATTGTTTTTATAGCGTGATCAATAACTATCAGAGAGCTTAGTTTGACATTATCTTGAAAGACGATAGTCGTTTTATATGCGTTAATTAACAATAAAAACTAAATTAATTTGAATATATGAATATAAACGGTATCAATAAAATCGTTTATCGTTATTGCTAAAGAAAAAAAATAACATGTTTTTATACAAAAAAAAAAATAAAACACACACGCTACAAAGCGAAGGGAGTTCAAAAACTTAGCGTAATAATATTTGTTTGACTCAGAACTATAAGAAATTTATATGTCTGCAATTTTAAGAAGAAATTAAATATTGTACATTTTACTGACTATTAGTGATATTTTAGCAAATTTAGCAATTGATTTTCCTTTAGTTTAAATAGTTTTTCTGATACTTTGAAATATTAGTTTAACCCAGGCTCTAGCATTGAAAGAGTTAAAGTTAAATCCAATTCGAATGAAAATGTCAGGAGACCGATATTTTAAATAGCCCCTCAAATAGTTGTACATTTCTTAAATAGTTTTAGATATAAGCCAACTGTCAGCCAATTAAATTGAAGCCAAAGCGAACCGCAACGAATGCGAATGCCTAGCTAAAAATGGCCTAGACAAAAGCTTCTTAAGACGTGGCTTAAATGGGCTCGTCTGCGGCTGTCTGTGCATTGCCCTGAACCGCTCCACACCTGCCCCCTGCCCCCTGCCCCCTACGTAACCACCTTTTGGGGCCATGTTATTGCATTCATGTGCAACTAATCGACGTATGCAGGTTTATTGGTTTCGGCTCCACTCCACAGTGGTGGCGGGGCGGGGCGGGGCGGCGCGGTGGCAATTACGTCGCTTTTGCATTTCGCATTTGATGATGTGGTCAACCAGGCAGAGCAGCAGGCAGCCAGAGCCAGAGCCAGAGCCACAGCTTGGCAATGCGGTTGCAAATGCGCCGTTAGAGACGGACGGACACGTGGCCAGAGCAGGGCGGGGCGGGGTGCACCGAGAACAGCATGTGGTCACCTGGCAGGCAAATACATATGCGCACACTCAGAGAAAATATGCAGTGCTAAGTTCTTATACTTGACTAGATAAATATCATGCTCAAGGTTCGAGGTGCTAGGTTCAAGGCGCATGCTTAACTTCGGATTACCGATTTTTAACATGATTCGTATACTTTTCTTTTTTCAATTTTAAAGGAAATTTAAAGAAAATTATAATTCTGGAATTATTTTGGCATAATTTTAGGAATTATGCCTCAGATAGGTTTAAGTATTTCAAGCTTGATCAAGCCAAGACCAGATTTCTACTTTATTTGTGCGCCAAATACCAGCTTATTTTTCTCAGTGTAGGCCAGTACATCCGATGTGCATGTTTCGTGCTTGAGTCAAAGGGGGAACTTGGAGGATATGGGGTATGACATGGTAAGCGCTCATGCAATATGGTCGTAAGTTGTGCATATTTATGTACTAAACGCATTAAACGATGGACAATTATTTATTAAACAAGCAATGAGAAAAGATAAAGAGAAAAAACGAGAGTGAGAGACAAAGAGAGAGAGAGAGAGACAGACAGATACAAATAGAGTAAGGCAAATGACAATGTGAACGGATGAAGATGAATGATGCATAATGATATAGAGGTGGGCCGAGGGAGAGAGTAATACGAAAAGGAAATGCGAAATACACTCAACTTCAAGTGGGATTTTTCATTTGACAGATATGATGAATGCATAGACTTGAATTAAAAAAATTAAATAAAGAAAGAAAAAAGTTAACAACTAAAGATAATTAATCAATGCAAGTTATGCGATATACAGTATGTAAGCTTTTATATGTTAATTATAGATACATATCACTTGGCAAATTGCTTGCAAACTTTAAATATTATTATAAGAATTGCCATTTTTCCTATTTGAATTATTTTTTTAGCCATTTGAATTTCGTTTCTTAGAGAATTTTTTTTAAAAATTATTTACACGTTTTAAGTCTCGTAGTACTACATATATCTTGGAGATTGTAAATTGATATGTAAATTTTTATACATTTTTACACCCATATATAAGCAAAACTTTTAAAGTAGATATCGTAAAACACATTACCTAAGCAAACTTTGTCTAAATTAATTTTAAGATACAGGCTCTCAACATTTACTCTGGGTTAAAAGCATGTAGCATATTGAAGCATAAATCAGTATTTATATTTTTCATATATATTTTAAAATTCTATTAAAACTACGCAATGGGAAAGGTAAATACGCAAAGTTATATGCAAATGAAAGTCTAACTGACAACTGTTCTTAGATAAAATTTATTACGGCGCAATCGGGAGTCGAGCTGCATCGGTTGCTGCATCCGAAACTAAAGCCAAGTCTTCCGGCCAGGAAGTCCTCCATAACACTGATACTTCAAGAGCGCAAGCGGCGCAGTATTAAATTATTAGGAAATATGAAAGAGAATTTACGAGTGAACCAGAATTTTAACGTCAAGTCCACAAAGCAAAAGAAACGGCCGCTAAAACGCCTTGTCTACGAAACACAAGCTGCTAAACGTGGAAGGAAGCTGGCGGCAAGGGTTTATGACTTAAAAAAACAATATAAGTCGAAGACCGCACTAAAAAAGGACTCAAAATGTTTAAAGCAAACTTTCCGTCAGGTAATTAAAGATCTTGGGGAAAGACAGAATTTCGATTGGGTTTCTTCCCCAAAAATAAATTCTAAAATATCTTAAAATTTTAAGATCTTAAAGATGGTTCTGTTTATCTCATCAAACAGATCCCAGAAACTCCAATTGATCAATTGGTAATGCCTGAAGTTGACTCTGAGCTACATCAAGAGCTGCGGCAATGTATCGATAACCTTATCGATATTAAGATAATGAAAGTGATGCCGCTTCAACGGATCCATGTGGAGTTCCAACAGCCGCTAATCCAGTTTGTGACCTACACTGCGGAACCGCTCAGAGGACGTCGCTTTGAATGCGATTTGACCAAACTTCCCACACGATGGGAATTGCTATGGATTATGCTGCAGAGCAACAGGATCATATATAACGATCTTTTCCATTTACGTCAGCAACTTAGAAGGGATCCGGAAGTTTCCACTATATGCAGACCCACACAAATGGCACAGCCCAACATCAGACAAAATCCATGCCGTGTCATAGGAATGCTTCTTATGTGTCTCAGTTTCTTTGCCCTGATGTTTGCGATCTTTGGTCATTCCTTTTATGGACCCACCCAGACTTTTACGTTTTGGGAATGGTTTTTAAGCAAATTGCATTACTATCTGCGCTTATATTTCTATATTGATATCAACAGTTATTAAGCAAAATGGTTATTGTTGCGTTTTGTTTAGTTAAAGAACTGTTGCCGCCTAAATGTTCAGGAAATAAAGTTAAGAACTTGATAAATCCGGCATGTTACTTCCTTAAAGATCGGGTCATTTTTACATTTCGATTCTTAAATTGTGGGCCCAAGCCTAGATAAAATCAGTCGAAGAAATGCTTGGCACTTAACTGGGTATTCTTTGGGCGGTGCTAGGGCTTGTGCCACGCCCCTAGAAAAGTTACTACTCAGTAAAGCAAACTTTTGTAGGAAGTTCAAGCGGCGGCTGTGCGGAAGGGGAATGAAAATGGGAAAGGGAATCGTAATGGGCTGGCATTGGGCATGGGTGTAGGGGGAGGGGGGGGGGGGGGGATGGGTTTGGGAAATTCGGTAGTTCGGAAGGGGCTTAAACGTGGCTGTCTGTGGCGCCGGCAGCTGCTCGCTGCTATCTGCAGCTGCGATTTATTAACAGTTAGCTGCCGTTGTTATTTTAGTTGTTGTTGCATTTCGCAGCTAGCCGAAAAATTTATGGCCTGCAGCCACATGATGAATGATTCTGATAATAATATTTTGTTATTGCTTTTTGCCTGGGGCGTCGTTTTTTTTATTTCCCCTTTATATATAAAACATTTTTATTTTTTTGTTTTTTATTGCTGTTGCAGCAAGTTTTGGCTGCGTTTTGTAGCCAGCAAAAAAAAAAAGAAAAAAAAACCAAACTAAAATAAAATCTTTTATTTTGAAGTCACCATGGAGCCATGTCTCAAGACCTTGTGGGTAAGTGTTGGGTAGAAGCAGAGCGGGCGATGGTAGGGGGGGGGGGCGGGGGGAGTAGGGCGTAGTTGCTGCCAGTTGCCTCCTGCTGTTAACCTAAAACATTTGGCGGACCAAAAGGCAAGCATCAGCCAAAGTAATAAACCAAAGCTTGCCACAAGAAATTTGGCAGTACATTTTTAGTGGCTAAAAGACGAAAAGCCTCGCCATAAATATATTTATGGATTTGGATTTAAACATATTAAGTACACTACGGAATATTATTAAACCGAAAAAACGTTAAATTTGTTTAAATATACTTGAAGCATTCAATTTCTGGTTGTAATCGGGCAAAGCATTTTAAAAAAACTTCACAGTCAATGTTTTCGATTTAACCCTGTTTTTGAATTGAATCTCTGAAATTATACTTTAGCCTCCTTGAATCCCTTTTTGATATTCCGCAACCCGTCTCCTATAATATTTTACAAAAATATTTAAAAATAATTGCGAGTCGTTGAAACCGTAATCCGTTCAATACAATTTTAATCTACCATTTTCCACAATATTCCACACTTGAGGGAACATTTTGGTGTGGACTTTTGTCATTAAAGTTACCTGCTATCAATAATTCAGCTGCCCATTTTCTTTATTCCCCCCCTGGAAAAGCGCATACATCTGGAACTCTCCCCACCGTGGAAGCATTGCGAATTTCTAATGCAAATCTGAACAATTTGCATTAATGGTCGGACGCCGGTTTGAACCCAAGAAGTGGACTATATGTTGTCGAATGTGGGTTGATAATTAGCCTTAACATTTGCATCGCGTGGGTGGCTCATTGCATATGCAAATTACAGACGATTGGTTTCGCATTACGTAATTAATAATTCAATGAAAATGTGCATGTCAATCACGCGCATGCAAGAAGCCACCTTTGCTGTGGGCGTTCGGTTAGGTGGGATTTAGAAATATGTACATATAAAAAAACACCTATACCTATTTATTTATATGCACATATGCCATGACGGCACAAACCGGCCAGGTCTGACAGAAAGAGTATATACAGCGACCAGTAAAATGAGGCTATACATCAAGCTAGCTACAAAACTGAGAGATATGTTTGTAGGAAAATCAATTTGGGATAATTTTCAAAGAGTTTTCTAGAAGTATTTAATTTAATATATTCTTAATAAACAAGAGCTTCAGAGATATTCAGAGGGTAATTGTGCAATAATCATACACAGTTCAAGTTTATATGTAATATTTTATATTTCGACCTTATATTGAGGCCAAAATCTGAAATTTTAGTTTTTAAAAATATATATGAGCATATAACTGTATTTAATTCGATGCCAGTTATTGTCAGGTGAGTAGCGCTTTGTTATCTACATTCAGACGTTATCTCTGTGATGATAGGGTATGCATTAGTCGAGCAGTCCAGATCTTAGTCGCTTTTGTATATGGTATATAGCGACTGAGAGCTCTCTAATTATAGCTAGTTAGTCGACGTTCTCGATGGAGCCTATTTGCTCGAATCAATAAATTTCACAGTTGGACGCACAGGTGGCGCTTGGCGTTGGCTCTTGTTGGGGCCTGGCGGGGCATGGTGGAGCCGGGTGGTGCATGGTGGTGGGGAGGCGATAAGGCGACGCTGCAGACACAGCAATTTGGCAGCAGCGGGCTTAATGGGCCTTTTGTTAACTTTGGCGACTGTGTACGTGTGCGTGTCGGTCTGTGTGAGTGCAGTCAACGTAAATTCATAAATGTTTGGCGCTCTGCGGAATGGGCGCTGTGGCTACCTTTTAACCCTGCCGCCCCTTCCCTGTCCACAGCAGCGGCTGCACCTGCCTGCAACCCTTTGTGGGCAGCGCACAGTGGTGCAAGTGTATAAAAAGACTGCGCACAAAAACCATTTCTGTCATGTTGCTAACGTTATTTTGTGTTCGTTTAAGTAAATAAGCCCTGGTTTATAATAAAATGTATATCAAGCTTTTTTCGACATCCTTGAAATGCCGGTGGCAATCTAAAGTGTATGTTAATATTCGATTAATCTTAGCACTCAGGGAATTAGTTACATGAACCTCGGTTTTGATAAGAATTCAACTTAAATCTTGAATCCTTGTCCTCGGGGCGAGTTCCACTGTGCAGCGTCCTGTTTATTTAAGCAAGCAATTTGACTTTTATTAGACGACAAGCGACAACAATTGCAGATGTTGTGGAAAATGCTACTCAACTCTACAGCTGGATATGTAACTATATATATATTTATATATTTATATATCTATATGTATAGTATACGAGATATTTCGTATATAATGCCTTTTATCCCACCCTCGCTCGTTAAAAATCACTTAAAATTCCATCATCATAAATTTGTCAAAATATTTGTTTACACTGCGCTGCTTTAACGTGTTCGTAGCCCCCACCCCCCTGTCTCAGCGCCCCCCTGGCCAATGCTCTGAGTTACTGAATCGTTGGATTAGTTATGGCATCTGCTATTATTTGTTTTATGGTTTTCACGCCATGAAATTAGATTTTGGGCTAGTCGTGAATCTTAATAAACAAATATTCAGTATGCCACAGAATTTTTAATTAAAAACTTTGCCAGTTCAAAAAAGCTACAAATATTTATTATTAACTTTTAAATAAACATTCTTTCGACCCAATAGCCGAAATTCAAGCAGTAAATAAGGCTAATCAAATAAATAAGCTTAATTGTTTAATACGATTTTTGAGCCATTCTCTCAAAATATATTTAAAAAGGCAAAACCCAATCTGCATTCAAAACTCCTTTTTTGCAGCCACTTGACATGGCTTACAGGGTATTAAATTAAGAAGATCAGATTTTCTATTGTACAGCTTTTATTAGTCTGCACTTAACAGCACTTTTCTTTCTTCATTTATAAATTTTAGTTCGTTTTTCACTTTTCATGAAAATTCGCTTGACAATCGCAATTGAAAGACTCTTCGCCATTGCGTCTGGCTATCCACAAGTATTTCAGCTATATATCTCATATCACAGCCAGTTCAATCCCATTTTTCAGACACAACAAAATAAAAAGGAATCCTGCAAATGTTTACATAATACGAACCGCAGTAGCTGTTCCAGTCGCAGTTGCCCGCAGCTCTTCAGATGCCAGACCCTGGACTCTACCCTGTAGTCTGTCGTCTATGCTAGGTGTGATGTTTGAACTACACTCAACTCGGCTTTACTTTGCTTTACTTTGCTGATGCTGATGCTGTTTCTGTTGCCTTGCTTTTCTGTTTCACGGGAAAGTGTTTTTTGCTTCACTTGGCTCAGCCATAAAGCACGGCCGGGACTTATCCCTGGGTGCCTGGTGTTGCGGGTTACGGGTTACGTGCTAGAGGACGCACTGCACCACTTGGCGTAAAATAGAGACCGTACATAAAGCGACAACAACAACAACAACAACATGAACAAAAACATTGCTGACGCTGGTGTTATTAACATTTCTGTTGACATCCTTTGCGTTCAGTTTTTTTTCTTTCTGTTTTTCTCCTTTTTTTTAGAGGGTGTGCATTTTTTTTTTTTTTTTACACTTTTCATATGTACTTAGCCGCCTTCTCAACTCAATCTTTCATATGCGTGGCATTTTCATTTACCGCGCATGTTTTAAGTCGCTTCAAAGGCCCGCACAGTGGTTCAAGTGATTGTTAAATGGAAATTAGAGTGTTTCAAACCAAAAACAAAAGATGAAAGTAACATACAAATACAGTGAGTGGAAAAAAATGCTTATGAATTAAATATCCACACACTGTTTTAGACAAATTCACCGACTTTAATGGAAAACATTCACTCATATTTCGCTCAAGGAAGTGAATTCGCCGAAAATGTTGAAATACGTCTCTACTGGTATATAAATTTAGTTACATTAATTATAATTGTACATCAATTAAAAAGCAATTAGCTGGCACGGCCTAATGACGTGCTGTAGACAAATTTGTGTCAGAAAACCATTTTTAGCAGCACTAGAACTATTAAACATGGACAAAATGGAACTGCTGCGGATCTGGTGCTGCCTCGTGATCATCTTTTTGCTCAGCAGTGCACTGGCTGAATATCTGGTTCGAGTGGATCAGTTTAATTTTGAGGTCGGGGATCGGGAATTGATCGTATCGCAGAGCGCCAGCATTGAGCAGGATGGAAATCGTAGCTATCTCTCCGGGCATTTGATCGTGGCTAAGCCCATCAATGAGATTTCGATGCTCGCTTCGATGGATATTTCGCGCCCAAGTTTGCCGCGAGTGCGCCTCTTTGCTACGAAAATGGATCTGTGCTCCTTTTTCAATAACGACTATAAAAGTAAATTTGTGCAACAGTTTTACAACAGATACGTCAACTTTATTAATGTTCGACCACGTTGTCCGCTTCAAGCGGTAAGTAAATCTATGCAAATAGATATGTATATAGAATAACTATTTTCTGCTTTCAGAACGTCAACTATTCACTGCAGCGCAGCTACATAGATGAGCGAATTCTGCCTGAATTACTGCCAGAGTGCAGTTATTTTCTGAAACTGGAATTTCGAAATAAGACCAAACACTTGGCCCAAGTTCTTATTTCGGGCCATATAACTCCCGTTGCGAACAAAGTGCCAACTCCAAAGTTTCGCGTAAAATTTTAACACAATTTGTAAAGCCTTAAAGAAAATAAGTTAAATATATACACGGTTTTTGGAGCAAACAACGCGTCTTAGACTTTTGTTTAC
This sequence comes from Drosophila novamexicana, assembly GCF_003285875.2. Classification (NCBI taxonomy): domain Eukaryota; kingdom Metazoa; phylum Arthropoda; class Insecta; order Diptera; family Drosophilidae; genus Drosophila; species Drosophila novamexicana. The sequence goes on from NW_020824787.1 coordinate 9,854,786, forward strand.
GATACGCATGTGAATTGCATTCCACCAAATTGTAAGGAAATATTCACCCATATTCCACTGAAGTAAGGGCAAGAAGAAGAGCCGTTAAATATGTATGTGCTGGTATATCACATAAAACTATATATAATGACATAGTTACATTAATGATTATGTTATCTACTTAAACCTAATTAGCTGGAACGATCTATGCCCATAAAAAAAAACAATTGGTGTTAAAAACAGTTTTTGGCAGCGCAAAATTTGTCTAACATAAATCTACTAATGATTTTCGTGTTCAGTTGTGCATTGGCTAAACATGCTGGTGGATCGGTTTGTTTTTGAGATCGCGACATGATCCTCTTGAATAGCGCCAGCATCGAGCAGGAAGGCAACCGTATCTCTCTGGGCATTTTAATCTTAGTAAGTCCACAAATCAGCTTAAGATGCTCGCTTAGATGGATATTTGACGCTCATATTTGCCGTGTGAGCGACTTTTCAATTCAAAAGGGACCTTTGCTCCTATTTCAACAACGACTATAAAATCAAATACGTGCGGCAGGTCCGCGACTTCTACGTAAAATGTAGGAATGTCAATATGCATATTACGGGGCATATATAACAAATTTTGAATGGCCAACCTGGCTCTATTTCAATTTTCAATATTAGATCAGTTTTTATTTTATTTTAAAACTCGAATCCCACAGATTTGGGGAACATTGATTTGTATAATTTTAAATTGTGTCTAATTATTGCTAAAATCAATGTATTAAAATTGCCCCAATTAGAACATCATTCCAATAGGCAACGTGTATTTTATAAAATATCTGATATTTTTTAAACTGTTCAGCGAACAATTTGAGTTGGGCTTTCACCATGGTTAGTTGGCTTTGGTTTTGGCTCTGTTTAGGGTTGCCAACCCTCGTGATGGTGCATGGGAAGACGCAGCAACCCAATTTTCGCATTTTCATAAACGAATTTGCTATCAAGCTTGCGGTCAAGGATCTTTTCGAAGAAGCTAATTGTGAAGTATCCCGATCTCGCTTTGTCAACTGTAATATGATCCTTCGGCGCAATGTTAATCAGGTGGACGTAGTGGCAACCCTGGACATACTGAAGACCAACAATAAGACAATGCGTCTCTTTAATGTACGCTTGGATGGTTGTCAATTTTTTGACACTCTTCACAAGAATCTTCTGTTTAATGTGTTTGCAAAAAGTCTAACTACTGCAATACACGGTAGTTTAAAATGTCCGGTTATATCGGTAGGTATAGGTATACCCGAATTATTTTCATTATCTCATTTAATTTGGTATGTGTATTTCTCTAATTTCACTGGCAGCACTTTAACTACACGCTTAACAATTGGAGTCTGGAAGAGACCGAATTTCCTAACTATATGCCCGAATGCCTGTTCAAGGCTGATCTTACATTTCTAGAACATGATAAGTCGGCCTTACATTTAGAAATAGATGGTAGAATAAAGCATAAAAATTAAAAAAAAAAGATCGAAATGTACTTGTTTATAAGAATCGGCATACTACATAAATAAAAGCTTACGATCTATATATATTTGTATTATATAACACTATAATTATATGTTGGACAAACAAGTGCGCAATAAACATTTAAAGTCTGGTCCGCGCTTGGCTCTGCTTAGGGTTGCCACCCCGCAAAATGTTGAATGCTAAGCGGGAACAACACATTGTTAAATAAGAAGGCAACCTTAAACATCCTAAGGATAAACAATCAATTTAGTTTGATTCTTTTTCTGTACGCTTGGATATAAATTTATATATATATAATATATGGTGTATTTCAGGTAATTTAAAAATGTTAGTTGTTATTTAGCAATTTCTAAGTTTATTGATGCCTTTTCCCATTTTAATCATTTAGTAATTTACTGTTAGATAGATAGGCCGACTACTATATCAACTCTGTTTGGCACATGCCACAATTTGAAACATGCTAATGTAATTTTAAGTAGCAACCGATTGAATATTGATGCCAATAATTTCTAGCTTTTTTCAATTAGAACATAATCAAATGCGATCAGTAAAACTCATTATGCGTGATATATTAATGGTCCAATCTATGACGAGAGGCACACTTGAAAATCATCTCTTGCCATGTCTGGTTGGCTCTGGTTTTTGATCTATTTGGCGTTGTCAACCGTCACATTGAAGGCCGTAGCAACACAGCAGCGAAATTTTCGCTTCATTATCAGCGACTTCTACTTCAAGCCTACTGTTGCGGGTTTTTTCGAAAGTATTAACTGGGAGCTACGCAATTATAGCTCTATTAGTGCATTTCTGATACTTGAACGCAATATTGATGAGTTGGAAATGGAAACATCTCTAGACATGCTGCGGCCCAACAAACAGTTGATGCGCCTTTACCACATGCGCTTGGATGCTTGTCAGTTTCTGACGACCATTCACAAGAATCGTATCTTCAATCTATTCGCCAAGAGTGTCAACAGAGGCAGCAAAGGTTTATTGAAATGTCCATTAATAGCGGTAAGTATTCATTTCAATTATTTTTATATATTTGTGTACTAGCGGATAATACTCGGCTTTGCTGGGTCAAGTTTTTACTTTAAGTTCGGTCGTCAAAAAATATTGAAACCCATTTTATACCTAGACTGGTGCATATTCGGAAAAGCGTGAAATATCTTTGAAAATGATCGCCTAATTATTTTTATTCATATTTCCACCAAAGAGCGGTTGATTTTGTGAAAAGTGTGAAACACAATCCCCAATGAGTTTTAAGGTTTTCCGAGACTCTTTCACACTTGCGGGTGGAATCTCTAGAAACCCCGTTTTAGCGTGCACTATAATAATTTTATTTTAATTAACTTTTGACAATTTTAAATTTATAATCTTTTTATTTACTTGCAGCATTTTAACTACACTATCTCCGATATGCATGTGGGTGAGATCGATTTTCCCCAATACGTGCCCGAATGTCAGTTCAAGACTCTAACAAAATTTTATACACAAAAGAAAATGGTCTTACGACTGGTCATGGACGGCAGGGTCGAGTATAAAAATTAAAAATTATTTAAAATGCGCGATCCTCTGAGTTATATTTGAGGGAATTTTTTATATTATATTTTCACGTGTGCATATATAAAAAAAATCATATAACCTTTATTACTAACTTGACGATGTCTATGGTTATCTTGCTTATCTTTATGAAATAGGAAATATGAAAGAATTGTCTTTCAAGGTGATATCTTGAAGAATTTTAAGAAAATTATCAGCCCTTGGGCTTCATAGTCTACGCCTAGGGTAAAAATACAAATATAATACAGCGTTTTCCAGTATAATAATCAGTACAATCTCAAATTAATATATTTGTAGCTTGGGGATAATAAGCAGCTCATTATATGAGATTGTGGGTAATACTAGACCAATCAGTGTTAGGCGAACATTTTGAGTTAAGGTTCTGCCATGACGGGTTGGTTCTGGTTTTGTGTCTGTTCAGCTTTGCAATTGCTCCAAATGGTCAATGCAATGATGCCACAGCGCAATTTTCATTTCATTTTCAACGAATTGGATATCCAGCCTTTGACCAAGGATCTCTTTGAAGAGTTGAAATGTAAAGTGACGAATTCACGCTATTTCAACTGCAATATGATTGTGCGGCGCAATATTGAACAGTTGGACGTGGAGGCAACCCTGGACATGCTTAAGCCCAACAATCGGTCAATGCGGTTTTTTCAAGTACATTTGGATGTGTGTCAATTTTTTTCCACTCTGCACAAGAATCGTCTGTTTAATTTAGTCGCCAAGAGCATGACTAATAGCATACATGGGAGCCCAAAATGTCCGGTAGTTGCGGTAAGTGATCCATAAAATGATCTAAAAATTGGCAGTGGTTTTTTCTTTACATTTTTGTAGAACTTCAACTATACACTTAATAACTATCATCTGAGGGAAACCGATTTTCCGAACTATGTACCCGAGTGTCAATTCAAAACCTGGATGAAATTCTATACAAACAAGAAGTTGATTCTACGATTGGGCAGCAGCGGTAGAGTTCAGTATAAGAAGCAGTAATTATGCCAGGTCTTGAGAATTTCAAAGTTTTCAAAGTTTTCTAAAAAATTGTATATATATTTGTGTATAAAAGGGTGAAACTGGTGTAAGCAAGAAAAAAAAGCGAGAGTTGTGCAATATATTTTTCAAAAATATCAATTATTGCTTTCTGCTTAAAGTTGTTATTATTAATTAATTACAAGGTATTCATTTTACGATGTGCACACACATTCTTTACATCCTGGCATGGATGACGCTTGCGTTACCTTCTTGTGCAGCTGACCAAATGACTGTGTCACTTAGACAACTTAGCGATATAAATGTTTAGGACCGGTCATTTGGTATAAATATAGTATTTAATAATGACAGTTTGATAATGATAGTTTACAGATGATCAGAGCTAATTAACATTCGAAGTTCGGCATTCATCATGACAGGTTCGGTTTATCTGATATTGTTATTTTGTATTGTGGACGCGCATACAAAACCAGACTTTAGATTTTATATGGAGAAGTTCGTTTTACAAAATTTTGATTCGGAGGTCATAGAAATATTAAAAAGCCGTCTTGTACAACTGAACAATCGCAGCTTTGTCAGCGGTGAGCTTTTATTGCGTCGTAGCATTTCCCAGTGTCAGGTAAAAGCCACTGTGAATTTGATAAGGTCTAATAGACAAAAGCAACCCCTCTTAAATGTGCGTTTTGAGGTGTGCAGTTTCTTGGAAAAAACTGATAACAGTTATCTATTCAAAATATTTCTGAAGACCCTGCAAAGGAACGCTTCTGTTAACATCAAATGTCCGCTTCAGCCGGTAAGCTAAGCAAAAGACTGAACAAACCAAATTTATATCGTTATTTTCTTAAAGAAATTTAAGTACACGGTCAGTAATTTGTATTTGGATGAAAACGACTTTCCCAGCTATATTCCCGTGTCGAAATTTCAGGGCGTTTGGGATTTTTTATTTCAACAAAAATTAATTGCTCGCTTGTTATTCAGCGGTGGAGTGCAGCATATTTAAAATGATTTGTATTTAATATATCTAAGCAAATTTATATATGAACATGCTTTAAATAACAAGGTGTTTAAAATCATTAATGCATATGTATTTATAAATATAATAGTTGTTCTACGAGGTGTATAACTTTCGAAAATACCCTATAATTACATCGAACCTAACCTTATTGATTACATTGAAAAAATAGAGACAATATTTAGTAAAAGACAGTGCACACCCGGACTTAATATTTTACAATACAAATTATTTATTATTAATTTTTATTAAGTAATATTATCTTATTTTGTATCATAATTTGAATTTTAATATAAAAGTTGAGTATATTTTTATATTTATTTATTTATATTTTATTATTAAAAACCTTGTTAACTTGTTGTTGAAAGACTGGCTCACTTATATGGCATAGAATTGAATGTACATAAAAAAATTAATTTTTTTTTATATTCTTCCGTCCACTTAACTCGCATCGTATTAAATACTCTAAAATATGATTAAGCACAGCCTAACTTTCCAATCGATTAATTAAAGATAAAATATAAAATGTTCAAAACTTCCGAAAATATTTTGATTTAATCATTCGCTATGGCCGGTTGGTTCTGGCCATGTTTGTGGATGCACAGAAAGAACAACGCAAATTTCGATTTGTGTTCAATCAGTATTTTAAAATTTTGCACCCGAACTCTTCGAGGATCTCAATTGTCAACTGACGCAGATGTCAAATCGCAGTTTTCTCAATTGTAATATGATTCTAGGCCGCAATATCGATCAGGCGGAATTTACAACCGAATTTGACATCTTAAAATCCAACAATTAGACAATGCGTCTTTTACGTACGCATGGATTTTTGTCAGTATTTCACAGCCGTTCATAAGATACGCATCTTTCTAAACAAAGTAAGGGAAAGCCTAAAATGTCCACTTAAAGCGGTATATCAGGTATTCAGGTACATCAAAAACTTGATTAACAGAACTTCGACTATACGCTTACTAACTGATAGCCCCATGGACATGTATGCAAAACAACACAAAATAATAAGCATAAAATTAAAAGGCAAAATAGTCCATATTTAGCTCATACTGATCGATGAAAAAACAATTAAATAATTGCCATAGCTGAGCCAAATTGTTTTATTCACTGTGAGCATGGTTTATTTCATGTTGAGCCGCGCTTAAGTCATGTTCGTGTATCTGTGGGTACTTTTCGTGAGTGTGGTTGTTGCCACAGCGAAATCCGAGTTCCGATTCATATTTGATACAGTGAACGTTAAGCACTGGGCACCAGAACTTGTTGAGGAGCTGCACTATTCGATGATCCAAATTAATAATCGCAGCTATATCAGTGGTAACTTTATACTCAAACGTAATATTAGTAAAATGGATGTCAGCTCGTGTATGGACTTCTGGAAAACCGATAATAAAAAGGTGCGCATGTTCAACTTGCACACGGAAACGTGCTCCTTCTTAACAATGGTTCATAAAAACCCGATCATGAGCACCTTCTTAAAGAGCTTGAAAAAGCACACTACTGGGGACTTGCAGTGTCCATTTAAGGCGGTGAGTATTCGTAATCATGATCTAATAAATTAAATTGCCGACAAGGTAATTTGACAAGGGTTCGAGCTTGATTTTTGGTTCACTTTTGTGCTCGGTTTCCTACATTCATCCAGGTTGTTTAAGCCCAAGTTAGAATATAAACGAAACAATTTGCTATATAACTATATTTATGTACGAATTTGATCAATATTTGGTTTGGTTCAGTTATTTTTTTGAGGAACACAATTTGGTCTAGAATTCGCTTCCAATCTTGTTCGACTCTTAAAGACCCAAATTATTTTTTTTTCGCAGAAACTAAATTATACGCTTACTAATTGGTATCTGGACGAACAGGCTTTTCCCAGTTATGTGCCCGAAGGCAGTTTTCAGACCATCACGGAATATTTTATTGAAAAGAAAAGGATATTTCGCATATTGACCATTGGCAGAGTAGTCTATTAAAGGATAATATGAGGAATATACATATTTAAATATTTTACTGTAAAACAAAATACAAATAACTTGAATAAAGTTCGTCTTTCTCATTTTTTGTATGTACATATTTGATTTGTTGCTATTAGTTCCAATCGATTTAAGCATTTAACTAAGTATAAACGTTGCGCAATCTAGATTGCATTCCTGACTGAACCTATTAATGATGATTATGTCTATATTTAAAAATAATATTTAAATTATATTTCAATAGGTTTAAGGTGCAATTGATCACAAAACCAAGTTCAGAAACAAGACGAGTTGTGAAATCTTTCAATCTTAAAATAAACAAAAGTGCTAAACTGAATAGATTTATTTTGTGATGTCGTTAAGAAAATTTGCTTATCTTGCAATGTGACAAATGTCAAAAATGTATGCGATCCGGCAATAGCACAATTTATATTTACCTCGTATAAAGTTTTAAATTACTTTTGGAAAATATATGCACATTTTTTTGCTAAGTAATCCATTAAAAATAGATTATTATTCACCCTTAAAGCATTTTAACACAGAGGTCAGCCAATAAGTAATAAATGAAACATTAAACAGTTCATTGCAAACGATTAAAATGAACGCTAACATTTTACCAACTGCCTTGCTATTCTGTTCTGTGGTGTTCACAGTGTCTGCGAAGGTGCGTTATTTTATGTTTTTATTTCTGGGGTATATATTAAGAAATATAAAGTATTTTCATGTACATAACTTATAATTAAAATGTACATTCTTTTCACAGACGAAGATTGTACCTTTATTTCACAAAGTGTTGTGTGAGAATCAGGAACCGAAAACGATAGCGATATTTAATTGCTATGTTAATCTCACGACAAGTAACGTTTCTGGTCTTTATGTGGAGTTCAAACTAGCCGAAGACGTGACTAATGTGAACGGGTTATATATTTTGGCAATTGAACATGGTAACAAATTTATTAACTACACGGCACAAGAGATGAACTACTGTGAGGCACTGCACATGGTTCATAAACAATACTTGACCCAAATGGTGGCTGTTGGACTTCGTCGCGTTTCTAATTTTCCCCTGGACTGCCCATTCAAGAAGGTTTTTACATGTTTTTCCTATAATTGTTTTTTTTTTTCATGCTAACATCATGTTTACTTTCAGGAATTATTATATTATGTAAATGGTTTTACAATCGACCCGAAGGTTATACCAGTATATATGCCCCGAATACACTTCAAAATGACTATGACTTTTGTCTCTGATAAGCACAAATTGGGAAGCTTAACAACATTGGGTCAAATAGAACGAAAGTAAGAACTATAACATATTAAACTTTCACTTAATATTTGTATATATAACATTGTTTTTTCCCACTGACTGCCGATTAACGCACAGTTCAAACCTTAAGAGCTAGGAATCTGAAAGTTTTACTGTACCGTATAAAAAAAAGGTCCACACTAAATTGGGATTTTCGGAAATTCCACCCGCAGAATCATTGCATCTATCATCATCATTGCAAACTATCTTGTTATATGAAACTATCTTGTTAACTATCCAATCGGTCTGAAACTCAATTTCAAACATATTTGTTTATGTTCGTTAGAAATTTATTTCACACTAACCCTCCTTAAAGCGTGAGATTTCGGCCATATCCAAGGTTTTTACACTTTTCGCAATATCCACACTTTTCAGATGGAAAATGCGGGTCAAAGATCTTATGATCTAAAGTAAAATTTCTGGATATAAAATTATCAGCACGAGACTGAAGTAAGCGGAAAACATTTATTCCAAATTGTGGTTCTTAATTCGATCGACTTTAAACTTATAATCAAATATATACTTATATTAAATTAACCTTAAGATACAGGGTTCAAGACATAAAAAGTCGAAAAACAAGGCAAACCTGCATACTTTAACCGTAATACAATAAAAATATCGATCTAAAAATTGACCCCTTTATTTCCTTTTATAAAATACGTAATCGCAATGTGCAAGTACCCAAGAATATTAATTAGAAATAAATAAATGTTTGATGTTGTTCCACATGAGCTTCGCAAATTTTCGTAAATATAACGATGATTGATGTATCTGCAATATGGCAACGCTGCCATATTAAAATATGGCAATACTATTAACAGAAGCTTAAAATAATTGTAGCAAAGCAATATATATTTTCTTCGTATACATTTCTAAATTACCTTAGATAAAAACCCGAAAGTTAATGTTTTAATATTTGTATTAAAAATCGATTAATGTTTGCACCAAAACCGTTTCATTATTGAAGTTAGTCAGTAAATGACAGTTAAAGCATTTACAGTTGAGCGCAAGCGTTTAACATGAACGTCAACATTTTGAAAGCGGCTTTGCTATTCGGTTTTGTTTTGATAATATTGGCTGCAAAGGTATACGGCTTGAACCTAGTATATTTTTGCAAAAATATACATACATAATTCCAGAAATATACCTTTTCTTATACTTTTTAATAATTACAATACATTGAAAATGTATAATTTTGACAGCCTAAGATGATAGGTGAATTCTCCAAAGTATTGTGTGAGATTCAGGATCCGAAAATAATGGAAACATTTAATTGTCAAATAAAGCAAACGTCTAAAAACCTTTCTGGCATCTACGCGAAGTTCAAACTACTCCAAGATGTGACTAATGTGAACGGGTTCTACAGTTTGGCAATTAAACATGTTAACAAATTTATTAATTACACGGCACAAGAGATGAACTACTGTGAGGCACTGCACATGGTTCATAAACAATACTTGACCCAAATGGTGGCTGTTGGACTGCGTCGCGTCTCCAATTTTCCCCTGGATTGTTCATTCAAGAAGGTTCTCAAATGCTTATTCTATAAATGTTTTCTTTTTTGCTAGTATCTTGTTTGCTTGCAGGATAGTGTATACTATGTGAATGGGTTTACAATCGACGAGAAGTTTATACCAGCTTATATGCCCAAATTTACTTTCAAAGCGGATGGAACATTTTTCTTTAATAACCGCCAATATGCAACAATTACAATATTTGGGTCTGTTGTACGAAAGTGAGGAATATAGGAATTTCACTCAATATAAAAATCTATCACTTTATTTCCGTCTATAACATGTGCAATTGCTATGAGAAAACAATGTAACTAAAAAATAAATACATTTAAAATAAATAAATTTCAATTCCACATCAAATCCACAAATTGTTGTGCAATGCAGACTGACTTATTTGCAACCCTATAAAAATTGTAAGTGTTAAAAGGAAGGCTGCCTCCAGATCTTCCGAGTAGAAATTATTTCGTACTTTAATATTTCATTTTCATTCATTCATTTAAATATTCTAAATATGAGCTTTGTCCGCTATCTGGCAACGCTCGCAGTCTTAACAGAATAAATAGAAAACAAGTAAGAGGTTCGAGCCGGGAGCTCCCGACTAGGGGATACCCTGAACCCTCTTCTTCCAACATCAAATGCATATATATATATTATATTTTAGAAGCTATATGTCAAGTTTGTTGACTCTGGCTCTTATTATTTACCAAAATTGCCCAAAAAACAGTATATCGATATCGATTTTTATCGATTGCATGGAAACGGAGTAAGTTATCGATTATCGAAAACAAACTCGATCTGCGCGGGAACTAGGAGCATCTACATCTAAAATTTCTCTAGCTCTTATAGGTTCTGAGATCCTTGCGTTCATACATACGGACGGACGGACGGACGGACGGACAGACAGACGGACATGGCTAGATCGACTCGGCTATTGATGCTGATCAAGAATATACATACTTTATGGGATCGGTGATGCTTGCTTCTGCCTGTTACATACATTTGGCTTTCGCACAAATACAATATACCCTTATACCCATTTTTAATGGGTTCAGGGTATAATTATATTTGTATAATAACTTAGTTTAAGAGTATTAAAAGCGATCATTTTTAGATATAATTATAAAAGAAAAAATACCATTACAAAGATGACTGAGCCGTAAAACGCTTTGACAACGGCTTTGTCATTCAGTTGCTGAGTACATTTAATAATTATAATAATTTGTAATTATTGATAATCAAACTCATAAGTCTTAAAAAAAACTTTTTCCGCTATCGCATAGTTTTATCAACCAAATTAATGTTTATTAATTATGGCGTACTTGCAATATGAATTCAACTTGACATGTATTTTATTAAAAACAGTGTTGTATAATGCTTATTTTTCTTTCAGCCAGAGTTGATGGTTAGTTTTCTATAAAAACTCTATTCTATCCCGTGTGATTCATGTTATTATCGCATGTCTGCAATATTGTTCGTTCTCGCTGTTGACATTTGCGAATTGTTTACTTCGGCTCGTTCTTTTTCTCTCTCGCTAGAAAGGGCATGCAAGCATCGTTGTTAACACTTTTTCTTCGTATTTTTTTTTTTAAATTCTGTTATGGAAAGCTGAAAAACTTGATTACAGGTGCGCTAATTTAGTTGCACGCGAAAAACACACGCGTAATCAAAAACGGTTTGCTGAAGTGCCAACGCCCCGACCCCCACTGTCCCGCGTACCCTCAGCGCTGCCCCGCCGCCAGTTAGCCCCACGAGTTTCAGACTGTGAGTCCTTAACCCGTGCGTCAGGTTTTTAAATTGGAGTTCATGGCATGCCATGTTTTTTGCTTGCTCGCCCCTGGGCGCACAACAATTTAATTTATATGTTGTGCGGATGTGTTTGTGTGTATTGTGTATGTGTGTGTGTGTGTGTTTGTATTTATTTTATATGCCATGGCAGCGCGCAAAAAAGTATGCAATAAATTTTTAATTTAAATCAAGCCATCCGCCCACTCCATGCAAAGCGTGGCAAGTTATTAACATATGAGTGCAACACTCACCTCTCTCCGCTGTCCCTGCCGATTGTTACTTGCGTCTGACTTGGGGGTCGGTCTATTTTAACTGGTTGACACTGAACATGGCGCCGACTTCCTTAGAATCTCAAGCTGTTCGAAAAGCTGAAAAGATGGAACAAAGACTTTTGCATAAGTATATGCAGCTTTAAATGTATAAATGTTTCTAAAACACATTTTATATACATTTTGTATAGGTATATTTTAGAATATATGTATATGTATATAAAGAATTTAATTTGATTATTTTCAGAAAATCTAACAAATCGATGATATTTTAATGTATTGAGAACTAATCTATAGTCAGTATGATAAAAATGGGAGCTCATTGGAATTCTGGCTTATATATTTTTTTAGACGTTTTCTTCGCTTTTTTTTCTCAATCAACTCAATAGTTTTAAAAAGAGAGCTTAATATATTTTAAATCAATTTATTTGTATTTTTAGTACGTTAATTTCGCATATCTATAACATCCCAAAAAGACACGACAATTTCTGAAGCAGGCCTTGAGATTGCTGGCATGGCTATGAAGTTATCATTGCCTCTTGTTCAATCTCATCTCCAGTTCAGCCTCCTGGCAGAGCTGCTCGACCAGCTTGCCGGACTGTTCCATTTCCAGGCGCAGCTTGGTTAGACTGATCTGCATGCGGGCCATGCGCATATCGCCCGCCCGCAGTTTCAACTGCTGCGTGGCCGTAAAATCCGTTGCCTGCTGACGGGGTAATGCATTATAGCTGCCATATCTGAGCCTGGACCTGGGGCTGATGTTGAGGATGGGAATGGGATTAGAGCGGGGACTGTGTCTTCTGTGCAGCTGCTTGTCTGTCGTCTCGGGCATTATAAACCTCTTTTAAAGTGCCCAACTTGTTGCAACTATTAATTTGGCTAGAACGTTAGAGCGAGATGGAGAAAGAGACAGCAAGAGCGAGAGAGAGTGCTTTTTTGTTGTATACAGAGCGTGTCGAATTGTTTTAAAATGTTTGTTTAACACATGACACATCCAACAGCGACTGCTGCGTGTGGTGTGGGGGCTGCAAGTGGGTGCATGTGTGCACTAAAGCAAACCACTGAGCTTTAATTACAATTGACCACAAATGATGTAGCGAATGCGGTGAAGTCGGCGGCTTTGGCCTTGCGGTCAAGCCGCGGGCAGCAACAAAGCAACAACAATTTATTTTTGCTAACACGCTGACAATATGCATGACTATCACATACGCTGCACTCATATGTAACTGAAATACTTTAATTTAATATCACAAAAAAAGCAGCAACTATACAATATGGTAAGCCAATGATAATAAGCTCGTAAATTCTGATAACAAACTGATATGGTTATATTATCACAGTTCCATTTTGTTTAGTACATTTCATGACAAAAAGTTGAATACCCACTGCAAGGGTATAAAAAGTTCACATCATGAAATTAATTTTAACTTTTTAAAAGCAAGCCTCGTATGTCTTTATTTTTGGCATAGCTTTTTGTATTTTGATGATTCTCATCTTCATAAAATACACGATAAGCTTTATCATATAGAGCTTCTATGTATATATTCGACACTCTTATCTCTATTTAATTCTCTCTCTCTCTCTCTCTCTCTATATATATATATATATATTTCAATTTTTATTTCGTCTCCTTCTGAACCCTTATGAAATTGTTGAGCCAAATTGAATTGGAAAAATTTCCCAATGTGCGCTCCAAATTCTTTAATCGAAATTCATTTCGAATTAAATAACAAACATAATTCAATCAGATTTAACTTAATTAGAGTGTGCAAATGGAGAAATTTAAGCCATAGCAATTATATATACGGTATGGCACACACGCAATTTATACATATACCACGTGAAATATGAAGTAATCCTTGCCTCTTCTCCCCTGCCTGGCGAACTCGAAGCGCGTCGACTTGACTCGGGCATGCAATTAATTAAAAATACATGCAGACATTTCGAGCCTCCAAGCCCAAACTACCTGCCTCCTCCCTCAGTTGCGCCAAGCGGGGCAGAAATATACGAATATGCGGCATTAATTTGACCGCAGAAAGGACTCTGGGAGCAGGCATATCGAAGCACATATGTGTACATATAACATGTATATGTATTTATATATATGTATATATATATATATAACGAGCACACTCAAGCACCGCTAAATGCATTAAACCACCTCTAGCCAGTCCTCCCTCAACCTCTTTGCCAGCGTCTGTGCGTGCTGCATGGACAACATGTGCGACGCCTGGTGGAGCTCCGGGTAAACAGCAACAACATCCATACAAGGACATCAAATAAAGTTGAGCAAACAGAAGCATTAAATGCAAGAATGTTCCTTCTGTTCTATTGCCTGAGCCAGGGATGCGCCTGGTCCTGCTCCTGCTCGTGCTCCAGGCCAGGCTTCTGCTCCAGCAACAACTTCATTAGGCAAGTGCTGCAGCTTGTTGGCCACGACTTCAGTTTGCTTCTATTGATTTTTTTTTTTTGCTTTTAGACATTTTTCCATTAGGCGTATATCCTTCACTTTTTTTTCTTACTATTTGCTTTATACCCTATACACGTGAAAGTGTAATTAAGGGTCATGATAAAGTGATGCGTATTTGTGTAAGAGAGAAGAAATCTGCTGAGTTTTTTGATGTGAAGATCTGAATTCGAATTCCAGACTCTAATAATACTACAAATTTTATAATATGATTTACATTTAAATATTAAAGATTACAGCTTCCTTTCGTGGCACGAACACACGATTGAGCACGACGTGTTCGGATTAAAATGTAAAGTCTTTTACAGAAGCTCAAAATTAAGATTTTATAAATCTGGTAAAACATACAATAGAAAATGTATATAGAAAGCCTATGCGAACGTATTGCGTGATTCTTTCTGAATTGTAGTCAAACACACGCCCATCCCTGAAAGAGAAACCAAATTTGTTTTGTCTCGTATATCACAGGCAAATGAAGTTCAGTTTGTGAATAGAGCTCTTCACGTTCTCGTTTAGTCGGTAAATGTATGTCCAACCTCCCTTCATTGATGTTTATTACACACCAGGGCACAGGTTATCTGCTAGCCGAGTACTCTTAGTATTTTACTTAGTTTTCTTATATACCTTTGCTGTTATTTTTCATTATTTTTTCTTTCTTTCAATATTTGCACCTGATGTTTTTGCTTTGTCTGGCGGACACGCCGTGCAGAGTGTCAAATGCCATTAAATGTCAACTAACAGCAGGAACAGGAGCAAGTGGCGCCCAAGTGGCCAGCTAGGCAGCTGCAGGTAGCACAGGTAACCAGCTACTGATTGCCAGTAGCATATCCAGGGGAAGGCAGAAAGAGCGAGAGAGGTGGTTAGCAGATATTTCACTTACCTTTTACAATTGTCTATAGACAAGTGGCAAACGCTCTGACAATGTTTTGACGACTCTGGCAGGTGTAGGCGGTTGTGACATTCACACACAATCACACAGCTAAATATAAGTATATATAAAGTATATATATAAAGTGTGTGTGTGTGTGTGTGTGTGTGTGTAGTAAAGCGGAGCATAAGAAATTAGTTAACTTGTGGCATGGGTGTGGCAAAGTCAATAGGAGCAGCTTATCTAAATAGACAGGTAGTAGATGTTCAAATATTATCGAATCGATGCCACAACACAAAAAACAAACTGACTTTACCAGGAAACCACCCAGCACTAATACAATCAGATATCGAATTGCTACCATATATGTATTACGTATTTGTTATATTTATTTAAATTAATGTACACGAATTAAAGAAATTATAGTAGCAAGATTTTATATTAAAAATCTGACCGCATCGCTAAGATTTTCAGAATATATTCAAACAAATATTATCTGTAACATATTTTATTTAAACAAAAACCTTTATCAGGTTTTAAAGCTTCGTTTTTCCGTTTCCATTGACAGAAATATTATTGTCATTATAGTCTATCCGCAATCTTGTTCCGATGAGAGCGCTTGCCAAATTTAAGCAATAATCATGATGATAGTCCGGGATAAAAATCAGAAAATTGTGGCAAGACTTAATTGAATGCATGCTGGGCGCGCTCGAGTTGCTAAACTCTTGCGGCAGCCACAGGGGCAGATACAAAATTGCAGCAGGCGATGATAAACGAGCGAGTCGAAGCGGATAATAGGAAACAAACAAGCATTAAGCCAAAAATATACTATATATATATATGGTGTATACATATATAGCTAAACAAATAATATTTATGGCCTGCTGCTAGAGTAGGAGTAGAGATAGGAGCACAAGCTAGTGAGAGGGAGCTGTTAGGAATTTTTGGCAAAGTTTCGTATGCTGTAAGCATGGTTTATATTTATGTGACCAGTCGAGAGAATAATCAGCAACACCTCATAAATTAACGAGGCGACTGCGGCTAAAATTATTTTTAAAATCCAAATCCACATCCAAAAGAATTTGCCACATTTTTCGGTCAGCGGGTCAGCAGTTGACTCGGTTAATAGAATTTATTTCTCACAAAGAAGAACAGGGACACAGAAAATTATTCTATATATAGTCTAAGTATATATACTATGTTTAGGTATATTACAAATTCTAAGCATAACTATTTTAATTGGAAAATAACCTACGTTTTTTCTCTCAATATTCTAAATAAAAGAGACTAGAAAGTTACATTTAAAATATTTCCCAGAAAAGCCCATTATATGTTATTTTTATAGTTACAGCATAATATAATAATATATTCATAGGAAGTCCATTGATATTCCCAGAAATAAACCACAATATTCTCCTGACATTCAGAGATTAAATGCACAGGTATTTAAACGACCCTTAATTTCGTATGTCTAGCTTCTGGTTCGCAGCGTTAGGGTGTGCATCAAATGTGCAATATAAAATTTAAGTTTATCTCTCGGCAAGGGGATAAGCGAGCTGTGGTTGGGGCCTATTCGGGCTGAGTTGTTTTGCTTCAGCACCTTTCAGACACACACAAACAGCAATCAGCTCAGGCAGACGAAACGGGCGCAGGCGTTGGCTGCCGTTTTGAGTCAGGCCCATGTCCTGGCCTGGCCAGCTCTGGCCTGTCCTGGCTTGGCTCATGGCAACAGCAGCCTCGCTGCACACACACAGGCACACACAACAAACATGATGTACTATGTGCGAGAAAATCAATAAATTGTGTTTTTCTTTTATTGTTGCTGCTGCGCTGCTGCTGCTGCCCAGACCGGAGATTTTTGCCAATATAAATCTTCGGAGCACTTAAGCCCTTTAAATATTATCAATGGCCAAAAGATGCGCACACAACAGTTGCCACAGTAGCTGCCACAGCTGGTGGCAGGTGGTAGCCAATAAGCTGGACAATGGCTAAGGGCAAAAACGAATTTTAAATACCCTTGAGCCCCTGAGAGCTTGGCGTTGGATAAGTTATATTCTGGCGGAGCCAAAAAGTAAGCAAAATTATACGTAAATATGCCAGGTGATGAAATAATTGCAGAAAATGAACTGGATTTTTAAGCATTATCTCAAGTTTGAATTATTTTAGATTCTATAAACTGCCCGTGTTTGATTTTCGTTTCCCGTAAGAATACATTTCACATTATACACTTATTGAAAAGGAACATATACTAGTGCTACCTGAAACTTAATTCATAAGGAAAAAATTTTAATTTTTAATCGTTTGGTCTGGACATTGTACGAACGAGCTCATCATGAGCCCTGCTCTGGAGCTGCTCTTATATGGGTTTTCCCCACAACCTTAATTAAATTTTAATAATTTAATTGCATTTAATAACTATATATGCGAATTAACTTGTACGTATATTTAAATCAATACACGTACTCAAGTATATATTCATAAATGCACAGAGATGGAAATTTTCCAGCCACCATTTAAATAATTCACGTAAAATTTGAAAACCAAAACTGTTTTGGGCCTTAAAGCGGAATTTAGCAAAATGCATTTATGCAAAATAATGCAATATTAGTGCAGCAGACCGTTATAATTGTCATATTAGAGGGCGGGTTAACTTGGACAACGGTCAGCCCGACCATGCTGAATGACCGGCTGCGAGCTGAGCGGGCCGGAGGGTTGGGCTGGGTAGTGTCCAGCTTGGTCAGCTGCAGTAGAAGAGTTCAGCAGACGCTTGAAGGAAATTGCTTAATTTAGCGCAACAGAAATTATCCACTAGACGAACCGAAGCTGAACTAAGGGTTGTGCTTGACACAGAGTAGACAGACGATAGAAACTTTTAGAAATGACAAACGAAAATACGAAATATATAAAATACACCTAAAAATTCTAAACGGAATTAACCACAATACACACCAAAACACATACACATCACACACAGCAACAATAAATACAAACAACAACAAGAAAAGCGGCTAGCAAAAGCAAAAGCAAAAATCTAAATTTTGCACATCTTCACGAAATGCCCATCCAGACGAACGAGAATCACGACGTTGGGCCAGCGGTGCTGCTCGATTTGGATATCAATGAGTGTGTGCCCGAGCTGAATGCCGATCCCAAGAGCATTGGCTGGAATCTGCAGGCAACCACAGAGATGGCCACACAGCTGAATCAGCAGGCAAGAGGGCTGCAACCGACGACCAGCTTTCTGACCGAAGTCCAAGTCAGTCACAAACAGATCACCGATCGCTTTGTCGAGCTGCTCAATCTTTTCGAGGACTACTCAAAGATCATGAAAGAGACCGAACAGGCACAACCAAAGCTCAAGCGTACGCAGTCCGAGCAGTTTACAGCGACGTATCTCCAGGCAGCAGAGTGTAAGTCAAAGATTCAGCTCGAGCGGGTGTATACCCTGTAGCCATTTAAAATGGGTAAACAAACGGTTATGCGTCTTCAATTCCATTCAGTATATATTTATTCTTGAGCACCATGCTAGACAGTCAATATGGGCAGCTGCTTTGGGATGTTATCGAAAGGCCTAGATAGTTTTTTCTATAGCCCCTTCTAAGCCCCCCAGAAACTATTTAAGAATTTTCCCAACTGTTTCACAGCGGATAGCAGCGAAGTGGTGAAGGCCACCGTCAGTCTAAACCGCATGCAGCTGTCAGACTCAACGCTGTTGGCGATTCCCCCGAAGCTCACGTGCGAGGCGGCCTGCCAGACCTATTGGCCTGTTTCGCCTGATAAGGAAAAGCTGCTCAAGCCGAAGGCAGAGAAGCCAAAGAAATCCGTTCAACTGAAGGATCAGCTGCAACAGCAGCAGCACCAACAACAGCAGTGCCAAACCCAATCCCAATCCCAGGCGCATACACTGCACATTGAGGTGGAGTCGATTAGTTCATCAACAGTTTTGCACCGTCCACCGATGCGCCAGCGCTTGTTGCAGATGCTGCACGATGCGGGGCAAACGCTTCTCGCCTGCCTGGCCATGATGGGCGAGAACTTCACCTATGTGTTGTTCGTGCTGCTGTGCCTGTGGTGCCTCTATCTGATTATCGGACACTACTACAGTTTCCTGGAGAACAATATCAATCAGCAGTTAGATGTTAAGCAGACACTGGCCCGCATCCGTGCGCAGCCGCGAGCGGTCCCACAACTCGACTGATGTGTAGTTAATTATTTGTCGATAATTAAACGCAATTTGAGTCAAAAATGAATAAACCCTATTTATCGAAACATACTTGGGGTACAACAACACATAATGGCAAGACTACAGTACAGGGCCGAGGCAAAATCGGTCAACATATAGCAGAAACGATCGGCCAACGGGGGGCGGCTGTGTAAACTGGGCGTCGGCACTGACATCGCATCAATGAAGATCGTCTGTCGCTCTAGCTCACAGGGCGCCGTGCCCCGTAGAGCCCGATCTCCGGGCGTTTTAACGCACGGATTACGCTTCCGGATACGCAGTTGTTCCGTTTGACAGGCGCTATTACTAAACTGTTTGATTGTCTGTCTTGATTTATGATAAATTTCCAATTCATCTTCAGAGCTATCTGCGGAATAGAGGCGAGCATTGAGAGGAATTCTATTAAATTATGAATAAAGGTTAAAGCCCCTCAAATCTTTTTCAAAAACTGCGATCGTTTTCATTTGGAAAGTCATCTTGATTAACAAGATCAGAGATTTTAAAAAGACAATCTACCTGTTTATTAGAATGGAAAAGATACAAGATCTTTGTAAAGCTATGTGCATAAAAGGATCAGCGTTTAAAGGATATTACGTTAAGATCTGGCTTTAGGTTAAATATGAAGATCTCTCTCTTTATATTGTTAAGATCTGATGGTTTTTTAAGGACTTAAATACTTTTCAGCATTTATATGGAGCGTAGAGCTCAGAGTGAGTTGATGTTATCATTTCCAAAACATTCTATTCTGTAGATCTCGAAGAATCAATTGAAATTTAACAATCCTAAGGAGGAACTTTTAATAAGTTTCTTCTTTCCAAAGAACGGATTGCCTTTCTAAAACTAGCTGCCTGTTTAATCTCTACTTATCTGTGGGAAATGAAATGTTACCCGCAGCCAAGGCCTGAACTAGCCAACTGTGCCATTTCTGTATTTTTTCATTTGTCTTGTTGCCGCATGGAGGATGAATCGCAGGTGGCGCATCGATCTCCTTGAGAGCCATCATCTTGTCCAGCTCAACATCGTCAACGGCAAGAATATCGTCATCTTGCTGGCCGTATGGAATTATTCCCAATATATCGAACAGCCTTTGGCATGGACCGAGTTTGAAGGGATTAGGTTCCTTCGTCGATAGACACCGTTCGATAACCTCCTGAACTAAGTCGGCTATTAGGGTGTCTATGACTATGGCAGCTTGTATCGCTCTGAAGGCCATGAAGCAATAAAATTTCGAATTTTCCACAAAAGTTTGAATTAAAGTAAAATAAACATATTAAAAACATGAAATATACATCTGAAATGTCAACACACGACGAACACTACAATATATGAAAATGAATTTCATTTGAGCTCTGGAAAATACAAAACCCAAATTTAGCAATGGATGATGACAAGAAAACGCCGTCCGATGAGCAACCAAAAATGCTGCAGCTGCCAGACGGCCTGGTGGGCGAAACCGAAACGGATAACCCGCAGCTGCATGTGGAAGTGGCAATGGAGATGGTGGCGGAGGCAGAGCCCAAGCATGTTAGCTTTGAGCTGCCCGGCACCAGCTGGCAGGGCACATTGCAGCAGCGCCAGCAGCTGGACGAGGCCAAGGCCCTGGTTAAAGACATGATTGAGATCATGTTGCCGCGCAGCGAGCCCGAAAAGGATGCAGATGAGGCGACCCTAATGCAGGAACAGACAGCAGCCACACCCTCACCATCAACCTCAGATGCGCTGCGCTACAATGATGCGCGACTGCAGCGCATATTGCGACTGCTCGATCGCTACACCCGGAATCTGGAGGCCATCGAGGAGCATGTACAGTCCGCCAACAGTGGACAGCGTTCCACGGTGCAGCTAGATGGCAACACAGAGCTGCAGGTCACGCAACATTGTGAGCTTGCCACGCAGACGCTGCCGGTTAATAGCTTGCGGTTGGATGTGACCAGCACGTTTAGACCCAAGAGCCACATTAGAAGCAGCCAGCAGCAACCACAGCAACCACAACATCAGCAGCAGCAGCAACAACTTAATCAGCAGGTGGATATAATGCCACCGTGCGAGCGCAGATATCATACGATTACAATTAGCACAAATAGTTCGTCGGCTTTTGCGGCGCCTGCGAGGCCGCGCACTCTGCTGGGCAGAATTGGCCAGACATTGGGCGATTTTGCTGGTGCTTTTTGCCTGTGCCTGCAGGTGAACAAGGATTGTGTATTTTGCCTTGGCTTTTTTATAGCATTTGTGATTAGCGCCAGTTTTCTGACCGCCTTCTTCTATCGCACCATCAATCTGACGCAAACGCAGCTCCGTGTGCCATTGGAAGGGATGGAGAACACGCCGGCCACGACCAGCGATATGGTCACACTGCGTTTCAATGGTGGCTACTATTATATCTACAACAGTCAGCGGCAGCATTTTGTCTAATCCATCGGAGATTCTATTATGGGCGTGAAGTGTTCAAATTTGTGGCTTGAGTTGCCCTCTGCAGGCTCAAATCGTTTCCCAAATACACAAAACAAAATAATAAAAAAACGAAAAAAATCAAAACCAGTCGCTGTAGAAGTAATTGCAATTGTTAAATTTTTAACATTGATTGGCATATTAGGAGTATTCAAGCAATTGATAAATTTACAAGTGTATAAATGTTTATATGTATAAAAAATAAAAATCAAAACATTTTCTAGAATGAAAGTTATTTTATGTTTGATAAGCTGAAATAAACACATGATGTATCACTGCTGTTAAAACGGTTATCGATAAATGCCAAAATCTAGAAACCCCAAACTATCGATTGACAATTATCGATAAATATCGAATTCTCTCTTAGTGCCCACTCAGTATATAAGTTTTATGAGCCGCTAAAAGATAACGCCGAAACTGATGAGTTGGGGTGACAGGTTTGGCAAAATAATATTTGCAAGGCGAGAACAGATGCCCAATATTTTATTTTAACTTCCTTTAAAGAAGAAAGCAGTTGACCCGAGGTTACCATAAAATAGTTGTTTAATAAAGTGAAATGCCATAGTCATTTTCCGCATATAAAGTTGACAAAAACTGTTCAGAGTCGGCTTTGGGGTCTCAGTTTGCCGGACATTTCGAATACTCTAGCATTTTAAATGGTTGACAAACGTCACGTTTGGAACTCCGGACTTTGTGGTGTTCATTGTCCATTGCCCATCGTAAGTTGTGCGTTGTCCTTTGCCAGAAAGCATTTTTTATAGTTTATTTTCATTTTTTGTGTCAGGCGTCGCATTTAACTTCAACTGACAATGGGTCACAAAACGTCGACCATGCCACAGCGCCGGCACATGCCACAGCTACCCGTTTGCAGCCGAAATTGGCCACAAAACGTTCGTCGCCTGCTGTGCGGGCACAAAATACAAAAACTTTTTGGCAAGATGCCAGCACAAAGGAATTATTGTTAATATAGGCTGCCCGGGCACCCAGAGCTGAGCTGAGCTGGGAGCTTGGAGCTGGCAGAGCCTGACCGGGCATCGGCTTTGAATGTAATTTATTTATGCGAAATATGCCAACAATTTTGAAAATTCAACACTCCACACATTGCATGTAAGTAATTCAAATACCGCACAACATATACACTATACAATTTTTGTGTGAGTTGCTTTTGAAGGCTGAAAACCTTCTGGAAATGTTGTATGTATTAAGTTAAGTCAGAATTCGGAGTAATTTAAATAGATCTATAATTTCTGAGTTTTCATAAAAATAATATTACCATTTAGGTAATATTAAACATAAGTGTCAAAGGAGTTTGGAAAATATGTCTACCTTGACTTTTTATACTACATTAAATTTATTGTGAAAAAATCAGATAATAAAGACCTCTAAGAAACTCACTCACACAAGATCTTAGAGTCCAACCGACTCGAGATTCTGGTTTTTGTACTTCTTTCATATTAACTAGAAATAAAGCTGGTAAAGTAAATATTTTATTGTCAATTTCTTTAAGCTTTGCCATTTAACATGAACTTTATCTAACTGGTAAACCTCATGTTACAGTTAAACAACTGTTAGTTCACTTTAGCTGCTCACAAATGATATGTGATATATTTGATTGAGTGCTCCACCAACTGAATGGCAATGGGGGCAAACGGATAAGCTGTTTAGATATCAAATTTTACAAAATTGAATTCTTATTTATTTATTATTATTTTCATCTTATTTTTTTTTTATTTTCTCGATTCTTTTTTGGCGCTGTGCGGGTACAATTAAAGTTGGAGCGCAAAGAAGAGGAGCTGCCAAACAATTTGGACAGTGCTTTCAAGTTGTGTGCTTGAGGGTTTTCATTTTTTATTTTTTTTTTGTGAGTAGGGTGGGGAGGGGTGGGTTGGGTGGAGGTAGTGCTGATGTTTTTTGGCTTTCGATGGGTGAGCACAGAGCGACGCGCGTTTCCGCTGGCAGGAAATTGAATTGCACGAGCACGCGAAATTACATCATTTTGGAACCACGGTAAACAATTTCCCGTTCACCTGGCTGTGTCGTTTTTTGTGACGTCCATTTTGAGCGTAGAGTAGGGGATATTTGTAGGGGGCGCAGAAATAAAATTTGACAAGCGAAAATGTTGTTGCTAGGTTCCCACCTTGTTAACGGCAATTTGTGCGAAAATATCAATTTCACTTTTTGCATTTTTTGTTTGCAATTGCTAAAACGCAAAAAAAAAAATAGTATAAAATCTTGTACCATATCGTGCGGGCTTAACTATAGTTAGTATAGACACACACAGAGGAGGCAGAAGGAACAACATGGCGGCGCTATAAAAAATAAATGATAACAAAAAATAAAAACAGACAACAGGCAATCAAAATGTCTGCGAACTCGAACCAGACAGTGACAGACAACATATGGACAGGATAGACACACGGCAGAGGGCAGCCCAATTAGTTTAACTCGAAATTAACTTAGTTTTATAAAAAAAAAAACTTTTATTCAGGCTTTTCACACTTTATAAACTTAATTACTTAGATGCATTTGATGGGGAACGTGAGTTGAGTGGAACGAGTGGAAAGAAACATGAAAATATTTGCACCAAAAACTAATCTTTCAATTCAATCCAAGAAACAGCATAGGTAAATGTAATCCTTTTTTTTTAAATATTCTTTTATTGAGTTGAAAAAAGCTGCAGAGTTTCTCTCTGCTTCATTTTCATGTGTCTTTCCTCTTTCCTGTTTCCTGTTTCATTTTCATATGTACTTGCTGTTCATTTCCATGTTGTTTCCATTAACTTTTGAAACAGCCTCCGTTAAAAATTTTGCACATATGCTGTGCGAACTAAACTGAAACTCAGTCAATGTGCCACACCCACTTGGCAGCCCTTCTACTGCTGCTGCGCTGTTGCTTCTGCTTCTTCTTATTCCTCCTCTTTTCAACTGCTGCGACATGGCAGCTCTGTCAGTTTGAAAGGATTATTGCCACTTGCCGCTTGCGGCGAACGTTCTTAAATGTAACACGTTTGAAACAAGTTTAGATACGTGCGGCGCTCGTATCTTTTTTATACCCTGCACCCATTGAAAATTACTAATAAAAACGGGGTATGATGGTTATAGGCAAGTGTATGTTGCACACAAAAGAGGAGCTTTTCCTTCAAAGTATATACACTTAATAGATATATTTTTACAAATAGTTATGTATCTGTATAAGTAGTATATATATAATAACAAATATATACTTAAAAGTTTAACCTTTTGATTAAATTTATCTTTGAAACTATCAAAACTGGACAATCTTAGTATGTTAGTTAAGAAAGTTAAGGAATAATAGGAAAATCATGAACTTCCATCCCTCTCCACAAAACAGAAGCATTTTAAGAGGAAAGATCTTAATTTTTGGTATACGCACATATTTGAATGTGATCTTAAGACTTTAAACATTTCACAAAAGTTGTTAAGGACGTAAAATTCTGTATGTATAGAAGAAAGTTCGTTTTACAGCGCACTGCTGGGTACAGGGCATCTCCTAGTCGAGCACTCTCGACTAGAGCAAGCTTACTTGTTTGGTTTTGGTTTAGGGTCTGAGTCTGGGTCTTGGTTTGGGTCGTCGCTTCTTTGGCTATGTAAAAAGTCATCAACGGCCCAGTCGGCCAGTCAGTCAGCCAGTTGGCCAGTCCGATAGCCCGAGATAGCCAGCCGCCTGCCCGCCCGTCCGCCTGGACTAGGAAAAAACCAAATGGCTGCGACTGGTTTGACGGGATTTTGAATGGGCCCGCGGTCGCTGTTGGTCACAATTTGCCCTCACTTCGCAGTTGAACCCCAGCCGAATAGTCGTAAAAATTCGCGCAAAAAATACACAAAAAAAAGTAAACCGATAAAAAAAATAACAAAAACTGCACAACGCTCAATTGTTAAAGTTTTGCGATGCTAAAGAAAAACAAGTATGCTGTGGTCGCGTGTGTTCGACTGGAGAATACTCTGTGTCCAGCAATGCAACTGCGCTGTGCTCCTTTCTTCCCTTAGCTCAACATGATAATAAAATATTCTAAAATAACATCGGTGCTTGATATCCGATCGGTACACAATTTGTAGAGCATTAAGAAAGTTTTTGGTATACAAATCTGAGAAGGTGAAAAATGTTGTAGTTGAAGATTCCACTTTCGAACTACTACATTTGCCACAACCCAATATACCCTGTTTTTTCTATGCCTACAGGGTAAATAATGCGAACAGCCAAGCTTCTAAAGTTTCAGCCCTGCCTTGGCAACGAGTGAGAGATTGATTAAAGACGCCAAAGTCATTCATCATGCGATTCACAGCATGACAATAGGAAAAAATACGAAACTGAGCTGTATAAAACAAAAATTCAACTAGAAACTAGTTATAAAATAATTGGAGGCACCAAATTAACAAAATAATTAATAAATTGCAATAGAGTAAGTTCGTTAGATAGTTTGTGTTTCTGCTAAGGAACATGTGGAAAAATAAAAATAAAAATATACCCTATGAATTTTTGCCCAATGCAGCTGTTGCTTACTTGAGATTTCTCAATACTCTACTAAAAGAATATTCGAAGACTATAAAACTTTCAAAGCCTGTCGGTTTTTGTTTAAATGCCAGTAATATAGGGTATTCATAGTTTGCGAAAAGAAATCTTAGCCATAATTAAGTGCGTTTTAAAGCTGTTGACCAACACTGGCACTGGAAAATCGCATGAATGTTGTTGTACTTAAATTTTACGACTCACCTTTAAATGAATTCCGGCTTTGCCCGTGTTGTGTGTGTTTGTGCATTTGTGTGGGTGTCTGGATGTCTGTGTGTGTGTGTGTGTGTGGCTGCTGCTAAAAGATGTTCTTGCTGTTGTTGTTGTTGGGCATCCTGGCGGCCATTTTGTACTTATGAAGCAGCTGAGGCTTTAAGTCTACAATTTGTCCAAATTCACATCTTTGCTATTTTGCTGTTTTTTTTTTACGATTCAAGATAACGGGTTTTATTTTATCACTTTAGCTGCATTGTTTTTTTTTTATTGATTTACTAGCACTTTTTTTTTGGGGGGGCTAAGCTGTATTTGGTCGCGGGTTCGGCTGCGGGTTCGCTATAAATCAAGTTTTCTTAAAGCTTTTCGAAAGGCCCCACGCACTAACAAGAGGAAAAAAACAGCCGAACAGCAAATAGTTGAGAAATGAAATAAAATAGAAAAAACAAGAAACAAATTAAAGTGTAATGTAAAAAAGCAGTTAAACCACTTGGCTCTAGGTTGTACTCTGGTTATACACTGTTTACGAAAAACGGGTGGATCGGTGTTCGGCCATGTCCAATTGCAGCTGAATACCCAAAACTTATTTGAACAAATTTAAAGTGATTTTTCTCAACTGCAAAAATCGTTATGCTCCAGTTTTACAGTTTGAAACTCACTACAGTGGACGCTCGCTAACTAGAATTGTTCATATCATATATATGTATATTCATTTATCTTTTGGTTCTTTGGTGTGGCACACTGCAACCTTCAGAAACTCTAATACTTAAAATCACTTTTAATATCGACGGTTTCTAGTTTGCAAGCCTTCACTGTACTACCTACAGTTACAGCTAAAAAGCCACTAACACCATAATCTTGGCAATCACAGTTAAAGTAACACTAACACAATCGTCCACCTATTTTTTAGTTAGTTTTTAGACTGGGAACAGGGTATGACGCCGACGAGAACTTTCGCCTGTTGTTACTGCCGTTTCTGTTGCTGCTGCGTCTTCTGCTCGATTTGGTGTTTGTATTTTATTTGTATTTATTATATTTATGATTTGTTGTAACTGCGAAACAGCTGAATAACAGCAGCAGCAGCAACAGAGACGCTAGCGAACCTTTTGAGAGCCGGTTTCAAACAAAACGCAAACGCAGCGAAAAAACGCGAAACAAGTTGCAAAAACGTCAACGTCTGGTTGAAAGTGACGTCGGCAGCTAACTAAGCGGGGCAGCAGCTGATAGCACAGTGCGTCGCTAGAACTTGTGCAAAGGACCTGCAGCCGGGCTCTGAAAGCATCGGCAAAATGTCAACTTATGTAAAGCTTCACAAGTAACAGTGGCAGCGGCAGAGACGACGGCAGCAGCAGCGACTGCAAAAAGAAGAAAAAAATTGTTTTCCGGCATGTGCTACTGCACATATACATATGTGCGCACGAGCGAGATGGCAGCAATGCAATTACTGCCCAAATTCTAAGTAACAGCCTATGCATGCTTATGTGTGTGTTGGCGCCTGCGCTGCGCCTGCACAGCTGAGAAGCTTCTGCTGCGACCGCACGCGCTGTTGCTAGGGGCCCGACTGCAAAAGCTCAGCTGTTTTGTGCTGTTACAACAAAGAGGTGGGGGATGGGGCGACTGCCTGGAATTTCTATTTAGCTTGGCAACCCAGAAGTAACGGTCTTCTGGGCCAACGGTTTTTCCGATTGATTGCAGCAAATCGAAATATGTAAAACAAACGCAATGAAAACAGGTTCGCAGCAGAGCACAGTGTGACGAAAGCTGCAAAATGCGTGTACTGTAAAAGACCTTGCCAAAGGATGCCCACAGTAAATAGCAAACATATTTTGCAGGGTATACCCTCCCCTCTCGTAATAGTCAGTCAACAAATGCAGTACATTTTCGCAAAAGTTCTCTCTGAGAGCGCTCTATCACTGTGTCTCTTTCCTTGGTGTTGTTCTTGCGCTCGCATACCACAGTGCAAACCTGTTTTATTGTTT
This sequence comes from Drosophila novamexicana, assembly GCF_003285875.2. Taxonomy (NCBI): domain Eukaryota; kingdom Metazoa; phylum Arthropoda; class Insecta; order Diptera; family Drosophilidae; genus Drosophila; species Drosophila novamexicana. The sequence goes on from NW_020824787.1 coordinate 9,883,413, forward strand.
AAAGCATTTTCGCCGCCCGCCTGCCACACTAAGAACACTTGCCACCAAAATGTTCCGTTTCACAACATTTTTTTTTTTGTTATTTTTTGTTGTTTGTTTTTATGTTTTTTGATTATGTTGCTGCTTCTGCTTCTTTGCTTTTGGAGCTGCCGCTACCGTTTTGGCTGCTATTGTTGTTGCTGTTGCTTTTAAAAAATTCAACGACACGCGACTACACCTACACATACACATTCATGCACGCACGACGCGCTCGCTCACTCGCACATACACACTCACACGAAATGGGAAAAAATAACACGAGAGCCGACAACGGTCTCCACGTCCGCGCGCTATAGTGAGAAAAAACGAACTGAACGCTGAAATCCGTTTGCAGCCGTTCGAAGCTCTTTGGTATTGGCAACATGTTGGGCAGACAGTTTCATCAAATTTACCCACAACAACAAGCAACTCCTTAGCATTACGGAGTTGTAATCCGTATCGCACAAATTTTGTAAATTTATAATTAGTTTTTGTTTATTTGAATTAAGTTTCCTTTTCTATTAAAGACAACTTGGGTTTTTGCTGCGCATTTTCAGCAACTTTTAAAGCGAACCTCTCACCTCTCTGACAATAACTGCGCATAATTGCACGATGCACTCAAAACTATGGTGATCGCATAGTGCAGCTAAAACTGTTTGGGAACACATGTGCATCGCGAACAGCTCAAATGTGTTTGCCTTGCAGACAATGTTTGCTGTAACTATTATCTTATCTATTGCATTGCACAATTTGTAATTAAATAATATTATATGTAAATTATTTGTTTATACTTGTAAAACACTTGGCGAATATGTAAAACAGAGCGCGCGCAGACCTACACCTTCGATAGTTGTGTCTGTACTAAGCGTGGGTGTGTGAATTTGCTTGCATCAACGAAGTAGCTTAACGAAGAGCCAGCCTAACAGCACGTCAAGTTAACAGTTTCGTTAGGTATCTAACAGAATGTTATTGCTAAACGTTGGCACAGCACCGTTAAAATTTAAATATTAGAGGCAAAATGAGTGTGTGATAATTTACCATTTAATGTACACGAGCATAAAACAATAAAGAAAAACGACACAAACATTTGTTATAATTAATAGCTAATTAAGACAAAATATGTATATTAGGATAAGACAAAAAGGCGAATAAAAATAAAGCACTTGTTAACAATTGCTTAGGGTTACGTGAATGCATAAATAGATAAATATTTATAAATAAATAAATATATATAGATGTATATATACATTTATTTATAAATAAAGGACGACACGGGGTCCATGTTAACAGGCTTTCATAGCATGTATATTTATATGGTAAGTATGAGCTATTTGCTAAAGTTAATCGTAATCGTAAATTCAAATACAAGCTCCAAGTGGTTGTAAGTAAATACATATATTATAATGATATAATATCCGGGTATTTAAATATATATATATATATTTATATATCGGTGATATAGCCTTTGCTCAGCATGGGCTTTTATTTATATACTTTTATTTTGGATCTTTAGGTTGTTTTTCTCCTCTAATTTGATTGCACTATACAACAAAATGAAACAGTTTCTTGTGTCACAGAGCTCCTAACCGTATGGATTTCGTAAGATCTCTAGGGTAAGCTATGCTGAGAATTATTGCGAAACGTATGTACAATATGAAAAATTACACATAAATTTAAATATTTCCGTTTTCCATACAACTGACAGCATATACGGAATGTCCTAATAACATAAGATTAAACATATTGTTTACTTTTGCTGACAGTCAGGATTACAGTTAAATATAAGATGGGTCAAGTCGAGAGGGACCGACGAGTAAATACCCCGTACCCAGCTCTGCTATCATCAGCTCCACTTTATAACAAATACATTCTTTTATGACTTATGTGATTATTGTCCGATTTTAATCAAATGGAGTGTTTAAACATGATATTTGAATGTGTGCATATACAAAAAATTATGACTAAACCATCTCAATTTGGGGGGATGGATTGATACAAAAAGTAAAATATTCTTGATCCCAGTGTACTGCGTGACAAACTAAATAACAAATTTGATGCCTCTAGACTTTGTTTTCTCAGAGAAATGCTCAAAAATCTTGCAGTTAATCGATTCAAAAAAATCGTAGTTGTTAAAAACGAAATGTTTAACATGTTTATACTATATATACAAATTGTTGTTTCTATAGACAGACAGACAGCATAAATATGCATACTTTCTGGACCTTCCACCCGTTACGTACAGTGGGTACAGGGTATTATTGCATGGTAACATTTGAAATTTACAAAATAGCTTATTTACGCGAAAAAAAAAAAAACAAAAAAAATTATAGTTTCTGACTTCTTATAGGATCGTCTAATCAGAGAAGTTCTGCTCGCATAGCTTGAACTCTGTGGCCACTTAAAAATTGCTGTTTCACAGTTCTAATCATAAGATAAGTGAATAAATAATCCAACATATTGTGCAGAAAAGGTACTTTGAAGGGATTCAATTTGGTCATATTCCATTCGGGTCGACTTTACGTTGACAATCGCATGTTGGCCAGAGCCAATGTATTGCGTTCAATTAGCGACCGCATCCGCTCTCGCAGATACTCACAAATGGAGCTATAGTTCTCATGATGCGCCAGCTCCATGGCCGTCAGACCATCCTGGTTCTTGAGCAGCACATCGCTGCCAGCGGCCACCAGTTGCTTGCAGACGGTCATGTGGCCAAACATGGCGGCCGCATGCAGGGCCGTTTCCCCATTGGGCAGCAGGCCCAAATTGGGGCGATATTTTAGCAGCACCGTGACAACTGAAGCGTGACCCTTGTGGGCGGCCTTGAAGAGTGGCGTCGCACCATCACAGCGCACCGTGTCCACATTGGCGCCATTCTGCAACAGCACCTTGCAGATGTGATCGTGGCCCATTTGGGCGGCTATCCAGAGTGGGGTCGCTCCATCGATGCGTTTAATGTCCATCGATGCATGCGCCAGGATGAGCAACGACAAAACCGTTCGATGACCATTTTGGGCCGCTATAAAAGCGGGCGTGGCACGATCCTGCAAAAGAATCAAATATTAAAAGTCAATTCGTATGAAGTAGAAAGAGAGCATAGTGCGGGTTATCGAAGATGCAACATGAGAGTATGCAATTTTGTTGTTTCCCTAGATGAACACTCAGATGCCCGTTTGGCAAGTGTATAAACGCACCTTCATGCAGGCATTCACATCGGCCCCACAGTCCAACAGCTCTCTGATAATCTTCACATGCCCGCCTTGGGCGGCCACAAAGAGGGGCGTGCCGCCATCCAAGGAGGGCGTGTCGACCTTGGCGCGCGCCTTCAGCAATATTCGCACCACATCCAAATGGCCGCCCTGGGCGGCAAAGAACAGCGCCGTGGTGCCCGTCGATCGGCGCGAGTTCAGATCAGCGCCCTGCTCCAGCAGCTCCAACACGCAATGGATGTGCCCACCAGCTGCAGCCAGTATCAGGGGCGTGGTGCCGTCCTATAAAGAGCAAAAGAAACCCAGTCGATCAGAACAAGATGAGAAGTAGATAAGTTTGTGCGAATCGCATTATTGATTTCTCTCCAAATTTGTTTAAAAGCAAACCCTGTCAAAACTGGGTAATACCCACTATTGAATAATATATTTTAAGCGTACCCTGTACTGTCAATTAAGACAATAATAAAAGATTGTAGAGATATGGTTTATAAAAATGACATCATAAATACGCGACTTTATAGCCCGATATTACATAAACTTGTTTAAACAGTAAGCTGAGTCGTTAAAGCATGAAGTCATTCGCAAAATATTACAACATTTGTGAAGTTAATAAATAAATACAAATGAATTTTCAGCTTAAAGACAAGTTAACACGTTGTTTACAAAATTGCGCACCAATTGGCAAATATGTTAAGTCGAAAAGCGAGAGAAAAAAAAAAACGAAATTAAATTAAAATTAAATTTCACTTGAGGCTCAGCGAAGCGCGCTCAAAAGTCAGCTGCATGAGCTGGACACAAATACCGATGCATAGCCTGGCCAGTTGGCCATATTCTCGATTTGGCCTCAAGCAGCACACAAGGGCACCCCACATTCCCCGTTGCAGCTACGTGACTGTGCCACCCCAAGGGGCAAGCACACAGCAGTTGCCGTTTGGTCAGAGATTTCTGATTTTCGCTCCGATTTCGCTCGCTCAGCTGCACGCATGCAAATCAACACGAAACGAAACAAAACATAGCAATTACGAGGGGTCCGACTATGATATACCCTGGCAGTACACAAATTCATTTAATTAATGAATTTTCATGTCTTTAGCTTAATTGATTTAAAATTCTTATGGCTTTATATTTGGCTTGAAATTACATTTAGCGATTTTCAAGAAACTATGAGAAGGAGAAAAGATAAAACACCTGATCAGTATTATGGTACATTATAGTTAAATAGATACTGCCCTTTGCCTGTTGCATGCCTTGGGGGCAAGACCATTAAGCCCACTTCCAATTAGTACAGGGTATAACAAAAAGAAACGAAACATTTTGAATTTCGCTTTGACTGGTGAAAACTAATCGCAATTGCAGTTGAATTCATTGGACGCTCAATTAAACAATTCAACCAGCTGGCAATGTTTTATCACTATCATTTTAGCATTTACGATAATGATACAGCAATTATATAATTATAAACTGCTTATTGAATCAAAGAGATTTTCGACTTTGCTTTGAATTCTTAAGAAATCACCTATTGAAGTCTCTTCTGTATATCTCTTCTGTATACTATCACGTGGAGATATTTAATTTATCAGACCTTATAATATATATATATGTATATATATATATATAATGCCTATTTAGGAGTATATTTGCCAAGGCTCTAAAGCAAATTTGAACAAATACTTATCATATACCTCTAAGATCAACAAAGCACCTATTGAAGTCTTTTCCGACTATATCTATATCCGACTATATCCCGTTGAGCTATTAAAATTACAAAACATTAGCTTTATTATATTTATACTCTGTGTGATTAGCCCTCACATAATGGCTTATAACTCTCACACACCTCTAAAGGCATTACAAGTATTACAGGTATTACACAAATTTTAGCAAGATAATTTGGAATCTTTCTCATATTTATAAATAATTTCAGTAACATATCGAAATTTGATGCCGAGTTATAACTGCCTTTAAGGCTGTCTCAGCTTTATTCCTAACTGATATCTGTACCACATTTCAACTCCATCAGCTTCCCTCTCAATTTTCAAGTAGGATGCCTCTTAACTTGCCTGAATTATAAAATGTTCTGTGAGCAGCTGCAACCAGCTGATTGTTCGTAGTAGTTTTATTAATAACAAAGACAACTTTGAGCATATCACTCACCTCATCCTTGCAGTCCACGTGCACTTTGCCGGTATCGAGCACACGGCGCATCTCCACAACGTCGCCGCGCAGCGCTGCCAGATGCAACATCACATCGGAGGGCGTTTCCTTCTGTAAAAGTTGTTGAACAAAATGTAATGTAAACAAATTAATTAACAAGTTAAACTTTGGCAGCTGTCAAAAGCGAGACGCCACTTGACTAATAGCTCCGGAGTTTGAGTTCGAGTTTGGGGAGAGATCCGACACCCACACACACAGCATTTGTTGTGCTCGCGGACGTCAATCTTAAGTAACATTAATGAAGGAAATTAGTTTCTACTCGCTCCACACGGCAAATTATAGCAATTAGTGCCCAGAGGGGCAGCTAAGGAGAAAAAATACAAAAGCGCTGGGACTGAAAAACTTGAACAGCGGATGTGGATGCATTTTTACAATGCTTTGCGGACGCTTTGACAACAGACGATATATGAGTGTTAACCCCTAGCTGGACGCATTGTATACATAAGCCAAGGGTGTCAGGTGATTGGGAGGCAGAGACCAGAGAGATGATTACTTAAATGTGAAAAATAAATAAATTTAAAAATAGTTCTTAGAAGAGTATGGGAAACATCATCAAAGAAGCTGTTATTATAGAAAATTCTGATATCTTTAAAGAGAATTAAATGTTATTAAGGATTTGTAGATATTTAATTAAGCACCTGTGTTTCAACTTTTATGAGTTTGTAATTATTTAAATTTTATATTTGTTTAATAAGATTAAAATATTTTGAAAATCAACTTTAAACTTATTTAAGGCAAATGGACACAACAGTAATTGAAATATTTATTTTTTAAATAAATGATTGAATGTCTTTCTTATTTGGAGTAGAATAGTTAAAGAAAACACTTCTTTCACTTTCACAAATTATTTTGACAAGCTAAGCTCTTGTACTAGTTCAAATGACAAAAAGCTTACTCTGCTAAGTTTTGCGTAATTTTTAAAGAGCTGTGCCTAGTTCAACCAGCAGGCACACTTGAGGGTTAAAGAGCACTCAACTGCGCCGAGTGATGGGGTCATCTGTGTACAAACGGTTTTCAGAGGAAATAAACGTACAATAAATATTTGAACTATTCAAATAGACACTGGAACTGGGAGAAGACTGTCAACTCGTGAGTTAATGAAGCGCATTAAGTGAGGGGCTACTCGCACCTGTTGAAAGACAACAAAAGCGACACGAAGTAGCCCCCCAACATGACATCACTCAAGTTGCCACAGTGTGGCAACAACAATGCAAATGCTGACATAATAATGATGATGCGGCTGCTGCTGCTGATGATGATGATGATGATTATAATATTTATAGACAAACTGAAATGTCAGCAGGCAGCCGCAGCAAGAGCCACAGCATCAGGTGAGAAGCACTTGTAAGCCTTCAGACAAACGCTAGACACGGCGCTTGCAACACGCTTGTGCCACACACTCTTGTGGCAAGTGCAAATGCTAACAATAGTCGTCTTTCGACTTGATATTTGTGCAATCGCATCCATAGTCAAGTGTCCACTTGAGCTGCTTTGGAATATATATTCTCTCGCTCTATCAGCATGCCTAATGCGATATTATCATGCCAAAAGCCAAAGTATAAACGACAAAGAGCGAAAAACAACAGGTAGAAATGTTGCATTCGGACTTAACCGACTGCACAATACTCTTCAAAAAAGCATAGGGCAAGCTGTGGAGGGATGTGTTTTGCTTAGTAGAGGTCATGACATCGACATGAAGAGGTCAGAATGCCAAATATAAGGACTCTTAACTCTAAAGCAATGGGGGACATTCATTTGCCTAGTTTGTCGAGTACTTCGATTCGCCTAAAATCAAATTCAAGTTTCAGTACTTTTTCTCAGACATACAAATGGGCATTGCTGTAAATCATCATGCTCTCTTACACTTTATGAAGAGAGCTTAACAATAAGTTCTCAAATATTTACTATATATAGTATATTCTTGGCTAATGCATGACGGCGATCTTTGTCTTCGCGCGAGTTAAAAAAAAGTGTGAGTAATTTATCTTGTTCAGCTACACTCAAGTAGATCAAATAAACGCAGTGTAGATATGATGAAAATAGAAGTTAACTCACGTCTTTTCAGAAAATATGTTAAATATTAAGAAAATATTTTAAATATTAAGAAAATATTTTAAATATTAAGAAAATATTTTAAATATTAAGAAAATATATAAAAAATTCACATGCTAAATCTTTTTTTTTGAGACGAGGTCAATGAGAGGAAGCTGCCTTAGCCTGTGTCATAATAATATCTACAAATTATAAGCTTGGAAAATATATTTATATATATACATATATATATTTATATATATATATATTTATATATATATATATATATTTATATATCTTATATTTATAAGCGAAGGGGTTTTTTGACTGATTTTTTTGTTTATAGAAGCTAATAATCTGTTATATATTTGTGCTCTTTAATTCTTATCTCAATCCAGTCGAATAAGCTTACCTTCTATTGGTTTAAATAATATATTATCGCTGCGCGTTCAAGAGGTAATGCTTATATCTTTTCCCACCCCGCACTCTCCCCTAGACAAGCTGCCCAAATGGGTAATGTCTAAGCAGCTTGCCGGTAATCAACTTTATATAGGTCAAACTCACCTTTAGTGACATGTTTTGATTGCTTAGCTCTGTGCTGTCTCCACTCGTTCCCGCTCCTTCTCTTACTCTCTCTCTCTCTTTTGGTTTGGTGGCAGTTGCAGTTGCACCTGCTTACAGGCCCGTTACCATTGACCGATTTACAAAGTGTAACTCAGCCGGCTCCAGCTCCAGCTTCAGCTCCAGGTCGAGCACCAGAAAACAGCACCAACAACTTCAACTTCTAGTAACAGTAATAGCGCAGCAACAACAATAGTAACAGTAACTACAACAACGGGCAAGTGGCACCAATCAAATCACAACAACAGCAGCAACAATAACAGAGATCATCATCGAGGAACCAACGAAACGTCCGTCCAATTGTCCAACCGACCGACCCACCGACCAGTTCCAAAGTATCCCAAGTCGAAGCGCTGCAAAATAAAAAGCAAACCGAGTCACGGAGCATATCAGAATTAAGTTGCATAGACAGCTGGGATTAGAAGTCGGGGCATTGGGAGTTACGAGCGAGGAGTTTGGCTGTTTGTCGGGTCGACAGGTTTCCCAAGCAACTAACCAATTAGAATGCAAAACAAAAAACTAAAAGCAAAGCAAAGAAAAAGTTTCAATGCAATTGCAAACAAGAGCGCAATTTAATATTGTTTCAAAGAAAGGGATATAATTATAGTGGCTCCTACATAATCATAGAGCCAGCTAGTGTGCAAAGAGTAGCTGGTGAATTTGTAAGAATCAAAGTTTAATGCACTTCGAAGAAGATTTAAATTAAAGAGGAGCTTTTATAACAACAGGCTAAGATTAGGTTGTAAACGTTGCTTTGTTGCTTTGATTATCTTTGCCTTATAACGATAAAAAATGTGCTTTAATTTAAAGAAAACTCCAATATAGTACGACCCGAGGCCCCAAGATTCGAGCTGCAGTTATAGTAGTCTTGTAGGTCCTTGGAGCCGAAGTGTTCAATATGCGAGTGACTACTGTACACGTTTGATAACATTACACATTCATACTAAATGAACATCAGTTAGTTTCTTGGTTTCCTTAGGATAGTTAAATGCTCTGCAATTATCTATTTTTTTTACTGTCATGCAATTCCATTTGATTTTGCATGTTGCGAGCAATTATTGTTATTTTCCTTTGAATTTTATAATTTTCCCAATTGATGTCGATACGCCCCGACAAATGACAGGTGGGCGGGGTCAACGGGCCTAAAAGGCCAGGCAATAGACTTTTACTTTGCTCGTAGCTTTATTTATTGCATTTCATGCAGACCACATTTTGGTATTTTTTTTTTTTTTTTCTCTCTTGATGTTTTTTACGAGCATCATCAGCGTCTCGTTGGCTGTGTTCCCTTTCAACTTTTGACCTAGAAAGTGCTTTACTTAAACTTTTCTACATGTACTCTAGACGTCATCAACAACATGCGGCACAGCAGGCACGCATTTTGGTGCTGACATCACATTTTTTTCAAACATATTTTCTTTTATTTTTCGTCTACTTTTCATTTGCTGGCATTTGAGAATTATTTTGAAGGCTCTAACGGCAAATGTGGGCTCAGTTTAATTACTTTTTACTAGACGCTTTGTTAGTTTTGTTTTGATATTAATTAAAAGCAATGCTTTCTCATTTCGCTCTAGCTTGTATTTCCCCCAGTTTAGAATGTGATTTACCGGACTAGTTTTGTTTATCTATACGACAATTATATACGTTAATCTATTTCTAGAGGTAATTCGTAGCTTGCCTTGGTTTACCTAAGGTTCTAGATCAAATACTTGAGATAAGTATTAAATATGATAAATGTTTTGTGTTGCCAGCTCTTAATGGCAATACAATTTTTTACGCTATCAATAACTATGGCAATAATTTTAGTTTTACTTGGCCATTATCATTCAATTTTCGATATAATCAATATAAACATTTTATTGCCTAATGGCACACCACATATGTTTTTTCTTTTTATGAAACCTATTCAATTTTATGCATAATCATTTAATGTTATTAAAATGTCTTTTTTCTTGAATTGGCTTCACTTTCATTTTGGTTAATAATGCCTGGGCAGCAACTATTTATTGCATATGCTTCTGTTGTTGTGGGATTTTGTATATCGTTTAAAAATAGCAGCTCACGTTAGACAAAACACTCAACAAATGATCTCATTTTCAGCGCATAAATTTACATTTTCTGTTTTTACAATATGCAAAAATCACACACAGGCGCCAAAGGTCAAGAGGCTGTCAGCCGGCGCTTTATGAAGTCTGTTCAAGAAATTTACGACTGCAACGTACTGAGAGCACATAAAAGAAAACCACGCCGCAAAGCTTTTGGCAGAGCAACCAACGTGAGGCAACCGAACGCGTTGAAAGTTGAAAGTCAACTGAGAAGCCAAGCCAAATAGTTGGACAACAGAACCTGCTGCGCTGTGGAATACACGAATCTAAAATTGGTTTTAGCCTTATAAAGCTAAGCAGAATAATAATATGTGTAGCTGGCTTCTTATTTAGTATATTATTAATTAGGAGTTAAGTTGTGGTAAATATGATATTGAAGTAACGGCAAATCTGGCCAATTCAAAGATCTCACGCTTTATTATGTTAACAGGCCATGTTATGTTACTGTTAATGCTGATCGAGTGTTATGTTGTGTTGAATAGAAACTGTTAAACCTTTTTTTTCGATTTAACGGAACAAATATTTAGCTGAACAGCAATAAGACGCTTATCGGTTGCTTATTCTAAAATACATTTTTCTTATGCACCAGCTGCGTTAATATTATAAAAAAAATGTTTTATAAAGTTTCCGCATTATCCAACTACTACAAACAACGGTACAATAATGTGTATATTAAAATACTTTCGCCCAGTGCACAATATGAACTGCAAATACAAGCCAGTCAGACGCGTTAATCCGTAATAATAACAAACTCACACAGTCAAACACCTTCACACACCCACACACACATGCACATAAAAATACACACACAGTTGGCGCAAGTAAAAAAGTCCTGCGGAAGTCCCATTGACGGAAAATCGGCGCTGACACCGGATCAAGGACGCCGACGCCACAGCCTCTGTCCAAAATCAATACTCACATTCAAAGTAACCACAGAGCGCGTTCACTTATATTCAATTTATTATGAGCACACACTTTTACCACTAATTTAACTATTTGCGTCTATTATATTCTATGGATATAGGACTACGGGTTAACAGCTACCGACTTTGCAATGGGCGCTAAGGCCGTGAAAGCTCCGGCGCCAAAATTGATGCAATGCAGCACTAGTCTTTCACATTGCCAAACGACTAATAAATATTTATGAACGGTTTTCGAACAATCGATATATTCGATAAGAAGCATCGATACATTTAGCGCAACAAGCGACAAAACATCGCAAACTATTAAATAAAATAAATATAAATCCAGTCCGCATATTAGAATGCGCCGTGATTAAATTCTTACAAATTGTTTAATGTATAAAACCACTGTTGAAATTGCTTGCGACTTGTTAATATTAAATTAAAATATTTAAATGAAGGCAACTGAACAGCAGATGTTAAGAAAATAATAAAATTACATTTAAAAGATGAGGAAAATCGATGAATATTAAATTATATTTTAACAAATTCAAATAAATTTTTTTTAATATACAAATTGTTTATGTTTCTATTGCACAGAAGAGCATTTACAGATATATCGATATTTTGTTGCAACCCTATAGCGCAGCCAACTTCACTCTTTCTCTTTTTAGCCTCCATTGACGAGTGTTGGTTCGCTAATTTGTAAATTATTACAAAATGTATGTAAAAATACGTTTATGCATATGAAAACGCACACAAAATACTGATAAAATGTTATATTTTTTATTACAGCATAATGGAGAACGACGCCGGTGAGAATGTTGATTTGTACGTGCCCCGCAAATGGTAGGTGTTGAACACGTGTTTCGCGGCTCGCCCGGGCCGTCAGTGCAGCAGCTGAATTTACAATTCGATAACCATTATTGTTTGTTTGCAGCTCGGCATCGAACAGAATCATCCACGCTAAGGATCACGCCTCCGTGCAATTGAGCATTGTTGTTGTGGATCCCGAGACCGGTCGCCAAACCGATGGCACCAAGACCTATGCCATCTGCGGTGAGATCCGTCGCATGGGCGAGTCCGACGATTGCATTGTGCGTCTGGCCAAGAAGGATGGCCTCATTACCAAGTGAGTTATTCCTATATATTTCACCAATAGCATCAAATCATTAAATCTGGTTTTTGTTTTGCAGGAACTTTTAAATAAATTGTACACAACAAGAATTGGTAATAAAGTGAATTCCTTTTGTATTTAACGTAAGGTCCACTTATTTTGTGTTTTCTTTTGAACCGAAATGAACACTGGCGAGCCCGAGCATGTTCGAACAGTTTGGAATCGTGATTTCATTTGGAAACCACACAGAGAAATACAATAAACCAAGTTTTTTGTTTTGAAATGGACCTCATTTAATGCCTGTTTTGTGTTAGTAAATTAGCTCCTATAGCTGCTTGACTAGCCTAGTTATGCCACCATCCATGATAGTCTGGAGCTTGTCCTAGATAAACCTATTTTGGATGGGTAGCTGTCACTAAGGAAGTGATTATATATTTTACCTTTATCCGAGCAAATGTACCCAATGATTTTTGGTTCTTAACAAGAAGGTTTCTTCAACTGCCAGTAGTCGAATCGTTTGCTTTTGGACACATTTCGACATACATAAGAGTAATTAACTAAATAATTGGGGCAAAAAGATACCAACAATGTGCAAATTAAACACCGATCTTTGTATATATAACGTCTGGGGCATCTGGTTGAGCTGCACTAGTTCACTCATTAATTTTATGTTGACCCAGTACTCTGGCTCACAGAATATGGACTGTTTTAATACATCTAAGCATTGCAAACACTAAACTGAATAAAAAACCAGGTAAATTATAAGATCAACTAAATAAAATATTAAACTGATATTTCGTGGCCTAAAACATATAATGCTCGTATTTGGCGGTTTTACAAGCTCGGTAAGATATTTATCGATATATAAATAAATCACGCAGTGTTGCCACATAGTCTGTATGTAGAATATTTTCAGTGCTAGGAAGCAACAAAAAATACCAACAACGCACGTGTTTCTTCAAACGTTTCATTCATTACTCTGCCCCTCAGTGAAGCACACAAGCCGAGAGGTTGCATTAATATTTTTATAAATACATAAAACAAAAACGAATAAAAAATGGTATGATTGTATTTGAGCATTCATTAAAATGTTTTACTCATGGAAGCTTCGATTTTCCACAGACCGAAGAAGTGAACCCGAAAGCATTCCCATTGGCCGATGCCCAGTTGACCGCCAAGATCATGAATTTGCTGCAGCAGGCACTTAACTACAATCAACTGCGCAAGGGAGCCAACGAGGCCACCAAGACACTCAATCGTGGTTTAGCCGACATTGTTGTACTTGCCGGCGATACGGAGCCCATTGAGATTCTGATGCATTTGCCACTGCTATGCGAGGACAAGAACGTGCCGTATGTGTTTGTGCGTTCCAAGCAGGCATTGGGACGTGCCTGTGGTGTGTCTAGGCCCATTGTTGCGTGCTCTGTGACCACCAACGAGGGCAGTCAGCTCAAATCGCAGATTACATCCATACAGCAGGAAATTGAAAGGCTGTTAGTTTAAGTTAAGAGGGGACTCTGAAAATGCGTACAAATCTGTAAACTGTATCATTAATAAAAAAGTGTATTTTTACAAATATGAAATACCCATTTAAATTGCGAATTTTATTTTGTTTATAGACTGGTCAATTATCGATGTTCGATATTTGAGCGCATGCTGCTGTGCACTGCCGCTTTGCAACACTGCTTGAACAGCTGTTTTAAAATGTCAAAAAGTTCGCCGTGCGGAATTTGGCAATTTTTATAGAAATTTTTGTTGGTCTTGATCTCCGGCAAACCCACAACAACTAACAAAAATGCCTAACGATTCGCTTGACTTAAGGAAACATTTAACTCAATGCAAGTGACAAAAAGCATACAAAAGCAAAAAACACAAAGCACGCAACGCCTACAACAACAAAAGCAACAGCAGCAGCGCAATAATTAAGCGTCTGGCAGCAGACGGTGGCGCTTCAGCTCGAATTTCAGCAGCGACAACAGCAATTGCAACATGAAATTACTCGGGAAATACGTCGATAAGGGCATGCAGGGGTAAGTAGTATTCGATCATATGCAATATTTATACTTATTTCTAAATCGCAGCAATGTAACCCTCGTGCCCGAGGAGCCGGAGGACATGTGGCACGCCTACAACCTAATTGCTGAGGGCGACAGCGTGCGTAGCACCACAATACGCAAAGTGCAGAATGAAACGGCCACAGGCTCATCGACGAGCAGCCGTGTGCGCACCACTCTGACCATTGCCGTGGAGGCCATCGACTTTGATACCCAGGCCTGTGTGCTGCGCTTGAAGGGGCGCAACATAGAGGAGAATCAGTTCGTCAAAATGGGCGCCTATCACACGCTCGATCTGGAGTTGAATCGCAAATTTGAGCTGCGGAAACCCGAATGGGATACGATAGCACTGGAGCGCATTGACATGGCCTGCGATCCCACCCAGTCCGCGGATGTGGCTGCTGTCGTCATGCAGGAAGGCTTGGCGCATGTCTGCCTCATTACGGCCAGCATGACGCTGGTGCGCAGCAAAATCGAGGTGTCCATACCGCGAAAGCGCAAAGGCTATGTGCAACAGCACGAGAAGGGTCTAGCCAAGTTCTACGAGCAAGTCATGCAAAGCATATTGCGTCATGTCAATTTCGAAATAGTCAAGTGTGTGCTGATTGCCTCGCCGGGCTTTGTGCGCGATCAGTTCTACGACTATATGTTCCAACAGGCGGTCAAAATGGACTATAAAGTGCTGCTGGATAACAAGAGTCGATTCATGCTGGTTCATGCATCCTCCGGCTTTAAGCACTCTCTAAAGGGTACGTAAAACTCGTAAGAACTGTTCACATTTTTAAATTGAATACTGTACATTTTTACAGAGGTGTTGCAAGATCCGGCTGTGGTGGCCAAAATGTCCGATACGAAAGCCGCTGGTGAGGTTAAAGCACTGGAACAGTTCTACATGATGCTGCAGTGTGAACCAGCCAAAGCCTACTATGGCAAAAAGCATGTCCTGCGAGCTGCTGAGGCACAATCTATAGAAACATTGCTCATTTCGGACAATCTGTTTAGGTGAGTGCAATGAAAAAGATTATATTAATTATTTGAGGTAGAATATTAAATGTATTTCTGAGAAGTTTAAGTCTGTTGATTGTGGAAATGGTTTATCCTTTGAATCAGGACATTTCATATTCCCTACATACATACACGCACAAGGCACTCCATTGTTTAGTTTCCTATTCAGTCAATTACCGAAAATTATCGTTTTAGGAGATCCTTGTACTTTCAAAAGGCATTCAAATTTCTTTTGGCAATGCCTGTTTGTTTCTATGTATGGCAATCTAAATCAAGTTTGTATCTTTAATTGATATTTATATCCTAGTACATTAATACACTCGCCAGGGTTTTTAATTTTGGGCGCAACGAAAATTACCGTACATAAGCAACCCCTGCAAGCTATCTTCTCTTATGTACAGAGCTTCCTCAACAAGTTCGCTTTGCTGCTTTTTTATTAAAGCTACAGTTAAAGTTGGCCTACCTAGATTACAGCTTATTTACATATTTACCTCGTGCAATCAGCTTGTTCGTATTGTTGTAATCTTATCAATTGTAGTTACCTCGCATATGTGTCGCACAACATGACAATATTTGAAGCTCAATCAAGCAGAAAGATCAAGAGCACGATCACTGACAAGCCCACAGCGCAAAACCTTCAACTTTACCAAATTGCCACCGAGTATTGCGACAGTTTTGCGTACAAAAATTATATTTTTTGGTTTTATTTTTGTTTCTCATATGAAGCAGCTGTTGATGCGCTACATGCGCTTTATACGACTAGTGAGCGTGGTTAAATATTGAAAGAAGGTTAAGATACTCTTAGAAACGGTCTTATTTTGCAAACATAAAACATATGCGAGCTTGTTAAAGTTAAACGTTTTCAAAACGTAACTTTCACTTAGCAATTCGATTTGTCTCAACTGAGCTGAGTCGTCACAGCACGATCACCATTTGCGTTTTATGAATAAATTTCATGGTTTTCTCTGGACACGGTAGCTGTACTGCAATTATAAAAACTGACTCAATCGCTGAACATTATCACTATGCTATAATTACAAAAACTAATCGCCAGCTTTCTAACCGATCAACAATTATTATCATTTGAATATATTTTTAATACATATTTCAAGCTGTGGTATGATAGAAACGTTTTGTTCTAGCCTAGGGCTTGATGTAGAAGCACAAGCTATATGCATTACTTATTCATTTATAGATCATTTGTGGTTCAATATGTACTGAATAATATCGTCATGTGTTCGTCGAACAGAGCAATGTTTACCTATTCATTTGAGTTGTCTTGTCGTAGCTAAAATTTTTCCTGAGATATTTCAGTAGATCATTTAAAGATAAGAATGTACGGCATGAAGATCGGTCTTTGATCAATATTCTGGTCTCTTATTTCTCGCACTTCTATGCTTGATCTAACACCAAACGAATATTTATTAAGAAAGTGTTGGTTGTATTCGATTGTTTATAAGGTAATAGATCACGATCATATGATCAATGATCCTATTTTTTGTAGCGCACACAGTAGTCTCCGCTTCCACTGATCTTGAGTGCTTCCAGATCTTTAGTCTGGCACAACTTGTGCACAATTTAGCCATTTAAAGAAGGCACGTCCGAAAACGCTAATTTGATGGGCCACCCCTCACCCGTCACCCCTGGCTCTGACATGCTCATGATCAAGGTTGGTCGCCCGTAGAGTCGTCGCCATTTTTGGCTCTTAATTTTGTTGTTGTTGTATTTGTTGTTTTGTTTACGTTTTGTTTGAAT
Organism: Drosophila novamexicana; assembly: GCF_003285875.2. Taxonomy (NCBI): domain Eukaryota; kingdom Metazoa; phylum Arthropoda; class Insecta; order Diptera; family Drosophilidae; genus Drosophila; species Drosophila novamexicana. Next base: position 9,900,438 of record NW_020824787.1, read on the forward strand.
TCGAATTTGTATCTGTATCTGTATCTGAAAAGCGCCTCTCGCCACAGCCCGTTTACATTTTAATGAGCCGTTGAAATTCCGTTTAACTGAGCTACAAAAAAATGATAAGATTTGTTGCTTTTTATGCAAACTGCGTGGCATGCAATTAAATTAAGTGTTATTGCTTTTGATTTACTTAGAATTAACGCTTAAAGTTCTATGCAAAAATGTGTGTAAATTGCTTTTTATGTTAAATTTAGCACGTTTTAATCAGTCCCTTAATTTATTGTAGTTCAGCTCTGGAGCTTCGCCTCCTACTCCTCCTTCTCCTCCGCCAGCGTAATCAGAAACTATTCAAATCACAAGTCACCAAAGTTGCCTTCGTCGTCGGGCGTTTTGCTTGGGCTTTATCTCGACATTTTTGATTGCTGTTGATTGTTCCGCAAATTGATAAAGAATAGAAAAGAACAGAAGAGTACGGAATAGTTAAAAATAGGGCCTTGAGTTGATAACTCTTCAAGTGTATGCTTTAATTTACCGTCTGTCGCGCTGTTGTTGCTGCTTCTGCTGCTCGTTCCACAGATTCTTCTGTCTTTTCTGCTGCGCCAATCTATCATCCAAGTCTCTGCCTCGACTTGTTTCACAGTTCTCTGCTTGTTCACCCAGCAGCCGCTTGTTGTAATCATCCAGCGTTTCGCGTAATGGCAACAGGCGATTCGGACTGGGACTGTGGCTGGGACTGTGAGTGCAACTGGAGCGAAAACAGGGCTCTTGTGGGCGGCATTTTTTATAGAAACTATGAGCGTATAGCTGGGGGTAGCCCAGCTCCGAGATTGTATAGTCTGGCTGCTTAGTGAGCATCGTCTTCACTTACTCTATATAGGAACTGTAGTTGAAAGAAAATGACGAAAAATTGAAAATTATTCTTATTATTTTTCCTTGTTAGAATACTATTAATACAGTTTACTTATTGTAGCACGTAAGCTCTGTTAATAGACTAGTCTCACATTCTTTTTGGATTTTAATCTCTAGGGTCTTTGATAACTTGATTATCTACAGTCAACATCTGTTTATCTTTTAATTTCAAAGCTTTTTAGGTGCTTATTATCAATGTTAAAATAACTTTTAAACAAACAGCGCGCCATTATTTATCATAGAAAATGAACATGCTCGTAAAATATATTCAAATATTAAACCAGGAGTTCTGCTCAGCTGCATAATATAACATTTTTATGTTAAGTCCAGCGAGCTAAACGATTGATCAACCAAGCAAGTGAGCCCATATTATGGGATATACAATGTCTATAATATGAGCATATAATATTCCAGCTCCAACTACAATGTGAAACAAAAAACCCCATGTGAAATTGCCATATATCAAGTTGCAATAACAACAAAACAATGAATAGAAGTATGGTTGTCTTGTCGATTTTGCAGACCCCATAAAGCTCATTAAACGCTGCCTCTTTGTGTACGTAGGTGTTCTACTAAACGCTTAAGTTCTTGATAGTTTTTGACTCTCAGTTGTTTTTCATTTTATGTATAGAATACCCCGCAAAGAAAACAAAGATTGTTGCTGTTCTAGTTTCTGTTTGTTTTTTTTTTTTTTTGCTAGTTAGTTGTACCTCTTTTCTTTACCTATATATGTAGATGTGCTTAAGTATTTGCTATTGTGTTGTTCTTTCACACGCGTATTAAGTATTTCAAGCTTCACTTAATACGCAGCTCTTTCAGTCTGTCCATATGCATATACATTTCAGCTTTTTGTATACGTATGTATATTTTGTATATATATATTTCAGCTCGATTGACGCGGTCTGAGATCTTTGTTTATAGAGCTGTTTCAGTTTAGAGTACTTGGGTTTTACAATTCTGATTTGCACAGCACTAATAGTCGTGTAAATTTAGATGTAGCTGTATCTTTTGTGTATTGTATCTGTATCTTTCCATTGTGTAAGTAACTGTATCTGTATCTTAAATATGTATAAGTAACTGTAAATTTATACGTAGCTCCTAACCAAATACAGTGAAGACCCTACTAACGAACAAACATACAGATTTATTTATTATTAATGTATGGTATTCCATAGATTGTGAAGAATTTCAAGCACTCGATCGGTAAAATTTGAGATCGAAATGAGAAAAAATTAAATGGTCCTATAAAACAGACCCGTATAGTTTTCCTCTATTTTTCTGCAACATATCTTTCAGTTGTCGCTCGCTCAGTTGAGTTTTTACTGTATCCGTATCTGCATTTGTAGCGCGACTCTATTTGCGTTTTGCCTGTTCCATTTCTTTGTGTCGCCTTCTAAGTTGCGCTAATTATTAGCACGTATGTGGGTGGCAAATACAATAACAACAACAAAAAAATTATAGATATTTAACGTATTTCACTTTATTAAATCGCACCGTTTATGGCTCTGAGCTGAAGCCAAGTTTGTAGCTCTTAGCTTTAACACGCATTTTGTTTATTTCTGTTTGAATTCTGGACTATTTTCTGTTTTTGTCTTGCGATTGAGCCACATGGATTCCACATATGCCGCTGTCTCCGAAACCTGCCCGTGTGCTCTTCTCTGTAATATGATCCACTTGCGTTGAATTGTGGCAGTCTTTGGCTGCTTCTTGCAGCTCGTAATGGTGCATGCCCTTTCTCTGTGCATGCCCCATTCTAGTCGTTTATCACTTGCCTCTTGCTTCCCATTCGCATTTTCTTTAGCAGTTCTCTGCTTGATTTTTTTTTATTACATTGTAATTTTTCATATTTTCTTGTTGCATTTATCTGCTGCAACCAGTTTTTCTAGTCTTTTGTTTTAGGGCTTTCAGTGCCTCGTGCAACGTGCCCCTGTTTCCAGCCGCAGCTGCTGCCTGTTGCCTCTTGTGGTTTCTGTGTAAATATTGACTTGGAATACAATTGTGTATTTTGAATATTATTTTGGGCACGCGCTACTGGGACATTTCGTGAGCAGTTTTTTTATTTTTGGTTTTATTCGTATTTTATGCTCTTTGGAATTGTGCAAGAAATGAAAGGGCGCTGGTTTTTTATATGCCCTCTACCAGATACCACGTTCAAACTTTTACGAAATGTGCGACGCATTTTTGCAAAGTTGTTTACATGCCCTCAAAACATTTGATTTACAAAATAATGTGCGTTTAGGTAAAAGTTTTTTTTTATAATATTAATGATTAGATATTTTTTTTGGAAGTTGTGCTTATATTCAAGCCAGATCGGGTCCGTTACAAGATGTTTTAAAAAGGTTCACAACATTTGAAACTGATTTTTATTTATTTTTTTATTTCTCCTAAAGTGGATTTAATTTCCAATAAACCCGTCCGTTAAAATAAAGAGTTATACGATTTTTAAGTTAAAAAAGCTTCAAATGTGCAATTAGAATATATTTCAAAATATTTTACTAAAATATGTTTCAACAAAAAAATGTTTCCAAGCCTATTATTCAAATTTAAAGAGAGGGAGAGGGATTCCTTAAAAAAAAATTGATTTGGGCATTAAAAATAAATATTTATATATTATATCAAGTTCATTTTAGTTAAGATAGATTTACTAGATGTGTTTGGCTCTCCTGTTCGCACTCAAGTTTTTAGAGTATCTAAAATTTGACAGCTCGTGGCCAGCTTTTTGTCACTCTTTGAAGCCGTTTTGTATTTGGGTTAAGTTGACGTGGTGTGGCACATAAAGAAATCGGTGATTGATCAATGTTTAGGTTCACTCACTGCATGAAGAAGCCAGTAAATTGATTAAATATTGGTACGACATACTCTCCAATCAAAACACGTATAGTGAGTTTTTGCAGTTAGTTTATTGCATTAAACCAAAAAACAAGTTTCGACATCGGGTTCGCTCAAATGAAAGACCGAAAAGTTGAGATGCAAAATTTTCCAACATTTTGCATTCTGAATTTTTCACTCACACAAGTTCATTTCAATTTAGATGCTAACTGACATGCGATACAGTTAATTAGACATTTCCCTCCCATGCGTCTTGACGTTGGCCTTTCTACGTCTCTTTCTACAGCGACCTCAGCTGAACCGCGCCTCCCCCCGAACGCCCATGGCTCTTTCACCTACGTTCCGTTAATTCCATTATAACAATTGATTTCATTGTGCAATCATTGTCACGCAGCAGCAACAACAAAAACAACATCAACAATGAATTCAATTCATGACTGCGGTTAGCGGATGAGCAAAAAGATACACAGGTAGCCCGCAGATACACAGATACAAATGCTGCAGCTGCAATGCCCAGCGCTGACTCAAGCCGCAAAATTCCAAAGTAGTCTATAAGAAAAATCCCAAAACTTGATTTCGTATCTCCCTTGTTTTTCTTTTTTTTTTTTAAACCTTTTGCACTTGACATGGACAGCAACAATAACTTTCACTTTGGCCTGCACGCACCTTTTGCTTTCTCTCTTGTTGTTTTTCTTAGCACCAATTTCTTTTTGCGTGGCAAACGCGTCGCGTTGTTTTCTTCGCTGCAATTCTGCTTCTTGTATTCTTCTGCCCACTGTGCCGACGTGCGCGTCGCAAGAAAGCCGCTTTACAACTAATTCTACACGAACGGACAGCGAGACGGTCTCTGCCGCTCGTTTAAGCTCTCTTTGGATACCGTGTGCCAAAATACTATATAGGGTATATTATTATTATTTGTTTATATAGTGGGAACGTGTAAACTCTTGTTTGGTTAACGGTTAACAGCAACGGAAGCTAGAGTTAGAAGCATGCAAGCTGGCAAAAAATGGATAACATAGTCGTTATTGTCGATAAGTTTTTCAGTTGATAAACTTTTATTTAAACTGAAGCTACAGTTACATACAGCAAGAGCAGGCAAGTGTATTGTGAATTGATAAAATTCTACTTAAATTTGAACACGCTAAAAATTCCTAAAAAATATCTCTGGCTGATTTTAAGCTTGCTTATGCAATTTTTCTTTTCTTTCTAATTAATTAACTACGCTAACTATTGTTTTATATCAAAAGTATTAAAGTATTACCATTTAAAGTTTTTCAATATGAAAATTCAAATTACATTCGTTTTAACTGTTGATTTAAAGCAAAGTTTTTATGTCATAAACGTTGTAAATATCGTTTACAGGGTATACCCGAGTCGGGCTATCACACAAAAAATTGCTGCTGTTTATCTTTTTCTTCTCTCTAACGGCTACACGTGCTGTGGAACGCATTGTCGCGTACTCGCGGATGGCATCCACAGGGAGAGCTCAAGAGAAAGGCACTTGACAGAGAGATCGTTAGCTAATCTGGTCACACTGTGTTGCTCTTTGGGTGCGCTCTTAGCACAATAAAACGACAGAAACCGCTTTTTGTGCGTTCAATATAAAATGATAATTGAAATTTTACCTGTGCTGAATTTTTTTTTACTCTTTAATGGGAAGGCGCAGTTTTTATTTGCGAGTTTTTATCTTTGTAGCATTAACATTTGCTAAGGTTTTTGAACCTCGCCGGCATTTTGAGTATTCGTACTTTTTAGAATTAACGATTTGCAATGAAAACTTGCAATTTCATCGCAATTAGCCCAATGCCTATAACTGTAACCTTTGTCGCGCTCGCGAACCTATAAATTCCAGCTCAACCTGACACCCTATGCATTATGTATGTCTGTGGTGCACCCATCATATGACTTTTGCGTCAATGATTAAGCGTTTCGCTATTTTCAGCGAGTATCGAGTATCGAATTGTGGATGTGCAATATCACGTAGTTTGAATCGTAATAGATATTAATTGTCTTTATATCTAACATTTGCCTAATGCGGCTTCAGGGTTTCGTGTAGCGCTGTTTCGTGTTGGTATTTCTATATTTTGCATGTTCCGAATGAAAGTCTTGTAACTGATCTGCAGCTTAACTCTGTGCATTTGTAATGTTTTCTGTTTTGGTTTTCCCACTCTACAGGCCTGCCTCTTTACTTTAGAGCGTTTTATTCCTTTATGTGGATATTATTAGATGCCTTTTCGAGTTTCGTATTAGTACTCATATTATCCAGGCATATACTTTTACATAATTATTGGTGGCATATTTTTTATGCTATATCTATCATTATTTCTTGCCTTATAATCCACAAAGTCTACGTATTTGTCTCTAGATACTTGATTTTTTGCGATAACTTCAGAAATTTATTAGTTTATTTGGAAAAAGGGCTTTTAATTTTCTTTTCAAATAAAAGCAAAGCTCACACTAGGAATTTTAAGCTTCCCAATTCATGTTGCTTATACTTAGACTATGTAAGATATTTTATTAAACATTCACAAGTTTTTGGTATAAATTACTAGCTAGTTTTGTTAGTTAAGAGAACTAGGTATAGTTTTTAAATGTAGGCATGTTTTTACATGGGATTCCCCTCATTATACGCTTTACAAAACTTGATCTAATATTTTTCAATTATGTATTTATGTAATATCTATTTTCGATTTCCCTATTTCGTTTATACAGATGCCAAGACGTTAATCTCAGGAAAGAATATGTCAACCTAGTTGAATCAGTGCGCGATGCTGGCGGCGAGGTGAAAATATTCTCCAGCATGCATATATCGGGAGAACGTGAGTATTTGGCATGAAATAACGCTAGTACATTTTACGAATTAGCATGGAATCAAGTCTTGAATAGCAGAACATCAGTAATGAAATAGAAATTTGATTATATTCTTTCATCACATTTGACCTATTGTATTCCAAAGCCTTCCTTTGAGTAGCAAGTTTTTACGCCTTAGAATTTTTGTAACCCTTCACAAATTGATCTATGGAAATCCTTGTATCTAACATTTTTTGAGGATTTCTTGTTAGCCAGCTATAGAAAATCGCATTGCATGTTCTATAGAGAAACATGCAAAATGTCTATGCCTGATGTTCAGTCTGGTATAGAAAATGTGTACACAGGCCTCCCTCTGTCTAATGACCTCGTTAAGAGTTCTATTTTTACATGACTTGCACTGCGTATGCACACAGATAAATTGATACATATGCTTATGTGTATATATAGATATATATTTCTCGAAGGAATCTCCTGCAATGCATAATTTACGCAATTGGACTTTAAGCCCATTGCACATCAGTTTGTCTTGAGGGCACTTTCAATTTCCAATATAAATTTAACTTGGCGTTAATTAAAATTGCATTTTACATGTTGTGTAAATATTTTTGAGGCGCTTTAAATAGCAATTTGTTGCGCCCTGCGGCTGCTTGGTAAATGACTCACGTGTCGCATTTGTTGGGTATTCTTTTTGTGTTCTTATCAATTGTCTGCGACTTGGCAACGTTTTTTTGCCAATTTAAATACCCTGTAGACTGGTAAAATTGGGCATAACGCAAACTATAAAGCTTAGCAATTTATTGTAGAAGCTGGACATATTTCCAAGTAGAGCATTATTTTGGTTCAAGTTTCGGTTCAGTGAAATAAAAAATATCGAATTTCAGGCTAAAATTGGTTCTGTATAAATGTTGTGTTCTGACCTTGTCAAAGTCCAATTTATTTAAGTTTTATAAAGTTATAGTTACAAGTATAGAAAATAGTTACAAACTTGTTATCCAATTTTTCAACTAGCGCTGACTACATCCAAAACTTAGCTCGACATTTGAAACCAGAAATCCGTTTGTCAGTTGCCCTGAATGCATGTATGTATATATGTTCCTTGTACAGGGTGTTCTCATTTTTCCGACTTCATAAAGTATGTATATATTCTTAATTGGCACCAACTAGTCTCTCAGCTTTAAAGCTATCGTGAGTATATCGTGACCAAAATAGGCATTTATAAATTTCACTAGCCTTCTCGTATTTATGAAAATCCTATTAACACGGACTATATCATATTGTTGCCATAGGAATGATTGGTTGAAAATTAGGTGCTTGTATGGTAAAATAGTCTGTTCTACGATATTTTCATAAAACTCAGCATTTACGAACTTGACTATTCTAACATATCTACAAAACCTTGAGTAAAATGTCTACGAATCTTCAGCGTGCCAAAGATATTCTAACTTGCTATTAGTGTCTATCGTAGGCCTATAATGGGTATATCCTAGTTCAGCACACTCGCATTGAGCATTTTTGCTTGTATCACGTAAATGGGTCGCCGTATTTCTAAAATAGAACCGAATACTTTGTATCTATTGTAACTTGTACAGCTTGTACCGCTTGTAAAATGAAATTTGCATATCGGGACTGTCTTTCAACGCCACTTGAACATTTCCACATAAGTTTTATTTAACGCGTTATCGCTGGAAGCGCCTCCTCAAGTGTCGTTCCTCCTCCTCCTGCTCTTGTTGCTGTGCGATCGTTTTAATCAGCTTGAAATTACTTATATACAAACATTGTAGAGTAATGTAAACAAAACAACAATTCGAGCACTTGATTTAAATTGTGTGTAGATAAAACAACGCAGCAATTTCAATAAGTAAACAGTCAAAAGCCCGAACACAACCGATCAGAACCTATACTAAACTAAAGCATATTGAGCATTTCACACAGCTCTGCATGGTTTTGGTTTTTTTGTTTTCTTTTAGTTTATGGAGCTCTACATATTTAATTGCCTCAGGAACATTTGCATATTGTAAATTGTAATACCTTAGTTTTTTTTTTTTTGCTGCACTCCAAGTTGAATGTTAAGTTCAAATGTGAGTCAGTTCTCTAGAACCGGTGAGCCTTGACTATGTCAGCTGCCACTCCTACGCCCAGTGCAAATAATAAAAAAAATTTAACTGGTTAGCTTGGCCTTGGCTAAGCGCACTGCAAGACCAAAGTTGTGGGAATGCGCTTTACCCAAGAAACCCACTGATAACTAGAGTTCTTAAGCTAGGCTAATCTCGGACCGGATGCATAAATTGTGCAATCAACTTGTTCAACCATGGTCCACTTCTTAACTAGTTGACAAAGTCGTTCACAGTTAGCTGGTACCAAAATCATATTTGTGCGATCTCAAAATATGCAGGGAAAATAAGTGGAACAACTTCACTCGAAAAGGCGCTTAGCTATAGACTTTCTGTTCTTGAATTTATTCTGTATTTATTTTCCAATCGTTAAGAAATGTTCTGCGTTCTTTTAGCTGACTTTCAAGTATGTGCATGTACCAAAAATTAAAATTATATTTCTAAACAAATTTTTAAGTATATGTCGCTTTAGGAATACGATAAACACAATATATATTTTTGAACTAAATATAATATAACCAAAAACATAATTTGAAATTTGTAGAAAACATCTGGCAGGCTATCGATATTTATCGATGTTTAAGGATAATATATAGTTATCGAATGCGAAGATAATCGATAGTTATCGATTTGTGGGGGTAATTGATAATAATCAGGTAACAAAGGCAGACACCATAAAATAATTATGCAAATTAGACTTGCTTATGATATAAAGCCTTAAAAGGCTCTAATATTTTTGAAAATAACTGTTTGAAAGGTCTTACTATATATTTTTAATTTAATACATTATTGTCCCAATAATTTTATTTTAAATTTTCAGAACTCGCTCAGCTGACGGGCGTTGCGGCTATTCTGCGTTTCCCTATGCCCGAACTGGAGGATAGCGACGATGATGACGACGATGATGGTGCGGCGGGCGGCGATAATAGCGATAGCGATTAAGGACTATATCCTTAAGATCCCATAGCATTTTATTTCAAACGATTTATTGGACTTACCCGAGAACAAAAGCGGAGAACGCAAGACTCGTGCAGTTGTTTCTAAAAACATACAAACAAATGAAAAAAAAAAAACAACCGAAAAACATATAATTATAGAGTAATAGGTACTACTTATGACAGACTTGGACTGTGTCAGGGCATATACAATATACGAGTACTATATATACATATACAAAACTTAGGTTATACGATGAGCGACAAATCGTTAGTTAAAATTCATTAAAACAAATTTTTAAAACAGTTTCTATAGCCAAGCAACTAGGTCTAGCTTTACCTCTAAAGCCAATATATATTTCCCGTCATCAAAACTAATCCTCCCCAAACAGAAACCAAGCTATGCATAACTAGGAATGTAAGCAAACATATGTGACGTTTTGCAATTCCTTAGATCTTTTTTCTCTCCGTTCTACTATATATTTATAACTATTTTTTTTATTGCTTTACTGCTGTATTTTTGTTGTTATAATATATATATTTTTATGATTATATTATAATTTTTATGCGATTCATGTGTTCTATTCAGATACTGTAAAATTCAAAATCGATTATGGCGAGTTCTTATTGTTCGAACGTTTATTTAAGCTTTAAAAATGTAACGAAAAACTGTGCAACATAATCTATTCAAATAATATCGAAAGCCTGCTTCTTAAATCCGTGTTGATATATCAGCCTTGGGTAATGCGAGTTGTTGGACATCGGACCCGTCAGGATTCGCAACGATAAGGTTGAGCTATAGACCATTTTCTGTTATCTTGGCTCATTAAAGGAATTTCGGCCTTATAATTGAATATTCTTTATTGCCAGGACGAGGACTGTTCATTGCCCAAAGGACATTAGGATAGCCCTTGAAATGGTAGCTTAAGACTTTTTTATAAAATAAACGCAAAAATTTTTTAAATATAACGGACATTTATTGTCGGCCGGTTTTTGGTATTTCTTTAGTCATTTAAATATAACTCCTGCGAGTATGCAATACAATTTTTTAAAACTTTTTTTTGGGCAAAAACTTTTTGATGAAATTTTATTGAAATCTATCTTACGAGCCACCAGATTATTTAAAATGCAAGAATGACATCACAAAATTCATGATATCTTGTGGACTACAAGGACGACCGTGATGTCCTTTAGACAGTTGATAGTCCAGATCAATATAATCTTGTTGGCACATCTCTCGTCAGGATTCGTAAGGATATTGGAGAGTTACAGTGCTGTAAAAATTGTCCTTAAAGCTTTGACGTTTGAAGGACTTTCGTCCTTCTCTTTGTATACAATGAATTGGTAGGTCAAGCACAGTCTGCTCGCCAAAGGACATCCCGATAGTCCTTGAAATAACCAAGTTTTGGCCGATTTTGTGATCACGTCCTTTTTAGAAAAATAGCCATAACTCAGCCGTATCCTTGCAGATTTTTAAAGGACACGGTGCGTTGGGAACGTAGGGACCAGCTGCATCGAACTGCATCAAAAAATTATGGGGTTATCTAAGAATCATGGACATGGTGAAATTTCAGCCGCGAATCGCAAGGAAAAGGGCCTAAAACACAAAATCCTTAATATCTCTAAAACTACAAGGACGATCTCGATGCCCTTTGGCCTGTTGATTGGTCTGGTCAATACAATTTTTTTGACGCATGACTCGTCAGGATACGTAAGGATATGGCTGAGTTATAGGCAATTTTCTGTTGCGAAATTTGTCCTTAAAACTTTGCCGTTTGAAGGACTTTCGTCCTTTTTGTAATTGATTTGAGTTTGGGAGGGTGAGGACTATCTGCTGGCCAAAGGACATCCCGATAGTCCTTAAAATGGCAAAGTTAGCCCCGATTTTTTCGATTTTGGCCAATTTTGCGACTAAACCCCTGTAAACAATTTTCGCGAAATTTTTTGTCAAATCCTGGAAATCCTTAAATGCCAATCGATAGTCCTCTCTCCTACGAGTTCAAAAATGTATATCCTTCCAATATCCTTAAGGATTTGGCCGAGTTTTGGCTATAAATAAAATGTCCTTTTCAGAAAATTAGCGATATCTTGGAAACTACAAGGACGAATTCAATGTCCTTTGGCAAGCTGATAGCTCTAGTCAATACTAATCTTTTGACACTGGACTTTTCAGGATCCGCAAGGATACGGCTGAGCTATGGGTATTATAATATACAAAAGAAAAGTCCTTATATCTCGGCTTTCGCAAGACTTTCGTCCTTTTCTTTGTGTATTATGAATTGGCAGGACAAGCCCAGTCTGCTCGCCAAAGAATATCACGAAAGTCCTTTAAATAGCCAAGTTACAGCCGATTTTGTGATAACGTCCTTTTTAGAAAATTAGCCATAACTCGGCATATCCTTGCAGATTTTCAAAGGAATTGTTGCGTAAGGATCGTAAGGACAACCTTCACCGATTGGCATCTAAGGATAAGGGGTTGTGTAGGTACAATGTGTTTGAAATACGATATGCGCGTCAGGATACAGTGAAATTTTAGCTTATTTTAGTTTTTAGAAAATAATATCCCTTTCTCGACTGTATCCTCACGTACATCGTGCAAGGACTCGCTGAGTTATTACATTTTTGTATTTTTATTGGGTTTTGGGTACAAGCTAAGACTAAGATCAAGACACAGGTTCTGGAATAGCGCGAGCTAGCCGTTTACTTTGCGCCCAACTGGGCGGCAGCTGCAGCTGCGGCAGCAGCCGCCTTACGCGCCTCCCGCTTGGCCAATTTTTTGGCCTCCTTAGCATCGGTTTCGATTGTGCGGCGCTTCTTGCGCAGCAACCACTCTTCCTTCTCCTTGGCCTGTTTCTCGCGTATCAGCTTGCGGAAGAGATTGCGATGTCGCGGTTTGACCATGCGTGCCTGCAGACGATGTTCATCCACCTCTGCTTTGTGCACCTGTCTCTTGTTGACTTTGTGCACTTTGCCCGATTGGACAGACATTTTTTGTTTCTAGAAGCAATTGAAGATACCTTAAATGAATTCGTATTAAGAAAAATAATTGATAACGCACCTCTTCTAAAAGTCGCTTCTCCTTTTCATCGAGCTCCTCCTCCTCATCGTCGTCGTCGCTTTCCTGCTCGTCCCCATCGAAGTCCTCTTCGTCGGAATCTTCCTCATCCTCATTGACACCGTCGGCACCCCCATACTTTTTGTACTCGGCCGTCTCCTGTTGATAGGCGCGCTGCAGCTGCGCATCGAGCAGCTCCTGTTCCACGGTATCCTCATCTTCTGCTGCAGCATCATCCTCGGATTCATCGTCGCTTTGAGCTGTGGAAAATGTCTGAGTTTAGCATCTTGGCAAGTGGGCTGTTAATAATCTAATCTCTTACCATGTGTTTCGATCAGGGAGGGATCATGCAGAGCCTTCTCCTCTGGCGGTATATAAGTGTCGCGTTTGGCATCGACAAATGGCGACAGATGAGGCGGCAACGACTCGCCTAGGAAGTACTTGTTGGTGGGCAGCAGCTGGCGCTGATTGACACAATCGAAGATCCACTGGGGCTGTATGTAGTCCCTGGAGATGTACTGTGTGCTTAGGCTGGGTCTGTCCACAATCTGATGTGTTATGGTTTCATCGTTCTCATCGTACGTGGCACCCGAAAATACAGACGAATCCCAGGATACTTTGCCGCCAAAGGAGCGTATGATGACGACCAACGGCTCGCGTGGCACCTCGCGATTGATAAAGAATTTCAAGCCTTTAAACAGGTTACGTAGCCGCGACACTTCCTGTGCTTCCTGTTTCATTTTGATGATGCGTTTGGAGTCACCATCCTGTTCTAGCAGCTCCATATCGATATCAGGCTCCTCCTCATCCTCCTGCACTTTATCTGTGCGTAGCAGCTCAAAGTTAAGCGCTGTAATGCGATCCGACACGAAGCTGGACTCGTCTTTCAACGTGTCCGCATTGTCCTGCAGCATGTTGCTGGGAAACTGTGGTGGATAGGCCAGGTTGAGGCCATGATACAAACGGAAATTCGTGAAGCCCAACATGATGGTGTAGAACTCGACGAAAATGGACATGACTTTGAAGTCCACCTCCTGACGTGACTGTGGCTTAAAGGGATAATAATGTGGCACTATCCAGGTGACCTTCTGACCCTTGATCTCTGCCTGGAAATAGTAGCCTTTGATGGAAATGAAAACCTTGCGCAGCGACTTGGAGGCAATCACATAGTGCAGAAACTCGATGGTCAGGCGGCGGCAAAGATTCGACTGCTCGCGCGGTATCAAATGCAGCGATGGAAATGTGCTGAACAGAAAGAGTAGCGTGAGGCAATCGTCCAAATCCTTGAGCGCATCAATGAATGTGGGATAACGTTCCTTTACTATGTGATCGAGCTTGATTTCTGGAAACATGGCCAGGCGGCGCTTCAGATTGCGAAAGTCCTTAATGGCGCGATCGCGACCCGATTTCTTGGCAAAGATCTGTAAAGCAATAGAAGACATTATACAGTATGCAAGCATTATTATGCAGTTGTCCTAATACCTTATAGTCACGCAGCGTCCACACAATGGGCTCGTGGAGCAAAAACCGTATGTCCTTCGCATGGTACAAGATCTTAATATCCGAGGAGCCTTTCTGAGCGCGTCTTCTGTGCTTCGGCTCACGCGGGTAAACACCCTTTAATATGCACAAGCGGCGAAAATCATTCAAGGAGAGCTGCAACTTGCGCAGCGCAGCACGTCGACTTATATACTGTGTGGCTTCGCCTGCCTCGTACTACAAAGAAAATCATGCAAAGTTAAAAGGACACAGCAAGTATGCTTAAAAATTCAATATACCGTTCATTTGGTTAGTGTATGAAAAATAACCTCACAACTTCGCATCAAATTGCGTGTTAGTATTTATAGTGCAACTTACCTTCTTGGGACGTCTCATTATGACAGTTGTATAGAGCGGCTATTAATTAGCCTAAATCAACTGTATTTTACAGCTGATTCGCGTTTAAATTGGTTTATTTTATATAAAAACACGCACCGTACCAAAACACACGTTTTTGTGTTATTGGTCGCGTGGGAAGGGACAGTGTGACCGCAGACACAATATTACAAAATATTGAAATTGGTAGAATACTTGCCATTCACTGCGAGCACGTAAATGTTTAGGCAGCACTGAATAATAGTGCTGCCATACTGTCGCTGTTAATTCCGTTGCGCGCCAAATTTAAACAGCAGTCTTGTCGCTCGCCGTGAGCACGCATATAGAATGGGTAGCACTGACTGCCAATGCTGCCACTTCTGGCAGAGTTCGCCAGCGCGCTAGATTCAAACAGTGTGCTGTGCCTTTTGGATAACTCATTTTATTGAATCTGTTTTTATTGTTTTTATAGGTAGGTATTGTATTGAGAAAATAACATACAGTCTAAGTTTGTTGTATTATATAATATTTGTTATATTTTAGTTAGTTTGAACATTAACTTTATATATTCATTTTTGTTTTTTTTTTTTTTTTTTTTTTTGGTTGTTTGCAATATGCTGAATGCAATTTTGCTTTACAATTTTCTTTTGTTTTGTTAATAACAAAAGTTTTTATTAAACGGCCATTTTATTCGTTTATTCGTTTGCTGCGGCTCTGCTACAACTCGGCTATGTAACGGTATTTCACTTTGCTCGTTATTGACGCTTTCAACTGTGTGTATGTGTGTGTGTGCGTGTGTGTGTGTGGTGTGTGTGTTTGTAAGCGTTACGATTTAAATGTATCTGAGTGTGATTTGTTGTATATTTCACCTAAATAACTAGTTAACATTGTATCTATGTTTATTAGCTTCGTTTTGATTTACATAAGTGTCGTTCCGTTTACACCCCTCTTCTCTTCAAAATGCTTTAATATCTTTTATCAACTTGTGTATTTGTCATATTTGTATTACTCGTATTTTGTGTGCCAGCCAGTACATATATATATATATATATCATCGAAATTGACTATTTATTTGATTTGCTTCTAGTCCATGCGGTTGTCGTGTTTTATTTTTTCAATCATGAATTCTAATTTGATGTGTGGGTTGGGCGGGGATGGGGTTTTAGGAGGGGAGAATTAGTGATTGTGTTTTGTATAAAATCTAAATATTTCCATTAAATATATATGTATGTATATATGTACTTCTATAAAGTAAATAACATTCTGTATTATAGCATCGCTGTATTTTTTGCAACTGTTGTAAAGTAAAGCCGAATTCAATTGTTCAGCAAGTTCAGGGATTCCCGGTTTTCACTTCTTATATTTTTCAATCCAATGGCATCATCACTTTCGTTTGACTCGTTAAACAGGATCGATTGTTCTCCATCCTGTCTTGTAAGGCTTACAATATACAAATATTACAACAAAAGGGCATTCAAAATAACATATGGTAAAAATAGAAACTAAAATATACATTTACTGCAAGATTCGTTTCTATATTGTTTCAATTTATAAACATTTTAGCGTTTATAATTGTCCTTGATATTATGTGAATGTATGTATGTATTTATATAAATTATTTGTACAATCTTATGTGCTAAAAGCGTATCAGTTATTAAAATTAATTCTCTTTTTTCGTATTATAATACTCTCATTGTTGACTATTCAAATTAACATTTATGCATATGTACTAATTACATGCTCAACGTTTCTCGTTACAAAAAATAAACCACATACATATATATATTAATGACTACGTTCTATGCGTACATATGTAAAAAAATGTAAAGTAAACATCGTACAACAATTAAACTCAACAACACAAAAATCACTGGTGGGTAAGGAATTTTCTGTATTACACACACGACGGTTACTTTATACTTTGCCAACGGTACCAAATCGATAGGAATTATCTATGATCGATAATTGCATTACCTATTAAAAATAATAAACGCACTGTTGTTGTTCTTCTTGTTGTTGTTATATACTTACAAATTTGAAAACGCTATAAAAAACTTTAAATTAGTCTACCAATATGTTAACTATTACTTTTTGTTGGATTCTCTTTGACGTTATTTCATTTTACGCTTCTTAATATTTATATTATCGTTGTTTTATTTTGTTGCTGCTTAAAAAATAGAGTTGGGCACATGTCGTGTTTTTTGTTTTGCGACACGCGCACGAATGATCGACACGATTTAAGCAACACGAAAATTTATCGATTCTGATAACGAAATATTCTTTCTCTTTTGGTCAAACAGTTCGAAAAAGCTTGAGTTTTGTTCAATTATATGTCATAATCTATTTAAACCCATATTTGATATAGTCGTGCGCGTCTTGTTTTCGTGTTTCCTGCTCGTGTCATTCGTTGACATATTGTGCCCATCTCTAATTCTCTAATTCAAAGTAAAGTTCGAGCGCTGCAAGCGACAACTGACAGCTTTGCAATCGTTAATCGATTATCGTTGATCAATGCAGACAAAAGCTGACAGCTGGAAATCTTATGGTCGCTGCATTTTATTGTTTATTGTTTTTGTTTGTTTGCTTTGTTTTTTTTTTTGCTTGTATTATACAACGGACGCAACTTGAAACGTTTATTTGATGTACTCGTATATGCACACACTATATATAAATATAGGTATATATATTCGAATATAAGTTTTGTATACACGGCGTTACGTATTAAAAAAAAGGAAGGAGAGAGAGTTATACATACTATCTGTGGGTACATACATAATAATATAATATACTTATAAAAATCAATATATTTGTTATATTTATTATATTTATATTTCGTATTTAAAGCTGATATTCATGAATATGTGCTCTCACGTTATGTATTTGGTGATTTAATAGTTAGTTAACTCCTAACTCAACTGTACCCGCGAGTTCGAGTTATGTAGCGTCCAGTAATTGTTTGTCGGTGCTATGTGTTTGCTAATTTCATATTTTAGAATTTCTATGGAATTTTCGAATGCCAATTGTTTAGTAAAAATGAGAATTTTGTGTAATACTTACGGCGATTAAAGCTGTAACTCAAATAAAATTTGGTCAAGGATAAAATTAGCAGACACAGGAATTGTACGCGTGTTAATTGTTATTTTTTTTTTTGGTTTTTCAGTTGTCTTTTTTTTCACTTTAATTTCAAACAATGATTTTTTTTTATTATTTGTAAGTTAAATATTTCATAAAGTATATACTGTATTTTTATTAATCATTAATCATTTAATTTAATTTTATTTCTTGCTCCGTTACGCTTCATTTGTATGTTATGAACATTTTTACTAATTTTTCAACAATTTTTTTTTTTGGTTTGACATTTTTTTGTTTTTCTTGTTACGCAATTATTCAACTTGTTAAAAATCTATAACCATAACAATTTCTCATTTATATATATATATATATATTTCTTGTATATATATATATAATCTTATATAATTTGCTTTAAAGCGAGACTTTAACGACTCCCACTTGACAAGTGCGTGTTGGTGTGCGTTTTGTTTTTTTTTTTTTTTTTGAGTTAGGATCTGGGAGTTGAAAGGAGTTTGAGTTCTGAATATGATTGAACAATTGATGCTAACTACGCTGATTCCGATCTTGATTATTATATGCAGGTGTCTGTGTGTGTGTCCTTCATTTTGATTTGATTGTTTGTTTGTTGTCTTTTGTAAATGTTAACAGACGCTGACATTTGTACTGCACTCTATGGTTTGGGTAATCGGTTTTTAGAGAGAAAGTGCTTCGAAAGTATATAGTAGTATACGAATATTCCATAGGGAATGCTCGTTGATTAACAATTTTTCATAAATTTTGTTGATTAGTATTTTTACTTTTTTTGTTGAAATACTCTTTACTATAGTTAGTTCTACATAAGTTTTGTACTCGCTCGTAGTACTTTATAGAGAAAAGTGGGCGCGATATGTTTTAAGTGAGTGTAAATGAGTGTGTTTGTGTGTGTGTGTGTGTGGGGTGTGTGTGTATGAGTATGTGCTGCGTGTTATGTACTAAATAAGTAAGTTTGGTTGTTTTTAGTATTCAGTATGTATATATATATATATCGTATAATATATATGTTTTTATATATGTTTATATAAGTATGTACTCGCATGCATTTGGTTTTTGGTATTAAATTTAATTTGGAAGATTATAGTTTAGTTTTAACCATATACAGCATGTATAAAAGTTTACGTTAATTGTTTTTCGATTTGCTTTGTAAGTACTGGAAGTTATCTTTTTTCAAAAGCAATTCAATTGTCCTTGATATTTCCGATTGCTCTACGTTCCCGAGCCCACCATTGATCTTTACGTGAGAGTGAGCGTCCGAGTTGAGAATGCTGAGAGAGTCTATTTATGAGACTTACTATATCACATATATGGTCGGCTATAGACGCACACGAACTTTTGCGGCATTGACAATGAAGTGAAATATGAGAGCGGATGTAGAGTGTAATTAAACAGTACAAGTTCAATAGTATGGGAAGGTTCTGTGGTAGATTTATAAGAAGGCTGCAAATAAGTTTAAACAGTGCCGGGAATCCCTTTTCTTCAAGTGTTCTATATAAAATGGACTGAATTGCACAACTGAATATCGGGCTAAGAATTGTTTTCGTTTATGCTTGGCCTACTCTAAAAAGCCTTTCCAGACTTGATCGTACAATTATATAAGTTTGAATTATATAAGGACTATAGATAACGACAATTTAAATTATCAGATTTCATGATATATCATGTTTACTCATAATAACAAATCCTTTTCAAGTGCCGCATTGATTCAGCTGCAGAGAAAAGACAGGAGGAGAATTAAAAGCAGCAAGCTTTCAGAGATTTTAGCATAGCTCGAGTTTTGAGGTCGTTGCCCTTGGTTTAAGAAATAGTTAGATAAAATCTTAAAGTGTTAATAACCAAAACAAGTAGATTACTTTAATTAAAGCGTATTGCTAGGGCTCGAAGAGTGAGCTATTTAGTAGATAGATAGATTCAGTTTAGAAGATATAAAGTTAATATAACTGCAATTATGTCGCTCTCAATGTCGCACCTTTCGAGTTCCTTGGCTTGTCGACCATATACGATAAAATGTCGTGTGGTGGTGCTGGTGTGTGGTGGTTTCTAGTGCCATGTTGTAGCTGTGGTTTATCGAGCATTTGGCTAAGCACGGTAGTTAGCGTGACGTACTTAATATATGCCTCGTTGTATTAATACAATGTAAAAGTTTTGTTCCTATTCTTCTCTTTTTTTTTATGGTATTTTGGTGTTCTCTGTTAATTTGTTGCATTGTAATTATAATCTCGTATGTATGTCCATATAATAAGAATGTATATGTGCATTTATATATGCACTGCACCACCCATGGGGTGTAAGAGCATACACACTTCTTTACCTTTCAAGGTACATATATATCTATATATATATTATTTTATTTATAGGTATGTATGTATATCTTTATATATAAGTATATCTGATGGCTTCGACTAGTCTATACAACAGCTGGGGCTAAACTCCGGTCGTCTCGTTTGCAATGTTTGTTGTTGTTATTATGTTTCTTGGCCGTGCTTTAAAAAACTTTTTTTTTCTCTTAATTCCGTGGTATTATATGTAGTAGTTATATATATATATATATATATAAGGTTATGTCACTGCCACTAGTTCTCATTTAAATTTATTCGCCTTCGCCTTGTTGTAAAAATTATTGCTTTCTGTTCTGTGTTTTTTTGTTTTTGTTGTTTGTTTTTGTGTTTGTTTCATGTGTGTTTTTTATAGTATTTTTTGTTTTGCTTTTCCTTTTTTTTTTAATAGTATTTTTGGTTTTCTCAACTTTAATTTGCGAGCCTTATGCAAACATTTTGGGTTATCTTTGGATATATTGCCTACTTAAGTTACATTTGCATATATATATTTATATATACTTTATGCTTTTATCATTTCTTTATATATAAAATATATATATATATATATGTATATATAAGTATGTATATATGTAATGCGTTTTTATGTTAAGTTTGGTTTTTATTTGTTTGCTTCTTTTTGCTTGCGGCCACTTTTTTGAGTTTACGATTTAAGGTTTAAGATTTTAGGTTTAGTTAAGAAAAATGTTACGTACGTTCTAAATAAAGAGAGCAAGTTTTTTCTTTGCTTAAATATTGTTTTGTTTCTTTTACATGTCGTATATATATAAATATGTGTATATGCTCATATTTGTATATATATATACACAGGGGATTAGGAAAAAAGTATATGAAATAATAAATATCATTTTGTTTTTGTTGTTGTTGTATGTAGTCTATCAATAAATATTATTTAAATTGAAATAACTGCACCTTTGACACGCCAACAAGAATCATAAGTTGTAATCATAATATTAATCATAATATAACAATAATGATTAGTCGTAAATTTTCGATCGAGCGTCATGTTTTTAAAATATGTATGACAAATGCTTAGCAAAATGTTTTATTATTTTTGTTTGTTTTCTTTTCAAAGTATTCCTAGTATTTATTATTCATATATTTAGAGTTTTTATTTTGTTTTTGAGTATAGTTATTCTTTGTTTAATAAGTACGCAAATTATCACTTAATTAATATAGGTCAATATATAAGTAAGTATATATATGCGATGCAAGTGTGCGTGTGGTATATAAGTTTTATATATAGCAAAAGTTTTGTAAAACTAGACTGATTTAGGCTCTGTTTGGCGTAAAGCTTTCTTTTTGTTTTTGTTTTCTTTTTTTCTTTTTTCATATATTTTGAAAAATTACTAGAACAATTTATAGTTGGTGGAGCATGCAAATTAAAGTATTGGAGAGCGCCAAGTGTTGGAACTAGCCTAAAAGGATTTTAGCTCTGAAATTTTTCAACATACGTTTATATGAAAACTGTTGAAGGACTCAAAATACTAAGGACTTGGTAAATGCTTCAATTATTTGTAGCTTTTAAAATTTTAGAACACTTAATGGTCTAAACAGCTTTTTAATTTAATTCTCAAAAAGTTCTAGTCAGGCTAGGCAACACAAGTTGGACCTAAAAGCTATTTTTGCTTAGAATTCTAAAACAGTTAAGGATTCACTTGGCAAATCCATGCATGTTAAAAGTTTAGCACACATTGTGATCTAAAAATGTGTGCCCATATTCGCTAGGAATTCTCAAGCAGTTAAGGCTCGAATTCAGTTAAGTAGCTTGTCTGAAAGTTTGAAAGATGCTGCCCAACACTTGCAGAGTTATAAAAAATATGCTCAACGTAATGGCTGTCTTGTTACGTAACGTACAGAAGGTGCTTGTGCCAAGTTAGGACTAAGATTTTATATAATCGTAATTAGTAGTAATTAAAAAACCCAAACGCCTAAGTAAAGTAATTGATTGGGAAGCCATTATTTTTGGTTTTTTTCTTTCTAATAAGTAGGTAATCAATTATGGATAAGTTTGTTAAGGTTCATAGTTCAAGTAGAGAGAAGGATAGATAGATAGATAAAGCTAAAGAGTTTTGTGTGTGTGTGTGTGTCGTTTTATAGGTTGTTGGCTTTCTTTTTATTAATAACTGCTTAAAAAGCTGCGGCTAAACATTTAAAGTAAATGTCTCTTTTGTTGAAAAAGGAAAAACGCTGCACATAGCACTAACTAACTCGTTTTTTGTTATATTAAAGTTTACTTTTGTTGTTTTTGCTTTTTGTTTTGCTCATCGTATTCGTATTCGTTTTTGTTTAGCTTTTAGTTTTGCTTCTTCGTGTGTGTCGTGATTTATGCATTTCTTTTTTTTTAACAATTCGATTAGCTTAGTCAATTTGTTAATTTAATTCATTAATTTGTTTTGTATATAAATTTAGCTAATTGGTTTGCGCGTGTACGTCTGTGTGTGTGTGAGTGTAAATGTGTGTATGAGAGAGAGTGTGTAGGTGTGTGTCACATTTGACTTTGTTGCAGAGTTTTTGTTGCTGCAATTTTGCCCACATCTGTGGTGTTTAGAAGGGGCAAGTGATCAAATCATATTCGAACATCAGCGAAACGGCAACAAAGACAAAGTACAACAGAAACATGGTAAAGCCCAACCCCTTGTTCATGCGCCAACGGAAGCAGGCAATTGATAGCACCACAAATACGAGCATCATAAACAATATGGTTATGGAACAGACCATGCCCACCGAGTTCACTTCAACGGGCGCATCGTAGATAATCCCATAGATCAGCCAGGGTATCGGTAAGCTACATATCCAAACATTAGATATAAGTCAAAATTAGTCTCTAGCCTCAGTCTCAAATCTATATATTTCTATATATATATATTAAATGGTGCTTTCACTTACCCCACAGTCACATCGAAGATGTTGCTGCCCACCGAACTGGACACAGCCATGTCGCCAAAACCTTTGCGCGCCACAATCACCGACGTTATCAAATCCGGTATAGATGTGCCTGCCGCCAAGAATGTTAGGCCCATAACCTTGAGACGAAATTGAAAATAGTAATTTCAGTTAAAATAGGGCCAAATAGTAATCAGAAATAAGCTGAAAACCGATTTTTTAAGAGTATTTAACTTGATCTTATCTATAAGGCAGGACCCCTTAAAAATAATTTAAATAGCTCTGGCTTCTAACTAAGAGTCCAAATAGATTAACATAATCCACGTGTTGTTCAATAAGTTAGCTTGTAGTGAAATTTTGAGAAACGGAAAAATCTAGAATGATTTAAGTATGTATATTCAGAATATATACGCACATAAGCACAATAATATTTGAAAAATTCGAAAGCTTGTAAATCATATATGGCCTCTATAAGTTCTCTAACTGTGCTCTTTGTATGCAATCCATATTAAAAATCTATATTTATACTCGTACGAGTATCTCTTAGTGAGTTTTAATTTTTGTAAACTTTTATAAAATATACAGTACGATATAATTTATTAGAAACCCACAAACATATATTGACACATATTCGATAAAATGCACCAAAATGTCCGTACTTTAAATTCTTAAATTTTCAATTAAGCTGAACCTACCTCTGGGGGTATGCGCGCTGTGTCACCAATGACATTGGCCCACCAAACCATGAGGTAGGAAAAGGCGGCTATCCACAAGATGGAGCCTATAAAGGTGACCGGAAAGAAACGTTTGCCGCGCGGCGTGCGCGTATCGGGCAATGTTAGCCACATGGGCACCAGAAGTGGGGCGACCAGGACGTAGGTGAGCCGCTTGCGAGCCGTATCCGGCCAGGCCATGCTCAGGGGCTCCGGTTCGTCCTCGATTATTTCAGGCGCCTTTCATTTTGTATATAATATGGATATGAATATATATATTATAAAATGTTAAAGTTGTTGCTTGTGCGGTGCTTTAATTGGTTTGTTTTGTTCTTTTTTTTTTTTTTTTTTTTTTTTTGATTTTTGTACAATAAATGTTGACTTCAAATAAGATTATGTATAATAGAATAATATATATATCGTATGTAATTTGTTAGTATATAAAATATATATTTATGTGAGTCTGATATGAAAATATTGTATGATATATGTTATTTGGCTATGCGTATACATATGAAACTGTTGATAATACGAGGTATGTTTTGTTTTTATCAGATCAAGAGTTTTGAGCTTGATTTTGACAACAGATTTCGAGTTGTGGAGACGCACTCACAGACAGGCGTTTAGAGCTTTGCATAGCCATAAGGACTCTAGGTAAGTACGTCATTAGGTAAAATGGTGCGTATAAAAATTGTTACAATTTAAGTGTGGCCAGAGTCTAAATAAAGTGTATTTTAATTTGTTTAAGTACAAACACAAACAGTAATGCACTTACTTTCTAGTTAACGAGTACAATTTTTAGTAGGTGCTATACGAGTATTGTTACGTGCACAGATTTCAGCATCTTAGTTCTTATTAGGCATGCCTCTAATATTTTTATTTTTTATTTTTTTGGTTTGGCTAGTGCAAGCATACATACATAGACAGGCTACACACACACGCACACACACACACTCTCAATGGATGCGCATGGGCACAGCCCGAACTAAAGTCGATCAAAGTGTAACGAAAATAGAAAGTAAAATATGTTAAATATAGTTATACATATGATGATTCGAAAAATTACTAATTAGCTATGGTTAAAAAGTGTGTATAGCTACGTTTTTTTGTAAGCAGCACTAAAGCAATGTGAGTGAAAATACTCTCAGCACTTGCAATAAAGCAAAGTAGAAAAGTATAAAATTCGTTGATATATATTCTAAGCTAGTGGCGTCTGTGGTAATTGTTTTACGCTCCTGGGCAATGGTTGCACTGTGGTTGATGACAAGTTACGCCCTGACGTCATTCGAAATGTATCGAATATTAAATTACGTATTGTTCAGTTTACCCAAATGAGTCATAATTAGTATTAAATCGAAGAGTGGGGTTAATCATGGTCTGTTCTATGAGTAGACTCTAAGACGTGTGCCATATGAGTGGCACTTCGCGTACCAGCTGCAATACGTGTTTTTTTTTATATCGTAGCCTACGAGTAGAATATATTATGAAATTCCGATATACTCTATATATTAAGTTACACCTGATTTTTTAGCAGAGCTTTAAGCTCCCTTAAGCATTCATCGTTGCGCTAATACGTAAATTCGATTTACGATATACGAACTTTGCTAGTTATTTCTTGCAGCACTTCCACATATTGCATTAACAACACTCGATACATTAAATTTACGATATTCGATATCGTGTTATTCGTGCGGACAGTAATTACCCAACAATTTTTTCAATATTTACTCAACAATATTTAGGTTTAACGCATTATTTGAGGCCCCACCTATATTTACGATATACCTGTCTTCCATCAAATTATAGTCACGGACATAAGCAATTAAAATATTCAAATCGATTATATGCAAATTGATAATGCCGATTGCCTCATCTTCTAGACAGTTGGGTGCGAGAACCTATTTGATCCACTGCCATTTGCCACTTGCTATTGCCCTCGCATTCCACTGCGCAGGAGAGTTCAAATCAATACGCTTGCGCTTTAAAACAACGTCAGACTTGTCTCAGTTTATCGCTGACGTCGCTTACTACACAATGCAAAGATATATATTTATAATTCTTACGATATTTGTAATAAAAAATTATAATAATAAAAATTTGTATGCAATATATAGAGAAGACAGAGATAGAGAGATAGAGAGAGAGAGAGAGAGAGAGCAATAAATAAATTGTTTATGAAACTAACTTTGATGCTAAATTTGCGTGTCTGAATTTTGACCCTCTGCTCAATCCAGCTAGGACGTCGACCACTTAACGATGGCTTTTGATATAGAATTGAATTTAAGTTTAGAATTCATTTTAATAATTCTTTATTTTTAAATTTAAATATTTTTTTAAAGAAAATTAAATATTTTTGTTGAGAATATTAGTGAATTTTTTTCTTTTTGCTTAAGTTTTTAGTTTCAGCTATGGAAATAATACTTGATTAATAAACCAAACACTGTTTAGAGACAGATAGACAGACTGGGAGATAGAGTAGTTAGATAGAGAGAGAGAGAGACAGTAATGGAAAGTTGTGTTGAGGGAGTTTTCTTGTTCTGGGTTATTACATAACAAACACATATTGAACGGGATCGAACACAATTACAATTTTTTTGAGTGTGGGACTGTGGAGAGCATAAGTGGAATTCATTTATTATTATTTTCTTGAAATTTGGTTTTTTTATTTTCAAAATTTAGTTTTTAATCTTGTGACTCAGGCCCAACTCGGAAGTGGGTCCACGCTTCAATGTCAATTGAGAGTCGCATTCAAATGAAACATTTATTGTATGGCGATTGAATTGTTTTTGAATTGTCTTTGAATTTTGTTTGTTTGCTTTGTCATCTTAATGCACAAATCAAAAATAAATTAAAAAATAATTATATATTAATATGAGCAGCTGCTTGGCCCAGTGTTAGCGCCTATGCATTAAAATTCATCTTTAATAACAAAATGTCAACAATAAAAATCAACGATATTTCTTACAAGCACACACACACACAGTTAGATGATTGTGTTGTGGGTGTGGTTACGATGGGTGTGTGAATTGGCAATTGCATAGCGTAGCAAGTTTCTGGCACAGCGCGTGGCAGCTAAAAATTGCAATGAGTGCCTGGGAATGCCTGAATAGCTGATTATTGGAATGACTTCATCGAACAGCAGAGACAGCAGCACAACATATGTATGAAAATATGAGTGAAAATTCATGTTCGATATAACAAAAATATGACATAATATTGTGAATATTAAACATGGTGTTTGGTTTTTGTCTAATTTAGTTTTTGGCTATTATTAAATGCGAGTTGTCATCATTCGTTTAACACTAGGCAGTACGTTTCAAAATTCAAGATACAAAGCAAATGATTCGTTCCAAATGGTGTCTGCAGAAACGATAATCGTAAAATTGGTTAAAATTTGACAATTCCGTATTAGCTCTTTATTAGTTTTATAGAGTGTTTGGTTGAGGGTTAGGCAAGACACAGAACACACGCACACACAGAGATAGAGAGAGAGAGAGATGGACAGATAGAGATAGAGAGAGAGAGATGAATGGAATGGTGGACATGGGCGATAGAGTATTATAGTTAAGGTTAAAGGTAAACATACACAACAAAAGGTTGGTGAATAGTTGACGGGCTGAGATGTGTTGTAGGTGGGAAAGTTGTATGGAAAATTGATATAATTAAGTTGAAAGTAAAACAGAAAGATTTAAATTTATAAGTCACACAGAAACGTTGCATAAATACACAGAGACCGCATATGTTGATTTTGTTTATTTTTTGAGGGGCTGTCTACACACTTAAGAGTTGAGCTTCAAGGAGAGCAAAGAAAATGAGGAAAACACATAAGAAATACACATAAAACGAATGCCTGGGCTTACATTAAAAAACATACGTGTTTAAATTTTGGGTTTTACGAGTAGTTTAGGTTCAGTCCAAACGCATCAATCATTTTACCAATCAATTAGCAATGTAGAGAAAACGTGCCAACAGTTAAGGAAATTTGTTGTAAATGATCTAAAAAAATGTTGTAACGCGCTTGAACCTGATACTCTAAACTCTGGGTTAGAAAATAAACGATCAGAAGATTTTTAAATAAAATATGTAATTACGTCAATAAAAAACACTTAACATATTACAGTAGATACGCAATTCTGTGGAATAGCTTCACCTAACATTGTTAATATTGGAATTAAATACGCGTTTGAGTATGTTCCACATACAACATTTTACAGCTGCCGTTTTTTTTCAAGATACGATATTCGACCTTACGATATTCAACTTTTACGATATTCAAACGATGATCTAAATTTAAGATATTCATCTGCGATATTTTGTATGACGAATGCAGCGCATTATGTGTGACATAGTTCAATTATTTTCTAACAAATTGAAACAATATCAAAAATAAATATGATAAAGAAATCCATTAATAAGAAATTAATATAAATCATGCCTAAAAATCATGAGCATTATTTCATTAGCACATTTGTATTATCAAATTCAATAATCATGTATATATAGATGTAGTATACAGCAATAATATCACAACGTTATAACTTACCGAATCGAGCGTGGTATCGATATTTCCATTGGGTCGATCGGCCAATGTTGTCTCCTTGAGATTAATCTTGACATGATTGGCCGCTGAGGTGGTGGCGCCACCGCGTTGCGGCTTGGTGGCATCCAGCAGTACTTTAAGCGAGGCAATGGCATGCAGCTGGGTTGCCTTCTCGTCCACTTTGCCTGGAACATCATCTTTGTCATTGTAATTGTGTGTTGGGTTTTTTTTGAGGGAGGTGTTTCGATAAAAAAAATGCATACACAGAGTAGAGTGTAGAGTATGTTTGTGTGTTGTTGTTGTGGTAGCAGTAGAAGAGTAGAGTAGAGTAGTAGGCGGTGTTTTTGTAGTATTTTGTTTTGTTTGCACACAACAAATTGAGTTTTGAACGCAAAATCCAAGTGTTTATTATTATTATTTTTTTTCAAAAATTAAACGAATAAAAGAAGAAGAAAGAAAGAATAAAATTGCATCGATTAAAAATTAGAATAAAACGAATTAACCCAGTTAAATATATTTTTCATATCTTTTTTTATAAATATTTTTCATTGGTTTTGAGTTAATTTACAAGCAACTAAATGCCCTTTTTTTTGGGTTAGAGTATATTGAAAATATTTTATACAAAATGTTGATGTCAGTTGCGAAATAGCATTTTGGAGGTTGATTATCATAGTATGTAATAGTAGTAGTAAAGTAATAGCTAGTAGGTTAGAAACTAAACTAAAGTCGAGGTATAGACTAGAGAGCGTAGAGTTTAGAAAGCTAGTAGGACAGTGTAGGCACAGACACACATAAAACAGCATTGAAATCGAAGCATAGTTGAGGGCGGAGTTGCGCACATGAGTGTATTGAGAGTGGTTGTTAGAGAGGGGGAGGGGTGGGCGTGTTTTATCGGGCTGGGGACATACGAAACTACAGCTAAGACTAATTATGCTAGATATAATTACTAAACGAATACACTACTGATATTTACCGTGTCAGAGTCTCATGGATTTTTGGTCTAACTTTTTAAAATTGTTTTCATTTTTTTTAAACTTTTTTAAATGTTTTTACTTTTTTTTTTTTTTTTTTTGAGTGTGACAGCGATCTTGTGTTTTGCACTAGGAATTGGGAACTGTTTTGAATAGTTTGTTATTAAATGTTGATTTTTTTGTTTTTGAAAATTTTGAGGTTTTGGATTGAATGCGAATTAATTTTGGCTTGGGAATACGGACGGGTTTATATTATTTATTATTTTTCTTTTGTAGTTTTTTTTTGTTTTTGTTGTCAATGTGGCATGAAGTGATACATACTGGGGCTTGTTAACCGACTGCTGCTGCTAAAGAGCTGCTTTTTGTGGACCCCATATTATCGCATATGGCACTAGCATTTTGTATATACATATACATATGTGTTCATATCGAAAGAATAGAGAAAGACTTAGATTTAAGCCTAACTTACAATTAAATATATTCTATTATAAATATGACTTAGCTAGATCTAATATATATAGTTTTGCTTGTTATGCAACTTCTTACACACGAGTATTATTTATGCCGGTGTTTATACGAGAAACATTAACCACATGCTTTTCAGATGAATAAAGCACAAAACATTACGTAAAGGTGGTGGGAATTATACATTGGGGAGCGATGAAACATATTCATATTTTATTTTTTTATGCGCACCTTGATATTATTATTATCATAAATAACACTATGAATCCTCTAGTGCTGTCAGACGCAGTCAGGCAGGAATTAGATTTATTAATTGCAAAACATAAAAACATCGTTTTACAATTTGAATTTAGAAAAAAACTTTTGTTAGAATACTGCGGTTTAAATAACGACTTTTCCAGTGTTGTAAAACGTGCGACAGTATTCAGATTTATCATTGGAAATGCGGTAATATTTGACAAGCTTATAATATTTGCCAATTATAAATAAGTATCATACGGATAAAAAGTATTTTTAATGTGTTTCCAATAAGTATTTTATGGATACAAAAATATTTCTTTTAAGAGACTTGTTTGAATAATTATTATGTTCATCAAGCAATAGTTTTTTTTATATATATTTTTTTTTGAATATTTTAGAAAACTGTTGAATAATTTTTGAAAAACAAGTCTTAATTGAAGTAGTTAGTATTGGTAAATTAGCAAAAAGAGAACTCTAGTAATTAAATGCACGCAACTGGTTTTAGTATTGATCAATTTTTATTGAGGGACTTTCCCAAATGACGATAGGGCTGACTAAATGGGACTGTTACTATAAAAATCTATTAAATATGGATAAAGTTTACTATAATTTCATTGTTTCAACGCATCTCCCTCAGTATAACCGTCATATGTATTTTTATATAGCCACATAACCGTACAAAGCACATTTGAAAACATATGTAAACATTGTCAGCACAATGAACATTCCAATGATAGGTAAATATAAACGTTTAGACCTAAAGAAAAAATTAAAAACACAACCCGCTCGACTAGTCAACTTGATACATGCAGGCACCTAGCTAATAACTTGTAGCTATTAAGTACAATTGAATATCTGATAGATTGTAGCTCGTACTAGGCCCGGGCCAATTTCGAACAGCATTTTTGTAAAGCCAATTGTACTAGTTGCTAAGTAATTACAATTAACACATACAACATTAAATGCACACATTGTTTATAAATATGTAAGATATATAGATATAAATGTTATATGTACAATATAAATTATTTTGTTATTGTCACGCGTCAAACTTGACAGTCGCAAAAAACAGAAGCACAAATAAAACCAAACATAACTCTTCAAACGAACGTTGGCAACCAAAACAATCTTATAGATACATATACAGATACGAATAACTATTCACTCATAAATATAAACGAGTGTATTCTTACATTCGTTAATGCCACTAAGCTGCGCACAACATTCTAGGAATGTCTATCGAATACAAGTTATTAAGTATTTCATAAATATAGTTTAATATATAACGCATATGTATATAGTATATAAATGTAACTCCAAACTGACATTGAACAACATAAAATATTTTCGTAACTTGGTTTCATTTTTTTTTGTTTTTGTTTTTGTTTTGTTATTTTTTTTCAAAGCAAAATTATATAAAGAAATGACTAAGCTCGAAATAATAAAAATAGAAAAGCAAATTACATTTTAATGAGGCAGCACAAATGAAAAGATCTGGCATAAAAACTAAGCAATTTTGGGAAATACTAGAGACAAGATAAACCCACAGATATAGATAAGTAGCGATAACTACAAAGAATGCCCTGGTTTAAGAAAATTAGATAAAAGATTTAGTGATCCTTAGAAATGTAAGCTTGAATTGTTTGTTTCGAATTGATTTCTATTTTAAAATTTTCCCACAAGATCAAAATCTCACTGTCAATTAATTTTGTCGCTATCTGTGCAAGAATAAAAAAAATAACAAAAATAATTCGAGCACTTTGTACCTGTAAACCTTGGTACACGCCCCAATGTCGGCCCGGCCCTGGCTGGTTTGGTTTTGTTTAAGCTTTGGCTTCAGCTTAAGTTTAAGTTTGAGTTTGTCTTGGTCTTGGTCTGTGGGCCATTGCCGTGGCAACATGGCCCCATACATATTTATACCCCAGCCCATACCCGTACCAATGCTCATACCCCAATCCAATCCAGTCGGCTCTGTGCTTAATACATAATAAATCAATGCGAGCACGTCCGGTGCCGGTGCCGGTGCCAGAGTCGAAGCGAGTAGCGAATACGTGCCCCCCAAATGCCAGGGAAAAGCTCGGCATTAAGGGGTAGACCTGAACTGGAGCACTGGGCTAGGGATTGGTAATGGCAATGGTATTGGGTGTAAGGAGTGTAGAATAAAGAGTAGAGTATAGCGCAAAGCTGTCAATTGTCGAGCGCAAGACGACGTTCAGTCTGGCCGTGCTGCTAGCCCCTGGTAATTAGATAAGTGGCCTCAAGGTCAGGCATTAAAAACTAACCAGCCCAAAGGTCAAGTCAACAAAGAAACTGATAGACAGACAAACAAACAAACAAACAAAGCAACGTACAACAAACGAAACAAAATGAAAATCAGCAAGTATTTAAGAGAGAAAGACAGAGAGAGTAAAGAGTAAAGTGTAAGTAACTTCTTGCTAGCAAGTCAAACATCCAATTAGAAGGAACACAGAATATACACAGACTTTTAAGAACTGAACACAAAGTATATTTTATTTTTTTTTATTTTAAGCTTTATACTCTTGCAGAGGGGAAAGAGACACCCCTATATATACCTGATTTAGAAAAAGATTGATTTTATATAATTTTCCATGTAAACGGGTGTTATTATATATTATCTTAGTTATATAAAACTTTGCATAGATCCAGGCAGTACATAATTCGGAGTCAGTAATACTGTATCATTTAGTTAGAAAAATTTTTTTGTTTTCCATGATACATGCCAGAACAGAAGAACTATATATGTCACATACTAAACTTGACGAAATAGTTGGCATATCTACCACATGCCTGCAAGAGTATTTAATCTTCGGCCAGCCGAAGCAAACAATTTTTTCTTTTCATTTTTAAGAGTTAGGTATAGTATAGTATAAGTAGTTGGTATAATGTATTTGCTTTTGTTTTAGGATGTAAGCGTTTGGTATGGGGTATTTGTACTTTGGGGCGGGGAACACTTTGATTATGGGGCTTGGGGAACGGACTGGGGTTTGGGTTTAGGCACACATTAAAATTTTCCATTTTTATTTTTATTTTATTTTTTTTTTTTTTTGACTTGTGCAAAACACAATGTGACAAACTCAACGAACTTACCATCGTGTAGTGGATCTATCGTGTGTATCATTAGCTGTAATAGGCCATGACGGAATTTTGCACCGGTCTGTGTACTACCAGCGGTCCCACCACTGCTATTACCTGTAGCGCCCGCATTGCTCGAACCGGCCGGACCCGAACGGGTCTCGCTGGCCGCTCGGGATGTCACCGAACCGCCCGGCTGTGTGGCCATTGACGTTTCCGATGAGTTTGCCGCATTACCCTGAAGTGAAGGAAGAACGATGGACGGGTGGTACGGTTACGGTTACGGTTATGTTGAGAGTTCAGAGGTATTTCAATTTTATTTTCATTTCATTTTTTTTTGTTAAGAGCAGTGTAAATGGTTTGTTTTGTTTTTTTGGGAGGGTAGGTTTTTTTTAATTAATTTTTTTTTGATGGTAAGCATTGTTGTTGTTGAGAAAAAGGTGAAAAGAAGAAGAAGAAAAGTTTATTATTGCAATTTGTATAAATTTACAGTTGAGTGTTGAGCGTTGATGTTGTTGTTGTAGTTTTTTTTTTTTTTTTTTTTTTTTTTTTTTTTTTTTTGTTGTTGTAGTTGTAATAGTTGCTGTTTTGTTGTATGTATTTTGTTGTTGTTTTCAGCTGTTGTATCGCTTAAAAGCTAATCGAATTGTTAAGTGCAATTAATTGTAGCCAATATTTATATAAAAAAACCGAAAAAGTTAACTTAAGAAAATTATGCTATAAAATGAGTTTCATATGTGGAAACCACGACACGTAATACAGACAGATACGAATTTATTTTCCAGACATACGGACCACAACTGTTGTTTACTAAGCTCGGCAGCTCCTATATAAGCCATATACCAAGTTTTGTTATAATAATAATGCCATAATTCCATATTCATGGTAAGACGTTTTCTAATGCAAAATTGCAACTCTGTTTGTTGAAGAGCATGAAACATAGTTTTGTTCTAGTGCAGCAAAAATGTATGCATTTCAATAGTGCAGCAAAAACCTTTAAGGAGCGTTTTATATATACAACAGGATTGATTTTCAGATAGTAAGGTGCATACAACTGGATTCATTGGGTGAAATCAGCAGGCCCAATAACAAAGCACCACAGTTGATGATGCGGGTTTGCGCTAGAAATACATTCCATTTCCTCTGAATTTAGATTTTTAGTGGTTTTCGGAAACACAAAAAAAAGGAAACCAAATCATTAAACACAAATATTATTGCACATACAGGAACTAAAATTAAGGTTTTTAGTTAAACTAAAATATACAAATTTCATTGTTTTTTTTTTTTTTGCAACTGTTTTTAAGTATACATACAAGCTTCAGTTTTCAATGACTTTTTTTTGTATTTTTTTGTTTCATTAGGAAAAAAATGTACATATATACTTTTTTTTTTGTATTATCAAAGCGCAGTGGGAAGTTTTGTTGTATTTCATTTTGCCTTCACTATAATCAAAAAAGTAAACACAGAAAACTTAAAAAACATTAGAAATCTTTAAATATAATGCAGAAATAAAACTTAAAGCTCAGACTTATGACTGGCCAAAGAAAGCTCTAGAAGTGCGAGGAGGGAAAAAATCAAAATTATCGCTAGCTAAATATATGAAAATGTTGAATGGCGCTAAGTAATGACTAATATATATATATAAATATATATATATATATATAACTATCAGGTGATAATTAGTTAAGATATAGTAGATACATGTCAAGTACGTATATAGATAAGAAATTCTTTGTTAATACATTTATTATAGGAACTATATATATATCTGTGTGTGTGACTGTTATGTAAACTGTTGTGCATATGTTAATAGAACACGTCTATCCAGATCGTATTCCATTCATAAAATCAGTCAGAGCCATAAAGTGGAGCACGTGTGTAGTAAATCCAGCTTGAATAAAGTACACATATACACTTAGTATATACATATTAAAAGAGTATTTACAGAACTGGTTTCTCCCGATCGCATTTCATTCATAAAAATCGGTATTTAAGAATTGCTGCGGGTATAGGGCAAGTTAGGTTAAAGAATATATATTATATATAACATTATCTGTTTGTTAAAGAACAGGTATTTCCAGATAGTATTTCATTCATTAAAAGTCAAATCTAAAAATGTGGGCAAGTCCAGATTAGAAAATTTCTTGTAAAATACATATTTAATGTCGCGAGCAATGCATGGTTAGAAAATACTCGGTTTACTTCTATATCAAGATATAAGATTAGTTATAGTTGGGTTATCAAAAGACTTGCTATCGTAAGCATTTGTTTAAGCAACACGTTTATTCAGATTACATTCCATTTAAAAAATGTGCGGGCTATGAACTGCATGAACTTTGTCTATACATCACGCCTATTCAGATTATGCTCCAATTAAAAAATCGAAGAGCTATGAACTGTAGGAAAAAGAATACATATATATTTAACATAATATAATAAGACTATTTGTTTGGCTATAGAACTTGTCCAGCCACAACGCCTTCTATTCATACAAATGAACGCAGAATTGGAGCAAATGCAGTTTAGCGAATTCTTGTAAAATACATAAATATTATTACATAGATAATACTATGCCGAACGTATGCCACTTTTAAGAACTGGGGCGCGTGTAGGGCAATTCAAGATCAAGAAAACTAGCCTCCAACTAACTAGCCTCTGACCAATTAACGTGTGGCTCGTGCCCAGGTGAACTACCTCATGGCTGATTATAATGCTAATTAATGGCAAGTCATGTTGTTTTGCCCGATCGAACGCTTCGACGACAGCTCGCCTAAGACTCATACGAGTTACGATAAAAACCACTCAGCAATGACGTAAAATTGATGAGGATCTATGAGATGAACGAGTCAAGTCATACAAGTAGAAAGAGAGGGAAAAAGTTGGTAGAAAGAATTAGTAATTGTCTCGAACTGCATTTAAAGCTGTTCCAACAAGATGTCAGCTTGTTTTGATAGACTTTGACAGCAAAATGAAATATAATTAATATAAAGCCAAATGAAATCTCTCTTCGAGTCCAAGAGCTGTGGAATCATGCCAAAAGCATTTACTTCAACACAAAATTCATCAGCGTAACGTCAGTTACTACAGGTGCTTAATTTAAGCTCGCGTGAATCATTTGCGCACAATTTCAAAAACTCAACTCAAGTTCGAAAATTTCGCCCTGCCAAACGACAAAAAAAAAAACCAAAGTCGACCCAATGATCTAAGAAATGTAAATTGCAAAATATACAATGAACCTGCTCGAACTGTTAATCAAAAAGAGAAAAACTCACAACACGACTCAATTTGTCACTCAACCAGTTTTGGTTCAAGACATATATGTATATATATATAAAGATATAATATATACATGTATTCACTTGTCACCTGTCTCTGTGGGGCAGACCCCGAAACCAGTTCCAAGAATTAATGCAGATATTCCAGGGATTTTGCTTACGTTCAAGTCGATATAGTGATACGACTAGCTAATGCATATAGCCAGCTGATATCGATAAAAAATAAAAACCAGAGAGCAGCCTCTACCAACTCGTCTAACATCGACTAAAGATAACTCGCGCGATTCGCAACGCTTCGGTTTTCGCTTTGACTCAGAGTCTGTCATTCTCTGTCGCCGTCTGAGCTCGGGCTTTGAGCTTGGCTGCATTGATCGTTGATTTGTATTATATAGCTGGGTTATGCGCTCTGTGCACATCATTTAGTAACGAATCTTGAACCTAAACGCAACGAATATTAAATTTAAACGGAACGCGAGTGTGTGTGGAGCGTGCGGCGCGTGCTACTTTGACTACGAAAGACAAATACAAAAATGTTTCAAAAAAGGATTATCGAATTGTTCACGCTGCTCTTTTACTGGATGGTTATCACGCCAGCCATATATCAATATTGCAAGACCCAGAATTGGATACGTTGGGATCTAAATGTACCATTTCAATCTTTCTCGGATCATGCCACATTCGCGCTTTGCCTGCTCGCTGGCTATGTGACCTTTTATCGCATTGTTATCTTTATCTACATGAAGCTGAAAGTGTGCGATGTTAAAATGTGGCATAAGCTGAAGAAAACGCAAGAGGATCCCGAATCGCAGCTAAAGGATAAATCTCATTATCAGGCCGTATCTACAGAGAATCTGGACACGGTTGATGGCGGGCCAGCAACTACCATGCCGAAAGTCATACGCACCATAAGCCACCCACTGCTGGTGGAGAGCGATTTGGCGCGTATTCATATCAAACACGAGACGCGTCCGCTGCGCAGCGCCACATTGCCCAGACAGCCTCAGCAGACGCACATCTCTAGTCCCACGCCCAGTTTGCGGTGTGCACCGCCTGTGCCCAACACGCCGCCCCGCACACCGGGAATGGCCCGCAAGCTGAGCCATGGCATCATCATGTCACCTGATGTCCTAATGGGCACCTCACAGCAGCTGAGACCAACCATAGTCAAGACATAGGTTTCACTTCGGTGTACTTTACAGAGAAAGATAGAATTCCCATCCAAGTATTAGCCTTAGCCAAAGAACCAAAGATAAACCTAATTTTATTCGCAATATTTGTCGAGACACAATTTTAGCCAATTTTTTCCGAATCTAACTTACATGGTAGCTCTTCTTGTAACAAGGAATAGATCATATAGTGAGTTATTATTATTTTTTGTTTATAGCATTTTAATGTTAGCTAGCGAATACGAGTACTTTTGCGAGTACTTTTCGAAAATTAGTTGCATATATTTATTACCTAGTTCTAAGTCCAGATATTAATATCTGTTTATCTATTTAAAATATGTGTATGTATTATATTATTATATGAAATATGCTATAATAAAAGAATGTTCTAGCTGCATAGCAAAAATTGCAAGCTCGTTAAATAAATAATTCATTGTCTTTATATGGGGGATTACACAATGAAATGTAATATCTGTGCAGAGGGGATTGCACTTTGAAGCTGATAAATTAAGGTATGCTACCATATCATATATTTAATGTTCGGTATATTTTTGTTGCAGTAAGTATAGATGTTATTAAACAAAACAAAAAATTCGGTACATTTCCTAACCTCACAATAATAAATTCAATTTTGAAATGATTGTTCCTATGAGAGCTTTGTGATAAATTTGATAAATAGTTGATAAGATATGGCATATATATTAAATATGGGACGTAAAGATTGTAAATGACGAATTTTATCAAGATATATTGTCAGCTTAGTTATCAGCTGAAAGCTGCGTATTTTAATGTAGTGTGTCTCCCGGCATTCGTTATAATCTAATAAGTATTCCCAACAAAAACCAATATTAAACAAATAAGATTAAAAATAAATATCTGTAAGCTTCCCTAGACCATTTAATTGCAGCACATGCAACCGCAACTTAAATATTAATGCTTTCTTGATATACAA
This sequence comes from Drosophila novamexicana, assembly GCF_003285875.2. Lineage (NCBI taxonomy): Eukaryota > Metazoa > Arthropoda > Insecta > Diptera > Drosophilidae > Drosophila > Drosophila novamexicana. The sequence goes on from NW_020824787.1 coordinate 9,938,669, forward strand.
ATAAATAAAAGCTTTTGTGTAACAAGTACCAGAGTAGAAATCGTTTCAATCAATCAGTAAATAGTATTCCTTCAAAGGAAAAACAAGTTTCAAGAATGTTTCAAAGAAAGTTTTTGGAAATATTTGTGGTGATCTTATATTGGCTAATATTTACGCCCTCCATCTATACTACGTTTACAAAAAAGGGTTGGCTGCTGTTGGATTTTGGTGCTTTGCAAGATACAATTTGGGCAGTTCTCATTTTCGGACTTGTCGATGTGATGGGTTTCGTAACATTCTATCGGATTGTCATGTTCATGTACAAGAAATTGAAAAAGTTCGATAAAAAATCGCTGAAAAAGGTGCACCAAAAGTATAAAAATGGTAAAAACGATCTTGAGGCCCAGTGCATAGAGGAGAAATACTTGGACGTTCCGGATGGCACCAAAAAGCGTACTATTAAATCCCGGCTGCAAGCGCGCTTTTAAATTAAACTCATATGTATATTTTAAGATATTACAAAACAACGACAAAAACATATATTTATTAAAATAAAAAGAAAAAATTATATACGTAGAGTATTTTTGACATATTTCTGGGTAATTTAATGTTTCTGAAAGGAATGTTTTGAAGCTTTCAAGAATAAGAACAAAGACCACTTTCTACTTATTTTATTTAAAGAATCAGACTGACTAACTCTCGTATAACCGCAAACAAGCTCAAAGAACATAATTAAAACTAACCCAACTTGACTTAGTTGTATTCCTGAACCCGAAGCAAAGTCACGTGCGAAGCTAGTAAAATATCGGTGTGAAAAATGATACAGAAAAGCTGTGTTCAGATCTTTGTGCTAGTCCTGTACTGGATTGTGATAACGCCCCTAGTCATAGTGCTTTGCCTTGAACAGAAATGGGTCGTTTGGGATGATAAGAATATGTTCTCATCGTTTAAACAGTTCTGTGTACTTGGTCTGTGTCTGGCAGCATGTTATCCGGTGGCCTATCTACTTATTGTGCTCATTTATCTGCGAATCAGAACGTGGACCATGACAATCTGGGTCAAATACGACCCCGCAACTATAGAAATGATTAATCAAGAAAGACAATATTATGCAGATAATGATCCTCGACTTGACCCAAACCAGGACAACGCATCCACCACCCTGGATATGGAAGATGACGAGCTGGATGGCCATCAGTCGCTGAACCGGGCACCCAATGTACCACGCCCAGTCGAGAAAGTACATCAAAAACAGCCCAGAAAGGAAAATCGAAAACAGAAAAGGCAACACCCTCCGTCTTATGAGGAATGTAACAATTAAGAACTATTGAAAAAAAAGATTTTTATTTATTTAAAAAAAAAACAACTATTATTTTGTTTGGAATTAAGGCAAGACAAAGCAAAGCTGTTCCAAAACTGTTCAGTATATATTTTTTGATAGAGATTTATTTTAACCAGCAAGTCGAATAAAAAAATGTCCAATACAAACCCTCAAATTTTGAGAATTTTTTTTAAAGGCAAAATATTTGATAAAACAACTTTTTCATACAAAAACTCTGCTTTCGAATTATAGTTCCGTTGAAAGCTTTGTCATATAGTTATTCGATCCGGCAGATATACACGAATCGCATGATTAATGACCTACTCATTGACCGAGCACCTTGCCCCATGCAACTCATCGCTTTAAATTTGGAAAACAAATCGTGGAAGTGTGTACAATAGTCGCGTATTGGGTGTTGTTTGTTCCATTACTGTTCGTCTGGCTGGACTTAAAACTCGATAAAAAAACACCGTTCGATTATTTTTTTGAACACTCCGATTATGCGCTATACCTGATTCTGGGCTATTTGGTGCTTTATCGCATTGTCTCGTATACTTTCATTAAATTGACATCCTTTGACCTCGGACTGTGGCACCGTTTGACCAAGACGAAAGTAGAGTGTGAGATGCAGCTCGAGGAGGCCAAATCCAATTATAAGAATTTGGATATTGTCGATGGACCGCCTGCTACAATATCGCTATGCTAGTCGCTTACCCCGCAAACGACAGCCGCCTACACCAACCCCAAGGCATACACCCCCTGCTTCGCTATGAAAAGTGTCCGATCGGCATCGCCACAAAATGAGATATTTTATGATTGAAGTGTGCTTTAGAATTCCCTAAAGCATAATAGTTACGCATATTTATAAATATTATTTAACATTCATTCCACTTTATATGAAGGAAATAAAAAGTTGAAACATTTTCTCTACGGAAATTTTATAAAGAAATGTTAGGGATGATTTGCAAAAAATTGGAAAAAATTATGCATGAGCAATATAGATAGAGATCAAAACATAACTTAAATGGTACGTCTAAAGTAATTTGGTAAAGTTTTGATAGTTAAGAACTGCATAAGATTTGGAAATCAAGAGATATAGTTAATTTACATGATACGATTTGGAAAAAACAACACCAGTCTATTATCTAAATTAAATTCTAATTTCAAATTTTGATGTTATAAATCTGAAAACAATGACATATGAAATTGTAAAGTTAAAAACAGTTTCTCTTCACAAAGTAGCTATTAAATTTGTCTTTCCATCAATTTATCTTTGCTTTAGAACCTAAGGAGTATTTAATAAAGAATTGTGGACTGTAATAAGTCGAAATAAATGCTTTAGAGTTCAACAACATAAGCATATACCTTAGCCATTTTGTTAGAGACCACATAACTTTTTCAAACTAAGTATATTACGCCATTTTAGCGCTGTTTGTTGCCCCCGTAAAAAATCGCGTGCTTATAAAATTAAGTTAATATTTATGAACAAAATGGTGCAACTAGTTAGAGCCCAAAAAGTTGTATACATGCGTGAGCGAGTGAGAAAATCAAGCGAGAATCGAGAATCAAGTTCAGATCGAATTCACGTTCAACCTGTGCGAGCGTGTGTGTGTGGGAGAGTGTGTGTTTGTATCTACAGAGAATCTGGACACGGTTGATGACGGGCCAGCAACTACCATGCCGAAAGTCATACGCACCATAAGCCACCCACTGCTGGTGGAGAGCGATTTGGCGCGTATTCATATCAAACACGAGACGCGTCCGCTGCGCAGCGCCACATTGCCCAGACAGCCTCAGCAGACGCACATCTCTAGTCCCACGCCCAGTTTGCGGTGTGCACCGCCTGTGCCCAACACGCCGCCCCGCACACCGGGAATGGCCCGCAAGCTGAGCCATGGCATCATCATGTCACCTGATGTCCTAATGGGCACCTCACAGCAGCTGAGACCAACCATAGTCAAGACATAGGTTTCACTTCGGTGTACTTTACAGAGAAAGATAGAATTCCCATCCAAGTATTAGCCTTAGCCAAAGAACCAAAGATAAACCTAATTTTATTCGCAATATTTGTCGAGACACAATTTTAGCCAATTTTTTCCGAATCTAACTTACATGGTAGCTCTTCTTGTAACAAGGAATAGATCATATAGTGAGTTATTATTATTTTTTGTTTATAGCATTTTAATGTTAGCTAGCGAATACGAGTACTTTTGCGAGTACTTTTCGAAAATTAGTTGCATATATTTATTACCTAGTTCTAAGTCCAGATATTATTATCTGTTTATCTATTTAAAATATATATGTGTATGTATTATATTATTATATGAAATATGCTATAATAAAAGAATGTTCTAGCTGCATAGCAAAAATTGCAAGCTCGTTAAATAAATAATTCATTGTCTTTATATGGGGGATTACACAATGAAATGTAATATCTGTGCAGAGGGGATTGCACTTTGAAGCTGATAAATTAAGCATACCATATCATATATTTAATGTTCGGTATATTTTTTTGCAGTAAGTATTTTATAGATGTTATTAAACAAAACAAAAAAAAATATCCGTAAGCTTCCCTAGACCATTTAATTGCAGCACATGCAACCGCAACTTAAATATTAATGCTTTCTTGATATACAAATAAATAAAAGCTTTTGTGTAACAAGTACCAGAGTAGAAATCGTTTCAATCAATCAGTAAGTAGTATTCCTTCAAAGGAAAAACAAGTTTCAAGAATGTTTCAAAGAAAGTTTTTGGAAATATTTGTGGTGATCTTATATTGGCTAATATTTACGCCCTTCATCTATAATAAGTTTACAAAAAAGGGTTGGCTGCTGTTGGATTTTGGTGCTTTGCGAGATACAATTTGGGCAGTTCTCATTTTCGGACTTGTCGATGTGATGGGTTTCGTAACATTCTATCGGATTGTCATGTTCATGTACAAGAAATTGAAAAAGTTCGATCAAAAATCGCTGAAAAAGGTGCACCAAAAGTATAAAAATGGTAAAAACGATCTTGAGGCCCAGTGCATAGAGGAGAAATACTTGGACGTTCCGGATGGCACCAAAAAGCGTACTATTAAATCCCGGCTGCAAGCGCGCTTTTAAATTAAACTCATATGTATATTTTAAGATATTACAAAACAACGACAAAAACATATATTTATTAAAATAAAAAGAAAAAATTATATACGTAGAGTATTTTTGACATATTTCTGGGTAATTTAATGTTTCTGAAAGGAATGTTTTGAAGCTTTCAAGAACAAGAACAAAGACCACTTTCTACTTATTTTATTTAAAGAATCAGACTGACTAACTCTCGTATAACCGCAAACAAGCTCAAAGAGCATAATTAAAACTAACCCAACTTGACTTAGTTGTATTCCTGAACCCGAAGCAAAGTCACGTGCGAAGCTAGTAAAATATCGGTGTGAAAAATGATACAGAAAAGCTGTGTTCAGATCTTTGTGCTAGTCCTGTACTGGATTGTGATAACGCCCCTAGTCATAGTGCTTTGCCTTGAACAGAAATGGGTCGTTTGGGATGATAAGAATATGTTCTCATCGTTTAAACAGTTCTGTGTACTTGGTCTGTGTCTGGCAGCATGTTATCCGGTGGCCTATCTACTTATTGTGCTCATTTATCTGCGAATCAGAACGTGGACCATGACAATCTGGGTCAAATACGACCCCGCAACTATAGAAATGATTAATCAAGAAAGACAATATTATGCAGATAATGATCCTCGACTTGACCCAAACCAGGACAACGCATCCACCACCCTGGATATGGAAGATGACGAGCTGGATGGCCATCAGTCGCTGAACCGGGCACCCAATGTACCACGCCCAGTCGAGAAAGTACATCAAAAACAGCCCAGAAAGGAAAATCGAAAACAGAAAAGGCAACACCCTCCGTCTTATGAGGAATGTAACAATTAAGAACTATTGAAAAAAAAGATTTTTATTTATTTAAAAAAAAAACAACTATTATTTTGTTTGGAATTAAGGCAAGACAAAGCAAAGCTGTTCCAAAACTGTTCAGTATATATTTTTGGATAGAGATTTATTTTAACCAGCAAGTCGAATAAAAAAATGTCCAATACAAACCCTCAAATTTTGAGAATTTTTTTTAAAGGCAAAATATTTGATAAAACAACTTTTTCATACAAAAACTCTGCTTTCGAATTATAGTTCCGTTGAAAGCTTTGTCATATAGTTATTCGATCCGGCAGATATACACGAATCGCATGATTAATGACCTACTCATTGACCGAGCACCTTGCCCCATGCAACTCATCGCTTTAAATTTGAGCAAACTCTATTCTTGTCGTATTATATATAGTTTTAACCACAAAAGCTATACAAACGATATGTGAGCTTCAGTTTCCGGAACAGTTCGATTAGTTGCAGTCCAGTTGGCAACCCGTTCGTGCGTAAGTTTCGCTAAAATGTTTGGAAAACAAATCGTGGAAGTGTGTACAATAGTCGCGTATTGGGTGTTGTTTGTTCCATTACTGTTCGTCTGGCTGGACTTAAAACTCGATAAAAAAACACCGTTCGATTATTTTTTTGAACACTCCGATTATGCGCTATACCTGATTCTGGGCTATTTGGTGCTTTATCGCATTGTCTCGTATACTTTCATTAAATTGACATCCTTTGACCTCGGACTGTGGCACCGTTTGACCAAGACGAAAGTAGAGTGTGAGATGCAGCTCGAGGAGGCCAAATCCAATTATAAGAATTTGGATATTGTCGATGGACCGCCTGCTACAATATCGCTATGCTAGTCGCTTACCCCGCAAACGACAGCCGCCTACACCAACCCCAAGGCATACACCCCCTGCTTCGCTATGAAAAGTGTCCGATCGGCATCGCCACAAAATGAGATATTTTATGATTGAAGTGTGCTTTAGAATTCCCTAAAGCATAATAGTTACGCATATTTATAAATATTATTTAACATTCATTCCACTTTATATGAAGGAAATAAAAAGTTGAAACATTTTCTCTACGGAAATTTTATAAAGAAATGTTAGGGATGATTTGCAAAAAATTGGAAAAAATTATGCATGAGCAATATAGATAGAGATCAAAACATAACTTAAATGGTACGTCTAAAGTAATTTGGTAAAGTTTTGATAGTTAAGAACTGCATAAGATTTGGAAATCAAGAGATATAGTTAATTTACATGATACGATTTGGAAAAAACAACACCAGTCTATTATCTAAATTAAATTCTAATTTCAAATTTTGATGTTATAAATCTGAAAACAATGACATATGAAATTGTAAAGTTAAAAACAGTTTCTCTTCACATTAAATTTGTCTTTCCATCAATTTATCTTTGCTTTAGAACCTAAGGAGTATTTAATAAAGAATTGTGGACTGTAATAAGTCGAAATAAATGCTTTAGAGTTCAATAACATAAGCATATACCTTAGCCATTTTGTTAGAGACCACATAACTTTTTCAAACTAAGTATATTACGCCATTTTAGCGCTGTTTGTTGCCCCCGTAAAAAATCGTGTGCTTATAAAATTAAGTTAATATTTATGAACAAAATGGTGCAACTAGTTAGAGCCCAAAAAGTTGTATACATGCGTGAGCGAGTGAGAAAATCAAGCGAGAATCGAGAATCAAGTTCAGATCGAATTTACGTTCAAGCTGTGCGGGTGTGTGTGTTTGGGAGTGTGTGTGTGTTTGTGCACAGTTGCTATTGGCTGCATGCAAAGTTGTTCGTGTGTGTAAGTGTGACAGCTTCTGTGTGTGTAGCGTGGGTGTATGCTTGAGTGTGTGTATGGGTCATATTTGTTTGTATGGTTAAACAAGTCGTAAGAGGCATAGCAAATGAGAAAGTGTTGGAAAGAGAGAAAAGAATAATAAAACAAAAGCTAAGCGCTAGATAATGAGAAAAGTTAAGAGCTAGATTCAAGATTAAATTAGAGGTAGATAAATATATAAATATATAGTTTTGAAAATGAGTTTTAAAACGAGAAACGTGCTGTGACTAAGCAGTTGACAGTTGGCCAGTGTTGTTAAGCGTCACTTTAAACAGTCAACCAGTTTCTAGGCGATTCGATAGTTAAATTGCCCAGTATTGTTAAACGTTTATACAAGCATTCACATTTCTCGTCAAATAGAATGAGCTAACCCAACTTATTTAATCATGTCATGAAATTTAATAGTTGACCAGTGCTGGAAAGCGACACAAATAACACTTTTGTATGCGTCATATAGTATGAGCTAACGTAACTTAAATAATTTCGTTGAATTTGTTAAAATTTTCTTAAAGTTTCAGCTGCAGTTCTCTGTTTGACCCTGACTGACTTTGGTCACTTTCAGTTCCTGGAACTGGTTTGGCAAAAAATAAAACTCAATTGACTTTGAGTTAAAACTCAAAGGTGAAATTCGAGCGCCAGTCAATTATTGTCAACTCATGAGCCTCCTCATCATGATCAGCATCATCATCATCATCACCTGGCGTTCAATGCCAAGACGCATATGGCGTTAGTCATGCAGTTATCTTATGTATAAGATTGCAGTCTCTCCGCATGCCCTTAGTCATAGTAACTAGCACACCTGTTCAACTGTTTAGTCCCATTTAAAATGTATGGAAAATTACTGGGCCAAAGAAACAAAGAGGAGAAAAACCAAAAGTCAAGCGATTAAGAAACGAAAATATATTCCTGGCAAAGGATTTAAATTTTCGTTGCGTTAATTTTTGCAGACAATTTGCAATTTCGCTTTCTCTCAAACGACTTTTATCGATTTAACATTTTAGTATTAATTTTTTTTTTTTTTTTTGGATTTTGTTTGCAAAAAAACTTCCCAACTACTTACTGCTGGCATAAGTTGATCTGTACTTCGGACGCGAGTCACCTTGTTTTTGGTAATCATCTTCTTGACGCAATGCTCCACCTGTACGTTCCACTTCATGAAGGTCACATAGGCAATGTATATGGTAAACAGGATGAGCGCCTCCCACCAGAAGATGCGATTGTCGCGAAAAAAGTAGATCAATACCAGCAAACTGATGCTATAGAATGAGCAATCACGAAATAGTGGCCACCAGGTCAACGATAGGACCGTACGCGAGAATAACGCACACATGCCAATCACGAAGAGAATGTTAAAGACAGCAGATCCAACAATCGTACCAATGCCAACATCATCGAACGACACGAAAACGCCAATGACACTCGTGAAGAGCTCCGGGGCACTGCCACCCGCCGCCATAAACGTTGCGCCGGCCACATCGTCCGTGATGCCGAGCTTTTCAATGATTACGTCAAGGGAAGGCACGAAGAATTCATCGCAGACAATTGCCAGCGCCACAAACATATATATTACACCGATAATGTGCAGGATGACAGCGCCGTTCTCAAGCTGTTCTTTCGTGAATAGGTCCTTTGGAAATAGTGGCGTTTTCGTGGTGTTTGAAATGTCGATTAGCGTTTCTGCAAAATAGAAAAAGAAAACATATTCGAATTAGTATTGAATGTGACAAGCATATTCTATCAGGGGACTTGGGAGAATCCTCAAGAGACCAGTGCAGACACCTTAAGTTGAATATATGCCTATTAAGCACTTTAACTAATTGAGAATTATATGAAGGGAAAGAACCAGTGCAGACACCTTAAGTTGAACATATGACATTTTGGGGCTTTAACTAATTGAGAATTATATCCGCATAAGTCTCTATTAATAAGGAACTCAATAAGGAACTTTTCTTTTACTATAATATGCTAATAAAACTTTCTAGTAGTTAAAAATGCTAACAAAATGCAAAATTACAAAAAGATATACAAATTTAATAAAATTTATATTGTTTGCGAACGTTTTTAAATATTCTGTTCTCCGATTTATTAGAATAACCTCCTGCCATTTATGGGGTATATTGAGATTATTTTAAATTGCAAAATAGGTTTATAGTTACACAGATTTTACCAGATTAAACAGATTTTTAAGGGGATTTTTCTACAGTGTATTTCCTAGATGAGGACCTACGACAATCATTCTTTATTTTTCAATAAGTATAAGTAGCTAATGACCTATTACAAATTAAACAGAAGCTAAATTGCATTATTATATACTATTATATTCATATGTGTTGAAACATGTTAAGAATAACTTGAATGCCTGAAAGATTGCTAGCTAAACGTGCCGAATTTGTCATTGCGCATAGTTGGCACAAAATGAGGAAGTCTGACCTTTAGTTAGAGAGAAACGCTCCCAAGACACTTAGAAGCGGCATTTTTTTTCTTACTGCCAGACATAAGTACACATTGCGCATCATATGAGTAAACGTTCGGTTACAATTCCCCAATTACACATCCTCAATTAAAAAGCACGACCTTTTTGCTGTATAAAAAAAAATAATAATAAAGAAGATAAACGCGGGCAAATCGCTGCAAAAAACGCTTCGCAGGCGGCACCTTTTGTGCGCGCGCGATTTGCCATGGCAATTAACCGCAAAATTATGCAGCACATTTTGCAACAATTAGCAAATCGCGAGTGCAACTGCAACCTCAACAAATGCAACTTCAATTGGAGTTGATAATGGCAAATGTTAATGTTTATCATTAATTTGCGCTGTTTTTGTTGTTGTTATTGTTGTTGTTGTCGTATGAGCAATCGTTTTGGCGCGTGTGCCATACAAATAATCGGCGCGTTTTTAATCGCCCGCGGCACAAAACACTGATTCTCTTGACTGATTCATGTCATTTGTCATACCCTGCACTCATTAGCTGATAATTAACGGGTATAATGAATGCTGCATATATCCGTAAACAGTTAAGACTACATTGTTACTTTTTCCTGGATATAGGCTTGGGATCTTATATAATTCAAATCAATCTAACCGAATTATCCCAAAAGTTATTAAATAAAAATATATGATCTGATCTTATATATTAAAAATTATAGTCAAGCTATATACATAGACTCATCTCGTCTAGTAAAATAGAGGTTGAGCTTGTAAGATATTTTTTCTTCTAAGAATTATTTTGTGGAATTTCATAGAACTTTTTTGTGTATTAAAAAAATCGTAACAAATTGTTAAAGGCAACTTAATAAGAAAATTATCCAACTAATTCAAACTGTGCTTTCGGTGTTACAGGGTATCTCGTAGTCTCATTGTATAGCAGCCGTTGTTGTCTTCGGTCTTAGTTGTTTGTCTGTGCCTGATTTGTCACTTTGGCTTAACAAAGCAAATGCTTTCGCTTATACTATTTACATAGTTTGCTTAAGTTTTGTTTGCTTATCACAGTATGTTGCAGCATTTTTTCTGCATATACTTTGTACTTGGTCTATAATCGAGTGAACATCGTAGCTGAGTCGTTGACTCACTTGCGGTTGGGCCTCGGTCAACCAAGAACTCAACTCGCTCTTTAATGTGAAACCGGTTACGGGCGCAAGATATTAAGAGAATCAGCACTGAGAATCGAGCACACTTGCAATTTGCATGCAGCTAACGGGCTGTACACACCCACACACTGTGGTTAACCCACCTTTCGGAAGGTGTTGCAGGTAACCCTTTCTCTGCTCCATCCCTGAAACCCCTCGCTTAGAACAGAATTAAAAACACTCAACACTGGAACGTGCGCTATAAATCAATGCTACAAATGAATCACTTGCCAAATGCTTAATGAATGATGATTACAGCATTTGCTATACATACCCTGTAAAAAGTAGATACTCTCATAAGTCGCTCAAGCTGCACACATGCATTTGTATTAAAGAATTTTCATAAGATATTTGTATTTTTATCAGTGTCAAGTATTTTAGAAATACCCTGTACTATTTACCCATTACAATTATCGACGTCTATTTGCTTATCTAAAATTTCGATATTGCAATATATAATATTATTTTTATACCCATTATTTCGTATTAATATATATTCTAAACATTGTATTTTGTTAAATTTCTCTTCAAGGGTATTTCGTAGTGCATAATCGTGAACTGTTTAGCATTTTACGTTTTTACTTGTTTTTACTTAACAGGTAGATAATTTGTAGTTTGATTGGATGTGGGCGGGCAACAACAGAGTCGACTACAGTTAGCTACGGGGGACAACGTTTTGAATATCAAACCAGATCATCGAGAAATTGTGGTCATTATGAGTATGAATACATTTATGACTAAGTGTAATGCTAGGCAAGCTGACGGAAGACGACAGGCGATAGGGAAGTAATCAAAATAGTTCGAGAAGTAAATAAAACAGTGGAAGAAGAAAAACAAGTTATATTTACCAGATATGCAAATTGTTGTATAAAGAGTGTACATTAGAAAAGTACAGATTTAATTGGGTACAGCAACAAACCGAAGATAAGCAAGAGGAAGTATGGTATTAAATCAAAAATTGCAGATTATGAATGTGAGGTGGGGATGCAGTAAATAAACGGGTATACGGGCATAATCATAAAAAGCAACGCATTTACACAAATTATTATTATTATCAGAAGTTTAGGACATATTTAAAAGCTATCAGCAAACTGAAATATCTTTGGCTTAGCGTATCAATATGGAATCCCATCTCAAATTCTTTATTGTCAGTTTCCTCATTTATTAGACATACCAAGATACAAAGATAGATAGATTAAAGTTGAAGGTTTAGGGACACATTCTTTATACACTACACACTCCACTCATACTTTTTATTCTGTGCCTCTTAATTCCGCGCCCCTTTTTATGAAATCTCAAGAAATCTCACGAAATCTCAAGAAAATGAAAGCTAATTTCTAATCTTTTTTTGGATATGTGACATTTTTGATTTGATTATCATTTGACAAAAGCAAAATGCGTGTTATCTCAAATAAACCAATACATATGTATATAGAGATCCCAGCAATCGTATATAAATAGAAGTGTTGAAAAATGTTACACTAATGTGTTTATCGACTTTGTTTGCGAAGACAATTAAATAATGAGTAATGGGAAATAGCGAATGAATCTTACATTTTGAAGAACTTCATATTAAGATAATTATAACTAAGATAATTATAATTATCATGTTGAATCTAAGATGTAGATGCAACAACAAAGAATAATCATTTACGAAGTGACGAAGTTTAAATACTTTTTGAGACATATATCAGATGAAGCTTTCAGTTTTCTAGCCTAGCTTTAATAAAGTTTTTGTAATAAACTAAAGCTAAACGATGCAATTTTTTGTTTTACTATCACTTCGTAAGATAAGTTAAGATATTATTTTTAAGAGATATATAAAATCAAACGATATTAATAAGATTTTAAAGACATGTAGGCAAACAAATAAAAGACAAGTTTGATTAAACTGTCGGGAAAGCCACATTGTTCATAGAATGGAAGTTTTATTATATAGTGACCCAAAGATACTAAAGATAAAGAGAAGCTTAATACGGGCATAATTTGATTCTAATGGATTCGTCTATATTGCTCATGTTTTCTTCTAAGCGTTACACATTTGATGAGCAAATCATAAGATCCAAAGCAAGTGTATTTAGATTTAAAGTGCGCCAACCCCTCGAGTTGAGCAATAAAATTTCAATAAATTCTTCGCAAAAGGTAAGAACAAATAACTGGTTGTTTATTTTGTTGATTTTTGTTGTATTTAACATTTGGTGGCATGTGGGCGCGTGCCGTCTCTCTGTCTGCCTATCTACCCGCCAGCCTACCTGAGTTAGTCAAGACTTGGAGGCCAATTGAGGTAACCAGTTTCAAGTGCCAAAATGCCACAGTCACAATTTGACTAACCGCATGCAATCGAGCCGAGCGTCAGCTCAGAAATCTTCTAGAGCAAACAGCACACACCCACTCACACACTAACACACAGAGAACCGAGCTAGTTATGCGTCATGCGTTGACTCTCGCAGCTGAGTGGAGAACAAAAGCCGCAGCAAAGTCGCGTTCGCATTTGCAAAACAGTTGCAAATTGAAACTCGAATCGCTCAGATGGCAGCCGCATCAGCAATTCCGAAGCTTTTCATCAGCCATGCCACCATCCAGCTGAGGCAGCCATCAAGTGTGGCGCCACCGCGAGTCTACGAGTGGCGCACGCAGGTCACGGGTCAGACGCAGCAGGCGCAGGAAGCGCCAGTCGAGCGCATTAGGCAAAGCGGCAGCACAGCAGCAACAGCAAAAGCCACGCCCACATACACGCCTCCGCGCATCCAGGGCAATGAGGCGCAACGCAAGAATCTGCCACAAACGCTTTGCAACTTCTTCGAGGCGGAGCGCCACGACAGCGCCTGGAATCGCGTGACTAAGTGAGATGGAACAGTCAGCGCTTCATATATATATATATATATACATACATATACTATACATAAACATACGTTATAAATTAACCCATTGTGTGCCAATGCTAAAAATATGGCACTCAAATAACCAACATAATGTGCATTAAGTTATCTAATCGTCAACTTCAGCTGTTATTTATAAGGCTCTTTTAGCAAATCAAAGAAAAATGTAGTTTTAGCTTGTATAAATAAAAACTTAAGCTCAAAATGTTTTAAAAGTCTTATCGCTGTTTCTTATATATGTATTTTTGTATAATTATTTAAAGAGAGCTGTGCATGTCATAATACTCAACTTTAGTCGAGATAATTTAAATTCAATCCGCGTTAAAGCACGTAGCTAGCATATAAAACATTTGTATACCCTATAGCTATAAAACAGTTACAAGAGGGGTATTAAAAGGTTGTATGCCACAAGCTGCAAAGACAGCTCTGTATATGCCTATCCCTACGAAATTATTATAGCTAAAGGAAATAAATTGTGTATACAACACATTCCAACTATTTTCATTGTTGAAGACATGTTATTTATTAATTCATTATTAATTATATAAAAATGTAGCTTATAGTAGGCTGCACAGGCTATCTCCCAATCGAGCACTCAAATAATTAATTAAATTTTATAAATACCCTGTAGCCCGTTCCACCAGATTGAGACATGTTGTCTGATTCCACAGCGACAGCTAATAAAATTAATAATAATCTTGTAGATTAACTTGTCGCCCATTGTCCAACCGATCTCAGATACTATAAGACCTAGAAGTTTTAGGGTGCCCTGCTATACCAAGAGGTAAGCTCACACTATACACTTTAATAAAACCTATTTTGACCACAAAGTACCCAGATTATCTACTGATACTTTTTCAAAATACTGTAAACAGTAAAATTAGTATTGTTATTTTATATTATCTTGTTTGCTTTATAGTATAAAATATTAAGGGTTTCACTCTCCCTTGCACTCTTTCTCTCCATTTTGCTATCTCTCTTAATGTTTTCGTTATTTTAATAATGTCTACAAATCTACGGTGTCCCCATTTTTTCCTGCCAACAAAGCTTAATTAAATTCACCTCATCTATTTTTGAGAGTAGCCCCCAATTTAAATATTAAAATATCATTCTGTTATAATTTTCGATTTAACACTTTTGATAATAGTGCTAGTAGGTGCTATAATAATGAATTTTTAATCAACTAGAGAAGTGTTTTTTTCTATTTTTGTTCACAGCTTGACGTTTTGATTATTTATGAATGAAGAAAGTTTAGACACGTTTTCAAAATGTAGATAAAAGTTGTATTCATTCACAAAAACATTAATAGCAGATAAATTATTAGCAGCTACGAATATATTCATATAATTAATGATAAATTTGCTATATTAAAGATATTTAAAGAACTGGCTTCAGTGGGTTAAGTTCAAGCGTAATTAAATGCTGCAGATAAGAAAATCAAAAGTAAGCACAAATAGAGAGCAAAAAACGAGTTAACTCGCTCGCTCGATTTTTTTCTTGTCTTTTTTTTTTTAGCTTTTTGCTCTTTTTTTTTTTTGCGACGTCATCAATGTGCATAAATCACGGCTGAACAAACGCACAAAATTACACGAAGCCGACGCCATTCGGCCGGAAGTTCATTATGGGTAAAGGAAGGGGTGCCCTGCAAAGCGGAAGCTAAGCGAGTGCCCTATATATATATATAAGCATGTGTGTGTGTGTGTGTGTGTGTATGTGTGTGTGTGTGTGTGCTTCGATAGTAGCCGAATGGTTTCACGCTTTGTGAAGCAGCTGCTAATTTATCAGAGAGACAGCGCGCTTTGGCACGGCGCAAGTTTCAAGGTAGCGCAGGCAAATCGATTAGCGACCAACCAGAAACGAATGGAATGGGAACAAAAATATATGAAAACGAAACGAGAAATGGGTAACGTGCACATGCACATGCAAATTGACAGCTTTGGGTATTGCCTGAGCGTCGACGTCGGCGCTGCTGGCGTCCCTGGCCCCGCTAGGGTTGTCAAGTGGGCTGTTGAATCAATGCAGCAAACTGAGCCAACTGCCAATGTGGCAACGTTGAACGAGAGCCACTTAAGCCTTGCCACATAAACTTTATGAGTTCACAGTTACGAGCTGAGCCTGAGCCTGTCGTTGCGCCGCTTTGATGAAGGTTTTAAGGACCGCAGCCACCTGCAAACCCTCAAAGCCCACATTTTCGCAGCGTTTGCACACAAGTTTCCAGTTATTGTAAAAAGTTTGTTGCTGGCCGCCCTACCCACCCAAAAACAACAACAGGAACAACAACACTTTGTAGCTAATCAGGCTCAAGGCGTGCTCCTTTGGGGCCAAGTCATAAATTGTTAAGAGTTGGGCTCTCCATGCGGCTTGAAAAATGCAAAAATTATGGTTTCTAGCTGTTGGGTTTGCCAAAAACAAATACAAATAAAGTCTCTTCGCATGTTATTTATGGAGCATCTGCAAATTTTATCTAACTAGAGTTTACAAAGATTTCTCGGTATAAATGCAATTTCCATAAATACTCAGATAAGCAATATACGAGTGGGTCAGCTAAACAATATATATCTATTGGGGACTACAATTTTAATCCATTTCTGCTCTAGCTTATGTAAATAAGCTTGAAAATTCTACTTATTTATTAATATATATATATGTGTTTTTTTTTCAATGAACCATTCAATTTCTTTGTAAGACCTTTTCGGAAAGTCCAATTGCTATATAAAAAAAAAAAACCAATCTTTACAGCACGTGCCTTTCATGAGTCAACTTAGGTATTTCAAGATCCGATTGAGAACATTTAAGCGTACTCAAGTGGTGTATGCTCGACTAATGAATACCTTATTTACATTTGCTTATACAATTAGTTTGTATTTAGTACAAATTGTAAAATAATAAATGAATATTTAGTCAGTTGTTTAATTATTTAAGCAGTTTGCATTGCAATACTAACATTTATGGCAATCCATCAGCAAATTAAGTACGTGCTTAACTTGCAGACGACTTTGTGACAGATATAAAAATTATTCTAGCATAAATTTTTATTGAAAAATAATTAGACAAAAGTATCTAAGTTAAAGATCAGAGTAACTGACTTCAAAGCCTAATTAAGACTTTATGGCTAAAAACTCTTGTTAGAGGTGGCAACAGTTCAGACTTACATTTATTAATTTTATGTCGTTTTTTTTTATTTTGTAATCATATATCACCTCAGATAAGCTCCATTATACTTCCCGAATATGCAATTTTATATTTTAAATGAAGCTAAAAATTTGTTATCAAGCAGACAATTTGAATGGAGGTAACTCTATAAACCAAATATATATATTTATTTACATTTCCGATAAGCCCTATTTTAATGAAGTAAATATTCAATACCTAGTATATCATAGGATTTTCAAATCCATTTTAGTGGATGTTTATGTAAACCTTAAGGTGCAAATATGAATTTCTGGCCTCTATACATTAGGACAAGGCTATAATTAAAACCCAACCGTTTATAAAGCGTATAATTGGCGTTCAGATAATTGAATTTATATTAAGCGCAAATTAAACAGCTTGCAACTGAATTACATGTGTTATCAATTATTTATGCAGGACATAATTGTAAGCTATGCCATAAATAATTTAATCTAAATGTCAACTAGACTAATTAGTCTCCCAATTGGATTTACGTATGAAAATGATTTGAGTAAAATATGAAATCCACAAATTTATGCATATGCAGTTTTGATGCACGTAAATTGAATTCGTATTTAGTAACCAGTTTTAGCAGAGCGATTGAAATGAATCACTTAGATATAACAGGTGCCTCGGGACCTTAAATAAATTCCCCTAAAGTCTGTGTGTGAGAGTGGGAAAGAGAGAGGGGGGAAAGAGGTGATAATATCATGATTCATATTGTATAGCAGCTGCTGTTTTAAATTGTAAATTGATTAGCTAAGCCTTGGATAGATATTGGATATCTAAAGCTACTGCCGAGTCACTTAAAAGCCAGGGAATAATAAAAATGGTAATCAAAATGCATAAAAGTGATTGTTAAAGTTGATGGCAAATTTAAAGCGCACTTAGACACATGCACACATTCAGCTGGCAACTCTGCCCAAGCACAAGCACAAACGCAATGACAGTTTTACAGCCAAAAGAATGAGAAGGACTTGAAATTTTTTAGGTACATAGAGCATGTTAAAGTTAATGGCTAATTTAACATGCCCATACATATAAATGTCAAATTGTCAAAATTATAATAAACATTCTGTCTTCTTCTGTCTAAATTGCTAAGGATATATTTCGGACTGGGCTGTAGCTAGTTGTTAATTAAAAGTATCATTATATCAGGTACATGCAACTAAATTGCATGCAGTTTTCGCAAGCTTTTGCCTTTTTTTTTATATGTAGACGAAAATCACCTATATTTTCCGTCACGTAACGTATAATCCCATCGTAACCTACTTTCGACAGCGTTTACATTTTACACGAAAATAGTGCTAACAGCTATAAGCCATCTAAAATCAGCACATGACAAGGAATATTAGAGATTTCTTTTGGATTTTCGTCACATTAAAGACGTACGCGCATCTTATGTGTGGCCCTGAAATTGTTCATATACTGCAGACATAGCTGACTACTCTGGCTAAGCACTGGCACGGTCACACTGGCAATTAGTGGCCTCAAAGCAAGGGGAAAAAAAGTGGGAATGTCAATAATTAAAAGTCGGCCAAATGTTGTCATTTGTCCTCAGCGCCGCAAAGCAACTTCCTGCCGCCCACAAAGCATGCACACACACACACACACACACGCACACAAACGCTATATATACACACACACACACAGTACACCAGCCGTATATAGCTGTTTGTGGCGTGCAAGTCGCACGTCCTTGCGAGCCTTTTGCCATTGTTGTTGTTGTTGCTGACATTTTGATTTATCGATTTAAATTTTGTTGCCGTCTGTTTGGTTAGCTTTTCCTTGCGCTTTTCCTACATTTTCACATTAGCAGCTCAATCATTATTTTCGCTCTTATTTTGTTTTCTTTTTTTTTACCTTTTAAATACTTATGCTTAATATTTTTTGTGTGCTTTTTTTATTTTTATTTTTTTTTACATATTTTGACCGCCTGCCGTTTGGGTCGAGGTCTTTTGCAGCGCTTTTTGGGGGTTTGAGATTGCGGCCACTTCTTCTGCTTCGCTTTTCGCCACCCACGACAAACGTCGTTAACAGTCACGTTAGCGTGCGAGTACGTAACACACACACACACAAACACAAGTATACTATAAGCTACTGTGTGTGTGTGGGTGTGTGTGTGTGTATGTGTTGTTGTTGTTTTTATTATAGCAGCGCGCGCAATTTGGGTCGATGGTAAAATAGAAAAGCCAAAAGCAAGGCGAAACCAAAAACACACACACACACACACACTCAGAGTGACACGAACATTTCCAACAAAGGTCGTTGCGAGTAGACCAATGCACATTTATTGCTATATACATACGTATACACATACATATTATGCCATATACAGCCCGGGACGTCTAATTGGGAACACACATGTATATTTTCCCTTAAAATCGGATTTAAGGCGAATTTGCTAAGCATAATAATAGCATAAAGTGATACCTGAAATCTATAGGTTTTTGATACAAGATAACCATTCTTTGTTATTTATGTTCTATTATTAGTATTATTTCTAGTTGAATTCGCATTTAAAGACTTCTTCAACCGTGGCAATTGCACTTAATTTTATGGCCAGCGCTGTGTGCACACATGCACCTATATTTTCTCTCTCTCTCTCTACCTCTCTCCTTCCCTCTCTATCTCTCCCTCTCTTTCTGTGTGTGTTCGCGCGCTTTGTCTGCTCTTTTTGGACACTTTCTGGAACTGCTTTGGTTTCATGTTAATTGCTCGTAGCGTCGCTTGTTCCGGCAATCTGCGTTAATTTTAAAGCTTGATTTACAGACTACATCTAGTCCTTGATGTTGTTGTTGCTGTTGTTATATTTGCTGCTCTGCTTTATTTCTGATTGTTGTAGCTTCTGTCGTTTTGCGGTTGCAGCTCAACTGCAATTTGCGCCCCAAAGCACACAACAAAATATTTTCGTTTTAGTTTCGTGTGTGTGTGTGTGTGTTTCCGTTACACTGTCCCTGCATGAGGTCACATGGGAGCATAACGAGGCATTTAGGCACATTTATATATATAAATATATATCTAATAGGCGTAGGATGTACATTTAAAGAGCTTCTGCAATTTGTGGTCATTCAATAGAAATACATAAGCCTCAATATATAAATACCAGCAAAGGGAGCAGCATTTATCACAGGGTATTTAAGATTTACTATTATTGTGGACGTATATAACAAATGTGTTTTTGATGGCACTTAATTGTTTTAATAGAAAAATTTTTATTCCGATTGTTCTCATGGCAGCTGTATAATATGGTTATCAGAAGTGGATCAATGAAAAGTAAAGCGCAGTTTGGGTGTATTAAACAACAAAAAAGTTGTTACCTATATATATGATAAATTATGATAGTATTTCGCACGACTTAGCGAACCTATTCAACATTTCACAAGTATAACAGACAGAGGTTTTCTCCACTTCATTTCCATTTTCTCCATTCAGCTTATTGCCACCCTCTAAAGAGTATCTCTAAACTCGAATAAGCTCCACAAAATATAACTCGCCTGCCGCTTGTTTTGGCCCATTCTTTTGTTGTCGGCCACTTTGCCGCATGTGTGTGTGCAGCAGACAGATAGAAAGTAAAACAGACGGGCGCAAAGAAATAAATAAAGAGAAGGAGGGAGAGGGAGAGAGATAGAGAGATAGAGAGAGAGAGAGAGCGAGTGGTGAGCTGCCTGGGAGACAGCACAGTTGAGTCATTAAAATGAGAAATGGCTCCAGGGTGCGCTCGCCTAGGCAAACATTGTGCCACGTCGTGTTTAATTGTTGTTGTTGGCCCAAAAATAAAAAATAAAAAGTTCTGTGTGGCCCGCAACGTAAGCAGCAGTTGGCCAAATAAAAGGTGAACACGAGGTTTTCCCAACTTGACTTTGCCCCAAGCCCGGAAAATGCACAAATGCAGTTGAGCTCAGGCTGAAGAGTAGCTCAGAATTCATTTTTACGAAATGCGAGAGTGTGTGTGCGTGTGTGTAATTTGTGTGTGTGTGATGTTTTTGTGTGTGTTAGCAGCTGTTCTGGTCCCTTCAATTATTTATGTTTGCAAACGTTGCGTATACGTAATTTATGCGCGAGTTTATGGGATTGCGGGCATATTGCATATAACGTATACGCCACGTTCAACTTAGAAACAATTTCAATAAATATTTTATGATATTCTCTTAGGAACAAACAATATAAATTTTAATAATAAATCATTTTTGTATTTATTAGGAAAGAGAACCAAATGAAATTAAGTAACATATAAATATAACGTATTCGCAGAGCTCAACAAAGGCACAATTTTAACAAATGTTGTGTTGTTGTGTGAACTAACGAAGTACAACTTAAAAGGAAATATTTTAGGCATGTTTTTAGAAGAAAGTTAAAAAAAAATTAATTTACATTTAAAATCAACTTAATTAAATGAAGTAGTATAAATATGACGTATACGCAGGGTTCAATTATCAAAATACAAATTAAGAAGAAATAATATGCGTAAGGGTTTGAAGAAATAAACCAAATAAATTGATTAAAATATAAATGTGACAGAAATATATGACAGATAAGTTTAATAAATGTATGAACGAACGAATTAACTTTAAGAAGAAAAGCTCAACAAACTTACTAAAACTTAGAATTACAGCAAAAATTTTAATAAATGTTCAATAGTAAACTTTCAGAGAAGATGTTACAACAAAATAAAAGATATATATATATTTATATATCTATAAGTCTATAGAAAAGCTAGAATATAATAATATAATATATATTTTAACTATATTCCCCCAAAAATGTCTGACAAAGTCCTGATATTGATATTGATATATTCTATAATAAACAGTAGCGGAAGTTATACAGATTGTTAAATACTGTATACTTAATATTCCAGCAGTTTCGAGCTCGAAAATCTTTTGCAAAAACATATATAAGACAGCAATCCGCATCAAAAATAATATAAATGGTTTATTTTTGTATCAGCTTTTTAAATGGAAAGCTAAGAAATTTTAAATATTGTGAAATAGACCCACTCCGAACAATTATTTTATAATTAATTTACGCATGTCAAATTTAAATGTTGCTTTTCTATAAATTGCAAGTCTCTTGCTCTGTTTCATTTAATATTATCATATAATATCGCACATACGCATATTCGCATATATTTTTTTTATCAGCTCACGAAGAGCTATGCAAGTCTAATTCAATTTGATGCTACGAGAGAAATCTTTATGAAACCCCACCTACCCCCCTCCCACCCTTTCTTGATTGAATTGTTCATTGCCTGCCGCATAAATCACTTATGCAGCTGCTTTCCTCCTGCCGCCTTTGCCTCATTTAAATACAAATTCCATTAGTCATAGTCGCAGGCAAAAGGCCAAATCACGCATTAGCCGTGTTTGTTTTGCGCAAGTGTGTGCGTATGTGCGTGCATGTGTGTGTATGTGGGTGTGTGTACTCTGAGGGAGTACTAAGCCAGATGAAAATCTGGCTCTTGATGACATGCCTATCGCTGACGTTTTCAATGCCATTTCATGTGCTTACAAGACGACCCAAGGACATTTCATCGAAGGTGTTTCGCCCGTTGACAATCTCAAGAACATGCCAAAAGTTTCGTAATGTGTTCTTATATTTATATAACTGTTTGTCCTGCCTGACTGATTAACATTTTTTTCAAAGAGTTTTGTCTAACATTTTAAGTAAAAAACTTGGCAAAGCCGGGCAATACCCGCTGGTAATATATCAAAAAAAGTTAGCTTCCAGATTAGATTCCAAGGAAATCTTTTTCGAATTAAAAGCGCGCTCAAAGAAAAAATTTTAGACCTTGCATTTCGAGTGTCCTGCAAGACAGTTATCAGGACAGGTCATCAAGATAGTCCTGCCGACTTTCAAAGTTACATTATTGGCGAATTCAAAGAGCAAAAGGGTCAAGGTCTGCAGAATTTCGACTGAGTCTCTCAGAGATTGGAAATGTGGCTTGGCTGGGATTTGGGATATAAGATGTGTGCACTTACCATTGGAACTGCGTTGATTGGGCATATTATCCTGCCGGCCGTTTAGATCACGCCCCTCCTCCTGGTCCAGCTCCTCCTCGCCGAACATTTCAGAGGACTGATAAAGGATTTCAGCTTCGTCCTCGTTCGATGTTTGCGATGATTTCACTTGATAAGTGGGCGGCACGTCGGCCATGTTGTTAAACGTGACATCGTTGTTGTGTGCCGGTTGTTGTTGTTGTTGTTGCTGCTTGTGCTGAGTGGCGCTTTTGGGCTTGTGAGCCTGGGCGCTGCAGAGCAGCAGCAGCAAAAGCAGCGGTAAGCAGTAAAGCGGCTGAACACGCCTATGGGCGTGCCTGTTGTGGTTGTTGTTGTTGTTGTTGTTTGTTTTGTTAGTTGTTAATGTTAATAATACTAAGCGTTTTAAAATATTTACACAATCGACAATGCACGCGCACATTATTGATAACAAAAGCTTTGCATGGTGTTTGGTTTGTTTTGGTTTCGTTTGTTGTTGTTGTTGTTGTGTATAAGCAACATTTGCGTTTGTTGCTGGCACTTGTTGGCAACATTTGTGCGCGCTTCGTAGACGACCGCGTCGCCGTCGACTATTAAAATCTATCGTTGTTGTTGTGCTGTTGCTGGCTAGCAACATGTTGCTAAGGCGCATGTTGCCAAGGCGCATGTTCTTACAGCTTTGAGCTTTAGCTGTTTGTTGTTGTTGTTGTTGCTGCTGCTGTTGTTGTTGCTGCTGCTGCTGCTGTTGTTGTTTTTGTTCTCGTTGCTGTTGCCATTGTTGTTTGCTGCATGTTGTTTGCTGCAACATTGGACCCGATAAAAGTTGTTACTGTTGTTGCTGTGGTTGCTTGTTGTTGTTGTTGTTGTTCTTGTTGCAAAACCGTTTGTTGTCGTTGTTTGGGTTTGCTGAAACTTTCTTTCTTTCTTTTTTGACTTTGCAGCGCCGTCTAAAAACAGTTGGCTCGCTATCGCTAGCACGCTCGCTCTCTCCTTCTCTCTCTCTCTCTCGCTCTGGCTTAATTGCTGCTATGCTTTTGCATTTGCACAACTTTTGCTCATTGTTGTTGCAATATCACACAAATTTATATACACTACTATACATAAATAACAATTAACACAGCAACACACTAGACGAGCAACCAAATGTTGTTGCTGCTGCTGCGGCTGCTGCTGACGTTGACGCTGGCCGCAGCATTTCCACTACGTTGAGTTCGCGCTCGTATTTGATGACGGCTCTTGGCCAGGCCATGTGAAGGTATGTGTTTTCTTTATTTTTGGCAAAGGTAAAGCAACGCTGTGTTGTGTGCGTATGTGTGCGTGTGTGTGTGTATATGTGTGTGCTTGTGGAAAAATTTCCCTGAGTTTTGCCAGTGTAGCGCGCGCGTCAGGACACAGCACGACTAGCAGGACAGCACTACTGACGTTGTTGTGGCGCTGCCAGCGACGCTAGCCGTGTGCTGCAGGCCCACTGGAAGGGATACGACAACGGTCCCCAGCTGGAAGGCAGTCAGATCCAGTTTATGGCAGAGTGTATATTATAGCTTGTATTGGTGTTGTTGTTGTTCTCGTTGCTGTTGTTGCTGTTGCTGCTGCGCGTGCGTTGCTTTTGTTTACATTTTCGCATTTACATTGAACTTGCACAAGCTGTTAAATCTGTAAAGAGAGCAGACGATATAAACAGTTAAAGTTAGTCAAACTGTTTTTTGCACGATAGCTTTGAGCTGTAAAATGCTCATGCTCTTTCCTGTAGGCTTCACACTCACGCACACACTCTCTCTGCAAGTGCAGCACATGCATGCACGCTCTCTGGCTCTCACTCTCACTATCTTTTTCTCTCTCTCTCCCTCTCTGTTATATTTGCCTGCTTACACGCGCTCTGCTGCTTATCTCAGCGTTCTTATCGCTGCTCACGTTTCTGTTATTGCTTTCGTTTTCTTCTGTGCTTCTACTACTGCTGCTGCTGCTACTGTGTTTGTTGTTTTAGCTTACGCTTACAATTTTTACTTTCATTTAGCTTAGTAGGTAACACTCACACGCACAAGCAAACACCCCCTCTTTCTCACTCTCTTTCGCTCATTGCTTCATTTTTTATGTAGCTGCTTGTGGCTGTCTCTGGGCTCTATGTGCGGTTACGTTCATTGTTATGCTTTGAGTAGCTGCCGCTAATGTCCTACTCCCCACCCACGCCATCCGCAGCCCCTAGCTCTATATGTCTGTGTGTTTGTGTGCTTTTGAGTCTCGCACTTTTCACAGCTAGCTTGTGTTTTTTACTGTTTTCTTTTTTTGCTTGTAGTATTTTTAGCCCTAGGCCAAAGCTTAGCCAGGAATTTCGACTGTAAGGGCATTATTATTAATTATGGCATTTGATTCTCTAGAGCTGCGTAAAATTTTGTTTAGCTGCAAATTGCGTAACATTTTGTTTTCTTGTAGTTGTTTTTTTTTTTTTTTTTTTTTTGTGCGCCAGATCTATTTTAGCCTTAACATAGTTGAACATTAAATTGATTAAAATTCTAAAAGCCATTTTAAACTTACACCAATTTATCAACAATCTTTACTAGAAGGAGTTTAAATACTTCTTGGAGTATAAAGCTTTGTACAGGTTTTTTATGAGTTTGTCGTTTGGTTCGCGAAATTTTGCAGCTCTTTCACTTTTATTCAGAACTAACCAAGTATAGCAGAGAATTCAGCGCATTGTGCAATTTTTTGTAAAATTTTAAATTTGAATGGAATTGTTATATATATAGAATGCTAAGATAAATACCATTTTTTAAAAGTTTTTTGTTTTGAAAGCTTATAATAAATTTAATGAAAAAATATAAATAATATATATCATATCCGATCTGAAAATAAGCATTAACTGGCAGATCTATATGCATGTTTAATGCAAGAGTTTTTAAATAAACATTAATCTGAATACATATCTTTTTGATGTTATTTTTAAGGATTGTTATTCGATACAATTTTAAAAAATATTGTCTTTTCTGTCTTTATCTCTCATATTTTTTTCCCAACTTTTTCTTAAAGTTTTTATAAATGCTTTATTGTGATTTGTTGCCTTTAAATATAATTAATTCTTTTTATAATATTTAAAATATTAAGAGCCTCGAAATGTTCAATTTATGGTAACTTGGCTTTAAAGGCGATTTGATTGTTATTTTTTCCATCAATTTATTTTCTATTAGCCTAAGTCTAGAAATCTTGTATAAACCTGAGTTGTACAACACACCTGCCAAAATTCACACTTGCATTTTACATGATAATTTTTTGCAACACTATCATTTTAAATTCAAACAGTTTCAGCTAAGCTTTCGATACCGTTATGGAGCGCTTACTGCCTCACACATTTGCCACAGCAAAACTTGTGTTTTTGAATAACTGTGCTCGGCATTAATTGCGACAGCTAAAAGTATGCTATAAAAATGTGCAATTAGTAGCTTTCTCTCTCCCTCGCATTCAACCGCTGCAATTTACGGTTAAAGCTGCGCTTCTTTGAGCTGTGCTCAAGTTCTTACAACTATTATATCATTTGCTTGTACACACATCGGCACTTTAACCGGGGCGGTGCCGCAAAAGGGGGCTGCCTATTTTTTTTCTTTCTCGGCTGTCTGTTAAATTTGCTGTCTTTAGGCAGCGACAACAAAAAACCTTTGCACACTGCAAAAAGCCGTAGAAAAACGAAAGCAACGTTTTGACCTCTTTATAAAAAGCCTGAAGGCACGAGAAGACACGCACACGTACTCACACGCAGACACACAAACACACAAACACACCCAAACACATTTGATACAATGGTATTAACATTTCTGCACTCACACAAACACACACACACACTCACACACAGGCACGCACACAAAGGCACACGAGCACAAACACAAGCGAGCGCTCGCCTGTCATTTTTTATTGCTTGATTATATAAAATTTGGCTCGGCTTTAATTTTATGGCACTAATTTCAATATCGTTGTGATTTTTGCTACGTTTTTGTTAGCTTTTATTTGTTTTTTTTTTTTTTTTTCAGGCAACTCTTTTCTAGTATTATTAAAGTGCAATCATTTTTCAACTGTTCACACACGATTAAAAGTTTCTGCACACACACATATCTATATAGTTTTTCCTTGAACGCACCGTCCGCTTATTGGTCCTGCGAGGATGTTGTCAGCGCAGCGCACGAAAACGTTTTGTGTCCTTTGCCAGCGACCAGGCACGAGTCTGGGGCCACAGCGACAAAAGCCGAACGGGACAACGGAACGAACGAACCGACGCGCACACGAGCTCCGCTCGACTGCTTCCAGTCGTGAGCTTGCACAGGAGCTGAGCTTGATTTCTGCAAACTAGTCACATTGCCGACACGCGCGCACTCTCCCTCGCTCTCACTCTCTCTCTCGCTCACACACACACACACACACAGACATTTTATGTGCCGCGCTAGGCTGTTTCGTTTTCTTCTTGTTTCAATTTATAATTAATTAATTTATTATTCGTGCGTTTTCATGCTTTAATATTAGCTTGCTCATACTCTAGTTTGGCTCGCTCGCTCGCTCGCTCTCTTCTTTTTTCTCTCTGGCTGAGTTTTGCGCTCTGCCTTCCAGTTTATAGCAAACTTTCAAGCGCAACTGAGAGCAAAGAGCGTCTGCCTGGCTCAGGTAGAGGTCTGCTGCCAAACAAACAGCAGCAGCGCAAAAAAAATAAATAAATAAATTTGTGCCCGCGTTACAACACTTACAAACACAAACACACACACACGCACGCACACAAACTTACACACACTCATAGACAAGCGCACACACGCACGCACATCCTCGCACAATTGTATTTTGATTATGCCCGGTTCGGTACGCCGCATAGCTTAGATATTTCTACGCACAACAATGCGACCTCGACCCGCACCCCTCTCAGTATACCAGTGCCATCCCTGCCCTGCCCGCCCTCACAGCAGTCCATTGATAGCCCCAGTTCGCCATATCAAATATTTATAGAAATAAGAAAAGGAGAAGAATTTACGCATAAAAATTAAAGCAACGAACTGGCAATGCCCTAATTTAACACATAATTGGATAATAAATGGGCGATGTGCAAATATAAAATACTATTAGCGCCTTTTTAACTTTCCGAAATATGCACAAATTTATTGAGGCAAAAAATATACTATTGCTATAAACAATCTATCTCCAAGGCGATAGACTTGGTGATAGCATTAGAACAAAATGCATGCAAATAATTAATGTTCTTATCTTCTGCTAAAAATGATTTAATTTTGTCTCCAAACTAAGGCTTGAACGTATGGAATAATTTCCTCCATAAATATATTATAATATAGATTATATTAAAAGTTTTTAAGCGTTTTTCTATAAACTTTCCAATAGATACTCTAAATTAATGAATAATTCAAACCTCTCCAACGTTTCTAGGGTATACGAGTGAAAGAAAAAAAAAAGTTGAAGAGCAGGCAAGCGGGGCAAAGTTTTGCACGTTTGTCATAGAAGTGAGCTCTTATAGGCATTTAGATCATTTATTTTATGCACAGTCTTATAATAAAAACGCCAAAATATATCATTTGTAATTATAATTTGTGGGCAGGCCCCGAAACGGGCATAGGATATGGGGAAGCTGTAGCCCCATCTCTGGCCAGGACACTGTCCCTGTCTGCACTTGTCAGATGATAAAGATATTTTTTACAAAAGCTGCTGCCAGCCAAACAAATGGCTCAAGTCAACTGTGGCCAAACAAAAGAGTTACATAACAATGGATATAAGATACAAGAACAAAAATAAACACGAGACGCAATAGACAAACTATAGACAAGTGGAAGAACCTATACACCAGATGCCCTGCAGCCCAAAACTGTGCGAAAAATTCAAACAAAAGCTGCTTATCTACAAAATTCTATTTAATAAACTACTGAAAAGCCAATTTACTTGCAGAAATATGGTCTTATAATATGGAAGGACATCATTTATAATCATCTAACTAGCTGCAAATTGTTGGATGATGAAGAGAGAATTCAGCATAGAGATTTGTAATATTTACTTCTTTTGTGTATTTTGCGACTGATATACTATATTAAAATAACATTTTAGTAATAAATTCAATATATTGCTTTACTACGCTGAATCAAGATACAAACTCGCTAAAATTCGCAATGTGTTTTAGCCTTAATCGTCTGAAAAGGCCTGTTTCATGTTTCCTGTATACTAATTACTTTCGTGTCGTACTTAATAATAATAAGTAGTTAAATTAAAATTAATAATTATTTATTTTTATTAATCAACTTCGAATCGCCTTAAATAATGCCCTCGGCTAAGACTTTCCTTCATTCGCAAATGGAGCCTGAAGCTGGAACCCTTGTTTCTTGATAAATTTCTATATAAATCATTTTTAAAACGAAATGAGGTGTTTTCTTTTGTTGCAATTCCATTATAAACATTTATGTACGTAGTTAACAGCTCAATATTTTTATTCATCTATAAATCTCAGTTTGGACTAATGTAATAGATCATTAGATTTACGATATATGCCCAGCAAGAAACAAATTAATCTAAATTAATTTTGGCACATGCCCTAGAATCATTAGTAGAGGGTATACAAACTTCAGTCTCTGGCACCCCCCACACCCCCGACCCCCTGACTTGCAACACATTGAGCTGTTGCAGGGCGGCAGCTTCTGTTTTGTCTGGATGCTTAATAAACCATATAATATGATTATTAATCAAATGTGGCGTATTGACTTTTCATTTGCTGAAGGATGCGGCATTTGGAATTAGCTTGAAGCGAACGCTCAT
This sequence comes from Drosophila novamexicana, assembly GCF_003285875.2. NCBI lineage: Eukaryota > Metazoa > Arthropoda > Insecta > Diptera > Drosophilidae > Drosophila > Drosophila novamexicana. The sequence continues at coordinate 9,968,181 of NW_020824787.1, forward strand.
ATCATAAATCAGTAAAATCTGCTGTGCAAGGGCAAGGACGAGGGTGAGGGCGAGGGCGAGGGCGAGGGCGAGCAGCAGGAGCCGTCGAGCTGGAGAAAGTTTTGCACTCTGACCGTGTGACTGGCTTTAATGGCAGTTTGTTTGGATTGTAATACGGCTGACAGCTCAATGCTGTTTAATGCGCCAAACTTACGAGCTGCGTACACATTTTAATGAATGACGTCGTCAGTGGCAAGGACAATGCCACGCCCACCATCCCTCGCCAGCCCGCAAGAGCAACCCCAACCGCCCAAGGACAAATACTTTTCGACTCGAGGCGGCGCACAATTTCAATGAACTTTGATAAATCACGGCGGATGGTGAGTGCGGGGTCTTGCGAAGATGGCGGGGCAACAGGGCCACACCGACGTCCCACATGGATGGTTGAACTTCCTATTTTGGCTGAAATAGGCAACCTACCGCAAAGTGAGAACAACCCCTCAATCTTATTTTTAGATCTATAAAATAGGTCTTCCCATTAAGCCGAAATTCGCTTTATTTATGCAAATTAATTTTTAGGCTCCCAGCGAAAAGATTCTATTATTTTACTAATTGCCATCAGATTACCCAGGTACACTTCCTTTATTTAGATATCTATAATTGAAATAGCATTGAAATCTTATTTAATCTATTGAGGCTAAATTTATGGGTTTTACATTTATAATTCAAAAGCTTAAGGCAAAAGAGAAACTGAAAATTCCATGCAAATCAAAACGGGGCAGGAAATATTAGAAATTAAATGTTGCTGCATTTAATAGAAGTTTCAAAATAAAAACTCTTATTAATGGTTGTGGGAAACCTGTTTAACGAAACGAAACCAAAGTTGAACCAGCGACTTTTAATTTATCGACTATGCGTGTAAATTTATGGCTGCTTTAAGGCGAATTGTTTTGATTCAGGAAAACCCAACTAAAGTTTAACCCGAAACTTTGGCTCATCTACGTAAAAGACAAGAAACCACAAATCAGCAGGCACACTTTAGCTCTTCATAGAGTATACAATATAATTCTAACTACTTTAAGCAATCCGACTTCTATAATGTTAAGGTTGTGCTTATACCACCTGTATACAGCAGCACGTCGTTAGCTTATCTTATAAACCTAACTTATCTGCTTATTTTAGAGGACTTTAATGTGTACCTATATGTTGAGTAGCTGAAGTAATTTGCTTTTTTCAATATATGATTAAACAAGCGGATATAGCCCGGCCTTGCCCGTAGCACCTATAAAATAAATGTTCTCAAAAAGCTTTGAAAGTAATTTTGAAACTGATCGGACGATAAACAAACAACTTTCATACAAACATTTTCTGCCAATTTACCACTGTTGCGGGTGGAATTTCCCAAATCGTTAAAACACGTATTCATTAAGGTTTATGTATAGCTTGAAAATATGAATGTTTCAAGCAAATCGGACACCACTTAATACTTCGCCCAAAAAAACTTTGAATCGCAATTCTATCGAGGATGCTCTAATTCTACAAAAAATGTGAAACACGTCTCAAATGATTTTTCATATAGATCCTTGAAAATGAATTTGAGCGCGAAACGTCATCTACTAAATCTTTGACCCCCATTTTCACAAAGGAGGAATACATTTTTGGAAAAGTGTGAAACACCCCTGAAATGAATTTGAACAAAGAATTGTGAAATTGTCTTTGAGGCCGATCGGATGGTAAACAATGATAGTATTTCCATACTTGCGGGTGGAATTTCCCGAAACGCCGTCTTAACGTGCACCTTCATCACATAAGGTAACTACAGTGAAAATTTCAGCTTCCTAGCTCTTTCGGTTTGGGATGTGCGTTGATCACCAATCAGTCAGTCAGGACAAACAGTTTTATAAATAGAGATAATACCGAGAAGGAAACCTCCACATAAATTATATAATAATATATGTGTATTATATATATATAATATAGATGTGGAATATCCTTATTATTATTATCTAGCAATAACCCTTTAAACTATGCTTTAAAATGATGTTATCCCTTTATCTTGAATCGTCTGTCTATAATTTACAGACGTGTAATACGATTGTTCTTATTAGCTAGCACTAATCCTTTGGAAATATCATCAAGGCTTAGCACTTGCTTTTATTTCCATTCTTTTTCTCTCGTTCCGGTTTTGGCCAAATACTCCGCCGGATCATTTCAATTTGCATATCTTTCGGCTGGTAAATACATACTCACGCCCTCACAGTTCTCTTGTCCCCTTTCACTTGCCAGAAAGGACAGTTTATCAGCACAGTTAACCACACACAGCTTATCAACTTTATAACATGACACAAAACATGCCCGGCTAAACAGACATGCGTGTCTGTGTACGTGTGTGTGCGTGTGCGTGTGCGTGTGTGTGTGTGTGTGTGTGTTTTGGTTAGTGTGCGCATACATCCCCATAATTACCAGACACTTGAGCCACATACTTAAATCCTTGCCTTTGAGCAAACAATTCCAGAAAATTATACAGCACCGAGACACTCCTTCTCTCCCTTCCGCTCCCCGCCCCCTTTCCAGCCCCTTCTCGGTCTCACAATTAGCCACTGTCTGGGCCCTGTTGCCATGCTTAATGCATCTTTCGCTTAATATACGTATTTGCCCAAAATAAAAAAGTACGCATACATTGCGCATACGCCGCGTGTTGCGCTGCACAAAGGGAAAAACTTTCCCTGTCGAGGGAAGACGGGGCAGCTGGCTGAGGGACACGAATGAGTTGTAGAGTAGTAACCGCATTTACTAGCCACTCGAATTGTAACTCCCATGGGGCAGCGCGCGCTGCGAAATACCAAAAGCAAAAGGCTAAAAACACAAACACAAACGCAACAAGGCATAAAAAGCTGTATAGAATGTTGCAATCAGTTAATTTAAGTGCAGGCTCAAGCCGGGCAAAAAAAACAACAACAACAACGAAAAGTATACGGAAGCCTTCCTGGCTAACAGATACCCTAACAAAGCAATAAGCTGTGTAGATACACTAGATGGAAGATTACCAATTCAGCTATTTTCCAGCTAATTTTGGCTGTTTTCAAAGAGAAATTTGAGTAGAAAGTAATAGCTAATAAATGTCGAGTAACTTTTATAATTTGATACAGCTACTTTTTTCTTGCTGGTTCGCTTCAAGATTCGTTCCTTGCGATTTGATTTTATTTTGTTTTGTGATTCTAACCAGAAAATATGCTTTAGTTATGGTTTAAGTGTGGATATTATTCGCAAAATGATGAGTATTTCGGGTTCGAACCCTCAACCACTACGATTTACTATCCCTCGTTTTTTTTATACAAGATTAACTGTAAAAATGACTGTTGTTCATTTCAAAGAGGTTTAACTAACATGCAACTGCACAGAAAAAAAAAAACGAAATGGTTTCGTCAATATGTAGAAAAAGTCATCAATAATTGATGAATTCAATTTTTATTAAAACTTTTGTAATTTCAATTAATATGTTTACTTTAAGTATTACATATTTAAGTTGTTTTTAAGTAAACCCAAGTAACAAGAGGATTTGCTATATCACAGTAATCTAGCTATACTCAAGTAATATGCCCTGTACTACAAAGAAGTCTCTCCTTGCAACTATTGTCAATCTATGTTCGACGTCATGCTTTTCTTTTCCATGCCTACGCTGTTTACAGGGTATAAAAAGCATAGCAAGGGCAGCCACGAGTAGCAACAAAAAAAAAAATGGAAATTTCAATGTGCATACATATATAAACAAACACGCAGCAGAGCAAGAGAAATCTACGGGCTGATAAACTGTGGGCAAATGCGGGAAGTGAGAGGAGTTGAGCAGAGAGGGAAGTGGTAGGTTAAGGGGGGGAGGGGGAGAGAATTGGGTTCTCTGCTGGCAGAAACTTGGGCAGGTTTTGCCAGCTTTGACTGCGAGCAGACCAAGCGAAACTAAACGCACACCCACACACACTTAAACGCACACACATAGAAAAGGACACACACGCACACACACATACACACAAAAGCACAAGTGGCTACTAATGCAAATAATTTACAAGTAGCAAATGTGGGCGGTGGGCGGCGGGCGATGGGCGATGGGCGGTGGGCGTTCAACGTGACAGACGCCGAGGCGAAATGTCGACAACAGCAGCAACAACAACAAAAGAGAAACAAAAATAAAAATAAAATGAAAGGAAAGGAAAAAGCAACGAGAACAGCAGCAGCAGCAAAATAAGAAGAAGACCAAGTAGGAGCGCAGAGAAGAGAAGCAAGTAAAGGGACATTATGCGTCTTTTCACATTTGAGAAAAAGGACAAATTTGTAAGGACAAGTGTAAGTGAGGAAAGCATGAGAAAACCCCCAACACATGCCCAACCACCCATCCCATCCCCTCCCTCCCCCATCACACACACACACACACACACGCGCGTGCATACACTTTGTGTGTTCACAGGCCAGTCACCATTACACGATGTCGAGTGAAAATCAATGCGCTTAATTTGTGGAAAATACCCATAAAAATATATATATACATATATATATAAATAAAAACAAAAGCCGAAAAGAAAATTATAAAACTATGTGAAAAATTTGCATGCAATACAAATTTGCTGCTTTTCACATTGAATTAAAGTTTTAAAAAGGGTTCGTTTCAAAAGCCGATGCAGGATATAACATTTTTAGGGATATGTCCAAGTTGTTGGCAATTGTAATTTACATTTTTAGAAATTTTATCCCTTAATTGAGAAAAATTCCTTTGCGATCATCTGCAAAACACAGATCTTTAAACATCTAAATAAATTGTTAGAACACGAGACATCAGGATTACATTTAAATGCTTCCACGAACGGAAAATGGGGGAAAAAGTGAAGAGAAAAACATTTCGATTACAAAGTTCTGGATGCTTTTAGTAGTATTTAAATTGAAATCGCCTTATAATAGCATTTTCGTCTCGCTTATACAGTTTTTAATATATATGGATTTAACATGAATTCAGCTTGTAACTAATAAATATATATAATACAATATTATTACTATCAAACACTCGAAATAACGTAAGGCTTAGTAATTATATTCTGCTCCAAAAAGTATGCTACAAAAATCTGTTTCCCGCAATGGAAAGTCGGAAAATGTTTAAGAGTATTTAAACAAAATAAAACTCGATATACCAGGGACAAGAAAGCACTAACGACTCTAAAGAGCATATATATTTATGATCAGGAAAATAAACTAGATGAACATATCTAATTTAGAGACTATAAGAGCTAGATACTCAAATCTTGTATATAGGCATAACTATTCCTGGTAATTAGCATCTTTAAAAACGTCATATACCGACTTTCCAACACGACTTTTGACAATATTTTTCAGAATTTAAAAGTAAATAAAAACTTGAATTTGAAAACTTAAAACAAAACTATAATAGTTGACATTTTAAATACTTGCACTACTCAATATTTGTTTAAGGTATAAATATGTAAATATATGTAAATGAATATAATTCCCAATGAAATGACAAGAAACGCAAAAGATTTAACAAAGGCACATTTTTCATATTATGAAACACGAAACAGCAGAATTTTGAAACTGTGAAGAGGGTATCTGCTAGTCTGGCACTAACAACTAACTTGCTTCTACACAATATTTCGTTCGTTTTCGCCCAACATTTGATCTATTCTCAGAGCATCAGTTCGTTTAACATTTTTCAGCTCCTGAATTCGGTACACATCATTTGTCAGCTCAAATGCTTCAATAGTTTACGTTGCATGCATGGAATAAAATATAATATAAAAGCGTGAGCAAATAAAGTACAAACAAAAACAAAAAACTGTAACCGAAATAAAAAAAATATAAAAACAAACCGGAAAATTCTTCAACTTTAGCTGACTTTTCAGAATTTTTGCGGCGACATCGTCGGCGGCGGCGGCGTTAGCGCGTGGAGGTAATTGAAGTGACGTTTATGAATGTCATCCGTCAAGCACTCAAGGACATTTACATACACACAAACACACGCACACACACACACAGGCACACACACAGAGTCAGACACACAGGGACATGCGTGGGGCGTTTGGTTGCTTGACAGATGCGCGCTACAGAGATTTTTTGTATACCACACCAATACACACAATGCACACGCACACACATGCACACACACAATGGCACACACAAGCTCAAGTCACATGGCGCATACGCCGCGTTGTCGTCATGTACCATGGGCAATATAGAAATTGTGTAGCACTAAATTATAGCGAATTTTGAATTCAAAATAAGAACAAGAAGTTAATTTTAATTATTGATTTAAAGGCATGTTGCTTCAAAGCTGTTAACTTAACAGCTGAGCGACATGTAAAAAATTCTGTTAAGTTACATTGCCAGCTTATGTATGTCTTGACTATTTAAGGACATTTTTTCTAAATATCCCATCGTATCCTATGGAGGATGTTAGCTGCTGCTGCTGTGTATATGTGTGTGTGTGAGTTTGTGTGTGTTTATTTATGTGTGTGCGAAACAATTTAAAAATAAATACAAGAAACTAGCGCAGAACGTGGCGGCAATGGGTCGAATGAGCGCCTGCTGGGCATCAGAGACGCGGTCGGGGGGTCTATTGCTAACCGCGAGGGCAGAATGATAGATTGAAAAGGACTTGAATTGTGCTGAAAAGGACTAGCTGCCACTCTGCCATTCCCTCCCTCACTCTCTCTCTCTCTCTGCCAATTTGGACAGTTTGTTTGTTATACGAATTGGACACGTTTTCGGGTTTCTCTACAGTTCATATGTCATTGTCTAGTTCTAGTTCCACACGCATCGTTTCTCATCATTCAAATGTTTTGCGTTTTTTAGCTATTTTTCATGTACAATTTTTACCTTTCGCATAGCTGATGAGCCGCAACAGAACTCAAACTATTGAAAATATACAAATAAAGATGTGTTCGGGGTTTCAAGCCAAAGACTAGAGGGTTAAGATAAAGAATGAGAAATACTAATATATTATTCAATATAAAATTTAAAATTCCTCTAAAATAATATATTCCAAATGAAAACTGTAATCCTTTACTGGAAATTTAATTTATATAAAATTTACCTCTTATAGATTTACCTCTTTAATTTTTTGAAATAACCTTCTCTTGAACCAGTCGAACATAAAGTCGCTGGTTCAAACTGTGTACGTAGCTAGACTACAAACGTATCGTACAGCCCACGTGTTGGTCTTTCATCTTATTCTTTGGATGCGTGGCATGCATATGTGGATGCCACAGTGGCTCAGTGCAACACAGTGGCAACCCACTTGGCTTGTCTACTAATTAAAATGCATGCAATAACCTGAAGCCTTTGTTGCCACATTGTTGTTGTCGAGGTTGTTGCTGCTGCTGCTGCTGCTGCTCATGCCACTGTTGTTGTTGGTGTTGTTGTTGTCGTATGCGTAGAAGGACGCACAGTGTTCACAATTTGCACAAAGTGCTTGGACTTGGACTTGGGCTGGGGCAAAGAGCTGGGGGCGCACTTTTGCTTTTAAGACGAACCAATTTTTTTTAGTATGGCCCCAAGCTGTCCGCCCCCCCCCCCCCCCCCCCCCCGGCGCCTTAAGCCAAACTATTGATAGCTTTATAAGCCACATTTTTAATTGTCTATCAACGCGTCTATTTTTAAGCACAAAACTAGCATAAAATGTCCTTGCACTAAGCTCAGCTGGCGCAGGATCACAATTTCCCAGGCGCATGCATTTTTCATAAAAGCAATTTAAAGGTCCAAATGAAGCAACTGTTGCTGTTATTGCTGCTGCTACTGCTGCTGCATGTTGTGCCACGTGTTGCAACAAAAAATTAATGCAAATTTGCATAATAAATAAACACAATCAAGTGCAACGGCGCAACGAGCAACAAATTTTTGCGTGACTAACACAAAGTGCGGCGCATTGCAGGCTCATTTTTAGAGTACCCTGGAGAGCGCCAGCTCAGAGCGGGTATATTTGTCAATTGTAATATATTGATTATGAAAGAATATTTAAGGATGAAACATAAATAAAAATAAAATAAAATAAAAGAGCTAGAGATTTAACGTTCAAAAAGACGTAGTTCCAATCCAATCCAATACCTCATAACTTGCCCCGTACCCAAGTAATCGATAATACTCGAAATCGACAGCCTCTTTTTTGAATAAATATCTTGGGTTTTAACAGCTAAAGTCACCAGATGTGACATGTCGCTTCTAGAATAGTATATACTAATCAAGTATCTTTCATTTCCATCCTTCTTAGAAAAATAATCAGGATATACCCTAGTCGGACTCTCCCGACTAGTGCACACTTATATGCTTTATACATAACTTCACAACACTTAAATATCGAAACATATCAGTTTTCAGTATTGTAAAAGCCCTACAATATTAATTTGTTTAAGCCTTAAGCTTAAAATAAATCAATAAATAAAGAATTACCCACTTCATAAACAATTATAAGCTGTACATTTATATATACATTATCTATATAACTACATTTAAAGTATTACTACAGCATTTATGTTATTTGTTATATTCATCAAAAGCCCAAAAGAAAGTGTGCTTTCCCAGTGTGTAAATACTTTTAAAGCACTATTATATATATGTTTGTGTGCCTTTAAAAACTAGAGGGTATGCAAAGGGCGAGCATTGTCGACTACCCACTTCTTGTTGATGCTCTTAAAGTAGTTTATTTACATTTTATGGTTGAATGCAGTAAAGCGATTTACAAAATTAGAGAGTGCTCCATGGAGCTCATGAACCAAATAAATGGATTTGTTGTGACAGTGCATGTCGAAAGGATTTCCTAAACAGATCGAATTAAAGCGATTTGCAGGAACAGCAATATGCATAAAAGAGTTGGGATCAGAGTTGGGAATTTAAATAATGCATGTCTGGCATAAATCTTTGTATTAATGTAAAAAAACCTAAATATGTATAACAAATAGCTTTTCGCGTCGAATTATATAACAAATAGCTTTTCACATAGTTATTAACCTTAGATTAGCTTAGGTTAATAATATTTCCTAATGACTATAGGTCCTATATATAACGTATATAACTTACCCCGAAGGTATAATATCGCCTTTTCTCCGAGTTATCGATTTATTAGCCGACTTTGGATTCATGCAGACCTGGGCAAAAGGAAATAGGGACACATTGGTATGTTAATACTCAAGTAATACTTAGTTTATACTTATTTGATTTTATGGTTTTGGGTGGAACTGCAAGCTACTCGATTTACTGTGATTTTGGGTAATATCGATTTTTTTGTATGTTTTGCTCGCTTTACGGACTCGAACCAAAAAATTAAAATATTTGTAATACTTTTTTTTCGATTTTAATGAAACTAGGGAATTATACAATATTACCAAACTAATGTCAAGGATTTTCCAAGCAATCGTCCAAGTATAATATTTGCCAGGGTATATCAAGTATTTAACGCAGCCTATTCATGCATAAATTGTGCCTCGCATGAATTGTTTGTTGTCTTTAACCAACAATAATGTCTCCATTTAAGTCGCAACACTTTGCTGCTCATTATTTTAACGACATTTGAAGGCAATTGTATACCCAAAAGCAAAACGCATAAATTACGCAAATGACCTTGAGATTCGCGAAGCGCTTTTATTACAAACGTCAAAATTTCGATATCGAGCTTTGAACCGAGCATGCAAAACGAGTGGGCGACGAAACAGAAGAGGAGGAGAGCGAGACAGAGAGAGAGAGAGAGAGAGAGAACCGGTTCGCGTTGAACTTGACCCGCTAGCGCTGTCTTTTTGTTTGGGCAACTATTCGCTGCGCCGCGTGCAGCTATGCGGTAAATCGCACTGTTTACAAACAACATTCTAGAAATTGCAAAAGAAGCAACAGCCGCAGCCAGAGTATATATTAATAACAACTACAGAGACAACAACAACAGCTGTTGCCGTTTACATGCGATGTCGCCGCTTCCGTTATTGCGAGCGAAAGCTTTTGCGCTCACAGACGATCGCCGGCAACACAACACGATTGCCAAAGCTTTTGCGCTCTGGGCAGACAAACTGGCCGCGACTCTAAGCTAGTTTTAGTTTGGAAATTGACGCGCTGACAACACGCGGCAAACGGCAACAATCTATAAATAAATTGAAAAATTTACAAATTTAGGAAAGAAACAAAGAAAAAACAAAAAACATTTATATGCATAAGCAACAACAATTTTCTGTCGTGGAAAATTGTTTTGATTTTGAATTTTAAGTGAGTGCCAAAGCGATTTCATTCAACTTTTCGCATATGGCTAAAGCAACAAGTCACAAATGGATATGTCTACATACATATATACATACAAACACACATACACACATGTGTATTAACTGTAAATCAATCGTTTGATTGAGCGATCGATCGATAATAAAAGCTTACCTCATTTGGCATATATTATGCGTTAAAAAGATCATAATTTGGCAATAAATACACAAAAAAAATATAATTAACTAATTGAGTTTCAAATTAGATGATATACTATTAGCTCTTTCTTTAGTTAACTTTAACTCCCAAGTTAACTTTCCATAATCACGGCTCAAGTTCGAATTACTTCATCACGATCGCCGCGAAGTGAAATCTGCGCATGGTTCAAAGAGATTTTTGTCTAAATGCAAAAAAAAAGTTGTTGCCAATAAAGTTGTTACAGAAATCTATATAAAAATTAAAAAGCTGTCAGAACCAAAATTCCAATTTTTTAACAGAGGTTTGAATTAAATTTAAAAATTGGAATAATCACAATTATATAAAATAAATTAATTTGAAAATAAAATAAAACAATTGTGTAACTTTTTTCACGTTACAACAAGTTTTGAAATTGTACTCTATTTTTATTACTTTTTTAAATAAAATGGTTTTTTTTTTTTCATTTAAATTTATGTTTAAATGAAAATATAAGTTGTATTCTCGGGAAGTTTATGCAATTTTTTCCACTTAAAATCAATCATTCGTGTTGTACAAAATTAAGTTTAGGGTTCAATGGTGAACCTGGCGTATACTTAACGTAGCACACATTAACAATTAAGATTGATAAACTTTGCTCTCCAAGCTGCTATGACTTAATGAATCTGCGCCATAGTGGACACTATATATATGTATATATACAAGATCAAAAAGAATTGCATCTTCGCAAAATATTACCAATGTATATATATAAATATATATATATAGAATATATATTAGCTAATGGGAATTGATTGACTGCTAATTACTTTGTTTTTACTAGACTTAGAGCTTATTGACCCATTCAATAAACCCTATATATAAACTGCACTATTCGTAAACACTTTTTTCTATGCTTTAATAATAATCAATTATAATTGAGAATGCATTTCTAGAACGAAGCCCCAAAACTTTATTCTTATATTTGTGATGATTAAGCTTTTAATATGTATATTTATGCTTTTGCTTTTGCGTCAGAACTCAAGGAATTATATTTATTAAATGATTATATTTTAAACCAAATTTTAAAATGTTGCAACAAAAAAATGTGAGCTGCTCACACGGAAAGAAAAACTATTTTCCTTTCTGCAAATAATTGTTTTAAATACATTTCAAAGATTATATTAAATACAAAAATATATACAACATATCTTTTTGAATATTTAACATTATCTAATATTTATATATCTTCAATCGGAATATAATTTGTATTAAAAATGTATAAATATATATATATATATATATTTATAGGTTTTCCTGCGATACAAGAAAAGCGAGCAGACATTGACGTCACGACAATTCTAATCAGCTGCCGAGCTCAGTATTTTCGTAAAAGTACAAATTTCCTGAAGTTAATCACCAGCACACACACACACATACACACACATACACACACACACATACACACACACAGATACACACGCACACAAGCGCATACGAAGTGCCCTTGAGCAATAAAATAATTAGAATTACAATAAAAATAGGCAAATCGCGAAATCCTCGAGGAAAAAAAATCAAGCCAAGGCATATACATATATATATAATTGAGCGCAATTATTGTTATTACGCATAATTAATAACAAAGCAAATCAATATAAGGACAAGCACATATTTATATTTATATATATAGTATATATAATATATATATGCCAAGAAGATCACTTGAAGTCTTGAAGCATCAACGCATTGCTGAATAAGCAGCACAGAATACATATATACCCTGCAATTGAGGCACACTTCGAGACAAAAAGTGTAAGTAGAAACGTAGCAATCAACTTAATTATAAACAATTTCAATTTTTATTAATTTTTATTAAAAATTTTATATCTAAATTTTCATATATTTTATTTTAATTAATTTTATTTAATTTTTTTTTGTTTTGTTTTTTTCGTACAGCTTATTGGCACGAGTAACGGGTCGGGCTGTTGGCCGCGTGGCAGTTGGCCACAACGGGGCTTTGCAACATATTCGGCAAGTGGGTCAGTCTTGGATGCGAAATATCAAGAGTTGCCATTACATTATGTGCATAAAAATGCAACAGCCAACGACAGCAGCAACAATAACAACAACAACAGCAACAACAAGACAAACAACAACAGCAACAATAAGACGTGTCAGCAACAACAGCAACAATTACAACAACAAAATGTTTCATATGTTGGTATTGGCGCTGCTGCTGTTGCAGCTCATGAGCGGGCAAATCGATCCGGTGGATGGCCTCAAAGTAACGGTAAGTTAGTAAGTTAGTTAGTTGGCCAACGACTAACAAGACAACAAGTATTTGCCAATCGACTATTGGGTAATGTCTTTATTGAAAGAGTTGAAAGTGGCCAGCCGTGCGTATACTTGATATTTTATATTTAGACCTACATACTTGCCCAAGCCGGAGTCATAAATTTAGTTACATTTATTTAATATGCCCTACAAGTTGAAGCACTTAACCTAGCCTACTCAGCGCTTAAACCAGTTGCGAATTGTTACGTAATTTATTATTTAGGCATTAGCTTCGTAAAGAAAACCACATAAAAGTAGTAAAACTCTTTGAAACTCCTTTAAAATTGAAACAGCCTCAGTTATTAGTAAGCTTTAAAAAGAACACAACTTGCATATAAGTTCAGATGAACTGGATCTTTAAGCCTTTGAACTAGCTCATAACACCTTCACAAGTGTTTAAATACTTGACAGAAAAGTCATATATAAAACTTCTCTGGTCAATTAAATTAAATTAAAATTAAAATTAAATTAAATAAATATTGTAACTCTACAAATTCTGAAAATGCGATTAAAATAGCTTATCTGGTAAATTACATTATCTATTATCTGCGAGCACTACAACTACGTGTCTTTTTTCTACTTGAAGACAAATCTCAATCAATCTATATTTAACTGCCCAAGTAACATCCGATTTTTGAATAGGATCTAGACCTTATCATGGTGCTCAACATGTCTCAGACAGTTGGGAATCAATAAAACAAATTTCGTTTGTACGATAAGATATTCGACACTCACTCGCAATAATTTTGGACTTTGGTTTGGGATTAATAAAAAAAACTTGCGTTACTTCCAGAAAAAGTAAAAATATAATTATATGGCAAATATAAACTGACACATATCAAAAAAACACCGAATGACTATTAAAGATTGTTCAAGTGCATTGAATGATTGTGACTACCGATTATAATCTATATTTTCAAAATGCGCTAATGAGCTAAAGATAATGAGCCTAGCTCATTGAATGATGAGTAATTATTGTTGCCGTTAGATAAGCATTAATATCCTGAGCGATAACTGGAAAACTTGGCAAACTTTTAACTTTGATCGGGCGATAATAGCATAATTTATGGCACGCTCCCATATCAGTCATACGTGGCCCCCTCCAAAATTATGTACGGCTGATAATATTTCTTGAAGGTTGTTCCAATTCACATGGTAAAAGCTCTAGAAACTAGCGCGTGTCAAAGTAAAACAATAACAAAGCATAATTACCCCACTTATGGGTGCATACATATGGCCCCTCTTCCGTACACTTGCCCGATTTGTTCAAATATCAGCGGAACATGACTATATAATCTACACATAAAACGTTTATTTTGAAGCCATGCGCCGAAATGCAAAATTAGGTGAATACACTTAGAAAAAATCTAGAAACAAATCTGCATTTCAATATTTTAATGTTTGGTATGACTCAGAAAAAAAGATGAATTCAAAAATTACTGTGCTTATTTCGACATTTTTGAAATAGAAATGTCGTTCCTTAAGCTGGTCTAGTATACTCTCGATTTATTTCGCTGAGTGTACATAGTTTCATATGTGTGCGCTACGTACTCGTTTATAAAGCAGCTGCGATCACCCGATCAACAACAAAAACAGCTACGCACATCAGCTGATTGTGCTCAATAACTGTGCTCTGGCTGATAAGAGAGTTGAAGTACAAGCTGTGACAAGCACAACCATAACCGTGCTTCCGCCACCCCCCATGATCGTGACAAAGCTTTGCTTGAAAAACTTTTTCCACGCCCCCCACACTTATGAATGGCACACGACGCGCTGCCGCTGGCAAAGTTTGATGACGCGCTTCTTGTGCTTGGACTTTGCCATTCGTCGTTGTTGTTGTCGCTGCTGGTGGGTGATGAACTGAACGAAAAGTTTCGTTAAGCTTTTACATGCGCGCCTTTGTTGTCGCAAAAGCGCGAGAGAGAGCGGGAGAGCGCGTGAGAGAGAGAGCACGCTTACAACAATAACAAACGTTTATTTTCTTGTTTTTCTTGATTTTGATAAAGCGACTTAAGACCATCTAATCACAATGCCCACCTGGGGAATATCTTTCGGCAGCTAAAAAAAATACACAGACGAACTTTGATACCGATTTTATTTTATAAACATCGCCTAATGCTAGGGTGAGGGATTTGCTTGCTATAAAATTATTAATAAACACACACAAAAAAAAAGTGGTGCGATCATTATTTAGTTTTTGTCTGGCTAGCAAAATAAAAAGCTTGGGAAAGTTTTATATGGGTCATGCCTCCAGTCTTGTAGATAGTGCCAAATGATTGAATATGTTAATTACTAAAATCAAATTTTAGTTATCAAATTAAAGATTTCGCGAAAGAAATAAATACAAATAAAATGTGTCTGTTGTGCCTTTGGAAGCAAGTACCAAGCACATTTTTCTACATAAACATTATGCATGATTAGATTAAAGTCAACTAGAGATATTTGAAAACTCTTCTGAATAGTCATACTAATCTCTTTACAGGCCACTCTCATAACGAATCATAACTATCCCGTGGAGGAGCACACGGTGCACACGCCTGATGACTATATTCTCACTATTTATCGCATACCCACATCCCCCAAGAGGCAGCAGCTCAATGAGACGCAGCAGAAGCCAGTGGTATTTTTGCAGCATGGCATTCTGTGCGCCTCGGATGATTGGATCATCAATGGGCCGGAGACATCGCTGGCCTACATGTTCGCCGATGCCGGGTACGATGTGTGGCTGGGCAATGCGCGCGGCAATACGTATTCGCGTCAGCATAAGCACATACATCCGGATACGTCGGATTTCTGGAAGTTCAGCTGGCATGAGATTGGCGTCTATGATCTGGCTGCCATGCTGGACTATGCCCTGGACGTGAGCAACAGCACATCGCTGCACTTTGTGGCACATTCCCAGGGCACGACCACATACTTTGTGCTGATGTCCTCGCTGCCTTGGTACAATGATAAGGTGCGCTCTGTGCATTTGCTGGCGCCGATTGCCTACATGCGCAATCATTCGTTCATTCTGTCCAAGCTGGGCGGCATATTTCTGGGCTCACCCTCGTTCCTGAGCTGGGTATTGGGCAACATGGAATTGTTGCCCATTACTAGCATACAGAAAATTATGTGCGAGCATGTCTGCTCTGTGGGCTCAATGCTGAAGTTTTTGTGCTCCGGACTGCTGGACTTTATTGGCGGCTGGGGCACCAGACATCTAAATCATGTTAGTAGAAGCAACAATCCCAACTGGAAACTAGTATATTAACTATTTCATGTAAATTTCAGACCCTATTGACAGACGTTTGTGAGACACATCCGGCTGGCGCTTCCACCACACAAATTATACACTATCTACAGCTATACACATCGGGAGATTTTCGACAGTATGACCATGGCAAGGAAAAGAACGAGATTATCTATCGACAGGCCGAGCCGCCGTCATATAATGTTCAAAATATCAATAGCTGTGTTAATATGTACTACAGTGACAATGACTATATGTCCGCTGTGGAGGATGTTGAATATTTGGCCACATTGCTTCCCTGTGCGGATCTCTATAGGGTGCCCTACAAAGACTGGAATCATTATGACTTTCTGTGGTCTGTCAATGTCAAAGAAGTGATAAATAATAGAATAATTGATAAAATGCACAGTTATGACATCGAGCACGACACGGGCATGAGTTTCTAACTAATATATATAAGTAAGCGGTCCCAAGTATAAAAAAACAAAAAAAAAAAAAAAACAAAAAAAGCTTAGCCAAATCAAAGAAGGGTACTCAGAATGTAAATACGTGTAAATAATATAGTTAGATATGAGCATGTGCGTGATATATATGGTAATGTTTATGTTTAAGTTGCAAAAGGTTTGTGAAATGCTTCTAGTGAAAGTAATATAGTTCTTAGTACGCTCTAAAATATACGATACATCATTGTTTTTTAAAAACACCGCCAAAATAATGTTATTATTAGCAGGAGATTTTCAACAGCTTGTTATCGATAGTCAATAAACTGCAATTCCTGTTGTTAACAGAAAACTCCCGCATTCAACAGATTAGTCAGTTAACACAATATGGGTCTATCTAACATCTCCTAGCTAGCAAATTATATAACTCTCAACATAGAGTACGTACTTTTGAATATACGCTGTCGTACACACTTAATTCTTTTTAAATTGCCGCCAGACGCTCAAATGTTACTATTAGCAGAATCGATAGACCACTTAACAGAAAACGGCTGCAGTTAACAGTTAGACTCTCTCAACTTAGCCCGTTAACAGTTTGCCTCCTGCCTCTCATACTTAACTCACCATTCGCTTTCAATATAAACAGTTAATTAACTGCAAATAGAAACAGTTTATTCACCAAATTTTGATTTTTTTCACCTCTTTTCTATAATTAAATGTTTTGCTAAATATTTACGAATTTTCTCAACTGTGACTTACCTGTGGATAGTACCAGTGAAAAGTAGCAGTTAAGCGAATATCGCTCATCTCTAATATGTATTCGCTGAGTGTATAACGCAAGTAGTTAAATTTTTTCACAGTGCTGCTGCACAACAACAAATACGGTGTGCGTAAAATCACAGAAACACAAACAAAAAACCCGTGCAAATCGGTTGCATTTGATTTGATTTTCGCACGAAATTAGTTCACATGTAGCTGTTTAATACAAATTCCATATCCAAAATGGGTAGGTAATGGTGGAAAACAATTATATTTGTGTCTAAGCCGCGATGCTGTGCACCCCCACCTTCTTCGTTTTGCGTACTGAACCAGGGCTGCATGCAAAACCAACAACAATTAAATATTCACAATTTTTGGCAAATGTAAAACAACATCAAAAATGTAAACCGCCTTTTACAGCTTCCCAATCGATAAGTGTGGGACAAAAAATGCTAGTGGAAATTACCACGGACGGCGTACCGAAGCTTCACTGTCCCGTCTGCAACAAGGCGCTCATTTCGCTCGCCGGCTACGTGAAGCATGTCAAGAAACACGAACCGCCGGGCGGCTTCCAGTGCCGCTACTGCGACATCCACTATTGCCACGAGGAGGAGCTGAAGGAGCATGTGAAGAGCTCGCACAGCGCCTACATATGCCGACTGTGCGTGGGCGGCAATGTTATATTCAGCAGCGAGGCGGAGCACGATGCGCACATCGAGGAGGCGCATCAGGATCGCAAGTTCAATGTGTGCCTGGATGCCATCGAGAAGCCGTTCAAGTGTGAGGTGCGTAGCTGGGCTGATGATGTGTAGCTGTTGCCAATTCCAAGTTCAACGTGTGCCCTTTGCAGATTTGCGGGAAGTGCTTTGTGGATCGTGAGAGCAGCCTGAAACATCATTCCGAGCACGCCAACGCGTTGCCCGTGGAGTGCAAATGCTGCGCCATGCGCTTCTCCTGCCCCTCCACCTTGGCCAAGCACCAACGCAAGTATCCCGACAGCTGCGGTCGTCAGTTGCCGCGCACAAATCGCCATCGCTGTGGGTGCTCCAGCTGCTAAGTTTCCCAAAGATTTGGCCAATTCTAATCAATTTCTCTTGCAGTGCCCGCTGCAGCAGAGACAGTATCCGCCGAGCTCGCCCAGCAGCATGTGGTCAAGCGTAAACGCGGCAGGCCCAAGAAATGTGCGCCGGTTGCGCCGCCCTCGGAGGATAGTGAGGATGATGTGCCGCTGGCCAGCAGGCTGAAAGTGCAGGCGCCCGTCAAGCTGAAACAGGAGCTTATTAGCAGCCAGGAGCTGAGTGATTCAGACGAGGAATATCCAGACTTTGAGCCCAACAACAGCGACGAGGAGCCTGATGCGGTGCAGTTTAAGCTACCCACTCCGGCGCTGGTCAAAGAGGAGGCCATAGATCCGGACTTTGAGTACCAGGATGCGAGTGCCTTTGTCAAGATGGAGGGCAACGGCCTGGACATATATAGCAATGAGAAAGACAAGCTGCTCGATGTGCTGCTCAGCACGGACGAGAGCCTGAAGCCCTTTGAGAATCTCAAAGTGGAGCATGCAACGGGCATACTGGATGAGATTGCCGCAGTGCCCATGGTCAAGCACAATGGCGCCGAGCACCTGGAGGAGGATGTGCTGGCGCTGCGCGAAACCGAGCCAGACAGCGCCGAGGAAGACGAGGAAGCGGAGCAGCTGCGTCCGCTGACCAAATCCAGTGTTAAGCGAAAATATCGCAAACGCAATGCGACGGCCTCACCCATGCCGGAGGAGACGACGGCCTCAACAGGACCACGACGCGTGGCCAAAATAACCAAAAAGGAGCTGAAGGAGCGTCTGAAAATGTTGAGCAAAATGGAAAGAACCTGGCAGTGTCCGCACTGTGTTAAAATCTATCACATACGCAAGCCATACGAGAAGCATCTGCGCGACGATCACAAGCTCAACGAGCAGGCCATCAAGGAGCTGTTCAAGGATGCGGATGCGCATGCCAAGCTGGACGAGGAGGTCTTCAAGTGCAAAATATGCAGCAAAATCTATTTGGTGGAGAAGCGCCTGGAGACCCACATGAAGGTGCACGGCCAGGATGGCAGTCTCACCCACAAGTGCCCCTGCTACTGCAATCTGTTCTTCGCCAGCAAGGAACTGGCCACCCAGCACGCACACCAGCAGCACAAGGAGCTGCTCTACTGTGAGAAGTGCGACAAGTATATGACTGGGCACGATAGCCTCAAGAACCACGAGAAGAACTATCATGCCCGCAAGGAGCCCCGTAATCTGCCGCGCAATCTGATCTGCGATAAGTGTGGTAAGAAGTTCACCGGGCGAACCTCGCTCTCGGATCATGTGCGCTCCGAGTGCGGCCGTGTGCCGCTCTATGAGTGCAGTGTCTGCTGCAAGCGGCTTTCTACGGCGGGCATATTGAAGACGCACATGCTGCTCCATCAGTCTGAGACGCCCTACCAGTGCGACAAGTGCGGCAAGACCTTCAAGGTGAAGGCGCAGTACAAGTCGCATCTTAAGACGCGCCACACGGACTACAAGCCTTACAAGTGCCATGTGAGTATAATTCCAGTAAATGCGGAAGGGTCCTGTTAATGCTAGACAGCTGTTAAAGGCAAAGCCTTCTGTTAATTGTTATGTCTGCTGTTATTCCTACTAAAGCTTATCGTTGCGGCCTGCTGTTAAATTAAACCTTATTAGAAATGTTGCCGTCTGCTGTTAAAGCTTAGCCGAACTGTTAATTCTAATCAGCTAAAGCTGAGGCCTGCTTTAAACTTAAATCTTGCCTAGTTCTAATGGTAAAACCTTTTAGTGCTTTATACTGCTGGTAAATATAAAGTCTTAATGCTTAATGCTAGTTAACCGCGCCTTAGAGCCAGGTATAGTTAAGTAAGGTACACTTACCTTCAAGAAAAACTCCTCACTTTCCACTTAAACGCTTTTTTATTTGCTCTTCTTTTACAGCTCTGTCCCAAGGAGTATCCGTACCGTGAGAGTCTGTTGACGCACATGACTGTGCACACGGGCATCAAACGTTTCCTTTGCAATAATTGCGGCAAGCGCTTCACTTGCATCTCAAATCTGCAGGCACATCGCAAGGTGCATGCGGACACCTGCGGACAGTTGCCCCTAAATGCCAAGGCGACGCAATATATGGGCGTGCAGCGTGGCAAGCTGCTGATGGGCGCCAAGCCGGAGGCGGGCATGGAGTACGAGGAGACAAAAACGCTGATTGCCCAAGATGTGATCGATCGGGATATGCCCATGGCGCAGGAGCTCAACTTTCCTTCCGATGGCAGCGCGCCACTGGCCACAGTGCCACTCAACTACGCCTCCTCGCATCTGGTTCCGCATATTGTGCTGCAGACCATGCAGGCGGAGGCACGAGCACAGCATTAGTTTAGGTTCTAGCGATTACACTTTAAACGAATAAAGACGCTTTTGTATATTGACTAAATTTTTAACTTACGAGCTACAAACTTAATCCTACTGTTTAGTTTAGTCTAAAGTAGGGCTGCTGGAAGCGCCCGATGGGCATGCGTCCTTTGCTGCGCAGCCGTCGCACGGCCTCGCGTATAAACTTGGGCTGCAGTGCGCCGGATTCGCCCTGTTGCTCCATCACGTCCAGAGCTGCAAGTCAGAGGGGTTTGATTAAAACTTTCCCAAGGGCTATAGCCACTGCTTACCCTCCTCCACGACCTCGCCCACAAACACCTTCGCTATGCCGGACATTGCTATGACCACGTTTTGGGAGACCGAGCAGCCGGTTATGGTCTGCATCAGGCGCTTGACCGCGGCTTTGGGAAAGGCGGAACGGCGATACATCTCATACCGATCTAGCTGCTCTTCTGTGAAGTTGGACACCAGCACTCTGAAATTAATCACTTAAGATGCTACTGTGGCCTTGATTTATGCAGCACTTACTGCATGCGTTCTCGTTCCTCCTCCTCGAGTTCCTTTTTGGTTTTTAGTTTCTTTTGAGAGGGCTCACCGGAGTCGCCGTCCGCATCGGCATCTGCTTTGCCATCCTTGTTATCGGCATCATTGCCATTGCCCTCTGCCGTGTCGGATGTCTCACTATCCTTCCGGCTTTCGGTGGCTGTATTAAAGAACTTTAAATCCACATCATCGTTGTCACTTAGTGAATTTTGGGTGGGAAACAGAATTTCATCCATTTCGCTAAAAGTAAACAGCTTAAAATTATCGAACAGCCACCACCATCTATCGGTAGACTCGAAACAGGCATTGTTCAACACTGCTTAAGATGATTGTGAATGATATATCGATAGTTCGTTGAGGACAGTTTTATTTTGCAAATAGTTAATAGATATATATGTGTGAAGGAATACGTAGTTTTTGAGTCATCAAAATTATAATCTAGTTGGCCGCTTTATGTAAAATTTAAATTTAATATGAACACAAGCTTACGATAGAAATATTCGTTAAACTTAAATGTATCGTGTTTTTGGCTAGCAACACATCTCTAACCTCGTGCTCTCCTTTCATCGCCATTATTGCTTAGTAGCCGCAAGTGTATTTTATAATTTTCGCAAATACATAAATATGTCCGCAGTGGAAACATTAAACGTTGAGGCGGCGGTAACCGAAGTTGCTGTAACCGCAGCCGGCGACGATGCCAAAAAACAAAAGAAGCCAAAGCCGAACAATAAAAAACTGCGACAAGGTGAGTGACCTAAGCATTTCGCCATACATTTACCTACATCTATATATATATATATATAAATATGTATGTTTGGCTGTATCTATGTATTTCACATGCGCAATTCCTAAATGCATTAAAAAAAATACAGAGGCCGCAGCTAAAAAGGTCGCCGAGGGTGGCGAACCGGAGGCAGCCACTAATGGCGACGTTGAGAAAAGGGCGCCAACGGCAACAGCGGCTGCGCCCGCCAAGAAGAAGAACAAGGGCAAAAAAGCCGGCGGCGGTCAAACAGATCCACCCACCATACCCATTTCAGAGCTCTTTGCCAATGGCAACTATCCGGAGGGTCAGATTATGGAGCACCCTACGCCAAAGGATCTGCCGGACGATCGTACGGCCAAGGATCGCTTTTCATCCGAGGAGAAACGTGCTTTGGATCGCATGAATAACGACATTTACATGGAGCTGCGTCAAGCGGCCGAGGCACATCGCCAGACTCGTCAGTATATGCAAAAGTATATCAAGCCCGGCATGACCATGATACAGATATGCGAGGAACTCGAGAATACCGCACGTCGGCTAATTGGCGAGAACGGACTGGAGGCCGGCTTGGCTTTCCCAACCGGCTGCTCGCTTAACCATTGCGCTGCCCATTACACGCCCAATGCGGGCGACACCACGGTGCTTCAGTATGATGATGTTTGTAAAATTGATTTTGGCACTCACATCAAGGGACGCATCATTGATTGCGCCTTCACGCTGACATTCAATAATAAGTACGATAAGCTGCTGCAGGCCGTCAAGGAGGCGACCAATACGGGCATTAAGGAGGCGGGCATCGATGTGCGTCTATGTGATGTGGGCACAGCCATTCAGGAGGTGATGGAATCATACGAAATTGAATTGGACGGCAAGACCTACCCCATCAAGGCTATTCGTAATCTGAATGGACACTCCATTAGCCCGTACCGTAAGCGAGAATACCAGTTTCCGTTACGTAGGTTCACATCTAACGTATTTTTCCATTTGGTTTCCTGCAGGCATTCATGCTGGCAAAACTGTGCCCATTGTCAAGGGCGGCGAGTCCACACGCATGGAGGAGGATGAGTTCTATGCTATTGAAACCTTCGGCTCCACAGGTCGGGGCCTGGTGCACGACGACATGGACTGTTCGCATTATATGAAAAACTTTGATTTACCATTTGTGCCGCTTCGCCTGCAGTCCTCTAAACAGCTGCTGGGTACCATTAACAAGCATTTCGGCACGTTGGCCTTCTGCAAGCGTTGGCTGGATCGCGCCGGCGCCACCAAATACCAAATGGCACTCAAGGATCTATGCGACAAGGGCATTGTTGAGGCGTATCCGCCTCTGTGCGACACCAAGGGCTGCTATACGGCCCAGTATGAGCACACCATTATATTGCGACCCACATGCAAGGAGGTGGTATCGCGCGGTGATGATTATTAAAATCATGAATATATCGGAACATGAAACGTTTAAACGGCATTACATTTGT
This sequence comes from Drosophila novamexicana, assembly GCF_003285875.2. Classification (NCBI taxonomy): domain Eukaryota; kingdom Metazoa; phylum Arthropoda; class Insecta; order Diptera; family Drosophilidae; genus Drosophila; species Drosophila novamexicana. The sequence goes on from NW_020824787.1 coordinate 9,991,513, forward strand.
AGCATGCATTACATTAACATTAACTACAGTTTAATTTCTATAAGTTCATGCGATTGTTGAATTTTTGTGTGTGAGAGAGTAAGCGTAAAGCGATTTCAATATACTGTGCAATTGTGTTAAGCAATTCACATAAGCGAAAATGTTGTTCAACAATATTATTATTTTTCTGGCGGCTGCTGTCGTAACTCCTGACGCCAATACCACTCCATGCCGCTGGGCATCAACTCGTTCCAGTTGAGTGACTTATTCAGATCATTGGCTTTGCTGCTCTCCTTGGGACTTTTGTATGCCCTGTAGTAGAAGACAAACCATTTGCCTGTTAGATAATAAAGAATTTCAATATAACTGATAATGCTGAAGCCATACATCAGCGATAAAATGCCACCAAAGCGATCTACAATGAAATGGAACAGTAAACAATGCGATTAAACATACTTTTTAAATAGAGCATTGGCATATATAGATAGCACAAGCTGTGCGCTTTAAGCTAATATGATTGTTTTAAAGAACAATTTGAATCGCTCAATGCTTGCATTCGACTCTTATAAATAGCTTAAGCTGCAGCTTTAAGCTTACAAATTGTATAAATATTAATTAAGAGCTTTTATAGCATCGAGTTGAGAATGTCCGACTAGGGAATGCGTTGTGACCAGCTCCTAAGCACGCTGCTGTGCTTCCTTGAGCCTACACAACGATTTGATGCCTTAATTGTTACAAAATAAGCAGGCATTTAAGATGGTATTCTAATAATTTATACTACAATACTACAAATTAACTTAATATTTAATACAACTTTCTAAATTTGACTCTAGTCTCTCAAATGGACTTATGTATGACGACGGACAGACGGATTCCCTACTGCCCATGCTACTTTATAGGAAGTCAGAAGACTTCCTTTGGGTACAATGGGTTCAGTTAGTATGATGCTTATACATAGTATAATTATTAGTTATTAGCTTAAAACTAGTTAATTCTTAAACTCAACTGAGCAACACAACCCAATCGCCAACCATATCCATTTGTGTGGCCTGAGCAAAACGCAACTTGAAGAACAATTTTATAATGGACAAAGGACGATCGTTGTTCAGGCCCTTGCTGGAATTAGCAGAAGATCAGCATAAACTCAAAAGTAACTCCAAAAGCTAAGTACATACAGTAGACCACGATTATAACCCGATGAATTGTAGCTTTTGCGCAGCGGCGCCACATTGCTGATGATCTCAAAGTTGACGCCGTCGCAGGTGGGCAGGCAGTGGAGGCATTGCGATACGCTGGCGGCATCCTCCTGCACGTAGGGATACTCATTGTAGCCATACCAAATGTTACGCCATTTCATCAGGCACGGCAAATCCAGAAGCGTGCAGTAGCTCACATTGCGTGCTGTGCCGGCCATGGGCGAGGAGACGCAACCGCAGTGCTGCACCATGCTCTCAATGCGACACAGCAGGATGCACTCGTCCAAAGAGTAGTAGGATCTGTAAGGCATGAACGATAGTCGCTTGGCTGCAGGAATACTCCATTCACTCACTGATTCAACAGCTGCCTGCCCTCCTCGGGAAAGTAACAGCGACGTATTTGTGGCGTGACACCGCGAACCGCGTTGCTGGAGTCAAAAAACTTGGGCTGTATGGGCACCTCTACAATTGTATTATGATCGACTAGTAGTTCGCCATGTTTATTGGATTGTACTGTAGCGTAATCTTCCTGTGGGAATATCATGAGCTGCAAGGTAAATAAATGTATATATTAAATTAACATAACGTAAAGGAGTTAAAAGCGTAACGTCTGACAACCATAGAAGTATTAACAGAATCGATATCGCAACAGTTAGTGTTAGCATGGTTAATCGATAAGTGCTTTATGAATATCAAACATACCAAACATCGTCAAATTAGTCGATATCGTTTCTGACAATTTGGCCGCTGTTAACCGAAAAGTGCTTTGAGTTGCTGCTAGGAAAAATCCTTCTTTGGGATATTATGAATAACAATCAAAGGGAAAAAATTACCATTTTGTTAAGGATGGAAGTCTAACGCATCTAAAACAGTTCTTTAACATTGATCGTCAAATTAATTGATATCGTTTCTGTTTATTTTGGCACTGTTAGTCGGAAAGTGCTTTAAATTGCTGCCAGAAAAAATCCTTCTAATATCCCAATATGAATACCAACCATAGGGAAAGAGGTACAATTTAACATTGATTGCCAAATTAATCGATATCGTTTCTGTTAATTTTGGCGCTGTTAATCGGAAAGTGCTTTTTGCTAAGTGTGTATTTCGATGTGTGAGCGCGTCAATATATATAAATTGTGCGGTTTTAAAACAAAAAGTGATTAATGTACCCGAAATGCCGTGTTGCTGAGATATCTTTCTGTTAAATCATCCTCTTGTATGTCCTGCAAAACAAACTGTATGCCATTAAGTATGGAATTCGATTCAAATACAACCTGCGGCAGTGCAGACATTTCAGCGTCATCTTGAGCGCGCTGAGAGCTGCTTAAAGACATAAAGCAGGTAAAAGAAGCCTTTAATAGTGTATTATTATTACTATTATTATTACTTACGGGTACTGTGAGTAGCTGGGTCGTCTGTAGTTAAATATGCAGCACACACTCGCCGTTGTTGACCGCTTGAGAAACAGTTGACTTGTGTTGACGGGCGCGCCATAGATGAGCCCGCGCAGCACCAGGTCGTCGCAGTCGGGCGACAAGTCTCTCAGTATATCGTGCACCGAGTACCCGCTGCCATTATAGTAGCTATTGAGCAGCCCATGAAGCTGACCCAATTCGGCGACGTCCAGCGGCGCCTCGTCGTGCGCATTCAGGTAGAAGTTCGACAGCACCAGCAGGCGGCGCGCCAAATTGTCCGCATCTAACGGGACGTAGCGGCTGCCATTGCCAACTGTTGTTTTGTGCATGGACTGGTGCTGATAGCTGTGAATCGGGTGGGATATTAGCATGCTAGCTGAGTGTGAATTTCAATTGGATTCTTGTTAAAACCAAGGCAAATACACTAGAACATAGTTGGTTATCTTCGTGTAACCGCACTTTAAATACCCTGTCGATTCACCCAATGACAACTTTTTAATATAGTGAGACGATCGGTGCGACTTCGACTGTCTGCAATAAACATGGTCTATGCTCAGTTTACTTTACAGCTGATCAAAAACATATATATGTATATCTATATAGGGTAATATAATATATTTAATGACGCATTTATAGTACCCTCTGGCAGTGTATAACGATTTATAAACGAATCGACTTAGAGCTGTCTCTCAGGAATAGTTAGACTTAAGCATTCCAGACGCTTTCGTCTATGTCTGATTCCAGACGCTTTCGTCTATGTCTGATCAGGCTGCATTTACGGGCCAAGTTTTTTATGACTGGCTAGTTTCGAAATTTTAATTCAAGACTTGCAATTTTCGGTCTACGTCACGTTGGATTAATTTACAGTCGAGATGTTTTCTGATAAGTGCATTGCCTAGATTATATGAGATTGTTTCAATTCTTAAATATCATTCGCAAAGTCCAAGGACTATAAATAAGATTTGATCGATTGACTTATCAGCAATGTCTGTATCAGAGACATGTTTCAGGGCAAGCAAACCAAAGCCTATAAAAGCACATCACACGACTGCGTGTTCTTCATACCAACGGCAACCATGTCGCTGAACAAGTCGCTTCTTTTCGCCCTGTTGGGCCTATTGGCCACATTTGGATTGGCTCAGGCGGAGCGTGTCCGATATGACAACTACCGTCTATACAAGGCCAATGCGGAGAACGCTGAGCAACTGGCTGTTCTCAAGCAACTGGAAGGATCTACGGATTCCATCAAGTTCCTGGATGGGGTTCACATTGTTGGAGCTGATGTCCAGATGGTTGTTGCCCCACACAAGGTGCCTGATCTACTGGAGCTGCTGGGAAAGGCTGAGATCAAATATGAACTACAGTCTAAGGATTTCCAACAGTCCATGGATGAGATTGAGGAAAAAGTAGCCATCAAAGGTCGCGCCAGCGCTGAGTACAATTGGGTTCAGTACTATGAACTGGATGATACCTATGCCTGGTTGCAGTCATTGGCCAAACAATATCCTCAGATCGTTACATTGATTGAGGGTGGCAAAACTTATCAGGGCCGTTCTATTTTGGGCGTGAAAATTTCCAAGAGCGGCACCGAGAAGCCTGGAATATTCATTGAGGCTGGTATTCATGCACGCGAGTGGATCGCCCCTGCGGCCGCCACCTATATCATCAATCAACTTCTGACCTCGGACGTGGAATCTGTTAGGCAGCTGGGTGACAATTACAACTGGTACATCTTTCCCCATGCCAATCCCGATGGCTATGTCTACACCCACACCAAGGATCGCTTGTGGCGCAAGACCCGCACACCCTATGGCAGCTGCTATGGCGCTGATCCTAATCGCAACTGGGGCTTCCACTGGAACGAGGTGGGCGCCAGCAACAGCGCCTGCTCTGATACCTATGCCGGGCCCTCGGCCTTCTCTGAGATTGAGACTCAGTCGCTATCCAACTACATTGCTTCGCTTAAGGGCAAAATTCAGCTCTATGTGTCCTTCCATGCCTACTCGCAGTACCTCCTATATCCCTATGGCCATACCAAATCCTTGCCTGACAATGTCAAGGACTTCCAGCAGGTCTTCAAAGCAGCAACTGCTGCGGTCTCCCAGCGCTATAACACAAAATACACTGGTGGCAACGTTTATGATGCAATCTACCCTGCCGCAGGCTCCAGCACTGATTGGGCCTATGGCGCTCAGGATGTGCGCATGTCCTTCTGCTATGAGCTGCGTCCCTCCTCCAACTCCTATGTGACCGGCTTCAAGCTGCCCGCTACACAGATCATACCCGCAAGCGAGGAACTCTTGGACTCCATCACCGCCATGGTTGGCGAGGTCAAGAAGTTGGGCTATTTCGATTAAAGATTTGCACAATAAACGACTCACATTTTGGAAGCATAGCTTTGCATTAGACGTCTGCTGATCATATTGGAGCTGCAGACACCCACAGCGGGAAAGGGGCTGTTGGACACGTGCACCAGATTGGGTGCCATGTGGATTTCAGTGGGTTGGTCAATGTACTCGAGCGTTAGATTGATGATAACGATGTGTGTCCACACAACAATAATAGCGAGGAACGCCACCCAGAGGGCTCTGTCAATAGATAGATAAATTAGTTAAATAGATACGTTACTTTGTTTACCAAAAGGGAGATGTAGATGCATTTCTGCTCACTTGGCGTATTGCACGGGCGTATGTAGCAGCAGAGGTTGTAATCCACTAATATAGCTACTGCGCAGAAAATCTTTAAAGAGTTTCCGAAAGTTCGATTCCACTTTAGTTATTTGCGCCATGTTGATGTCTTCACTAAATGGGAGCAAGTCACCATTCGCTGTATGGAACCGACTCTGGTTGACTCAGCTCATCAATCAGAGCTCGTCCAATTTGAATATGTCACGGCAGGACAGTTGCTGTCAAAGTTTGATGGGCCAGAATGATTGATATACTTAAATAGGGGTTGAATTTATCTACTTATTATCCTGTGTGAAATTTAGTAATTTCTTCATACTTGATTTCTCATTTACCATTTAAGGAAATGGTCAAATAATTCCTGATTTCACGAGTGTAAAAGAATAAAAATCCAAAATAGTAGTTGGCCATACTATGAGAAGATGAATAAGCGATTATTGAAAAGCTGAACGGGGCAGGCCGAAAATGTAAAAAGATTCCTTATCTCAAGTCTTATCAGTGCGCCTAATCAGCCTGGCCAGCTGGTTAGACCTTTAACTCAGATTGAATCTGTGAGAGTTATCAAGAAATAATAACAAATCTCCTTCAATTTCTCACCCAAATTCAGTCAGCTTCTTCAATCTGACAAACATGCCCTATTATAAAACTTGGTCGTTAATCTTACTCTTTTCTGCAGAAGTCATTGTTTTATAGACAATCCCCATGTTTCTGAAAGAAGCTGCGACTATATGCGACATCATACTGAACCTTTTTATACCCATTATTTATACTTAAGACTTGGAGTACATAGTGGGTGATCTTCTCTTAAGAATCGGTTTAAAAATCAATACTCATTTAGAATCAGAACCTAGTCATTTCGGGAACAGTAATAGTTTTACAAACTACCGTCCGAATAGTGTCTAAAAAGACTTCATTCAAATTCTCAGCCCAATTAACCGTTAGGGTACTTAGGCACTTAAATGCGTTACGTTAGCCTTCCTTGGCTCGTATTCAATTTATAGACTGCCAGTCACCCAATAATACAGGGTTAAACCCAAGTGTTTTATGAGTAGTTTAAATGGAACTCTTGATTTTTATGAAATCTACAAAAAAGTTGTTAATTTCTTTAAAAAAATATTGACAATAAAAATATTGATAAGGGCTTAGACGCAGATAACTCTTTTATTTATGTCTCCAAACATTGACGATTTAATCCCAAGGGTTATAAATAAGATTTGGCGAATTGACTTATCAGCTCTTATCACAGACGTTATGCCCAAAACCCCATCGACTATATAAACCAACCACGCGAAATCGTATTGTTTATACCAACGACCACCATGTCGCTGAATAAGTTGCTTCTCTTTGCCCTGTTGGGCCTTCTGGCCACTTTTGGATTGGCCCAGGCGGAACGTGTCCGTTACGACAATTACCGTCTCTACAAGACCAATGCGGAGAACGCCAAGCAACTGGCTGTTCTCAAGCAACTGGAGGGATCTACGGATTCCATCAAGTTCCTGGATGGAGTTCACATTGTTGGAGCTGATGTCCAGATGGTTGTTGCCCCTCACAAGGTGCCCGATCTATTGGAGATTCTGGGCAAGGCTGAAATTAAATATGAGCTGCTGACCAAGGATTTCCAAAAGTCCATGGATGAGGTCGATGAGAAAGTGGCCATCAAGGGACGTGCCACCGAAGAGTACAACTGGGAGCAGTACTATGAACTGGACGATACTTACACCTGGATGGTATCTCTCGCTAAGCAGTACCCACATGTTGTTACATTGATTGAAGGTGGAAAGACCTATCAGGGACGTTCAATTTTGGGTGTCAAGATCTCCAAAAGCCTCAGCGAGAAGCCTGGCGTTTTCTTGGAGGCTGGAATTCATGCCCGCGAGTGGATTGCCCCTGCGGCAGCCACCTTCATCATCAATCAGCTACTTACCTCAGAAGTAGAATCCATTAAGAATTTGGCGGATAATTATAACTGGTACGTCTTTCCTCATGCCAATCCCGATGGCTATGTCTACACGCACACCACGGACCGCATGTGGCGTAAGACTCGCACTCCATACGGCAGCTGCTTCGGTGCTGATCCCAACCGTAACTGGGGCTTCCACTGGAACGAAGTCGGTGCTAGCAGCGATCCCTGCTCCGATACTTATGCTGGACCGTCGGCCTTCTCTGAGATTGAGACTTCATCGCTGTCCAACTACATAGCCTCGATAAAGGATAAGATTCAACTTTATGTTTCTTTCCACGCTTACTCGCAGTACCTTCTGTATCCTTATGGTCACACCGGCGATTTGCCTGACAATGTAAAGGACTTCCAGCAGGTGTTTGATGCATCTATTGCGGGCGTAGCCCAGCGCTACAACACGAAATACACTGGTGGCAACATTTATGATGCCATTTATCCTGCTGCTGGTGCCAGCGTTGATTGGGCCTATGGCACTCAGGATGTGCGCATGGCCTTCTGCTATGAGCTGCGTCCCTCCTCCAATTCCTTTATTACTGGTTTCAAGCTGCCCGCTGCACAGATCATACCCGCAAGCGAAGAAGTGCTGGACTCCATTATCGCCATGGTTGGCGAGGTCAAGAAGCTGGGATATTTTGATTAAAAATTTGCTCAGTAAACGATTCACAAAGTTTTTCAATAGATAGAGTAATATACTCTTGCATTAGTTGGATTTCAACTAAGTTAATTGGGCAATGCCACTGCATGTTATTGCATGGAATCAAATAATGAACCACGTTGTAGACCTATTTACACTTGCTGTCAAAATGTGATATCCCAGAACGATTAATGCCCTTGCTTGGGTGATGATCCTAATCGCAATTGGGACTTCCACTGGAACGATGTAGGCGCCAGCAACAGCGCCTGCTCTGTAACCTATGCAGGACCCTTTCTCTTCTCTGAGATCGAGCTCTTTTCGCTGTTCAACTACATTGCCTCGATAAAAGACAAGTTCCAACACTATGAGTCCTTCCACGCATTCACTCAGTATCTGCTTTATCCTTATGGACATGCCAGCGATCTGACTGTTAATATAAAAGACTTCCAGCAAGTGTTAAATGCATCTATTGCCGCAATTGAAGCTATCTATCCTACCACAGATGACAGAATTGATTGGGTCTAGGGCACTCAGAATGTACGCTTGGCGTTCGTCTATGAGCTGTGGACCCCGTGGTATTTATCAGATAGTTTCAAGATGTCACTTAAGAGATATTGAGAGCACAGAGTAGAGGCTCCCCTTAGATCTATCTCTAATAAAATAGGCGAATGTTTCCTGTGAGCTAAATAATTTAATTTGGGCAAGTGCTATCAAAAAGTTTGTACAGTAGTTTTCGCTGGATTTAATCTCGTTCTCTATTGATATAGTTAAACACAGGTCGAAATGTAAGAAAGTATACAAATTCAAAGGCCGTGACAATGCTGAAGCCAAGTATAAGACCTAGCAGGCCGCCAAATGATGCTGCAGATTGTAAAACCAAAAGAAACGTTTTTATATAAACAAAGGATCGAGGTTTTTATTAATGTGAACTCACCCAGTGCCGATAGCCAGTTCTGAAAGATCTCCATACGATATCTGGTGGACATTAAGTCGCTATAGAAGACGTGCACCAAGATGCTATCTGTTTGATTAGAACTAATGATTTGAGAAGCTTAATCAGATTGTGGAGACTTAAAGTATATTAGTGAACATCTTGCCTGCTGGTCATTTTGTTGCCGGAGTAGCTTATATCGAGCCTGCCCATGGTGCTCTCTGACACATATAGATTCGACTCGCAGTCGGGCAAACAGTTGCAGGGAAAACTATTCGTTTGCCGGACTACGGAAAGCGGGGCGTCTAGATTGGCCAGGGCGCGAGAAAATAAACCTGAGCATAGAGATAGTTGATATCATAGCTCATCCCACAATATTCTCTCTCTATTCCCCGTACTTACGTTTGCTTTCAATCATGCAGTTAAGGTTGAGCACGCCGCACACCTTGATGGAGGCATTGTGTGCTAGATAAGATGGCAGGCAACCACAAAGTTTTAGGGTCATGCGCATTCTGCACTCGAACATGCAATTGATGAAAGAGTAACGTGTCAGGCCATCGAGCTTGCGTTCGCTGCCAAAGAGGCAGTTCCTCCAGCGCAAGTCCATCTGGCGTATGTCCCTGGTGGCGTAGGTAGACTCTGGATTGATGCGCACAAAGCTCTCGCGTGTGGATGTGACTACCTTGGTCTCTGAGTTCTCATCCGGAAAATTATAGGCATCATGAATGAGCAGGCGAAAGCCAAAGCCGCTAAAGAAGGTGGCATAATAATCCTCGACCAAGGGATCGAGGAGCACGGATAGACCTGTAGGATAGCCACAGCCAGTGACACGATACGGACGCTTGGGAATCTGGTACGCGATTTTGCTATAACAGAAATATTTTCAAGGATTAGTGAAAGAGCTTTAACATACGTGTTAGATTTGGGGATATCAATAGCTTTTTCTTTATATCTTATTCCTGCTTTTTCTTGTTAGGAATACTTACATGGGAAAATTATTGGAAACGGCGCCAAAATAGTTGAAACTACAGCAAATACCCTGTAGAGTGGAAATGCGTTGAAAGAGGCTTTCACAACGCGTTTTGATGCCCTTCCAAATGCAGCGTGAGATCATGTCCAGGCAGTCGGGTGACAATCGATTGAACAGCTCCGTCAGGGTGATATTATTCAGATTCAATATCCTATCGTAGATCTGCAATGAACTATCGCTTATAAGTTTGCCCGTGGGAATCAGGGTTAAGTTAAAGAGTTGCTGCAGTTGCGCCTTGGTCACATTGGGTGGCAGTCGCCTGAAGAGGAGAAGTACTATAAGCTTGGGGGAACAGTTGCTGATCCACCTCTGATCCACACACTCACATGCGCTGCATCATGTCCAGGGCTTTAGTTTTGGACACTCTGTTGAAATTGCAAATGGTTACCGCTGGGAAGGGTATATTCCAGGTGGGAAAGTGCGAGCTCTCGATGACAGTCACCGTGGGTGTCTCACGATTCGAATACCACGAGACCAGCACCAGGGAAACGGCGGCTATAATTGCCGCTATCACCACGCCCAGCCAGAACCAACGCTCGTTCCGGCTAATATCCTGTCGTGTGATATAGCTGAATCCGTGCAGCGATGTTGTGTGGCAATAGTTCCGCAAACTCTCCATGAACCAAGTTCTCACCAGTCGCAGCTGATTTAATTTCCAGCGCTTGCGACTGGCCCCAGTTTTGGGTGTGTACACGGTGTGGCTGCTTTTCCTGTGGCTTTCGGTAGTTTTGCTGAGCTGCTGCTCGGATAGCACTTGGCGCATATCAAAGATCCGTCGCTTCTTAAAGGCCATGTTGAACACTTGAAGGTACTTCGAGCAACTGGCTTAGCATGGCCTTTGGCTAACCAGCTAATTAGCATGTCCTAATTACCACGGGCGGCCCGGCCCTTTGCTGTTGAAGAACTCGACGTCGCTGTCGATAGCGTATTTGTTGTCTGGTCAACCAGTTACAAGTGGGGCGCACACACACAAAGAATATTAGCTCGAACACAGATACGAAACTGCAGCCCATAAATAGGCCGGTGATGCCGCCAAAGGTGCCTGTCACATTACAAATGACAAGTACTTCATTAAATATAGGTATAAACGCACCTTAGATACAGGTGTACTTAGCTATAATGAACGTATATAATGCTTTGAGCTGCAAGCGGTTTTAGAATTTATTTTTTTAAAGCATTTTCCTTGATTTTCCGTGTTTCAAGAGAGAAAAGCTATGCAATTTGTACAAAGCACAAGGCTTTGTAACAGCTTTTGTGTTTATAAGTCTATTTGAGTTGAGTTCTTTTTAGCCCTGTTCAACTGTACTTGCCTATAAAAGTCAGCCAATTCTCATAGACATCCAATCGCAATCGCTCAGCGCTGAACGAGTCAAAATATATGCTTAGTAGCACCTCGTCCGAGCCATTAAAGTTCTTGCTGTTCTGGGGAAATTATAGTTATAAATATTAACTACCCCACTTAATAATCGAAAGCTTACAAAAAGCCATCATTAGCTTGAGGCATTGGGTAGCTGGCATCCAGGGTTGCCACATCGCTGTGCACTTCGTAACGGTAAAATTGACAAGATGGCAAGCAATTGCATACGCTCTGCAAGTGATCCCAGTTGTTAACTAGAGCAGATATAGAGTTGCTTATTAAATGGAGAGACTAGTAAATATTACCCGGCTTTGGCCGGCCAAAATATATTTGATTCAAAAAATTAGGAAAATGGGAAGAATTTTCCCTAGATCGAGTAGTTCGTCTTTAATAAATTTTTGAAAAAGATCTTTGGGAAAGATTTTCAAGCTGATCGAATGCAAAACAACAAAGAAGGAAGGAATGAATTAGAAAAAGTGACTGCTGTCATTAATTGAGCTTCGTGTATCTTCAAGCGTTTTATAAATTAAAGCTTACCCTGTTCCTGAAGGCATGCGAACTGTTCCAATTTACATAGGGGCCACTGCCAACGTCTGGGCATATGTGGATGGACACAGCCGCAAATTTGCAGCATTCTCTCGCTATGACACTCCGCCAGGCAATTATCCTGACTGTAAGCCGAATAATAGAACAGCGCCCGCTCATGGCTCAGATAACACCCGCGTTTGCTGGGCGCCAGACCGCCTATATAGGGCGTGGCATATGTACTGTACGGCTTCAGCATGAGCTGTGCCTCCGTACCTGTGGGCACCAGCACACGTTGTGTGGCTGCATGGATAACTGTATGCGGCTCATGTATAAACAACTGGAAACCTGCTGCGGCATGACGTGAACTTGCATAATCCTCCAGCTGGCTGGCTAAACGCAGAGTCAAACCTTTGGCTGGATTGCCAGCTGTGCTGCCGGGCGCCTGCTTGAAGCTGCAACAGCGTCCCTCACTGTAGCTCCAAGTGGTGGTCAGCAGCTGTTGACAATTTTGGGGCAAGCCCTGCCACTGGCAGCCTAAGATTTGTGCCTCACAGATCCGTGGCGCCAGCTGTTCCAGCAGCTGAGACCAACTGACGTTCGCGTAGGTCAAATCATTTAACGCCGTCTGATTAAACTGCTCCAAACTGCGTCCGCTTAACCAGGACACTTGCTGCAGCATTTGTGGCGCCACGGACCACTCTTTCGATTTAAGCAACAGCTGGCGGCTGGAGACGCGATTCAGGCTGCATATGCTCACCGCCGGATAGGGCAAAGGCTGCGCGGACATGGGCTGCAACATGCTCTCTATATACCGTATGGTCGGCGTTTCTGCCGACAGGCTATATGACATGGTCAGCACCAGGAGCGAGAGTAACAGCGCCGTGCAGATGAGCAACCACCAGAGCACACGCTGCCAAGTCTTGGCGCCCACGAATATATGAAATCCATGTATGCTCGACATTTCGCAATAGATCTCAAAGCCCGTCTTGGTTTTGCATAGACCATCATCATGGCGGGCGCGCAGAAAGCTCAGAAAGCTGGGCAGTGGCAGCTGTTCAAGTCTTTTGGAGACCAGGGCACGCTGTTTGCGCCACCATCTAAATAGCTTAAGTCTTTGGAGAGTTTTGTAGAGTTTATTACATCTGGATTTGGGTTTTTGCGGCTTATCGAAGCATTGTAGCGGCGTTATCTTGTGCCGCTGCTTGGGTCGCAGATAATTCTCATAGTTGATTAGATAAATGTGTGTAGGCGCCTCGGTTGGAGCACTTGCCATCTTTAATGTGATATTAGCTGTTGTATAATTATATTAAAACTTAATTCTCTTCCTCAGTGAATTAACAGTTTCTCTTATTTCAGTTGATTAGCTTTTCATACATCATAAGTGTGAAAGAGGTTAAATTGTAGTTTTGCAAATGCATTTGGAAGATATCTCTGTCCCTTAAAAGTATATCCATATATATATATCATCCTACCAGCTTATTCGATTATTTGTCTGTCTATCCAAACTGGAAAAAGTAGAATGAATATAATAAACAACGGATAGCAATTAATATGATATATATACCAAGATTGTAAAGCATTTTTTCATTCAAGAACAGCGAATCCTAAGTCTGAGCCGAAACATATTTTTTTAAAAATTATATTTTTTTTTACTTTCACTTTAGTTTATGACTGGATCTAAAATGAGTTTCATTTTTTGAGTTTGATCGAGAAAGTAAGGATATCATCGACCCGCGATATAATATTTTCCTTACGGTTTTGCAGATATGTGAGAGTAGTGAAGCTCGTAAATGCTAAGTTTAATAAAAAATATATTGGAAAACAGAATTTATCGCTATATAAAAACTTCTTTTTCGACCTATGTACTACTGCGACTAAATTTATCATATAATAGTGTAATAGTATGATTTTCTTTATTGATTTAACTTATGTTCGGGTGGCCTTTTTATTTTTAACAACACGTCTTCTTACTGCTAGTACTGTAGAGAGACTGCCTTCCACTTCTTCTCTGCAGCCGCTTTTCTTTATCGATATTACATTTGCTTCATTATCGATATATACTTATCGTACTGTTATAATTAACATAGATAGTGACACTATAATACCCTGGCTAGGGTTACCAATGATGCTCTTATCCTATTACAATAGTTCGACAATTATAACATCAAACTCATATGTATATAAGTAGTAATAAACGCCGAGTTTGGTTAAGATATCTTGGTAAACAAGATCCCTTGAAACTGTACGATAAGTTGCCCGATATTGATAAGATTTTGCATAGTGAGGAGCTATATGATATAGTAGTCCGATGCGGCCATTTTCAATATATGTACTGCCTGTCGGAGTTGTCTCCTTCTCGCTCTTAAACCTTTCAAGACAAACTTTTAATAATTTTTAAAAGGATAAAAATCGAAACCAATTTCGATAAATCAATATATGTCGATGTAATATTATTTAAATTATAACAAATTTAGTTGTGTCATTACGATCCAAAACCGGAGTTTGCGAACCAAAGGCTTGAACCGTAAAATGCACCAAACACATTCTTTGGCTTTGATATATATTTTATAAGATCGGATCTGCCACCTTTAATGTCTATTAATTAGATTCACTTTTCCCTATCTTCTTCTTCTATATAAACAATCTATATTTAGTCTGCCTTAGAATAAATATCGGTTGCACTCTGTTTTTCTTTCTTTTACTATCTATTTCCAAGTTTCCCAATTCATTTGCTTTATATATACTTTTCCCAGTGCCTCAATTCGAAATCGTTAGCGTTACGCCCATCTCATTAAATAGACTCTGCCACGCCCTTCAGCTGTTTCACATTTCGCTATCAATCGTTGCTCCTGGTCGAGCTGGAGGCTGATTACCTATATCAGTACGATTGTTACCTTCACACCTGTAGCAAATAAACAAAGTAAAAAAAAAAAGAGAAAGAAAAAGGAAAACAATTAAGCATTTGTTTATATGTGGGTAGCTACCGAGAGCTACCCCAGCGATAAGCATAACAAATAAATAATAATAGGAAATTGTTTACAACAAAATATTGTTTCCTATTCCTATAGAACAGTTGGACACAGAAGCAATTGCTTTTGTTGTTGTTGTTGTTGTTATAATGCATTGTTTAACTAATGAGTTTATTGTTGTTCTTGTTGTTATTTGAACTGTGCACACACCCACCCCATTCACCCATTCAGCCCACCACCCCCCACGCAATGCACCATTATCTCTTTGAAAGCCGAAAGGCATTGATAATGCTCACATATTATATATTCAGCTCGTGTCGCCTAACTGTAGCCCCTCAAAACCCCACTACCTTGACAGATATACGTAGTGCCCAAAAATAATACATCAAAGTCACGCGCAAGTTGGGCGTTAGAATTGGATATGGTTTGGTCAATGGTTATGGCAAAAGGCGACTCATTAACGGCCTTGTCATCCGATATCTATGTACAAAGTTCAACACATACATGTATATATTTATATATATATATCACTAACACACAGTAACAGCTATATAATTAGCGCAATTATCTGATAAAAGATGAGACTCTTGCTTGAATCCATTTGTGTGTATATATCTGGTAGTAAAATATTTAATATGCTGTATGGCTAGTGAAAAAAAAAACGTATGCCCTTATAAAGTCTGGGTAACCAGTATAAGTGTACCTAGAAGGTTTTATACCTTGTAATACTCTTGATCAAGATGATCTCTCGCTCTCTTGTTCTCTCTCTCTCATTTCTCCAAACAAACTATTCTCAGAGCTTTTAGGTTACCTTGAAACTTGGAAAAAGTTGACGAATATTGAATTTTTTTTTTTTAATTATTTATTTATTTATTATAAGTCCATGATAGAGTTTCATATGTTCTAATTATTATTCTATGACTTAGTATTGTTAGTAAAATACTAAGTCAATGCCTGAAATTTTAACCCGAATCTTCGTTTTTCAATCAAAAAAAAAAAAGTATATACATTATGCAACTTAAGCTGATTATATGACAACTATGTGTCCCATCTGCTTCCACAAGAAAAGTTCAGAACTGTACTTAAAAAGATTTTCAAACTTTTTTATTTAGTGTGAACTCTGTGTCTTCCCACCTGCTTCCAAAAGAAACCTTAAAAATGTTACTTAGAGAGTTCTTTAATAAATATTATTTACTAAATTTTTGGTAGATTCCAAAATAATAAAAAACCAGTGAATACTTTTAAGCGTTGCACAAAATCAAAATCTCAAGTCGCGTGCAAATATTTAAGTTCACAATATTTGTATACGAAAAAAGTTTGCTTTCCGACCGGGACAAATATTTGGGATTCTATGAAAAATTGAAAGCCATAAATTTTCAGCGAATCGACGTTCGCATGGCTTTAATTAATTGGATTTTATTATAAATAACTCTTTTTTTATACCCTGATTCCATTAAAAATGTGTATAAGGGTATATTGTATTTGTGCAAAATCCAAATGTATGTAACAGGCAGAAGGAGCATCTCCGACTCCATAAAGTATATATATTCTTGATCAACACCAATAGCCGAGTCGATCTAGCCATGTCCGCCTGTCTGTCCGTCCGTCCGTCCGTCCGACCGTATGTATGAACGCAAGGATCTCAGAACCTATAAGAGCTAGAGACTTGAAATTTTAGATGTAGATGCTCCTAATTCCCGCGCAGATCGAGTTTGTTTCCGATGATCGATAACTTACTCCGTTTCCAAGCAATCGATAAAAATCGATATCGATATCCTGGCAATTTTGGTAAATAGTAAAAGCTAGAGTCACAAAACTTGACATAAAGCTTCTAAAATAGAATATATATGCATTTGAGGTTGGAAGAAGAGGGTTCAGGGTATCCCCTAGTCGGGAGCTCCCGACTAGAACCTCTTACTTGTTTTGATTTATTTTCGTGGTTGCCTTAGGTACTGACCAAATATGTACACGATGAGGCCTCTAATGATATTATAATATTCCGTGAACATTTCGATTCATTCATTTGGCAGCCACGTGCTCCAACGGCGCATGTCTGCTGGCGTCTGGCTGATATATAGCTATATACACAGATAGGTATATATATTCATATATAGTATTTTATTACAGAATAATGTGTTCGATGTGGCGAAGCGATAAGAAACGCGAGACAGCTGATCTCAGCGTGTTCGAGGTGGGAAAAATTTGCGAGTGCGTTCGCACTTGAATTGTTCGAAATTCCTAAAATAAAAACAGATCTCAAGTTATATAATTAAGTCAGACTTAACTGTAAACTGATCGGCATATTGCGTCATGGCAACGGTTAAAACCGGGCATCTCATCATAACTGACCGACTGACGTCTCAAGCCAGGTGCTATTTTTGGAAGTGCGCCTTGTAAATTTAACTTTATTTTCTGTTCGATGATGATAAGCCCTGTATCAGCCCTCTCACTGTCCAGTTTATATGTATTTTTTTTAGCTGCCCCCCAGCGACGTGTTTTGTTTGCATTATCTGGTGCTGTTTTATATAGACGTAGCGCCTCATTATGCGAATCTAGGGCGAGGCTAATCTTTTGGTGTAATTGACGCAAATTGAAAATGAGTCGATTTCAGAGTTTTATTTTTTCCTCTCATACGGCCAATGGCTTTTGAACCCGTACTGAATCAGCGTTTCCCTAGGTCGGGCGAGTGTTGTGCCTGGTGAAACGTGCCGTCTCTTTTATATAGTACACAAAGGTTCTACATGTAACAGACGCAGCGTGTGTCATTGTTTCAATGCTGAAGGTTGAGAACGCAGTTTGTCGTCTCTCTTTGTGATTCTCAATGGACTGATGAGTCCTGAATGTGCTAACTAAACAGTTTTGCTTCGAAAAACAAGTGTCAAGCAGAACATATGATGATCACACTAAAGATTATATTGGTTTAAGTGCGTTTTTACTACAATTCTGCGAACTTTACTAAGTATTATAATATATCTTACAAAAATATATCATTTTTTTTAAATAATACAATACTGAGAAATATTAAGTTTTTTTTGTTATTGTTTTTTTTTTTAGAAGAATAATTCCATCAATATTTTTTTTTTACTCTTAGCATTGCTAACGTTTATAAGTATTCTCTTTACTTTATACAAAAACCCAGAAATGTTTAATCCCATGAAAATCTGATTTATAATTAGTCTGCTTACCAAGGTTTCTTCTCGTCAGATCTTCAGCCTTCGGCTCTACGTTTTTCTCTGATATATTTTTTTGCTCACACAATAAAATGGGTAAATATTGTTACGTTCTTACTCTTTGAGTCCTTACTTTAAATAAATAAAATAAATAAACAGACATAAAAATTAAACGATTTACCTGAGATAAACAAATAAAATTGAAATTCCTTTTTATTCTTGATATAAACAATCGACATGTATGAAGTGCCGACTAAATGCAGCTTAAGAAAATATTTGTTGTCGAAAGCAATTAAATTTTGTTAAAAATCGTTCTGAATACAAAGGTGGGCTATACGAATTTATTTACGAATTGTGAGTTACGATCGATGTGTTAGAACGCGAACCAAATGTTGCTTTAATTTTCAAAGTGCCGATTCGATTTAGATCCATCAAAATGTTTACACGCACATAAATAATATCGTTTTGTTTTTCTAAGTTGTTCGCGTTTTTGCGCGTTTTTTTTTATTTATTTTATTTTACGATTATTTTTGCATATTTGGCTCGCGTGATTTTTTTCTTTCGCTTTTTGTGCTGCTGCGTTCTGCTCTGGCATTAAATTTTGAGCATGTCATTTGGGCGTGACCCTAGATTAGCACAATTTGTATATGTATATATACATATATGGGTATATATATGTCTATAGGGTGTCATTTTTTGGGGCTTATCAATATGGCTCGCGCCATTCATATGTTACTACGCTATTTTTAATGCTAAATAGTCATATAAATATACGAATATCATTCATCTTGACTGAGGGTATGTGCTGTACAAAAACAGATATTTGACTGATAGATATCCTGTAAATGCTGCTGTCAAACTGTGTGCTCAAAAATTATCATTTCACAAAGCTTGGTGGTGAGTCTGAGAACTTAGCTAGACTATTTTAATATTCCTTATTTCCTTCAGAGACGAGACTTGCATATTATTTTGTCTTCTCATCCATTACTATACCCATTTGCCTGTGATTCCGATGACAGGGTATATTTTAGTAGGTTGATAGCCTCAGATCATGAAAATACAAATTTATTTTTTATAAGCAATAATTGTTACCAGGGGCAAGACGTGCAGATACTGTATTAAAATGGTTCAAATTAGTTGCTGAACTTGTAAATTAATAAAGACGGAAAAATACCTAATTATATAAATATTAACATTTATTTTTTTGTATATACAAACAAGAACTTTCATTCAATTATTTTTGTGTTCTATCTCAGTTCGATCTCTTTTACGATCGTCTATCGACTGACGCAATAGGTCTGGCCTGTTTCAATTGGAAGTTTCAGCAGAATCATATATTTCTTTTCTTTTCTAATTAATGACGTTATGGGTCAGCTCACATTTTATAATAATTCCTTTGAAATTTCAAATTCGTCAACAATCTTTTAAAAAAATCATTAAAATTTTGCTCACATTTTGGTATATTTTCCCTGAACACCAATTGATGACGCAGCAGACCCCAATCCTCAATTGGCACGTCAAAGATTCCAGTAAAACTCAGAAGCTGCCTGAGATTTACGTATTTTGCGGTTGAAAATGCGTATGTTACAGCCAATCCCGTTTTGCGTACATGTGACACAAATTCGAATCGAACGCAGTTTATGGCAAAACCCGAGATGCCATTTATAGACAATTGATTAGTGAGCGCAGCTTTGATGATTTATTTAACTTGGGGTAAAAATATATTAAAATTTATAGCAATGCTGGCTTTCAGATAAAGTGAAACTAGAAATCATTTGGCTTAAAGCTGGTAATTAAGAAGTTTGGCCGGGAAAAGATAACAATTTTGGAACTGGGTTCTTGCTGGCTTGAATAAATCAAATAGGAGTAAAAAAAAAACAACGTTAATTAATTGCCAAGATATAAAGTTAGATAAAAAACCTTTTAAAAATACAGACTAATAATAAAGCTAACTAAAGTAAATTAATATACGATTGCAAAATATAAGAAATATATTGTGTAAACAAAATGAATGTAAATAAATAATATTAACAAAACAAACTTTTTTTTTCAGTCTCGCCTTAACAAGTAAGTCATGCTGAAACTGCGAAATTGCATCGCATTACTTTAAGGAATACCACTAATATAGTCTAATAAGGCGTATAAATACCTTTTATATAATTCAATGCGTCAGCCAAGGGCATTGCAATTCGTATAAACTTAAAAAGTTGAGAAAACAAAGTTAATTTCAGAAATTTGATTAGCACAAATATTGTTTTGACTAAAACTAGATTTAAATTAGTGTGGGAAATTGCTTCTAGATATTAAAATAATATCGAGCCAGATAAACATTTGGCATATGTTCGATTTTCTATTAAAATGCAAGCATCCTACAGATTGTCTATTCAAAATTTTTGTACATATTTGTTATTGCTATTGAATTGGTGTTGCCCCTAGACCAACCTAATTGTTTGTGGCGCCAGTGCTAGACACACACACACACACACACACACACACCTATATGAATTTGTGTGTGTTTTTCTCTAGGTAAAGATCAGCTATATGCACAGACACACACCCCCATACATACACACACTCTGCTCAGCATGACGCTCGCACAACAAAGCAAACATGTTAATGAGGCAATGTTTTTGTTGTTGTTGCTTTGCGCAAAGCCTAATACTATGACGTCAGTAAAGTCATTGAATTATAAATTAATAACGAGCACCATGTCAAAATTATAGCAAACATTTTGTTAAGCTCTGCGTATTACCAACAACAACAACAACAACAACAACAATAGCTGAAATAGTTTAAAGCCAACTAAAAAAATATCGTTAAGACCCGGCGCGGAAGAGCCAGCGAAGCGGCGCTACCTGAGCAAACTATTAAGTTACATTTCAGCAACAATTCAGTATGAATCGGAATCAGAGTCGGAGTCGGAGTCCGATTGCGATTGTGATTGTCGGTCCGTGAGCTACGATAAAGTCGCGAGATTAAAAAAGTCAAGTGACACGCAAATGCGTCAATCGAAAGCGCAAAATTTATAAAAAAAATTTTAAAAAAATTATTTAAGACAAGCAAGAACTTTAAGTAAGCGTGACGAAGCTTGAATACACTTATCGATTATAATCGGAAAATAATCGAATGGGAATTGATGTAATTTCGACTGATTGTACTCATGTTATCTTTACAATATAATAAAGAAGTAGATACAGATGGAAAGAGCTTGTAAATAGAGACAGGTGAGTTTCCCGCTCAAGATCCTGTATTTAATATTAGCTGGCTTTTCGCAATACATTTTCAAAGAAAGCTTTATAAATAAGTTTTATGCGAATCGGATTATAAACAAAAATCTGTTTACCACTATTTTTAAGAACTGCGGAAGAAATTTCCTTAAACTTCACGCTGGGTGTTAAATTAAATAGAATTAGGTAACTTCTGTGTTAGCAGTAAATGGGATACGATTCTTACTCCATATAAAGGCTTACATGTTTTGTGAAATTATTACAATACCCGCCGCAAGGGTATCGACAAACAAACGTCACACGTCACAGCTTGAGGGTACAGCAAAAGTGGGAGCTGTAGCTGAAGCTTGAAGCTTGGAGCTCGGAGCTGGAAGCTCTTTACGTCTGCGTCTGGTGGCGTTTCTTTGTCTTTGCCTTTGTCTTTGTCTGCCGATGGCCAGTGATGCGCACAGAAAAATCCACTTGAGCTGTAACAGCTCTACCCTCGGCTGCTCCTGCTGCTCCCGCAGATCCCGCTGCTGCTGCTGCTGCTGTTGTTGATGATGATCATGACAAAGAAATGTCAGTAATCATCGCCACAATCCCCCGAACCAAGCCCGCCCATCACATTCAAGCCAAGCAAAAATTTACGTTTGACGTCAGCAAACTTGAAGCTTGGGCATTTCTCGTGGACTTCCACAAAAGCGCGCGCGATGATTATTTGAGAGCGCCGTTTGGAAACGACATTCAATCAAGAGATCCGAGAGATTGATAGAGCTGCAATAAATTGAAATGCTGCCCCAGCAATGCACTTATATTGCAGTTACCGTTATGTGGGCCCAAGGGATCCGGAAGGCCTCGGAACGTAGGTACTCATGAGTGTTAAGAATGAAATTGTTGCGCTTTTCATGACGAATATCCCCACAAATTGGCATTTAGAATACTCATACAACTAATTGCTTATTCGCTGACTCAAAGTCAAGCGGGCATTTTAGTGTCGTTTGTGAAGTACGTTTAGGCATCTGTTGCTCCATGAGGGTTTATATAATTTTAGTTGAGGTTTTTAAAATTTATAGCTATATCATTAACTATGGCTATAAAGAGAAACTATCTAAGTTCCAAGGAAATTGATGAACATTTAAGACTATCTATGTCAGAAAATAAAATAAATTCCTATTGTTATATTTTAAAAAACTAGTTTGGTAGAAAGGTTGCTAAAATCTTTTAAGATTTCCTTTCTGGTATAATACTTGAAATCCTTGCATCTGTTCTACTAAAATATACCAATTTCTTGAGTTATGACATCCGGTTTATATTATTGTATTTTATGTTTTTAATTTAACTGGGAACAATATATTTGAATAGCTAACGCGCTTCATTAATTCTGTTTGTGCTGCTTTGATTTTTAATTATTCGAGTTTTAACTATTCCATTCAATAGTATTTGGTTACGGTCACGTGCAGTTGGATTGGATTTGTTCTGATTGCATTACTCATACGCCACGTTGCACTGCATTCGGAAAGTTCAATGCATTCGTGGAGGGTCTTGAGTCTGGGCCTACGTCGAAAATTAGCATTGCCATTGGCTACGCATAACAATTGGGGCCTCCGGTCGTCGTCTGACGTATGTGGCTGCCATGTGGAGCATGCAACTGCAGACGACGGCTGATGTCGAAACTCAACTTGGGGGTTTGTATGTCACTCAACATGGGTCTGACGCACGTTGCGGCCCCCGGGCTCCACGTCTGCGCCCATAAATATGCGCATTTTGCACTCTCCCTTGCGTTGGCCATGAACCGACGTGGCCTGCAGCGAAAAGAGCTCAAGAAACTGGCGCAGATCTTGGATTGCGTTGTTTGCATAATCTTCCATTTAGCCTCTATAGGCGTTCCAAGAAGAAGATCTGCGCATTTAGCGTATTGTCCATTTGCAATGCAGATATGCCGTAGCATCAGATGTGTACCAAGTACTCCCGAGAGCAGTTCAACAGTTTGGATAAACAACTTCCAGACAGTTCAATGCCTGACCTTAGATGGCGCCATATGCGGGACGGTATCATAAGCTTTGTCTTCGATATCATCTTATCTAATTGCGACGTATCGCAACTACGCATCGGAGATAGTAAATAAGTAAGCTTCATTATGCAACTCCTCAAACTATTCGTTGTATGATCACAGCAGTAGACCTTTACTTTGAACGCATTCGAGATCAAGTGAATTTATAGAATAGAACTACAGATTGAATCAATTATTTCTACGTATGTATCTATATATAGAGCTGAATTCAGAATTTTCCAGTTTTTAGTCCTGTTGACAAAGATATTCGTCCCAGGTTTAAAAAAACCAATTCCTCTATTATCTCTATACGTTGTCTGATCAAATCTAAATATATGATATATTAACTAAATGCAGCTTCTTTTAACTTCAGAACCGAATCGATTGAGTCACAAATTATATACAAACAAATATTCTTACCTATACAACATACATATATTTAAATATGTATGTACATATATTTCTACACCTTTTTCATCAATATTTTTATGGAGTAATATATCTGGTTTATTTCTGTCTTAGCGTGCCCCACCTTTTCTCATAGTATAAACATGTTGGGAGAGGCGCGCCATAATCCTCCTATTGGAATCAAAACAAACTGAGTGCAATGCTCACGCCCTTGCTTATAATAATACTCCCCCACACACTCCGCCAAAAACTATCCTCGCTATGCCCACTCTTCACTGGGTATTTCTCTCAGCTAGCGCTCTCTGCTCCGACTGTACACTCTGCCCCACTGCTCGCGCTCGTCGCTAGTGCTCTCCCTGCTGCGCCCGCTCTGATTCCATCAACTGCTCTCATTCTCCACTTCGCTGCGCTCTGAGCGACGATCGGCTCGTTGCGCTGCCGCTGTCGCTGCCGATGAGTGAGTGCTTGGCTTTAGTACAAAACTGGCCGTCGTATGGCGAAACCAGTTAGTTGCCCCACAGAGTAGCACGCGTAAACAGCTGAATGTCGTTTCGTGTGCGTTGAATATCAATTAAAAATCAAACATTTTTGTTTCGTGAAGACTTCGCAACGGGCCAACGCAAAAAATTAAACCGAAGCCGAGGCAGCAACCAAAGTGTAGCTGTAAACAGTGCAGTGTGAAATCAAGAAAGAAGAGAAGATAAAACGCAAATGCAATGTGCTAATGAAAAAAAAGAGACTAGGAAATATATGCATGAAAATAGTTAAATAAAATATGCAAATCTATTGAGCATAAAGCGAAAAATTAATTACCGAGAGACAGCTTAACTTTAACACCCGCCCCTGTGCACCGGACAACTAGAACTAAAACCAAATGACTATGACTTCAACCGTGCTGCAGCGTCCAACAGCAACAACAAAAACAGTGGAAAAACAAGCTACAAAAACGACGGCAAGGAGAAGTCGTTCCACCATGGCCTGGTCCCACGAGAAATTGCGTTTCTCGTGCATCGACAACATTGGCCTGAAGCAGCTATGGAAATTGATTGCATTGGATACGGCAACGCCGCCATCTTCACCACCCAGCAGCAACAACAAGTCTGGCAATGTAGAGCAGCAGCCGAAATCCAGCAGCAGCAGCTGCAACAACAACAACAACAACGACAACAACAGTAATGCTGAGGTAAGTAACCGAAAAGAAAGCTAACAAGGGGGGAGCAAAACATAAACAAAAACAACAACAAAATATTAAGAGAGGTTATGACGTCAATTGGGCGACAATATACATCCGCGTAGAAAGCAACGTAAGCAGAGAAAGTAGTGACCCAAAGACTCAGCACCTATCCCTCCTCCGCCAAACCCAATCTATCTGCGGGCACATGACTAAACCTTTTAATGCCAAACAATGCCGGGCATTATCTTAAGCAGTTGTTGAAACAACTGTTCGGATTTCCTCGAGCTATGCGGCATGTAAACAAGCACTGAAATTCCAGTAACCCACGTAACGTCAATTTGCATATGGCAATAAAAACGCAAAAAAAAGCGCTAATTAAGACGGGCAAGAGCCGCTCTTAGGCATGGTACAGTGAACACTCGGTAATTAGAATGGCCAAGGGAACAATTCTAAAATGCATATTCTGGCAAACATTTTGCAATCCATTCCAACTCTAAATCCGATGTGTTGCAATATGCGAGCGACCACTGTACAACAGTGGAGTCCAACATTTAGTCACATGCCTTGGGCGACAACAAATCAATTCATTTTATGAAAAACAATTGAAAGGCTTTTATTTAGCGCATCTCTTCACGTTTCTCATTCTCTCTTTATGTTAGCCACATATCAATTTGTCGCTTTGTTGTTTCATTTTTATAGACATCCTTTCATAACAATTATGACAGCTGTCAGTTTATTAACACTTGCCCTTGCTGCACTCAAAGTATATACGCTTGATATATAATGGCATACAAAAAAAAAAATACAACTCAACAAGTTTTTTGAGAATTTCGTGCAGTGTACATTGCGCACTTGAATAATTTGTATAGAGAATATAACTGTCAAGTGCAGCGGCCCACGCTGTCAGCAGCTGCTAAATTATTATCAGCTCCAGACCATTTTATTTTATACAAATTTCATTATTATTATATGATTTTATAATACAAATTTTCGGCTTGGATCAAGGCTTCTGATAAGTGGTGCTTGTTTTCTTGATTAATTGCGATTTTGTCTTCTGCGAAGGCTGTCTGTCAGACGAAATGTAGAGTAAAGTTCAGGGCAAATCTGTGTATACTCTATTTCAATATACCTGTTGACATAGCATAGCAAATACCCTTTCTTCTTACGATGCTTACTTATTAGTCACAGCTCGGCTCAGTTTATTGTTTTTTCGTTTTTTAGAAATTTCACTGTGACGCATCACAAGTGTTCAAAAACATATTGTTTTTAATTAAAAGGAAAGAGATTAATCATAGGATTACCAAAATTCGAAGATTACTAATGGGATTTACCACAGTTTTCTTTCTCTCTAGAGGTTATTGGCAGATTTATAGTTTTTAGCGAGGCGTGTCTAAAATTGACATGCTTAGCTCTTTCTTATGGCTTTTAGCTGGCTTGATGGCAGTTAGGCTGAGTTTATTCAGTCTAACTGTTAAATTTAAACATTTGTCAGCCCGTTGACAGCAGCTTTTTGATATACTAGGTTTAATATACCTGTTTCAATCGCAGTCGCTGGCCCTGCGTTCATCTTCTTTCGCCTCGTTTCGTATAACGTAACTACAATGCGTTATGTTTTATAAACCATAACTGGTTTTATTTTTTAACCCTAACTCTCCTCTTACAACCCCCCCCCCCCCCCCCCCTGTGGGGGGCCACAATGCATTGACGTCAATGCAAATCAAGCGACTTGTGAATTTTGCCCGCCTGTCACCTGGCCGCCCCGGCTGCCCCTGCTGCTCCCTGTGCGAGCTCTCTATGCAGACACAGCGTCTTCGAGGGCTCCCGGTTTATTGAATGTCAGGGTTGTGTTCTAGAAAAAAAGGAGACTGTAACTGAGTCACCTACTCCTACAGGCCCAAAGCCGGACCCACAGAAATTAAAACTAGTTTCGACTGGGACCTGCCACAAAAGTCAAGTGCGTGTCGCCACGCCGCAGGCTTAAACGGTTGACTTGTATTGAAAAAGAATACAAAGGTAAAATGAGTATAATTCCACCAGTCGACCAGTTATCGACTGGGGGATACCCTGTGCACAGCTGGCATTGCTTCCTCTTTAATTTGTAAATAACCTTAGGCTTTAGAGTGTAGGGTCTAGGCATACTCAAATGATGCCTCTTAAATTCTTACCTGAGGTCTTTTGTGTCTTTTTGCGGCGCTTGCCGCAAACGGCATATAGCCATTTTTTAAATATTCTTAATTAGCACAGGGTATATTGAGAGAGAGAAAAAAAAAAGAAAAAGTTAAGCTTAAAGTTTCAATTTGACAAATTCGGCGAGTTGAATTTGTTTAATTAACAGCTCAACGCTTTGACGTCACGCGCATAAATTTGCCAGCAGAAATGTTTTGTTTTATTTATTATACCTTTTTTTTTTGTCTTCTTCTGAGTATATTTTGTTGGTTTAAAATTGTTCATTCGGCTTTTTGAGTTAACACGCTCGTTCGGGGGCAATACAAATTCTTAAGTAGTCATAAATAAACACTACTAAACTGTAGCTTAGTTAAACAGTGGCTAAAAATAAAAACGTACGCGTTTATAAACGTGCGGAAAACGCACTCAAGTCGCGTGTGAACAGCGGCGCCCTGTAGCGCAACGAAAAGCTAGCGAACAAAAACACAAAAACAAAATAATAAAAAAAATGGGTTTACAACTCTTTATTATTATTGTAATATTTTGCGTTTGTGTGCAAATGTCATAACTAATTATCGTTGCGGTCGTCTGTTGTTTTCATTTCATACAATTTTAAATTCTCCACGGTTGCCAAGCTTTTCGCTGAGGTTTTTCCAGCCACAAAACAAAAAACAATAAATTAAGTAACAATATATAAAAATTAAATAATATGTGAGCCTGCCTTATCAGAAGTCTAAACTCTTGTTTAGCACTTGGCTTTAAAACAGTGTGCTAATTGTTGTACTCTTAAATAAACTAGACCTTAATAGTCGTTAAATGTGTACGTGCAAAAATGTACAAGCCTTAACGTATAACCCGACCAAATATCATTAAAATTGTAATTTGCATTAACTATATGTAGCTAGTCGTTCCAGTTGTCAATGAAAAACATAAAGGCAACAACTGTGTGACGTCTGCGTCCACGATTCTATAATTAAATGTTGTCAACTACTGTAATCTCTCACTCTAAGTGCCTAGCGCAAACTCTTGTTGTTGCATGTGCTTTTATTTTGATTTTTTATAAAGGTCAGCGATTCAACTCTGTGCTAAAAATACAATATTTCACACACGACTTTCGCCTCGATTATTGGTTAATAGCTTTTGATATGCATTTGATTGACAGTGGCCACACAACGCGCATAGATTGATCAGTGTTTAATTACTTCAATCTATAATATTATATTGGCTTTTAATGAGCTGCTTTTAAAAGTGTTTTAGGTATCTTAAACTGGTTTAGTAAGCAAAATTTGTTCGTTGCTTAATGATGCGAGTCATCTCTCGATGCAGCATAAATTTAATTTCCATTTTGATGGTATGAAATCAGTTTCATTTTGTTGTCACCAACTTAACAAGCCAATTTATGAGTTGCAGCCAACTTAACTAGCTCGACTTAACAGTCGCAGCCAACTTAACTGGCCGTTTGCTTAGGTGCAGCCTACTTAACAGGCTCGTGGATTCATTCGTTGCTGCCAGGCAACAATTAAAGCTATTTAAATTGAAAATCAACTATAAAATTCAATTAAAAAATTTTCCATATGATATTGTTTATTTAAAATACAAATCTCTATTAAATGCTTAGCATATTTACAAAGTCCTTATCAATATTATTAAACCACTGTTGCACATGGCAACCTTGGCCGCATGCCGCTATCTAAAACCAGACCACAGACATTATCTTTATACCAATAGCTGGGCTATAGCCCCCTCCATATATATTCATACTCATATCTAGATGCCAGTTAATGCCTTTTGCATTTAGTGCTCAAACAATTGTAAATGACAGCTGGCACACTGTGCCTACGGTGGGCAAGCGCGACAAATTTGTGGCACACATGCAAATTTTTCAAGCTTACGTAAAAATTAAAAAACAAATCGCGCAAAACAACAAAAAATTAGCTCAGCTCGTGCCATGTTATTGTCCCAAAGTTGACGCTTGACTTGTGATGGAAAAAGACGCAGTGCTATCGCAACTGATAAGCGATAAGAGCTAAATGATAACAGATAAGATTTGGCTTCGGTTTAGTTCGTTTAAAGCCCAGCAGCAGTTGTGGGCTGCCTATATAAAGATGCTGTGCATAAACAATTGGCCGCACAGTTAGTTAAATGAATTACAAGAATTCGAGTTCGGGTTCGTTATTTGTTATAGCCATGGCACTACCCAAACATCTTATAAGCATATAACTCAATTTATGGAAACTCAGCAGCAACAACAACAGGTTGATAAATACATTCAACTTTGCATACTAAGTGGCTCATTAGGGGGCACGTTGAAGAGCCACACACATCGATCAACTGGAATGAGAATTGAAATGGGCCCGAGCCCCGAGGCAGAGACCCATAAAACAACGAGCCGTTTTATAAGCCATATACGATCCGAAGGCAGCGTAAACAAAATAGAATTTTTTGCACTTTGCTGTTGCATTTTGATTGTATAATTAATCAGGTTGGTTTTTTATGTTGCTAATTTTTTATTTAGCGACTGAGTCACAGGTATTTGCTTTCAAATACCCCCATACGCCAAATGTTTAAAGGGTATCTCAAAGTCAAGTAGTTCCCAGGCAATATCTAAAAAAAAACGCCTAATACATTTGAAAGTTACCTGTTAAACTCAATAGAAAGATGTGTACAGGGTAGCTCTTAGTCTGGCAGGCAAGGCAAAAAGACTTGATATTTCCTATGCATTTATATGCTATTTATACTAACTGTATTTTCGTTAGTGCAGGGTATCTGTGCGTAGAGCAGTCTCCATTTGAAATGTATTTTGTTTTGCTTTCGTTTGTTTTTATTGCTCGCCGCGTCTTGGGTTCACGCAGGGCACTGACGTCAATATATATATATTCATATATCTGATCTATTCCACAGTACCTCAACACCATACCCTACGAGAACTGCGACAACTTGGCCGACTATTTGAGCCTGCAAAGAGCCGCCCGGGCTCGCATCCTGGAGTCGTCGATGCCCACGACACAACAGCACATGTCGCTGCTCAAGTTCTTGGCCATTGTAAGTACCAGCTCGTTGGGTTCTGGTCGGTTGAGGTGTGGGTTCGATATTATGATGATCTTTTATGATGATTGAATCAATATCGATGCGATATTAACTGGCCATAAGGCAAAACAAACGCTTAAACGCTTCCTGCTTGCTGCCTCAGACAATAAGCATACAATTGGCGTGCTGCCTGCATTAATTTCACATTACAATCATATTAACGAACGGCAGGGAGGAGGACGTTGCATATAATAAAAACAAATTCGTTTTTGTTTTGTTTGTTTGATTATTTATAATCTTTAGCAGACGGCAAGTACTTCAATCTGTCCCCGATCACACACACAACACATGCTATAGAAAATATGAAATGTTTGATTTCTGTTTCTGTTTGCCTGAAACCAGTTCTCAAACAGATGCAACAATTCCATTGCATTTGTCCCTGTCGCTAGGGGCCCGATATCGCAGCGAGTGTGAAATATTATTGTCTCTTTATCAGTAGGTTTTTTGCACCCTTCTGATAAACACAATGGGCCATGGAACCCTCAATGAAATTCGTTTCCATACGTTTTCGGCTTTATTTATTGTAGCTTGTGATCGGAATAATGATTAGACATGAATATTCAGCGTAAAATAGACGAAGCTAGCTTTAATATTAATTAAAATCTTGACACTGCATTCAATAAGGCATTCTTAATTCTGAAAACTTACGTAATTGCATTGTGCCCTGTTAGATTCCTTGTTAGAGTTTCTTGATTAGTTCAAAGTAAAGCTTGGGTTCCTTGAAATTATTTACTCCCCTAAAACTATCTCACTCTGTTATGTCCAATGGGGTTGATTTACTGATAACAATAAAAATAATGATAATAATGTTTATGATTTTCTATTTGCCTTGCAGAACGCTTTGGAACTGAGCGCACCTGCCACACCCTTGCTGCTGCAACAGCAACAACAACAGACGCAGTCCAAGCCACACGGCTGGATGCAGCTCTCCGGGCATCCCGAAAGGTAAGCAGTTTAAATAGAGCCCCCAAAAAATCATAGTCTAATCAATCAGTTTTGTCTTCTCTTCCCGCTTTAGCATTGTGCCCACCACAACGGGCATTGTGCGCAAACGCATCGTTGGCATCGATGACAGCGAGGTGCTTGCCTATCAGATGATCTCGCAGGAGCCCAAAACCTCACAAATTGTGCCCGGCTACTTTGGATTGCGCGAGCTGCACTCACAGCACTATATCGAGCTGCAGGATCTGCTGGCGGGATTCAAGGATCCGTGTGTGATGGACATTAAGCTTGGCACTCGCACCTTTCTCGAATCGGAGGTCAGCAACAAAACGCTGCGTCCGGATCTGTATCAGAAAATGATTGCCGTGGATGCCAGTGCACCGACGCCCGCCGAGCACGAAGCACAGGCCATCACAAAGCTGCGTTACATGCTCTTCCGCGAATCGTTATCCTCGTCGCAGAGCAAGGGGTTCCGTATTGAGGCGCTGCGTCTGCGCGGACGTTCACCGCTCAAGGATCTCAAAACCTGTCGTAGCAGCGAGCAAATCTCACAGACCATCGAACAGTTTCTGGCCGCACGCAGGTCCGTGCAAAAGGAGCTGCTGAAACGGCTCAAGCACATGCGCCTCGTCATCGAGCAGTCGGCATTCTTCAGTCGCCACGAGATCATCGGCTCCAGTTTATTTATTGTCTACGATGATCAGCGCGTTGGCGCCTGGCTGATAGACTTTGCCAAATCGCGACAGCTGCCCCCACAGCTGAGCGTCAATCATCGCAGTCCCTGGCAACCTGGCAATCGCGAGGAGGGTCTGCTGCGTGGCATGGACGAGCTGATACATGCCTTCGAGGAGGTCTATGCGCGCAGCGGTAATCATCGCAGCTGTCTGAAGATCTGAGCTCCATACAAGGATCCACAATTGCCCACAGCCACGCCCACCTACAGGCACATAAGACTGATTTGCACCACGTCCCATTTATAATTTGTACAGTGAGCAGAAGTAGAAAATCATTGCATCAAACCCTGCATCATGCGACGCTTTTGACTATTTTCCACATTGGAAGCAAACACTAAGCGCCAGACCAGGACTTGTAGAGAATATATATGTGTATATATATATATACATATATACACCTATACTATATGTATAAAAACAAACGATTAGTATTGAGCACCAAGCAGCATTTGTTTGATTGAAAACAGGTTTAACTTGATTAAGTATTAAGTATAAGAAAGCGTAAAACAAAATGTACCCTCTGTGAATTTGTACGCAAGTAATAAAAATCTCAAAAGAAAATAAGATGAAAATTTAAACTTGATGTTTTTCTAAATACTATACATCAATATGCATGTTATAGTATTAGTTCATTTTTTTATTCTTAAAATGTTTTTCACTCATTTTCCACCCGTGCGATTAAATCGATTTAAACTTGAGAACAAATTTCGCCGAAGAAACCGAGCAGAAGAAAACCTTAAGCCGTGGACTTTCACTCCGCATTTCCACGGAGCTTAACAAAATTCCACGAAATCGGGTGGGAAATTGGTGAAAAAGACCGAAGACCTTACTGCTTCAGGCATTTCGAAAAATCCATGAACCTGGATGGAAACTGCCGTGTCTCAGGGAAAAGGTTATATTTTTATCCAATAAGCCTTAAGTATTCTATTCTAGTAATACTTGCTAATATAAAATCGATTTAAGTTGAAGCCCGAGCACGTTGCGGAACCAAATTTGAGTTCCGCAAATATCAAACGATTTCGGAATTAGAAACAGGTCTGCTAGTTGGATTTGCCTACGTGTTTCTATTTATAAAATAGCTGAGAAGGCGCAACGACTTAGTCGAATCGCGTTTTTAAAGTTTGAATACAAATGCATTCAAATCAAATATCGAATGGAATCGAACCTTTTCAAAGTAGTTGACAAAATGAAATAATTAGGTATATAGTTTCTTGAAGATACTTAATTATGTCGTATATATATAGAGTAAATTGTAGCATAGCATTAAATAAATAACTACATGGTGCATATAAAGTGATCTGCATCGATGCTGGAGTAAATGTGGCCCTCGGAGATCATAAAGTCCAGTATGTTGCTGTGGATTGAGATTAAGATAACCATAAGTATAACATCTTATTTTACAGATAAACAGAACTCACTTCATTTCGGCTTGGCTTATGTGAGAGAACTTGGCATTCAGTTCGCGTCGATGGATGCCCTCCTCGGAGCAGTTGCTCTTAATGGCCTGGAAGACGGCCAGCTGCTTGCTGTCCAGGCCAGCAACAATGGCATTGCTTTGGGTGGCAGTTACATTGGTCATTAGCGTGTTGCTGGCTGCAGCTGATGTGTCGCCCTTGACATGGTACTCCTCAGCCTTGTAACGCGAATGCAACGCCTCCAGAATGTGGGTGCACACCTCGTTGGGATCTAGCACATTTATCAGCTTGAAGACCATCAGAACTTTTTGGCCCGCCTGCGAGCGCACTGAACCATAGATTTTCACATAGTTGTTAATCATCACATCGGGCGACTTGATGGCATCGCCCTCCTCCAGCCAGTAGTGTGCATCAATGCGTCCACTGTGATCCTCCAAGGAGTATGTGATCTTCGTTGAGGACGTTTCAATGTTGCGCACAATTCCCACGGCGCAGACCAAAGCGTAGGTAACATCGAACATCTTGAAATTGCCCTCGGGTGAATCAATAATCTGCTTGACCAGCAGCGAAATAATACCCTGTACAATATAAATATTAATTACGGTATGCGAAAAGTTAGTTGCAAACATTAAACGTACCTCGCCGGAGGCTTCCTTTGTGGCGCCGGCAGTGGCCGTTTGTGTGGCATTGAAATCTCCAACTAAGGGAAGAGAGTACAATGTTTAGCTACAAGTCGTCAGTATAATAAGCAACAACTTACAGGAATCGTTCATTTTGTTTAAGTATGATTAAAAATATATTAATTCCACAAATTTCACAAGCTGTGTAAGCAACAAAACGCGCCAAAACACTAATGCAGGCGCACACACGTCACAAGCAAGCCGGACGTGCAAACGATAGTATCGAATCAAATGAAGAATGCCAAATTGCAATTTTCTTAGTCTATAAGAAGCCGTAACACTATTTTACTGACTAGCAGTAGTTTCGTATGTAATTAAAAGTTGGTAAAAATACCATTTTTATTCCATTTGTATTCTTGAACATCTACTGCATTTTTTGCTCTCATCAATTATGTCCTTAACATTTCATCGGCTATATCGTGTACGAGTGTTGCCACTTAGCTGCCACGGAGCTGCCAGTTGGTGTTAAAAAATGGTGGGCGTTAGTGTTAAGTGTTTTGGCGCCTGAGGTTGTTAATTTCGCGAAAATTTAATTGACATATTATTCGTGCATCCGTGGTTATTAAGATATTATTATGAGTGCTTATATGTCTGACCTGCGAGCAGGACTATTTAAACGAGCAATTGCAACGGTTTTCATATTTTCATTGCATACAATATATATGTTTGGCGGTGCACCTGGAGCACCAACGGTTCCATGTTAGCCAAGATCTGCGCGCATACCCATTCCAAAGTGAGTATTTAACTTAAAAATAATAAAAGTCGATATAGCTCTATTGCAAAAATACTGTATATTTACAAACAAAGAAAACACTTATTTGCATTTAATTAAATTTGTCTCATTTTATTTATTAACATATTTCTTCAATTAATTTGCTCCGGCCAGAAATAACGGAAATATTCCCGATAAACTAGCGGCTGTATCGTGTACCGTGTGGCCAGACAGATGACAGAGCTGCCAACTCGTGTCAAATAACAGCTGAGCGTCTGGCGCCCATAATTTTGCACCTTCCGCAAATCGCTGAATTGCTTGGATACATTAAAATGAACACGCTGCGGCCGTGCGGCTGCAAAGGTGTGCGCACCTGCCTCACCTGTGAACAGGACTACCAAATCGATAAACCATCACTGCAGCAGCAATTGCAACAGTTGGAATCTTGGTCCTATTGTGCACAATGTGAACGTCTATACGCCGGCTGGGACACGCAGGCTGTGCAAGCGGCACATCCGGATCACAATTTGGCCGAGAGTCTGCCACTGCCAGGCATTTTGGTGCAGGAGCAGTTTCTCACGAGTGCAGAAGGCGCACAGCTTATGTCCGACCTGGACGCGCTGCCCTGGGCCATTTCGCAGAGCGGTCGACGCAAACAGAATTACGGGCCGAAAACCAACTTTAAGAAGCGTCGCCTGCAATTGGGCGCCTTCGAGGGCTTTCCCGCTGACACGCGCTTTGTGCAGCAACGTTTCGAGTCGGTGCCGCTGCTGCGCAACTTTCAGACTATTGAACAATGCTCGCTGGAGTATGATCCCAGCAAGGGCGCCAGCATAGATCCGCATGTGGACGATTGCTGGATATGGGGCGAGCGTGTGGTCACCGTCAATTGCCTGGGCGATGCAGTGCTCACATTAAACCTCTACGAGGAACAGCAGGCAAACAAATATAATTTGGACTTGGTGCAGCAATACAAAGCACAGCTGCTGGCGCCGCTCTTGTCGCCAGACCAGCTGGCGGCCTACAAGGGCAAGGTGCTGCGCATACCCATGCCAAAGTAAGTATCTGATTATAATCCCTGCGTGCATATATTTTTAAAATGTAGTGGATCTTGCAGTATATTGGAGCTAAGTTTAGATTGCGAATTATACCCTCTATTTGGGTAAAATGTTTATTATGGAGTTTTAAATGTTTAGTCAGGTGAAAGCTTGTCCAGTATCAACAGGTGAACCGTGTGTCTGTCTGATTCTTCGCAAACGAATCTTTTGGCTTAGCGTGGTAGGGGAACATCCTTTTGTTGTCAGGCTCAGCCGGACTGATCATATAGTTTCTATAGGGTATCAGCCGAGTCGAGCACTTTCGACTAGAGAACTCGAACTTGTGCCGAGTTGCATGTGCATTGACCCATTGACCCTTTCTTGATCCCTTGCAGCCTCTCGCTGATTGTGCTCTATGGACCGGCGCGCTATCAGTTCGAGCAT
The DNA here is from genome assembly GCF_003285875.2 of Drosophila novamexicana. Taxonomy (NCBI): domain Eukaryota; kingdom Metazoa; phylum Arthropoda; class Insecta; order Diptera; family Drosophilidae; genus Drosophila; species Drosophila novamexicana. Next base: position 10,027,421 of record NW_020824787.1, read on the forward strand.
GCGGTGCTCCGCGAGGATGTGGATGAGCGACGCGTTTGCATTGCCTACCGAGAGTTTACGCCCATGTATATAGATGGCTTGGACAAGCAGCAGGGCGATTTGGTAAGAGAAAAATCACATTTATTTTGGTCATTAAAAGCAAATTGAATGGAGATTGGAAAATGTACAGAGATGCAAATCTGTAACTCTCTAGAAATTAATTTATTTATCATACTCGACGCTCTGCCGCTGACCGTTCTCCCTGTGCGCCGGGCGATAGTCGAGCAGGGCCACTTGGGCGGGCAGCTGGACGCCATGCATTCGCTTGAGATGGGCACGCAAATTGCTGCTGGTGCTAAAGCTGTTCAGGCAGACGACGCACTGATGGCTATTCGCATGCTTGTCCCGTATGTGGGCGTTCAGTTCCTTCACCTTGACAAAGGCTGTGGTGCAGTATTTGCAGACATGCGACCGGCGCACATGGGTCTTGAGGAACTGCTGCGAAGCATAGGCCAGCGGACAGTATTTGCATTTGTAAATGGCTTGGCTGCCGCTGGGCTCGCTGTCCAGCAGGCGGTTCGTTTCATTGTATTCATCCAGATTGTCGTGCTTCAGCTCAACGGCCGCATAGTCCAGTGTACGTAGCTCGTAGCTGGGAAAATGCGATAGATTTTGGTCCATTTCGGCTTGCTCCTGCTCGTGCAGTTCGGTGGCGGGCAGAAATTCCGATACAATCAGCGAATCCTCGTTGGCCAAACGCTGTGAGGGACGTGGCAGGTCCAGCAGCATTTGCTCCGGGTCCTGCTGCGTTGACTGCTCATCCACGTTGACTTCTATCAGCTGAACGTCACCCTCCAACTCCACCTCCAGCTCCAGCTGCTCCCGCTCCAGCTGTGCCTCGTTGTAGAGCTGACGCAGCTGGCGATTGGCAATCATCAGCTTGCTGAAGTATGCATAGTGCATGAGGCATTCCTCCAGGCAGGCATTGCATATCATGGGCAGCTCCGATGACAGGTCCAATGAGATGTGCTGTGCCGGGCATAGTGCATTATAAATAATTATGTTACTCTTATTAACTCTGTGCACCTACAAATATGGCCTGCATTATTTCGCATATTGTGTGCTCCTCCTCCTCGGCGTCTGCGTCGATTGTTTGGCTCGCTGTCACCACTTTGTGTTGCGTTATGTCTATGTCGGCGTTGTCCACAAAACAAATGCGGCACAGTTTGCGCAGGTCTATGTTCATGTTATATTCTTAACTTTATTTCAACAATTTAATGAATTTGTTAAATTTGTGTTGCATTTAAACAAATTTTACTGGCTTTGTCTAAACAGCTGCTTAACCAGGGCTAGGAGTAACACTTTAGCTGTTAACGCAAAAGGCAAGCTGTTAGCTATGCACTGTTAAGTTACAGTACATATCGATAACATGTTTGCTGTGCTTGACAGCTGTTATACGGCATATGGGACATTAACGTTATGTTTTTTGTTATATTTGCCCATATCATAAAAAGTCCCACGAGGACCTATTTTTAAAAAAATAACGTTTATTTCTTTTATAAAAAGCAAATATGTCGAAAAAAAAGTGTAAGTGGCCCTGAAATTGCCCGAAAGAAGTAAAATTTCTTATTCTCTTTTCAAAATAAATTTTATTCAGTTTTTTCATGTTTTTTTTGGTTTTTGCTTATGTTTTGTCGCATTCATTTCTCTCGATTTTTAAGGTTAATTTACTATTTAAATCATTTAATTCCGTTTCTGCTTACAATTAATTATTATCGTCAATGTGACGAAAGTTATTTGTCTGTCAATAATACGTATCGACAACAGACTTTTTATTTTGTTTTTTTGGTTTTTGTGGCTTATAATCATTATCTTTACATGCATTAATTGGGTTTCCATTTTGAGTTTACACAATTTGCGGTAACGATTTATTATTAATTATGCAATTAGCTATTTAAATTGAATTGGTAGTTTTTGGGGAAACTTTTTTATAGGCGTTGGGATTTATTTAACGGTTTTGTTTTGTTTGGTTTGGTTTTTTGTGAGTTTTAGTGCTTAACATTTGCAGTTAATAGCCTAGTTTTTTTTTTATTTAAATGCTAATATTAATTATATCATTTTTTAAAATGGGAACCGATCTATCTGGTTTATGCTTTAGTTCTTTAGCTGCATAGATGGGCAGCAGTAAAAAAAATTGAACAAAAAGTAAAACGGAATTGTCTGAATTTTGCGAGCTGCTCTTTATTTGAATAAGACAAATGTGTGTGTGTATGTGTGTGTGTGTGTGTGTGCCAACCTTTTGTTTCTAATAAGCATTTAGTGTAACTCTGATCAGCAGAATAGTAATTCGAGATTTTGTTTTTTCTTATTTTTGTTAAACTTTTAGCAAATGATAAAACATTTTTGTTACTATAACTTGCCATTTCAGATGTCATTCTTTTTTTAACATATTTTTGCTGTAATTTTAAATTCGTTTTTTTTTCTTCAAGTTGTCCTCTCCTAATGTAGGACGCTTATTTTATTTAACTTTAGTTTTCATTTTTGTTTTGTTTTCTTTTTATAATTGCCTATTTAATGCTATAGTATTATAATACATACATGTAGACTTCAATCTTTTAAAGAGTGTAGAAAATGGTTTTTGCTTTTTTAAAATAGCTTCTTTTTATCAAAAAGACATACATACACACATATATATATATATATATATTTATTTATATATATATATATATAGAAATACATAGTAGTTCTAATTATGCGCCTAGTTGCTCGAAGTTAAGCACTAAATTAATTACAAAAAAATTAAATACTTGCTAAACGCTTTTATTTCCAATTGAATTTCATTGCTAATTGCGCAAATTGCAAAATATATCAAAGGGTACTTCAATGAGAATAAATCAAAATTAAGCACGTTTTTAGTGTTCCTTCTCTAAAACAACCTCAGGGGGACAGAACAGTTATCGGTTGTCAAAAATTACATTATATCAAATGCAAAATAAAACATACAAATCGAGTGCCCTGTAGTAAGTATATAAAAAGTCGTATAACCTTCAGATGTTTAGTTCAGCTCACATTTCAGTGTGTGTGTCTGCATGTGTGTGTGTGTGTGTGTGTGGGTGGGTGGGTGTATATGTCTGTGTGTGATTGATTAAGCTTTCATATATGTGCATATATTAATGGGTATTTCTTTTCCGATTTAAGTAAAATTATGTCTGGCTAATCAGTGAGAGGGAGAGAGAGAGAGCGAGCGAGAGTTGGCACAATTCTGTTAGAAATTTCTAGATGTGTAAGACAGAGATAGACAGAGTCGGGTGGGATAAACATAAGTACAGATTGGAGTTAGTTTTTAATGTGGGATATATAGCGAGTATGTGCGAGTTTATACGGCAGTGTTTACGAGACATTTTCAACAGGTGTTTCGCTTTTTAACAAGGAGGTAGGTTTTTTTTTTCTTTTTTTAAGTATATTTGTTCATTCTTTTGGTTTTTGCGTAGAAAAAATGTACATTAAAAGGTTCTTATAGGTGGGTCTTTGAAAAGTTTTACAATCTGGGAGCGTTTTAACCATAAATATCACTGTTTCGCTTTGTATTTATTTGCTTGAAAACAAATTTGTTTTTAGCTAGGATACAAATCGGAAGTATAACTAAATGTTTGAAAAGAAAATTACAAAAAAAAAAGAAAATCATAATTGGAAAAATGTTTGAAAGTTTCCAACAAAATTGTGTTTTTGTTTTTGCAGTATTATTGTTTGTTGGTTGTTCTTGGTTTCTTGGATTGCTAAGTGTTTGTAGTTGTTGCTTCCGTTTTCCGTTTTATTAAAAATATATCTGTATACGAGCTTATGCGGTGATATATGTGTCATAAAATATATATACACCAGCGTTTATTATTTATTTATACTTTCCATAATTCGTATTGCTAGTTTGTTTTGTTTATTTCTTGATTTGGCTAATTTTCTCATTTGCATTTAATTGGTGACTATAACTTGTGTTTTTTTTTCGCGTTTCTTTTTCTCTCAATTTGCTACAACATTTCAACAATAAATTTTCTAAAAACAGCGTTTGTTCAATGAACATATTCTCAAAGTATTTGTTCTGTTTTTATTCTTATTTATTAATATTTAGTTTTTGTATGCGCGTGTTTTAAAAATTAACTATATGGTACTATATCCTTTTTATTATATTTAATTATATTTATTATTATGTGTCAGTTTGTTGCCATTTATGCCCCACCTAGATGCTATCCTAAACACACATCTCAAACACACGCTCAACGGAATTTGTTATTTTACTTTTTTTTGTACAACAGAAATGTATAAAAATTTCTTTAAACAAAACTTACTTAAATCTTTTACGACTTATTAACAATTTTGTGAGCTACAAAAATATTTCAGATAAATATAAATTAAACAAAATGAAAATAAAATAAATTTGAATTTAAAAGAAGGTCTAGATTAGTTGAAGAAAAAATTGAAAAATATTTCATTAGCTTAAAATTAGTTAAAAAACAATTCAAATAATATTTTGCTTTGGTCCACGTGATGTAAACACAAGTTGAAAACTATATAAAACGAATCAATTATTTATAAAGAATGGATTTTGTAAGATTTTTGTCTATTTCTGAATTTTAAACACTTTCACTAATAAAATGGCTGCTGTCCCTTGTTATTTGCATTACTCAATTAAGTGCTTGAGTGTGTGTGCGTTTGCGTGTGTGAGTTTTAAATACATATCTAATGTCTCATAGGAACAATCTCTCTTATATACATACATATAATGTATTCGCTTCTCTTGCCGTGTGTGTCTCTGTGTGTGTGTGTGCTAACATACATAAATTATAACAACTCAGCGTAATTAACTTATAAGTTCCTCATTGTACATACACATGCACATATATATATATATGTATATGCATGTGTGTGTTACATGTGCGCACATAATTGCCTAATCCCTTTTGTTCTCTCTTTCTGAAACGTTTTGTTTAGTAATTTGTTTTGCTATTACTATGCAAATTTGTTATTTTGTTTTCTTTTTTTGTGTTTTGCTCTTTACTTGGTAACTTTTTCTTTTCTTGTCTCTTAACTTAGACAATTAACATTTTCTTTTTTTTATTTATTTGTTTTCCTTTTTCTTGTTTTTTGTTTTTGTTGTACGGCAGTAATTTTTGCTTTGTTTTTTTTTTTTTTTGTTTTTTGTGTTTTTGTTTTCATAAAATATTTGTTTAGTACACACACGAATTGTGTTATTTAATTTTACATTTCATATGCGAAATTTTCTTGAGTGTGTCTTTTGCTTTTCTAGCATTTTCTCGCTTGCGTTTCTTATACTTTGACTTAAAAATGTAATTAACAATTTTTTCAATTTATTTTTTTTGCTTTTTTGCAAAGCAGCTTCTCTAGTTGTTGTTTTGAAAAAGAACTTAACTAGGCATCCTCACATATACAGCATGGGTCGTATATGTGTATATGTGTACCGGTGTGTATGCGTGTGTGTGTGTGTAGCTTAACGTGTCTAAATTGAGCGGCCTTATTGCACGATTATGTGAGGAGCTGAGAGCAGCACGGTTACCGTTGCAATAATCGTAAAGAGCGTAAAAACAATTAAACAAAATCTGTGAAGTAGAAGAAAATAGAATGATAAAGATAGATTAAATATGTATAGAGTATAAGCATGGTGCAAGTCTTATATACACAAGCACGCACACACGATTTTATGTACATTTCCCAACAACAAAATGGCGTCAATTGTACACCTACCGCCATGCTGGTTTGTTAATGCCACGTGGTGTGCATGGGTGTGTTTGTATGCTAGGGCAAATAACCGGAAGTTGTGTGGCCATGCGGCTGTTGCCTTAATTGTTTGATTTAGTACAGCGTCAGGCAGTTCTTAGTAACCGCAATGTTTGCAGTCACTGTGTTAGTTATTTACTAGATTTATGTCACTATATATTAGACGGACAGCCAGGACAGCCTGAACCAAATTCAGGGTAATCACAGATTTTCCCTAGCTTAAACCCATAACTCTAATGTGAATCGATATGAATGTGCTGAAAAGGCAGACATTCATTTAATTTTGTAATCATTTTGATATATGGGAACAGGCAGTAATGCACAAATAGTGACAACAATAATAATAATTTTAATTATAATAATGATAGATTTCCATGATTTTTAAAATGGATAACGATTTCTTTGTCATCTATTAAAATGTGACACTAAATTTAAACCTTAACTAAACCGTTAGTATCTAACATTAAGTATTAAAATTTCAGTAATCGGAAACTAGTTACAAATAACGAGAATGTTGCCCACTGCAAGAGTTTAAGATGGATAGATTTATCTAACTTCAAATCCCGCCCAAAAGAAAAAGTGTAACATTTTGAAAAACGTGTTTTCATTTTGGCAATCAGAATAGAAAAATGTGTATTTTGGCTGGATTATTCAGCTATTTCTTATCCCCCGTTTCGATAACTTACCTATCCACAACCATTGCAGCGAATTTCCAATCGCTTATCAATTCCGCTTCATCGTCAGCTTTGCGCATGCGTGACGTTATGAATTGCAATTCTTTGAGAATTAAGTGTAAATCCTTGTGATTGCAACCTATTGCAGTGTGATGCTCCTCCACCGTTGTGGGTCGGCCAAAGCTGCTACAGTTGCGATAAAAAGTCGTCGATTTACAAATTTAAAAATCGAATAAGTCGAAAAAAGAAACTCAATACTTACGCCGACGAACCGATGGCGGTTTGAGAGCCTGATATTGTATGACGAAAATCGTCATCGATATCAAGAACATTGGCTAGTAAGGATTTGGAAGAACGTTCCTTCAGCTCCAGCTCTTTCATGCGATTGCTTAATAATATTGACTTGCGCGTGATCTTTCGACCAGGCCGACCCATGCGCAATATCCAGGGCAGCCATTGTAGGAAAACGGATTTGATCTGCGAAAAAATAGCAACTCTTTAGTATTCAATTGGGAATCGCTTTGGGTCTCTGACATACCCACGGTGGCATCTCGTGTATATCCGCTGTGCGATGATGATAGTTGAGCACCACAACCGTAAGCACCACAGACGACGCAACCATGAACATGATACAGTTGAAATATGTACCTGAATGTCGTTTTGTAATAAGCAAACAAACAAAAAGAGAACAAGTTTTATCCAATATTAGTAGTATACGCTCCATGGGTCTTCATAAAATTGAGCAACACTAAAAACAGAAGCTTTAGAAATAAAAATTTACAAAAAAAAAACAGCATTTGCATTACGTTTCTTAATTTGTAATATCATGATAAATAATAGAGTAGTTTGAGAATTTGCGAGTGTGTCATACAAATGCTGTGAGCGATATTACACGACAATTTACAGGGTATTTGCACATGCATTACGGTTTAGACGCTGCTTAAAGCGTTTCACATTTACTTAAACATGCTTTAACATGCCGTTAAGATCGGTCGGCTTATACGTGTCGTTCATGCATTTTCAAAGAAATGGTTTACGTTTTGCGTAGAAAAGTCAGCCATGTAGTCAAATATATAGTGTATTTATAGGAATATAGATGGATATATTTGAAATAAATATAAGATTGATACAATATTTTCTTGACATTTGCACACATTTGAAAAATATTATTCTTGTAGTGTTTTAATGTATGAAAAATGTTATAATAGTTATAAATAATGTGGGCTGAGCTGCCAGTGAAACGTTGCGGCTGCCAGTAAAACGTTGCGGCAGTATAAGAGTTCTCATACTCGTAACATGTGCATGTATGCGTGTGAATAGGCAACTTATAGAAGGCCCTTTTTAGTAATAAAATATGCAATATATACATGTTAATTGTTTTCTTGCATGTAATATAAAGTGAATGCAAAAAATATTATTAGTTTATGAACAAAATCTAATATAAACTTTTATTCCGTTTTGCTCGACTACATTATTTTGACTACTTGACTGTCTTTTATGGTTTACACAACATTCAAAAGTTTACAAGAAATTAAAATTCATGCGTTTATGATATATAAGCCATTTTTAAAGAAGTAAAATGTGAGTTTATGATGATTCAATTGCTCTGGCAAACAAATTGTATTTCTTTTATTATTGTATTATGTTTTTATTTTTGAATTTTTATTTGAATGTTAGTCATGGGTTTATCAAAGAAATTATTTATGGTATGCTTTCTGTATATATTTAAAAAAAATGGTTTAAGTAAAAATTGTAATTGATTTAAGGCGATTGACCGCTTGCGTTTTACAATTTCTCAATATTTAGTCAGTTTTTGATACTTGGATGTGAGGAATTCTTGAATGTTTAACTTATACAAGATATTTGTATATTTAGAGTTATACTTAAAGCATAGCTTGCATACGAGTAATGCATATGTATTTAGTTAGTTAAGGGGTTTATTTTTTTTTGTTTTGATTAGAGTGGGGGCGTGGCAAGCATCTAAAGCAAAGCACCCACAGTCAGCTTGTGTTAGTGTACAAGTGATTTCGAGAATTTTGAATACCCTTGCAGTGGTCATTATGTTTAGGTAAGAAAAAATATCGAGTCAGTTAATTTTGGTCTATATAAAACAGAATCGGTTGGCAATTTGCGTCAAGTATTTGTTCGATAATTGTCTAAAAAGATTAATTTTGTATATGTAGATAATAGTTTAAACAAAAAGTAAAGAAAAAAGTTCTTAACAAGAACACTAGCTAGAATTTCTTTACAGAAACAAATAGGTTTTCGAACAGTCAGATATAATCTGTCTTGAGACCTGCAAGAGTATTTCAGTTTCGGTCAGCCGAAATCAACTTTTTGTAGCTAGTTGTTGTTTTTCTGGTGAACGCTGTAGTTACTTTAATGATTTTTTTTTTATATTTTTTATTGCTCAGCATTCCACTTAACAAGAGAATATAAAGTGAAAAGAGGTTCAGCCAAAGTCTAAAAAAGCATTTGATACGGTTGTTTGTTAGAGGGGGCGGCGAGCGGAACGGGGCGGGCGGGAGTTTTGTTGAATTAAGCTACGGCAGCCATAGGATATATATTTTGCTTTTTGTATTTGTTATCCTTTGGAGTTGTACGTCATGCTCTCGTTAATTTCAGTATTATGTTCAGTTTGTACCTACTTTAAACGCACTGCAGAACAGCCTGCAGTCGCTCTAATTATTAAATTTTGTACAATATATATATAAATTTTGATAAATTGTTTTTGATTTTAGATTTTAGCCAGTTGATTTTTTAGATTTGAAAACTTTTTTCGTTTGCTACATTCGTTTGATTTTTTTTTGGTTTTGGTTAGCTAAAAGAGAAAAAGAGTTTTTGTTTTTTTTTTTTTTGTTTATAGAGCGCTAAGAATTTGTCTGGAGTTGTAAATTGATTTTTACTTGTTTTTTTTTTTTTCAAATGATAAAGCATAACAAAAAGAATTAGTTTGTACTAGTACCTAGCAGCGGTACGGCCTCGCTCGTCTTTGTTATGACATTGCCGACCAATAAAGAGAAAACTGTTTGCGACAGCAGAATTGTAACACCTGCAAATATTTGATTCGAAAACAATTGTTTTTTTTTTTATAGTAGCAAAAGTTGGGAAATCAGAGAGAACCACAGTTTGAGGGATTGAAGTTCGCTTCAGGCAGTTTTTGGTTTTTTTTCGATGGTCGCGTCTTTAAAATTTGTTTAGCTCTAAAAAGTTGTATAGTTTGGTATAATCAGCAGATTTTAAAGTTATTTGAGTGAGAGAGGGAGGGAGAGAGAGAGAGAGAGAGAGGGGAGTAAAGTCCGCTGACTGGAGCTGTGCATAGATAATTGGAATCCATGTATTCTAAATTAATATTTACATACAATTTATTCGAAGATCAAAAAGCTCAAATAAAGCATATTTGAAAGTTACTATTTGAAGAGTTAGATCTATATACGATCTTTAATATATATTGAAAAACCTAAAAACAAAATTTTCTTTATACTAGAAATTTTAAAATGTTGTTTTTTACATAAAGCTTCTTTCGGAGCTGAATATATTCTTGTAAAATATTAGTTTAAATTATTTTGTAATATTTTTTTTGTCTCCTGTTATTATGTACAGCTCCTGCCAGTCAAGACTTCTGAACTCGACAATTGCTAAATGATATTTTTTGGCTGAACCTTTTTTTTAGCTTCGTCGTTCTGTAAAGGAAGACTAGATATTTTTTAAACAATGCCTGTGGGTGCATTTACGAGGCTCTCAGTGACATGGAACATATAGTACTATATACTATATTAACACAAGTGTTTTTAATTAAGTTTTGTTGTTTTGTTTATAGTTTATTTGGTATTATTGCGTTTTGTTATGGCAGTGCAATTTATGGGTTCTTTAAGCAAAAAGGAACAGCAAGCGAATGCAGAGATACAAATTCTTGACCCATTTGCACAAACCAAACTGAACGCTGGATATCTTTAAAACGAAATGATATTTTTTATTTTTTTGACTGTTGCAGAAAATTATTTTTAAATATATATATATATCGAATTGTTCAAAAAGGTTCTCGAGCAAAAAATATCATTCCGAGAAATGGGTCAAAAAAGTGTAAAAATAGTGAAGAAAGCAGAAAGTGATAGTACGATCAAAGCGTCTATAGCATAAAACTAAATCAACTTGTATGGAAAGTATGGAAATTTACTAGCTTTGATATAATTGGAGTGGATTTGGTGGAGATTTGGTTTGCTGAAGTGGATTTTCTGTGTTTTTTTTAAAGGCTATGCGGTGAGCGTATGAAATTTGTGATACTTGAGAATAGTTGTATTTAATAACAATATGCTTTGGAACGAGTGGAACAGTTGGAACGGTGGAACGTTGGAGCAGTGGGTGTACATATATAGTATATATATATTTATATACATATATATATATATATATATCATATGGTGATGCTATGTGTATTTAACTTCACTAAAACAGGGTGACTTGGCATGAACGAGTGAGAGCGAGAAATCAAATATGAATTAAGTACAAATCAAAGCTATTTGCAAAAATAGTTAAATAATACCATAAGAATAAAACATCTTTCTTTCTTTCATCTTCATCGATCGGCGACGATTTAAGTGACGATAATATGCGATAGTAACTATCGGCATTTCATTATTTTCAAAAATTTCACAAGTATTTTCCCAAACTCACTTGTATTGAAATCTGTCTCATAAGTATCTTTTGTAATAACATATTTATTTTGAATGGAGTTACATAATTGCGAAGTGGAATTAAGTACATAATGTGTGTACTTTATTTAAAATATTGGAATAATTCGTAAAAAGTATATTAAGAAGCTGGAAAATCTATATTTTTGTTGAATAATTACAAAACTAAGTTTTTGTTTTTCATATATAGAAAGGGTGTGTATATATTTTCTTTGAATGCAATAGAACTTTGTTAGAGGGGGGTAGATTTAAAGAGCTTAAAGATTCAGAGATATTTTGAAATATGCTATATTTGGAGATAGTTATGATATGGAATGTGAAGAGAAATATAAATTGTTTTATACTTTTTGGTCCTGGTTTTGAGTAGAAATAAATATTTTAATAAATATCCAATTTAAACGAATAAACTTTTAAACAATTTTTGGAACTGCTCTCAAAGTGTGTGTATTCACGAGTATATTATGAAATTAAGAAAATATTATTATTTATAATTGGATATTGTAAGATTCCGTGGATTGCAGAAATATAGTTTAAAGAACGGACGACAAAATCGAAATCGGAAATACTTGGATATTTATTTGTTCTATTGCTTGAAACAACACCAAGATTTGATTCAGGAACATTGGAAAATATTGAAGTGAATTAAAAACATTGGCGTAGCTTTTCGATCATTCATATGTGCTGGAGTAACAGTTACTATATAGAAGAGTATATTGTATAGTAGTATGTAAGCCACGTGCCAATGGCAAGTTAAGAAGTTAAAGAGAAAGTTCAGTTAGGAGTTTATAGATCAGAAGTGTTGTTAAGTAGATAACGATAGCATTTAAAAGATTTCTTGTTCGGGTTGACGTTGCTCACTTTAAGGATTTGCTGGGGTTTTTATTAACTTTACTTTTGGTATATCTGAGGAAGACAATGCTGTAGCACTTTGCTTTGGCGTGTGTACCGAAAACTTTTGACATTCTTTTTTTTTTTTTTAAATATTTTTAAAAAAGCGAACGAAAAATATTGAAGAGCGAGAGAGAGAGAGAGAGACGGAGTGTTTCGTAAAAGAGAGATAGCAACATAATAATATGATCAACTAAGAAACGACGTCATTATCATATATATATAGAATATTTAAAGTTCAATTTTTAGAACAAGATAGACAGAGAGATAGTTAGTTGAGTTGGTTTAGTTTAGTTAATTAGTAAACATAGTTGTAATTAGTAAACATAGTACGAAGTACACAAATAACATTTAACAACTTTTGGCACTCTTTGTTGACTTTTGGTTTTGGTTTTTTGTTAGACTAAAATTTTATTTAAGTTAAGATTTGTTTTTTTTTTTTTTTGTTTTTGGTTTTTAATTAAGGATTACATATGCGAACAATTTAGCAATGTGTGTGAGTAGAATCATAATAGATATATATATATATAACAACAATAACAATAATATTTATGAATATATATAGATATATATATAGTATATGTACGTATATATAAATCATATTAAGTAATTTGTTAATTAATTTTTGTTTTGTTTTTTTGTTTGACAAATTTGAATATATATTTGCATTTTTTATGAATTTTTTTTAAATGCAATCGCTACCTAACAAGGGGATTGCATCAGATACTTGGGGCAATGTCTCAGCTACAAGGTTGAGAAACACTGTGAGCGATAGAAGAATTGTAACTCCTGAAACAAAAGAATTTCGTTTGATAAAATACAATTGAAATAATGAGACACGAAATTATAAATTAGAAAACGTATGTGTGTAGTTTGTTGTGACGTAAATGAAACTTAAAAAACAGACATATTCAAGGGCATTTTCACAAGTATGTTGTTGTCCTAGTTGTTGTTGTTGGTGTTGTTGGTGTTGAAGTTGTTCTGATTGTAGTTTTTTTTAATTGTGTTCATTTGTTGACATAGCGTTAGAGATTCGTTTTCCGTTCAGCCGTTTGTTAAGTTTTTTTTGTTCTTGTTGCGCTCGGTATTTTTGTAGTATTTTTTCATGGCTGACCAAATTTTTTGCGTTTTAGTATGTACTTTTAGTAGTTACTCTGATTTCAATTTAATTCTCAATGAAGTGTGCTGATGCGTATATGCTTTGAAACTCAAAATCGTGGAGGGCGGGTCAGAGGTCCTTGGATCTGGGTCACAACTCAAGCGTTCGTAAAGTGAGGAATCATTTGTCTGGGGTTTATAAGTATATGTACACACAATTCATAAATAATACCAAACAGTTGGCTTAAGCTTCATCAAAGTTGATTAACTAGCAAGTCATGGTGTGAAAATTTGAGAAAAAAATAAACTAAAGCGAAGTTTATATGTGGCATATTGCGGAATACTTAAAAAATATTTATATATTTCTACTCTCTTGAGTCTCGGAATATTGGTCTTTTAAAGCTTTACGCTCTGTCCTTAGTATTTATGAGCAGATTTGGCATATATACAGCCCCTATTTTATTTGCCCCCATTCGTGTGTTCCTTAATAAACTGCCAAAAAGGCTGTAAAAATATGAGAGACCATTACCCGTTTGGTATAGTTGATCGTAGATAGATCTTAAGCTGGAACCGGCTGGAACGTGGAACACTACTTATCATGTTATCAATAAGTTTCATTTCTTAGTGCATAGTCTATATTTATAGATGAGACATAATAAGAATGAAGATCCTGTCATATTACAGTTCGCATCATTTTCCAATAAAAGTATTGCGGAAGTATAAAAAAGTGATGCATAAAACTCTTCCTTCTCGATCAGATTATATTTTAGAAAAAGAAAGTGAAGGGTAACCACAAAAATGTATCTTTTCTTATCGAAAGCTTATTTCTTTCCATAATAAAAACCTTCAATTATATTTATATGGTTAAATTTCAGCTTCACAACTTTCTAGCCCTCCTTAGGCTATGGGTTGAAGGTGTCATCAACTTGTGCACACTGACACAAGTACTAAACATTTTAACACAAATTTTCACAACACTCTGCGTAAAAGAATTTTTTCATTTTGCTCTTTTTTTTCGTTATTTTATTTTATGCTATATATTTTTTTTTGGTAGTTTGCTCAACTTTTCAAAAGCTTAATGGTGGTATAAGGTGCACATCCTTCCAACTTTTACCCATTACTTTGCGCTTAGAGGGGAGGAGGAAGGAAGGAGATGGGGTTGAAAAGTTAGTGGCAAGTGGCAAGTTTTTGCCGTTACTTAAATGAGGAGAATTTGTAAATTGAACTGAAGCTTGCGCTCGACTCGAACTATGCCTTGTCTTGGCAATGAGTTTGGAGCGCTACGTGTCACCAATTTGCCACGCCCACAGAGCACGCAGCGTGCGTCTCATTTAATTTGGGACGTGCAGCCCCGGTTAAATGTCGGACCAATGGGCAATACTTGGGGAAAAAAATTTGCGCACTGCATGCAAATTATTTTGGTTTTGGCCCCTCAACGCTGGGCATTTGGTTGGAAGTGTCTAAGGGTTAAATATATAGATATAGATATTAACATATATTTGTTTAATATATGACATAATATGGAACGCATGATGAGCGATACGATATTATGTGGAGTTGCAAGTCTACCATCTGGTCAAATGGATCTGCATAAATGCAAGTTCAAATGTTGCGCTTTGAGTTTTGTCTTTTTTTAAGTTTCAGTTTAGTTGGGTTCGTTTAGCGGGTGGCGAGTAACTATTTATAAGACGGGAATTTACAGGTGAATAAATGTGGAGATTTTTTAGAGCAAATATATATATGAAGCATATATATATATTTTGTTTAAATATTTGAGCAAATAAATTTAATGGTGTGGTTGTTCTTCTTTATATTTTTCGGTGAGTGTTTTGTGTTTTTGTTTTTATAGTTATTGTGCAAGTACAAAGAGTTCTTGCCAAAACGAGACAGGTTGCGAGACAGAGAGAGAGAGAGAGATAGTAAGAGAGAGTGAGAGAGTAAGTAAGAGAGAGTGAGAGAGTAAATGAGTGGGCAAGTGTCTTTTGGTTTTTGGCTAAGACTCGTTTGAGCTACGCTTTTGTTTTTATTTTTTTGGGCTCTTAGCCTGGCTTGTGGCATGCGCTTTTCAGTTTTTCATTGTCGTTTTCTTGCGTTGAGAGTTCTGCTCGTTTGTTGTGGTTCTTGTGTGTGCTTGTACTTACGTCGGTGTGTATGTGTGTGTGTGTGTGTGTGTCTGTCTGTGTATATTTTATTTACAGTAATGTTTGTTAGGCAATTTGTCTATTGCCTGCTTACAGCTAAAAGAGTATTTAAAAAGTCCAATAAATAATACTCGTATACCTACCAAAAAATTCTACAAAGCATACAAATGTTTGTATTTCGCTTAGTCTAATTTATATACATATATTGTTTATGTTGTTCGAAAATATATATGTGTAAATGTTTTGATATTTTGTTTGCCTAAAGTTCTTGTTATTTTTTCCTCTCTACTTTACCAAGTATCAAAATGACAATTGGCTACGTTTTGCCTTTTTCATATGTATGTGATGCCTTCTCCAATACAAACCTTTACCAATATATATATTTATATTGCGTGTTGGTGTTTTAACAATTGATATGCGTTGTGGTTGTTCTTGTTGTTGTTTGATGCATACAAAATCATAAATATATATGTATATATAAGTCTATGTCTTTCTTTATTGTCAGGCTAACTGGACTGCGTTAAATTAACTGGGCTATGTGTTATTTAGTTTTTGTTTGTTCTATTTTCCAATTACTTTTTGTATTGACTGTCACAGTGCAGGTCATGAAAATAAGAACACTTGCTCTACAATTCCCTTTGCCTAACTTAAATATAATATCATGAAAGAATCTTACTTGGAATTTAAATGAATTTTTTAAGATTTCAAAATATATAAATAAATTAAATAAATTTTAGTTTATTCTATAACATCATTCTTTAGATTTAAAAAAATTCTCTTTTACTTGAACTGTCTTTTAAAGCACCTTTTGATTGCTGAACAAGTGTTCTATTCCCATGACCTGAGCTGTAGACTTATTTAAAATCAAATTGAAATATGCACAATTGCTTCTTTTTCGGTTGTTGTTTATTTTTGTTTTTATCTGACTGTTTTGTTGGCGCAGTTGATGGCCGTTTTGTTGGTTGGTTGAATATTTGGTAGCGAAAAAAGGTTGTTCGTTGGATTTTTCATAGTTTGTCTATTTGCAATTCAACTATTTTTTTTGAGTATATATCTCGCTAGTATTTATTAATTGCGTTTGTTCTACGTTTAAAGGTTGCTATTATTAATAGTTAGTTGATGATTTGATTGTTCAGGCAATTAAATGCGACCCGCCTAATGTGAAGTTTTATATGATACACTACTCATAAAGAGAAGCTTATTTACATGATGAACGTATTGGCTTTGGTTTATTAAATTATGGTTTTTAGTTTGCTTTTTTTTTTTTTTAACAATTTTTTAACAGGCTAAGAAACACAGAAGTAAACTAAAAATGTAACAAAATGATATTGTACACGAAAAACAAATATCAGCTAGCGGCAAACACGTAGAGAAAACAAACGAACCGACAGAAACATCAAAAACTGATAAAACTAAGTGGGTAACGGGATTAACATACGCATTTTGTTTTTCAAACAGCAAATGGAAATGGAAAAACATAAAACTTTTCGTTGCGATTCGAATATGAAATTATATGATACGTGTCTGGTTCAGGTTTAAAGGCTTAGTTGCTTAGTGATTCGTGATTCATGTTTCATGATATTGTGAATAGTGTTGGGAACGTGTTGTGTTGTGTTCAGTGTTGTCAAATACCAATTATGTCAGAGCTTTTGTCGCGCGATTATGTTTCTAGACTACTTAGAGATCAGCTGAGCAAAGGATTGTGATAAGAATAAAAAGTTAGGAGTAGATCAAAGTACGAGTTAAGAGTAGTAAATATAATTTGTAATTTGTCATCTAGCATAAAAGTAAGAAGAAGATGAAGAAAACTTGCTGCAGCTGCACTTTTTAGGTACTTTACATTGTTAGACAGAGAATAGATAGATTGTTAGACAGACAGTTCGGTGTAGGTAGTTTTTTTTTTATTTTGGAGGTGTTTTTTTTTTTTTTGGTAGGTGTGCTGCTTGTGTTTAGTTTTGATATTCAGGCTATTGCAAAGGTCTATCCAAAAGTTCCGGCGGAAAGAGAAGTTTTAGCTGGCCTGAAACTGAAATATTTGTTATGTGGCACACAGTTACAAGTCCAGAAGTTGAGAGTAATATCTATTTGCAAACAAACGTACAGAATTAGGATATATCTAACATATAGCAGATATCATTCGCCATACGATTCAGTGTGTTGTGTGTGTGAGTGTGTTTGGGCGTGTTGGTGTAAATTTAAGATCTAAATAATTGGTATTTTTTCTTGTTTCTGATTTGTTTTTTTTTTGTTTTGTTTTCTGGTTTTCGTTTTGTTTTCATTGCACTACTGTAGTAAAACTAATGACAACTAAAAACAGCATTAGGACACAGCACTCATCTGTCTGATAAGTGTTATGGAAGCTTTTTTGTGTTTTCTTCGGGACTTTTTTAAATAATTGTTAAATAAATAAAATGTGTGTGTACCTATAAGAGGAACAGCATCCGACGTTGTCGGCATTGACTCAGCAACAAGGTTTAGAAATACTGTTAATGATAGTAGTATAGTTACGCCTGGAACAAGAGATACAATAAATACGTATATCAAAAAAACAATTTGAAATAATAAACTAAATGACTGAAAATATCAAAGATAAAAAGTAAGAAATATTATTCAAAATATTTATATATTTGCAATAAATTTTGCGTTTACTCGTTTAGGTTAGATTTAAAGTTTTGTTTTTTGGTTTGTTTGGATGAATTTTTTAAATAGTTCGTTTCTTTTAAGGAAGTTGACAACTTTTGTTGTAGATCTACAACTTTTTATTAGCATGTTCAGAGTGCTGCCTCTTGTAATAACTATATTATAATAATATTTAAGATCAAAGCAGTGGGGCGAAGGGCAACACTCCGTGGTTTAATTTATTTCAATTTACTGCATTTTAGAAATACTGGAAAAATAAAACATGCATTTGTTAAGTCTAGACTAGCTTTTAAAGCAGCGTTCATAATATACTTGGGGTTTTAGTTTACGAGCTTTTAATGGGTAGTTAAATATGGTTAAATCCAGCTAAGCCTCATTTCGCTACCGCTGCTTTACCTGACCAAAATTATATATAAATACATATATATATATAGCCTAACTTTGTATACGATATCGTATTTGTAGTACATTTATTACACGCTGAAAAAACTTGCAAAATTTGTTTTATATAGATATCATATATCTGGTCATTGGGGGCAATCAGTGTTGTAAAGTTTTCAATTTCATTTTCATTTTCGTTTTCGTTTTGGTGCAATTTGCATACTTACCCAGCGTCAGTTTCTCGCCCGAATCCGGGGGCAATGTAAAGCCCAGCAGGGCCATCGATGATATTAGCACGCATGGCACAATTAAATTGAAAAAATAATATAAAGTACGTCGGCGTATTTGTATAGTAAAGGTGATATCGACATATGGTTCTGGGCAGCACTGGTAGACTATAGTATTCTTCTTTCCGGGCATGGCTGAACGATAAAACTCACGATTAGTACAATTCGAATCAAACAATTTGAATGCGACATTGAGACACACAAATACACACATATGTACAAATATTTGCAATTTGCATTTTTTTTAAGTCTATATATCTATATACAAAATGAAATTGTTAATTAAAGCGGCAGCAAATGAAAATGTTCTATGAAGCAATTTTGATAAAGCGCCAGGCCAAAAGTTTCTACTTCACATTAATATATATGCATATATACAAAATTATAAAAAAAAAAATAATATGATTATAAGTAATTGATTAGGTTTAAGGTTAATGATTGCGTTAGACATTTACACATGACAACGTTAAGAAAACAGTGGAATAAGCATTAGGTTTATGATGATTTTTACTAACCAAGCAAGTACCACTCGCCATTTGTTATGAAATCGGAAAGATCCCCTCCATCTTCGGAATTCAAAACCAAATCCAACTGATATATTTCAACGATTTTTTTTTTTCAAAAAATTAGTTTGACATTTATGTAGACAAACGAATTTTCATTTTATTTTTTTTTAATGTTAGGTTGGGTATTGTTTTGAGTTTTTTGGTTTTTTTTTTTCATTGTTTGGAGAAAAAGAAATTTAACATTTTTAGTTTGATTTAGTAATATGTTTGAGAATTTACTTAAAGCCACGTTGAAACAACATTTATGTACATAACAGAGCATGTGTTCAAGGTGTACGAGCGAGAGATATAGAGAGCAAAACAGAGCTTTACATTGTTTTTTTTTTTTTAATTATATACTTATATATACTATTGCGTTTTTAGTGCAAAGAAACGTGGAAATAAAATTAAATTGTACTGAAAACCTTACATTTGTTTGACTTCCATTAAGAGTCTTTACGTACGTCCAAAATAGTTCGATTTAGTATTTTTTTTGGGCGTGGTTTTGGTCTGCTAACATGCAAAATAGTTGAAACTGAAATTTTTCAGCTGTTGCCACATGGGACGAAAAATTTCAAGGGTCTCACACATGATTCCATTTCTACGCAGCACTATTGTGTCTCGTGCCAGTGTTGGTAAACGCTAACAACTAACTGCTTGTACAACTGGCAGCACACAAAGTGCATAATCTGTTTGGTTTTTTCAGTTTCTTTTTGAAGTGTTGACCTAAAATGTTCAATGCCTGATTGAACATTTTAGCCAACACGCTGGAACGTATTTGGCGTGCTTTGAGCACATTTAACTTTTTGGTTTTGTAATTCGCAAAAACGCAAAGAACTGTTCGACGTGAGGGATAAGACAGAGAGAGAGAGAGATATACAGCGAGAGAGAGAAAGATACTGATATATAAAATAAACTGGAAGATAGCTTGAGATAGAGATATAGAGTTTGGAAAAGCATAAACGAAAGCAGGGAGCGCCAAATGACTCTAGGGGTTTTCCATTAATAACGTCGAGCCTCAGTGTCCTGAACTAACCTAAAAGGTCAATTCCCTCTAATTCTGCCTAAATGGTATAACCGACTTTCTGCTTGTGCACGTGCACGTGTCTCTTGTGCGTGTCTTAGTTAGTTTTTCAGTGTATGTGTGTGCGTGTTTGTGTGTTAGCAAAAAGCGTGATTGTGACGTCATGTGAATGTGTGATGTTTTGCTGCACTGCACAAAGAGTTTACTGTACCAAGTACGGCTTAGCTCTCTTGGTGTATACTGTACTGTACTGTACTGTACTGTAACTGTGTACTAAACACTTTACCTGATTTCCATCGTAAGTCCAACTACCGAATTTCATTTCGCAATGTTGGTCATCAAATGGGAACCACGTGATGTCTATCTTGCATGTGCTCTTGAAGATACCAGGGGGCACGTACAGACAACTGCCGTTATGTTTGACCACAATGTTGGTGTGATACGTGCCATCGAATCCCTCATCCGCGCTAAATTATTGTACAATATTGTTTATGTATTATTATGATTTTGCTGTTGCTTCTTTTTTTTTTTCTTTTTGTTGGTCTATTCTTTTATTTTATTGGTATTGTTTTTGGTTCTATTTATTTATGTGTTATTATTTTTTGTTATGTTTTTTTCTTCCATTTATTATTTATTATTTTTTTTTGTTTTATTTCAAATGCGCATTCTTTTTTTTTCTTTTAGCTAGTTTATATATATAAAAAAAAGGTATTTGGATATGGCCTTAATAGAGCTTTGGGAACTAGGAGAATTGTGTGTTGGTTAAGTGTAGAATAGGACAGCTTGGGATTTTCTATGCTAGGTTAATGTTTTTAGTGGGTGTTGTAGTGTTTAGTTTTATGCTATTTATAATATATGTACTACTTATAATATTTTCTATTTTGGGCTTAATAAGCTAAGGAGCACATATATATAAATATATAATACTTAAATTTTTGGATTTTGTCTCTCTTTTCAGGATCGGTTAATTATCTAAAAACAACCTAAGGTATTTATAAATACATATTTACAAACTATACAACAACATGATGCAGAACTTGCTTCTTTAAGAGATTGTGATTTGCGAGGCAAGAAATTGAAAACGATTATCTTTCAGTTTGGATAATTTATGCAATAACATTTAAATTTATTCAAAAATAGTTGGGGCGAGGCAACAGCGCTTTATATCTGCTAGTACATAGATGTACACAATTTGTTTTCATATTTTCCATTTATATTGTGTGCCAAATGGCATTTCCATTGTCAGCACATTTTGGCTAAGCAAATAAAATCTGTTAGATACAATAACTGTATCTAACTACATGCCGTATCTGTGTGTGCATATGCAAATCAGGAGCATACAATATGCAATTGTGTTGAAGTCAAAGCCAGACTCAAGTGGCCTACCCCATATATATACTATATATAAAAAGATATATGAGTATTTCCGTTCCTTGCATGGCAATAAAATGCAATTACTTTTATTTTTTCGGGTGGGCTTTTTGGGGGTTTTGGTGGTATCAAGAGGCGGTCGAAAAACTGTTGCGCAATTTGCATAGATATTTTGAGTTACGAGCTGTTTGCTGTCATTTGGTGTACTTTTTGCGGTCAACGTGACTTGTACGCAATCTGTATGTGTGGGTGTGTGTGTGTGTGTGAGTGTATGCCTGTGCATGTTAGGATGAGACCTACACACATACTTCCACACCCACACACCTTCAATCATGGCTGGATTGCGATTTGCGGTTAAAGTGCGCATTTAATTAGCGCCGCACAACACCTGTGTCTATGGGCGTATGGGCGTGGTCAGCTGGAAGCTTACATGCTATTGTTGTGGCATTTAAGTGGAATTTGTGCCCCGATTAGCGGCTGCTGTTAACATTGTGCAAGGCACATTGCCACAGCTGCAGCGCAGCGAGGCTTGAGAGTTTGTGGCCTGTGCGTAAGGAGGCGTGCGAATAAGCCAACAGCCAACAACTGCAACAATTTGACTAATTGAGGCAACAACATTTGTGGCATTCGTCAAATTGTTACCTGATGTTCACAAGTCAAAAATATTATCAACAAGCTCAAAGGAGCTTCGAAAAAGCAGAGGAAAATATAACAATACGACAAATTTAGAAAGTTTACACATGTCAATATCAAGTCAATCTGGTTAAGCCATGACCAAAATGTTATCCAATATTAAAATTGATTAGGCTTTGCGAAAATGATGGTTGCTAAAAGTCTACGAATAGAATATGCAATATAGATTACATTAAATATTTATTTATATATATCAACTTAACTGGAGATTTTAAAGGATTTGGAAATTTGACAAGTCCAAACTATTGGAATTTTTATACCATTATAGAGGGTATTATATTTTTATTCATAAAAATCCAACTACATAGATAGCTATTTTCTAAGTTTTAAAGTGAAGGTCTTGAAATTTTGCGTATGTCTGTCTTTTTATTGCAGGCAGTACGTATGCTGAAAATGGCCTTATAGGACTACTATATGATAATATAGCTTCCATAGGCACGATCATTCAAAAATAAAGTACTAGTATGTACAACTTTTTGATATTCAAAATAACTCGATCAAAGTTGGGAATTATTAGTTCCGCTGGATTCTCAATCTTATCGACATCGGACCACTATTTCATAAATCAGTCATAAAATCGAACGGTTAGAAATATGTACTTATATGCTCAAATATTCTGTTTTCGAAGATATTTTCATCTCATTTACGAGCTTCACTATACTCACATATCTACCTTAGTTATCCTATCCTCCCTTTTTTTAATAATTATGCAATACTAATCAAGATCTGAGACAAACTACCAAAAAGCATAAAAATAAGTAAAGTTTTAAATAAGTTATGGAAACTACCTTCAAAAATATAATTTATAAACTTTTTTAAACTCTTGTTTGTTTGTTTGTTTTTAAATCTAAAGCTCATATATGCCAATATTTTTCTCTTTGATTACTGACATATCAATTTTCAATTAATTCATCAAACGAGCAAAAACTGCGTTTTTATAAGACTTTCAATTGAGTTATCAGGTTATGCTAAACCTTTATCAAACCCGTATTTATTTCTGAGAACCATTTTTTACATTTAAATTGCGAAGCAGCTTTTATAATTTGAAAGTGAAAGATTTGGAAGTCTTTTGTATTAGCCATGGCCTTGGCCAAGCTGAAACAAATAAATAAAATCATTGCCAGGGCATTATTAAAATTGATGTTGGTTTTGACCAAGCCGGGGGCAGGAAACCGACAGAGAAAGAGGGAGAGAAATGGTCTACGCCTCAGTTGGCTAAGCCACAACCGCTGTCAATTTCATTTGGGCGCGAAGGCCGCATTTCTCTGTTTTTACTTAGAAACTTGCACATGCTTTGTAATCTGTTTACGGCATTTACCAGATAACATTGCAATTAATGTGAAAGCTTTTCGCTAAGAATTTGCGTTCTTATGACCTAACACAAAGGGTAATTTGAATTTCCCATAAAGTGTGCTACATATTGAGCGTTGCCCATTTGATGCCACAAAGTGAGAAGTGGTTCAAATCGAGCTGGATTAAGTTATAGCAGAATACTTATCATATAGATTTGAATTCATAAGGCTTCCAAGTTTAACTGATTCGTATGATTCGTATTTCACACTATTATTATTTGATAATGTCTATTCTTATCTCATTTTTGCAACATAAATCACAGACGTGGCTTACTCTTTTGGTAATAAGAAAGATTTAAACACATGTCAATCGATAAAATTATTAGCCAAAATTAATCGAAGCGTATTTAAGCTTCAGCAGTCTCTTCTTTTCTTCTGCCTTGGGCTTAAAGTCCAGCCTGTGTAAAAAGTATCCCAATTAAACATCTTTCAGATTGAGATTCGCACAACGCACATTGAAATCAGCATAAATAAAATTACGAAAATTCCAAGCTGGTCAGATTGATTTGCAGAAGGCGTTGATGGGCTCCAACGAACCAAAAAAAAAAAAAAAAAAAAATTGGAAATAAAAACCCACAAGGCCATATATACATATATACGTATATATACGTATTCAGTAAATGTGTGTGTATATCTGCCAATGTATTTGTATCTTTAACTGTAACTGTATCTGTATCTATAAGCCTTGTTCGTCGTGCTATTGATCTAAATGATGGCCGCACATTAGCAGCGCTGCCGACGCATACAAATTAGGCTGGGCCAGCTCTCCTTCTGGCCATGGCCAAGTCGAAAAGAAAGCTGAATTAATAAATTAAACCAAATGAAAGTCAATCGCAATGTGTTCCCAAAAATGTTTACGACACACGAAACGCCCAAACGTGTGCAGCTTTTGAATTCGCTGAGATAAGCTTCTTATAGGCTTCTTTGAAATATTGTTGAGCTCTTAATGAGCATTGCTATTATTTTTGGCGAAATGGGCGTGAAATTGTTTCATGGAAATGCCCCAACGCTGACGTCGCCCTGTGCAAGTTCATTAGTAAATAAAGTTGACAGTCAGTAGGTTGTTGCGAGTGGATGCTTGGTGCGTGTACAACCACGCCCAATGTTCTGGTCCTAGTCCATGGCTCTATACAGTGATTTACCTTGGTTGGAATGCGGCTACAGGGCGAATCGATATGGTATCTTGGCCTTTTCAATAGATGCTGTCCGGAACTTGCGTAGGCCTTGCGGCATTGTCAAGCAGCTCGCGTGGTCTATAGCCGGACCGTAATCAACACCGGATGCTGCGTGCCAGGGAAATTAAAGCCAGCACTACGTGTGCCTGCACATTGTATGGGCCGATAATATCATGCCCACGTTTGGCTTTTAAGCCTTTTGTTCTTGACTGGCATCTAAAACGTTGTTAAATCCTGACATCAATCAGGTGTGCAAAAGGGAATCCAATGCAGTGTAATTAGCTTAGGACAAAAATTTGACACTACGCCAGCTGCACTTTAGCCACAATTTGTGCAGCTGCTATATTTATCCTCATTTGTGTGTCCCCTACGCCCGCTCAGCTTTACGCGCTTTTTAGATCTGTACCGGCACCAAGGGGATTTGCGACATTTAAGTAGTTTTCAGCCATTGCAGTTGGTTACATTTTTTGCTGGCTCTGACATTTAAGTAATGGCTTAAAATGTTTCAGTTCATCTGGCTGGTTAAATAATGTGGCATAAAAGCTTTTTGCCACGAAGCTCAAAAGTATGCAATGCTTTCTTTTGCTGACACTGCGCAAAAGTTAATGAAATAAATTGTGGAAAATACTTTGTAAAATATTCGAAAAAATGCTGCAGTTTTTATGCCAAAGCTACTTACGACGTTTCAGAATGCTCACAAAGTGCAATCGATGAATCGCCTTTGGAATATACTTTATATAAAGGGAAAACAAATTTTTTGAAGGAATACATTTTATTTTATTAAAACGTTTACGAATGACGCACAAACCAGAATCGAAGAAAATTGAATAGTTCGAGGTTGTAAATAGCGTTCAAATATACTTTGTATATAAATTGAGTATAATATTTGATCAAAATTGTTTATTTGCAGTTAATAATTTGAGAATAATGCGCAAAGAGAAATATTGTTAATTAATTGCTCTCGAAAGAGAAAACGAGAGAAAAAGAGCACAATGTATCGAGATAGAGACAAATATATTTGTATATATGAAATAGTTGGATGTGAGTTTTTAGATATTATTATAATAATCTTAAGCAGATATTCTAATTAAATTTAAGATTCTCGAACACAAATATTAAAGCTCGAAACCCTAGCATACAGCCCACAGATTTGTTACTGAGATACTCCTACAGCTCAACACGTAAACATACACTCGTAAACTTCCTGTTGTGTATGTGTAGCATGTTTATTTGTAACTGTAAATTTAAACTAAGCTGACATGCAACTAAGCCGAGCTTACAACAAAACTTAAAGTAACTTAGAGTAACCTAATGAATCGACAAATGGTTCGATTTGATTTCAGCCATGTTGTCAATTCAAATTAAACCGATTGTAGTAAATAGTTGTTGTCTGTTTGACGCAAATGTATAGAGACGTACGATTATTTGGCGACACACATATACATGTAGATTTTAGATTGGGTATAACAATGTCTGAGTTAACGGCTATACATAATATACATATATGGATATTATTTGTGTGGTTATTGATGGATTAGTTATAACTGGCAATCCACTAAAATGTGAAGTATGAAAATATTTATATAGACACAGTGAAACACAGCTAGAACGTACAACACGTATATCAACAATGATAACAATTGATTACTTGGTTAATAGGTAAACACACTCGCACACACGCACACACACACATACACACATAAACTCTTACATTAATAGCAAAACGCCGATGCAATAAGTTGAATGAAAATGATATGGAATTGTAATTATTGTGTGGGCATTTCACTTGCGTTTAGTCAATAATCAGAAATGCAGAAAAACGCGAAAAAAGCACTCACATCAAGTACTTGTGGTTGCAGTTATTCCCTGTAAATTATGGAAAAAGGCAGCTTGAAAGTAAGCTCTCATAAACTTTTGTATGCATATTTGGTATTTTATTTAGGAAAAAACAATATTCCATTTGTTTATATATAAGAGCCTAGAGTATTATGCAAATTTTATATATTATGATGTTTCTTAAATATCATTTTAATTTATTAACTAATGAAATTTTGTAAGAATGCACCTTAGAAGACAACTGAACCAATTACAGGGTATGTGCTAGTCGAACACACTTGACTGCTGCTTGTCACGATGAGCTTATGTTACATGTTGTTGCATGTGGGCAGGGCGTAATTAGTGTTTTTTTTTCAACTTTATCAACTAGACACACAGATACATACATACAGTAGACACATACATACACATAGATATAAAACACAGTTAGTTATAGCTGGGCTTTTAATAGTAGTAGGGCATGTTTGTATGTCTGGCACATGGACTAAGTGAAAGCAAATGGAAATAAAGTTTTGCGCAAAAATTTGTACTTATTGTTGAGTGATTGATACGTGAATTAGGCAAAAGTTTGTCTGCATTTGGAGCGTGATTCGAATAGCATTTAGCGTATAATTCATTGATGAGCTGTTCCACAGAAATAAAAAGTTGGGCACGAAAGAAATAAGCGAAAAAGCAGAATGTGCTAACTATTTGGCACGAAAGAGTCTAAGTCTGTGCAGGAGAATAATTGAGCACGTTTTTACTCAGTTTTTCGATTTGCAGTTTGCAAGGTTTTCGCCTTGAAAAAAGACGTTAGAGTAAGTCTTCGAATAGCGTATTTTATTAAGAGAGACTTTGTACTCTAATAAATGTTGGGAAGAGGCATAAAATAGATTTCACCTTATAATATTTCATTTAAATATAACTTTCAAGAAGTAAAAGTTCGATTTACAAGCTCGATTACCGGTTGTGAATCTGGGAGAACAATTTCAATTGGCATCTGCGCCTTAGACCCCGTAAAAATTATCGTCGGGTTCTATTCTCGAAAGATATAGCTCACCTCAGCATCGGCTAGCCGAGCAACTGGTTTTTAGTTATGTCTCCTTTTGTTAATATAAGATTTCTGTTTGAGATGTTTTAGACGCCGCATTTAATGCGGCTGTGAAGTGCCATGTTTCACTTTCGTTTTGAGCAGCTTTAAAAATGAAAATGATTTTAAGTAGCTGCGCTTAATTTAATTCTAACTAAAGCGTTTACCGACTTAAATATGTATGAGAGCAGTTTAAGTATTTTTTATATAATTTGGTTAGTATAAGTAGTGTATTTATTAAAATATGTTGTCTAATGTGTGTTGTTGTGTGTGGCTTGGTGTGTGGGATGTGGGTTAGCGTTTATGTTTGGAAATGTATTTATTAGAAGTGCCAACAAAGTCCAAATTTTGTTTGGGCACTTGTTTTTTAACTTGGTATGGCGGGATTTTAGGTTTTTGGTACTTTTTTTTTCATTGGTATTATTTATATATGCGTTTTTATTTAGTTTGTTTAGTACGAGGGATTTGATTTCTCATGCACAATACTTGAAAATCTATTTTGCCTTTGAGTTTGTGTTTTTTGCAAGCTACAACAAATACGAGTATAACAAAAAACATTTTATTGTCTTGTTTCCTCTTTTTTTGCTTTATTAATCGTTTTTTTTTTTAGGATTTGGCCAAATAAATTCAAGTACTGAACGTCTAACCAGATATATTACACCAGCATATTGTTGAACAATTTCTTATGTTGGTTATTGTCTATTACTTTTTTTTCCGTTTCGAAACTAAGTACTGAGAGTAAACAATATACTACGTATGCATAAGCTACATATGGAACAGATCACATGAGATTATATGCGGATCTGTTGAGGTATGAGAATTAGGAATTTTCGATTGTTTCGAACAAACTACTTGCATAATATTCTGGTTAAACAATGTGTTTAAAGTTCATGGAGTTTAGTCTGAGTTTTATTTAGTTTCTCACTTTTTTCGATTAAAGTTTTTTATTGTTATTGTTTATTTATAATTAGATGTTACAGATTATATATGTACGTTCGGTTAGCATTACGAATCCAATTACAATGTGAGGCCCACATCAACGGCAAGCTGACAATGTACACTCCCACTAGAACACCACTGCGTGTAAACTACTCTTATTTGAAGTAAACAACATTTTCATGTTTTGGTTTAAAAATATAGTTTTTTTTTTTTTTTTTTTTTTAATTTTAGTCGTTTGCTCACATAAACATTAAAAGCAAATCAAAATTTTGGGTTAACATTGAAACACAAATACATATAACTAAAACAAAAATATAGTCGATTATGTTAAGGTTTCGGCTTTGCGTTTTATAATAGGGACACACACACAAACAATAGCGAGTGGATTATGATACGTTTATAATAGGTCAGGTATACAGATTATATATTATATGTATGTCTATTTTTTATAAAGTAGGTTTGCGCTTTGGCAAACTAAAATGAAAACTAAACGAGAATAAATATTCAGCTATAATTAAAAAAAAAAGACGAACACACAGCATTAAATATTGGACGATTTGATTTGCAGGAGCAATGGAAATTTATTTCAGTTTTAATATATCGATTTCAACATTTTGTTTATGCAGGAAAATGCTATTTTTTCATCGATTCCAAAAATAATAAAGTTTGCAATCTGTTTACGATGAACGAAGCGCAGCTTAATTTAAATTTAAATTGCAGCTTTAAGAGTTGGCAAGCATTGCAACCGTATTTTGAAGACCAAAACCAATATATGTTATTGTAATTTAACTCTCATTTAATTATAAAATAGCTGCCAACGTTTTTAAGTGCAATTGGTCACACTGTTTTAAATGTGTGGCATTAAAAAGTATATTATTCGTTGTCCAAAGATGAAATGCATCTAAAATTGATTGTTCAAATTTTGATCTCCATGTCATATAATTATACATCTAGCTCTTGTTTTTTTTTTGCTGATATTTATGATAACGATTATAATATTTCAAAATTCCATCGCTCCTTTTTGGGAAGAACCAACAGAATAAAAAATTCTCAAGGAGTCTATAGCTGAACAATACATAATCTTTAGTCTACCATAAAAATAAGCCAATAACAAACATTCCGTTTTAATAACTAATGTGCACAAACCAGCTACAAGAATATTTAATGGTTATTATATAACTTAAATCAGGAAACTGTAACGCTAAAACCAAAATATTCAATCGACTATCATAAGATTTATAATTTATAACCATCATCTGGCATAGTTATTGTGGCTATAAGATCGTTATACACACTTACCATTGAGTCTTTAATATGGTAAAATATATATGTGCTTGGTTGGGGCTTGGTATTTTATATGTAATACCTTAAGAACAGTCGAAAAGTTTGACTGCTTTCACAGTTTTATCACTAAGTAGCGCAATGTCAATAATTTTGATTTCTTGTCGTTTATTGGTTTATTGGGCGTTATTGCATTAGCTAGTTGTGGGCATTGACCCATGTGCATGGGCCACAAACTGGACACTTGGGGGCACTTACCTATTGTACATGAGCACATCGGGCTTCCACAGTTTATTGGGCGTAATTCGCAAATCCTTGACGCCGCCATATTCCGTTTCATTCCAGCGCAAATTATAATCGTTCCATTCCTATATTGCATATATATAACAAATTTTAGTAACTGTAAAATAATTGCTGTTAGTTATAGACTATTGAAAAGAACAGAAAGGTAAATAATAAAGCGACGTGATGTGATAAGAAAGTGAGACAAGAGACACACAGAAACTAAGTATAGGCTCTATACAACATATAAACAAATGAAACTAAGTAATGCTGAGCACATGCACAAACAAACGGGCACATATTGTACAACAGTGCTATGTTATAGCTATGTTAAATTACTGTAAAGTTCTATGGAAAGCTGTTTCGTTGTTATTAAACACATACTTAACATTTACAACAACATGACAGCAAAATTGAAGCTAAGTTCTTGCAGTTGGCCACAAGACACACAACTACATACACACACGCAAACACACACGTACGCACACACACTTGACAATTTTTATCAACATTTTGTTTGCGATTTTTATACCCTTGCAAATGGTACTACTTATATCTCAGAAAAGAAAAGGAGAGAACACCATAAATTAAATAAATACTTGATTAGTATCGTGGTAAAAAAGCTTTGTATGTCCGTTTGTCTTTTTGAAAACAGGATAATCTCTTGATTATTATCGGTAAACGTCAAATTGAAGGATGTAATTATGTCGAGGATCGGCTAACTGTAATAGTACAATCTGCTAAAAACAGGGTCTTGTGTGCTCTACTTTTTTGTTTTCCAGCATTTATAGTCAAATTCGGCAGTTTACGAATCTATTTATGTGTATGTCAGCAAAGGTATATAAACTTCGGTGCTGAAAAGTTCACTTTTGTTGCTATTGTCATGTGAACGCGACTGCCTGATCCTGCAACATTCCGTCCACGACTGTTCTGACTTGTGTCGCACTATCTTTTGCCCCAGGGCGAGCACTGGCAGGAGCAGGAGGCTCTGGCAGAGGACTAGGCTCACTGGCAGCGCTTTGTGTCATTTTGCGGTCGACTGTTTGTTGTTGTTGTTGCTTGTTGCTCTGTTGCTGCCACATGCACATACACATACACGCATTTCGCAACTTTGCGCTTTGTGGCCTCGCCTACAAGTGGTTCTTGTCATAAAAGCGGCAAAGTTTTTCCTCTAGTTTTCCTCTTGGTTATTACACTTATGCTGCTGCTGCTGATGTTGTGTTTGTTGTTGTTGTTGGTGTTGCTGCTGTGCTTTATAATTTACACACATCCACATACATTTGTGGCATTTTTAGAGCAAGCAATTGTCTTGCTGCCTCTTTGCAACAAATCCCTTTTTAAATCACAAAAAAAAAACCAATAAAAAAATTTAATTACATGCCATGACATTGCATTAAATTATATATGGTAGATATATGCTTGCATATATAGTATACGTATGCGTCTGCTTGGCTTTAAAAACTTTTTACTTTAGTGCTGTTATTGTGTGCAGTTTTATGACAGCTGTAAAAACAGATGACGGTACACACTAACCACACAGATATATGACCAATTTTTCCGACAACTCCCCCGGATACCCAAACTCTGTAGCAAATTGAACCACGCATTACGCAATTTTGTGGCATAGTCGAGTGAGATTTTCATGCTCTTCATAATGGCAATTTGTTTTTGGGTAATTATATTACACTTCAAATTTCTATTGTTGGTTACGTTACGGCAATACGGGTTTTGTATAGAATTTAGAGCTTATCTAAAACGGCAATACGGTTTTGAACTAATAATAACCTTTTTCCTGAGTATTTTCATTTTCCTAAACCGACAGAGTTTAATTTCCTTATACGATATATTTCAAATTGCACTCATTTGTCACCTTTTTTGTATGTTCTCAACTTAAATGTTTTGACGAAGCTCAGATTATTTTTGTCTTCAATTTCGTAGTGTGCGTCAATGCTTAATATCTTTAATGTTTCAGTTTCAGTTGTTTCACATCATTTTTTGGTCTCAGCTTTTTGAAAGCCCTCTTTTTGTTGCTCAATGCTCAATGCCACAAATTCGGAAATCAATTTGTGTTGCCATTCCAATCGTTTCCCATTATGTCCCCGCTTCGTGGTCTTAGCTTAGTTGTGGTTTGAATGGAATGACAATTTATGATGTCCCATTTGTACTTGAATGTGACAGTGCTCGAAACCTGTAGGGCTCGAATGTCGCCTAAATTTACGCATGTCGCTGCACAGCTCCCCGCTCTCCGCCTGCCCCATGCAACGAGTGGAAAGGCACTTAATAACGATCCATTTGAGTCATGTAGATTTGCAGGGTGTCCTTTCATTATGGAAACATTTAAATTACAAAATTGCTGGAAATCGACAAACATTTTCAGGACATTTCAAACTGTCAGTCAATAAATGACGCATAAGCCATCAATCAAATTGCCAATTGTGGAATATTTCGAATCCAAAATGACAACAAAACGTTGCATGAATCACATTTTGGGAGATTTTTATTTTTATTTTTTGCCCCTGGACAAAACCGAAAATTACAAATTACAGGCCGCACACCGTACAACACATATGTTGCGGATCTTGGCTTAATCATTGAGATGTGTGGGGCGCGGAGTGGGGGGCTGGTTTCAATGTGTTAAATAAATAATTTAATTAATTTCACAAATTGACAGGAATTGACGAGTGTTTCCACAAGCCCTATGCCGGATATAAGCATGAGGATTTCATAAAAAAAAAATCATGTAACATTTACCCATTGCGTTTCCGTTCAATAATTCGCAATATATCATATTTTATAGCACACACATACACACACACACGCACACACGCTTCACATGCATAGTATACAAAAAAAAATAAAACTATGTTTAAGACATGCGATACGTAGTTAAATTTTGTGGGCTTATAGCACATTGTAATTTTGTACAGTTTTGTATTTCCTTTTCTCATGCAAATTTGTTGTTTTGTTTATTTGTTGTTGTTGCTGTTTAGAGTTTTTGTTGTTTGTTTGTTCCGTACATTGTTTATGTGTTTGGTTTTTAGTTGCTCTTAATAATAAATGCCAAAAGAAAATCTGTTAAAAACTATAAATTAATATTATATTTGGCAGCAGCTAAACCTAAAAACTCAAAGTTTATAATATATTTTTGAAAAGCATTTAAAGCTACTTAAAAATATATTCGAAAACTAAATAGTAGAAGAATAAAATAGGAAATCAAACTGCTTTATGCTTTAGCTAGTTAAAGAGTTTAAAATATGTTCTTTTTTTTTTGTGTAATAATGTAGATATATTTAATAAAGCGCATTGATTTAAAAATGTATATATTTAATTTCAATTGTATTTAGGGCATGTGGTTTAAATAATTTATCACACACTTACTAAGCCACGCAATCAAGCTAAAAAGTTGGCTCAGTTTGAAATGTTACTATAGAGAGTTAATGGAAAATAGTAGAAGCTTTACAAAAAGTTGGGGGTAGAAGAGAGTTGGGTTTTCGAATATACAAAAATTGAAAGTTTCCGGAACGCAAGGTTCCTAATAGTTAAACTGGTTTTAGAAGAAGTTCAAGAAGTTCGGGCTTATAAACATTGAGTGCTATTCGTACAACTCTTAGCATAGGGTATGGCCGTGTGTGTGTATAAATTATAAGCAGGCAAAAAAAACATTTCATTAGCTATGCCTAGCAGCCCGACTAACTACGGAACTATTGATTATCCCTTAAATTAATATACAGTTTTTTTGTATATATTTAAACAGCTGCTCAGCATAGCTAACAAAAGGTTTATTTGTACTATTTATGATATGGTATTTAAAGCATATGAATTATTTAACGTAATGCTATATTTAAGATTTGTATGTTTAAATCACTTTTCAGTTTAAGTTGAAACTTACCAACGAAAGCCAAAGATTCGTTATAAGTAGTTGATTTTTCTCGTCCTACAAACGCGTTTTTATAAAATTTGTTTACATCAAAATAAAATAGAAATTAACAAAACACAAAAAATCAATGAAGTATACAAAAGGAGAGAAAATATAAGTTAATCAAAGGCAAAAGTTAAAAAGAGCAGAGCATGATAATAGAAAGTTTTTATATATATTTGTTTTATGAGTTTATAAGAGATTTTTTGGTTTTTTTTCTGTTTTTTTTTATTTTTTTTTTTATTATTATTATTTGTATTTATGGTTTTTGTAAGACTTTGTTTTGTTTTCTGTTCAATTTTAATAAGCCTTTGCTTACGATTTGGCTTCAATGTGCTTGGCCTATGCATTTTTAGAGGTTATGTGCAGCTAAAGTTAGGTTAGGTGTTGCGCAATTTTAGGTTAGGTTTCAGTTATGAATCGAATTTCATGTGTTTTCCCATTGAAATTGAATAAAAGCTCATGTAATTAGCTTGTCGCAGGCACAAAGACCTAATCAAATAGCACAAAATGTATAGAAAAGCTATCAAAACTTTGTTAGCTCACACAAAGCTGCCTTGGCCTTGGTCCTGCAACAAAACTCAATGCTCAATTTTAAGCTGCTGGTTGGCAGAGGCCGATTTCTTTTGTGTCCATTGTGCCAATTTGCTTAGTATTTTATCGGATGTGGGCATGTCAGTGCAATAAAAAACTTTGAACTAGCCATTGTAGGTATCAAAACCCATTTATCTTTATACAAATTTTAATTAAAGATATTTCATGCTGGTCTATTGTCACTCAAACGTAGACAGGCAGTCTGTCAAATGTATGTGTACTGTGAAATTTAATATGTCGTTCAAGCTGGTTGCGGCAATTGTCGTTTGTAATGTACATAGATACATATATGAAGTTCCAACCCATGCCATTTCCCTTGCCCGATTCACTGCCATTTTCATTCGACTGGCATCTGCATATGAAAGCCAGGCGCTGAGGTGACTTCTGTCATTAATAACTCGCCAGTGTAAACAAAAACAGAAAAAAGGAAAACAAAAATGGAAAATCGTTGTGGCCAACAACAACAACAGCAACAACAACATCTACATTTTGGCCCAGTTAGTGCCTGACAGCAGCTGCAGTAACGACTTGAGCCATTAAAAGATACAAGGAGTAGGTAGAAGGATATGGAAGCCAACCTGACAGCCGTTTGGTTCAGGATATTTCGGCGCTGCTTCTGTAATGATATGCAGGGTGGGATCCGGGTCCGGGGAGCTACACTCAGTTTTGGGCCACTTAACGTTTTTGGTAAGCCAATATGCGCAGCACTTCCTCTCGACATAAAATGCCAAAACGTCTATATATGGACGCGCCTGTGATATGTGTTATGTGATATTTGCTGTTGACACCTTATAAAAATGGCGGTTTTGTGCAAATTTCATGTTTATGACAGGCAGTTTGCTAAGCGCACTTGCGCAAAGGGGCCGCTGGGGCTGGTCGAGGTGATGGCACGTCTTGAAGCGAATTGCAAATGTCGACGATGCCAACATCGACGCATACTAATGATATTTTTTTTTTTTGCAGGAGGGTTAACTTTTCAACTTACCTAAAGAGAGGGCATTTGCATTGCTACAGACATTATGCATCGCTTTAAAATATTTTGGTTCGAATTCTAAACGCCCGAACGAACATATCACCCTTAAGCCTTAACTTTGAAAATCAGCAAACTACATTGCTAGATTGGCAAAATTGTCTAAGCATTGCTGTTAATATGGTCTACTTCCTTAAGGTAGGGTATTCAATTTGGGGCACAACTTAACAGCTTTTCTCTTTTTCTTATAACAATTTACTAAAGTTGAGGCATCATTTGCAACAAATGACATTTGCATTAAATGCTCGCACTTTGTAGCTGGTACGCTTAGTCATATCTATATACATATATATATATATATATATAGTACATATGATTATGTACCTCATGTAAGCCATAGGGAAAGTTGTCGTAGAATTTAATATGCCACTTCGCTGTTCGAGTCAGGGACTCGTTGAGCACGTTGTCATTGCCTGCATAAGCTTATAGATTTACTTTGCATTAACGTGCCAAATTGTTTTTAAATGAGTTTCTAATGAGCCAACAATTGCTGTTGTTGTTGTTGTAGTCAGAATCTAGATCCAACCGGAACATATACCCACCGATTTTTATGATAAATGTTCACAGCACAACTCGCTTGTAAATGGGGTATACTACACATGCCACATATGTCTGGTTGTACCGAGCTCAAGGACAAAGTTTGTTAGCCCTGCCAGCTGTGACCCCTTAACCCCACAACCGTTCCCCCTACCCCTCGCTGTTGTAAATGCCTCGACAAATAAGTGTGTGATAAGTGCGCACAGTTTGGTTGTGCGCCAAATTGTTGCATGTTGGGGCAACAGTAATAAAATTGGAATTAAGCTAAGAGCTTTATGTAATGAGCTGTAGAAGTGAAAAATCTCAATAATTTGTAATACATATTCAGCACAAATGTATTGAGTTCTAATGGAGAGGTCGGAAAATTAATTATGGAAGCCCAGTTTTTAAAGAAATTAGCTTCATACGAAATTTGAATTCTATGGGTTGGGAAACTTTAACGAAAGAAATCCTTAATAAATTATAAAAAGGGGAAAGCCATAGGCTGTCAATTTCCTACTGGGTTAAGGTTATAATATTTAGGTCTAAAAAAATACAAATGTTATCAAAGGACCATCAAATTCTCGGTTATTTTGCCCTTTGTTTTTTTTTCTGCTGCCCTGAGCTTCTGACATCAGCTGCAAGCTAACTAGCTGCTATTAGCAGCTTAAGCACCTTCGAGTGCATGTTGCACTTCAGGATTCCTATACTGTTCCTCATGCCCAAAAAAGCCCTCTAGACTTTCCTTTTGACACATTTCTATGGCCAGTCATTTGGTGGGCTTTGTGTGGCTGCAACTAGGAAAGTCATTAAGGGCGCGTGCAGGAGTGGGAGCCTGGTAAGACAGGGGTACAGGGCTCCTGGTGTTAGCCGAAAAATGCTAATGACTTTATTTCTTAAACTTTGATGCCGCCTGCGCCCGGGCCAGGGCCTGGGCCTCGGCCACACAATGTGCATTTTAATGGCGTGCCAATGAGGTGGCCTCTGACACTTCAGAGTTCAAGACCGCCTCACGTACGCCTCGAAACGTACGGCTGGTAATTTTGCCAATGACACTTTACCATGTGCTGGTGTCTGGTTGCATTGCCACAGCTGACTGACGGACAGACTGACATGCCGGGGCCATCGATGCTTCAAGCACCATCATCATCATCATCATCATCAACAACAACACGAAAAACTAAAATGAAAAAAATAAAAATGAAAATCAAGAAAAAACCTTGTCAGCCACTGAGCACGTTGCAACATCATGGACACTTGTTATGCTTGCTTCCTATGGCTTCCTTTTTTTTTAGTGTGTAAAATTTTAACATATGTAGCCGCGGGTATTCAGGGTCTACTCTGTATGAGAGGAATTTGGTAAAAAGTCAAAAAAACAAGCCCTTAAATCAGTTTTAAACATTTTAACAAATGTAGAATCAATTTAATCCAAGATCAAGAAAGTCGTTTATATTTTAACCAAGCTGTGATAACTCAATGTTTGCCTACGTAGAGCCTACAGATGTGATAATTAAATGTAATGAGACTACTTTATATGAGGGCATTTACGTAGTCGTCGTTCTTTGCTGTGGGTGAAAATTGAGATGCGCATATCTCATGTGTATGTGTGGAAATACCAGCTACATATACATCATCAGCATGTATGTAAGCTATTAATTATTAGTAAACTAATTAGCGTAATTGACAACGTGGCCGGGTAAAAGTTGAAAATGTCACGGCTAAAATTCATAAAGCTGCAGTTAGGTTGAATAATTAATGCGGTTTGCAAATCAACAAAACGCTGCGGTTTTTCTATCAATGAATCAATCGCAAAGTAGTGCATAAATCAAATGCACGTTTATCAAAATGCAAATACCTTGAAATGTAATAAATAAACTAATTACAGCGCTTTAATTAACATTTCGTACCGCACATTAAAGCCGAATCGTTTTCTTTTTTGTTTGTTTCGTTAAATATATAGCTACTATTCGTTTTTTAGGTTTCATTTAGATTTGTGTATACATTTATGTTTAGATACAAAAAGAACACCTAGGTTAGTTATTTAGTTAAATTTAGTTTAGTTTTTAAACAACATGCATGCCGTCTTTTGTTGTTGTTGTTTTTTTTTTTTTATTTAAATATATATATATATATATATTTTTTTGGCTTTTATTCAGTTGTTTGGAAACGATTTATGACATGTACCCAGCAATAATTTAAGTTGATCAAACATAATCTGTAATAGATACTCGCACATGTATTAGTACATGATAAATAAGAAAACACGCACACACACACACACACACACACACACATACCAAAAAGTGGGCAGGTTGCAGTTCAAAACACAAAAATGAGCAAATACTCTAAAATTCAAGTGATAAATTAACACGAGTCGCACAATTATATTTATGTTAATTAAATTTTAATTAAAAGTGTATTAATGCTTGCTTTAATTTGTCTCTAATGCACTTCATACAAGTTGTTTGTTGTCTGACTTGAAGCACTTGCCAGAATTTATGTTTAATCCTTTAATTTGTGCAATCAACTGCTGTTGTAGAAGCTCATTTAATAAGGATTTAAACACACAACCAAATGATCTTCTGTGGAATATTTTGACAAATCTGCTTTTGAGTAAATAACTCCTGATTATTTTGTGCAAGATGTTTTTGATAGCTTTGTAGCTGAACTTTTCAATAATCGCTTTAAAATGCTTTTAATCCATGAATGTGCACAATTTAATTAATAATTGTTTACGATTTAATAGTAGCTACTTTGCTATAACATTTTGAAATTAAATGAAACATTTTTATTTAGATTTAAATTGTGAAGTGAAATTTCCGCTTTTGATATTGATTTAATTATAATCAAACAGATATAATGGATATGGGCACATTTTAAAATTAATATGCAATATAATAATTATTTATCTTTTTTTTTCATAGTCAAATAATATTATTATCATTTCTGGCACAAACTCAGACAACATTTTAAGGGCATTGCGTTACATATTTTTAATCCAAGCTGTCATTTAATTAAATTCGATTTTAATGTGTTTATTTAATTTGTATGACAAAACATGGAACACAACAAAAAAAAAAAAAGAGTAGAGAACAAAGGTAAACAATGTTGGATAGGAAAAAACATTTATTTAACTGAAACAAAGTTTAGACACATATATAAATTCATATATGTCAAAACCACACAAAGACAACGACAAAAACGCCTAGACACGCTGCTAAAAAAAATGTTTAATAATAAATGTTTTAGTTTTTCATTTGGGTTTTGGTTTTGTTTTTTTGGTGCACTATGCAACAATGATGCAGGTTTCATTTTTAAACATGTTTTTAGCTTTTTTTGTTTGTTTTTTTTTTTTTTTTTCATATTTTGTTGTTTTTGTGTTTGTTGTGTTGCGTTGTTGTTTTCCCAACAATTAGCTATATTTTAGTTCTAGATGCAAAACATCAAAAAAGCATTTTACAAATTGAAAATTATTGGTTTCAGTCATAAATCTCGCAGAAAAAATGCGCTATTAATTTTATTGAAAAGGGGTTTTTGATCAATCGCACCAGCTTCAGGTGTGCCACAAACGAAGCGTAAAAATTGTTGCTGTGCATAAATTTTTATTTATGTTGCTGTTTTATACCCTGCATACGAGCAAAAAGTGAGCTGGAAGTAAACTAGCCAAAGCTTGGATTTCGAAACTTGAAACTACATAAAAATAT
Source organism: Drosophila novamexicana (assembly GCF_003285875.2). Lineage (NCBI taxonomy): Eukaryota > Metazoa > Arthropoda > Insecta > Diptera > Drosophilidae > Drosophila > Drosophila novamexicana. The sequence goes on from NW_020824787.1 coordinate 10,067,314, forward strand.
TCTTGACTGACATAAAATAACTTGTGCTAAAAAAACATAATAATAGTCATCGGAGCTCCTCTTGATTTTTTCCAACTTCCATTTGACATCTAAATTCAAGTATTGGTATTATTATAATAGAAAGTTTTCATAACTATCCCAACTTCATAAAGATTAGCAGCCTAACCAAAAAGTTATTTAAGGCTTTAAAGAAAAGAGCTACAGCTACAGGGTATCTGCTGGTCGACTAACGCTTTTCAACTTGCTTGTGTTGATTTATTTGTTTGTGCTTATGGCTGGAGTGCTCTATGGCAATTTATGCCAATTTAGCAAGAGCCCTCATCCATATGCCAAGGCAGTTATAACGAGCTGGGGCCCAAGTTCGAGTTAAATGAAAATGTATAAATCAAATATTTTGTAGGCTGAGTATTCAGACCAAATTGAGGGCTAACAGGATGTTTACAATAGTTTTATCTATACTAATGTCTGGTAGCACAAATATTGCTTTCAAATTTATTTGTTTATTTAGTTTTATTTCGTTTAAGTGTGTAGTTTTTGTTTTGTTTTTAACAATTGCTTTTAATTAAAGTGACTGCCATTTGCAGTTTTGCACTAACAACAATATATGTATGTATATATATATATATATATAAATATATAATTTAACGGTGTATCACAGCAAATAAATTTCAATTGACTTTTAATATAATATTTGTATATTTTTCACACACATATCGAGACAACACATATTTGATAAAGACGCTTCCGAAATCAATAAATAAAAGAGGTTTATTTCAAAGAAATGCTTGTGTTTACTGTTAGCTAAAAAGTTAGTCGCACTTTGTTTCAAAAATTTAAGCAAATCAAAAGAAATGAAAAGCAAAACCAAAAGTAAAACCCTAGCAGTTGATAAGAAAGACAGACAAACAGGTGCTAGACAAATTTGACGGCTGGTACATGTCACTTACCAAATTTAACCACGCATTTGTGGTCAGAATCTGATTCTTTTCGTCCTATAAAAAACGCAAGAACTCGTAAATTTAACTGTTATTGTGTGTTAATTTTTTTTGGTGTTTTATTTTTGTTTAGAAAGAGTTTTTGCCAAACTTAAAACCGTCGCGACGGGCACATCAAAATGTTTTAATTTGCTTTCTGATAGTGCTATCAAGAATTTAAAGTATCAAAATGCTATCAATTATAATAATAAAACTGAATATAGTGTGTGATTAAAAAGAGGTTTTTTCAAATAGTTTTCCCTTTAATAAGGGAATGAGCGAGAAGAGAATTATGTATTTTAAACGTAACTTAATAATTGACATTAATTCAACAAAATAAATTTGTATATGAGCACTAAAAGCACATTTACTTTGGGTAATAAATGCGACCAAATAACACATGGGCTTGAAGTAAAACTCGATGTTATAAAAGTTCACAAATGATTTATATAAATTTATCTATCTATAAATGAAAAGCTTCAAATGAAAATTCCTTTTTTTAAGAGTTAAATTTGTTTTATATTCTCTTTCTATATTTAAGTTCAAATAAATATATAAAAATTATTTATTTAAAGAATTAAAATCCCTTTTCAGTTCATGACAAATTATATTATATATTTTCGGCCAAGACTAATTACAAAATGTGTTCAAAGAATAAAAATCCTTTTTTATATTAAAAAGATTTTGTAACAAATATTTATACTGAGATCTAGATGATGTTAGCTTGAACAACTTCCTTTTTAAATGCTTTCATTATCTTTTAACTTTATGTAGCTTCGTAATTTTTGTATCTTTTTTAAGATGTGTGCTTTCAATTTAATATATTGCTCTAAGCTGCCGATCAATAAAATATTTATAGACACTTTAAAGCATTTTACTCGTAAACTCAACTGTATATTGTCCTTGAGAAATTCAAAATGCATATGTGTTAAGAGCGATGCTTGCCATGTCAAAAACAAAAATTAGAAAAATACAATTTAAACTATTTGTAGCTATTTGTGGTTTGTAAAAAAATAATATTTAAAGAAAAGGTACTGAACGACGGGTACATGTCACTTACCAAGGCTAACCACAACTGCCTGTGGTCAGCAACTGATTTTTCTTTTTTCAAACCTAAATTTGCTTTTTCTAGACCGTCGCGACGGCTACCCATAAAAAAAAAACTCCGCATAGCCTTGGAAAGCCATTCCATTAATTTGATTTTATAATTATTTTAGTTGATTATTGCTGCAGTTGCAGCTGCTTGATAATTTTGACTGGTGGTCGTCGCTTCTCTATCCCTATAAATTACAAACTTACCACATCGATGATTTGCTGCAGCGTCAGTCCAAATTTAACCTCCAGGGGCTCCGATTCGTTGGCAACGGGTCGCTCCAGTGTGTTGTACGTGGACAGCAGGTGATTGAGTAAGCGCTTCTCGTGTGGTCCCTGACAGCTTTCTGCAAAGACAGGCGAAAAATACGTTGTGTGCCAATTAGTGGAGGCTTCAAAAACTCAATTCTGATTTATGTTTATGGCACATTCAACAAATTTAGCTAATAAACGACTTTCACACACATATGTACTGACAGCTCATTAGGAAGCAATTAAAAATCTTTCAGCAAATCGAATTTTGGCAGCCACTTAATTTCGCTAAATGGTTGCCCGTGTCGCTGACAACCAGTAAAAACGTGGCGTATGCGCAATAACAGAGGTGTGCACATCCATCATTGTTTGAATCGCGAGCAGACATTTATGTCAGACTTTGAGATTTTACAACTGGGTGACATCTTGTTAAATGCAGTGGGAGAAAATTAGGAATGATACCTATTTTTGTTTCTTTTATTCTATTCCATGCCTCTTCTTTTCTGATGCTTATACTTCTTCAACCGTTATACTTATACTGTCTCATTTTCTCTTAAATGTTTGTTTGATTGTCTCTTTATCACACTCTTAAGTTAGTCACTCTCTATCCTATCGTTCTCTTTTATTTCGCTCCCCTTTCCTTTCATAGGACTATTGTCTTATCTTTTTGCAGCTTTCTTTGTGTTAAATTTTTCTTCCTTTAACTTCTCTTTAATAAAGTTTATTGGCTTTCATTTTTTTTACTTTGTTCTTTGTTCTCTTGTTAAAGCACTGTCATCCTCCCCCTTTTCCTTTTTTCACTCTCTTCTTTTGTCACACAGCATTGTCATGCTCATCAATCGCCCTAGGTCTCTTTATTTATCTTATTTGTGTGATATTTCTGATAATTCTCTCTTAAATCTTTTTTATTAATTTGTTGCCCATTAATGCATTTTGTGATGGAAAAGCTTAACCCTCAAAACAATTAAATTATTGCTATATTAATATACACATATCAGAAATCTTTTAAGCCCTCTAATTGCGCTGAATGTCAATATAAAAAATTGCGCATACGCCGCATGTGCGGCAGTTCTTTTGCGCATTGCCGCTGCAGTTGTAAGCAATTGGTCCATAACAATACAGAACGCATCACAATAGTAATTAACAATTTACTGAGGAACACAAACATTCACACGGTCAGACCCACCCACACTTTTTCGGGCATACATACAACAACCACTGTCACACACGCACACCCACAGAGAAGAACCACATCAACTTTTGCACAGGGACAACCCGTCGAGCGCTTGGGTTTGTCAGCAAAATGTTGTATTTTTTTGTTGTTTTTATTTTTTTTTTTCACATAGTCCCTGCCATTTGCAGCAAGGTTAAAAAACTCATAAATTTTTGAACAATAAAAGAAGAGCGGAATAGGGGAAGGGGGGCAACTGAGAGCTTTCGTACTCGTAAAACCACTCAGAATAAAAGGTGCAAAAATGGGAAATCACAGCGCAAAATGTCAAAAAGCGTAACAAAACAGAGCAAAAGAAACGAAAACGAAATACGATGGAGAGGCAAAACACCAAAAGAAGTTAAATAGTATTAAATCATGCAAGAGGGCGACCCAAGAGACACACACACAGGTACAAACACAATGATTGCGGGAGTATGTGTGTATGTGTATGTGTGTGTGTGTATGTGTATGTATGAACAAATGTCAACTGCAATGCGAGGACAACTGCACAACTTGGAGAAGTTGTACAACTGTCTCTCAAGGCCAAAGAACAGAGTGTAACTGGGTCAAGCTGCACAACACAAATAAGTCGAGTTAAATGGAATTTATAAACGCTTTACATCTAAGACTCTAGCTCCCAAACGGCTGACAGACTGATGATTAACTCGGAGCCCAAAACGTAAGAGCTAGGATACCGCATTTTTTACAGTAGTCACCAAATTTGAAGACGGGGTGCACGGTTAATCGAAAAATTAAAAGCTCATTGGAAATGTGTTTCACACTTTTCCGAATATTCACCCACTTAGCTAAAAAATAATTGTATTAAGATATGTACCACATTCGTCCGATCGGCTTCAAATTTATTGTCTACACATTAAAAGTTAAAATGAATGTTGAGAAAATACCGTGTCCAAGCAAAACCGAGTAATATTTTGTATTATATATTATTAGTGCCACTTGCAACTTTGATGCTGGCGTGTCCTTTGCATATGGAAATGCGGCTCATGTAATAAACAGAGAATCCGTTTACAGTCACCTTGACAAGTATACGTACGTGGCTGGTGGTCAGTGTCCAAGTGGTTTGCTGAGCCATGTCAAATTCATGGACTGCATAATTTATAGTTAATGCCAACATGAATTCGATTGCACTGGCTGACAACTAACTAATGCATTTATGAATGAGCTGCTGCCTTGTTGGCCACCTCGGTGTCTGCCCGGGTGGCTGCCACAGTTTGTTCAGGCCTGGTCAATATTTACACTCCAGACGCAGCGGAGCAGGCAACCTATCCTTTTGTTATACCTCTTTTTATGTGCCTTTTCCCCATTTCACTTGACAACTTTGCCGTGCTCTGATGCGGCCTGTGGCCTGTCATTTCGCCTAATTGCGTGTAAATAGTTTTCGCAATTGAGTTGTCAATTTTGCCCGACCTGTGTTTCGACTAGATAAACGTGAGGCTATCCCAGTTTCTACTCACCACACCTCGTAAATTTTCCAACTTTCTTTTTTTTGTTGCTCAGCTCAAATATTTGTCCTGGCCGTTTTACGGGCTGTTATAAAACACCGTGCACTACATTTTAAGTGGAAGAGGCAAGAGCCAATACTATATTAAAGTGGACTTGTTAGAAAAATTATTTTAACACTAAGCCTTACGGAAAATAATGGCTTTTTAAATCTTTAAACAGGCTTATATTTGATTAATTTTTAAAAAATTAAATTAGGGAATTTTAAAATCGTTTGAAGTAACTTGCTATGCCTCTACTCAACAGCCACACCAATAACTAAGTATTGCTAAGAAAAAAAAAATGAATTAAATAGCAGCACAGAAAACAATCGAAATTGCACTGATGTTGATAAAATTCGAAGCAGACGCGCATGAATGTGTGCTTGTACATGTATACAGAAATTCTTGCAATTTGCGCTAGCTGCCCTATCCAATTGCGCAGTAAAACTTAACTTTGGTTCGATCTTAATGAAATTTTCTACAGTATATCTTATATCCTATATATATATATATTGATGCTGATCAAGAATGTATACACTTTATGGGGTCGGAGATGCTACCTTCTGCCTGTTACATACATTTGCACAAACACATAATACCCTTTTTACCCACTTTCAATGGGTTCAGGGTATAAAAATATACTTCAGAGCTTAGCAAAACCAAAATGACGAACATTTTGTTATGCTTCGCTATCTTTTGGATCACTGCTTTTTTTCTTTTTTTCAGCTGTAAATTGACAAAAATCGCAAAGGCTTAAAGCCCAATGTACAAGCATCACTTTCAGAGCATTCAGCTTTTTGCCTTTGATTTCCGATTAACAATTAAAACTGCAAAAGTGAGACAAAGTATTTCTCTTTGAGAATTGACTTTCGCATTTTGTGCCGGCTTTTGAAGGAAACTTCAGTTGGCAATTAAATACATGGCTTACACCCGCCGCTCCGCCCCCCTTTACCTAGCCATCGCGCATGTGTTACAAGTGTTGATAATGCACTCGGAGCGAGAGAAAGAGCGCAATTTTTATTATTGCTTGGCTTAATGATATGCAAATACATGCAGACAATGGCAAAGACAACAAACGAGACTCGAAACAGAAACAGAAACAACAATAAGGCTTTGTTAATTGTCGTTAGCCCTTGTTGCTCTTGTTGCTGTTGTTGTTGTTGTTGTTGTTTTGTGTTGCTGTTAACATTTAATTAAACGCCTTTTGCTGCGTAAAGCGCGACATGCGCAACGCTTCGCTTATAGTCCACGCAATTACGCGCCATTTTCACTTTTCTAAACGAATTTTTCACAAATTTCCACTAGAGACTCTCCTTCTCTCTCTCGCCCATTCTTTTGCAATGCTTGTTGCTGTTTCGTACACTCATATTATTGTTTAATTGCAATTAGCGCGTAGCAGGCAGCTGACAAAATGATTATGACGAGCCCGTGTGTCGTCGACTCATGCATTATGCAAAGGACATGCCACGCCCTTCTACATACTCGCCCACACACATACACACACACACCTTGCAATTAAGTTGCAAATGCCTAGCGCCCATTGTCCTTGTTGCTGCTTTGTTGCTATTTCTGCTGCTGTCGAAGCCAAAGCGTGTTGAAAATATCTCCTTGAAGTGTGTTGCCGCCACTTGAGTGCGCCCGGTCTTCAAGCGAGCCCCCCTTCTCACACTGCTCCTGGTTCTTTAGCTGCTGCTTCGCTGTGCTGCTTGAGTCTAAGTGCTTCCCGCCTTGAGAGTGTGTTAGATTATTTGTATACCCTGTACTCATTAACAATGGATAACATAAAGTATACAATTTTTATGGACGTATTCAAATCAGATTCCATTAAGGAAATAGAATAGATTCCATAATAGAAATGAGGAACCAAATTTTAGTTTGTAGACTTCCATATATCAAAGTTTTTGGCATATTTGAATTCCATATTATAGTCCTAAATTGTACAATAGTTAGAAAATAAGCCCCAACTTTGATGAACGCTGCATTTATTCGTTTATGCATGCTTAGAGGGTATATACTAGTCGCCTATCCTCATCGTTGGCTCACTTACTTGTTTTGTGTGTGTGCCAGTTTTTTTTTTATTCGCATGCTTAAGTAGTTAGTTTAATAAATTGCATTGCTTAGATGCGCGCGAGGGGAAAGAGTTTGGTTGAGCTCTAAGGGGAGCTTCGCTAATAGTTAGCTTAAAACTTCATAACTTACAAAACAACATTCAACTGATTTCAGTATTCGTAATTCGAAAATGAAAACGTGCTCTTTTCTGCATAAATAGCTTATACCCCAGGGTAAGTTTTCAGCATGTCGAAAAGTTTGCTGCTCATTTCAGTGAAAACTTGGCGTGAAAATGTTGTTGAAACTGTGATTTAAACTGGGATTTTGTGGATCTAAGAATACAATTTTCAGTGGGTTTAATTATAAGCACTTTCCAACTAGGAATACCTGAGAACTGTCACATGATTGACCATAAATTATTTTTGAACTTTTTAGCTGAAAAATAAAGACAACTGCCTACAAAATCTACAGCAATCAACGTTAAGTTACTTCCAGATTGATTATAATACAATACAAAAAATTTGCTCTATACTGCTGTCAAGGCATATCCAAAAATTCAACCAACAATAAAGGAAATTCCATTTAGAATTTAGCTGCTTATTTTGTATGTTAATTTCAATATTTTCCATGGCCATCTCAACAACAACTGAAAGCAATTCAATTTTCTATCCCTAGCGCAGTCGTTTGCATAATATGCCGCAGTTATACCCGAACTCCATTTCGTAGGTCAGTTCGCGCTTTGCTCTATTTCCGATCCGTGACCTTGGGGCACAAGTGGGGCCCACTTATGAGCTATAAACAATCAGCGCCCATTTGCCCAAATTTCATTATGGCTTTAACTACACATATGCATAATATGACGACGACATTTAGTCCCATACCCATTGCCATTTTTCAATTCTCATTTGGAGCAAAGAGTTTTATGAGTTTTTCAATTTTGTTTTTTTTTTGTTGCCAAAGGAAATTCAACTAGAGTCCTGCGACCTGCTCATATTAAATGCATATCGTAATGCGAATGTGTAAATTTTGTGTGTTAGCAAGCAGCAAAAAAGGCAGAGTACGCTGTTCTCGTATTTTATACTACAACTTTTGCTTGTAAGGGGTGCGGCCGTTGAAGTGGGCGCTTGGGGGCGGTCATGAGTTTGTGTCACGTTCGCGACTTCATTTGAAATTCATGCATAATAAGCAGCCAAGTACACACGCCCACACGGCCAGATACACACACACACACACACACACACACATATGCACACGCAAGCACACATACACATACACTAGCATGCGTACATCAACCAAATTCTGTGCAGCATGAGAGCCGCTCTTCGGGTTCGCTTGACTGTTGCCTGCATAAACAAGCACCCAATGCCGGAGCTAATTTTATTAAAAAGCAACGCTAAAGCCAAATAGCAAAGAGCTGGCACGCCCCCACGGCTCACCACCACCTCTGGACCCAGCACACTGTGCACCCAGTTGTGAATCAAAATTGATAAATTCAATGGCTTCGAATGCAATAAAGATTGACTGATTAATACAAACACAAAATTTACAAATCTGCATATAAGCAAAGTGCCTGGAAATTGATTTGATAAACTCGAAGAAACCTGTTGAATAAACCAATATTAGTTGCTGATTTTGGCTTTAAACATACTTGAATATTTTTTTGAGTAGATTTCTATATTTATTCTCATGCTGTTAACCGATTCAATTTTACTAGAAGTTTACTTTCACTATTGCATAGTTATTATTTGCATGTTTCAAAATTTTATTTCGTCAAAAGTATTAATTTTTTTTTTTTGCGTATCTAACTGATGCCATATTCGTAGATCCTGACTTTTAAGAACTCTTTCTTAAAATTGTAGTCACGCTTATGTTGCCTCTTTTAAAATTGATGTTCGACAAAAATATGGTGTTTAAATTAATTTTTTCGTGGTTTTCTATATTTAATTCATTTGAAATTAATTAAATAATTTGATATAAATTCATATATATATATATTATTATTTATTATTTATATTTTTCCTTATATATTTGCCAATTAGCTTAAAAAATTGTTTTTATTATTTTAGAATTTAGTTTTCTGATTGATCTCTCACTTTAAAATAAAATGTAGTTTCGATTATAAATTTGATTTATAGCTTTTTTATAGCCTTGCACAGGAAATTCTGTCAGCTTATTTGCATAATATTTTGTATTGTGCCGGTTTATGATTATTGGTCTAGATCTCTTGTCGATTATATTTTTGGAGAGTCTGTCCATATTGCTAGCTCGAAGAAGCTCTCACATATTTATAGCCTTTTTACACACTGTATGTCCATGTTGACAGTGGGCCTGTGCTGCTGCTGTTTTGTTGTGCAGTGTAGTGTGTAGTGTAGTTGGGCAACTGATGGAGTGGCCTGCTGTTGTCGGCGCACTGGCAGCACATAAAAATGCAGCTCGGGAGCATAAACAAACAGCTTGTGCCTGCCCCAGAGGGGTGAAAGCCCCTTCCCAAACGGGCCCACCAAACGCGCACGCATCAGACACATACGAACAGGGCAGGGCCTAGGATTGGTGGGTGGCAGGACTAGTAGGACGAGCAGGACTAGGACTAGAGCACTAGGCGAAATTTATGCGGCATGAAGTTAGGCGAAGCGCTAAACACACAGCTGAGACGCAGTGTAGCGCATTCATGAGCTCATTTTTTATGCTTCTCCATTTTAATTAGATACATAAATTTTGGGCCATCGTTTAGGCAAATTATTGTCGCTGCCTAAAAGAATGCACGTTGATGTTGAGCACCGGTATGAGCTGCATGCAGGTTTAGTTTACATATACGCAAAAGCCGTGAGTGAGGGACGAACAAAATATATAAACAAACTAATTAAATGTTTCTATGTATTTTTATAGGCAAGTGGGAAAATTAGAAATTCTTTGTTTTTGCCCCAAATTACCCCTTTCCAGCTCTATCTTATCTTATATTTCCTTTCTATCATATATTATACCAAGAATTGAATGTATTATATTTCCATTTTCCAGTTATTTATGTAATAAGAATCGTGTCTTGATTTCCAATTATGTCAAATTTAACCCCTATTATTATTTTCTTACAAATTTTAAATGTTTGTACATTGTTCTTCCTTCCAATTATGTTGTGCATTCCATTGAGCTATCTGTTGAAATCTAACATAATTCGACCTTTATTTGGTGTATATTTCGAATGTTATCCAACTCTTTTGTTTCCATTTATATTATATTAAATTTACTTCATTTGTTTCTATCCTCTCCCATTCTATTGCTCTTTTTTTCTGTCATTTACAATCCCGAATATCGATCGACATGGTATCGTCCCTTTTTTTTTTGCTGTTGTTGGCCGGTTGCCACCTGCAGAACCTACATCATATTTGGGACCTTGTCAGAGTGCCGCCTAAAAAGCAGGGCGACAAGCAACCTTTTTTCAATTTTTGAGAGATTTTAAAGTGGGCGCAAAATCGTTGTCCTAGATAAACATACAGACGCACAGGCACTTTAAAAATAATCACACGATTTATGACGCTCAATCTAACCGCTAATTTATAAGGCTTAAAACCAGGCATTGGCGTCTGTCTGCTCTATGGCCACGCCCCTATTTCGCCTGCCTTGGGACGCAAACGCTTTATGCATTTTAAATGTGTTGTGGCTTACACACGTTGCTTTTTAAGCATGTTTAGTGCGCGCGAAAGAGATAGCCGTATGTGTGTGTGTTGTGTGCCTTTACGTGTGTGTGTGCGTGTTGTGTGTGTGCATAGATTTTGCTTGCGGTTTTTGCGTTTGCGGCTCAACACTCGCAAATTCAATTTTCACCGATGCCAGCGATTATTTTTCGCTGCGTCCAAGCCACAAAATTTAATGTTTAAAATGCTTCTAAAGCAAGAAGAGGTGTTGAGCGGTGTATAACATGCTGAAAATCTATTTACCATCCATCTAAAATACATACTAAATATCGAAAATTTCAAATAATCGAAGCTCCGGGTTAGTATAAATGGCAACTAAGTAAAGTATGTCGTGAATCAGTTCGTTATTCACTTATCTGAATCATTTCATAAATTTGAGATAAAGGCTCTTGTATTAATTTAAGCAGTATATTTTGTTTGAAAGGAATAGGATATTCCGAAATTGATAATAAGTCTATGTGTGTAGGGTATTTGAATTGTCTTTTTAAGTACACATTTTGATTGACAAAGCATCATTTTTGTTGTCTTTTATTTATATTAATATTCATACATTGTTCTTATTAACTTTTCAGGATTGTTGGGAATATTTCGATAGAGCTCGGGATCCTTTAAGCCGTAAGGTAAGTTATTATTGTCTTTTTTTCTGTATTATATTTCTCAATATAACTTTGTTATTAGCCCTGGCCTGAGTCCTACAGGGTGTATAATCTATTTTGATTTAAGCCTCTTTCGCTTAGATAACTCAGTTTCCAAGGATTTATTTTCCAATAAATGGCTTAACATTTGTCCTTGTTCTTAACCTTTAACTAAATCAAATTCTCAAAAATGCCAGGCTTTTTATTAATATTGCCATTGCTATGCTCATAATTTGAATGAGCTATTCATTTTTAAATTTAAATATTAATTAAATGAATTAAGTGACAAACAACCAATTTGAATAATTGAACTGCAGTAATCTCACAAAATGCATTTGAATTTTGTTTTTGCACGTACCGATTCAAATATTGGCAAGAACAACACGCGTAAATGGGTTCAAGTAGGATCATCATCATTAACATTTGGCATAAGCAATCTCTCCCTTTCACTCTCTCTCACTCTCTGTATATATCTCTTTCTCTGCTGTCACGCCCATATTATTCACGAGCAGCAGACGCTGAAGCATAGCAACATATAAATTTGCCGCATAGTTTTATGGCGCGCCAAAACTTGCGCCAAAGTCTCGCAGAACAGAAACGAACAGAAAACCCCAATCAAAAGTCCCACCACCTACTTATGTGTGTGCCGGAAAGTGCTTGAGTATTGGTAACAAAATTAAATGTGCGCTAAGTAACGAGCAGCACAGTATGTGTGGGGTGTGTGTGTGGGAGCTCGAATCTCTGACAGCAAGTTACTCGGAGGGGGCTGTGCATTTACTACGACAAATTAAAAGCACTTGTGATTTTATTTTATGATATGATTTCTATGCGAAGCGAGCAAGAGAGACTTGAAAAATTATGCATATGTTAGAAGTCAACGGGCAGGTCTATAAATCGCACCAAAGCTCTGCTCTTAAGTGGATTGTCCCGAAACTTGCCGACAAGGAATGCGAACAATGTCGCAAATTGCGCTTGCTCCGGCAAAGTCACAGACAACTTTAAGCATGTAATTTCTTCGAGTTAAGCAATAGTAATTATTACTTAATAGTAAACAATTATTTTTTGCCTGGATAAGTAAAATGAATGAGAGTTAGACTTGGACTTAGGGTTGGCTGATTGATTGTCATTAAATTTGAATATTTTTAATTATTCTTGTGTCTTGTACTTAATTTACAACTAAAATTTTTTATATACAACACAAAATCCTATGATTCGAACCTGGAACTCCCTTGCTTATTTGCATTTCGAATAGTAAATTTATGAAGTTTGTTTGCTGCTTTTTATGGACAAATTAATAAAAGATAATTTAATCGGCTTGAGATATTTCGGAATATTTTTTTGATGTGAAATAAAATATTAACAAGTAGTTATCAAATTCTTACTATCTGTGACAGATAAAAATTGTCTCGTTTCCCGCACATTTATGGTCATTATTATATGAATAAATTTTTATGCAATTATTTATAACTTGAGTGGTCTTTAAAAGTTATAAAAAGTTGATTGCAATTTTCAGTACTCCTTAAACGTTAAACATTGAGTAAGTGCTCTTTGGTAAACAGTTCGTAATAAATGGAGAAAAATTCAAGCCATGCTGAGAATCCTTTGTGCTTTTAAGCACACAGACTTCAGCCAATTAATTGCGCTTCGCAAAATTATAATTAATAACATGATTTTAAAAATAAAAAATAAACAGAACGAAAATAAAGCTGCTTGACCAAAAATAATATTAATGGGTTGCATTGCTGTCTCCGAGTTTCTCCGATTGATAAATGCTGTGGCAAATGGAATATAAACTGTGAAGAATGTGCGACAGTTTCTGGTTTGTACTGTGACAAATTGAAAACAACCGCACAGAACAATGCAACGAACGTTCTCGCTCTCTCTCTCTCTGTCTTTGGCACTCAATCTTTTCTCTCGTTCTGTGGTCAGTCGGAAGCAATTGAAATCGCATGCAACTGTCATTAATCAAGTTGCAACTTTGCCACAAAACCGCACATGAAATCAACTCGAACTGTAAGCCGATTCTTGTAGCTGGACAAATTAGTGCAGGGCAGCTAAAAAAACACCTGGAAGGTAAGCACGATCTAAAAAGCGTTAAGCTGTCAGGCATTTAAAGAGAAATTATACCCTATAGGCACAAGTAGTCAGTAAATTGGGTAGAGTTAATCTGCAGGGCTGGCAAGTTTGTTGGGGATTTACGAATAGGCAAGTTATGTGCACAATTTGTGCGGCTTTGCTAAGTGTATAAAAATGTCAAATTAATTTCGAGTGCTTAAATGCACACACATTAGGCAGGAAACATGTAGTTGCTCTCTCTCTCTCTGTCTGTGAGTGTGTGTATGGAGAACTAGAGAATTTAGTGAGCATATTTCCCTATGAAATACATAAGCCTGGGCGGCAACTAAACTGGCAACATGTGGCATGCTCGAGTGACCCCCAAAAATATGCTACACAATTGTTAACAAGCCCAAGGCTTGACGACGCCCGTCCGTGTGCATGTGTGTGTTGGTGTGTGTGTGTGTGTATGCGACGCCAAAAACGTTTTCATTCATGAAAATGTTTACACAAAATTACATTTGCCACAACTCTCTCTCCCTCTCTCTCTCTACTTGGGCTAACTAACTGCCAGAGCGTTGGGTAGCCGCCACAGTGTGGCAGCCATTTTCTCTAAATTACTCAGGCATACATACTTCCCCAATGTGTGTGTGTGTGTATAATTTGCGTTGCCTTTCCATAAATAATGAAATGCTCTTTCGTTTTGTAGCTGTATCTACTAAGCTTGCGTGTGTTGTGTTTGTGTGCCTCGGCGACTTTTGTTTTTCACATGTGGCAAACTTTATGACCAACGCATGGGCGCACACACACCTACACACTCGCACACACACCCACACAAAGTCCGGCTAGCTTACCAAACGGAAGCCAACATACTTTACACACATGCCCCACATCCGTTTTACAAGTGGCATACAAATTTAATCTGTCGGTTTTCTGGGATTTCCTCATTTGTAGCAGATTATAATCTGCCAGAAACCCAGCCCATACCCCTCACTGGCCCTCTCTCTACTTTAACCCAGGCCTAGGGTCAGTTGCCATCAATAGGCGTAAATTTGATTTCGTTTACCAAAAGCTCACAGTGCCCAGCACAAACGTTAATGAGTTGCTAAGTGTTGGCGGTGTCGAAAAGGGGGTAACTGTCGATCGTTTGTCCAGGGGTTGCTGGCAGCTCAATCAAGGGGTTGCTGGCAAGTTGCATTCAAGCTACGTTTGTTAGCTGTAATGGTATATGGACTTAATTGATTGACTTTTTCCTTTCATTTTACTCAGCAGCTCCTGTTTCCAATTATTGGTTACCGTTGCGGTCAAGTGAAATGCTAAGGTATAGAATATCACAGCTGGAGTCAATTAATTTACTCATAATTGTGTGCGTGGCTTAAATGCGGTAATGATAAAGATTCTTACAGTACATTTTGTATATCAATTTTACAAATATATATAAAACTTTAAACAAAATGACAAATGTATAAAAATAAATAAATATATATTTGAAAGTTTTCCCTACAACCAATTAGATTCGAAATTTAATGCATATTCACCTCCTGTACACTGAATGTTTTGGGCTCAACACCTATTTCTGATAATTCGCAAAAAATATACTTTGTATTTTGCTACGTAATTGTGCAAAGTTTGATTGAGAAAATGAAGTTCAACTTTTCTGATATTATTTTCTTAAAATTCGCTTAGTCACTTTATTGTTTTAATGCCTCACCTGCAACACTTTTAATGCTGTTAGCAAAACTGCCTTCCTCAAGCAGTTTTCTTTGAGACAGGTTTTCTTTACCTCTTAAAGTTTCCGTCGGCCACCTTCTGGAATTGTCGAAGCTGTGCAACAAACTTGTCTTGAATTATTGCCCAAAGGTAGCAACTGCAACTGCATAAATTCTATAAATTATATTATGCAACTGAGGGTGGCAACTTTGGTAACTAGGTAAACAAATGCTGCAAAGTTATTATTTTTTGGCTGCTCATAAATTTTCTGCTGGCATTTGGCGTTGATTTTGCAGGCCAAAAGCTTTAGCTTTCTTTAATATTTATGAAAACAAAGGCCTGTCACCAAACACCAACCATTCCCGAAGGCTGTGCGCTGTCGGTGAGTGTGTGTGTGTGTGTATGTGTATGTGTATGTGTATGTGTATGTGTGTGTGTCTGTGCCTTATTCATTTATGCATGTTGTGTACACATTTGATAGCTGTCAACACACGAGACGGTGTCGGCCTGCTTAAGTGCCCTTCATCATATTTTATGTAGCATGCAACATGGCAAGGCACCGCCAACGAGTTTTACGAGCTTTAGAAGACCAATTCACAGCCGGTGGCATTAACCTGACACATACTCGTTTGAGTATCCGTACGAGTCACTCGTAAACTCAACTTGAACTCGTGACTGAGCCACTGAGCCATAGAGCTTCAGTCAGAGTCTGAGTCTCGGATATTATTATTCAGTCGGGCCTGCTGTTATTTCACAAATGCCGAGTTACACAGGAAATTAACACGAGTAAAAATCGGCAATAAGCCTACTGCACATCCTTCCATCCTTGGCCAAATGGCTGGCAACAATGCTACAAGCCGTTTACGTCACCAATAAATGTTCAAATAAGCAAAGTTATTTACAGTTGCCAGACGACAGGCAATGGAGGGGAACAGCAGGCCACAATTGTAGCTCATAAAGCAGCTGAAATGTTGCTGGAAGGACTGAGAAGGGAGCGAAGGGGCGTGCTAAGCCTTTTACTGTGTAGGCTGTCCAAAATTTATTGTAAATGGTCTGGCCATAAATGCTATGGAAATTGCCAGCTACAAAACGGGTTGACTTGCAAGTTGGGCAGAAAACGCTTTTCCAAATAAATTTGCTTAATATAAAAAAATAATTAAAAAACGCGTTAGGTCCAGACAATAATTAACACCTACAGTTTTTTCCAATTATTTCCATACTTTTTATATTTCAAATTATGTTGTTTATTATGGGCATAAACTTAAAAAAGGGCCTGGCTCGAACTAATGCTTGCGTTTAAGTTGGATTTCGCTTTTCAAATCGTTGCGCCAGCTTCCTTAGATTTTCATCTATTTTAATGTACTTTCCTTCTGTTTATCTTAAATATAGTTTAATTTTAGGATTTAGAGTCAGGTTTGTCAAAAGAAAGAAAAACACCTTCCTCTAAACTTTGCACGCTTTAAGTTTGTTGTATTGTTCAATATCCTCTTTTTTTTATTATTTCCTGCTGTTAATTATGTTTTTTAACAATTACTTCAAGTGGCCCTCGTTTTGCGCGAACCTCAGAACGTTCGCGTTTGTGTTTCTTCT
The DNA here is from genome assembly GCF_003285875.2 of Drosophila novamexicana. Classification (NCBI taxonomy): domain Eukaryota; kingdom Metazoa; phylum Arthropoda; class Insecta; order Diptera; family Drosophilidae; genus Drosophila; species Drosophila novamexicana. The sequence goes on from NW_020824787.1 coordinate 10,084,075, forward strand.
ATTTTCTCTGACGTTGCTCGGCAATTACAGCGAAATGAGTTTGAAAATAAATTCACATTAATTCTTGTTGTTTCGGCAATTTGTTTTAAAGTTTTGGCCAACGCCCCACATTTAATTGCCCAACCAGGCGTTATACAAACCACCCGCCAGCCGCTGCCCAACCAAGCGCACATGGAGCCTATGAATGTGGGCAAACAGCTGGGTAGGCTCAATAGGGCAGCAGAAACAACAACAACAATGTCGCGGCTGGTTGATTGTCGTTGTAACGCTGTGGCGACACATTGGCTAAACGTGAGTCGAATAAGGACATAGTCAGAATCAGTGCCAAATGCCAAAGGACACCCAGAAGGCGACAAAGACAGCGGGCAGAGTCGAAGTCGGAGTCTGAATCTGTGCTACAGTTGGAGCCCGAGTTGGAGCCTTGGTGCTGCACTTGAGTATGTATTTCACTTACGGCTTTTATGGCAATTGGCGTGAAATTTGTAAAATGCATTTTTGTCGGCTCTAGTGGAGTGTTTGTTGTCTGTGTGTTTCTATCTGTCGCCTGGCCTGTTGACTAAATTGAGTTTCAATTGCCGGCACATGGCAGCACGTGTGGGAATACTCGATTGTTTTTCTGGCGCCTATTGGGCTCGTGTGGCATTGTTTATGCATGTGAGCAGTTGCATTCGACTGGAATTCTCTCGCTCTCTCTTTCCCTCTCTCTCTTCCATTATATCCATTTACCCGTTTCTCTGTGAAGCCAGCAGCTGTCTAAATAATTGAGGCATAGTTTTTCACAACTTTGCTTTACATTGCATTTAATTAATCTAATATGCAACTGTTTTAGCATTCGATAAGCCCCATATAATGCTTTGTGCAATAAACCACGTGCCACAAAATGTTACTCCACATAAATGTGCAATATGCAACAATAATTAAACGTCATATGCGGCGTATGCGCAATGTTCCTCAAAGTATATTGTGTAACAATCGCTTGGCAATGCACAGGTAGGGGATTCGGATTCAAAACCTATTAACAGCTTGTCAAAACACAAAATACGTTTTGTAATACGCATTACATAACCGAGAAGCGAAATGGATGGCAATTTGTTGACAATATAATCTTACATTCGGTAAAGCTCTGAAATTGGCATACATTTTGGCCTCGATTGGGAACAAATGTGGTTGCTGCTAGTAACATGAATATTGAACAATTATCAAGGAAAACTTTCGACATCATAATTTGTGAAACTTAAGCTTTGCAAACTGTTGTTGAATAAACAAATTTATTAATTCAACTATTTGAAAATGATATTTCGAAAGATATTAAGCTGCATTGTTTAAGTCTGTTATTTGATTTTGATCGTAAATAGTTATAAATTCCATCAAGACAAGTTGCTTCAACAGTTACTTTCTCAGATAGATTAAATATACAAATCGAATTTTTTAGTTTCTCATATTTGTTAAATTTAGTTCATTGAATTTTTCAATTATTTTTTCTATCCCTTATTATGAGCTGTGTAGTAAAGCTACCCTCGCACATTCCCTTTTGACATGCTGCCTATCCGGTTAACTGGCTTGTTAAGCTTTCAGGTAACGTAGCCATCGATTCCTGATGCATGCACCCTCAGCGCCCTTCTCAGAGCTTCTCATGCGTTTAGAATTTCACACCTCACGCTTGCTCGACTGTACCTGCTGTCACTTCAACTGTTACTTCAACTTAAACCTCAACGGCAACAGCGATAAGCAGAGAGGCATGGCCCGTTGCCATTGCAGTTGCAGTGGCAAATTGCCGGCATAAACTTCAGTTTCATCTCGTATGCAGTTGCCCTCCTTTTTATATATACATGTTGGCCCCCGTAACGTAACAAAGTGGCATAAACTTGGCTAACATATGGCTGCAGTTGACGCTCTGCCTGTCAGCTGCCGCTGTTGATGCTGCTGCAGTTTGTTGCTCTTGGCCATCGTCTGGCGTTTGTTGATTTGTTTGTTTGTTTGTTTGTTTTGCCCGCAACTTTTTTGCACTTGCAACAAAGTGCAATCTTATGTGCCACATGGCATGACAGTATAAAAAGGCCAAAGCCTGACAATAATTATGGCATGCGCTATTATGTCTCTTTTCCTCGGTAATCAAATTCACACAGCTGCCTTCTCGCTCACTCCTCCATACTTCATCCATAAAAAATGGCTGCCAGCGAGCCAAGTGGCAGCTGGAGTATTGGTGGCTGCAGCCGCTGAAGCCACTTTAACATGCACCGCAAAAACAAACAAAACAAAGGGAAATGGCAACAAAACCGCAACAACAACTTGAGGCAAGTGGGCAACTGCCTCCGTGTCAGTCGCAGTCCCAGTCCCACTCCCTGATACAGTCGCTGTCTCTGTCTTTGCCTTACTCCTTGGCCAGGATGCAACTTGCAACTTGGCTGCCTCATTCGCTGCCAAGAGGCGGAAACAATGCAAGAAAAAGAAATTAAAACTTGTGCCGCTGTTAAATAAAAAATGTGCCAGCCGCAAAAGGCAAAACTTTTTCAATACCTCGTAATCCAAAGAAGCTTAGAAACTGTATTAATCTTGAGTATTTATCAAGAATGATAATAATCAACATTTTCTTTATCGATAGAGTATCTGTACTTAAAAACAGTGCACACCTTGCTTGATTTGGGCCAAAAGATCCTAGCAGATATATTATAAGTATAAACTTAAAAAAATATTTCAGATTATAAATTTGTGTTTTCAGTTTTGATAAAAATATTTACCTTATAAAAGTTAGTTAAAACTAGCCCCTTAATATTTTAATAATTTTTAAAACTAATTTCCAATTGATTTTAAGAGCTTTTAATTGAAGAAATGTTCAATTAATTGAATTTAATTTTTTTTTAAACTTTTTGCTAATACCATATTTTTATTCTATGCCCATATTCAATTATAAGTTTATCTAGGTATAACTACAGGGTACTTTAAAAGTCAATTTCGCTTTGTAGTCTGTAAGTCTTATTTATTTTTTTTTTTGTAGTTCTTTGTTTAGCTGTTGGCCATTGTCGGCTTTGGCTAACGCGCCGCGGCAAGTGCAATGATTCATTAGCAGGCGTCATAGCCGACGCAGGAGGCAGTTGAGCGAATGACTGAGATGAGTTGCTGGCAAGCAAGTTGCCAGCCATTCAGCACCCATATACATTCATTCAAGCATTCAGTCAGTCAGTCAGTCTGTCAGTCAGTCAAACAGGCAGCTGCTGGCAGAATTACTTCCGCTTCGCTTAATTGCATTAGGCAAACCCGCGGAGACCCATAGATAGACAGTGGCGGAGAAGATTGTTGGAAGGGGGATACGGAACGCTAAAGGGCAACGGGGCCGTAAAAGTTTTTTGGCGTCTTTCCTTGCCCGCTGCCCTCCGGCAATTGCAGTTGCAGTTCAGTCATGGCAAACCGCAAACACGTTCACACATGAGCGGCATTCAGAGTTCTTGCCATTGTTGCCACTGTTGTTGTTGTTGTTGTTTTTGTTATTGTTCTTGCAGCTACTTGTTGTTGTAATTGCATTATTTTCATTAACAAAAGTACAACTTGGTCTACGCTTTGCGTCACGCCATTTCGCTGCCTGCCAAGGCTCAGGAATACGTTTGCATTTCCCACACAATAGTTTCTCCTTTTTTTTTTTGTTGTTCGCTCGGAAGTGAAGGGCAACCCTGGCAGCTGTGGATTGAGTGGTACACTGTGAATGGTGCGGGAAGGTTCACAGTAATAAACTTTAATTAAAATGCATAAAAGTGTGTTGCGCAACAGTCGAGAACTGAACACGTATTAATAAGGAAATATAACTGTAAATGCTCCATGTGCCGTTCCTCTATACATATAAATATATATATATATATAAATATAAAAGTAATTCCCACCATCGCACTACTCGTAATTAACAGCGCCATATCCATTACCATTCTCAGTCGCAATCCCATTGCCATTGGTAATGAGCCGAGTACCCGGCATGAGGTTAAGTGTTAAATGCGACGGCGGAAGCCGCTGGGAGAGCTACTCAAAGTAAACGACAGGCGCTCAATTCAATCGGGAAAGAATGGAAAATGAGGGGAAAAAAAATTAAAGAGTGTTCGAGAATCAAGCAATCGAGACGTATTAGATTAAAAACGATTGTAGACGGAATAAAGTAGGGAAAGGTTCAAAGGCTCAACAGCTAAAAAGCAGGAAACTCAGCAACTTCTTGACAATCTTAGTTTGTAAAAGGTATACATTTATTTTTCACCATCTACTTCAAAATTGTATTAGGTTCTTGATAATTTTTGAATAATTAAATGCAACAAGTAATGTTATTAGTTATCGTCAGCTAAGCTGACGATTCTTAGCACTTACTCAAGAAGTCTGCCAATGATCTTTATCGTCTTCTTAACATTTTAAAGAAATTTCACACAACACTATTTTTATAACTTTTGTTTACCATCAACTGCAGAGCAAAATTGACGACCCTGATATTGGAAAGATATAAATGTTATGTTATAGAGTAAATATTGAGACTTGACTTTGATTTTAACATTATATTAACGGAATTTCTGTAATTTAACAGAATTGTTAATCTTTTTGAGGAGGGCTAATATAGATGTCATATGCAGATGAGCAATAACATTCAGAAACATTCTGTAATTTAACAGAATTGTTATTTTTTTTGAGGAGGGCTAATATAGATGTCATATGCAGATGAGCAATAACATTCAGAAACATATTCGAATCAAGTACCTCTGCTGAGAATTGTATAATAATAATATTAGATCTGCGTACTGAAGATATTAATTAGTTTGAAATTAATTTTACAATTTATAATTTTATTTAAATGAAGAATGTGTTAAAAGACAACGCAGCAAAAAGCTACTTGTAAGATGATTTATAAACAGATTTAACAGCTGTAGCCAATTAAAGAGACGCCATTGACAAGTCTGGCAAATTTTGGCATTACTTTAAGAGAACTTTTTGCTGAAACTGGAAAACTAAATCATTGTTTTCGGTATTTCCCCCGGGTGAAACAGTGCTGCGAGTTTTGTATCTGCGGCAAACAAAAGTTTATCTGACAAATACATTTCAATTGTTATGCGAACATTAAAACAATGCGTCAGCTATGGAGTGCCCCCCACCCTGCACTCCACGCCCACCGTCCCCCCGCCCTGTCCCGCTTCAAAAATGACAAATGAAACTCAAAAGTTTAATGAACCGCAGCAACAGTCGCAAAACGAAATTTTGCTGTACACAATGAGATGAGGCCAGCAAAGTTTGGAGCTGGTTTCAGAGGAGTATTCCTTTTTTTCGGAAGAGGCGAGTGGGCGGATGGGGTGTGGGCGTGATGGCGGCAATTAAATTTTGCCCACAAAATGTACAGCTCAATGCGCTGCCCTCAGAGCAATAATACTCGTAGTCAGCGAAGCAGTTGTCAAAATTAACTAAATGCGGCACTTCTCATTAATCTCTGTCGCCCAGCAGAGGCAGTGACAGCAGCCGCAGTAGCTCTCAGCGCCAGAGGCAGCTGAATGAATGACCAGCCAGCCAAGCAGCCAGTCAAGTTTGCTGCACAATGTGAATTCTCCTAATAATAACTAACAATGCCGTGAACGACAGATCTTGACCAGCAAATACTCTTTAGAAGTACTCAAGCTCAATTTTCATTTCTAATATCTGTGCTTTGTGTTAGTCGAACTCGGCGACAATGAGATATTAAGCTGAAGTATATGCATACCCAAAATAAATACGCTGTGTTCTTAAATAAGTTATGAGTAGGCAATAAATAAGGCGAGAAATTTTAGCACCTGATCAAAGAAAGCTATGTGCATCAAGCTTTTTGCTTATCAAAAATGCTTGCATTTTGTAAAATAATGTTTACAATGCCTGTTACATACTGCTTAAATAGTGCATACCCCTTGTGTAACGTTTGACGTTTACAGGGCATAAAAATGAAAAATTTACTCAAAATGACAGCAGAAAGTTGCGTGGCTGTTGCTGATTCCCCATAGAAGCTGCTGCTGTTGCTGTTTTATATCTTGGTCAACAAGAAAGACAAAAATGAAAAAATATGAAACAAAAAATACCAAAAGCTGGAGACTAAACAGAAGCAAGTGCTCGAAAACTGGACGCATGTGGCACAGCTTTAGAGAGTTAATCATTTTGTTTTAGCAATTTGTTTGATATATGTTTTGTCTGCTGTGCGGGTAGGTTGGTTCTCTTCATAAATGACATTGCGAGCAAATTTAATTAACACAGTTCAGCACAAAAAGCACATGAAAATAAATGGATCAACATACTAAGCAGAAAATGGACTAAGGGGGTGGGGTGAGGAGGGTGTCTGACTAATACTTGTTAATTTATGAAGATCTGCAGTAAAGCGTCAACGGCTTAAAGGGGTTGGATTAGTTTTAAGATGCTCCCCCGAATTATTTTATCCCGAACAGGTTTCTTCGGGTTCCCTAAAACAAACTTGTCCCTGCAAAACTACAGTAGACGTGAGACATATTTTAAAATTGAAACTCAGATTTCGCTCAATCGGAGCAATTTAATATAGTATGATATACGATTCTGCTAGGCATTAACTCATATATTACTTGTATTTATGTCTTTTTATATATTATAATTAAAAAAAAAAAAAAAAACCAAAACGAGTATGAATCTAATTATTTAATACATAACAAAAGACAAATTAAAAGCTAACAATTATAATAAGTGGAGTTGAACCCGACTTCACACACCAAAACTTTGACCCCCATTATCACCAAGGAGGAATGGATTTTCCGAAGTGTATGACACATTCCTCAAATAAATTCGAACAGAGATCTTTGCATGGCAAGCAAATAGGTAATATAAAACATGTTTTGCTTCCTTTCTTAACAGCTAAGATGTGAGCCAGGATAAACAGTTTTATATATGGACATGGGGAGCTATATAATATATATAATATATATAATAGGATCATCGTTTCTTTGGCAGCTATATAATAATGTGTTCTAATACAGTGATGATAACGACATATATTCTGCCTGTAAATAGTATATTAACCCCATGAGCATGAAGAAAGAGTATTAAACATAATTTAAGATCTAAAACTTTATTTAAAGTCCCTTAGCTCGCTTTTTAAGCTCCTTTACATCCTCTTTTTAGTTACTCCGACACATGGCCCTAACTAACGTGAGGCTTAACCACGCGCACACACACACACCCACACACGCAAATGTCCTTTGTGCAGCTGTCAGGCGCGATTTGAAGTTTTCGCTGTGCTTGCTTGGTCGCGGCTTTCACCTTTCATTTATTGCCCCATAATTTAAATGGGCAAACCGAGCAATAATCCTTAATTGCTCATTTTACTTAAGCATATTTTCTTGATGCTAAAGAGAGTGGCGCGGTCCGTAGGGGCTTTTCGGGGTATTTGGCTTTACCTTTTTCCCTTTAGCTTTTCATTTAAAATGCCCAGCGCAAACAAAGTTAACAACGAAGCAGGGCGCGGGCAAGGGGCGGCGAGGGAGATGCGAGCCTGTTAGAGTGTGAAACTTTGCCAGCACCTGTCTGTATGCCACGATTTTCATTATGCATGTGCTATACACAAACACGCAAACACACACACACGCGCACACCCACACACACATTTTTAGGCCTTTCAGCGACCGCGTGTGTATTCTCACGAGTTGGGGCACAAAGAAGAAGACGATGTCGACGGATGTGCACTTGCAATTTACGTGCAACGTGGCGTATGCAAAATATTTGCATTGATAAACAGCTTCCAGCACTGCACTTGCCAAAGCAGCGTCCTCTAGTGAAGTGTGTGTAGGTATTTGTAGGTGTGTATGTGCCCCACGGGCATTGTACAGTGGCCACTTAGCCCAAACCAAATTTGCATAGACTATTAAGAAAAATTCTTTTGCCTGCTGCTAAATATCGCTTTTGCCCCTCAAAAAAGATGCGCTCTTCAATGAAATCTATACAGAAAACGATTCATGTAAATAAAACATCTTATCTGTGTGTCTTAATATATGAATAATTACAAAACTTTGAAAAAGTGATAGGACAAAAGCGCGAAAAGTGGGAACTGGCCGTCAGTGGAACTATCACAGTAAACACTTTCACTGTTACCTTTCCATATTTGAGGCAATGCGCTGTAAGCGAATTCATAGTATTAAATATATATATATATATATATATATGTATATTGAAACTAGCTAAACCAGAAACCTTTCAATACCTGTACTTAATATTATTAAATTTTTTTTTATGAACTAGTTGTTTGCCAGAAACTAGCTATAAATTAGTTTCCAACCCTATTTTAGCTAGTCGTTGACTCTTAAAGACTTTTGTTTAAAACAAAAGCTGCAAAATTTGTATTCCTTTTGAGCTGGCTTAGGCACATAACTTAAAACCAAATTCAAATCAATTTTAACCAATGTGCAACGCCCGCAACACACACACTCACCCATAGCACTTAAAGTTTTTCATTTAAAGTTTTGAAAGGTAGCTTTGCAGGTAGCTTAGGGGTTTGTTATACACTCTCCCACACCCATTCGTTCAGCCTTTCTATGCAAACGTGGCTTATCGATTCGCATAGCGACACACACAAACTGAGCGGAGCTCCGGAATTTTTTTATCATATATAAATATATACATATATGCATACACATCTACTTTTTCTCTGGTAGTTGGTCTTTTAAACGCCCTTTGGCTGCCCACAGTTACGCAAAGGTTAGAAACGTTTTTATTTATCGATTATAATTACTATTAACAGCCATTGAAAAACGCCACGACCTTCACAGCGCTGGGCGTAATTATAACACCACCCAGCGCTTTAATTGCGCTTTTATTGAATTTACAACAGAGCACGTTAATGCACTGAGACGCGCAGATATTGAGATATGGCGACACTGAGACATGCAGCTATTGCAGCTGACAAGTCATGAAAATGCGGCTGCCTTTTAAAGTCGTGACTACGCGCTTCATTGAGCAACCCAACAACAGAAGCAAGAGAAATACGAATGTGGGAAGGCGAAGGCATCGTCATGCCAGCTTTTTAGAGGATGCATTCAGAGCACAGCTCATGGAGCGTAAATATGTTTGAATAAAAGAAGTATTTTTTATGAACATGCATAGACTGCGAGAATCGAGACTAGTATCTATTTGGTTAGTGAAGCTTCAAAGTTTGACTTGAGTATGATTGAAAGGTCAGAAGCAGTTGCTTTTGGTTAGTGGGTGCGGAAAAAAAAGATAGTGTGATAGAGAGCAGACAGACATAGAGAGCGCGAAATTTACGTGCCAAATGGTCAAAAATATTTACGTTAACTCAACTTAAATCTAACATCTATTACAGTTCGAGAAACTTAGAATCAACCCAAATATTTGCACTGTATAACTAAGTAAATCGTTTAAGCATAAAAGATAATGGTTCAAAACCCAATAAAATAAATATTCCATGTTTCGGTTCAGACTTTTAACAATTGCCTCGCATTTCCACAACAATTGAAACAATAAGACCATATAATGTTATAATTTTATCCTTTTTTAAAGTTTAACAAATTCCCAAAGATCTTGTTTTAAAGCTTAAAAACATTGTGCTATTATTTATGAGTTTTATCTGTAGAAAATTTAATTTCATGTTAGCCTCAAAAACTTGGCTTGTCAGCACTTTGGACAGCTTTTGACTGCCATTTGCTGTGCTTTAGAATGCCAAATGCATGATGCATGATAATACGCTACGCACATACTCACACTCACATACGAGTGGCATGTGGCATGTGGCATGTGGCAGTGTCGAGTTGCATTCGATAACAAATTTCGTGAGCAAAATAACATTAAGCGTATGAGAAAGAAGAGCAATAGTCACAGAGAGCAGTCGTGGCATAGAGACATGAAGTGAAACCCACAGAAGAGTTGTTCGCTTACAATTGCAGCTGCTGTTGTTGTTGTTGTTGTCGTTGTTGTTGTTGTTGACAGTCTGTGTCTGTCGTTACATGCAGCTAGGGAAAACAATTTAATGATGTTGTAGCAGACCCATTCATGATGCTGTCGATGCTCGTGTGTATTTTGTAACTGAGCAACTGTTGAGCCGACAGCTGCAAGGTTTGAGAGTTTTTCTCCTTACTCGCCCATTGACTTTATTATAATACAGAATAAGAGTAAGTGGCAGTCGGCTGCGTAATACTCTGTATAAAGTGTCGACAAAATAGCTGGAATATATTTCACTTGAAATTTTAATCAGATCCTGATTTATATAGCTGTCAAATTTTTCGGAAATTAAGCCATGCATATTGATTAACGATATTAAAACGTATTCAACAGTCTTGAAATTTGATGTGGCTATATAAAAATAAAATAAGTTTTAAATCTTTACCCATATATCTTTTAAACGTTCAGATAGCCATTGCACAAAACCAGTATTCGCCTTAACACATTGTACATAGGGAGTGAGGGGGAAAAAGTATAGCATAACTTTGTGCGCTTCGGCTACGCATATTGGCAGCTGCGTTTATTTACTTAACTTGTCTTTTTGTTGTCCGGCGGTTCTGTGTGGCGGCAGCCTTAATTAAACGTAATTAAAAAGTTGGCTTCACACGCGTTTGGTAATGCGCTGTCCACTCACTCAGCCCCAAAACCCCCTCACCATGCTTCTACTTGTCAGCACCAAATGTTGCCCAGTCGGCAGCATCAGCATCAGCATCATCTACTTCCTGTGCTTCCCGACTAATGGCTCAAAGTTGTCCCAGTTACCGCAGAACCTTTTACTTTTTTTATGACTCGGGCCCCTTGGAACCCTTTTAATGGTCACTTCTGAGCATTTTTGCGCATAATTAGACAAAGTTTGACTCTGGCAAAACTTTTGCTTTTGGCCGCAAATGTGCGCACACTTTTCGAGTATATGAAGTTCGACATAAGAAGACGGCGAACTGCTGCAATTTTAATGCAGACCCTCTCTCTCTCTCTCTCTCTCTGTCTCTCTCTTTCTCTCTCTGTGTCTCACCATACAATCAATGTTTTTGGTAATACCTGGCCATTCGGGCTTGGAATTGGCTTGAAATGCCTGCAGAAGTGTGAAGGCTACTAATAATCCTTTAGGTGTTTTATATTTATGTCTGCCATTTACTTTATCTATTTTATTTTTTCTATTTCTAAATTTATATTAACACATTTGTGCTTTGATCTGTATAAGCCAATGTATCCGTTCCTACATCTAATTTTATTTCATTCTATAAATTTGTATATGTATCTGAATCTCTACATTTGTAGTTTTGTATTTTTATATATATATATTTGTTATCTACTGCAGCATATGTATCTTTTCATTTTATAAATATATATATGTATTTATATATTTTGTATAAGTTTTGTATCTGTATCTATTTCTTGTTATCTGTATCTACATCACAATGTTTGTATTTGTATCTGTATGTTGAGTCCTTGTATTTATTCCAGTGTTTGCATCTAAGCATCTGTATCTTTGTATAAGCAGCTAAGCATTTTTATACGTATGTGTATATATATGTCTCTATATTTATATATCCACCCGTATTTATACCGAATATATATGTCCCTGTATCCATTTCTTTAGCTCACTCTGCATATTCTTCGTATAATTTATGACTACCCTAACTTAATTATATTTGACTTGTGCACCATGATTTTTATTTCTAAATTTAATTCCCTTGCGCTATAAATAACTCCTGTTGGCACACGTGCCATGCAATAGTCTGATCCCATATATATATATGAGGAACATAAAAGAAGTATTCATAATAATTATTTTTATTGCCAGTTTGGACGCTTGAGTCACACATAAGCTGCCTGAATTACCCTTAACTTCCACACACTCGGGAGCTACAAACCCAAAAGGAACACGAACAAGAAGAAGCAAAAGCGAAAGAGCAAGAAAAAAATAAAATAAAAATAAATCCCATCTTTGCAGCTGCTTTCAATCAGCTTATTTTATCACAATTTTTGCGAAAAGCTCTCGAGTGGTTTCGACTCTCATTTTTAGTTGATTGAGCATTAGAAATTGATCTGTGCGTTTATTGCCCAGTTTGCCTTCGGCTTGTGTTAGTTTTTATGACCGAAGACAAAAAATATTGCTATTTGTACACTAAGAGAAATTCTAAATTTAAGTGTGACTGCAAACTGGAATATAAAACAACGTGAAGTATATACAATCTTATTTGACGTAAACCTTATTTTTACTGAGCCAAGGAAACATCGCTCAAAAAATCTACAATTTTTCTCTAAGTGTATACATATGTATATATATAAATTTTGTTTGCGTTTTATATATATTTGAGGACACATTGGAAAGACACCTGGCCAAAGAGATGTGCCACAGTTTATTGCTTTCATATTTCTCGCTTTCTTATGGCTCGTAAATATTTTGATGTGTTGACGGCTAAAGTGATTTTCCTGTATCTTCGAGTTCTTAAAGCTGAGTCAGTTGACTGTGAGTTGCGGGCTGCTGGCTGCTTGTCTGCCGCCGGCTGCCACTTAGCCTTAGTGTCAACACAAATTTTGGTGCCAGGCCGTTAATTGATGGCCATAATGCACATAACATGGCAGCTGCGAGTCCTTCAACCTGACAATGATTTTAATGCTCGCTGGCAAAAAGTCCACACCCCAACCCAGCCTTTACAAAAAAAAAGTACTACACAGCTACATAGACATATTGCTGTCATTTTTAACACTTTTCGACAAGAATTTTTTTGCGCTCTAATTTTGTGCTGTGCGCCTTCAATTACTTAGATGTGGTGTGGCAGCTGCGGCAAGACGTTGTGAGCGCGGGTGTGTATATGTGTGTGTGTGTGTGTGTTGCATGCAACATGCCGCAAATGTCTTAAGTGCCGCCAGGCGCTGTTGTCGACGACACTTTGATGGCACTCGGCTGCCAAGGGCTACAAGGGTTATACTCACACACACACATATACACGCATACGACAAGCTAAATTTCTGCTGCATATTTGCATGCGCGCGCGCGCGCTCGTGTTGAGGTTTTGTGTTGGTGCTTAGCGCGTGTTTCTGGCCCTCTTCAAGGTCATTTCCATTTAGAGTTTTCGCAACGTTTAAGGCCCTTTTGACAGGCAACAATCCCGAGTTGTTTTATAAGTTAAATTAAAACAAGCTGCCTACGCAAAGCCGCTAAAAGCAGCAAAAAGCACAAACCAAAGCGCAGTACAGAAAACATGCGAATAGCAATGCGAAAACGGACATGAGACGAGCTTAAAAAAGAATAGGAAAACGGGTACCCAGCACGGCAAATGGTGGGAAAGAAAATTACGCTTAAAATGTGTCAAGGTCCTTGGATTTGAATTTTTGTAAGAGCGTCAAGCGCAACGCTCTTATCCCGGGCTTAACTGAACGCCCAGCGGGCAGAAGTTCGCCCCTGGCCCTGGGCAAAACTGTATTCGATTCAAGTGGTCGGCGCCACTCATAAAACAGACATCAAATGAGATACTCGGCGGCTTGTAATGAGCGAGCGCTCATTAATTTAATGCCAAACGAAATTAAACTGAGCGAAAGCCGCCGCGCAAATGTCGCAGCCTTTTAACAAGCGCAAAGCGCAGAAGGCAAATAATAACCCGGACAAAAGACCAACAACAAGTTGGCCAACAGCTGAATTTCTGTGCCACAGTTATTAGCTCTGCGCAGCTCCTGACTAGCCTGTTGTCCTAACCACATGGCGTAAGTTTAATGCACATAGCTACAGATTGCTCATACGCTCCGTGGGCAACGCATTGCTGCCGCTTCTGTTTGTGAAATTTCTCGGTCAGTTACTCCCTATTCATTACCTATTTGGGCGCATAACTTGAAATTTATGGCATTCATGGGTTTGAGCAGCTGCCTCATGCATTAGCCACTGTTTTAATATTGAAATATCTTCTCAGAGTTCTCAAACTTTTGTCGGTGTACGCCAATACAGTTGAAATTAATTGAATATATATGACACATACATATAAATTTTTGTATTAATGTCGAATTTTTGTTTAAGGGAATAATTTTTCACATTCCTCTATATATATAGTACTTATCATATTTTTGTTTTTGTAAATGAATTTATTTTCTTTTAATTATATTTTAACCATTTTAGTATTAATTTTATTTAAATATTTAATTTTTTATATATGTTATTTTATTATATACATATTTATTTACTTATCTTAGATTTTGTGTATTCATTTCATTTTACCAATTTATTCGATTATATCTATGATATATTTGTTATATGTTGTTATATATAAACTTCACTTTGATATCTTCAAATAAATTCTTATATATTTTCTTCGTTTATTTTTTTCCTAAAATATTTTTGTTAACTTTTGTTTTTGCTTTTGACAGTTATTTTCTTTCAGTATGTCTTTACAATATTTACTTATATCTGACAAATGTTCTTTGCCTTCAAGTTTTTTGCAGTGCATTTCGACAGTAACTCAAATTTACAACCTTTTAGCTACTCCACATGACGTATACGTAACATACATTACTCATACGGCACGTCTTGTGGCCTTTATGAGCCACACACAACACCGTCGGACAGCAAGATAGGCACATAAATTTATCAAACCCGTTGCCGCTGATGTTGTTGTTGTTGTTGTTGGGGCGGTCACTTGATGCAATAATAAGACAACTTTACAGTACGTAGAGCGAGCCGCTTTTAACTGTAGCCTACCGCATGATTTATATGATGTGTGCGTGTGTGTGTATGTGTGTGTGTACAATAAAATGTCTTGTCAACATTTCATAACTCACTTTGTATGCCTGCCCAGGACCCCAGTCGGCCAGTGAACGAATCTTCCTGTTTGTGCATGGCCAACACAATGGCCAGCGACCAGACACCTTTCGACATGTGTGTGTGTGTGTGTGTGTTTGTGTGCATGTGTGAAAATCGGCAAACAGACACGCACGACTGTTTGCCAGTGTATCTGTGTATATGTCTCATTTGTAACTGTAAATGTACAACGTGTAGTAATAAAGCATTTTTCATATATGTAGTTCCGCAACGTAATAATGATAACGCCTCCTGCGGCTGCTGCTGACTACGCTCATGATGACTTTGTAATGATAAACACCCAGCCAGACACTAAAGTCAGCGGGAATGGACGGGGCATGGGCAGGGAGTAGGAGTCAACAGTCAATCATGAAACATGTGTTAATCAAATGGGAACAAACTTTAAGTTTCACTTGATCATGACTCTGAAATGCTGACAAATATGTTTTATTTGAAGCATATTCAACTGATTGATAGATTGATTGATTGATTGATTGATTGATTAAGTGATATGAATTTAAATTTATATTAGAAGTTAAAACAATATATAATATAAGATGTGTTACCTGACAAAAAATACAGGTAAAAAATACTTCATACTAATATTTTTAGATCACAAATTTGATATGGATCTTTAATCCTGAATCCCAAATTTCAGCTTAATTGTGCAAATTAAATTTGAAAAACAGCTCGTTCAAGTTAATTTTAATTACTTAAAACTTAAGCATAAGTCTTAATTATAAATTTTTAGTTTTTAATTCTTCAAGAGAACCTTTATACGTATTTGAAGTGTCATAACTCAAGACAAAGCTATCTTTATTACCAACAGTTCAGAAAACTTCATTTAAACACTTCATTTCAAAATCTACCTTAATTAAGGTATTAATGTTGTTAAGGTTTTGGTTAGCCATAGAATTAAGCTTGACGCAACCGAAATATCGTTAACACAAATATATCTTTTTCAGCTAATTCACTTATTCAAACTAACCAACGCATAAAATGTCGCAGCTTCCACTTCCACGGGATGTATTTTACAGCGTTTCGAGCAATTTGCTGCGAGTAAAGTCAATTAAATTTGAACGCCGTCAGGTGAGTGCCTTGCTTTGCCTCTTACCTTTCAAAAGAATTTTTACACATTTTCCTTATTCTATTTGGTTTTTGTTTTTTGTTTTGTTGCTTGTAATTTTATGGTAGACGCCATCAAATGGCAATTTTTACGTTTATCTTAAATGACATTTATGTTTCCCAATGGTTACATATTATATCTGAAAACTGAAACAGAAATTGTCGTCCCTCGACCCGCCACGTCTCAACTCATATTGCCTTGGTCTTCATCGTCCAGACTGAAGGACACTATGCTGCAGAGACCAGGTCGCAGTGACTGGCAAAGTGAATTTTTAATGCTATTTTGATAAGTGTCTGGGCGCTAGCAACTTTCTACCTATTTCTCGCTACTTTTTAAATTTTCCTGGGCAGCAGTTGCAAACGTTGATTAAATGTGTAAACAATCATATTTTGTTGAAAAGCTTTTTTTGCCTCGAACTGAAATTCTCTCTAGAGATTATCTATGAAAACCTGAAAGATTTATGGCTCTGTTAGTGTCGCTTATTTTCGAATTGGTTACAAAT
Organism: Drosophila novamexicana; assembly: GCF_003285875.2. Lineage (NCBI taxonomy): Eukaryota > Metazoa > Arthropoda > Insecta > Diptera > Drosophilidae > Drosophila > Drosophila novamexicana. Next base: position 10,100,443 of record NW_020824787.1, read on the forward strand.
TTCATATTTAAATATCATGTTAAATAACTTTATCAAATGCCAAGCAATAACTTTAATAAAATCGACCATAAATAATTGTGGCAAAAAAATTAAAGAAAAAATGGCAATATATTTTTATTTAGACTCAACTGAAATTTATGTGCAAATATTTAACATACAATCACACACACACCCACATACACACCAACACACATGTGTGCATTTGAGTGTGTGCTATGCACATTTGTAACCTTAGGCTCTTTGGTCAAACAGCGTCATAAATGCAAACATTGTCAAAAATGCCACCAATCAAACCCTACGCAACGCCCCCATCCCCTGTCAACACCCCGCTCGGTCATCGATCAAAGCCGTTTCTGGCCGTAGGGCCACCAAAACTCACTTGCTGCCAGCGTAAAAATATCATTCAATTGTCAGCACTATAAATGTGCGATCATAAATCATGCAGACACATGGACGCAATGCACACACACACACACACACACACACAGAAATAACCAAAAATAATACAAAACAATAAACAATAAAAATCGGTCTGAACAAGCAGGCTTGCAACGATTAGCCGTAGTTCACAATCATATACCCTATAAAACATTTTCGAATATATTGTATAATATATGAGTGCCCTCCCGAAATATAATATCTGGTAATATATGGTATCTCGATTATATATTTTTATTCTTATGTAATAATATTCTATTAGCTTTCGCCTTCAACTTTCTCTTGATTATATATTTTTATATATATGTATATATATATATATATATATTTTTTTTTTTTATCGACTTTTATGTCAGCATGAGGCTTGCTACATCTGAAAGAAATTCCAGCTACAGTTAGACACCAAGAATCTTATTTTGGTTATATTTTGGTTATTTGACTTGTCATAAAATTTTAGTCTTCTGAAATGAATGTAAAGTTCATATTACATAGATTTTTTATTTGAAACCCGATAAGATAATAGTTCGCTACGAGAAGATAAAAGATAAGATGACGTCTGATTTAACTATAAATATCTTAAAATTAATACAACAAGATAAAACGGACTGTATCAGGCAACGCCCATAGGAGCCACCCAGTTATTATAACTTCAGCTCTTTCAGTTTCTTACATTAAGCAACGTATATGCTAAGCAGTTTATAAGGCTAGACCCAATGATGCTGGTAGTAAACGCACAGTCTTTTAATTTTATAGTTAGTTGAAGAATATTTGTATGCTCTATTATACGCACACACAAGCTTATATAGAACATATATATCCTTTCAGCCATCTCAAAATCTATATACCATTGCTGTAAAAAGGCATAAAAAAAAACAATGGAAAAGGTGCGCGTGCCAGCAAGCACAATGCGTTAAGGGCAAAAAGGGCTAAGGCCACAAGCAGCACGACTTGGGCTATAGAAGCGCACACACACACACACACACCACACACATACATACACACGCACACACGCATACCAATGTGAATGCCAATATCCCAGTTGTGGATAGTTAATAATTTATATATTTATTCCGCTGAAGCGTAAAACGAAGTTGAAAAACCAATGCGAAAACCAACAAAAGCGTAATACAATAAAAAGCACACATAATAAAAGAGCTGCCAAGCAGTTGAGGGAGGGAAACACACACTCACACACATACACACACAGCCAAAACAACACACAGATGCTTAAGCAAATGGCGCCAGTAATCGAATTGAGTTGTTGCTGTTTCTCTCTTTTTGTTGTACCCTGTACTCGTTGGAATTTAATATAAAAAAAGTGGGTTCAGCGCTTTTAAGAAATATTAACTCTTGATCAACATGAATAGCCGAAGAGATATAGCTTCCCTTGTTTATCTGTCTCCATGAGTGCATGAGCAGAATGTGGATCAGAGAGCACGCAACTTGGTTCCTCATTGTATGCATATTGTTATCGTAATTGGAATGCATTCAAGTACAGCTTCTAGCTGCTTACAGGGTGTCCTTAAGTCCGGCACTTACTACTAGAGCACTCTGGCGTGGTTTTGTGTTGTGGCATTTTCTTCTGTTTGATGTAAGAGTCAAACTTATAGCATATAAGAAAAGCTGTTGAGCACTTTCTAAAGCACATGCCATGCGACCTTCCAACTTCATTTTGTGGTCGTACTGACCTTTTCCTCTTAATTTCTGCTTTTTTTTGTGGTGCATTTGGGGTTTGGCTGGGTTGTGGCATTGGGTTTTCGCTAGCAGGGCGCGCACGCTATGCATAATTAATATTGACACAGCTGAGGAATGCAACGTCAAGGCTAATTTTTGTTGTGGGCGCATATGCATTTGCCACATAAATCAGCTTGAAGGCCTCAGCGTGCAGAGAGGTTGTGTGTGAGTGTGTGTGTGTGTGTGTGGCTTGGTGTTAAGGGTTTGTCTAGGAAACAGCGCTGCTTTTGTTTTTAAGCAACTTTCTAATTGCCACTTTAGCCCGACAATGTATGTGTATGTGTGTGTGGGAGTGTGTGGCAGTTCATTCATTAAAACAAACTGCCGGCAGGCTAAGAAGCAGCCGAAGCAACAGCAGCAGCATCCTTGCTTCTAACGTCAACAATGAAACGAAATGGCATGGCAACAAAAAAGACACACACGCGCAAACACACACACGCTCTTTTGCACACACACACACACACACACACACACACACAGACACATACATATAGAACTTGTAGAATTTTAAAAATACTCGGCGAGCAAGTCGACAACTAGAAGTGCGCTACACTTAGTTCTAAAAGCTCGACAAGGCCTACAACATATAATAACGAACACAATTATTTAAGGAATTAGCAAAGAATTATAAATAGTTTGTAAAAAATTTAGTTAACTGCGGTACAGAATGCGAAAATTTTTATAAGTTGTTGATATATTAATATCTTAGTTTTAAGCAGAGACTTATAACGTAAGTAAAGACCGTTTGAAAAAGTTAATAATAATAGCATTATTTAATTGACCACGTTTAATAACCTACATGGACTGTCTGTATATATGTATAAATAACACATAAATCTTAATATCCACAATTTAAATTTCTCATTCTCAATTATTTTAACAATTTATAGTTAATTCAAATTGAGTAATGGTTATTGGTTGGCTTAAATTCCATTTTGCAACTGTCATTTCCAATTAATCGAGTACGCGCCTTGAGCTTCAACCTTTCACCTTGGTATGTCAATAAATTAAATATTGTATTGCAAATTTTATTTTAAATTTATATTCGCTCGTTCTAAAAAAAATATTGCTAAACCAGCCCTATTAATTTCCTAATAAGGGTAGTTGAATGCAATGCTTAAAACTCATATTAAATGTTTTATTTTAGCGCTGGGTCTTCCTTTAAAGCTACAAATTGAAAATAATATATATTTTAATTCGGTTTTAGTTAAAGTTTCGGTTTATGGCTTACAGCAGATTACCCGCAGCTGTTCTCTCTCTACTATATAATCCACATACTCTATTGTATATATCATGCTCTAATTGCTGGTTCGGTCTGGCAACTCTGTTCGCATGCCGACGCACGACTATTTACAGCGGAAATGACATTGGTTTAGCAAAGAGAGAGGGAGAGTGGGAGAGAGAGGCAGTTCCGTTTCCACGTTAATGCGGCGTTGCCCATTTAGGAGGTGAAGAAGCGAAAGTGTGGCACACACTTAAAAATTTCTCAAGTATACCTACCGGACATCATTCCGTGTGAGCCATTATATGTGCACAGACCCACACACACACACACACACACAAACATAAAGATAAGCCTTGTATGCTCATAACCATTGTTTGACTTGGTGGGCGGTTAGGGATTGGGCAACGTCCTGCCTGTGCAATGGCCGCTGGCTACAGCTGTAACTAAATAGCCCGCTGCTCATTGTTGTTGCTGTTTGTCTTTTGAGCCGTTGCCTCGGCCACTGCCTCGTCAACGTCATCTTCTTTTTTAACACAAAAGTTGCGCGTGAAAATTTTATTAATATAGATATACATATATATATATATATATTTGTTTATTTTTTGCTGTTTCTCTTCTTTTTTATGAAAAGGCTTCAAACAAGCTGCTGCTGCTCGCTGCAAGGGCAGCTCAGCTATTCGCTGGGATTTATCAACATTTTCCGAGTGGGGTAAAAGGGTGCGGGCTTTTGAGTGTGAGTGGGGGGTGGAGTGCCTCGACTGCCCGCCTGGCACTTTCACTCTTACGCAAAAGTTCAAGGACTTGTTAGCATTTATAAAGCAATTAAAATTAAAATGAACAGTTTTTTCGGCCAAAAATGTTTTTGGCCTTACAAATTGTGACATGTAAGTCATAAAATATTTATGAACTATTTACTGTTAAATAATTGTTGGCATTTTCAGCGACGGCCTTTACGCAGACATAGCTCCCAACCCTCAAAGCAAATGTATTTCATTTAGCTTTCCTTTTTGCCTTTCTTGGCCAGTTTTTACTTAACAGGCAATTAGCTTAATTTCAAGCCCTTTGCACGTGGCGTTTCTCCGTCCCTCCGCAGGCAATACGCGTAAAGTTGGCTGTGTATAAAAATTCATGAGCTTCATTTTGCCTTCAACTATTGAAACTATAATTTTTGCTCAACTGTTACAGCAGTTTTGTTGCTCACATTTCATATTCAAAAGGGCTGCCAAGTTATAACTCGGCAAATGTATAGGCCTTCATGCTTAAGTTTGGTATGTGTGCAGCTCTTATGTATAAGCTAAAAAATAATCGTTGCAAGCGCGTTTCAAACTTATTTTCAAACATATTTTTACCATAGGTATTAAAAATATAGTCTATTATTATTAAAAATAACAACTGCAATTAACTCGTTTGTTTGGTTTCCGATTAGAACAAACATTTCCACGGTCCCCCTTGATTTTTGTTCTGTGAACCTGGTTTTCCACATAACCCGATTTAGATTCCAATTTTAATATGCCTTATTTTCTTCAAATTTAAGTATTTAAATTTTTTTTTTATAATTGACATCGAATTATCTTGTTCTCCTTTATTTAAATTAAAAAAAAAAAGTTGGCGTTTCAACATTGAACTAACAAAATTGCAATTTAAATGTATTCATAAAGAAAATCAAATATGTGCAACTGTTTTATTAACTGCCTTATCTTCATGTTGTCTTCATATTTATTTAAAAGTTTAATTAAATAGATTTAAAATTATAAAACACCTAAAGAAATATATGTGCCACATAAAGCCAAGTCAATATTTAGTACAATCGCTTGGCCCTCATAAGTATGCTATGGAATATTTTGCACAAACCACATGCACATTTGCATACCGTAGAGAGTCTCCACTAAAGACACTAAAAATCCATTGGCTTAGTGCATATTTAGATATAATTTATATTGACCAAGTGCTGGCCCCCACAATGAGTTTGTGGGTGTATTTGTGTATGGATTTTCATTAAATATTTTTTTTGCAGCGTTTTGTTTTTAGCGATTTTCAATTATGATGAGGGTCAGTTTCCAAAGTTTTTGTACAACATACAGCCCATGTCCAGCAGTTCGAGGAAGGGCATTAACTTTACTGCCACTGCTGGGGCCATAAATTATGCTTTGGCTTTTGTGCGACGCGCTGTTCCATGGCGCGCGGGGCATGCAGCAAGCGTTGCCGCCCACGAACATAGCTCGAACTGCGAAGTGCAACATGCGAGCATTTCGCTTAAATTGAATATAAATATGGGCGGCCAGTGTAACGAAAAATGTCAATACAAAATACCCATTTTTAATATGTGAGACTTGGAAAGAAAAAGAATAAATAAATATAGTCACAAAGGGCAAAACATAAACCATAAAGGAAAATATTTGTAAATTATATGAAAAATGCGTGAGCTAAATAAGCAAAAAGTACAGGGAGTACACTTTTGAGTACTATTTCAATTATAATCATAAGGAATAAGGCAACTTTTGATTTGTATAAGTTTTTGGATTTTCTGATTGACGATAAATAGGCCGCAAATCGTAAGAGTTAAAGAACGACTCGCCCTTAAACCTAGGTTTAACGCAATTTAACCTTAAGATCAGAAAATGGGATAGAGTACATTTTATAATAAATAAAAAAAAAACGTTTAATATTTACCGGTACTATTCATTAATTCATTCATTAAATTAATTCATTCAAGCACGCGAACATTTTAAAGCGACATTTCTGTTTAATCTTTGGCAACCCTGCTGCTTACTGTTGTAATAGCAGCAGCAACAACAATGTAACTACAACAACCGCTTGTCGGCATTTTAGACTTAATTTAAATGCAAGTGAAAAACAAAAACAGCAAAAAACAAAAACCAAAAAAATGAGGCAAAAAAAATAACAACAACAAGAAAGCTGAAACAAAAGCCGCTTCAGCATTCCGCAAAACGCAATGCCAAACGTAACGTAGCGCAACGTAACGGCTGTGGATGGCAAAAAGTATAATTTATGTGTATTTTGTTATGTGCCGTTGTGTTCTTGTTGTTGTTGTTGTTGCAGCTGTTGTTGTACATACTTTGGCACAAATGCTCATTTCATCGTTTAACTTGGCAAGGGCAGAAAGCTACATGCTACAATTGAATTTGAGTTAGCCGGGGTAAGCACACACCCACACACACCCGCAGGCTGCTTAACCCAATTCGCCGTTGCCGTCGCAGTCGCTGGCGCTGTCGTTGCTGCTAGCCAAAACGCAAGTGTCTCAACAGAGAATGTCAACGTCGACGTTAGCGTCGTCGTCGACGTCGGCGTTGCTATTACAACTGTTGTTGCTTTGTTTTGTTTTCAACAGCGCACATGTTGCCTACTGAGTGCGAGCAAGGAAGAGAGAGAGAGAGGGAGCGAGCGCGAGTGCGTTGGCTGCGTGCGTGTGGCAGCTTTCATTTTTTCTAAGACATTTGTGGCATAATGATTTTCAAACTCTTGCTTTTGGCAGCATGCGAGAGATGCTGAAGAAGTTAGCAAAGACTATTGCTTAATATGCGTCTTTTAATTTAATTTACTTCCAACGAATGTAATAGGAAATGTTATAACCTGTTAGGTTATTCTGTAAATGTTAACTTTGGTTCTGTTTGAATAGACTTTGTAAGCCTCAACCAAATTCGTTGTACTGAGAGTTGAGAGTGGAAAGTAAATATTTTATAAATTTAAATTTAACAGCAATATAATGGAATAATAAATTCAATTTAAGCGTTGCTTATCACGCGCATAATTTAACTTTGCTTCAGTTTAAACAGCATTGGTCACGGCATGGGTCCATTAGACATACAGTATGTTAACTGCATTTTATGCTATGTTATGTTAGCTGCACTGTTAATAACAGCTACACAACAGCTACACAAACTTTTGAATTTGGTTTTATTTTCTTCAAAGTGTGAATCATTGTATTTTTGTAAAATTGTTTAAGCTTCATAAAAGTGTTTTTAAGTGGTTTGCCATTTTCTATTAATTTCATAATGTTCTTGTCTTACTTTTCCCTATTTCACATTATAGCTATTGCACTTTGACATTTAATTTATTTTTTTCCATTTATATTTTTTAACTTGCAGACAGCTTTTATTTGATCTGTATTCTCTTTTACTATTTATGCTTTCTCACCTTACTGCCATACCTAAAAAGCTGTTGAAAACAATTTTGTGAGTTTCTATTCGGCGGAATTAGCCCCTTTTGAGTTCTGTGCACATTATTTGCCATCTCATTCAGGGCCCGTTATTCACTCAAACAACTTCCACACCCGCTGTCATTTGCATCATCATCATCGCTATGATCATAATGATCACCCTCATCATTCTTGGCAACTCAAACCGAACCACGCCTAAGCAAACAATTGAAGTGAGACTGTTGTGGATGTTGCTCTTGTGTTTCACGAGTTGCTTAAATGAAATCAAGGTTTTTGCTATGATTAACTTTTCCCTGTGGCTGTGGCCCTAGTAACTGTGTCAAGTTTAAAGCCAGGCCAGGGCACCAATATAGGGGTAAATAGGAGAAAGCAAATGACGAGTGGAATGCCATGGCTCGTTGCTCGATAGTTTTGCAATGTAATTTTCTTTATGATTTCACTGGAAAACTCGTGCGTGCGTAAAATTGAATCGTAACGCTGCCATCCAAAACGCTGCCCACTGCTCTACACTTTTATGAGTTTTCTAGTTTAAACAGAAAACATGCGGCAGCTTTAAGGGATACACGGGGATAGATTGTGCGAGAGAGAGAGTGAGAGAGATAGAAAAAGAAATGGTAGTATGAAAGGAAGCTACTGAAAAGGAGTTGCTTTTCACAAGAGCCTTTGTCATAGTTCCTTTGGCCTCAGCACTTCCGTTTTGCCTGGTATGCTTTTGTCTGGTTGTCGCCGAGTGGAAATGTGGCCCATTGTAGTCCAGATCCCGACTCACATATGCATGCTAGAGTGTATGTCCAAAGGTGTTTGTGTGTCTGTGTCCTTTCCTTTTTATAATCAACTAAAAGCCAAATAATCAAAATGTCAACACAATGCCAAAGCCAGCAGGGAACAGTTCAATTTGACCTGACGAACTTTTGCATGCTCTCCAAAATTTTCTTTGTTATTGCTCATATTTTGAAGATACGGGAGAATAATTAAAAATTGCCTGGTATGCTATGAAGTTGGATCACAATTTAAATGTGAAATGAAAATATGAAAATATAATCAAAACCAAATGACTTAAATTGATCAGAGTGTAAAATCTTGGAAGGGCATAGCTTACTTTGTGAAATTTTTCTTAAAATTCCGAAATATTCTTGAAAATAAGTCAAGAATATATTTTTAAAATATTTATAAACAATTTTATTTTCAAAAATGAACAAAGTCAACAGTTTAATTAAAATAGAGAACAAAAATCACCCACAATTCATAACATGCATAAAAATCATTTGTACACATTTTCTATTTTACTTTTACTTTTACCCTTTTACTTTTGTTTTACTTTTATTGCCTCCTAAACAAAGTATCTAACTGTAAATACCCAATCTGTGTCGCTGTGGCAACTCTTTAATGAAAATGTAACGGTACATAAGCCGTTATTCGCTGTCCTTTGAAAGGCGTTGGCCATAATAATCAATGAACGCTTTGGACAAAAAAAAAATAGTTGGAAGCGGGCAAGAGGCTTCAAAATGAGTGAAAGATTCTTAAAGGTTCAGATATTTTTTGTTGTTGTGACCTTTGCGAGCACATAGCAAAGTGTGTGTGTGTGTGTGTGTGTGCGTGAACTTATAAAAAATATATATCTAAATACAACAAGAGCGAGCTGAGTTGGGGGTGTTGGGGCAGGCTAAAATGGTATGCCTACCACACAACATGTTGCCTACTTTTTGACATTTTCAACATGTGTCCGATGCCTGTGTGCGTGTGTGTGTGTGTGCGCGTGTGTGTGTGCGTGTTTGTGTGTTTTTGTCGCTTTTGAGCGTTGACGTTTGCGTTGATTTTTGACAGCTGCCTAGGCGAGCACAACACCAAACGTCAAACACACACACACACACATACACACACTCGCATACACACTGAAAACAATAACGAAAACTTGTTACCAAAGTTGTGCCAGATTGCCTTGCCACGCCCCGCCCTCGTGCCGCCCCCCGTTGTCTGCCCCAGTGTCTCTGTTATTGTTAGACTTTTGTGCGTTATATGCGCATACTTTTTTATACATATCTCTAAGGTTTATGTCAAGGTTTTTTATTACTTTGATATGCCGTTCAGTCTTATGTTTTTTTATATACAAAATATTTTTTGTTGTTCTTGTACTCGAGCTTATACTTGCGAAATATTGTGCTTTCTCTTCGTCTTCTTGTTGGCTGTCAGTTTTATGGGACACGAATTGCAGTTTAAATTTGACAGCAGGCGGATGTGTGTACTTACCTGTAAGTAAGCAAAAGTCAAAGAAAAGCTGATTAAATACGCATAGAAGTTGTATAAAGGGGGATACATATGGACATGTGTGTAGGTTAGTGTGTGTGTGTGTGTGTGTGTGTGTGTGTGGGTGTGTGAATGGTACACTTAACATTTATTGGCAATAACTTGGACTGAATAGCGCATGCCTCACTTCCTAATGGTAAATGGTCTATTATCACAGAATGTTGATAGCTCTAAGCGCACCGAATGGTCGCCAGCGTTGAGCGCCTGTAAATTCCAATGAATGTGTCCCAGACACACACGCACACACATATACACACATGCAGACACACATATGTGTGCATGCGCCAATTGACCTCCTATTGAAGATTTTCATGAGATTTTATTCTCCCTCTTTGGTTAGACATATGTGCCTGGTCTGGCGAATTTTTCAAATAACTTTCTAGCTTATGAACTATTCTATTTTTATTGCTTAGATATGAACTGTGAAAGTCACTATAATTAAATAAATAATACAAATTTTAAAACAAAATGAAGGTTAAAATGTATATTCTTTATATCCCCACCGAACACCTAAATCGCTTGAGAATTCGAGGAAGAGTTTATAAAAAAAAAATCCCTTAAATAAAGCCAAAAGAAATAATATTAATAAAAATAATCATAATTATATGTGCAAAACTGTTTCCAAAGTGTCTACTCAGCCTTGTTGATGTATTTGAACTACGTTTATAAAATTTATTAGATAGGAATTAGTTTGAAATCGAAGTAAATACATTTTCCAAGTACTTTCCACAACTTTGTCACATTAATCATTTATAAACAACAAGTTAAAGCTTCTTCTTGTATGCAAATGCTGCATTGGTAAACACATTATTTGTCTGCTTGACTGGCAAATACCTTACTTATCTGGCTAATTAAATTTTCTTGGAAAATGCATTGTGTCGCATTTAAAGTTTTAACATTACTTAACTTACTTCCCTCGACAACCATTTTCAGCATGGAATTAATTCGGTTTGTGTTTGCCTTTCAATTCTTGGCAGCCCGGCCAAAGTGCCAGCTGTCATTTGCATATTGCACTCAGTCTCGCAAAACAATTGCAATCAATTAAATAAGTAGCTAAAATTACATATATGTGTATATACACACACATATACATAGACTTTTCGAGCATATTTAACCAGAGCTCAGAATGCAAATAAACCCAAAATGTGCCATTTAAATGCAATTGATTTTTGTTTGCTCAATGAACGGTAACAACAAAGAACCCCAAATAGAATAGATACAAACCAAACAGGTGAGCCAAAGGAACCCGTAGAAATTGCAAAAGCATTTAACGCATGACTTAAGTATTGAGTAAGCGTAGAAGAAGTAGGAATACATAGATAAAAATCTGAAAGTTTAAGTTCATGTCAGATGGACCAGGGAAATGCTCTGTATGAAAAAAAAAAAGTTATTGTAACAAGAAAAAATTGATTTTCATAATAAAAATATTTGTTTACTTAGCCATTTTACCTTTTCAAAAGATAGTTCATTTGATTACAATACATAAATAAATTAAAGCTTGGAAAATAGGCCCGTTGTTATTTCTCCCTTGCCCACATACACGGCTTATTAATTTAAATATAGCTGTTTTGCTATACTAAATCAATTTTAACAAACATTTCTTAATATTCAGAAATTATCACAATTTGTAGTACACTGAAATTTCCAAAATAACCTTTGCACTTTATTATTGCTAAGTCCTCAAGTTTATTGTATGATCAACAATATTATCTTTAACCAAATGTGTTTCATTTGCTTTTCTTTATATTGGGCGTTCTTAGTTTTTATATAAAATATATGTGGAAGCTAGCATTACTACATATAAAACAATATTAAATCCCAAACAATTGCAATCAGAAGACAAACGTCAACGTTTGGTTTGTGTCTATGCTAAATTGTTGATTATAAATTTAAATGTTTGCATAAAGGTTTTAATTATAATAATTCAGTGCGAAGGCTTAAAGATATATGCAATATTTTCATTGAGTATGAGTAACTTTTTTAAAATATTTTTTCATTTACATAAGTAGGAGCTACCATTCTTACAGTTGTACAGGGTATTCTGAATACGCAGTGTAAGAACTTTGCAATACAACAAGTCAAATATTGATACACACATACTCGCACACTGGGCGACAGGTTGTCTAGTGGGAGTGGCTTTGTATGCCTGACACACAAAACCAATGAAAAGGGAAGGAAAAATACATTTCAAAATAAGAAAAAAAAGTTACTCAAAAGCAGCACGCGCCAAACAAAACAAACAATTTGGTAGATGCGACGAACGCAAAACTCGACAAAAGCAATTGCAATTGCATCAGCGCAGAGGTTGCGCTGCGGCGGCGTGGGCGATTGCGAGTGTAGGGGGCGTGTCAGTTGTGGCACCACAACAAAGTTGTTGACAATGCCAAACACGTTAACCGAAAACTTTTGGCACGAAGATAAACGCAAATAAATTTGGCAACTTGGTCGTTTGTACTTGTTGTCGCAGCCGTCGCCGCCGCCGCCGCTGCTGCTGTTGCTACTGTTGCTGCAGTTTGTCTTGGGCGCAAATTTGGCTCAAAGTGCTTGGGCACAAAGGCGGCTAAAACCCGCATGGCAAACAACAGTGGCTGCTCACTGTGCATGGTCTCTTGCAGCTAGCCCGCATTTACAGTGGCATAAATATGACACACAGGGCTCAGCTTGAAGCTGGCCATAAACGATTTTCACGGGCTACAAAGCTGCACATAAGCCACATTCCCGCCAGCCCTTTCTGCCTAAGGGATGATGAGTTCTGCAAAAACCACAAATTGACATGCATTGAGCGCTCTATCTATGCATAACTCCCGCGTTAGGATGTGGGCAACCCATTGAGCAAAAAGCTAAAAATGAAACAATTGTGCTCTAGCAGGGAATCGCCAACTACAATATACCCTGCAGTCAAGATATTATCTATAAAAAAGGGTATCCTAGGTATGTTGTTAAGCTAAAGCTCCTTAAATCTGCCAGATATGTTACTTAGGCCGTATATCTATACATTTTTGGGAATTTAAAGAAGTTAAGAGATATGAGAAACTATATTTCTGAAGTTCTAATCGTTTATATTTACACACTTTATGAGATTGAATATGTCCTTCTGCTGGTAACATGCTAAATCACAAAAATATATACCCATTACACAAACATTTTTAATGGGTGCGGTATATAAAGGGACAATGTCGCGTTTGTCCAATATATTGGACGTTGCTGTGCACAGATTTGCCGACGCATGACACTCATAAGTAAAATGCCTCCAGCTCTGCTCGACTCTCTGTCCGGCTACAATCCCAAAAATCAAGCTGAGCGCGTGCATGAGCTTAAGGAAGCACCAGGACAGTTGGACGAGTGGACAGCTCAGACAACAATAACAACAACAGTAAAGCAACTGACCGGCACATAAATCGCTTTGCGGCTGCTGTCTAGGAAAGAAGCTGCTTGGTCCAAAGGCATTGCTGTCTTTTGCCCATGCCCTTCCCGGCTGTCCAGCTAGACGTGCATCTAACAAGTTGTCTATCGTGTTTTTTTTTCCTTATATTGGGTTGAGGCAGTCGAAACGCTTCAAACAACAAGTACAATTCATGATAGGCAGAAGCCGAGCGAGAGAAGAGTTCAAAACGTTTGCGATATTCAGTTCAGTTTGCTTAGCTGAACGAGAAAGACTCATTATGATGTCTCTAGGAGCTAGACCCAGATAATTCCCACGTGAATAAGTCATCGCAAATATATATACCTCACAGCCTTAGATAAGGGCTTGAACCCTTGTTGTTGAAGGTTGTTGCTGCATCTAAATATTTATAAATTTATATCTATGATAAAAAAAGATGCAGCTACATAATATATAAACAAAGATGATAAGAAAATATAAAAATAATTATTTAATGAACTATGTTACATTTACCGGCCCCAGCACAGCTCTCTTTAGTTTCTAACAAAAAACTAATATGCTCTAAATTAAACAATGTAATTCGAGTCAAAAATCTTGCCGGCTTGTCGTCCACCTCTAACTGTTCGAACGACCTTCGCTCGTGTGGGTATCTGGCCCACGCGTGGCATGGACAGTTCCATATTGGCTTGTTATTGACAGCATAGTTGTTCAGAGATTTTTTTCTTTTGGTTAGTTTTTCTTTTGGTTCGATTTAAGAAACGAGCAAAGCTGTCGACCAGTCGCACAGTTAGTCACCCGGCCACAAAGAATAACGACAACAACAGGCACAAGGAGTAAAAGCAGAAGATCTAAAGCCTGACAAGGCAATAGCTAAAGCTACGATATGCAGGCAGCCTGGCTAGATATATATATATATATATATACATATATATAAGGGGACATTAGGCACATTCAATCTCAACCAGCCAATAAGCAATTTTTGGTCACTTTTATTGGGCACAAAAACTGTCAGAGCAGATTCTGTTGCTGCTGCTCCCTTTGCTGCGTGCCCCTCGGTGGCCAACGTTGCGTATACGTAATGTGCGCAGGAAATGAAAAATGTAATTAAAAAAGTTTCTTTTGTTGGGCAAAAAGTCTGCTGCATGGGTCAGGAGTGGATGAGGGTGAGCTGGCTGAGCAGGAAAACCAAGTGAACAATTTGTGGTGCCTTTTAAAAGCGAGTGCCGTGTGACATTCAGCTGCTCGAGCAGCATTCGTGCTCTTCAGCAGACGAATTGAGTTAATCAGTTTTTCAATTCTAAGTTTGATTACAGGCAGTATATCTGATAACATGGGAAATTAAGCGCCTGTATGAAATCCTTTTTTTGTTTAAAAAATATATATGTTAATTAATTCTGGCATTTATGAGCTCAACTATGCTTCTTACTAATGAGCAAAATTTAATCAACATCGGCTCACTTTACCCAATAGTTCCCATAGAAATAATTACTCGCAAATTGAGTATATTTATTGAAACATATCGCAAATGGCTGCAAGGATATTAAATATTCGACGCCCCAATGAGAACTGTTCGCTCTAGCTAGTTTTATGTGTGTCACAAAAGGACACACACACACACACAGAGAGAGAGAGAGACACACACGTGTGTATATGTAAAAAGTGCTCATTAAAACATATCAACAAGCTTTATAGCCGCTTCAACGGCGACGTCGGCGTCGCTGCTGCTGTCGCTGTCGCTCTCTTTGTCGCCGTCGTCATACCGACAGCAGTTAAATTCATTCATAAACTACGTGACAAAACGAACGGAAATGTAGAAGCGGAAATTGCCAACAAACACACTCACACACACACACACACGCGTAGGCAGCAGTGTGCGGTTGCTCACATTCTTATACATTGACACACTTGCATCCAGACAAACTGTCAGTCGTGTCTGACAGACGGACTGTCGACTCGTCCGTCAGCCAGCTTTAGCCCGCCTGCCTGACGGTTCAACGTGCGCGAAATATTTTCGCACTTGCCGCCCTTGCCTGGTATTTACAATCAATTTTTAAAATGCCCGAAAATACCACAAGCCGCGCTTTAAATATCCTGTAATCCCAGCAATTAGCAAGCACATTATTGAAATACAATTTAATATTCAAAGAAATTAAAGTTTTCAGGCACCATTAAGTTTTCTAGTAAAAATAAAAATATTTTAATTTACTTTTGCAAATAATGATTAAGTAATTATTTTAAAATGCTCGGAAAAATTCCAAAACTCCAAAACATATTTGATCTCTATTTTTTTTAAATTTAAACCAATCTTTTATGTTCAAAAATCACAAAAAATATAAATCGATATATACATATATAATATTTTTTAAAAAATTCAGCTACACTTGTCTTTGGCTTCCTAAGTATTTTTGAAAACCTACAGGGTAGCTTAGAGTCTAGCAGTGCCAAGCCCTAATACACTTGTCTTTTTTCATGGCGCAACCCGTCGAGTGTCTACTTGAGTGTAGCAAAAATGTTGAATTGCTGCGCCGAGCCCAAATGAAGGGGGCGGGCGGCGCACACGTAGCAAACACTCCGACACCAATTCCCGGCCGGGGGCACCGTCTCTCAATCTCAATGCCCTCCTCAGCCGCTCCCCCTTCCCCGCGTTCAACAAGCATATTACATTTGCAATATTTCCCACCCACTCTCGCACTCATATGTAAGTCATCAAAAAGGGCAGTGGCAAGGGGGCGGGGCAGGGTCGGCGCGAAATCTCATAATATTGATAGTGCGCTTTTGGTAAGGATGTAAAAAATCAAGCGTATCTTTTGATTGCAGCCATTTGACCTCAGTCAAGGGTGGCACAGTGGGCCGAGACGGTATAATTTGCTACATTTTGATTTCATATATGTATGAAAATGCATGTATGTATGCATCGGTATGCGCGTATTGACAAACAATTGGGCAAACCTTTTCCTAAACTTTTTTGCTAGCCACAGAGAACATAAATTGGTGCAGCTTAGGCCAACAACCACAAAAAAAATGAAATCTACGATTGCTTCCGGCGGGCAAACCTACCTTCTTCCATTTTTTTTTTTTAAAGGGGGCGGGCTTGGCAGAGCTTATTGCTTGCTTCAATCAGAATTGTATTGTCCTCTCACAAAAAAAAAAAAGAAGAACAAATGGGAATTGTATGTTGCAGTGTGTTTGCTCGCTGGGTGGGACTTGTGTTCGATACCTTTGTTATTGTATATTCCAGCTGTGGGGAAGGCAAGAACTGGGTGTCAATGAGCCATGCAGATCCGTTTTAATTGAAAGCATTTTAAAAGACAGGCAAACAGACAGACTCTATATGCAGTTGTTGCTTATTTTAAATGAAGATTGGATAAGGCTGAAACATGTAAATGCGTTGCTTGAGAAATGCGCGCTTAAAACTTTATGAAGCGCGATATTAAAAATTCAAATACTTTCTATATGCAAGGTTATTGTTTGTCTCAATGCAAATTTAAAAAAAATTTTTACATACTTATAAACACTTTCAAGCAGTAAAATCTGATCTTATTTGTGTTAAAAGGGAGCTTAACAGTAAACTGACATTTCGCTGTAATAAATTGGTTAACTTTTATACACTCAACACATTCCCCGTTGCCACGTTACTTTTGTTGATTATTATTTTAAGAATTAATTTACTTATTACCCGACAACAATGTCGCTGTCAATGCTCTGGCTGAAGGCCAGGTATGTGAGCTGCCAATGTTGAAAAGGCAACTTGGAAAAGCATTCAACTCGACAAGCTACACGTTAGTTGACCTAATTTAACCTTGACCCATTTTCAACCTGAGCTCTCGACTGTTGAAACATTGCAAGCTTTCTATTAACATAGTAAATCGTACAATTTCAATTAATGCTATGCCCAAGGATTGTAAATTCAATTAAGCACCTAATTAATAGCATGGAAATTAAAAGAAGAGCGTAATTAAACTCAAGAAGCTAAAAAAAAGCAAACAAAAAAAAATATATAAAAATAAAAGACATAAAGCTGTATATAATTAGCTTTAGATTTTTAGCTGTTAAAAATATATATTATTATTTATGTAAGCTTTCCCTGACGTAAAGGAAAGACAAACCGTTACGAATTTTTAAATTAAATTAAGTAACTCGATTTTTTTAAGTAAATTGCCTTTATTATAATAACAATAACAATTTAAAAGCATAACGGCGAAAAGCGTTTTCAACCCTTACTTAAATTATTTGGGCCATTCCAATTATGCCGAAAATTCATTTTCTTAATTTAAATATTCCGTATAGCTGCACATAAATTTTAGTCTTTATGGCAATAGTTTGGAATTTCAATTAATTTAGCTCACGATTTGCTGAACTTGGCCCAATCAGGGACCAGCGTAGTTTATGATCGCAACCTTTAGCATTTGCTGTTGCTTATCTCATATGCATATAGGCATTACGATGCCATTACTTGGCATCTGCTTAAACCATTTACCTGTTTGCTATTTGTTGCACGCAAATTGCGTATACGCAGTGTGCCACAGGCACAGTCGTCAGCCCTGGGGACACACGAATTCGCAATCGCATTGACTATGCCCAGGGCTGCCGCTGGGCGCTTCTGTGCGTGTGTTTGTGTGGGTGTATATGGGCTGCTCTCTCCAGCCCATAAATGTCAAAGTCAATGCAGTTAGCACGGATCTCGGGCAGCTCGAGAGCTCGGTCTTGAGTCAAGGTCTGCATTGGTTGTGTGCGTGCCTGTATGTGTGTGTGTGGGTGCGCCATAAAATATACAGCAATACGAGGCAGACAATTTCACATGAAATCGCATGCGTGTAAAAAAAACAATATATATATATATATTGTATATATCACTTCTTCTGTTGTTGTTGTAGCTGAATAATTGAAACGATAAATTTTCCACACAATAAAGCGCTAGGAATTCAATAAGGTTTACAATTTGAACGGGGGCGGAAGGCGTGGGCGGCCCTGCGACACAGCGAGGCGTGTTGTTGTATCAGGCGCACTCAATGACATTTTACTTGTATAACTTGTAACTTGTTGCTGCCACACATACACTCACATGCACAAACATTATTTTATGTGCACACGAACACACAACTCGACAATAAAAATCACGCATGAATTTCATATGTTCACAACGGACACAGCGCAGAGCAGCAACACGCCCCACAGTGCCACTTGCATAAACAACTAGAACTTAGGCGTCGTGTTGCACGAGTTGGGTTAGTGGTGTGTGGGGGGGATTTGAGTGGGATGTGGCACAAAGCAACGCTTTAGAAAAAAAGGTCGCTGAACAAAAACCTCAACACACGAGTAAAACAAAATGTAATTACAACAAGGACTTTGCAACGGGCAAAGGTGGGCCAGAGAGGGTCCGCAGCAACAATGCAATTGTTGTGCTACCTGTAAATGCAACAATGTTGCATGAGTGTAAGTGTGTGTGTGTGTCAGGCAGTGAAAGTGAAGGTTAGCTACCAAAAAGCGTTGTTTTAGCCAGGCAACTGCTGCTGGCAGGTAGCACAGGCCGCC
The DNA here is from genome assembly GCF_003285875.2 of Drosophila novamexicana. Lineage (NCBI taxonomy): Eukaryota > Metazoa > Arthropoda > Insecta > Diptera > Drosophilidae > Drosophila > Drosophila novamexicana. The sequence goes on from NW_020824787.1 coordinate 10,119,235, forward strand.
ACAAGCTCGGCGCTACACTTGAGCTTTATTGCATACATTAAGGGACCGAGCTGGGCCACAGAGCAACGCACACGCACACGCACTCGCACTCACACGCACACACTGGAAACTGCACCTGGGGGAGTATGCGTGCGTGTGTGTGTGAGAGTGAGTGTGTATGTGTCTATTTGGTTAATGGATATTGTCGTTTTGGTTAGCAGAGAATGAGAGTGGGCAACACTATAGCGAAATGGAGCGGGCGCGTGAAGTGGCATCATAAATAATGCCCCAAAGCCTGATAGATGCTTTAAAGGGCATAAATAAATATAAACCATACTGTAGATACTATAAAAATATATATATACCATATATATTTTCCGGTACATTTGATAAATGGCCATTTAGTAAAGAGATTTTCAACTTCAAAATGGCCACAAAATTTCAATTTCTTTTATTGGCCATTGTTTAATAAATTGCATCATAGATAAACAATCAAGTTGCCATTTTACTATATTTTGTACAATAAATTGTTATATTTACCCAGGTTTTTTTTCTTTTACCTATGTGTTTTATAAACTACCTTTGATAACAAAACTCTTAATAAAATGTACATATTGTCAGATAAATATGTCATTATCCCGCTGTTAAAATGTAAAATAATAACCTATATTGTTTTTGTAATCATACTCTTGCTTCAGTTATTGCTTTGCCTAACTGAGTTTGTAGCTCGTCATTTCTTAGCTTTACATCTTGCTTCGCTTCTCACTTTGCTTCTCACTTAGCTTCTAGTTTCATTCCTTGCTTCAGTCAGGCTTATTTTGTTGCTTACTCCGAGCCTCGCATATTGCTTGCTTTTATGTTTCTCTCTTTAAATTGGTTCTGGGGCTCGCATTAACTTTTTGTTAATAGATTTCCTTCGCTCCTCTCTCTGATTACTTCTTTACAAATTAATTTTCTTAGCTTTATTCAATGGGCTTCTGACTTTGCTTTTATCTCTCTACTTCTCACTTTGCATCTTGTTATGTTTCTTGCTTTGCCTTTCCGTTTTATCGTGTAAGCTTCGCATCTTGTAATGCTTCTCTTATGCGTCACAGTGCACTCGGGAGGCAGAAACTTAAAGCATTTTATGCTCATCATTGTTTGGCACTTAGACAGACCGACGACAGCGACGGGGACGGCGCCGCCGCAGTTATGTCGATTAAATGAAGAGACACCTGCTCTGGCCACAGTGCCCCACCGACCGACCGACCGAACGAACGACCGCCCGCCCGCCCTTTGCTCTTGACATGGCTAACGAGCAGCTGATATGACAAAACGCCATTTGGCTTTTAGACGGAGTGGGGCACACACACGTGCTGGCCAGGTGCATGCCATGCATGGCGCCCCCCGTTGGCACCTGCCCTTACGAGCTGCCGACAGCATCCTTGACATGCTTGCGGGGCACCGTGACAATTGTGCCTGGTCTAGGATTTGGCTTTTGGATTCGGGCTGTTGGCTGTTAGCCTGCTGATGGACTTGTCTGCCACTCTGTGGCTACTTCTACTGCGTGCGTACCGCCTCCCCCTCTCACTTTCTCACTCTCACGCTCTCCCTCCCTCGGCATATTTCTTAATTAAAACGCTACCATTTCGGCTCAATTAAACTGCCAGGCTACCAACATGCCTACGCACTCAGCTGCAGTTGCCAACTGCAACATAAATTGCCCAGTAACGAACTCTAATGGCCACAACTCTGGGTCCAAATACCAGTTCGAGTCCAAGTGCGATTTCGAGTTGCCGTCATTTCGGTTGCTGCCCACGCAGACAGAAGGCATATAAAAATTTCAGCCGTCTGTCAATTATGAGCTCAACACAGAGCTGCAAAATATACACTTGATGTTGCCCATATACACAATCGATCTAGCTACACTGCTGGACATATAATTAGGGTCAGTTTTTTTCATTTACTGCTAAAAATAATATATTTAGCAGTGAAAGAAATACTTATCATAGCTGCTTGGGAATAATATACATATATATATTTTTTGATTACCAAATCCTATAAATATAATAAAAATTTCATGTAATGATGACAATCATCCCAAAATAAGGTTAGTTAAATAAAATGATAAAATTCTTATTCTAATATAAAGTATAATATTCATATATTTACATATCTATAACTACATGGATAGGTATATTCTGGTAGGTTAGTCAACAAAATACGGACTCTCCCTGCTATGAAAGAATTAAATTTGTTAATATTTATTTAATGAAATAAATAACACTTACGGACTGTGCCTAATTATGTGAGCAACACAATATATACACAAACAGATACATATATAATCACATTTATATATATATATATATATATATATTTTTATATATATCTGTGCGAAAATCTATTGAATGAACCCACGCAGCTTTGAGTAAAAGAGACGCAAGCGTCGACTGCTCTCAACGTGTGCGTGTGTGTGTGTGTATCTGTGTGTGAAGGACTCACTGGAATTGAGCGTAAAAATGTGCCAGAAAAACGGGAATAAACATGCGCATCCCCGTATATCCTTGAAAATCCTTGTACATAGAACCGCCTGGATGCGTCTGGAGCGCTGCTGCTCATTCCAGTTTTTTTTTTATATGTTTTTTTTTATTGTGCGACGAAATAACTCAATGCCACACGATGTGGCACAGTCAGTCATTGGGTCGAGCCGGCTCGGCTCGGCTCCTTGACGCTCACCTGACCGACTAAAAGCTACACCCCTCCCATCCCTCATCAGCAGCCGCCACGCTGTTAATGTCACCATGGAGACAGAAGCTGTAGCTATTGCCTGGGCACCCATACCCCGCTACATGCCTGCAGCCGTGCGCCGCCCTTGCCTTGGCTATGCAAATCGCCGCGCAACACACAAAGGCATTAACTCGCGCTGTGCCTTGAAATTTGCATGTTTTTTTTTTGTGTTGTTTTGGGCAGGTGGAAAACGTAGCTTGTAAGTCAATTGGGTTGGCGCTTGTCTACACACACACACACTTTAACACACAGACGCGAACACACACCAACGCACACATTCATTTAGACTGACGCGGGCATTGCATATATTAAGGCGCCGCGGGGCTTTACAAGAGAGAGCCAGAAAGTGGGAGAGCGCGCCACTGAGCTCTGTTTGTATTTCGCTTTGTAGTCGCCTTGGGCGCAATTATTTCTTTTTGTTTTTTTGCTTACCATTCCCTACGCTCAACCACCAATTTTTACCTCAGCGGCAACTCTTCATTTTAAACGCTTTTAGCGCTGCCATCGAGTGGCAGGCAAACAGCTGAGAATTGTCTGGATTTTAATTTGATATTTAATATATGCTTCTTTTCATGCCAACTTTATTTGCACTAGACTCGGCATCTAGTCTTACTTGGTTTTCTAAAATAATATTAGCTTGGCCAGGGCTCTGTTATAAGTCTCCAACGAGACATTACGATAAAAGCTTGGCTAATGTTTTTAGCGTCAAATGTCGCTTGATTAACAACATAAATGTTATTTAACAGTAACAGTTAATACTGTTAATTACAGCTGCTTAAGAGCTGCTAACAGTGTGCTGTTTGAAGCTGCTGTTACTTATTATTTATGCATTAATTATTGCTAATCGAATTATTTACTTTCAATTTCTTAGAAGTTTGAATAGGTGAAAAAAAAAAATATATATATATATATATTTTGAAAATTTCATTAAGAAACCCTTTTAGATAAAGTGCATTTGCCAAGAAATTAAAGTTTTTGAAAAGAACATCACAGACTTTGAATTAATTAATGAATGTATAGAATTTAATCGAATGATTTCTGTAGATCAACTTTAGGGAGTTCTCGATAATTCTCAGATGCAAAATATCATACGAATTTTAATTTTTATTTTCTTTAAATCCAAAGAGAACTACATATATTCAAAGCTTTAAATTTAGCTTGCAGCTACTCGCACGGTCGACTATGCCTCGAATTTTGGCTGACAATTCGATAACGCCTGGTGGGTTCCCATTTTATGACATTTTTAAGTAAGTCGCAAGACGCTCGCGAGTTTTTTTTTTGTTGTGTTTTTGTAATTGAATGCGTTAAATTACAGCAAATTTATGCCTATCAAGTTTGGAATTTTGTTGTTTTTGTTGTGTGTAAGGCCCACGAGTGCCGTTTACGGTTATTTAGGCGCAGGCACTAAGTTTTTTTTTACGATCTAGCGACAGGCGAGAAGTGCCAGTGGGGCGGATAGGGATTGGCCGCATAAAAAATGCTTATTTGGAAAGTTTAGTGGCGGCAGCGCTGACTCATGCGATGCCCCACAGGTGCCCCGCCCCCCAAAGAAAGAGACAGACGCCAGCTTTGGAGACTGGAGCAAGGTTACGACTAACTCGAAATCCAAAAGGAGCTCACCTAAAGTTGGGCTGGCGCCGCGGAAGTGCAGAGCGTATAACTAAAACTTGTTTTTCTTACAGTGCAGCTTGCTTAACGACTGGCTGGGTCGGAGTCGGGTTCTGGGATGGTCGGGTGGGTGTTTGGGTTGCTGCCCGCTGGCGGCCTTGAAAGTTGTGCACCTTGCTGGGGACGTCGAGCGCAAGTCGAAGTCGTCGCTGCTGCTTCTCGATGTGGATTATCCGCATTACCTGCAGGCGTCAGTGGCGTCTCCCGCAGGGGCAAACTTTTCGCTAAAAGTGGGTGCCAAGCGCTGCTCGAGCTGAGAGTTGCCGCAACGGCAACGCTTTGCTTTAGACGTACAGTGGCTGCCAAATGCTTGCCACCACGAAAAGACCGAAACATAAGAAAGTTTTTGGTTGATCTGAAATTTTTCGTTGCAGATTATGTTATAAACAAATTGTTGAGTTGGCCAAATCAAGTCCTAAAAAACTGAATTCATATTAAATATTTATAGTTCTTTCAAAATTATAGTCCACATATTTATATGATACATATGAGGTAGAAGCTTGCTTTTTTTATTTTACTTTTTATAATTTTAGTTAATTTGTTTATTAAATATTTTTTGAAGGGCTTTCGTTTTTATATGCATATATATTTAATTTGATTTAAATTAAATATTTAAATGTTCGTTTAGGTATTCTAGTATTTTTGTCGTATTTTATTTTTTGCTCATTCATTTGATTTTTATTGCCTTAGTTGTTGTAAAACTTATTAAATGCATACCAAAACTTTTCCCTTCTACTGCATCAGTTTGCCACGCCTTTTGCAGACGCCTCTGTGCTAGTCTCACTTGAAGTTAAAAGCGTTGCGTATGTAAATGAAAGCCCAAAATATGTTAAGGGCATTTTGAATGTGCTGGCTTTTGGCTTTGCCCACGGAAATCCAATAGAAATTTATGTCATTTAAATTTTTCGGAATGCATAAAACGCAATGCTTAAAAACAAAATATATGACCAGCAATATATAGTCGAAAGCCCACCCGTTGGCAAACTGCAGGAAATGAAGGGAAAGGCGGGTTGAAAGCCGGGTGAAGGGACAACTTCAAGGTGGAGAGCAGAGCCGCTCGAATTGCCATGAAATTTATGCGCCAACTGCCAACTGGCTGGCAACAGCAAGTTGACAACATTCGGCTGAATCTCTGAAATATTGTATTTTCCCTTATGCTCCACCAGCGCCGTCTGCTTCTTTGCTTTTGGCAATTTTCAACTGCTGATTTTCCAATCAGTGCGCAGTTTGTTACAGCCACGGAAAGCTTATTGAAAATATTTGTCCTGCCACGAACTTGAATGAGACTGCGAATGCGAAATCGAATGCAACGCCATCTTCATTAGTCTTTGTCTTTCTGGGCCAGGGGGAAAAGTCCGAGCGGCAGACGGAAGTACAGGGCAAGGACCATCAAAGATTTGCTAGTTAGCGTCCACTGCGTTGCTTATGTTGGCTCAACTGGGCTGGGAGAAAAGGAAAAATCAAGAGCCCTGAGTCGAGTATCTTCTCTTCACTGTATTTTTTTTTTGTCTTTCCACTGCACTGCAGCACTCTGCAGCTGGAGTCGGCTCCAGGATCATGGTCATTGGTCATGGATTTGACCAAAGATATGTAATTGAAGGGAAAAATACGATGCCATAATTAACACTGAGAGCCTTGAAGACAATGAAGCATTTGGATGACATTTTTTGTTCTTCCCTTTTTTTTTTTGGCTTTCTTACTGCACTGCAGCATTTCGCATTAAGGACATATAACTGAAGATTGCATAAATACGTAGCCTTAATTAGGAATAAGAGCACTGCAGTTATTGAAGCACTTGTCTGGCTTTTTTTTACCATTTGCACTGTACGGCCGCAATCTGCAGACGCAAACGAAGCATATTAAATACTATAATAAATCGAAAAATAACAATAAAAAAGGCCTTTAAAATATTAGAGAAATCAATTTGAACTCCTCCCCAAAGAGCTGTCACTTAATGCTAATGCATTTCGTTGCCGTCAAAGTGGAAACAATGCAACTGGAGCAACGAGCATCGAGCATCGAGTGCGTCGCTCGCTTGTTATTTTTGACAACAGCGGCTAACACATGAGACTACCCTGCTGCCCGCCCTGCCACCCTACCACCCTGCTGCCCAACCCAAGCCGCGGCTCAGCGAACTAGAAAAAACAACTTCTCGACTGAATGCAAGCTGGAAGGCGAAAAAAAACTTGAAAAACTGCGAGTGTGTGCGTGTTTGTGTATCTGTGTGTGTTGGTTGCACACTGGGGAGCAGCTGTAGATTTGAAGTAGGCTCTCCTGGGGCTCACTCTGACAATTGTACGAGAATTTTATATTTTTTTCCTATGCCGTTTTTTTTTTTCTTTTCGAAATATTTGTCTCATTGCCGCGCGTATTACTTTTTTTTTTAGCTCTTGCAATTGCCGAGCTGCTGTGCGGGCAAACTAAAAAATATGGCCAAGTTTTGGCTCTAGGCGATCTCCATGGTGCTCCATGGGCGATGGCGATGGCAATGGCGACAATGTGAATTTATGGCGAGCTACGTGGGAATACACTCAGCTAGCTACCATATGGATAGGTATACATATGAATAGATATACATATGTACGCATATATATACATACATACATATATCTTACCTATATAAACTTCTATGTATCATGTGTGGCTTTTACATTTTGCGCTCCGTTTAGTATTTGTCGTTGGCTGGGTGTTTTTTTTGCTTCTCTCTACCCAGTTACTGTGTTTGGTCTGCTTAAAGCGCCGTGAAAATGTTGGCCAAGAAAATTGAAAAATCCGATGTGGAATTGAATAATGTGCTGGCACGCGAAAGCAGCTCAAGTGGGTGGTGGACGGCGGACTAGCGAGTGCAACAGTCAGCGACGCGCTTTGTGGCATGTTAGTAATGCGACAAGAAGATTTATGCAAAGTCCTGAGAGTTGTGCATTTCGAATTGATAGCGCCACACACGGATTTGTACAACAGGACCTCTAAAGTTTTATATAGCTCGAGCTAAGCACAACAAAGCACAACGAGTGGTTAATAAATTGGATGAATAACAAGCAAGGATAAATATGTAGAAGTTGCTTAAAGAAAACTTTAACGACACACTAACTATCTTGACCGATTTGCTTTACTGAAGTGACATGCACAGCCCAAATTTATTGCAGGCCAAGTCGAGGTTGCGGAAAATAATGTTGTTTTTCATCAGATCGAATTTCAACTCATATCCAAAGATCAAAATGCATAAAAACGTATTTCATACCTTTCAAAAAATCTGGAAAATTAGTGAATACTTAATCTATGTGAAGATAAGCTTTAAACTTATTTTCTAATCGCTACCCAGACTAAATCTTTCTTATTACAAAAAGGTTTCATACATAAAACTGTACTCCTATGTTCTTAACTTTTGAAACAACCACCATTAATAATTATTGGATGGACACATTAAAGTCGCAGTTTTAGTTATACATAAATCGTGTGCATAATTTATTCTTAAAGTTGAAGACGTGCGCTGCATTTAAAATTAAATGTTCGCCTTGTGTGAAATCAAATCCATTAATTAAGTAATATTAACAATTATATATTTAATTAAGTTCGCTAAAATGTTTGCGTGGCTTTTCATTAGCCACACACACACACACTTAACTGCGTGTAGGTGTGTGGGAGGCTTATGTAGGGTAAATGCGTGTTAAGAGGCTAGGCTGGGGGCGTGTGGGTTCGAAAGCGAGCACTCACCTTTAATTATCACAAGGAAGATCAACGCGACAAACAGCGTGCACGACGTAGACGAGTCCATGTCCTTGGTTTTGTTGTTTGCGTTGTTTTTAGTTTAAATTGCGAGCACCGTTGTTGTTGTTGTTTTTGTTGTTGTTGTTATAGTTGTTGCCCCGCTGTTGTTGTTGTGAGAGTGAAAGTGTCTGCCAAAAGCTGCAACAATGTGCCGCCTGTCGCCGCGGGTTTTAAGTAGCCAGCGCCCAGCGTCCCGCCTCGCTAGTCCTGGCACGTTGCCGTGATTAACACTAAGGCCAAAAGACAAACGCGTCGAGTGGGTCAGAGTTCAGCGCAGCGTGCCAAGCTATGAAGGCCAGTTCTGCTGCACTCTATCTCTTCCTTTCACTGCCTCTCTTCCTCTCTCTCTCGGTCTCTCTTTCTCTCTCTCTCTGCCTCTTTCTTCTGCCGCAGCTTATACACTTATTAGAATATTTGTCGTTTATATTGCGCTTGTAGCTTGCTTTTGATTTAGAATTTTTCTCTAATCCACTTTCTTAAATCTCTGCACAAATTTACCAGCAAAATTTCTTCATTCCGTTCTTATTTTTCCTCTCGCTATCTTATTTTGTTTCTCTTTATTTTTTAATGTTGTTTGTTAGGCAAATATTTTGTGTTGTTTTTTTTTTTTTTTGCTTGCCTTCAGAATTTTTGGCTGCTGCGGTTTGCTTACACCACTTTTATTTTATATTTTTTTATTTATTTTTTGAGGTTATGGCTGTTGCAAATTTAATTTCCGGTTTTCTGGTCACGCATTTTCAGCAGGCTCTTTATTTATATTTATTTTCAAAGTTTTGGTTTGGTTTTGTTTTTGCTTTTAATTTACATAATTTGCACTTGACTACTATTTTTGCTTTCCGTATTTTTTTCAAAAGAGCTTGAGAAACCGTAAGTCGCAGTTGTTGCTGTTGTAAATTTGATTATTTTAGTTTAGCTTGTTCAGTTAAATATCGTTGTTTCGTTTAAGTGTGAAGAGTTGCCTGTAAGAAAAGTAAATATAAAACTTATCAACATTTTGATTGTGAAGTTAAAAAGGCACAACATCTCTCACTTTGCGATAGAGAGCTTCGAGATTATAAGTTATATGAATTAAATCGTGACGAGTATCTAATAGGCGAGTCTCTTGTCAAGTTTCTGAAAGATTCTCGGACTAAAGTATCGTAGATCTGCAAGAGAAAGAGTATTACATCTCTACTTAATCCGCTTGCTGTACTTAGTTTCGTTAACTACTTTTTGTTTCAATTAAACCAAGTTTCAACAGTCTGAGCAAAAAACTGTAATCCCTTAAAATGTAATCTCAGTTATTTTCGCTTTTAGAATTTATCTTTCACTATGAATATAATTTAGTTTTACCAACAAATAATACTAAAAAGATAAACTTTTCTTTTTAACTGTATCTCATTAGCCAATTCCCCTTTTACGCCGTTTTTTTTTTCGCAAGATTCGCTTTTTGAAGTTCATATTTCTCGGGCCACAACTTAGCAGGTTGCGGTTGCCTCCAAATGCCAACTGGGGGGAAAATGCCAGAAAAAAATGCATATATATATATGAGTTTATATATATATATTTACGGCACGCAGTTCTTTGAGCCACGTCGGATAGAAAACCACAACAAAAAGTTGCCAGACTTAATGTTTAATTAAAAATTGTGTACACTGTTTAACCCTACTCTAGGCTTTGACCTCATTACTGACCAGAGCCGCCTGCTTTGTCACCTTGGTTGGGCACCCTACTCAGCACGCCCACACGCCCAGTCCAACCCGGCGGCGCCCACATTGATTAGTTTTTTGTTTTCGGTCAACAAACTTGAGTAAATTAAAACAATGAATTTGCGTAAAAGCGCGCGAAACACAAAAACATAAAAGGAGCAAAACAAAATGCGCGCCTGGCGCAAATTAAAAATCCATAAAAAAAAAATGCTTTCGCAGGCGGCTGCCAATGGGCGGAGCCCACAAACGCGTTACTGATGCTCGAACAGAGTCGAACAGGGGGGGCTATGGGAAGTTGAGAATGGAGCGAGGAGCATGGAGCGTGGGGCCGCCGGCAGCTGACTGAGAAATGCAGTAATTGAAATACATGCGGCGAGGCTGCGTGTAACGTTCCGCCTGTTTCGCAAATGAAGAAGAAGAAGAAGAAAAAAATACTATAGCCTGCTTTCAGGCATTCCCTCCATCCCGACCACAATAATTTACATGTGCGTGGCACTGCATATACGCTTTAATTTTCAAAGTTAACCAGAGGGTATATTAAACATCAATCAGTCGTTATATAAAAACAGTTTATTTCTTATAACTATGTTCCAATTTAAAATCCTCATACTGCTTTTTGGGATTCGGCTCTTAATAAAACTTTTCTTCCATGTGTTGTTAAGGTATAAATTATGATTGTACAGATTCTACACTTAAAAATAATAAACAAAAAAAAAATATGTTCCAATATTATAAGAACTTTTTTTTAAAACTGAAACAGTTAAAAATATTTTTTACTATTTTAAAATATACAAAAATTGAAACCAATAAACAACCTATTAAATGACCAATTTTTTTTTGCAGCAACCATATTTCATATTAAAATCGCAAACATTATTTGCGGACGGATTTTTGGAAGCATGCTACCAAAAAAATGCAAACATTTGTAAAGGTAAGCTTCAACTTTAATTCATTTAATTTTAATCAAATTTAAAAAACACAAGAAGAAATTTATTTTGTGTCTGCCTTTAACAGAGTATCCGGGCTGCGGCTGGGCTGAAAATGTTTGCATTTTTGGTGGATACTTTATTTAATTCGCAGTCGCAAACAACATTACCTATTTTATATAACAAATCGCAAGTTTGTCTTTGTTTGAGCACAGTTGAGAGGGTCTGCTGCCACCACTGAGCCGCCTACTCTATGCTCTAGGCTTTCGCCCTATTTGATTTTATTTTGTCTATGGCCGCGTCAGCTGTTTGCGTAATTAGGGGCTTTATGAGTTATGTGGCTGGAAATAAAAGGCAATGGATAGAATGTTTAAATTGCAGAGACTCTTCGGTATTTTCTAGTACTCGCCTTTGATTTTGTTTTTTATTCTTTTGCGTAAGGGGATATTTTTCATTGTTTTTATTATATTGCTTTGGCCTTGTCGCGGTTAATTAATTTCAAGTTTAGTTTGCGTTTTTCGTCTTTTGTTGTGCTTGCGGCCAAGTTTTTAAAGTTAATTTAATGCTTCACCAATGCCTCGAGTCAAACACAATGAGCCTTGAAATTGGAAGGCCGAAATCCCACCTGCCGCCACCTGACCGCAACCCATTTTGGCCACGAAAAGTTGCAATCACTGAGGAGCGTCAATAATAATAAAAAAAAAGGGGGGGGGGAGGACTCCCGCTTGGCCCAAAGTTGAAGTCGCTTTTTTAGGCTCCCTGTAGACAGGGCTTTACACATCGAGGCGTAACATTTTTCACACATTACAGTTTCAGAGTTGCCGCCTTGCTGCTTTGCAGAGTTGTCGAGTTGTTTAGCTTGTTTGCATAGCTCGTTCCCGGCAGGGGACTCGCTTTTAGGCGTTTACTTCTCGTTTTCTGCCAGCTTTTTTTCTCTACTTTTTGTCACCTGAAGAGCTCTGTTCATAATTGAACCCTTTGGCATACACACGGGCACACACCTACACACACACACACACATACGCGCAGGCACAACGTTGGCAAATTTGTTTGAATTTATGCTTTAGGAAGCACAAAAATCGCCAGCCAAAGTGCTTTTGGGCGCTTTTGTTTGCACCGCTTGCATTTTGTGCAGCAATTTTTGTGTAAAATATTTAAGTGAAAATTTGTGATAAAAATATGTTTGCATAGGATAATCTTCTTTCAATTCAGGTGATATATATTTGACAACATAATGATAAGTAAACACCTTAAGGGGCCTCTATAAGATTTACTACATAATTAATTGGGTTATGGCAAGAATGCTTAGCTTCTAAGTAGTTCAGTGGTAAAATTCTAAATTAAACCAAATCATCCCAGATAATGCTTTGTTTTTAGGATGTAAGTTTTAGCGGTAACTTGATCTCTACTAAATTAATATAGATTATATATATTTAAAATATGCTTTTTGAAGTAAGTCTAGCCTAAGATAATTTTGAACCTGAACAGATAAATTTAAATAAGAAGCGCGCAAAGTTTAAATAGTTGTCTGTATCAGCGAACTGAGAGTCGTTTCGAGCCGAAATCAGCTTAAACTTGTTGAGAACGTGTTAAACGGCTAAAAAACGTAAAAGCGAACATACCCAAGCCTTACTTTTACTTTAAGAAGTCTTACAGTCAAAAGGCAAAACTATAAAAAAGACAATAAAAAAGACAAATGTAAGCACGCATTTTATACTCTACATTTTTGATTGTAAGTTGTACAGGCTAGTTAAACACTAATAACTAAGTTAGATATGTTGTTCTATGTTCTATTCTCCATAGCAGCTTTCAAAATTCAAAGCCAAAATAAAAGTAATAATTTACATAACAATACAAATAATATTAATTTTACCAAGCTTACTTTTATAACTCTGCTAAAGCGCTCTTTACCCAGCTAAATTGGTAACTCCTCTACCGATTGTAAGCTAAATCTATATACCTTAGCAGATAGCATATAAACTTGTGCAAAAAGAGCAATGCAGAGCTGTTTAGCAAGCACAAGCGCATGCATACACACACACACGCTCAAAGCTAATCAACAAAATTTCCACAGTTGAACGTCAATGCGGGATAAATTGAGAAAAATGCACTTTCAAACATTTATAGCAAATTTTCAATAGTAAAAATTCGTTTTGCTATAATTCTTTTTTCCTTTTGCCCCCTTTTTGCGATATTCATTTGAAAGTCACTCGATGATGGCCTTTGGCAGCATGGCCTGCACTCAACGGCACTAACATACCGATAAACACTGCCATTCACACACACAGACACAAACACACACACACACTAACAGAGACCACATGCAAATATTGCCATGCGCTGAGCGCCGAGCGTCAAAAGTCATTTGGCCAAATAGTGCTGCATACTTTTGTGCGCGCGCTTTCAAGTGCGGTTATTGGCGCGCTCTTAACATACTCTAGGCTTGGGGTTGGAATTGCGCCACGACCAGCCATGGCCTTTGTTAGCCTAAAGCCCAAACAACAAGTGCTTTGTAATTACAACTGCAGCAAAAATATCAACAACAGCTGCAAAAGCGACAGGCAATTACAAAAAATTTAATTTTGATTGGTTGTGCATATAAATAAATGCCATATAACTACAAATGTTTTAGTTTGGGGTATATTGATTTTGCCCTGATAGGAATTCAAAAAAACATCTATATATTCCTAATCAGCATATAACAACAAGTGTATGTAGATCTATCTCTTTTTTGTTAACATTAGCAAAGAAAAATATGTTTGAGTATATGTAATAGCTATCACACGAATGATTAGTCGGTATTTAACTTCTTATTGAGAAAAGATAAGATATCTGAATTTAGATCATCAATTGCTATGCTCCTAAAGGAGTTAAGTTATTCGAGCCATCGAACTAGTATGTCCTAGAGCTTCAATACAAGCAATCTGTCAAAAAGAGTCATAGCTTGTAAAGATATGAACGCAATTTTTTTTTATATCTTTATATAAATTATAGTACTATAACAAAGAATTTTTAGGAACTAGTATTCGAAAATTAGGTTTATGATAAATTCAATTTTTTATAAAAAAAAAAATGGTATACCATATAGCTGGCATAAGAACATTCGATTTAATATTGATTTTTTGAAATTAATATTTGATAATGAATAATGGGTAATCGGCATAAATTAGATTTAATTGCTCGAAAATATTCCATTGGCAGCTTTTAAATAAAATAAAGTAGTTTATTAAAAAACTGGCAATGAAATATTTTTGATCAATTTAATTTAATTTATGCCAAATACCTCTCATAATTGGACCACTGTGCAGAGGCTGTCCACGCCCACTAGCACGCCTTTTAACTGGGTCAGTCGATGATGGTTTGAGTTCCTGTCTATGATGGGCATCGACATTATAAACAATTTGCAGCCATTGACGCACTTTAATTAAACTAGCGACCAAAATGCAAAAGAATTTCTGTATAAATATGTATAGCATAGTATTTATCTGCAGCTATAATCTATTTGGGTAGTTGTTGCAGCTATTGTTGTTGTTTCTGCTGCTGGTGCTGCTGCTGTTGGGTGTCACATATACGAATACACAAGTTAATTTCATGTTGGCGCAAAGGAAATGGCACTGCACACAAAGCCAAAGACAATGGCCAGGCAGGCTGGAAATGCGCGTCTGCAGCTCGAGGACGTTGGACATGTTGGTTGGGGCAGGGGCACAAGAGTCTTGCCCAGACAGAAATTAAATTGAAAATGTGCTGGGTGCAACAGCAACATCAGCCGTGCAGGCTAAAAGGAAATAAAGCACAAGCAATTGCCACAGAAAAATGAAGAAAAAACTGTGCAACAACAAGTGGCCAGTGGCAGGCGGGGCTGGTTGGCAGGACACACGGGCAATAGCGACGGCAACGGCAATGGCAACGACAACGACAACGGAAGCTGCCGGTTGCAACCGGCAGCTCAACTGTATTATTATACAAATGCAGGCAGGCCTCTTATAAGTTGGAAATTGTCTCAGATTTAGCAAAAGGCAAAAAGAGAAATACCTGCTGGCCAGCAATGCCAACGTTGCAATGCCCTTACCAATACACTACTGATGTTGGGCAACAGCTTGAGTTGGTGTAATTACAGGGATGTATACATTTACTTATAGGATACTGTTGAAGCATTAGATGTTTTTTTTTTATAGTTATAAACGTTTTGCCTTATGCCCGACACAAAAGAACCTTAACACCAAAAAATTGCATGTTGCTTTACTTGGCATATAAATTAATTAATTATCAAACTTAACTCAGCTTAGATCAAAAAATGTTAATAATATAACATAGTGTTATTTCTTGGTTATTTTCCTAAAGGCAAATGCCTTGAAAATACCCTATTTAAAATACAATTTAATTAACAACTTAGGACAACAAAAACATACGGCATGCATTCATAACATCTAAAAAAAAATATTATAAAATTGAAAAATTAAATGTGTTTTAACTCCACGCTAAGAGCGCTGATGTTTAAAATATTGCCCAGGAGCATCCGAAATATGTCGGAAAAGAAATATATTAAAACAAATTTGTTTTCAATTTTGCCTTTAATAAGTTAAATCACGGACCCCGAGCCAGCTGATTAAATATTTTAACTAATAAAATAATATTCTTTATTAATTCAATCACCACAATTTTGATATTTATAAGTCTAAAAAAAAAGGATATTAACTAATTCGCCTAATTTGGTTGAAAGTTATTTATTATACGAGCTCCAAAAATTAACCGATTTTTTTTGGTTGAAATTAATTAATATTAGATATACTTTGAAGAGATAATTATTTTTTGTGACCCGTCTTAATTTTCTATAAAGAAAATTATTAAATATATATTTTATATAATATATTATTTATTTATTAAAAGAGCCTGACCGTGAACTTTTCTCATATTAAAATAAATAGTTGTGCCTATTTCAATGCAGCATATGTAAAATTAATGTGAAAGTAAAATTTCGAAAATGTTTCAAATTTTGCAGTTCACAAACTTTTGCTTTACTTTTACTATTTGTGCAAATTTTTAAAATTGCTTACTTAAATATGTATCAGTTGAATGTGGTCCAAAAGGAACCTTAAAATCATTTAACTGAATCTTTTATACCGTTTGCTTTCGATAAGCAAATTTTGTATGCCTGATGGATAAAGCATTAACTTTGTTCTGACCTACAGTGATTTCCCCAGTGTGTAGCAAGCGGGCAAGCCTAATCACATAGCTATTATACACTGCGGCATTTGGCCATAAAACACCAGATGCTGGGCTCTTAAAGCGCCAGACAAACAAAAGGAGCTGTGAGGTGCTGCTTGTGGGTTGGCGAGGAGTACGGTGGAAGCCAGCCACAGCAAAGGAAGCCTTCACAACATTATTTAGGTTTAATCAGCAAAGCAGATTTGCATGGGACAGTTGCCTGTGCAGCAATGAAATAAACCAGCTGGAATTGAAAGATAGAACCCGAGACAGGCCCAGACATGGAGAAATGGCTAACTAAACATGCACACGCTCATTCCAACACACTCAGCTAGAAACATCAAACAAACGGCAATCCCCACTAACTCTTGCTGCAGCTCGGGTTAGTTTGGAGCGGTTCGGTTTCGGTTCGCTTGGTTGGGCCAAGCACACAAAGGCAAAAACTATAATAAACTGTTGACAACTGGGGAAATGAACTTTTCAGCCAAAATGACAAACGTCCGACAGAATGACAGACTGACTGACCAGTGCAAAACACTCTATGCGGCATTTAAATTAGATGCTGGCCTTTTTTCTGTCTCTCCCAGCGAAAAGAGGAAGCACAATGCGTATCTAAATAAACAACATGGAAATCTTTTGACAAAAGTGTTAATTAATCAAACTAACTTAAGGAATCGGAAGAACAGTGTTGCGTTTAGGAGTGGCGTCGATATTAAAGAAACCACTTGTTTTTAAACTATCTTTAAAATGTTTGAATTAATTAATGAACGTTATATGACAATACGGAATGCTTTAAAATAATATAATAACAATTATTCTGTATAGAGCTAAATCTGCATTAATGATAATTTAAGCAAATAAATACAAAAAAATAATGTCTTAACATTTGAATAAATTTTTTAACATGATTTTAATATCTTTTTAAATTGTCACTATATGAATTCTTATATGAAAAATTAATATATAAAACAAGGATCTTGTTAGTTTAATACAAAGAAACATTTTTATTTAATATTTATTAGCTATATTTTGTAAGCTTAAGCTGCCATATTTACATTAATAAAAATATATGTATATATGAACAAATATCTATTGATATGTCGATAATGACGATATGGTATGCACTTTTACAAAAAGCTTATTCTAACTGTTAATTATTTGTACATTAACCTGCTGTTATTTAACATAGCTCTGTAAATGAAGCTTATGAAATAGGACTTTAAAAACAAAAAATAAGTTTACGAAAATGAAAATTTGCGAATTCAAAATTGATTTTTTCGTTGTCCAAAAAATTAAAGTTTTTAACCCAAACTAAGTCAAAAACACAACAAATTTCTGCTGAACCTGTCAGCTGAAGAAATTACATTTCGCATTAAAGCATTTATTTCCCTTACAAACGACAACAACAACAAAAAATGTTGGCTATAAATGTGACATTTTTTGTGCTCACAGTGAATAAAAAGCAAATTAAGCAATGCTCGTTGAGAGACGGCAACTGCATTTGCTCTCGCAGGACAAGACGACAAAATGAAAAAAACATCGTTTCGGAACACGTTTTCCCTTCGAATCCAGTACGATAAATTGCAACAAATTTTTGTGCGGCATATGTGCGTGTGTGTGTGTGTGTGTGTGTGTGTGTGTGTGTGTATGTGTGTGTGTGTGGCAGCATAAGTGGATAAAAACTGGTCCATTTAAAAACGCCTTCAATGCATTTGCTGTATGCAAAACATTCGTCTGGGTACAAAAAAAAAGAAGCCCAACTTCAGCCATCAAACCAATCTCCTGTTTTTCTACTTTTTTTCTGATGTCCATCTAACGAAAATTGCTTTCGGTGATTTTTATTGGATTTCGTATGTACCTAATATGAAATTCATAACAACCAAAACTGCAACTGCCACTGCAACGAGCGACTGTGGCTGACTGCCGACTGGTAGCTGTGCACAGTTTGCATTTGCTTTAACGCCATTAAAAATATATTTTCAACGCTGAGCTCAACATTTTTTTTTTGATTGGTGGCCGGCGGTCGGTCTGACGAGCTGTTCCTATACACTATCTATGCAAAGGGGGCATAAGGCAAACTAAAAAAAAAAGATTAGATGGGCAAAGTACGACATATTCTGATTAATAATTTAAAAGAAATAATCCAAAATCGATTCTAAGTATTAAAAAATAAGTTAATTTCTCAAGCAATAAACATGTTTTTTAATATTGTTCGTTGTTCGTTTTAAAAGCACATTAAAGCTTTCCACGTTTGGTGATAAGCTTTTCAGCATAAGCTTTCAGCATAAATAGTTTAAGAACGTAATTGTAATCAACATTTTCAAAAAGGCTAACGCAGCTAAACAATATTAAAGATAAAATATGATAGATTTTTATATTGTAACATTTTGTTAAAGCTGCTATGGTGTTATTATTTTCATACTTATATTATGTTATATCTATTACCTCTAATATTTTTTTTAGAATATCTGGTGGGAAATATAGGAAAGATGTTCAAAAAGACTTTGATCATATATTTTAGTAAAATCATGCTCCTATAAATCTTTTATTTGCTCTAAATCACATAGAAAGCTTTAAATATCCCTTAAAGCTCTCAATATCTCTAAACAGCTGAAAGCTGCATTCATGTCATAGCACAGCACAATTAAACTGAGCTTAATGCTTTACACGGGCTACAGCTTAGCAAGAGAAATACTGCCACAGTGCATGTGCCAGTTGGATATCTTGTGTTTAAATTTAATTTTCTCTTAGCATTAAAAAAAAGAGTATTTAAAATGCGCTTTGCTGGAAAGGTTTTGCTATGGTTGCTGATTTGAAATTGGACATTGACTGCACTGAAAATTGTGTGTGATTTAATTTGAACATTTTGTTTAATTTGCAGCGTTTGTTAAATGGATGTCTAAAAATTTGGATATTCGGTTTTTGAGGGATTTTTTTCTTTGAGTGCTTTTTACTTACCCAGCAAATGCGTTGAGGGTCGTGCGTTGAGTTGGCAACTCGGTTGTTGTTGTTGCTGTGGTTGTTATTGCAGCTGCCGCAGTAGGTGTTGTTTTTGTTGCAAGAGTTGCTATTTTTGTTGTTGGTGCACTATTAACTTGCCTTAGTGGTCGTCGTTGTTGTTGTTGTTGGGGTGGCTGCAGCTGCAAGCAAGCGGCGGCCTTTTCGTTTTGGCAATGGAACAAACTCAACAAAAATGTTGATGAATGTTCCATAATTAATTAAGAAATTAATTTAATTTAATGGCTTTGTTTTTTTCTTTTTCTTAGCTTTGTTTAAACTCGTTTATTTTGCGTATTTAATGACGTGCGTTTAATGTTAAACATTTAAAATTTATTTATTGTTGCCATTTGTTGTTGCATTTGTTGTGTGTACTGTTGTTGTTGTAGCTGTTGCAGATGCTGGATGATTGAATGGCAGTTGCAATTGATGATTGGGCGCTTGATTGGCTGGTTGGTTGGCTGATTGATTGAATCGATTTAGTATTTTTGATTTTGGGCTGGGGCGAAATTGAGTTTGCATTTTTTTTTTTTTTTGTTTATTAGCGTAGTTTAGTGTGTAGATACAAAGATACAGAGAGAAAGATGCATAGGTATAGATGCAAATTAAGCTGGCAATTTGTATTTAACATATTCTCTTTTAATAGTTTTACATTTAACTACATTTGCTTTTATAATTATGAACACTTTGTTATTGTTGGATTTGGTTTTGGTTTATCAATTTCCTTAAGTTTTCTTTTATTTCTATTTTATTTGTTATTGAATCGTTTTTATAGAGCTAGTTATTTAAATATTTGCATAACGCATTTATGATTCGATTTTTATAAAAAACATTATTTAAATTGTACGCATAATTGCATTTTATCTGTGTGGCATTAAAAAAAAAGAGAAATTCTTATGAGTATTTACTTTTTTTTATCATCATGTATACAAATTTGTAATTGTGAAACATGCAATATTTATTCAAATATCATGAAATTGAAAGTGAAATCGCGAGACGAAACGAAATAACAGGTGGTAAAATGCTATATGATTAATGAAAATGTAACCTTATATACATATATTGGCATGATTTACATTTGCAATTTATTATATTGCCAATTTTAAATATATGAATATTCATATATTAATTTTTAATATTTATGCAGCTGGAGGCGCACGCTTAAAAGTATGCTATGATTTTTAATGCATTGCATTTAGCATTTTCCTTTAAAAACTGTTATCTTAACAGCTCGCTGTTAAGTTAACATAGCGCGAACCAAACATTACAGTCTTTTGTCCCAAGTGTTTAGTTAAGTGAGTTTCCTCGCTTAAAATACTTTATATTAATTAATGTCACACACAGTTGGACTTTTGCGGTAGTAAGTAGCTATATCTATACATAATAGATTAACAGAATTTATATATATATATTTATGTAATATATATTTATGTATTTTATATACAGATGTACATATATATAATACATACATACATATATATATATATGTAAATTCTCATATAAACCCCAAACCAATTTTCAATTGAAGACCTTCAGATAAGCCATCTCATTTATCTGCTGTCGATGCCCAGTAGGTAATTTGATCATTTTTGTTCCCCCAACATAATAGCTGTGAAAATTGATTCCTCTGCCAATTTGCTGATGAACAAAAGAGCTGGCCACAAATTAAGCTGCTGCTGTGCAATACTGCACGCAATTTGCGGCATTATAGCGCACTGTCCGCAAACCACTTTATAAAGCCGTGCAAATAAACATCTTTAGCTGCCTTCCTGTTGCTTTGTCCGACACAAAAGTCCATTGATATTGGGCGTAGGATGAGCAATAGAAGAGATATATATAAGAGGCGCTACGATAATGAAGTTTGCTTGGGAATTGTAAAATTGTAGTTTTTAATGAAATACCCTAGCATTATCCTTTCCTATTTCCTATCCCGGTGAACTACTATTGTATCAAATACAAGTTCAGACAGTGAGAAAATGTCTTGAAAACATTTGCCATTGCGACACTCTCAAACTGTCACAGCCCATAAAATTCAATTCAATACAAAAAAAGCAATTTGCCTTGTCACGCCCAGGCTCATGCCCATCACGTGCCACGATTTACTGACAAAGTTTCGAGGGTCGACACTCAAAAACTGTAACGAAAGCAACTAAACATTAGTTTAATGTGACTGTCCCCTGCCCTCTCTCCCCTGTCCCCTGCCATTAGATAACTATGAGTACTGTGAGTACTCGTCCGTTTGGATAGCTGAGCGCAAAGTTGAGCAAAAGTCACTTTAAGCACCAGCCATTGAAATTTCCGTTATGAGAACCAACCACGAACCAAAAATAAGAAAAAATAATAAAAGGATAACAAAAGTGGTAAATGAGATAGGGCACTGTAAAAGATCAGGGAATACCCTATAAACAATTTAAGTGCTGCTCAGACAGCAGTAAAACTAACAAGTGTGCTTAACATTGTTATGGATTGATTATTTAAAATTTAATAAAGTTAAATCTTTGTTTCGGCATAGAAGAGAAAGCCTTACCGAAGGCGTAACTAGTCATAAATTTTATAGGCGTGTGATTGGACTCGGAGCTATAAATATACTGCGTATGCTGGAATCCATTATTATCGCTTGACATCGAAAGGCATCGAGCTTAAAGGTAAAACTTAAATCGCAGTGGAAGAAATGATCAAGAAACCTCTGTGCTATATGGGCTACGCTCTATTGATATAGTTAAGGAACAGCAGTGAAACAATTGCAATATCAAAAAGTCCTGTGTAAATCGAAAAGACTTCGATATGTGAAACTCTTCAGAATTCCGCACAAGTATCTAACCACGCCATATCTTTAACGTTATCTACTTTACCGGGCTGCAAACTTAATACACCTTCTAAATACCCTTTTGGGGCATAAAAATGACAAAAAAGAGTTGAGCCACTGTCCAAAAATGGCGAAAAAATAAGATGAACAAAAATGAAAAAGGAAATCACTCGGCCGGTTGGTCACTCCTGTGTTTGGCGCTTCGTTTGTTATTGTTGGTGTTTGTGTTGGTAAAGAGCGTTGTTATTTATGACAATTTCATTGTCTTGTCTACTCGCTGCCCTTTTTACTTTCGCCTTTGCCTTTTGCTTATGCTTGGTCCAACAACAGGACACACAAATAGGAGGAGGCGGAGAAAACGGCACTAGCTCTGGCTTTGCCTTTGTGTAGCATACTTTTATGCGCGCGGCGTTATCAAACGTTTTCCGCGCTGTTACGCATATTAATACCCTACAGCGCCATGCGAGGATAGGGTATATACAAAAAAAAAGCATTTTTTCAGCCTGTAAAAATACGTGGAGTTGTGTTCTTTTGCATGGTTGAAAAAATAATGCATTTCAAGGCATGATTTATACTGACACAATTTTTGTCACTTCTGTTTTGTTTTATCACTCTGAAAATTTTTGTTATTATTTTGAAAATATATGATAGTCTTCAAATACTGTAGAGCTTTATAGGTGCGGTATTTATTATAGCCCATATGCTCATAAGCTGAGAAGCTGTTAAGTCATATGAATGTAGAAAATGTGTAAGTATCTGTTGATTTTTGCAAGGAGCAAGAAAGGGACTTTAAAAATTCCTTAGTTTCACGGGCTTAATACACTTAAGAACATTTGGAAGGTTCTCTAATAATTGGTTTTTTCTTTTAGGGAAATCAAAAAATATTAAGGCGGGCAGATTTTTATGAAATTTTTCAAATTTTTATTAAGAAACTAATGTGATTAAATCAAATTTCGAGAGATTTCACTTCTGGTCGAGAAATTATCTACTCTTAAATTCCTTACTCCTACTCCTAACTTTATTTTTGTATTAAAATAGAGATAATAACTCCAATTTACTGAATTATACTTTATTTAGAATCTTCTTGTTCCCAATCCCGGATATATAGAATAAAAAAATATTTTAATAATTTTAAAAAGTATTTTCATACAATGGGAAGCTTTTGCACTTAGTCCAACTATTCACATGCTATTTCTATGAGCATAGAAATATTTTTTTGCTACTTAATCTTAGACTAGACTTTCTTCAAGTGTTGTTTAGAGGGTGTCTCAAGGCACTTGTCTCTAACTGAGCTTATGTTATCACTTGTGTGTATTTTTTACGCATCCTGATTTAGACAGCTTTTTAAACAGCTCTATCTGTGTGATGTCTCGATGGTGTATGAGAGAGTGTGTGCGTGTGTGTGTATGCGAGTGTGCGTGTGTGTGTTCAGTCTGTTATCAGTTCAGAGAACTCAGCGTCCATTGATGGAAAATTTGAGTGCGAACGGCGAGAGCTGGCTGAGTTTTATTTTATTTCGTTGCTTGCGAGTTTGAGTGAAAAAATGATTGCAGAGCGCTTGGAAATGGCTCAGCCTCTCAGACGAGCAGCCGAACTGTGTTTAGACTTGGAAGCGAACGAGACGGCGACGAGGACAACGAGCACTGAGACTGCCAATTGTTGCAAACGGCAGCCAGTCGGGATAACAACCAACCAGTCAGCCAGCCAGCCAGGCAAGTCCTGTGTACCTTTTTTTCAGCTGGTTCTGGAGCAAAGTACTTTCTGGCCAAGAAGCTGCGACGCATACAAAAAAATATTTATGTATAAGCAATTCGAGCTCACGCAGCACATGGCTTAGAAAATGCTTTGAGTTGGTGTTTCAAACATTTTTGGGCTTAGGAATTCTATTTAATTAACCCTTGGCTGGCGATTGTCATAAATCTGCGCACGACTGCAAAAATAGTCCTTTAAGTGTTTTATGGCTGGCGCATGTTATCGAAATATGAGTTGTTGTTGTTGTCGCTGCTGCTGCTGTTATGTGCTCCAATTCGCCCGACAGACACACTCACACACACACACACACACACACACGATTACTCTAATAGACACTCGGCAGCAACAACAATAGACGCGCACAAATATTTGCAACTTGTTTGCTCTGCTTCTGCTGCCTTTCTCAACCCTCTCATATATTTTTCTGCTGATTAGGAAACGCTTTTGATCTATGATGAAAATCTGCTAACCAAGCGTGCAACATTTTGTGGCATGAAGCACCAGCAACCCCAATCAGACATAATGAGCAATTAAAAACTTTTTTCAACACAATTTCAATTGTGCCACCTTACTGCCACACTGCGTGGCCATTAAGTAGTAAAACAACAAAACAACAAAAGCAGCAACAACATCAACATGGTTGAGAACGTGTCCTGTGCCAGGAGTCGAGCCGCAGCAGCAGCAGTGGCAACAATGATGGATGTGAGCTTAGGCATCCAGAGCTCCATGGTTTGTTTGCCTGCACGTTGCCACATGTTGCAGCAACCACTGTGGTAGCAGCTGCTGCAGCGACATTTGATTGTTACAAATTTGTTGGCGAACTTTTAATACACCCCTGCAGTTGCTAAATAAATTAATATACATATATATATATATGTATTATCTAAAAATAAATTGAAAAGAATATATGTTAAGGTGAACATACAAAAATTAATAAACAAAACTTTTAATAATAAAGTTTTTTACAATTAGATGCAACTAGATATGTTATTTCTATATTTAAATTTAGTTATAACTTTTTTTGTTTATATTAATTAGCAATTGTCAAAAAACATAAGCTCACAACTTAAAGTTGATGTTTTATTGTTGTGTTTTTCAATTAATTTTTATACCCTGAACCCATTAAAAATGGGTACAAGGGTATATTGTATTTGTGCAAAATCCAAATGTATGTAACAGGCAGAAGGAAGCATCTCCGACCCCATAAAGTATATATATTCTTGATCAGCACCAATAGCCGAGTCGATCTAGCCATGTCCGTCTGTCTGTCCGTCCGTCCGTCCGTCCGTCCGTCCGTCCGTATGTATGAACGCAAGGATCTCAGAACCTATAAGAGCTAGAGACTTGAAATTTTAGATGTAGATGCTCCTAGCTCCCGCGCAGATCGAGTTTGTTTCCGATAATCGATAACTTACTCCGTTTCCAAGCAATCGATAAAAATCTATATCGATATCCTGTTTTTTGGGCAATTTTGGTAAATAATAAGAGCTAGAGTCACCAAACTTGACAAATAGCTTCTAAAATAGAATATATGTATATATGCAATTGATGTTGGAATAAGAGGGTTCAGGGTATCCCCTAGTCGGGAGCTCCCTTTCGGCCTATTAAATATCATTAGGATTTAACCACAGCATGTACTTGATATTAGTTTAATGTAATTACAAATATTTTTAAAATATTTTCCATCTTTTCTTTGAAATGCTAATAGCCAATACTTATTATTCTTCTTCTTCTTCTTCTTCTTATTATTATTATTATTATTATTATTATTATTATTATTATTATTATTATTATTATTATTATTATTTTATTATTATTATTATTATTATTATTATTATTATTATTATTATTATTATTATTATTATTATTATTATTATTATTATTATTATTATTATTATTATTATTATTATTATTATTATTATTATTATTATTATTATTATTATTATTATTATTATTATTATTATTATTATTATCATTATTATTATTATTATTATTATTTCATTGCTTAAGAAATTTAATTAGGAAATAATTTGATTTCCTTTTGGAATTAAAATCGAAATTGCAATTTGCTTAAGTAAAAACCCATATTTTAGTAACAATTCTGTACCATTACTTTGGCTCATTGATATTTTCTTAAAAAAAAAAGAAAATACTTCGTTTGCCTCGTGAGATAAATAAATATTTGTGAAAGTTGCTCAATTGAAGTAAAGAAATTCTTTTTGCTTATGAAAAATTGTTGCAGCAATTGCAGAAAGTATATTTTGTATGGCAAGTGAATGCTTTGAAGGAGCATAACAGATGCAGGCAGTTTTGGTAAATGCTTTTTGCTCCCCTCCTACATCTCACCCACTTGAGTTACATTCTTGTTGCTCCCATGAGACTTCGATGTGAAGCTAAAGGTATCAACTATCCATCTATCTATCTATCTATCTATCTATCTATCTATCTGTCTGTGTGCGTGAATGTCTGCTTACCTTGGCTATCAAATGCTGAATCCAGCCATCCCTCTGCCCCAACGAGAACCCCCCTGCTGATGTTGTGGGTAACCAAAAAGTTGTAAATCTTCGTACTTACGTTTAGTGCAACAAAGTCGCGTTTCATATGATGAACATAAACGAGTAAGCAGAAACTTGAGCAACAAAGGCAGCGGGGCGAGCTTGAGGTAGCAACCAAGGACAAAATGTGGACAGGGGAAAAGGTTAAAGTTGGGTGGCCAAAGAAAGCGCCGAGCTCAACGAAAAAAATAAAAATAAAATAAGAATAATAAAAGAAAAGCAAGGAAAATTCGATGCCGGCGACGTGGTTCAAAATCAAATAGAGACGCAGTTGCGAGAGACGCAAGAACGAGCAATAAAAGTGCGTAAGGACAAATAGAAAATGCCAAAAAGCGTAAAGGAACAAGGAGTCCAACAGAAAGGAGGAATACGATGACGAGGTCGAAATTAATACGAGAAATCACATTAAAACTTCCATTCGAGCGGCAGCTCAAGCAGAGTGGAGAACCTGAGAACTGAGCGAGAGTTTTCGGGGTGTGTGTGTGTGAGTGTTGAAGCTTTTGGCTGGGTTAAAGTCGAAACATATTGTGCGTAGACGCAAGTTAAAAAGGACGAGCACAGGACGAACACACACACACACACACACACACACACACACACACACGCACGCACGCACAGACAACGTGTTTATGTTTAAGTGTTTGGGATACACAGAACTGCGAGGGCGGCTTTTGAAGGTTCGTTGAAGACACACACACACATACATATATATGTACATAGAAATATGTGCATGTATGCATAAAGTGGAGCAATTTAGACGACTTCATGTGTATTTGTGTTTTTCTGTGCTTTCAATTTGTGTTTTAGCATTTAGGTGCGTTAGATACACACACACACACACACACACACACACACACACACACGCACACACTCACTTACATATGCATATGTATGTATATATATTTATGATGTCTACACTGTCGCTTATCAGCCAGGCAGAACGCGACGGCACAACAACAACAATAAAATGACAACAACCCAAAAAGAAATCACACACACACACACACATAGTGAGCTATGTTTGGTAATAACTTCGGACCGGGCTGATTTTAATGAAGATAGGTTAAGCAGAATGACAACTGGGGCAGGTCCACAGACACGGCTTGTAAGTCTATGCATGTGTGTGTGTGTGTGTGTGCTTTTTGCTAGGCAGCAGGTGAATCGCCGCTGGCTAAACTAAACACTGGACACTGATAGATGACAGTGACAAGGAGTAGTTGAAAAAGAAGAAGCACCAGCAGCAGATTGTAGCTTAAGATGGAAGAGATGTTAGCTGAAAGTTGGATAAAATAGAACCCAAATGGAAAACAGCTGCACACAGCTGCAATCTATTGAAAGCAATCAGTTTGACAAGATAATTTTAGGTGTTCCAATCAAAAGGATAAACGGAGGCATAGAGAAAAACTCCAGTGCAATTTAATACAAAATTGTATACAGTAATTTTGTAAGTTTTTTTTAAAGCCTTTCTCTTAAAATATTAATATTTTTATGCCTTAATTATGCACCTTGCACCTTGCCTTGCATCGGGATTCGCGCGAAAATAATTTTTCAAATATTTTTAAATACCTCAGAAGTCGCATTATAGTCTTTAGACAAATCTAAAATTTGTTTAAGTGCATGCAAATTTTACGAGTTTTGACGCATTACTAAATTTCCGAGATATGAATCGAAAATAAACTAAGCAGCGACATTTAGTGTCTTTTTCCAGCCATGGCAAGTACCCAGTTGAATAAGAAAAATCCTGAGGCGTTTCCTAGAAATTGTTTATGTGCTAGATAAACCAAAAAAAAAAACCTTTTTCAGAAGACTAAAGTCTTGTTCGTGTGATTAGACGAGTACGTCGAATTTAAGCAGCTTGAAGCTGTTTTGGAAGACTTATTTTATTTTTTTTGAATTTGATTGGAAGTTAATTTGAACAAAAAAAATGAAGCACTTGACAAGTGTAAAATCTTGATTATGTAAATGAAAAACACATGAATTGGCAGCTCGATTTGTTAGCTGCTTGAAAATATATTTAAATGTTTCAATTCGCTTAAATTTTACTACTCAAATAAATGAAGCATTCTTTTCGAAATGTGTTAAAATGGGATGCCAGAAATTTTAGTGTATTGAAAAATATTACGAGCCGAACGAAAGTTTTTTTTTTGCAACGTTTTTGTATATAACATAAAGAAAAGTTTATTTTCATGCAAAATTCTTGGCATCACTTTCAAGCAGAGCAAAAACTCAATTAATTGTCTTTTAGCCATTAATAAATTTTAATGAAATTTCACAAAAATGTCTTTGGCAACTTTATAAATCGATTGATTAAATTTCACAATAGTTTATGCAGTTCGAGAAAGTTCAGAATAGTTTTTGATAAATCCAATTAGATGACAGCATCAACAATTTCTGAGTTGATTTCAAACAGCCGCCAGGGCGCTCTTTAAAACCGTGAACTAGAAAGTCTGGCGAAATGATTGATGGAAAATCTCTGTGTGTGTGTGTGTGTGTGTACACAACTTTCCAATCAAAGAAAAAACTCACACACACATGACGCCCAGTTGGCCACGCCTTGAACAGTTGTTAGTTGGCGCAAAAGTTTTCTTTGCCATTTTTGGCCAAATTGAATGATAAGGTGGTTGCATTCGGGTAGGGGGGCGACGGCGACAGACCGGGTGTGGTTAGTAGAAAAAGTTTTTCACATGAGCCTCAAACTGATTGATAGCAGTGCAAAAGTTAATTGCATGTGGACCCGGAGCCGAGCCACTTCCAGCCAAAGCCACCAGCATGCCCAACCCCAATTGCACCCAACCAGAGCCAGGAGCATTTCGGACCCTTCAAAAATTGTGTGGCCCCCGAGCAGAAGCCACAAAAGTGCAATTTATGTGCGAACATTGAAATCTCGACACAATGAAATTGCAATTTAAAGTTGTGTATAATTAAATTTTAATTATCGCAGCTGCAGCCGAAAGCTGAACGAAAAACAGCAATTTGCCCAAAGGGAATGCGTATCGCATTATTTATTTGTGCACAAAGCGATTTAATTTACATATATCAAATACACATAAATATATATATATGTATATATGTAGGTATATATATTTATCAATAAATTACTATCAAATTTATTAAAATGAGCTGCAATAGCTTTGGCAGCTCGCCCGAATATAATATATTGCGCATACGACGTGTGAACAGCAGCCAGCAGCAGCAAATGGCAATCATTCCATTTATTTTTTTGGGCACTTGGCCAGTTCAGTTGGCCAGAATCAGTTACAACTGTGCCAACTGACAGGCGCAACAGTTATGAGACAAATAATTGACATATGAGACAACACGGCAAACAATTTCGAACTATTTGAACTGGAGATAAGAAAAATATATGTTACTTGAACTTAATTTTTATTGATATAATGCACAAAAAATAAACCAAATATTAGTTAAGTAGCTCGCATTAAATAAAATAATTATTACAATTTTTTGTTAATTTTTTTTTTTTTTTTTTGTAAACTAAAAATATCACTTAACAAATTTTCGAAGAATACTAATTTTTTTACTTTTCTTGTTAGCTGCGTTTCAGATATAAATTTAGAAATATTTGTTGCAAATCTTGCTTTAATTAAATCAAAGACTTGAATATTTTCCAAAAAACAAATTTAAACATAAATCAGAAAATTATTTGTGTTCTGAATTTCAACGAAAAATTACAGTTCAATAGAAAGCTTTGAGAGTGGCTTATTTTAAAATCCTTAATTCGTCTATTAATTTATTAATTAATGAGAATTATGATCGGAATGATTTACTCTGTTTTTAGGCCTCATATAAAAATAATAATATATGGCAAATTTTTAGGTAAAAAATTAGTCTCTTAGCTCCATTTCTAATATTTTAATATATGTTTTACTTAACTCTGTTTGAATTTTCACTATGCTGCTCGTGTTAGTTTATTTTTTAAAACAAAAGCCGCAAGGCTCCAAAACCGCAACTAAAAATCAAAGATATTTGATTGGAAACCGCAATTTACGAAGGCTCCAAATGTATTTGATTAAAATATTTAAACTATTATTATTCAGCTTTATTTACAAATTAAATTATAAAATAGGCTAGCATTTATAAAAAATAGAGATCAATCAATTATTTAAATGCTGATTTTGGCAACTTATCCATTTTTAAAATGCAAAAAAAAATTTAAATGATTTAAATTTTTGCTATATTCAATCTTTAAATGCGCCATAAAAAATATTTAACCGTCATTTTATAAAAATATTTTACAATTTTCAAAGGCGCAAAACGATTTCAATTATTTTGTAAGCAACAACAAAATTATAATATTGATTTGCATTTTAAAATGCATTTATATAACTTAAAATAAATCAATAAAATATTTTGTCTGTTAGGCAGCTAAATTTTACATTATATAAAAAAATAAAAATAATAATAAAAAAGTTATTTTATTAAATAAAATATCTAAATGATATTGAAATAGAAAATAGTTTGTTAATAATTTAACTTTTCCTAAGTTAAATCAAATATTTTAATTGATTCTGGAATTATGCCTTCATAGCCAATAATAAAAATTAAGTAATTTTTAAATTTTCACACGAATATGAAACAAAGTTATTTTCCAGAACACAATTTGCTGCTTGCTTCACATGTCCTGCGACTACCGTAAAGCGCAACAATTATGTATGTGTGTGAATAAAAATCGTAGCATACTTTTAAGCTGTTGCACCAAAGCGAAACCGCAAAAGCCCAAAACGGTAGCAAATTTTGAGAGCTTGGGGCGGGGTTTGGAAGGGAGGGGGCGGAGGTAGTTAAAAAGTGTTAACAGTAATTTGCAGTTGTTGTTTACCTTGGAATTTGTTAAATATGCCTTTCAATTGGTTTGTTGCAAATTGTTTAAATTTATATTAGTTGCATATTTTGTTGTTGTGAACACACTTGAGATGAAGTTTTGCCACACACACAGGCACGCACACACACGCACAGGCACACTCGCAGACGCATACACACGCACACGCATACACACACGCACAAAGAAACGCGCGCGCTGGCGATGCCAAAAAGGCAAAAGAGAAGTTTATTGTTGTTGTTGTTGTGCGAGGGCAGCTGTCGAGCGGAGCGCGCGGGGCACACACACGTTTTTTTTTTTCAAAAACTTGTCACTTTTCTTGTTGTTGTTGTTGCTGCTGTTGCCATGCACAAGGATGGGTTTTTATTTAAAAATTTTTTTGTTATTTAATTAAATACTTATTTGATTTAATTTATGTTGTTTTTTTCTCTTCTTGATTTTTGCACAAACTGTTGGGCGCTGTTGAGACGTTAGACGAACGCCAAAATCAAACGCGGCAGCTGTGCGAGAAAAGTGCGTCCTGTCTGGTTGTACCCTAACGACTTAATGCGCTCAACGCAGCTTTTCACACGACCATGGACCGGAGCTGAGCGCAGCAGGAATAACCAAGGAGCAAAGCTGCAAAGCTTCCAACCAAATGAGAGAGATGATACGGACTGAGAGCGAAACTTATCTCATGTGTATGCTGTGGCTCAATGCTTGAGTGAAAGCTTCGCTCACTGGAATGTTTACAGTTGAGCAGAGCAGCGCCAGCAGCGTGGGATGCTGCCACTGCTGCCACTGCTGCTTCTATTGCTGCTGCTGGTCAATGTCTCTATACCTGCAAAAATAATGGCGCTCGCTGCTTGGCAAACTTTTATTAATGAGCGACAAGTGTGCCCAGGCTACTGCAGCACGCTCAACATGTGCGCGCGTCCCACTGCCCGCTCCATAAAAAATAGCTGAAAAAAAGAGCATTGAGTCAGCCCCCATGCCCAAGCCCTCTCCCCTGCCAAAAATGACACTGGGCTCGCTTGTTAATGACTGTCTAATATTTTAGAGCTGACCACCAGCTGCTCGGATTGATAACGGTAAAATCGCCAAAAGCCCAAGCAGCGTGAAAGCTGCTCTGGACTGTTGCACAGTGGTACAAGATGCACACAAATCGCAAAAGGGAATTTCATTTAATACGTGAGTAAAACCAATTTTCCTTTTACTGAATGTTTATTTATTTATTATTAATTTTGCAAATTTGAGTTTAATTTCACATAATTTTTGACCGAATCGTAAAAAATGTACATTGAATTTATTTTAATTGCGGATAACTTTATTTTAAATTGATTTTCCTGAGCAATCACAATTTGGCAATTTTGTGGTATGCAGCATTTTCCCTGATCGTTTCTAAAATTTACATTAATAAGGCATTTTCTATTTGGAATTTGGAATTTGAGATTTATTAAGCACTCATTTGGATTTAAGTAAGCCTCAATATATGAATATAGTCCTGATTTCGCTAATCAATGTTCAATAGTCTTCAGTTCCAATTGATTTTAATATGCGAAAAATACCTTTCTCGCCAAATAATTTTGTAGACAAAAATTAAATTAAATTTAATTTCAATTAAATTGAATACACAAAAGTTGTTAAAAAAAATCAAAGTCATGTTTGATTGAAATTTTAACCCGATTCAAAAGGCTTACTTTTCTGAGAGTTCTTATTTTCAAGCGAGAACTATGTTCGTGCGTTTTAAATTCTGAGATAAATAAAATACAAATAAATATTAAGTGGAGTTGAAAACACAAGAGAGTGAGAACTAAAGCTCTTAATTTCACATAAAAATAATATATGTTTTCATAAATTAATCAGGCATTTATTTGCAAGCGATGCTCTTTCATTTCCAACCGCTTTCAACTCACTGTGCACAGAGGACCTAGATTAAATAGTTGTTGTTGTTGTAGTGGCTATTACGGATTTATTTTGTAGCTTATGAACAACATGAATAATGTAAACCAATAAAATTAAGTGCATTAATTGGAAATGCCTATTGTTTTCGTACTCTGAAATGCGTCTTTGTTTGCATGCGCCAGAAGCGAAATGCTCAATGCAATCCATAAATTATATATATACATATGTTTATCTATATATATGGTATATCTCAGCCTCTCAGGCAGCTTGTATGTAGGTCAAATCACAGATAGATGCATTTGCGACTAATTCTAATTGCATTAATCATGTCCAAATGAGCTAGTTTAAATGGCAGCCCAAGTCGTCGTCGCCTAGACCTTCTCCAATTGCACAAAACGTTCGCGTTTATACTGATCAAAATAGCTGCCCACAAAATTGAGGCGTCCCTTATACTTCAGATTCATAATGGTTTTGACCAGCGGCGGATGCTCGTTGCCCAATTCCAGCCACAATTTGCCGCCGGATCGCAGATGGCGACAGGCCAAGTCGAAGACCAAACGCGCCACACGCAAACCATCCGAGCCGCCATCCAGTGCATTCAGGTTCTCATAGCTGCGGGCGAGAAAACAAAATATGAAATATCAGATCAGAATAAATGTATAATGGCAGACATTAACCGGCTTTGCCTGAGCCAAGCTTTAGATTCTTTAAGGCTTATCACTATCCCATCCTTTTTTGCGCTACATTTTCACCCAAAAATTTCCACATGTATGAAACCCACTTCAAATATTTAAGGCAATCGGATAAAGATAAAAATAGTATGAACAATTTTTCCTTAATTAATAAATCTTGGATTTGGTTTTGCAATCAGTAATTAAAGGAATTCAGTAATTGAATTTTAAAAGCTTTGAAAATTAGTTTGAAACGGATCGGAAGAAAATTAAAATGTTGTCCATGTAACCTTCAACTTTTCCATTTTCCAGCATGGTCAAGTTTATTTTGCAAAATGTTAAATGGTTTCTCACAAAAAGGAAAATGGAAATGTTTTGGGAACAGATGGGATGAAAACAAAAAGTCTCACTCAAATGCTTTTCAACAATTTTCCACTTTTGCAAGAGGTTTAAACTGATTGATCAATCAGTTAATTTACCAGCTACAGAAATATATATGTATATATATATAGATATAGGACTTACACGACCACCTCGGGATGAAGAAACTGGAACTCTTCGGTCTTCACGTACGGGGGATTTGATATGATCAGATCGTATTGCACATCCTGCAGCTCAGTCGGCATATAGTTATCCTCCTCCATGGTATGGTTGTGCACCTTGAAACGATCTTGCAAACCCAGCAGATTCGCATTTTGCCAGGCTAGCACAGTGGCCACTTTGCTGCGCTCGATGGCCGTTGCGTCCACCTGGGGTAATGCGTGCAGCACGGACAGCGACATGGCGCCGGAGCCGCAGCCCACCTCCAGCATGTTCACGTGCTTGGCTTGCCTGTAGTTCTCGATGACCAGACGCACAAACTCCTCGGTTTCGGGGCGTGGTATGAACACAGTAGGCGCCGTCTTAAGCGTAATGTCCATGAAATCCCATTCGCCGATGATGTGCTGCAGCGGCATGCGGGCGCAGCGTGCCTCCAGGAAGCGCTCAAAGTTCGCCAGCTGCTCGGAGTTGAATTTTAGCTGAGTAAAGTCATCCGGCACGGTGTTCTATTTGGTTTGGTTTTCATTTAGAGAGAGTTCTATATATGTACAGGGTATCACTCACAAATTTACGGTTCAGCACATGCGACACAATGCACTTGATATTGAACTCAGTGTCTTGGATGCCCGCGGCCTTCAGCTTGTCCGCCCAGCCATTGATCGCCTTGTTGACCTCAATCGTTGGACCGCCAGTTGTGCTGGTCGTCGATGTTGTTGTTGTTTTTGTGCTGCTACCGCTTAGATTGCTGCAAAGCGAACGCGTAGCACTGCGCGTCGCTGTTTGCAGCGGTCTTGCTAAATATTTGAGCATTGTTTAATTCAGCTTTATTACCTAATAAATTGATTACAATTTTGTACTGTCTGCGGGCCGAAATTCATGAAACAGCTGTTCATGGTCGATTAATCGGCAGCCACCACAATTTAAACGATAATCGCATAGCGATAACAACTAGAGATGAGCAAAAAAACAGTCACGAAATATAAACCATATTAAATTTAAATGCAATGAAAATGTTTATTAGATGCACAAACAAATTGAATAATAGGTGTGTGCTTGGAATTTACACGGATTTATTATTAAATAGCTAGACAAGTTATGAATAAATTAAAGTTCTTCGGTCAAAAGTAAACAACTTATAAATATAAGAGTTAACAAAACAAATATTGCACATGAAATTAAAAATTGCACTCAGCCATCAGGTTCGTCCACTTTGGGCGCCAGATAGTAGCGTATATAGCCATAATCCTCGATGGGATACTCCACCAGCAGCGGCACTTCGGGCGCCATGCTAATTTTCACCTTCTCAGACAGGGGCGTGGCACGCGTGAATGTGGTCAGATAGCGTCCGGCGAAGGAGAGCGTGACTGGCTCCTCCACCTGCAGGCTAACATCTCCCTTGCTCGTTTCACTCAGTTTAATGTTGACCGAACCCATCTCGCCGTTGGCGGAGAATTTAATGCCATCCTTGGAGCAGGCAATCACCACGGACTCGCTGAATGTGGACAGGTCGCGACAGATGCGTGCGAATTCCGTGGCTGGCATGTGAACCACGCAAGCGTAGTCTGTCTCGGGTATGGCCAAATGTTCCTGGTCCAGATTGAGCAGACGCAGCTCATAGTCGGCGGTACGATCCATGCTGGACGACTCAAAGCTCAGCTGTAGCTTGTCCGACTTGTCCGCGCTTTTGAGGGTGACGGCATCATCGCCGCTGGCGCACTTGAGCACCTTGGTCAGGGATCTGAGATCCAGGCCCAGCGACAAATTGCGATCGCAGCGATATTTCTCAAAGCAGTCGCTGCGCAGGCTCATGGATACCAGCGAGACATGCGAACTGTCCATGGCCTGCAACTGGAGTGAAATTTGATATGGTTTTTACCCATGGGAATGACAGATGGGAGCTTGCCTGTATGCCAGAATCGCTGCAGTCGAGTGTGCTCTGGTGTAATATCTCTTTGAGCGCGTCCACAATCTTTTTTAGCAGCGCTGTGCTGCTCAGGCGTGCCTCAAACATTATTGCAAGTTTCCCTTAATAATTTCACAATTGTAAAAGGCAAAATGTCACATAAAATTATGCCTGCCATAAA
Organism: Drosophila novamexicana; assembly: GCF_003285875.2. Lineage (NCBI taxonomy): Eukaryota > Metazoa > Arthropoda > Insecta > Diptera > Drosophilidae > Drosophila > Drosophila novamexicana. The sequence goes on from NW_020824787.1 coordinate 10,155,361, forward strand.
ATGCCCTGTAAAATGATTATCAAAGCTTAATGCTTGTATGTTGATTTAAGATGCGCTTAACCTTAATGGAAGCTATGTTATTTCCACACCTTTACGAATAGCACTTATGGCCCTTATTGCAATTAGAAATGATTTTACGTGTGTAAAAACAAAACAAGTGCCAACTGATATATAAACAACGCAGCGATAATCAAATGTTAATACGCTGTAAATTATATCGAAAATGACTATCGGCCGCCTCCATCTGCTATGTTAACAGTATGTTAAACTGATATGCTACTTAGAGCTGCTTCAGTAAAAAAGAGGTTTAATTAATCATATAAAAATCGGAACGCAATAATACGTCGAGGATACACTCTTATCTACCCGTCGATTATTAATGTATTATTATTGTTGTCATATTAAAGTGACTATCGCTGACCGCCACTTGCAGTGCTTGTGCCCAACGATAACAGCACCCTGTTGTTGTTGTTGCTGCTGCCAACCAACAGCTGTTAAAATAATAATCACAAAAACAGTTATTGTTAGCATTTCCCAATTAGTAAATTGAATATAATTTATTTAAAAATGATTTTTAGTGCTATGAAGTACTTAGAAAGCTAGTGCAATATTGGTAAATAGTACAAATGGCTGCAGACGAGCAGCAAAGTGCACCCAGCGATTGGCTGCTGTGGTGTCGCCTTTGCGCTAAGGACGATCTCCAGGGAAATATAAATGTGTTTTTGAAAAACGAACAGACTGCAGCTCCGGGCGAGCAAATGGCAGATGGAAATGGAGCAGCAGCTGGCGCTGCTGCAGTCAGCGACATGGCGCTAGCCACAGCCATTGGCAAATACTTCTGGGTGAATGTGAGTGGCTGAGGATTGGATAGAATTTCTATACAGATTAGCAATATTTGTAGATAACACGCGGCGAGGAGCTGCCGGAGATGATATGCAGCGAGTGCCTGAGTTTGGTGACATCGCTGGTCAATTTTTCGGAGCGCATAACGCGCGTGCAGAAGCTCTATTGCATATTGCAGAGCACGCCCAAGGATTCGGTCAATATGCAGGAGCTGCGCGCCAGATTTGGGCTGCTCGAGGAGCGGCACCAGCAGTTGGAGGCAGAGCCGGAGACGCTAACCGAAGTGCATTATGTGGAGGAGAAACCGAAGCTGACTGAGCTGGAGGAGACGTCGTTGGAGTTGGAAAATCCGCTCACGCCGTGCGTACAAAGTGTGGAGACGAAAACAGTTGACCAGCTGGAACGAGTAGAAGCAGCAGCAGTTGACCAAGAAGATCAGCTAGAGGATGAAGACGAACAGGCGGAGGAGGCGGATGTAGAGGAGCAGGAGCTGGAGCAGGAGCAGTCCGGATACGAAGATGCGGGCACGGAGCTGCTGCTGAATCTATGCGAAGTATACAGTCAGGACGAGACCAATTCTTTGGATAGCGCCAAGCCTGTCCAGCCGAAGCCGCACAAAGCCAGGCCAGGCAAATCCTATCAATGCAGCGAATGCCCCCGGATCTACGCACTGCCGCAAACGCTGCAGCGGCACATGCGCCAGGACCATGACAAGACCGAAGCAGACTCGACCAAGCTGATAGCCTGTGAGCAGTGCGAGAAGCAGTTCCGGTCACGCTACCAGCTGCAGCGGCACATGCAACAGCATCTGCCCATGCCGAAGCGCAAGCGTTATCCATGCGGCAGCTGTGGCAAGAAGTTCACCACGAACGCCTCCGCCCAATCGCATGCCCAGTATATGCATCAGGAGGAGCGACCCCGTCCGGTCATCTGTGAGCAATGCGGCGTGGCGGTGCATTCGCTGCACGCGCTCAAGGAGCATCTGCTCAGCCACACGGATTACGCGCCTTACGAGTGCGATGTGTGCAAGAAGTGCTTCAAGAGCATAAGCCGGCTGAAACATCACAAGGAGACGCACGATCCACACAAGTACATCTGTCCCGAATGCGGCATGCAGCTGAATTCGCGACCCACGCTCAACCGTCATCGGCTGGTTCACACGGATCAGATGCAGCACAAATGCGACTATTGCGGCAGGGAGTTCAAGCGTGCCAAGGCTCTCAAAAACCATCTCATTCTGCACACAGGACTGAAGCCATACTCGTGCGATTTCTGCGACCGCACCTTTGCCAACGGCTCCAATTGCCGCACGCACAAAAAGAAGTCACATCCCGAGGAGCTGGCCGCACAGGAGGCGGCAGGCGGCGGCAAGAGCTACAATCGCAACATACCCAAGCTGGAGGCGCTGAAAGCATTGTGGGTATAGCTCGTGGATTGGCTCGAGAGGCATTTTATTTATAGATATTTATGCTCGCTTGCAGCACAAAGAACAAGGACAATCTGTCGCCGGTGGCCACCAAGCAGAGCGGCTGCTTCGCCTTCGGCAAGAAGCCCAAGGCGCCAACAGCGAAAGCAGCAGAGCTGCCCTTCCCGAGTCCAGCAACTGGCATACCCACCATAGAAAACATTTACAATCATCTAATGAAGCCCGAGGTGCCGCCACAGCCACAGCAGCAGCTGGTACTGGCCAGCGATGGCAGCGCAAGCATCCTGCCGGTGGAGCACGCGGAGTCCAGCACCACGCAAATCTTTTCCTATTAGACTCCAATTGGGCGCGCTTATTTGAATTGTCGCCGCGCACTGCGCATGTCCATGTCAGAGGCGGGCGCACAGTCACCCCCATGGATGTTTTTTTTTTTGTTTTTTATATGGGGGTAGCGCCAAATGGCCAATATCCTTTATGAAGGAATTTAGTTCAGTTGACAGCGTGCGCTTCCTCGTGTCTGCTACGGCAGGGAATTTGTTTAAAATTGACTTAAACGCTAACCAAAAGAATTGTATTAAAGCAAGCATTAGAGAAGCGTTTAACCATGTGCCACCAGGCGCTATTGTGCATTAATAAAAGTGCTTCAAATATTTAAAATAAGCAAATTTTTAATTTTTATACTGCGAGCAGAAAATCAAAAATAAAAAAAAAATCGATTTCTCACCAATGAAAACAAAGTGCTTTAAAAAGCGTTTATTAAAGCGCAGGCGGCCCAACAATTAAGGAAACCAATAAAAACAGGGATAAGCCGCATTGCAAACGTTTAACATTTATAAACAAATGCACAAAACAAGCTAAAAAAGTGCCCGAAACAAAATCAAAGCGAGCAGCAAGTCAAACAAAAAGCCGCCAGTAATTAAAACAAACAGCTGTGAAACCAATCAAATTTAATGCGGGCATATCAAGTGCGTCTTTTTAAAAAAAAACATTAGAAAAACACAAACACAAACACCTTAGTAAACTTATTTAATTTAAACAACTTTTAGCAGCAGCTGCTTGTTGCCCCATCCCTGGATATTCAACTTAACATGACCATTTTGAGTACGTAACAGTGCCATTACGAGTTTATGCTACTGTTAAACTAACTGAAACATAAAACCAAAAAAAAAAAAAAAAAAAAAAACAAACGAACGCGTCGTGCTCGCGCTGCACACAGTGCAAATTGAAGAAAATAGTGCGAAATATTTTCCGCGAAATTCAGTGTGTAAGTAAGTTCTTAATTACTATTAGTAAGAATCAATAAAATAAGCGTGTTCTTGCTTAAGCTGTGTTTGCTTTGCTTGCACAAGCAGCGCGCTGCTCTTGTCGTCGCAGTCGGCGTTTTTCACTTGTTTTTTACGCACGTACGCGCCGCAATGTATGTGTGTGTGTGTGTGTGTGTGTGTAAGTGTTTGTATAAAAAAAATCGATTTGCTAGTAATTTTCGACTCTAAGTGTGCATTTAAACAATTATATTACGTCGGTATGCTAAGCCAGCGCCAGCGCCAGCAGCGCAGCTAACATGTGCGGTGCTGCTTAGCTGTTGTTGTTATAGTTTCTGCTGCGGCGGCTGCTGTCGTTATTGAACGGGTCCAGCGGCTGCGTAGGCGGGCCTGAACGCAGCCAGCTTATATGTTTACAACAACAACAACAACAACGGCAATTTAACAGCGCGCGCCAGTCGAAAGTTGAAGCAACAGCGCATTCTAATTGGACTCTGTCCTAGGCTGTTATCCCCCGCCTACCCGCAGCCCATAATCCCTATCATAACCACAACAACCAAAAAGTGCAGCAGCACCAGCAGTGGAGCAAGAAGAAGCGACATCAAAAGTTTTGTGACTTAGCGGTACTTGCTATCTGTGTGTGCGTGTGTGTGTGTATGCATGTGCTTTTGTTTTTATACGCTGTTCACAAAGTGAAAGGGGGTATATTCGATATTTGTCTGCTCGCACACATTTTCGCCTTAGCTTAAATTAAAATTTGTTTTACACAGTCACAAGAGAGCTTGTCTCCCGCGTTATTGGAGCTAGACAAGCTGTGTACAGAGCATTTCGCAGTCGGCTATTGGTTGTTTTTTTATTTATGTTTGTGTTAGCCGCGAACCGCATTATCCTTTTGGCTTGACCCAAATTGCAATGCCCTTTAGAACTTGCAACCATTTGTTTTTGTTGCTCTTGTTGTTGCTTTCTTTTGTCCAAACTTTATTGGACGTGCAGCAGCACCTACACGACGCCCATGCCCGCACCATGCCCCCACCCCTGCCAGCCGGGCCTGTTGTTATCATTTAATGTGCGGCCAGTTAATTGCCCCCACTCCGAGAGCAGCAGAAACTTTAACAAACTGTCGCCTTTAACTATTTTTATCAGTTCGAAAGTTTTTAAAAGTGTTTTGTTAGCACCCCCCACCACCCACCCCCCACCCCCCACCCCCCTCGCCACATTGCTTAACAAATTAAAATTTTTACACCCGCCCGCCCCCGCTGGCTGTCTCATTAGTTGGCCATTAATGGAGTTTTGTGCCAAATGGGCCTGTCAAAATTAAGAATTTCCTTATTGAAATTGGTTCGTTACAAGCGCCCCTCCCCACTACATCCCGCTGCTGCCCTACTTGCTCACCCGAATCAGAGCCGGAATCAATAAGCTTTGCGAGCGTTTCTTCTGCTCATTTCCTTCTTTAGCTGCCCCAAAAAAATGACTTCTCATTTGCTGAATCTAAAACTAAGGTAGAAGCAGAAGACGGGTTGCGGCAGGGGCGGCACTTTAATTAGTTGCTCGCATCTCGGAGTCGTTGGGCAATTTTTGAGATTCGTTTTGGTGCGCATATGGATGCATTTTGTGCGTCCCACTGGGCACACATAAGGGTTGCAGTCAGTTCCTTGACTAGGGTCAGAATTGCTCCCTTTAATTGTTGCTGCTGCGGATGAGGGGTATGTGTTCCATCTAAACGTGTCCTGTATCTATATTTAAACTGCCGCAGGAATGGGATATTCCGTTTAAAAATAAATGTGTCAAAGCAGTTGGGAAATGAAACGAAATTGAGCTATGGAACAGCGGGGTTCCATTGATTTCTATGCGGAAATGAAAATCGATTCAAATACCCTATTCAACATGATTCCAATTGGACAGAAAGGCCTTTGTGGAGTTACTTACTCTATAAAATTCAATCAAATATTCAATCAATTTACTAAGCGGGAAGGGGTTAGATTTTTTCTCTTTTCTGTGAATGGCTACGGTCTAAATTTATGGAAGGGGTTCTATATTTTCTCTTTTCTGTTAACGACTAGGTTCTTAATTTAAGCAAGAATTTAATATAGTTTCCATTGCTGAGAAGCGAACATATTATAGAAGAATCCAAAAGCATTCAAATTAAAAACAAATCAAATCAAGGCATTCTCAAATATGTCAGGTTTTATTGCTCTTCAGCTTGTTATTATACCTAAAAATTGTTTTTAAGCATACATTTAAGACAAATAAATATCCTAGCGTATGGATACATCGTTCAGTTAATATTTACCTCTTTAAAGGAGCAAAATTATATTATTGATTGATTGCCTTGTTTTTGATACTGCATTAAACAGTTGACGCAGTTTATATATTAAATAATTCATTCTTTATTCAATTATTCAGATTCTCAGTTTTTTGTTTAGTTTTCATTATGGGAAATACTTTATTTAATATTTAATCGTGAATTCCTTAGGAAATACTCACAGTTAACATCTTAAATAATATATTAAAATAAGTCTTAAATTTGTTCCACCTTTTTTTGAAGCATTTTTTTGCCTAAAAAATGTGTCATTATATTAATATATTTCTCGGCTGTTTATCATTTTGTTTAAGCCTCGATAGTTATTGTTTGCCTTATTGCTATTTAAAAATCGTTTGGCTCTTCCATCATTCTATCTCATCCGTCATTCCAGGCGTTTTTAATTGTTAGTTGCTGTTGTTGTTCCTATGAGTTCTCGTATAAGTTGAAAGCTCTTTGCAAATCCCACGCTGCGTAAACATGACGCACTTTTGACTTGGCCAACAGAGTTGGCCATTTGTTATCAATGTGTTTCAATCGTTTGGCTTACTTGGCCTTTTACCAGCGCCTACGCCTAAGCCCCAAAATAAGCCACTCGACATACGCATACTTAAGACACATCATATTGATAAGCCTTGGCCAACTTTTGGCAGGCCTCGCATTCTGTCTTCGTTCCACCAGCTCGTTTCTTTAGTTCCAGTTGATTTTTAACAGTTGTTCGACTTAAAGTGCATTTAAGTCATGCGAGGAAAAATATAATAATACATATTTTAGGAGTTTTCAGAATTGGAATATATTTGGATGTGCTCTATAAAACCTCTTTACTGAGGAATTCAGAGTCTTTCGCCAAGGAGACTTTTAAATTGGTTTAAATAATACTAGTTTTTCTAAAAGAGTCTAATTTTTTAAATGGCTTTCTTTCTAGTACCTACATAAGCTATGCTAGGTTTATAGAATTTGTATCAATTTATATATTTAACTATATTTTCTTTAATTTAAGATACTTTACTTACGAAAAGCCCCCATATTCTGGTTTATTGTTTCCTATAATTATACTTATATTTATAGCATGAGAATTCTATGTTTTATAAAACTGCTATAATTAAATGACTAAATCCTTGGTGTTTAGACTATGAAGCTTTTGCTGTTGAGAGCTTAAAGTTTGTAGAGTTTTTTGAAAGCTCGCTTAGTTAGGTCGAAAAACTTTTTGGTATTACAACCCTATTGCAACTCGTTTGAAAAATAGAACAGTTCAGTTGAACTTATTACTGATTTCTGATATTCACGAACTGTGATAATGTTATCCTTTTGCCGGAAAGCTCTTCATGTGGAACAGTTATGCACTGCTGTGCTTGGACTTAGTTAACTTTTCGAACTGAATACTCCATTGACGCACTGGCATAAAACATATTAGTCTGTTATAATAGACAAACTGTGCCATTTTGTGTGAGCCTTAGAAAAAGTGGCATAATGTTAAAAAATCAACTATAGCTCGTATTTAGAGTAATTTTATCATGTATTCTACTATATTTAATTTTTCTGTAACTTATCGAGTGTTTAAAAGCTTTATATGCCAGTCTTTTGTTATAACATTTAAACATTTATACTTTGAACGAGTTGTATAACACTTTGTGACAACAGGGAATTTTCAATAATAACCATTTCTTATATATAGCATACTCCAGTAGCATATAACAGTGTATAACTCGTAAGAGCTTGTGTTTGCTACGATTTCCAGGTAGTACACTTTGAATCCTTGAGTTATAACTTGTAGTAGTTGTATACCAGGCTATTCACGTTGCTATAAAACCACATAGCCAATGCTTAAACCTTATATGAAAGGCAAATACGTTTATAACACTATAACAACCCCTTAGCATTTACAATTTACACTTATATTGTCGACAAAAATAAGACCTACCCCCAGTTGTGTAGAGTATTTAGAGCTCAAGTCCCCTTTAACAACCCCTTAGCATTTACAATTTACACTTATATTGTGGACAAATATAAGACCTACCTCCAGTTGTGTAGAGTATTCAGAGCTCAAGTCCCCTCATAGTTTGCGGTCATTTGTTAGGGGTTCTACCCCTCGTCGTACGCCTTGTTTTAGTTGCCTTGCAGCATAAACTAATGAGTCGAATGTGTCTTAGCCAAATGCCACATGCAACCGCTGAAAGCCGAAGCTTTGGCTGCTAAAAAATGGCACGCATATAAATTGCACGTTATTATCCTAGCAACTGCAGCAGACGGACGCATCCCATGACGGTCACAATTCTTTCATTTTTTTTTTTACTATTTTTAACAAGAAAACAGCAAAATAGCTGCACAAAAAAATGTGGGTAGATAAATAGAAAGGGAAATAGAGAAAAACCAAAGCTTTTACTTTAATTAAATGCGTGCGTGTGCCGGCAAGTCCCAATTTAGAATTCTCTGCTGTTTTCCTCAGTTGATGTTGTTGTTGTTGCAGTTTCTGATTAACGGCAGCTGCTTTGGCTCTGGCTTTAGATACGGCCCAACCCACTTTTCCCCCTTTGCCGCCCACATTTTGCATAGCATACTTTTATGCTGATTGAGTGCGGCTTATCTGCAAGTGAACGACTCCGGCACCAGGCCGTTCCGCTCGCAAAGCCCTCTCGCAGTTATAACATAACTCATATGATCCCCACCGTTATGTCAATTGTAAGCAAATCAGCGCCGAGGCCCATAAAAAACCGCAGCCGAAGACAAATGTTATTATTAAAATGGCCGGCGTACATAAACAAAAAAAACAATGGAAAAAACGCGTTATGCGAGGGCCGCAACTGAAGTATGTTCAAGGACAGAATCGAAAAATACATAAGTAAATGTTTTAGTCTTTAAGTTATCTACTTAACTTGAAGTTGTGATAACTTAGATAGCTTACAGATTGAAAAATAACAACACCACATAATATCAAAATTATACAAAGTGAAAAATATAAAGGAAATGATTTTCTCAATAAGACACAATAAAAAAGCTTCCATCAGATAAATAGTTTCTATTAAAATTGATCAACGTTAGTTTAGAAATTGAAATACACTTGTAAAAATGTTATTCTTTTTGTATTTTCATGTAGGATAGTTTAATTAAAGTATAGCTAACCTAAAAAGTGTTTAGCGCAAGCTGTGGAGGCCTTCGAATCTACCGAATCTACTGAATCTAGTTATAGTTTGGGTATACAATATTTTAGATAAGGCTAAGTTTTGAAAGTTAGTATGCCGTTAAAAGTATATTTTGTGAAGCAGGATTAATAATGTGTGCATTTGGCTATTGTAATGTGAAGCAGTTTAATAAGAATTTGTTTAAGATGTGTGATGGTGTTTGTATTGCAAAATGGACAAATATATATTCATTATAAATTCTAAAATTGAAAACATTTGCTTAAAATTTCAAAAGCACTTAATTTGAGCTAAAACAAGAGTTCGAGTGTTTTTGAAAACACCCTCGCTGTAGCTATTGCCCAGCACATCCTTTAAGCAATAAAATATCAAGCTAAAAGCCCTTCAAAATGACAGCGAGTTGTTTTTGTTGTTGTTTTGGTTGTTGTTGTTGCTATTGTTTTATGTTGTTTCTGTTGCTGTTGTTGTTTTTGCTACTGCTGCTGCTTCTGTAAGCGGCTGCTATAAATTTGAAGTATTAAAACAGATATCGAATGGATTATTTTTAATATATGACCATGCATACAGTGTGCCAGAGTTGGCCCCAAAAACTGCAGCCTGGCAGATTGCGGGCGTAGAGCCGACACCGACGCCAACGCCAACGCCTGCCAAGGCGAAACGCAATTAGCCCCTGCAGCAAGTGCCCCCGTTGCCCGCCAACGCCTCAATATGTAGGCAGCTGGCTGGCGCTACAAATTGCCATCACATTCGCATCTACATCCTCAACCGCATCCGCATCCGCATCCGCATTGGCAGTGCCATTGCCAAGTTGAAGTCGGCAACAACGCAGCTGGCATTTTCCGCTGCGTAATCCTTTTATTAATCCCCTTGGCTTGGGCTAAGATCCCTTACACTGCTGTTGGCACTTTTGCAAATCATGAAAAAAAAACAACAAGCTACAGAAAAAAAAATCATAGCAACAAGCTTAGAAAGTCGTTAGTGATCGACTAGCTAAATATCCTGTAAGCCTAGTGATCTTCGAATGACATTTCTTTCATATATTTACATAAAAGCTAAAAGTAGCTAAAACCTTTGCTCATATACTATATGTGCAAAATAAATAATGATATATTTTGTTTTTAGACCTTTCTGAAATTTAAAGATAGATCAATGTCATACATATCGTAGAGTTTATATATATATATATATGTATAGATAGATACTTATATATATATATAAGTATATATATCTTATGAGCTTGGCTTTAAATTAATTTATATTGATTTCTAACATTTTCAACAAATATAAATGATATGCATAGGTAGGTTTATATTATGCATAGGTGTTTTTCTTTTCGTTCGTGCTAAATTGTACAAACATATACATGGTATAGAAGAGCTCATATTCCAATAATAATCTCTGAGATTTTTGGATAGACATCGACATATCGGATAAATAGATGTGTTTGACTGGATAGATTCGGCTTTAGGTGCACTTCAGTGGTTATAATGCCTTGTAGACTCGGCTTTGCTCTGCTCTGCTAACAACTTTAGCACAACATTCGAAGGCCCTTTATTTAAACATTTTTATAAGCTACAGGGTATAAAAAAAGAAAACGAGTAGCCAACATAAAATTAGGATAAATATGTGGGTGTGCAACATACGCAAAACGCTTTGCTCGCGTTGCTCGCCTTGGTCGCCTTGGTCGCTTTGGTGTTTGGCTGGTTAGTTCACAATTTGTTGGAATGCTTAGCAAAGATTAAAAATTAATTACCCTGGGTTTGAGGCGGTTAGGGCAGTGGTTTAGGGGCTGGCGCCTATAACATGGCATATTTACGCATTGAGCGTAATTTGTGTTGATTATTTCTGTTTTAGCAGCAACAGCTGCGCTCCGCTTCAAGGGCTTTAAAAAACATGTTGCGCTTATTTCTAGCCGTATGCCTTTTTAATAAAGCGAATTAATCAGCCAGCGTCGCGTTAAGTCGTGGTGCTTAGAGTCACCTTACAACACTGGCGAAAAATCCCATTTTAGATCCCGCGCTCCTTTAGTGCTTTGTGCAAGTTTTGAGAAGCGCGCAGCATTAAAAATTCAAAATGCACTTAACGAAGCATAGCGCGTAAACCGATAGCCAGGATACTACTCAGCAGCGTGTTGGCCAGGACACGAGGCGGGGGCAGTGGCAGTGGCAGGGGCTGGGGCAAGCAAATGAAACCCACTTTAAGCGCTACACAACCCTCGGCATGGCTGTTACTGTTACACACTTGACCCAGCTTAATTTAAATCGCTCAACAAAGGCTACTTTCATGAAACCCCATTATTCATCAATAGAGCAAAGCCTTCCAGTTAGTTATAGAAGGCTGATCACATGAGCCGAAAGAGCATAATTTATATCTTTTATTTATATCATGTTTAAATCAAAGGTTAACTACAATTCACAGAAATTGTGTAAAAATTTCAAAAAGAACTTGGAAGTTGCAAGTGTGTTGTAAAAATAAAATTAAAGATAAAATATATAAATTACTTCTACAATTAAAACCATAATTTACGACTAAAGCAATGTTCATTTGAATGAATATTCCTTTATTATATAAATTGCTGTACTTGATTTCCCATTAAGAATCCAGAGAAATAATAGTAAAAAAGTAAAGGTTTTTGAATTCGTATTAAACAACAGAGTATATTGAAAGGATAATGAACATAATTCAAATCGAATATATTTAATGAATAGTATGTTAAACATAGACGTTAAAAATCAATTATAGGCCCTTGAATAATTTTTAATAAATATTTTATACTTTAAGTTAATTTGAACTATTAACTTTCCTCTCATAAACTATCAACTCATTTTTCTCTCATATACAAATACCTATAAAGGTCATTGATAAAGCTCCTGCAAGCCGAAACTTACCATCATTTGCCTCACTTTTGCTTTGTATACGTATTTAAGGTTTATGTTGAAAGTCTGGGCTGAAGGGAAATATTGTAAAATCTTTTTGAGTTGACGGCACTTTATCAACATTAGCGCAACTTGTTTTGCATTTTGCTTAATGTTGTTATTGTTTTCCTTTTTTTTCCTCATCTTTTTTTGTTGTATGTTATTTTAGCCTTTTCACGCACCACGCAACGGGGTTGAAAAGTTAATTCAATTAGCTTGACTCTGCCACTTAAGCTGGCTTTTAATAATAAGCAGACAGTTAAGTACTTTGCCTGGCAACATTCGCACAGGCGCCAGGCGCAAGGCAAAGGAGCGGTTTTTAGGGGTACACAGCTTCATATCATTATTTTTTACAATATTGTAATATTTGATACCCTGTAAACAAGAAAGTGTGCGCACAGTGTGGGTGGGTGCAGCGCTTGGAGTATAAAAGCTGAACATGTTTGCGTTCATAACACAGAGCCTGTATTAGATATGCAATGAATATTTTGTATGTGTGGGTTAATGAAGTCTAATGATAAAAATAAGAATATAAAAATTGATACAAATATTTATTAAGGAGTTCCTTATAGCTATAGAGTATCTTTTGGTTGAGCAAGCTTTATAAGAGTTTTTCTTAACACTTTATCGACTTTTTCTCAGTAAATTAAAAACTATACAACTCAAAACTTTACCAATTAGGCAATCAAGTGTTGAAACTCGAAGATTAAGCCTGAACCCCTGTTCCCAGCAGCTGCATAAATTAGCAGGGGGTGGAAAAGGGAATGGAAACAGAAACCAGGAGTCTGAAAATATATTTACGAGTGTGTTAAATGTCAATAAAACGTACGCTGGCCCAAAAACTACACGCTGCTTAAATGTCAAAGTCCACACGGCGTATGCGTAATAAATGACAAATTACGCCCTCTGTGTTTCTGTGTTTGTTGAGGGGTGTGTGCGTTAGTTGCCTCTGTGTGTGTGTGTGGGTGTGTGGGTATATACTTTAGGGGTGTGTGTGTGTGACCGTATTTGCCTTGTGCAATTGCACATAAATCAAACAAACAACTCAATTGAAATGTTAGACGCAATAATATCATAATTAAATTGTCATATACAACCGCCTCCTAACTTCATAATGATCAGAACAAGGATGATCGTCGTAATTAGGTTTGAGTTGCGGCATTCTTCTTCTTCGTCCTCTATGGCACATATGCACATTGCCCGCCGCCCAACTTAATGAGTAAATCGTAAACTAATTGCAAGATAATTAATTTTAATTATTTGTGTATTTTACTTGGACCTCGCCTTTGCCTTACCTACCTCTACCTAGCCCCTGCTACGCCGTTAAACCCTGCTCCCCAACTATATGATATAATCAGCTGGACATGGGGACCATTAAAAGCACATTAGCTTGTTAAGCGTTGGCATTGTTGATGGGCCGCGCGCGGCCTGGGCTCAAACCTGCCACCACATCTACAACAATAACAGAAGCAGCAGCAGCAGCAGCAGCTACAACAACGGCACACGTCCAACAACTTTTGTTTGTTGTCTTTAGTTGTTCATACATCATTATCATTAAAGCGTTAAATTGTTTTGTTGTTTTCGCTGGAAGAGGGAGAGAGAGCCAGATGAGGGCCGCATGTTTCCCGCTGAGCTAGGGGTTGGTTCGTTTAAATGATTTGAACATTAAGGTTTTGCATTTTTCGGTGGGCCTGGTCTCATAATAAAGTGGCAAGGGATTTTACAGCACACACAAACACATAGCTGATGTTTGTTCGCGTATTATTAGTATTTATTCTCAACGAAATTCCTCAACCACTTAAGTCTAATGACATGGGAAATACAATTTGATTAGCTAACTGTTGTTCTTTGGTTTCCGATATGCCACATGAGAATGGCGTAGCTCATTAATTGATGGGTATCGATAGTATTTATTAAAACAAATTTCTTGAATTTCTTTTTGTATAATTTATTTCCTTCAGAATATGAAGAACAGGCGTATGTTGTATTTGAGAGCTCTTTTGAAGATCCTTAAAAAATGTAAATAGTAAGCACAAAGTATTGATTTTAAAACGAGTTTTAAGGCAAGTTTTTATTCGTCGATCTAGCCATGTCCGTCTGTCTGTCTGTCCGTCCGTCCGTCCTTATGTATGAACGCAGGGATCTCAGAACCTATAAGAGCTAGAGACCGCGCAGATCGAGCTTGTTTCCGATAATCGATAACTTACTCCGTTTTGGGCAATTTTGGTAAATAATAAGAGCCAGAGTCACCAAACATGACATAAGTAGCTTCTAAAATAGAATATATATATGCATTTGATGTTGGAAGAAGAGGGTTATCCCCTAGTCGGGAGCTCCCGATTAGAACCTCTTACCTCTTTTGAGCGCTGCATCTTAAAAAGAAAAATAATACAATATTTTTTCAGTCAAGCTTTCTATTTGAATTTTTTTTCTAAAACTTAATTTCTTAAAAAAAAAGGACAAAAAGAAAGTGTTTTATTTTGATTTTTGAAATGCAACACATAAAAATATTAAAATCAAGCTCGTTTACAGTTTATGGTTCGCTTTGCGTTCGTTTATAAATTATACGTTCTTTGTATTTGAATAAATAACTATGGAATTCATTTAAAAGTAGAATTTATATCGATAAATGTATGAAATTCGATAGTTGTATAAAATATTTAGTTGATACAATATCTCTTCATTTTTATTCAGTATACAAAAAGGACAAAAAATAATTAAAATACTTAACTTTTGTTTGTATGAATTATACTCTGTTATTTTGTAAATTGATTTTAATTATACATTCACATATTGAATTTCACATTCATAACAATTGCATAAAAAATTATACTCTTGGGAGAAAACGCAATTATATTGCAATATGAAAGAACCAACAATTGTTTCCAAATAGAATTAAAGCTTTTCAAAATATAGGCAAAAATACAATATTTTTTTATGCATTAAAAACTGAGAAAAAAATACAAACTGTTGCGCAGCGCAGTTCCTCTTTTCTCTTAGCTGTCAGTTGAGGCCAAGGCAACAAATTATCTACGAAATGTGAAACTTTCGGATAACATGTGCAATTTTTCTTGTCATTTGTTTAACGCAGATGTTTTCGGAACTTTCGGCTATATATAAACAGACAGAATGTACATATGTATAAACAGACATGCACATGTCTAACTGTACATCTACATATATTGTATACTTTGTACATGTCATCATTAAATATTCATGTAACAGTTAGCGTCTGAGAGGCAGTTGGAAGAGAAGCAACAGACATAACCTTACATCTTCATACGCAGCAGAAAAGTATGCTACGGTTTTTATGCCGCTTCGTTTGTATTAGTTTATTTGCCGTTACACGCTCAGTTTGTAAGTGAACAGGGGTAGGAGGAAAGTGGGCTGGTTGAGGGGAGCTGAAGAGAGCCATTTGGCGTTACCATTAATGTAGCCGCTAAGTGGCAATGTCATGCTAGGCTAGGCCCACTGTGCAGGCCAACCGCAAAAGCCAATGAAGATTTCCGGCTAAAAGGGTGCGTGCTTTTGGCTGAGGGCGGTGCGTTGGGCTCGTTGATGGTGGGCAGAAAAGAGAAAAGGGGGATCAGAGGGATTGTAGGTCCAAGTAGAAGGCCTTTGCATATTTCATAAGCAATTACTAAGCGGCTTTTAGGCGTTGGCATTGCGTAGAGTATTTTTCAAGAAGAGCAAAAAAAAAAAACACAAAATATTACGAAATTGGCTGCGTTGACAACACAGCCACGCCCAGAAGTAGGCAGCAAACGCACTTTGTTCTAGCCAAATACACACCTCCATTCACACACACACACTGCACTTGAGCACAAATGCCAAATGGCCGGGCATATAATTTATGATTACATTTTATGACTACACACGCGTTGCGCCTGTCTTTGGCTTTTGTTTTCTACGTTGTTGCTGTTTTGCTTTTGTTTTGCTTCTGCCACAATCGCTTCTCCCTCTCCACAGTTTTTAAGTCATTGCTTCCTATTATTTTGTTATTAAATTACACGCAATTGCCTTTGGCTTGCGTGTGTGTGTGGTTGATTTTTATGACTTGAGCAGAGTTCAAAGTGACTGCCTACCGTCGTCTAACTACCCCATCTTCATCATTCCCCACCTCACAGTGCCATTAAAAGTTGATTTCATTTTATTAAATTTGCGCGGCTTTTCTGCTCTTGTGATTTTTTGTTGTTTATTTCTTTTGATTAATTTCTATGCGATGCATTCAAGTCGTTGACAGCGTGCTTAATTTTTTGTATTTTGATTTATATTACCTGTAAGTCACTTTAGGTTGAATTTTAATTTGATTAAGTGTTGTAAAATGACGTGCCAAAAGTGTTGTGTAGAGTATTAAAGGGAATATTTTTTCTTATATGAATTAAGTTTTTTTAGTGGAACATCTCAGGGTTATTAAACTATTTTAAGGTCTGTTTCAATGGATTATTAATTTTTAATTAAAGTTTAAAGTGAAAGAAAATCATATAGAACATGGCAAAGATCTGGCATATATATAATATAATATAATATAAATATAATATGAATATAAAAGCGCTTCGAACCTTTCTAAACTATCAGAAAACATGTAAAAATTTATTTCGTAAATTCACCCAGTAAAAAACTTTTACATTTTAAACTTTTGACCCTTACATTTTTCGTTTGACTCCTTCCTTGTTGGTCAAAAGTTGATAATTGCGTCAGAATGAAGAGCAGACGTTGTGTATTTCAA
This sequence comes from Drosophila novamexicana, assembly GCF_003285875.2. Lineage (NCBI taxonomy): Eukaryota > Metazoa > Arthropoda > Insecta > Diptera > Drosophilidae > Drosophila > Drosophila novamexicana. The sequence goes on from NW_020824787.1 coordinate 10,171,972, forward strand.
TGAAACTCTGGGAATTCAACTATTAGAAATTCCCACTTTAAGGCAACAACTAATTTTTGATTTCAATGTGAATTCTTTTATAAATTCTTACGAATCTTGGTAGGAAATTAACTTATAAATCTTAAAGAGCTACACGCTCCATTCATTTTATTTCGATTCGGGCTGCCGTTGCCTTTCAGGTTTTTTTTATTTGGGCTAGAGAATTCAGTCGATTATCTTGTATCTTGTATCCTAAACAAAGGCCGACAATTATCTTAATGCCAGGTGCAAGAAATTAATGTGCTGTAAGCACATTTCAGCACAATACTTCGTATAACTAGCGCATGCTATGGTGTCTGCAAGGGATCGGGTGGACGTTAGATGACGATGTCGCACTTAATCTGCGATAAAGACGGGCGTCCTTTTGGCCTAGGCAAAAAAGGTATCTGCAGACAAATCGCTGCCTGGCCCTGGGCAAGGGGAAAAAGTGCAGAGTTGTGCAGGGGGAGCGGCTGTGGGCGGACAGACCATTATAAGAACTCGTTGTGGTCCCTTTTGTTGTGTTGTTGCTTTTGCTGTTGTTGTTGTTGTTGTAGCTGGGTGTCATCTATTTGTATTTTTATGTGCTTAATGTCAACGAAATAATTGAGTAACTCTGTGGCGTAGGTGTGTACAAAGGTGTGTGTAGCTGTGTGTGCCCGAGCCGGAAAGAGAAAAAGCAACAAAGTGCAGGCATATCACATGAATAGTGAATGGGGGGCTTTGGGCTAGGGGAGTGGGTTACTTTTGGACATTTGGGCTGCTGACAGCTTGACTGAAATGGAAAGTTAATGTTTATTCCATTTTTATGTCCAGGGCTGGTTGAATACCAGATACCAGAGGGGACACGGTGGCAGCTTTTAAATCGTATCTCTATTTTGATGTTTCAGCGCTATTTCATGTTTGGTGCAGAAGGTAAAAAGTTAAAAGCAAATGCTTTTGATAAATATTCAATGGGGGTAGAAAATAAATAGTGTGAATTACAGAAATTTAAAGGAAACTCAAAGAGATATTTTTTGCTAATTATAGAGTGAATTTTTTTTAGATAGATGGCAAGCTTATAAATGCAGTAAATATATATAGAATTTTATTTGAGGATTTTCAGTAGAACAGAAAATATTGAGTTATATTTTTAAAGTTTTGATATACTAAATAATAGAAAAAAGAACGAAAATAAAGTTTATAAAATAAATTAAAATATTTGTTTGCGGGATATGTTGCGAATTTGCCATATAAAGAAGAAATATTTCTTTTATTTTGTATTTAGTTATTTATTTGTTTGCTAATGATCGACAAAACGAGAGTCTAACCAAGTATTTAATTGACAAAAAAAAAAACCTTAAATTAATAGCTAAAATATATATTTGTTTTTTTTTGCTATATAACAGTTATGAATACCTAATACTTTAATCTTGTCTAGTCTGCATCAATATTAGTTACTTTATTTAACCTGAGAAATATCAGAAACTAATCGTATTATGTAGCCTACTTCATATATTCTCTCAAAATAATCCAACTTTGTGCAACCGAGTTTTTTTTATAGCTTCAGTTTGCTGTTGGAGTTAGCTTTTTATATGGGAAAACAAAACTCTTTGAGCCGCTTTTAGGCTTTATGTCTTTTCAATACATGCGAAACGAGTAAATTTTATGGTCACAACAGCGGTCCACCTGTTTGGCATGCACAACTAGTCGAAAACAGTTTTCCTAGCTTTCTTTCAAGTGGATTTTTTCTCTATACTTTTTCTCATGTTCACAGATATTATATTATTTCTGTTGGCATGGTGCGTGGCAAAACCAATTTTCTCAGCGCGCCACTTGCCGCTCTTTTTGGTAATATGACCATTTTATGGTCCACGCATGTGGTGTGTGTATGTGTGTGTGTGTGTGTGTGCCGGTGTAGGTGCTAAAGCTAAACACGTACTAGCATGCCCAAAGGTAGTGGCTGCCAGCTCTAGGCAGCACCACCTGCCTGGGTTTTCTTCTTTTTTTTTAATGAAACAATCTCAGCAAATATGATATTTTGTATGCAAACATGCAAAATATTGCCTGCGCCTGGGTCCGGGCCCAAAGCGTACTCGTAAAACGAAATAAGCCATGCGCCTCAGCACCACAGCAGCTCCTATCCTACCCTGCTGAGCTGCCTCTAGAAAAAATACCTAGCGCTTGGGTGGGCTGCGGGTGCTCCCTTACGGCGTATCTTGTGTGGTTGGGTGGCTGCGTCTTACGTCAAAAGACAAACAAACAAATATTTGCGCTGACAATAAGCTGAGTGGAGCGCAAAAAATAAGGGAATTAAATGCAGTACTCGGCTGTTTTATGAAACGAAATCGCCACGATTCCGCCAACGTTTCACGTGGGAGGAACAATGTTGCTCTCGTTCTTATAATACATTTTAAGTTTATATCGGAACTCAAATATTTTCAAATATATTTCTTCAAAAAATTCAAAGCATATTTTACTGTAAAAAACATTGAACATATATAGGTATTCAGATCTTTTTTATATTCATTTCATAATAATCGTCGTGCTTACAACAAATATTACATCCAGAACAACCCCTACCCAAACTCAATCAACTCAGCGCGCTGTGAAGCGCAGAGAAAGGCGCAAAGCTGCCACATGCCTTGCCTGCTTTTTCAATACATCAACGCATTTTGAGCGGCTTTTATGAAAATTTTATGTTCTTAGTTGCCGAACTCAAATTGTCAGCTGCATTTCAAATGAGGCCTCAGCGAAATAAAACCCTTTGATAAGTAAATAAAAATATACATATGAAATTTTTTTTTGTCAACTTGGTTCCTCAAGTCCTGTATGTATGCATGGATATACTCACACACACACACATACACACACACACACACTAAGACACATTCTTATATATTAAATATGTATTGTATATCAATAATTCAATATTTATTTTCACTTTTGTCGCTTTTTCTCATTTGTGCTCAGCCGTAAGTCGTAACAAGGAAATTTAATCTTTTTCTTTTACACATTTCTCCACCTGCTGGCAAATGTTCCTTTTTTTTTGGTGTTGCTTTTTTTGAGGAGCGTTGAAACCCAATTAGTTGACGACAACGTTGACGTTGAAATTTGACATCTTTGCTGGCAAAGCAGCAGAAGCAGCAGCAATTGAACATTGAAGTCCAAATTGTATTTATAACGAAACGAAATGGGGAGAACATCAATATTTTTTCTTTCTTTCAACCTGGTCCCTCCTATTCAGGGATGAGTTTTAAGTTTCTTGTGCTGGGCAATTGATAATCAAATCACTAAAAAATGCGGTTATCTTTATATTTAGTTATGTGTGTGTGCCTTAGATTTACAAGGCCTAAGGGGATGGCATCAAAGGTCTAAGGATGCGTTGGCAAGAAAACGTTTATAACTAGAATAGGAGAGTCGATGACTGTCGTGAACATAATGAGATTCTAGTCAGGAAATAGGAAGTTGATAGATAGATACCTTGATTTACAGGTATGAGATGTATAAGAAAAATTATTTTTAATATAATGTACAGATAAAAAAAGAATATGAGGATAACAAATAGATAGTAAAATAGAAAATATATCATATTAGAACAGCTAACATTTCTTACCCTTTTCTAAATCGCTTTGAGCTCTTGATTTCCATTAAAAATGTTTCTTTCCCTCATATTTCTTAACCATATTTCTTATCTCATATAAATATTTTTCTTAACTTTATCTCTTTTAAATATTATTACCTTTCGCCTTGAATGAAACAATCTTCATTTAAATATAAATGTGTGTTAAGTATACGCTTATGTAAATGCCGTTCTCCTATCTCTATTTTCATTAAATACCATAAAATTTCCTCAACAACTTTGTACCCACTACCCCGCATCCCCTCATACCACCCCCTCCGAAACTATTTACCATAGTCACTAATTACAATTGCGCGCTGTCTTAGCCGTTTGGATCGAGGCTGACGCTGTATATGGACGTCTTGTAGCCCCCAAGGAGTTCAGTTCGTTTGAGTCCCATTCCGTTAGGTTTCGTGCCATGCCGTTCGGTTCCGTCCAGTGTTGGGCAACTAAGCTGTCAACAAATTAACTGTAACGCTCTGAGCAGCTCCGACATTGTGCCCATGTTCTGTTGCCTAGTTGCTGGCTTGGTCGCTCGGCCGTGCACATGTGCCGTAAATTGCATGCCCCAAAGGAGCTGCTAAAGCGACAAACCGACCAACCAACAGCCCCCCCAACAAAGCGACAAAACCGACCAAAAGCAACAACAAAGCGACAGCAGCAGCTGCTACAGCCGCTCCACATGAATTGAACAATTAGCAAAATTGCTCAGACCCCAAAAACAGAAAAATAAACTGCCAGATGATTTAAATTTCTTTTCTTCTCAACGTTTATACATACATATACACTATCATTGGGTATTATAAATTTCTGGCAAAACGTGCAACTCAGGCATTTCTATTACGAACTTTTGTTTGTCAGACAATGACCAGAGCCCAAATTTTAGCTTTGGTTATGTTTGTGAAAGCTAAGATGATGAGGTTCTCAAAAACTTCCATATTAATCTAATGGGAAAATCCACCTTCTTGGGTGGGAAATGCGTGTTTTCAAGGTTGTAAATTCAACTAATTAATTCGAATAAAGTCAATTATTAAAAATAATTAAATACTTATATTAGAATTTTTCTTATACTGTTGTGAAAGTGTAATCAAAGTTCGACGCACTACGTACAATTGTGTATATGTAGTGTACCAATTTTATTCTTTTCATGTATTTGTGGGGCTGTTCAGAGTTAGGGGTGCGGGTTGGTTGTCGCTATAAACGATATACATTTTGTATAAATAACGGCGCTACGTGCGGTAATGATGCCGACACGTGACAAGCCAGCGAAAAGCAGGTAGACAAAAGGCGCTGAAATGAGATATTTTTGGCGAATATTTATTATGGCGTCCGGGCAGGTGTATAAATTTGCATGAGCTACTGCGACGCGTGCGTGTGTATGTGTGCGCGCAGGTGTGTAAAAGTATGGCCAGAGGGAGGGGGAGTCGAGAACAGTTCACAAAGCACTGCATAAACAAATAAACAAACAAAACATAAATTTTTGCACACAACACACGCACACACACATACATAATGTGTAGGTGTATGCGGGTGTTACGCCCCACTGTGGTGCGGTTCTCCTTATGCCTGGCACGTTTTTTGGCTGTCGCCGTTTCCGGCTCTGCTGACTTGTGCCGTTGCCTTCTGTGGGCCTTTCGACTCCGCCGGGGCTTGACATTGGCTTTGATAACAATAATAATAATAAGAAGGTATAATAACAATCATTTTGTGCCCATAAATGCCGCTGCATGCCTCGACCCAGTCCCTGGGCCCACCCTGCCCCAACCACACCTAAAAGCCAACCATGAGAAACTCTCTTAAATTTTGTATATTTTTTTATTGACTAACAGTTTTGTTGGAAAATTGGTTTATTTATAGCAATATTTTTATTTTTATTGTTGCGGCACATAAAACATTTTCAAATTTTTTAAAAAAGAAATAAATAACAATGTGTTGAAGAGTCCATCCATCAGACAGCAAGAGATTTCCAAGTGCAGCAGCTAAGGAATATAAAAACAATTTATTGTTAGCCACGAATATTTATTGTTATTTGGAAAGACTTAAGACTAATCAAATATCTTTTATTTTGTTTTATCTCTTTCTTATAGCTACACATGTGCTGATCGAAACGCATAAACTGCTGTAGAGATAGATGAGAAAAACAAGAACAACAACAACGGTGGGAAATTATGGCGATATTTAATAACGTGAGTAGCGTTTTTTATGGTTTGATTAAATACTTAAAAACTCTTTTTAATGATTCTATAAAGATATGCAGTTTTTATGAACATAAAGAGAAATAAACATATAAAAAGTATAATATAAATAACAAACGACGTTTATGCGATGAAATTCATGATATAATACAGCAGCGCGATATATATGCTTGTTCTCTTGAGTCTTTCTTGTTTTCCAATTATTATTTCCGCTTTTTTAAAGAAGTAATACGAATTTACTATACAACACAAAAAATAATATGCCCCTTAAAAGAAGCTCATGTGCTCACAAAATATTATTTTTAAATGCACACCAGAGAGTTTAATTAATAAAAATCTCAAATTCTATATTTGAGCCAACATATTGTGTGTTCTGCGTTGAGTTCTAAAAGCGTTGAGTTCCATAAAATATGCTATTTTTGCTGTTCTGAACAATATATTCTTGAATAATTAATTAGTTGAATTGAAGGCTGTTTTTTTATTATTGGAAATCACCTCATATGTACGCATTCCTTAACTTAATAATTCCATAGTATTTCAGTTCTCAGATATATTTAATACTTTACGAATAGAGTGTAAACAAAAATAATAAGAAATGAGTCACATTTGGAGTGTTTTTTGGAAAGATAAATACGAAAGATTTTTCTTGTCAATCTTTATATTGCTACAATTCCCAAATGGTATAGACGCGCACTTCTTCGAAAAAAAGTTGCTGGTTCAACCTTTTTTTTGTTCAAATTTGTTTTAAGTTCTTCAGTTAAGGATTTTTCATGGCATCTAAATCACATATATTTGAAATTTGTTAACCACCCATATTTCACTCGTGCGTTCCACCGTCAATAAATCAAAAACGCTACGCAATGTTGTTGTCCAATGAGCCGCAGCACATTTTGCATATCGCATGATGTCCGGTTTTTGGGACGCACACACTTTCTTGTTCGGCTGTGGTCTCATTTGTCAAGTAGTGCCAGATCTTTGGCCACATAACTGAAAGCTATCAAATCGCTGCCAGTTGAACGTATGATTTGGCCATTAGGCAAAAGGAAAGCAAAGCTACGTGCCAATGCAAAATCGAGTCGGATTTTCCAAGTGTCTAGACTTTTCGTGCTATTCCAGTGCAAATACAGTTCTTCGGGCCCTCCTATTTGCATAGTCGGGTGGTCGTGGTGTTGGTGGAGGGGGGGGATGGTGAAGGGTGGCAGTTCGCAATTACTGCGGAGCGTATTGAACAGCTTCTGTTTTATGGGCAGCGCCTCCATTTGCCAGCCATAATAGAAGGCTCTGTTCATAAAGTAATCTCGACTGCGCCTTTGTGTGCGTTATATGCGGGCCTTAAGCAGGCCGCTGCTGCCCCAGCTGGCCCCCTTTCACTCCGCCCATGTCTCTAAGAGTTGTAACTTTTGTTCGACGCCCGGACATGTGAATATCAAGGATATCAGCTGGCACAAAAGGCAACAAATTAAACGGTTCTATTTGCAAATGAATTGTGCGTGTCTGTACTGCGTAATTTTGCTGGAAAACTTTGCAATACGCCCATGCAACCCATACACTTAAAGAAATATTCCTAATCTATATCAGTATGACCAATTTAATTTTCTTTCTTAACTGTATGTTTACTTTTTTTCTTGAAGTTTCCTGTGAATCGGGTTTTATTTCGAACAAGAATTTTCTTACGCAAAACAAGCGTGAAACATTTTCAATGGCAGTACAACTTTGCCTGGTTTTGTAATTAGAAATCTTAAGATTATAAAAAGTTTTAAAATGAAACAGGTTAGAATAGAAAAAAAAAGAATGCAATAGAATATAAAATAATTTTATTATCAGGCTACATATACATTTCTAAGATACGGGCCTTCACTGTATGTTAAAATGTAAAAATTTTGAGGATTTAAAAAAGTTCTTTTACTTGAACAAAGTTTCTTTACATGGAATACTATATGTTTAATTAAAACTAAAAATAAGATTCTCCGATTAGAACAAACTGAAATTTTATATGAAGAATTTTTATTTTAATTAACATGTCTTAAGAACTCTGCTTGGGTTCTTACTCACATGAACATTTGAGAGGATTGGATTGGTTGTAAATAAAATAATTGACAATACATATATAAATATTTTGTGTACTAGGAAATTTTAAATTGAAATAAGTTCTTTAATTACCATGCTTAGGCTATAAACTGCAAAGGTTTGGCAAAGTTTGTGTTTGATCTGCACACAACGTGCCTGACTATTTCGCCGAGTGTAGCCCGCTAGTTCTCCTTTATCTCTAATGTGTTGTAAAATGTTGGGGATAACCCAATAACTAGGCAAATAGACACACACGCGCACACTCTTGAAATAGAATAAGTAGCTGCTATAGAAAGGAAACGAATTGAAAGCAAAGGATTCTAGTGTCTTTGTGTGTGTGTCTTTTGTGTGTGTGTGCGCGCATGTGTGTGCTGAACTTTTGTGTGGGCTTCTGCTTTTGCGGCATTTCATACGCTCAATTGCTGTTGGTTAGCCAACACTGGCAGCGTGTCCTGGTCGCCAGTCAATTGAAAATGAAATTGCTAAAACTTGGCAAGTTCTTCCCATCCCCGCCTCCCCCCCTCTCTCTCTCTCTCTCTCTCTCTCTCTCTCTCTCTTTGCTGTGTGTGTGCCTCAAAGCACAACGTGCGGACAAGCATGCATAATGAGCTGCAGGAGCGTCTCCTTGAAACTGGCCCCGTCTCATGCCCCACACCGCGCCTCGCTTTTGGCATGCGGGCAAGTTACCTCAGCAAATTAATACTAACAGACGCGCAAAAGTATGCAACATCAAATGGCCCAAGCAACGTGCCACCAGCTTTTATGACACTGCAAAAAACTGAGGTGCAGCCGTTTGCTCGCCCGAACCTCTTTTGGCTCGTAAAGCTGCAACTGCAAACTGCAGGGGACATATTTTGGGGCAACATTTCGCTGCTGCTGCTTATCACTTGACACGTTTTGTTGTCGTCATTTTATTTTTCTTTTTTTTTTTTTTTATAGATTTGTTTGCATTTGTTGCCTCCCCTTTTTTTTGAGTGCATTTGCTTGTTGCGCTTGGCGTTGACTACGCAGTTTACAGATTTTTACGATTCAACTCGCCAAATTTATATTTTTTCTCGTTGTTGTTCTTGTTGTTGTTGCACATGTGCGAAAGTTTTCATTATTGTCACAAAGTGACAGATTGTTCGGTTATAGATATGTAAAGAGGGGTTTTATGCAGGGGAAGTTAAAAAGGATTAAGCGCATAAAAATGCAGACAAAATGCGACCATATTATGGAACTCCAACAAGAAGTGGGTTTTTACGAGCGCCTTTTTTTTCACTGTCAGTGGACCTGTGGGATTTGGTTTGAATGGTGCTTTGACTCGAATTTTATGAGTATTAAACATGATGCACAGTTGTGGCTATGATATATGAAAAAATCCTAAAGGTATGACGGTGGAATATGTATCAAAAGGGAAGATACTTCACTTTGTGGATACTCAAATTAAAGTAGATTCAGCAATCAAATTTCTAAACGGGGATTGGCTAGTATTAAAATTGCTTGCAGACAATTTATGTTTTATATTTTTAGCAAACGAGTTTAATTAAAAGATACTTCAAAATATGTCTTATACCCAAATACAACAAGATTGCCTAATTTTAAAATTACTTTTAAAAAATGTTAAGGCTTAAAATAGTGTCACAGAAAGGCACACAAGTATGGGAACAAATTTTAAATTGTAGATTAGATAAGAGCTAAAACTTATATATAGAAGAACGACCTGTTCAGCATAGTCTCCGATATAAAAAATATATAACAACAAACTCGAATTGAAAATCTAGCAAAACCTATTTTAATATTATTTCATAATGTGTCGCGCATTAATGGGAGAATTTTTCGACCACATAGTTATGCCTATGATTTATAAAAAAAATCGTAAATGATAAGCTGAAAATAAAAAGAAAACTTGTTTAAGGCGGATCAAAAAAAAGGCTTTGATTCACAAAAAAAAAAAAAACATTGAAAACAGTTTAAAAGCAAAAACTCTAAAGAGGAACCTTGCAGAGACTACTCTCTTATTTTGCATAATATATAATATACTATATACAGTCTTGCAGCGAAACAACCAGCTGGGTTAATATATTAAAACCCGTCCAATCTGTTGCCCGACAGCTTGTTTGCAAACTAGTCGACTATTTTAAAAATCAACTTCATGTTTAGGCTTTTTGCGCGGATAATTATTTTATGTAGCTCTTATATGAAATATGTGTTTTGAGCTACTTTAATGTTGGTTAAGTTATCTTATCCTATACTAACTAAATATCGATGAAGTGTATATATATATCAGAAAAATATATCTTATGTATGAAGATATCTAAAATATTTACAAATGTCCATTTACACTAATTCCTCTTAAACATCGGTAAAACGTTCTTTTTATATCAGAATAATATATCTGCTGTGCCAAATACCTACAGAAACTTAAACTTTAAGTTAAGTTTGTGTATGAAAATTAAGTCTGCAAAGGTATTTAATCTTTGGCACAAAGGTCTTTGCCTTTTTCCTTCCAATTGTAGTCAACAAACTTCTTCTAATAAATATTCTTTAAATTTAAATATTTACTCTTATTTATTAAGTATTAGACCTAGCTCTTAATTAAAATATTTTATAGCTTATATTTTATATACAAAAAAAAAAAATGCATTCAACTGTTCAATTGTTTAAGAAAACTTACCAGTTCTTGGATGAAAATATCTATTTAAAAGCCAGCCTCTTAGCATTCCATCTGTGATCAAAGCCTTCACATTTCCTTGTTTATTATTATCAGTCTTTCATTTGTTAAGTTTGCTTTGCCTAAAACAAATAAATGAAAAGAGCGAAAATCAAATAAGTCTCAATTTCTCATATTTTATTTGATTTATTGCTTAAATAAAATTCGCAAGAAATAGTTGGATTTTTTTTTTTGCCTTTGCGTGCGTCACATGATTTTGGTTTTTCACAATATACAGAAATGTTGCTGGTTTTTAAATTTCATTACAAAAATAAATATATTATCATAATCCTGTTTTTTTTCGTACTCTCATATTTTTGCTAAAGCTGCCCCGTAAAATGTTCAACAACTTTCTGCAAATATTTTTCGTGCAGCATTTGTGTCATTTTTTGTTTTCGTTTGTTTGTTTTTGTTAATTCGGTGTTTGGCTTTTCATTTTGCGCATCGAATGCGGCAATTTGACATTTGCATTTCGGGCCTTTAAAACGAGCCAAAAATATGCCAATGCCTAAAAACGTACATGCATTTGCAAATCAAACATCATTTTTTTAATTTAAATCGAAAGTTTAATTTGCATGCGTCATTTAGGCAATTCATATGTTCTGTAGTTGTGAAAAGTGATTCAAGGGTATGATGTACGAGCAATAGAGAGTACGTGCTTATATAAACCCCGATCAAAAACATTAAAAATCTAAGCGCTTAACATAATATTTTATCCCATTGCCTAATTTTATGTACCTATCTCTGTGTCTTCTTTGCCTTTTATTTATAAAAAATTCTATAACACAGGGATGTGATGTTTACGACTTTGTATATCGCACGACTATGTGTAGGAATCAGTTTATTTTCCATAAAACTTTATTTGAAAGGTTTAACTGCTTGGGGTTGGAAATGAAATATTATGACTAAAATAATTGATTTACTCTCTATGTTCGCAATTATTTCATATGTGTATTTCTATTATTAACTATGTATAGGAATCACGAATATTCAAATTGAAGTGACATAAAACTTTATGTGGAAGGTTTTACTGCTTAGCGCTGGTAATGAAATATTATGGCTTAAATAACCGAATAACTGCCTCGCTTCGCTTTTCTTCCATAAATTATTAACAAAGACTTTTTCTTTATATTTAGTAATAATTTCAATTGGATTCTTTGCTTCAAATATATACTATCATATTTTAAAAAAAAAAGGTTTTCAATATTATTTTTATTTATATATATTTCTCTATGACGGCATATTAACCATTTTTTTAATATGTCCCTTTTACTGGTTTACTACAGCTAACGAACTATTCAATCTAAGGTACCATGAGAAATAATATCTTTTAATTCGGTTTGTGAACAGTTGTACATTATAAAGCTAGAAAATCATTGAAATGATTTTATTTTCACAAACATTTTTTATGTGATTGCGCGCACAACTTTTAAAATATTTTCCCCAAACTGAATATGCAATTTTTTGAACAATATTTTCTTGACAAAATTCTTGTAAATATTCTCTAAAAAAATTATCTTAACACAGGGCATAATTCAGTCGTTCAGTCTCACAATGCATTTGATCACTTTCATTTGTTTGTCACCTTGAAATGAGCGATTAATCAAAGACTAAAACTCAACAAATCATTTGGCTGGCACACTAAAAAAATCCATTTACTAAAATAAAATAAAAACGGAAGCGAACGCTCACAAATTAATCAGTTTCGATTTCGGCACTTGCGGTTTAATTGGCCATTGGGCGGCACACCCTAACGATCTGTGTGTGTGTGTGAGTGTGTGTGTGCGTGTGCACACATAAAAATTTATCACGCCTCCAACTGTGGCAAGGACTAGGACTCCGCCTAATTCAAACATTCGAATTTACGTTAAAACCTCATAAAAGTTCGCGCGCCAAAAAAAAGGAAGTGCCGTTATGAAGTTCATTCAGTTGTTGATGGTGTGTGTGTGTGTGTGTGTGCGTGGGAAATGGGTATGGCGATGGGGTGTAGGCTGGTATGTTTATACTCACATGAACTAAGCAAAGGAGCAGTCGCTATCAGCAGGCAGCATCCTGTGGCGTTGCTTTATAATATATAAAAATATATATGTTTCTTCCCACGCTGGCTTTTGTCCTGGCAGCGCAGCTGTGTGTGTGTGTGTGTGCCTGTGTGCGTTTGTCCTGTGTCCGTGTCCTGAGCGCTTGCCACGTTTGCCGTCTAAACGATTTACGACACTTTTGCCAACTGCTTTGCCGCACACATTTGCAATATTGTTTCTACTAAGTATAAGTGTGCCCGTGTTTGTGTGTATGCGTGTTCTATCTGTGTGTTATTAGCATTAAACAAAACCAACATAAACACACGCACATATACATTTGTAGTTGCAAAAACAGCAACGAATGCCGCACACGTTCGTTTTTATTATGTTAAATGTCTCCTGGGGCCAAGCAGCAGGACACACACACACGCACACACAGCCATTCTGGCGCCACAACAACGGTAAATCGCAACGTCTGCTTTGCCTTTGTAAGTGTCTGTTTTTTTGTGCAACTGTCTGTTTTTTTGTGCAACTTTCTCGACTGTCTCTGCGTCTGTCACATTTCACATAAACTCAGCCTGAAACGCGCGCGCCAAAAAGTATGCTACACAATTCGCTCGCCGCACCAGCAGCAGCAGCTGCCGCGACAGCAGTCGAGCGTTACCCTTTTCCACCTGCCGCTTTTAACACACAGCACGCCGCTCCACTGAAGACTGACGCGGCAAGGCGCTTCAATCCGTGCGAATTGGCCAGCTTCGTTAAATTCACCCACGCACGAGCCAAGTTAAACGCGACGCTGTGCCGAGCATAGCCGAAAGCTTTTCCCTGTCCTGTGTTGAGTTGAGTTTGACTGCAGCGGCACTTCGCTCTTTGCTGTGTGTGAGTTGAGTTTCTCTTGAAAACAGTCTGCAATTTACTGCGCTCGTTGTTGAGCTTCATCGATATATTTGAGCGCAGCTCTTTTCCTTCAAGCAGCCCAAAGAGACGTTGAGACCTGTCGGTGTACTGAGTCGTGAGCGCTATTCCTGTACTCGATTCTCTTTGTAAGTCCTGCCGCTCCGCTCGAATTTGAGTTGAGTTTTGTGCCGCTTGAGCTGCAAGTCGCCTGGGTGCTCTTGAGCTACTTAAAGCTAGCCTGGCTACTGAGTTTTCTATGAATTGCTCTTAGTTGCTTTGAGTTTTCAGTTGAGCACTTACACAGCTGCTATGAACCTTGAGTACTTTATTCGACTCTTATTTAGCAGCTCTTTGAGCAACATTATTGAGAAGAATGTTTGAGTTGTAGCTTGTTTTAGTAATGCTTTGAGCTGCATTTATGAGTGAGCTTTAACTACACTGCAAATTGCATCTTTGAGTGAGCTACATATTGCTCTTTAATTACAAGATATTAACAAAATATTATATATTCTTTATATTTAGAAATAATTTATATGCTTGAAGTACATATTTTTAAAGTTATAAATTAAATTCATTTATTTATTTACTAAATTTATATATATTTCTATACTCAAAAATTGCTTCCATATTTTAAATACAATATTTAATAATAATATTAATTTAGTCAAAGTTTGAACCTTGCTTGAGTCAGTTGCAATTTGGACGGCCTAACAACTTTGCTCAAGCTGAGATACTTTCGTTCGCTCACACTTTATGTGTGCTCCACATTCTCTTTTCTTGCACTTTTGAGCCGAATTGAGCTACCTATGCGACTCCAACATCAGCATTTTCGCTGCTCTCTTTAGCTCACTTGAGTGTCGTCCTTCACTGAGTTGCTTTTTACTTTATACTTTATACTCGCGCTCTTTGCTTGGCAAGCTTTCGAGCTGGTTTCGTGGCGCTTCGTTAGCGCCTCGTTGCTCGCACGAAAAACTCACCACAGTAGCTTGCCGATTGCGTTTATTCGCTCAGGTTGCTCGTTGTGCCTCGGCTGACACATAAACACACACACACAAACACAAACCCACTCACACACGCGCACACACACCATCTGCTCGCTGCGGCTGGTGCTGAGCCTTGGCCAATCGTAAAAGTTTTGTACGTATTTAGTACAATTTCGGGATTTGGCAGGATGTAACCAGCCTGTAAGAAACTGAGCGCGCTGTGTGTGAGAAAAAAATAAAGAAATAACAATCAAATACAACAAAAAATTGCTTAAAAAATGGTTTAAAAATTTCAAATAAAATACTAAAAATATACAAAAATAAATATATTATATATAATATATAAATACTTGTGTTTTGTTGAAGAGTTTGGATTGAAAACGTCAACATCTTCGGCTTTGCCTCGGTTAATACTCGTTACACACCAAACCGCCCCAGCCCGCCTCAGCTCCCCCGTCTTTCAACGCATGCCACGCGTCGCGTCGTGTTTACCGCGTGCCGGTTAACGGTTCTTATTTGTTTGCGTTTTATTTTTTTTTTTTTAGTTTTTAGCTCAAAGTACGGCAACAGCTAATTAATGTTTGCATTGAATTTGAAGCGCTTTAAGAACTGGTAAAAAAATTAATTTAAATGTTTGTTTAAATTTATAGCAGAAAAACAGATCTTTGTGTGTGGTCTTAAAATGTCGTTTAGGCTTTAGATTATTAGGCATGGCAGAGGATTTGCTTATGCAATGCTAAAATAGAGTTAAAATTCTTATAGAAAATTGACAAAAAAAATAACGAACCCAAAAAAGTGGCTTCACAAAATGAAACGATTTTCACAGCAATTGACATGGGGCAAGGGTCGCGTCAGGGGCGTCGTGTAATGTGGGCAGGAGGGGAGGTAGGAAACTAACCCAAAATCAAAATCTGTTGTGTTTGTTTTTGTTGTTGTTGTTGTTGTCCTGTGTCATTGTCCTGCCACTGTAGCTGCTGCTGCTGTTGGTCCCGGGTAATAGTGTCGTTTCCTTTATTTGTGCCCGCATTGACTTTTATGTTACCTTCTTCGCCTTTTTTTCCACTTCTGGTGCTGCTGCTTCTTCTTGCTCGCCGACGCACACACAATTGAAAATTCAATTGATTTACAAAATGAAGTAGCTTTGCACTGAGCGTGTGTGCGTGCGGGCGTGTGTGTGTGTGTGTGTGAGCGTTTTATTTTTTATCTATTTTCATTTTGGCTTTTACGAGCGGTACAACAATTTTGAGCTGCTCTCCTCGGGCTTTTGGCTTAAAGCAAGCGTTAACAGTTTTCCAGTTTGTAGTTAGGCTAGAGGCGTGGCACAGCGTTTGACGCCCAAATTTCCTGCCTTTGTTTTGGGCAGCGCAAAACAAGCGTCACGTTTGCGGCGACTGCGACTGATGGTCACTGTTGTGCATGTGTGCGAGTGTGTGTGCGTATGTGTGTGTCTGTGGATTGCGGCCTCAATCGTTTTTGGGCGAAGAGCTGTGATTTTTTGGGCGTTTATTTTTTATTTGTTGGTTGGGCAAAGGCATTGAAATGTTTGCTCTGGACATTGTCCTCAAGTTTTGTGGGACAAGCAAGCGAAAAGGATGCGCCAGAAATTGACACAGTTAGGGTTTTTTTTGGGGTAGCTATATGGGCCTAGTAAGTGAATTTCCACGCAGTGAATCGTAAGTGTAACTATCCAATGGAAACTTGCCCGAAAAAAAGGAAGCTGGCATTTTTGATAGATGGCTTTAAGTTGAATCGACTGTCAAATGCATTTTTGGGCTGACAATTGAAATTTGTCAATCTAAACAATATAGAAGATATAATTCAGATTAAATTTTAGTAAAACTGAGTTTTATTTATGTGTCCGAATTTTTCGCCGGCCCCAAAAAGCATGCTATAAAATTGGTTGTGCAGTTCGTGCTCTGAAATTTGAAATTCAGCTCTATTTCTGCACATAAAATAAACTCGTAAAATTATTTTTATAATTTTTATTATCAGCAAGAGCTCACACACGCCAACTGACTTATCGTAAATAATGTGTATTATACTTATATTTGTCAAACTTGTGCCAAATTATAAATATTGTGCTGTGTTTTGACATTTGAACCCTTTGAATGTCATAATGCCTATTGATTAATGCAGCTCCGCAAGAGGCTTACGGCCATTTCAAAGCACGACTATTAATACACATAAGGTACACTTTTAAGCAAAAGTGGAATATCTCAAGCTCTTGAAGTTTTTTCAAGCAAGAAATAGTTAACGCAAGTTTCACACACTTCAATAATTGACGAGCTCTTAAAACGTATCCAGCGAATTAATAGAGCACGCTGCGAAATAGGCAATTTTTCTTCTCCCTTTGCGTTTGTAATATTCGATCTGACTTCAAGAAGTTTGCTTATGAATCGCATCAAAGGCAACAAATCGCACGCTCGCATAAGCCAAGCATTGGATTTGTAATCAACTCCCAGCTCATTGAGGGAGCGAAGAAATTTCAGTGGCAGGGGGGAAGGTGAAGAACATTTAGTTGCCGCATTAAAACTGCAAATGCGAGCATTTGGTCCTTTTTCATGACCTTTGACAGCTGCTGCTGCTGCTACTTTGTAGCATACTTTTGCGCTGCTTTTTATTGTGTAGCATTCAGTGTTGTCCTTTGGAGCAACTGTTGTCCTTTTTTCGTTTTTTGTTGCCACTTTTGCAGCATTCGATTGTTTGCCATAGAGATAATTTGCAGTTAAGCCAAGCAAAAGCAGCTCAGTTATGTTGTTTTACATTGTTAGTTGGTTTTAAAAGGCAAACAGCTTGCGAAAAGGACCTCGAGACTTAAGCGCCTGATGAAGTAGTTTTGCACAGTTTTACAGTTGTCAAGAGTTTCACATTTTTGATAAGATGCTTTTCGTGTTTTTTTTTTCGCATTTGTCTTAAGATTCTTAAAGCTGCATCAAAGATATACACAACATACTTAAAGCTCCTGCTCTCCGTCTTACTTCCGTCGTTCTTCAATCCCTACCTGCCCACATTCTTCATCTCATTTCGTGGCTCCCACAAGCACTTTGTTTTGCTCGTTTCGGTGTCAAGTGTTTTTATTAGACCCAACGCAGAAAAAAGAAAGAAATAAAGAAAATATGAAAAATATGTGGTAAAGAGAATATGAAAAAAATTGCAGCTACTAGAGTCGACAGCTGTGTCAACTACTTCCCCGGATCCCCGCCTACTCCTTAAGAGCTGACGCCCATTTTATCTTTATGCGCGTGTATGTGTGTTTCCTTTACCTTTATAGGAGCTGTTGCTTTTTCCTTTTATATATGTGCTCCATCAAAGCAATATTTAAATGAAGTTTTGCGACATCTCGGGCAGATTTGAATACCCTGTGAATATTGGAAATCTCTAAAAGGGTTTATAAAGGTTTATATTCGTAAAAATGTATGTAACAAAAGATGGCAAAAGACGGCAGCTCCGACAATTTTATATATATATTATTGGCCAAGTTTGTATATAAATAGTTGTACAGAGTATCTACTAGAGTATCCACTCACGGCAAGAGCACTATTACTTGTTGTATTTGCGTTTGGAATCCATTTTGGAGACACTCATAACACGCATACGACGTGTGTGACAGCTAAAGTTCTTGCTGTCAACTTGAACCATTGCTGACACTCGTTTTTCTTTGTTTTATTGTATTATATGGTAACATATCTAGCGAGCAGTTGGCTTATCAGATGTCATTAGCCTAATTGACAAAAAGTCAGCAAGTTTTCTGTGTAGTTCTTCTCTGGCTAAGTCAAGTTTATGTCAGCGTGTAAATAGTAAACGAGAAATAAATATGAGTAAGAAATTTGATAAGCAATTGGATTAGATCTTTTTGCTTTACATTTGCATAAAGCTTGAGTAAATGTAATGCATGAATACGTTATTAATTAATTAAAATTATTAGGCTTTTATGAACTACAGGAAAAAGAAGTCTAGTGAAAAACTAAGTCCAAGACTAATTTGAATAATTGAATAGTATAAGTTATACTCATTTGAGAATGATGTTTTATTAGACTTCTTTATAACGAGGCTAATCGTTTGCGATCTCAGGCTAGTAGAAATAAAGTAAATATAGTTTTGTCATTGACACAGAACCTGGAAGCAAGTGATATTTCAAGTAAAGTTGACAATTTTGCCTTGTTTCCTACACTTATAAAAAATGCATTATATTTAAACATTTCTATGGCTTAATTTCTTGGAAAGAAAATTCTATTCAGAAATCATTAAAAAAGCGTTAAAAATATAATTTAATTTGTTCTATCTAAGTACAGTGATAACTTGAAAAGTTGCAAATTGCAACTGGAGTCAACTTAGTTCTCCTGCTCCGGCTTAACATAAAGACAATAAGCACGCATGGTTACAGTAGACACCTCATAAATTATACCATACCTATCGCCAATCAATCTATTTTTATTATAAATTCCAATTTAGCAATTTCGAAGCAACGTTTTCCAGCTTAGTTGCTAGTTGTAAGTAATTCAAAATTATCGTTGATCTCTGTGGCACATGCTGAAAGCTTTAGAGAGAATATAACCTATATATTGTATATATATAAATATATATATATATGTATGTGTAGACACATATATATGTGTGAGTGCATTTGTGGCCCTTGTCTTTATCTTTCTGCGATAATGACGGGCCGTGTGGCATAAAATCCATTAAATCAACTGGCAACGCGGGCAACGGGCAGCTTGCACTTCAAGTTGGCAGCCCCTTGATACGAGTCCTTGTAGGCGGTTGATCGGCCACGCCCACGCAGCTGTTCTGCTTGCTTTTGCTGCTGTTGCTGTTGTTTTTCTTGTTGCTGTTGACGTTTGCAATTGGTGTTGAAAACTTCAGTAGTGGAAATTGGGTAACGCTCAACGAGTATGACGACGACTGCAGTCAGCATTAAGTGTAGCCCCCTCTCTCGCTTACACCCCCGCCCGCAGCCCTATTCCCTTCTCTCTGCCTTTCGCTCTCTATACCTTGCTGTCAGTAACAAAGAAAATTTTAATTTTGATGGAAAGGGCAGTGGGTTTTTTGGGGTTCGTGCCTGTGCTTACAGCAAAAGTGCCATGGCAAAAAAAAAATCCAATTATTTTAAAACTTTTGACAACTGCAACAACAATAACAACAAAAGCAACTCCAGCAGGCAACAATGCAAGGGCTATGAAAACAATAAGAAAAGCAACAACAACGCAAAAAAACGAGTTGGCAGCCATTATAACTTCACTTGAAAAGTTTAATTGATTTTTACAAGTGCATATAGAGCATAAAGCGAGATGTATATACATAGACACTCACACATATATATGTGTACATATATATGTATATATATATTCCGCCTAGGCTACAACTCTAGCTTGGCCACGCCCACGTGCGGCTACGGCCTGTTTGCTGAGTGCAGTTTACCAGTTCTTTTTTCTACCTTTTTTCATGCTACCAAGTGGGCAGGTCCGCTCGCTCCTCTGCAAGCCCATGTAAACAAAGTGGGTGCAAAAAAATAAATAATAATAAAAAACGTCAGCAAAAGAAACAGAAATCAAAAGTAACAAAGCTCGTGCAATTGCGCAGTGACTTTGTATTTACCTTTTGGTAGTGCTGCCAACCTGTCTGTCTGTCTGTCTGTCTAACCGTCCAATAGAAATTCGAGAAGTTTGCAGTTTGAGTGCCGACTTTGGAGGCATTTTAAGTTGAATTTAATTGCCAACAGTTGTGGCAATTATTTGTTGCTGTTTTTGTTGTTGTTCAGGTCGTGCACTTTGTAGAGGTATCTAATAATAGGCCTTGAATAGCCTGACGCGCCTTGTGGCATGCCACTTATGCCAGTATTTAGTCTGATTAACTTAATTGCGTGCAGCAAGAGTGCAAATTGGTTTCTCCACTTGTTCAGACCTGCAAACAATATATTTATACAATCTATATACGTTAGTTGCTAGAATATTGGAACTTTGAGAGGGCCGTGAGGCATTTTATGTAATACTTCTAAAAGTATGTACGATAGAAGTCGTGATGCCTTTCGCGGAATTGCATTGCTTTAATAGCTGGTTAAACTGTACCTTCCTCTTTTTTCGGCTGCCGACACAACCTTTCTCTTGTTCCATAGTCTACTTTAAACTTGAACTATTTCCATGGCTTTGATTTACTTATCTTCGATTTTCGCAAATATTTTAAACATGTTTTCAATTTCTTATGCATAAAATATATGTTGGGTTTTACTCAGGCAAATGTTAGCTTTGGATTAAAAAGTTCGATAGATTGAAATTTGCATAAAAACCGCAACAAAAAACCCACACACACAAAGGTCTGTTGTTTCGTATTCATTTTACATCCTTTGTCAGGGCAAGGATGCCAGTCGAATTTGCCCTCACAACATGTCACTCTCTATCTGTTTTTGCAGGCGACTTAACACAAAAGCATCAAATGACAACAGCAAAAAGAAAATATCTATAAATCAATAAAAATAAAGAAGAAAAATTAGGAGAATATAAAACTGCATATCTCTATATTGTTTAAGAGTTCATTTTTAAGTATTTAGTACAACTTTAAGCAGGTAAATTTTGTCGTATAGTAACAACAGCTTCCCTCCACATGGCAACAATATATGCTTACGATAATCCTGATGTTAAACCTGATGTCAAATGCGGAACAACGGACAACATCAACAACACCAACACCAATTGGGGTACTGTACACAACTGAACCAATCAACGCATAATGTCCACAAATATTACCACAATAATAATAACAACGATAATAATGCGTGAACAATGTGAACAACAACTACTACGACAACGATTCCAACAACAACGATGGGCGTGACACATGCGTTGAGCGCATGAATATTTTGTTTGTATTTTACTAATCAAATGCCGCCATATAATGCCAATAATGATGATGATGACATCGCATTTGCTAACATATCTTGTTATATCCGATGATTTTCGGCTTGGGCAAATGTATTTAACAAACGATTGAACAACCATTTTCTACGTGTTATCACAAACGTTCATACAACTAAATGCTATAAAAAAAACTAATACGCACACAAATCCAAACTACACACACACACACATATACACGAACCGCGTGTAAAACGCTCCTTACAACACACCACCCAACACTGCTGCACAACACTGACTGTCTCTCTCTCTCTATGGTCAAACAGCGCGTGCAGAGTCGCATTGACGTCGACAGAAACGTTTGAGAGAGAGAGAGAGAGAGCGCGTAAGGCGCGCTTCAGAGCATATCAGCAAAGAGAGTAAGTCTGATCGCACTGTAAAAGAGGAAAGAGAGAGAGAGAGAGAGCGCGCAGGCGAAAGCAATTTGCAGTATTAAGTACTAGCATATTCAAACTTGTGATTTGCACAAGCTCTCGCTTAAGTATTAGGCAGCGACATACCCCCACCACCACCATATCAGCACGATCCACTCTCTCACACACTCTTTTTGGCATTAAATAAATAATGGGTCTGCAGATGGCAGCCAGTTTTGTTGCAGTCAACTTGTTTGCAGCCCTGTTGCTTATCTGGACACCAGCGACCGTCGATGCAGTCCGTGAGTACACTAATAAATACTACTACTAAATGGCAAATATATATATAGAGTTTAAGGTATTTCCATTTGATATATTATGCTTAGATTTAAGCGCACTTTCTAATTGTTCATGCAACACGTAGCACGTTGCAGGCTTCTTAAGCTGCTGAGTCTCAGTTAATTCCAATTAAGCTTCATTTATGTCTTGACACTCGAGTTGATTAAGTTGTAGTCTGTCTGCAGTTGACTTGATTTCAGTTTATTGGGGAATTCCACTTAGTTGGGACAGCTTTAATTAGAAAAAAGCTTAAAATCAAACTAACACTAACAAAGTCCAAATCAAGAAGTTTAAAACTATGAAATATATATAAGACTATCAACGAAAATATTTAGATAGATGGATAGATTTTAAATGATTGAAAACCAAGAAATTTGAGTTCATTTAAGATGAGTTAGTATATTAAAATTATAGTAAAATAAATTTTTAAATTCTTATTGCATGGGATTCCATCTGAATCCTATTCCTATTCCTATTTCATTAACTTAACTAGCTGAAAGATTTTATTATGGTAAGAGCTTAAAAAGGTCACATTACAAAGGATTAGCAGTTCACTTTGTGTTCCCATAATTATTATTAACTAAACTATTATTATATTATAAATAAGTAATAACACAAAAAATTTATTATTGATATAGGTATCGATAACTTTGTCTTTAAACAAATAAATTTTTTAATATTAACTATTTCGGTTTTGCAAGTGAAAGTTTTAATCAAATTTTTTGTAATATAAATTCTAATTATTTTCAAATCCTTCTTATTTTATTATCTATTCCCTTGAGCGCGAAAATATTTTTTCATATTTACTTAGATTTAATTTCTGAATAATCAATTGTGATCGATAAGTGTCATCGACTTAAAAATTTCATATTGCAGTAGCAGCTCACATTTAGAGAGAATTTTCAATCGATTGTTTTTTTTGATATGCGTGGAATTTTCTGCACGTATCTAAAGCTAATATTTTATATCTCGCAGTATCTGTTACTTAATTACGACCAAATGCAGTATCTGCTTTACTAATTACCTTTGCGAAGATAATGTGCAGAAGCAGAGAGGTAAATATGCATTAATCTTAAAGTTTGCTGTAGGCATAAGCCGACTCATGTCGCGGCAATTAATGCAACGGCAATTAATCGACGATTGAAGTCAGGTTTAGCTTCTTTTCAAATATCTAACGCCATGTGCTCAATGTTCTTTTTGTTTTTTGGCTCAATCAAGCGAAAGTTGTAAATTTCAAATTGCTTTGCCAGGTCGACCCACAGCCCACCCCTTCACACACTGAGAAGAACTTGTTTTTGGAGTCATATTTCATCAGTCAGCGCGAATGGTGGTATAGGGGAGTATATGGTGTGTTGGGGCTGGGGGCTGTGGGGAGATGTGGTTCGGTTTTGGCAGAGGGTTTGTACTAGTTTTTCGGCAGCTTATGGCTTAGAGTGTAGCGAAAACTTTTGCTATATGTTAATTATGGCGCTGCATTTATTTGAGGCTTAATATAGCATGTCGTATTCATATAGTTTGCCAGTTGCCAGTTTCTCGGTTTCTCGTTGAGGTTTTAGCTTGGCAGCGATTTGCAAGCGCGACGCTGCCAGTGAGGGGCTTGGCTTGCCAGAGGGGGATAAATTCTACCTACTTCGCTGTCGCTGTCTAAGCGAAAACTTTTCAAATTATCGTAGCATCAACTTTTTGTGAGCCCTGCTCGTCACAGCGACTGGGCGTGAGAGTGAGAGAGAGAGCATGAGAATTATTGCGAGGGGAGGCTGTTCAGATTGGGCTGAAGTTGCGGCAAATTAATTAAAACTTGTTGCGAAAAAAACCAGAATGAACAAAAAAAAAACCTAAATATGTGGTTGATATTTGTGTTGCGTTGCCCACTGTGCAGCTGTGCGTGGGCGTGGGCTGTGGGGGCAGAGCCCCCCCTCCGGCTAAAGCCAGACAATTGGCCGGCGTTGAGCCGCTTTTGTGTCATAATTTCAAACAAACGACAAATTAGCCGGCAAACGTTTCCGTGTGTGAAAAGCTGTGAAGAGGGGAAATGGTTTGAAAGAAGAATGGCTGGGGGGTGGTGAAAGCGAGAGGGGGTCAAAGAACCATTTACATGCAATACACACGGCAAACAGCAAATAGTTTTGCATATGTTTTTAAACCAGCCTGCCAACCCGAGCCCGCCCCCGCCCACGGATCTTGGCCCAGTCCAGCCACTCGACAAATGTTGTTGTCTAACGGTTTGTCGCTCTGTCAACGCCCAGGGCCGCTACAAATAGATAGAGAGCGGCGAGGGGAATGGAAGGGAAGGGGAGCATGTCCTGCTGAAAAGCCGCAGCCCGCAACGAGTTGTACAAACATTTCACGCGGCAAAGTGCCGCATAAATTTCAATTTAATGGTTCATACGAGTCCAACACACACACACACACACACACACTCAAACACACGTGTATACGAAAAAAAGAGGTGCGACAAAACTGTACAAAAAACAACAACAACAAGAAAAACTCTTCTGTCCAACAGGATGTGCAACATTTGCTATTGTTGTTGCTGCTGCTGCTGCTGCTATTTCGTTTTTGTGCAATGTCCTGGCTGCTTGTTTATTAGCCCAATGCAATGAAGCAGCCGTGTGAAAGGTGAGACCAAACAACAACAGCTCTCATCCTTTTTCACACAAAATATATCTGCAACCTGTTTCTAGAAACTTGTTTTCATTCTCCCCAATTTAAGCTAACATTTTGACTCTTGCACATATTTTACTTTTCCAACTCGGGCAAAAACTGAAGGAAATAATATTTTTAGCGAGGTTTGCTTTCAACACTCAAATGCAGTTGGAAAATAAAGTGAATATATTGAAATTTTTAGCCTCGGAAAGTTCCTTTCCATTAGTCTTATAATATCCCGTTATCAACTGATTTTAATATTTAATAATAATAAAAAGTATTATTTTTACTCGTTTTGCAACATGCTCTAAGCTGCATTTATTATATATTTCCCAGAATTTTGTAACTGTAATTACTTGAATACGGAAAGATATATATGTATGTGCTTTTAGGGCGTTACGTAATTAGCGTAAAATAAGATGAAAGTATTTATTTATGCGGTCGTTTCGGTTGCTTTTTCTGTCATTTTCAATTGTCGGCGATGGCAGCAGATAAATGTTGATTTATATGACCCTGGCCTCGCAGGTCCTGCGACATTAATGTGTTGACATTTGGGACCTCTTGAATGAGCGAGAAAAATGAAAAAAAAAAAACAAAAAAAAAAACCAACAAACTAACAGCTTTTTGCTGTAGCCCATCAGAAAGAGGGACACACCAGATAGAGGGGCCCAGTTGTAATGAAAAGTAATAATATTAAATTAACAGAACTCTCAGGAATTGTAGCCGCATGGTCCGAGCCAGACATTGCTGGGGGAGGGAGAGGGTCGAAAATGGAACAGGGAATGCGGCCTGTGTTTCCACTATTATTTTCTGGCTAGGCCCGTCGCAGTAACATCTTATTTATGGTCTCGTTTCTCGTAAAAATTTGTTATTTAGATTTATGGCGCTTTGCTCTTTGTTGTTGCCACATTTATTTATCTCGCTTTTATTTTCTTCTCGTTTGTGCTGTTTGTTGATGCCACTGAAATTTTAGAGCCACTTTGCTTGGTCACTTTGCCACAAACGGGCGAGAAAAAAAAGTGTGATAAATGCCAAAACATTATTATTGTTGAGCATTCGGAGGGGGGGCGCAGTTAAGAGCGTGTTCAAGTACTTCTTATATGGGCATGTTTGTTGATCTAATGATATGATGACATTAATAAAACGCATTCGCATTTGCGTGTCTCATTTGCCTCAACTGTCCGAGGCATGAGGCAATGGCTTGGCGTGGTCTTCAGGGGCTGCCATTGAATCCTGCTGAAAAGTTGAGCACTCACCAACGAAAGCGCAGCTCAATTCCAATAGATGGAATATAATGTAAGCCAACTGTTATATAGATCGCTTGACATTTTAGTCTGCGAATGTTTCAATTACCAATTTGTGCGTATACGCTTACGTATATTAACTGCAATTTCCTCTGTATAGTAAACATATTCCACTTTCCTTCCGTTCCAATGCACACCTTGTATTATTTTATGTTAAACATAATTTTACAAATATACGTTCAGAGTTAAATATTATATACTACAAAGTAACATTTTATCGGAACACTCAAGCACACACTTCATCAGCTGGTCAGCTTTGAGCTTTGTGCTTTAAAAATGTTCATCTTAGATTTGCTTCGAGGATGAATCAGTTCATTTAAATTGTTGAAACCCTTTTTTTTCTTTAATCATTAAAATACCCAACTGAAATCTCCTGGCTTCAAGTCGCACTTATCTGGCTCAAATGCCACCGCAGACAGAATGACATTATGCAAATCTTTGCTGCTTCACTTTTAAGTGCCACAAATTGTGGCAACGCATTGTGCAGCACATTTGGTTTTTTTTTTTTATGCATACCACTTGCTGCCAGTTTAATTAGAAAAAATGTTAATTTAATGCTTCGCTGGTTCGCCGGGCTTTCTCTTCAATTGAGTTTCCTTGGCAGCCAGATGAGTGTGTTTGACTCAGTCTCTACTCTGTGTGTGTGTGTTTGCCACTTTTGTCTATTTGTTTGTTTCCATCTAACCGAGCTGACGCCCAAAAAGTATGCCACATTCAGTCACACTCACACACACACACACACTCACACATACAACACACCACACACTGAGCCGAACACACATTTTGCTGGGCAGCGCCATATGTCCGTGTCATATTTTGCTTGTAGCGAACAAATTTCGGCAATGGCCCAAGAAAAAAAGTACTAAAAAAATGTTTATGAAAGTGAATGAACTACAGAAATACCCTGCAATTTAACATATTGGTTTCTGTGGTAGCATGACATGGTGCAAAAAGCTGGACTTGCAAAATTCTGT
The DNA here is from genome assembly GCF_003285875.2 of Drosophila novamexicana. Taxonomy (NCBI): domain Eukaryota; kingdom Metazoa; phylum Arthropoda; class Insecta; order Diptera; family Drosophilidae; genus Drosophila; species Drosophila novamexicana. The sequence goes on from NW_020824787.1 coordinate 10,198,967, forward strand.
AACTAAATGAACTTCAAATGTGAGATTAAAAGCTCAAAAGTCTTTCTTTCAATAATGCAGTAGCTATTGTTTGTTGGTGTGTGTTTTCAAGAATGGATCTGATCTAAGACTAAGAGTTTTGTTTTTTATATACCGAGCGAATGGTCTGGTAAGGGGAGGAAATATGCTAACATGTGTTAGTTAATGAACCAGTTCAAACTCACAATAGTTCCATTTAAAATGAATAATATTGAAATATTCGAACCTCAGCTTTCGTAGGCAAAAAAAAAAATAAAATAAAATAAAATTGATAACCAAATAAACCACTTAGTTTAATTAAATATCCAAGGTAATTTTCTTAAGGTTGAGTAATCGGGTTATGTCCAAATTGTGATTTTTCCTATATAGTTCTGATTTTGGTTTCCTTATTTCGGTTCATCAAATGGTTGCCCTTTTGCAACAACCTTTTACAGAGTAAAAAGGGAAATCCTCGCGCAGTTTTCATTTAAAAAGCGAAAAGTTTGCGCGCGCTTGCTTCGCGTGTGTGTGAGTGCTAAATGATTCATGACTCACATATGTGTGTGTGTCCGTGTGTATGTGTGTGTATGTGTTTGAGTGTGTGTTGTGCCGTGGGCAAAAAGTGCTTAACTCGTAATTTTTCGAGCGGTACGTGCAAATAAGGCCACTGAGGCCGCACCGGCCGCCGTTTAGCGTACAGCTTGCCCTCTCCACCCCTCCCCTCCCCCCACTTGAGGCAACAATTTTGAGTGCATTTTATTGTACTAGTTTGTAGGTTGTTCACGTTGCTGTTGTTGTTGCTGCAGTTGCTGGTCTGCACATGAATATTGCAGCTGATGAGCAGCCCCTCAGCAGTAGCAGCTGCCGCCTATGCCCCTTCGGCCCGGGCAAGGGTCAAAAGTTTTAATTAATGTTTATGGCTGCACTGCGGCGACTCGGAAGCCCCTTTAAGTACAATTTATTTATTTTTGTTAGCATCCAGCGTTATGGCTAAGACAGCTCCCCGAAACGGCCGACTGGCTGCTCCTCACAAGATGCCGCCTAAAAGCAGACAACGCATTTTTTAATTAATTTGTTTGGCCCTTTTACCACAAATTCGTAATTTTTGTTGTTGTTGTTGTTATTTTGTTAAGGTTCAGAGGTCGGGCGGGGGCTTATATTAATCAATTAAGGTGCGCAGGCAGCAATAAGTACATGAAATTTTAATTGCATTCCCTTACGAAGTACCCAGACAAAAATTTCCTTTCTGTAGACGTGTGCGTGACAATAAATTTCATTTATTTCCGTTTCTCGACAAGGTTACGGGGTGCGGCTACTATGTTTTTTTTTTGTTTTTCTTTTTTTCGGGAACTTAGCCAATTGTTATGGAGTTTTGTACATAATTCTCTTTTCAGTTTTATGGATTTTCGTTTTTTTTATTGTTAAAAGGTATAAGTAACTAGCTTTTTGGAAACTATGAATTGAATGTTGAGGCCAATTTCACTAAAATATAACTATAAAATATAATAAATAATTAAGTAATTAATTATTGTTTATTATATTAATATATGATAACATTAAATTATTCTTTGAATTTAGCATATGACATAGTTTTTCAATTTTGTTTTCTGAGTAAATTCCAATTTAAAGAGTCGGTTAAAAAATTGAATCAATTTGACGATAGACGAACATCGAGGCCTCTACAGTAAATAATATACTTTGCATCAAGAATAAAATGTGTAATAAAAATATAAAAGCTTACTAAATGAATCTGGAATAGAAACAACATATTACTTGAAGTAGGTAAAGCTTTGCACACGTAGCTAATTTTTCATATTAAACGCTCATTATTCCCAACTGGTTAACAGGCAATTGCGTGCTGCGGGCTTGCCGTCTGAAATTCTATTACATAGAATATAAACTTTACGGCGTCTAGATTTGTATATTAGTTGTGCCTTTTTTATGTATAACACATAAATCGTTACTTCACTCTTTTCCAGAGTAATTTGCTAGAAACTCGATGCCCAATAAAGCTCAGCTCAAAATATGAACTCTTTAAACTCCTTTTGTTTTCATCACGCCATATGCCATATCTCACATATGCCATCATCATATACCATATGCTTATTTCCAAAATTTTCAAAGCCCAGCAGAACTACCTCTCTCTCCTTCTGTCCCTTTCATTCTCTCACTCTCTCTTATAGTAGGGGCTGCTTTTCATGATGCGTGTGTGTTCATTTTTTCTCGTGTGGCTTTGTTGTTGTTTTGGGGAGCACGCAGGGGAATAATTACAAAATTTATGAGCACGGCAATGGGCGTGGCCTCATAATTGTCAATTGATGGCAGAGCAGGAAGGGCGGAGGGGCTTAGGAGTCGCAGCGGGTAGCCTCATAAAACTGAAGTAGTTTGCCAGGCAACTCGTTGTTGTTGTTGTTGTTGTTAGTTGTTGCTGGTTGTTGTTCGTTTCCGTTTGCATGTCGTGTGAGCACACGCCAAGGGGTTAAGGTTCAAGCGGCACGTGCGGCGCCCCCCATTGGGGCATGTCGATGCCTGGCTAGCAGCAAATCGGGCATCGGGCTTTAATATAATGCGCATTTTAATGTCATTATTTTTCTGTGTATTTTTTGTGTATTTTTTACTTTCGTTTCGCTTTAAGCAGCTGCACGAGGAAAAAGCAAAAGTGCAAAAGACGTCGACAAAGCAGGCAATGCAAATTGCGGGCATAAAAAAACAACATGAAACAGTTGGCTAAAAGGGTAGCAGTGAGGGGGTTGGGGGGTTTTTCCACACCGAGAGAATAGCGTGAAACGAGACTGAGAATGAGAAATGCCGTCCGCAAAGTGAGCTATTTTTGTATGGCACATATAAAAAAGTGAAAGAAAACAAAATAACCAACAACAGCAGAGCAGAGCAGAGCCAGCAACAAGAGCCGCACTTGCCACAGTACCTCCACCCCAGAACCCCCTCTCGGCTGCCCCTGCACTTTGGCAGTCAGACAAAGCGACGGCATTGTCGCTTTTGTGTTGCATAGTTGACATTGTTTGATTTCCACAAAGGTGTAGACCAAGCGCCAGGCAACAGGCAGCACTCGGTGCGAGGGCAACGAGAAGACGCAAGGGGTTTGAATAGGGGCTTGGTTAGGGGCAGGTGTGGCGGGACGGGCAGCAGCTGCTAGGCGAAGACCCGACCACAAAAAACACACTCGCACACACACCCATAGAGATTGCAGCGCATTTGATTTGGTTTTTGCCATGGTGCTACACTCGTATTTGCTTTAGGTGTACAATAACGCCTTTAGATACTTGCGACTGTTCATCTTCACACCTCATTGGGTCGCCAGGTGGCGCCACTTTGCCACTTGCAAGGCAATGCAAACTAGCAAAAGTTTGTTTTTGCTACTCGTACTCGTTTCTACCCTGTACCCCTCACTCTTCCATCCTGTCTCTCCATCCATTTTGTTGCTCTCTTTCTCTATCTAATATCTCTTTGTTGCCATATTTGCTTTGGCTCCAGTTCGAACTTTGAGCCAGTCGAGTCAACTATTTAAAGCCAATGTGCATTTGTATTTATTTTACTTGATTTATTCGTTGCAATTTTTTCAAGCACTTTGAAGTCTGTAAAGTTCGCTCTTTGGCCATTTGCTAAAGTTGCAATAAGAAAAAAAATTCAAAATATATTAAAAAATGAAAATTTAATTAAATGCTTGTTAAATTAACCTAATCACATTTATATTCAACCAAGATATTCCCAAATCAATGATACATTTCGAATAATGACATTAGATTTATCATATACTATACCTTTAATAACAATCATTATCAATTAAATATATTATATATTGTTGACATCTTTTTCTTTGAGTACATTAAACACTCTCTTAAAGCTTAAACTCTTTTATTTTCTGCCATCTAGCAAACCAAAAAAAAGTAAATAAGTTCTTAAAACATTTGCCGTTTATTAATAATCTAATCTAAAGTCAGCTTTTGCTCTTCACATTCTTCATTTTTAGGCTATATATATATATATATATATATAGACATTTTTTTTCGCACTCAACTTCATATTTCACTTGTTGTCAAACGTTTTTCAACACTTTGGTGCCATGCACACAAATTGAGGACAAGTTTATTTTTTGTCAGCTTCACTTCGCAGTTATGTGACCAGCACTTAAAGCACATGTCGACCCCCTTTCCTTTCCTTACCCCGTCCGCCGCTTGGTTTGCATTTTGTGTTTGACGCTCTAACTAAGTACTTGACTGAAGGAGGGTGTCGAGCATCGAGGGGGTGGGCGGTGTATTGGGAGGTGTTGGATTGGAGCACTGGGAGCTACCTCTGGCTCTGGTTTTTCTTCGACAGACTGCGCCCAGGATGCAAACTTTCCAATTGTTAAAACTTTGCACTTGAGCGATTTTTGTGTAGCATATTTTTTGGCATATTTGCGCGCTCGCATGTACCAAGCACTTTGCAAAGAAAACTTTTCAATGTGGTAAACACGCGCACACGCACACACACTCACAGACGAACGCACACACACTCACACCGTTGCACATACTCGCACAATGCCGCAGACACAACTATTAAAAGCCAACAGCAGCAGCAGCCACCGAAAGAAAAATGCATAAATAATGTAGGCAGAGCGAAGCAAAGCTGCAAGCAACAACAAAAAAAAGAACGAGAACAACAAGAAATATGAGCTGGCAAATTGTGTACAATAACGAATATTTAATGCCCTGAAGGAAGTGCATAACAAAAACTTACTTACCATGAGCAACTGTTACGCTACATACTTGCTTTAAGCTAAAACCAATTGAGAATTATAAAATTAATGGAGCATAGCATGAAATTCGCATAGATAATGTTACAGCTATTACTAGTATGTTCAATTCTTATTTTCCTCGAATCTCATGGCCTTCTAACCGCCTTTTGTTACGCTATTTGAACTAGTCTAAGGTAAAATATGTTGGGAATTCTAAATGAAATTGCTTTATATAAAATCGAATGAATGTTATGCATATAATAGATTTGGTTGCCTTATCTAAGCTATTTGTCGTATATTGTATGTTATATATCAAAACTTTCGTGACTTTTTTTCTTACCTGCTTGCATACATAGCTAATATACCCCAACATGCCCGTATACACTCAGGGAAGACACGAAAAAAGGACACCGCCTGTGTCAAGTTGACAGTTTTTCTTTTGGGCTGGCGCAAGTTCTTTTCCACACATTATGAAAAACTTTCTTCTAGCGCTCACTGATAAACGTTGCTCAGACCCCGCAAAACCCCCCCCGGTGTGTGTGGCTGTGGGTGTGTGTATGTGTGCGTCAAAGTCAACACCAACAAGCGAGCAGCCGAGCAGCGAGTACATTAGGCAAATACTTTGAAAATGGTTTTGAGTTCGCCCGAGTGGGTTTCTTGGTGGGTCTTGGCGGTTTAGTGGGTTGGTGGGTCAATTTTTTGGCTGTATTCGGCTAGATGGTCTCCGGCCTTGCGTGTTCGCAGCGCGTTTTGAGTTACCTTCGCCAAGTTGTTCGCTGTCATGTTACGGCAATTTTACGCCCTCGCCATTTCAGGGGCAGCAACAGCAGCACCAGCAGCAACAAAGTTGACGACCGGACCAGGCGACACAACTTGCTACTACAATGTTAAAATGTCAAAGCAATTCCACATTTTTCCTCCATATACATATACATCTATATATATGTGTTTTTTTTTTCAAAGCTGCCTGAATTTTTTTCAACATTTTTGCCAGGATTTTTGCCAACGTTTTTACCTATTATGCAGCGAGGCATGCGTGCGCCTCAGCTTATGCAGCACTTTAATGCCCGTTGCTCATAGCTGGCAGACTGACCGGCACTTCACCCTCAATACCCCTTGGTGACCACTTGCGCTGACCGTTGCAGTTGCTGTTAAGCCGCAAAACACGCATCCAGTTGCATGCAGCAGCTGCATTACTCGCCCCAGTCAACTGGGCTGACCGTGCTTTGGCATTTCTATACCCTGTAAACGATATGGCCAGGGTAATAACTCTTTTGAAAGGTCTTTAAAAATCAAATCAAAGACTGTAACAGCTATAAATCTGATATGTGCGTGTATAACATACAAATACTTTTACCAAAGCTTATTTAAAGTCGAATTAAAGGATTATCGTTTTGATTGTGGGTACACACTTCATAATATTCGCTCGATAAGATCAAGTGTTATAAATAAATCAATTAATGTAGGGCATTTCACTGTCAAGCTGTGCAAACCCTATGCATACCGATTTGTTTTGAGCTGCATTTGCAGAAATTGATGCTACTGGGCCTTGGTCCACATATTCACTGCAGCCAGAGAAGCAGTTGTTTCTGGGCCCCGTTCGAGGCATTTTTGCATTTTGGCTGACAGCGTGCGCCGGCTATGTAAATATATGCCGGTCGAAATGCATAAAACCAGCAAAACTGTGGAAAGCTAGAAAACCTGCAAAACAATTGCCATTGAGTGCACTAATTTGAAATTATGCCGAGCTACGCAAAATATCGCATAGACCATGGCAACTTTTTTTTCGTTCTTTTTCAAGTGTGCCAGCCTCCGGAGTTTAAGCCTCCTCTTGGGTAGCTTTAAGCATTTAATAATGCGGCCATTTCGAGAGCTCTTGTTGTGAGTTGTGAGTTGAGTAATTGTTGTGGCTAAGTGAGTGTGTGTATATATATATATATATATATATATATATATGTGTGTGTTTTTCAGAAGCTACCAATTTGTCTTTCAATTAGTTTCTGTGTGTTTGCAGAGTAGAGAAAGAGTTATAAGCCATGGGGAACAAATTATTAAAGAGTGAATTTTAAATACTTTTTAAAGTATGTTTTTTTTTTCATTATTAAAGTTATTTATCATTATTTATTCTTTATGTCTGTTCTATGGTTGTCTTTTTAATCATTAACAGATTACGATATTTCGAATACAATCTTTGAGTCGAATTTCCTATAAAGCATATATTTTGTGATATATGTGTATATTCAAATACATGAGGAATTTTGCCTATGGAAGAAATGCACGCAGAAAGTTTGTTTTCTTATGCTTAAATATTAACAAAAAAATGTATAAAGAGAAAAGTTTTATATTTCCCATCAGGATAAAAATTTATAAAATTGAATTCAGAATTTCTTTCTAACAAAAATCTCGCACTTAAAATTAAATTTCAACTTTGTGATTAAATAACTAAAACGGCCATTAATATACCAAATTAGATCAATATCAAATAAAGAGGGACTACTTTAATTTTTGATCACAGAGCATTGCTTCACTTAAAACAATAAAAGATTTGTTAAAAATAATAAGCTAAAAATAGACTGCTTTAAGAAAAGCTGAAATTAAAACCATTTGATCATGTGTCAATACCAAAAGTGGCTAAGCAAGTTGACTAATTAAAGGGCTTGTCAGCGCAACAGAGACAGCAGCAGTGAGTGTGAAAGGGGCGAGATAGATGTAGAAACAAAGCAAGTCAATTAGAGACGCTGTCAATAACAGAAATAAAAAAAGACGAGAACTTGAAAAAAAAGCAAGTCAAATGTGTTAAATGGTTAAAGGTTTTAAACAAAACATTTAAATATTAACAAACTTAAGTAAAGCGATAGAGTATGCGAGAGAAAAGAAGGGAGAGAGAGGGGGAGAGAAAGAGAGGGAGAGAGATAAAGAGAGAGAGAGAGAGAGAGAGAGAGGCAGAGAGAAAGAGAGAGAGAGAGAGACAGAGATCGAGTTGAAAGCACGGCAAAACAGAAACAGTTACAACTGTCAGCTAAAGGAGCCAAGTTAAGTAAAACGGACTTAAAGTTTTAACAAGCTCGCCCAAGTGTCTGTCGAGAGGGGTTCCTGTCAAGGAGTGCAGGGGCTTGGCGAGGGGCGTGTTGGGGTAGGGAATGCGCTGCCTGAAGGCGCGCCTGCAAGGCGCTAAGCTCCAAGGGGGGCAGACGCGTGGATGGTTTGTTGCTTCTTGCTATTTACTTATTTTGTTTGCATTTACTTAAATCGGATGAAAGGATTTGCTGCTTAGTGCGCGCGACTTTGTTTCTGCCGCCTCCCCTGCCCCTCTGTGCTCTACCTTTTCCCCAGCGCGCCCCCGCCCCCTGTTCAGACCAACCAATCCTTGACAACAATTTTAAATGAACTTGCTGCAAAACTGAGTAGCATTTCAATTGGGTGCCACCAAATGTTGTTAGGCCAACAAATTTTTCTCATCTTTATTTCTGGTTGCCTGTCTACAGATTTATGGTCATTGGCCCGGCCCAATGTGTGTAACAGATATAGAGCTGAGCTCTCAATAAAACCAACCCCCCAAACAGCCCCCGTTGCAGCCCTCATCAGCTGTCACCAAGGCAACAGTGGCTTTCAAGTAGCATAAGAAAAAAAAAGGGATCGTTCAGTCGCTTATAATAATGACAAAAGGCACCAACAACAACAAATCACCGGCTGTATATATTGTTACGTCGTGCTCCATTTGTAAAATCCTTTTTTTATGTAAATAAATTCTCAAGTCCATTTTCAACATATTTATGCGCCATTTTACACACACACACACACCGAACCCAATTCTGGCATAGCCTCTATAGACATTTCGCTTCTTTTTTTTGGAAATCCCATTAAGAGAATTTTTACCCAAATAAGAAAAATGAGCTTTCAGCGCATTAGAAAAGAAAATAATCAGCCCAAAAACCAACAGCCAAACAACCAACAACCAACAAATGACAATGGCTAAAGTGTAAGGTAAATTTACTGTTGACATTTCATTTTGTTCATGGAATTTGTCTGCCGTTTTTCTCGTTCCTACTCTATACTCTTTCCTTGGCTGTTTTTTTTTTTTTCAACTTTACCCTCTTTTTTTGGCGAGCGATATGCTTGACACCATTTTCTGTTGTTTCTAGCGGAAATACTCAAGTGTTGTTTGGGTCAATGACGAAAAAGGGGCTCTACGAATGGCTCTGCTCAAGTGTGCTGAACCGTAGAGTGTTAGCGGAAACGCTTGTTTAGCGACAGAGATGATACATTCAAGCACATAGACGATTTGGACTTGGACTGCTTAAGCCCAAGCTGAAATTGGGGTTAGTTAAACTATGGCCCCGAAACTGTTACTCCTGCGACGTTATGACAAAATATAAAATATTGTCTATCTCCGATTCCGAAACCCTATTTCTGCACTACTGATCACGAGCTTTAAAGGCTATGCGAAAAGCTTTTTAAGCCTAAAGCATTTTGCCATTTCATAAAGAACACCTCAAAGTTTTTTCAAAACCCAACTTTCGGCATTTCTTCTAGCCGCAAGCTATTCGCGGCATTTCGTGACCTTTGACAGGTCAAATTCCAGGCACTGACAGCCGCAACATAGAGCTCATAGAGCTGTGCACTTATCAGTCGAAATGGAAATTAATATTTAATACGAGCACATTTTTATTATTTTGAACACTCACCCAAAACACGCATCCCCCCCCCCCCCCCCCCCCCCCCCCCCCCCCCCCCTCTAACTTCGCCCCTCACCACCAACTGGTCCCTGGTGGCGGTTGCCGAGCTTTGAAATGTTAGACGCTGCTTAAGCCTCATTAATAAATAATGACGGGCATATTATGAAATGAAATGTAAGGGAAATAGCTGTAACAGAGAAAAAAGCGGATGGGAAAGTAGAGAAAAGTCGAGTAAAGGCATTTCTCGAAACCGACTTATGCTGCTGACATGCGCTCGATTTTTGCCATTTCTCAGTTATATTTTTTTCTTCATCTTGGTTTTCAATAATTTTTGCTGGCTGCAGTTTTTTTTTTTCTGCGGGGGCGTCTTTTCAATCGGGGCGCAGGGTGCCGGACGTGGCACAGCCACACGGCATTGATAAGCCAAAGAAAGTTTTGCTAGCCAGCAAAAATCCCCCAGAGATAGAGACAGCAAGAGGGCCGAGCAAGAGCGAGTGAGAGAAAGAGAGGGCAAAAATTTTTTTTTGGACAACTTGGTGGCTGTGGGATCTGGTTTTGGTCTGGTCGCTGCTTAAACGCAGACAAGCAAAACTTTTGGCCGCAAAACTTTTAACTGGTTGGTCGCCATATACTTGTTGCCGCCCAGCCAGCTGGGTGGTGCGGGGCTACTGGCTGGTGGCTGGTGGCTGTTGGCTGTTGGCGGTTCACGGCAACAATTCACGCAAGCAGCTGCTAAGACAAACATAAATTACATGCCATTGTCCAATGGTGCGCGTCCTGGGCCACAAAGTTGCCTCTAATGATGCCACATTCAGACGTCTGTGGGGCAAGCGGCATAAATTAGCCAAAAGCACAAATCCACATACACACAGACGCACGCATACGTATACGTATGTATGTATGTACAGACGCCGCTAGGTGGCGCACCAGTTCAGCTCAAATTAAATGTTAATTTCATGCCATCATAATCACCAGCGTCGCACAACCAACACACTCACAATCACACTCACACACACACATGACCTCATTAAGGCCAACCGCTGCCCAACAACGAACAACAACAATCAGAAATAAGTTAGAATGCAAAAAGTCAGAAGTTCTGGACATGTAGATACCCAATAAAATCTAGCAAGTCTTTAACTTATAATTTTAGCTTGCATGGCACTTAAATCTTATGAATATATTTAAACTTTACAATCTATATTTTAAAAAAAAAATGTATATATATTTTTGCTTATTGTCACAAACCTCGTGCACCGCCATCATAGCCCGTGCCAACTGTCATCTAGGGTATTATATCACGAACAATGCCGAGGCCATATAATAAAAAGCAACAAGGACCGACCACATATAGCGAAGCTACCAACCGTTGGGCAGCTGCAGAAGAGGGGCGTGGTAAGGGGCAGGAGGAAGAGGAGGAGGAGGAGGGGTTGACTGGGCGTCGTCTACGTCGCGGTCGCCACGCTTTGCAAATAAACTGTAAAAATGTTTACCGACAATTTTCTACACAATTTTACGCTATGTCGAAAGCGGGGCTTGCGGGGTGTTTGGCTAGGAATTTTAGCAAATTAGGGTGCGCATGAGGTCATATTAATGTGGTTAATTACAATAATTAGAAATTTAATTAAGGTGTGTGTGTGCGCGACCGAGTGTGTGAGTGTATCTGTGTGTGTGTGGCAGTACACGCTAAAAATCGAATTTACATGTTAAAAAGCTGTTAAAGAAAAACTGAAATGAACACATGCCATAAATACAAAAACAATATAATTTGTATTATGGGTTAGGTCTACCATCTGAAGCTAGGCTAGGGTGAGGTGTAAGGGTGGGTAAGGGGCTCCATCAAAAAGGGCTAACTGCTGGCCAGTTAGTCAGCCAGTTAAGTTGGCAACGCGACGAGCAACACAACTAACTGAGTTGTTGTGGTTAATGGGTTGTAGGTACCCTCTTTTTTTTTTTGGTAGCAAATTAGAACTATGCAAATGGAATTGCAGGTGGCGGGGATAGGTACAGGGGCTAGTCCCCTGTTAATGATGATAAATTTTGATTACATTTGTTGACTAAGAAACTAGCTAAAAGGTTGAGTTTAGAGTCCATGAAACTGCTCAGAACAAAAGGGCCAAAAAATGCATTATTATAACTATCTTCTAACTAATTACAAAGCAAAATATGAGCTTTAATATTATTATTTTCTTTGAAAAACTCGTTAGCTTAGAGTTTTTACATGTCATTTCTTCAAATACTTTCGTATTTTCCCTTAGAAACATACTATGCTATTTTCCTTTAGAAATATAAATAATCCTTATAAATATATGTTCCATTTCAAGGACTTCAATTAAATTCAAATGTGGCTATCATTTCTTATGGGCTACTTACCAACCGGCCAACTGCCTTTCGACTCAATTATAGCTTGGCTTTGATTCCACACAGACATTTGTTTAGTGGACGGTCGTATATCATATGCCGCGACCCCTTCAATTACCTGGTATTTGCCAGGCAAACCAATTACTGTGAGAAAGTGTGCCATCTCTCGCCCTCACTCTCTCTCCCCCTCTCTGTCTTTCTGCGTGTTTAGGGTTGTATTTATGTGTGCGTTGTTTCCATTTTATGGCCTGCTATGTGCGGAAATGTACCGCGCCAGAAACGTGCGTTTAATTAGAGTTTTTACATGTCATTGATTTGCCACAAACACACACATTTACACACACACACAGACATAAATAAAATAAAATATATTGGGGCGCTGCACCGCCCCGCTGCTTGTGGCATGCCACGCATTGCTAACATTTGTTTTTTTGTGCAATTTGATTTTGGCTGTGCCGAGTTTAGTTTATTATTATGTAATGAATATTTGCCAAGGCATGCGTCTTCCACTGTCTATGTGGGCGTGGCACATAGCTGAGACCAAGTGCTACGGGATGTAGATTTAATTTGCGTATGAAAAAATTCCTTTTGCCTGCCTTTTGAGAAGCGCCACCAACAGCAGCAGCAGCAGCAACGGCACCGGCAGCGAAATTCCCCAAACAAGTCGAGTTCTGAATGCGAGTCAGGCCACTGACTGCCTGTGCTGTTCTTGTTATACCCTGTTCGTATGGTATGTTGATTAAGAAAGGGTATTATGGATTTGTGCAGGCAGAAGTCAATCCTTGTCTCCATCCATCTCAAAAGACTATAAGAACTAGAGATCAAAGATTTTATTTAAGATTCTTTCAAAAGAAATACAGCAGATGTAAAGCTCTCCTATTAACTTACCGCATACTCCAATATATTCAATATTATTAAAGTTTTATTGCATAGTCATGTTTTGATGAAATGCGATATGAAAGCCATCAAAATTTTATTACATTAGCACATTAAATCCAATAGTTTTTCAAGATTCTATTCAATTCAATGTCTGCTTAGATCAGTTTGGAAGTGTATATTGGGATTTAGGGTATCTGCTAGTCAAGCACTTTTGGCTCAAGCACTTTTACTAGTTATCCTTGTAGTAGTTGTTGTTTTTTTTAGCTGTTTGTTTGGCTGTTCGTTTGGCTCTGTGTGTGTGCAGTTGTTTAGAGGATATGCATAAGAATGCCTTGCATTTCCGTTTCAGTTGTTGTTGCTGTTGTTGCTGTGATTTCCTATTTGCCTCGTTCGTTGCAGCAGCAGCAGCTCCTTTACCAGTGGCAAGTGGCATTGCTGTGCTGCGAGTTGATTTTATGCTTTGAGCAAAGTTTCGTTGCATATTTTAAGGCTCTTTTGGAAGCGACCAACCGCCCGTCCCACCCCCGGCCAGAAACCTCTACCTATCCCAACCCAGACTACAGTTATGTATGTACTGGAACGTAAAACAATCAACTGCGATTTGTTGTGGAGCAATTGCAAAATTATGCAGCGCCACACCCACAACTGCCTCCCAGCTCCTCACACAAAACAGCATATTTTCTCGTGCGCGGCGAGCGTTTGTCAGACGGACGGACGGACGGGCGGACCGTGGGGCCAGACAGACAAACAGTGGCGCATTTGAAATAATTTGATGTTTTTCATATTTATTAAATTCGCTCGTGGCTCTGTAGCTAGGCAAACAACAACGGCAACAACAATGGAAGACAAACTGCCGGCAAATCAATTACAGCTACCACTCAACAGCTACACACACACACTCACACACACACACACCTCTGTTCAGTGTGTGTTGCGCCGAGTTCGTTGTCCGTTTGCCGTTTGCATGTTTTGATTCGTATCTTTAATTAGAGCGCCGCTTGAATTGATGACGGCTCGAAGTCAGCGGCTTGTTTGTTGCCCATCACCAGGTAATTACCTGGCAGGAAATGCATATCCTATGCCCCCTCAGGAAAAAAAAACAGCACAAGGCTTAGTCCAACAAAAGTAGCTACAAAAAAAGGAGGAAACTTTTCGACAGCTTTTGGCGCAAATTTGTAACGTCAGGTTTGCTCAATTTGTTAAGTCTAACCACCCCCAACGCCCGGCTCGCTCCCTGCTGCGCCTATCCGCAACTGCTTTTTGAGGTAGCCATCATCATAATCAAGCATCAGCTGCTGCTCCACTTGTTTGGGTCACATCAACAGCCAACATGTCAACCTCAAAAACCGCAAAGTTGGCAAACAAGTTTTCCAAAAGAAAAAGGAAATTCGGCCTCAGCTTCGATTGAAAATCAACGCACACACACACACACAGCATGCACACAACACACATGTCTGCGCACAGACACACATTTGTTTATTTGGCGTTGTGAAATTTAATAAAAGGCGCACAGTGGGCTGCAGCTGATTGAGAAATGCCAACTTGACATGGGTTACAAATCGAAAGTACGGGAATAGAATTGTGCGAGGTTTAGGGGCGGGAGGCTAGGCTGGATTTTCAATTTTGTAGAGACACAAAATATTTGTCATCAGATTGAGTTTTGTGTAGCTGTGTTTGTTTTCCAATTGATTTTTCATTTAAAAGTTTTTGCTTGGTCTGGCAACAGCAACAGCCACACAAATTGCCCAAAACAAAACTAATCGAATGCTGTAAGCAAATAATTCATATAGGTTAAGCACGTATTAGTCTAGTGCTTATTGACTATTAGATGCCCTTTGAAAAAATGTATCCTAAATACAAATCTTAAAGGTAAAACTAGGAGTTTATAAATAAAAGAAAACGAAAGAATGAGGAAATAAATATATATTAAGCAATAAAATAAAAGTTAAATGAATAAATAATAAATAACTCATATTAATATTTAATCTAATAAACATAAAATATATAAAAAAAAAACTCATTAATTCCCACATATTTCGTTTGAGAAACTTTTGAGTAAATTCAGTCAATTATTTATTTATCAATCGTCTTGCAATTTCATACCAATGTGCAACATTTGGTGGCAGCCCTGTTTATTGGTAATTTTTGCCTCAGCATCATTTTCAATTTTGGTTGTTGATAAGCATAAAAATCACCGAGTGTTTGGCTTTAAATTTGTATGTAAACAACTTGGTGACTTGCTGTCTCTTTCTGTCCCGCACTCACACCCTACCGCACACACACACCCTAACACAATTTCCTGAGCCACTCAACGCAATCACTTCAATGTCAAGCATCAGCAGAGCTGGGAAAAACAGCTACGCTCATCAGCATATCAATGGATGCCTCTGATTTTCTTCTGCTACTCTGTGTGTGTGTGTGTTTTTTTTTTTAATTTTATTTGTATTTTTTATGCTCTCGAATTTTAATTACAAAGTCGTCTGTTGCCGGCTCTTGTTAGCCGTTGTTTGCTGTTGTTATTGCGGCGTTTCTAATTTTACGCTAGACAAATTTTATATGACTGAATTATGATATGAACCGTGGCCCCGGGCTATGTTCCAGCCAGGTCCAAGTGGGCAGTTCGCTTTATAATATTCAACTTTAAATGGTTTCAAGCTGTGCTGCGTTTTTTTTATTTGTATACCCTCTAGCCAATTCTGAAAAATATAAACCTGAGTGAAACAATAATATATAGCTCAGGCTATCTATTCTTGTGAAATCAAAATTTATTTATTAAATTTTTATTTTGTAAACTGTTTAATTTATAACTATCCCATAAATTGATCGAGTATTTGGTATATATATTTATACTACATCATTAACACCAGAGTTTATAAGAACCAGGAATATCAAATAAGGTATGTAGATGGTAGAATGCCTTCTCCTTCATAGTTAAAAATAAAATACTTAAAAATTTCAGATGAATCTGACAAAACATGGCGAAATTATTAAAGGTTAATTTTAGTATCGAATTAAATAGGAAGGGGATTGTAAAGCTAGGGGCTATTTCTAGGGTATTTCTTAGGCATACGCAATTAACTGTCGCTTTTTATTTGTATTTTTTTTTAATTAAACCAAACGTTTAAAGCTAGGAACACAAATCAAAGCCTACGCATACACCAAGTAGGCCGGAATTTATGCTAAGCATATGCCCGGCCAGACTTTGGAATAATGCTTGGTAATGACAAGGACCTCAGCGAAGCTGAAGCAATGCCAGAACAAAACGCGGGGCAGGGTCAGGAGTATGAGCTTAGAACGCAGCCATCCAAAAAGGACAACAAGCTTTATTAATGTTTTATGTGTATTGTGTGTTGCATACTAAGTAGCAGCAAGAGGGGGGGACAGTGTTTTACGACGGTCGGAGATAATAGAAGAGGGGAGCAGTGGTGGTGTAGAGGAGCGTGCTGTCCTGACAATGTCAATTGAAAATGTTTTGGCGAGCGAGTCAATAAGTGGGGCTAAATAAAACTAATTAGTTCCAATGAGCAAACAGAAGCGAGCACCTGGGATAGCGCTGCACTAGAGAAGATGAGAAAGACAAGCATTTTTAATTAAATGAGTAGAGTGCGGCTCAGCGGGAGTTGGAGTTGAGGAGAGGGAGTGGGAGTGGGAGGCAGGTGGGTAGCAAGTGACAATAAAACAAATCCAGGCAAACAAAGTATGCAATGAAGAGACTGCAATTAAAATTCAAATAACATGCCAGGCGCCAAAGTGCTCGACGATTCTAAGAAAACCGCCAAAAACACACACACACGTGCCATGAATCACACACACACAGACACACACAATCACACACACATTCGCGAAGCAAATGTAATAAAGCTTTGGCTGGCATCCATTTCCAACTTGGCCGCATGTAGCATACTTTTCCGGGCCACCCGACGCATATTGCGTTGGCCTGCGGTGACGGTGCGTGTGCGTTGGGCGCGCATTTGCCTCGCACACACACACACACACACACACACACACACCCTCGCTTCCCTTTGTTGCCACGCAAAACATCATCATATTCATTATTATGACAGTTGTTGTCACAATTAAAACAATAACAAAAACAAAAGTCGTAAGTTTACATGGTAATTAAATATTTTAATATGCCTGCACTCGGTCGTCGTCGTCGCCCCCTCCCGCCCGTGTGTACGGGCCGCACACCTCGCGCCTGCATTGCTCATTTTGGGGTTTTTTGGTTTTTGGCGTCTGCGGTGCGAGGCAGCCGGCGCCAAAGACAGGCACCACTGTAAGTGGGCCTGGTGGAGCGCCTGTTGGTGGTCGTAATGATGGCAACAGTGGTTGCAAATTGCCAACCACCCAGCACAGCTGTACGAGGACGTTGTCTTCTACTCTCTCTCACTCTCTCCCCTTAGGGCTGACAGCAAACGCAACAAAATTATTGCCATTGTGTCACAGTTGCTGCGTTAAATTTATTTATTTTTTGGTTATACACTGCAAACAATTGTTTATAAAGTTTTTCATAAACTAATTTGGGGTCTCACAAAGTCAAAAGATAAATGCAGTCTTATAAAAAAATAAAGGGGTAACTTGTCGGCGAGAAGCTTGCATTGTCAAAAGCTTTGCAAATCTGACCTCAGTTTGAGCGGGAGAAGCGCAGCGTTTAGCTCTGGAATAATTTAAAAGCGTAGAGCAATGGGTATTAAGCCTGGAAATCATGCTGCTTTTCAACTTAAGATATCAGAAAATATGGTAATGGAATAAACGTCTTATGGAAGATTTTGAATGAAAACAGCATTTCCGAATGTCTCTACAGTGAAATATTCATGGATAATACCATATTTTACATACAATTCGAATTTTCTAACGATTTTATATTTTGGCTTAACTCAAATTCAAACTTACACAAACGTTTAGCTCAGTGTAATTTTAATTTTCTAATTGTCAAAGTTGTGTGTGGTACTCACATATTTTTTCCACACACACGCAGAGACACGCACACACCGCAGTCGTGTGGCATCTTGTAAGTGATTTTCATCTATTCAACTGTTGCTCAAGTTTTCAATGTGAGTGTTTGTTTGCGTGTGTGTGTAAGCGGGTATAAGCGTATAAGGAGCACTGTTGAAACGGGTTGGCTTAGCAAGGGGCGGGGTTTTGTGCTCGCATTTTGCAAGTTATGCGATGCGTTTAATTACAACTTTATTTTAATATTTTGTGCGCCATGTCGCCGCTGTCAGCATTTGTCAACTTTATTTTTACTGAAACCTACCGGCTGCCGGCTGCCTCCCCATCCAGTTCTTTCCCCTCTTCGTGCTGCTCAACTGGCATTAATTAATTCAATCCACGGCCTGTCATTTCCGCAGTTGCCAGCGTCGTCTTTTAATCTGATTTGAGCACGCACTTAGGCATTATTGAATTTAAACTTGTATATAAGTATATACGAAATATATATATATATATATATATATATATACATATATATAAATCGAATATTGCTTATTTCGGTTAAGTAAGACAATTCATTCAATTTGTGGCCACTAAATCAACCATAATAATAACCACAACAAATGGACGGGCACATAAAAAATAAAAAAACGTGGAAAAGAAAAGAAAACCTAAGGCAGCTAAACGAAAAACCAAGCCGCAAATTCAACGCCCAATTTGTGCCGCACTGCTGCTTCCGTTGTCAATAACAATTTACGGCAAAAGGACCAAATAGAACTGAACAAGAACCGAACAGAACAGAACACAGGACACTGTTGGCCAGGACAATAATCGAAAACAGCAGCCGGTCAGTAGAAAATATATTTCCTTTTTCTAATATTAATAATCCGGCGTACGCAACGACCAAACCGCCGCCGACGAATCTCTATATATAGTTGGCAAGTGGTGTGTACTGAGACGGGGGCAGGAGGCGTCATGGTACTGCCAACAAATGAGCTCCGACAGGCGTGGAGTAGGCGCTCCTAATATGTCACTGTTGGTGCCAATAACAATAATAAGCAGCAAAACAAAGCCTAAAAGCTGCCAACCATAAATTCTGAGCTGCTGCTATCGAGCACTCTGTTGCAAAGGGGCAGCAACAGAGGGCAAGGGCTTGCAAGACGCCGGCAAAGACGTTGACAATGTCAGGCTGGCCTATAAATGGAATGAGAACAGAGACCGACAACGACCCTTGCCAATTTCAGCTGCAAAAATTTATGAAAAGTTCAATTTATTGTGTGACATTATTTTAGCACATAGTTGCCGCAAAAAAGATATACCCTATAAGTACAAGGCATGGGGTGTACAATAAAATAATTAATTTCTAGAGTATAACACACAGCTAAAAAGTATATTTGAAATTTCATAATAATGGAAAAAATACTAAATATTATAATATAATAAAAAATAACTAAAAATAATAAATAATGGAAGCTGCACTTTAACATGGAGGGGAAAGCCCTATTATTGTAATTATATAAAAACATTGTTATATTTATAATAATGTAAACATTAAAACAAAGTACACTATTTATTATTTTATGTAAAAGAAAATAATATTTTAAATGTTTAAATGCTCAAATGAATGCCTTGCCTCGCTTGACAAACTAAAGTGCATACAAAAAGTCGCCTATTCTCTGCTGTGTCTTAAGAATACATTATATTTTATTTAAAAACTTTATAAATTTTACTTGTGAATTACTCACACATGAAAAAACGTTGGCATATCAATTTTTATGCCATACGCACATGTATTATTTTGGCATTTACATATGCGGGCGACCGTGTGCGTGTGTGTGCGTGTGCCTGTGTGTGTGTGTGTGTGTTGGTAACATATGCCATAAATTGCCTGAAGTGGCCTCTCAACTTCCTTTGCTTCGGGCTCACTGCCTGCTTCCCTCATCTCCCTCTCTCTCGAAGTCGAGACACAAAATGCTTTAGCATTATTGAAATTTTTACTTTTTCTTTGACTTCTTTTTGTTTTTGCTCCTTGCTTCTGTTTTGGTTGTTTATATGCGGGCCAGACAATAACCCACTCGGCATGGCATCAATTTAACATCAATCTATCGATATGTGCACATACACACACATATATATATATACACACACACACACACAGACCTTGCACATGCCATATATCTTTTACACCGTTTCTAAAAGTCGTTTTGCATACGGGTATTTTTGGTATTTTATTTTTTTATTTTCTTGCTTTGTGCTCCCTGCTTTCAAAACATTAGCAGAGAGAAGCTTAACTTGACTTTCGATTGTAGTGCAGCTGGCAAACATAATTTTTCAATTTACGAGCGATTGTATGCAAAGTTTTTCCGCTCGCATTTTTTTTGTTTGTGTATATGTACATAGTTCGTTGTGGGATTTGTGGTGAATGGAATATTTTGTCTTTGATTGATTTTAAAACGAACTTTCCGCTGGGATTTAATAGTGATGTGATGTGCGCGATTTTCGACTAGCAATAACGATAATAGATTGGTTATAAAAGGACCATGAACTTATGGTGGATTGTTATTTATCTGCACTTTAATATGTTACTTCTTACTTCTACTTATACTCCATAATTATACCTCAACTAATTGTATCGTATGTGAAAACTCATATATTAATCCGCACACTGACATTTGTAACTGTGGCTAAGTTATTTGCTATCAGTGCACGGATTTTCTACACTCATATTGTCTTCTCATGATAACATTTTCTCCACCCCACACCGCTTTTCACAATGATAGCGCGCCTTTGGGTATAATTGCTTTGCCTTTTGATATGCTGAATCATGTAAAATAATTTCCTTATTGGCCAAAAGGAAAAAAGAACAGGTCGCAACTTAACTTTTTGACAAAATGCTGGCAGTGCCAATCTCACGGCTTTTCCATAGATTTCCCCCAGTTCAACGCAATGACTATATACTTTCTTCTCTTTTTTTTTCATTATCTCTGCCTGGCGTAAATCTGGCTTTGGGGCTTGGCTTTAATTAATGAATCTGCAATATGACAACAAAGCTTAACTAATTAATTTATAGCGGACAACAACAAAATGCACCGCAATAATCTTAGGATACCATGAAAACAGCTTAGGCATATTCTCAACAAGAAGTAAAAATACTGGAAAAAGATAGAAAATCCTTGAAAATACTACCGCAAATCTGTTGACTGAGGCTGATTAGCCGAACGGCCGGAAGAAGCCAAGGCAACGAGAAAATGGCAACAGCTTAATAAATGTAATAATTGGAATTTTAAATGTAGTTAGGGATTTACTTATAATCCTTCACGCAAGCGTGTTTTTTAAAACTTACTTTTGCCCAGCTTTCAAAGGAAGATAAAAAAGCGATAAAAATGCGATGTGCCTGGCAGTGTGCATTAGGTTTCATACAACTCCAGTGCTGCAAAAGCAAATGAAAGTTGCTTATTACTATCGCAAACGTATCTTCTATTGCCATTCCAAATGGAATGCAAGCATTAGTTCTCAGAGTATTGAAAAGTGTTGTTGCTGTCATCTCAGATTCACTCAGTATTAAATTTGGAATATTATGCAATGCTCTGACAAACTAACCTGCTCCACTTGAGAACTGATAGAGAGAGTGGGAAAGAAATCTTGATGATAACCAGCCCTATTTCAAGTCTCGTAACAGCTGGAGCAGCTCTCATAATCTGACTTGCCCCTGATAACTTCTACTTTTGGACTGGGAAATGTCTTTACTATCTCTTTCTCTCTGTGTGAGCTGAACTGAGCTGAGCTGAGCTTTCACTTGCTGCTTTTTGGTGTCCAGTTACAGTTGGCGAACCCCAACCCCTCAAGTGCTTAACTCCGAGGCAGTTGTCTGTGCTCCCCGAGCTCCTTTTATATCCCCCGTCGGTTTGCACGTTACGTATACGTAACAATGCGCGCACATGACCCCTTTTGCTTGACCTCACTTATCTTACTTAGTGGTTTTAGTGCGCAGCTCGCGCGGCCAACGGCTACAACTTGGTAACAAAAACATTTATAGACAGCCGCATACGCTGCACGCCCCCGTCCTACCAGCCAACCCCTTGGCTGCCACGCTCAATGATCTGCCACCCTCTGGTGATATTTATGTGGCCAGCTGTTGGCATTAGTGGAACTGGCTTTTAAGGCGGCAAATGTTGTGTGCCCCGCATGGCAATAATGTGGCCAATGTTTGCCACGCCTCCGCCAACCGCCCATCTCCCGGGCTGCCCTTTTGTTGCCACTTTTGTTGCTGCTGCTGCCGCTGCTGTTGGCGCATTAGGTTTCAGGCCACAAAAGCTTAGGCTTTCGTCTGGCTGTTTGTCTGTCCGGCAAGAGTTTTTGTGGCTGGCCTTCGGTCTGTATATATGTGAGTGTGCGTATGTGTGTGTACGGGCAATAAACTTGTCACTTGTTATTATCGTCTTAATCGTCTCGCTCGCTCAATGCCTTTGCTTTAATGTTGTCTCCCCCCCCAAACTGCGTTTCGCTTTTATTTATTTTTTTGTGGCTGTTCTGTCCAGCTTTTATGTACTACACATGGCTGCTTAAGGCCCCCACCCGCCCACTCATAATTGCTGTCATTGCAACAGTTGTCCCTGTCCAAATTGATGGAAACTTTTTGGACACACTAAGCACTTGCTCACTTGTGTCCTGTTATCCTGGACAACCTGCGGAGTTGACTCGTGACGCATTTCACTAAGCCCACGCGGGATGCTCTTTCAAATATAAAAAATAAAAACAGAAAACAGGCACAGGACTTAAGGCTCAGGCACATTTATCAAACTGTAAATGTATCTTAATATTTCTCTCAAATCCCCCACCGCTCGCAGCAGAAGCAGCAGCAGCAGCAGTTTTCATCTTTAAAAGTAATGCGTGCCGCACCACGTGACAAAGTTGTGCAAATGTCAGGCCTCCGCCTCTGCCCCATCAGCGACGACCTTTATAATCTGGTCGCACCACGACACACGCTGCATAATAATAAAGAGGCAAAGTCAAAGCTCCAGACAGCAGCAGCGGCAGCGGTAACAACGACTGCGATTTGAGAAACAATAAAACAAAGAGCCAGGACCCCTCCCACACAGGCCCATAGGCCCACACAGACCCTACTTGGTCGGGAGTCAACGGCAAGCGGCAAAAGGCATAGCATACTTTATGGCTGTTCCTTTTAGCCTGTCGCCGGGCTTAGCGGCATAAACGGCGTCTAAACATTTTCTGCCTTCTGCTATTGCAGACTTGAGTAGGCGAGGTTGTCCTTTAGTTTCTTAAAGAAATGTAGCGGGAGGAATGGTTGGCATGCATACATTAATTCCTGAAACTTCTATCTTGAGAGGTGCGTTCACATTGCACAGATTTGATGAAAGTTCTATGTTATGCTGTTTGTCACGATTGATTTGTCTCTGAATGTCGGTCGGTCGGAGTTCTGGAATTTCTCGAGAGTTTCGCACAAAACGTATGTCGCATAACTTAAGCAAAGAGCTGAGGGGTATTCGTGTGTGTGGCATGAAAAGTTTTGTTCAGATTGAAATTCTATGCATTCCGATTGGCTTACGTTTTAATTTATAAAATTGTGAAATATTTTCTATAAATTTCTAATTTTAATTTCATACGAGCATCCCTACTTCTCTAGAACAGCTAGAAAGTTTTAAATTTAGACAAAAAAAAAAAAAAAGGAGAATATTATAAATCAGAAATATATTAAAAATTCTTAGCAAGATACTCAACTCTTTTTATGGAATCAGCATATTTCTTTTTATATCTTGAAAACCCTACCAAATATGTTTAATATCTCTTTCTCCTTACAACTCTTTTTTAGTTAAGTACTTAAAAAGAAAAGATTAATTATTATAATTATTCAACAAATATGAAGAGCCTTGCCACCTGTCATTTCGTTTATTAAAATACAGTGTTGCCATATTGTGGCGTCAATTTGTATTCAACTCAGCTCCAACAATTTGCTATGCATTTAACCAAGTTGTTCCTTTCAAGCTATGTTCTTTAGATACAAATAAAAAAACTTTACGCTTACAATTTCGAGTACAAAACTCAGCTGTCTGGCAACGCTGTCTATTGCCGCTTTGTGCAGCTAAGCTGCAGCTTTGTGCTGAACCATTTAGTGAGTTCCTTTTACAGTTTTTACCTTTGTTGCTCGCTCGCGCAAAGTTTTCTATGCTACGCATTTGTTTGCTATATAGAGTATACGCTGAGCTGAGCGTGTTTCTCGAGTGCTTTTGGCAGAGTGTTGCCACACGGTCTGTAAGTAATTTCAGCTATTTATCAAGCTATGACAATGCGGATTTGAAGGCAGCTAAAATGCCAACACATTTCAAACTGCCTGAAATCTCGAAAACTTTTGCGCTTTTCTTTGCTGCTGTTGCTCTTGTTGTTGTTGTTGTTGTGTGAAGCACACTTAAAAGCAACTTTGACTCCAACCACAACGACTACGCCCCCACTCTCTGATTGCTTGTGGGCTGCTACCGCCCCCTCGGGCTGGCTACCTTTGTTAGCTGTTGCCATTTACCAGTTACCTGTTAGCTGTTGGCTGTTGGCTGTTTCTTGCATTGTTTTTGCTGCTGGCGTGCTTTAAGTGTTGCCTGTTTACCTTTGTGCGCATTTAGACAGCCAGTTGTTGTTGTCATTGCCATTGCCATTTCTCTGTGTGTTGGTCAAGTTTTTATACCCTATTCAAGTGCTATTAAATTTGTTGTGACGAAATTAATGTAACGCATTTTGGGTGTAAAAATTTTCGACCGCAGAGACTATATGGCGTTTATATATATATATAAATGATTAGACGGGTTATACCTCTATCAGTCTGTTTCTATGCAAAATTATTTATTGGTCTTGAAGCCTTTTTGCTTTAACTTTGATTTTTTCTACTTTAAGAGTACATAGTTATATATCTTTCGATCGAAAAGTGATTTTTCTCCAGCAATTGTGTTGTTTCCTAGCCTGTCATGCCCTTGCCCTTTATGACCTTCACTCAGTCAGAAAAATTTACCAAATTAAATGAAAAATCGTTTAAATAGAAGCAATCGAAATTAAGTTTACATATGAAAAACTCTCTGGCTTTAAGGAATTATGTTATCCAATCTCAGCTCGTTATGCAGCACTCCACTTGGCTCAATAAAATCAAACTTTATTTGTTATTATCTACTTCACTTCACTTTCTTATAGCTCCAATAAGAGCAATAGAGCAACAATTAAGTTACAAGCCCGAAATACATCCCAATTCTGATAAATTTAGTTTGCAAAGGTAATCATACTTCTTTCCTATTGCCTGCAATTGAGCAACTGACCAAAGCTCCTCACCAGCTTACAAATAACTCAAATTAAACAAAACATCGCCCCAAACCGAAGAAAACAGTACAAGAAAAAAGAAACTTTGATGCGAGCTAAAAGTTTTTTTGCCGCCAGCATCATCAATATATATACCTATGCAGTATATATAAGTATGTGTATAAACTCGATATAATTTCTGTCAAAAGTTGAAACTAATAAAAGTCAGCAAAAAAAAAAAAAAAAAAAGAACAAGCAGAGGCCTCTTAATGCTAATAATAATAAAAGTTTTTTCAAACTGTTGTCCAAAGTTTTTGCATTGTCTCGCAGAGGAAGAGAGACAGAGACGGAGAGCGAGAGAGTACAAAAGAGAGGGCGAGCAAATCCTGCAGCAGGCTGTCCTATACACGCATCAAATATATATATCATAAATATTATGACAAGCTCAATAAAATATCAAAGCCTGCTTACAGGCGTCCTTACGTGCGTAAAATGAAAGCACTAGCACGAAAACAAAAGCAAAATCCAGGGGTGTAGGCTAAAAACGATGGGCGGGGGCTTGCCAATTTGGCAAGTGTCTGCACAGTTTATGAAATTGCCAGGTTGTCTACAAGATCCCTCTCTTTCTCTCTGTACAACACGGGCAATCATAAATTGCACAAGGCCTAGTCAAAGAACAAGACAAAAGGGCAGTGCCGAGGGGGCGTCAGCAGAGGAGTGGGTACAGGGAGAGAAGGAGGGACCGGCAGTGGGCACGTGTGTTGCGTCTCATAAAGTTTGCGGCATTTTAAGCCGTAGCCCGGCTTACTTAGTAATCCCGCATAGAGAAATAATGAATGTGGCCCCTGGCCTGACGTCTTTGTGTATCTGTAAAAAAACACAGATAGATAGATGCTCAGATACATATAGATAGATTGCTGTGTGTCCATGTGTCTCTGTGTGTGTGTGTGTGTCTATGTGTGCGTCAAATCCCCATTTAATAGAACAGGCGTGAGGTTAGGTTGAAATTTGTGCAAAAATATGCTGCGGCTTATAAAATGCTGCCAACCGACCGCAAACTCAAATAGTTTTAGGCCCGCAGAAGATCCCGAACCCGCTCCAGCACCATCCAGCCGCAGTCAAGTCAACTCTGCTATCCTTAAGGCAACTTGAACTACAGCAGCAACACCTCGCACCCGCCCACGCCCTCGCCCACAATTCCAGCGGCCACCGCAAGTGCTGACATTTTTTGGCCGCACTTTACATTATGCCCGGAGCAAAAACTAATTATATTAAAATGTCATGTAAAATTTTCGTGTGTTGGCAACGGTCAGAAATAGTTGTCACTGTGTTAGTTAACTTAACACTGTGTGTGCGTGTGTATGTGTGTATCTGTGTGTGTCTGCGCGTGCTGGTGTCTTAATTTTTGGGTCCATTTAACGCTGACTTTGCCAAGTCAATTTTTCGTGCTGGCCAAAGCAGTTTTTTTGGGCCGCCAACTGAGCTTTGAACTACTTTTCAGAATTGCAAGAAATTTATGTTGATGAGCTGTAGAAAAGTTACTTTTAGCTCCCAAATGAACTGGGTCAGTTGGGTTACTCTTTAATCGATCCGAAGAATAGAAAACCATGACACAGTCGCTGCTAGATGAGTAATTAGGTGAATTAGGCGAATTCCTAGACTGCATAATATTTGGACTTGGCAGTGTCTTAGTTTTTTTTAAATATGGTAATATTTTATAATTAGCTAACTATTTGATTTATATAGTTAAGGATTTGGAATAGTCGGCTATATTTATTAAATACCCCTATAGAAAGTATTATAATGTTGTCTTAAGCTGTGTAACTTATAGAAGACATCTCCCACCGTGTAAAATATATATGTTCTAGATTAGCATCAGCAGCCGAGTTAATATAGACATGTCCGTGTGTCTGTTTTAATGCGAACTAGTCTCTCAGTATTAAAGTTATCGACTTACAACTTTTCGTAGGTCCGTCCTTTTGTTGCTTGTGATACTAGAGTTGATTTCTACTCAAAGTAAAACAAAGCATAAATAGGGTAGGTAAATAATAAGAAATTCAATTAAGAACAATAAAAACCTGAATTTCAACTGTCACACAGATTTTAACTAAAGCTTCATGTGAAATTTCCATACAAATCTATAAACTGAGCTTCAACTAAAGCTGTTGCATAATTGATGATAATTTTTTTTTTTTTTTTTGTAATTCACAATAGATTTTCCAACCTGTGCCAAACCCGTTTGTGGCCGTCTTCAACCGCCCCTGCCTTTATTGACTTGCAGATTGTTGCTGTTTAAAATTGGCATTTGTTATGCTCGACAGTTGACAGCTGATTGAGAGATCTGTAAAATAGGACGTAGCTTGACTTAATGGTTTACCTTTTTATCGGTTCATTTAGCTGAAGCCAAATGTGAAGGGTCACTGGGCAGCAAAACAGGAGCGCAGCTCTTCAGGCAATGTGGGGGGGTCAATGAGCTTTAAGCGTACAAAGCAGGCTTATTTATTTAAGCGAAAGTGAGCACGATTTAGAATTAGAAATTGTTCTTACACTCTCTCACTCTCCCCCTCTCTGTTTCCCACTGCTACTTAGGTGACCAGCTGGTCACACTTTTAATTTTGATTAATGGCTGTCTTAGAAGCTCCACATCATTTATATGCCTGACTGCGCAGCGTCAACCTGTCGTCCGGATAGGCCCGAAAACTTTGGGCCAGCTTTACTTACTTATTCTCAATGAGGGGTGGTAAGGGGGAGCAATGGACAGGCATTCATCGATTTGGCGATTTGATGAATTGTTTAATGGGATTTTGTTGACACTTTTTTGGTCGGGCGCGCAATTTGAAAATCAAACCTGTGCGTGTTTTCTGCTGCCTGCAGGGTTTCTTTTATTTCTTCTGTCCTCTTATCCCTGTCTTGTTGTGCAATTTAATTAAAATTGTACATTGCATAGTTGCAGTCGGCCATACGATATAATCGCTGGCTTTTGTTCCGAGCTCCGGGTCGGGTCGGGCCGGGCCGGGCCGTGTGCGCAGCTTGTTCTCAACTTGCGTAAAGTTTATTTTTATTACTCTTTGAAGTAACATTAAAATTTAGTTGCAGGACGTCGACGGCGACGGCGACGTTGACGCTGGCTATAAAAACTCCAGCGTAAAACTATGCTGCACTTTATATTTTATTTGCAGACTTTCAGAAAACGGAACCAGTGCCAGAACCAGATCCACAAGCAGTGCCCTACCCAGAGACAGAGCCAGAGCCGGACCCAGTGCCAAGGCGTTTCTGTTTCTTAGACTCAGCAGATTTAGCAATTCTATGCCAAAGTTGCTGCATTAAAAATACACAACGCGCCTCTGGAGAATGTAAGAGAGGGAGCGGGAGAGAGGGCGTATGGCGGGCGCTGCAGGATTTCAACAGAGTTGCAATTTGCCGGGCAAGTGTTGGATAACAGCAAATGCAATGAATCGTTAAATTTAGCATCGTATTTCAATGCAATTCAGTAAAACGAAATGTGCTGCTGCTGCTGCTACTGCTGCTACTGCTGATGCTGACAGGTGAATTGCAGCTGTCAGTCAAGAGGACAGCAGTGGCGGAGGGGGCGTGGCATCGGGGTATCGGGGGTTGGGTCAACCCAGCAAGAGGATATTCCTGCTGCTTCATTTCGCTCATATCTTTTTCGTTTTTGTTGGCAAATGATTTGTCCTCAACAAACACACACACACATTGCCAGCAGATCCAACAGTTTAGCAGCATCAGCAGCCTCCCTCTACCCGCCAACTCAATACCCTACTCAGCCGCTACCTCGACCCTTGACTATTTGCAGCTTAAGCTACAACAACCCCTTAATGTTGAAATTTTTGCACAACTTCTGCCCGCACTTTGCACTTATTAAAAACTCATACAGATGAAATAGAAAAACCATGTTAAGCGGATGGGGCGATGGTTGAGGGCGGTTTTTGGGCGGCGGCAGCGCATAAATTGCCAGGCCAAGCATTTGGAAGGCCTAACTTTCTCAAACTAGGGTTAGGGCCATAAAAAACAGCTGCATACTTTACGGCATCGAGCATATGCTGATTTTATATGCCTACTTCTTCTGCTTCTACGCTTCATCTCACGCCCGCCGCCCATACCTTACGCGGCATTTTGCCACACGGGGTCAATTTTTATGAGGATTTTGGCATATTGGAAACAAGGCCAAAAGTTATGGGTATATTTTAACAATGTTTCAGAAGCAGAGGCGTCATTGCAAAGGGGGCTTGCGAAAAGAAAATTGTCAGTCAAAGTATTCGAGTATTTTGAGTTATTTGACTGGGTCGCAGAGAAGGGCTTCGGGTTTTAGCTAACTTCAGGTAATAATTTTTAGTTTATAGTTTTTATCTTCAGGAAAACCCTTTTTCTAATTATTAAACTGCGCCACTGTCTGGCAAAACGTTTGTGGAATATATTTTATAAAATCAATTCGATTTTCTATATTCTATTTGGTTTTCTCATTTTTTGCGTTATAGTAAAAATGTTAGTATTAATTTCCATATAAATTGCCCGGCTGCCTGCGTCCCTAATTCTATTGCTCTATTTGTGTGTGTGTGTGTGTGTGTGTGTGCGTGTGTGTATGTGTGTGTGTGTGTGTGTGTGTGTGTGTGTGTGTGTGTGTGTGTGTGTGTGTGTGTGTGTGTATATGTGTGTGTCTATGTGTGGAGTTGTGTTAGCGTATATCTATAACTGTACATTTGAAACGTTGAAATCAATTTGCACATATCAACAACGAAATTGTTTGCTCTATAAAGCCCCGCCCCGAACCACCTTCACCCTCTCTCATCTAATTCCCAGCGCCAGACAAGCGTGCGAAATGAAAAATCAACGGGAGCAAAAAATTACAAAAAAAGAAACGTTGCACGCAAAGCAAAACTTGGCTGCAGTTTAACGAGTAAAACCCACAATCCCAACCAATCCAATTCACCAGTTCTGGTTCTAGGCTCTGGTGCTATCTATGGCATCTACAAATTTCATTTCGTATGGCTTTAATCTTTGTAACATACTAACCACCCACAATCCCCAACCCACACCTGCCAGCACACAAACATAATTAAATTTATTTAAATTTTAGTCGAAACCCAGCAGCAACAAGCGAAATGTTGGCAATCCGGCAAATAAACAGAAATCCCAGTTTTATGGCTATAATGATACGATTTTTATGACTCGTCACGGAAGTCTATTTTTCTCTTTCTCACTATCTATCTCTCTTTATCTGCCTGTCTGTCTGTCTTCGCCAACGCCACGCAATCAAATTGTTTAAGCAAACATAAAACTTTACAAATGCGCCCAGAGACGGCGCTAAAAAAAATAAGATATATATCTATGTATATGTATATGTATAAATCGCTGTAAAATTGCTTTACCATCTTTTAAAGCGCCTGGGTTTAGGGAAGAGGGAGGTGGTGGGGTGTAAGCTGATGCTGTAGCTCATTACAACCACAAACCAATATGCTTATTGCTGCTCGGGCTATAAAAACTGTTAACGTAAGCGTAAAATGCTTTCAAGTGCTTCGCAAATCCAGCGACGACATTGCGCTGGCAAATCATCTTGGCAAAGAGAGTGAGCAGGAAATAAATACTGTGGGAAAGAGAGGGAGCGGGGTAGAGTGTGAGAAAACTCCATTTGGCGTTGTATAATGAGCAATGGCAAATTTAGTTGCATTGAAGGATGTTCTTGGCAACGATTTCAACACAAATTCAAGTGAGCTGCAATTTGATTGAAATTGTTTACTGAGGCTTAGACTAGTTGTAATTGTTGAATAAAGCCACGAGATTTTCATGAAAGGAATTTTAATTTGTTTAACTTGTTGCCATACTTATGGAACCCACGCAGAGGTTCGAACGCAAATTAAGAATATCCTAAAACTAGTTATAAAAATAATAAAAATAACTCTGCACATGGAGAAGTTAGTTAAAGTATTTTCAGTTCAATTTTGACATACATATATAAAGTTTGTAATCAAATTTAAATCAACGAAAATGTAAGGCATTCAGCTTCTTTCGAGAAGCTTTGCAAAATTCTGTTTGCTCTCAGCTTAAAGCCTACTCTGATAAATGCAAATTCTTTGCTTTTCTTTTGAGTTAATTTTGTGACCACACTTGAATTTTCGAGTGTCAAATTTGAAATAATTTTGTGAATTTTGTAAAATTGAGGTAGACATGCAGCTGACAAGTGAAATTGGCCTGGCCAACTGCTAGACTTCTACTAGAAAGCCACACATAGTACGAGTATTTTTCTTTTGATTTTCCCTGTATGTGTGTGTGTGGTGTTGCTTGTTTATGTATTTTCCACATGCTTGCAGTGCGCAAAACTCTGGCCGGCAACTTGTCGAGGCAAAAGTTTAACGCAAAACTTGCCAAATGATACCAAGTATTCGTAACAACAGGAACAGCAACAACAGCAACAAAAGCAGCTGCCTCAATGGCAACGCATTACCAACCAAATGGTCTGCATGTTTTGGCTGCGAACGCCTTGTAGCAAACTTTAAATTATTTACAATACTTGTACATTACAATGTCCTCAGATTTGTGTCCAAGACAACAATTCAGTCCACCCACAATCTCTCTCTCGCTCTCTCTCTCTCACGCACCCTGCACATTTTTTCTCTATCTCTTTCTGCAAATATTATTCTATATACGTTTATAAAAAGAATATATATATATATTTATAAGTACTATATATGTATTTACTTATAAACCTGCGGCATTTGCTTTTGGTTGTTGCCAGGTCCCGCCAGGCCTCGACTTTTAACAGAGCTCCAAAATCTGTACAAAAAGCCAAAAAGTTTTAATGCAGCTCAGAACAGAGAGGGAATACCATTGTTAAGCTTGAATCTTAAAAAACTGGGCAAAATATTGCCATTTTTTCATGTTTTAATATTTAATCATTTATTTGTGTTCACATTTGATTTTGCTGGAAAAGTCTTTCATTGGGT
Organism: Drosophila novamexicana; assembly: GCF_003285875.2. Classification (NCBI taxonomy): domain Eukaryota; kingdom Metazoa; phylum Arthropoda; class Insecta; order Diptera; family Drosophilidae; genus Drosophila; species Drosophila novamexicana. The sequence continues at coordinate 10,230,799 of NW_020824787.1, forward strand.
TTAACAATCAATTCTAATTTACTTTATAAATATGTATTATTTTGTATTATAAATATTTAACTTAAAAAATAATTTATAATCGTTATTAAGTGTAAAATATTTAAGCATACACGTACGTAAGGAAAAACTTTATAGAACATAATTAAGTATTCAAGTATTTTTGTTGAATATATTTCAGTGCTAACTGTTTTTTATATGTATGAATAGATATGTATATATAGAGTATATTAATAGACTATAGACGATCTCTGAGTTTAAATTTAAGCCTTAAACTTAACTTGATAAACCAAAAACATACCATAAATTACAAAAAATGAAATAAAATAAAAATACTTTGAATAATCGTAATAAAAATAAACGCGTTAATCATAAACGGTTGAAATCGTGTCGTGTTGCGCCGCGTTGCAATATCCGTTAATATTAACCCCGCCGTTACATTTACAGATGCAAATTTTTCGGATTTTCCCTATATACAATATCTGACACGTAAGTTGTGCCCGCTGGCCGGCGACGCAAAGTTAAGAACATAAAAAAAAATGAATAAGAGAATTTAACATTTAATTTAAATAAAATGCATAAATCGAATTGATATGTTGGGTAAACTACTTTACACAGCGGCCGAGCGACAGGACAATTGACGATGGGGCGATCGGGCAGCCGGGGGGGAAGCTGCTGCTGCACAAACGATGCACATGACAATATTTTTGCTGCTTGTTTAACGTTTCGTGATTTTTGCCAGATTTTTAATGCCACACACACAGCCAGCTGTGCCGGTTCCTGTTCGTATCTCTTGCTGTGTGTGCAGCACGTTCGCAACGTACTGTGTGTGTGCGTGTGTGTTTGTGTGTGGCACAAACAACATGCGACGTTGTATTGACAGCATATTGTGACAAATATGTAAAAAAGAAAGAAATGCGCAAAACACACAAACGCAAAAATAAATCGAATTCGTTGCTAAAGCAAAAGGCAAAGGGCGTAAAAAGAGAACATGAACAACAAAATCAGTTGCCCAGTTGCGCTGTTGCAGGCTTAACAATTACAGCATATCTGCCTCGAAGTTAAACCAAACCTGCAAGCGTTTATTATCGTGCGTTTCCTTCAGTAGTTAACGCTTTTTTATCGCGCTTGTTTTGAAAGGAATGCTTCATATACACGAGCGAAATAGCTTTTCCCTGCAAAACAGGCATTCTTATCACCTGGGCGATATCTTGATTCAAGTTACAAGCACAAAACTCATTTGATTTGCTCTAAGCTAACTACAGGTCTGCACCTGAGTGTTTGCAAACAATATACAAATGTTAAGCAAAGAAATAAATGCTACATTAATGTACTTTAGTTCATGTGTCTCGTCGAACTATCGCCATACTTTCTGCCTGGCGATAAAGATTAGCAGCGTGTCATTTCTGTGCGCCGTCCTTTGTCCTGTTGTTAAACCTTAAACTCAATCCTTTTACTAATCCTCAATTGCTGTTCTTTTGCACTTTCACAGATCCACCGGAGATCATCAGAAAGCCGCAGAACCAGGGCGTGCGCGTTGGAGGCGTGGCCAGTTTCTATTGTGCGGCACGCGGCGATCCGCCGCCATCGATAGTCTGGCGTAAAAACGGCAAAAAAGTATCGGGTAAGTCGAGCATTAACCAACACTTTTTTTTGCCAGCTGAGTAATCCATCCATGCATCTATTCGTCTATCCCCCTACTCAACACAGGCACTCAATCCCGTTACACGGTGCTGGAACAGCCAGGCGGCATTTCCATACTGCGCATCGAGCCGGTGCGGGCGGGTCGGGACGATGCGCCGTACGAGTGCGTCGCCGAGAACGGAGTGGGCGATGCCGTATCCGCAGATGCAACTTTAACCATCTATGAAGGTAAGTGGCAACCCATTTATAGCCAAATGCAGGCGCCTTAATTGAAGCTGCAGATGAAGAGCGGCTGCGTTGTGTGTGTTGCCAGGGGACGGGTTGTCAGGGGGGGAGGCTGGTGGCAGAGCAAAGTTTTAGCGTAATGTAAGCAAAGTTCATACATTGATTTTGAATTAAAACTGGTTAAAGAACTTTACACGCCTTGGCGTAATTGCAACTTTGCCACCACATCCAAAACCCAACCCCAGTCAACATCCCCCCCCCCCCCCCCCCCCCCTGCCACTCGTCTTTTAACACTCTCCACACCCCTGGCAAGCCGTTGGCTAAATGCCGCCTGCTGTAAACTTGTTTGCCAGCTTGTTTGTGTGGCTTAAATTACTTGCCAAAATTTACTTTTGCTTATTTACAACTGTGCAAAGGATAAAGTTTTTTGGCCTAAGCCTAATCAAGTCTATGCCAAATAGCTATATACAGGCGCGGAATAGAACTAGAGGGGCAGCGAGGGGGAGGGGCTGTTCACTTTCTGGTCCCTGCAATTGAGCTAATTTGCTTAAACCGAGCGCAAAGCCTGGCCCGAAAGTATTTATAATTTTGCACTAAATTATAAACAGCTAAAAGTTTCTCTTTGTATTGCTCTACGCAAATCAATAACAGGGCACGAGCAGGGGTTATCGTCGATAGTGGGGTGGGGGGATAGATGGTTAAGGATTTTGCAGTGTATTCATAACTTTTGCCGGCTCTGGCAAATTTTTAATGAGCTTTAAGTAGCCCACGTCTAATTAAGTGTGCAATAAACCCATAAAAATTAATCGCTCGCTCAAAAACAACAAACAAATTTTGTGCAGAAAATTAAGAAAAATAAAACTAGTTAGCAAAAGTTATGCATTGCTATTATATTGCTTGAGTTGTGGATTTATTGCTAAACAAATTTAGCGCACAACAAACTTATATAATACGCTTGGGCTACAACTAACACAAATTTTATATCTGCAAAAAACTTGGAAGGTCTTCCCAAATTTGATTAAACAGCAACTTATTAATTGTGCGTCGAGTGAAGTTGATCAAAGTTATGATAAAGTTATGGGTTAAAGTTAGAGACTAGGCGAAATGTGGTATAAAAGTGTATTTATTTTGCCATAAACACGGCGCTGTAAAATTAGTTAAAGACAGGGCATGGCACTAGTGCAAGTTGTGTAAGAGTATTTGTAGCTAAGCTTATGGCAACATATTGATCCTAATAAATATTATTCAGCAGGCTGTGGCCAAGCAAGGCTATTGATAGTAAAGCTTAGTCTGGGCAAAGATATTTTCGATTCATTTTCATTTAATTTTCTGCACATTATTTAGTAAATGCTTTAAAACTGAGCCTGAAGCCAATAGGACAAAAATACATATTTTTAATTTCAATTTTATTTATAACTCTCTGCAAGCCCTGGCAATTCGAAAGGAAATAGTTAAAAGTCTTGGGTTTTAGGTTTTCCAGCAAAAGTATATAACATTTGTTTCCAATTCTTTTCGATTTCTGGCCTGGTCTTTTGCCTGTTCTTGATATGGCAGCCATTTTGTAAACGGAAAATAATTATCAGCCTTGGTAAAAGGTTGAAATTTATGCACGTGGCGTATGAGTAATGTGCTGTACTTTATGGCCAGACTCTGCAACTTATAATTTACTACTGTCTACTGCTTGTTTGCGACTTGTTGTTATTGTTGTTGTTTATAGTTGGTTGTGGGAAGGGGCAAGTGATGGGGCTGTGTGGCGACGTAATACCGCAAAATGTGTGAAAATTGCAGAGGGCCAGGTGCAAAAACATATTTTTGTTGATGCACTCGCTCCCACACACACACACAAACACACTCGCATACTCGGGTTTTTGCATTTTTAGTTGTTAATTATGCCAGTTGATTATGCTTTGTGCGCCCTGGCGCCAGGTAATTGGTGTGCATTTGATTTGTGGCCGCTTGTAACGCTCCTTGATGGAGCCCCATAGCGTCTCATAGTGCTTGTGGCGGTTGTGGAACAACCCACGAAACGAGGGGAAGTAATTAGTGTAGTTTAGTGGGGACTACAAGCGAGCGATTTGAAGGTAAAAGTTGGGATTAACACGCCGCTCGTTTGTCATGCCATCAGGCAGACAGCTTCTTTCTTTTTTATTAGTGGACTAAAAAATTGGTTTATACATAAATTAAATTTTGGGAAACTACCAAAATCGCTTTGAATATTACTTTATGGCTTAACTTTCATCCAGCTTGCCTTGCTTACTGCTGCAAATATATCATCACGCGGGGCAGTTTCTTTTTTGCTAGGGCAACATGCCCGCATTTAGCCCCATGTATATCCATCATCTATGCGAATATATATGTGTGGCATAATGTATGTATCTCATATAACTCACCTGCAGCTGCACAGACGCCAGCAGCCTTAACAATTAATTGCTTTATGTAGCAGTTGCAAAGGGCTGCGGCATATTGTGATATTTACATCATCTATATACCCTAAACAAAAGTTATGCGTACTATATCATAAAGTTTGCCAGACCACAAGCAAAGCCCTTTTACATCTTCTTTATGAGATTGCAAAATAGTAAGAATAAGTATTATAAGCTTTGTTTGGCGTCAGATCTTCGGCTGTATTTATGCAATGCATCAGGTAATTTTTATGCGAGCTGTTTTATTATTCTTAAAACAGCCGAAAACCCCTGTTAAAACTCAAATGAGCTTTCATATTTTAAATAAATTTCAGACTGGGCAAACCAAAAGAAAAATAGTATTATATAAAATGGAAAGTTTTTTTACTAATGAGACGTTTTATATATTCATTAATATTTTACATATTTAAAAATTATTTTCTATGTTCGTAAGGGTATACAAACTTCGGCTTGGCATACTCAAAGCAATTTTCCCATTGTGTTTTTCTTTTTGCGCTTTCGCTCGTTGGGTTAAAGTTTTTGGTGTGATAAATCTCAATGTAAAAATTTGCAAACACACACACGCACACACACACACAGATACAGATACACGGAGACTCGGCAGGCAGCAACGCGTTAAAATAAACGCGCCAATGCCAATAAAGGCGCACTGACACGCCCACCCAGACCCATTCAACCATGTATGAAGAGAGAGTAAGCGAGGGAGAGAAAACGGGAGAGTGAGAGTCAAGAGTTGCCAGATCCGGCGACTCGGCGCCAAGCACGTTTGAGTTTCACGTGGAAGCATTTTTAATCAAAATTCCCAACAGGCTAAAGCAGCGCGAGATCAAAAACACTTGCAACGAGATGTGTGTTCATGTGTGTGTGCGTGTGTGTGTGTGCTTGCTGCTGCTCTTATTACAACTCACCGCAAAGCCGCCATTGCCACCTTGTGAGCACACACACGCACACCTGGAGACGCCCGCGTTGCAGTCAGAGTAGTCGGATAGATTGCAACACCTGCAAATAACGTGACTCCGGCTAGGCAGCTAGCAATAGCTCTGATGGCGCTGTGGGCGTGGCAGCTGCAGTAAATCCTTTAGCTTGCAGTTTTATGCACTCCCAAAAAAAATAAAAATAAAAGAAAAAAGAGTCTTGTAATCAAGTATGCACGACTATTAGATAGTCTGTACCTAGTTGTGGCTGTGCTTCTTGTTTGCCCTAAGCCCCATTCTATTCAATATATTTTCCTAAATTCTTTGCAAGCTTATGGCTCGATCGTAATGGATGATATTGTTCACAAAATTTCACAACCTCAATGTGCTATATTTTTCGCTTGACAATTTTCTATTTCTACAGGGTATAGAAAGCAAAGCCAGCCCGACCAGCAACCCACCGCGAACTAACAGCCACGACGACGCTTGCAAATTTTTTGACATGTTTGTTTTTTTGCGCTTATGCAAATATCGAAATAAAGATTAGTCCACACATCGTTGCAGCGCGCAAAGGATTTTGCACATGCCACCGCCGTAACACGGCAGATAAATTTCTTTCGTGGGCGTGGCACAGCCCCAACACCAACCGCCTGCGTGAGCGAGTGTTTGTGCGTGTGTGTAGATGTATATTTATGTGAGAATCGTTTAACTAACTGGCGGCGCTAGTCGCTGCGATTTAGTGCTAATGTGGAGCCGAGCAGCTTCTGCCACCCTCAACCCTTAGCTTCTGCCCCCGCTGACCCCCGACATGCCCTGCAGCTTGCCTAGCGCAAAATTTACTGTTTACAATTTGTTGGCTGATTGCTTGCGCTTTGCTAAATTTATTGCATGCTTTATTTATTTTTATTCACAGACCCCTCCCCTTACCCCTTCATCTAAACCTTTGTCTAACCCTCCTACTTCATCTCTCTATCTCTCTCACTCTCTGTGCGTTCTATTTCCCTGCGTATTTATTATAATGCCAGCCGTGCTGCATTATTATATTCGTATTACTACTATAAAAACCCAAACCATTTAGAAATATGTGTGTACGAATTATGTGCTCCATGAACCCACTGTTAGACAACATTTTTGATTTAAAATTTTGATTAAGTGCATAAAATATGGGAGATAGGGGTTAAGAAAGGGTAAAGCAAGTGGAGTAGTTGTGTTTGAATGTCAAACTACAAACGGAATAGCGCCTTGTGGTCTAAAGCTTGAGGATAATGATGCTGCTTTGATTTTAGACAAACGAAATATGGTGATGAGATAGAAAATAATCCTGTATGTTAGTGAAATTATATGGCATTAAAATTCGAATGAAAAAATCTCTTTCCGTTGAAATGGTTATTTTTTACTATTAACCTTTCTCGCCTGTTAGTACATTATTAAATTATTTTAAAATAGTACTAGCTAATACTGCCTTTCACAACAACAGTCAGGTCTTCGAACCTACCATCGTTAGTAAATGGAAACGTGTAATATGAGAGCCTGAACAAATCTCTGTCTTGGAATTTAAGGCACCAAGAATATCTTTGCATGCTGATTATTTGTAAGAACAACGAGCCATAAGCTAAAAATCGGCGCCTTTTAAGTGTTCTATAAATGAGTTTTTTCAACTTAAATCAATTTCATTGATATTCAAGTCAAGACCATGGCCCAGTCTAGACAGTATTGGCAGCTTAAGTCGTAAATTGCAACATTCGTGCCAATCTGCGTCCTGACCATAAAAGCCAAACAATTTGCTTTTGAATTTGCTTACAAAAGCGGAAGCAGCTAAGCCACATCCACAACCAGGCCAGAAACAATATGCCCTGAAAAGCTGGCATTCAACGCGTTGTTGCGCAAATAAATTTCATTAATTGCCAGCCAAAAATAAATAATAATAGCAACAACAACAAAAGGGCCTTCGACGTCTTCCCGAGATTCATTAATCTCACTTTATAGTAATAAGCGGCTTTCGTGGTTTCGGTTGGGCTTCTGTCGGGGCATGGGGCTTACTTACCTACGCGCCGAGCCATTAGTTGGGCCTTGATTAAAAAGGCCGCCTGGATACTGTTGCTGTCTCGCTCTCGCTGCACTTGTTGCAAAGTCAAACGACAAGTCTCAGTTTGGAGCCGAGTAAAAACTTTATCCTTGGCATTTGCTAGCGACCGCCCATTGCGATCCCCCTCGCACGCGCCTCTCTACTCGTGCATAGCACTTGGACACAGACAAACATTGACAATACTCTGGGCGCGTTTAACTGGCCAACGGGCTGGCCAAATCCTCAACCAAAACCGGGTTCTGGGTCCTGGCAGCCACTTGGCGCCGTTTGCCGTTTGGCGTTTGCGGGCTGCCTAAAAAGTCATATTAATAATGAAAATTGTACAGTAGCGAAAAGTTTAAATGGGAAATTTTGCAGGCAAGTATGCTGCAGAGTCCAGCCCTGCAGCAATGCAGTCCCGGCGCCAAGCTGTGTGCCCATCTACACAGAGCACCAGAAAGAGAGAGTCCATGTACAATGAAGTGTGTGTGCATGAAAGTTATTGGGCTTAGAGCGCTTTGCGCTTAATATATGATATACCATACAGAAGGGGGGAGGCGCAAGCACAGAAATGCTGTTAAACTTAAAGTAAAGCCTGCAACATGAAGTTAAACAAAGTTATGCTAATATGCGTGTATGTATGTAAATGTGTACGAGTCGAACAACATTATGATAACGATCTGAAATTTGTTGCAAATTTGTTGCATTTGCCGGACCCAAGCACAATTAAAGCTGACAACAGGAAAATTTCTCAAAATGACACTCTCGAAGTTCAAGTTTTTCAAATAAACAACATTTTAGTTGGGCTCAAGTGCAAGTAAGCCTCATTTTAGTGGCACACTTTTATGATAACGACACAGAATCTGGCTGAAATTTTTAGCCAAGCTTTTCCCTTAGATAATTAAAGCAATTTCCTCAAAGTTTTACCATATATCATGTCAAATGCTTATTATATGCCATAAAAGTGAATTACTATTCAACAGTTCATATATTATGCTTAATGCGAAATTCATTAGGTGCTCGCTTAAATTTTATTTGACTTGTGCTAACAGAAATTCAATTGCCTGGCAAAGGAAATATATATGCCAAATATACTTATATATATATATAGTCCAAATTGAAGCTACTACATATAATATGAGTGTAGCAATAACTAAGCTCTGACTTGGTGGCATGATGTGGTTGCCTGTGGTTGCTGGGTTTTTGGCGGGACAAACGGGGCGTGCTGTCTCGCGTGTGTAACCACACGTAACTATCAAAGCGACTTCGTCGCCAGCCAACGTCTTAAATTGAGTAACACCGTGGCGCTACCATAGAAATATAATGCAGCCGTGAGAGCTGAGGTAGCGACAGCCGCAGAGAAACTTGGCCAGAAAATTGTTGCAGAGTAAATTGAAAAATTGATTGTAAGTCGGGTGTACAACAGAAAGAGGAGCATGTGTAGCGTAAAGGTAACGAACTAGCTACTATAAATAAAAATTGAAACGAATAATAATGGTAATTGAACATTAGCCGAAATAATTAAATGCAGAAAGAAGCGCAAGATAAGTGATTAACAATAATTTAGTTCATTTTTAAATTTCCTGAAAGTCTTTAAACTGGCTTGCAACTAGATCTACATCACAGCATATCGCATATATATATATATATATATATATATATATATATATATATATATATATATATATATATAAGTAGATCATGTAACAAAGTATCCAATCTTTTAAATTCCTTCAACTTATTTTATTTTATTGCTTTTTTTACCTAAGCTAGAGCATTTCATATTCAATGTAGCCCCAATTACTCATATGACAGCCGCCTGCCCATCAATAGACACTCAATATAGCACACCCCTGTAACAGAAAAGCCACCGCCGCCCCCTTTCGCCAGCTATTGGCTGCCAAGCAAGTGCAAAGTTTTCTTTTCGGTATTAAAGTTTCAAATGTAATGACGTTAAATAAAATTGGAAGCGACTTCAAAAAATTGAACTTTTATTGGCTTCCGAAAAAAAAGTGAAATTACATTTACCCCTCTCTCTCTCTCTCTCTCTCTCTCTGTCCCTTTCTTTTTACAAGGAGTTGTACTATCTATCTAGTATCTAGTACCTAGACTGCATGTATAGTTTAAGGAGTACGCCATGTTTTACATTTGCCACATGCAATATTTCATGCCCGCCACCCCAACCCAAACCCAGCCCACAGCCCCACTAGAATGGAGTCCATCATCATAACAGCAAACGATGCGCTCCAAGTGCAGCCACGAAACTCGCATGAGAAACGTTTTTGACGCATTGCAGTGTAGCCACCAAAATGGATTTAATGTCTATGCCCGGGCATTTAGATAGGCCAAGGGGCGTTACACACATACACTGCGAAAGAGCGTGAGAGAGAGAGGGGGAGGGAGAGAGAGAGAGAGAATGGGACACAGTGTTAGCGAAATATGTGAGTAAGCCGCATAACATTTGCTGCTAAATAGTTGGCATTAGGAATTAGACTTGGCCCATAAGCTTAACGATAAATTGAAACAATTTATACTCGCAGCAGAACTCTCCGACCAACTACAATATGAGACTTTATTGCTAGACAGATTTAGGCTGTCTTGGCTTAATGCTAGCCAGAGCTCAAAACATGGTTAATGTAAGGTTGGATATACATTAGTTATAATTTATTAGCACTGAACTTGTTAAGAGCTAATTTTTGAAATGTGCAGGGACATCTATATTACAGCTTTTCTTTTTAACTAGCCCTACTTTAATTTAATATGCTTTGGCCATTTTACTATTTATGCCTTTAAAATATACCAAACCCCACTTTTCCAGCTGGATGATAAGAAAGCGATAGAAAAGCGATATCAAAAAGTATCAAAAATTCAGTCTTTCTCCCCACTTTTAATATAAGTTCCCAAGTTAACTGCTGGAAGCTAGAAAGGCGATAGCAAATCAATCTCTCCAAGTTCTTTTGTAATGTACAGAGGCAAGAGAGCTGGGCTTAGGGTATGCCATTAAAACATATAATATTTTGATCTAATATTTTTCGTACTTATTAAAGCTAAGTCCCAATGCACTCTGCTGGGAGTTTGGCCTTATGGCACGGCCATATACTTCTATACGAGGCTTGTGCACACAATGCCAGCTGAAGCATAAACACACACACGCACACACACACATATGCTTTGTATATAATGTGCCATGTTTTTGGACAAATTCTTAAAGCATACTTTTGTGGGCGCGTCCTCTATTGTTTAGCCTTAGCTTTTGCTTTGGCTTTGGCCTCACTCATTTTTGGACGCTTTGTTTGCCAACTGCATTGCCGAGTGGCCTTTGTTGTTATGCAGCAATGGCAGCTGCAACCACACTCACACACAGACACACACACTCACACACAGACACAATGCCAGAACAGCAGCAGCAGCGGCGTCTTTTGCGATTATTTTTCCGAATCCTAAATAATAAATGCTCAACGCAGCTGAGTTTAAAATTAAGTAGAGTGAGGGTGGGGCAGCGGTTAATGGCGGGGCATTTGCTGAAATATATATTGTGCAATTTTAAAAGAGAGATTCGGAAATGTCTACGACTTTATCAAAGATATTACCATTGTTGTATGCCACACGCTACACACGTGATTGCGCTGCCTCACAGGCAAATTAGATTGACTGATGGCTGTGGGTTTCGCGGGGGTGAGAGACAGCAACAGCGGCAGCAACAACCCACCTACCCTTACCTGTACTCCACCACATGCACTTGACATGCCAGCAGTTGCCCTGACATACGATGCCACTTGAGAGATATGTCTTTGTTTCAAACTCTTTACATTTGTTGTTTTTGTTTTTGTTTCTGCTTTTGTTTTCTTTTCTGTTTGCTTATTTGTTTATTTGTTTCGTCTCTGTTTGCCTTTTGATATCTCAACTTGGGCGTGCGGCTTAGCGACAGCCGACGCATTGTAAATCGGAGCAATTCACTCAACAGGGGGTTGGCTGACAGCAGAGTGTGGATGGGGGGTTGGGGTTAGGGGTCGCGTCACATGATATCTCGCACGCAATGTGGTTGTTTATTTATTTATTTTTTTCATTACACGTGTAACAAAGTTTTGCATTTGCTTTGAGCCTTGTCTCGCACATTAAAAAGCCAACAGGAAAAAAGTCGCGCAGTTACATTTATTTGTCTTTTTTTTATCATTTTTGTTTATTTGCGTTTTTACTTATTCAACGTGTCTGCTAAGGGTTGTGTCCTCCGGCTATGCGGGGTCATCCTTGTCAACTGGTTGACATGTGGCATAAATCGCGTAAAACAAATTGAAAGGCGTTGCCTTTGTGCAGATGGAAATTTCATTGAAATATTGAAGCATATTCGAGAATATATTAAGATTGATGCCAACAAAAAACAGCATTTAAATAAATGAAATATAAAGGAAAATATTTACCCTTTAAGCGATTCAATTATTTGAGAGAGCTCCGTTTGAAATAGTGATATAAATTTTCTAAAAATTTACCTGACTATAGTATTTTTCTAAGCTAAGCTAAATTCTTAAATAATATCACGCTATATATAGTCAACTGAAAACTTAACATGTCGAATAAGTCGTGTCCCCAAGCGAACCTTAATTTATGACCACTTAAAAGTAATTATATATGCAAACAAACGCCGAAAAGTTCTTTAGCTTCAACCTCATTCTAACAGCCTCCCTGCCCCCTGTTTTCGCACTCCCATTGGATAAAGTCCCATTGCCACTTACGCTTGCTTGATAAAAATAAATGCATTTATCTTGCTGAGCTTGCCAAAAAAGTCAGAAAAAAAATTAGTTATCAGTGAAAGTAAAAATTCGCTGCGCTTAATGCCAAGAAATGTCAGTTTTATCAGTTGCTTAGTTCAGCATATTTCTAGATAAATGCTACGGCTGTGCTTGCCTGATTAAACAAAGTGTTAAATGAACTGCGAAAAAAGGTATACAATGCGCTGACCAACACCGGACAACTATGCCATAAAACGGGCAACAAAGGGATATGTCAGCTATTTGTGTCGCTGTTGTTGTTGGTTCTCTTATCACATGTGAAATATCGCATAAACTAAAGCAAAATGTCAAACTTGCAGTCGTGGCGCAAATGTCAAAAGGGTTGACAGCGCATCAGAGGGGTTGAGAGACAAGGCGGGACGTGGCTTGGCCTTGCATGATTTACGATGGTCTATCAAAAAATGGCGACGCACAAAAGTGTGCTATGCTTTTTTAATGTAATGCAATGCACAAAGCGAAGCGAAGCGGCGGCCGTTAAAAGTTAATCAGTTGTTGTTGTTGTTGCTGCTGCCAGATGAAAAATGGCTCAAATGCTTGGCTGACATTTCATTAAAAAAAAAATAAACGAAATTCCAAAAAAAAATATCAGAGCGAGAGGCGTAGAGGAGTGTGAAAGAGCTCGACAGCAATGCCAACACTTACACAGTCAATTGCGCAAATCTCAGACGCAGCTGTAGATGCAAATGGTTAAAAGAATAAGAGTGTAAAAGTTTGGCGAGAGAGTGGGGAGAGCTACGGCTTCTTATACCGTGTAGCACTTAAACTTTAGAGGGGTATATTGCAATTGTAATCAACAGGCAGATATAACTCCCCTAATTTCTTTGTTATAGTTAAGAATAGGTTTCTACTCTTGCGATCCAATATTATAAGAGCTGAAGACACCAAATTTGGTATGTGAAACCTTGGAATTCTTGCTTGCAGGGTATCACCCAGTCGATCAGTCCTACCCACTTGCACACACATATATTCTGCAGCTCGATTATAATTTAATCTAGTGTGGTATGTGTGACAAACTCACGATGTGCATGCGACGTGACACAGTCGCCATTTTTCACAGCATTCCACTCTGCATATGGCTTAAAAGAGGAGGGTAGTGTGGGGAACGATGGGGTAGATGTAAGAGTTCTGGCGGCAGAGGGATGGGGGTATCCACAATGACAAGGACCTGCAATGTGGCATGTGGCGAAATAGAAGTGTCTGTCATTTTTATAAATAACATTTGCTATATGGCAATGCAGAAGTGTATGTGTGTTTGAGTGTGTGAGTGTGTGTATGTGTGTGTGTGTTAGAACAACAACAAAAACTCTGGCAGTGTGTCATTGCCACTAGAATCTAAAAACAAATGACAAAAATGTCAACAATTTTGTGCTCTACGCATTGTCATAACGACAATAAAGCAAAGGCCCTACGCCAGCTATTTGTACGTATGTGTATGTGTTTGTGCGAATGTGTATGTGTGTATTTGAGTGTTGGTAGTGCGCTTATAAAGACCAATAAATATTTGCAATTTCCAACACCAACAGAAATGCGACGCACAATTAAAGTAATTACACAGCTAGAGCAAAAGGAATTTCAGCTTTTGTAGTTGTTCAAATTGTTGTGTTTGTTGTTAACTGTTGTTGTTGTAGTTTGTCATTAAGCCTGCAATTAAGCCATTTATGCGCAGGCAGCACAAAAATGTTAAGCACTTGCCAGCCCGGCAGCCAAAGTCATCCAACTTTGGCCTGAACTTGAATTTTGCTCCTACAAGGCGAGCAGCTAATTAAAGTCGCTTAAACGCAAAACTTCAACCTCTGACGAGCATGATGATGATGATGATGATGATGAGAATGATAATGATTGTTAGTGGTGGGAAAGAAGTTTACGCTTTTGGCCCAGTCAGCATTGTTTGCTCTTGTTGCTGTTAGCACATTCCAAGCCTCTGAATATCGCTTGAGTGTGGCACCTAATGAGTGTTATTCATGAAAAGGTAATCATTCACGTTAAACATTGTATTTACAAAGGCGAAACTAACTGCTCAATTGTATGCAAGCTTAGAAACATATAACATTGATTTTTCGCTAACGAGCAAAGTAGATTTTTAATTTGCCAAAATAACATAATTATATTTCTACGGAAGAGGCATACTTTATATAAGTATATTTGGCATGTGCAGATAATTAGACCCAGGCACTCAGCTTTCTTTCTCTCTCTTGACAGTTATTTCCTTAATTGCTCTTTGTGTCACATTCGCAAATGTTTTACTGGCCGCATATTCTGTTTATCGATTATGCTTGACTTAAAGCTGTATTGAAAATTGCAACCGTTAACGTTTGCAATAAACCCAAAAAAAAATGAAACAAAATATTATGTATAGTTCTAGACTTCGTTTAAAGTTCTTTGGCATTTTGATGAGTTTTAATTTTTAAATTAAAAATTATAGCTTGCATATCATTAGATACCCTGCACAGTCCAACATCTAAGCTGTGTTCGTTTTTATACTATGTTTTAGCAGTCTCCATTCCCCACCTCAGACTTTAGGGCATTTCATAACAATTTTTTTTCACAGCTAAAACTAGCTTTTAACTTTTTCAACACTTCACTTTTTACATACAGCTCGAGCTGGCACAATTTGAGTGCTCTACATTACCATACTTTCCCGATTATACGTACAAACTTATGCCAAGCGTTTTGCCCGGGCAACTGAGCAGCAGCAGCAGCAACAACAACAAGTAGAGCAAAATGCAAGCCGATTTAAAACCTTCCGCTCATTATAAAATGCAGTGCCGCACATCAACCTCATCTGCTGCCGCTGCTGCTGCTGCTGCTGCTGCAACTGCTGCTGCGGCTGTGGCATGTCTCACAGTTGCCCCACGGTAGAGCAACAGCAGGCAGGCGTACGGGGCACCATGCAATGTTGCCACACGTTGTGCTTTTCATATTTTTGTACAATGAACGCCACTAGCCTTGAGCCAGCTGCGGACCGTCTTCTACCCTTTACCCCTCTATACGCTGTTGAGTCTGCCATGTGCAACTGTCGCTGCCAGAGCCCCCATTTCCTCCCCAACCCGCATTACAGACCCTTTGCGGACCATCTTTTGCTTACAATTAACCTCAAAAATGAGTTTCCATTAAAAATGCCCCACAGTCATCGATGTGTCCTGTGTTGCATATGTATGTGTGTGTGTGTGTGTGCGAGTGTGTGTTTGGCCACACACAGCTAGCAACATTTTCTTCTTCTTTACCTGCTGCTGCTGCTTGCATTGTCCTCTTCGGGTCCGGCTCCTCCGTCTGTGGCAACTTTACGACAACGCCACGTGACGTATGTTCAGCTGTCAGTTGTGTTAAATGTGCTGCGCGTTGCATTGTTGTTGTTGTTGTTGTTGTTGTGCTTTTCATGGTTAGCTTTTCGTTTTTCTTGTTGCGGCTTAAGTCTGCACTTTTTCTCCTTACCAAAAAAAAAAGACGTAAAAGAGAAGCGCATTATCGAAATTGTTGTGAGTGCGTTTTGGATAAACATCCAAGAGATAAGACCAGCTGAGCCTGACTTTATATATTGTTATTAATGTTCTTTTGATTATGTTTTTTATTGAAAATATAAGAGTTTCAAATAAGCTTGCTCCAGCTGTCGATCTGTTAAATCAAATCCAATGTGATTCTCAAATTATCCTTGTTATCTTTCAAATATATTTGAAACTTTCCCCGTCCCTGATCTAATAAAATATTTATGCTCGATCAATCTATTAAGGAGGCAGTCGATATTCCCATGGTCATCTAACTGTGAGAATTCTGGCTTTCCGCGGTCCACTTTATTGAAATTAAACACTAAAAGCTAGAGACCTTAAATGTTTTATATAGACGCTCATGAAGCTCATAAAGCTAAAGATATATGTATAACTAAAATTTGCACCAATCATTCTCTCGATTTATCGCAAAACATGTCGCCCTTCCCAACTCCATGGAGTCTATGAACAACCAAGTACTTTTTGTCATATTATCATGTACTGCAACTATCATTCCTAACTTGTGCTTTTCTTCTGCTGCAACTAAATGTGTCCAATGCAGTTGCTGTCAAGTTTTTCTTATGCTTTCCTATTTTTATGGCCGAATCTGTAGCTGTTTCTCTGGCTCTGCTTCTGGCTGTGGCTGGCATTAGATTAATAATTGCTCGACCTTAGCTGGCAAACAATTTAAATTTCTTTTGCCGTGGCAAAAACAATTAGACGCTCGATCACACTAATTGCTGATGCATTAATCTATTGATTTCACTCCCACACACACACACACACAAACACATAGACCCACATGACATAACCATACACACTCACACACACGCACGCGCTCACATGAGCACGTCCTTTTGGTTTTGGGGGCGAGGTCTTGACCATTTTAAATTGAATTTTAAATTAATAAACGTTGCGGTTGCATCAAGAATTACAAATTTATACGCGTCGTGCTTGGCATCGTCTTTGTTGCAATTGTTGTCGTTGTTGTTCGTAGTTGTTGTCGCCGTTGTTGTTGTTGTTGTTGTTGTTGCTGGCAGTGTTGTTCGCGTTGGTTCCTGCCGTGCGCCTGGCATTCTGGCCAAATCTATGCACATTTTTTTAGCCTCTTCGCCTTCTGCTTGTGACTCTCTTTTGCTCCTACTTTTTTGTAGTCAGTTTTTTTTTGTGTTTACCCTGTTAGCTGTTTAGGTGTAGGGTGTATATGACTTATGGGTGAGTCATATGTCAGAGTATGTGCTTTTGATAAAGTAGTCATGGTGTATTTATTGTATTTTGTATTTTATATATCGATATGAAGAGTTATTTATCTCTCTAATTATTGCATCTATTCGCTCACTACAAGATGACTGTGTCTAATTTGCGAGTAATCACTGTACCTTAATTTCTCTACTCCAACAAACGTTAAATGGCGCCTTTTAAATGATATTTTGTTTAGCAAAAATGTATTTCATATGAGATCTCTTAAGCAGCTGCAGTTTTTAGTTTTCTACAGGATATCTGTGTCGGTGTTGCCCCACACGCTACATAGTTTAGTTAATTCTTTTGTTGCATATAAATCTTGGTTTAGCCGACCGACTTTGCTCTGCTTGCCCCTTGTCCCCGTGCCGTGCCCCCTGCACTTGCCACAGCCTTGCGTGGCAGTTTGCATTTCTCTTCTTTTCTTTTATTCACTTTTGTATCGCTTTCTTCTGTACTTTTTGTTGTCTTGTTTTGTTTGGCATGTTTTGCTTTTGTGGTTTTAATTCTATTTTCACTATAAATTGTTTCGGTGCGCTAACATTTTACAAGACGGCAAGCGTGGAACGTGGACCGTGGAGAATGGAACGAGCCGTGCGGCTGCTGGCCGTGTAACCGTCTGCATGTCCGGTGCGTCCGTTGTGGCATACAACTAATTACATTTGCATATCTATGGCCAAGTGGAAATGCGACGCAATGATACAGACCCACAGCACATCCTTAGTTTGGGAGGTGGGTTGCGGGGTACAAACTGCAGTTGCCCAAACAAAAACAGCCAAACATCAAACTCGGCCGCTTTATCTAGAGTAGACCCTGCCGCTTTGTGGCCACAATCAGCATAATTATAAACTTTTCTTAGCATTTGCTTACGCATTCGCTTTACGTCTATATAATAAGCACAAACACCAACAATTGGAACAACCAGCCAAACAACTTTGTCTCGCGCTCGCCAAGCAATTAAATATACACTTGGTGGGTGGCTTTCGGGTGTGGATTTTCTGCTGCTTCTTCTTCTGCGTATATGCAGCTGTCATCAGACTGGACACGCCCACATGCACGACTGCCCCGACGCTGGACTGCGTTGAGTATTTTGTTAATTAGTCTATAATTAATAAACAAAAAATATAAAAAAAATTGTATTCCAGCAAGAGAGAACTCAGAACTCGCTTTGATTGCTTAGCATTTGTTGTGCCAAGAGCTTAATGTTGTTGTCATATCTACACCCCGTCACCACTAACCACCCACTACCGACGACGGACCACCCACCACCCTGCCCGCTCCCTATTTGTTGTTGGCATTTTCAATTAATTGTGTGCCACTTGCCAAGTTGTTCATGCGCCAAGTGCGCATCAGCAGCAGCGGCAATAAAAAAAGCGCATTTAATCGCAAATCAGCGCCTGAAGTGGGCGTTCACAAGTAGGCAACTGCCTCGCCCCCTGCCCACGCTTTAAAGTGCATAGAATGAGTGCATTTTTTCATGTTCAGAATTATTTCCAAGTGATGGAGTTAAATGCGTGGGTCTATATATATGTATATATATATATTTATTTATAAATAGGGTAAAAGTTTGTGAGATAATTTTTTAAGCCTCTGCTTTCATTCAAAGGTGCTTCAGCACTCACAACTCGAATAATTTGCAAACTAGGCTGCTTTAATTTTGCATTCGGGCTAATGAGACTTTATACGATTGATGTAAAAAATAAACTGCGATTTATAGACTGATTTTAATGGCATAAAGGCAATTCAAGAATTTATAAAGCTTTAGAGAAAATTAGTTATAAATTGAATATAAATTGAAATATAAATTGAATACAAAGTATCAAACTTTATGGAAAACAAGCTTATGTTGACTTTAAAATGGATCTTGAGGAGTTTTAAAGATTTATTATAGTAAGAGTAGAATAGAATGTATAGGTGTAGTCGTGTCTTAAAGTTCGGGAACTATTATTTCCTAAAATTAGTAATATAGGGTTATAAGATGTTAGATTTAGATAATCATCATTGAATCAGTTTAGGAAACTATGAAGTTCAATAAATTATAAAAGTTTATTCAGTAACATGTAAAATCAATCAAAGCCAATCCTATTTATAGGTACAAAAAGCAAAAAGAGCACATTAGGTTGATGTATATAAATAGATTTATTTGATTTATTCACTTGGAACCGGCCTACGAAAGTTTTCAGCGTAATATTAATATCCATTTACTGCATACATTAGCAAATACATTAATGACATTTCATAGATTTACATGGCGCGGAGGCACACATCGGGAGGCCTTCAAATCTGATCGGCAACTGACGCATTTGGTGTGAATTCCCAATGGACACAGTTGCCGTTGTCTGCCACAAACTAGTAAATTAATCAAATGAACTACCTCGGAGTGTAATTAACATAGACCTCTAACAAACGCGACTGACTGGGGGACATACGGAGATATGTGGTTATTAAGGGCAGGGGCGAAGCTAGAGCTGAATGGCAGTCAGAAGCTAATTCTGACATATGCAATAAAATGGGGCACAAAAGTTAATAAACCTAAAAGCATGCGACCAATAATGCTTATAAATTTAATTATGTAAATGCGCAAACAAACGAGCAGTGGGAGGGGGCTAGAAGGGGCAGCAGCTGAACACTGAAAAAAAGGCAAAAATTTAATAGATGTCAAGCACAAATTGAAATGCGAATACGAATGCCAAAACAACCAAACAACAAATCTAGTGAAAAAATCGCTCTTTGGATATATATTAAAAAGCGAAAGAGCGCAGAAGTTGAATGGGGAAGAGCTAGGGGGCTACGGCCCCTATTGAACTCATCGCAGATAAAACAGCGAGAGAGAGCGAGATAGAGAGAGAGAGAAACCGGAAAACTTGATGTGCATATGAAATTAATTAAATTTTTTGGATTGTCAGCTCGCGTTATGCATTTAATGTCCCTGCTTTATGGTTGTTACCTTCAGAGCAAAAGAGAGCGAGACGGAGAATTGGAGAAAAATATACATACATATATATATATATATATTTATACATATAAATGTAGCTGTGCATTTCTGCATTTCCGTTTGGTTATTAGTTTTTCAGCGGCATTTCCGGTATTTTTTATGTGCGCTCGTCCACGTGTGTGTGGTTTAATAGCCTTGCCTGTGGGTGTGTGTGTGTGGAAATCAAGACTGGACTTTTTTATTGCTGTTGTCATGTTACTGTCTTCATTTAACTTGCAGCGGTTAATTAAAACAACAATAAAGCCAAAATATGATATGAGCTACATATATGCAAATGTTTAATGGCTTCTCTTGACTCTTTAATGCCACAAAAGAGATTTATATGTGTACGTGGGTATAAAATATTCAGTAAATAAAATTTATAATATATGGTTTAATAGATCAGAGTCTGCTTATTTGTTAAAGTTGCTAACCAATACAATTATTCCAAAAGTTTACAAAAGTCAGATAACAGACAAATATTGATTTGCAAGAAATTTCCTCTTTTTTCTGCAGAGTTCAACAATTTCTATAAACTGAAATATACATTAAAATTGCTGATAAATGCGACACTCATTAAAAATAAATCCCTTTTGCTTTTGTACTACTTAATAATATTTAATAATCATGAAACACATTTCATAGCATACCTTACGGTGAGCGGCCGAACGTGGCAGAGTTGCCCACATGTGTCGAAATTAAACAGGTAGATGGCATTACGCTTTTACTGCCCGTCGGCTGTAAATTTTATGAGCATATTTCCAATAAATAATACATATACACACATACTCTCATATATTTTACGGTTTCCAAAAATGAGCAAAAGGGTTGCCACTCAATTATATGGTCTAAAACTAGTGGTTTGGGTCCGAGTGCGTTGGCCACGTTTATTACGTAAATGCAATTATGCAACTTTATGCAAGTCTATTTGAATGTTTAACATGTCATTTACATATGAAAGATTTAATGGCAGCGTGCATTGAATTGAAATTGCAAAAACACATGATGGCCATACTGAGCGGGTACTGTCCGCCTGTTTGGTGGGGGTGGGGCGGGGAGGAGTCATACAACAAGCGTAACAAAGAGCCAATTAAAAGGCTAACAGTGTGCGCCCATGGCCCAAAGTTTTTTAATTATAACTTTAAATTCAAAAACATTTAAGCCCAATGCGAATGCAAAACGCATAAAAACTCCTGTTATGTTGCCCATAAAAGTATGCTATAAAGTCCGATGAATGTGTGTGTGCCCGCTTGTGTTTGTGTACACACACACACGCGTGACCATTCCGGTAGCTGTCAATGTATTGGCTTTGTAGCAGTAACTACTAGTTGTACCCTGGAAAAAAAGGTTAACCGAAAAGAATACAATTATCTTACTGTTAATTGTACAGAAAAAGTTGACTCGATCTTATCCATGTAAGACCCATATAATTAACTAAGAAAGCTTGAATGGGATAATGGAGTTCCAGCATTACGCACCAGACAGACCGATGTGTTAAAAAAAAAAGAAGGAAAAATTCACTTATTTTTATAAATTCATTTTAATATTGTACTTTAGTAGCACAATTTGTTGTGTAAGCTAAGAAAGCTTTTGAAAGTATATTTCTTACGTGAGAAAAAGTATAAGTCTGCACATAGAAAATTTAAACTTTCTCCCATAATTTTTTTAACTGCACTTAACTTTTTTTTTATTCAAAACTAATTTTAATTACTTTTAATATTTTATTTCTTTATTTATTGCTTAACCGTTTACAAAGATCTTTATGCATTATTGTAACAAAGTTTCAGCCCATCCATCGCTTTAATTTTTATTTGGGAATATGTAAAGTATAGGATATCTTCTAGTCCTTAACACCTTTGCTCTTTCAGGTTAATATAACTCTTGTTGTATTTGCTCTTAATGGCCGGCATTGTTAATTGCGTGCCATAAATCTGTGTGCAGCAGTCGTCCTCGTCCTGGTCGTCGTCGCCGTCGTCAACCTCAACCTCAAACTGGAAACTCGCGCTGCCAGTTTTTCCCATTTTCGTTCACATAACGCATATAGTCATTCGTATAGTCGTATAGTTGTAGTTGCATATATATATATATATTTTATAACTCCCCGACTACCTTCTGCAAAAAGACAGCAACAAAGGAGCAAAGCAAACACGAGCAAATAACAAACAGACGAATGGCCAGACAAAGTAACATGTTACATGTAATTAATTTCAAATTATTTATACATGAACGCGCATTGCCCCGTAAAACTGAGCTAACAAATAAAAACAACAACACCGGCAGCAACAGCCAGGAACAACTTTGGCACAGCCTGCGGCGATGTTCGCACTATGCATTGTGCTCAATTAAAGCCTGGCCAAAGGGGCAGTCAATAAAAACTGTGAAATTGCCAAAGTCATAGTCATTCTCTGAGCTTGGCTTGCAGATGCTCTTTGTAGATAATAAAACAAAGAGTTGCATTGAAACAAATCGTCCAAATAAGAGGAAATGAACATAGAATCATTTACTCTGCCTCCTTTACTCTACCTCTTTATTTTCATAACTACGATATTTTGACTAACCGAAACAACAGATAATCATCCAATAAATATTATAAAGGTGCACTTTGTCATATTGTTCTTTTTCCTCTCCTGCCTGAATATATCTTCGCTCCCAGAGCTCATACTCTTTTCCATTCTCTTCTAGCAGAATATAGAATCTTCACAAATTCAATGCAAAAAGCAATAAAAGGGGAAAATAAAGGACTTCTTCCCATGTCTATTTGCAGGCAGCAATTTTTCACTTTTTTCCTTTTCACTGCATTTCCCTCTCATCTTGCATTTTGTAAATATCTTTTCCATTGCATTCGCAAAGATTTTAGAGGCAATCTTACTTAACTGTCATATTGAAAATCCAAGCAAATAATCTTTGCATAATTTGTATCATTTTTTCGGATTTTCAAAAGGCAAAGTATTTACTTAAATTTCCTCAATCCATATATTCGTTGGGTGTGACCGAATGTTTTTTATATTTAATATATTTGACGTAATTATGAACAATATGCAGATGCATACATAAGAGTTTTATTTATATTTATTACCTGCCTTTATCTTTATTATCACCTCAACCGAGCTGTTATTTAAGCTTTGATTGTGACGCACGCCTTGCCGCAGCTAATATGCCCCTTCCCCTCTGCATCAGCATTCCCTCGTGTAGGGCATAAAATGGTAGCGTACAAGGTCGTAAAGTCGCAGAGCAGCGCCTTTTGGGGTTTTGGCTTGAGGTTTTGGTTTGGGTTTGAATTCGGATTTCGGTCTCCTCTCCGCCGCTTGCCTTGGACTTCTCGGCTGTGACGAAAGACCGCAAAGTATTTATTTGTTAACTGGTTTAATGACAGCAGTGCCAAAGCAGTTACCACGCCTCTTTAGGGGTAGGGGGTGTGGCATTGCCCCATAAAATACGTGCGTACGCACTTTGTGCCACAAATGCAATTGCTCTTTGTGTATATATGTGTGTGTCTGTGTGTGTGCGTGTGTAAATCATAGCATTTCGGCTTTAAGCGTTAAACTGCGCAACATTAACTGCCTTTTCCGCCCAGCAGGACATGCCAGCTCTCAGGTAGGAGCAGCAGCCGTCGGAGTAGGGCGGGGCCCACAGCACAGCAGCTGCGTTCCAATAAGCACATAATTGAATTCTGATCATAAATTTGCATTATAGCCGTGGTGCGCGGCAGTTTCTAGAGGCTTCACTGTGCTTTGCTTTGGGTTTGGTTGGGTTTTTGGCAGAGCCAGCGATATAATTTTGGTTTTTTTTTTTTTTTTTATTTTGCTGTTATGTACGCAGCACGTGGCTTATAGCATAATTTTACCCAAAACGCACATTTCAGTTTTGGGCCCAGCGGCAGGAAAGATACTCGTAAAAACGTGCTGCATGTAAATAGTCAAAAAAAAAAAAGCGGAATAAGCGGGCAGCTGGATGGCTGCCAGTGTAAGGTGTAGAGTAGTGTGGGCAGGCGCATAAAATGCCACGATTTATGTCCGAAGTACCTAAATAACAATGGACAGCGGTTCGGTGGTCAGTTGTGCACTCAGCGATGAGCTTGATAGGGTTATGAGACAAGCAGAAATTAACGCAAACTATTAAACTATAAGCCAGCGGATGCAAATACGTGTTGTTGTATAAGATTGTATAACTGTTTAGTTATATTAATGCTACTTATTATTATTATTGGGATATACACTGGCTTTGATTGCTTTTGGCTAAGACAATATTACGCTTATACTCTAGTCAGGTATTTGTATCCCCGTCGTTGCTCCCCAGTTTCCTTAATGAAAAGGTCATCCACCACTTAATGCGTCATATTAAAGCTATTTTCTAGTTATTATAAAGGAGCTATTTCTTACCTGAAGTCTTTTGTATATAAATGAGTTCGTTTGAGGTACATATATTCACCACATTAGTAATTTAATCAGTTCCTTAATACAAATTTCAATGCTTCCATATTTTATTTATTTTCTATTTGTTGCTCATCAAATTTGCTTGAATAAGTTTTGCACTTTAGTCATTAAGAAAACACTGACAGATACACGGTTCTACACAAACTGACAGCATTTCAGGCAAATTGACAATCTCTATTTGTGTAGAATTAAACAACTAGTTGACACTCGCCTGCTTGACTCAATATTGATCTTAACAGTAACAAGTTGACAGGCTCACTTAAGCATTGCACTCACAGCAAATACCTTGTCATTTCTTTTCTTGATATAATTGATTTAACAACAAAGAGCACAAGTGGACAATTTCAATCGTACAAACAAGTTAGGAGGCTCAGTTAAGACCAAATTTTATCATATGCAAACTTGCTCACACATACATAATATTTTTACCAAATTAACAGCCATTTTAATTAAAAACAAACATGTTGGCAGCTCTACTAGCTAGTAAGTTAACAAGCCTGTTAAAGGGTTGTTCCTACTGTAAACAAATTGGCAGCTACGCTTTACAGTTGGTAACACAGAAAACAAGTTGGCACCTCCACTCAGCACAAGTTGGCATAAATACTTTAAGGATACCTTAAAATATTTAACTAGTTGGCAGCCTGCACTTAAAAGTTACTTATTCGACGAAGCCAACTTGACAGCTCGTCAGCCACATTAGCTTAATTAGGTAATCAGCATTTGGTTACGAATCTTTAGTCCCTTTGAGTAACTCGTGAAGTCCCTTGTCTGAAGGACTTTTCCTGCTCATAACTAGCAATGCTTGCTTTTTGTGAATGTGTATTCGAGATGTGATGTTTTTATCGATTCCATCGAGTGTTGTTATTCAAATATGCAGATGCCTACAGTTACCATGCACTCTCTCTCTCTCAGCAGCTGCTTATTCCCAAAACACACAAACACACACGTGCACACACTCGAGCCATGGTATTATTTATATTTTCATTTTCAAGCACCTGCAGCTATGTAAGACACATGCTTAAAACATTTTATTGCCAGACATATTTATAAACTAGATTTATCTAATTGTTTATTAATATCTTGACTTGCGGCTAACAGCAACAAATACAAGCAGCGCTTACATACATATTTCCTGTGAGAGTCAGTCAACATTTCTATCTATCTGTCTATCTATATACAGATACATATATAAATTATGTGCGCCCATTTAAGGGGCGTGCTCATACATTTCGCATTGATTGTTTTCAATATCGTACAACAAATGTGCCTGTCAAAAATTAATCACTTGCACTTAGTAGTAAACACACTCACACACACACACACACACACACACACACACACACATAGACAATGCCTGTTACACGCATTTATAATTGAATTTGGCTTTTGTAGCTGTTGTTGTTGTTGTTGTTGTTGTTGTTGTTGTTGTTGTTGTTGTTGCTGTTGCTGTTGTTGCTGCTGTTGTTTTGACGCTGTCTGTCCAAGTTGGCAGCTCGGCAATCGATGGGCGGGCGTTGCGCGCTGTGCCATGCCTGGCAGTTGGCAACTGGCAGCACGCAATTTATTTTCATTTCTCTAATAGACTTATTTAGACACACACACACACACACTAGCTCACACACACAGACACACACGCACCTATACAACGCTGGCTGCCAATACGCCTGTGTTTCGTGATAAATTATTTGTAATTTATTAATTTATTTATTAATTTCACCGTCTGTTTTGTTTTGCCTGTCTGCATCGCTGCTTCTCTCTGTATGTGTGTACGTCTGTGTTCGTGTTTTCTTTATGCTCTTATTAGGGCATATTTGAGCTCTGTTAACAAAATTACACGACAAGCAGCTTATTTCGAAGCCCAATAACTACTTAAAGTACAGTAATAACTACTTAAAGTAAAGTAAAATATAATTGACTTTCCAGCACTATTCCATTATGTGAGCTTTACAACATTAAAGCTCAAAAACAAGCTTAAAAACATTATTTTGAAAAAATATAAGACCCGAATAACATCTACTAACAAAAGAGTTATTTTTATTCATAAAATAATTAAACGTCAATCAATAAATATGTTAAATAAATAAATGGATTTAAATCAAAGATAGAGTAACTTCATAAGCTCATATATGGTTTATTTGGATTATAAAAATATCATCCTGTAGATGATAGCAGCTACAGCTATAGCTATTATTCTGTTTTATTCACGGTTTGGTTAAAGTCATTTGGGCACAACAAAGATTCGTGTTTGATTTCTAGACTAGAGTAAAGATGTATAACTTAACCGAAGTCCATACCAAAATATTCAATTTATTTACAAGATCTGCGCAATTTAAAGAAAATAGAAAATCTAGAAAAGTAGTCCAATTTCTAGGGTATATAAAGTCTGCTTCGATTTTTTGTAAAAATTTTCCTTTTCCATTTGGCTTTAACTTTTTGCCTTATTTTGGTAGCTCATTAATAAGGTCAGCAACAAGGCGAAGGTGTTTATGCCTCACACTGTCTTAACTTGTTTTCCCTATGGTTTTTTTTATTTTTATTGCATGCTATCCGGCGTTTAATGGCCCCCTCGCATGCGAGTTGCTAGTTGTCAGGCTTGTGTTGACAATATAAATGGATTTCCAATGATTTATTGTTGCATTAGAACGCATTAGGCGACGACTGGCAACAGCAGCAGCCAGTAGACAGTGGACAGTGGACAGTGGACAGTGGACAGTGGACAGTGGACAGTGGACAGTGGACAGTGGACAGTGGAAGATACTCATTCTAGCCCCGCATCCCGCCCAGACATTTGTTTCAGTGTGCAGTCAGTGGAAATGCATAAAAATGAATCATAAGTTTAAAAATTTATAAAATGCGCCAGGGCATAACTGCCAGACAAGGAACTATTGCCCAGAATGGGGCCTGAAGTAGGCGTGGCAATACGCCATTTGCAACAGTTCTTGCAACATTTTACTGCCCAGACAGACGAGGCAGCATTATCAAATGTCTACGACAAGAAAAAAAAATTAAATTAAATTGTAGTGAGTAGTCAGGACGGAGGGCAGGAAGGCAGAAAGCCTTGGCGAGTGGGGTTATTTCTCCGAGTCGAAAAGAAGCAGCAAAAATAGTAATAGAAGATGAAAGATGCTGCATTGCTATATGTTAAAATCGTCTTCGACAGGCACATGGGCTGCCTGGACAGCGAAATTGAAACTCCGGCATCTAAGATGATGCCCATCTTCCGGGCTGCCGCTCGAACAACCTTCGTAATGCAAACTTAATAAGATGTACGCCACCCTCCCACCCAGCCCCCATTCCCCTCTGTCCTCCACCGCTCGCCGTCCTCCTCCCGCGCTGTGCAAGTCGTCTGTCAGTGGATACACATGCAACTATCACGACTGCACTGTCAGTTAGACAAACAGAGCAGTAGAAGAAGAAGAAGCTATTGCCATACCACATCCACTTTCGTCAGTTTTGCCATCAGTTTATCTGTCGCCGTGCCAGAGATAGACAGACAGATCGACAGACAGGCAGGCAGGGAGAGTGAGAGAGATGGAGACAGAGCGCGAGACAGACGAGATAGTGAGCGGACAGCCCGAAGAGTCAGCGAATTTGTTGCCCCTGCCAAGTTGTTGCCATATAACTGTAATCAGTAAACATTTTATGGTCGCAACTGTACTGCATTTTGTATTAGACATCATGATGTGACTGGATGGATACTGGTTCACATGTAGCCCAAACAATGCCAACGTGCTTTCTGACAAATATTGCCCGGAGCATGGCAACCTTCTTCTCAAGCAGACAGTTTCAGTCAGATTCCTAAACTCTATTGATCAGAAGAAAAACAAACTGTTATTGATACTTCTAGAGTAGAAAAAGAAAAAACTGAAATATCTGGGGGTCAAATAGTTAGCTACAATAATATTGAATATAGTTTAAGAAACAAATAATTTTGCTTTAAATGGTTTCCTTTAAGAAGACTAAATTCGACACATTTTGTAATCAAAAATCCAGCCTTTTTGTAGACTTGGCTTAGACAGATAAAGCGAAAAAAAAAGTTTTGTAGGTTTGACATCATGGAATATATTTAATCAATGATAAAATGATGATATTACTGATAAATAAATATATTTTATTAGTTCCCAGTAATTAACTAAAAAAGTAACCCAGTTCGGGTTCAGGTTTTAGTTGGGCTTTGTTTTGGACAAGGTGCAGTAAGAGTTCAAAAAAATCAAAAACTCAAGGGCAGCTTCTAGCCGGAGTTGGCAGCATATTTATTGTCATAACTGTCATAATGTCATTAAAGTAAATATGCAAGCCATTGTGCCCTAATGCTGTATTCAATAACAACTTATTGCGTGGCTTTGTTCTGCTTCTATGGCGCACATGAAACTCAACTTCACTTCATGATTCTACTTATGCTTACATTGTGCTTCTCTCTGCATCTATTGTAAGCCGGTCCATCATTCTTCAGTTATTCACAATCAATTTGGTCACAGACATATACATACATAACTATTAACTGCTATCATTACGGAATACTTGGCCAGTCCTTAAGCTCCACTCACAGGACCCTTCTATACGTTTCAATTGTTTGCTGCAAGCGAAGTCTGCCTAAGTGCGATATACGATATACCATGACAGAGCTGAGGAGCTGTGGAGCTGAGCAGCTGAGCAGCTGAGAAGCGGAGCGACAGCAATTAGGCAAACGTTGGCCCTTCATTAGGCTGATCAATGGCCTGCTTGATGTCACTTCTGGACAGGAAAAGGGTTTGGGTTGAAGAGGGGATGAGGAGTTGCCACATGTGGCACATCCTTTTCTGCCAAGAGGAATTGTTGACTGGCCACAAATTTGCCGGCGTCTTGCGGATGCAACTTTGTTATATCTTTATGCTTCGCTCTCTTTCCCCATCTCTCTCTCTCTCTGCTTCTTGCTTGAGTTTATTCTCTTTTTTGTGCCTGCCGCCGGCACTTGCGGCTTTATTGTTGGCATTGTCTAACATCTTCAGCAAGTTGCCTTTTTTTCTGGCTGCTGCCACTAAAAAAAACGGTTATTTACTCTGCTTGTAGTTGCCGCAGGCGTCGCTGCCTTGTCGCATACTTTTCACTCTATCCAGCCAACACGTTCCTGCTGCCCTCTCACAGCCACGCCTGTGTCTGTGTGTGCCTACTTAACACAATAAACACTCAATTTTGAAGCATGTTTTGTTTGGGATTTGTCACAGATACTTCGTGTTGCTTGAATGGTGAATGGTTGAGGAGAGGGGGCAACTGGGTGCTGGTTTGAAACTTTGCTAAGCAGCCCGCAACTGTTTGTTTGCTCGGGAGCAGATCAAGTTGAAGCCTATAAATACATTTTAACATGGCGACAATTGTTGACAGGTTGCTGCTGCTTTGATTTGTTTTCAATTGTTGGCAGCAAAAGTTTTCTGAATAATACCAAAAACTTGACACCAAGTTTACAAGTGAATAAAATTCTTGCGGAAATTTAGGATGTTTCCACTATTCGGCAGCACGCAGCAGCAGCATCAGCAGCTTAAAATTGTAGCTGTTAGAAAATATAAGCATACGTAAATGCGAAAATAAATGTATATGCATTTAAGAATATTTAAATGCGTGATAATATAAGAGGAACCTCTATTTATTCATGGCAGCATTTACTGGGGATCTTTTGTTTCCGTTCTTATATATCAACAAGAGCCTTGAATCCATTAAAAGTCTGTGACAAGAGACATTAACAATCCCTTAGTTTATATTGCAGACACCTTGCAAACTTCTTGTTTTCCTTTCCCACTTCTTGTTCTTCTTCACATTTCTATTAACAAGCCACACTTAAGTTTCTCGATAAATTACAATCCATACTTTTGCCGTCTCAGCTGTTTTAATAATTTAACAATAACAGCAACTTGATGCAAATGCCTCAACAGCCGGCTAATGCTAATGCGCTCAGATGCTGACTAGTGGAAAAGTGGCATTTTTGAGCAACTACGAGCCGTAGCAGCAAGTGGCGTCGACCCTTGCTCGGCCCGGCCACAAGCTGATGGGCGCACAAGAAAAAAGGCGCCTCTTATCAATCTTAAAAATGCATGAATAATTAAAATATGCAAATTTACTTGCGGCCAGTTGCTGGCTGCCTTAAAGGCACAACTCCGAAGCCAAAGCCGGTGCCAGAGACCAAGACCAAGCCCAAAGTCGAAAGTCACAAAGTCCCTTTAAACAGAGTTCAGACCAATTTTTTGTTGTCGCTTTTGTTGTTGTTTTTACTCTTGTTGTTGCTGTTGTTGTTGTTGTCGTTGTCGTTGTTGCTGCCTTTCGCTTTCGGCGTCTGTAAAATATTTGCTATACCAACACGAAGGCAACTCGAACATGAAGAAATAGCTATGAATATCCTTAATACCGAAGATTCTATGCCCTGTAACTAAACTATACGATAAACTATATTCAAATGATTTTATATATATTTTATATAGCAGCCAAATGATAGAGTTGTCTGAGTTTGAAATTTTTTTGCTAATAGGATATGGAAAACAAACATATTTTTATTTTTATTGAGCATTCGCTACCAAACGTATTTTTTACTAAACGTTAATTTTTCCGCAGTAAAACCAATATTCTATACTTAATTTTTTTTTTTTAATTTTTATAGCCGAATTTAATTCAATTTGCACTTTTTCTGTTTTATATCAAATGTACCAAAAAATGCTCTCAAATTATTATCAAAAATAATCTTATTGCTATAAAATCCACTTTATACATTTTTTAAATCAAATCGTAAAACAGTATGACAAAGTATTGAATCGGTGGCTTATTTGATATATTCCAATATATTAGAATCTTTAGGCAATATTTATATGCCTCCTCTGGCAGGGTATTGAAAACAACTTTCCCGCTGGCAAGCCTGGGCAAACAGCATATTTATCAGAGTAAAACTGGGAGAAAAAACGCGGCGTGAAAATGCGCCTTTGAAAGTGGCTCAATAATGCAAACACCTGCCACCTGAGCGTATGCTTTGTATGGGTATCACAGTCGAGCACCTTGTCTCTAGCCCCGATACCCTTGCCCCTTCTTGTTTCTTTGGCTTTTTGTTGTGCAGAGGAGGGGGGGTCAGTGGCATCTAAAAGCAGACAACATGCAAATAAAGCGCTTTATGTGCCGTCGCTTTTGTGCCGTCTAATGATGTTTATCGCCGTCAAGACATTGCCAACACAGTCTATTGAGAGCTGTGCAAGTGTCTGTGTGTGTGGGTGTGGGTGAGTGTGAGTGTGTTTGATCCCAATAAAAATGAAATGAAAGCAAAGTGTGACCAGGTGCAGCACTCGACACAAGTCGAGAGTCGACACGACTCTGCCTTTATTAGCTAATTCATTAAAAAGCTGTCGCAACGGGATAGAATTGGCTGTGTCTGTACCTTTCTCGCTCTCTCTCTCTCTCTCTCTGTCGCTGTCCCGGTCTCTGTCTCCATCTGCTACTGGTATTGCTACTGCTGCCACTGCGAATACATTGTTCGCACATTTTCCAACACTTTTCGCAGCAGCAACCGCCAACTAGCAGCAGCTTAATTGAAATGCATGAAAAGCCACATGAATTTGGCAGTCAACGACAGCAGCAGCAGCCACTGGATGCTGCTCTATCTCTCTCTCTCTCTCTCTCTCTTTCTCTCTCACTCGCTCTGACTCTGGCTCTATCTCTCTCTCGCTCTTGCTCCCTCTTTGACCGCTTGGCTTTATAATAAATGCACACGCACACCCAACACACACAGCACGCACTGGCGCGTTGCATTGGTCAGCGATGCGTTCGTTGCGCCCTTGCCTGCTCCTGTCTACCCCGCCCCGCCCCGCACACCCCATCACTTCATTGACGCCTCTCGTAACGCTGTAAATGAAGTGTTCGCCAGTTGGCCAGGCTCTGAGTTTTCGCTGTCCTCTGCTTTTAGAATTTTTCATTGCATTTTCAAAATTGGCGACGCATAGGCAACAACAACAACAACAATGTGTCCATGGGGTGCACTAAAACATGAACAACAACAACAACTACAACAACATCAAAATCAACAACTTTAGTCTTTAACTGAAATGTAGTTTAACCAGAGTGTGTTGTAGCCCTATCGATGGTGTCAATGCTGTGCTCCATGTGCCACCAGTTAGTTGGCTTTGGTGCCACATTTGTGAGCCACTGCGGCGGCCACTGAAAAACTGCATATTTTTAGTTTAGAACAATGGCAAATATTTGTCCCAACCTAATGCTAGAATAGTGCATCCAAAAAGGAACTGCAAAAAAGCGCTTTTTAAAGCGCATATAGCAAATATAATATGCAAAAATTCATTGGATCAGGAAAATAATAATAAATGCGAATTTATTTAAATATGGAATACCTAGAGAGTTTTCTGGTTTAATTTTGTAATTAAATTTTAATATCCGTGTGCCTTTAGTTATAACACAAATTGATTTTGCAAATTATTAGTATTTCATCTAACAATCGATTTTTCTTGCTGAATGATTTATTTATTATACTCTAGCATTTTTTAATAACATTTTCGGGAACAACTTATTCAGGAACATCCAAAATGAAAACGTCAGACTTAATGGTTTTTTGCAAAAATGCAAAGAGTCAAATTCTTATATTACCCGTATTCATTTAATCCAGAAGGAAGTGCCAATAAGTTACCCTATTTACCTAATTCTCTTTCATAGTTGTATTCTACCTATGCTTCCCAAATGTTCTACTGTCTGAAACAAATCCTGTGTAAAAAAAGTATTGCCTGACGCTAGGTGCACGCTTATACAGCATTTTGCTTATGATTCCCAAGCGGTTCTAGCAGCTGCCGTATGGTAACCCAAGGGCTGAGCTGATTTAAGCATACTTACCTGGCGTAGAGGTTAACCGTGATCACGAAGGCGGTTCCTCCGGAGTGAGGCTTGGCCATTGCACATACGGTTGAGTTGACCTCTGCGATTATTCCTAATGTGAATAACTCGTGCGTGTAATTTTTGGTAGCCGGGAATGGCGTACGCGCCGTCCCGACATTAATTAATCAATTTTAAACTAATAAGTGTTTGCTTGGATTTTGTGGAATGCGCTTAGTTTGTGGGGCTTACACTTCTCCCCTCTTACAAAGAAATCGAAGCAAGAATGTAAATATAATCTCTTATAATAGAACAAACTTATGGGTATTAAAAATGAAACTGGTATACGGGGCTTACGATTCAACTAAAATGCTCTTTCGTCTCTTGCCGGGCAAAAGTAATCTGTTTTTTCTCTTCTGAAACTTCATGTTTACCCTCAGCTTTTGTACTTTGTATGTTTGCTTGCGTGCCTGTTGGTTTGTCTGTCTGTTTGTCATATTCTCTTTTATCCGACAACATAACCACACACACACTCACATACACACACGCTAAGCATGCAGGAATACACTTTTGGTGCATTTGTTTAATAAAAAGTTTTATTTGTTAATTTTTGGCACAGTTTTCAGTTGGGTTTTTCGGCTTTGTTGTTGTTGTTGTTGCTTTTGTGTTTTTCGTTATGCATTTGTGAAGAAGCGTCGCTGCAATAATAAATAAAACGCCCCAAAAGCCAAGGAAAAGTGGGCGTGGCAGGCGCAGAAAATGGCTGAAAATGCCAACAGACTCACGGATAAAAGATGAGAGACCGGAGTAAGGGGAAGGAAGGCTGAAGAGAGGCGGCAATGACGGCAACGTCAAATGTCAACATCAATGTTGTTTTTGTTGTTGTTGTGGCTGCTGTTGCCATTGTTGCTCTGCTTCTTGTTTTTGCATTTATGCATATGTATATACACATATAGTATATATATATATATGTGTGTGTGTGTGTATTATAATGCATACATATGCAGTCGCGTTTTTTGTCTCTGTTAAATTTTAATTTCACGCTGAAAAACACAAGCACTGGCACAACAACAACAAAAATCCGTCTGTAAGTAAGAAAAGGGACGGGGTGAAGCGGGCGAGGAGGAGTAGCTGGGTTGATTCTAGAGGGGGAAGGAGCAACTGCAGCTAACTCGTGTGCCGTTTATTGTAGACGCTGCCGCTGTTAAATGTTTTTAGCGCAATGCACAAATGAAAATAATAACAAGTCGAATAAAAAAAGCAGCAGAAAGCTAAGCTCAACGAATTATAGATATACCCTTACATCATCCGAGTCCTTGACAAAGCTGAATACAGAGGATCAAGATTCGCAAACCGGAGCTCAGCGCCTCATGGCTAAATATATTTGAAATTAATTAAATGCTTTCCATGCAACAAGAGAGTCAACGCGATAACAATATTTTTTATCGATGTGAAAAAGATATAAACGAGATTTGCATTCAGCTAATTGATTGCAGAGAAACATTTGGCATATCTCTATGCTTAAAGATTTTGCTCAGTCTGTTTGTACAGTCGAAAAGGCTGAAATTAGTATTAATTTTGTCAAATTTGCATTCAACTGATCAATTCGAGATATTTATGTCATTTACATACCTTATTAAATAGTTGGCATACCTCTCAGCTAAGAGTTGCGCCCGAGGGGAAACGTGGGAGCGCCAACAGCATCCGGCAGATGTGCAATGCCAGCTGTCGGAGCTGGCTGCTAAAAGTGGAAAGCGGACGGCTTCGGGTGGCTGGGCGGAATTCGTCGCCGTTGCCTGCTGGATTTAATTGGAAAATGTAAATGAGCTTTGTTCATTTGAAAGATGCAGTCGTGAACAGCAGCAGCAGCAGCCGCAACTTGGCTGCCAGTTGCGGATTTGCTTTAAACTGTCCCCCGCACCTGGCTGCCTGACTCCGCTGCCGCCGCAAAAACAATGCGAATGCGAATACGACTGAGACTGAGACTGCGAATGCGAATGCCAAGCCCTTAAAGTGTGCCACAAAAGAAATTGTCACAAGCAAAAACGCTGACCCCCGCTACACACGCACACCCACATATTCATATGTGTTTGGTGCACGCCATTGTTTGACTTACAAAATGGCGTAGAAAGCGGCAACAAAGGCAACCGAGCAGCGAGGCGAGCTTTTTAAAAACAAAAAACGGCAACTTCCGCTTATAAAAGCTTCATGTAAAACAATACTTTACATGTATGTGTGTGGATGAATGGGTGGGTGTGTGTGCATGCGTGCATATTTGTGGCATATTGCTTTCGAATACTCCACCCGCACCGCACCCCTTTGCTTACTCTTCTCATGCCACATACATGTATTTTGTTATTGTTATTTTTCGCTATGCAACATAATTTTTAAACCCAGTTCGTTTTTTTTTTATTTTCTTTTACTGTTTTTTAACATTTTCTGACTGGTTTTGTTTTAATATATATATATTTTTGTCCACCCGTTTCAGGCGATAAAACACCAGCGGGCTTTCCGGTTATAACACAGGGTCCGGGCACACGCGTCATCGAGGTGGGTCACACGGTCCAAATGCAGTGCAAAGCCATTGGCAATCCCACGCCCAGCATCTACTGGATCATAAACCAGACCAAGGTGGACATGAGCAATCCACGATATGTCATTAACAATGGTAAGTCCAACAGTTTTATACTCAAATGATACATTGCAACGTAGATGGGGGAATAATAATAGATATTAATATCTGCAATCTAATTTCTGCTTAAACGGAACACAGATTGAAAAAGAGAAAAAATAACTGAGAGTCAATTATATTTCACTCGAATTTGTTTTGCGAAAATGCCATTGTTAAAGCAAAGCAAAGACCTGACGGTTGCTAATGGGAATCCAAAGATTCAATGTTTTCACTTTAGCCTTTTCCCAATAATAAGTTTTTAAACGGAAATCTATTCAAAGTTTAATGTTTTTATCTCACCTTTTTCTCAGTAATTAAGTTTTTTTAAGGGACAGCGTAAACGATTGATACTTATAAAGTAAATAGTTATTTGACCTGTTTGATTTTAAGTAAGATTCGCTTTAGAAGGAAATACAAAAACAATAATAGATTTAAAATTTATAAATACTTCTGCAATTCGAATAGAGTTCAAAGCATCTGTTCAAATATTTTCCGCTCTCACACCTTCTATAGCACCATCCCTTTTTAATTTTATTTTTTTTTTTACAAATATATTCATTTTGGCCAGTCTCTTTGATGTCTAGTTTTGAGCACATGTGCAGCTCGCCTGCCTCTAGAAAAGGGAACCCGTTGCCAGGGTTGCCGAGTTATTTCTCGGCTGTGAAACGACTTCATTTATTAAAATTCAAGTCTCTGCCGCTGACTTTTTGGCATATTTTTTGTTTCTTCCACTCTCTCTCCCGCTCGCTCGCTTCTTCTCTATCGCTGTCTCTGTCTTTTTTTAGTATTTTGCGCTTACGCTCATTTGAATTTCTTAGGAGTTTACTTATGCTTGGCCGCATTTTGTGTCACAAGTTTTTCGGCGCTTAGTTAACGTTTGACTTTTGCCAGCTGCTGCGTACCTGAGCCTGTCCTTACCTTCCCCCTCCCTCCTTCCTAGCAAATGGCAAAGTTTGTCCTTTAAGAATGTCGCTGCCTTTAGTGCTGGGCAGCTGCGGCCGTTTTATGAGCCCAGCTAGTTGAGATCTTATTAGGTAGGTAGAAACTTTACAAATGTCAACAGAATGTCGTCAGGTCCTTTAATCAGGCGCCGCTTCAGGTTTCAGGCTCCGGAGGTGGTCTGCAATTTTTCTGGCCAAGTATTTCTAATTACGAGGGCATATACTCGATAAGCCCGTTGTCGTTAGTGCCTGACATGGCACATCAAACGGCATTTAAATACTAACAAAGCCGTCAACAGCAGTGCGGACGGTCATTAGAAGCGCAAATATTGGCATTAATATTGACATTAATATGCATTAAAAAGAGACTCCCTTTAAAATGACATCAATTGCCGCGTCGTCGCGTCGCCTAAGCCGACAGACGCAGCGACAGCCGCGATAACAATGATTATATTTGCTTTACGTCCAAACGAGTGGGCCCAAACGGGAACGGTGGGGGTAGCAGAAACATGGCTAACCCTCGCGATTCAATTGCAAGTGCCATTGACAGGCGTCCAGCCGATCAGAGCCCAACTGGTGGCCACCCAAACACGACTGCCAGCTAAAGCGGCGCCCCGGCCGGAAGCCAGGTCCGGAAAGGTCCGGCCTGCGGCAGCCGCTTTAACAATTCAAAACGTGTTGGGCATATTAAAAATCGCAAGAGCTGCTGCCAAACCTGGCCACAATGCTAATGAAATGGAAGCTTGCCTAATGACAACCCACTAAACAATTGACTCGTCGCTACACAAAAGGTGCGGCCAGCCGGGCTACGATTGAATACCCTGCACACCACTCGAATTGAACCCAATTAGTTGACAGGCAAACTAATTAGCTGAACAGGTGGTGAGTGCAGTTAATTGCATAATATTTGTTGATCTGTGGAGGGTTTTCGTCGAGCTCTAGCTACAGCGAAATTTTAAATGTTAGCGGAAAAATCGTCTGCAGACTTCTTCTGCTTAGTTGCTTTAACGTAGCTCATTAGTTTCCTTTGAAGTTCTATTTCCAAAATGTATTGGAATTTCTTTTAAAATTCATAAGCGATAATCTGACATTTTGCAACTGATCCAGTTTTTTGCATATTAAATAAAGAGAAAGAAAGTTAGTCAAACGCAATACTTGGATACTCCTACTTCCTTATTCCTTCCTTATTACTATAGAAGTTGAAGTAAATGTTCTGCTGGTTTTCAAGTTTCTTCCTTTACTCGCAGCTAATCTAGTTTTTTCCCTCAATTATGCATCCATGAAGTAAATTCTCAGCTTTCTTTACTCTCAGCTAGTTTCTTTCATCCAATCGTTAATTCGTAGAACTTGAAGTAACCTACCTTTAATCGCAGATTAACGATTCTTTAGAATATTCCACAACAAAAAATGTCTTGCAGTTTCATGCTCTTCTAACTGTTAGCTCGCATAATCGAATAATCTGAGAAGTCGTGGCAACTCTTATGAGTTTAGATCACCTACACTCATGGCCTATTGCAATTACCCACTAAGAACTAACCACTTTGTTTTAGTGGCCTTAGCGAATTACAAATTAAAAACTGTTGCAAAAATTTCCCCAAGGTAAAATCATTTTTTATGGTATAGTAAAGTATAGTATAGTATGTGCCCCGTTATTGCTGTCCTTGTTGTTGTTGTTGTTGTTGTTATTGTTGTGGCGCTGTTCCTATTCGAGGTGAAACAAATTTTTCGTTTTTGTAATTTTTGTTTTCTGCTTTTCGGCTTCGGCTTCTTGTGGCAGGCGGCAGGTCGACTAATTTAGCGTAACACGAACAAAAGTGGCCGTGAACGTTGCGGGTTAAATTAGTTTTACGTGGTCCGCCCAACTTTGCCCAGAGACTTTTGTATGGGGCGCTGTGCAAGTGAAGGCAGCTAGGCGAGTGGATGGGGTCAGAGCTGGCTAGAAGACAGGCTTTTGGCCATCTTTGGCACGTTAAACGAAACGTAAAAATATTTCCGCCAGCTAAATATCCTTTTGGGTGCCCAAAACGTCTCTAAGCGGCGCCTTCTGTTGCCATACATCCTCCTGACCCTCCACGACCAGCAACCACCTGCTTCTCTTTGGGTGTCGCTCGCCTTTGTCTTAAAGTACGTTTTAAATTTATGAAAATGAAATAAATTTACGCTTCAGGCGCGGACGGGTTCGGTTCGGCTCCGTTTAAGTTCTCCGGTTCTCTTTCGGTCTGTTCTGGGCTGCATAGCAATGAAGGGCCAGCGGGAATATAGTATATATATATATGTAGGTATATATATTTTTGATAATAAGTTATGCAAGTCATGTGCCGTTTTATTCAATTAGCACTTTATGGTCCTTTATTTTGCAAACCACTTCGCCGCAATTCAACCCCAACCCCAGGCTTCCACAAAAGGCAGCTTGAGGGCGCGTTGATTTTTCGGTTATACGGCCGCCGCCTGCTAATTAGGGCCCTCGGGAGGGGTACGTGAGTTATCAAAATGAAAAGTAACTCCCGCATAGTCGCACTTACCATAGCTCACAGTGCGTTCTCTGCTGCTACCTCGCAACCCGCCTCCTGCCCCCGACTCCCCCATATCTCGCAGACTGTCTCTGCCTTTGTGCTTGCTTCATAATTAAATTAGAACTTTATTATTTTAATAAAACGCCTCGGGCTCTCTTTTGCCTGGTCCCGTCCCATGTTCTCTGTCGTCTTTGTCATAGTTACAATCATTTTACGCCTTCGGCCACGCCTCGTTTGCTTTAAGACTTATTAATATGATTATTATGGACCCTTGTGGTGCATTTTCTTAGATTGTTAACGCATCTTATAAATTGTCATAGGAAATTGAATGTAAAGCGTTTGGCAAATGGGCTTTAATAAGCAAACACAAGATGATATTTTAATTTTAAATAATTATCAAATTTTAATATTTAAATAATCATATCAAAGGCCTTTTGGGAGTACAAAATTGATAAGCTTTAAAGCAGAGCTGCTGACAATAAAACGTTTGCGAATGCGACGCAAAGAAGAATTGTAAAATTTACTCTTGTTAGACTGGGCCCTAGAGGAAAAGCTAAAGAGAGTGCAAATGGGGTGAGGCAGATTCGGTAATTGATAATTTCAAGAAATATAAAAGTTAATAGCAATTGCCAGTCATTTGCATTTATGAGTACTCGAAAGCACTTTCGAGTCGAATCCCTCAATAGTCGTATTTGTTAAATAACCCTGAAAAAAGGGTATAAAGGAGTTCGTTGTAATGTCGATCTGCATTTGGCGTGCTTTGCTGTTGTTGTTTTTTTTTCTACACTCTGGCAAATGACAACGGTCGCACTTCAATGCGCAAATACGTTTATAAATATTTTATTTAAAATTACTTCAGGGCATTGCCGCATTGCCGTTGATAGTTAATTTTGTCCACGCTGTGGCAAAGGCCCAGTTATAGAGGCCGAGCGACATACAGAGGGACAGACAGAGTCCGATAATAATATTGAGCATAATACCTTTATTTTTTTTTCGATGGCCCGCCAAATAGTCCCTTAGGGCTTTTGTTCAATAAAAAATGAAAATAATAAAAAGAAAGCCAGGCTGAAGCAGGAACCTTCAATGAGTTGTATTGACCATGTTCTGCTTGTGCTGCTGTTGCTTCTTTCCCTTATTTTTTTTAGAAGGGTTCAATGCGTCTGGGGAAATTACTTTATAACCGAGTTGGGGGCTGTGCACACTCGGACTCTTTGCTGTCTTGGGCTGCTTATTGCGAAAAAAAAACGACAAGAAA
The DNA here is from genome assembly GCF_003285875.2 of Drosophila novamexicana. Lineage (NCBI taxonomy): Eukaryota > Metazoa > Arthropoda > Insecta > Diptera > Drosophilidae > Drosophila > Drosophila novamexicana. The sequence continues at coordinate 10,271,185 of NW_020824787.1, forward strand.
AAATAAAAGGCATAGCGAATATTTTTCAAATACCATAATTTGGCTTTTAAGCAAAAGAGGCTTATCAGAAATTGGTTTTGCTTGGCCAATTGTCTTAATGGCCAGCACGTGGAATGGGCCATGAGCTTACGCAGAACGCACACAAGTGTCAGGCTGCAAGGGGACAAAGCAAATAGGAGTAGAACGGCCAAAAGAAGCAATGCCAACAATGAGTCGTGATAGGGTTGTTCCAAGAATTGAATACGACAAGTGGCAAGTCGCAGGCAGTTAATGATTTGTATGACAACCCAGGGAATTGGGAGAGAGAGTGCTTAAATAGCATACATAGTTAAATTACTTAAGAAGACTCTCGTAAGTTAGTTGATTGTTTAGATCAAGCAAAGAATGGCAAATAAATAAGAACAGCAAATATATAATTAAATGCGAAGCAAAACTTTTGACAATTCTTTTAAATAGTTTTGAGTGGAATTAAGTGCCTATATAAATTCTGTTTTTTGGCAAAGCTGAGTTGCCTACAGATTAAAGAGTTATCTAGAGAATCTAGACAAAGGCAGTCCTCGCTTTAAATCTTTATGTCTATTTTATGTAGTTCAGCAAACTACAATTCACTTTAAGTATTTGATGCTTAATTCTTAACTACTTCGATTCAATGTTAAATGCGTAATGCCCATGTCGTAAGCTCCATAGAAAAGTTTAATCTTTATGTTTGCCCATTGTCGTAAAAGAATACACCTTGTCGCAGTCGCCAAGCTGTCCATTTGTTGTGCACACACACGCACACACACTCCCTGCTTTGCGCGTTGTTTTTGGCATTTTTATGTGCTCTTGTTAAACTTGCTGTTAAACTTAAACTACAAGTGGCAACGTTTTGGCTGCAGCTGCAGCCTCTTTAAAAACAGGCGCAAGCACCCCTCAGATCCGCTGAGCCGACACCCCCCCCCTCCCCCTCCCACGCTTCACCTACGTCAAAATAGCCATGCGACTATAACTTTAATTGCTGTGCCCATCATTACAATCCTGCGCTACAGTTGCCCCCGCTCGCCAGCCCCCCTTGGCTGCCACTTGTCATGAACAGGCGCCTCCTTTGGGGCGTTCGCTCGCAATTATTTACTTGAGCTGTAAAAGTGTAGTTAAGACCAAGTCAACTTGAAAGCATTTGAGAAAGTTTAATGCTTAAATTATGAGCTACCCTAACCGGCACCACCCTACTTCAACTCGTTTCGCGTTGCCTCGTCTCGTTTGGCTTGGGCCAAAAGAGTTGACAGTCACTTTTGTTGAAAATGAGACAGTAATTGCCCAAAATGTGCATGACTGTAAGTGCTGGCACTCGGTTGGGGGAACGGGGCCAGCAACTCGCAGGGTCGCATATTTTAGGCTGGGTTGGGTATGGGATGGGGGGTGGTAGGGTCAGTCTATTTTCTGCTATTTTCAAAAATTGAAAACTTTTCCGTTCTGTGGGTCCCCCTGCCTGTGTCATATTGTTGCGCTTGAGATGACGACTACTTAAATTAAAGCGTAATTTAATTAATAATCCCATTTGGCCGCACTGTGCCAAGCTGTGAGCACACGCCTTAGCGGCTATGGGATCCAGCCAGGCGATCAGCCGTAACCCCCCACCAAGCCAGTGTGTGTGCGTGTGTGTGTGTGTATGTGAGTGAGTGTGTCTGGCAACGGAAGTTGCAAAATATGAAAATGACTGCGCAAGCGGAAGTGCAGTTGTGGCATGCCACATGTGTGCCATGTAGCAATAGCAAAGGCGGCAGGGGGCAACAGGGATTAGGGCGCAGCCATATACAGTCTGGGGCACAGGTCCTCGTCTGGTTTCGTATTGGCATTGGCAGGCGCCATTGTCTCGCGCCTGTTGTTAATGGCAACACTGCCACAAAAGACGACAAAAGCGGTGGCAACACGCGTTGCCCTTCTGCCAGCCAAACAGCCAGCCAGCTAGTCAGCTAGAGTCGGGCTCTGATTGACTTTGCCTAAATAGTCTTTGTGACCATTAAAAGCGCCAGCAAATTGAGCGCCAGCTACACAATAATGCAAACTATTGGGCTTTGTCTGAATGGTCTCGCATCCGACATGCATAGTTCCCTTTTTTTAGGCGGTAGCCTTCGCAATTCAAGAACAATAACAAGTGCGAAGCGGTCCAAATAATGTGGTTAGAGGAAGCTTGACTAGATTTTAGTTCATTTTAATCCTAATATTGCTTATGAACAACACTATCTGAGCTCAAAATATTGCTAAGAACATAAAATTGCAGGCAAAAAATCTTTTACTTTGTTTGAGATTTAGGCGTGTGTTAAATATTCAAACTACTATTTAAGCCTTTTCTAAATTAAATGGTAATTTTGTATTGAAAATTGCCTTTTATTTGTACAAAAATATACGTGATGAAAACTAAAACACTTTTGCCTAGATTCGAACCTGAGCGCAAATTATAAAAGAAAAAATTCCAAATCAAAACTTTTTTATTCAAATCTATATTTTGGCAAGTTTTTGGCGTTTTAGAAACTCGTTTATTTTGAGCCACGATGCAATTTTTGCCAACCTACACTTTGGTGTTAAGCACTTGCTATTCAAGCCAATTTTCAGAGCTCTCACAATGTTGACCATTTCTTTATTTTTATGATGCTTGAAAGAATTTTTAATTTTAATAAGAGTTGTGCACACACGGGCGCACACACACTGGGGACAGTCAGGCTCGTGCGACTGAGAAGCTAAAAGGCCAGAGACGAAAGGACTTTTCATAGCTTAATTTTTATTGCACAGGCGAAAGTGCTGCTGCCACCTAAAAACCCTTGCAACCAGCCACCAGTAAGTCCTAGTCCTATAGCTATCTATGTGTGTGTGGGTGTGGGTGTGGCTTATGTTAATGTTTTGCCAGCTTGCGAGCAATTTTAATGAAAGTTGCTTGCCATAAATTTTAATCACATTTTTTTTTTGGGGATAAGATTCTACCTGAGACCATGAAAATGCCACAGTCACATGCACAAGCGTATTTAAAGCATGTACAAAGTATGGCAATATTTAAAATTCAGTGGCATTTAATGGTTGTTTGAATGGTTCAGCGATTCCTAAACAACAACAATAACAACAGCAGCAATTGTGTTGCTGTTGCTGGCGCCCCGGAAAGCGCAACAAGCGTAATAAATGTGCAGCGTCATACAACACCAAAAAGTATGCAATAAATTTCACAACAATCAACTTTGATGCATGTAGGTGAACACGTACACACACGAACAGACACACACACACACAACAAAAATAACAGCAACAAAATACTGCAAATACTGCAAATACTGCAAATAAAAATAAAACGCAGCCAAAATGCTTGTGCACTGTGGAAAAATAAAACCGCGCCACAATCACCTAGCAGCATACATCATCATTTTTAGTTCTTTCGCTTTGTATTTGTATTTTTATTTTATTTATATATTTTTTGCCTTTCTTGCTCCACCATTTCCGTTGCTCCACCCAAAATAAAATATTAAAAAAAAATACACATAATAAACACGAGTAGTAGAACAATTTTTGCAACATTTAGCACGGCTCGACATTTCTACAATTTATACACAGACACTTCCTGGGCTAGAGAAGGGGCCTGCCAAGTAGAGCGGGTGGCTGTGAGGGGGGCGTGCTCAGGGAATTGGTCGCCAACAACACGAGTCATTAAAATGATTCACTCAACTGTAGTCTGTATGTGCCTCGTATTATTGCAGTTCTTTTCGCTGTGGTTGATTTTCCATTTCGCTGTTTGCTTTTTTTGCCTGTTGAAGGGGGAGCAGAGCGTAGCACATTTTCATTAATTGGCCAACATCAAATCAGGCAACAGCAATAACAACAACAGCAAACACTCAGCTGACCCAAAAAGTAAAAAAAAAAAACAGCTATGAATACTTTATTTGCATTAGCTGCAGCCTTTCGCTATTCACTTTTCACAGGTTAACCAAAAAACAACAAGAAAATACTTGTTGTCCTCGTTGACATTTAGAAAAGTGAAAATATTTGTCATTTTTACTCTGCGCTGAAATTTGATTATTTTCATGCAGATTTATTTATTACATGCCAAACTCGAAACCTCAAAATTAACAAGCCTTCAATATTTCATTCAATTTGTGGATAAACTAAAAAAAATAAATTACATTGAAAAGGTTTGGGAACGCATTTCTCTGATGACTTAGTTTGCAAATATTACTAAAAAATATAATTTAATTAATATCGCTATTTAATTATTTTTTGGACAACATTGCTGCTAAAAATAGTTTAAAGGTTTTGCAAACAGAATATTAAGTTTCTAAGTGCCAAACATTACAAAAAAAAGCCATTGTTTACATAGTTATCGATTGCTTATCGACATAGTTATCGATTGGTAAAAGTAATCATAAAGAGACTGGCACCTGTTTACAATACTCTGCTCAACTTAAAGCAACCTTTTGCACGCCCTTCCCGCCGCATTTTGCGCTATAGTTTCACAAAATGTATAAAAAATAATAATTAAAAACGAATGTGAAATAAAATCTGGGCGCATAGCGATGTGACAATTTTTATCGCATAAAAATGTGCTCCATAAATAATGAAACGATTAAAATTAAAATCTGCAAATATTTTATACATACAAATGTGTAAATGTGTGCAAATGAATTGTTTTCACATATCGTGCATATTTCATGCGAGTATTTCCCATAAATATTCTTCAAATTGACTCACGTATGTGCGTATTAGTGTTGAAAATTTTCAAAATGTGGCACCTGATTAATTGGAGCGGATCCAAGCGTTAATTGAAACCCAATATTAGACGAATAATTCGGGAGAAAAGCAAATAATTATGGCATGATGTGGGGCATTTGCGTAATTAGAAATGCGAGAACCAAATTGTTTTGAAATCATTATTAAATTCACATATTTTAAATTTTAAGTATTAGTAAAATCTTTATGTATTCATACAAAATTGTTGAGTAAGTGTATTATTTAATGTCAGCCTTTGACTGCCGGAATTAGCTTGTTTGGGCTACATATTACATTGTTTATTGGTCATATAAAAATATAATGCACGGGCTCTCTACCCAGTTTATGAAGCTTTATATGTGTCATTCACATTAGCTTAATATGCCGGAAAAGTGCGCCCGATATTTAATAGACCCCTGGCAGATTCCAAGCAGTCGCATTCGCAGCAAACACTGTCATAACTTTTATACGGCCTTTAAAATCATATAAAAAAATTGTGTTAATTTTCATGTGTTGCTGCTGCCCTACGCACCAAGCCCACCTCGCCCACCCCACCCTTATCCCCCCTACTCGGACATAAAAAAGGTAAATTCTGGCCATTTTATGGACCAATGAGCATCATGTGGATACGGCCATTAAAGTAAAGCTACAAAATGTGAGAAACAAAAGCCAAGCACACTTTGACTTTCAAATTTATTGATAAATCTTAGATCTTAGGACTACTTACACATGCGTTCGCACTGGCCATAAATCATTAAAGCTGTTTTTTTTTTCTGTTTACCTTAAAATTGCTTACATATTATAGAAGTTTGCTTATGATGATGATGATGATGATGATGGGTTGGAAGGCTGGTTTTATGAGCATGCACTCAAAACATAATTCAATATTTTATATAGGAAATTCTTTAATAGATTTAAAGTCTTTGAAACTGTTGTTGTTTAAGTTGGAGAATACCTTTATCTAAAACCCATTTTAAATTGGGTTTTACAATAGTTATTTTTGGCTTTCAGTTTCATCTTATAAATTATAATATTTAAACATTTTTGAACCGGTTCAAACTTTGTCTCTACTAGGATTGTCTCATTCGTTGCTAATCTTAAAAACTAAACCCATTTGAAATCGGCTTAAACTGGTTTAACCCTAAAAGTAGCATCATTTTTGTTAGCCAGGCTTAGATGGATTACCCCCGATTCACTCCCATCTAATGGCATCCGCACTCCTTGGCCACCGTCTTTTGGTATTTGGTTAAGTCTATGATATCCTCGTTAATGTATCGCAATATGGTTATGGCGCCCAGAACAGTGGGCACACAGCAGGGCTTGGGCAGATGTGGCTGCTTCAGATGCATCAGGGTCTGAACAATCGCATGATTCGTGGCATTCATTTTAGTGCCGAGTGGAAAATTGCAGCCGCCGCCGCAAAAGTACGCCTCGAACTTCTTGGGCGCTATGACCCAATTGTGCATTTGCAGCTCCTTGAAGTCCACTGTAAAGTTAAGACGCTCGCAGGACTGCGGCGCCTTGAATACCTCCGGCGGGGGCCGGACGTGGCCAGTTGGCGGTAACATGGCTCTGCGCTTGTTGAGGTCGCGCTTGAAGCGCAGCTTTTGTACCTTAACCAGCAGCTCGGGCCCATTGAAATAGCCCACAATGAAGGGCTCCAGATTGGAACCCGCTGCCTGGGGCGCCACTAGACCGGCGCCCAAGGCACTTAGCTGCGCCTCGCCCAACGAGATGCGCAACTCGTGGCGCTGTGGGCTCTTGTTAAGCAACCAGGCGCGCAGCGTCTGCGTCAGATTGAACTCTAGCCAGCCCTTGTAGAGGGCTGTGGTGTTCACCGAGTGCAGGATACGATAAACAGGAGCACCATCCTCCATGAAAGCCTGATGATGACTGTGGATCCTTCTATATACGGAAACTGTAAAATTCTGACGCTGCTCCTGCCAGCTGGACTGCTTATAGATGCGCAGCATGGCCTGCACCAGCGTCAGGTCCATGGGTACGTCATTCGTATTGAACGTGATGTGCAAGTCCTGCTGAGAGTTTATCTCCCCCTCTTCCAGCGGCTTAAGACGACTGGAGAAGGTCAAGATACTGTTGCAGCTAGCTATCTCCTGGCGATCCTCACGGGTCACTAGTATATCGTCCTCTAGCGAACGCTTGTGTCGCTGCTGTAGCACTTCCTGCGGCTCCTGCTCCTCGTTGATCTCATTGTACACCTCAAGCAGAAACTTTGAGGCCGACGTGTGCAGCTGTTTGGGCTGTGCCATGCGCCTGGGTCTGTCGCCCAAGTCCAGCAAATCCACCATTTCCAATTGTTCAGCAAGAGTTGTTGGCTCCATGTGGTCATCGACTGTTACGTAGGTGGTGCCCAGGACGCCCAAATAACTGGAGATTAGCACCAATGGAAGTAACTGCAACATTGTTGAGTTGTGTGTCGAGTGTGCAATAAGTAACTGAATAGCCTGGTTAGAAAGGTCTGTGTTTTATAGGCAAACAGGTAGTAAGCGACGGAATATCCAGGTAGAGCACAAGTTAACCCTTTCGCAGAGAAAGAGAAGAGAAGAACTATGTCAAAAGCCCTCAAGTGAAGTACAGGCTTTAAAGGATTGAAGATTAACGCCAGCTCATATAAATGTGGATAGGTTTTTTTAAGCCAATCCTAGTCAGTCTTAAGAGTTTTTTTTACCTAGAGCTCAGTTATTTCTTGGATAAGTTGAACTAACGACAAGATAGCTGAAAAAGTCGTTAGAATTGTTAAAACAAAAAAATCCTTTAATATATATTAATCTCAACTGTAAAATGTCTTATGTAAAGTTAAGTTCTCTCAGAAAAACTCAAATTATAACTCTCTCTTTCGCCCTTTCTTCTTCTAGGCGTCTTGCAAATCAACAACAGTCGCGAAGAGGATCAGGGCAAATACGAATGCGTTGCGGAGAACTCTATTGGAACGGAGCACTCAAAGGCCACCAATTTGTATGTGAAAGTGCGTCGCGTGCCACCCACATTTTCGCGCCCACCAGAGGCCTTGAGTGAGGTGATGTTGGGCTCCAATCTGAATCTATCCTGCATAGCCGTCGGCTCTCCCATGCCGCACGTCAAATGGATGAAGGGTAAGTGTGTGGGATTGACATTTGCCCGGGCCCTACCCAAAGGTAATCGCTCTCATTCTATGTGGCAGGTGCACAAGATCTGACGCCGGAGAATGATATACCCATAGGTCTGAATGTGCTGCAGTTGAATAATATACAGGAGAGCGCCAACTTCACGTGCATAGCCGCCTCCTCGCTGGGCCAGATCGAATCGGTGTCCGTGGTCAAGGTGCAATGTGAGTGCAAGCAGCAGATGGAACCTGAGATCAGATTTTAAATGGTCGCTCTCTCTTTTTCCCTCTAGCTCTGCCCACGGCGCCTACGGATGTGCAAATCTCAGAGGTGACCGCCACTTCGGTGCGTCTGGAGTGGTCGTACAAGGGGCCCGAAGATCTGCAATACTATGTCATCCAGTACAAGCCGAAGAATGCGAATCAGGCCTTCAGCGAGATCAGCGGAATCATAACCATGTACTATGTGGTCCGTGCTCTGAGTCCATACACCGAATACGAGTTTTATGTGATAGCTGTGAATAATATTGGACGCGGTCCGCCCTCGGCGCCGGCGACTTGCACCACGGGTGAGACAAGTGAGTATGCCCGGCTACCGAAAGGAGTTCACTTAAGGATAAACCCACTAACTGTTACTCTTGTTCTTCTTTTTAACGTTTATTTTACTTTTACCATTTTAACCACACGCTGCCAGGATTTTTTCAGGAATTTTTGCAATTTGATTTTCTTGTTGATTTTTTTTTCGCTTGAGTTTTTATGTAAACTGCGGTACTCACCCGTTTCTCGTTATGTCTCTCTCTCCGTCTCTCCTTCTCTCTCTCTTTTATTTTCTCTTTTTCTCGCACGCTTTCTCCGCATCTCAGGCGATTACTCATTTGGCGGCACAAGTAAGTATCCTCTTAGCCTTTTCTTCTATGCCAAAGTGGGTGGCCAACAAAATTTTATGGCCAAAACAATTTCAATAACAATTCTTGAGCGGCATTCACATAACATTAGCCTTCCCCCTTGACCGTCGACACCGCCACATAACCCTTTCTTTGCACGAGTTTTGCTTGGAATCAAAGGTAAATGCAATGTTTAAAAAAAGAAGCGTTGCATACGCAGCTGCCTCAAGCCCAGACACACGCGCACACTAAATCTGTTGATGTGTGTGTGTGCGTGTGTGTAGAGGCAGCTGCCACACGTCGCCTAGACGCCCCCCACCTTCTACCCTTTGAATGTGGCTGGCAACGCATAAACTTTGCATTGTTATGCGTTCATATGAATGCGCATCAATGTCGTTTCTCTGCTTACAAGTGCCATGCATATGTATGTGTGTGCGTGTGACCGTGTGTGTGCATGCAACGCCGTTTTAGCCATGGCAATTGCGCGTAAGCAAGCGCTGCGTTCCGCCCGCTGCCCGCTTCGTTTCGTCCTTCTCTCTACTGCGGCTATTTTGGCCTGTCTGCCAATTTTTTGGGATTTTTTTGTAGCTTGTCGTATAAAAGTTGAAAACTTTTATTGCCACAATTATGCTTATCGCTTGCCCAATATCGTTGCGAAATATTATTTCGATAGCAAACGTTTACGGCCAGCAGCAACAATGGCAGCAGACCAGAAATAAAAAGAAGAACAAGAAAATGCGAAAAAGAAGAAAACTAACAACATTTTGGAGAACTCAGCAGCAGGTCGCACGCATCGGATAATGACACGTGTCAGCTCGGTTAGGTTCGGTTAGAGTCGGCTTAGGAGCTTAGGTAGCAGCTGGCAAAGTCGAATTTATGGTCTGTAAGTGCAACAATCGAGTGCCATAAACAGCAGACAGCTTAAGGAGGCACGAGCATCAGATGGAAGGTACCTGAAACATAACTCCATAGAAAGTTGTGTCTTAAGATGTGCCTACTAGCTGTCAAAAGAACTTGGGCTTGTCAAAATATATACGAGGAAGGTTCTTAATGTGGTTCTAAGAACTTTATCAGGTTGCATCTTAAATTAACCAATTGTTCATTTCCCATTCCTTTATAAAGTTGTTCGCGTATTTTAAATGAGATTTATTAGACAGCAAATGTTTGATTAGCTCTACATTTTCTGACGACTCTATAAAGTATATACATATAGACATTCTCGTGTGCCATTTAACGATTTTCGATTCTAAATTCCCAGAAATCGATTTCTAATTTTTTTCGGAGAAAAAGGCATCCTGGCTTAATTATACACAGATCATGTATAATTCCCTGCAAAATAAAACAAAAATTCATTTGTATTTAAATTGACTTTACGGTCTTATGCATGCCCTAAAAATGCATACAAATGTTTATAAAAGCTAATCTATTTTACGGCAAGTCACATCTGGTCACAGAGTTTTGCCTTGGCAAAACAATTTTCCTATTTTAACTTTTACCTCTACTTTTACACGCTATTCGTAATCCAAGCGTATGCTAAAATTTAAAACCTTAAATTTCTACAACCATTTTGCATCTATTTCAAGTTTCATTTGAAGTTTCAAGTGTCTGACATACATTGCCCACATGCACTTGGCCTATTATCATCTATTTTGGTTATATTATAGATTGGAATCTGTTATTTATGCTTTTCATTAATTTAACTGAGACTTTGCTTGAGTTGATCGCATCAGACAGGGTCTTAACAATTTTCACGCAAGCCGGGCAGCTGCTGGTCCCTCTCAATTCGCAGCAATTATAAAGATATGCAGCATGTCCTGCAGGGCTTGTCACTCACTCTCGCTCTCTCTTTCTCTATCTTTCTGTCTCACTCACTCTCCCGCTCTATCTGTCGCCATTGTGTGCACTCAACCTTTGGCTGGAAATCCTTGCTATTGAAGTAACTGCTGTCTTGTATTGCAATTTGGCTATAATGTATACAACTAATATGGCCTAATACATTTAAGTTTAATGCGCACACAAACACCTTCACACACACCAATACACACACACACACAAGTGTGTTGGCAACTCTTTAACAGCTCCTTTCGTCATGTAATAGGTCATGGGGCCTCAGCACATGGTTCCGAAGTATGACGTTGTATGTGTGCGGGCTTGTGTGTGAGCCTGTGTGCGTGTGTGTGTGTGTGTGGGAGGCTGCTAAGAATTTAGTGCTATGTGCTATAAGCAGACAGCAGTAGGCGTGAGCAGGCATGCAAGGGATACATATTAATGGAGCGTATCCGTATGTAATGTATATGCTCTTAAATGCAGCTTACGTGACGCTGCCACACGATGCACACAAGCAAAAGGAGCTGCCAGGATAACTGGCAGCCAGGCTTCGCTCCGGTCAGGATGTCTCTGTGTGCGTGTGTGTGTGTGTGTGTCTGCCCAGGCGCTTGCCAGGCCAAGCTATTGCAATTTTTGAATGCCCCATGTGCTGCATGCAAATCTTAGCCTAGACCCAGCAAATGGCAATGGCAGACGCTTCTATCCGTGCAGCACACACACATATATGCACACATATATGCACACACATATGCACACACATAACACACACTCGTGTAACAGATGAGATGGCTGCGATATAAATTGTGGGTAAAACGCTGCAGTGGCACCATGTAGATATTGCAGTAAAATTGTGAGAATTGGAATTTATTGATTGGCCATTAACCAATTGAGAAGCACAAGAAAAGGAAATGATGCAACACATACACACACACTCGCACACACACACACACCCCTTCAAACACCCTCTCCAAAAGGCACACAACATGCAGCAGCAGCAGCAGCGGCAGCAACAACACTTGCTGACGCTTGTCAGCAATTGAGGCGATCCACTGCTGTTGCCCTCTAATTAGCAAAGCTTCCTCTTGCCACTCCACTCCCCCTTTCAGCTGCGATTTCTATCTGGTCTATCTGCGCTCTCCGCCTGTCTCTCTCTGCCTCCCTCATCCTGCTACTGTGCAGTTGTTCAGCAATTTCACGCCTCACAATTGTATTTCAGGCATTTACGAATGCGATTTAGGGCAATGCACAACTATTGTATACCCTATAAACAGCTACAGTATGCATCCACACATAAAGCTGATTCTAAAGATAAAGGCATGTTATATTTGCTTTGCGACCTTTAAATAATTTTGTTCGACTTGCTATTTTGAATTTGGAAGAATTGTAAATTCAACATCAAGCCAATTTTGTCAACAATTATGAGATTGAATTCTCCACTGAATGCTTCTTCCATGTGCTGCCAAGTTATGACAAAATTTAAATTGTGATTTGTTGAATGCCAATCGCAAATAGGTTCTTATCTTCACTTGAGTATGAAATGCAATTTTGTGTTTCTTACTAAAACATTCAATTGTATTTATGCGAATGTATTTATCGATGAAAGCCCCAAATTAGGGTAATCCTGGCAATCCTTTGGCGATATTACCGATAAACCATTTCATATACATTTTATTTAACAGAATAATATTGCTTTCTTATAATCTGAATTATTTGCAAATATAAATGCGCAACTTAACACGCTGCAATAACTTTGGCTGTTGACTATACAGAATTATGTAAGTAAATTCGACGCTGTTATGCCGTCTCTGTTAGATAAACTCCTCTGTTATTCTTTTTACTGCAACAACAACAACATTCGCTCAAACGAGCGAAATATATGTTTGCGTGAATGTGCATGAGCGCCAAAACAAAAGGAGAGTTACAGTTAAATCGCCGACTGCCTCTACGTATTAGTGTAAGCGAGATAGCAAGACCATTCCCATTTGTTCTGCTGTGAGCTCTCTTTGCACGCACCTTCTTAGTCGAAGTGACGACAATTATAAGACAAAATCAACAGCTTCAGATTATGTGCGCCTGGTATTTAGAGATGGCACTTTATGTTCTTGACGGCCTAGCGGTCCCTGCCATGGCATAATTATAGCCAAAGTTTATTATTTACCTTGACAAAATAAATATAAAATAAATTAGGCATAATATATATAAATGCCGATCACCTAAGGATATATCTTTTTAAACCTCTCTGCATTAGGACATAACATCACCATTAAAAATATTGCAATTATAATATTTTAACAAGTCAAAAAGGTATATCCACAAAAGATCGGCCTTAAGTTACCCGAGCTGCACAAAGCGTTATGTTATCAGCATAAATGGTTATGTTATGGCGTGTTAACTCAATGCTGATCAGCCATCACTATTCGGCAACCATTCTGTTATTCGTTTGACTGCAACAACAACAACATCCGCTCAAACGAGCGAAATTATATGTATGCACGAATTTGCATGAGCGCCAAACAAAGGGAGAGTTACAGTTAATGCGCCGAGCTACCTTTGCGCACATATGTGTAAGCGAGATAGCAAGATCATTCCCATATGCTCTGCTGTGAGCTCTCTTTGCACTCACCTTCTTAGTCGAAGTGACGACAATTATAAGATAAAATCAACTGCTTCAGATTATGTGCGCCTGGTATTTAGAGATGGCACTTTACGTTCACTTTAAGACCTAGCGGTGCGTAGCATTGTCATGGCAGGTGATATTTATTTGATATGAAAAATATCTTATACACATTCTAAAAAAAGACATCTTTAAATTTAGCTGAATATATTATCATTAAGGAGCTCCAGATCAGGAACTCAATTGCAAATTATTTACACATTTAATATTAATACCTACCATCGACTTATTGTCGAAAATTGTATTTGGTGAATGCACTTTATTAATCAGCTTCTTTTATACACAGTTGCATTTTTGAAAGTGTTTAAATAAATGTGTAATTAAAGCTAATCAGATCATATAACTATATCGTTTGCAGCAGCGCCAGGTATAAAGTAAACATAAGTCATCTCTATACAAACAATAAGAACAAACGAAATATCGCGTCAGTGTGTTGTGTGCGTCTGTATGTAATGTGGGTAACGTACGTAGAAGAAAATACCCATACATATTTGTGCTTCACGCTCACATACATTTTTATTGGGGCTTATCGCTCAATACAAGAATTGTTTCCTTACAAAATCAACTCATGATCGCTTGCTTGCTCTTTTTGCTGTGCGCCCTTTTTGCACTGTTGCTGTGTTCTGAGCGCAAAAGTGGCCTCTCAAGCCTTCACTCTCTGTGATCCCACACATTCGTTGGCGTAGTATTCCCATTGCTTGTATATCCAAAAAATCAACCACTGCCTTTTATGTGCGCCTAGCATTAAGCGAGGGCACTTTACGTTTACTTTAAAACTCGTGTTGCCTGCCATCGTTATTAAAGCCTATTTTGTTTTGGTGTCAAGTTTAATTTTTCACATTTATAAGAATTCAATTATAAATGAGGCTTTTATAATGCAGGCCGATCCCATAATGACATGTATATATTATAGATTCCCTTGGATCAGCATATTTGTCAGTGTTTTATAACAACGACTGACAATTAATAACATGCGTCTCTGCCAAATCTTTAGCGAATATTGTACATATTCGACTTCTTGAGTATAAATAAATAAAAAGCCATAAGCGCATGTATATACATACATATTTACATACTTAGCATACCCAACATATGTTTGTGTGTGCGTTTGCTTCTACATTATCTATCTACCTGCAGAAATTACGCGAGCGCAGAGCAGATGCTTAAAGCGATAAGCAGCAAAAAAAAAATCGTGAGAGCGCGAAGAAGAGGTAGAGAATAATAAAGTAAACACATATCATGCGACTCCCTCTGCATACACTTGTTTGGGTGTGTGTTCGCCCATGTTATCTACATTATTAGCTAAAGTTTTTCGTGTACGAATTTCTCTTCCGATCGTTTGGCTGCGCCGACCTGCGCAAGATTATTCTGTGTTAGTTTTTCCTCAGAAGTCAATTGAGCTTGAGCAGTAGCAGTTTAAGCTTTTGTAAAACTAAGTGAATTATAATTATTCGATTTTATAGACGCTTAAAACGTATTCTTATAAGATAGATGAAGCGATTTAAAAACATTTTGCAAAATATTAGATTTACATATACAAAAAAAAAAAGATCAAAAGCTTGTGTCTGTGCAAAATCTTCATCATGATAAATGTGCATTTGACTACTTAGATGAAACTTACTAAGTTCCGCGAGTGAAAAAAAAAAAAAAACAAAAAGTAATCATAAGTGAACCAAGTTTTATTTGCAATAATAAACGCATATACACATCCCTACATACTTATCGCTAGCTTATACGATATACATTTATGTGCGTATGTGATCGCCTAAAGAGAACTTAACTTCGCGAGCGGACTGTAAAAACGGTGCTCAGAAAATAGAGCAGGTTGATAAGCAGAAACAAAAAATCGTGAGAGCGCGATGCATAGGTAGATAATGCAATAGCACACATATACACATTCATATGTGCATATCTGGCGATTATCTCTGTATGCTCTTGTTAAGGTGTGTGTTTTCTTGAGTGATATCTACTCATGCATATATCTACCTTCGCATTGCGCTAACTCGAATTTATAAGATGCTTGCTCTATTTTCTGTTGGTCGACTTTTTCAATCATTGAGACCGCGGAACATAATTCTGTTTTAGTTTAACTCCAACAGTCGTGCAAATCTGTTAAAATTATTACAAGTGAAATGTAAAAAGCATATGTTAAGTCGCTTCTCAAATGGTATACGTTTTCGGATTCATACGGATCGAGTATATCGATTGGAATTAAAATATTCACATCTTCTGTCAATATTAAGTGCTGGTGCAATTAAAATTAGTGGTCTATCAAATCTATAGACTTTCCTGAATCCAGAAACGTATGTCTTCAATCGGGCATAATTGAACAGATATTGCATCAATTAAATTATACAAAACAATCTTATTGTTCATGTTGTATTTTCAGCCAAATCTGTAAAAATATCAACAATATTTTTGGTTTCTTGATGACCCATAAATCCTTGGTTATATATACCATGGATACAGTCCCAATGAACCTACAGGACTGAATTCTTGCTAAATGAGCAAGAATATGGTCCTAAAACATGTATGCTTTTTCTTTCAGCCGCCCCCATGGTTCTTAGTTGACTTGCATATCCTTGGTTATATCATACCATCGATATAGTCCTCGAGAACCTAAAGGATTAAATCCCTGCCAAATAGTGCATTGGAACGGTCTAAAAATATGAATGCTTTTTGTTTCAGCAGCCCCTGTACAGAGCTGCAGCTGCAGCTGTTACTTAACAGCCGTCTTACAGTATTTTAAACGAGTAACATTTTTGCCCCTTGCGTGTATGCAATGAAAAATGTTTGCTACTTAACAGCCGTATTTAACATCACTCATTTAACATGATCTGTTACTTAACATAACTCATTCTAAATGAGTTACATTTTCGCCCCGTGCGGGTATGCAATGAAATTTCTATTCGAAGATTTTCGTCTACCTGCTGGGCATTTATGTTCGCCTGGTATTTCAGTCAAATTTTAGTACAAATCTGACGACCCAGCCGGCGACGAGCGCGCCCCTTTCGGGTATGCAATGAAAATTTTAATCCGCTGAAATTTTATGGCGACCTTCTGGTCAATTATGTTCGCCTGGTATTTCGGCTGAATTTTAGTAAAATCTCGGCAACCAAGGACAGATTTTTAACGACCGTTAATTTTTTAATTTTTTGCAATCCCTTATACATTGGAAGTAAATAAAAACAGGAATTTGTTAAATAATTATAAATTAATTATTTATTATTGTTTAAATTAACAAATTTGTTGTTTTTACATGTATTTTCGATTTTAAGTTAAAATTACTATATCTAGCTTAATATAAGCCCGATCCTTGTAGGAGTAACCTTGTAGGATTCGTAGAAATCCCTAGAATTGATTAGAGTCCTTGAGTCCTTCAATCTGAAAAGAAAAAACTCATTTGCATTAAAAATGTCATAAGGTCATTTAGAGGATATAAATAGCCATAACTCGGCCATATCCTTGCAGATTTTCAAAGGACATGGTGCGTTAGGATCGTGGAGACATACTGCATCGAACTGCATTAAAACATTATGGGGTCATCTAAGAATCCTGGACTTGGTAAATTTTCAGTCGCGGGCCGCAAGGAAAATTGCCCGAATTCATACAATTACAGTAAAATCGCGATATCTCTGAAACTACAAGGACGATCTTGATGTCCTTTGGCCAGATGGTAGTCCTAGTCAATACAATTTTTTGACACAGGACTCGCCAGGATTCGCCAGGATATGGCCGAGTTATAAGCTATTTTAGGTTCAAAAATTTGTCCTTAAAACATTTTTGTCTGAAGGACTTTCGTCCTTTGGGTTGCATATTCGTAAATGGGATGATGAGGGCTATCTACTGTCCAAAGGACATCCCGATAGTCCTTCAAATGGCGAAGTTAGTCCCGATTTTTTCAATTTTTGGCCATTTCCTGACTAAACCCCTGTAAAAAATTTTAGTGAAATTTTTTGTCGAATCCTGGAAATCCTTGAATGCCAATCGATAGTATTGCTTCCCACGAGTTCAAAAAAGTATATCGTTCGGATATCCTTCAGGATTTGGCCAGGATATGGCCATAAAAAGAATGTCATTTTTAGAAAAGTGGCCGTATATCGGAAACCACGAGGACGATTTGCATGTCCTTTGGCCAGTTTGTAGTCCTAGTCCATACGGTTTGTTTAACACAGGATCTGTCAGGACCCGCAAGGATTCGGCTGAGATATAGCAATTTTAAAATACAAAATATATGTCCTTATATCTTGGTGATTAAAGGACCTACGTCCTTTTAATTATATATTCTCAATCGGCAAAACAAGGACATTCTGATGGTCAAAGGACATGTTGGAAGTCCTTGAAATGCCCAAAATATAGCCAGTTTTGTAATAGTATCCTTTTTAGAAAAATAGCTATAACTCGACCATATTCCTTCAGATTTTTAAAGGACATGGTGCGTTTGGATCGTGGGGACCAACTGCATCGATCTGCATTTAAATATTTTAGGTTTGTCTAAGAATCATGGATTTCATAAAATTTGTGGCGATGCGCTAGAAAGTAGACTGAAAACAAAATCCTTGATATCTTGAAAACTACAAGGACGATTTTAATATCCTTTGGTCAGTTAATAGCCCTAGTCCATACAAGTTGTTTGACATAACAACCTTCAGGATTCGCAAGGACACGGTCAAGATAAAGCATATGTTCTTTACAGACAAATGTCCTGTTTTCTAGGCTATTTGAAGGACTTTCTTTTATCTCTTTGTAAATTCTAAAGTGGGAGTATAAGGACTCTCGGCTCGACATAGGACATAACAATAGTCCCCAAATTGGCCAAACTATTGCCGATTTTGTGATTAATGTCCTTTTTCTTTAAATAGTTATATTTTCAAAACCACAAGGAAGATTTCGATGTCCTTCGTCAAATTAGTAGCCCTAGTCCATACGAGTTGTTTAACACAAAACTTGTCAAGATCTGCAAGGATACGGCCGAGCTATAGCATATGTTTAATGCAATTAAATGTCCTTTTTTCTTGGCTGTTTAAAGGACTTTCATCAATTTCTTTGTATATTCAGAATTGAGAGGATGAGTACTATCGGCTGGCCAAAGGATATGTCCCTTTTGAAAAAGCAGCCATATCCCAGAAACTACAAGGGCGATTCTGATTTCCTTTGGTCAGATGATAACTCATTAAAGGACTTTTGTCCCTTTTTTTCTACTTTTAACAGAATTAGGACAGTCTATTGACTAAAGAAAATCAATATCCGCTAGGATATGGCCGATATAATGTAATATTTCCGACACATTTTAATAATATGAAATTGAAGGACCATTTTGATGTCTTGTGTATATTTGGCGCTACTGGCCCAAAGGATAACTTTCACACAGCAACTGTCAACATCAGCAAGGACAAATGTCGATTTATCTTGGCAGTTGCTTTTCTAGGTAAATGTCGAATGAGGAGAAGGAGTACTATCAGTTGCCCAAAGGACATCATGAAACTTCTTGAAATGGCCAAGTTATTTCTAAAAGAGCACCGATCTGGATCAGACTAATCACAGCACAGAGAGAGAGAGAGAGAGAGAGAGAGAGAGAGAGAGAGAGAGAGAGAGAGAGAGAGAGAGAGAGAGAGAGAAAAGAGAGAGAGGAATCAGGTTGAAATAACAACATTTTTGATATTACAGAAACTAAAAGGACGATTTAAATGTACTTTAGGTAACTGCTGGTCCATACAATTCGCGTGAAACAGGACTCGTCCCTACGCAGAGGTTTGGCCAATTAGATACAAAATGCTTGCATATTCTGAAGGATTACAACAATCTGTTGGATAAGGATCAGGAATAGTTCCTAAAATGGACAAGATATGAACAATTATGCAAATTGTGGCCTTGTTTTTACCTGGATGAACAATTATTACGCTCAGTCAGTTCTCCTTTTATTAAACTCGAATTACTTTCTGATCTAATCTGGATATCCATATATTGTATAAAGAAACGATTTGCTAGCTCTATCTCCCTAATATACCCCCCTAACATAATGAACATTTCTAGGGTATGGATATTATATGCTTACAGCATATGCCAGGTCTCAAATATGACGACAGGCAGTTGGGGCATTTCGGCTGACTCTGGCTGCATTAGTATTGTTTTTCGCACAACAAAAATCAGTTAAAGTGTGTGTGCGTGTGTGTGTTATATGTTGTGCTGTGCGTGTTTTTGCAGCATTGCGTTGCACATTATAAATGCAAAATTCGCACTATAATGCGCCGGACTCTACGTGGCAGCAGCACAAAACTGTTTACAATGACGAGTCCTGCGGACGGACGTGCATTTAGCAAAAGTTCATTCCCAGCAATTGTGATGGATGATTGTTTGCATTGCAAAACATTTGCGT
Organism: Drosophila novamexicana; assembly: GCF_003285875.2. Taxonomy (NCBI): domain Eukaryota; kingdom Metazoa; phylum Arthropoda; class Insecta; order Diptera; family Drosophilidae; genus Drosophila; species Drosophila novamexicana. The sequence goes on from NW_020824787.1 coordinate 10,290,774, forward strand.
GGAGCGTTGGTTTCTCGATACGCACGCCCACGGCCTCATTGATTTGATGATGCATGTGCCCATGCTGTCATGTCCTGGTCGAATTTCAGCCTGGGTCTGCATTTGATTTAAAATCCTGACTATTGCTCAAATGCGGAAAATTCATTTAACAAAATTGCATATGCATGACCGATAGCGCGCGAGGTTCCGAGGTTGTCTGCGTTGGGGTCTGGCGTTTACCGAGTCGCATTTAAAGCGCATTTGATTGTGAAGGATCGAAAACTATTATGAGCTCATCATACTTCAACCCTTTTTATAGAGAGTATGTAATGCAAAACACTACATTAGTTTAGCCCAAATGCAATTATTCTGTTTGACTCTCAAACAACTTGTTTCTTAGTTCCGATAGGCTTGTAAATCGGTACGTTTATCAGATAGATAATCGGCCATGACGACTATTAATCAGCCTCTGAACTATGGTATATTTTCACTGGAATTATTATACCCACACTAAACAAAAAAGTTCTTCAGGTTTCCCATAATCTCAGCATGTAGACCCCTGGCTGCTGTTTACTGCTTAAAAATAGCTCACATAATTTCTCGTCCACCTTTCATTTAAATGTGCTAACAATGGTAATAATCCTTATGTCCCACCTCTTACCTCTGTCTCATCTGTCTGTCTCTTTTCAGAAATGGAAAGTGCGCCACGTAATGTGCAAGTGCGGCCGTTGAGCTCCTCAACGATGGTTATTACTTGGGAGCCACCAGAGACGCCCAATGGACAAGTGACCGTAAGTACCTGGCATTGAGTACGCATATTAAACAACAACCCGAACAGGGACACAGACTCGAGCTCCGGCTACAGATGACTGCAGGCCAGGCCAAGGGTCGACACTTTGTCACGACGAAACGAAAGGCCGGGGTCAGGGAAATGGCCCAAATGACGTTAGCCATGTTTGGCATTAAAACGCAGGCGGGCCCAGAGAAGGGGAGCAAAGCGTTTAAATGCAAATGTGCGAATGAAATCAAAGCCACACAACAGTTAGCCAGTTGGGCTCTCAGTTAAGCCACCCAAGCCAGATCCTTCTGCTCCTTCGGGCTGCCTTCTGACTGGCTTTGGATGGCCTGGCTGGGCTGCACGTTGATCGAGTCAAGTGCTAGGCCGCAATGGCTGTGGTCTCCATTGTTGTGTGGCTCGTGCCACGACGTGCTGCAGCTGCAAACAGTTCTCGCCGCAATGCCAAAATTATAAAGTACGCAAATCTGAGACCACAGGTCATATTTCATTCTAGGCTATCAGCCTTACCAATTGCTAGCAGTTTATGGTTAAGCCAAGGATTTTAGGGGCACACAAGGATGCACTTTTAAATGAGCTCGAAATGGAATAGTTTAAGTTAATATTTTTGGGGTAATAAAGAGTCCCATATATTGCCCCATTCGCAATTTTTCTGTGTAACGTTTTTTACTTTCTCTCGTTCTCTACAGGGCTACAAGGTGTACTACACGACCAATTCGAATCAACCGGAGGCCTCGTGGAACTCGCAAATGATTGACAATAGCGAACTGACAACCGTATCGGAACTGACGCCTCATGCCATCTATACGGTGCGTGTGCAGGCATACACCTCAATGGGAGCCGGTCCCATGTCCACCCCGGTGCAGGTGAAGACACAGCAAGGTGAGTGCCAGCTGCCCCCCAATATTGATAGCCAAATCGTATCCAATTAGTGGTGAAATGTGTAATTGAATAACTCGGTTTAAACGGCCCGCATAGAGAACACCAATTATTTAATTAGAATGTCCAAAATGTCCAGTCCAATGCATATTAAGTAGATGTTTGTTAGCCTCTATAAAATCTCTAACAATCTGGCAATTCGCTTTTATCGTCAAATAGAAATAAACGCCAATCTAAGTTAGTCAGCATTATGTGCTCTCTCTCTCTCTCTCTTTCTCTCTCTCTCTCTCTTTCTCTGAGAAAAACCAGGAATAAACGCAAATTACCCTAGCTAATTTTCTAGTCTTCCATGAATTAAAATAGGTATCTAAGACAAAAAAAATTCTCTCCACTTTAAAACGATTTGGCAACTCTGTCATAAACTTGGCCAATTCGTTTAACTAATTCCCCAGTTTATCATGAAGCGAATATTTAGTTTTACCTTAAGACAAACTAGTTCCTTTTGTAAAGTCTTCTAGTCTTCCATGAATAAATATAGGTGTTCTAGGACTCAAAAATCTGTCCCTACCTTATAACGATTTGGCAAGTCTGTCAAAAACTTGCCCAATTCGTTAAACTAATTCCCTAGTTTGTCATGAAGCGAATATTTAGTTGAATATTAAGACAAACTAGTTTCTTTTGTTAACCCCACATCATTTCCGTTCTCTGACAATTCTGCCATTTTATATACTTGGAAGCAAGTGTGTTTTTTTGTAGTTTGCCAAGTTGATTTTGGATCAAATCCATTTATAAAATTTACTTACGTGTGTGTGTGTTTGTGTGTGTGTGGGTGAGTGTGCATGCAGCAAATATTCATTAAATTTGACTGCTGAAGCAATTGCATTTCCCATACATTGATATGCAGCTTTGTGGTTTCGAGGGCTTCGTCTAGCATGGCGGGAATCTCGTTGCATCAAGGGTGCGGCACTGGGGCGTTTGGCACGAGGGGAGACGGGGAGATGGTGGTCATCTAGTTTATGGTGTGACTTTGAATTTGTTGCTTTTGCAGATGCTGCCTAATGCGCTTAGCTGCGTTTGGGCCAACCTCTTTGACCATAAGTCCTTTGTATTGAAAGGGAAAGGATTTCCATTTGCAATTGCAACTGCAAATATATTCAAAATGCATTCATTTATTTTTCAAGTGCAAGCATCAGACAGCTTAAACTAAATATTGCACACATTAAATATCTAATAAGGATATACTGGGATTACTGGAGATTACTTTAATATTATCATGAAAGCAAAGTCTTTAAATCGTATTAAAATATAATGAAATACACATGCAACCCTGAAACAAGTGTTAAGTTTCATGCAATTTCCGACCTTAGACGTGAAGCAAGTATACAAATAAATATCTTTTGTCTATCTTTTAGAGCTGAGAACGGAATAAAAATGAGTTTTTCCCAAACTACAATTGTACCAAAGTTTTAGGGGTTTCGAATGACTTCATTATACCCTATTTTCCCCATTTTAAATGGATACAGTTGATGGTCACATACAAAAATATTACTTTGGCACATTTTAATGTGTCTAAAATGAAGACAGGTCTTCTTTCGTTGTGGCAATAGCAATACGCATGTATTCAAAGGGGGGGAGTAAAAATTTCAATCAATTTTCTAGGCTGAACAACATTTATTTTCAACTGACAACAATTTTGCATAGCTCAGAGTGAAGTGTGTGTGTGTATTTGTGTGTGTGTGTGTGTGTGTGTGTGTGTGTGTGTGTGTGTGTGTGTGTGTGTGTGTGTGTGTGTGTGTGTGTGTGTGCTTCTGAATCATTATATCTGAGTGGGCGCATATAAATAAATGCCACATTGATTTGTTTGTATTTTATTTAATTTCCGTAATTTCCGTTTCATTATTACCAAACCAACCAAAACCGAAAACCAAATATGTGCGTACGTGGATGCCTCGATACGTTTATACATATACCCAGGTGTGCCATCACAACCGAGCAATTTCCGGGCCACCGATATCGGCGAGACCGCAGTCACATTGCAGTGGTCCAAGCCGACGCATTCCAGCGAGAATATTGTACATTATGAGCTCTACTGGAATGACACATATGCCAATCAGGATCATCACAAGTGAGTTGGTGCCCCCTTCCCCTCCCCCTCGCCTTCACCCAACTAATTATATTATAAGACAGTGAGAAATTTAATCATAAAAATCATTTGCAGGCGCATCTCGAACTCTGAGTCCTATACGCTTGATGGTTTGTATCCCGATACCCTGTACTATATCTGGCTGGCAGCACGTTCCCAGCGTGGCGAGGGCGCCACCACGCCGCCCATACCCGTACGCACCAAGCAATATGGTAAGTGCTTTGCCTTTGATTAATCCTAAGTTAGGTACCCCGAAAAGAGAAGAGAACAACACAAAACTAAACTCGACTAAGCAGTAGAAATCGAGTACGAGTTTCTCTAGTTTAAGTACAAACAAAAAAAAACACTCTAAACATAAATTTCGTTTCAACATATATCTATATAATGACATAATTATTATAAACATATATATATATATTTCTATATATATATTTATATGTTCAATAAGTGTAGTTGATTATTCAGTTGAAATACCTTTATATATATTGCTATATATGGGAGTGTGTGTGCATATTTTGTGTGTTATGGCACCCCCAAGGAGACAGGTAAAAATCGAGTGTGTGTGTGCGCGAGTGTGTATGAGTAAGGTGTGTTATGACTTGCACTTTTCTGCCTAAATTAAATATTAATATAATCATTATATATACAAATATTTACTATATTATATATTGTATGAAATGTGATTCTAGTTTCTTGCAAGTTATTTGTACTTAGTTCAGTTTATACACACTATATTATACACTAGACTACTCCTAAATACACCTGCACATACCTTAAATAGTCTAGTTAAGATAATACGTTACATACATACAACAGTTTAGTTAGGTATACTATCCACAATATACAAAACCAAACTAGTTATGAGCCCAATTCTATTCAGCTATGAAATAAAAAAAGACCCATGTTCAAATAATTGTGATTCACCAATAGAAAATAAATAATAAATTAATACAAAATTTATGTCACCAAGACTAAAAAACAACCTATTTTACCTCAAGAGTTCGCATTCTGGTCGTTTCCCTTAGTTGGTAGGCGAGAAAATGCCTTCACGCCTTTTTCTTGACTTGTTCCATATAAACAAGTACATTTTTTTAACTTATATTAAATTGTAGACAGAATATTGCCCAGTTTATAGCATCCGACTTGTGAAATATATAAATATAAAAAAAATATGAAAAAAAAATATATATATATATCCAATATATAAAAATATATACTAAAAAATAAAATCTTATTGTTTCTGCATCCGATTTCGATCTTTTGGTGAAACATAACCCCCAAATATAAACAAAACCTGCTCACGTTAGCCAACACTGTAAACATCACCACATGACAGTTTGCATACAACAGAACAGATATTTCTTTATATACTTATATTTAAGATTATTTCTCTTTAAATGTGAATGATATTTATTAATATTTAAATGATATGCATATGAATGCTATTATGCCAAATGTAACTTTTATTTCAGTTAAACAAATTATGTTTAAATGTATCTGCAACTTGTGTTCAGCCTCAGCATGTCAAATTTTTAATGCAACTGCAACTTGAACTGCACCAATGCACAAAAAGCCACAAACCAGAATTCCTAGACAATACTCTACTGTTGTATTAGCAAATCCCTCTCTTTCTCACTTACTCGACTTCTCTCGTGCCTCTGTGTTTGCGTGTGCATTTAGTAATTGATTTTGAAATACATTTTAATAGAGCAACGCGCAAAGACAAATTGTACAAGGAAAACGCCAGCAGTAGCAGTAGTATCTGGCAATAGTATATAGACACTATATCTAAAATGATATATATATATATTTTCTATCACTTTTGGCTTTCATATTTGCACGTTTTGCATACTTGTATGATTTTGCGCATAATTAAAGTTTAAGTGGTTCCAGTGGTTCCTGGCTTAACAATTGTTCTGTGGCTGCCACAAATTGTGCTCACAGTTTGAGAGAGAGAGAGAGAAACGGGGGAGCTAACGTTTAGCTAAATGAGATATGAGTTTGGCATGCGGATTATTCAGTGGTCTAAATTGACTTATTTCATGCAGTTTGTCATAAGTTATTTGCAATGCTTTTGCAATTGATATAAAATTTAACTTATTACGATTCAATTACGTGTAGTGCACAATATTATTTCCATAAATGTTTTGAGTATAGTTGAAATCATTTCTGGCCTTGAGTTAACACAAATATATATATTTGTATTAAATAATACTATATCAAATTTAGAGTCGAGTTAGTTTTATGTTTTAGCTGCTAATTTCACGTTTCACACGTTTTACGTACAAATAAAAAATGTTAAATATAAAACCCATAGCCACATGGTTTATGCAAATTAAATGTTCATATATCTCCGTATACCATGTGTGTTCGCACTGTGCGTGTGTTAATGTATGTGTGTGTGTGAGCCTTACAATTAGTTTAAGCTAGCTTTAAATATTTGCACTTTTATATATTTTTTTAAATTTAATATTAAATATATATAGCTCGTTAAATGCACGCTTTTAAATATTAAATGTATCCCTGTATTATTAGTTTATATACATAAATTTTTCTCAGTGTGTGTCTCTTGCTCACTCGTTCTCGTAGCTATTTGAAAATTTCAGCTCAAAATCGTTACCAAAAAATATGCACAATTTAATTTAAGCGAGAAGCAGAACTTCTCTAACAAAATAGAGCAAAACGCTAAACGCTAAAAAAAAAGCAATCAACATTATTTGCATAAACCATTGGATCTATAAAATTAATGTCTTAAATCTTATTTGAATTATTATTTAATATACCTAACTTATATGCCTACCTTATATACTTATGCCTATCCATTATGTCATTTATTCAACATGATTTTTGTGCTTTCTTTCGTTACATGTTTTTTGGTTTGAAACTATTTTTGGTTTGGTTTTAACGCTAATCGCTGAACGCTATGAAAAAAAAACAACAAATATCTCTGGCTATAACGCAACCAAATTTTCTATGCTCATCACTCAAAAACAAAAAAAAAACAAAAAAAACAACAACAACAACACGTTACCATCTATTATGTAATTAGTACCAGGTGCACCGCCACGCAATATCACGGCCATTGCCAACAGCTCGACAACTATAGCGCTTAGCTGGCTGCCTCCGCCCGCGGAGCGCTCCAACGGTCGCATCGTATACTATAAGGTACTGTTCGTGGAGGTGGGCCGCGATGACGACGAGGCGTCCACCTTGACCCTGAACATGACCCAAATCGTGCTTGACGAGCTCAAGCGCTGGACCGAGTACAAGATCTGGGTGCTCGCCGGCACCTCGGTGGGCGACGGTCCGCGCTCCCATCCGATCATAACGCGCACCCAAGAGGATGGTATGTATGCCAATGACAATCTTACCTATGCGTAAGTCTTAACTCAAATCGTATTCTCTTCGTTCATTTATCAGTTCTCCTTTTTTTTTGTTAAAACTTATTTTTAATCTCATCTCTTCTATACATATGATTTTTATTACTATTTTAGTTTAGTTTATAACTTTATAACCGTTATCTACCTAACTTATGCCTCATAACTAATCAACGAAAATTTTTATACGATTTTTGAATTTTGATAACGAGCAATCCCAACGCAGGAGCTGCCGGAACGCCGCAATGGAGCGTTTTGTTTTTGGTTTTTATCAACAAAATTTGTGTGTGTGCCTGTGTGTGTGTGTTTACCTAAAGTCATTTTAGATATGCGACTGGCAGTAAATACCATATGCTACATACATATATACCATATATGTTCTTAAAAGCTGCAAACATTCATATATTTTTGAATGCAGCTATATTTTATACATTTGAGTATCCCCCTTTTTTTTTGTAGTGTATTATTTTTATTATACATTCCTGGGTATTTTTTTCTGTTAAAGAGACATATTTCGATTTTCGATTTTTACAGATAGAAAACTTCAAATCGAATCCTTCTGATACGAGCAAACTAAACTATATAAAGAAACTCCTTAATAAAACCTAAATCTGTAAACCTTTAAAAACTCGGATGCTTAAGCTCCTCAGTGAATTTCTAATGAAAATGCTCTATCAAAATATTCAGCTATATCTGTACGCTCTAGGAGATTCGAAACGAATTCTATTTAAAATATTTCTGCAAATTGTTTCATACAAATTCAATTAATATTTTTATTCCAATAAAAATAATAAATAGAAAAATCTCCATTGACATTTTAAAATATTTTAAGGATTCCTTAGATCTTGAACCATTATGGATATTTAATTTAATTTGTATTCTGTTTATATGTCATCGAAATATCATCTCCTACTTCTATCTTTTACCATTTCTTGTCCGAACATTCAATTTTATGTTGAACCCACCTTAAATTGTTTTTGTTTCACAATTATGTATGCTTTTTAATTGTTAAATTTCTATCAAAAAATTATTTAAAAAAATTACAAATTTTTATTGGTACTATAAAATTGCATATTTTTTGGCGCAATTTTTGACTACTTTTTGCACTTGTATCTCTATGAAAAATCAGAAACTAACTTTTTTAGCACAACTCCTATATTGTGTATTATATGCAAGAACGAATTTTTGTTATTTACTTGACTCTCAACTCGTCTTAAAAAACAAATACACGAATTGGATAAATATTATAAATATATATGATAATTTTTGATCGATATAATGCATCAACTTTTTTGTGGTAATTTGTATAGCACCAAGAAAAAAAACAAAAAATAAGAACCTGAGCTCTGTGTTTTTGTAAGCGCACCAGATTTTATACCAAATACTTACTTACACACACATACACACACCTACATATCTTAAACAAATATAAATATAATCTAAACAAATATCAAATTATGATTTTTGTGAATTTAGTTAGTTTGTTTGTTGTTTATTTTCTGCGAACCACCAAAAGAGCCGCATTAAATATTAAATTGATTTATTTACATAATTAAATTTATGCAATTATAAATGTAAACACGCGCTCCCATTACCCCACAAACAAGCCTAAATAGGGCCTAGTTGTATTCAAATATCATATATTATGTTAGCAATACACCCCCTCCCCTCCCCCTCGTACTACCCGAACCCTAACGCCACCATACATAAGCTCTTTTGTTGTGGTGTAACTAAGGCAAATAATGCAAAACGTTTGGCTGCATTTATTTATTTTTTGTTTTTAGTTGCCGCACACCTACATATATAAATATATGTGTATATATATATATATTTACATGTATGCATACATATTTAATAACATTTTGCAGCAGCTCGATGTATATTTTTGGACAACGCTCCCGAGTTTGTTTTTGTTTTTTGATATTTGCACTGAATTTTTTACAAACATTTTGCACTTTGAAGCCCCGAACCCTACACCACCCCCCCGTATGGTTTTTTCTTTATCGCTATGCAAATACGCGACAACATGGGAAAATCCTTAAATTGATTTTCGCATAAAAATTATTTGATTTTTGTATTTAATTTGTATTCTGTTGACACATTTGATTAAGTTTTATTTGCCATCACCTGCATGTTTGCCCAGTTAACACATTTGCATCTGGTTCAGCACTTTTTACTCGATCCATCCCCACTCTCTTGACCCCTCGCCTGTTTTTGTTATTATTGTGGCCGGACCTGAGCCACCTCTTAGTTGATCCCGCCATTTGTTAAGGCAACAATGGACCCATTTTTATTGTTTATGCTTACATTTTTTGCACAACTAATTGTTAATTTTTTTTTTGTTTCTGTGAGTTTGCAGTTCACAGTGAGCCAATTATTTAAACAATATATAGTTAATCAGCATTTGTGAGATAATTAAGCAGAAGTCTGTTCAATATTTTAACAATATAATTCAATTGATCAAATTGACTTTCTGGTTCGTACGCATGTGAAATACTGAAAAGTGCCTTTATTATAGTGGAAAAAAGTCATTTTAAGCCTATTTAAAAAATAGTATTGAAGAAAGAAATATTTAAAATTAAAATCCATAGAAAAGTTTGCAAATCTGAAGAAGTTTCTTTCGATATGTTTTTGTAAAATATGAAAAAAGGCAACTTAAAAATTCAAAAGTTAAATACTTGAGGCTAGAATTATCTTTATAAAATGGGTTCAGTTTAACGAAGTTAGGTATAAAGACAAGATAAAAAGGAAACTTCTCAGCTATTAATTTGGCTCCAACTTTTAAAAGATCTAACTGCCTACTCCAACTTAAAATTTTTTATTTTTCTGAAAGAGCTGGGCATTGTTGCACTTTCCCTCATCATTATTTTCAAATATCTCCATATTTTCTACACCTTATTTCTTTAACATCCGGTTCTCGCACATTCATTAACTGCTTGTTAGCTTTTAAACTGCTTGTTAAAATACCTATTATGCTACATAAAGCACCGATTAATTTTGGTTTTATTTGAAGCTTGTCGACAAAATGAGATAAAGTTGGCACTCACTTAATTTGATTTGTTTAAGCACAGCTAATTAATTATATTTACGTAACGTTAAGCACCTAGTAGTACGTCTCTAGTCGGGCAATCGCAACTAAGTTAAGCATTAAGCACACTACAAAAGCCACTTTGATAATGTACTTAAGTAAGCACTTGAAAAAGCACCTGAAAAACAAAACTGAAAAAGCACCTGGAAGCACCTAGCACACGTATGCCGAAAGAGAAAATATCTACAATAAGCGAAGGGCGTACACAATATGTGCACAATAACAACTTATACGTAAAGCTACTTTTTGATTTCTTTCGTGATAGAAAAATTAATGTATGTATTATGAGCAATGCACCTCAAGCACATTCACGTGTGTAGTCAGCACATTATTCTACACAGCTCTATTCTTTGTCTTTGTCGCCTACTATATTTTAATTGTACTCAATTTAGCACAATGTGTGTGAGTGTTTGTGTGTGTGTGTTTTGTGTGTGTGAGTATGGGTGTGTGTGACAAAGTCACTTCCATTGATACCCCTGCGGCTACAGCATTTCACACTTAAAGGGTCAGCACATAAGTATGCTACAGTATTTTTCCTACCACATATGTAAGTATATATAGCTTCTATTTCTTTAATTTTTATTTCATATACTTTCGTATATGTTTCGTTATGATGATGCGCTTGTTAGCTTCGCTGAGCTTCGCTTTCAATGCGAAATGCAAATAGCACCTGGCCCAAAGCTGGGCACTTGCTTGGTTCTTTTTTATACTCTTCCACCCAGTCACTCCGTAATGCAGGCAGCTTGCCTTTTGTGTGTGCTACAGTAGACACACACGTTCCGTTCAGAATGGCAAAAGTACCAAAAAACAAAAAAAAAAAAAAAAAACAAACAAAAAGCAAATGGAACACAGAAAAACTTGACACCTTCGAGGGTATACTCAACCTACAGTTGCTCACACCAACAGGGGCATTCTTCATACAACAAGCCTTCTAATATGCTTATAAGATATTAATCTGCATTTTTAAAAATTTTCTATTCATGACAAATAAAGCATTCTGCGAATGCCTATATTATTTTAGAAAAATAATAATCTACTTTCCGTTCTACAATTAAAATTGAATTAGAGATCTTTAAGATCTTGATAGACATATATGCCCGTCATTATTAGAGTTATTATTAGAGTTCACAAATACCTACTAATGGACCCAACATGTTTATGCTTACAGGGTATTGAGGGTAAATAAGTACGGGCTATATAAAAAATCAGCTTAAAATTTTAGCTTAGCTTAGGACTTGCACGTAACTTCGTTCTTTCTATTCAGCAGCATACAAAAAGAAAAAAAGAAATATATTTAGAGAACATCTAACGGTAGAATTTTAATTATTTTATATACCATTACTGTGCACGTGTTGTCAGATTGTATGTGCGAGGGTGTGTTAGTTGCTTGTGTGAGTGTGTGTGTGTGTGGGTGTGAATGCACGTGAAATGACAAGACACAGACAAAGCTACTGCAAAGTGCTACAGTTGACGTACCTCTGCCCTCGCCCATACAGCCCCACGTGCTTTGGAGAACACTAATGAAGCATAATTTAACATTTGTGCCGCGGGTTGCATTTGAATAATTTTTATTATGCAGTTGCTCAACCTTTTTAATGAAGTGAATCAAATTTGAACAGCCCATATACATTAAATTAAAACTATATACTGCAAATAGCAAGATTTTTAAGTATTGTAAAAAATCATAATAAATTAATATATATACCAGAATTTATATAACAAATACCAAATAGTAAGTTACTTTTAAGACCTAGGATCACTTTAAGATCTAAGCTCTACAAAATACCACATCATACTTAATATTTATACAACTGCAACACATTTGTAGAGTATCAAAGCGGGTGTGCCAACAAATATGTACATTTTGTATCATATTTAAATATATATTCAGATAATTTGATAACCTATTTTCATCTTAATTTCACCAACTACTGTCTTTTATAATTTCATATGATTTTCACTTCCATGCCAATCCCGTAATATGCACTAAATACTTTTTGAAACTGTATACTGTTAACTAAAAAGCTATATCTTATATCTTTTTTCATATACTACTTTAAAAAAATCACAAACACACACTAAAAAAAAAAAAATACCAAATATATCTTTGCTTGGCCACTCGCACCTTGCACTCTACTTGCTCTGTTTCGTGCACCTTTTTTTGAATGCAACCTCGAAATGGAAAACTGTAACACAAAATTTTTGAAAACTTTTTTGATGTGAATACAAAATATATTGCGAAATTTGGTTTTTGAACGCAACATTTAATGGATGGTGGTTTAATATTAAAAATACAAATAAAAAAACATTTTAAATCTATTTAGAGAAAAAGAGTGAGTATTTTTTAAATGGTTTGACTATAATGTTTAAGAATGCCCCATAGCAACCTATATATATATTTATATCTACAATATCTTGTACAATGTTTACTTTTAATTGTACTGGTCCAGAATATTGTTGACCAATCACTAAAGAATCAAATCTCTTTTTGTTTTTTGACATGTTTTTTCTATTTCACAACAAACAACAACATTTTTGAAAGCCAAAAAGTCTGCGAGGATTTTGTAACTGGGCTCTTGACTTTTTTCCCAAGAGCCCCATATCTATCGATCTTATATATACGTACATCTACATATATATATACATATATATATTTTTTTTTCTTTTATTTCAATCATATGTTCTATCCGATTTTGCACACGAACAGTAAAAACTTTTTTGAATGCTTATATGTTTGGTTTTGCCCAATCGAAAGAGTTGAACAAGTAAAGAGCCTTAACTGGTTCGATCTTGTTTCGATTTACAAGTTTTTGTGTACATTTTTTGAGCTACTCTATAAGTATGTACTATTCTATATACTTAGCAAGGTATCAACTGCACTTCTTATTCAATTTTTGTGCACCTAATACTGAGCAACCACCTATTTAATTCATTATTTATATACTATACCTACCTACCTAACTATAACTATACATATAGCACCTAAGCAGCACTTTCTTTGACAATTTTACAACTTATACATTAAATATTTTGATTTCTAACTGTGATGTGGTGACTTGGTTGACTTGGAGCTAAGTTTGTTCTGGTTTTGTAAATTGCTCCTAGGGTCTAAGGCAACTTTAGCACTTAGCTTTTAATGTCTCTAGTTCCATATATATGTCTTTAAATTAAGCAATTTAGCCATAAGGAACCCCAAAATTCTTTTATACTAGCCTAAGTTAACTCCTAAGTACTCGTTAAGTATTCAAATAAGTTCTATGAAATAACGTTACTTTTGCTGGCTCGAAGCTAATCTCTTGTCTCTTCGTCGTCGTATCTAGTGCCTGGAGATCCGCAGGATGTCAAGGCCACGCCCCTAAACTCGACATCGATACATGTGAGCTGGAAACCGCCACTAGAAAAAGATCGCAATGGCATCATACGTGGCTATCACATTCACGTGCAGGAAATGCGAGATGAGGTGAGTTTAGAAAAGGGAAAAAGGAGGGAAAATAAAATTATTTTTTCTTATTAATTTCTGCTTTCTACCAGGGCAAGGGCTTCCTGAACGAACCCTTCAAGTTCGATGTGGTCGACACGCTGGAGTACAGTGTAACCGGGCTGCAACCAGACACAAAATACTCAATTCAAGTGGCCGCGCTAACGCGCAAAGGTGACGGCGATCGCAGCGCGGCGGTTATTGTAAAAACGCCCGGCGGTGTGCCCGTCCGGCCAACGGTAAGTCTGAAGATTATGGAACGCGAGCCCATTGTTTCCATTGAGCTGGAATGGGAGCGTCCAGCGCAAACGTACGGTGAACTACGTGGCTATCGCTTACGCTGGGGCGTCAAGGATCAGGCATTGAAAGAGGAGATGCTGTCGGGACCGCAAATGACCAAGAAGCGTTTCAACGATCTCGAACGTGGCGTGGAATACGAGTTTCGGGTCGCGGGCAGCAATCACATTGGCATCGGCCAGGAGACGGTCAAGATCTTCCAGACGCCCGAGGGCACACCCGGCGGACCGCCGTCCAACATAACTGTACGGTTTCAGACACCCGATGTGGTCTGTGTCACCTGGGATCCGCCAACGCGAGATCATCGCAATGGACTTATCACACGTTACGATGTGCAGTTCCACAAAAAGATAGATCACGGCCTGGGCTCCGAGCGCAATATGACGCTGCGCAAAGCGGTCTTCACCAACCTGGAGGAGAATACCGAGTACATCTTTCGCGTGCGTGCCTACACGAAACAGGGCGCGGGTCCATTTAGCGAGAAATTAATTATTGAAACGGAGCGCGACATGGGACGTGCCCCAATGTCCGTACAGGCCGTGGCCACCTCCGAGCAGACAGCCGAAATCTGGTGGGAGCCGGTGCCCAGTCGCGGAAAACTGCTTGGCTATAAAATCTTCTACACAATGACGGCTGTGGAGGATCTGGATGATTGGCAAACGAAGACGGTGGGTCTAACTGAATCGGCAGACCTGGTAAACCTGGAGAAGTTTGCCCAATACGCCGTAGCCATTGCAGCGAGATTTAAGAACGGACTGGGACGCCTGAGTGAGAAGGTAACGGTGCGCATCAAGCCCGAGGATGTGCCCCTCAATCTGCGTGCCCATGACGTCAGCACACACTCCATGACGCTCTCCTGGTCCCCGCCCATACGCCTTAATCCGGTGAACTACAAGATCAGCTTTGATGCGATGAAGGTGTTTGTGGACTCGCAGGGTTTCTCCCAGACCCAAACGGTGCAGAAGCGTGAGATTATCCTGAAGCACTTTGTGAAGACGCACACGATCAACGAACTGAGTCCATTTACCACGTACAATGTAAATGTGAGCGCGATACCATCGGATTATTCCTACAGGCCGCCAACGAAGATAACAGTGACCACACAAATGGCAGCACCACAGCCCATGGTCAAGCCAGATTTCTATGGTGTGGTGAATGGCGAGGAAATATTGGTCATATTGCCGCAGGCATCCGAAGAGTATGGCCCCATCTCGCACTACTATCTGGTTGTGGTGCCCGAGGACAAGTCGAATCTACACAAGAATCCCGATCAGTTTCTCACAGATGACCTGCTGCCTGGACGCAATAAGCCAGAGCGTCCCAATGCACCGTACATAGCTGCCAAATTTCCACAGCGCTCCATACCCTTTACCTTCCACCTGGGCTCGGGAGATGACTATCACAACTTTACCAATCGCAAGCTGGAGCGCGAGAAACGCTATCGGATATTTGTTCGCGCCGTGGTGGACACGCCGCAAAAGCATCTGTATACGTCCAGTCCCTTCTCTGAGTTCCTGTCGCTAGATATGCGCGAGGCGCCGCCCGGCGAGCGACCACATCGTCCGGATCCTAACTGGCCCTCCGAGCCGGAGGTTTCGGTTAATCGCAATAAGGATGAGCCGGAGATACTCTGGGTAGTGCTGCCATTAATAGCCGCCTTTGTTGTCTCCACCACGCTTATTGTACTCTATGTGGTTAGGCGTCGCCGCCAGCCCTGCAAGACGCCCGACCAGGCGGCAGTTACGCGTCCACTGATGGCCGCTGATTTGGGCGCCGGTCCGACGCCCAGTGATCCCGTGGACATGCGCCGACTGAACTTCCAAACGCCCGGCATGATCTCACACCCGCCCATACCCATCTCCGAGTTTGCCAATCACATTGAGAGACTCAAGTCCAATGACAATCAGAAGTTCTCGCAGGAGTACGAGAGCATCGAGCCCGGCCAGCAGTTCACCTGGGACAACTCCAACTACGAGCACAACAAGTCCAAGAATCGCTATGCCAATGTCACAGCCTACGATCATTCTCGCGTCCAGCTGCCCGCACAGGAGAACGTCCTCGGTTCAGACTATATCAATGCCAACTATTGTGATGGCTATCGCAAGCATAATGCGTATGTGGCCACCCAGGGGCCGCTGCAGGAGACCTTTGCTGACTTCTGGCGCATGTGCTGGGAGCTGAAGACGGCGACTATTGTTATGATGACCCGTTTGGAGGAGCGCACGCGCATCAAATGCGATCAGTATTGGCCCACGCGCGGCACTGAGACTTACGGTCAGATATTTGTGACCATCACCGAAACCCAGGAGCTGGCCACCTACAGCATACGCACGTTCCAGCTGTGCCGCCAGGGCTTTAACGATCGCCGCGAGATCAAGCAGCTGCAGTTTACGGCCTGGCCGGATCACGGTGTGCCCGATCATCCAGCTCCGTTCCTGCAGTTCCTGCGTCGCTGTCGCGCCTTGACGCCACCCGAGTCTGGACCAGTTGTGGTGCATTGTTCGGCAGGCGTTGGTCGAACCGGCTGCTATATAGTGATTGACTCGATGCTGGAGCGCATGAAGCACGAGAAGATCATTGACATCTACGGCCATGTGACGTGCCTGCGCGCTCAGCGCAACTATATGGTGCAAACGGAGGATCAGTACATCTTCATACACGATGCCATACTGGAGGCCATCATCTGTGGTCTGACCGAGGTCGCTGCACGCAATCTGCATACCCATTTGCAGAAGCTGCTCACCACCGAGCCGGGCGAGAGCATTTCGGGCATGGAGGTGGAATTCAAGAAGCTCTCGAATGTTAAAATGGACTCCTCCAAGTTTGTTACCGCTAATCTGGCCTGCAACAAGCACAAGAATCGCCTGGTGCACATCCTGCCCTATGAGTCGAGTCGCGTCTATTTGACGCCCATTCATGGCATCGAGGGCAGCGACTATGTCAATGCTAGTTTCATTGATGGCTATCGCTATCGTTCGGCCTATATTGCGGCTCAGGGACCTGTGCAGGATACTGCCGAGGACTTTTGGCGCATGCTCTGGGAACACAACTCCACCATAGTTGTTATGTTGACCAAACTCAAGGAAATGGGCAGGGTAAGCTGACATATTCTCCTTCATTCGGTATCCTCTCTCTCAAGTATTTACTCTCCCTCTCTCTCTGTCTTTTGCAGGAGAAGTGCTTCCAGTATTGGCCCCACGAGCGTTCCGTGCGCTATCAGTATTATGTTGTGGATCCCATCGCCGAGTACAATATGCCACAGTACAAGCTCCGCGAGTTTAAGGTAGGGTAAATCACATACCACATTATCTATGTTTTACTAATTATTCGCTTCCAACTATCCAGGTAACCGATGCTCGTGATGGCTCATCACGCACGGTGCGCCAGTTTCAGTTTATCGACTGGCCCGAGCAGGGCGTACCCAAGTCTGGTGAAGGCTTTATTGATTTTATTGGGCAGGTGCACAAGACCAAGGAGCAGTTTGGCCAAGATGGGCCCATAACGGTGCACTGTTCGGCAGGAGTGGGACGCACAGGTGTCTTTATCACGCTCAGCATTGTCCTGGAACGCATGCAATACGAGGGGGTGCTGGATGTGTTTCAAACGGTGCGCATATTGCGCTCCCAGCGACCGGCCATGGTGCAGACGGAGGTGAGTTGACCCCGAAGAAAGTCTTTTCGGCTTATTCGGCTTTGCCCCAAACTCGTGGAAAAACTTCTTTATTATTTCAGAGCAAATAATTAGAATTTTTTTCTTTGACAGGATCAATATCATTTTTGCTATCGCGCTGCTTTGGAGTATTTGGGCTCATTCGACAACTATGCAAACTAAAGGAGTTGAGCAGGAAAAGGAGGAGGAGGAGCAGAAGTTGGAGTCCGGGCTACAGAGCAAAAACGTTGTCAACTTTAAGTTCATGTTAAATGTTGCATGTTCGTTTTCAACTGTACGCATAAAACGCATTTATGACATACACGGATACCTTAACTTTAAAGTATTATAGCCAGATACTGCCCACAATACTTACATATACTCTATTGTATATTGTATACAACAATTTGTATAATTCAAATTTTAAGCAGCCACTTAATTCTATCCCTATTTTGATTAGTTACTCTTGTTTTACCCCTCGGTCTTTTGCTATGTTTGTTTTCGTATAATGTAAACTCAAAAAGACTGTTACAAGTTTAATTATCAGTAATTTACACTTAAATGCATATATCCCTATATGTACATATGTATGCATGTATATATGTGCATACAGTTTTTGCTCGAACTAATCAAAGTAGTCAATCAACTTGTTGTGGTGCGGCGGCGCCTCTCAAAAAGCGACCACCCACTGGTAAACCTATACATATTTGAACTAAGGACTTGGTAGCTTTTAAAACTTACCGCCTAAACGAATCTCGAGAAAAGCATAAGCTAAAGTCAACTAGTTGTCATTTAAACTTTAACGAGAGCAAATGGTAGAAGCATGGAGTTCAAATCCCCATTTATCATAACATTCTAGACTATATGTGCATGCATTTGTGTGTATACAACAATCAATCAAATATGTTTAATATGTTTTTATACTTGACATACTTAAAAAGTCCGCTTAGGTTCTATATATATAAAAGCAAATATATATATATATATATAACGCAAAAGCAAATGTAAACCGTGCAATTAGTCAAAAGTCTTGCGTATTGTATATCTTATAAGGCAGCTAGTTTTAATTAGTCAGTAGATTAAGTTCAGGCTTGTTTTCTATTTTATTACATTCCCCAAATATGCTTACAAGAGCTGTCCAGATGTAAAACTCTAGGTCTTTGTACTTTATATAAGTAAGTTTATTCTACCAGCTTTCTCATTCCTGCCCAAGCATAATTCTATGTTAATCATTTTTAATTTGTTTTATAATTACATTCCTGTATATACCACAAAGCCCTACAGCTATACGAGTAAATAGGATCCTACAACTAGAAAATTATGGTACCTAAAGTGTATGAAAAAGACAGCATAGATAATAAACCCAGCAGATAAACAAACGAGTAATAAGATAACTGTAGATATGTATTGTAGAATACTTATACTTATATGTTACGTCTATACAATTATAAAACGCACCCATTTATACCTATAAAGCTACACTACAATATGGCATTATGAACTTAGAATTATTATAATGTACATACATATTTGATATGCAGTTCAATGGGCCGATAGTATTTATAAACGATGTTAGCAAGCAAATGCATAAAAGCAAATAATATTAAATTAAATAATAATTATTAGCCGAACACATGTTAAACAACAATTGTAATACGTATGTACACTACAGATATTAACGCATTGTGCATAATGCATTATAGATATAAAACACACACACGCAGACACATATATACACAACCACACACACACACACATATGTATCTGTTATAACAAGTTTAGCGCGTTGCCCACTAAAGAAGGAATTAAAAGAATTGGAGTTAGGACCTAGTAAATTGACAAGTTGGCTCAATGCCATCATCAAACAATGTATTGGGGCATATTTGGAAAGTATATATAATAATAAAAAATTGAATAAATAAAGATTATAGCGTTTACAATTACGATTAGCAACAATAAATGTCTAATAGATAATGGTAATCACCACAGCGTTGCAAGCATATTTAGCATCCTTCTATACAAATAAATTACAAATCTATATTGTATATTACAACAAAAAATTGGTCGGCTTGTCAAATTTTGTTAAAACTATAGGAAATTGTTTAATATATATATATATATATATATATACATACATACATATATTTTACCATTTAGTCAGATTTAAAAAAAATTTTAATGATACATACAGAAGGCCCTAAAAATTAATCAAGCTAGATACGAGCGATTGTATTTCATACACATAATTGTTTAAGTGAGAAACATATTACGTTAAACATTATCATACGACTAAATGTATCAGATATATATATATATATATATAAATATATATATACCGATAAACCAATGAACATGAATATTAAAAGACGAAATAAAATACATATTATGGAAAAGAAAACCCCAACTCGTGTCATAATTTCATTGGATAAAAAAAGGTGTTATATATTGTGTTCAATCGATTATTTATAAATCGCATAATTTGTTACACTTTAACAAACTAATATAAAAAAACAAATATGTTTTTAATACATAAACTTTCGACCAACGGCAACAAGACGTCACTGTTGTTCTGCTCCGGATATCTTGTTAAACAACAAAGTGCTGGATAGAAAAAACAATTTTCAATCAATTATTCCTATGGGATGTCCATCATCATACAAGATCTTAATCCTCCAACAGTCATAAGGCATCCATATGCCATTTTGATAAGTTTGAACTTATAATGCTAACTATGATATGTAGAAGGTTTAGATGGTTGATCTGCAGCAAGTTTCATCAAGATTGTAATAAAACTGAGACATTTACTTAGAAGCAGACAAATAGAAAGATAGACAAGCGGACCGACATGGCTATGTCCAGTTGCATGGCAAAGAATATAAATACATTGTTTTGGAAAAGTTCGCTTCACATTATATAATGTGACACAATTTTAATACCCTCATCTAGGGTACATCAAAAATATGGTTGGACTTACCCATCCGAAAGTTACAACGTTCATAACAAATAGGTAAAGTAAAGATAAACCAATGTATATAAAGAGTGCGTAGCTCGTTAGCTAGACTCGGAAGCAACAGATGATTCTTTGGAGGCCTGATTAATCTCAGACATAATGTTCAAAGGATCCTCACTGCGTAAGTAACCATTATGCTCGGGATGCGATTCGAAAACGACCTCGCCTCGTATAACACGAACTCGGGGACCGTGTGCACGTGCCGTAAACTTGACCTTGCCGCACGTATCTGGTCGTAGACGGCGATGTGCGCGCAATCCACTGACCACCACGAAGTTCTTGTCACAACCATAGCACTTGTAACGTTTCATGCCAATGTGACGCGACAGATGGGAGATGAGAGTCTCGCGATGTGTGAAATCCAGCGAGCAAACCTGTAAATCGATAGCATTTAAATAAGATTGGGAGCTTATTAAGAGAGCGCACTTACCTTGCATTTGAATGGTTTTTCACCTGTGTGCCGGCGCTGATGGACGCGCACCTGGCCGGGTGTACGAAAGCGTTTGTCACAGTAGTTGCATTTATGCGGCAGCTCCCCAGTGTGGATCATTTTGTGGATACGCAGGGCACCCACAGTGGTAAAGCACTTGGAACAATCCTCGCACTGATACTGAGCAGGACGAACAATTGGAGCTGGTCGTGTTGACTTAGCAGGAGCTGAGGCGGGTGGCGTTGACGCAAGAGCTGCAGGCGCCACAGGTGCTACAGGAGTTGGCTTTGCAGAAGAGAGAGAAACGGCTTCTACAGGAGCTACTTCTGCTGATTCAACTACAGAATCTGGTCCTGTTACTGTAGACGCTTCTGGAGCTCGCTCAGTAGAAGCTGCAGTTGGTTCTGCAGCACCTGGAATCACAGGAGCTTCCGCAGCTGTAGTAGGCGCAGCTGGGGTCATCTCTATTGGACTTGTGGCTGGAGACATTTTGGATAAATTCAATTCTACAAATATACAAAAACGTTGTTAGATAATAGCAGAGCAAAAACATCATCTGATTTCAGTCTGCCAAAAATTTAAATATCCTCGCAGACGACGTTTATGGGTGGATTAATACTCACTCTTGTAAGTCTTGACCTCCACTTTTATATGCTCGAACTCTGCTTCCGCTATGCCGTGCACTTGGGTCATGTGGTTACAGAATGGTAAATACTGTTCGTAGCAGCGCGCACATTTGGGACACTCCCAGTGAAAACGATGATTGGGATACGTATAGCGCAATTGACGCACTTTCACATTGCTCGATTTGGTGGGAGCCAGCCGAAGCACCTCCAGCTGCGATGGCAACACTAGATTGTTGTTTCTCTTGGGCGTTTGCAATACGCTGCCGGGCAGTGGCAATGTCTGCTCTATGCTGCGTATTTGATTTTGGAATTCTGTGATGATCTTGCGAGATTCGGGCAAGCTCTCGAATAAGCTTAAGGCATTAAAGTAAGCGTTGCGATTTATGGCCGCCTTTTGTGTGCCTTCTGCTTGTGGCGTACTGGGTGCAGTTGGGCTTGGAACTGTGGCGACCGAGTGGTTCTTGGAACCAACGGAAACTGAGCTTATGGACATGGCACTTGGCAGTGTAATAATCTTGCTGCCAATGGTGCAGCTATTCGTATTGACGCTCGTCGGGCTTGGCGCTATTTTAACTATCTTGGTGTTTGGCGGCAATTTGATAAGCATGCAATTGCTGGGCAATACCTTTAAGATGTTGGCTGCAATATTTGGCTTGTTTTTCAACGATTGCAAGACGTTCTTTTTCAAAATATTTTTCTGCTGATTATTGCCTTTTTTGGGCTTTAAAATGTTTGGCAGCTTTACCGATGCATTCGTGTTAGGTATTGGTATAGGCTTCCATTTGCCTGCGGGCACAACTGCAAAAAAAAGAATGTTAATAAAATATTCAGTCGAATAAAACACCTGCCTAAAACTCTGTTCCCAGTTTACAGTTTTTTTGATAATGAGAACCTTCAAATTGTGCATATGACGAATGAAGTCTCAAGCTTCAATCGACGTGCAGACGTACAGACAAATAAGCGGATATTTCAATAGTTCAATATACTAGATGAACACTTACAGACAACTAGACAGACATCGCATGAGTTCAATAAGCTATATGCACAGAGTATAAACATAATAATACTAATACTTATATAGAGTCAAGATCAACCTACACTGTATGGTTGGGGGTGCAGCCGTTGGTGTTTCAGCGCTCGTTACAGTTTCAACTTTTATTGGTTTCTGTATTGCAGGCAAACGCAATTTGCCGCGCAGTTGTCCTGCAAGGCTGTTGTTCATCCAGTTGGCATCCTGGCCAAAGCTCAACTCATCTGCTTCGAACTCCGGCTCTGTTTTGATAACAATATCCGCCATTTCCTGCTCATGCTCTGTTTCCGGCTGTTGCTCTTCGGCTTCCAGCGGCTCCGTTTTAATTTCAACATCACATGCCAGTTCCTCAGGCAATTTGGCGTCGAGCTTGCTGACCGCCACCAATTGGCCAACATTGCCATGTATATCAGCATATTCGACCTGACCGCACACCTCCTTGCTGTGCTGCCGATGCAGCTGCAATCCCTGGCGCGTCTCAAAATGCCGGCGACATACCGCGCAGACAAAACGGCGTACATAAAAGTGGCTGCTCATGTGCTTGGCCAGACTTGCGGCATCGCTACAATTCAACTCACAAATCTGTGTAACGAAAACGAAGAAACATCCGTTAGATAATTGAAAATTTGTATAATTGTATATATCAATTAATCGGCTTAGGGTTGCAAAATTTCTTATATCTTAAAAACAAAAAAATAGCATATAAAAAAGTATATAAAGGTATTCTTGAATTTCAGACTAAATTGTGATTCACTATCTTAGGGTATAAAAACTAACAATGGGCACACTGTGCTTAGAACCCCGTTAGTGACATCTCTCTCGCACTTACCCTACAGCTTGATCCATTTAAACCGCCCGCATGCTTGCGAAATTCGTGCTCCAGAATCTCCTCAAGTGTGTTGCACCAGACGCCGCATCCATAGCAACAGAAATGTCGATTTAGTTGGTGGTTAATCTGGTGCGAGGCCAGCGCCAGATGATTTTCACACGTAAAGCTGCAAATTTTGCATGCAAATGCACCGAAAGTGTCGGCCGGGGCAATATTTTCACAAGGTGACGTCACAAATAACTGTAAGGCACAGAATCACACTGTCACACTCAAAGATATGTTTGCATGTATGTGTGCTGAGATTATGTGCTACCTTTTGCTGTTGATCGAACGTGCCGAGGCTCGCTATGAATTTAAGCTCATCCTCGGATTTGCAGTCATGCACCGGCACCGTTATCATATTTGGCCGCTCTTCGATGATTTTCATAAAGCTGCCCCCTGAAAAACAGCAATAATTTTACAAATAAATTAAAACAAAGCTAACGGTATAGTGCGTAGTAAAAATAGACGCAACACATGCAAACCCACAGCCATGCGCACGCACACAAGCACACACGCACACATAGGTACACAAAGGCACATTGTCAATGCAAAAACACTCATATTTACCGCACGTCATATCCAATTGCGGCGCATCCTCATCCAACTCCAACTTTATTTTTGTATCATCAATATCAAGTTCTTCCTTTTTTATTACAATTTCTTCGTGCATCGCTTAATGGCGTAAAAAAAAAGTGCGCAAAATAAATTACCGCTGCGATCAGTAGATGCTATCGACTTATGTCCGAAAATGTATCGAATACAGCCTTTGCCGCATCGGCGATATATCGTTAAGCCTCGGCTACGATAGCTACATATCGATAGATTTTCATGTGCGGAGCACGAAAACAATAGTCGATATTATGTACACTGAACTGTAACAGAACAAGAGATACTGCTATAAAAAACAATAAGCAAACAAAATTTGTTTGTTAAGCAGATTAAAATTGTTAATAGGCTGAAGTCTTTGTGATTTAATTATTTTAAACGAGGCAGCCAATTAAAAATATAAACAAAATATAAATGTTATAATTGTAAGAATAATTTTATGCTGACATTCTGCGAGCGTAAACAAAACAAAAAAAGAAAAATGAGCAACAGCGAGGATTCACAGCAATATCTCACAGATATGTTAGTCAAAGAGGAGGACGAGGCGTCGGGTGGTAAGCAATTAAGCAATATAAAATAGGTCCTTATAAATATAATTGCTCTGCAGACGAATCGGACCGACAGGATGGACATGGCAGCATGCTGCGCGAACAGGATCGATTTTTGCCCATTTGCAACATTATTAAGATAATGAAGGTGCCCGTGCCGCAGAATGGCAAAATAGCCAAAGACGCCAGAGAGTGTATACAGGAGTGCGTCTCAGAGTTCATATCATTCATCAGCAGCGAGGCCATCGAGCGCAGCGTCGCCGAGAACCGAAAAACAGTTAACGGGGATGATCTGCTGGTGGCCTTCAGCAATCTGGGCTTCGACAACTATGTGGAGCCCCTCTCCATTTACTTGCAAAAATATCGCGAGGTGAGGTGGTGTCTTAAATTAACCCTTTTTATTGTGACAATTTCGACTTACCTAGTTTTCTTTCTCGCTGCACAGTCAAACAAATCGGACCGCAATTTATTTCTGGAGGGCAGCTATATGCAAACCGACGACGCTAACGAGTCGGGCAAGCAGTAGCTATCTATTATGGGGGCCTATTATTTAAGTTTTTGGTACCCTTGCAGAGGCTATTATAATTTCGAAAGAATTGTACACTTTTCCATTGTAATAACAACATAGCCATGTCCGTCTGTCTGTTTCTGTACAAACTAGTCTCTGTTTAAAGCCATCCCTTTGAAACGTTAGTAGGGTCTTATTTTTTTTGCAGACAGTGTGTCTGAGCTGCCGGAATCGGACCACTATAGCTTATGGATGGGAACTATCGTACAGAAGTAAATTTTGAGAAGAAACCCGTTTGGTTTTTCAATCCTAATAAATCGCGCAACTACTGCAAGTGTTTTAGTCTTCGGCATGCCGAAGTCTATTCTTTTTTTTTTTAATTTATGAATTATATATACATATATATATATATAGTCAAGGTTTTACTTTTATGGCAAGTAGCTTAGTAATATAATAGTTTCATTTAATATGTATATTTTATAAGACACCAAGTACTTTTGTATATTCTACAGGTTTACATATTTGTATATGCTTACTGATATTAAAAGGAGTATGATGAATCATATTGTGTTGTTACTGTACGAGTGTTTAACATGATGACATTCTTAAGGATACAGTTGAGTTTTAGCTACGAGAAGAGGATTACTGCATGGAGAAATAGTACCTCTAGCTCAGCTAAATGCTTGCAGATTTCTTAAGTACTTGTTCAATACTAACATTTGGTATTTGAAGATAAGGATAATTCTTGATATCCCAAAAACTAAGAGAACAAATGATTTATTCCCTAGCCAGTCGACAGGAATCACGCTATCAATGTGGTGATATGAGCTTTTTCTTAGCTCCATGAGGCAAAACGAAGAGGAAATATGCCAAAAGATAATTTGTATTCGTTATTTTAATTAAAAAACAAAGTTAAAATTGCCACACAATTTTAAAATGAACTAAAGCAACAGCTAAACAAGGAACATTCCGTGTATAAAAGTAAAATAAGGCTATAAGGATTGAAAGATCACTGGACTACCACATAGACTACATACTACATATACATACACATTTATATGCATATATTATATTAGCTACTCAGTTATGTTTAGTATGTGGGGGGAGGGTTCTACCTAAGAATAGCGTAGACGTGATGCTTAGTTTCATAAATACAATTATAAGAGATACTTACGTATTAAATATTATAAATTATTTGTGACTAACTCTAGGCTAAAATGATGTGGCTTATTAACATGGGGATAGTACTCCAAATTAACACATTATCAAATGACACGGTATACTTTCGCTCTGACTGTTACAGCATCAGATCCTCACACTCCATAGGCTCATCCTTGACGCGCAGCAGCTGGCTGCTCTCTATGGCAGATTCGTTGAGGAATATATTGCTGTCGTTGTGCTTTAAATGCAGCGTGGGCATGGCATCCGGCAACAGATGACCCGGCTTAATGAAGCAATAGCTCTCAAAGTGCTTGGAGCAAATGTGCTTCGAGTCGTCCCACTTGGCGATGGGTTCGATTTTCAAATTGTAGCACCATTTGACTCGCTGATTGCGATGCTCGGGAAAGTCCTGCAGGGGTAGCTGTACATCCTCCACACCGCAAATGAGACAGCTCATCGCTTTGGTGGGCAGGTGCACGGCACAAATGTACTTGCCGGCGTGGCGCTGCTCATCCCTCAAACTTAGCGCCTGACACCACTGATGCAGCAGCTGGGGATCTGTGCGCAAAGTTGAACAGAGATTAGACAAAGCAATATCTTGGTGGGGTTTAATATTTACCGCTGGGAAACTTGTGCAGCTTGACATGTCCATCTGGTTGGCAATCCTTAATGCAGCAGCGTGGACTGCTCGCTGGCGGCTCGGATTCCTCGTTGTTTGGACCCAGATTGCGCGTGGGTACCGCATTGGACATAAGACGACGCACACCAATAAGTTGCGGATCAAAGTGACGACTGCAGATAAGTTTTGTGTTGCGCTGCGACTCATAGAAGCGCATGCCCGTCGCCTGCTCCCATTTGCGTATGGCGCTAATATTGTTAGGCAGCCGGAAAAGCTTGATGCCATCGCCGCGTGGACGACGGCAATAGGGCAAACAGCATTGCTTAATTTTCCAGGGTGGCAGCTTACCCGCCGGTTGTGGTTCGCAGCGTGAGCGATACTCCCGCTTGATGTGCGGCTCAGCCGGAATTTGACCAGTATTGTCATTATCATCATACTCATCATCGTACTCCTCCAGTATGGTGTCATCTAGCTCCGCATCATAGTCCTCGCCCTCACTGCCCGCTTCCACGTCGCTGCTGCGCTGCTGCTCAAACTGCAGTTGGCTTTGCTCGTTCCTGTACAGATCCCGCGGAACATTGTCGCCCAGCTCCAGTGTGGGTACCGCCCAAGGACGCAGCTTACGCAGGCGTATGCAGTGCGGCTCAAAGTGTACACTACATATCATTGTCTTCCAAGGTCGCCGCTCGTCATATCTGATTCTTAAATTGTGCATCCAGCGATGCTGTAGCTGCCGTGAGCGTGGGAATTTATAGATGTGGACGCCATGCTGTGAACGCTGGCGCTGACAGTGCACGAGCGAGCACTTGTCATAGCCCGATTTGACGGGATTATAGATGGTGCCCTTTTCCTGCTTAATGCTGGGCAGACGTAGCTGCAGCTGCTGCTGCGAGTCGCTCCAACTGTTGGTGTAGTTAAACTGATTGTCTTCCTGCTCGTCGTCGCCCTCGTGCAGCTGCAACTCTGGTACCAGCATGCTCAGATCCTCTTGCTCCTGATCATACTGCTCTTGATCATCTTCCACTTGCTCCTGCTTCACTGACAAGCTCTGGTCGGCGCTGCGTTTTTCCTTATCCAGGCGCAAGCTAATCGCCGCAAAGTCATTGCCAAAGAGCTGCTTGGGCGCCCGAGCACCCAGTTTCAGTGTGGGCACGCTGCCATGCATCAGCCGCATGTTTCCGAGGCAGATGGGCTCGAAGTGTGCGCTGCAGATTCGATATCGCCAGCGGTACTCCGGATCGAACGGCACCTGTGTATTGTGCTGCCACTTGGCGCACATGTCCGCCGAGTGTGGAAACTTGTGCAGAGTAAGATTTTCGCTGGTCAAATGATTCGAACAGCCATCGATCTGACAGAACTTGCTGGACTTGCGCGGTGGTGCGGGGCAGGGCAAATGGAGATTTATATTAAACTCCGTCGCACGATCGTGCGGCTCAGTGGGCACTGCAGCGTCTGCCGACGCCTCAGCCGACTGATTCACACTCGCCTGCTCTGGCTGCACATTGAACTCATTGTCATAGATATCCCCTAGACGGCGCGATCCCAAACGCAGCGTGGGCATGGCCCCACGCCTAATACGCGAGCCATTAAAGCACTCGGGTAGAAAATGCAAGCTGCAGATGCGAAAGCGCCACGCAAAGTTGATGTCCACATTTACCTGGGTGTTGTGCATCCATTTCTCCATGGCATCCAGCGATGTGGGAAACTTGTGTAGCTTGAGACTGTCATTCACATCCAGAGAAGTCACATCGCAACCCCGCACGCTGCAGTGTCGCGCGCTGTAGGTGAATCCGTTGCCGACAATACAGGCGCTGCCCACTGTTGTCGTTGGGCCCAGTGAGTTATGTGACAGGGTTTCGGCATAGCTTATAATTGGTTTTGTGTCCATTTGCTCGTATGTGGTGCACTTCTCAACGTGACCCACTTCGAGCAGCACCTCTAGCGCTTGCTGCTGATCATTGGCCTCCTCCTCCTCCTCATACAGCTGTTCTGACTGTGGCTTCGGTTCCAGCTTGACAATAGAGTGCAGCTCTTGCTTGACAATTGGCTCCGGCTCCAGCTTGACCGCGGGCTCTAACGACTGCACTGCCTCGCAACTGCCTATCTGCTCATTCATGCGCTGCCACTCCTCCTCTGAGGGATTCTGATGCAACGGCGGCGCTTCTGGGTCACGTTCCGGCAACTCTAACGTCGGCATACTCCAGGGTTTTAGACGGCGAGTAGTCTCTGTTACGCAGATGGCCTCAAAGTGTCTGCTGCATACCTTATACATATAACGCTGCTGCTCGTAGAACACAAGCTGCATGTTGTCTAGCCACATCTGGAGTACATCCCGACGCGTAGGCATTGCGTGCAGGCGGTAATCGTCGCGTGGTTTGAGTGTCCTGCAGCCACGCACCGCACAGCTGATAATCCGTATGCGCACGCTATTTCGCGCAGCCTCGTAATTGGCGTCCAGCAACTGCTCCTCCGATGAATGCTCTGGAAAATGGTTGACACTGTGTTCATAAAGGATGATCAAGTGCAGTGGGCAGAGCTTGAGCGGTTCCTGATTATGCTGCTCCAGACCCAGATACGACAACCACAAGTTACGCAATGCCTCCTGCTGGGGCAGCTCATATGCGATTCTTTGATAACTCTTCTGCAGCTCCATACACTGTGGATAGCAGCAGTCGTAGCCCATGGCTATTCGTGTGCCTTTAAGCTGCGATGACGGCAGCTCCGCGCTTTGATGTATATTGTCCAACTCATCGTGGCCCAGCTGCAGCGTGGGCACCGAGCCTAAGTGTAGACGGCCATTCTCCATGCAGCTGGGCTCAAAATGTGCGCTGCATATCCGCATGCCTTGCAGCTGCTCCCTGCTCGGCTCGAGGCGGAAATTTTGAAGCCATTTCTCCAAGACCCCTCTAATCCTGGGCAGTCCGAATAGCTCCACATTATCCACATCCTTGGAGCGACCACAGCTGGGCACAAAGCATACATTCACATCCTCCTCCCACTTTGCCGGATTGGGCAACAAATCCAACTCATCATCGTGGCCCAAATGAAGTGTAGGTCGTGCACCCGGACGCAGTTTGTACGCACTGAAACAGTGCGCCTCAAAGTGGCGTTCACACACGTGCACCTCCTGGCCGCTAATTGACGCAACATCGATGCGCAGATTGTAACACCAGTCCTCCAGCAGGGAGGCACGTTTGGGCACTTTGAAAAAACGACAACGCGCTGCATCCTTCTCCCTAACGCAGCCATTGACCACGCAGCGCAACTCATAGACAGGCCGGCTCAGCTCAAGTGTGGGCACCGCGTCTTCCTTCAGCTCCCCGGTATCAGGGTCAAAGCAGTCTGGTGTAAAATGTGACTGGCAGACCTGAAAGAGATGAGATTTGAGAAAATTGACATCGAAACAGGTTTATCAACTCGGAGAGGACTCCTTTACGTGACAATGTGTCTACGCTCACCTGAAAGCCATCGCTGCTGGCCTGCATGGAGCGATGCTTGCAGTTGGCCGCCCACCTACGTATGGTGGGGCGATCTGTGGGATAGGCATAGAGACGAACCTGTTCGCTGCGCTGTTGGAAGCAGGTAAGCACCGAGCAGTAATTGGCCCAGATGTATTGCAGCGCCTGCTTGTTCTCCTGGCTGTCGGCAATATTGCCATTGTGCTTGGCATTTGGTATGATGTGGCCCTGATGGCCCAGATTTAGGGTAGGCACTGCCCAACTTTGCAGCTGCTTTTTGCAAATCGCCTCAGCCGCGAAGTGACGCTGGCATACAAAGAGATTCTGCGTATCAACGAGGCGTGGCTGCTGTTGTGTGTTCACCAGCCATTTAAGCAGGGCCGTCTCGGCACTGGGAAAGCGAAAGAGACGCGTTAGGGCATTGGCCTGCTGGCCGCAGGTGGGAATGCAACAGGTGCGCACTTTGCCGCGTGGACTGGGACTGGCACTAGGACTGACTGATAGAGTTAGCGGCAGCTCTGTCTTGATGCGCAACGGCAACTCAAGCGGCACAGACTCGGCTACCGGCATGGCATCCGAGCTATCCATCATGGTATTCTGATATATATCCGCATCGTTATGGTTTAGATGCAGCGTAGGCACAGCCCACAGCTTAGGGCGTACTGCACCCAGGCATTGCGGCTCAAAGTGTCGCATGCAGATGCGATACATGTAATGGCGTTCCGGATCGTACTTGATTTTGGTATTGTGCACCCACTGGGCGCAGGTTTGCGGGCACACGGGCAGCTTGGTGAGACGCACATTGTCCGTGTATTTGGAGTAGCAGCCGGGCACAGCACAGCGCAGTTTCATGGCCATACTAGAGCTGGATATTTGTTCGTAGGTTTCCTGCAGTTGGCGCATCACAGACTCAGGCAGATCCGCGGATAGTGGCACCTGCTCAAACAGCTGCATATAATGCATGACGCATAGCTGGGCAAGGCTGGCCAGCTGCGGCGGCGGCAATTGCAACCACTGCAGCCAGGCCTGCTGCACCTGCGGATGCTCGGGCAGAGCATAGCAGCGATATAGATTAAGCCGTGCACACGGACAGCTGGGCACCAGGCAGCCACTGGATAAAGCCGAGTTGCCATTGCGATAAATGTTATAAGCCGCGTGGCCCAGCTTCAGGGTAGGCAGCGTCGCCTGTGGCTCAAAGTGCTCCTCGCAAAGAAACGCGTTTCTAGTGCTCATGTGTGCCGGTAGCTTCAGATTGTGCAGCCACTTGCGCAGCAGCAGACGTTTCTTGGGCAGTCGTTTCAATTGAACACCATGCAGCTCCGGCTCCTTGCCACAGCTGGGCAAACAACAGCGTCGTTTAGTTGTCGCCGGATCCGGAGGCATCGTCAGCAGCTTCCTTTTGCGGCAGTGTTTCAGGCTCCAAAGCCGAAAAACCGAATGCTGCGGCTGTGCATCGTATATGCTCAAGGATTGGCCATTGCAGCTATAGCTCAACGGCGTGGCATGACCCAGATTCAGTGTGGGCACCGCATTCTGCTTTAGCTTACGAGTGCCTAGCATCTCCGCCTCGAAATGTTCGATGCACACGCGTCCCACACAATCGACGAGATCCAGCTGCAGATTGGCGCTCCATTTAAACAGCTGCTGCTGATCCTTGGGAAATCCAAAAGTACTCAGCTGATGACTTGCGGTGCGCTCCTTGCGGCAATGTTTCAAGCAACAAATAGGCGTCACATTATTCACCGCCTTTTCGCGGCGTGGCGGCAACTGCATTGGAACAGTGTCTGGCAGCAGCAGCTCATCATCATTGCCAGGTATATCTTGATCATCATCATCTTCATCAGCTTCGAGATGATAATTGTCAGCGGAATTGTCATCGCTGTGCTGTTCGGCAAAGGTTTCCACTAGCTCTAGGGGATCAAAATAGCCATGATCCTGCAGCTCCTCTTCCTCCTCATCCTGCTCTTGCTCCATATCATCCTCAGGATCTTCCACCTTCTGCTGCTGCTCGTCCTCTTCATTCTCATCATCATTTTCTAACTCCTGCTCAGGGGTTTCCTTCTCCTGCTTCTCAATTTTTATCTTTCCCAGCGATTCCAAGCTGCCCGCATCCTCCTCCTCTTCCTCCTCCTGCTGCATTCCTACTTTAATGGCCTCATTGTCAAAGACTACGCCCTCATCATGGCCTAGCTTTAGCGTGGGCACCGCTCCCGTCTTAAGCTTCAGCTTTCCGCGCACCATGGGCTCAAAGTGATCCGCACAAATGCGTCCACGACATTGATCCGGCGCCAGACGCAAATTCACGCGCCATTTCTCGAGCAGCTCCTCGTTGCGCGGATAGCGGTAGGTGCGCAAATCATTGTCAATGCTTCGTCGTTTACGACAGTGCGCCAGCGCACAGGTGGGCGTAAAGAAGCCCGGTATGTTCTTTGGATTCTCATATATGTTTTGTTCCTGGTGGCCCAGCTGCTGTGTGGGTATGGCCCAGCCACGCAGCTGTTTGCCATCGATGCAGCGTCGATTGAAGTGAGCGCTGCAAACGCGCGTTGTCCTGTCCACATCGGCGGCGCTAAGGCGGAGATTGTGTCGCCACTTGGTCTGCTGCTGCTTGCCAGTGGGAAAGGGAAACAGGCGAGCACCATGCTCCAGCCGGCTGCGACCACAGCTGGGCACACAGCACTTCAAGTCCAACACAGATTTCTTGATCTTCACCTGGAAATTAATGTCGAAATGAGTTGGTTTTAAGTAGTTAATCTTTAAGAGCAGTCTGCTTACCTGTGTTGTGTTTGTATCCGTGGCCTCTGACATGGTTATGTCCGGCTTGATGTCCTCATCTAGCTCCTGTTTAATGCTCAGTCGCTGATTCTCATGCACACGTCGCGGGCGTCCAAACAAGTTGCTCTGCAGCTCTTCGGGATTAACCTGATACAGATCTTCGGTCTCTTCATGGCCCAGCTCCAGCGTGGGTATGGAGCCAATATTGAGACGCGTCTTGCCAATGCAAATGTCCTCAAAATGGGCATTACAAATCTTGTAGCGCTCGCGCTCCTTGAAGTTGAGATGCTCCAGGCGAAGATTGTGGCGCCAGCGCTGGAAGAGCGATGGGTCCTTGGGAAAGCTATTCATTTGCGCCTCATCAAATTTGCGCGTTTTGCCGCAGGTGGGCACACAGCACTTGAACACAGGATCACCATAGCGTTCCTCCGGCTTGGGATTGGGTATCAGCTCTATCTGGCCATCATCGTGCCCCAGAACCAATGTGGGTATGGCCCACTTGTACAGGTGTTTGGGCCCAATGCAGTCCGGCTCGAAGTGCCTGTTGCAGATACGCATGCCATAGCAGTCGACGGGATTCATTTTGAGATTGTTGCACCATTTCCAGAGCAGATCTTCGTCGTCGTTGGGAAAGCGGAAGAGACGCACATCCGGCTGCTCCTTGGATGCATCGCAGCCTTCAACGGCGCAGTGTTCCTCGACAAACGACTGCGCCTCATTGGGATAAATATCGTCATCCTGATGGCCCAGCTCCAGCGTTGGAATTGCACCTGTGCTCAGACGCTTGCCGTTAAACGAGTGCGGCTCAAAGTGCAGCGAGCAGATGCGATACTGTTGCCGCATTGCGCCTCTCGGCAGCATGCGAAGATTGTGCATCCACTTGCGCAACTGGGTGCGACTGTGCGGCAGCCGGAAGAGCTGTACGCCCTGTGCCCGCTGTCGACGGCAGCTCTCCACAATGCAGACGCGCTGCCAACACAGCTTGTTAGCCTTCACCTTGGCTGGGTTTTGGTAAATCTTGTAGCCCGGTGGCGTATTGAGATCCAGCGTGGGCACCGCCAACGGCACCGGGCATTTCTTGCTCAGCACATTCGGCTCAAAGTGGGCGGAACATAAACGCCTTTGGGCGCTGCCGACCAGCGGCACTTGTAGATTATGCGCCCATTTGGCCAACGTTGTGCGATTGACCTTGGGGAAGCGATACAACTGGACATTGTGCAGAGCGCGCACCTTGCGGCAGTGCGGCAGGCAACAGCGTGGCACCCAAGAGGCCTTCATTGCAGCTCCGTCAGCGCCAGCGCTACGAGCGGCAGCTCTGTCCGCGTTGAGATGCGTGCGACGCTTGTAGAGCATCTGGTGTTCGGGATTCTCGAAGAGATTCTCAATGTTGCTGGCCAAATTGAGGGTGGGTATGGCCCAGGGTCGCATGCGTTTGCCAATGCAGTGGGATTCAAAGTGCAGATTACAGATTCGCATGTTAGAAAGCTGGGCAATGTCCAGCTGCAGATTGTGCGCCCATTTGGCGAGCACCTGTGATTCTTCGGGCGGCCGATAGAGCTTGATGTCATCTACGCTGGGATTACGCTTACAGGTCTCCACGCAGCATTCACCCTGCTCCTCGCCATTGTTGGGCGCACTGGGTCGCGCATAGGACTCGGCCACCTGCTCGGGCGTGGGCAGCGGATAGGCAATATTCTCGTGGCCTAGCACAAGCGTGGGCACAGCCCACTTCTCCAGGCGCTTGTTGCGCAGACAGCGATCCTCGAAGTGCACCTCGCAGATGGCATCATTGAAAAGTTTGGTGCCATCCGGTACGGGTCGCTGCAGATTGGCGCACCACTTGGTCAGCAGGGCGAGATTGCTGGGGAAACGGTGCAGATTGGCATGATCCCGATCTCGATTGCGCTTGCAAACTGCAACGCAACAGGTTTCACGTATGTTCAGCTTCTTAATCACATCCGGATTACGATGAATGTCCTCGTCATCATGGCCCAGATGTAGTGTGGGCACCGCAAATGGTCGCATACAACCGCCAATGCAGTAGGGTTCAAAGTGTAGACTGCATATCCGCATGCCCTTGTGCATCTTGTCCTCGGGTATCTTCAGATTGTGGCACCATTTACGCATCTGCTCTGGCCGCCTGGGTATTGTATGGAATGTGATGTTCTCATTGTTGTGCCGTTTGCTCTCACAGCTGGGTACGCAGCACACGTCCATGCTGTCGCTGACATTCAGGCCAGAGGATGAAGCGCTCATGCCCATGTAGGATGCACTCAGCTCTGGATCCACATAGTGCGAGGTCGAGCTGGCCGACGATGATGTGGATGCCGCCGAATGACGCTGATATTTATGATGTACATGTTGCTGCAGTTGCTGTTGATGCTGCTGCAGCTGATGCTGCTGCAATTGCTGCTGATGATTGTGGGTGGGCGTAGAGGGCGTCGGTGGTGGCCATAATTCGTTTTCGTAGATGTTGAAAGTGTCATTATGGCCCAGATGCAGTGTGGGCACAGCGCCTGGTGACAGTTTGCGCAATCCGAGAGCTTCCTTGATGAAGTGAGCGCTGCAAATTTTGTGGTTCTTGCCGCGATAGACAGCCGGATCGAGGCGCAGATTATAGCACCAGCGTCGCAGCAGTACTTCATCTCTGGGAAAGCGATACAATGACATGTTAAAGTCCGAGGAGCGACTGCGACGGCAAAAGTTAAGGCAGCAGCGTTTCTCTTCCACATACAGGTTCTTGGGATTGTCGTGAATCTTGCCGTACTGGGCGCCCAGATGTAGAGTGGGCACAGCCCAGGGCTTCAGCCGGAACTTGCCAATGCAGCGCTCCTCGAAATGGCGACTGCAAAAATGGCGCGGCTCCTTGGCCTGGACGGGTAAACGTGCATTCTGGCACCACTTGATCAGGCTCTTGATGTCCTTGGGAAAATTATAAAACTTTAGATTGCTCTCGCCGCGTTGGCTGGTGCAGTTGGGCATGCTGCAGCGCGCCACCTCGCCGGTGGTGAAGGTGTTAGTCAGCTCGCGATTCTGGTACAGATTGGCTACATCATCGTGACCCAGGTTGAATGTGGGCACCGCCCAATAACACAACGAATAACGATTGATGCATCGCTTAGGAAAATGCATACTGCAGATACGAAAGCTGGTATAGCTTGAGGCCGGAATATGGAACATTTTGAGATTGTGCAGCCACTGATGCAGATACTTTTCATCCTTGGGAAATGTAAAGAACTGCAGCGTGGGGCTGGTGCTTTTGCGCACACCGCACAGCGGCACACAGCACAGCGCATCCTCCGATTCGTCCAGCGTGGAGGAGTGTGCCTGCGGACCACCAATTGCTGCGCTGCCACCATGCAACGAATTATCGCTGCCGTAGGCATTATTATAACTACTTTCGTGCAGACTGTAACCAGACTCGCTGGTGGAGTTGCTATAGCTGCGCTCCAACTTCACATTAGCATCGCTCTTCAGCGTCGAAGCATACAGCGCTGCGCCATCCGCATTCGCCTGGCGCTGCTGCAGCAAGGAACTAAGCGCCGCCGTTGCAGGTAATGCATTTGTCTTGTGGTGCGGCGCTGTCACTAAAAAGAGCGTATAGTTTAGCAGGTGCTTCAAATGTTTACTTATGGATAAGAAAAGGGATTAAACTCACTTTCGATGGTGCCCATGTGGCAGTCCTGCAGTTTGTAGTTGCCTTGCTGCTGCTGCGGGTGTTGCTGCTGTGCATGTTGTTGTTGTTGCTGCTGCTGCTGCTGTTGATGTGCTGCTGGATAATACTTGCCACAAAAGTAGGGCGCCGCCAGTCGATGCTCGTGCAACTCTAGTGCCGTTTGATACCACAAGCGGCAAATAGGGCAGTCGTAACGCTGCTGAAACTTGTGCTGCGGCAGATGAGCATAAAGCTGTTCCCGCGTTGAAAACGTTACAGAGCACATCTGCAAAATCAAAGACAATTAATTTAGGCTCGATAAAATGGACCCCCTATACACTCATTCATACATTGCACACAAAGCTATCGTATTCATGCTGCATATACTCATGCGACTCGCATTCGGCGATGTTGTCGAAGTGCTTGCCACAGTATTTGTGGCAAAAGAACTTGTCCGCGCGATGCAGTTGCTTGTGCTTCTGCAGCTCCTCAGCGCCCATGAAGGACATAGGACATATGTTGCACTTGAATTCATACTCGTGTATGATACAGCTGCTCTCGGCCACATGACGCAGATAGACCTGCTTCTTGAAGAAGACCTCTTTGCAGCGTTGGCAAATAGGCAGACTCTCCGAAGATCGCTCAGTTTGCAGCTTACGGCGCGGATAGCTAAGCGGGTTCTATAAAAATATATATAATTATTATATTTTTTATATGGCAACATGTGAAAAGTTAACCTTTTGGCTGCCATAAGCCTCGTCCTTAATTGTTAGCTCAACCTTGGGACTTAGCATGTCGTCGCCAAACTCGGTAAATTTACTAAAATCGGCAAAGGGCGTGTTGTCATCGATATAGTTGGACTTGAACGCATGTTCGTCAATGGGTTCCGCTGCCAAGAAGAAAATTAAAATATAAAATGTTGATTAATATGCAATAGAATTTATCTCAGCTCTTTATCGAACTAATTTCACTCTTGCTGACTTTGCACTCTAATGAAAATAATGTTAAATTTAGATATCTATTTTTATAGCCTTATCGACACAAATTTTATTTGCAAATTTGTTTTTCTACGAGTTGCACATAAAAATCATTTCTTATTTTCTATAGCTGTCTATAAATATTAATATTTTATTCAAGAAAATTTAAAATTCAGTATATTTTTTTATTTGCCCAATTTTTTATGGAGTATATTAAATGAAAAATAGAAAAGACAAGAGAATTTAAGCGAACATCATAAAATTAAAAAAAAAAAGGCATGTAAGAATTGTTTATCTTAAAATTCTTATTATAAATTCAACATGGAAAATGCTTGAAAAGATAAATTCACTAGGAAAATATATATATATATATATATAATAACAGTCTATTATATGCAATAAAAGTTGTGCAATACATTAAGATTTAAAAATGGCAATTGATTAAATTATAAGTAAATACTGTAAAAAAAAGAAGCTAAGAGGAGTGGCATTTTTCAGATAAGCAATACACGGAATCATTGAAATAAAACGAAAGTATCTTCTAGAGAACTTTAGTTATTTTCCAGTTTCTATGGCTTACACATACACACAAACATATTGTTTAATTGTTTTCAGTTGTTCTCGCTGCTTTGATAAGCATGAATACAGAGATAACACGAGCGAGAGTGATTTTCTTTTTGCT
Organism: Drosophila novamexicana; assembly: GCF_003285875.2. Taxonomy (NCBI): domain Eukaryota; kingdom Metazoa; phylum Arthropoda; class Insecta; order Diptera; family Drosophilidae; genus Drosophila; species Drosophila novamexicana. Next base: position 10,329,415 of record NW_020824787.1, read on the forward strand.
TTCTTATATACACACACATAAATCTATAGTATGTACAATATTTCTTAATTTTCCACAAGCGCTTTTAAAGGAAACGCAAGAACAATTTTATAAACAATTCTCTTTCTTTTTGATTATAATAGTTATTGTATCATCAAATTGCTTTCGCTGGATATTATATATATATATAATATATGTATGCCCCGCCCTAATGGCTGTGAAAGAGTATTCTGTGCATACATAGGCTATAATCTATTTAGGAACGTACAGTTACATAAGATTCGAGACTTGAAAGTGAGAACCGTCAAACACACAAACACAAAAGCACGCACACAATCTAAAATCCATCAATAACTGGATGTGTGTATGTGTACATAAGCATTAGGGTTATAGCCGGTAATATAAAGCATCTATCTGAGAATATATATGTATTATATATTTATAATGGTACATACAATATATGCACATATATCGAACAGATACATACACACGGACAGACAAAACGCACTCAGAAACAGAGATACAGATACAGAACGTAGACGAACTGAAAAACCGAAAACTGAGAACCGAAAACCTAGCGAACCCAGCGAAAACCAACCGAACGAAACAAGCGCAAAAAACCTCAGCGTAACTCAACTCTGTAACAAAACGTTTTATTGATTCGGTGACGCCAAAAACGGAGCTGAAATTATGGCTACTTACGCTATAGGAAAAAATATAGGCGCCCAAGTAACAGTAACTGTGTGCGCTCTCGCGCTCACTCACCTACACTCTCGGTCTTGCTTTTGTTACGCTCTGCATGAATGTGTGCGTCTGTACCAATTAAAGATGGGGAGTGCCTAATATTTCGAACTGGACACGAACACGAGCCAGCAATTTGGTAACACGCACGCTCAAAATGATCAGCACAGCACTGAACACTTTATATTTTAACCGAAATAAGTTATATAGGAATCTTTACTTTACAGATCTATGGGACGTATCCATTTCTTTTTATATTAAAATTTCTTTATATGACTTCTAGTATATGCAAAAATATAGCAAACGTGACTTTAATAATCAAAATAAAATTATTAAATAGTAAAAGGGGTTATAATTAATTCTCTATTATAAAAATATAAATAAATTAAGATATTTTCACATGAACCCAAATTTGCGCGGCTGTGTTGAGCGTTTGTTTATTTGATTTTTTTTTTCAGTTTGTATCGTGCGAAAAATTAGCGACACGTGCCCATCTCCACGCCCTACTCTAGTACAAATTGCTTATTACTGTTAGTTTTTGCATGTGCGTGTGTAAGTTTCGGTATGGGTATCGATATCCCTAAAGCTCGATACTTACATTTTATTATCATTTCACCGCTAGCATCGAGCGTGTGACGATTGAGGGCGGGCGCTGGTGGTGGGGCCATTGGATTCTGGAAATGTTGTTGTTGTTGTTGTTGTTGCTGCTGCTGCTGGTGCTGCTGTTGATGTTGTTGTTGGTGGCGTTGTCTATCATCTGGCAGTTCCAATGGCTCGCTCTTGATATAAGGATACGAGCCATGCATTAAACTGTGCGGCATATACGAGCGTTGACTGAGCTGTTGCTGCTGCTGCTGTTGTTGTTGGTATTGCAGCAGCTGGTTGTGCGCATAGGCCACAGTGTTGGCCTCAAGGTTATAGCCCACCCCAGCCCCAGCAGTAGGAGCAGCGCCATAATAGTGCGCGCTGGCAGTGCCCGTGCCGTATGCATTCATAATATTGTTGTTGTTATTGTTGTTGTTATTTTTGCAGGGCGCCGCATAAGCAGCGGCGGCATGCGGTTGGTGGGGCGGGTAAGAAGCAACATGTGAGTACCAACTGTGCTGCTGTTGTATTTGTTTATGCTGCAAATGCTGCTGCTGTTGCTGTTGCTGCTGCTGGTGGTGGTGGTGGTGTTGTTGTTGTTGTTGTTGCTGTTGTTGCTGGAGGTGGTGCTGCTGCTGCTGATAGTAGTGATGATGCTGATGCGAATGCGGTAGATTGTTGTGTTGTGACATTACGGGAGAGATAATCTCAATTTGATTTTGGCAAAATTTTTTACCGTTGCAATTAGCTATTAGAAAAACACCCGCAGTGCAATGTTCTATCTCTCTCGCTCGCGCGTGCTGTCTTTTTCATTTGGCGTCGTCTTTTATATACCAGTTTTTCAGTGTTCTGCCCCCCTCATAAGATGTGTGCGTTTGTGTGTGTGTGTATGTATCGAAATGTCAATTATATTCACTACGAGCTGAATTCAATTAAGACGGCGCTTGCAATCCAACTGGACACATTTTCAACTAGTTTGCACGTGAATACCAATTGGAATTTGTTTCACTAGGCGCGAGCATTTTAATTTTCAACATTTTTTTTCGCTTCGATGTTTTAGCGCGACGCGACACAACAAACTCCTGCGTGCGTGCATGTGCGTACATATACGTGTGTGTGTGTGTGTGTGTCGTGTGGTTGCTTAGTGATGTGATATCGCCTGGTGGCGCAGTAATATGCGATGTTTTATTTTGCGCAGTGTTATCGATAAGAAAGCATCGTTAAACGGGTTAAGATGTAAACAGAGCACATCTAATGCCAATAAGAATATAACAAACATTTTCTAAGATTAAGACATTTCATTTGAACATAATTTTTTCTTTTATTATGTTATTTTCGGCCCGATTACGCCTACTCGCTGCTGCAGCTGCTCTTTCAGCTGCTGATTATCTGTTACCAAATGCTGTTCCGCCAGCCCGTCTAGCGTTTCGCGCAGCTGTTGCTTTACCTGCGTTATGCGCGCCGAGTTTTTGGCTGAAATGGGCAGAATGTGCTCGAATTTGAGAACTCTGCTGGGGCGCAGTTCTTCGGGACACGCGGCTAGACCGTTGGATAGATCATTAATGCTTGGCTTTAGATTTTGTAGGATCTGCTGGGCGCCCTCCTTGTCCATTTTGTTGAGCAGCAGCACGCAGGGCTTCTCCAGCAGCGTGGGATCGTACAGCTCTAGTTCCTTGTTCAGCGCATAAATGTTGCTCAGACAGTCTCGATGCGGATGCCGCGGACTCAGCTGAAAGCCAAATATATCCACCATGAATAGCAGCAAACGTGTGCGTTCAATGTGCTTTAAGAACTTGTGGCCCATCCCAAAGTTGGCATGAGCGCCTTCTATCAGACCTGGCAGATCGGCGATGCTGATGGAGCGCAGATCGCTGTATTCAACGGTGCCGATTTGCGGGCGTATTGTGGTAACTGCGGGGCGAAACAATATGGTAACAGTGAAACAGTAACCGCAGGAATATCATTGCTTACATGGATAGGCGGCAATCTTGGGCTTGGCATTGGAAATGGCTTTTAACAGCGTGCTCTTGCCGGCATTGGGAAAGCCCACCAGACCCACATCCGCTATCAGCTTGAGATCCAGATGCACTGTGCGACTCTCGCCAGGCCGTCCCAGGAAATTGTTGCCCGTGCAGCCACCTGTGCCGCCGCCTGCCACAATGCAGCTGGCCTCATCCTCGTTTAGATCGGCCAGCAGCTTTTGCTGCTCATCGTACACCTGCACACCCAGCGGCACCTCAATGCGTTGATCTACGCCGCGTCGCCCGAAGATGCTCACTTTGCTGCTATCTTCGCCGCTGGTGGCCTGCACGCGTGTATCCCGTAGGTTCTGTGCCAGCTTGCGCAACGTTAGCCCTTCCTTAGCCACAAAGTAGACACAGCCGCCCTGGCCACCGACGCCGCCGTATTTGGGTAAACCATTGCCGCCATGGCCTCCGCGCACCGTCAAGCGCAACGTGTCCAGGAAGTTGGAACGAAAGTGGGCACGCGCAGGCTGCAATGGTTGCTTTATAATTCAATATTTATATCAGTTTATTTACATACTTACCGATTTTGTGGATTTTAATAGGAATTTAAATAACTGCACCATCGCGCAACAGCTGAGCGGTCACAGGACCAGTATGCTGCTCACTGATTATGCGAGCAGGGCATGGGACATTAAGGCTAAATTTATGCGACATTTTTATATGTAAAACACTAAAAGCTAACTTAAAAATAATACTATATTATTCCTACGATGTTGCGTAGTAATAAATAATAAAATGATGCACTTTATTCCATTGTAGTCGAATTCTTTTTGAGGAGCAACTGCATTCGATAGTCATTTCAATTATTCATCGATATAAACAGCTGATTTGAGCACGTGCACCTTGTGTGTTTTGTTCGGAGTTTTTAGTTCCATTTGATGATTGAACCTAATCACTCATATAATTGCTTTTTTACTGTAGAGCTGAGTCATTCATTTGCTTATGTATGTCATGTTCTATTCAATTGCTATTTAGCATTTAATATATCTAATTTATTTGTATGAAGTTGAATAAATGACACAAAAGGTTCAGTAGTTCCTTAACACGTTCAATTGTAGTTCTTCTGAACAGAACGACGCATCTCTAGTTTGCTGTTCTAAAACGTTTCTCTTTTATTTTTTAGTACATACACACGCTGCGAGATGGAGCCGGGTATTTGCTACATTAAGCCAGAGTGGGTCTTGCTATCTGAAATTTTTACTGTGTTTATAAAGCTTGGATTTTTAATTGATGTAGATATTTGTTAGCCGAAGCTAATAGTGGTCCCAACAGCGAAGTGAACGTGTCGGTCGATGGAGAATCAAACAAGAGAAAACACGCGGAGGAGACCGGCAATCCCAACGAGTCTGGCAACAAGCGTGGCAATAAAAAGGAGCGCAAACGTGGCCAAAATAAGGTAAAGAGACATTTCATCTATAATGTATAATTATACTTAATATTCGTTCCTTAGAACCGGCCCGTGTTTAAGGATGAGCGCTACTCACATCTTTGCCACTCGCTGATAGATGGCGCTGGCGGCCCGCCATGTACCGTGCCCAATTGCCGTTATGTGCACGATCTGGAGGCCTTTGTTGCAGCCAAAGGCGTCGACTTGGGCGATGTTTGCTATGTATATGCCACAAAGGGCTATTGTGGGCGTGGTGTCACCTGTCGCTTTGCCAAGGCGCACACAGACGCACAGGGCAGGAACATGAAGGCGGAGCACTATGATGAGCGGGCGGCGCAGACCACGTGCAATGGCATCAGCTCAGGTTGAATTAAAATTAAACTCCTTTTGTATATGTTTATAATCTTGTATATCGTTAAACAGAGCTGCAGGTGCGTCTGCGCAAGCACGACTACGACTTTAGTCGCAGCAAGGAGCTGATAAAGCAGGCGGAAAAACTGCGGGATGAAAGAAAGCAGCAGGAGCAGCAGAAAAAGGAAGAAGGAGAAGCAGACAAGTTAGCAGAAACACCAACGGAAAGCACGCCCATTGGCAGTGCCATAGATGACAACCCAAATGGACGCGATGCTCAGCGCAAGCCTGTCATTGACTTTCGTGAGAAGCTGGTGCTATCTCCGCTGACCACAGTCGGCAATTTGCCATTTCGACGCATCTGCAAGGAGTTTGGCGCGGACATCACATGTGGCGAAATGGCCTGCGCTGTGCCGCTGCTCAAGGGCCTGGGCCAGGAGTGGGCGCTGACCAAACGCCACGAGAGCGAGGACATCTTCGGCGTGCAAGTGTGCGGCAACAATCCCAATGTGATCACTATGGCGGCACAGGTGCTGCATGAAACGGCGCGCGTGGACTACATTGATCTGAATATTGGCTGTCCCATTGACCTCATCTATCAGCAGGGCGGCGGCAGCGCGCTCATGCGACGCACTAACATCCTGGAGCTGACCGTGCGCAGCTGTGCGGCCTTGTCCGAACGGCTACCCTTTACGGTCAAAATGCGCACGGGCATTTATGCGGACAAGAGTGTGGCGCACGAGCTGCTGCCGCTGGTGGAGCAGTGGGGCGCTGCGGCGGTAACATTGCATGGAAGATCGCGCGAGCAGCGCTACACGCGGCAGGCCAACTGGGCGTACATTGAGCAGTGCGCAGCGCAGGCCAGGCACATGCCAGTCATTGGCAACGGCGACATAATCAGCTACGAGGATTTTGTGGAGCGACGCGCTCTGGCGCCGCACGTCAGCTCTGTGATGATTGGACGCGGTGCACTGATCAAGCCCTGGATATTTCAGGAGATCAAGCAACAAAAGGCCTGGGCGCCCACATCCACGCAGCGCTTTGAATTGCTGCGTCGCTATTGCAACTATGGCCTGGAGCACTGGGGCTCCGATACCAAGGGCGTGGAGAGCACGCGCCGCTTCCTGCTGGAGTGGCAGTCGTTCCTCTATCGCTACATACCCGAGGAGCTGCAGCTGTCGCCGCCGCAGAAGATCAACGAAAGGCCACAAAAGTATCGTGGACGGGATGAAATGGAAACCCTCATGAGCTCCGGCAATTCCGCCGACTGGGTGAAGCTCAGCGAAATGCTGCTGGGCCCCGTGCCCGAGGGATTTAGCTTTGTGCCCAAGCACAAGGCGAATGCATTTTAGCGAAACGAAGAGGCCCTAAGAAATTAAGTTTAATTGTTAAAGAATCAAAGCTTGGTATAGCTTGGATTTAGGCATAAAGTAAAGGTTTAGCTCATAAGATGTTAACTAATAGTTTTTTCCACTTGCAATTTATAATATTATATATAATATTGTCGGTTTTCAAAATTATGCAATAAATGCATAATGTATGCTATGTAATGTGCAAGTCTTTAAATTTGTGAATCATTAGTCATCCAGGAATTGAAATCTTCCCACTTTAGGAGTTAAACAAATTTCTGATTGGTCAAAAGAAAACCTGAATAATTTTGTAGGAAATTTCAAAGGATCTTTCAACAATTATTCAAAATAATATTTGACATAATTCCCGTTCCACCCTAATCTCCCCTCGCATAGTATATAAAAAAACGATTATTTATTTTCCAAATAGTATAAAACACACACATCACTTCAGGTAGCTGAGAGCCTCCTCGACATCAGCTTTGGAGCCCAAGAATATGGGACTGCGTTCGTGTATCTTTTGTGGCACAATGTCCAGTATGCTTTTCTTGCCATCGCTGGCCAGGCCGCCGGCAAGGATCATGAGATAGGCCATGGGATTGCACTCGTAGAGCAGACGCAGTTTGCCATTGGGCGCAGATTTGGTGGCCGGGTAGATGAAGATGCCGCCATATTTGATGGTGCGATGCACATCGGCCACCATGGAGCCGACATAACGGGCACCATATGGCTTGCCCTTGCTGGGATCCTTTTTGGCCGCAATGTAGTTATAGACACCCGCCTCCCAATCACTGGCATAGCCCTCATTGATGGAATAGATCTTACCCTTCTCGGGCACGCGCATATTCGGATCGGTCAAAATAAACTCACCAATGGCCGGGTCGTAGGTGAAGCCGTTGACGCCGCTACCCAATCCCAAGACAATGGCTGTGGCGGAGCCGTAGAGCGCATAGCCAGCGGCCACTAGCTGATTACCGGGCTGCAGTGCATCCTCCACGGTGGGCACGCCCGTGCTCTTCTTGCGGTAGATGGCAAAAATGGAGCCAATCGAAACCAGGCAGTCAATGTTGGACGAACCATCCAGTGGATCAAAGCAAACAATATATTTGCCCTGCAAAAATGTGGCGCCAATTAAATGGTTCGAATCCTCTGCAGAAATAATGCACTCACCTGTCGCTCTGTCTCCACCTCGATGACATTCTCATTCTCCTCGGAGACCATCAGGCAGGTGGTGTACGAGGACTTCAGCATATTGATGAACAGCTCATTGGACAGCACATCCAATTTCTTCACCTCCTCGCCCTGCACATTCACATCCCCCGCAATGCCATGCAGCTTGGCAATGCCAGCCTTCCGCACAGCCGACGCAGTCGCCTTGATGGCCGTCTGTATGCAGTTCAGCAGCTGGGACAGATCTCCCGTTGCTTCCTTAAACCTGCGCTGCTCCTGCAGCACGAAGCGAGTCAGCGTCATCGCATTCGAGTCAAAGGCGGGTCCCTGTTGAGTCATCTTGGCTGTGAATTGCAGCAGGCGACAAGTTAGTCAAGGTTTCTAATAAATATCCTAGCTGGGATTGAGCAATATATAGTTGCGGCAATATTTACATTAAACTTGTTTTGTTAGAAGGAATATTATTTAGAAGAATTACAAAACTCAGTTTGCAAAAAAAATTGTTTTTCTTTTAAAAGAATTTTGTTTTCGGTTAATAGTAGGACAGTTTTTGGTGGTTCGATGCGGCTTGTAAGGATATTTTGCTGAAAATCGGACAGACAGACAATCAGACGTAGGGACATATATATATATATATATATTCATATATATGTGTATATATATATATACATTCTTTATTAGCACAATGTAATATTGTAATATATATAATTATATATTTATGCGGACTGGGATGTATTCATGTCATCTTTATCCTGATCAATATATATATTGATATCATTTTCATATCATTTTCAGGACAAAAAATATACATACAATTTGTTAATTTTCTTTAAAATCAACCAATCATAATATTGAACCAAATATATAAATAAATATAAATTTTATGTTATATCAAGATATTGCTCATCCCTCGTTTTCTATATAAGTATTATATACAAAATATATAAAACATTGAATAAACATTTAGTGCACATAGTTTATATAATCACGAAGCTTAGATTCTCAGTTAGTACGAGAGATAAGAGAATTGCATAGCTGAAATTAAATTAGTACATGGAATTGTTTTTCACAATCTTTCTAATCAATTAGGTTACAAAATAGTTTTAGTGGGTTCAGCAACAGGGTTCAACTATTTATAGGTTAGTTCTCGGCTACTTCAAATAATTAGTTTGGCACGGACAAAGGTTGGTTATTTGGCAAAAATTATTTGGGGATAGCGAAGGCAATGGGGGGGGGGGGGGGGGGGGGCAACTAGTTGGGCAAGTCATAAATTAAAACTTGTGCTGCAAGTGGGGGAAAACAGGCAATTGGCAGGCAGCAAAGTGTGAAGAGGAGGAGGAGCTGAAGCAGGCTTTGATTTTTCACTTACAATCACCGTTACTGGCCGCCATGGTTGGGTGTTTAGTGTAAATAATGCGGTTCCTGTGGCTCCTTAAAAAACAACAATGTCACAAATTAAAGGGCAATGTCAGCCAAAAAGTGTGAAGGTCAAACGACAGACAGCTCCACAGAGAAGCTTGAGTGGAAAATTATTATCAGAAACTTGTCAGTTCCTCTCTGCGAGTGCGTGTGTGTGTGTGTGTGTGTGCGTGTGTGTGGTGTGGTTTTTTGGTTGTTTTGGCTAGCTGATAACCTGTTTGTTCTACTTGCTATTTAAGTATATATATATATATATATGTATATATATATGCAGATATCGGTTGAAAAAGAGAAACCGGAACAAGCGAAAGTATATATAATATTTTCTTTTGCGATTTCTCAGAACAGCGACACGTGCCCCTATTTTAGTTTTGGCGCAGAAAACACATGATTTTATTTAGACACGGCACATATATCTAATAAAATATGTATATACGTGAGCTATCTATCTATAAGTGCCGCCCACTTGGCTATAACTTTGCGCTGACCCTCTCCGATGCCGGCACATCACATTTGTGGTGCTTCCTCGATTCTGTGTGTATGCAGGTGTGCATACGTAAATAATAAAAACAATAGTACTTTCACTTACAGCAGAGGCAACGATAAACGTACTGATCAAAACAGACCACGGATGAACAGAGCAAAGGTGGACACCAACTGAACCGCAGTCGATGGCTGTACTGAAGAGACTGAAACTGAGCGATGTTGACTTTCAGCTGGCAATGGGAACGGTGACGGCGGCGACGGCGGCGAATGCAACGTCACAAATTTGTTGTGCCAGACGGGAATTAACAATACAAGAAAATATTAATAAAAGTGGGTATGCGCGACGAAGAAACACCCTATATAACATATATATCTATATAAAGCATGTTTATAAGACAGTATAATAATATGGAAAGTAATAATTGAGATATACTCTGTAAAAATAAAAACAAAACTCTTAATGAAGTTTGATATATACCCTATATGTCTATTTAGAAATAAGCAAAACATGTATTGCTGTAATAGGATTTGGGTCAGACTTCATGGGGCAAACACAAGAGTAACCATTTGTCAAAGCGGGTATACCCTGTAAATAGCAGTTGCACATTTTGAAAACAGAAATTCTATCTGAAACAGAGCTCAAATATTCTTAAGATGTATTATATCAGAAATAAACGATTTATAATGTCAGGCTCAATTACACAAACTCTCAGACATCAACATATACCCTTGTTATATGAAGTACTTTGCTTCAATTGAATAAAATATGTTTAACATAAAGAATATACATTTATGGAATTATATAGAAGCGGAAAATAATTGTATTTATAAATGGCTGAATGTGATTATTTAAACCTCGTAAACAGCTATATTTAAATCTTTGCTTTATCTATCCCCTACACTCATTATAAATTTTGTTGATGACTATTTGAAAGAACCAATATGCACAATGGCCCACAATTAAATAGGGTATTTAAAGCAGATAACATGTAAATGTACGCCTAATCAGCAGGCATGTGGGAGAAAAAGAGCAAGGAACCAGAGAGCGAGAAAGAGCAAGTGGGAGACACGGCAAAAGCATCGGGAGACATAAACAGAGCGAGACATGCCCCCACGCAGGCAGCTTAAGCATGTATATACATATGTACAAGATGTATATATAGTATATGTATGCAAGTATATGTGCATATATGTATATATATATATGTGTGTGTTTGTGCTGATTGAACTAATGAGCAGAGTTGTCCAACTCGCAAAAGAGGGCGTGAATGAGCGCAATTGTAAGTTGTGCGAGAACTTGAGAGATACAGAAAAAATGCGTGAAGTTGAAAGAAAATTGGCGTGCTGGCTTTTAATTTAAATACAACCGTCTTTAGTTTATTTATAAACACTTCTGTTATCAGTTAATAAACGTAATAGCTGTAAAACAGGGTGCCCGAAAACAACGCGATTATTTGCAGAACAAAATTAAATAAGTAAGAGGTTCTAGTCGGGAGCTCCCGACTAGGGGGTACCCTGAACCCTCTTCTTCCAACATCTATATATATATATATTTTTTTTTTTTCTATTTTAGAAGCTATATGTCAAGTTTCGTGACTCCAGCTCTTATTATTTACCAAAATTGCCTATAAAACAGAATATCGATATCGATTTTTATCGATTGTTTGGAAACGGAGTAAGTTATCTATAACTCGATCTGCGCATCTACATCTAAAATTTCAAAACTCTAGCTCTTATAGGTTCTGAGATCCTTGCGTTCATACATACGGACGGACGGACGGACGGACGGACATGGCTAGATCGACTCGGCTATTGATGCTGATCAAGAAAATATATACTTTATGGGGTCGGAGATGCTTCCTTCTGCCTGTTACATACATTTGGATTTTGCACAAATACAATATACCCTTATACCCATTTTTAATGGGTTCAGGGTATAACAATTGAACCCTTGGTGTATAAATCTGGTTAGTCGTGAAACTAACTAAAAAAATAGCCAAATATCATATAAACATTTTAGTTTTTAAGCCCAACGCATTGCAATTCGGTTAAGGGGTTAGATTTGGACATGAATTTCGACTAAAAAATCGCTGTTCATATTTGAATGCCAGATTAATCTAGAGGGAAAACCATGAAGAAAAATTGAAACTTTATGAAAATCGGATGAGATTTGACCGAGTTATGGGGGTGGTAAATTTTGACCCATGTCTATATACGAATCTTGGGGTAAGATTTGGACATGAATTTCGACCAAAAAATCGGTGTCGAGACTTGAATGCCACATTAATCTAGAGGGAAAACCATGAAGAAAAAGCCAACCTTCGTGAAAATCGGATGAGATTTGACCGAGTTATGGGAGTGGCAATTTTTGACCCATGTCTATATACGAATCTTGGGGTAAGATTTGGACATGAATTTCGACTAAAAAATCGCTGTTCATATTTGAATGCCAGATTAATCTAGAGGGAAAACCATGAAGTAAAATTGAAACTTTATGAAAATCGGATGAGATTTGACCGAGTTATGGGAGTGGCAATTTTTGACCCATGTCTATATACGAATCTTAGGGTAAGATTTGGACATGAATTTCGACTAAAAAATCGCTGTTCATATTTGAATGCCAGATTAATCTAGAGGGAAAACCATGAAGTAAAATTGAAACTTTATGAAAATCGGATGAGATTTGACCGAGTTATGGGAGTGGCAATTTTTGACCCATGTCTATATACGAATCTTGGGGTTAGAAATGGACATGAATTTAGACTAAAAAATCGCTGTTCATGTTTGAATGCCAGATTAATCTAGAGGGAAAACCATGAAGAAAAATTGAAACTTTATGAAAATCGGATGAGATTTGACCGAGTTATGGGGGTGGTAAATTTTGACCCATATCTATATACGAATCTTGGGGTTAGATTTGGACATGAATTTCGACTAAAAAATCGCTGTTCATGTTTGAATGCCAGATTAATCTAGAGGGAAAACCATGAAGAAAAATTGAAACTTTATGAAAATCGGATGAGATTTGACCGAGTTATGGGGGTGGTAAATTTTGACCCATGTCTATATACGAATCTTGTGGTAAGATTTGGACATGAATTTCGACCAAAAAATCGGTGTCGATACTTGAATGCCACATTAATCTAGAGGGAAAACCATGAAGAAAAAGCCAACCTTCGTGAAAATCGGATGAGATTTGACCGAGTTATGGGGGTGGTAAATTGTGACCCATGTCTATATACGAATCTTGTGGTAAGATTTGGACATGAATTTCGACTAAAAAATCGCTGTTCATATTTGAATGCCAGATTAATCTAGAGGGAAAACCATGAAGTAAAATTGAAACTTTATGAAAATCGGATGAGATTTGACCGAGTTATGGGAGTGGCAATTTTTGACCCATGTCTATATACGAATCTTGGGGTAAGATTTGGACATGAATTTCGACTAAAAAATCGCTGTTCATATTTGAATGCCAGATTAATCTAGAGGGAAAACCATGAAGTAAAATTGAAACTTTATGAAAATCGGATGAGATTTGACCGAGTTATGGGAGTGGCAATTTTTGACCCATGTCTATATACGAATCTTGGGGTAAGATTTGGACATGAATTTCGACTAAAAAATCGCTGTTCATATTTGAATGCCAGATTAATCTAGAGGGAAAACCATGAAGTAAAATTAAAACTTTATGAAAATCGGATGAGATTTGACCGAGTTATGGGGGTGGTAAATTTTGACCCATATCTATATACGAATCTTGGGGTTAGAAATGGACATGAATTTCGACTAAAAAATCGCTGTTCATGTTTGAATGCCAGATTAATCTAGAGGGAAAACCATGAAGAAAAATTGAAACTTTATGAAAATCGGATGAGATTTGACCGAGTTATGGGGGTGGTAAATTTTGACCCATGTCTATATACGAATCTTGGGGTAAGATTTGGGCATGAATTTCGACCAAAAAATCGGTGTCGAGACTTGAATGCCACATTAATCTAGAGGGAAAACCATGAAGAAAAAGCCAACCTTCGTGAAAATCGGATGAGATTTGACCGAGTTATGGGGGTGGTAAATTGTGACCCATGTCTATATACGAATCTTGTGGTAAGATTTGGACATGAATTTCGACTAAAAAATCGCTGTTCATATTTGAATGCCAGATTAATCTAGAGGGAAAACCATGAAGTAAAATTGAAACTTTATGAAAATCGGATGAGATTTGACCGAGTTATGGGAGTGGCAATTTTTGACCCATGTCTATATACGAATCTTGGGGTAAGATTTGGGCATGAATTTCGACCAAAAAATCGGTGTCGAGACTTGAATGCCACATTAATCTAGAGGGAAAACCATGAAGAAAAAGCCAACCTTCGTGAAAATCGGATGAGATTTGACCGAGTTATGGGAGTGGCAATTTTTGACCCATGTCTATATACGAATCTTAGGGTAAGATTTGGACATGAATTTCGACTAAAAAATCGCTGTTCATATTTGAATGCCAGATTAATCTAGAGGGAAAACCATGAAGTAAAATTGAAACTTTATGAAAATCGGATGAGATTTGACCGAGTTATGGGAGTGGCAATTTTTGACCCATGTCTATATACGAATCTTGGGGTAGGATTTGGACATGAATTTCGACTAAAAAATCGCTGTTCATATTTGAATGCCAGATTAATCTAGAGGGAAAACCATGAAGTAAAATTAAAACTTTATGAAAATCGGATGAGATTTGACCGAGTTATGGGGGTGGTAAATTTTGACCCATATCTATATACGAATCTTGGGGTTAGAAATGGACATGAATTTAGACTAAAAAATCGCTGTTCATGTTTGAATGCCAGATTAATCTAGAGGGAAAACCATGAAGAAAAATTGAAACTTTATGAAAATCGGATGAGATTTGACCGAGTTATGGGGGTGGTAAATTTTGACCCATATCTATATACGAATCTTGGGGTTAGATTTGGACATGAATTTCGACTAAAAAATCGCTGTTCATGTTTGAATGCCAGATTAATCTAGAGGGAAAACCATGAAGAAAAATTGAAACTTTATGAAAATCGGATGAGATTTGACCGAGTTATGGGGGTGGTAAATTTTGACCCATGTCTATATACGAATCTTGTGGTAAGATTTGGACATGAATTTCGACCAAAAAATCGGTGTTGAGACTTGAATGCCACATTAATCTAGAGGGAAAACCATGAAGAAAAAGCCAACCTTCGTGAAAATCGGATGAGATTTGACCGAGTTATGGGGGTGGTAAATTGTGACCCATGTCTATATACGAATCTTGTGGTAAGATTTGGACATGAATTTCGACTAAAAAATCGCTGTTCATATTTGAATGCCAGATTAATCTAGAGGGAAAACCATGAAGTAAAATTGAAACTTTATGAAAATCGGATGAGATTTGACCGAGTTATGGGAGTGGCAATTTTTGACCCATGTCTATATACGAATCTTGGGGTAAGATTTGGACATGAATTTCGACTAAAAAATCGCTGTTCATATTTGAATGCCAGATTAATCTAGAGGGAAAACCATGAAGTAAAATTGAAACTTTATGAAAATCGGATGAGATTTGACCGAGTTATGGGAGTGGCAATTTTTGACCCATGTCTATATACGAATCTTGGGGTAAGATTTGGACATGAATTTCGACTAAAAAATCGCTGTTCATATTTGAATGCCAGATTAATCTAGAGGGAAAACCATGAAGTAAAATTAAAACTTTATGAAAATCGGATGAGATTTGACCGAGTTATGGGGGTGGTAAATTTTGACCCATATCTATATACGAATCTTGGGGTTAGAAATGGACATGAATTTCGACTAAAAAATCGCTGTTCATGTTTGAATGCCAGATTAATCTAGAGGGAAAACCATGAAGAAAAATTGAAACTTTATGAAAATCGGATGAGATTTGACCGAGTTATGGGGGTGGTAAATTTTGACCCATGTCTATATACGAATCTTGGGGTAAGATTTGGGCATGAATTTCGACCAAAAAATCGGTGTCGAGACTTGAATGCCACATTAATCTAGAGGGAAAACCATGAAGTAAAATTGAAACTTTATGAAAATCGGATGAGATTTGACCGAGTTATGGGGGTGGTAAATTTTGACCCATGTCTATATACGAATCTTGGGGTTAGATTTGGACATGAATTTCGACTAAAAAATCGCTGTTCATGTTTGAATGCCAGATTAATCTAGAGGGAAAACCATGAAGAAAAATTGAAACTTTATGAAAATCGGATGAGATTTGACCGAGTTATGGGGGTGGTAAATTTTGACCCATATCTATATACGAATCTTGGGGTTAGAAATGGACATGAATTTCGACTAAAAAATCGCTGTTCATGTTTGAATGCCAGATTAATCTAGAGGGAAAACCATGAAGAAAAATTGAAACTTTATGAAAATCGGATGAGATTTGACCGAGTTATGGGGGTGGTAAATTTTGACCCATGTCTATATACGAATCTTGGGGTAAGATTTGGGCATGAATTTCGACCAAAAAATCGGTGTCGAGACTTGAATGCCACATTAATCTAGAGGGAAAACCATGAAGTAAAATTGAAACTTTATGAAAATCGGATGAGATTTGACCGAGTTATGGGGGTGGTAAATTTTGACCCATGTCTATATACGAATCTTGGGGTTAGATTTGGACATGAATTTCGACTAAAAAATCGCTGTTCATGTTTGAATGCCAGATTAATCTAGAGGGAAAACCATGAAGAAAAATTGAAACTTTATGAAAATCGGATGAGATTTGACCGAGTTATGGGGGTGGTAAATTTTGACCCATATCTATATACGAATCTTGGGGTTAGATTTGGACATGAATTTCGACTAAAAAATCGCTGTTCATGTTTGAATGCCAGATTAATCTAGAGGGAAAACCATGAAGAAAAATTGAAACTTTATGAAAATCGGATGAGATTTGACCGAGTTATGGGAGTGGCAATTTTTGACCCATGTCTATATACGAATCTTGGGGTAAGATTTGGACATGAATTTCGACTAAAAAATCGCTGTTCATATTTGAATGCCAGATTAATCTAGAGGGAAAACCATGAAGTAAAATTAAAACTTTATGAAAATCGGTTGAGATTTGACCGAGTTATAGGGGTGGTAAATTTTGACCCATATCTATATACGAATCTTGGGGTTAGATTTGGACATGAATTTCGACTAAAAAATCGCTGTTCATGTTTGAATGCCAGATTAATCTAGAGGGAAAACCATGAAGTAAAATTGAAGCTTTATGAAAATCGGATGAGATTTGACCGAGTTATGGGGGTGGTAAATTTTGACCCATGTCTATATACGAATCTTGTGGTAAGATTTGGACATGAATTTCGACCAAAAAATCGGTGTCGAGACTTGAATGCCACATTAATCTAGAGGGAAAACCATGAAGAAAAAACCAACCTTCGTGAAAATCGGATGAGATTTGACCGAGTTATGGGAGTGGCAATTTTTGACCCATGTCTTGGGGTAAGATTTGGACATGAATTTCGACTAAAAAATCGCTGTTCATATTTGAATGCCAGATTAATCTAGAGGGAAAACCATGAAGTAAAATTGAAACTTTATGAAAATCGGATGAGATTTGACCGAGTTATGGGGGTGGTAAATTTTGACCCATGTCTATATACGAATCTTGGGGTTAGATTTGGACATGAATTTCGACTAAAAAATCGCTGTTCATGTTTGAATGCCAGATTAATCTAAAGGGAAAACCATGAAGAAAAAGCCAAACTTCGTGAAAATCGGATGAGATTTGGCCGAGATATGGGGGTGGTAATTTTTGACCCATGGGTATATACGAATCTTGGGGTAAGATTTCGACATGAATTTCGACCAAAAAATCGCTGTTCATATTTGAATGCCAGATTAATCTAGAGGGAAAACCATGAAGTAAAATTGAAACTTTATGAAAATCGGATGAGATTTGACCGAGTTATGGGGGTGGTAAATTTTGACCCATGTCTACATACGAATCTTGGGGTTAGATTTGGACATGAATTTCGACCAAAAATCGCTGTTCATATTTGAATGCCAGATTTATCTAGAGGAAAAACCATGAAGTAAAGTTGAAACTTTATGAAAATCGGATGAGATTTGACAGAGCTATGGGGGTGGTAAATTTTGACCCATGTCTATATACGAATCTTGGGGTAAGATTTGGACATGAATTTCGACCAATAAATCGGTGTCGAGATTTGAATGCCACATTAATCTAGAGGGAAAACCATGAAGATAAAGCCAAACTTCGTGAAAATCGGATGAGATTTGACCGAGTTATGGGAGTGGCAATTTTTGACCCATGTCTATATACGAATCTTGGGGTAAGATTTGGACATGAATTTCGACTAAAAAATCGCTGTTCATATTTGAATGCCAGATTAATCTAGAGGGAAAACCATGAAGTAAAATTGAAACTTTATGAAAATCGGATGAGATTTGACCGAGTTATGGGGGTGGTAAATTTTGACCCATGTCTATATACGAATCTTGTGGTAAGATTTGGACATGAATTTCGACCAAAAAATCGGTGTCGAGACTTGAATGCCACATTAATCTAGAGGGAAAACCATGAAGAAAAAGCCAACCTTCGTGAAAATCGGATGAGATTTGACCGAGTTATGGGAGTGGCAATTTTTGACCCATGTCTATATAGACATGAATTTCGACTAAGAAATCGCTGTTCATATTTGAATGCCAGATTAATCTAGAGGGAAAACCATGAAGTAAAATTGAAACTTTATGAAAATCGGATGAGATTTGGCCGAGATATGAGGGTGGTAATTTTTGACCCATGGGTATATACGAATCTTGGGGTAAGATTTCGACATGAATTTCGACCAAAAAATCGCTGTTCATATTTGAATGCCAGATTAATCTAGAGGGAAAACCATGAAGTAAAATTGAAACTTTATGAAAATCGGATGAGATTTGACCGAGATATGAGGGTGGTAATTTTTGACCCATGGGTATATACGAATATTGGGGTAAGATTTCGACATGAATTTCGACCAAAAAATCGCTGTTCATATTTGAATGCCAGATTAATCTAGAGGGAAAACCATGAAGTAAAATTGAAACTTTATGAAAATCGGATGAGATTTGACCGAGCTATGGGGGTGGTAAATTTTGACCCATGTCTATATACGAATCTTGGGGTAAGATTTGGACATGAGTTTCAACTAAAAATCGCTGTTCATATTTGAATGCCAGATTAATCTAGAGGGAAACCCATGAAGAATACGCCAAACTTTATGAAAATGAAGAGCTTGGGGAGCTAGGAGCATCTACGTCTAAAAGTTCTCTAGCTCTTATAGGTTCTGAGATCCTTGCGTTCATACATACGAACGGACGGACGGACGGACAGACAGACGGACATGGCTAGATTGACTCAGCTATTTATGCTGATCAAGAAAATATATACTTTATGCGGTCGGAGTTGCTTCATTCTGCCTGCTACATACATTTGGCTTTCGCACAAATATAATATACCCTTATACCCATTTTTAATAGGTTCAGGGTATAAAAAATAAAATTAAATTTTTTGCAATTTTCGCTAACAGTCTTTCTAGTTGGTTTTCATAGATAAGAAAATATACATTACATAAACACCCTGTATACACTTACCCAACGTAATGCTTATTAGCCACAAATTTTTTCGCCGCCAGTTGATTTGTGTGGAGGCTCGACTCCGATTTGAGGTTTTAACCAAACGCCACAACTCTTGATAACATTCACATTCCCGACAGATAAGTGCTTTATAATTATTTATTTATATGTTTTTGGGTGTTTTATTAAAGCAGCCCTTTCGTTTCGTACTACTCTCGCTTTTAGTCAATATGTGACTGATTACGGCTAGTTTTAAAAAATAATACAAATAAAAACACGCGCAACTTAGTTAGCTATAAAATTGATAAAGAAATATGTTTTTGTTTTTATAGAACTGTGCACTTTGAATCGTTGACGTCCAAAATGTAAAGATGCTTGTATAAATAAATAAAATTACGTTTAATATTAATTTAAATGTTATATTTGCCCATTTTAGAGTAGGACATGTGTTATATAGATTTAGGAATAATACTATTCTATTCTATTCTATTCTATTCTATTATATTCAGATACTAAATATTTAAGCTGTATATTCTAGTGAAAGAACCTTCGCAGCATAATTAGTTGAAAGAGTTTTCGTATAAATTGGTATTATTAGATATATTTTGTTTCGAAATTGAATACTATACGATTCAAGCTCTTCACGTATATCTGTTAGAAAGTTACGAAGTTTATCGAAATCGGAGACATACGATATAATATAAGATATAAGATATATGTTTAAGCGATTTGAAGCAATTGAATATTCTTGCTTTATATCTATATTCATAAGCTCGCAACATACCAATTGAAGATTTTATTCCAAGGGAATTCTTAGCTTATAGAACTTTATAAATAGATCTCTTTCAGATAATATGATATACGTATAAGATATATACTTTACCATCTCTATCCTAGAAGTATAAATCTATATACAATTTCTTATTCTTAAAAAGGATTTCCTTAGCTGATAATTTTATATAAATTAGTCTTTCGCTGATAAACCATCTTAGTGTAAATCTTAGACAGATGAGACGGTATTAAAATGTACTTACCTTAACGGCAAACATATGGGGGAAGTTGTAAGCACGCCGGAACTCCGGTACTGGTAGCCACAATTGCAAGTCAATTGGAAGTATTCAACCACTTTTGTGCTGCGAGTGGCAACAAAGTGTCTCACTAAATGGCTTGCTAATAACCCGCAATTATTTTGCCATTGTTAAGAGCACTTCAGAGTATTTCACCCTCGGCACACGCCCATACGCCCACATGGCCATGCGCCAGGCGTGTGGACGTATGGGGGAAGTGGGCGTGGCCGCAGCCATAGTCATGGCCATGGCCATAATACTTCAACCCTATGGAAATGTCGCAGTTTAACCTGATTAGTGCCTACTTTTTGTTGGTCCTCAATTGGATTTGATTGCTCGACGGGACGCGCCCCCATGAACTCGATGGAGGCAAGAAAGTTTTAAGTTTTAAGATCCATTTTCACATGAGTTTTTATTGAAAGCATTAATACTAAGCTGGCTAACACATCAATATAACTATGAAGAGAGTTACATACTCGCCGAGAGATAGGGAGAGAGTTCTTAAAATGGAAGTACTCGAATACAATCACTATATTTAAAATATTAATAATAATATTTTAATGTATATATGTATATGTGTATATACTTAGCTTAAATGTAACTGTGACTAGACCTGGCGCTCAATTGAGAGATCGTATTGTGATCATTATTTACAGATTTATAACTTTAATTGTATAGACTCGAAATGTTGAGTGTTATGCACTAAAATACCAACAAAATTGAGAAAAATGTGGAAAAAATTAAACAAAAATACCAAATAACTTAATTATTGAATTATTAAGAGAAAGCTTTCTGAGACATATGAAATTTTTAGAAAAAGAAAAGTTATTATAGCTTCTTTTTGCATTGGTATTTTTTGTATTTTGTGGTATATTTTACAGACTTGCAACGTGTTACGTTAAATTGTGCACAAAAATACCAACAAAACAAAAAGATACCTAAAAAATTAACAAAAGTGTCAAAATATACCAAGAAAAATACCAAGTATAAAGAAAATAGTGATTTATCTGATAGTATGTTAGGCTATTGATTGTGGATATCAGGTATGTTTTAAATATGAGATAAAATAATAAACTGTGTAACCTCAAACTGACGAGAATGTGGTATTTTTTATATTGTTTGGTATTTTTTGCACACTAACTGTTATAATTGGTCTATTTATTGACAATGTTCACCCACTTACGGCCTATGTTAGCTGATATAGCTTCGAGTCTCCCACAATGTCCACATCGCTGGAATTATCATCATCTTCGCTGTCCGCCTCCAGATCGGAATAGTCATCCGTGGAGTAGCCATGCTGCAGGAAGCACATTTGCAGCTGCTGCTGCTGACTAGTGGCCGGTTGATCCAAGCCCGATGACAGTTTGGACTTGGAATCTGTGGAGGCCGCTGCTAGGCTGGTGATGGCATCGCCTTGCTGCTTGCTGCCCGGCTCGGTGCGTGAGAAGTCAACGGGTTCTGCGGGCACAAATTTGCCAAAAATTGTACAACTAATTTGATTTGGGCCAAAAACTTTAAGAAAACTTTCATCAAAAGGCAGCAGGCTAATTGGCCAAAAGCATGAAAGTGCCAAAAAGTTCTACAAAGAAAAGTTTGCCCAAGAAAACTGGCTGCTGTCCACTTACCATTGGTCGTGTCGCGTCGTCGCAGCTGCTTCTTATGCTTCATGCGACGATTCTGGAACCACGTCTTGACCTGCGTCTCGCTCAGACCCAGCGCCGTCGCCAGCTCGACGCGCTCCGGCGTCGACAGATATCGCTGCGCCTCGAAACGCTTCTCCAGACCCGACAGCTGCGGGTCACTGAACACGGTGCGCGCCTTGCGCCGCCGGCAATGCCGCAATGCATTCACGCCCATGCCCAGGCCGAGGGCCAGTTCCGGCACACAGCCGGGCGCCCCGAAGAAGGGCGCTCCTCCAAAAAGGCTGGCTGCAAAAGTGAGCTTCACATTAATTGCATTACACGCACAGAGTTTTGTGCTCCATAATTGAGTCGTGCACTTTTCCCGACAAAAGTTTCGGGTGTTGCTAATGGCCATTGACACGAACGTACCTTGGGACAAAAAGTAGGGATCCACTGACTTGTACGTGCCCGACGATGGCGACAGATAGCCCAGTGTCATCTGCAAGAACCCATGATCGCCATAGCCAGCATTTGGATAAAGCACACCACTCGGACCACTTGACGCAACCGGCGGTGGTGGCGCCGGTGGAGCAGGTGGTGCTGTTGCAGCCGCAGATGTCATTTGCTCGGCAGTTGGCCCAGAACTCGAGTGGGCATAGTGGGCTGCAGCAGCCCGTTGCTGATGATGTGCACTATAGTTGCGAGTTTGTAGTTAAAAGGTGAATAATCAATCGCATTATCTATATTTCTATCTACCCGTACTATCCTTATTTATAATCAAAAGCATTATAATTTCAGCTTGGATCTTACTAAATGCATAACCTCGCTTGGGATTCTAGATTCTCGCTATTTTATCTTTAAAGAAAACCTTTGAATGTGGCATGATTTTCCATTATCAAGGCTTCAAATGTAAGCTATAAGAATAACCAATCCATTCAAATAAAAGTATCTTATAGTTGTATTTAATAAAAACTTTATAGGTATAGCTAAGAAAACTCGAGGTTGAATTGAATATCTGAACATGTATCAACTATCATTTCATAAGGCCCATAGTATATCCTTTTCCCTTGGTTAATTACTTAATTAGTTACTTAATTATATCCACGATATGTCAATATACTTGATCTCGTCGAGGAATACAAATATGTCTCTAAGTTTTGAAGTTATTTTGAAGAAACTTTTTGCCTCAGGCTCCTCACAAGGAAAAGTTGGCCAAATTTGATGAATACATCATTTAGTTCTTTAAAGCACACTTTGCAGGAAAATCAGTTTTTATATGAAAAGATCTGTGAGTAAATAGCTATAGGAACATTACGAATATAAGATATATGTCTGCAAGGGTAGTTATTTTATTTATTTTAAATATATATTCATATACTTTTTATATTAAATCGCAGCATATATATTATTTTATAATTGTTCTTTAATAACTAACGATTTTTAGAAGACAGTCATTTATTTTTGTTGAAAAACTTAAATGATAAAGCATGGGTTCCTCAGTAGTTCGGATCGTGAGATATTAAAAATATAAGATAAGAAGGAATCATATAACTTGGATTCTTAGTTGTTCGGATCGTAAGATATTGAATATATAGGAAATTTCAAATGATAAAACTTGGATTCTTAGTAGTTCTCATCGTTAGATATTGAGATAAAAACGATATCTAATTAAATTGATTTAAAAATTGTAAAATTATCCCATTTTAACTGAAACTGAAGAACGCTTTTTGTTGTGGAAATAATCATTGGAAGCTAACAATTTCTGACTGAAAAATTGAAAAATCAATTTAAAAATCAATTGCGCTTTAAACATAATCCTAAATCTTAATCCAATTATATTTTCTTTTTCATTTCTGCATAAGATTTTCCAAGAGCTTCTACATATTTGCTGAAGACCTTAAAAACATTTATAAATTTGCTAAAGGCAAGATATATACATGGCTCTGCGACATCAACATAAATTTAGCATTACCAATTTTAGCCACGAGAAATATTATATTTACCGTATTCTTAATTTGATAAACTATTTAAGTCTTGGTAATGGAAACCAAATCGAATTATATATTAAATTGAATTGAATTAAAAAAATTTAACCAAAACTGAAGAAGCTCATTTGTTGTAAAGGTTTTCATTGTAAGCTGATGAAAAAATTAAAAACATAAAATTAAAATTGAATTGTGCTTTTAACGGAATCCTAAAATGTAATACCTTATCCATTATATTTTCGAATCGCTCCTAATAAGACTTCCTACATATTTGCTTAAAATTCGAAAATAAATTCAAAGTTTGTTAAGAGGAAAATATAAGCACGACCCGATAGCGTTGGGTTTTTTTCAGTATTACCAATTTTAGCGAGACAATATATTGGATTTAAACTTGTTTTTAATTTTATAGATTTTTTTAGATTAAGCAATGGAACCCGAATTGAATTACAGAATTCGTGCATATATAAATTGTAAAATCTTTTCAGATTTGACACTAACCGTTGACTGTGCATGGACTTGACGTAATCCTCGCTGGGATAACCCGACGCCGAGTGGTTCGTTGGGCTGTTTGTTGGGCGTGTCGATGCCGTCGCTGTCGTTGGATTTGTTGTATATCGGTTATTGTCATATGCATTGGCACTGGCACCGGCACTGGATAAGGTATTTGATATGGATATGGAGCTGGCACTAGAATTGCATCTGGCACTTTTCACTGTATATTTGTTGCACTTTTGATTGTGGCTGCTGCTGCTGTTGTTGTTGCTATGATTGCTGTGGTTGCTGTTGTTGGTGGTGTGGTTGTTGCTGGCACTATTTAAATTTTGAAATAATATATGCTCAATCGAAAATGGCGTTTTTGTGGTTAGCATTGTGGTCGTTGTGGCGGGACTCTTACTGCTGGCAACAGTCGTCGCCGTTGCCGCCGCCGCTGCTGCTGCTGCAGTTGCAACTGGGCTGATGCTGTTCTCATTAAGCGTTGACATGTCCTGCTTGCGTTGCGCCGTGTCCTGGTATGTCCTGGCCGTTGCCGTTGCCGCTGCCGTCGCGCTTATGTTGTTTACTCGTTGACGGTCGCGTTGAGTTTGCGGCAATCACCGCACATCAACCAGCAAATCGCTCTAAGCGATGCTCCAGGCGATGCTCGAGCTGCACGGCAACGCGAGGCACAGCACAGCACAGCACAGCCCACCCCCAAAAGCGGGCAATGCAGTTGCGGTTCGCTGTCGCTTAGAGGCACCCAAAAATATGTATATATATATATATGTGTATATATATATATATATATATGAACACACCCCCATTTGCATGTGTAGCTTATATGGTTGTCTCCCTCGCACAAAGGACAATGACAACAGAATGCAATTTAGCCATTTGCACCGCTTGATTTCGGACCATAATGCTGGCATTTTACCTATAAAACTATATATGTACAAATATATATACACAGATATATATATACATATATATACGTGCGTATATAGTACTCTGATATGTTGGCTTTTAACTGTGTTATGGTTATGCACTTGCTAAGTTTAATTGGCCTATGTTAACCGCAAATAACTCGCTCGCAGTTGCGGTCGCTGCTAGCGTTGACGTCGACGCCGACTGCAGCCGCCATTTTGCCCATAATTAACGTGTCATGGCCGCCATTGTGTTGTGCATGCATTAAATTCATTAAATGCCACAATTATTATAATTAATTTATCGACTGATGGCGCAACTGTGCGCCTGTTAGCTACCCAGACAGATAGATAACAAGACAGACGGACGGACGGGCAGGCAAGCTGTCAACGCGGCGTATGAGTAATATGGCACACAGCTGATTGTTAGAAGAAAAACGCATGCATGCACAACTGTACCACCATCACCATTTATTGAGTGTAATGTAGGTATAATACGCGTTAGCCTGGAGCTTTCAAATATTTACCCCCTGAACCGAGCCGCCCGTAGCTCTTGTTCTAGACCGTCTCTAAGCCCTGACAATTAGGCAAAAAAAATACTTGGCCGTAATTCAATAATTTGGCATAGCCTTACACAAGCCACCCAGACAGCAGCAGCCCACAAGACCACCTCGCAGGGGGTGTGTCCTGGCGTCCTGCTGTAGCCAATCAGAGCGATTTCCTCTCTGGGGTTGCCGCAACAAGCAGCTGTTTGTCCTTATCCCACGCACAGCAACGCTATGGCAATGGGGCAGCTCTTTAAGGGTTGGGGTCTTGGGGATGCGCGTGTGTGTGTGTGCGCCTGTGAGAAACAATAACGACGGCAACGAGCTGGCTAGAATACTAGCATACTGCGCGTGTGTGTATGTGTGCGATGGATGCGACCAAAAAGCAAGACAAATTTGCTCGTTTTATTAATAAAATAAGTCACGCAAAGTAAGTCGAACGTCATTATTAGGTTAAAGCCCTAAAGCGGACGCATTAGATGTACGTATGTATGCACACACACACATGCGCGAGTGTCTATATGGAGTATGAGAGCATAACTGTGCTGACAACTACACTGACATCAAAGAGGTGACATATAATAGCAGTGTTTCTTCCTTCGCCAATAAACTATATATAAATCAAGGTTACAGCCCAGTTTGGTCTAAGTCGGAATCTTTTCGGTTATTAACAAAATTAAGAAAAAATAATATTCGCTCATTAAAAATATTATTGACTTGAATTTGTCGAAATAAACAAATACACAAAATGGTAAACAATATAAATAGTAATAAAAATAAAATTATATAAGTAAAAATTAAATATTTTAAAATAATAACAATATTAATAATATTTGTAATAGTCACAATAATAATTTTAATTAAAATAACAATATTAATAAAAATTATTATAATTATAATAACAATAATAATAATATTGGTAATAAACATTGCTAATAATGATAGAAAATTAATAATTAAAGTAGTACTAATAATAATAATAATATAAATATCGATAATAATAAGAGCTTTTAAATTATATCATTAAAATTGTTTATGTTAAACTCGAAATATTCAACATGCGTTTCACGTAAATATTGCAAACTAGAGTAAGCTACCAAACATTTAAAGTAAAAGCTGTATTCTAAGACCTGGAAGATAAGGCGAAGCATTGGCTAGAATTGCTTGAGAATTTAAAACAATTTTTGTCATCCGACAAATTTCGTATATTTTTTTTGAAACTTCCTTTCTGTTAATAAAAAAAAAGGCTATATGAAAAATATACTCTAATTTCCAGTACTTACCTAATTTCGTACAGTGTAATTGTGACATGCAATTAAGTCGCTTTAGCTAAATCTTTGGGCATTATTTTTAGTTACAGGTAACTTTAGCCTGCATTGTGGGCGTGAACTGAAGCGTGGGCGTTGGCTGTCTACTGGGGTCCTTAGTAACGAACACAAGCTGCTTGTTGGTGGCACTTAAAGTGCGCCCCGGAACTGACATCTTCAGTGCCTCGGCTCCATTGTTTTCACATTTGACGTGAACGTGTGGAACAGCTTGCAGCATGTGTTAAATATACATGTTTAAAGGTCTGCCCAACAGACTCAAGAACTTCCAATGGTCTGTGTAGTTGCGGCACAGGAATCAACGTTTGGAAATATTTTGTGGAATCCCATTTGAATCGATGGAGTTGCACGTGCCCGTCAGACGTGCTAAGCCTAATTTTTATAATAATAAAAATCAGGCATCGTATTGCAAGGGCACTTTGCGGTTTGGAGAGGGAGGATGTTCGACGCCCGATGTCTGTCTTCTGGCAATTACAACATTTTGTGTCAGTTTGCATGGCAAATCCTTTTGTGATGCGACGTCCTCTCATTACCTTCTGTTTTTTTTTCGTATTGTAATTCCCTGAAATCAAAGCTGAAGTGTGTCAAAGATCAGGTTACAGACGGCGGCTTCTCAGATGCTCGATTGCAGCATCCGCATTTGAGTTTGATTCTCGGTAAATTAACTTCTGAAACGAGCAACATAAACTTAAGTATACAGTATTCAGTTAGCTAGGGGTACTTTGTTTATGCCAGGGCCAAAGGACCGCGCCACAAGTGGCAACATCCTTGCTTTGAGGTCAAAGGCGGCACTTCCCTGATATTAAATTTATAGGCTCAATAAGGGTTTGTTATTTATGTGTTTTTTTTTTAATATGATTATATCCCAAGATGTTGATCTTTAGAATTTATCGTTGTTCGGATATCAAATAATTGAATATACATAAAAAATAAATATTTTTTTTTAAAATACCTTCTTTTGAAATTCATTCCTAAGCTCTTTGTACATTAATTCTTATACATTACATTTAAAAATAAGGTGATTTCATCAAAATTCTTTAAAAGCGTCGATGTTTTTAAAAGGAAAAATATTTATAATCTGAGTATGCTTTACGAGAACCTAAGCACCAAATTTAGATTATCTAGGTGATTAATCTGCGGGATATATCATATAATAACTCGACTTTTTATCAACATTTATAGACTTTGGGGATATGTGTGGGAGTTATCTATAAATTATACTATACTTGATGTATTTATGCCTTGCCAGAAACCTGCCTTCTAAATTTAAATTATAAAGCGCCTCTAACGTCTTAAATCAACACACTTAGACAAATGTAGGGAGCGGTAGACTACGGCCATGACTTCATCAAGTCGTCAGCTGATATTTATCAGAAATACTTAATAGGGTCAGAGATGACGCCTTGTGGTTATAACATATATTGTTTAGTTTTAAATTGTTTCATATCTGGAATTTCTTCTAAACAATTTTCCCCGGCACGTTTTCCTTAATTCAATACTCTTGAAGCCCAGTGGGAAAATTCTCATACTTCCTAGACACACATATCAATTAGTTTTGCTTGGAAATAATAAACTCGAAATTTATGCTAGATGGGGCTGTTAAAATCAGTTTATGAATAATCTCCTTAATTATATTATACAGCAATTGAATCGCTTCCATTAATTTCACATATTCCTAATTGTAGGTTCTCCATTTAAGCAATGGAAGCGTTGTCAATTAATAGCCGGGTGGGACCATTTGTCCGCCCTTGCACTGAGTCAAAGTTTTTCCACGTTCCGCGCCACTTTTCAGTTGCAGGAGTTCCAGGACTTCGGCTACGACGGGGTTTTGCTTATTAAAAGCCTCTTGTTGTTATCCAAGGCACAGTAACCTTTTGCCCGGTTGCCGTCCGCCCAAACAATTAGAGCAGTAACAAATGCAATTACCAGTTCAACCTACTCCGAACCCCCCCCTCCAACCCGCCGCCACCCTCCCGACAACGTTCACGTTCCCGCTGCAGCACAACACAATTGCTCTCATTGGCAACAATTGAGCCGCAGAGCCGAGCGCCAGAGCATATCCTGCTCGTCCTGCCACCAACAAATACGAAAAATAAAAAAAAAAAGTTTGCCAAACGCGTGCCACATATTAAATTACATCGAAATATGTGCACATGAGTGTGTGTGTGTGTGGGGTGCGGGGTAGGGCGGGGAAAGTGGCAGCTTGTAATTTGCTGGCATTTTCTCAATGATTTTATCAGCACCCCGAACACAGATATATTTTGTTATTTTGATATATTTGTTTGAGTCGGCCTTGTGCTATTTGATTTAATTTGCAGCGCGTAATTGTCATAAAATTTGATTTACCAAATATTTTCTATTGTTAACTAAAGGGGTTTCGTGGAGGGTTTGGCCAACATTTAAGGGCGTGGCAAGGCCCACTTTGAGCATATTTTATATTTAAATGTAGCCTAGGCGCACAATCAAAGAGCCAACAATTAAAGCTAGTCGATCTTTTGCGAACTCTAGGCGAAAAGTAGATAATAAGTGTGTAATACAAGTCGAAAATATTTAGATATATATATTTAGTATATAGATATATATATTTATATATATACTAAAAAAGATAAATATCTATTCTACATATTGTAAGCTATTACTTTGAGATATAGTCATCCGATGTTGACAATAATCTGTATTATATTGGATATGGTAAGGAACATAAGGTTACATATATACTTTTTATTTGGAAAACTTAATTTTAATTAATTAAAGCAAAGCGATTAATGGCTAGCTCTTGAACTTCACGAACTTAATATTTTTTTAATAAACGTTTCTGGCCAAATTTTAATGATGCGAAAATGTTAAGGCAGTCTGTAAGTCACGCTAAGTGAAAGCCTGTTTGGCGTGCTCAACAAGAAGTCATCTGATTTGACCAGAAGAAGCTTTTCATGTTTATGCTCAAATAATTGCCAACACGTGCCCTATCAGCGTCAATCAAGGCAAAACAGTGTGCACAGGGGTGTAAGGGTATGGGCCCTAGGAAGCGCAGCAGGATGCAAACGTTTTCACACTTATGCACAGCATTTAGTGCATTCTTCAAACAACCCGCATATATACCTTATATATATTTATGGTATATACTCACTCAGCGGCCCTTAGCTACCTGTTCGGGTGGTTGTTGCTGCTGCTGTTGCCCTTCGTGTCCTTTCGCCGTTAAGTAGCCAGCTATATTATGCCTTTGTCGTCTGGCTGATGATGATTTCATAAGGCGATAGAGGTAGAGCCATTGTCATTCAAAGCAGCGTCTCACGCTGAGCGTTTCTGTGGCAATTTAATCAAATTAGTTTTCTCACGTGTTGTCCTTTTTAACCCGCCCCGCTCACAGCGGGCTGGTTCAATATATCTCAGTTAATAAAAAAATATATAATAGAGGGAACTCAACAGCCCTTTATGAACTCAAACTGAGAACAAAGACACGAGTTATTGTAGAGAGTCAAGCTCTAAACAAACAAATTGAAATTTATTATTCAGTTGGGCCGAAGTCCCGGCGATACTGCAATGCCGGGCCAACCCGTGACAGAGGTGGAGCAAGCCCCTAGCACTCCGTCTGATTCCAAAAATCAGTTTAACATTTGTTGTTCTCCAATGGAGAAACTATCAGATGTTAAGCTGATAAGAACAGATACTACACTTTGATCTTAGCCATAAGGCCGAGAAGCGATAACTTGCCATCAATGAATACCCAGGCCTCTATGTAGCCACAGCTAAAACCAGTTGCGAAGTATAAGCGAGACACGTGTGAGAGGTTAGTGGTGCCTACTTAGGGGTAGGGCTGTCTACACTGTTGCCTACTTTAGGGGCTCTTCAGGTGCGACTTCAATCATATAATTCACAACTAGTTCAAGCATTGCTTGAGGTAGAGTCAAGGTGTTTAATTCGGTGAATTCACTCTGGCTTCTCTTCAGTTGTCGAATAAATCTTTCGCCTTTTACTAAAGATTTCCGTGGAGAGGAGCACTCTAATGAGTCTAAATTGAATTTTTCGTGTGCCTGGTGACTTTTGTTGCCGGGCCAATTAAAAATAAATTATACACAAACTCGAGAAGGTCCCGACTATATATCATAATATACCCACATATACCACTATGAAAAGAGTTTATACGTTTAAATATATTTGTTTTAATATGTATTAAATTATTTGTTTATTGTTATAGTTGCTTGTGTTTGTTTCAAATTAGCCTGCAGCTATTGATTGTTTGTTAAATATGCATTCAATGAGTAGTTTCCTTTATAATAAATGTATATATATATATATATATTCATTTATGGTAATGCGCTTGTATAATAAATATATTTGTGTATATGCAAATAATGTACTTCAAATCATTTCGCAAGTGCTTTTCGCTTTCATTTGCTCCGCTTCAGCTGTCAGTCATTATACAATACAATTATTTATAACTAAGTTGCGGATTTATAATTATTATGTTCTTTTATCAAAATATATCAAATGCTAACTTATCTGTTTTAAAGCTTTCTATTTAGTTATTGTTTGTATTATAAATCTGTTTGGATTAACAGTTTTTCGATTTTTTTTCAATGCTCAGTAAAAATTTGGCAGCTGGGTCAGGACGACTAAATTAAAGTTTGTTATGCAAGTTCATTTTTATAAAAATTTGATTAGCTGAAATTTAACTAGTAGTAAAAATTTAATATAAACCACACTGGTTAAGTATTCTAAATGGTTATAGATCGTATCTAATTTCAATAAGTTAGCGTTTAGTTAATTTCTGTTGATTTCATTTAGTTATTGTTGGTCTTTATAGTTTTAATGAATAGGAAAGCTTTATTATACAATAAATATATACGCGCGTGCCTTATGCGGGTCTAAAAAATCTGTCTTTAAAAAGAATTCCCATTTGATTGTCAACGAGATTCTCGGCAGTGCCCATAAATTAGGCATACTCAAGCGGCTTTATAAAGCTCCGAAAACCTGTTTGATGTTGAAAAATTTGTCAAATACACTATAAAATTATTCGGATATTTCTTATACTATTGTTCTCTTCATAGCGAACTGTAACCATAATTAGCCTATGAACAACCATTGTTTTCAAAGTGTTAAGCTACCAGGTTCTACACAGGTCTATTCTAGATAGAATATTTAGATAAACACAAACGAAAGAAAGAATAATAACGTTTTGATTGGAGATAATTTGCATATCTTTTGAATTTATTTTAGATTTCTGACAGATTTGTTAGGCCCGTGTTTCGTAGCACTTTTCTATTGTACAATAAGAAATCTTTAGTTAATTTGCTCTTCTTTTCATTTTGCCATATTTTGCAAGCCGCGTAGCGCATTTAGAACAAGCAAGCATTGAGTATTTACAAGTATTTAAGTTTAAATAAAAATAGTTCATAGTAAATCGAATTTGTATTTATTTTATAAACTTTGTGATTTTTGTTAAAATATATATAAATAAATCGCATAATAATAATATACTTAAAGCAACTCACTCAAAGTTGCGTCGAAATGCATAAATTTAAATTAAGCTTAATTTTAAGAAAAACTCAGCGCTTTCTAGTTACACATTTAATTTAATTTTTTTTTTTTTTTGCCTTCTTAATTTTTCAATCAACATTTATGAAACAAATCACACATAAAACAAACCGAAATCAAGTCAAGTGAAATGCAATAATTATACAAATAAACGAGAATCCATATATATGTATATATATGCAAATATATAAATATAAACTTAACACCTACGATCGCCCAATGCAATAACAATTTGCATTTGGCGCTGGGTCTTTTTAGTTAGTTATTCACTCGAAACTCTACCTCGAGCTCCATCTTGAAAACAAAATTGAATTTTGCTCTGCTCTATATCATCCAGCGGCGATTTTGTTTGTGTTTTATGTCTTTGGTGCCGCATGGTCCA
This sequence comes from Drosophila novamexicana, assembly GCF_003285875.2. NCBI lineage: Eukaryota > Metazoa > Arthropoda > Insecta > Diptera > Drosophilidae > Drosophila > Drosophila novamexicana. The sequence goes on from NW_020824787.1 coordinate 10,362,424, forward strand.
GAATCCAATATCTATATATATATATATATGTATATATATAGAAATAGACACGTATTTGCATGTGCTCTCGAAATATGCTCTTAACATATAGAATTTTACAATCTAAATAAGCTATATAACGCGGCCGCTCCTTTTTCTTCTCATACCTCGACTTCTCTTCCTTTTTTGTGTCTTCTGTTATCTATATAATCTGTATATTCTGTATTCGATGTTGCCTAAGCCTATTGATTTTGTGAACGAGATTCGAACATTGCAGTCATATCGCGTATTGAGAATTGTGGTGAGATCTTTTCTCTGTTGCTGCAAATATAAGAAGAGTTTTGAAATACATTCGATTTTTGCGGTCCAACAATTATTTTATGAATGTACTACTAAAATATGTAGCATTAACAGAATTATGTTAAGCGACTATAAGCTGTTAATATTTTATGCTGCTCTAAATAACATTAACATCATACGCTATAACATTAATATAAATAGGAACTACTTACTTGACGCTCGCATTGCTTTCTGTGGTTATTGGATGGGGCATAGAGTTTCTTGTCGGGCGATCGCGTCCGATACTCCGCTCAAACTTTCCTGGCATCGTTGAAGTCGTAATCGCTGTGATAACTGGCGCATTGTTGGCCGCATATTTCTGGGCTGTCGTCTTGACACTGTGCACGGCTAGATTCATGCTGGCCCCATTGCTGGTATCACAGTTCTGGTTCTTCTCGTCGGAGATGCTGCGCACACGTTGTGTGCCAAAGTCGCCCGGGTGATGCAGTGTGCTCTCAGAGCCAGCACCAGCGCGTGCCAGCTGCTTGAGATTCATGTCCATGTCCTTTTGCAGGGAATGCATATCACCGCGCGACTTGGACTTGATGCGCATCGAATCGGGGGCCTGGAAATTATTGTCATCCGAATTGAGCTCCGTCTTGGAGCGTGACTTAATTGTGTCCCCATAGTACTTTTGTGTCAACTGCTGGCGACGCTCCTCTTTGATCTTATCGATGCGCTCGCGATCGAGTATGACGCCAGTCAAGACGCTCTTGCGTCCGCCAGCGGGTAGATTCAATGTGGCGGCTGCTGCATTCGGTTGGGGCAGCTCACGGGCAGGCACATTATTCTGCTGTATCAGCGAGATGCGATTCTCTGTGGTGGGCGTGGTGATCGGCTCATCCGGTTCATTGGCGCGTTTCTGGCATATCTCCTCGGTAATGCTCATGCCTGGCAAACGCTTGGGCGGATTCAGCGTCTTGGGACGCGTGAAATCAAAGCTCTTGCGGCGATTGTTCAGCTCCGGCAGTTCTGGCAACTTACAGGCTGTCAAGTCCTGCAGCTGCTTGCCTCCAAACTCGCGGACAAAGGCGTTCTCGTCCAACGAACGTGTAATTTTCTGCGCTTTATTGAGTTTTTTGAGAGGCACAGGCATCACAGGCTTCGGTGGAACTGCGATGGGTAGACTCAGCTCATTTGGCTTTTTCATGGAGCCACCGCGTTGTGTGAAATCAAAATTGGGCAACTGCTCCACAGGCGAACTCTCAAATTTGGTGGCCAGCTCTTTGACGCTGAACGATGGCGATTTGCTGGGTTGTTCGTGTTGTTCCATGTTGATGTGTTCGACGCTCGGCAAACTATCCAGGCTGTCCAGTTCGATTCTATCACAGCTGGGCTGCTGTTTCACCACTGACTCCAAATCCAAATCCGACTCGAGCTCTAGTTCGTTTCCTAATGTATTGAGTTTCATTTCCTCGCCACGTAGATTCTCATAAACTGTTTTCGGCTTGCGCAGCTCAATGTTTTCATAAAGCAGCTGATCCTGCGTTCGCTGATCCTCCTCCTCTTCTTCTTCATCGTCCTGGTCTTGTTCAAGTTGCAGCAGCTGCTGAGTCATTTGCGCCGCACGATTGGCACTGACATCCTCCTCCTCAATCTGCTTGAGGTTCTGGCCGTGTCGCTCATTCAGCAACTGATTCACCTCGGTTACCGAATTCCTAAACAGTTTCACCTGCTCGTAGACAATGTGCTCGTCGAAATTCGTCTCCAGCAAGGGCGCGGGCTTTGCTGGCGGCTTCTCCTTTTCCGGCGACTTGTACGTTATGCTAATGGTCGACTTGATGGGACTGTTAACAACGGGCAGCAGCTTTGGCGGCGTCAGCGCATTGCTAGGCGTCTGCTCAAAGTCCTCGTAGAGCGGTGAACTCTCCTCGGTAGCCAACAGTGAGTGCATGCTCAGCTGGCGCTGCAGATGCTGATAGCCAAACTCGCTGGGTGTCACCGATTGACTAGTGTTGTCCGTAAAGTTCGAATTGTTCGGCGAGCTGGCCTGCAGCTGCTCCTTGATAGGCAGCGTGGCGGCTCGGTTCGCCGGCTGCGGCAGGCGTGGCTGCAGCGGCTGCAAATCCAGCGACAGTTCTCGCTTCAGGGCATGCATATCGCGTTGCTCCACTTCCGGCTGTTGGTGGAACTGTGAAAGCAGAGGTAAAATGTGAATTGGTATTAGAACCTGATATAATTGTAAGCCGAGCCGACTTACCTGCTGGCCCAGGCTCTCATGTGAACTGCCCAGATAACTGCTGCCTGCGTCTACGCCCAGCAGCAGCGGCTGCTGTTGCACATTGGAGGAGACGCCTGAAATGCCTGACATGGCAGAGTTAAGCATTAGCGGCTCCATATCATATTGTGGCGTATTCACTGCCGAGCTATTCTCCGAGCTCTCCGTGTCGCACAGCAGCAGCGAGTAACGTGGACTATGCGCCGGCGTTGTGGGCGTGGGCACAGGCAGCTTCACCGTAGACTGATCTGTGCCGCGCAACGTTGCGTTTCCATTGCTGCAAAAGGATTAGAAAAATTGTCAAATGGGTTTGTTTTGAATTAAATGGTAACCACTCACTGTATGGATCGCGTTGTACCAGCGGGCTCCGGTTTGAGGCCCGACTGCGTAAAGGTGCCTTGATAGCTGAAGCGCTCCTTGGCTGCCAGCTGCTCCTTACGCTTAGCGCCCAGCTGCACGGATGGATAGCTATAGCGTGCTGCACCTGTGGCGCCAGTCGGCGAAGGCAGCTGTGCCTGCGCCTGCGCACGCGCTGGCTTTGGCGGCGGATGCACCTCAACGCTGGCGAATTGTTGCTGCGCGGGCAACGGATGCTCCGGCGTGCCGCAGTCAATGAACTGTATGTCCGAGAGCTGATCTTCCAGCTTGTAACGCTTGCAGCAGTTTTCAGCACCAGCGGGCTCATGGCCACAGGTCTGTTGTGGATTGGGATGCGGCAGTATGCGGGCCGCACTGGGCGAGAGCAAGTTGAGACGAGGCTGCTTCTTGGGGCTTGGATTGACGCTGTTCGTCTGACTGGAGAACTCCTCCGGCCGTGCGCGCATAATGCGACGCGTAGCACAGCCTGAGGCTGGTGGCACATTCTCCTTGCCCACACGCGGCGAACTCACAAGCGATTCGCTCTCAGAGAAGATGCGCATTTCGGGCTCTTCGCGATCAAAGTTAAGTCCCAGCTCGGATAGTTCCCGGGAGGGGCAGGTGGTCATGTGGCCGCGCTGCGGCGACTGTAGCAGATCGAAGTACGAATCGTGCGAGACGCTGCGCGAATGGCCGACCGTGCGCAGACTATCGATCGAATTGGAGCGTATGCATAGCTCCATGGGCTTGCTACCCAGCGCCGAGTCGCGTGCATCACGAGTAGTTTCTAGCAACTCAATGGACTTTGGTTTGTCGTGCTTGGACAGCTCCTTGGTGGCATGCACGTGGGAGGCCTGCACGAAGCTGACGCGCGATGAGCCGCTCGACTCCTTGCTGCTGGCGCCTTCAAGGATTAGCTTGTGACCGGGCTCATTGCCTTGGCGCTGACTGCGCGTAAATATGGACTTCCACGAGGGCGTCTTATCCGGCTTGCGTTTCTGCCAGCTGCGCGGCACAGACAGAACTGTATGATACTTATCTGGCAGGCTAGAGGGACCGCCGCCCACCTCAATGTAGGAGCCAATGTTGGAGGCAGCATTGCCGCCGGCACCGCCTGCCGTACTGTTGCTCATCATGTTGATGGGCAGCGATTGTTTTAGATCACCGCTGCACTCGATGCGCGAGTGCCGCTCTTGCGCCTCCTCGAGGCTAATCAGCTTGGCACCCCCGGTGCTTAGGCTCTTTGGTCGCTCGACAAGACCCAGCGATTGATCCTGTTCGCGCTGCTCCACCAGCAGGCTCTCGCAGTCGGTGAGCGACTCTAGACGCAGCTCGCCTGCTGCAGCAGCTGCGGCGGCAGCAGACGCCGCCGCTGTGCTGCCCACTATGCTCAGGCGCGCATTATGATCCTCGAGCGCATCGAAAATGTTGTGACAGTTGCGTATAAGGTACTCGGTGACCACAGCCTGAACGCCCACGCCACGCAGCGCAGCGACGCCGCCAGATTCCAGTGCCGGCGATCGCAGCAAATTGGGCGCCCAAACAATCGCCAGATTCTTGTCCGTCATCCCAGTGCGTTCGTGATGCTGCGATACCTTGTTCAAGTGTTCCGACAAGTACTTCAGGGTGCTATCAAGAGGGAAGATGAAAGAAGCGAAGACGGGAATTATTATAAAATACAAATATAAATTCATAACATTTTCGGGCTACGTAAGATCAAATACCCTTGCAGATATCTATAGTTGCTCCAAAGATATATTGTTCCAGAGAAAAATAGTTGTTCCAAAGATTCAAGATATTCCCGGAGGTAAGAAACAGCAAGTATTTACATGCTTACCGATTATCAAGGCTTTAAAAAGTCGACTTAGATAAGACTTAAGTAAAGTACCAGCAAATATTGCTGTTTGTTGAATTTAGGTATACGATATATATCTAATCTTAGCCACAAAAACCACTTAATCTCCGGATGATTGTTTTTATAAGCATAATATTTCAGTAACTTTAAGGTCGAGAGACTAAAGATAAAAGCCCACAGACAAGCTTAAATGATTCGACTGTCAATAATAATATCTATAGGGTCGACTATGTCTACTCTCTGCATGGACATAGCAAGTAAAAGATTAGCCTCAAAGTGAGATCTTATTTTTAAGATAAAGTTCTCGTTGAGTCCTGCAGCACTTACCGATAGTGTGGCGGCGGCAGCTTCAAAACCGTCTCCTTCATGAGACGCAAACGTTCGTCGGCCTCGTCAGCCTTCACCTGGATAGCCTCTACAAAGTTGTCGTACAGTTGATAAGTGCAGAGCGGATTGGGCAGCTCACGGAAGTACATTTTCAGCAGAGAGCTGACCGCATGAATGTCCTGCTTCATCTCCGGATTACCCAAATCTGGCACACGCTCCTCGTCGAAGGCGCGACGCAATCGCTGTATGTTCGATGTGATGCCAGAGAGGCGATAGATGCCATCGATGACGCCATAGTTCTCAATGAATTCGGCACAGGAACGCAGCACCATGGGTATATCCTGGCCGCTGTTCAGCAGATGCTCCGACAGATCACAAGAGAAGACGCGCTCCCTGTAGATGCCGCTCTGCTTGAGGCGACGCCGCGACGGACGCGACAATATGAAGGAGCGAAAGAATGCAATCAGTTTGCCATGCTTGCGCAGCACCGGCTTCGTGGGCGAAGCATCTAGATGACCCACTAGCGGTGCGGGCATGGGAAAATTCCGTGGCACCTTGTCGCCAATAGTGGCCACACAAGACTGAGGAAAGAAGCCAACCTCATAGAGGGACTTCTGCAGATGCGACTTCTTTCCGCGCCACCAGATCGATTCCGCCGGGCTGGGCATATCAATAACAGAGATCATATCGCCCACCTCAATGTTAATCTCGTCCGGCGCCTGCGCCTGATAGCGTCGCACGCCATAAGCCGCGCCCACCGCTGGCGTATTGATCGTACGCTGTGTCTCCCCATCGGCCAGCGGTAGGCGGCGTCCTTTATTGTCCAACTGCAGCCAGGTGAGTATAGTGCCGCATGTCAGCGAATCGGAGGCTATTTTGGAAAAGCGTTCCAAATACTTGGCGACCGCATATTCCACATCCTGTTCGCTCTGCAGCTGCGCATCCGCCTCCAGTTCGCACATGTTGCGCAACCCGCTAATCTTGCGGTCGTAGACACAACGATGCAGCATCTCGTCCAGCATTTGCATGTTCTCGTAGCTGCGCTTTATCAGGAACGGTTCACAGCGTTGAGGGCAGACGCGTATGATGAACCAGCAGCTCTCAGGCGTGAACGCAGCCGAACGCATCGAGCTGTGCGCCAGCTCGCCGCCAATCGACTGGGAGGCAATGCTGCTGCCCATCTGCTCCGACTTGTCGTCCAGCAGCTGCACCGACAGGGCGCCCAGCTGTACGCGCTCATAATGAAAATGGGCGCATTCCTCCAGCTTGGGAAAACGACAGGATTTCTGTGAAGAAATTATAGATTAATATATATAGTTTCGATAGAGGGTTCAGGGTTTACTTACGCTATTCAAAGGCTGCACGGCCATGTGCCTGCTGGGTTTGGGTGGCGGCACGGCTGTCGTAGCTGGCGGACTGCAGTTGGACTCTGTGGATGCATTTGAGATTTGTGATGTGTTCATCGAGGCAAACATCTCCTGGCAGCTGCTGCCAAGGCCTAAGTTAAGGCCACCCAAACTCTCCACTGGCACAATCTTAAAGTTTAGCTGCGCACCGATTGCAGCCGCCGGAGCATCCGTCTCGAATTGCAGCGGCGCATCCTTGGATCCAATAATTGGCTGCAGCTGGCAAGTGGCAGTCTCTGTGGAGGAGCTTGTTGCCATCGCATGCGCATGCAGTTGTGCCGCCAGAGCGCTGCTCACCTTCTCGGACATGGTATATGCTCACGGATTACACGTATTTAGTCATCTAAAAGAAATGAATGAAAACAAATTAAATCAGGCCAAAAATATTTCTATATAACTTTATAGGTTTTTATATGGAAAAGTAGTTCTGATAATGTATCACATCTGCACATCCTGCTGCAGCCAATGTAAAGTCTTTGTAGATGATTCAAAAGCATAACCATTTAAGATATACATTATATTCGTAGTTATAGATTGATTAGGTTACGTCTAATGGAATATGAGCAGCAGCTTGTATATTATTTATTACAGGGCAGTTTAAAGTCGAGCCCTTGATGCCCTTTGCATCAAGCATGACTCGCCGGGCAGTCAATGGCCATAAATTTCCAATTACTCAGAGATTTCTTTAGTTATTTCTTTGAAATTGTATAGGGGCACACACACACACACACACACACTTTTAACGAGTGTATCAAAATAATGACGGAAGCCGTCAATGAAGCCCCCCAAAATACTTGCATGACTCTCAAATCAACAGCTACTCAACTTTGTGGGTTGCAGACTGTTGTACACTGGCAAAAGATATTGTTGTGGTTTAATAGGAAAGCAGTTTGTTTTCATTGGAGAGCGAAATAAAATGTATAAGAAAGTTGTCTAATTTTTTTAAGCGTTGTGAGTTTTATGTCTGGGCATACTGTTCAACAGAGTAAAGATTACTAAATAATTGCTTAGCCTATGCAATTTTGTCAAGTGTATTAATCGAAAGATTTGCACTATGGAAATTTCTTTTATATTGTTATTACAGCGAATTTTTAATTGGCGTATTTTTAAATATGTAAATTTCGTTGACGTTTAATGCACACATTTTGAGTGAAATCTTTTTTTTCTGTTTTTTTTTTTTTTTTTTGTTAGTGTGCTTCATTAAATGCGTAATTTTGACAGTGTATGCTGTGTGCTGCTGTTCGCGTTTACTTTCTAACAGCACGCACGTATTTTTTTTTTATCAATTACCCCAAGCCGGCGTGTTCTACTTTCAGCCAGCGCAAAACTCTCTATGGGCAAATGCTGTGAGCCGTGTCTGGAATTCCTTTATTTGGAATAAGGCCAGTGGCTCAGACAGACACAGCCACTGGCCGCTTAAGGATGTGGCACACCACACTCATATATATATATATGTATGTACATCTGCAAGTATATCCCATCTATAAACAGATACAATAAATATTTATAAGCAACCAGTTGGATTCGCAATCGACTCACCTAGCGGCAGTTCTGATTTACAGGCGACACCAAATGCATGCAACGGCCTGCAACATTTAAACTTTCATAAATTAAGCTAGCCAGGGGTTGGGCAACAGGAGTCGTTGGGAGGGGAGTGGGCGCAACACTTTGACTGCGTTTGCGACTGAGGCACACACGTAGAGCGAAAGAGAGGCAAGACAGAGAGACTGGCGCTGCCGTTGGCGTCGGCGAAATCGCAGAGCGAGACGGAAACGAGTTTTAGCTGAGGATAGAGGGAGTGGGAGGGAGGGGCGATCCGGTACCCGGCACTGGACACCGGGCAGCAGCAGCAACTGCCACAACAGGCGGGGCAGGGGGAGGGAAGCCGGCTACGTTTATCAAATGCAACAAAACTATTAGAAATGTTGACGCTAACGGTTCGAAAATGCAGCACATAAAGAAATACAAAACGACAAAAGCGACAATAACAACAACAACAACAACAACAAAATGTGCACATAAAAAAGCGTTAAGCGAAATAAACAATTTGGTAAAAAACAAACGGCAAAACGAGCTGGGAAAATGGAAACAAAACACACACACAAAAAACAACAGCCACAAAAAATAAACGAGGTAGAAAAAAATAATGGAAATACAAATAAGAAATAGCCATAGATCAATGCGGCCAAATGTAGCTGTAATGTGGCCTAGGCAAAAACGGGAAATGCGATAGAAATCATGAATTAATGCGTGAGATTAACTTTATTAATGATATCTTTGACAGTTGGTCCATTATAAAGTAGTACGGTTTGATTGTTTTTGATCCATTTAAGGTCTTTCATAGCTGTTCTCTAATGAAGTCAAATAGCTAGTTCAACAATTGAATCGCAGCTCATTTATAGATTGTATAATATAACTTAGTATTACGATATATTGCCCTAATAATGCACTATGTTATTGGGAAGTTCAATTAATAAGAACTATTGCTTTACTTTACTCAAATTTTTATTAGTTCTAAGAGATTTAATGTGGGAAAATGGAATTATTTATTTTCTTGTAAATCTACTATTTTACATAAAAATATGAATTAAAATTTGTGGATCAGACATGCTTAACCCATGAACATTTTTTTGGTTTCTTTACTCAAATATGAATTAGTTAGCGTTGAATAATAAATGATCCGTGATATAGTTATTAGGATTTATTACTATATTAATACAATAATCTCTTTGCTATAACGTTGAGTTAAATAGAATTATTAGATCTTTTTAGTGCAATTTTTTAAGTTATTTTATTTAAGCTTAAGTTATTATGATCAATTCATAGATTATTAATGATCTGATTGAGTGAGTTATTTGTCCTGGAAGTTCAAAAAGGATTCCTCTAGTTACGAGTATAAAGTATAATGCGATTCGGCGATGGAATTTTGTAATGTTTCTAAAGCAAGTATAGCTACGGTTGGACTTTATGTTGATGTTGATGTGAGATATATTTATGTGAAATGTATCTTTTGAGCTAAGTGACGAAATCTGTTTTAATAGCACGTCATAATACAATATTGTAAATATTAAGAGAATTGTTTAGTAGATAGATTATAAAGTAATACGACGTATTAAGATGACATTTATCAGTACAAGAACATTAAAATATTTATGACGATTTATTATATCCTTGAAGGGGACAAGTTATGTGTAACGCATAGAAGGAGACATCTCCGACCCCATAAAGTATATATATTCTAGATCAGCCGATTTGATATGGCCACGTCCGTCTGTCTGTTTCTATGCAAACTAGTCGCGCAGCTTTAAAGCTTTCGTTTTGAAACTTGGCATAGGTTCGTCTTTCTGTTGCCTGCCTGTTCTGCAGGCAGTACGTATATCGAAGGCGGATCGGACTACTATATCATATAGCTGCCATAGAAACGATTGGTCGAAAAGTAGTACATTGCATGAACAGCTGCAAAAGGCAAATATCTGCCTTACTTTCGCGTTCCTAATATCTCTTATAATTATTGGATTTTAATTGCTTGCTACAGGAATATTAGTTTTTGAACAGATATTATCTGCTTTGTGGCATTAAGTCGATTAGATTGCTAAATCATATTTTTTTGAAGATACATTTTTGTGTTAATGGCCGTGTCTGGGCTAATTTCTTGACCGTTGCATTTACGACATGATAATCAATATGCCCAGCAACTGTTTTTCACTCGAATGTTTTTCAATTCAAATTTGTATTGCTGCAATTGCTGTAATCGGTTTTTTTTTTCGTGCCGTTACAAGGCGTTATTGCATACATATATATCAAATGAATTTTATCTCGCACATTTACAATGTTTCGCTTGATTAGCTGCTGCTGCTGCTGTTGTTGTTGTTGTTGTTGCTTTGGGGTGTTGCAATTGGCAGTTGCAGCTAGGCTCTTGGCCTGCTCGTGCACTTTGCCATCGCTGCCAAAGATGAAGACATTTTCCCAGGCAAAGCCGAAACCGAACCGAGCCGAACGGTCAGCCAAATCATGTACGTCACTTTCTCCAATCAATTAAGCCCCATGTGCAGTGTGTACGTGTGCCTGTGTGTGTGTATTTGTGTGTGAGTGTTTGTGTTTGTGTGTGTGTATGTGTGTTTGTGCCAGGGTAGCGATTTCAATCGCTGGCAGCCTCTGTAGACTAATTAATGCTATGAAATAACTTAATATTGAACAATAGTTAATGGCTTTTTAATAGTCAGGTTTTTACTTTTTTCTTTTTTTTTTGTTACTTTTTATCTCTCACGACTGACCCAATTGAGACAAGTAAAAATGCTTAAGATTTAAAGACGTAACTACGAGTTACCCTGTAAGCAGACATGCTCAATTAAATAATTTAGTTTACTACAAATTATACTCAGTAATTATCAGTTGTAGACATAAACTCGTTTGATGCTAATTAAATCACGTACTCAAAGCAATCCTGACAAATTGTTGATTACTGTCAAATTCAAAGAGAACAACATTTGTAGATGGTTTTATTTAATAACAATCATTTTAATACTTTGTGCAAATTGATATAAATTCAATTTAGATAGTATATTATTTATGCAAAAACAACTGGTTTGTACAAAAAAAAAAAAACGAGAAGGTTAGGATATATTCAGCACGCCGAAGATCTAATACCCTTGCATACATTTGCCTTTCGGTTTTTTAGATATGTGAATGTACTGAAGCTCGTAAATGTTGAGTTTTTTTTGCCAAAAACAAAAACTTATTTATCGACCAATTCTTACGTTTTATTTATCTCGACCAAATCTTTCTATAGAGGTATATAGTATATAATATTCCGTAAAGACTTGCCAAATATATAAGCAGCCTAGTTTAAATAGTAAATGTTGGAGTTAGTCAATATATATTGACAGAGGAGAGCGTTATTCACCTAACTTAATTTTCGACACCTAACTACTTTATCTTGAGGATAAGCGACTATCACTATATATATATATATAAATATATTCTGAAATGTGTTATAAAACTTGTCTTCTTTGTCTGCTTACAGGGTATACAAACAGCTTTGGCTGCCAGGCCAAACTAAGGCGACATGAGCTGCAGTGCGTGCCAGTATCTAAGAGATACTGAGATACTGAGATACTCAGACCCGCATTCGTATGCGTACTTGCATTTAATAAATGCACACAGACGTTCTAAGTTGTCTGCTGCAGTAACTGGCAGTCGGAGGCTTGTGCTAATTTATGGCACTAACTGGGTCACAACTGCTCAGCGGCGTTTCTAGAGCGAGAACACACACTAACTAATGATGTTGTCGGCCATAAAAGACTTGTGACTACGTATATATACACATATATTTATACTATATGCCATGCATAATGTGCTTAACTTGGTTGTCAGTCAGTCAGTCGGTCGGCAGTCATTTAGCTGCCGAGTCCCTGACATGCTCTTGTTGCGCTCAACAAGTGCAACACAATAGAACAGGCCCCTGCATTAACAGATCCGTCCATCCGGGCAGAGGAAGTAGGAGGTGCTGCAGCCACATCCCAGCAGATAACAGCCCCGGGAAATGTTGCTCACTGATTCTAGGGCATTAAGTGTAAATGGTTTCTAGGAAGCGCATATATATGGGAAAAGAAATAAAAGTACTTTTGCACAGCGTGAGAACTTGGCGGTTGCTGATTAACACAAGAAGCTGCTGATGAGCTGATAAAAAGCTAGATATAATATATAATTTCGGCACGTCTTGTTTTTCATTTCTTTAAATTTGGAATAAACTGAAATTCGAAACTGATTAATGTAGCTTAAATACTTCCTGAGATAACAGACTGAAACGCCTTGGAAGTGCTTCAAAGCATTGCAATTTTTCATATTTATCGAGGAAGCTTTATTTTTATTACAGGTCCTGAAACATTATATTCTTAACTAATAAGTATACCCGTTTCTTTGTCTAACCTCTATGGGGACTTTTTATATATGACTATATAGAAAAATAGAATGCACACATGGAGAGAATCAAAACAGAATTCAGCTTTTGTTCATGCTGCACTTTTTCCTAGTAGAGAGATCCTTGGGTTTCGCTTAAGTATGCCGAAGGTTCACTTTGTGGTTAACCCGCCTCGGTTAAAATATATGACTTTAATATTTAATAAAAGCACAACAAAGTGCTCGTGCGTTTCGTTCTTAGTCACACTTAAAGATAGCTAAAATAAATATAATTACACCACAATTATAACAAATTTAACCACTTTATAATATGTGTTTATTAAGCAACTGATGACTAGCTTTAATAAATGATTCACACTTTTGCAGTTTAAGCCAATTAAAGCCATGGATATATGCTATACTATGATATTACAATTGAATGGAATATAAAATTTCAAATTTCTCATGGACAGTGACTAATGAGTGCGCATAAAAAGTCATTAAACTGGCCAATTTCAATGACCATATAACTTTTATAGTCTGTGTGTGTGTGTGTAGGCACTCTCGTTATGTGCTCGACACATGAAATATGATGGCAGAAAAAAAAAAATTGTATTTATATAAAACTATGGGGTGTCTCGTCTGCTATAAGCAACCCACTGAGCGCAGATTTCCAAATTGTGGCCCCAAGGCTGCTACAATTCCGGTTCCATTGCGGCGGCGCTACTGGTTGCTAATCTCTCGAGCTGTGTCGTATCAATCTGCGCCTCAGTTGACAGAGCCAAGAGCCAAGAGCCGCGACTCGAGACCAGAGACCAGAGACCTGAGACACGAGACACAAGAGCCGAGACGAGGCACTTGCCAGTCGCCAGTCGCTGGTCGCAGCTCGCGAAATCTGATCTGATTGTCTTGACTGACTCACAATGTGCATTTGTTTACATATGTTGAACCTTTTTCGAGAGATTCCTCCCCTCCCCCTCAACACACTCTATACTCTGCTGACTCACAAAAAAGCTGCCACTGTTCGGGGTACGGCGGTCGGTTTGGTTGCATGCACCCTAATTAGTCTAAATGTAGCTGCATATTAGTCAACTCGGGCAAACGCTTTCATTGCGTTTATTTTTAGTTGTGAACGCAACCCGCCCAACCAACATTTTAGACGACTCTCTCATTACAGACATACCTCGTAATTGTGCAGCTTTCAACTTCCGGTCACATAACAGGTGCAGCCACAAATCGTTTGAATTGAAAGCTTGCACAAGCCAAAGACCGAAGTTTGAATGCCCTTGCTTTCAATATGAAAAAGCAAAACTTTAAAAAGCTTTAAATGTGAGCTGATTTCTTTCTATGAACTAAACCTAAAGTTGTTTATTGTATTAATATTTAATTAAGATTCAATTAGTTTACGAGGCATAGCTGTAATACTAACAATTATATATTATAATAATAATTTCCTGAGTCACTTTTATGCCATATAAATCAACTTTAACTCAGTTCACAGACTATATATATTATATTTACTATTATCTTATCATTATTTAAATATTATCTGAACGCCTCATGAGAACCACTTTTCCTACGAAAATGTCATCTAGTTAGTTTATTCTTAAACAAACTATATGGACAGAAAAGAGAGAACTACTAACCGCTCGCTTTCTATAAATGCATTACAGACAATAAATAAAGAGACAAAAAATTGTAAAAAAAAAAGCGAAATCGCTTAGTGCTTATGTAAATTTTCTACTTTGACATTTTGTGCAGAATTTCGCTGGGGCTCTAAGCGCTCCGAGCCATAAAACCTAACCTAATGTCATTTAACGACGCCGACGTCGACGTCGCTGTCGACATTTGCCGCAGCTTTTGCCAAGCGCACAGGTACACACAAAACTTTTTAATGGAAGTGAAAGTTTTTTGCGCGAAGCCAGTGTCTAAAAAAAAGGCATAAAATGAAAAAAAAAATAAAATAAAATTTGGCCAACACACAGGCCGCATATCTAAATATTTTTTTATATCCATTTTTGTTTTTTATTAGAGCTCTTAGCGCCAGCAGCCCGAAAATATTCAAAAATCAACAACAAATTAAGTGTACAATAAAATTGCACATTAACAAATATTCGAAACAGCTGCTGGAAAGCGCGAGCCACATATATTTAGAAGCAAACGTCAGCGCCTTTTCAATTTCATATAATTTAATTATTATTCAATATGGTCTGCGCGCATATAAATTGTTAAATAACGAACAATATCTGCACAAGCCAAAAGAACGCGACGCAATTAATAAACAAATGCGAATATTGGAATGAATGAAAGCTGAAATGTGCCTTATGGTTGAATAAAATGCGTTATTTATTCAGGCCTAGTATACTCTAGATATATGCTTAAATATTCCAACAATTCAGACGAGAAATTTCAGTTTCTTTTGTTGTTTTTTTTTTTTCCCCCGTTTGCCATTTATTTGTTTTTTTTTTTTTTGTGGCATTTCTTGGGGTCTATGTTTAGATATCTATCAATGCGAACTATATACAGGAATTTCTAAAAATAGATCTGTTGACTTTTGTACCAAGAAAATACAGAAAATACAACTTTACAGGTTGAATAAGATAAGATTGGGTGTTAAGTCTTTGGCATGGGTGCGTAGGGACATCTCTAAGCTAGTAACCTGTTTCTAAGCTATAAATCAGTTTCAAAGCGACTTGTTTACATCAAGATTTGAACAGGTTGAATAACTGGTGAAACGGGATGATTGTTTTTTAAGTCTCTAAAGTGGTTTGAAGTGGTTTTTCTCTAAACGATCCTAAAAAGAAAGGAAATCTGTGAGCTCTGCTCGTTGTGAACAGGTTAAACAAACATACACATTCATAGTGTGAAAGGGTTCTAGAACTTATTTCAGATACGTTTTAAGATATGTTCCCAAAAGAAAATCAGCTTGTGCACCTGCAAAAAACTAAAACCGGTTTTAAACTGGTTGAAAATTGACTAAAACTGTAGGTGTACAAATAATGAAATGCAATTTGTTTAGCCCTTTCAAGTAAAACATTGTTATACATTCCCATTTGTGTAATTATTAAATTAACATTGAAAATATTATCATATCTAATGCTGTATTCAATATCAAAGCCATATCTGTGATTCATATGTAAATCTATAGATAAAAGGTGATTTCTTTATCGGAAAAAAGGCTAGATTGTGTGTCACATGGATGAGTCATGGTGAAAACCTGCACTGAATGCCAAAAATGTAGCTCAACAGGCAACATATACATATAGAGATAGCTATAGACAGATGTAAAGGCAAGTACTTAGTCAGCATACAAATCAAACAAGCTGATAAATGTATGCCATATATGTAGACTTTATAGTTTTACAAACATTTAAATAATACGTGATTGTATAAAGTCTATAGATAATGCGTTTCGAAATTCTTATCAATGATCACTAGCGAAATTTGTGAAACTAGTTTAAAAGCGAATCTTATGTTAAATAAGCGATATTTTACGGTTACCTAATAAGGTTGTATAAAAATCTAATAATAGTACAAAATTTATACCATTTTTATGATGGTATAAAATATAAGCTTGATATGGGGTATACATACATTGAAATGTCATCTAAAACTGGGAAAAACATACATGAGTTAATTGTGAACTTATTTAACATATTGAAGCGAAGATTTATTTATAAACAGAATCAATAAGAGCAGGCATTCACAAAAAATTTACTTAAAAACTCATGTCTTAAATGGAAGACTCTGCAAAGGTAAATTTATGTACAAAAGATAGTTCGAATGGCATCATTCAGTTAGTTTTTGGGGAACTTTTGATGTTCATTGACTCTTTTTCGAAAATGTTGTCTAATTTTACTCAACTACTTCAAATTGCTGCATTTAGCTTCTGAGGCGCAGTTCGTCAAATACAATAATCATCGGATCCATCATCAACATCAACATTATGTTGTTGGTTTTTGTTTCATATGACTGCCGACTACAACAACAACAACAACAACAAGACAGCAGCAGCAGCAAATATAAACAACAACAAGCAGCGGTTGTCAGTTTCAATTAAAATCAATTGAGCTCAATTATTTGATACGCAGATGAAATAAAAAACCCGCGCGCCACAAGTTTCTGTTTTCATACGACGTTTGTGTGTGTGTGCGTGTGTGTGTGTGTGTGTGGGTTTGGCTGGTATGTGGCCCTCGAAAATGTTAAGAATATGGGGGCGTGGCTAGCAAGAATTTACATGCTGTAAATAATAAACAATATGCGAAAGCGAAATGCGAGGCACAGGTGTAAACAGCAAAAACAACAACAACAACAACAACAGCAACAACAACAACAACAACAACAACAATAACAGCAACAACAACAGCAACTACAAACATGGCAACAAGACAAGAGCGACAAAAAAACGGGTGTAAAATCATTTTTTGCACTTGCTTCTCATATACCCCGTAAATGGCATCAATTGGAAGTATGCTGGGATAAACGGAAGATGAAAGCGAGCTAAATAAGCAGATAATTAATATTGTAGGTCGCAGACCCTCACTATAAGAATTATTCGAAATTTTGATTTTCAGTAGACGTTTATATTTTAGGAGCTAAATTAATGAAACATGGCATGCGGGCTCTTATATAGATGATATTGATTAATTATATTAAAAAAAAAAGTGTTTGTCAAGTATTAAAGCGATAAAATCATTGCTCGTAAGTAAAAACGCGTCGTTTGTAGAGATAATTATAATTTGCCAAAAGAAAATCTGATTTCTGCAAACTCTATTTGAGAAAATGGATAACTTATAACTATATTTTTAAAAATAATTTAATATAATATATAATTTTTTTTTATATCTTATATCATATTTTTTGTTGTTTTATTGTATAATATATATATATATATATATATATATGTATGTATATATATATATATATATATATATATATATATTGGTATAACATTTGTTTATTAATTCCTATTACCAATTAAGTAAAATTTTGTTTTTACTCAACACTTCTTTAGCCCCATCATTGCTGGGTATGTGCTAGTCGTGCACTCGTGCGCTCGCTACACTTACTTGTTTTGACTGTAGTTTTTGTTGCCGCTGTTGTTGTTTTCTGTTTAATAAGCCACAAGAAAACAGATGTTACCAACAGCAGCAGCCAGTTGGTCAGTTGTGGCTTAAGGCAAGGGTTAAAAAAAGAAGCGATGCCAGACAAAAGACAACAACAATAACAGTAGGTGTAATGGGTGTAGGTGTACGACCGTGTCTGCCTGTGTGTGTGAGTGTGTGTGTGTTTGAGCGGATGTTTGAGTTGAGTGCACAGCTACCGAGGCGCAACGAAATTAATCGAACTCTATGCGCACGTTATGCTCTAAACACGAGCCAGGCACATACATATGCACATGCACATGCATACATATATATCAAATGTATACATATATGTATATTCGTTGCATCTGTAGTTATCTGGCAACTTGACACGTTTCGGTCTGAGGCAGTTTTCATCACATTGGCAGCTAGAAATGTGCCATAATCGTGCGCAGTCGCAGCGCGAATCTTTGGCTTTAAAACGTGAGGCACATAATAATAACAGTACTCGTTACACGCTATATCGCATATAACATATAACACTAATACACATACACAACACAATGAGAAAGCTTGCCCAAAAAAAAAACGTATATATATATATATATATATATACATACATGTAAATAGTAAAATCTTTGACTGCACAATTAGAAATCAGCGGAACAAAAATGTAACATTGACGAACTACAGATGCTCTTTGGGCGCAAATATAAAATTGTTTTACATATGCGAATATTGTACTCTACGTTGATTATACATTCAAATTTGTCTGAGTACAGTAATAAATTATAGCATATGTTAAAGTTGTGTTCTGAATCTGAGGTAAAAGTATAAACGCAAAAGAAACGATCTTGAACTGATTTTTCTGTTTACTTACGATATAATAATAAATGTATGTACAGTCTTCAGGGTTAAAACAGATCTTGCAAGGTAGGGGTTGCTTTGGAAGCAACGAAAACGTGATTAATGCAGTCTTCGCATCTTGTTAAATCAAATGAGAAATAAAAATTCCCTTAAGGGTAATTTAAAAACAAAAATATCCCTAGTTCACTAGACCCGTTATATTTTGCATATGCATATTTGCTTTGTAGGGTATAAAAAAGTAAATGCTGCGATAGCGACCAAAAATGAAAGGCCGTTGCGACAGGAGTTGGATTTTTGTTGTTGTTTTTCTTTTTTTAATTTTATATTTTTGGGAAAGTAACGTCGCGACTGACAGTGCAGCGGCAGAGGCGGCGCACTTCCAGACGTAGGCGATGGGGAGACGAAGACAGCGATAGGCGCAACTGGAATTGCTGGCGAGTTCAATGTCAACGGCGTGGGCACACACTGTTTTTTTTTCTCTTTATTTTTTGTAATTTTTTTTATTACCACTTCCGCGCCGTTGTGTAAAGGAAGCCCACAACTAAAGTACGGCCACACCTAAGCAAAAGCCTCGAAAAACAAGTAAAAGCAAAAACCAAAAACAAAAAGTGGCATGAACAGGCAAAAGGAGAAGGAGCAAGCAGTCGGGCGGCATTTACAGCGCGAAATGGGGTGGAATGTGTTAAACAGATACAAAGACAGACAGAAAGGGGCAGAGTGAGGGGCAGACAGACAAGCAGGCAGCAGGCATATGGTGGAGTTGTCTCAGGTGTGAGTGTGTTGGTTGTAAGTGTGACCAGCAGGGTGACATAAATGTAGTGTAGAAGCAACAAAATAATATACGCACACATATGCTTATAGACACATGTATTTGCCCTTTTACATACCAGCAACAACAAAAACAAAAGCAAAAGGAAAAATGCGTACATTAGGCGAGCGGCAATCCATGCGTGTGAATAGGAAACACACAGAGTAAGAGTGAGAGCGAGAGGCGACAATAACGTATGACGAAACCACACAGCAGATGCGGGAGGCGGCGAAAGATGTTGACCCCCCCTTAAAATGGGGCGTTGTTGTAATACTGTTGTAATAACTGTAAGCTACTGTTTTTTTTTTTTTTTGCCGTATTTGACACACAATTCGCGCTGATGGGAAAACGATAAAACAATAACACAATTAAAAAAGACAGCGTTTTGAAATGCTTGAGAAACAGAAACAAGCGTCTATTATTTATTATGCCTTAACAATACACATACACTGACACACATTTTTAAATAGAAGAAGAGATACTTTTCTTCTGCTGCGGCCGCTGTTCGTTCGCAGCATATCTTTTTTCTTTTGCTTTTCACACACTCGCACACATACATGCACATGCACAGCGGCCAAGCGCACAGCCACACACACATACATACGCACACACATACACAGGCAGACATGCGAGTTTTGCTGGACAGCAGGCAACCGCTTATTCAATAAATTTACCAAACAATAAACACACCTTAATTGCACATTGAAGCACTTGCATGTAATTGTAATTATATTACAACATTTCAAGAAGTTTTCACTAGCAAAAATTTGCAGGGTTTTTGATTGGAAACGCGACAACAAAAATTGCGGCGCACGCACAAACGACCACCGAACCGACGACGACGAACTAAAAAGTACTACTGAACGCAGTGTGACCAATGCAGACCAAACGATACCTAAAAGTAGTATTGTACAACAGAGTCGTTGCTTCGCTTTGTTTGGCTTGCCCGCGATACCAAATTAGGAATTTTGCTTTAAACGCATGCGGTCACACTAGTAAATCGCATATGTAAACAAAAGTTCAACCACATAAAATGAATCCGCTTACGAATATGCGAAATGTGCTTAAATTAAGCGAACTCGAGCTTAAAAATCCCAGTGCCAAGAGCTGGCATGATATGTACCGTGACTCTGCATGGATATTTATAGCCGGCTTTCCATACACGCTCTCCGAAGGTGACATCATCTGCGTATTCTCCCAGTATGGCGAAATTGTAAACATAAATCTGGTGCGAGACAGCAAAACGGGCAAATCGAAAGGATTTTGTTTCTTATGCTACGAGGATCAGCGCTCCACGGTGCTGGCCGTGGACAATTTAAATGGCATCAAAATCATCGATCGCACACTGCGCGTCGATCATGTGGCAGACTACAAGCCTCCCAAGGACAACGACAAGCTGGACGAGGAGACGCTGCGCCTTTACATGGAAGGATGTGCGCCGCAGCCTGTAACTAAACCAAAACCCGTTCCAACTGAGCCCGAATTTAGTAAATCCAATAATATAAAGCAGGAAAAAACCAAGCGCAGCAAGAGCTCCAAGGAGAAAAAGCACAAAAAGCGCCGCAATAGCTCCGATTAGTCTTAAAATTATAAATAAATATTATTACGTACCCTCACAGTGTGACTTATAATTTGTCATAAGATATGTCCGGCCTAGTGGGTGGCATTTACTAGACCACAGAGTACATTCTATATTAAAGAAAACTCAATCCAAGCCTGCACTTGCTTACAAAAAAAATATATATATTTTTAAGAACTGAGATTATAAACATTATAGAATTTGGTGTGCCTTTAATAGGAACACAAAGAACATAATACGTGGAAATATAAATATATAAGGTAATTTTTTTAAAGCGCCCTTTAGTCGCTATTTTGGCCATGTTCGCTGGCGCTCTCAAAATACGGCTCATCCTTGTCGGAATCTTCGGAGCTGGAGTCGAGGCCCTCCGCTTCGCGCAGTATGCGACGTTTGTAACGTTCGTAGGCGCTGCCCTGACGATCCACATTATAGAAATCAACATCATCCGCAAAACCATCTGCCTCTGTGTCTATGGTGTGCACATACGGATCCTGATATGTATTGTAATCTTCCGCATCGCTGGAGCCGCCGCTGGCAAACTCATCCTCATCATCATCTGCGAACAGGTGGCAATAAAATCATAGTAAGACGAATTTTTAACGGGGACCTACCAAACATGAATTTATTCATCTGCTGGCAGAGCTCCTCGTCGGAGCCCACGGCGCCAGCATCGTCATCATCAGGATATTCGTTTGTATAATAGTTCTCCTGATTTGAGTCCTCCGAGTCATAGTCCTCATCATCATTGTAGCAGTCCTCAAAGAAGAGCTCATCCACGGGCCGAAGACTATGAAAGTGAACAGATTTTGTGATTGATTAATATTTTAATTGAACATTTAATTATTTGCGCCAACTGAAGGATTGACTCATTAAGCGAAATATTTAAAACTAAGCTTAGGCCTTGAAAAATGCAACACCAAAATTTGGAAAATGCGTGGAAACGACTTATGTGCCCATATTTTCATCCCTTTTTGCTCATTCGATCGACCTCAGACTCATTTCTGAAAAGCTATATAGAAATTCGAAATGAATTCCCCTTCCCGAATCCCTACGGAATTTGGAAGAAAAACACTAGGCCCGTGCAAAGCCGGGTAACATCTACTAGTTATATACATCAATATTTATTTGAATTGGGCGCTAAACTAAAACTAAGCACTTAATTAGACTTTAGCACATGATTTGTGGAATGACTTAAATCGAAGAAAGAAACTTAAAAAACTGGCAACTGGCAACAAATGGGACAGGCAAAAGAAGGGGTAAAAAACAATTCGAATCAAAGTATATAAAACTAATATATATATATGTGTGTGTGTGTGTGTGTGGCAAGGTGCAAAAAGCGAAAATATAAAACTAATTGCTAATTAAGTTGATTTGGTTTTTTGCTTTGTTTCTTTTTGAGGAGCTGACTGCGACCCGTGCTTGAACTGTGATGCGTGCGGGTGGGTAGTGTGTATGTGGGGGGGTGGGCGTGGCAGCGTCTTATCACATCGTCGTGCTTGTTGCTGTAGTAGTTGTTGTTGTTGTTGTTGCTGCAGTGTTACCAGTAGCAGTTGTTGTAGTAATTAAACGGATAATACAACCTTATATAGAGAATCAGACGAATTACAATAACAAATTATTTATAGTCAAGTTTCTTTATGCTTATAGAAATTAAATCTAGATGATGTTTTATAAGGGGACCAAACAAATGAGCAACATGTACTTAAGCACACACACATAATTTAATTACAAATCGACTAGCCCCAAAGAATGTGATGTTTTTACACATAGAAATTTGTAATGTGCAACAATGGTTGTTCTTCAATGTTTAGGACGAACCTTAAATAGTTGTCATCCAACATATCAACATATTGCGCCTGCAGCTCATTCTCCGGCACATACAAATCGTAGACATAGCCAATGTCCGAATCGGCGGGCCGTTGCTGCCTTTGTGCCGTCTCCGGCGACAGCTCCTGCTCCTCCTCTTCACGCTGTGTATGCTGCGACTCAATGTCGACAATCGTTATTTGCCTGCGCTCAGCCGTGTTTTGCTCTTGGCCTCTGCTGCCGCTTGCTGCCTCCTCATCCTGTTCCACCTCATCGTGGAGCGTGGTGCGCAAACAGTTGACAACTCGATATCGTTGCTCGCGCGATATTTGTTGTGCCTCCTCGCGGCGTTTATCTCGCCGCTGGGCGCTCGCAATAGCCGGATCTATTGTTTGACGCACCAGCTCCTTGGCCGTTGCCTTGTTTAGACGCGCTGCCGCAAACTGCTTCGTGGCGCTGTCATCCTAAAAGAGTTTTAAGCATTAGTTTCGGCAGTATGAATGCTCGTTTAACAAACAGTTCGCTTGTTGCCTTTAAGGGTATTTAATCTTCGGCACACCCGGACAAATTGAAATCCTTAGGTGTGTTCACTTAAGCGCCTTAATTGAATATTTGCCGCCTGACTCACCTGTTTTTCTAGCGTGCCGGCAAATTTTAGCAGCACCTGGTTCAGCTCCTCTTTGTTTTCAACGCTTGGCGTCGCTGCCGCGGGCGCATTTTCATCGTTTAGCAAGCGTCGGCGTTTGCCATTCAATACAAATGCCGTGTGCGGCTCTTCATCAATGCGGCGCTTAATGCGCACCACAGCTGGCATATTTGTAACTTATTTAATTGCTTTATTGTTGCTTATCCGCTGGAATTTATTAACAAAATATGACGCTTGCGCCACAAATAAAAGTGTGCTACTAACAGTGTGAACGTAGGCAGCAGGCAATAAAATTCTACAAAAAATACCAGATTGATGGTATTAAACAGGAAGCTGAACGAATCTGGTACAAAAACGATACCGATACTTTTTTGTGCGCAGCAATTATTTTGTGATCGCGAGTAAGCATAGGCGCCAAAACTATGCGGCGTGAGAAGAATTTTTTCATTTATATTAAATAATGTGTTATATCGCGAGTTAAAAAGTGCATGAAATAACGTTTTAACCAAAACGGGAGTTCGGTTAAGTAAATGCAACAGCGTATAATGTCTGCTGGCATTTTTTTCGCAAAATGCCCCGTTAGCTGAAAGTGCCAGAGGTATAGCGTGCTGTCTCGCTCTGTGCTCTGTCTTTTATGCTACCTGGAGCTATCTTTTTACTTATAAAAGCTAAAGTTGCTTTTCTAAATAGAAAATTAGTTTGAAAAAAAAACGTGGCCTAAATTCAGAACATGTGAAACTGTTAGCTTCCAACTGTTATTTAACAGTGTTGCGCTCTGAGCACGCTAACATTGCGCTCCCAGAAAGTATGCAAGCCTAATACGAGCAAAGGGAATGTTAAATAGTCGGTTTGTGTACGCGCCGGGGTTCAGTTGTGTCTTCGCTGGGTGACGCGCGCATTGAATATGTTTTGCAAAATGTACCGTTAGCATTTACGTGTGCCGGCAGCCGCAGCCGCAGCAGCAGCAAACAAAATTAAAACGTGCCGCAAGTGCCAAAGCTGTTTGTCTCGCCATCTCACTCTTTCGCCCCACTCAAGTGCAATAATTTAAAGTGCGCTTAAAAAATTTAAAGCACGCCAGCATCACCCTGTGAGTGGGTTGTCCCCTGTATGCTGCGAGTGTGTGTGCGTGCGCGCTTGTCGCTCGTCGCATTGTCTCGAATTCGCGCGCGCAATTTGGCTGTCTGTGTATTGTTTGTGTTATGTGAGTGTGTGTGTGTGTGTGTGTGCTTACTGCAATTTGCGCCCAAATGATTTACCGTTTGATTGCTATCAACGCTTGCCGCAATTATGTTTTAATTGCCGCTAAATGGTTTACACACAACAGGATTAGCTGCAGCCCTTACGACAGGTGAGTGTGTAAGCTCCTAACCCCACCGCACCTGTGCAGCATCTTAAAAGTAAATTGAATTCGCTGTGTGGCATGAACTAATCCCGCATGCACAACGGCCTACAGACTATAAAAATATTTACGAGTAAATATGTATTACAAGGGAGCCCACAGCTTTCCCAGCATAACATATGTTTGAGCGCGCATTTCTAATACCCTGCAGAGACAGCGTATATTTTTGAAACAGACAGTGAGAGGCATTTCTTGATCAGGATTACAAACTGAGTCTGGATATATTCATGTCTGCTCTAAGGGGATCAGAAAGGGGCTTAGGGAAAACATGTGCTATTGTGTATATGTATATGTGTATGCATACAGGGCATCTCCTAGTTGGACACTCTTGACTAAAGGACTCTTCCTTGTTTATGATCAGTGGCGTGGCCGCGGCGCGGGGTGTCAAAAAATTTGCCAGCGCATGAATCATTTCGCCTACCCGCCGCCGCCCCCTATGCGTAATATGAGACGCGTCTGTAGCACGTGCATATGTGTGTGTGTGTGTGTGTGCGTTCGTGGGGGATTTCGCCTGACGCATGGTGTGGATACACTGGATGCGTTTGGCATAATAATGAAATAATAATGTCGCCTTTTGTTGTGAGGTGTCTCTCATCCGTTGTGGCAATATATTAATGGGCCTGCCACATAAAAAGCACCCCAACCGCAGGTCCTTTTTTTGTTTTATTTTTTTTGTTTGTTTGATTACAGCCTCACATGACTTCCGCGTACCCGTTATGAGAGTGGGGGATGGGGATGGGGGGGGGGGGGGGGGGGGGGGGGGGCTAAGCCCAAAAGATTAACATAAATATTCTGGTTCACGCTGTTCTCGCAACATAAAATGATGAGCAAAAGATCTGCTGATAAAATGCTAATCATAGAAACAATGTTGCCGCGACAACAACGGCAGCTACTACTTACAAGGATATGCCACACGCACCGGCTGTGACCGTGCCCTTAACATTTCCCATTTTTTCGGTGGTGGCAAAAACTCCTTGAGAAACTTTTGCGCTCTCCACCTAGACAAGTTGGCTTTTCCTCTTTTTATGGAGAGTTCCCGAAGAGGTAATCACAACTTTGCAATGCCATCTGGATGGGAAGACAGAAAGTGTTTATAATGTAATATAACATTAAAAAAGAAAAAAACAAACAGCTTAAACACCAACAAAATATATACTCTATAAAACTCAATTCAAATACTAATTCTCATGTTTGAATTTTTTTTCCAAGTTCTAATTTTAGAGTCCAGAAATCTTTTAAAAAGCCCCAAAAATAAATATTTACTTTTATCAATATTTGTGTTAGTGTATCTAAGTTTCGATTAAGTGAACCATATTTTCACAGATTTTTTTTTGTAGCTCTGCTTTGTAACATTTTTGATTAGCTCAAAGTTTGTACTGGCTTGAGGGGAGGCTGTGTGTGTGTGTGTGTGTACGATGGGGCTGGGGGTGGTTTAATTTTTGTTTAAACTTGACAGAAAACACCTCAGGCGTCCGCTCGGGTCGAGTGTCTCTTTGTGGTTTTGACAGCCTTTGTTTCTTGGGGGGCGTTTGGCTACTTAACCGATAAATTTGGCTTGCCAGCAGCAGCCGCAGCATCATATATCCTTGTTAATTTGTCTAAGGGATGCTTTTACTTGTACCTGTTTGTTGCCCTCTCATGTTCATAAATCATTTTAATGCATTTTGTTGAGACAAGTTGTCTCTCGGTCAGTTTATTTGGCTTGGTTTGGTCATTTTAATAACAAATTCATCATCGTCATAAGCGAGAATAATGACAGACAACAGGAGTCATCGACTGGACACTAGAAGGCAGATTGTGGAATGAACATTTTGGGCTACTTAATAATATTATTTTTGAGAGGTCGACCGTGACGTGCGACTACTTGTTTGTCAATGTAATTGAACCACATTGTATAGAGTATAGGCTTCTACGCAAGAATAAACCCAAGTAAATCATAATTTGAGTCCATCTCAGTTTCAGTTCACGTCGATTAATCTGACTGTCTATTGTCTGTCTGACTCTATGCCAAGCTTAAATTTCAAGATCTTCAATGTCTTCAGTCATTCTTCTATTAAAAAAGTAATAAAGCATTTAAGCAATTTTAAGGAAATCTTAAAGTTGAAAGTGCTTTCCATTTGCTCAACACGCAATTCGGCTCATATTTTATTTAACCAAAAGTATAAAACGAGAGACACAGAGCTGAGCTGAATTGAGTTGAGTTTCAGCAGAAAGTTCAGCTAAGCGTTTTGCTGCAATGGATTTATGCGTCTTTTGATAACTAATTCCCTTTGGGCGACTGTCAACATGGAGATAAACTCCCAGGCAACTCCAGAGTCCGGCTAAAGCACATGTGAAAAAGAAGAAGGAAAAACTTAAAGCTGCATTTTTTCTCTCTGCCGTTTGCTCAATAACTCTGCATGACTGGCAGAATGACAGACTGACTGGTTGACTGCCTGACTGCCTGGCTGGGTGATTGCCAGACTGACACTCATATTAATTTGCTGTTAAATGGCAACCCTAACGGCATTTTCGGGGGTTAAAGCCTGGCCAAATGTGCAAAAAAAATGGCCGAAAACAATTTGAGGCAATCAGCTGCCGCGTACGTGACACGAGCTCCCAGTTGGCACTCAGTTGCCAACTGGCCAACTATTGATAAGAGAGAAAAACTTGGGGAAAAACTTTGAGCAAAAAACTGAAGGAAAAGAATGTAGTGCAAAATGCAAACAGCTGCTGCCCTTTGGCCCATGTCAATGACCTCTTCGGTAACGCGTGCACGTGAGCCAAGTGTAGCGGCAAATGAGCTAATTTACTTGAATTTCTGCTGCAGCTCCTTGGCAACCCACACCGGGTCCACACGTGTCCAACAAGAAGTCAAGAAATTCAATTGTGAACATAAATCATGCCAGACGGCAGATGAACACGCAATCAGCTGTTTGTCACAGCGCAGGTTCCAAATGGAAGTGCTAGTTGAATCCAAATTGGAAGGGGTCTGTGGAGCATGTCAATCAGGCCACAAGAACAACGCGTGGGCATCCCAGGGTTGAGAGTGCTTTAAGCCCCAGCCAGAACAGCATGTTTGGTGCAATAAGGGTACTAGTAGAGAGTAGTCAGCCAGACAGATACCCCGTCATTTTGTGACTATAGAAAATGGGAAATATACGTTATTGAAATATGATAAACATTTTCGACTGTGTTTTGACTATTTATTATATAAAGAGATTAAAATATGACTAGGTTCTAGAAAACCTAGAAAACCATTCTAAGACTTTTCAAGTCTGTATAGATCAAAATGGAAACCATTTTTGGTCACGTTACGTACTAGTAAATGTTTGGACTTCATGCTGAAACAATATTTTTCATACCATTCCCAATTTACATCAAAACTGTATCTAAATCTTTCGTTATTTGTATTCATTTAGAATACGTTTTAAGCAAGATATTCAACCTAATATATCTGTAGATATGTCAAGCCTCTTGATTAGCTTTGTCAATAGGGTATAAAACTGAAAGCGTAGAGGATTTATCGATGGCTTCGATGTAGGCGATAATTTATTTAACAATGTGTGGGCTACCAGCCTCGGGGCCAGGGGCTTGCCCTTGGCTGGTCCGGGCCATTGAGATGTAAACGGTTGCAGAAATACGTTGAAGTTGGCGCTGGGCACATTGTTGGCCCTGGGGCTAGAACAAAGAAGAGAAACGTTTTTATTTGCCGCAGCATCGCACTCCTTCTACTATTTGTCGACTGCAAATTGCAAAATGATATTAGAGAGCGGCGTTGGTAACTGTGGGGGTGGTTAGCCTGCTGCACTGCATCAACGATTTGGGGTTGGCCAGCCGAGCAGAGTGAAAGTGCAAATGCGACCAGTAAATGTAGCAGCAGCAGGTCGCGTCTAATGAGCACGAGCAAATTTAATGTGATTTGTGCGAAGGGTGCAACGCCTTTTTCAATATGGGAATGTCTATATATACATGTGTGTGTGCGTGTGTGTGTGCTCTATTTGCTTTTGTAATTGACGTGTTGGTCCAGGATACAAATCCAACACGCTCTGCCCTCTGTCCAGTCATCGACTTTAATAAATAATTGAGCACACACACCTAAATGTGCTACGTGAAAAACACACAGAAATTGTCATGTGCATTGCCCAGGACATTTAGGACAGCTGCAGGATCAAGGTTGTGCACGAAAACATTTGTTATATGATAATGATGTCCAACAAAATAGAGCAAAATTGTAATTGAACAGTACATAAAGAATAACTAAATGAGTTTAATTGCAGCACTTTCGTCAGGCATTTTAATAATAAGCAGAAAAATGTGAGCCTAGCCGGCTAATTCCTAAATTTGCAAGCTCTAATTTAAACAGTTTCTTTGGGCTTATAAAATTAGAAATAAATTAACAAATTGCAAGCAATGAAATGGAAATATAGTATCCAAGTATTTAATATTATTACTTGTTGAAAGAAGCTATTAATAATTATTTATATAATAAGGCTGTATATATATAGAGTTTATTGTAGGTCTTGGTTTTATTTGTGCCTTAATCAAAGCACAATTTATTTATGTATTTTATGAGCTACAAATCCTAGAAAATTAAGCAATTTGTTACCGAGCTCCAGCTGCTGAAAATATAAATATCAAGAATCATTTTGCTGTTTTTTTTTTGTGTTCCAATTAAAGCACAGTTTATATTTTTTTTTAGAAATAAAAATATCTTATTAAATTAGAAAATAATTCAAAATTCTAACAATTGAAAACAAAAATCGCATATCTGATTTTCTATCAAGAATCATTTAGCTATATTTACTTGTTGAAAAGGCCTATTAAAATGATGTCCATAACTAGACGATTATATGATAAGTATTCTCTCTAAGAAATTGTATTTATTATTATTCCCTTTCTGCTCTCGGCCCTATCTACTGCCTTTAGCCGTCATTGACAAGCCTCGTTACATTCAAGCAGCCCCTCACTTGAAAAGTAGAATGTCCTTTGCCTTTGCCATTGCCGGCTGCTCATTAGCACTTGAAATGTCTTTTATTGAGGCCACTAAGCAGAAAGCGTTGCGTTCCTTTTGCAGACGACTTTATGGTTGTTTGTTGATGCAAATACGGCGAAAAGTCTAATAAAATTATTTCCGCTATTGTTTAGCAGGTTTTTGGGTTTCGTGTTGCCTTTCGGCTCTTGTGGGGCATCAAAAAGGCTCGCTTGATTTCATGACACGCAGTGGAGTTGACTTGTTTTCGGCTTGATTTAGCTGCATTGAGATAAACGCTCTTTGTTTGGTTATCGTTCGAACGAGAAATGATAAACATAAGTTGAACTTGGGCCGAGACATTGACAGGCTGGCATTCGAATCAAGGAGAACGGTAAAACAGGACACGTGCTGCGTCCTGCCCTCTGTGCTGTATGTAAAGCTATGTGCAAAGAGGGCCAGGAGCCACGCCAACTGTAACGACCTCCTCAGCGCTCCGGCCGCCGCCCTTTGTCCTGCGCCTGGGTTTGGGTGTTTGCATTTTAAAATCATCCCTCGAAAAACGCTTTGCCAACTTCAATTTCAGTCGCTGTCATTTGAAGCGACCCGTTAGCCCTCCCTTTAATACAATGCACGACCTCATGCCTCCAGCACAGTGGTCGAAATATATGTATACACTTGCTGAAAAAAGTTAGTAAATCAGAAATTTGTTTATATTTATAATGAGCTCTGAATTAAGCGTGTTTCTACAACAATGAAATTGCTCGCTTGGGCTCAACTTTATTATTTTAAAGGCTAACTTCTTTTTGAATAAGAATTGAAATATTACACATTAATACATTGAAATTGAAATTAAAAATATACGACGACATTACATCGATTACATCTCGTCAACCCTAAGATACAAATGAAGGCTAATAAATTCTTTAAGGTTGATAAATTTTAACCAATTTAATTTAGAGCTTCAAATACATAATACTCGATCGTCTAATTATGATTTTTGCATAAAGAATTTAAAACATTCTATTCTGCATATTTTTCAAAGCAAACATGTTGACTCTTGTGTCACTGTGTGACTCTCCGAGTTGTCCTTTGGGAATCGCCGACGCTATTTGGTAACCCCATTTGGCCTGCATTTTGCGCGCTATTTCGATTTTAGTCCTCTGTGCATAGCAATTCATGTTGCGATTGGGGTGTCCCATGTCGTCCACTGTGGGCCACATTGGTCCAGGTAGCCGGCGGGCGTTGCAAGTGGCCAGATATGTGTTTGTGTTTGTGATTGTGCCTCTGTCTGTGTCTGTGACTCTCGTTTCAGGCTTTGGGTTTGTTAATTTTTTATTAGATTTGTTGCAGCGTCTGCACTGTGCCCATAATTTTTGTGTGACTGTGTATGGCAAATTGTTGCTTCTAAAGCGGCTCACTTTCCCGACTTTCTCGCCCTCTGTTCCTCTGTCCACTTCGCTCACTTCGACGTTGGCAAAAATTCAATCAAAAAACTACAAGCGTAAACAAGTGGGTAACATGGCCAACTCATGTATCGTTTCCACTTCAATTTTCAAGTGTTTTCCTTTCTGTTCAAGCCGCATTTTTGTTTTGGGTATGTGCTGTGCTTTTATCGTTATGCCGCATTTTAGTTTTCCTTTCGAATTGAAAATCGCAGCTGGCAAAGTTGGTTTTTGGCCAGGTTTAAACTGCCTCGCTGGCAATTTGTGCCTACACTCCAGTCAGCCCCATTCCAGCCACACCTCCCAGCTCCTTAATACACCTAACAGCCGCGCTAAGTCCTGGCAGGGCTTTGGCTCAGACGCCGTTCAAGAAGTATTTGCACGCATTTTGCGGCCTAAAAGTATTCAAAGGCCTAAATTACTTGGCGCACACCGCTGCTGCTGCTGCTATCTGCTGTTTTTTCATCTACTTGTTTTTGTTTTTTGTGTGCTCTTGCATATGGTGGGTATTTTGTTTTTCTGCTGTGACTTGTAGATTGTTCAAAGCGAAGCAAATGCTTGCCTTTTGCAGGATCAGTCTTTACAAATAATAAACAAAAGCGTATGCCATATTAGCTGTGGATATGAAACAAGTGATGAGGTGAAATGTTGGTTAGTCGACTATCTGATTAGATTAATTAGTCAAGCAGTCAGTAAATTAGTCAATTGGTCAATCATACAGTCAATAAGCAAGTCAGTCAGTCAGTCATTCGGTTAATCAGTGGGTCAGTCAGTCAGCTGGAAAGTCTTTTGGCTAAGCAGATAGGGAGTCGGTTAATTAGTCTGTCCATCAAACAATTAGTCAATCAATCGGTTGTATATTTGCAAAGTTATTTATAACATATGCAGAGCATGAAATCAAGAGTCATCCGTCAGACCGTCAAATTTTTTTCAATCAATTAGTTGTATATTTAAATGATATATAAAATGGGAAGAGTATTAAATTAAATGATTGCCAATCAGACAGTTAGTCGGTCAATCAGTCAGTTAATCAATCGGTCATATACATGCATGAGATACAACCTGTTTAGACAGACGGTAATTTGATCAATCAGTCAATCAATCAGTAAGTCAATCAACTACTTGTATATTAACATGAAATATAACCTGTACAGAGCATTATATCAAAAGCATGTCAATCACTCAGTAAGTTTATCAATCAGTCCGCTTATTAGTTAGTTCATCAATCAGTCAATCAAAATAGATATTTATATTAATATGTCCTGTGCAGAGCATTCAATTGAAAGTCAGTCAATCACACAGCTTATTAGCTAGTCCGTCAATCAATCAATCTGTTATATATTATCATTCGATTATATATTTACCTGATATATAACTTTCGCAGAGCATTAAGTCTTCGACATTTCCAAAGAATTTTCGCTATTTTGTTTTTATTGCTGATTGTTCCACTTGTTTTTGAGGATAACAATAAATTTTTATTGTTGTTACGCTCGCCTTTCGCTTTTTTGTTTGTTTGTTGTTTATGTTTCGGTTACAGTTGGGTTTGTTCTTTCTTTTTCCCTATTTTTTTTTCTAGGGGGGTTTTCGCTTTCGCGCTGTGGTTGGGCTACCCGTCAAGAGTGGCCGTCTTATTTATTGATTTCTGGCTTTTTTCTATTTCTATGCTGGCATTTTGGCAAAAAAAAAAGAAAAACTTTTTGGCGGCTGCGGCGATGACTGCGGCTGACAAATGGTTTGAACTTTGTCAAAAGTTTTCATTTTGTCTAGTTGTTGCTGTTGTTGCCGCTGTCGAGGAAAACTTCATTTAATCTAATTAAATTGCTGCACAGTAACTGTAAACTTCATTAAGTTTTTCGCACAGCTTCTACACATCTGTTGTTGCCAACAATGAGCCAAGTTAATGTTCCCGAACATTGTCAGGGGCTGGCGGGAACTTGGGGCGGTCTTTCATTGTGTAAATTGTCATAACTTTAGCTCTGTTTAAAGTTGTTGTTGTTGTTGCAATTAGCTGTGGCAGCTGGTTTTTCCTTTAACCTGTTGTGCTTTCAACTTTCGGGCGGAACTTTTTGGCTTAAGCAGTCGGTTGCATAGTTTTTCATAAGGTTCTTTGCCAAGCTTTGTCTAGGAAGTTGCTGTTGTATGCCAAGAAATAGCATCGCAACATTTGACTACAGTCATTCAAATGGGTTTCAAGTACTATGGGCAACAACTGCTCGAGCATGCCTTAGAATGCCAACTAGATGGAAGTTGGCTGTGTCAAGCATTTCCACTTTGCATATATGTAAATGTGTGTTAGCACTTTTCTAGAGCACTTTATGGCAATTGCCAGTCTTTAATTAAATACATTTAAAATGCTTGATGTAATCCGATTAGTTTCTATAAATATGCCATGAAAAATAAGCGGATTAGCTTCAACTCGTACAAAGAAATGCAAGTGGCACAAATCCGCTTAGAGCGCATTACAAGTTTATGAATTTTACGGACAACAAAACAAACGAATAATAATTAAGTTAAATTAATCAATTAAAATTCGATTAAGGAAGCTACTTACTGGATATGTATTAATATAACAAAAATTACTTAATTATATTTTTAATTCTCTAATGATATTTTGGCCACTTAAAAAATATGTGATATAAATTTCTCTTTAGTTTCTGAGCAGATATATCTGACATTAGATCTAAATTAATTCTCTTTAGCTCTTGAGCAGATGTTGCAAAATCTTGGATCCAAAATACTAAAAAATATAAAACTGTAGAAAAAAGATGTATGTATTTATACATATTGTATAATAAAGTGATTTTTAATTCTTTTTTTTTTTCGGTGTGGTATGGTAGAATATAGACTTTTATTCCCGAAAAATTTGTAATACATATTTCACAAATCCATTTCTCTGTTTTATTTCCAGTTCATTTCACCTTATTTTGAAAATGGTTTATTAATTATTAAATTTGTGTTTTTTATATACTAAAAAATAAACCATTTTTTTTTTAATATTTTAATAGTTCAAAAATATTTGTGTTAATTTATAACTGAATCGCCGTAATACACTTCCACAAAGCCTTTCCTCAGGGTTTTGTTTTATTTCAAGTTGATTTCCTTTTGATTTTCAGTATGGTATATTTCCCATAAAGTTTTATTCGCTGCTTCGCTTGCATAAAAAATCTGTATTAAACCGTCCTAAGCATATGTTTTGCTTATGCATTTTCCATTGTGCTGCAATAACCCGCAAGTTTTTCTTGTAGTACAGTTTGTCATAATTTGCAACTGCTGCAGCGCATTGCAGCGACTACCATGTTGCAGCTCTCCCCACAACTCGCCCCACACTTGTTCTTATTAACTGCTCAGCCATTTGTAGTATTGGAGTTAATACAGTTGGGGAGGCGGGTTGGGTGGGCGATTGCAGGGCAATGGCTTGGAATTTGGAGTGCATGTCCTTGTTGCTTGTTGCTGTTGTCCCTATAGCTGGCGTTCTTGCTGTCCTTTGACTATGTCGCTGCATAATTTATGACTGCTTAGTTGCAGTTGGCTTTTTTGTGCCGCCTGCTGCTTGCTGCTTGCCACATGCCGCATGGCACTTGCCACTTGCCACTTGCCACTTGCTGGCAGTTGTGCAGTGCACTGCCAAGTGCTGACCTCTCTGAGCGTAGCATGAGACGTCTGTCTCATGCCTCAGTGCGTGGCAGGACTACTAAATCAGCTGCAATTCGATGCGATTGATACCCTTTGCATTTGCATAGGTTCAAAAGGACTTTAAGCGCCGCGGGTCAATTGGAAATGGCCCGAAGTGCGGCAGCACTAACTCAATTATTAAACCATTTCATTGGTCAGCCAGACAAGTTGAGATTTACAAGAGATGCCCGATGTCCGATGCCCGCAGTCTACACCCGCCTTCACACACACACACACGCACTTACAAGCAGCTAATAAATTGTAGTCCTTTAGCATATGGAAAGCATAAGGACCTCCCTTGAATACAGCTGCCCACCCGCAGGGCATAAAATGTGTTGCTGTTGTTTTTAGTGGCGGCGGCTCCAGCTCCAGCTCCAGCTCTTGTTCTTATTGTTGTACTTAATTAGTGTTATGGTAGCAGCGGCCACAACTCATCTGAAATTTATTAAAGCTGGCACATTTCAGCGCCGAGCGAATGAAATGCGTCATTAATTTTAACCCAAGTAAACAACACGATAAAAATGCCATAAGAAAGAAAGGAAATTTGTTACAATTTTCTTTACGATCTTCTCTTATGCAACTATGTATAAAAAGAAAACCCCAAAAATTGTTGAAGATTTTGCTGTAAAGATTGGAGAAAGAAGTAATGCAATTTAAGCTGATGTGTTTTGTATTTAAGTGCATGGACATTTTGTTATAAAGAAAAGCTGCACTTCAAATGGGATCTTTCGACAAGAGATATATTGTATATATTATGAAATACAAAGTCTTAAGCTATATCTGTCGTGCTGTATTTTAAAACAGGTATAGTTATTTCGGACAACTATAACTACTACATTATCATGATTTGTATAGCTAACCATTCGTGAAAATCTTCGCCCGTTAAGGTGAGATATTGGAAAAAATTATTAAACTGAAATTCGCGATCTCTTGGAGCTGCATTGGCGAATCTATTAAAGAAATCAACAGTAAAATATTCAGCACGGCCTGTTGCGGTCCTCGATCTGCGTATGATTTCACGAGCCTCCGACTCGAAGGCCGTGTAACGTTGAGCGTTGCCTTCCATGAAGCGGGCGTTCATGTTGTCATAGGCGCCCTTTGTGTATAGGTTTAGCTGTTCTGTGGCCTGTTGAGATCCGTCTCCCTTTGGCAGCAGATTTCTTATCTGGCTGCTAAACTGCGTAATGCCGTTGTCATCTGTTGGCAGGGTCGCAACTCTGGGCGTCCATTGCTCGATAAAGTCGTTCCATTTCCTTATTTCTTCTTGATCTGCCACCGCACAGCTCACAATCAATCGGGCTAGCGAGAGGCAGAAGTTGACGCTATCCTGTCTGATAAGTTTCTTAGTGTTTCGGGCAGACTGGGCCAGTTCCTCTCGGAGATCTTCAGTTGGAGCGGCGGCGCCTACGAGGCTCTGCATGAAGGTTGGGACTTACAGAAACTTTTCCGAGTCTGTGCTCTTGATACATACCAACAGAGCGAGACCAACTGCAAACGAAGAATGCATCTTTAAGAATGCTTACAATCGGTTTAACATCCCAATATATATTTTGGGAGGCAATTAATATATATAAATAAAATGACATTCGATGCGCAAATAAAAATCTGCTTTTCTTAGAAGCGTTGAAAATTATCGCATATTCAAGCCGGGGGTCAATTGTAGGTCGCATTGTTGTGCAAAGTCGTACGCTTATGTGCATTTTAAATAGTCTTTATTTCAGATTTATTGTTGAATTGGGCCGAAGTCCCGGCGATACTGCAATGCCGGGCCAACCCTTGACAGAGGTGGAGCAAGCCCCTAGCACTCCGTCTGATTCCAAAAATCAGTTTAACATTTGTTGTTCTCCAATGGAGAAACTATCAGATGTTAAGCTGATAAGAACAGATACTACACTTTGATCTTAGCCATAAGGCCGAGAAGCGATAACTTGTTATCAATAAATACCCAGGCCTCTATGTGGCCACAGCTAAAACCAGTTGCGAATTATAAGCGAGACACGTGTGTGAAACTAACTTGTGTACATTATCAATGCCTACTTAGGGGTAGTGCTGTGTACACTGTTGTATATTTCAGGGGTTGTTCGGATGCAACTCTCCTATATAATATAATTCACAACTAGTTTAGGCATTGCTTAAGGTAGAGTCAAGGTGTTTAATTGGGTTAATTCACTCTGGCTTCTCTTCAGTTGTCGAATAAATCTTTCGCCTTTTACTAAAGATTTCCGTGGAGAGGAGCACTCTAATGAGTCTAAATTGAATTTTTCGCGTGCCTGGTGACTTTTGGTTGCCGGGCCATTTAAAAATGTATATAGTATTGAAGGGAGTAATCTATCAGATATATAAGTATATATTTCAGTATTGCTGGCATATTTACCAAATGTTTATAATGTGCCTACTAATGCGTTTGAACTGTATGCACTCGAGATTTTTATATAGGTTTACGATTATATTTTACAGTTTGAGTGTTCGTAATTTTGGGTTGTAAAATGTCGACACATAAAATTTAATAAGCGCTTTAAATTGCGCCGCACTTGTTGTCGGCAGCTGTTGCGCGTCCTTTTTAATGGCCTCCTCCTTGGCAGCCTGCGGCTTGCCTTTTATGTGTGTCAACATTTATGACAGCTACAAAAGTCAATTAGCCTTACCAAACACCAAATCCCCAAATGGGCGTTTCCTTTCTCGCTTTAAGCCAGCCAACTCTCCCTCTTTAATTTGTTCTCTTTTTGTATTGCTTGGCGAATGTTGACATGCAAGTCGCATCGCTTGACTTAAACTGTTGCCTAATTAGTTAGTTGAAGCGTCTAACACATGATGATGAATGCCTAAACAGTTGATACGTGCACAGATAATAGTATAGCAATAGGGGGAGGATGGGACGCATGTTAACTATGTCAAAGAGAGGTAAATCGTGGGTGGCATAATATCTGTGGGCTTCTGCAGGAAAGGAGTTTCAACAATAAAGCTTTGCTAAATGCATTGCTACAGATTTAATTTGATTAATTTATAGGATTCTACTTTACGTGCTGGAAACCTTTCTAATATTTAATTGATGGTTCGAGGTCTGGGTTTCGAAGTCAGAATAATGTTATCCCTGAATAAGAAACAAATAAAATGTTTGGCCCGCCGAAGACTTAATATCCTTGTACACATTTGCCATATGGGATATTGATAGATATGAAGCTCGTAAATGCAGAGTTTGATGAAAATATCTTGGAAAACAGGCCATTTTGCCATACAAAAACTCATCATGTCGACCGATTCTTTCTATAGAGCTTTATAATAAAGTAGTTCGATGTTGATGAGACATAGCGTAGATATAAGCAGCATAGCTTAAATAGAGATGCCGAGTTTGGTCAAGAAACGTAGATAAACAAAAAGGTTTATTTTGCATACGGTTACCGTCATACTCCAGTAGACAGTAGATGATTAATCTTTCTTTATGGATTTGGATAAGTTCTCTTCTATTTCACATTTCATGACGAAATTATAATACCCTCTACAAGGGTGAAAATATATGAAATGAGCAGTTGTAGGCCTCAAATACAATCGTGCCCCCGTTGGATTAGGCATTATTTTTGTATACCTGCCACGGTAAGCATTTTGCTATTTGTATTTCTATGCGAAGTTTTGATAAGTAAATAATAAAGCAAAAAGGCAACGTATTCATTTATATTAGATACGCAATGGCACAGTGCTGGACATTGATATGGATCTCAGTGAAATAAATCGCAAATGAAAGGGAGCTAGAAAACCATTTAAGTTAGATATTTGCCAAATGCCAATTGCAATGATTGAAGCGATATAGAAAATGCAGCTAAGCTGCTCAAGATCTGGTCAGAGATGCTTGGAACCTTTTAAACACTTCTAATCAACTGAATCGCATTGTGCATCAAATCAGTCAGATTTGCCTGGCTGTGGATATTGCTTTTTCTGTGTGTGTATTTGGCTTATAAATTTAGTCAAAGCACGTAGCGTAAAGTTGGCAATAAATCCGGAAAACCCAACCGTCCGTACCAGCTTCCCCTCGCTTCCTCTCTCCCACACACACACACATATACGCAAATACGCACAGGACGCCTGCTGTGTTACACGTGGCGTATTAACAATATCGACATGGGTAAACAAGTCCAGGGGGTAGCTCTTTGCTGCTGAGGGGGTGAAAGTAATTTACACTTTTTCGACTTGAACTTTTGCTTGAATTCATTTTGATATTTACTTTCTACTCTCCCTTTCTCTCTTTCCCGTTTTCAGTCAAATTAAACCATTCGCTGTGAGTGCAACAAAAATTAACACAAATGTATCATAAAGTGACATATCTCGATGCAGAGCAAGTGCTACCCCAAAGACAGAGACAGAGCCTTGAGCAACCCCAAGGACAAGGACACGTGTTAAACATCCTTATCCATAGTCATTATCAGTGAGGCCAGTATGCCGAACCTTCATCATGTTGACTACAATCGGAAATATTCCGCCACGGAAACGATACAGGTAAGTGATTGCCCGCCGGCCAATACCCTAACCACTTCAAGTGGCCCCATTTAAAATTCAACTTGAGTGCGGTAATTAAAAATAAGACATTTATTTACGATCGCTGCCCCTGTGGCACGCGACCTCGACTGGGCGTACCCCTGCGTTACCCCCAATACCTGCCCCAACTTGCGTCCATTTGTCGATTTTTCACACCCGCGGACAAGGGTTCATTCTTGCTATCTCTTTCTAACTCTGGATGCCGTCTTGATTGATGCGCACGTTTTGTTGTCTGAGCAGCTCAACAAATTAATTGAAGAGTTTTGTTTTTGGGCCTTTTTTCTTTTGCTTTTTGGGCTGGCTGCCTCTGCCTGTGCACGCCCTTTTGCCCACTAATTGCTGTCATAAATTTGAACTCTAGTTCGAAATAAACATTCTTGAGGCCGTATACGTCTACGGTGTTTGGATTAATAGCTTAGTGGGGTGTATTAGACGTGTGAAAAGTTATGTAACTGATTAAAGAGGGGAAAAGTGCACAAATGGAGAGAAATTATATGTTAATAAAATGTATTCATTTAAATGGAGGAAGAGAGGTTTATTTGTTATATAGATATATCTAAAGCGATAGGTATATAAGATTTTTGCATTTTATGAATGATAAATACCTTTGAAAAACATACCCTTGCGATAAATATCAAACAAAAACTTGATTTTATTACAATAATTCTATGTTATTATCGTTCAGTTCTTAAGATTTCGCTTTTAATTGATAGCTCGAGTTAACTTGAAAAGGTTTTTCATAAGAACTAAATTCTTAACCGCTAGCGGCTATATAAGCCTTATGATATGCCGATCCCATATGACAGCCTTTACCTTACACTTGCCTGCCCGGGACTTATTGCATAGAATCAGCTGTTGCTGAAATATATATTGATATATATATGTATATATTAACTTGATGGGATGATATCTTATCTGACAGCTTTTACTACATGTACATGGACTTGTTGCATAGAATCAGTTTCTGCTGAAGAGTATATACAAATCTCTATACTTATATATAACTTATATATTGTCAATTATTTTATATAGAATCGTATCCATGTACATGATAACATATTTGCATAAATGATATTTGAAGTTAAGTGTTCAGTGTTTTGATCAGAGTTGAATGATTTACTAATGCTTTTTTCTAATTTTCTTTTTTAACTTGGCAATTCCACAGCCAAGGACTAGGCTGGGACTTTATATTATAAAGTATCCAAATGTTAATCCTTTTTCTTCACTTGCCTGAATAACTCGCCTTCTTAAAGAGTACAGAACAGCAGTTGGCCTCTCAGCTTTATGC
Organism: Drosophila novamexicana; assembly: GCF_003285875.2. Classification (NCBI taxonomy): domain Eukaryota; kingdom Metazoa; phylum Arthropoda; class Insecta; order Diptera; family Drosophilidae; genus Drosophila; species Drosophila novamexicana. Next base: position 10,402,878 of record NW_020824787.1, read on the forward strand.
ATTGCAGGGCCTTTGCGAGTCGTTTAGCTCAAGCTAGCTACTGTTATCTCAGCTTTTGGCGTTCCCACGTCCGTTTTTCTTTGTTGTTGTTGTTGTGGTTGTTGTTGTTGCACTTTTAATCACAAAAACAACAAAAAAGCGTCGGCAAAGTTTGCCACTGCCGTTGCTGTTGGTCGTGCTTTGTTTTTGCTTTCTGTTGCATACAAAACGGCGCTTCCGCATGCCGTCACATGGCCGGAGTCGAGCCCCAGAATTGTGTGTGTTGTATCTATATATACAAACATACATAGATACACACATATTTATATATATATATATATATGTATGTATGTATGTGGGTCTGGGTCTGGAACTTGATTAAGTAGTTTCCGCGTGTTTTTATTTGCACAATAAAAGCATAAAATTGTTGCCCGTTTATTAAAGCCGGGCAAAAAGTGGCAGAGCAAAAAGTGTGAAGTGGATGCTTTTTCCACTGGCGCTCGGCTCCCTGGCAGACAAGGACTAACGGGCGAAATGCTAGACATGCTGTTTGCTATTTAAGCCGCTATTTTTATGGCTTTTGCCGGAATGATGGCGTTATGACTCTATTGTGACACGGCGCCGACGTGCCACAGTTAAAAGTCCATTTATATTTCGGCATACAACAAAAAAAAAAAAAAAACCAGATATAGCAAGAACGAATGCTTCAGACTGTGCCCCGCTCTTTGCGGACTTAAAAGTTTCACAAGGAATTATATATATTGATTGCGGCTTTAACTTTAAATGGATTTTGATTTCAATTTTATTTATTTTCGAAAATGTAAATTGTAAATGGAATAATTGTTTAAATATTCAAATCCTTATTTATTTGTTTCTCAAAATTATATATAAAATGTTCTTTTTTGTCTGTCGATAGTCTAATAAGGCATACAGCTACATATAGGATATTCTAGGCTTTAAACTTGTCTTACTTTGAATTGAGATAAATGCAGAATATCAGATATTTCAAGGTTTCGGTTTTAGAATAATTCTGAAACTTTTGGCAAAATTGCATTTTGAAATAAATTGTTTATAAAATGTGTTTCCTAATGTTCAGTTTTGTCTGTCTTAGCTGAGTGGGCGGCATAGGGAGGGGTCATCTCATTTTATATATATGTGTATATATTACTGCCATATGGCGCCTCCAGACGCAGGCCATTAAAAATGATTACAAAATGCCGCTACACAGTTCCCGGTAAGTGCCTCAAGCAACAAGAATGTTTGCCCGAAAGCACCGACCCACAGCTCCCCCAGAAATTTCACTTTTCGCCGCATATGCTGCCCGTAACCTTCCTTCTTTTTTTTTTTTTTTGGCAACAACAAAAAACTTTTTCTCTCCTTTTTTTTGCAAAACAAACAACATAAATATGGATTTCTCATTAAAATGCCAAAGTTATGCCGAGAAGCCGAGGCTGCCGGCATGTGGAGATTGCCGGGTCCGCCTGATGGAAGCAGCGCATGCGCTGTCTCCGTGTTTTTCTCTCTCACTCTCTCTCTTGGCGCTCTCTCAATGTCAATGTCGCGGCATTGCGCTCTCTTGTTTTGTGCTCTCTGCTTTGTTGGTGGCAAGTCACGTGCTGCCATTGACGGAATTTCATTGCCTGTTTGCCGGCTTAGTTGTATTTGCACACCCCCTGCTTACCCCTACATGCCCCCCCCCCCCCCCCCCCCCCCCCCCCCATCTCCTCTCCTCGATCATGCTTTGTTCGCGCTTAACACTCCGGCACGACAATGTGCGGCATTTGTCATGAAACGGATTTCCGGTATTCCGAATGTCGCAACTTCGCTGTCTTTGTGCCTTGCGTCTTCTGCTGTAGGGGATGTGTTAGGGGCTTGAGAGGGATGTTCGTTGCATACCCTGTGCCCATTGAATAATGGATAACAGGGGGTAGATGGCAGCTGTGCAAATGTAGGTAATAGCTTGAAGGAGGCATAGCTCGCTGATAAAATATATATGTTCTTGATCAGAATGACAATCTGATTTCAATATCAATCTCCATGTCCAGCATTTAAGAAAATAAATAAATGCTTTAACCCAAACTGAGATGGATATAAACTTTATTTTTGGTATAAACATACATTTTTATTTAGTTCGTAAGCTCTGAAATTCAATCAATAAACACAAAGGTTATTTAAGAATTAATTTGCTTTAAAGTAAAATCAGGAAAGAAAGGATTTGAAAATTATCATAAGTATAAAGAAAGAAAGTATAGACAGCTTGTATGCCTGTTTAGGCAATTCAAAACTTGGTACAGCGTATCTACCAACCGGATACTTTCCACTAAAGCACTGTTATTTCTTCTTGTTGCCTTCTCTGGCTTTGACACTCTTGACTTTGGGGCCGTGCGCTCGGGCACTTGGCCTCGGCCTGCAACAACTTGTTCAATCTGTTATGACAAAAGCTCGGGTCAAAAAAAAAGTTTGTTGTTGTTTTTTATTTCTGCCCTGCCGCAAAAGTGGCTATTTAGCATTTTAGAGTAGGCGAGCCGCCGCCGCCGCCGACCCCCTGGCCCCTCTTCATGTTTTGAAAGCCATTTTACTTGGTGCATGAATTTTTCATTAATTTCATTAGATTGTTTAAACGTGGGGAATTTTAATCAACGCTTCGCCTGGGCCCAAAACTTGTATAATAAATATGCAACGAAATTTGACAATAATAATAGTTAATGAGATGTCTAAGCGAGGGGGTGAGGAGGGCGGAGTGGCTGTTACAAGCCGTGTGGGGATGAAAACTATCAGAAGTTGACTGGAGCTAAATTGCTTTGTAGCCCAAATGGCTGACAATGCGACACTTTGGCGGCAGTTTGAAAGCGTTTTCAGTTAATAGACTGGCAAATGGGTAGGATAATCGAGAAATTATGTAGGATAGCTAAAATGCTTAGGGGCAGCCTATTTGGGGGCGTGCTGCTATCAAATAAGTAATAGTTTAATGGGGACTCTTAAGATATGTATAATAAAATCTGCTTGGAATTGCTGAGCATCACTTTTGGGGTAATTTATCTAATTATGTGCAGCTGTTTATGAATGTAATGAATATGTGCTTATTTATATGATATATACTAATAATTTGCATAACATCCAGCTTAATTATTCATAAAATTTGTATATTTTTCCTTTACTTTATACTTATTAATAAAGAGTATTTACCTGCCTCAACAGCCCTTTCCCTGAAGCCTTAAGCCTTCTCAACCAACTTGGAAACTCTGTAGCTCAAAAGTATGCTTTAATTTGTGAACTTTTTCGCACACATTTTGCTTGTAATTCACAACCGGTTCAAGTAGTTGCTGTATGGAAACCCTTTGGCCTGGCTGTTTGCAGTTATCTTTGCGCAGAGGCGATATCGTAACCAATGAAGTTCTACTGAGGTGCGATTATTGCTAGTTGAAAACTTTAACCAATACCCCGCCATGGGGACGTGAAATACCGTCCACTACGGCAATTTTTGGAAGCCCGAGAGGGCTCATACATTAATAAATTTAAATGAACAAGAAAGTAAGAAACTGATATTTTAGCAAGCCGTACTGTATTGTTGTTGTTGACAATCATATGACATAGAAATGTTGTCGAGCGGAGCTTTTCTTGGACAGATTATTTTAATGGGAAAACCACCATTTGGAAAAGTAGATGATCGTACAAATAGGTTAGAGGGAAAGATAAGCTCTGACATACAGCCTTGGTCAAGAAATGTAGAAACTCGATTTTTGGACCTGATCTATGCTCTCTCTATCCTTAGTTTATTACAGGCTCGTGTCTGCAGATTCCGTTGATGTGAATGTTACATACTTTTAAAACTGAGAACCAGATAATTAATTATATTTACACATTTAATGATGTTCAAATATGCTCAACAATCGATTTAAATTGCTTACGTAATAAGTCACTTTATAAATGTGTTGGCAGCGAGTCCTTAATCCAATTGCAACAGCTTCTTGCTTTAAGAAAACACATGTAATTATTTATAATAGCAGATCCGGGACTCGATTCTTCTTCTTCATACAGACTCTAAGTCCACTACGCTACTCAAGCGCCTGTGGAAAATGCGACTCAAAGACGTTTTGGATAAAGTGTTAATTTATGTTCTATATGCATATATTTGTTTTCAAAACCCTCATTTGTATAGCTTTTTGAGAACATTTATTTTATACGTTTCACGGGCAAGGCCGGGTAATGCCCGCTAGTATCTATGTAAAATATAACATTAGGCTCAAGATAGTACGTGTAGATTTATATTAGATTTATATTACGAGCGGGCAATTGATAAAAATTGTTATATTTAAAATTTGAAGCTCCCAATTTGTGGTCACAAAACCAGATTGGAAAATACGTTGTAGCTTATAATATTGATAAAATCTTAATTATTCGATCCGTATGTCCAGGATTTCGTTTACGAAATAAAAATGCATGAAACAATTTATGTATTATATAACAAAAAGTTTCTTCAGCTTCTGTTAGCTGGTGATACCTGTAAAAAATTAAATTATGGCAAATGTTGATTTAGGCAACGTTTTTATAAATAGCCCGGCAAGAAAACCGCTGCCAGATTCTACTATGAAATTCAGATTATACTCGAGCTTCATTTTAAAGCAAAAGGCAAAACACCATATAGCTCGAGGAATGTCTCAACTTAATCTAAATTTACAGATGAGAGTCGCACCCAAACAACCCCTAAAGTAGGCATTTATAATGTACACGAGTTAGTTTCACACACGTGTCTCGATTATAATTCGCAACTGGTTTTAGCTGTGGCTACATAGAGGCCTGGATATTTATTGATATCAAGTTATCGCTTCTCGGCCTTATGGCTAAGATCAAAGTGTAGTATCTGTTCTTATCAGCTTAACATCTGATAGTTTCTCCATTGGAGAACAACAAATGTTAAACTGATTTTTGGAATCAGACGGAGTGCTAGGGGCTTGCTCCACCTCTGTCGCGGGTTGGCCCGGCATTGCAGTATCGCTGGGACTTCGGCCCAATTGAATAATAAATATAATAGTACAAATATTCGTGTAGAATAAGTTTTAATTTCTTTAAGTACTTGTGTTTATTGCTTAAATGAGTTTTGCGTTAGAAAGAAAAAGGAGGGATTCTACGTGTGGAGAATACAGATGGGATCTATTTATTCTATGTGGAAACATGGGGTATATATTATATGTAATATAGCCTCATTAACTTGTTCCTCTTAATGATTATCATTTGCAAATCGCGTAATCTACATAATATAAATCTTGACAACTAAAAGATCATAATTATGGCCCATTAAAAGCATATTCCTTCAGCTCTTTTAATTTATTTGTGTTAATGTCCAAGCCAAGTTTCCCAGCTGTGCAGAGCAAGCCATAATAATAATAGAAAGGGTTTTCGAGCATTAGACAAATTAAACATAATGTTAACTCCTTTTCGCATGGCTCGTAACGACTACAACCCTGCGGGGCACACACTTAAACCCAATTACAATAACGCAAACATGGCAGAGACATTGAACAGTTGGAGGATAGTCCTGGCAACCCGCCTCACAACCTTCCAACCTGCCAACCTGACCGAGAAATTACGGCCGCAATTTATGTTTATGTGACTCGAAAGTTTTGCGGCCGTCGGATTTTTATAGTTCAAGTTCGACGTTTCAGGCGAAGCTTGGGCGAAAAAAAAAGAAAAGTTTGGCTCGCATGTAAATTTACGTACTGTTAGTTTAGCTGGGAAAACTTGAGCCTTTTTATGGGCTCAAGCCCAGAAAGAGCGCAAAACGAGAGAATAGACAAAAACAAAAACCACTAAGAGTTCTGCAAACTGTCTTGACCGACTAGGCTGTACCCTTTTTGCATTCTTGCTTCTTCCCTTTTCTCTGCTCATTACAAAATTAATCCCTTAATAACTCTTGAGTTTATTGTTTGATCTATATGAAATATTCGGTTTATAAATATTGCATTTGACTACATACTAAACATTAGGATACCTCTGAAGATTTTGGGTAGAGTGCGGGAAGTTAGGTTTTAGCTTGTCTGCATAATAAATAGTTAATCCGCTTGAATAAGCCTTCTGCTATCTGTAACATCTATTGCCAACAAACCATGATACCCGTTCTTATCCATTTAAATTGGGTACAGGATATTGCCAAAGGAAAAAAAAGGTAAAGCCATTGAGATTTGTCTTTATATTTCTGTCTGTCTCTTTGGCAGCCAGGCGCAACGTTGGTCAAACTTGACTGGGCTTTATGAACTGGGCCGAATGTAATTCGAGCCCTGACCCCTGACCCACTCCCCGCCCTCTGCTGGCCCCTAAGCGCCGGCGGAGACATAATTCATTTTTTATGCCAAGGTCTATTTTGCATGCCGGTCGCGTAGCGCGTGTCGCACTGATTTGGTTCCTTGAATATCCTGCGGGATTCGTGAATCTAATTTATGCGTTATTTATGCAACAATATTGATGAAGATGCACAGCAGAACAGACAAAAAGCTAAAAGCGCAGAGAAAACCATAAAAATAATTCAATTAAAATGAATAGATAAAAGCAATTGACTTTGAATTTAAGATAAGAGATAAGGCTAGGGGGCTGTTACACAAATCCTTTGTTGCAAATAAGTATTATAAAAGTCTTTTGTTCATTTTAAATTCTTGCCACAACTCATGGACTGTATTTTTTGGCAGTTTTTATGACATCTCTTTGTGAAACTTTTCGATACTTAAGATGTTTATTAAAATCTTGTAATGCGTCTCTTGTTGAATTACTTTGCTCTCCGTACATGACCTTATATAAATATAATAATTTGACATGTGCAAATTTTAAGATAAAATTTGACTTTAACGCATTTTACATTTTTCAAAAGATTGTTATTCATTGTATCATTTATTGAAATTTGAATATATCGAATTTCAGAATATTATATTCATTTTTAATTGGCCCGGCAACCAAAAGTCACCAGGCACTCAAAAAATTCAATTTAGACTCATTAGAGTGCTCCTCTCCACGGAAATCTTTAGTAAAAGGCGAAAGATTTATTCGACAACTGAAGAGAAGCCAGAGTAAATTACACGAATCAAACACCTTGACTCTACCTCAAGCAATGCCTAAACTAGTTGTGAATTATTATATTATATAGGAGAGTTGCATCCGAAATACCCCTGAAATATACAACAGTGTGCACAGCACTACCCCTAAGTAGACATTGACAGTTCCATACGTGTTAGTTTCACACACGTGTCTCGCTTATAATTCGCAACTGGTTTTAGCTGTGGCCACATAGAGGCCTGGGTATTTATTGATAGAAAGTTATCGCTTCTCGGCCTTATGGCTAAGATCAAAGTGTAGTATCTGTTCTTATCAGCTTAACATCTGATAGTTTCTCCATTGGAGAACAACAAATGTTAAACTGATTTTTGGAATCAGACGGAGTGCTAGGGGCTTGCTCCACCTCTGTCGCGGGTTGGCCCGGCATTGCAGTATCGCCGGGACTTTGGCCCAATTGAATAATACATTTACAATTTTTTGAAGTCTTGGGAACTTGTTAAACTGCCCTCGCATTGAGGTAGCGTTTGCATTTAAATCGTTCGGCGATTTGGTTTGTTTTGTGTCCTGAGAGGAGTCGCATTTGGGCGTGAAAGGCAATTCCAGTGGCAGGGACGACATGCAAATGCGAGGGGCAGCGGAGCATCAAAGGATGCCACTGGCAAGGACAAGGACATGTCAGCTGCTGACATTGCAACTGTGTCCTCCGTGTCCTGCAGGATCTAAGGTCTTGGAGCTGCTTGCAAATTGTTTTGCCGTCGTCGTCTTCGCCAAGTCGTTTGGAAAATTGAAATGATTAATTGTTTGGGCAAACTCAGCTGCTGGCACTTGAAAAAGGAATCAACTCCTGGCTGGCACTTGAAGCAGGAATCAAGTTGTCCTGGATTGATGGCCCGCAGCTCAAAGTTTGAAAATCAAAACACTTTTTATTGACAGCTCTGCATTTGTCGCGCCAATCGCAACTGATTTTCTTTGTGTGCGTGCGTGTGTGGGTGTGTGTGTCGGCCAATTTGACAAGCACGCGACAGTTATTTGTCAGTTGTTGAAATGGCGTGGTAAAGTGGGTTCGCTGGGATTAAAGTGAGTTATGTGCAGCAGATGGGCAAGAGCTAAAAATGTTCTACTTCTAGACTAGATTATTATTTTTTAGATAGTAGAACGATAAAATATCTTCAATTCATTTATTTGAACTTTTATGCAAGTATTTATTTTAACTTAATATTTTCTAACCTTAGTTTTCATTGAGAAAACATGTACAGTTTGCGCCATCTATTGGTTAAACAAGCAAGCAAGTAGTTCCTTTTATGGTCAATGTCTTAACTAATGGCAATTTATTGTGTGTCTTAGCTAAGAGTCCACGAGGAAATATTTTGTATGAGTTCCCACCGAAACCGTCTGATAAAGGATTTCTTGTCATGTGTCTTTACTAAAATAGTCTAGGGACGAATATCTTGTATGTATCCTTACTAAAATTGTGTGACAAAGGATATTTTATTATGTGTCCTAACTAAAATGGCATAATCTTGAAATAGGATAGTCGCTTGTTGTATATAATGGGAAATCTGCTCCGAAAGTAGCTTGGCTAACAATTGGGCAAATATGTCAGACACATAACCAATGTCCATATAATAACACAGGATAACCAGTGTTTATATTAAGAAAAGTACGCGTGTGTTTTAAGTATGTGCATATACCGTTAAATTTAACAAAATAGACAGGACACTTTCAAGGGTTTCTGTCTCCGATGGTTGGGATATACAGAACAATTTCCAAATTAATGGTTAGAACTTTTTGTTATGCCAATGTCTAGCTGGGATAAATTGAGATTCTTGTGCACTAGAAAATAACACTGGGTTCTAAATTTATACTGTTTGATTTAGTTAAAGTCTTCTGTTTGAGGGTTCGAATTTCTGTTGTAAGATACCCTGTAACCAAGTTGTTGTCCTTTGCACACATTGAAACTAGACAATTAAATACTATTCTGCTGTCACGGACGGAAAATAATAAATGTACAAGCAAAAAATATAATTAAACAGAAAAAGAGATTCTAATACAAAGGAATATATCTCGATCAGCTCGGCTGTTAGCTGCTGAAGGATATTCTGTATAAGGTCTTTGATGACTCCTGCTACCTATTAATTTTATTAGCAATAAAAATGAGTAAGGAATCTTGTGGCATGTAGATTTATACGCGCATATAGGAACCTATATCCAACAGGAGCCTATATTCCATGCTCGTAACCTTTTACACACTTTGCTATTTCGCTCAATATTTATTTTCTTAATTTCATTTCTGTTTCCAATTAAAAACCCCAATAAAAGAAAGACTCTTGAATATTATAGAAGTCTAACGAAAGTTATTTTTGTTTTTCATATCTTCCAAAATCATCCTTTCTGCCTTAATTCGACATCTTCCCTTTAGGCTTCTCGCTGTTTCCTGTATCTTTTGTCATTTGTTTTCGAAACCTTTACCTCGCCCAAGTTTAAATTTAAAGTTTTGTTTTAATTGTGGAGGCCGTAAAAAAGGTGACTCAAAGAATTTATAAACAATATTATCTGAGAAAAGTGTCCCAACTGTCTGTTTAGTTATTTTTCTACCCTGCCACCCTTCGTCCCTTGCCGCACCTCGCCCGCTACCCTATTTGTCCACGTGTCTTTTGTATTGTTTTTTTAAATATATATATATATACATTTTTTTGCCAAGTGCTGCGTTTTGGATCCTTTTTCTATCTTTGTTTTGCATAAATTTTCACTTTGTTTTTATCAAGCGCTGTCGGGAGGCCTTTCAAGAGTGTGTGTGTGTGTGTGTGTGTTAGCGTCTGTGTGGGTGTGCATATGCATGTCTGTGTGTGTGTGTGTATTGTGCCTTAATTTTCAGTTCAGGTTGTTGTTTTTGCCCTGCCTGAGATTGTTCTATTGAGATAATATTTTTGTTTCGCCGTTTTTTAATCCTTTAGCCAACGGCTGGCGACAACCCTTGCCGACAATTTCGTCACCCTGCAACCCTGGCCCCCTTTCCGCTCTCAGTTCTCTTGCTCTGTGGACCTGGTTGACTGCATGCACGCGACATTTTATAGTTATTGCCGAAATTCCCCTGATGGTTTTAACCATTTTCTATGCCATTTACATTTTATTTTGTTGCATGTGTCGCATCGCATGGAAATTGCGGCTCTATTGTTTTATAGCCGCAGCGCGCAGCTCTTCCAGTCAGGGTCTTATCAATACGGCGAACATGATGCATGGCCAAAGGAGTTTCATTCATAAAAAACGTTACACAAACAAATGTGAGGAGCACAGAACGCTTGATGTCGCCTGGCGACAGGTTAAATAGGTTCTTGTGGGTGGGCGACACTTGTTTTCATCTTAAGTTGAGCCTTAATAATATTTTATTTTCAATCCAAGAGCTGGTTTGAGACAGACATAACAGTTCAGACTGTTTCAACACAATATTTGACTACTTCATTTAATTTTTACAAGTTTATTAACGACTTTAATGAAAACCTTGAAAGAAATATTTCAATGCCTGGAATTACATGTGCATTTCATATCAAATTTCACCAGCCAAATTTGGGGTAATAAACGGCTTTTTTTGATTTTTTTTTAATTAAGTCTTAGGAAATTTCTGAAAATTATTTTTGGAATTTCTGATTTTTTGTTAATATTGACACAATATACATTATATTGTCTAAAAAATTATTTTGGAATATTTGAATTATTCTATCCCTGACTTTCAATTTTATATTTCAAAAGAAAAAATTCAAAAATTCCTTCACTTTATTTGAGGACTTTTCAACAGAGGGGTATTAAATTTCCTTGTGTGTGCCCCTGTCCGATAGTGACGTCACTTACCAACCTGTTAGAACCTGAAGGTGACAACGAGTGTTTGTTTTGTTGTGAAAACTACCCCTTGGGAAATGTCCTTTTGTCTGGGATATTTTGTAAGCACAACCCTCTGCTGGCTGGTGCATTGAACCAAGCCGGCAAAACGAAGGCTAAGGTCAATTGCAGTTGTTGGCTTCCAGTGAGCGACAAAATATCCTTGCCCGAAAAGGGAAATTTCATAAATGCCGCTGTTGAATGTTTCGCTGCTGCGTGTCCTTTTTCAGTGCTCGTTGGGCAACCAAGGCGCGCGGTTCGTATTCGCAGCGCAGCATCTATCGAAACTTGATGCGAACAATTTGTGCGCGTAATTTGTTTTTTTCGGCGATCGAGGCCGGCAAATGGAACATTCTTTAACAACTGTGGATTAACATAAAGAATGTTTCGTTGCTGTGGCGAACAAAAAACAAAAAATAAAACGAAAAACGTGAAGTAATGAATTGGTGAAATTTCTAGTTATTTAAGCAGCTAATTTGCAATGCATAAGCCACTAACTGGGCTGGCCGAAAGGAAATGGCCAACGCTTTATGCATAAGAAATTAGCTGACTGCGTTAAGCCAAAACAATGTGACAAAGTGTGAGGCAACAAAAAACGATGTGAAAATGTGCAAATATGAAAAGAAACAACAAATATAAAAGTAAAATCCAAACGAAAATAATAAATGCCAGAGGACACACACATGAGCCAGCGGCAACGGCAGCGAGGCGAAAATAATCATAACCAGCGTAGACATTACAAATGTCTGCATGTCTTTCGCTCTGTGTGTGTGTGTGTGGCACCGACTTCCGTTTCCTGTTTTAATGTTTACGTTTTGCGGCTGGCGGCTTCCGTTTGCCAGCCGAATGTCGTCCGTGTCCTGTTGCCATCCTGTTCTCTGTGGATTTTTGAGCTAATGTAGTGGCATTTTAGGCGCAACGAAATAATAGATAATAAAATGTAATGTCCTCTTCTTGGCTTAGCCAACGCACATATGCCTCAAGCTTTCTGTCTTTGGTCTTAAGCACCTCTCTCTACCTCTCACTTCCCCGCTCGCTGACTCCTTCACTCTTCCGCTCCCGCTCTCTCTCTCTCTCTCTCTCTCTCTCTCGTTTTCTCTCCCTTGCTGCTTAACGTCCTTTAGTCGTTCGTTTGGTGCGTGCCGCACGTCGATTATTGCGCTTTTCGCTCGTTGACGGTAATAAAAATCAGTCGGAAATCTTTCAGCGCCTAAATGTAGGCAACAACAAGCCAGCCGCTGCCCTGAATTAGATTAGATGATGTGCCATAATGAAGCTGTGCCGGAAAGAAACATACGAGTAACATATAAAAACAAGGGGGCAACATATAGCAAATGTCTAGTGTGGGGGCTACAGTGGCTTAAAAGGGACTACGTACATTTGGCGTTGTCTGCGTGGGCTACAACATGTGTGTTAAGGAAAGCATTATTAAATGGAAATAATAAGTCGTGATTCTTATAGAAAAAGGATAAAGCAAGAAATATATAAAGTAGACAGAAGCAACAATATTATAATTTATTTATTATACACATTCGAAAGTTTTAAGCAAAATCGAATATAAATACATATATTTATAGATATATTTATAAGAAATAGGAAATTGATTTATTAACCGAATGCTTTTACGTAAATGTGTCATTTGAATTATTTTATTCTTTGCAACTAAAGAAGTTGCTTAAATTATATAAACAACCTAATATGGAAAGTGAAAAGAGAATATTTTTTGGCATTGGAAAGTTCAAGCTAAAAAAGTAGAGCTTATATAGAAAGCAAATTAAAGATTATATTTAAATGGTAGTCTTTAGTCGTAAGCATTCATTCAAAGTTAAGGAAAAAATATCTTCGAAGATAGATTTTTTTTAAAATTTTTTATTGAAACTGTGTAAAAAGACACATTTGAAATAAGGTTATATAGTGAAAATTATATTAGAAGACTGTGAGGATATATATACGCCTTTTTAGGTAATTCTAATTTGAGAAAGTTTCAAATAAGTACTGTACTCTATACTAGAACTTTGTTGAGATAGTGTATATACTAAATAAAAAAAATATAATGGCTCAGCAATTGGAAGTTTAAAGTCAAACAATGCATTGCCGTTTTTTATTTCTAGATAATTCTAATCTCGAAAAGTTCTTAATACAACACTCAATACTCAGGATTGCAATAGAGTATATACTAATGGCTCAGATATGGGAAGCTTAGGAACGAATGCATTCCGACTCTTATTTTTATTTCAGCAAGATAAAGTATATTCCACATTTCTACTCAAATTTGTATCTCTTTGAGCTGCTCGTCTACCTGAAGCGCAATCAAGTCTCTCTCTAAGCATTGTATAAAATACATATGTGTAATATTAATTAGGTGGCTACACAATACGTTCTTAGAACACACGAAAGATCCTTCAACGCGCCCACTCATCAAATTCATGTTGGGCGGCGGGGCGTGTTGCCCTCCAGCTGCCTACTTATTATGCGTCAAGTGTCCAGAGAGGTGCACAAGCTGAAACTCAAACACAAAACGTGCCGCCTAATTTTTGGCGAAAAAGGAGAGAAGAAAACTTTCGCTACGTGTCAAAAAAGATTACAGAAACTTAAAGTGCGCCTTGACAATGTGTTTTGCAAATTATATCAAGCATGAATCAATTGCTCGAGACTTTATGAAATGTCTTGCAATTCAATTTTCCACTCGCAGCAATTAAAGTCCCAGTTTTTTCCATGCTGCATGCGTGTCTTCGGCTTTTTCTTCACTTCCGGCGCAACCGGAAGTACTCAAGCAAAAGAACGCAAAAAAGCTGTAAGGGGAAAAAAAGACAAACAAATCCAAAATAAACAAACGTCTGCTACGGTCTCCAGCCCACCCAAAAAAAAAAAAAAGAAGCTGTGTGTTATAAAAAAAAAAAGGAGAAATGCTTACGAAGCGGAAATTAAGACCCACTCCAGCAGCGCGTGAGCCCCAAACAAAGCTGCCAAGTTCGTAAACAAACACATGTCTAACCCTCGCAATCCCTGCTTTCCCCTCTACCCATCCCGCCTGAGTGTGTGTGTGCGTGTGTGTGTAAACAAGCCCAAACATATCACATTTTAATCCGATGTAGTGGAAAATTGCGCAAGAAAATGCTACATTGAGGGAAAATTGTATTGTTTTCCAAAAAGAAAAAGAAAATTTGACGTAACTCGCTGGGGATTGATTATGTGCCATTTTTTTCGCTGTTAAGCTAAAATAGCGATTGTTTAATTAAAAAGTCCCATTCCCATAATGTCGCACAGCTGTAAGAGCTTCAGTTCTTTCACCTGACAAATCCTTACAAATGTGCTTCACGTTAAATTTAATAGTCCATGAGATTGTGCTGAATTATGAGCTCAACACGTGACCATATGGCTGCTGCTGCCGCCGCTCCCTCCTCCACTCTCCCCTAGCTCCATACTACTCTACAAATTATGAAGCGAATCGCCTGAGAATGACTAGAAAATTGCCTTTTGCCTAGGCTAAGACATTGTCCAGGAGTGGAGGTGCTTTCTACTTTTAAATAAGTGTAAATTTTATGCGCTGCGCCTATAAATATGCAAAGGTTTCGCTCTGTTTGCCTTTGGAATTTGTTGGGCCTGGGCACACTGCCATTTCATTAATGAAGAAACAAGTGTAGCGCGTGTTCAGCTACTTTAAATGTTCTTATTAATAAGTATTATTGTTGCCGCTGAGCTACACAATTGAGGCATATGCATTTGTTGAGCTGCTTGGCGGAGTAGAAAAATAATATAATGAGCCATAAATACGAGTCGTTTGCAATTAGAAAAGCTAATTAAATTATTTAAAATTATATTTTTGTAAATATGAATATATATAAATGTATATATTATAGTTACATTAAATGCTCTATAAAATTAATTTGATTTCTTGGGGCTTTACATTATTTATATTATTTTGTCATCCAGCTTTTTTTATACCCTTGTAGAGAATATGAAAATTTTGTGATGAAATGTGTAACGCATGGAAGAAGAAATCTTCGATACCATAAAGTATATATATATTTTTGATCAGCATCAACAGCCGATGTTGATGTAGAAAACCGTTTAACAAATGTCTGCAAGGGTATTAGATCTTCGGCGTGCCAAAAGTATCTCTAATTTCACGTTTTGTTAAATTACCAAACAATTTTTAATAAAATGCATATTTGTTTTCAAAGCTAGAATACTTTGACTCCAGCCATAATTATAATTTAAGAAATTTCGGAATTCTGTATTTGAAAACTTTGTTTTGCCAATTTTGTTTGTTTTGTTTTTATAAATATATAAAACTTGCAACAACCTGTTTTGCATTCTTTTAGTTATCTTCCTCGAGAGAGATTTTAATTTATTAAAAGCTCTGGATTTCGTATTTACCTACGGTAAACGCTTGGTAAATACACAACTCTCTGCTTTTGATATTATTCTAACTGTAGTTAAGTCCATTCACAGATTTCAGCTAGGATCTAACTTATTGCGCGGCGCATCCTTGGCAAACTAATTTCCATATTTCCTTCTTTCCTGCTGCTGGTCTGGAGAGCCGCCTCCGCCCATAAATTGTCTATAGCTGTCATACTTTTAGGCATTTAATAAATTTTATGACTCTGAATGCTTCTTCTTGTTGCTCTACGCTTTTATTTTTTCACTGCCTTACGTTTTGCCTTCGTTTTTAATAACATTCGTTTCTTGTCCTCGACGCTGTCCGCCTGGGGCTATGCTCTTCTTTTTTTGTGTTTTTTTTTTTGTTTTTACCTACCCTCTCCACTGTGAATTGCAAATGTGGGTATTTATGCGCTCGTTGCGCTACAAGTTTGTCCTGTTGTCGCCCCACCCCCTCTGTGTTCCCCTTGCTCCATCTACCCTCCTCTAACTCGACTCATTTTGGCGCTCGCCCTACCGGGAGCCTGCAACAATCTTTTATATGAGTTTATTATGTATGCTTTTCCTTTTGCTTAAAACATACAATTTCCTCAAGCGATTTCCGTTTGCACTGATGAGTCTTATTAAATTCGAGCAGCCCCCATATTATCCTCCTGGGGGTGACAGCACGCACACGCCCCGGCCGCCCACAAAAAATTGTCTGCCCGGATTTGGTCGTTAACTAACTAAAATACGGCGCCTGCTTGCAAATTGCGCTTTAATTGAATTGCACATAGATTTTGTTTTAGACGCTACGCTTTTCCGCTTGCAGACAAATTTTCACATAAAAAAAAAAATAGAGGGAAACCCCATAAAGTTTTGCTAGATGTCACAATTTGATGCCTCTCTCGCTCCAAAAACTCGCGGCATAACTCAAAAGTCTTTAGAAGTGTTTGAAACTGTCATACGCACGTAGTTTTTTCTTGCACTCAATCTGTCCACCACTTGCTCTTCCTCTCTCTTTCTCTCCCCTTTCTCTGTCTCGCTCTCTATAGCTCACTCTTTTAGCATTTCGGCGACTACAACAACACACTTTGCCACTTTATTATACACTATAGCTTTAAGAGCGAGTACACTAACTTTCTCATCAAATTTGTTCGGCTTTAGCTGACCACGATAAAGTGAGGCAGCTATTTAGGAATCTGCAAAATGAAGTTCCGGGTTATCGAACTCCAGGCTAAATGAAACACATACATACAACATAATATTTAGGCAGTTACAGCCAATTCAAGAGCTGTGTGGATATTTTTATTATTATTATACGATTATAGTTAGAGTAAATCATTTATCTATACGAAATATCTCAAAAGTATGAATTGGAAAATATAATAAATTAGGTATATAAGTTCTTTAAAGGACTTATGATAAGAAGGAATTCTTCTATTTGAAGGAAACAATTCCAATTGCTGTAATCCCATTTCTTGTTGTTTAGGGTATTCATGTATTTTTAATAGCTCTTGAAACTGTCAGTTTGTGCGTCTTGTTTGACTACAATTTCGTAGCGGCATTGAGTGCTGAAAGTAAGCTGAATAAAGAAAGAAATAACTGAAATGAGAGTAAAGAACTAACGCGTTTTGGCCAGCATCGAATCAAAAGCATTTCTAACCAACTTTGTGGCAAAGTTTGCGCAGGCGGCGCAACGACTGAGATTGAGTGCAAATAAAATGATGTCATGAAGTGGCAGCAGCGGCGAACAGGGGAGCTCGAGCTAAACTCCTTATTGTTGTTGGCCAAAAGGAAGAGGCGGCGGTTGGAGGCGGGGCACTGCAATGCATGCTCCACTTTATTTCAGCTATCAACTCGTAAAGTTTGCGGTTTGATGGCCGGCTGCAAAAAGGGGGCGGGCGGAGTTACTTAGTGTAGAAAGAGTGTAGTGCCAGAAGGGGCGGGAGGTCAGGTTGGATGGGTGTGGGCGTGGTCTGTGATTTTTCTGCACGAACTCACAGAAACCGCAGCCGAGATGCGGCTTTCAAAACTTGAAGCACAGCAATTACAACAACAACAACATCAACAACTGGACAAATCTTGACAAGTATTTTGTCAACTTTGCCAGCGGCTGCATAAGTGCTGCAGGTGGGGACGTTTTCCATTGGCGGGGGGACGTGGGGGTAGTGTGTTTAAAGTGTCGCCTATTTCTTTTGCCACAGAAACTGAGAGTTGATCAGAGTGCAGCAGCAGCAGCAGCAGCAGCTGCTCGCAATCGGACACAACTTCTAATTAGCTTGATAAACAAATTCTTTGCCTACTTACCGGTAGCTGCAGTGCCTTTTCCCCCTTCCCGACTGCCGCTTTGCTATTCAATTAAAAATTAACATTTTAATTGCAAATAACTTTTATACTTTATGGCACAGTTTGCCGCACCAAAAAATAGCTGTAAGAGGGCTGCCTTTAGTATTGTTCCGGGTGTTCACTTCGACTGCTAAAATTTCAGTTTCTTGCGTTTCGAACCATGAACTGAATCTTAAACCAAAAGAAAAAAAAACTATTATCTATCTTCCATCTTCTCAGGAGCTGGAACCCTTAACTTAACGAGTAAATATTTAAACACATCCGGCCATATTTTTGTGTTATTTAGATTGACAATATTCGAATACATCTGGTCACACTCTTGTGTGTCCAATATCCACAGGACTTAAACTCATCTTCACAATATAAAAGACAACTCCAGAACGAAAAAAATCTTTCAATTGGGCCAAAGGAAGCTATCTGTGCAGTGCATGCCCCTCGCTATTTTCATGCCCATTTCCATCACATTTTCATTCCCATTTCCCGCTACTTTCAGCCGTTTTTCAGGCCATTTAATTTGATCATGCGCCAACAATTATGCAACTTGTTGGCTCACTGCGTCTACAGCTGAGCACGCCAACATACTGTTGTAGTTGTTCCCTTGGCCGCCTTTTCCAAGCTTTATTGTTGTTGGCAATAAAACTTTTTCCATTTGCTTGGCATCAAAATGCCGTTTGTTGCTTCATTGTTGTTGCATACTTTTGTGAGTGGTCGTTCAAGGCGAGGGCCTGCGAGAGAGAGAGAGAACGTGTTGCATGCCCCAAGGTGTTGCGGCGTGTGTGAAAATTATATGCCAGCTTGTTGTAGAATTGGTCATTAAGACATCTGGAAATATTCGAGATTCCAATGAATAAAACCAATCTGAGCTTAGCATAGGTTAGCCACAATGCAGAAACTTTGAGCACGCACTGTATTGGGGATTGATTTTGTGTACATACAGCTTAAAGTCAGGTGGCACCTGGGACACACCTGCTACATTTAGTTTTATCTACTTTATCTTGTATCAGTCCATTGATTTTCCGCAATTTCCTTGCTGCATTTCCTTCCATCGTTGCTGTTTTATTTACTTGTTAGCGTCATCAAATATGCAACTTTTGACACGCCTTTGAATTGTTATTCGTTTGCCGAACTACCCCCCTCTCATACATTTTTATTGTCTTCAATTTCTATAAATTTAGTTTTCCTTGTCGACCGCTGTTGCTTTTAAGTGCGTTTTCTTGTATATTCTGGCTTGTGGCTTTTCTGTGCGCATTGAGTTGCAGTTTAATTTATGGCAATGTAATTTTCCATAAAATAAAACGCACGCAAATAGTTGAGAAAATTAGCTAAATTTGCAGTTTTATTTGTGGCTAAACTTTCAAGTGCTACACAATAGAATTAAATTGAATTTATTTGGGTTTATGTGTATTTATATGATGGTATTTCAGATTATTTCTGTATTGTTTATTTACTTTTTATTTATTTTAATTTATATTTGATTTTCTTTTATATTTATTGCTGGCAAATATTAATTGACTTTGCTTTAATTTTAAAACGAAAAGATAAGCGAGATGAACAATTGCATAAACCAAAAATGTTGCAACCTTCAAGAAAGGAATTTTACAAAACTCAGTCGGACAGTTTTCTAGCTTTGACAAGTTTTGGCAATCAGACGAAAGGCCTAGCAATCCTTAAGCAATACTTTACTTTATCATGAAAAACAGTCCAATATTATATTATTTAGGAAAATGTTTAGTAACATATTTAGCTTCTCTATAAGCGAGAACTTTACACTTCAGACAGCGCTTTGGGGTTACAATTCTCAACTTGTAAAGCCTCAGCATAAGACTTCCCTTTTTGCTGTCCCCACTTCCTTGGTCAGTTCCTTTTGCTGTTAATTGCTTTTGTAGACAAATTATAAAGCGCTCGAGTGGCTCTGGCTGTGGCCGCTGCCGTTTGTGTGCATCACTCAAAAACAGACAAAACCACACTCCGGTCCATGACCATGACTTTGCTCCAGGGCTGCCCAACAGCAACAACAACAACAACAACAACACAACACGAACCGGAAACGGCTCAAAAAAAATATTACAAAACAAATAGAAAACTCTTGTTGGCCGGGACCAGTCGTCAGTTTTAATTTAACTTTGACATGCATCAGCTCAAAAATCCAATTACAAAACAAATGTACAAAGCGTGCGCCCTTTTATTTTTTTTTTTTTTTTTGCCCTGCGCCCAGAGCGAAGGCTGCCAGCTAAATCCCATTAACGCCTGTGTAGATATTTTTTGGCCAGCAAAAACTGACCGAGCGAGCTGAAGATTTATGAAACCATTAATTTTATGAAAAGTGCAAAAGTATAATTTAAAAAAAAAGTGCAAAAACCAAAAGCAAAAACTGAGCAGTGAACAATGTGCGCTTAGGGCGTGCTGCTGCGCCAATATCGTGCCCCTGGCAATGAGCCGCCATCCATATGAGTGGCCAAGGATAAGCAGCCGGACAAGACAAGATGTCCAGCAGCCGCGGCAAATTGCCGCCACGTTCCGATCGCAATGCCAACGAGGAGGAGCAGCTGCAGCAGTTACAGCTAGGCGCCAGGCCCAAGGCCCATAAAATGCTGCACTCCAAGACTGACAACCCGTCACCGGGACATGCCAACTACATGGAGCTGGAATTTAGCCAAGCGGCGGCAGTTGGTCGCAGCTGCAGCGAGCTGCCTGTTAGCTATGCCACCAGCACAGTTGTGATGCCAGTGCAAGCCTATCGGGAGCCGGCACCGCCCACGCCGCCACCGCTTTCGCAGATACCCTCGCGTGAATCGCGCTTGCTGCACTCGGCGCCGAATACGCCCAGTCGCGGCAAAGTGGTGCTTAGCAAAAAGGAGCGCAAGGAGCTGAGCAAGCAGCTGGGCCTGGAGGAGCTGGCAGTTAGCACCTCAGCCCAATCCAGCCCCTACAAGGGGCGTGTCACGGAGCTTAAGAACTGCATAGCGCGTGGTCTTTTTGCAACGTTGCATCGCGGCTCGCAGAAGTCGCTGCAGCCAGCGGCGGGCGCGGCGGCGGCAGAGCGAGGCAGCCAGGACATGCAGCTGAGTCAAGAGTTGTCACCGCCGCCGCCAGCGCCAGAGCTGGCCAACAACAATGAAGACGATGCTGCCGATTATACAGAGAAGCTAAAGAATTTGCCCGTGCGGCGACGTAAGGCAGCCACCTCGCACATGGACAACTATTGCCTCTTCGATCCGGTGGACTTTATCAACGAGAAGGCGCTGCGTTATCCCGGCAATGCGAAACATGGTTTGCGGGATCCTTTGTTCAGCTCCAGGCAGCATCTGGTGTGCGAGGATGAGGAGGAACTGGTGCCGGAAGTCATCTACGATGGCGAGGAGCTCGAGGAGACCATCATTATTGAGACCTCCGGCGAAGCGGATGCCGAAACTGAGGGCAGCGCTTGTGCTTTGCCCAGTTTTGAGCATCATAATTATTTTGTCATCGATCCGGACGACTTTGAAATGGAGCCGGCCATTCTAGACATAGGCATACCTAATCCCTACAGCAACGAGCAGTTGGTGCATGCCAAGCTGGAGCAACAGCTGCTGAATGAGTTCGAAACAGCGCCCAGCATGTCGAATAGTCAGGAGTCGAAGGACACAGAAACCACCTCTACTGCTCTTGTGGAATCCTCCACCTCCACCAATTCGGCCAGCTCGAGCGGCAGCTCAAATGCACAGCAACAGCAACAACAGCAACAGCAGTCCATGAAAAAGAAGCTCACCTTTCTTAATCTGTCGCCCTTTCGTCCGAGCGCCAAGAAAAGCAATCAGAAAACCTATATGGAACAGCGCGCCATCTCGGAGCTGGTCACCTCCGATCACATGCTGCATCTGCAGCAGCTGTTGCAGCAACAGCGCAAGGATCAGCGCGCCCACACGGTGCCCATCGAGTCCAACTATGTGCTGTTCAATCCGGGACCCGTGCCCAGCCGCCATGTGCAGTACAAGATACGTAAGCCGCGCCCGCTCTCCACTCACAGCGATGCGGACAGTGGATTTCTCTCGCCCTGCTCACCGGATGAACTGAAGGCCAATCCAAGCATTTTGGTGCTGCAGCAATGCGACAGTGTTCAGGGTTATATTGAGGTGAGCTTGGAATATAATGCGTAATATCTATAATATATTTATGAATTTTACTTGAAATTAGAAATGCTACCGAAGGGTTTTTCGCATGAAAATATTTTGAAATTTAGACTAGAATTTCGTATACTTAAGATAAATACTTAGCTTCTTAGCTTTTGAATTTTCTGAGTGACAAGAGTCTTCAATTCTTAATATGTCTCTAATATATCTCTATCTCGATGTCAGCTTCAGTAAATTCAGAGTTACGAGAAACTAGTTTATTTTATTTTGAAAAAGTATGAACTTGACTAATCTTTTACTTAAACTAATGAAATACTTTTTATGGCTAAAGGTACTTCATTTCATGCTTATTATTATGGATTTTTCTTTGATAATATACAATCGCGTTTTTACTCTAGAATGGGGTTCCAGGCACATTTATTTCGATTAGATATTCAAAGTAAAGCTTATCTAAAATTTCGAACAAAAAATACACAAGATTTGTAACCGGCCCGAGGGTCTAGCCCTCAGCCAACACGTTCGCACACCCCATATACACATATCTTAAGCTGGTAATCATTGTGGCATGTTTCAGTTCGCACTTGTCGCCATTTGCCGGCTCACTTATCTTAACGAGCGGGCAACTTAACAAGTCTTATTATGCAGCTGCCGCCAACCCCGGGCACTTTTCCCGGCCTTCTTATGGAGTCGAATCCTGTAAGTGGAAATTATTAAAACATCCATGAAACTGCAGTTCAGGCTGAGCAGCAATGCAGCAGCTTTATCGTGGGGGGGTTGTTGGGTAAGCATTAACGGGGGTTGAGTTTGGCTTTTGGCCCTGGTGATTGCATCAATTTTAGTGTTTTCTTTGCGTCAAGTAGCTGCTGCTGCTGCTACTGTCGCTGCCATCGGCGCCTCCGGGGAGCAATCAATCCTCGCGTTGCCACTGTGCGCTTCATTAGTTTTTCGCTAGAGAAACAGAGAGCGAGCGAGCGAGAGAGAGGGTGAGAGTGACTGGGAGACAGGCAGAATAAATAGCGATAACAACAATAATAACAAGTGAAATACTTTTTGCACAGCTGTGCACAGCATCTTTGCGACTTTTAATGGAATTGAATTAAAAACTGTTGCCATGGCGTCGAATTTCGCTCCCCCCTGTCCCCGAAACCGCTTGCCTCAGGCATTTTGAGTCATTTGTAAATTGAAATACGTTCTGCAGACAGCAGCCGGGAAAAACAACAAGTTCAGGTCTCGCCGGGCCTTTGGATCATTGTGTGCCCCGCGGGCGCAGTGGTATTCACTGAAGTCTACTTATGGCCGCTCAATAAACCGGGCCAAGAGAAGTGTCAAGTGCAGTGCTTTTCATATTTGTAATGCAAGCAGTCAAACAACTAAGAGAAAGAGGGTTGCTCCATGGTCAAGGTAAATGGGCTGTAAAGCGATGTTGCCGCGGGGGTAGCTGCAAGCTTAAGGCGAATGGGGCCTGAAGAGACAAAGAGAGAGAGAGAGAGTGAGAAGAGAGAAAAAAAAGTGTGACTGGCGCTGAAAAGAGGAAGCCCCATTTAGAGGCTACAAAATTGTATCAAAGTTAAGTAAGATAAAATGCATTAAAAATAGGGCAATATAAGGCAACTGCATTAGCAATAGCTTATAATTCTTAAATAGTTTAAGCAGTTGAAGGCTTATAAGAGTAGTCAAGGGAATAAAAGATATGTCATTACAATTTTAAGATATGTTTATTCATATTTGCATATAATTGCAATTAGATAATCTATCTAATATATAATATATATGAAAAATGTTATATTTCAAACTAGTTGTAATTCTCAAACAGTTAAAGGAGTTATTGAAATTAAACTCTATGGAAGAACATTTTCTTAATCATGGGAGGATTTTATAATTAAGATAAGCAAATAACCTCAAAAAACAGAAAGATACTAAAGCAACCGAGTTTATGGGCTTAGACAAATGTTCTTACAAAGTATTTTCTAACTATTGCCAAATTTACAGCTTAATGAATTATTTAATTGAGATTCATAAAGTACCTCCATAGAGCGAAAGATATAAAAGAAACTGAAGCTAAAAGCCTAGGCGCTTTTCCCCTTAGTCTATCTGTCGCTCCCCAACTGCTGTTTAAATTTCTGGCTTTTCGTACTTCCATTATAGACTACACTTTATAGTCACTCTATTTGCCTACTGCCAAAGCCACCCACACTCATTAATTCTAACCAAACAAAACTCAAGCAATTTATGCAAAGCGACACATGACTCGCTTCCACTTGCCCATAAATTTGACTGCCGCATTTCCCTTCCCTCTGTGTTTGTGGGCCTAACCCAATGTCCTGTGGCCAGCACCCAGCAGCGCACGTCGGTAATCCCAGCTCTATATAGTAGAGTATATTCCAAGTGCGTCTGCCTTCCAGCCAAAGAACTCAATTGCAAATTGCAACTGCCACTGAGGCATGCAATTTTCTCGTACAACGCCGGACGACATACTGTTAGCTTCGTCGCCAACCGCCCCACCCTCGCGTGCGCGCAGTTCCAACAAAAACTCTTCGCGAGGTGCTAAGCTGTCAAATGTCGGACGTAGTCGTTGTCCGGGCTGCCACCACAGCGGCTGCTGTTTCAGCTGCTCTTTCAAATTGGGGTTGCCATGCACCCAGCATTGTTTATGCGTTCGAAATATTTTCTATGCCCAAAACTGGGCAGGGTAGTGTGTGCGCAGGGGCAGGCGGGGAGTGCATGTGGCACAAGGCGCGTGTCGCGGGCTACTTTATGTGCGGCTGACAAAACCCTTATCACCCCTGCATGTCGCATATATATGTGCATGTATTTCTCATGCCTCCGTTCAACTGATTAGTCCAATAAGTTGTAAAAAGTGTCGACCCAATGCGCGAGGCGATTATCTACTCTGGCTTTTATTTCGATAACTTTTTGATTTATGGCTGTGCAATAAATGTTCGCTGTGCACTTTATAATTATGTGGCGCCGGATGTTGCACGAAAGGATATAAAATGCCCATTGCCAATGCCATATGTGCGCAAAATAGTCCATAATTATGCTGGATAAATTGCAAAAAAAATTAAAATAAAACGAAAGAAAAATGTGAATGTGTGGCGTACTAAGTATGTGACTACGAGATACGCTGCACGGGAACTTGGAACGTGGAAGAGCTAATTATTAATAAGGCGTACAATTTTTAAGTAGGCTTAACATAATCGTGAAGTATACAGTGGTCTCTCATAATTTATAAAAGGCTCTGACTTATGCAAGCCTATCCTTTTCGTACTTGTACGAAAATGGGATAAATATATATTTTATTTAATTTAACATTTTCCGCAATGAAAAAGTGTTGAGTGCTTGAAAAAGATACCCAAAAAAAAAAAAAAACAACAATTCCACAAATTATAAATTAGTTTGCGGCTTTAATCTAGAAATTAATTTAAACATTTTAATTTCCAGAAGCTCCAATTTTATGGCACCAAAAATATATTCAAATTCATAAGTCTTTTATAATTTGGTTAACTTAGGAGCTTTTAATTGCAGATCTACTTCAAAAACTTAAGAAAGTTTATGGAAAAAATTAAATTTTAAGAAGCCATCAATCAAAAGTCAAATTTGTATTATGTAGTTCGTAATCTCCCTTACTATCCCCTTCATCATTTCTCAGCTAATCAATCATAAACGCGTTTCTGAAATTCCTTATGTGTTACAAACATTTCTTCTCAGTGAATGGACTCCACAGTATCGCACAAAAGTTCATTACAAATTGTAATTTTGCAGTTAAAAATATGCAACAGTTAATTCTCTTCACTTTGCTGTTTTTTGTTTTACTGCCTGTAACTATTTAAAATGAATTGTCATTTGGCTTAAAAAAAAAAGAACTCTTTTTGTATTGCAAATATGCATCTGAGCCGATAAAGAACTGGAACTGCAGCTGTCAATATCAAACGGCGGGTGGGGGGTATATATACCGCGGGGCATTAAAGTTGGCGCTGAATTAAGCTGCAATTTATTTGCAACAACATTTGCAATGGATTTTCTCTTATGTTCTCTCTGGTTTTCTTCGCATATTTGCCAGTTGGTTGGTTTTAATAATAATTTCATTGCAACAAAATAATGTATGTGTGTGTGTGCGCATATGTGTATTAATATTGTGCGTTAATTTTATGGCCAGCTGGGCCGCATTACCAACGTCTGTTGCCCGGAACCGAGAGGAAACATGGTATGGGCACAGGAACTGAGCCGTTTAATGGATGCGAGCGTTATTAATGCACATGCGACGAGGATAAAGACGAGGAAGAAAATGACGTCCTGAACAATGTCCTTCAACATTTTTGCTCCACTTTAAGTTTTTCAATTTGCTGCGTCCGCTTCAGGCCTGCTCTGGTCCACTGAGCAGCTGCAGCAGTCCAGGGCGAACCCAACGCTGGCCCACCCTGGCGCCTGTGTCCGGGCTTTAAAGGCAGCCAGCCAAGACCAATAGTCAAGACCCAAGAGGAACGCCAATGTCGTACTACCCGACGCACACAGCACTGACAGCTAAATGCGTTGCACTTATGCTTAAAACATGTCAGACACCGTAGACAGCACTCAAACCGACTAACAGACAGTCGGACAAACAGAAGGACGTATGCCGCACTGAAATAGAATCCTTTGGGGGCATGTGAATGCAGTTGAAAAGCGCTGCATATTTTTTTGGCGCACTCACTCTCGCTCAGTATTTAATGCTCCTATCACATGCTTGCCAGGAATGATGCCTTCGCCACGCCAAAGATTAGACGGGTTTCTATGGTATT
Organism: Drosophila novamexicana; assembly: GCF_003285875.2. NCBI lineage: Eukaryota > Metazoa > Arthropoda > Insecta > Diptera > Drosophilidae > Drosophila > Drosophila novamexicana. The sequence continues at coordinate 10,429,369 of NW_020824787.1, forward strand.
CGATTTTGGTATTTGGGGAATAGGTAATTAAGAGTTCGATATACAAAAGCTTGACGATTGACCATATACTGCTTTTCGATTACACGTTCGTGTGTTACACATTTCGACTGAATCGTTGGCTTTTGCTGGTTTTGAAGTTGGTTTGTAGACTTCTCTCCCTAGAGTGCCATAGTGTACAACGGACCCAAATATTATGTAGGGCTTTTACAAACGTTTCATATTATCAGTTTAATATTTTGCATCGACCATTAGCTGATGCTTTTAATATTTAATTCAAGAAAATTAGTTAATATTATATTCTTTTTGAAATCCTAAGGAAATGTTACATTATTTTTTTTAAATATAGTAAACTGTGAAATATAATTTACAAAATATTCTGAAGGAGAATTTTTTAAAAATTTTAAAGAATTTAAAAATTGATATATATATATATTATTTTTATTAGTTTCAAACTTTATTCTTATTTTCTATCTTAAAGAATCTCTGATAATTCACAAACCTAAAACTATATTATAAGAATATTAGTAAACTCATTCTGTTTCTCAATCTCTATTCCACTTTAGAGCCAACTAAACTGTCAGCTATAATATATACTTTACATAACTTTCAATGATCTTGACAGATTTACAGTGTGCCCAACGTGAGAATGCTGTAGCGTAAAGTTTGTGCTTATAATATAATCGCAGCGCTTAGTTGGTTCTTAGCTGCCTCAATAGCGATACCATTTAGTATTCCCCTTGCTACTCACCCTCTCTCTCGTATTCTTTCGCTCAGGTTCCCTCTCTCTATGTGCTCCGGTATGCTGTTGTGCTCTGTGAAAAATTATAGCCATAATTTTTGGCCACTAACAAGGCAGTAGAAGCCTGAAAACTCTGGCCACTCTGGCACTTTGGCCATGGCTCCGTTGATGTTGCCAGCTTGTTGCTGCTGTTGTTGCATAGTTTTTGACGCTTAATGCATATTTTAAACTGCTTTGCCAAGTCGACTGCTGCATGGCAAAAGCGCATTTTTGGCTTATTGGTAAATTTATTTATTAAATTTCGCCGCTGGCCAAAAGCTGCCGCTTGGCTGCGTTCGTTTTTGTTGTTTGGCAAACTAACTAATTAAGAAGTTATTTTTTACCATGGCACGTTATATTTATGAGCTGCCGTTAGCCTCAAAGTATGCAATTAATTTCGAAAGTCAAGCTAAAGCTCAATGCACAAAACTATGCGCAAAAAAATGCACAAAAAATGCACAAAATAATTGCATTGTTGCATTTCAGATTACTTAGATGGGAGAATAAGATTTTACCATCCCCTCACCCAACGCCACACTCCACTGTATTTGCATTGCTTTCGGTCATAACGATTTATACAGTGCTTTATGCATCTGAAAGGTATGAAAACATGGCGTATAAATCAGTGCAGAGTAGGTAGTAAAAGCATCCACAGAAAGACAAAGATGCCATCGAGCATTGCCTAGAGACGCGCCCAGAGCGACATAAAGAAATGGAGATAAAGTTGGCCCCGGCAAAAATAGCTATGCACAGCTTATAAATGTGAACAAGCAAAAAGACAGCCAGAGAAATGCGAAAAAACGTGTTGAGCTTGGCATAATATGTTGCCAGGATACCCTTGAAGGATGACAATTTCTCGACAGAAGTTTGACAAGATAATAAATATTATATATTTAATATATTAACTTTTGCTGCCTGAAAAAATGTTAATGCATTATATAAGAAATTGCAAATATTGATTTATAGAGTGCATTACGCTTTATTTAATAATCTAACTGGGCTTAAAAGAAGTTAGCATAATATCTCACTGAAAACATTTTTAAAACTGAATATTATAAAACGAAAGAAATATCTCTAAAATAAGAATTGCAGATTAAAGACGTCTAATGGAATAAAAATTCCAATGCCTGGGGCTAGGTTTAATTTTCGTGTTAATACTGTGTTGAGAAATTCGCAAAAATATAAATTTGATAGCATTTTGCTGTAGGCTAAAAACTTAAAAAAGCAATCTTTAACTTTACGCTTAAAATTCTCAAAATGTTAAAGTGTAGATTACACAGCCTAAATAAATACCTTTGAATATTTTATTTATGTGTATTTTTAACACTCACAGCCATTTCCAACTCTTTTTTAAAGCCTTTTACCACACCAAACTTGGAAATGTATTTATTTTTATGCATGCCGCAAAGTTGATTAAAATTTGCAAATGCTTCCTTTTTTGGTTAGTGCGCAAAATATTGTTTGCATAACTTTGCGTAGCTTACAGCTCACAAAAAAAAACGACAAATAAAAAATAAAATAATTCAGAGAGATTGCCTGAGAGAAAGCCAAAGGAAAGTTTTGCATTTGCAATGGCTGCGCTTTCGATTAAGTTTTCGAGTTGGTTTTCTGTGCAAATGGTTATGAACGGCATTAAATATTTTGTAAACTGTCAAAAAAAGAATGTACCAGAGCAAATGACAGGACTTTTGCTAATTAGAAGAGGCAAAAACTAAAACAAATAATGCCTAGATAAATACGCTTCAGTTGTTGTAGTGCCGCGTAACCTGGTGATAAAAGTTATAACAACAAAACAAACAGGACAATTTATGATATGACGACCCCTACACACAGTTACCCTACATTTTATGGAGGGGGTACTGACTATCAATAACCTTTAGATGTGGGTCTGAGGCATAAAAACCATAAAACTAATGCCACAGCTTGGGGAGCAAAATGTCATGGGCTTAGCGGCGAGTCCTGTGAAATTAATAACCTGATTTTGCTCGTTTTTTTTTTTCCTTGGTATCCCTTTTGTGTGTGCGTGCGTGTGTGTGTGCGGGGTTTGAACCCTGGTCTGCTGTTGTTGTGCACATGCTCGGGGATTTATTTGCCGGAAATAAATATTAGCCGCAGTCAAACACACTTAAGCCTACGTTGAGCAACATCTCGGCCATTTATAGTTTTACAGGGGCTCTTCACAGGCGGCTTTTTGGACGGCGCTCAACAATGGGTTTTACACAGGCTTAGAACTTGCTTTACACGCACACACACAATGATAAATATATAGATATATGTATATATATATACATATGTATATATAGACCGAATCTTGTTGTTGTTGCAAGGCGCGTCGTTTCCCATAATTGATTTTGTATTGGTTTCGCCTTTGCTCTGTTAAGGGCTGGACCGAACGAGGGAAACTTCCACGTGGGCTAAATGCATATAAAACGCATATTGAATTTCAAAGAGTTTTTGCGCAAATATGCTGCCATCAATCTGGCCGTCTGTGTGTGTGTGTGTAAATGAATTTTCAGCTAAGATTACAAACAGGCAACTGTCAAATGCAGAACGTCAGATACAAACCATACAACTTCAGCTGGGACGTACTCATAATCGAATTTTGTTTAAATCAAATTTTAAATTTTACAAAAACCAAACCAAAACAAGTAAAAAGTTCTAGTCGGGAGCTCCCGACTAGTGGATACCCTGAACCCTCTTCTTCCAACATCAAATGCATATATATTCTATTTTAAAAGCTATATGACAAGTTTAGTGACTCTAGTTCTTATTATATACCAAAATTGCCCAAAAAACAGGATTTGGACATGAATTTCGACTAAAAATCGATGTTCAGATTTGAATGCCAGATTAATCTAGAGAGAAACCCATGAAGAAAAATCTAAACTTCGTGAAAATCGGATGAGATTTGACCGATATATGGGGGTGGTAATTTTTGACCAATGTCTAGATACGAATTTTGCGGTAAGATTTGGACATGAATTTCGACCAAAAAATCGCTGTTCATATTTGAATGCCAGATTAATCTAGAGGGCAAAATATGAAGAAAAATCCAAACTTTATCAAAATCGGATGAGATTTGACCGAGTTATGGGGGTGGTAAATTTTGACCCATGTCTATATACGAATCTTGGGGTAAGATTTGGACATGAATTTCGACCAAAAAATCGGTGTCGAGATTTGAATGCCACATTAATCTAGAGGGAAAACCATGAAGAAAAAGCCAAACTTCGTGAAAATCGGATGAGATTTGGCCGAGATATGGGGGTGGTAATTTTTGACCCATGTCTATATACGAATCTTGGGGTAAGATTTGGACATGAATTTCGACCAAAAAATCGGTGTCGAGATTTGAATGCCACATTAAACTAGAGGGAAAATCATGAAGAAAAAGCCAAACTTCGTGAAAATCGGATGAGATTTGGCCGAGATATGGGGGTGGTACATTTTGACCCATGTCTATATACGAATCTTGGGGTAAGATTTGGACATGAATTTCGACCAAAAAATCGGTGTCGAGATTTGAATGCCACATTAATCTAGAGGGAAAACCATTAAGAAAAAGCCAAACTTTATCAAAATCGGATGAGATTTGACCGAGTTATGGGGGTGGTAAATTTTGACCCATGTCTATATACGAATCTTGGGGTAAGATTTGGACATGAATTTCGACCAAAAAATCGGTGTCGAGATTTGAATGCCACATTAATCTACAGGGAAAACCATGAAGAAAAAGCCAAACTTCGTGAAAATCGGATGAGATTTGGCCGAGATATGGGGGTGGTAAATTTTGACCCATGTCTATATACGAATCTTGGGGTAAGATTTGGACATGAATTTCGACCAAAAAATCGGTGTCGAGATTTGAATGCCACATTAATCTACTGGGAAAACCATGAAGAAAAAGCCAAACTTCGTGAAAATCGGATGAGATTTGGCCGAAATATGGGGGTGGTAATTTTTGACCCATGGGTATATACGAATCTTGGGGTAAGATTTGGACATGAATTTCGACCAAAAAATCGGTGTCGAGATTTGAATGCCACATTAATCTTGAGGGAAAACCATGAAGAAAAAGCCAAACTTCGTGAAAATCGGATGAGATTTGGCCGAGATATGGGGGTGGTAAATTTTGACCCATGTCTATATACGAATCTTGGGGTAAGATTTGGACATGAATTTCGACCAAAAAATCGGTGTCGAGATTTGAATGCCACATTAATCTAGAGGGAAAACCATTACGAAAAAGCCAAACTTCGTGAAAATCGGATGAGATTTGGCCGAGATATGGGGGTGGTAATTTTTGACCCATGTCTATATACGAATCTTGGGGTAAGATTTGGACATGAATTTCGACCAAAAAATCGGTGTCGAGATTTGAATGCCACATTAATCTAGAGGGAAAACCATGAAGAAAAAGCCAAACTTCGTGAAAATCGGATGAGATTTGGCCGAGATATGGGGGTGGTAATTTTTGACCCATGTCTATATACGAATCTTGGGGTAAGATTTGGACATGAATTTCGACCAAAAAATCGGTGTCGAGATTTGAATGCCACATTAATCTAGAGGGAAAACCATGAAGAAAAAGCCAAACTTCGTGAAAATCTGATGAGATTTGGCCGAGATATGGGGGTGGTAAATTTTGACCCATGTCTATATACGAATCTTGGGGTAAGATTTGGACATGAATTTCGACCAAAAAATCGGTGTCGAGATTTGAATGCCACATTAATCTAGAGGGAAAACCATGAAGAAAAAGCCAAACTTCGTGAAAATCGGATGAGATTTGGCCGAGATATGGGGGTGGTAATTTTTGACCCATGTCTATATACGAATCTTGGGGTAAGATTTGGACATGAATTTCGACCAAAAAATCGGTGTCGAGATTTGAATGCCACATTAATCTAGAGGGAAAACCATGAAGAAAAAGCCAAACTTCGTGAAAATCGGATGAGATTTGGCCGAGATATGGGGGTGGTAAATTTTGACCCATGTCTATATACGAATCTTGGGGTAAGATTTGGACATGAATTTCGACCAAAAAATCGGTGTCGAGATTTGAATGCCACATTAATCTACAGGGAAAACCATGAAGAAAAAGCCAAACTTCGTGAAAATCGGATGAGATTTAGCCGAAATATGGGGGTGGTAATTTTTGACCCATGTCTATATACGAATCTTGGGGTAAGATTTGGACATGAATTTCGACCAAAAAATCGGTGTCGAGATTTGAATGCCACATTAATCTAGAGGGTAAACCATTACGAAAAAGCCAAACTTCGTGAAAATCGGATGAGATTTGGCCGAGATATGGGGGTGGTAATTTTTGACCCATGTCTATATACGAATCTTGGGGTAAGATTTGGACATGAATTTCGACCAAAAAATCGGTGTCGAGATTTGAATGCCACATTAATCTAGAGGGAAAACCATGAAGAAAAAGCCAAACTTCGTGAAAATCGGATGAGATTTGGCCGAGATATGGGGGTGGTAATTTTTGACCCATGTCTATATACGAATCTTGGGGTAAGATTTGGACATGAATTTCGACCAAAAAATCGGTGTCGAGATTTGAATGCCACATTAATCTAGAGGGAAAACCATGAAGAAAAAGCCAAACTTCGTGAAAATCGGATGAGATTTGGCCGAGATATGGGGGTGGTAAATTTTGACCCATGTCTATATACGAATCTTGGGGGTAAGATTTGGACATGAATTTCGACCAAAAAATCGGTGTCGAGATTTGAATGCCACATTAATCTAGAGGGAAAACCATGAAGAAAAAGCCAAACTTCGTGAAAATCGGATGAGATTTGGCCGAGATATGGGGGTGGTAATTTTTGACCCATGTCTATATACGAATCTTGGGGTAAGATTTGGACATGAATTTCGACCAAAAAATCGGTGTCGAGATTTGAATGCCACATTAATCTATAGGGAAAACCATGAAGAAAACGCCAAACTTCGTGAAAATCGGATGAGATTTGGCCGAGATATGGGGGTGGTCATTTTTGACCCATGTCTATATACGAATCTTGGGGTAAGATTTGGACATGAATTTCGACCAAAAAATCGGTGTCGAGATTTGAATGCCACATTAATCTAGAGGGAAAACCATGAAGAAAAAGCCAAACTTCGTGAAAATCGGATGAGATTTGGCCGAGATATGGGGGTGGTAATTTTTTACCCATGTCTATATACGAATCTTGGGGTAAGATTTGGACATGAATTTCGACCAAAAAATCGGTGTCGAGATTTGAATGCCACATTAATCTATAGGGAAAACCATGAAGAAAAAGCCAAACTTCGTGAAAATCGGATGAGATTTGGCCGAGATATGGGGGTGGTCATTTTTGACCCATGTCTATATACGAATCTTGGGGTAAGATTTGGACATGAATTTCGACCAAAAAATCGGTGTCGAGATTTGAATGCCACATTAATCTAGAGGGAAAACCATGAAGAAAAAGCCAAACTTCGTGAAAATCGGATGAGATTTGGCCGAGATATGGGGGTGGTAATTTTTTACCCATGTCTATATACGAATCTTGGGGTAAGATTTGGACATGAATTTCGACCAAAAAATCGGTGTCGAGATTTGAATGCCACATTAATCTAGAGGGTAAACCATTACGAAAAAGCCAAACTTCGTGAAAATCGGATGAGATTTGGCCGAGATATGGCGGTGGTCATTTTTAACCTATGTCTATATACGAATCTTGGGGTAAGATTTGGACATGAATTTCGACCAAAAAATCGGTGTCGAGATTTGAATGCCACATTAATCTACAGGGAAAACCATGAAGAAAAAGCCAAACTTCGTGAAAATCGGATGAGATTTGGCCGAAATATGGGGGTGGTAATTTTTGACCCATGTATATATACCAATCTTGGGGTAAGATTTGGACATGAATTTCGACCAAAAAATCGGTGTCGAGATTTGAATGCCACATTAATCTAGAGGGAAAACCATGAAGAAAAAGCCAAACTTCGTGAAAATCTGATGAGATTTGGCCGAGATATGGGGGTGGTAAATTTTGACCCATGTCTATATACGAATCTTGGGGTAGGATTTGGACATGAATTTCGACTAAAAAATCGGTGTCGAGATTTGAATGCCAGATTAACCTAGAGGGAAAACCATGAAGAAAAATCCAAACTTTATCAAAATCGGATGAGATTTGACCGAGTTATGGGGGTGGTAATTTTTGACCCATGTCTATATACGAATCTTGGGGTAAGATTTGGACATGAATTTCGACCAAAAAATCGGTGTCGAGACTTGAATGCCACATTAATCTAGAGGGAAAACCATGAAGAAAACGCCAAACTTCGTGAAAATCGGATGAGATTTGACCGAGATATGGGGGTGGTAATTTTTGACCCATGTCTATATACGAATCTTGGGGTAAGATTTGGACATGAATTTCGACTAAAAAATCGGTGTCGAGACTTGAATGCCACATTAATCTATAGGGAAAACCATGAAGATAAAGGCAAACTTCGTGAAAATCGGATGAGATTTGGCCGAGATATGGGGGTGGTCATTTTTGACCCATGTCTATATACGAATCTTGGGGTAAGATTTGGACATGAATTTCGACCAAAAAATCGGTGTCGAGATTTGAATGCCACATTAATCTATAGGGAAAATCATGAAGAAAAAGCCAAACTTCGTGAAAATCGGATGAGATTTGGCCGAAATATGGGGGTGGTAATTTTTGACCCATGGGTATATACGAATCTTGGGGTAAGATTTGGACATGAATTTCGACTAAAAAATCGGTGTCGAGATTTGAATGCCACATTAATCTACAGGGAAAACCATGAAGAAAAAGCCAAACTTCGTGAAAATCGGATGAGATTTGGCCGAAATATGGGGGTGGTAATTTTTGACCCATGTATATATACCAATCTTGGGGTAAGATTTGGACATGAATTTCGACCAAAAAATCGGTGTCGAGATTTGAATGCCACATTAATCTAGAGGGAAAACCATTACGAAAAAGCCAAACTTCGTGAAAATCGGATGAGATTTGGCCGAGATATGGGGGTGGTAATTTTTGACCCATGTCTATATACGAATCTTGGGGTAAGATTTGGACATGAATTTCGACCAAAAAATCGGTGTCGAGACTTGAATGCCACATTAATCTATAGGGAAAACCATGAAGATAAAGGCAAACTTCGTGAAAATCGGATGAGATTTGGCCGAGATATGGGGGTGGTCATTTTTGACCCATGTCTATATACGAATCTTGGGGTAAGATTTGGACATGAATTTCGACCAAAAAATCGGTGTCGAGATTTGAATGCCACATTAATCTATAGGGAAAATCATGAAGAAAAAGCCAAACTTCGTGAAAATCGGATGAGATTTGGCCGAAATATGGGGGTGGTAATTTTTGACCCATGGGTATATACGAATCTTGGGGTAAGATTTGGACATGAATTTCGACCAAAAAATCGGTGTCGAGATTTGAATGCCACATTAATCTACAGGGAAAACCATGAAGAAAAAGCCAAACTTCGTGAAAATCGGATGAGATTTGGCCGAAATATGGGGGTGGTAATTTTTGACCCATGTATATATACCAATCTTGGGGTAAGATTTGGACATGAATTTCGACCAAAAAATCGGTGTCGAGATTTGAATGCCACATTAATCTAGAGGGAAAACCATTACGAAAAAGCCAAACTTCGTGAAAATCGGATGAGATTTGGCCGAGATATGGGGGTGGTAATTTTTGACCCATGTCTATATACGAATCTTGGGGTAAGATTTGGACATGAATTTCGACCAAAAAATCGGTGTCGAGATTTGAATGCCACATTAATCTAGAGGGAAAACCATGAAGAAAAAGCCAAACTTCGTGAAAATCGGATGAGATTTGGCCGAGATATGGGGGTGGTAATTTTTGACCCATGTCTATATACGAATCTTGGGGTAAGATTTGGACATGAATTTCGACCAAAAAATCGGTGTCGAGATTTGAATGCCACATTAATCTAGAGGGAAACCCATGAAGAAAAAGCCAAACTTCGTGAAAATCGGATGAGATTTGGCCGAGATATGGGGGTGGTAAATTTTGACCCATGTCTATATACGAATCTTGGGGTAAGATTTGGACATGAATTTCGACCAAAAAATCGGTGTCGAGATTTGAATGCCACATTAATCTAGAGGGAAAACCATGAAGAAAAAGCCAAACTTCGTGAAAATCGGATGAGATTTGGCCGAGATATGGGGGTGGTAATTTTTGACCCATGTCTATATACGAATCTTGGGGTAAGATTTGGACATGAATTTCGACCAAAAAATCGGTGTCGAGATTTGAATGCCACATTAATCTATAGGGAAAACCATGAAGAAAAAGCCAAACTTCGTGAAAATCGGATGAGATTTGGCCGAGATATGGGGGTGGTAATTTTTGACCCATGTCTATATACGAATCTTGGGGTAAGATTTGGACATGAATTTCGACCAAAAAATCGGTGTCGAGATTTGAATGCCACATTAATCTAGAGGGAAAACCATGAAGAAAAAGCCAAACTTCGTGAAAATCGGATGAGATTTGGCCGAGATATGGGGGTGGTAATTTTTTACCCATGTCTATATACGAATCTTGGGGTAAGATTTGGACATGAATTTCGACCAAAAAATCGGTGTCGAGATTTGAATGCCACATTAATCTAGAGGGTAAACCATTACGAAAAAGCCAAACTTCGTGAAAATCGGATGAGATTTGGCCGAGATATGGCGGTGGTCATTTTTAACCTATGTCTATATACGAATCTTGGGGTAAGATTTGGACATGAATTTCGACCAAAAAATCGGTGTCGAGATTTGAATGCCACATTAATCTAGAGGGAAAACCATGAAGAAAAAGCCAAACTTCGTGAAAATCGGATGAGATTTGGCCGAGATATGGGAGTGGTAAATTTTGACCCATGTCTATATACGAATCTTGGGGTAAGATTTGGACATGAATTTCGACCAAAAAATCGGTGTCGAGATTTGAATGCCACATTAATCTACAGGGAAAACCATGAAGAAAAAGCCAAACTTCGTGAAAATCGGACGAGATTTGGCCGAAATATGGGGGTGGTAATTTTTGACCCATGTCTATATACCAATCTTGGGGTAAGATTTGGACATGAATTTCGACCAAAAAATCGGTGTCGAGATTTGAATGCCACATTAATCTAGAGGGAAAACCATGAAGAAAAAGCCAAACTTCGTGAAAATCTGATGAGATTTGGCCGAAATATGGGGGTGGTAATTTTTGACCCATGTCTATATACCAATCTTGGGGTAAGATTTGGACATGAATTTCGACTAAAAAATCGGTGTCGAGATTTGAATGCCAGATTAACCTAGAGGGAAAACCATGAAGAAAAATCCAAACTTTATCAAAATCGGATGAGATTTGACCGAGTTATGGGGGTGCTAATTTTTGACCCATGTCTATATACGAATCTTGGGGTAAGATTTGGACATGAATTTCGACCAAAAAATCGGTGTCGAGACTTGAATGCCACATTAATCTAGAGGGAAAACCATGAAGAAAACGCCAAACTTCGTGAAAATCGGATGAGATTTGACCGAGATATGGGGGTGGTAATTTTTGACCCATGTCTATATACGAATCTTGGGGTAAGATTTGGACATGAATTTCGACCAAAAAATCGGTGTCGAGACTTGAATGCCACATTAATCTATAGGGAAAACCATGAAGATAAAGGCAAACTTCGTGAAAATCGGATGAGATTTGACCGAGTTATGGGGATGGTTAATTTTGACCCATGTCTATATACGAATCTTGGGGTAAGATTTGGACATGAATTTCGACCAAAAAATCGGTGTCGAGATTTGAGTGCCACATTATTCTATAGGGAAAACCATGAAGAAAAAGCCAAACTTCGTGAAAATCGGATGAGATTTGGCCGAGATATGGGGGTGGTAATTTTTGACCCATGTCTATATACGAATCTTGGGGTAAGATTTGGACATGAATTTCGACTAAAAAATCGATGTTCATATTTGAATGCTAGATTAATCTAAAGGGAAACCCATGAAGAAAAAGCCAAACTTCGTGAAAATCGGATGAGATTTGGCCGAGATATGGGGGTGGTAATTTTTGACTCATGGGTATATACGAATCTTGGGGTAAGATTTGGACATGAATTTCGACCAAAAAATCGGTGTCGAGATTTGAATGCCACATTAATCTATATGGAAAACCATGAAGAAAACGCCAAACTTCATGAAAATGAAGAGCTTGGGGAGCTGGGAGCATCTACATCTAAAATTTCTCTAGCTCTTATAGGTTCTGAGATCCTTGCATTCATACATACGTACGGACGGACGGCCGGACAGACGGACATGGCTAGATCGACTCAGCTATTTATGCTGATCAAGAATATATAAACTTTATACGATCGGAGTTGCTTCCTTCTGCCTGTTACATATATTTGGCTTCCGCACAAATGCAATATACCCTTATACCCATTTTTAATGGGTTCAGGGTATAAAAAAGCGTAATAGAAACTTACCCCAGGCTCAGTGCTTTTGTACCTGTGATGGACCTGCCGTAGATGCCGTAGAAAACCAAACATTCTGTCTGAGCCAAGCCGAAAAGGGTGTACTAGGCCAGCCAAGAGAGCTGTTTGATTCGTAAATGGCTTAGTTAGTGCTCTCTGAAAGGGGTCTAAGTTTTGGATCTGTACTGCTTAGGACTTCAATTCCAAATAGAAATAAGCATTTGAATGCAGCGTCAATCAACAATTTAAGATTTAAACCAGGCATAAGAAAACATTTGAATTGATACAAGAAAATATACTTTGCAAATGTAGTTCACATAGTTCGCATATGTGCCTTCTTTTATGACTATTTTCTGAAATTCTATGGGAAAAAAGGGTTTTTAATCTTGCAATCAATCAAATGTAACTGCAGATGTGACACTCATAAGTACATCAAAGGCTTGATCGATATTAGCTGAAAGATTTCGTTTGTTTTTCAACTCGTAATCCATCAATTTTCTGCTGACTTTTGAGGCAACCCTCGTGTTGCGTCTGCCGCTTGCAACCACCAAACAAAAGGCTAAACAACAAAGAGCAAATCGAGTTGTTTTTGTTGTAGTTGTAATTGTTGTTGTTGTTGTTGTTGGGTGCACAGACAACAGAAAACAGAAGCCTTTGCCTGCGAGCATCTGGGGGAAAATGTTGCACAGGTTGCCATTGCCTACGAAAAATCTCACTGTCCAATGCAGTTACTGCTCTGCTACCCACTACTCCGCCTAGAGTGTGTAATAATTTGTTTTTATGCCATACCACTCCCCCCCTAACCACTACCTCTACCTGCTTCCCCTTCTGCTATGTAAACTATGCGGCAGGGTTGTTGCAGCCTCATCAGAATTCAAGCTACCGGCTGATCTGTGCGAAAGTATAACAAATATTTATGCTTTGAGCTGTGTTATTAGATTTTAATTTCTTGCACCCATGGAAATGATGGGTTCACCCTTAAGCTACGACTTACATTTACGCCCAACTTCTGTCCCAGCCCCTGCCACTTTCAGCAGCTCTTTATACCTTTTCTAGTCTGGCTAAGCGTGCGAATGTTTCTGGCTTGTACTTTGCATTCGAGAGGGTGGTAAACATGTGCCCCTTATTGGGGTAAGTCCCTTGATGCATGCCGCCCGCCCTCTTCACAATGTTGCAAGGTGTCATGGCCAGTAATTGAGTATGGTTTACGCTAGTGCCTCATCATTTTGGCATTTGCTGCATTTGCAACTTGCAAATATTTGAGTAACTGCCTTCGTTAGGGCCTTTTTTTCATTCTCTAAGTTTGTTATACCCTGTACCCATTGAAAATGACTATGGGAGGGTATGCACGTGTTCGAATTGAGAATATTTTAATTCTTCTATAAATTTGTTCCTATATTTTTCTAAATCGAAGGGCTTTCATATACAAATACATTCAAATTAAGAAATGAAAAGTACAATTTTATAATCATCGAGGAATGATAAAGTAAGTCGAGACTGCTGATAGGGTATATGGTAGTCCGTCACTTACTTACTCGTTTTTTTAAGTGTTGCCACAATGCAAATTTCTGTTTGGCACGTGATGAAAGTTGCAGGAGATACGCGTTGACTATGAGAGTGGGAGGGCTAGAGAAAAGGGATGGATAGACAGCAGCTGTTTCAACCACCGAACTTTCTTTTTTTTTTTTTACTTTTTTTTTGGGGGAGTTGCGCTGACTGCTACAAAATGACGTTTACAAAATTACATTATTAGAAATTGATGGTTAAGTCGAGTTGCTGTAGGGTGACGGTGCGTGTGCGGGTGCGTGTAAGAGTTGTCAGCAGTTTGCGCTTTTTAAAGTAAAATGTTTGGAGTTGTTAGTGAAGCGATGGAGGCGGAGTGTTGGCAGCTGGCAAGTGGCATTCCATTAAAAATAAAGAAGCCAAAAATATGTCAGTAGCGCTCTAATGAGCGTCAGTTGCACAAACAACGGCTAAAGAAGGAAGGAGTAGGAGGTGGGAGGAACCCAACAACATCACCTACTGCCACTACAGCCAGCATTAGCTAAGGGAATTTTTAATAATACAAACCACATTTCAACTGGATTCGGTTCGTTGCCCACTTGTAAGCTCTGGCCGCAATTCAACTGCGCGACATAGAGACCGACTCTAACCTCAATGCAACTTGTCGGGCCACACGCACTCACTGGCAACCCACAAGCCCTCTCTCTTCTCTATTCCATATCCATTTCCATTTCACTTTGCAAAATGTTGCATAGTTTAAATATGCGTTTTGCTCGTCCCATCTCGTTTCGCTCTTTGTGGCATTTGCGTCCATTTTTAAATATTGAAAAAACCGTTGACGGTGTAAATGATGCCCCAAAAAGCTTTTAAGCTGCTTGGGCTAAAGAGCTTCATCTATGGGAGGGTCCTTTGATACGTTGATGATATAAGGAATTGTAAGTAACAGACATATTCTAGTAATTTAAATTGTAATTTGAATATTAATACGACTTGCTGACCAAGAATTGCATTGCTTATTTGATATGTTTAATCAGAAGATGCCACTAATCTTTTTATTTTGAAAATAAGCTGTGCGATTTTTTTTAATTGACTGAAAGTTCTCTTTGAACCTAATATAAAATAAATATACTTTGTGCAGTTAAGTATTTTTTATTTAAATTAAACATTTTGGTATTGATGTTGAGGTGGATATCTTTTTGAAATATCTCATTTTTGGTTTAATCATATCCTGCACCAGAATATTATAATCTTACAAATTATTAGCATTATGAATTTATGAAACAGCCCTCGCATTGCTGACACCATCTGCAGTTTTTGTTTTTTTATTATTTCGTTAGCATACACGAACTGAAATGGCAACCTCTGTGGGCACTGGGCACCCATTGCGAGAGATGTGTAGGAGGGTGGTGTGCTGGAAAAACTAGTCAAAAGGTATTACATTTTTTTGTGTGTGGCGTTTGAATTGCATAAATGTTGCTGCATTTGGCATAGATTTGCATGGCAATAAGTGGTGAGAGGAGTAGTTGGGCAGGGAAGGTAGGTGGCAGGGGCAGCTGCTATCGACTGGCAACATATTGCAGTTGCAAGGCGCGGCGCCCGAAACTTCCGTTTTGGTCAGTGGCAATAAAAATGAACGACGCCGTTCAATGACAGACAGGAAGTCGACTATTTGCATGAGTTAGAACGAAACCAAGAGGGCTGCAGGTCTATTGATAAAGCAGCTAGAAGAAGAGTAGAGAAAAATGTTTTTTTCAAGGAATTAAGGTACAGGTGACGCTTTTGTTGAGTTAATTGTTTGTTTTCCATTTAAGTGAGGCAAGTGACACGTAGATTTCCGAGCAGACGCACACTATTAATCAACTTGATTGGGCTTAGAGAAAGAGCTAGAGGCAGAGAGAGAGAGAGTGGGAGAGAGGTAGAGATGTGGGAGTGTGTGTGTGTCCTGGCCCAGGGGAACAGCCACGACTGCTGTCTTGTTTATAATTAATGTGCAACACGCTGTGGGGATGTCTATCTCCCATGTAAAGCCTCCCCAGACGCGAACTCTATGTCATCTACTCTACTGTCTGTCCTGTCTGCTAATGAAACGTCGTCAAGTTTTGACAGCCCTGCAGACTCGTTGAAAGGCAATCTAAGTTGCAGCGAAACTTAATAAACACCCCAGCCAAAATTGCAACTGCAACAGCTCGCTGGCAACTCTGCCGAAAAGTTTTCATTAATCTTTGCCCGGGCCAAACTTCAACTTTGAGCTTATCAAAATGGTTGCTTCACAGCTCCTACACTGAACGTCATTTACACGCTGGCCACAATTAAATTGAATTAAGTTGGCAGCACTGAAAATACACAAAAAACAAAAATCTTAGCGAATTACACAGCACCTGAGCGCGCATCAGGGTGCCCGTGCCCCCTAAACCCAAAACTTCGTTTGCCGCTTGTCAAATTGATATTTGATTCATGACCAGCGCATTTGTCAAGTCATTCATCTTTCTCAGACCCAAAGCCAAAAACTGCTGCGGGTGGTTCCCGACGCTTGTGGATGTGCCGCGTTGTGGGTGGGGCCACTTTTCTTTCGTGATGAATGGCCCATTGGTGTATGGCAGCCCTTTTGCTGTGATTTCTTGCTACGCCGCATTATTTTAGATTACGCTTAAGCGTAAGTTTAGTTAGGGGTACATAAGCTACGATACTTAGCCAGAATGTGCAGAAATTGTGTGAAATCTTGTGTTAAAAACTTAAAAGGAACTGTATCGACATTTCCAGTCTGAGTACTTACCTCAGTTGGCATAAAACTGAACTGCTTCCTTTTAATAACATAAATGTTATAGATTTAGATATAGATCTTTGAAATTTCATATACTTAATATCCGTACATTAATTTGCCAACCCCAAAAATATTTTCTGAAGAGCTTTCCTTTTAATAATTTGATGTTTAAGCTTGATAAAAACCAAGAGACCACTTGGTTTCGACTCTTCTAAGACCTTTGCTGCAGGGGTTGCTGCGTTTTAAAGTTCACTGGCTGTCAAATTAGATTTGCTTTCATTTGAATCGGAACTAATCTGCGGGACACGTGTATTGGTCAACCCCTGC
The DNA here is from genome assembly GCF_003285875.2 of Drosophila novamexicana. Lineage (NCBI taxonomy): Eukaryota > Metazoa > Arthropoda > Insecta > Diptera > Drosophilidae > Drosophila > Drosophila novamexicana. The sequence continues at coordinate 10,446,285 of NW_020824787.1, forward strand.
ATATAAAGAGATGAATGATATACATATAAGGAAATAATGATAGGACTAATATTTATAAGCTCAATTATTATGCTTTTTATGGGGCTTTTGGCCTTGTAATGCTTTTTATTAAGTCTAACGCATTTTGAAAGAATTTTGGGAAGTATATACTCTACAGGTTCTAAACTTCCAAATTATTGTTTTTTTGTGTCTACATTTTAGCCGCACAATTGCTTAATTTTTAGAAATCTTAATACATTTCTGGATTGAAGAATAACTTAATAAACCCAAAGAAGTCTCTAGACATTCAAATATCTATAAAATATATTTGTATATCTTTCTTTTATATAATTTTTTGCTCTATCTAGTTGATAGATCATTTGCTAGTCGTCTGGACTTATTTCCACAGTTCTTTGTCCTCGCTGTATACAGCTAAATTTACGTTGATTTCACTTAAGTGCAAGCCGCAAACCCTAAACATATTAGGCGTGTGCAGCTCCCCGAGGCGCCGACTGGTCGTCGCTAATGCCGCATCATCGTGAACCAGTTCCAGTTCAAGTTCCAGGCTACAGTTGCTTGTTGTTAACACGCGCACGTAATTCCTGTTGGAGGGCTTACAAAACCAGAAAAAAAGAAATAAATAAACGAGAAAAAAGAGAGAAAACTTTGCTTATAGGCTTACATTTCATTTTAGCACGATTTGTCAAGTCAGCAGGAAATCGTGCAATGTCCATCAGCGTGGCATAAAATTGAAAAATTACTTTGCGTGCCAACTACTACAACAACAAAAGCAGAAAAAAATGTGAAAACTTATGAAATGGTCACAAAAATGCGACTCGAGTTGGCTATTTGTGTGACTCGCCTTGATTTGTGGCCAACTGAAACGCCAACTAGCATTTCTATCCGTTTTACTTGGCCAAGTTTGGGCCGCAGGTGGCCGCAGCGTGTCGGAAGCGAGAACTACTCGCAGGCTGCTTAAGCCTGGCAAATTGTAGTGCAAATATTTTCTGTTGTTTTTCCACTTAAAACTGTTGGGCCGGGTTAATTAACGGCATTCCATTTAGTTTGGCTAACGCAAATAGTCAACAATTTTCGGTATTCTGCTCGTTCCCTCCGTTCCACGCCCCAAAAGCAGGCAAAGCAAATGCAAATAAACATTAACCTAACGCCTTGGTATGTTCAAGTTTTGGCTGTTTAGATAAGCAACAGTAGCTAATGGCACTTGAAGTTACCAGTAACAGTTGCCTGAAAAAGAGAGAAAGATGGGGGAAAACAAGAGGGAGAGGGACAGCAAATGAATGAAATTACCTAATCTAAAGTTTGTTAAGTCAATTGATGACCATTTCCTCAGGCGTAAGATGATAAATAATGAATATTTATTTAAGCTTAATCTTTAATTTCTGTTTAATATGTTTTTAAACTTTTCAATTTGATATATTCACAAATAAGTTATTTATTATAAAATGAAGTATAATCTATAAATGCAACAAGGGATGGGTCTAGCTGTAGGTAGGCCTCTGTTTGGCATGTATGTTTATTATTTTTATATAAAAGAAAAGTATCTTTCTGCCTCTGATATATTCCAACTACATATAACATTAAAACTGAGATATATCAGAAATTTTCAAAACTAGAATTCTGGCATTTAGACCTACATCAGATATTTAATAAAATGAAATCTGGAATTTAGTACGTATATATGCGACATTTAAAGGAGGTTTTAGAAAATAGAAATTATTTTGTTTATCAAGATATCTTGAACAAAGTCAGCTTATGTACAAATATCTACAAGGGTATTATTTCCTCAGCGGATATTCTTAATTCCACTTTGAAAGAGATAAATATGAGTCCATAAAATATAATTCTATTCATAACTTATAGAGCTTAGAAAAATTAGAAAGGGAGTTCCGAAATTTTGTATGCTTCTCTTAATTGTAGTTTAAATTATAAAAGCCTCTTTTTCTGTCCATATTGCCTTTTCCATATCTCTGATCTCAGCTAATAAGTATAAGAGCTTGGGCTTTGACATTAACCAAGCAGTTACCTACTCTAAAAAATGATGTTATTGGCCCGGGAAACCTTATTTTGCATATAAAATCAAAAGCACATTGATAAAATAAATGCTACTTTAACACATCGCCACAGTTCTTCTTTTTATTTCAGTATTTGTCATACGCATAAAGCTTGTGAGAACATGAAACAATTCTTTCCCTGTTTTTTGGTTGTCTCCCACCCTCAATAACTGCCATAGAGCATGCCAACAATTTGCCTATTTGTCGCTTTGTGCTTGGTGCGTGTTGAAAAATAATTTCCCCAGATAATTTCGCGCCCTACCGCGCGCCCTCTGCTGTGCCCTGCTAATATCAGCCAAAGTTTGAGTTGGTAAAGTTTTGGGCCAAAGTTTTTTCGTGAGCCCAAAAACTTTTGTTGTGATTTTGTTGTTGTTGTTGGTTTTGGTTTTTGTTGACGTTGCTTTCGTTCATTGTTTATTTATTTTAATGCAAACGGTCGTGTGTTGATTTAATTGAGCCAAATGTGTTATTGGGCCATCAACATAATTGGCCGCAGGGCTAAGTTTTTGCCAGCTTTTCGGGCAGGGCGGCACGGAGTTAATTATTTGCTCAGCTCGTGTGTCGCATAAAGCGGCTTATAAACTGCTTCGAGCAGCCTCAAAGTATGCAGCAAAATATTCGCAGCCAGGCAATTGACTACGTGAGTAAACAACAAGCGAGACAGGGGGAAGGAGGGGGCAGCCTTCAACGTGTGCTCTCATATTAATTTTACATTTTTCGGCACAGGCATAAAAATAATAATAAATAAAAGTATCGCTTAAATTGTTGATACAACCGCACAATGTGCTGCCTATATTGAGTACATGTATTTGGGTCCATTTTCCACAGCATCCCCTCCAGCCCCCACTGACGCACTGTTTGATTCTTCGTTAGGGGCTTAAGCCCCGGAACGTGACCCGGACAGGCGGCACATTGTTTGTTTAACTGTTGTTATTATTCCCTTTCAATATTTGTGTGGGCGCTGGGCAAATTGAAGCTGCCTGTGTCCAGCCGTCCGTGGTTCGAACTCGTCATTGTCCCTCCTGCTGCCCCGTTCCTGCATTATATTCTCTGCTGTCTTTCTCGCATTCTCTCCAATCTCTCTCCCCAGCTCATGTCCATGTGTTGTGTGTTTTCGCATTGCTTTTTGCTGCTCTCGCCAATAAAAAAAAAATTGAAAATTTCGTTAAGCTCCATGCAGCGGCAGGTCGAAGTGTGTGTGCTTTTATTTTTTGGGTACACTTCCTCTGCCAGCGCCTATTTGTGTAAACAAGTGAAAGTGATTTATGCAGCAAAATATCCCAACCTCACCAAAAAGACCTGTCACAGAAAAAGAGTCCTTCATTCCTGCCCTTCGTGTGGGCCACAGTTCATGTAGCTGTTGACTCAGGCGTATGATTGTTCTGGAGTGCCTGGATTTATGTCTCTTGCTGGACGTATTGAAATAGATTTTCATATAAAGTGCTCGGGATTGTTTTTGATGCTGTTTTAAATAAACAATCGAAAATTGAAACATTCAATTTTCATAAAATTTTTGAAAACTACATAAGCATAAGGTATAAGAAGTTGGTTTATAGAAACAAGAAATGACTGACAAATCTATTTTTTACATTTTGCAAAAGGAATTATCAGAAAGAGACCTTAATCACAGAAGGTGGAAGTTCTCTCTATCAGTCTGTTATTAAATCAAGACAAAAAGCTTTATATACAAATATTTCGAATCTCCGTTCTTTCACATCTGCATTTAGCTTGGTTCCCCTCGGCAACCCTTAAGTATATTTCAAATAAATCTTTAACCATTTATAATTGAGCTCTTTGATTATCTGCTCACGTTAATCCCAGGTAATCAAGTATGTAAAACGTTCCATTTATACACCCAAATACTTTATGCGGGAACGTGTACTAGCACATGCAATATCCGTAACCATTTCAAGTAATCAAGTATCCACTCGCATAAAGCGCTGGTCAAACAAAATTGCGCAGTCCCCAAAATTAATTTAACGCTCAAGTGGGGTTACGGCAGGACTACACCCAAAATCCACTTCAGCTGCACTCGTATGAGGAATGGAGGTAACGCCCACAAGTCTCGTTGCCAGCGAACATTATAATAAAATTAATCTCCATTTGTTGAAGGGTCGTCGTCGCTGTCGACGTCGACGTCGCCGTCGCTTTATTAGCGTCCAAAAGCTACTGGAGCCCAAAAGTGGCAATTATTCATTTTAAGAGCTGAGGGGCAAGCCAGTATGTGAGCCATAAAAATTAAAAATTAGCTCCGGCAGCTGTAAGGGGATTATATAACACGCATTTGATGTAGCCAACTCACCAGGCGCCAACCCCTTGCATTAAAGTCAAGAAAATGAATATTTATGCGACACGCCCCACTCCCTTGGCGGGAGTTTCAGGCCCCCCCCTGGGCACGGAGCTGAGGCTAGAGCATTGTTATATAACAAGCACATGTCAAAATTTTCATAACATGCGACCCACGCTTGGCAGCCAGATCAAAAGGAGAGCTGCCAAAAGAGATTCTAGTGCTGGGTCACCAGACAGGCTTAGACCAGTTTTCCCAGTTGCTGTCCCTTATCCAGGGCTGGGTTAGGTGTGACTATCAGCGCTCGCTCTAATGGGCATATGAGCGCCAATGCAATTTCAAATGGGTTGGCAGAGCCGGGACCTCGGGCTACTCAAAAATTAAATCCAATTATCAGTTTAAGGCCACTCGCAGCTCCGTTGGGGGCAAACTTGGGAGCTGCCAGACATGTGTGTGCGTGTGTGTGTGGCGACCATACAAACAACAATTACAACAAGAGTTCTATAATGGAGAGTACACGACTAGAAGACACCCTAAACTCGACACTCTTCTTCCTCGTCCCACACTATACAAACAACTATATAACTTTTGTATTAATTGTCAGTTCATGATAACATTTTCAGTGCATGAAGATCATATTCAAATACATACATATACGAGGTAATTTGAGAAGCATGAAAAGCTCTGCCTCTGATTGTAGCATACCCTTTTAGCCCACTTCTAAAGGGTACAGGGTATAACTACAGCAGCCAAGGAAGTTTTGTAATGCAACAAAGTTTCATTTTAATGAGAAACTTTTGTTTATGCAACCCCCTGTTGGGTTCGGTCCAGTGTTGCCCAGGCCACATGCAAAACTTGCCCAAAAAACAATGTACATTTTGTTAAGCCAGCTTTGGACCAAGCAGACTTAAAGATGAATGCATTTATGGGCTTTCCCCAAGTTGTTGTTGTTGTTAGTTTTTTCACTCAGTGTTGGGAATAAAACTAAATGCAACGTTGGCTCTAATCGTTGTGCTTAGTCATGTATTTAGGGCTTAGTGTACTGTTTGCTCTCAGTGCCAGTGTTGTAAAGTAGTTGCAAATATCTAACACACGCTTGATATGTGCCAAGGATTTGCATCAAATACACAAATACTCGAGCATATAGTAATTTATTCGGCTTAGGCATTTAACAATTTGTTGTCAGTCGTCTTAAAGTGTATGAGAATTAGATCCACAAAGACTTGGCAATCAGTTTCCTGTCTGCATTTAACAAAAGATAACCTGACAGTGGGCATTGGCTCAGGATTTTCAGGTAGGTTCGTGGAAGCACACAAACATTTGTGCAATTTGTTGCCAGTCTTAAGCAATTTGTTGGCCTACAGCTAGGATTTAAGCAATTTTTTTCCGTAAGCTTATGCAAACAAATATCTGTTTTTTATTTTTCCTACTATTGTCTGACCTTAGGGGCACACACATGGCCCCCCCGAAAATATTAGCATAAGTGTCCTGGCCAGCTGAACCCGAAACCGCCTGCTCGGGTCGCGTTGGAAATGCTAGAAATGTAAATAAAATCAACAGCGGAAGGCAACTGAAGAAAAGGACACGCCAAAGCAGGACACAACAGCAAAAAGCAGAAGGTGCCGAGCGTGCAACAAAAGCAACACAAACAACAATGGCACAGGAAAAATATCATTCTAAAACGCTTGACAGCCACTTACACATGTCAAATGCAAAAGGATAACGAGCAAAACGGATATTAGAGTATTAGACAGGAAGCTGTGTGACATGGCTTACTCTCATTCCAACATTCCACTAGCTGACCTTTTTTTTTCGTTTCATACACCCTTTTACCCAGCGAAAATGATTGAGAGAAGGGTATATTATGGAGGCTAAATTCGCAGATCTCCCACACCTGTTCCAATAAAAAAATAAAATAAAATGTTTCATGAAAAAGGGGTAAAGTATAGTAGGGGCACTGCCTGTTATATAAATTCTGAGCTGGCTACAGGATATCTTTCAGTCAGTCAGTTGAAACTAGTGAGTTTTGGTTTTTTACTCTACTACCCTTTCAAACAAAATATATTTTCGGACATGCCAAACGCCTCAGTTATCTAAGTAGATTTTCATATAAAATGCCAAGAATTTCCTTAATATAGTTCCGGCTCTTCGAAATCTACTTTGGCTAAGTCAATTAGGCGGCCAGCATCATCAACTTTTGGCTAATTGCTGTTTATATTTGCCCGAAGCGTCGTTAGCCTGTTGGTAACTTAAGGCGCATGATTCGAATCCCACTCAGTTTAGGCTCCACTCTCTCCTACTAATTAGCCTGCTGCCGCTTTTCATATTTAAATGAGGTTTAATTAGCTTTTGTATTTACATCTACAACATTTGCATATAGATAATATTAATGCTTTATCTCATGCTTCATTTATCTCTCATTGCAGGTAAGCCGATTTCGAGACGTTTCCCATTGAACTATCGAGTAAAAGTCCTTCTGTTAAGGATAAGGTCGTAAGTAGCTAGCGGACGGGCAACTACTTGAAATTTAATACGCGCTCAGTAATTGCTGCAAATGGCATGCCTTAAGCTTAATATGCTTACGGTTGTTGGAGAATTTACTTGAAGTGGGCTTATAGATACATAAGCTGGACTTAAATTTGTATAAAAAATGTGCTGGTTAAGGGAAACTCTTTAATCTTTGTTATGTGGCGTTTTCATCTGTTGGTATAATAACTTTTAGTGTTAAATGGTGTAGGTTCCTTTTGAGTTCTCGCAGTTGTTGAAATGGGATACAAATAAGATGAAGTTCGCGTATCGAATCCCATCCTTCTATGTGGATATAATCTTCTTTTGGCTCAAGGCTGTAGCAGTTAGTAGTAATCAATAGTACGAAAGGTCGCTCAAAAAATAAGCTAATGTTTAACAAGGTTTTAGGTAACCTTAGCATAATATTAGACCAAGTATACGAATGGAAGGATTTTTACACAATGAGAAATATTTATTCATTTAAACAAAGGTAGTTTTAGTTGAGGTCAAAGATAGTTATGTTATGGTATGTCAGACTAAGCTTTATTTTGCAAGCTCATGCGACGCCTTGGGCTAAACTCTATTTAGTTTCAAATCCGAGCTAGTAGTTGAGCACCTGTGCACATACTTTATCGTGTCATTAAGCCCGGCTGTGACGCTCATTAAATTTATACATATTTAATTGACTTTATGAGCTGGCGCAGACACTGACTGATGCACAGCGGCCGGCAAAAGGCGCCAAAAGGCAACATTCTACCCTACTTAGCGGATCATAAAAATGAAAAACAGCAACAACAACAACAACATCAAATATGCATGCAACATGCTCACGCATAAAGGCTTTAATAATGCTGCAGTTGGGGCAGACGGGGGCTGGGTGCATGATGAGGCTCATAATTATGTGACATGCAGCGTGGTTCGTGTTAAAAATGAACATAAACATTATATATATACACACATATTTTTAAAATATGCACAGCAAAAGGAACAAGTAGCAAAAGCCGTAGTACTGGGTACGGGTGAGAGATTGGCAGACGTGTAACCCCGGCGACAAACTGTCAACACGCATGGTTCCTCAATGCCGCAAGTTGCGCTGGCAACAATGTTGCTAACGACATGATAAAAATTTCCACTATGTCTGCACGTTGGATCCTTGTCGACAGCGTTGGTTTTATTGATGTTCTGGGAACGATTTAATAAGTATGTGATTTGCGTGCTATGCCACAAACAAGAACACTTTAAGCGCAGTTTCTCTGAACTAGCAGAACTAACAATTAACGCTATTATAGTCTGTTGAAATTTTATTTCGTATAAATGTAAACCGCTTTTGGAAATGAAACTTTATATTGCAATTTAATAATATATCTGATTTATACCCTTGAGTATGGTATTTGAATCTTGCCTTGCAATGTGCAACGCAAAGAACAGACATCTCCGGCCAGGAGGTGCACCTGCTCTTCTTTCTGTGGCAGTTAGGTTCGATCGGTTCATATAGTTGTTACGGGAAAAGTAGATTATTGTATGGAGAAAAAAAATCTGTTTTTTAAGATATTTTCATGAAACTCAGCACTTACGAGCTTCACTATTCTCAGAGGGTATTAAGTCTTCGGCGTGTAAAATATATCCTTACTTTTTCGTTTCATTTTTCAACTAATACGTAAATTCAAAATGTTTTAACAGATCCTTGGTTCGATTTTAGTATAATTTTTAAGAAATTCAAGTTATTTTTCAACGTAATTTTAAAAATTTAATAATAATTAGCTTTGCCCTATTATTATTTTCATACTCCCTTTTAAAGATACGAACTTAAATTATATTTTTTAAGATAATCAGCTCCTAACGAGGGACTATATATTATATTTTCCACTGCCTGCATAAGCAGCATGTGTCATGGCATTTTTCCTGTTTCCTTCCGCATGTGATCAGTCACAAATTTTCCTGTTTTTCGCCGCTCCTCCTCTCCGGTTGCCCACACTTCGTTGCAATTAATTATGAGGCACACTGACATTTTCCTGCCGCAGCGCATGCCGCACAACTTGTCGCTATTTTTTTTTATATATAGATATATATATAATTTATTTTTAGTGCCAACGCCAGTTGCATGTTCCCTATTTTGTCTTCGACATTTGGCGGCGTTGAACTTGACGCAATTTATTTTGTCAAAAGATGCGGAGGCAGCAACAGACACGCCTAGTTGGGTGCCATCGCACATGTGCCTTATAGCATTTTGTTTATAAATTATATAAATATAGCAAGAGCCTACACTTGAACACTCATCTCTTTAATATGCCGCCAGGGAATACCCAAACCTCTCTGGTATTTCCCTGCCATAGTTCAAGGTTTTAATTGCATCCAGCACATGCTCACGACGATGCCAGATGAAAAAATCTGAAAGAGATATAATATTCGATTGTAGTATGTAGAGGGAAAAGAGAGAAAAATTAGCCTATAAAAGAAGAGTTAATTATTGTGAGTTATTAAGTTTTAGGGAGAAATAATTATTTATATATCTTATTTATGTGGTTATATAATATGTTTTATATACAGGCAGTAATAATACTTATTTTATTTTATTAATTATTCATTGCTTTTATATATATTTAAGTATTTATTTCATAAATTTTTGTATTGCTAATTATTTGCTGTTTTTCATTAGCAAAACCAAGTTTAATTATCTGGGTCAATATATGCATTTTCTTACTATTCTCTGTCTCGTTTGTGGTATTTGAAAATTTGTTATTTATCTTTATTTTTGCAATATTTTTTGATTGCTTGTGTCCTTAGAAGTCCCACAACGTTCGCCAAGCCATAAACAAACTCTTGGCCATTCTGTCACCAAATGAATTTTTGAGTTCCCAGGCAGTTCTTTGGAGTTTATTAGCTGTAATTTTTAGTATGCTTCAGTTTTTCGTTTAGACTATAGTTTGTTGACTTCTAATGCAGACGCTGAATGTTTATTTAATATTTCATTTTTCAAGTGCCTCTTCGGGTGTCCTCTATAAATAGTGTTGCCCCCTTTCGGTTTTTGGGGCGCGTTTTGAGTTCTGTGTGAAATAATTTTGTTTGTCTTTTGTTGTTGTTCTTGTTGCTTTTGTTGCTGTTAATTAACATGAGTAGTTTACTTAATTAAGCGTGAACTGTGCCAGGCAGAGTTTTGTTTATGTTTGTGGATTTTGACTGGGAGTAGTTTTAACGGCGGGGGGATTGTCGGTAATCATTAGTTGTGCATCTGGCATAATATGCAATTATCTTTCCTGAGTATAGTGCAAGCTTAGTGCAATAGATGGCGCCGCTTACACGCCACATTAACTGCAATTAGTCTTCATCAGGTCAACGTGACAACAGCAGCAGCAGCAGCAGCAGCAGCAGCAGCAGCAAGTGCAACAGCGATTTGCAATTTGCTAAAAAATGAGAAAACAAAAAATTTGCAAAAACAGCAACTAACAAGCCCGAGCACACTTCGTGCCCACACCCAAACGTCCCAGGAACCACTTCAAACTGAACTTCAGCCACATCCACATTGACATTCAGGCCACTTAGTTGCCATGTCGTCCGTTCAGTGCTGCACCTCCTTCTGTGGTTCAATGTCGCCCCAGCCAGCCAGGGTTCTTTGGGGGCGGCGGGTGTCGTTAGGGGGTAGCTGCTTGACGCCGTCGCTTGTCAACTGGCAAAATTGTTTGTAAAAATAGCGTGTGGCAATAGCATAAAACAACAGCGGCAGCAGCAGCAGCAACAACAACAACAATACCCTAGTTGTGGTTCCAATGTTGTGAAACACGCTGCATATATTTAGATATAGTAGATGCGTCGTCTAGCCACAGTGGCACAGCCCAAAAGGGGGGTGTGAGTCCTCCCCATGCGTCACTCAATGCGCTTAGATGGACATATCCTGTCAATGTTGATTAGCTGACAGAAAAGCGAATAGTTTTTGAAGCGAGCATCCCCCTCAATAAACGTGCTGTAAGTGTTCCAAAAGGTATACGCCAGGGAAATAATAATAATAGTTGGCAAAATGATGGCCAGGTTTTGTATCAGTTTGATAACATATATATAACATTTATAATAATATTGTCAGACTCAAGATATCAATTACTAATCTAACTTTCTTAGTTACTAAGAAATACTACAAGCTTACTTATATTGATTATTTGTATACCTTTTACCTTATAGCGGAGCCTTTTCGTGTATTTTTATTAATATGTATATATGAATCTATATTATTGTGTATTTTACCTTATGTTGAGAGTTTAGCTTAAGCTAATCCTACTCTACTTTTATTTTTAACCTTATTTTATTATTTTATTTATTTTAATTAAACCTTTAACAACCTTTAATGCTATATGTAGGCCATAAATCTACGGCTCTTATTTATTTCTTTAATTTATATAATTTTTTTCTTATTTATTTTAATTAAACCCTCCTCGCTGCTGCGCCTCTGTCAGGTCCATGACTTTGCACTCTGTTTAACACCATGCTCAATATTTGTGCCAGCACTGTTGTGCGCTCTGGTTTCTATGACTTTGCATGTTGCCAGCAAATTGTTGCACGTGGTTGCAGCTCGGTTAAGTTTGAGTTTGTTGCCATATATTTACTTCTAATGGTTACAACGCTAATTTTACACTGGCTTGACAGTTGACTGCACACGTTTTAGTCGATGGAGAGGGAAGGGGGATTCCTGTAGGGAGCTCTAGGGTCCAGTTCGAAAAAAGTTTACATTTATTTTTTGCTGCTCGACTGCAAAAAACATTCTCTGTGATTCGTTTAAATCAATGCCTCGTTTGCAGGTTAGCCTCGTGAACCTGGTTATACACCATTCATGCTCCCAAGCTGGGACTCGAACTCTGGTATTCTAATTTCACATGGTTAAATAAGAGTTTTAATATACAAAATTAGTTTTAGTTTTTATTGGAAATGTGGTTTGATTCCAGTTCGTTTTTCTTCGGTTTAAAAGCTTGTTGATAAACCCGCCCTTGAAGTACTTCGACCTCTTGCCATTTGTCCATAGTTTTGTATACTTCTTTCTTTTTTAATGTAAATTAATTTTGTAAGACGTATTTGCATTGCGTCTGAAACTGAAAACTTTTCACGTCGCCTGGCATTGATATTGTGTTTCACATTTAGCTGATGCTTGGCCATTGTGTTGCCCCTTTGCAGACGCAACCTGCCATCAAGCCACCCAGATGGGGAACCACCCCACCATATGAAGAACATTTTCTTTTCTACAACTATGCATTGTTCTGCTTCTTCGTGTTTTGCTTGTTGTAATGCTTAATGCTTTCCTCATGACTTTCCTTTTATTGTTTTCTGTTTTTTTTTTTTTTTTTTTTTTGGGGTGGAGCAGTCTTACTTGCTGCCGCTGGCAGCTGACAGACGTTGTGCTCCCCTTTCAAAATCTAATTGTTTATTTTGTAATTTAAATATTTTTTGTATACTACTGCCAGATTTTATAGAGTATATGCATGGGTTGAGTAATTGAAAATTTAGCATTGCTTTGCGTCCGAGTGGGTGGGGATTTTATTTAAATATATGTATGCATATATTCTGGTTGGCTTTACAACGTTTTCCACTAAGCCAACTTAATCCATTTCCGTTTTTACAAGAATTCGAATCGTAACTCAGAAATTTTTTGGGGGCTGCGTATTCGAAAATGTTGCTTGCCAGTTCGAAAATGTTGCCAAGCATTTTGAAACCAAAAATAGATTCCCCGACTGGAGGAGCCGTAATAGAGATGTGCCGAGAAAAATTCGTGCGCTCAGTCTGTGGCTGATCGCAGACACGTCGAGTCTTTGGCGTCAACGTGAAAACGGGGCAAATAAGAAGTGCTATAGAATATGGGAAAATAGAAAAGCGTGCCCTGCATTTTCCCCATTTTCTACGCCCCCCTTTCGTTTGGCAGCATCGCGTGTACGCGTGTTCGGTTCATTGAAATGCGCGTGGTCGTTGCTGCCAATGCTTTTTAATGAATTAATTGCCGCGCTTTTTGTTGTCGTTGTTGTTGTTGTTTTTATCTAAAAGGCAAAAATTATAGTGCAGCGAATGGTTTAATCAAGTGGAATTTATGTGCTTCAAAAGTGCAGTTAATTAAGTGTAAATACCAAGCATAAAAATTGAAAATGTTTTCGGGCAGCAATGCATTCTCCCCCCACCCGCCGTCTGTTAACACACTCTATTGAAATGAAGCATTAAAACAAAATAAGTAAAAAAATTATGAAATGAGATTTATGCTGAGCTAAATGGCATTTGCGGTCATTAATAAATCACTTCAAACAGCAGCTCGCTGTGCGCTAAATAAATTAATCGAGCGTTTATTAAATTCAATTAAAAATCATGCGGTAAAATTTGCTACGTTCAAGCAAGTGCAATGGCTAATAGACTAGGCCAAAATGTGTGTGTGTGTGTGTAAAATAATAAACTATTGTCTAAAATGTTAATTACTTTGGGCAGCCTGCAAATGATTAGAAATATTCAAATTAAATATTAAAACAATTGGAAATTATAGTTTTTTAATTATGTTTCAATATGATAATGCCCTATAGAAACTGAAAATAATCAAGATATTTAAATGAAATAAGCCGTTGCCTTATTTAATAAAAAGTTTTCAGTATTATACTTAATTTACTCGATGTTAGAATATATTGAGAATTAGCTTGGTCCACCTTTTTTCGTCAATATATAGATGAACAGATATAGGGTGGATTGTGTTTAAAAACTGCGAAATTTAACATTAATAAATAACAAAGTTATTCGTTTAAAGTTATCTTCAAGCTTGTAACAAAAAGCAAACATGCAAAATTTTATTGAGCTGAACTAGCTATTGAAATTTATGAAAACTTTTAAATATATAATGACATCTTAGTTCATTTTAATTATGTTTTAATATATTATATTGTACAATCTTATGGCACCAAAAGTTCCAGTCATTTCTGAATACTATTTCTCTTACATTTTTTGCAATAGATTTTGTGATTTATAGTAGGAAGAAAGCGCGTTACAATTCTGTACATTCTATCAGATCTCTCTATGAAAATGAAAATCTTAAAATGAACTTTGTTGGCGTTAAACAGAATTTGTTGGGAGATACTTGAAATATCTATACTTGAAATATCTATAAATAGCAACATATCATGTTTAGTGGCTCTAGCTTTGCTAAAAAAACAGGATGCCGATATCGATTTTTATCGATTGCTTGGAAACGGAGTAAGTTATCGATTATCGGAAACAAACTCGTTCTGCGCGGGAGGAGCATCTACATCTAAAATTTCAAGTCTCTAGCTCTTATAGGTTCTGAGATCCTTGCGTTCATACATACGGACGGACGGACGGACGGACAGACAGACGGATATGGCTAGATCGACTCGGTTATTGATGCTGATCAAGAATATATATACTTTATGGGGTCGGAGATGCTTCCTTCTGCCTGTTACATACATTTGGATTTTGCACAAATACAATATACCCTTATACCCATTTTTAATGGGTTCAGGGTATAAAAGCGGAAAGATTGTCAACATCTGCATTTTTTGTGTCCACTCTCGTTGTCCAGCATGTCCTATCTATATGTTGTTTGGTTAGTGGTATAACATAAAGGTTAATTGTAAGAAAAATTGTAATTCAATTTCAAATTGTTTGAAACATTTAAATTTTTCTTGTGCGTTTTGTTTCACTTTCTATATAATTTTTCTAAAACTTTATCTTTAAATATATTCAACACATTGTACCTCTTTTTTTGGCACAGATTTATGTATAGCTTGAAGGTCATGACTGAACTTTCGCTTTTAATATTACATTTACAACAAATCTCACTTAGGCCGGGGGCTCTAATTATTTATGATTTTCTTATATTAGCCGCATAATGTGGCAATTTACGAGCAGCAGAACCCAAGGAACCCTTTTTTTCGCACCCTGTCGCACCCCCTCTGCGTTCCGCTACAAATTAAGCCATTAGCTAAGGGGTGTTGCACATTGCTTTTGTCAGCCCCGCCCTCGGCCCCACTCTTTCCAATTTCTCCAACTGTTAAAGCTTTTATCACATTGTGCTTCGTATTTGATTTTTTGCTTTAAATTTTCAGGTGGAGCCTTGGAAAATATCTGTAGAAAAAGGCAGCTGCTTAAAGGGGGCGCCAACTTGGCTGTTTTCTTTATAACCCCGTTTCTGTTACAGCCTGTGGCAAGCTTTGATTGTTTCCGCCCGTTTCAGGCAGTTGCTTTTGTTGTTTCGTTGCCGGCGCACATTGCGTATGCGTAATGCCTACATCAAAAGGGTTGCATTTGGCAATTGTAGCACGCCCCCTTTTTGGCAGCTTTGCCACATTTTCGGGCGCACGTCAATTGCAGGTGACTCACAAAAGCAGTTAACTTGGCCCAAACACGCAAAGACGTTAACAGCTGTTAACAGCCTGCCATTCGTGCGGCATAATAATAAGTAAAAGCCAGGCCAGCCCAGGCCGCCCCCTGATTTCTTGGCGGTAATTAAATAAACGCGCGCGCGGCTCGTTAAAAAACTTTTTTGACTAAAATGTGTTGCCGCATAATTAATTGAAAACATAATTAAAAACAGGGTTACCCAAAAAAAAGCAATAGAAACATATTTCTAGCCAGTGCCAAATGCTTTTGATGCTTACCTTTCATTGTTGTTTTTTTTTTTTTTTTTGCCTTTCCTCACCTTTTATTTTTATTGGAAATTTAATGCGTGCGCATTTTAGTGTCAATTTGTCTCATTTTCTCGCCGCACACGCAGCCGCTTAAATTGAATTTATTTTTGGCCGACTTATCGATTAAGCTCGAGATGCGGTCAAATCCTGGCTTTTATGTCCGGTAATTGTTCAATATTATTCTGTGCGTAGGCTGCTACCAAGGGACACACACACACACACACACTCACGTATACACACACCCACTTGTACACACGTACTGATAGCAACATCTGTGCTCAATTACCCGTGTGTCCATTGACTTGGCCGCACACATATCCGGGCCGTCTGTGTCTGTGTATCCTGTGGCTGCCATGCGGTCAGCCTCGATGGGCATTTGGTCAATTGGTCAACTGGTGTTTTCTTTTTTTCCTGTGCAGATTTTATGCAAAATTAGTCAGGCAACTGATGCGTTTGGCAATTAGTTTAATGCAGCAACAGGCTAAAAGGTCGAGTAAATCGCTCAAATGACTTCATTCAAATGTTCGATTAGGGATCAGGATTAAGAGAGGCTGTCAATTGAAGTTAACAGCAATAAACGTGATTAAAATTGGAAAATATTTGCCAGGCTGCGTAAGCGAAAGTATATGAAACAGTTTTCTAAAGAGTTTTCCCATGCAAACAAATTCTAAGCATAATAGAACTCAAGGACCAAACCATAATCGATTAATTTTTGCCATAGCACCATCATTTAGATGTCGCAAAGAGGCATTTTTCTTGTTACAGCATTTTCCAAACTTAATCCAGCACTTTTCGATAAAAAATCAAGTAAGGGACAAAGTGAAACCGAAATCATATACATATGTCACGTAAGTTGTATATGCAGATCGCTTAGTTTTTTCCTTTTGTTTTCCTGGCTTGCTGCATTCAATTATCTAGAGTCTTGTCCTTTGGCCCCGCCACTAATTCGAGCACTTAGCCTCAGCTGGGGGCCCAGCGTTTTAGCAACCCAACCGAGGACTATCCAAATGTCATAAAATGTCAGCGGCAGCTCGAATGAAAAAGTTTGCTCAACTTGCGCTTGGCCTGGCATCAGTTTTGGGTTCGTTTTGCTGTTTTTGTCCTTTTTCTTCCACTCCAAAAGTTTTATTTTTTTTTGTGTTTTTGTTTGGGTTTTGGCATCTTTGATGAGCCAAGCGCCGCAAGTGGGTCATATACATTTTTGATGAGTTGTCATTATTAAATGCGACAAACTGACAACGACCTCGACGCCGCCCTGCCACGCTGTCATGGCAATTGTTAGGGCGGGGCAACAGGAAACAAAAGTGTGGCAAACTTTTTGCCTACTAAAAATATTTATAAATATAATTTATTTATGTGACAGTTGACAGGCCACGTTGGTTTTTGTTTCGCTTACGTTTTGTTTCTTTATCAGCTAAAATTATTTATTTTGTATTTATTTTTTGCTGCTGCATTTTTGCCCTCAATATTTATTGTTTATTTAGATCTTTGTTTAACGGCAGCTGCCATAACTTTTGTCTAGTTTTTATGGCACAATCAAGGAAATGAGCGGCAACGCATTGTGTCGGCTCGAGTTGCTGCCATTAATTGTGACAAAAATTGTTATCAATTAATGAAATAGACAGCAAACAGTATAAACATCGCATGTGGTCGTTTTGGTCTCTCTTCTTGCCCTCCGATTTTCAGCATTTTTTCTAGACCCAAGTGGGCGTCCAAATTGCTGCAATAAATTTGTCTATTTTGTCCACTTGACACACCTACGTAAGGCCAGTGGAACAGACGCTGGTTAGCAGTCGAAATAGGGGTTATACTGGGGCCCCAGTTTATGGCCGTTCATAGAGATGGGGTGTGCACTGCGTAAAAGTTTTTATTTTTCTTAAAGGGACACATAAAATCAAATGAAGAATTCAGAGAAATAATAAATTTTCATTCAATTCTAAAAAAAAAACACTATCACATTGATAGAGACTTTAAATTAGATAAACATAAAAAAGAGAAAATTGTAATCACAAGAATAAGGATATTTTCTACAAAAACCTCGAACAAATATGTGGTAATTTCTATAGAGTCTCCTTTCAAGTTTTATGTAATTTCTTTGTAAATTTTAACTTGGTATACACACATATATGTAATAACAAATCTGTACATAAAATTTGTGTTAAAGGTCTATCTAAAGGGCTTCTAGATTAGTCTCTAAATAGTTTTATAGCGCCTATTAAAAGTATGTGGGCAACTGTTTACATACAATCCATTCAACTTTATAGCTTTTTTATATCAAAGATTTTGCTCAATTGTGTCACATGCCCCGCACTGTTGTTGGGGCACACCGATGACAGTTGCCACCCCGAACTGGACGTGGCCCTCAAAAGCACATGACAACTCGGCTGACTGTGCACATCAACACGTTGCCAATCAGCAGGCGCCCAGCATCAAAGCAAGCCCCCTCGCATACTCGGTCCTATAATGAAATCAAAGTCGTGGAGCAAAAAGGTGACGTAGATTGTTTTGACATTACTTTCAAATGTCAATCGCCTGAGATTTTGCTTCTCCCTCCTTGAGTTGGCGCAAATCGAATTGAGAGATGCTTTTGCGCTGTGCCGTTTGGTCAAATGCGATAAAAGTCGTAAATGCAATCAAATTTAATGAGCTTGCCAGGAGAATGAGCCTGAGCTGAGGGTGGATTTGTCTTTTGTGTTGATTATCAAAGCAATTTTTAGCTCAGGCCCAACAGGTTGTCAATGGCTTTTTGCTAAGCCTATCGATTACACTGTACTGCAAATTTTCATAAATATGTGAACATTATGAATAACAATTTCAATAGCAAAATATTTAAAATATTTTGTCAAAATCTTCAAGTTTCACAATATTGATAACATATTTCGATAGGCTTATTTGTTAATTATCAGAATATTAATTTCTATTTTTTGTAATGTGTTTCATTTATCGATCAATTAAGTTTTAAACTTTATTAAAATGCCAAATTTGGTGTATTGATTAATGTTATCCATACGATATAAAACAATTGAATATGATTAATAAATGGCTTAAATAGTTAATATTTTCTTGCAAATTGAATACATCAAAAAACTTTAGTCCATACTAAAATCTAGTTTATTCTTGAAATTTTATTTTTTCCAAATTGAATTCAAGAAAAAATATTGTTGCTGCTATTGATTGATAACTACCACAACTCTGTTGTCTTGTGTTATTCAACACACCTGAATGCGTTTTAAGGCACAAAGTGTCTAAAGCTTCAAAGCTGTAAAGCTGCTTTAAGTAACTGGAAACCAAGAGATAAAACACACATCGACCTTTCCCTCAATTTTTTGTTCATACTTTCCTTTACTGCCGTCAGACAACATGGCTGTCGTTCGTTCGATTAAACATAAATTTTGTTGTGTTAAGAACTCGCATCACTTTGCCACCTGTGAATGTGTGTACCTACATATATATGGAGTTGTCTTAATACATATATATATATATATATATATATATAGCATGCAAATTCCAATAAACTAAAGTACCCAAGTCGCGACATTTGATAAGGAACATAGCACAACAGACACAAAGATGAGAAACAACCCCCAAGCGGCATTTTTCGTTAGCATTTCTGACAAGCTATAAAATTTTTATCAGCATTACTTTTATTTTGACATTTCACAAAAGTACTTGCAGGCAAATGCCTTCAGACAGGCAAGATAAGAGCAAAACGTTGGGCGGTCTCTTGCCACTGGGCGTGGCATTTGGCCAGGGCGCAAGTTTTGTTTGGCAAGCGCTTTTTCATTTACCAAATGGCAATTGACCTTTTTCTTTTCCTAGACAACCAAATTGATTTCCAGCACGATTTGTCAACCCCTTTTGAGTGTGTAGCAACAGGAGGGGGCTCTGGGATCTGTTGGGCATATACAAAACTAAAATTTATCAGGTCAACAAATTTTGTTTACGTACCAAAATCTGTAGCCCGCTGTCGCTGACAAGGGTGTCGACGCCAATTATGCATACAGCTACGTCGAGGTGGGGTTGGGCTAGTCACGACGGGGCTATGTCAACCTGTTGTTGTTTTGGCCGGGCCGCTCTTGAAGGCACTTTCATTTTCAATTAGTTTGGCCCAGTGTGGGCGTGTCACTTTCAACGCCTCGAACACAACACGAAATGGGCCGGGTCCGTTTCGGCCAAAAGTGTCTGCTGTTGAAAAGGGTAAAAGTAACGCCGTCGCCTGCCGTCTGCCGCTTAATGTTTATTATTATTATTGCATACTTTTTGGGGGGCTGGACGGTCCCGCCTGGCCCCGCTGATAAGCCGTAATGTGTTGCGGTGTTTCAATAAAACTTTATCATAATTGACATTTTAATGGTGCTAGCAAAAAAATAAGTGCGAAAATGTTGCATACTTGCTGCCGCTTAAAGCTGTAATTTTATATTTATGTAGCAGTAGATACGCGCTTAAAAAGTATCCGGGGTCTCATAAATATGACAAAAAAAGGTGTATAATATGTGATAAGTATGTGGAAAAAAGCATAAAGAGAAGAAACAAATGCCAGCACTTTTTATATAAAGGCGATTTCTGTAAATGGCAGAAGCAGTTCCTAACACATAATAGAGTAAAAGAAGTTTTTATGGGTCCCAAATTCTTAATTCGCTTAAGAATAATATTAATATTTAAATTGATAATAATAAATTTAAATATATCTTTGCCCACTCTTTGAAAGGTTGAAGGAGCTTGAAGAAATATCTTGATTAGAAGAAAACTATATAAAAATAATATAAATATTAATTATTATTATAAATAGTAAAAATAATATACTGGATGCGATATTTTTATATCAACAATTTAAAGTTGCTTAATATAAAAAAAAAAATAATTAAAATGGACAAAAAAATACTTGATAGCAAATTTTTATTGCTAAATATATAAAAAAGTAATAAAAAGGATGTGAAAACAAATGAAGTTTATATTTAGAAGGGAGCTTCATTATAATGGACAATTGTCATAATAATACAATGAATAATAATATATTAAATTTGTAATTCCGATTAATGCATAAATATATATTATAAATATAAAAAACACAAAAAATTAATGAACATTGAAAAACAATGGTAATCAACTAAAAACTATTACAAAGGCATAACAAAAAAAGTAAAATTTATTCATTCAATTTTTTGCTAATTGCATTTAATTTACAATTTGCTGCCAGAGGATGTTGGGTCGCTGCGTTAGTTACCAGGGCTCCTGCGATAATATCAATGGCATATTGACGCGCGACTACGCAAAGGTTTGTATGACAAAGCTGAAAAAAGAAGCGAGAAAATTGATGGACGTAAAATTGATTAGTCAATGAAAATTGTTTAACACTATTACACACTCTACATTTTACACTTTACAGCACTAAATGAATTTTAGTTACATATTGTCTTTTACAGCCATTTGGACCTAAGAAATGTGTGTGTGAAATCGAGGAGGCGAAAAAGACAAAGAGATAGAGAGAGAAGGGCAGATCCTGACATATTTGCCACACACACACACACACACATATATATGTGTGTGCCTGTGCAGCTGCTCTTTATAAAGCTAGACAACTCAACTGTTTATTGTTGTTTGGTTACAGTCAAGGCAAAAGGCAAAACAAAGCTGGACCAGAACTTGGACCACAACCAGTCGATTCCTTTGCTGTTTGTAGTGGGTGCCCCATTCGGTTAGACCCCAGGCAGCATATTTGTGGCATTGGCTTAGCCGGGTTTTTAGCCAGTTGTTCTGTGTAAATCCAGGACCATTGCCACTGACAGTGACAGTTACAGTTGCCATTACCGTTGCCGTTGCACTTGCCATTGCGTTTGTTCAGTTATTTTCCAGCGGCAAGTTTTCACTTTATTTTGTCCGAGTCAAAGCCAAATCCAAAGCCAAAGTCCAAGCCTGAGCCTAAAACCCTCCCGGCGTAACGATGCACAGACGCAACTGCAAAAAAAAATTGCATAAGCTCAAATTCTAGGCCAGTCCATTGTTAAGTATATTCCTTCCCCCACTTTTATAACAACTCTAAGGCTCACTCGTAACTCGGGCACAAAATAGAGAGACAGAACAAGCAACAGACCGATAGACAACAAAAAAAAAAAGAGATAGACAAACAGTTCCGTCTGTACGGCAAAAATACAATGCCAGCTATTTTTATTGCCAAGTAAAGCGCACATAAAATGTGTCGCATGCATATGCGAAGGAAAACTGGCAAATGGGAAATGGAAGATGGAAAATGGCTGTGCCAGAGAATTAGCAGGATGAGCTATAATAAAAACTACGCAAGGATGTGGCTAACGATGTGTACAAACGGCAAAGCTCTACGAGGCAGCAGTGCGACAAACCAAAAGGAAAGGCCAGAGAGCAGAACTTTCCTACTTTGTGGAAGACCAAGAAAATGCAACAATCATAATTAAATAAATGTTGCTGCCACATATTAAATTATGGGCAAAATGTATATACCCAAACAGCATTAGGACTTCCAAGGGAATTAAAAATATCATACAGAATAAAAACTATTGCACATAAATCTAACTTTAAGCTTTGGCGGCGATATAACAATTGCAGACCAGAAGTTAACGAATTTAAAAAAGCCGAAATATTGCAATAATAAATTAACTTAATTTTAATTTAAAACTATATTCAGAGCTATTTAGAAATATATTTAGGTAGACAACTCGCATATATCCTGTAGCACACATTGGTTATCTTAGTCATAAATAACTATGTTTATTTTCCAATCTTTATGATATCTTCAGGGTTTAAATATGACACTTAGTTATATAAATTATATATATTTCTTTAATTTTGTGAAAACGTGTAAGATACGTAAGAAGAAGTTCTTCTGCACTACGAATGCAACCCTTGTTTGACAATGCCTGCAGGGTATACAAATATTTTTGGGAAGTGCAATTGTATGAATATACAAATTTCATGTCCTGCATATTCTCAGACAGCATACAACATATCCTTTCTGGCATATTCCACACTCAGATCAAATCACAAAAGTCTTGTCGTAATAATAATACGATAAAAACTGAGTGACACACACACACTTACACTCACACACACGCACACACAGCGCATCGTCGCACAGATTTTCTTAACGACTTTCCCTTTGAAGGATATTTTGGCCACTAAATGGCTGGAGCTTAATTTGTTTGCCGAGCAAACTGCAGGCTGGCAAATATTTTGTGCATATGCTGTCTGGCGCTGCCGAGAGAATTTTGCTGCTAATGATTTCCTGATAGCCCAGCCAAAGGGAGTTGCACAGTGGCTGCAACTTGTGCAACATGAGCAGCTGTCGGAAAGTGTCCAAAAATTCTTAATTACTGCAGTCAATTGCCATTTAAATGTCATTTAATCTTTACAAAATGCACATATTAAATAAAACTAACTACTTTTATTTGTTGCAGATCTACACGGACTGGGCCAACTATTATTTGGAGCGCGCCAAGTCGAAGCGAAAGGTCACAGATCTTTCGGCCGACTGTCGCGATGGCCTGCTCCTCGCTGAGGTCATCGAGGCAGTTACCAACTTTAAAGTTCCCGATCTAGTCAAGAAACCAAAGAATCAACAGCAAATGGTAAGTGAGAAAACTACTTTTAGAATATAAAATGTCAAGTAAAGAGTGGGGAGCGTTTCTGAAGGGAAGATTATTTCTGTGAAGTGAGCTTATATAGACATACCTTATATTTTTCTTACATGTATTATTCTTAAAAGCCTGACTTAACTTGCAAAATGTGCTTTTTCCTTTATTCTTATTTTAAATTAGTTTTCAAAAATCGGGTTGAATGATTTTATTATTGGTCTTGAATTTTTTTTTATAAACATTTTAAAGCTGACTTAACTTTCCTATTATATTAGGTTAATGCTATAATCATGCTCGTCAAATCTGTAAATATATTTGGCATAAAAATTTAGATCTAGGCAAATGTTGATTGTCATGCAGTATAATACATATCATTCGAATGATATCATTTGCTGACTTCATTAACGTTCTCGCATATCATTAACTGCGCCCAAACCTTTGGCACGTCACAACTCCAGCTCTTTTTCTTTCCGTTGGGCAATTGCCACTGCCTTAACCTTTGACTTAAAGCTCCGTCAACCCCTGCACTTTGGCCCCGAACACACCTTCAACCCCATGGCCTTTTGTGGACTTCAACCACATTCGCGCACGTGGGAAATTCAAGCGCTTGAATTTTCAGTCAGCAGCTCATGAGTCACTCCTTTTTGCGGGAAATGCGTTAATTGTTTTTCAGGCGGATTCATGTAAATGCGATTCAAACGTGAAAGTATTTCCATATATATATATATATGTGTATGTGTGTGTGTGTGTGTGTGTGTGTGTGTGACATCACGTGGTTTTCGTGCATTCGTCAACTCGAGCTGACTAACTGCTTAACTGACTGACTGTCTGCCTAGACTAGTGCTGTGCACTTTTCAGATGTAAATCAAACCCCAGTTCTGGTGGGAAAAAATTACAAAATATATTTGAAAATAAAAAGTGCAAAACTAATTTTGCAAATTTGATTTTATTTATTTTTATATTCACTTTCATTTAAATTTTTAAATATATTTCATGTATACATACATATATTTAAAGTTAAATAAATGTATTGAATGTCTTCGAATAGTTAAAAGCTATTCGGTGAAATATTTTGACAAATAATTAAAATATTAAATTAAATACGACTTTAAAGCAGAAAATCAACTGCCAAATTTGGCGGGAAACAAGCTAAAGGCACAACACTATCCCAAACCCGGGCATAGCATATACGCCCTTTTATTTTTGTTTGGGCGCTGGCTTGCCTTTTGCACGTTCGTACCACGGGGCGTATGACAAACCGTATGCACAGCTCGAGAAAATTCAGTTAGACCGAATCTCTGTCCGTAAATGATTTCCGCCGCGCTGAGCATTCGCCACCTGCTTCTCTGATTCGATTTGGATTTGGATTTGAGCTCAGCTGCACTTCATTGCATTTATGAAATTAAAATTAAAAACTTTGCCGGCTGCCTTTGCAACGTTTTTAAATTAACGCTAAGCGCACTTTTTTTTGGCTTTTCTTTATTTTCTCTTTGCTTGTCTGCAATTGCGTTGCGTTTTTTTTTCGTCTGCTACGTGAGCGGCGTTTCAAGCACTGAATCAAGCGACTCATAGAAGTAGACTATATATGTTTATATTTGGATTCTCTCTGGTGTCTTTCGGTGCGCCTCGAGCCTAGTTAGAAGGAGCACAAACAAAGGCGGACGGCTGCGGCTGCGGCTTTCGCTGTTGCTGCCTTGGCACATTTTTATACCCTCTAGCTATTGAAAATGTATACAAAAGGGTATATTGTAGTTGGCAAGTATTAATATCTGCTGATCAAGAAAACTCAGCTATACCTGTCGGTATGAGTGCGTTAATCTTGAATTCTTTAGAGCTAGAGAAAACTACGCAGCACCATTTTATATATTTTCTTCAACAACTCTTTATTTTCTCAAGATAATATCCATCTCAAGTTTCATTTTCCAAACATGACTCAAGGAATATAGGATGCTGAGAATTATATATGTTTTTTATTTATTTTTCTCCTTACAATTATTTTAATAATACAGAATATATATTAAGCCGCTGTTTACAGGGTATCTGCCCAGTCGTGTACTCATGGCCAGAGTGCTCTTACTTGTTATAGATGTTTTTTCGGGGGTTTTTCGTTTTGGCTCTGCGGCAAGTTCATTGCCGATTTAGGAACACAAACAGAGTCCATGAAATAAAAATTTATTTCAACTTTGTCAGTTTTTTTTTTTTTTTTTTGGCAAACTGACGTTTTGCATATTAAATAGCCAAGCAGCAAGAAAGAAAGAAGAGAGAGTGAGGGGCTTAAGTTGGAGCGAGCGGGAAAGAGTCGCGCTTTGAGAAAATGATAAGCTAAGCTAAACGTGCGATGTGGCACGTGCTGCAGCAAAACCTGACAAATTGGCAGTGCTCCCAACTGTGGGCGTGGCCCGCGTTGACGTATGTGACATGGGCGCCAAATTGAGTTAGCTGCACTGCACTGCATTTTAGCGAGCGGGCTGCTAGGGGCTGGTGCACGGACAGCCACTCCGAGCGCAAACTCAATTTGGAAATGGCTGCGTAGGAATTTTGCAGCCAAAATTAGTCGGTAGCATACGAAATGTTTTTGTTCAAATTTCATCGCGCTATAACAGCGTGCGAGTGTGTGTGTGTGGCTGAGTGTGTAGGTGTGAGTGTATGTGTGGCAAATATAATTCCCGAGGCTCTATGAATATTTACAAATATCTACCGGGTTTTTTGTTGGCCAGCGAAATATCTGCTGAAAATACGTTGTGAAAAATAGATAAGATTTTCATTACGACCAAATAGATGCTCTACCTTAGAGCTTCCTTTGATGTGCAAGTCAATTCACTTGATTTGATGATATCTTAATAAAAGCAAACATTTTTAAAATAACTTTTTACACTCTGAAGTGCTTAAATTCGTTGGATCAAACGACTCATTGGCGATATAAGAAAAATACTCGTTTTATCAAAAACTCGTATTTGTATAAGGCAAACCCAAATCCTGAAGCCTTAATTAGATTGGTTGATATCAAAACCCTGTTGCACGAACACAGCTAAAAGGAAAGTTCGAACCGTGAACTATTTGTAGTTTTAAGATTCAAAACTTCAACAGTTCACTAGTTCAAGTTGAGCTCAATATAGGAGCTTTATGGGTTAAAGCGTTGGTTGAAGTCCTAAGCCTTCCAATTTAATATTTCAATTTCCATATTTCTCGTATCTCGTTCACATGCACCTTTGCTTGGAAGTCAACAGCTCAGTTTGAACTTCGCATTCAGGCTTTATGTTTCCGTATGCCTTCTGTTTTTGCAGGCTTCATCTCCAAATTAGTATGCTCTCTATCATAGCCAGGCTCATAACAATGCAGAGTGATTCTGCTGCTGCTGCTGCTTCTGCTGCTGCTGTTGGCCGCGTTTTCCATTTCAGCGCAAACAAACAAAGGCATTTCGAAAATTTTCCCATTTTCATGGTGCACTTTTTTTTTGTCTTTGCTCTGTGCTGCTGCTCGCCCATTGTTGCGTTTCGGTTTCAGTTTGTTTTTCATATTTGCACGGCGAAATGAAAAATCAACGCGCTAGCTGAGACACAAGCCAAGCAACCCCTTAGTGGAGTCCCTGCATAAATTCAGTGCAAGACACATTCAAATAAATTCAATAAAAACAAATAACACGCCGAGCGTCTAGTTTGAGTGTGGACTAAAGTAAATTTTATCAACTTTTAAATCAAATATTAAACTTTTACTTAGTTTTCTTTCTTTGGCGCGTGTTTCACTCCAAAGTTTGTAATAAACTTTTTCTCAGTTTACTTTTTTTATTTTCTCCCTTTTTTTTTTACTTTTTTCCTGCTACTTTGGTGCAAACTTTACATGCACATTTTTTTTTTGTGAGTAACCCCCTTTGCTGCACGTTCTACAATTTTTTACCACTTTGGTAACGTTTTTCTAATGAGTGACGACGACAACGGAGCGAAGAGCTGGCAACGTAGTCAAATGTGGGCAAGAATCACACACAGGACTCTCAACCCGACGCTCGGGCAACTCGTATGCTATCCGGCGTAGCAAAAAAAAAAAAACAAAATGCAAGTCTTGAAAAATCAGCGAAACGTAAAAGTGTTCAAAGTCAACTTTGATGGCGGCAGTTGGCAATGCTTTCTAAAAATGCCGGGCAAAATTAAAGAGTCCAAACAAACGGCCTTTAAAACGAAGTTAGAAAGTTAGGGCTGGCAACTAGAAGTAGAAACCGACAACAAATTTAAAATCGTTTCAAAAACAATTGAAAGCAACCCTTCATGGCGAACCAGTAGATCTTCAACTAGTTCGGGTAACAGTTTAAAGAACATACTTTAATGTTTTTACTCGAGTGTTAAAGGAGATATTTATAGTATGTATTTTCTGGTGAACCAGTAAACCAATTCAATCTTCAGTTAAGTATAATCCCCAACTATACATTTAGGTATTTTAAAAGTAATTATCATGCAGTTAAAAAAGTTCAGCTGGCGAACTAGTTCTTAAGTGCTTTCTAAACATTAGCACGTAATCTTTCAATAGCACTTTATGCTATATTTGACTTTTTAAACCATTTGCTTACAATTGTTTCTCTTCCTTTTAAAGTTTGGCAAATCCGCTTGCTGCTATGGCAAAAGGCAATTTGTGCAAATTTCACAATGAATTTTACTACCGCACTTATTTGATTTTGCCTGGGCAACACTGGTGCTTTCTCTCCTGAACCTTCTCCTTTGTCCTTAAGCAGCATGTAAAAGCTGCAAACCTAAGGTAAAAGCCAGGAGGCCAGGCGGAAAACTCAAACGCATACACTCGCACACACTCACACACACATGTGAACATTTTTCCAATCAAATATGTAAATAACACACGAGTAGAACGTAAAATCTTAAAAGGGAAATTAAATCAAAATAAGCTCCGGCTGCGTCTTATATAATTGGCCATCTTGGGCTGTCTGGGGATCTGTTTTCCAGTTTTGGTTCTCGTTTTGGGCTCTGTTCTCTTCGGTTGCTTCATCTGGTTGCGTCTAATGCAGTCAAGACCTTTTGTTGTCAAAATTTCTATTGAAAAGCCAATTGCCAACGGTTGTTGTGTAAATAAATACATATACACAGTAAAAAACTACTAGCCTTAAACATGAGTAATTCCTAATGAAAAGTATATTAGGAATTAGTTTATAATTCTTTTTTTTATCCCTAAAACTAGTCAAAATTGAAAATTAAAATTAATATAATGTGACTTTTCGTAAAAGAGGCTTAGTTAATTTATTTGTTTTACTCTCGCAACAAATTTTTTTTTGTTTTTCATTTAATTTTAGTTAACTAAACAGAGTTTGAGCTTATTTTAATTCCAAACTGATTTAAATAAAAACCCTAATTTTAAAATTATTTTAAATCCATAGTTCATCCAATTAGCTTTAAATTTATTGCAGTGTATTTCTGGTTATGCATATCTATTGTTGCAGTGATTGCCTTTTGTTGCTGTTGCTTGTCTTGGCCATTGAGTGCTTGGCTGCTTTTTCCATAAGCTGTTTGCAGTTATTAGCATGGCAGAAATAGAAACAGCAACAACAACAAGTCAATTATTATGTAATTAAAGTAAAACAATATCTCGATTAAATGCGCTCAAGCGCTTTGCACATACAATACCATAGTTTTGTTATTTCAGCATGGTTGAATAATCTGCTGCCTGGCCATAGGATAGAAGAGCTCTAAAATCTGTTAAGGGCTTTTCGCTTCAACTTGCTGAATGCTGGTTAACAAACTAAAATGTATGCAAAGAGCTGTACAATTTAATTTGAACACAAACAATGTCGATTAGAGCTAACATATATGCTTGGATGAATATTTTAAATAAATATTTCAGGAAATATGAGCACAAAATTTGAAGAAAATGGAAGTTAGACTTGGAAACAAATTTATATATAAAAGTAGACTATTGTCTAGTATTCTTAACAATTACATATATTCAAAAAATCAATTTTTTCAAATAAAAATTAAGAAGGAAAAAATTATAAATAATTGGAAATAGTAAAAAAAAAACTCATTTAAATAACATCAATATTTTATTGAAAAGTGCCAAAATACTTTTTTAATTTTCCAATTGAACTTAGTAAATATATTATATTTTTTAATTTAGCTCAATATTTATCAGAGTTGGGATACTGTTAAGGACTCTTCATATTATGCCATTGAATCAGAAAATACTTGCTAAATCTCTTCCCCAAATTTTACGGCTTACACTAATCTCCACTTGCACTTCTTCTGCTTCTGCTTACACTTTCCATTACTTTTCAATTTGTTGTTGCTCTAGGTGAACGCATCTCCACTTCTTCTTCTTGTTTAGCTATTTAAACTACAGCCAATCTCAGCACAGCTTTAGTTCATTTCAATTGGTACGAGGCTTTGGGGCGTTAGTCCACGGTATGCATAATATATCGCACAATAGATATCCGCCCTACCCCCGGCAGGACTATCGCCTTTCAGCCATTTGCAATGTTCGATATGCGCTGCAGAAGCTGACGTTGGCTTTATCTAAAATGAAATCTGCTTAGGTAGCACGAGCTGGCGGCCAGGCAGGCAGTCAGCATATGCTGCGTTTATATGGAACTAACAATCCCCTTACCAAGGCCCACCGCACACCAAAGGCCCAGTAACCGTGCAACAGGGCACTGCGGCAGGTCCAGCTGGGCAGCCAGCATGTGGCCCACATTGAAGTTCATTAATGCAACAGTTTCCTCAGCTATTTTTACACAACGTCTCCACCTTGGAATTTGTATATGCTATACTCTTTGGAAATGGTTAAAAAAGGGTATATGTGCAAATGTATGTTGAAGAAGATATTCTCTATTATGAGCGTGTAACTTAGAGACTCTAAAATCGATAAATATCGATATATAGCCTTGAGTATATCGCTTATTTTGTGGATTATAAATGCTATAGACACTTAATATATACAGATACATAGTCTTGGTTGTATTTATAGTTTGAACCTTAGATTGTAAACGCAATCGCAAACTATGCCATTTTCAAGACTTTAATGAATGAAAATTAATAGTTATCGATACATGATACACAAGCTTGACCCCTGTATTATAAATGAGACGCAAAAGAGGATGTTTTTTCGCCTCTAAAGAATATATATGTCCTTCTGTTTGAAGGACTTTAAGACTTAAGCTTCAAATTCTTAAGCCCTATCTTCTCAACATCGATAATTATCGATACATGTGCTTGATCGCATTTCTCAGCTCATCTCGCAGATTATAAGTGCCGTAGGCTCTTTTATAGCTTACACTGACTCCGACTAGAAACCTCACACCGCTTTCCCTTAATGCTGCTAATAGGGTATCTCACAGTGTATCATACTCGTCTTGTGCACGATTTTTTGTTATCTCTTGCCATTTTTAATTGTGCAAACAACAATTACAGAGTATTTTTTATGGCCACATTAAAGTTTACTGTTCCACGGGCATTGTTACAAGTGGAACGAAGCTTTTGCCTGTTTACATTTCAATTTGGGCTAAATTTAGTCGATTTCTGCTTCCACTTGCACTTCGACTTGCACAAGCTGCCACAGAAAACGCTGTGTTGCAACTGTAGGAGCAAGCAAAGAAGAAAAGAAGAGAAGTTTCGTAACCACAAATCAGGCGGTAAAAACTTTTGGGGCGGCCTTTTTGCACGTGCTGCGCCCATAAATCCCGCGCACAATTAAGTTGCTGTAGGCGAGCGGGACGAAGGGTGCTCGGGGTCAAAATGGTAGGCAGCCAATCAATGGCGGTGCCACAAGTTGCATAAATTAACCGTTGCACGTGAGCAGCAGCCGCTACACACACACACACACACGCACACAGAAAAGTCGCCAATAAAAACTTTCGAGTACAGTTGCCGCATTAAAGTTTAGGTTCCATTTCCGTTTCCGTTGCAATTTTTCAATTACAAAATTTACCACTTAAACCTGTGTCAAAAAGTTGCCAACATATTTATTGTTTTTGCTGTTGTTGTTGCTGTGGTTCTTGTTGTTTTTGTTGTTGTTGTTGGTTTGGTGGCCATTACAAAGTTTGTCAATCATACGCAACGTATGCTCGAAATAAAACGAAACAAGAACCAAACAAATATTCGTAGCGAACCGAGACGAAAACATCGCAGGAAAACAAAATTATTTTCGCTCTATTCGTCTGTTTTTTCATTTGTGGGCCACACTTATGCGAGCATATGTGTTATAGAAAGCAATTGGGGTAAAATAGAACACAAAGTTTTGTAAAAATTATTAGAAAATTTCGAAGCATGAATATCTAAAGTCCATTGTATATAATTTCTTTCATGGTATCCATGTTACCTTTAGAACTCTTCACATACATCGCTTAAATCTCGCTTAAATTCTTCCCTGTTTATTTACATTATAATACATAACACATTACAGTTACAATATTTAGTGTTAGCATAAACTCTATTTAACCTCAACTCATATATAACCTAATTTTTTTATATGTAAGTATTTATCTTTTAATCGGCTTAGCTTTCGATAGTCGCTCTCCTTTCAGCAATATTTATCGGTAGCATCGTATCTCTTGCTAAAACACAGCCAAGAATAACAAATTTCCCACTAATTCTGTCAGCTGTCGTTGTTGTTGTTGTTGTTAATGTTTTCGTTTTTCACATTTTGCGCATTCGTCAAAGTTTCGCAAAGTTTTCTAATTACAAATGTAAATCCCCACTCGAAACATGTGTGTGAATATGTGTATGTGCAAGTGTTTGTGTGAGTGTGTCTATATAACTGGGAGTTAGTTGAAGCTTGTGGCGAAAGACCCGGACAGTCTGCGATAATTGTCAATGCTGGGAAGGAGTCGCGGAAGACCAAAGGACCCAGAGCTGGGTATTAGCTGCAGATAACAAGCCAGGAACATGCTTGTTGTTGCATTTGCTGCTGTTGCTGTTGTTGCTGTTGTTGTTGTTTAGAGCATTGCGGAAGTGCATTACACTAAGCTGCACAAGTTTGGGGCAACCAACGAAAACGCAAAACCCGCACGAATGTGTTGAAATAAATTTCTATTTTCGGTTCGCCAGAGTCTTGCCAAGATTCACGCACTTAATTAGATGCGTATGCAGCATCGAATTGGAAGATACACCTCTAATTGCAGCTGCCTGAAAAACTGACGAGCTGACTGACGGACGGACAGACGGACAGACGGACGGACGGACGGACAGACGGACGGACTAGTCAGGCGAACCTGGCGCAGACTTCAAACGCGCCACGCGCCGCAGCCCGCAGTCGACCTCATTTTGGCTTTGCCGCAAGATGTGCCGCTAAATTTAGACAGACCCAAGTTTTTACAACTTACATATCTGGCCATATATATGTACATAAATATATATAGAGTATGTATACACTTGCCGCTCTGTGCACAGGTTGACCCGCGGCCGACATTTTGTTTTCAGATTTATGGCTAGCATTTGGGCCACAGCGGCTGAAGGCCAACGAGAGAGTTCAATGCAATTTATCATGGAGAGGGGCTTATCACGTCCCATAAAAAGCTCAATGCGCAAGCGCTAGGGTTGCCAGATCGCAAGAATGCAAAGATTTTATATTCAAATTGTTATTAATCGCAGAATTTTTGATCAAGTAAGCTCCGAAATATTTGTATTAAGAAGTTAAAATGTCTTTATATGCTAACTGATCAATATTTATATAAAAAATCAATTATCTATATATAAATCAATCTGTCTTAGCTGCCTGCTTGACAACGACTGACTGATGTATTGATTAATGATCGACGCACAGGCCAAACTTTGAGATGCTTAATTCTTCAGAATATAGTTAGCTTGGGGTTAATAATTTATTTTATTTATATAATTTGGATTTTCATTTGAATATATTTTTGATTTCAATCTTTTCGCAAATTCACACCACGGATTGAAGAATTGGAAGAATACAATGTTTGTTAGATTGTCTTAAACTTAAGAATTCGTAAATTTAAAAAAAAAAAAATAATAATGAATATATAATTAATAATAATTAAATATTAATTAAGATGTTCGAAAGATATACAAAAATTCCGGACAAAGCCGGGTAATTATAAACATTACTGTGTATACAATACGATTTCTATTGCCTGGGCAAAGCCGGGCAATAATTGCCATTATAATATATATAATACACGAACTATAAATCATATAATGTTCTGAAATGGATTATAAATAGTATCCAAGAGTATTTTATATTCGACTTTCGACATATTTCTGACAACTTTTGTCGTGTTTTGTTTTACTTTTGGCGCTGAACAACTTCGTGATCCTCATGTCAACCAAGTATTGAATACAAAACCAAAAAAAAAATAAACATAGTTATGATGATCTCGATGATTATGTTTGCTGTTTGTTTATTTTTAAATTGTATTTATTTACTTTTTTGTTTTTTTTTTTTTTTGACTGCTGCGTTGATCTTCCAACTCGATTTATGCTCGCCGTAAATCATATTCATAAAGAATAAAGAATAACTGCAAACAAGATAAAAAAGGCAAAAACTTGGCCTACTTGCGACTGTCGAGTGGGCTGTTTCCTTCTTTTGTCTCATTTTGTAATTGCTGCACGTTTTTGCAATTAAAATTTATATGAAACTATTGAACTCGCCAATTTTTGAATGAATGAATATTTATGCGGGGTTTTATTGATTGCCAGCCGGCTGTCAAGTCTTCACTCAGTCAATTTACGAGCCAAAAAAATGAATAAAAGAAAGGAGGCAACTGAGAAAAAGAATCTGCAGAGGCTGCTGCTGCCGGCCTCTGCCTCTGCCTCAGTCTCTGTCTGATGACTTACTGAAAATTCCATTTAAAAATTGTTTACTCATTGCGCCCAGAACGACGCAGCAGACACGACACGCACACACACACACAAAATTGTGCGATCAACTGTCAAGAAAATAAAAATCAAAATTGAACAGTCAAAATTGTGTTTATGTCTGGGACAACAGCAGAAGCAGCAGCAGCAGAAGCAACAAGCAAAACAAAAAAGAAATAAAGCGAACGAGAAGAGAAGAAGAAATAGGCGGAAACAGATCATCCGCACAATTTCTTGGGTCTAGCAACATTTGTTACGCTTTGCAGCATGAGTCTAGCAACATGCGGTGCTTGGCTACATGTGCTGGCTATTTTCTAGCCAAAAAATGCTAGAAAAAAGTTGTCAAGAGATTTTTAATGTTTTTAAATTTGCAGTCAGGCTTAAACTATTTAGTTTGAAAGTACTAAAAAAAGGTTACATTATTTTACTTCTCTATTTCCATGGAGAAGATATAAATACCTCATATTTAAGGAAAATATGTATCTGCAGACTCCGATTTATAAACTGTCTGCAACAAAGATATATACATATGCAATACTTAAAAAGAGATAGGAGGGCAAAGAAGCGGCAAAAATGCATCCCTAAATCAGTTGTATTTTATAAAAAAGCTGTTTCTAGAGCAACAAAAAGCCCTCCAAACGTTTAGCAACATAAAGATGTTGCTAAGCATTTGCAATGGAGCAACAGCAGAAACACAAACCTGTTTGCTAGCAACACACCCCCGCCAACAGCTGGGTGAACAACAACAGCAACAACAACAACGCAATGTTTGTGCACGATCGAACATGATCGTCGCCAATCGGCGATCAACATTTCTGACGCTTACGACGATCGTTCACGATCAGGTCAGTCGGCAACCAACTGTTGCCATTGTCGGTTGATATCGGTGGAAGTTGCGCGCGTTTTCTGCGCGATTCGCTGTTAAACGCGTCTGCGCAACTTTGCGAGCGGTCTTAACGTTTTATATCGAACAACAGCTGAAAACATTTGGCAAAAAAATTGATGGCTAATTAAAAGCAGCTGATGGCAAATATATGTTGTGATTGTGTGTTCAAAAATATATAAAAATTGCGTGCAAATGGTTCAATTAAAGGCAACAAACAAACTGAAGAAATTGCCTTCAGCCTATGCCATGCTAATTTCTAGAAGAAGCAAATATACATATGCGCATATATCAAATTTTTGTTGTACTTAATTGTGCGCGTTGATTGCTTTAAATGCTGCTGATTTCATCGGGCATTATATCAATTAAAGAAATTGTACAAAAAGTGAGCGCGTTTTAAGTAGCCTTGCGCCAATTGGAGTTTTAATTTTTTTTTCGTGTTTAGCCACTTTAGCCGCGCCACATGCAGGTCAAGTAGCTCGTCTTGGCCATCAACACAAATAAAACGGAAAAAAATACAATACTTGGATAGAGAGAGGTAAATGAAAATGTTGGTGGCCATCGCAAGATGTTTATCAAATTTCCCTTAAAAATAAAATGCCAGAAATTAACATCAAATCAACATAAACAATGCCGAGTCATAAAATACAAGTCAACACGCATGCCACAAAAATTAGACTCTCAATGCGGCAGCGAGTCGCGGCTAATTATCATGACACCAACTGTCAAACTGACAGCCAGCCAGGCAGGCAGACCGAGCCACGCCCTCTCATCTTCATTTTGGCTACCTACGCGTGACACCCTGTCTGTTTGTCTGTCTGTCTGTGTGTATTTGTGTCCTGTTTCATGACTTTCACTGGTGCCCTGCCCCGGATTCATATTCGTCCACTGGCCGCTTGTAGACCTTTTGCCTTTGCCTCGCCTTTTGTTGTACGCAACACACAATTCACCTACAATGCATAACTTGGCCTTTTGTGGCAGGCGTGTGCGGCAAAAATGAAGTACGTGCCCATATTCCAGTTAAAATCGAGACACAGCTGTGCAGCGTGCAGCGGCGTCGTTCAGTGGGGGTTTCGGTACTGAACTTAGATGTAAGTTAGGTGACAATTTAAAATAATCTTCATCAATTACTGCAACATAAAAAGACTCATGCCTGAGAGCTGAGTATATTTCTTGCTCTCTCATACATATGACGTTTTATATAAATTTCTCACCTTATGCTGAACCCTTTGAGCTAAGAATTGTATACGCAAATCTTGACAGAGAAACTCCTGCTTAGCTAAACCTTTCAAACATTTATGCTGACTTTTCACACTTTCCTTGTCAGCGACCCCTTTGAAAATTTCGACTACGCCACTGTCTTTCTTTCACATTTCACCCGTCTTTGTACCTTGCGTTCCATTGTGCACAACATTTTACCTAGTTTATGGTTGTTTTATTGTTGTTAGCCCTGAAGAATGGACCAACATGTGATATAAGCCATAAAATGGTTCATTCTAAATACAAAATTACATAATTATGTTTATTATTACTAATATTATTATTATTATTGTTGTTGCTGTTGCTGATGACCTTATTATGAGCCCCTGTTGTGGCATTGTTATCAACGCCTTGTCAAATTTTAATCAACTGGCCAACGCTGTGTGTGGTTTTAGCCACATTCGCAACTGGCCGGTAGCTAGTCGAGCCACGGCTAAGAGTTCATAGGTTCCCGGAGGGCGCCACCCGCTGAGCATTGAACCCGGCCATCAGTCAGTTGGTTAAAGCCAGCGTTAAGGCCAGCTGCAAAAGTCGGCTAATGAGCTTTTATTTATCAATGACAGCGAGTCGAGATGAAGATTCATCATGCACCCCGCCCCGCGTGATGGGGGGCAGCCACAGTGGCCCGGCTAAGCTCAGCTCCGGCAAATTGAGCGTCAAATGGAGCTTGACTTCGACTGTCAAAGAGCTTAGCTGTTTATTAATTTAACAAGCGGGCAGCCAGGCGGGCGGCCAGTCACCAAGAGACACATTAAATTTAATTTCTGGCTAATTCAAACAAAGCCAAACGCCGCGCACGATTCTCACCAAGCTTAGCTGGAGGACTGACTCGAGCTGCCGGTGTGCAGCAGCAGCAGCTGTCAGCTGTTGGCCAGACAGAATTGGGCTTTTTTGTCTAGCCAGATAAACGTTGATATGGCCAACAGCCAGCAGCCAAAGGCAAGCGGCAAACGGCTGTTGCAACGGTTTTTGGACTTTAGCCTCGAGCCGTGCTGCCGCCTGCTGCACATTGAGCTGCCACTGTGGATGATGAGTCACGATTTCGAGTGCGCTCATCTGACTGTGTGTGTGTGTGGTGTATGTGTGTGTGTGTGTTGTGTGGCATGTCAGCGCTGAGTAAGGTTGTTGCTTCAAATGAAAATGAAAAGAAATGCACAGATGTGATCTGAGAAAACTTGAAACTGAATGAGAATGCCTCAGCTGAATGCTATATCTATATCTTTCTATATATATATTTATAATATCTCTTTACAGCCCTAAGCTAAACTATGGAACTTAAAATCCAAAACTGAACTGCATCTTTGTCTATATCTTAAAATTTTCGCCATTGCCTTGACTATCTTTGGCCTAATGCTTAACTATTTATATCATCTTAATTTCTACAGCTTCATAATATCATTGCCTTTCTTTAACTGAAAGTTGAATTTTCTTTTAAACTATGTAAAGCTAAACATATCAAGCAAATATTTATAATAGTCTTTATGTTCCTGCCTTAACATTAAATATATATGCAACTGCAAAGTAGAATGTGTCCATGAGAAAGCGTTTGTCTAGATTATTCCATACCAAATAATTGCATTCTACCTTGTGTGCGTCCAGACTGAACCATTTCTAATTCACTTTTTCGCCTTTTCGCCACACTTCAGACATTAAGGAGACCAGTTAGAGACCCCACAAATTCAGGTTTGCAAGTTTCAGCTTCTTTGGATCCGGCCATAAACCCGCCCGTTAATCAGCCAGGCGCATTTTGTCAGTTTAGGCCGCAACATTAATGCCAAAGGCAAAAGTCGGTCAAGCTTTCTGCATGGCTTTCGAATCGATTTGTGCACGACAAATGGCAACGGCATTTGTCTCTAGTCTCTGTCTCTGCCTCTTTCTCTTCCCCTTCTTCTCCTTGTCTCTGTCTCCTAACTGTGTCTGTCCCTCTAACAACTTCCGCAACACATTTGTCCAATTTGCAAACACACATTTTCAATGCTCAATTGGGCCCAATTATTTTTGGCATGTGCGCAAAAGGTGTGGAAAGTGTTGCCATTGCCATAAATTGTCTTGCCAATTAGTAGGGCTGCCGCTCGTCGACTCAATTAGCAGAGCGTTGTTTAGCTTATGAAAAGCCAGAGAAAAAACAACGTTTACAATGTGTACACAGCAAATGTAGTTTAATTAGAACTTAATTTACGCTTAGAATTCCCAAACTGTTAAAGCGTTATTTGAGTAAACCATCTATCTCAAGGGGATAAACAGTTAAATTTGTGAATGGGATCAGTTTAAGATAAATGTATAATAATATCAATGTGACTTAATATATATTAAACTTGTATTATTTGCATTTTAAGATTTTTGATGTATTTTTTGTTTATTACAAAAAGTTTTAAGCTATTCTTTTTATTATATTACTTTCTTCTTTTATATAACTTCTAGTTGTCTCTGTTTTAATATAAGCTGTATTTGTTTTTTGTGCATCAAGCAATAATCCATCCTCCAGGTTCACATGAGTTCCTTGTGGTCTAATTTGTATAGCATTCATTAAATTAGTTTATGAATACAGTTGCGTTCGATCTCTAAAATCAATCTTGGGTCTAATATATTGTTGAATAATGTATTTTAGTCATATTCTTAAAACCCTTACCAAAAATTCACATTCCGAGTAGCTGTTAAGCTGTTAAGCTTTGCTTTTGTTTCCGCAATAGCTGTCCTATATATTGCCACCCTATCAGTTTTCTCAGGAACTGTCTGGAATATATCTCATAATTAAGTGACCTGAAAGGGCGGCAGCTCTTTGTCCTTGTTCGGCTCATAAATCCAACTGTCCTGCTGACTGTAAATTCTCAAAATGTAAACGCCAATGGCACGCGCTCTTGGCTCTGAGCTCGACCGCATTAAATACAAATAAATTCATCACAAAATTCAGCTGAGAGTTCTGTGAACTCGCCGGCGAAATGTTTAACCGGTTTTGCCTGGCTGTCCAGCTGAGTCGTGGACTCGTGCATCTGATTCGCACTGCACTTGGTCGTCCACATCGTCCAGCTTTGGACTCTGTTGTGGGCTGCATTCAAGGTCAGTTTATATTTGCGGTTTGTGCCATTTGTTGGGCCGCGGTTAAGGCTTAAGCTTTGTTTACGATGCGCCGCTCTGTGCTGCTAATTGTGGCGCATCAATAAGGCGTCAAAGGAGCTGCCACACGCTAGGCAGCCCACACACCGAGCCAAGTCCCGCCGAGCTGAGTCCAAAAACCACATAAAGAACGGAAATGGGCGCTACAAATTAGCGCTACGCAAAACCCAGAAACGAATCGCTGTCCAGCCCTCCACTGCTGCAGTTTGTGAAGCATATTTTTGTGTGTGCGGTTTTTGTGTGTGTGGCGAACATTTCTTACCAAAGTAAACAAATTATTTGATTTCATTTGTTTGCCGCCTGCGGTTTGCGGCTTTTTGGCGGCAAACTTCAGTCAAAAGTTTTTCTCGTTATTTTTTTTTGGAGGGCGGCCCGCTGGCCATTTAAGAATTTGCGCTAGATTCATGGGCGAATTTTATTATAATTGTAGGGCAGTTATAGCTTATTGTGACTGTTGTATGGGAAGCATAACTAACTGGCCATCAAAATACGTTTAATAAGTAGGGGCAAGCTGCGGTAGCTGTGCGAATTTGTAGGCGGTTCGCGGTAGGGGTTCTTAGGAAGGAGCAGCCGAGGCCAAAGGTAGCTGTTTAGTAAAGGCTCGGGTGTGATTCTGCGGAGTACGGCTATATATCATAGGGAATCAGATGTGTTTCATATGATAAAAGTATAGCTAAATTTACTAATAATTCTTTAAATGGCATTGCGGCTAAGAGTACGAAAGGAACAACTTTGTTGAAAATAAATCTAAAGAGAAATATAATGAACAGATTTGTTTTAAAAATCTAAAGAGAAATATAATGAACAGATTTGTTTTAAATATTGCTCTACTTAATAACAAGATATTCGTTTAATAAGTTTAGCTTGCATTGCTGTTTTCATATATTTCTAAACACATTTCTATTATTCACTTCATATCTATTTATAAAACTGTTTAAGTGACTGAATAACTGACTGCCCAAACCATAAGAGCTAGAGAGCTAAAATTTTGACTAAAGTCACCTTGATGGAGGTGAACACTTTTTTCAGAGTTCAAGCTTTCTTAATGGAAAAGCTGATTCAATGATTTTTGGGGCCAAGTTTTAAGTTTTGTCCGATGTGCTTTAAAATTAATTCCAAGCTCTACATACTTGGTAAAAGAATTTGTGGATGATGTTTCGGGAACTATAATAAAATCTATTCTAATAATTTACTTTTAATCAGCAACTCTTGGGACGTAATTAATTAAAAATTTCAATGAACTACCCAACATAAATTTCCGACTTTAGAACTGCAGCTTTTATCTTTAATCCAAGGCATCCTTAGATCATCGAATGGGCACACAGCCAACAAAAATAGTGTACTCTAGACAGGCACTGCCTGGTAATTAGTCAGCTGTCATATATACATATTTTTACTAGGAATTGCAAATGCCTTGAAAAACCCACATAGATCGCAGAGCAATACAAAAAAAAAACTACAATTTATGCTTAGGTGGGCGTTGCATTTTGTCAAATGCAGAATATTTTTTTGTTTTATTTTCTGTTTTTTTGTGCAACGCTAGCGAAAACTGAGACGCACAGCTGCCGGGCTGCATGTGGGTGGTTGCAGCCGCCGGGGGCTGTCTGCGTCATCGTCATTATCATAAACTCTTCATCTTGATCATTGAGATTTATGTTTGTGTTTATGCTGTTGGTTGACATTTCCGCTGGGCGCGCGCGCGCTGCTCTTCAATCAAAAAGTCGAGTGCAAAAAATATGTATGTACGTCACGTACCCAAAAAAAAACTAAAAAAAAAAAACAATAATATGAATAATATAAAAGAGCGCGCAAAAACTCTGTAAAAAAGTGCAGCCGGACAATGTGCACCACAGTGCCGGACAATAAAAAAGCAAGCCAAAGCGATAAAAGATAAGGCACGTTGCGCAGATTGGAGCTGTGGCAACGTCTGTCTTCCCCCATGCCCCCGGTCAACACGCCTGTCAATGCCATTTAATGAATGAGAGACCCGCTCTGAATGACCATTCAGCAATCAGCAAAGCAACAAACACAGCATTTAACATTAACTTTAACATTAATGTTAGCCGAGAGCGAGAGCACGCACAAAGCAGAAGCCAAGAGAGCAATCAGCACTCCAGCTGATTGAGTGGACTGCCAACTGAGCATCATTGTTGAGAGTTTAGCCAGAGTTGAGAGCTGTTTGCAATCGTTTAGACGAGAACTCAAGAAACTCAGGAAATATTCAACATTCATCTTAAGACCACAATGAATGAGATTGAACAGTAAAAGTTGTTAAGTGTCGAGTGCATTAGATAAGCCAACAATTGCTGTTAATATGGGAAGTATTAAAGTGGTTAAGAAGAGGCAAAGCAAAAGGATGAGAAGGAATTGGTTGGAAACTGAATTGAGCAGCTCTGGTAAAGCATTAAAGAACCTGTTTCCAAGTATGACAATAACGAACTAAGCTAAGATCAATATAAAGATCGCATGACAGATTGTCATGTGGAAAACAGTTTCTAAATCTAACCTAACAATATGACCAAAATTACTAGATAAAATATTCGTATACACCATGCTTTATATGGACACAAAAAGTATTATAAATATTTCCCGAACAATCTAAAACTTTCGATCTGGTCTTATTATCTTTATAAGCAAAGCACATCGCAAGCATTTCGAATGCAATTCTTTACACCTTTTACATGCTCAATGGATTAATCTTTCACACCGTTTGTCTTTCTGCACCCGCAAACTCTCTGATAAATATACCTCATTTGGTTTGGCAACGCGTAAGATCGCATTAAAATGAATGGCGCATAATCAAAATGTTGATTGAACACATTTAACATGAGAATTGGCTGCATTGTACTGTGGCTTGGGCATATGGGAATATGGCCAATTCGCATGAAATGAACAAGGAAGAAAGTCGTTGGGCGCATGCGTGCGATTCCCAGTTGTGCTTGCCAAGAAAAAATACAATCCAAGCCCAATAACCAATGCCCAATGCCCAATGCCCAATGCTCAATACCAATGCAACGAACCGCTCTGTGGGCAGTCACGCATTTGGGGTTCATAAATCTTTCTGGCGAGGCGTTGAAAAATTGTATGAGAAATGGCAACTGTTGCGGCTGCGCCTCAGTTTGTGGCAACAACTGAGAGACTCCTGACTGTACAGACTTGTTGGGTTGGGTCTTGGTTAAAAGCCAAGACAGGCGCCCCAGCTTGGCATGGCCATTGTTATGGCACAGGTTTAGTTTATTTTGCTTCTTCTTATTGACTTTTTAGCATGGTGCCAGGCCAGGCACTTATGACTTCATTAGCAGCCAGCAAGTCTTCAGCCTCGCGACTCTATGCAATTAGCCATGCTTCATTGCGGACAAATCAGTTGCTGCTGCTGTTGTTGTCATGCTTATTGGGGGTAGCCCCTCGTCCCGTTCATATGTAGTACAGTTAGAAAAATTCATTAAGATTGACAGGAAATCATAAAATATAATTTGAGGCCTTGTTCTCTGATTGACTTGTAATTTTTAGCTAATTGAGACGCGCTTCTGAGTTCTACAGAACAATTTTGTGGGTATAGAATATATTCGACAAGTCTAGCCATAGTCTACACTCTGATCTTTACTTATATATAATAAACTGCAAGAAGTAAATTAGCTTAAAAGATAAAACGAGTGTCGAAAAAAATACTTCAAGAAACTTGAGAACAAGTTGAGCGCTTGTTAAACTCACAAAGTGAAATCGATATGTTACAGCCTATAAAATACTTTAAATTGAATTAAAGCGAAGAAAAGTCTGTTGAATATCAACGACATACTTTTGCTTTTATAAAATTAAACTTATCCAAGACCAAACACTGATTTTAAATATTAATCAAAAGTCCCAAAATTTTGTTATCGATAACTCTAAATATCCAATTTTTTAATTGAAAATGGTGCTCACATAAATAAAATTTGCCTATTAAGAAAAATATAATTGATATAAATTAATTTGAACACTAAAATAAAATAATGATGTTCAATTAAGGAAAAATTAATGTTATCGATAAATCTCAAATAAGTCAAAACTTTGCGATTCGAGCCAAATACTTTGCTATTCGTAACTTTCCTCTGCTAAAATACTAAAACAAAATATTAAAAAGAAAAAAACGGTGTTGAATTTTTACAAACTCACAAACAGAGCCAGAAAATGTTATCAACCAAAGAATGTATTTTGAGAGTAGAAAAGGTGTTTACACAAATTTTAGGAACTTGTTAAATGAAATACAATACTGTTGAATGTAACTCATAATTAAAGTGAAAATTATGCTATCGATAGCACTCAACAGCTGAAATAATAAAATATTTTATAGAAATTACCACATTGAACTATAATTTCTCCGCAAGCCACTCGTCGAAACACAAAACAGGCTTGTTTGTTCTGCCATTCGGTGCACAGTCCGGCAACTCTGGCATATTTTACACTTAAAGTGCATTTATTTTAATGAAAATTAGTTGACTGCATTAACTCGTATCCAGAACTCGAAGACTCTGCAATAAATTCTAATTAAATTTACATGCAGTTTTCACCATTTCCATTTTCCTCAGCCCATAGTTTCCACTCTTATGTTTAGCAAATATTTGTCAGTTGGCAAGTTGACAGCACCAAAAACCGCAAAGCATGTGTGTGTATGTGTGGGTGGGAAGAGGCTGCGGAAAGGGCGGGGCAGCGGGAAACCGGGGCAGCTAAGGCTTCAACCAGTTTCGAGCGAGATTTGTCTGCCAATGTCTGCTTGAGGACTTCTCCAGCTCCAACTGCAACTACATGTTGTTAATATTGACATGACAAATAAATTGGCCTACTGGCTGGCTGGCAAAGGATGATGGGCAGCGGGGTGGCAAAACCTGACTGTTGGTTAGGAAGCTACTGCGGTTTGGCTGCCAGGCAAACAAGCCTCAAAATAGTTTGGTAAAATTATGCATTAATGGCAGCAGTGGGTCGTACGAGGAGACGGTGTGCACTGTGTAGCTGCAGTTGGATACGTGCAAATAATGCAGTTAAATTGTTGTTAGCCTGGCCAACAGCAACAACAACAGCAACAACAACAACTGCTAATTTTGCAGAGCGCCAGCAAACTATGCAAAATTTTGCACACGAATGTCGATGATTACGTCGACGACAGGTGCCAAAGGGCATCTGGCATATCAGAGCGCATCTAACGGCACACACAATGTGTGTTTACGTGTGTGTACGTGTGTGTACGTGTGTGTGCCGAGAGTCGACAACTGCTGCCTGGGACAATTGTTAATTGCATTTGCTAGTTGTCAACATGACCAGAGAAACGTGTAGAACATTTTTTATGAGAGCCCCCTCCCCCCCAGGCCCTATGGGAGCAGCTTAGAGCGGGTTGACGTTTTGCTGGGGTTTTGGGTCTG
The DNA here is from genome assembly GCF_003285875.2 of Drosophila novamexicana. NCBI lineage: Eukaryota > Metazoa > Arthropoda > Insecta > Diptera > Drosophilidae > Drosophila > Drosophila novamexicana. The sequence continues at coordinate 10,490,841 of NW_020824787.1, forward strand.
TCATATTAGCCATGTGCAAACACGTCAAAGATTGCTGCAGCAATTCGAAAGTACTACAAATCAGATATGTGCACAAATTTTGTTTAATTTTTTTCTGCATCTCTTTGTGCTCGACGACACGACTGACAGAAATTTCTCTATTTGTGCAAAGTTGTCCGTGACAGCTGCTGTGTCCTTCACTCTGTACATCAGTTTGTCATGCACTCCATCACAGAAACAACAACAACAACAACAACTACAACTTGGTACATCACTCAATTTGTAGGCATGTCTCTCCGATCTGGTAGCAAGACAGCAAAAAAAAAAAAAGAATTGTCAAATACGTTGCCATAACAAGCAGCAACTGAGCTGAGCTAAGGAATCGCAATGAAGTTGCAATGCTCAAAAAAAAAATAGTACAATTAGCTCGTTCATTTCGTTTTTGTTCATATCATTCTCTATTGGAATATATGTATGTCATAGGTGAGAAATATAACAAAATCAAATATAGGCACACTGTTTTTGTTCTTGCTGTCAACTGTTGACACTTGCTTGCTTTTCCCAACTATCGAGAAATGAACTCTATTAAAAATGACCAAACTTCTCTTACTATAACTGTGTATATTAAGGATCTTAATTTGCATTTCTTTGTTATATATTTGGTAGAAAGTTTATTTGTTTACCCAGATCATATACCCTATATACCCTACCTAATATGTTATAGTCAAAATTGCTGGCCGATTCTTAACAAAGCTCTACAGTTTACTCGATATAATAACGTATTTATTATTATTATTTTATAACTATAGTTTTGTAGCTGCTTCTTATACGTTACAAACCTGTTTAAGAAGTTGTTATACCCTTTATTGGGGCTACATTAAATTGCAACGCCTACGCGGCAACTGCAGTGGCAATGGCAGCTTTAAAAACACGCCGAAAATTGTAAAATGTGTGGCAAAAATACAGATATACCTATATATATGCACGATAGAGATACTATATGTACAATATATATATATATACATATATGCGTCCATGCGTTCATGTGGCAGCTTTGTTGCAGTTGCCGCACACTTGACACTGACAATTGCACATTGCGTTTTTGCTGTTGCGTGTTCAAGAGGAAAGGCCAGCACATTGTCCTGGGTCCGGGTTTAAAGCGAGACAGACAAACAGCCCGACAGTTGGACAGTTGGACATGTTAACAGCAGCGACAACAACAACAACAACACGGACAGACTGCCAAGTGTCAAAGTCAATATGCAAAAAAGGTAGAGAGCCAAGTTAAATGTTGACAGTTGAGAAATGTAAGCTTCAAGGATGCATCCAATGCGTCCGGCCATGACATACGGCTTGGGAATTTTCTCAGCTAGCCGAGCCAGAGAATATGAGAAAGAGAGAAAGGGAGAGCGGCAGAGAGGGCGAGCGAGTGAGAGAGCATTTACATTGCGTGTAAATGAATTCATGGATCGAGTTGTTGCAATTTAAAAATAGGGTGTGTGGGCTTAACAATCGATACTAGATAAACGTTGTAAGGTTGCAGCGTGTGAGCTGAACTCGATACGAATTTATTTATTCAGTTATTTTGCTTTAACTGGAAATTATCGGATTAAACCCCAATGCGAGCTGTTAAACTCAACCTCAAGCAATCCAAAAGTCAAAACTAACTACAAGGATCCCAAAAGGACAATCAACAAATTCCAGCTTAACATTTTTGCTATAATGCAGGATATCAATTTTAATAGCCAAAAATCTAGAACATATACTTCACGGGATCATTTCATCAGAAAATTATAATACCCTATACAGGGGTATAAAATATATACGTTAGAGCATATTAGCTACGCTAACCATGTAGATTTTCGACACTTCTCGTGCTCACACATAATTAAGTTATAATTAAATTGGCAATTTAGACACAATTTGATCTGTGTTGAAATGAGTTTCACACCCTTCCGACCAAAGCGTCAACTAATCAAAAGTTAATCAAGTTTTTACACACACGTAATTGCAACATTAAATAAATATCATTCGACATTAATGCGTATATTTCGTATACGCACACACATATTAATAACAAATTTTAAATTATGCAAATTGCATTTATGGAAATTTTCATTTCATTTTTTTTTAACAAATTTATTTTAAAATTCTATCAAGCAAATGAAGTTTGGTGTGCGAGATGCGTGGTAAATTTTATTAATTTTGCATGCGTAAGTTTATTATGCACAACAAACCAAAGCAACAACAACAACAAGAACAAAAAGTCAATGTTTAATGTAGCTTATAATTAAATGTTGGCCGCGTGGAGGATTTCACTTGAAGGGGGCGTTGGGTTTTCGTGCCCAAAGCAACGCCTAACGCTTTTTTTTTGACAGCACAATTATTAAAGTGCCGACGAGCCGTGCAAATGTCACAGACCCAAATGCAGTCGTAAAAGTATCTCTATAGCTGTATCTACAGCTGTATAGCTGTATCTTTTGCCTGTAGCCCTCGGCTGGCACACCTTCTCTAAAAGCTGAAATTCTCTCGCCCGCTGAAATGTTGGCGTGGCAAAATTAAAGCAACGCTTGCGGCGCCTCAAAATGCAAATGCAACGCCTTTTGCTTACTTATTTCACAATTGCAATTGCCATTGCTGACGAAACCCAGCAGCACTCTAAGCCAAATCGATAGAAAACCTTTGATTAGCCAATAATAAGTTGACCCAGTTGCAAGTTCTGTTTCAGATTTTGCATGCCAAAGCTAGATAAGCTTGACTCAGCTACAAGCACTCAGATTCCCATACCAAACATAACTCTTTAGGAAAACCCATTTAATTTTAGATTTTTTAAACTTTACTCTCAAATTATTTTTATTTATTATTATTTTTCTATATCAAAATATTGTCCACAAATGAGCCCTGCTTTTCTGCTTTTCTAACTGGTTCAGCCACCCAATTAGTTTTCTAAGCAGGTGCTGTTTAATCTTTGTGCCCATCTACTTAATAAAAAGTGCTTCCTTAATGCGTAGCTTTCATTTCTTTAACCGTATGACGACTTCCGTTCCAACCATTAGCAGCTAGTTAACTTGGCTTAAATGCACATCAGAAGCGAACCGAGCGCAGCTGATCAAAGCCACATTTCGTTTATAGCCATCATACAGATTTGGTCAACAGTGGAACAGAGGGCGTTGGCAGGAAGGGGGCAGCGAGTGTCAAGTTCAAGCCGAAAACAATTGAAATAGTTGCGCATTTCCATTTGCTGATTGATTTCGAATGCTAATTGATGGCTAGCAGCACCTGCGGCTGACCGAACAACAACAAAAAAAGAAGTAAAATCACAAGCAAAAGGGCAAAAACAAATAAAAATACTCTTATAGAGAGTAATCGAGTAGAGCATACCCTATTGCCAGCTCGCCAATACAATACACATCAGTTCTATGTTTTATATATAAGACCATGAAATCTCAAGCTACAGGCTATGCTTCGAGGTGACATTTCAACTTTTGTGAATACAGGCCTTATCTCTCCATTTGAGGGTAAGGATAAAGAGGTCTTAAGCATGAAATATTCCTGATCTGTATATGCTGTACAACAATTAACAAACCAATTTCAGAGCTAAAGTCAAAAATCAAGGCTTACAATCAAGTTTGGAGGTTATCGAAACAAAGAGAAATGTGTTCAGTGTATATTTAAATATAACCTGCATATCAAATTTAAAGTCTTTAAAAGACAGCACACAGATAGCAGATGGTTTTGTCTCTTTGGGTCGCAGTTGAATGACTCTGTCTTTTGCTGCTGTATACCCTCTTTTAACCATTGCGAATGGCTACAGGGTATTACAATAGCCACAACAACAGAAATAACATCAGGTAACCGAGCTAAATGAAATGCAAATAAAATGTGGCCCAACGCTTCAGTTTGTCACCTGAAACGCCGTCGACGTTGACTCCTGACTCTGCCCCTGACACCTGTTCCACAGCTTGTTTAGTTTCAATATTTCATTTGCTTGCACAGTCCATTTGATTATTTACCTGGTTGTTTTTCTTTCTTTTCTTTTTTTTTTCATCGTTGCCGTCGCTTTTGTTTGGTTTATTTTCCATCAACGCGAAAATTCACAATTTACGTTTCACGCGCGGCTGCATTTTCAGAACGTTAGCTTGAAAAATCTCTGGGAACGGATGTGCATTCGCATTTTTCATTCGCAGTCACCAGACCAAATATATGAATTAATAGAAATATCAAATTCTCAAATACAACTTGTCAAATGTTATTATTTACTCATTCATTATTTTTTTTACCTGTCTGCGAGCGCTACGTGAGCGAAATTCATCTTATTCTCTTATATTTCGGGCGTCTTTCAATTTTATGCCTCACACGTTTTTAGCGTCTACCACTCGGAGGCATTTTGTGGTGCCTTTCAGTGCCTTGCCATTTTATTTATGAGCATCATAAATATATAAGAAAGAATTCTTTAGTACATTTTAAGTACATGCACAAAATTCGCCACGGATCTGCTTATGATTATCTTTTGTGCCGCCAGCATTTGGCTGTCCCCCATACTCGCTCATCAAACAGATCCAAATGGGCTGCCTGCTGACAAATGGCACGTGTTCTACGCCTGGACTCCTCGTCAAACAAATTGGGGTACATCAACCTTGTCTATAGGCCCCTGAAAAAAAGGTAGTCTCCGAAAGCAGGTATACCTCTAGCTGAATTCAAATTTGGCCAGACACAAAGATCTTTGTTTATGAACGTGAGCTGATAATTACGATTTCACTCGACTTAAGCTTGCTTTAATGCTTTAATGTCTAATTTTAGACATGTTTTATTTCAGTTCTTAGGAAAGTACTCAAGTAAAGTTAGTAATAAAAAAATTACTTGGAATAGCTAAGCAGAGTGCTATAAATTAAAAGCTTATAATATATGTATTATTATTAGCCCCATGTTTAAGGTAAAAATTCAGTTAAAACCTGGAAAGAATTTTGGTTGAAACACAAATGAATACTAGAGCAATAACTTCTTTGTAGATATCGGGTAAATAGAATCCAAATATTCAAGTAGATTCCTTCTACATCATGGAGTAATATTCTTTTATTTTTATTTACTTTTTACATAGGTATAAATGTTATGTTTATTCATATATCATCATTTACCGAGACAAGCACTAGCAGCATCTACCAAATTTCTGTTGCCAACCAATTTTGGTAAATAAATCAAGTTTGGCGTTTTTTCGATTAAATAAAAATTGCATATGCAATTATTGAATTGTTTTTACAATTGCAAACCAATTTGAATCCGGAAAATAAAAAATATAACAACTCGTGATGGTTTTTTGTGCCTGCAGCAGCCACCAAAAATGTATATTTTTTTGTAGACCCTAAGTAATAACAGAAAAAAAAATGGCTCGTAACAGGCGCGGCTTTTAGCTATTTTTACAGATGCCCAAAATAGAGCGACAAAATGCAGATGGTCAGCTCACAGATACACTCGCACACACACACACAGTTATGAGTTCGCAGCAAATCAAAGCTAAAGCATCTAAACGCATGTTAACAATGTGTGTGTGTGCGTGTGTGTGTGTCTGTGTGTATGTGTGTGTTCGTGTTAGTGGGGTTTAAACAATGCTCGATGCATAAATAACTACAAAGCCGGCGAATCTCAAAAAGCGAATATTAGAAGAAAAAAAACGAGAAAAATATTCCGGTCGGTTTGGCTGACTAGCAAATACCCTGTTCATATCTCTGTAGTATACATGCATTGTCAGTTTTTTATGTTTTATATAAAAATACACAAATACACAAACACCAAAAACAAAAATATGCTGCGCAGATAGTCGGTCTTATTTCACCATTTGTACCCCATTTGCAAATATTCTTTTCTGTTAATTGTTAAATGTTCAGAAATACAATAACATTAAAATATAAATATGAAATGGTTGATGATATGGGAAAAAGTCTTAAATATTTGAAATCTTTGAGAGGTTAAAGTGGGTGAAATCGTTTCGCTTAGACATATGGACATACAGACAGACAGACGATCGATATATCTACTCATTGAGTCGGGGCTTCAAACTTCTGTCACACATCTTTAATATACCCTATTTCCACCCATTTTCCATGCGTACAGGGTATGAAAAAATGGCATGTACAAAAGCGTATCTAACAAATACACGGGCCATAAACTATGAAAAGCGTATGCTGTTTGGCAAACAGCTGCCCCGCTCTATACCCCGCAACCCCCCTTCCCCCTTATCTACACTCAGCATATTCCCCATCCACATCCCCCTACGTATTCCCTCTGCGCTCCGCTGCGAGATGAGCAAAGCCATAAAATATCAATTTCGTGTTACAACAAACGCCAAAAACGAACGTAAACTTATGAGACCCAGTGTAGCCCGAGGTGCAAAGCGAACGAAACGGGAAAGAAACGGGGTGGAACATGATAAAATATATATCGATATAAAATGCACAAAAAAGAACAAAGAGGAAATAATTGAAAAATGCATTGCAGTAAAAATGAAGCAAAATACGATATGTTGATATATTTTGTACAATTTGTATAGGAAATGTTCCACATATGAATGCAAAGTAACAGTTGGGGCAGGTTCGAAATATATGAATACAAGGCTAGTTTGCAGAAAGAATTATGTCAAGTCGCCTAAGGAAATGTGAAAACAATAGATGATAAATGTATAGGATGGATAATTTATGTATTGTACATGCATTGAGAAAAAACGATATAAATAGGGAGCGTAAAAAACGGCACTGTACATTATAGTATTTTAGGAATAGAACTAATAAATCTAAAGCTTAACTTCTCAATTGAACCTTAAAAATAACACAGAATATAGTATGTGTAGAGCTCTAGGAAAATTGAGAATTTCTCTTTTATTTTTTTTTGACGTCTGCACTATCTTTATCATAAGTAACTGTTCTTCATTATATATAAAATACCCGACTGTAAATATCGACTTTTGGTCAAATACGTTAGGCAACTGAATCTATATAAATAACCCAGACTGTAACTCTTCACTCTTCGCCAAATATTAACCAATAAATTGAACCATTGAATCTATATAAATAACCCGGACTGTAACTCTTGACTGCAACTGCATCTAATTAAGCACCCCAGACTGTAACTCATTGATAGTCACGATTGTCATCGATATGCGTGCTGCGCTCGTTACCATATATCATTTCATTGTCATCTGGCTCTCACTTTTTTTTTACTTTGTAAACACAGTTTTGTACACATTTACTTGCAATTATTTTGCGTTAAAGTTTTAAAATCGAATCGAATTATTGATATTTATATGGATGCATAGGATACGCAAATATATTACCAACGTATACTAATGCCTTCTCTCTCCCTCTCTCTCTCTCTCTTTTTCATTACAGGTGAGTGCTCGATAAATAAAAAAAGAACAGCGCAAAGGGTTAACACGAAATATTGGCAAGAATTTAAATTTTGATTTTGTAAACCAATATTTATTTTAAATCTTAAAACAAACAATGCAAAATGCAACACCCAGCGCGGCACTAATTTAATTTGCCAACTGAATTTGCAGCAACAGTGGCTGCAAAATAAATGATGCACTTATTAATTAGATGAAATTTCGCAATAATATTTATGTGCATATTTTTGCGGCGCTGCGATTACAATGGGCAATTAGTGTGTTAAAATGTTTTCGACCTGGCCGAAATGGACATAGGCCGGACCGACTGACAGCCGGGCAGCCGAGCAGCCGGGCAATCAGTTCTGGCTCGTGTGTGTGTGTATTTATAATTAATTTCTGTTTGCGCTCATATTCAATTCAATACGCTGCATTTGGCTAACGAAGTTTGGCAACGTTGCTGCCATAATTTCAGGCATTTTATTTGCCTAACCCTCTCTCCCTCGCACTCTTTCTTTAGTTGTCTCTTTCCCTCTATGCAGCCGCCATAATATTAGCTTGCTCTCTGGCAGCCGGGCAAATATTTTGATGCAACATGCAATTTCTCCTAATCTAAACACTCGCATCGCGGCGCAAAGGATAAAAATGAAAACAGCTTAGGGCTGGCTCCGGGAAAAGGGGGGAGTGGGCACAGCGAAAATGGGGGCTGCGGCGTGCGGAAAGTAGGCGAGACTCGCGCTGCATAACTTAAGGCGTAACTCAGGCAACGACGACAAAGATGCTGGCAGCCCAGAAAACGCAATTGTTTGCGAACTGCAGCAAAATGCAGCTCATAGTCACAAATACACTGCAAGAAATCTAACTGCAGCTTAAGCTAATTACATTGCGCTTAAGTCGAAGCTTAAAGCTGATTGCAACTAGCGGTTAGTGAGTGCAAAGAAGAGAGAAAGAGCAATTTTATAAGATTCGTTAAGGCCGGATTTTTAAACGGCTTTCAAGATCTCTGTTGCATGATGCGAATTTGTTTGTCTTGTGGTTTAAAGCGCCGTTTTTTAGACATTTTATTGGGCTTGCTCTGAGTTTATTAAGAAGAGAATATATAGAGTTCCAGTTCCGTTTTTAAGTTGTGCCAAGTTAACTGAGATAAAAATGAATATCTGAGACAACAACTTTTATGCATTAGCAAATTAATATAAATGTTAATCCATGCATATCGTCCTTCACAACCTGCTTTTATATATATATCAAAGCAAACAGCTCTGTATTTTCGCTCAGTGTATGAATGTGGCACGTTTCTTTGCATGAGTTTGCCTTGGCACTTTCTTTGGCTGCCACGCCTAGTAGTAGTGGGCACGGGGGGATTGGAGCAGCTGCCGCTGAAGGGGCAACAACGACTACAACAACTATAAAGGCGGCGGCACCTTCGTCTATCTCCCAGGCTAATCTAACTAAGGGGGTGGCAGGCTGCAGGCGGCGACACTTGGCGCTGCGTGCAATTTGCTTACGTTTTGCCCGCCCCCCCTTTCGCCCCTTGAGCGGCAACCTTACGCTGCCGCTCAGTGCCAGCTTTCCTGTGCAAACACATATATTTGATATTTTTATTTTTATTTTTTTATTTGTTGCCAGTAAATAATAATAATAATAATAATACCTACATATTTAAATTGCCCTAGGTGTGTGTGTGTGTGTGTGGCTTTTCCGTTCCCTTCAGTACCTTTTCCTTGGCTTCGTTGCATTTCCTGTGCCATTGATAGCCATCTCCTCTTGCTGGCGTTGTCGTTGTCGTTGCCTGCATTTTTTATTAGGACTCCCTGCAGCTTCCCATTCAGTTTCCCAGCGGACCCACGGCCGCCCTTCCTCCGCTGTCTCTCCCTGGTGCCGTATCAATATTTCTCTCTATAGCTTTTCATTTGCTGTATTTATATTTATAAGTCTTTCCGTTGCTACAGTTGCCATTAAATATATGGCGGCGACTCGGGAAGGGGCGAGCGGAGCGCAACTTGCTTCAGCTCGCAAACTCTCAACTAAGTCTTCATATTTTGCATTAGCTTTGGGTCCTGCCTTGCCCCGAGATGTTCAATAAAATTTTGATAGCAATCAATTTAATGCGTCGCGGCACACGCACTTTGCCCATAGACGTTGCGCTGGCAACAGCCAATGGTGGAAGGTCGAAGGGTGAGGGCGGCAGGTGGAGGGAAGCCCTTGCAAACTTGCCACAATTACAAGAGCACGCAGAAATCTTACTAAATATTTCAACACGGCGAATCACAAAATATAAAGTAGAGCTGAGAAACGACATCTGAATTGAAGTTGCGGTCGAAGCGGCGTTGGGGGACAGGGGAGTCAGAGAATAGGCTAACTGCGAAGCTATAGTAAAGCCAGACAATTTTTATATTGATTGGCTTACATAGACTCAAAGGAAGGAAGCAGAGGGAGCCAAAAGAAAGCTGATTTAGTCGTAAGGCTTTTTTTTTTTGTTCAAGGCTAAAATCATAATTAACTTCAGAGATAACATTTCTTTTAGAATTTTTAGAGCCATACTTACGATTTATTTGGCTAAAATTTCATTTGCAAAAAGACGGATTAGTTTATTTGAACTTTTTTTTACTACTTTCTAAATATGCATATCATTCAAACTCGCCGTATATCAATTTGGATTCAATTAATAACTTCAATTGGAACCAAAGAGAAGGCACTGGTTCGAACCCAGTTGGATATTATGCATCTTAATTATTTAAGCCCCGTTCTGCATGGTCATATCTTTCCATTCAAGCTCGCCTTATATCAATGTGGACTCAAATTAATAAATTCCATTTGACATTTGAGTAAATTCTCTTCCCCTTCAAATGCTACCCATAAGCTATCCACCCATATGTGCTGAGTTTTCAATTACATTTCCTCACTTCAATCAAATCGCAAAACGTCTTTCTATTTCTATTTTTTTTTTTTTTTTGGCCAGGCCAACTTTATTTTTGCTTGGCCAAATTGTATTGCAACGCGCGTGTTGCACTTGCAGCCATTCGGAAATTGAATTTACAGGCGACCAACTGCCGCAGCGCTGCTTCGCTCGCCCCCACCACCCCTGCCCCCGCTCGACTAATGATTTTCCCAGAATTCGAATCGGACTTTGGCAATTGCATTTCCAATTTCTTATCGCATTGGGAGCGGGGGGGAGGACTCTCTTGACTTGACGACAATTGTCTAGCGTTTGACTGACTTGCTCCTCTGCCGGACACGGCCACGAAAGGACACTTGAAATTATTGAAATTGTTTTGCCATTTCGTTGCCACCCGCTCCACTGACCCCCACCTCACACTTCCCTGTGTCCCGGCTCTGTCTGCTGCCAATGCAGAGCCCTTTGTGCACACGTTTGCTGCACTCGTCTGTGATTATCGCCCTGGAATTTTCTCATTTTGAGTGATTCGAAGAATTTGTGGATTTTGGTTATTGATTTTCAAATGGCACGTCAAGTGCCAATACCCAAAGACAGAGAGTGTATGTTACTTGGAGGGTATCTGTCTGCCTCTGCTGTCTTCCCCTACACATGTGTGCGGGCTTTGAGCTTTTAATTAGTTGCTAATTTGTTGGAGAATGCAACAGACGAGTGCCTTTAATTAAGAGCATACTACAGAGTAAAAGTTACCCAGGGTTACAGCTCGCAAGTGAACAATTCGAGAATAAGAGAACGCATATCGAAGACTCGAAGCGCTTTAGCATGTTATACATTCAAAAATTGTAATACTCTACAAAATAAAGGAATATCTCAGGATCAATGCGGTTTCAAATGGAATAGAATTTACATATGGACAAAATATGATAAGTGATACGAACTGTGGCTACGTAGAACTATCTCAGAATCTATTTGATGGAAAAGGAAAATGTGGGGCACTGTTTTAGAACTCTGGCTATATATCAGAATTTTATTAGGCAATGGTAGGGTAGAACAAAAAACAAAGGATATAAGAACAATCCAATCCGATCTTTAAACTCTTAAATGACTTAATTTGTTCTCATCCACCTGATATGGCAGAGAGAATATAAATAAATACATGGCATTTGTCACTGATTAAAGCAGCGAATTTTTGAATAACGAGAAATATTTAATTCCTTTCAGAGTATTTTTTTTTTTTTTTTTTTTTTTTTTTTTGGCCAGCGGTTAATTAAAAAGAGGCTTGGCACAGGTTCAGGCCCAGACAGAGAAATAAACGCACACAGATACATAGAGACGACGCCTACGTTGATTTATGGCAGGCGCTTGAAAAGGCGTATTAATCAAATGAAATAAAAATTGTATATAGATGAATATACATATATGTAGATATATATATGTATATACTTATATATAAATAAATATATATCTATGTATATGTAGGGCTGTATAAATAAAATGTCATATAAGGCGTGGCGTTGCATTAAGATCGCACGGTCAACTCTTTAGCACCATTAACAAAAGCTTTGTCCGTGTGCCTTGTGTGTCCTTCGCTGCCTTCTTTGTTTGACCGCACTTAATCCTACGAGTGGGCAGAGGCGTGGCGAGGTACAGAAGGGGGGCGCAACTGCACAAAAGCCGAAGAACGAGCGCAATGCATTTTGCGATAAATTCGCAGCGCATTAAACGGAATGAAAGACCCTGAATGGCTGTGGTGAGGAGCATGTGGGGAATTTTGTTTGTGTGGGGCAGGGGGCAGGGGAGTGTAGAGAGAGATTGCTGACTGACCAGCAACAATGCGCTGAGCATTCGGAAATTCTGTGCGCTTGGCACACAAACACAATGATAGAAAATCGAAGCGCTCGCTCAAGAATGTCAATAAAGGCAGCGACGTCAGCAGCGCTGCCAGCGGCGACAACGTCTGCAGCGCTGCTTTATCCTATGAAAGTTCTCTGTGTCATTGTGTGCATGTGTGTGTGTGTGTGTGTGTGTGTGTGTGTGTTCTGACAGCAAACGGTAGTTGCTGTTTGTTGTCTTCATTTTGGGCTGAGAGCGTGAGAATTGCCTGTGGTCGCTATCATAATGTAACTGTCCAGTGCACAGTGGTGTGAAAACTATTTAACTAGAGTAAATTAAGCAAGAAGCTTGGCAGCTGGGTAAGCTAAATGCGAAGCAAACTTTTTGTATTTCCATGGGTTTTTAATTAAACAGTTTATAATTTTGCATTTAAGTCTTTAGACTGATTGACATGGAATCAAGTATACAATATATTTCCCTAAGAGGTATGTTTGGGAGAAATGTATGTACACAATGATCATAAAAAATGATTTCCAAGTTGAAAATTGAACCGGATTTCGCAATAATAATCTTCCAGAGAACTCAGCAAAAATAACTTATATCAAGCATAAAAGTCGTGTAGAACTATGGCAACTTCAACTCGTGCTTGAACCACTGTGCACAGTGGTAGGTTCGCAATGATAAGATGTACTCGTATTGCAATTGACATCTTTAAGCGAACGACATTATTTGCATTTATTTACAATACATATTTATTTCTGACAGCTCAGGGGCCTTCACTTTTCTTATATAAGATGCAGACTCTCAATACCCTGCAGCCTATTCAAATGGGTATATTGAAGCTATGCAAACGTAGTCAATAGGCAATTGAAGTCATCATAAGCTGGAACAGTTATAGATAATTTCTTTCCCATAATTGATAAATATCGATTTGTAGCCTCGGCTATTTTGGACTGCAGACTCTTCTTAATCTTACACAGAAGATGAAAATGTCATCCTATAATCAAAATGCATGTACTGGGTATCCCATAGTCGGGCAAGCTCGCCTCCAGCACTCTTGCTGGATTATATTTATTTACTTTTATTCGTTGCTCGTTGTCGGCGCTCGCCTCGCAGCTTTGGTGGCATCTTTTTGGCTGGTATCGCTTTACGCTTTGCGGTTGCAACTTGCAACTCCTGTGGATGCAACAGCTGCGCTTGGAGTCGCCACAAGTGCTGGGCAAATGTATTTGCGGCCGCCGCCGTTTGCGAGTATCTTGTGTATATTTGTATCTTTTGGCATATGTGGCAACTTGCGGCGCGCTTGCAGGCTGACATCTATTGTGGCCCGCTTGACTTCTGAGCATTACGTAAGCGCAGCTCTCAATGCGCTTGGCTATGTGACGCCCTGCCGCCGCCCGCCGCCCGCCGCCCGCTCCAGCACAAACACCAGCTGCAACTGTGCCACACGCGCGCGCTCTTTCAATGATTGTCGGCGACTTGAAGTTGTGACTGCAACTACTTTGCCGAGTAGAGTAGAGTATGAGTAGAGTGTGTGTGTTGTCTGTGTAGTTTTTGGATTGGGAATGAAGTGCAGCGCTCTGTTTGACACTTGCAACTGTCAACGCGGCTCTGATTGATCGATTGCAAGTGCGCGCGCGTGTGTGTGTGTGTGTATATGTGTAGGTGGAGAAGGTTGCAGCAATGATTAACTGGGCCAAAAACAAACATTTTAAAAAGTAACAAAACAAAATTATTGATCAGGAGTCAAGGGAGAAGCGATAAAACAAATTAAAATTTTGAAATTTACTTAGTTTTAATGAACGAGAAACTAAAGATACGAATTCTTCCAAAGTTATTCAATCTTTGCATTCTTATAAGGTACTTAGCTTCAATTTAAATATTCTTATAAATGAAATACTTAATATAATAACTAACAGTAATATAAATAAATAATAGGACTAAGAACGCAGATTACAAATCTCAGTTAAAACAAGAGAAGCAATTAGGCAAAATCTTAAAGTTCTTGAATAGCTTTGTCCCAATAATTAAACGTAATCAAGTCCAGCTTAAAAATGTATGACTATGCGAGTATTTCATCTCAAAGGATGGACCCATTTTGAATAGATTTTATATGAAAAACTAGAAAATGTATATCCACACGCCATCTCAGTGTAGCATAAATCTAATTTAAGCTAAAATAAAACCTAGGGCTAAATTTATAGAGTAGCTGCAATAAGGTATTGTATTTTATTGGATATTACGTCCTAATAGAGGACTTTGGCGAACTTTGAACTCAATTTAAACTCTCTCACGAATAAATTGCAATTCTTTGACCATTATTGCAAATTCTTTAAATGTAATTCCTTCAAATTTTGCTGCAATATATTTCCTACGTAAATATTATTTATATATGTGTTCTCCAGCATTTACCTTAATCACAATGTAAATTAAAAACTTCGGTACGATTTCTATATCCTTTGCAGGGCTCTCAAATATTGAACTTTCTTAAAATACAATATTCTAGTTCATATTCTTTAATATATCTTTTATCTCAACACGACACCTGTAATATATTTGAACTGCAGCTCAACTGGCGACATTCCCTACTTTCAGACTGATTGATGAGTTTCCCAAGAGGTGCTCTTCGACTGTCCAGCTGACAAAATAAACAACTGATTTTCTATCTTTATCGATATGAAAAGTTTGTGCCACGTTCTTTGTATTCTTTGTAATCAAAGTAGAAAATTATTGAATCCTCTTTCTACTGATAATCGAAATGCATTTTTTTCTCAAAGAAAATTATTTTCATCATAAACATTATGTAAAATAAAATAAGAATTAGGTAATTTCGTTTATTACAATATTATTGTGTGAAAAAGAATTTTCTAGGTTGAAATGTTTGTACTCCACTTGTCCCATTTTTTAAGCCTTTTCTTTTGATAATAGAAATTAATATTTATATCAAAGAAAACTATTTTTTCTGTAAAGTGGAAAAAATTATCAGTTTATCAGAATTTCAACTGGGAAATTTTGAACTCAACTTGAATTATTATATTTTTATTAAAGCCTTTTTCTGTTGATAAAAGAAATGCAGAGAAATGCAAAGAAAACTTTTTCTATATTAATTTTGAAAATTTAAAATTATTTCGTTTAGTAGAATATACAAAGAATTTGATTGGACTCTTTTGACTGCGACAAGTAAAGTTTTAACTTAATTTGCCCCATTTTTATATTTCTTGCACATTTTTTCTGTCAGTGCAGCAGTTAATGCTGCACTTGATAGCATTTATCTATCAATTGTGTTGGCCAACAGCAAACGGCGACTTGTTAGCCAACTGCAAAGCTATGTTCCGAGCTACCGCCCCTTTCCCACCCCAGCCGTTTTTGACCTCATTCACAAGCAAAAACTTTCCTTGGAAGAAGCGAGCGCTCCACACGAAATTAATTTAAATTTATTGTCTCAATTTATAATGCTGCAAATTGAGCGTTTGCCAAAAATAAACGTTGACAGCACACAGTCGAGCATAGTTCAATGTATCTTTTGGATACGGGTACCCCCCACTTACTGACCCCCTCCCTCTCGCTCACATCCCATTGAACTTGAACTTGCAGCTTTTGCCAAATTGTTTGGCCAAAGTCAAAGTCTTTGATGCCCGACTCCCAATTGTATCTATGCGATAGTTATTACAAAGTTTGCCGTCGCATAAGTTTTATAGTGTAAGTTTGAAGTTTTTTAATGTGCAGCACCCCGCCACCCGTGCCCCGCCCAGCACAGCTCGTTAGATTCGAACCCGTGCTTCGAACTTCGCAAACGCAGCCGGCAAATTGAGTGCACACAGTCGGGCAGACGTTTGTCATTTGTCTGCTGTCATGTCAGTTGTCAGTTTGATTTTTTGACTTTATACGTTTTCGTTTTTGTTTTTGTTTTGTTTTTTATGGTTATTTTAAATTGTAACAACTGCTATGACGACGTCCACGACGACAGCAGCGATGGACTACGAGAATAAAAATCAAATATATATAAAAAATAAAATGCTAAAAGACAAACAAAAGACAAATTGTGCGCTCTCCGAGCGCGTGTTGACAATTTTTTATAGATTTTTCGATGCGCTACATGTGCAATTTGTGATCGGGGTATATTAGTTTCGAACTAACTATTGTAACTCGGAATTTGGCATTGAGATACAACTAGAAACAACAAATTAAATTTCTTTGAGTTGGATTATGCTCAAAATAATATAAACTATCGTAACTCAGAAACTGCACAAGCTAACGCGTTATAACTTGTTATTGAGACAGTTATACTAGCTGGATTACAACTGAATAAGTTTCTAGATAATCATATCAATTTTCTCAAGAAAGTAATTTGCTTAAAAAGAGTATAATATTTTTTCCCAAGTGTATGTAACAGGCAGAAGGAAGCATCTTCGACCAAAAAATATATATACTTGATCTTGATCTTGATCACAATCAATAGCTGAGTTGATCTTGCCATTCTTATAATTTTTTTTAATTCTTTAATAAACTAGCGCGTAGCACGATCTGCATTTGATGATGGTAGTAAAAAGTTCACGGTATCCCTAGTCGAGTTAGTTAAAAATCTATATATATAAAATCTATATATATTCTAAGCTACAAAGTTGCTTGAGATTAATTGGCATTCATATATCAAATTTATTTATAAGCTGCGAAACTATCCACGTACATTATTATTTATAAGTCCTATAAGTTTAGATTTAAAATTAATACTCTCTGTAATACTCTGTTCCACAAAAATTCTAAAGGGAATCTCTTAGTTGCAGTATTTCCCGTTTCTATGATTGGTTTCGTATATTTTTCCGTTTGACACACGAGCTGTGTGCCACATTTTTACAGCAGTTGACGTCTGAGCACTTTATCTTAATGTCAATTTTTTTTTTTGTTGTCGTTCTGCTCTTTATTCCTTGACTTCAGATTGGGTTCGGGATTTTGGGTTTTGGGTTGCGGGCTCGGTATTGGAATCGGGCGGTCCGTTTGGACCGTTTGGTGCGTGTTGTGCGTGAAGCAGTTAAAAACGTTCAAGCAAATTAACAATAAAAAAGCCATTTGTTAGTCAAGTTCGGGCCACGTTCTTTCGAGTTGTCAAAATCACGACATCGTCTCGTTAATGGCGCTTAGAGTTTAGCTGCAAGATAAACTGGCGCTAGGATTTCTATTTACATATATATTAGGTGGCTTAAGGGACTGTGACTCATCAACTTGCAGCTGGGATTAACTGCACTGTAAAAAATTTCTGGCCTGCATTTACGTTCGTTAGGCCTTTTTTTAAAATTCAAATTGTATTTGGCTTAAATTGCCAGCTCAATAAAACTTGAATCCTTTTGCACTTACAATTTGAATTCCATTTCTTTATTTTGTTACTCTTGTGCTCAGTGCTTATGCCTTCGTTTGACAAAAGAGAAAACGCCAGTTCAAACCCATCATCGTATCTATAAACATAGGTAAAATTAATATTATTTTATTGCCTTTATGTTCACAAAACAAAATCATTTTTAGGTTCAATTCGTCAACCAAATTTAACAACAAATTCTATTTGAGTTTAAGCCCAAATATTTTGTACTGTGCATATTCATACTTAAGCTTTAAATGCTGCCACCTTGAACACTTTGGACTCATTTGTGTTTGGTCTGTTGCAGTACGACAACGTCAACTCGTGCCTGCACGTGCTGAGAAGTCAATCGGTGGGCGGCTTGGACAATATCACAACCAACGACATCTGCGCGGGTCGCCTGAAGGCAGTTCTCGCCCTGTTCTTTGCCTTGAGCCGCTACAAACAGCAGGCGAAGCAAACCAAATCCATTGGCGTGGGCTGTGGCGGTGGCGGTGGCGGTGGCTCTGGTGCAGTTGGCTCTGGAGGCGGTGGCTCCGTGTTGGGCATTGGCCTTGGTGGCAGCTTAAGAGCTTCTGCTGCAAGCAATTTGCTCGACAGGAATCAGCAGCAGGACCAACAGCAACAGCAGCAGCAGCAACAACAACAACAGCAGCAACAACAAACGCCACAGCAGTTGGCTCAATCGCTAGAGAACGGCAATGAGATGGTGAATCGGTGAGTGCACTTATTATTTATTTAATTTATATTTTATATATCTTTACTATTCAAAAAATGCAAAATGTAACCGACAAATTGACAAGCGCCTGCATTGCGTGACAGAGCAGTCAGCTTTTATTTGTCTTGCCACTGTGCTACGGTTTGTGTCTAAACTAAAACATTAAACGCCAATGTTACCAATGTTATGCGGTCAACAACTGCCTGCTGGGTTGTGTCTAGGCTAACAGCTCTATGCTGTACTATTTTACTCCACCTGTTAACATATTTAACTGTGCTGTTAAGTTTTAGCACTTGATATACCTAATTCTGTAATATGACACAGTGAGCGCTTGATATAAAAGCTAAAGTAGCCAGCTATTGAACTAAATGTTCTTTCTATTATTAAATCTTTTCTTCTATGAGAAGCGTTGGTACCGTTGAAAGAACAAAACATAATTCGCAAAATTTTCATTCGTTGAAGCTTCAACATTAATTTTTTTAGACATTATCGAATGCTTGGATATTTTTCATCTGATCTACAGAAATATTAAATTGTTGCTTATTGAACTACACTAACTTTTATGTGGAATTTGTATCTGATTTTAATATTTTACATTGCGAGTCAGCAGTTTATTGCGCTTAACATAAGCCAGTTAGAGCTTAACAGTAACCTTAACATATGTTAGATTTTACATAAATGGTGTGTATTGAATGACTCTCAGTTTAACAATCCCAAGAAAAGGTTTTGAAACACGAAAAAAATTGTATACTCCAGCTGATCTTTCATATTAAATACCGTAAATCCTAAATACACAGCATCGCATTTTTCACCACGCCATTCTTGAAATGCCAATCGTTTTTTTCCAGCCTCCCTAGTCAAATTCAAACCCGCACCCTCTGCTTAACCTCAAACAGAGCTCATATCAAATGGAAATGTCTCAGATTTCCTTTGCATTTGGCTTACACCGTCATAAGACTTCCGGTACGCAGTTTTTCTGCTTCTT
The DNA here is from genome assembly GCF_003285875.2 of Drosophila novamexicana. Classification (NCBI taxonomy): domain Eukaryota; kingdom Metazoa; phylum Arthropoda; class Insecta; order Diptera; family Drosophilidae; genus Drosophila; species Drosophila novamexicana. Next base: position 10,509,974 of record NW_020824787.1, read on the forward strand.
CTACAAAATTCCAAGCAAGTTTAATATGATTTATTGGTTTGTTTGCCGGAAATTACAGGCGATTCGCTCAGCGTCGTAGACCCCATCTCCTTCCTGGAGCATCTGTACCCAAATAGTCGTAAAAAAAGGAAACCCCAACTTCTGCTCCACCAAAGCTGAGACACTAAGCAAACAAAATTGGCATACTACGAGTGGAAAATCTGCGGTGTGGGGCGTGCAGGGAGAAATGTGTGTTGAGCTCTTGAAAAGCAGCTGAAAAATTCAAAACATGAAGATGGAAAATTAGAAAACTTTATTTGGTCGAGAAAAAAGCCAGAAAAGCGTTTGTGTCGTTTGCGTCTCGGTGGGTTCTTGCTTCTGTTTGCAACCCTCGGGGAAATCCCAGCAGAGCAGACAGGAAACGGAAGCTTTTGTGTTGCGCTACCATAAAGCGAGGGGAGGGGGGCCCAGAGGGCATAGACCGGTTGCCGTTTAACTTTCGGTTGGGGCGAACCCAAACAACACCCGGCCTCCCCCTGCCTACAGCCATGTGTTGATGACTTTCACTGACTATGAAATTTAAATGCGTAACGGAAATGTTTGCAGTTTTTTTTTTTGCTTCTTTCCCTCATTTTTGGTTGAGGGGCGCGTTGACTAGCAGACAAATAAATTACAATGGATTTTTATGGTCGTCCTTGCGCCTAGTTTGTGGTAGGCAACAGGGCGACAGGACGGCAGGACGACAGGACGACAGGACGACAGGCCGACGACAACAATGCGGCAAGTTCATTTAAAGTTGCAACACCATAAAACTTTCACTCTGTCTGTGTATACCCTAGCCGTGGCTACTTGAATTTTATCGCGAAGCGTACAACACATTAAGAAAAAAATTTCGCACTCGTTTAATTTATGATTATAAAATAATTAGTTTGGTGTACCTGAGTCAAAATCGCAACTAGGTTTTCTTAAAAACAGGAATTTTATATCGATATTTATCGATTCCTCGTAAACGGGGCAAATTATTGATTATCGCAAAGAAACTCGTACTGCGCGGGCACTAAAGGGAGCTAAGTTCAAAATTTTAATTCATTAATTTGTGAGCTCGAGATCTATTCATACTGATCAAGAATATATGTATATATTTTAGGGCGTCGGAGATGCTTCCTTCTGTCTGTTACATACTCTTGCACAAAAACATTATACCCTTTTTATCCATATAAAAATGAAAAGTTTTTGTATTAGCTGTTGTTTATGGTATTTAAAATAATGTTGCACAAATTTCCAAGGGATTTCCCTTACAATCCAAAAAAATAAAACGTGAGCTTAAAATAATAATTTAATAATCATTTTATTCTATAACAATTTGGTTGGATAAGAAAAATAATATAACAACATTTATCTGTTTATAAGCTCATATATGATGTGCATGCTTTAATTGAACATCCAAACAAAAATTAAGTTAAATTAAAGTAAGGGTATTCAATATTCTTTAGTACGTTCCATTATAATTTTTAGAAATTGTGCGTTGTTTATAATGTCTGCGGTCTGGCGACCTAGACACTGAGACCGAGCGCTGTCCAGCCTTGTTCAGGCACCAGCTGTGGAAAAGCAACCCCCAAAAATATATATATGAAAAGCGAACCATTAGCGAAATAAGCGAGCTAAAAAGTGAGGAGTGGGAAGTGTGGCGTTGCTGGCAGAAGGGGGCTTTGAGGAGGGCACATGCAAAATTCAAGAGCATTTTTAGCGACAAGCAACGAGGCGAGCAGCTGGTGCAAACATTTTGTTAAGTTTGCCGCGTGCGCCACTTCCTGCAGCAATTCGCAAGTTTTCGGTAGCTGGCACTGATTTGGCCTGCGTGCCACTTGCCACTTGCCACTGGCTGGCAACATGTTGCGCTCTATGCATATAATTAAAAAATTGTCAGGGGGCAAGTCCTGGCAAGTCCTGGGCAAGTTCCTGCTCAAGACTTTAACAGCAGCAGCTGATGACATTTCCAAGCCCAAAGCTGGAGCCGGAAACGAGCCATTTATAACTGCAAATTGCGAGCGCCAGACATTGCAACAATATGTGCTCCCAAATGTATTTATAACGTATTTGTAACGGAGCCACGTGGGGGCGTGTGTAGGGTTAGGGTGGGTTAATGGCTGCAAAGTAACCCCCAAGCTGATGGCGTGGTGGGTCACATAATTGACATGCGGCAGCTGAGGGCGCAAATTCCTATGCATTGCGTCTAAAGAGCTAAGCCGAAGAAGCCCCCCCCCCCCCCCCCCCTACTAAAAGGGGAAGGGGAGGACGCCCACGTGTACGTGTGTGTTCACTCTCTAATTCGCATGCATTTATGCGTGACCAGGCACAGGACACAAACCGAACCGAGCCAAGCGACAGGATGGCAGGCAGGCACACAAGCGGAGGGTAGCACTTCAGAGAGTTGCCCGTTGCAGTCGTTGTCCTGACTACCAGGGCCTCTCGATAAACCCCGAGAGCAACCACACAGCACATTGACAAGTTGTCAGGTCCTTTTGCCAAAAAGCTGTGTCCTTGCTGCTGCCCGCTTGTTGTCTGGCTTAACTTTTGTTGTCCTGCGGGCTTGTGTTTATTTTTTTCAATACCCTATATTTGTTTAAAACGCACGAAAAGAGTTTTAATGAAGTTGTGGAATTGCATATAACATAGAAATAATAAAATAAGACATCAATGTCCTTCATCAGGCTTTAGACTTCAAATTTGTGATGGGAATTCTCGTTTTCGTTTCTTGAAAGACCATAAATATCAAGTGTTACACAGAGTATCTTTTAGTCGAGCAGCCTCAATCAGAGCACGCTTGTTTTCGACTTCGGCTGGTCGCAAACTTCTGCCATGTCCTGTGTGTTGAATTTATAATTCCATTTGTGGTTTTAATTTCGTAAATGTGAAATTAATTTTATTCAATTTATATACGAGGGCTTCGAAGAAAACAGATTATTCGATTGTTAGAGCTCAGACTCCTCCGGCTGCTCTGGTTTGAGTTTGGGTACGGTAAACGCTTCATTGACTCTCAATTGTTGCGCTTGTGGAGCGGGCAAATTGGCTTGGAATAAAAGTGCTAAGAGATTGAGCAGTAATTGAGCTCAAGTTCGAATAGACTAAAACCACCTACACAGAAATTTCATACTCTAGTGAGTATGATTATCCAGATGTAATTCCCGACGCGATGCTAGCGAATTACGTCTCGATTCATCCACCAGAGAGTTGACGAGCAATTCATCACGGGAACTTAAGGCCGAAACAAATATATCACGTGTCGCCCGATAATTGCCGCAATTGTACAAATGCTCATTCTCCAATCGCAGAAAATTCCAGATGAATCGTCGTGCTATCTCACAAATGCTGGACAATGTCTTGCAATTATAGGGCAATACCAAATTATTGGATACTAAATATAGCTCCAGAAGCCAAAAGAAACGTATCGAGATATCCGCAATAATGGCAAAGTAGTAAAAACTCTAGATAAAAGAAGAGAACTTGTGGAATTTCGGAGTATAGCAGTTCTATGTGCTCACCTTGGGGTAGACAAGTCGTTCGCGCAAAAACATATTTCTGCCTTTCCAGACCCTAAACAAGCCGTAGTCCTGTAATATATCCCAGGAAGTACAGTAAATAGTTGATACGAACGCGCTAATTATATAGCCCCAAGTCCAAGGATTTTCAAATAACTGAGCATACTTATCTGTTGGAGAAGTTAGAATTAAGATAAGTGCATCGAATACAGAGGTTCCTTGAGTTACTCACGACTTGTCTCCATTTGTACGGTCGAGATGATGACAACAATCAGCGTGGAGCCGTAGGTAAAAGCATTCACCAAATATGAAATTGGCTTGGCTTGACTGTCCCAATAGCGTTTCAGGCATTGGGCGAGGCGGAACCAGGCGGGCAGGCAACGCAGCACAGGTACCACAAAGTCCGGCTCAAAATCAAAGGTATTCCCGGTATTGAAGGTGTAGCGAATATAGAAACGAATCAGCTGATAAAAGTCCACCATGCACTGCACCATGGAGTTCATCTGATCGGCGAGCCAAAAGTCCGCAAAGGTCACATAACGAAAAGGAGCAGCCAGAATGCGTCCAAAGCAATTCAAAATCCATATTCTAGCCGGATAATTCAGAATGGGTATGGGATTGACAAGTAATACCAGCGGCAGCAACAGTCCAATTAATGGAAAATACAAGGAATCCTTGACACCAAATTCCTTGTAATGTATAAACATCAGCATGGACAGGGTGCAGATATAACTATAGAAACTGGCTGTGCTGAGAAGCTTTACAGGGACCGTTTGATTGCGTGGATTCAGCTCAAAGATGAGCACATGATTGATTCCCACGCTCTGCCAAACATAGACATTGCCGACCAAGCAGAAACTATAGAGCATCAATGAAAATGGACCCCGGTATAAGCGTGTGAAGGTTGAGAACTCTTCCGGATTGTTGACCATGGTGAAGGCTGTAAAAGTATGTCAAGCAATCAATCAGTCAATAAAGATATCAGCTAATCTTTCTGTTAATCAAGCAATTTTCTCAATAGACAGCCATAAAATATGCTTCCTATCAGTCAATCAGTTAGACAATCAAACAGATTATAATCATAATCAATCAGAAGATCAAACAATCAGTCAATCATCATGCAGCAAGTAAATCAAAAAGCTTATATGATCCTATCTGTCGATCTGTCCCGAAACAAGTTAATATATCAGCTACTCAGACAGTCAAACGGTCATCCGAGTCAGTCATTCAATTTAAAAGTCAATCAATCAATCAGAAACTCAGTTATTCATGGAATAAGCTAATCAGTCACTTCAGTCTGTCAAGCAATCTGTCATTCAATTAGATAGCTAAAAATTGGACAGTATATAAGTAGGTCAATCAGAAAATCATTCAGGTAGCTTTTTCAGTCAGTTGGTTTATTAGACAATCCTTTCAATCAGTCAGCTAGTCTGTCAGTGGATCAGTCAGCTATAAGTTTATCAATTCAGTCATATGAACGGATTAAGTGACACTTGCTATCAGTCAGTCAATCAGTCTGTCAGTGAATCGTTAAATCAGCTCCTTTGTCATTCATGTGCTAATCTCAGTCAATCAATCAGTCAGTTTATCATAGATACATCTTTGTGATTTGTAATTACCAGATATAACGCACACTACAGCTGAGACTAGAAAAAGGCCCAACAATACGCCCGCCGAGAAGACATAACCCGGTGATGTGGATTGACCCAAGGGCGGCACTCTCAGCTTTTGCATTGCCTTGGCCCGATCACCTTGAGCTATATATTGTGTGTATATATTCTCTACATCAATGATCATGCCACGTAGCTCATCTCCGTCCAGGCTAAGGGAGGCGGTGTCCAGATACGTCCGAATCCACCGTACACCAGTCGGGGGCTTGAAATACTTGTCACATTTTTCGCTCAGCCTGTAAAAGCCCGTGTAGTTCAGTTGCTGGAAATTGTTGAGCAGCACCAGACTAAAGTAGAACTCGCTATAGGCGCGTTCCAGTTTGCGCACATTCCGAGGCTGATCGGCCAGTGGTGGGAGACCCGGTATAACGCCCGCAGGCTTCTCGCCGGCGTGAGCGGTCATGTAGAGTAGTTTGACCTTAAATGTGGCATGTTTGCGTCGCGCCTCGGCCATTTTATACTCAAAGAACTCGTTCACTCGCTTCAGCTCGGCCGTTAGTCTTGTGAAGAACTCATCCTTAAAGTCCAGACAATAGATTTCGTATACGCTTTTGTTTCTCGAATCGGGCGCATTCTCAACTGCAGTACGTATCATTGCCTTTAGTTCCTGCAGTTGACATTTTAAGCTATCTGTCGAGTATAATCTACAGCATTCATGTTGTTCATACTAACCACATAGTTGATGTATTGCTGGCGCCATTCACTTGTTAAATGACTCTCAAATGTTTTGCCGAATTTCATTTTGTTTACAAGCCCATTCAAAGTGTGTACATAATTGACTGTAATGTCAAATGTACAAAGCTTCTCCTTAAATTATGCATGCATCATTTAAAAAAGGAAGGATGTCTAAGTTTAAGCTCCTTGGCAGGCATATATTCAATACGATTCACTAATACGATTCACTAAACTGGCAGGTAGACAGACATATACTGATCAAGAAAATATATATGGATTGATAAGCTCGAGCTGATTGAGCTCGATCAATACCAGACTAATCGGCCATGTTCGAACTAACCGTTCATTTGATTCGCCTTGGCGCCGATAACGGTTATATCACTCGCTCGAACAAATGTCGCTCGAACAAATGTCGCTCGAACAAATGGCTCGACTGAGCGGTACGAGCTTCATTTTCTTGTACATATGGTTTATTCGAACGACGCTTGGTTTGAACTGAAACGATTGAATATTCGAATTCAATGAAAGCAAATTAACTCAGCTATTATACACTTTATAAATTCTAATAATACTTTCTGAATTAAAGGCAGCCCTAATTAAGCTGCCCTATTTATTTCAAAGTATAATAAAATACAATGGTAATTGATATTAGTTTTTGAAAAACCAATTTTGATTCTATAGCTCAATTTAATTATACTTCTTTCTAGTGGGTCTTCTTCGGCAAATTGACCTGCACGCCACGACTTCTGTTGTCAGTTTTCTCCGAAGGTTGACTCCTTTCAGTACCCAAGGGCTTTAGGAAAATGTCACGGGTTGCACGAAAATTGCCGCAATTGAACAAATGCTCATTTTCCAGGCGTAGAAAATTCCAGATGAATCGACGCGTCAACTCACACAAACTGACAATAGTCTTGCAATTGTAGGGCTTTAAAATATTGTAGGCAATCAAGTATAGCTCCAGGACCCAAGCGAAACGTATTGTTACATTCACAACTATGGCAAAGTAATAGAACCACTAGAAAATATAATTGCAATATGGTTAGTATACGTAAGCACTTCAATTCTCAATTCTGTAGTCAATTCTTATACCTTGCGATAGATGAGATGCTCGCGCAAAAATCGATTTTCACCTCTCCAGACCCTAAACAAACCAAAGTCCTTAATCAAATCCCAAGTCGTGGAGTATACGGTTGACACAAGAGATGCAGCCAAATAGACCCATATCCAGGGATTCTCAAACACACTACCATAGTGAGCTGCAGGTTATTTGAAGACGAAAGAAAAAAGCAAAAACAATTTTATTGAGTAGGGTGATAAACGCAAATAAATTCTTACCATTAGTTTCCATTACAACGGTTGAGCAGATCACCACAATAATATTCGTTGCATACTTGGCGGCATTCAGGAGATACGTAATGTGTTTACGGGTGCTATCCTTATAGCGTCTCAGGCACTGGGCCAAACGGAACCAGGGTGGCAGGCAGCGTATTATTGGAACCATGAAGTCATGTTCGAAATCGAATGCATTGGCGCTGTTCGCATAGTAGCGCACATAGAAACGACTCAATTGGTAATTATCCACAAAGCACAGGACCAGCGAATTCAGCTGATCGGCCAGCCAAAATTCCGCAAAGGTTACGTGAAAAAATGGTGCACTGACGACTCGTCCAATGCAGCGAATTAGCCACATTCGAGCTGGATAATTGAATATTCGTATGGGATTGATGAGTAACAAAAACGGCACTACCAGAGAGATTAACGGGAAATGATAGGGCACAACCACGTCGAATTCATTATGATGCAAAAATAGAAGCATGGAAATAGTACAAAGATAGCCCAGACCGCTGGCTACCTCCAGAAAGGAAGCGGGAGAAATCTGATTGCGCAGATCCACATCAAAGATCAGGACGTGATTGATGCCCACATTTTGCCAGACATACACATTGATGGCCAAATAGAAGCTGCTGAGCACCCAGAAAAACTGACCGCGGTACATTTGGGAAAACGCCGTAACCAACTCCGCTTGATTGTTCAGAAAAATAACTAGAGTGGAACAATATACGGGTTGTTACTACTAAGATTGCAAAGCTTATTTCAAACTCAAGCGGTTAGAACTCGGTATTCCGGTTTTATTTCTAGTTTCTTTAATAAAATATCCAGTTGAAAATAAAAAGGAACAAAATGCTAGCATTATTGAGATGGCCAGCAGGGTTAGAACCAGCGAGAATTTAGTTTCCGGCTTTCGGCCATGTTGTCATTAGAGAAGGGCCGAGAATCGAACCAATACTTCTTTTCACTTATGTGGAAATCGGGTTTGAACCAGCACGAAGGTTGTTTTTTATTTGTTTGCAGTCATTATATTTGAAGGCAGACTTTAATTTTAAGTTAAGTTCGAACTAAGACTCAGATTTCCCGAAATTGTGGAGAACCGAGATCTAACCAGTGAGTATTCTTTTTGGGGATACAATTATAATTTTTATAAGATTGACTTATATTAAAATTGAAACAAAATGGAATGAACCACAGTTCGAGCTAGATTCACTCGAACCGTGAACCAAACTTCCGAGAATTTCCTTTTCACTCACATGAGATGATCACTATAATAGCGCTTACAATAAACAAGCCCAGCAGCATACCCGCTATAAAAACCCGAGCTGGGGACGAGAACTGACGCAATGGGGGAACTCTCAGCTTGGCCATAGCCCTGGCGCGATCTCCGTTCGTCAGATAGGTCGTGTACAGCTGCTCCACCTCGGAAATCATTTGGCGCAGCTCATTCTCATTGGTAAATGGCGCCTCGCTGACATATTCGTGGAACCACATTGCACCCCTGTTGGACTTGATATATTTATCATACTTCTTGCATATCTTGCGAAAGGCCGTATAGTTCAAACTCTGGAAATTTTGCAGCATTATCAGACTCAAATAGAATTCGCTGCAGGCCAGGCCCAGCTGGCGGGTGCCGGGCCCCCGTTGATTATTCTGCATTGAGATTAGCTGCTTTCTGATCTCCTCCAGCTTGCGACGCGCCTCGGCCAGCTTGTGGGCAAAGAAGTCCTCAACTCGACTCAGTTCCTGATGGCAAGTGGCAAAGAAATTGCGCTCGAAATTTTGATAATATGCTAAAACTTCTGGATTAGAGGTTTTGTCACGCTCACGTATATATCTAGAATCCCTTGAAACACTAACATCTGGCGCATTGACCACGGCTTTGCGTATCATCGCATTTAACTCCTATAGATAAAAAATTATTCGGATAGATATATATGATGGAGGTATGGAATCAGTTACCGCATAGTTCATATACTGCTGACGCCACTCGGTTGTCAAATGGCTCTCAAAGGTCTTGCCAAACTTCATATTGTACTCTTTTTTTTTGCAATATAGTTTGTCAGTTGAATACAATTCCTTCAAATTATCAACACTATAATTATTTTCTTTAAAATATAATTTTTACAAAATTTTCTTGGCTTACAAAATACCTACTCTGATAAAAATGAATGGCCTGCTTTAAGAGATCGACAGCTTAATATTAGGTTTTATAGATGGGCGAGTCAATAGAAAATGTATATTAATGGAATCCAGAGTTTTCTTTCTAAAAGAAAAATATTGCGATTTTTTCAATAATATTCAAGCACTTTTTAATCTCATCGACCGAATTTTGTGGCGAATTTGAAGATATATATTTAAATATTAAAATTGTTTTCAAGTAGATAGAGTGCGTTTCTTCAAGTGCCTTATATTATAAAAATTTCTTTAAAATTTTATTTAACAATAATTCCAATTATCGACCATGATATATATGAAAGACTGGCATCTGATATTTCATCTAACATAGTTTTAATCCAATTTTTTAAAGCCTGCTTGCTTTTTATCTTTAATAACCCCGCCTTTTGCATTTCTATCTTTTATGTATTTAATACATTTATCAATAAATCCCCGTAAATAAGCCTCAAATGCAACCGCCCTTGAATCTGTCCACTTATCTGCGTCGCATTGTCAAAACACTTTTAATACACTCCCCAACACTGTACTCACATCTCATCTCAACCCAAGTTCAGCTACCCCTGCTCAGTGTTATTGTCTAACAGCCCATGCAGTGTTGCAAAATTTTGAACATGCTTCCTGCCATTAGGTTTTCGTGCACTCTTCATAAAGTGCTAGAGAGTATATTGGTTCGTCCAATTAAATTTTGTTTAAAGTCAGGGAGCTTCACTTAATATTTGGAATACATATTCATGTACATATGCGCCTGTTCAAGTCTGCAGTTTCCTTGGGCACGCCCATCTGTAGAGGTAGTTAAATAGGATAAAATTGTTTATCCCACAGTTTGAGAGGCAGAGTCAGTCAATTTTACAGGCCAACTACAGAATAGCTCATATCTAAATAGATATATCTATATCTCTTATAAGCACAGTTTAAGAGTCAATGCTTTTTGCTTACGGTTTGACAGTCACTCAACGCATAATCACATAGTCCATTGCTTTTCAGCTGTTTTCAGTCCATGAATAGTGTATATTGCAGTCGGTTGCATCCATCTTTGCTTGATATTCCTGTTGCCGCTTGACATTTTCGCTTTTGTTTTTGTGGACAGTCGCCCGCTTCCGGGTTTTGGTTTTTATTCTGCTGCAAAAGCAGCCTCGAAGCGGGATTAGATACATTTTTTTCACATTCTGTTGAAGTACTCAATGCTGTGCGTGCCGCATTTTGAAGTGAGTGCGTTTCTTTTTTTTGTGTTGTCTATTATTAAAATTTGCAAAGAGAGCTTTAAACAGGCTGTGTGCTGCATTTGCTAAGGGTTGGTTTGCTAAGCAGCCCCCAAAAACTCTTTAAGTCGCTGCCCGGCGCCATAAGGAAAACCTAAGAACGCACAATCAACGCGCAGAGCTTCACAATTCGATTTCAGTTGCCGGCAGTTAGTCATATTTCTAGTGGCAAACAAAGAAAATGGCATTTTAGTGGATAACAAGAGCGAGGGGGTCCAGGCGGTGTGCGGGGACAGGAAAATGTCGTCTACAGGCATGCCACATGGAGGGTGTTGCTTCTACCTCAACGCCAGCATCATCAAAGCGAACATTCATCTCGAATAACTTGAAAAATGTGAAACAATTGCAACGATGATTACTTTTTCCCCAGTTTGTTGTTGTTAATGTTACTGTTGTTGGGAAAATGGTCGTAAAGGAAAATTGAATTGACAGTGGGCGGTTAGCAGAAGTTTCTGATGCCCAGGGGAGCATTTGGCTTAGGCTGGAAAAGGATAGAGCAAGCAGGAGAGAGAAAGAGAGAGGCAGCGAGAGGGCCAGGTGAATCCAGTCCATAATTATATGCTAAATACTCTAGTAATTAACCCCCCTGGGAAAGGGACTTAGAACTTGATTATGCTGTTGACTGAGTTTCACAACAAAATTTAAGCCATTTGCTTAAGAGGGGGTGGCAACTAGAACTTGCAGCGACAAAATTGGCAACATGTGCAAAATATACATCATAAAACTCCGACTATATTTAATTTCCGCCTGAATAAAAACGAGCTGCTGTCAGCAATGTGAGATCCATTATGATACCCAGTAGTGCTAAGCATGCTCAAGAAGGGTGTATTAAACACGGCAATAAGCAGATTGCGCTTCGAGTCTAGAATTCATAAAGGTTTCAACTTTGAATGGAACCCTAAGCCAAACCAGTTGCTCGGAAATAAAACAGTTAGGCGGTGACAGAATACAAAGAACGATTTTGATCTTAAATACTATATTATAAAATCGAATAACATGTAACGAACCTAGCATGTTATTTGCTCAAAATAATTATTTTTTTAAATCTAATTAAACTATTATTTAATAATCAATAATCTATTTTATGTACAGGGTATTAGCTAGACGTAAGCTCTCAACTAAATGCTGCGCGTGTGTTTTACCAGCATAACGAAAGAAGCAAATAAAAATATTTGCATAGACAAACTGTTGGACAATTGGATAGACTAACGGCCAAGTGAGCATTGGCCGGGTGTAGATTGGGCGTTTTGTGGGTGCCAGAGACAGGTGGGCTGGGGGGTAGCGAGAGGGGGTACAAAATGAAAAGTAAACATTGCAACATTCGCTGCCATTGAAATGATAAAGTGCGCCGGTTTCCAGTACGACAAAAGGCAATAAAATGCATGCTTAGTATTGTTAGAGGGGAGGGTGAGGATGTGTGCGATGAAGAGGGGCGGTGCGGAGCGAGCATTGTGCTTAATGGCATTAGTAGTTGGCTGCCAGTCGATGTGGTCCAGTTGCTCCACAAGCGGGAGTTACATGTGTGTCCGTCTGGCATTTGCTTTGTTTTTTTTTTTATGCGTCTGTGGCATGTGAATTGCTCGAGCTCGAAAGCCTTTCATGCCTTTTTGGATTTGTATAAACAAAGATTTATTGGGTCTAGCTTAGTTTTTGGGGGTGCGCACTTTAAAAGTCTTTAAAACTAGTTGAGTTTTCTCGAAGGGGGAAAGTTTGGCGAGAGCTTGACAAACGTTTTTTCTTTATGGCATTGAAAATAATTAAGTTTAACAGAAATCTTGAATTCCTCTAAGAACTGTTCAATTATTTTCGATTTTTCCTCAATTTTATTGACATTGTTATTATTCATGCATATATTTTTAATTATATTGTCAAGATTTTTGGAAGCGCTTGATTTATTGAAAGGAGTTTACTTCTTTGGAATTTTTCTTCAATTAGTTTTCTTCTTATTGGCGATGTAGTTAATTGTACTTTATATAGAATTTTCTTATAATATTAATATGAGTTATGTTTCAGTTAAAAAGTTTAACCAACTTTTATTGCGGAGCAGCTTGTTTAATGACATTTAGGTTTAAAAATATTTTAATTGAAAGAACTCCCATGTGATTGCATTTATTCAATCAATTTTTCAACTTATCAATTATCAATCAATTATTCCATATCACAAACTTTAAACAAGTAAGAGGTTCCAGTCGGGAGCTCCCGAATAGGGGATACCCTGAACCCTCTTCTTCCAACATCGAATGCATACACATATTCTATTTTAGAAGCTAAATGTCAAGTTTGGTGACTATAGTTCTTATTATTTACCAAAATTGCCCAAAAAACAGGATATCGAAATCGATTTTTATCGATTGCTTGGAAACGGCTTAAGTTATCGATTATCGGAAACAAACTCGATCTGCGCGGGAGCTAGGAGCTTCTACATCTAACATTTCTCTAGCTCTTATAGGTTCTGAGATCCTTGCGTTCATTCATACGGACGGACGGACGGACGGACAGACAGACGGACATGGCTAGATCGACTCAGCTATTTATGCTGATCAAGAATATATATACCTTATGGGGTCGGAGATTAATCAAGAGGAAAAACCATGAAGAAAAAGCCAAACCTAGTGAAAATCGGATGAGATCAGGCCGAGATATGGGGGTGGTAATTTTTGACCCATGTCTATATACGAATCATGGGGTAAGATTTGGACATGAATTTCGACCAAAAAATCGGTGTCGAGAATTGAATGCCACATTAATCTAGAGGGAAAACCATGAAGAAAAAGCCAAACTTCGTGAAAATCGGATGAGATTTGGCCGAGATATGGGGGTGGTCATTTTTGACCCATGTCTATATACGAATCTTTGGGTAAGATTTGGACATGAATTTCGACCAAAAAATCGGTGTCGAGATTTGAATGCCACATTAATCTAGAGGGAAAACCATGAAGAAAAAGCCAAACTTCGTGAAAATCGGATGAGATTTGGCCGAGATATGGGGGTGGTCATTTTTGACCCATGTCTATATACGAATCTTGGGGTAAGATTTGGACATGAATTTCGACCAAAAAATCGGTGTCGAGGTTTGAATGCCATATTAATCTAGAGGGAAAACCATGAAGAAAAAGCCAAACTTCGTGAAAATCGGATGAGATTTGGCCGAGATATGGGGGTGGTCATTTTAAGCCCATGTCTATATACGAATCTTGGGGTAAGATTTGGATATAAATTTCGACCAAAAAATCGGTGTCGAGGTTTGAATGCCACATTAATCTAGAGGGAAAACCATGAAGAAAACGCCAAACTTCGTGAAAATCGGATGAGATTTGGCCGAGATATGGGGGTGGTCATTTTTGACCAATATCTATATACGAATCTTGGGGTAAGATTTGGACATGAATTTCGACCAAAAAATCGGTGTCGAGGTTTGAATGCCACATTAATCTAGAGGGAAAACCATGAAGAAAAAGCCAAACTTCGTAAAAATCGGATGAGATTTGGCCGAGATATGGGGGTGGTCATTTTTGACCCATGTCTATATACGAATCTTGGGGTAAGATTTGGACATGAATTTCGACTAAAAAATCGGTGTCGAGATTTGAATGCCAGATTAATCTAGAGGGCAAACCAAGAAGAAAAGGCCAAACTTCGTGAAAATCGGATGAGATTTGGCCGAGATATGGGGGTGGTCATTTTTGACCCATGTCTATATACGAATCTTGGGGTAAGATTTGGACATGAATTTCGACCAAAAAATCGGTGTCGAGATTTGAATGCCACATTAATCTAGAGGGAAAACCATGAAGAAAAAGGCAAACTTCGTGAAAATCGAATGAGATTTGGCTGAGATATGGGGGTGGTCATTTTTGACCCATGTCTATATACGAATCTTGGGGTAAGATTTGGACTTGAATTTCGACTAAAAAATCGGTGTCGAGATTTGAATGCCAGATTAATCTAGAGGGAAAACCATGAAGAAAAAGCCAAACTTCGTGAAAATCGGATGAGATTTGGCCGAGATATGGGGGTGGTCATTTTTGACCCATGTCTATATAGGAATCTTGGGGTAAGATTTGGACATGAGTTTCGACTAAAAAATCGGTGTCGAGATTTGAATGCCACATTAATCTAGAGGGAAAACCATGAAGAAAAAGCCAAACTTCGTGAAAATCGGATGAGATTTGGCCGAGATATGGGGGTGGTCATTTTTGACCCATGTCTATATACGAATCTTGGGGTAAGATTTGGACATGAATTTCGACCAAAAAATGCGGTGTCGAGACTTGAATGCCAGATTAATCTAGAGGGTAAACCATTAAGAAAAAGCCAAACTTCGTGCAAATCGGATGAAATTTGGCCGAGATATGGCGGTAATAATTTTTGACCCATGTCTATATACGAATCTTTGGGTAAGATTTGAACATGAATTTCGACCAAAAAATCGGTGTCGAGATTTGAATGCCACATTAATCTAGAGGGAAAACCATGAAGAAAAAGCCAAACTTCGTGAAAATCGGATGAGATTTGGCCGAGATATGGGGGTGGTCATTTTTGACCCATGTCTATATACGAATCTTGGGGTAAGATTTGGACATGAATTTCGACTAAAAAATCGGTGTCGAGGTTTGAATGCCACATTAATCTAGAGGGAAAACCATGAAGAAAAAGCCAAACTTCGTGAAAATCGGATGAGATTTGGCCGAGATATGGGGGTGGTCATTTTTGACCCATGTCTATATACGAATCTTGGGGTAAGATTTGGACATGAATTTCGACCAAAAAATCGGTGTCGAGATTTGAATGCCACATTAATCTAGAGGGAAAACCATGAAGAAAAAGGCAAACTTCGTGAAAATCGAATGAGATTTGGCTGAGATATGGGGGTGGTCATTTTTGACCCATGTCTATATACGAATCTTGGGGTAAGATTTGGACATGAATTTCGACTAAAAAATCGGTGTCGAGATTTGAATGCCAGATTAATCTAGAGGGAAAACCATGAAGAAAAATCCAAACTTCGTGAAAATCGGATGAGATTTGGCCGAGATATGGGGGTGGTCATTTTTGACCCATGTCTATATACGAATCTTGGGGTAAGATTTGGACATGAGTTTCGACTAAAAAATCGGTGTCGAGATTTGAATGCCACATTAATCTAGAGGGAAAACCATGAAGAAAAAGCCAAACTTCGTGAAAATCGGATGAGATTTGGCCGAGATATGGGGGTGGTCATTTTTGACCCATGTCTATATACGAATCTTGGGGTAAGATTTGGACATGAATTTCGACCAAAAAATGCGGTGTCGAGACTTGAATGCCAGATTAATCTAGAGGGTAAACCATTAAGAAAAAGCCAAACTTCGTGCAAATCGGATGAAATTTGGCCGAGATATGGCGGTGGTAATTTTTGACCCATGTCTATATACGAATCTTTGGGTAAGATTTGAACATGAATTTCGACCAAAAAATCGGTGTCGAGATTTGAATGCCACATTAATCTAGAGGGAAAACCATGAAGAAAAAGCCAAACTTCGTGAAAATCGGATGAGATTTGGCCGAGATATGGGGGTGGTCATTTTTGACCCATGTCTATATACGAATCTTGGGGTAAGATTTGGACATGAATTTCGACTAAAAAATCGGTGTCGAGATTTGAATGCCACATTAATCTAGAGGGAAAACCATGAAGAAAAAGCCAAACTTCGTGAAAATCGGATGAGATTTGGCCGAGATATGGGGGTGGTCATTTTTGACCCATGTCTATATACGAATCTTTGGGTAAGATTTGAACATGAATTTCGACCAAAAAATCGGTGTCGAGATTTGAATGCCACATTAATCTGGAGGGAAAACCATGAAGAAAAAGCCAAACTTCGTGAAAATCGGATGAGATTTGGCCGAGATATGGGGGTGGTCATTTTTGACCCATGTCTATATACGAATCTTGGGATAAGATTTGGACATGAATTTCGTTAAAAAATCGGTGTCGAGATTTGAATGCCAGATTAATCGGATGAGATTTGGCCGAGATATGGGGGTGGTCATTTTTGACACATGTCTATATACGAATCTTGGGGTAAGATTTGTGACATGAATTTCGACCAAATAATCGGTGTCGAGGTTTGAATGCCACATTAATCTAGAGGGAAAACCATGAAGAAAAAGCCAAACTTCGTGAAAATCGGATGAGATTTGGCCGAGATATGGGGGTGGTCATTTTTGACCCATGTCTATATACGAATCTTGGGGTAAGATTTGGACATGAATTTCGACTAAAAAATCGGTGTGGAGATTTGAATGCCAGATTAATCTAGAGGGAAAACCATGAAGAAAAAGCCAAACTTCGTGAAAATCGGATGAGATTTGGCCGAGATATGGGGGTGGTCATTTTTGACCCATGTCTATATACGAATCTTGGGGTAAGATTTGGACATGAATTTCGACCAAAAAATCGGTGTCGAGGTTTGAATGCTACATTAATCTAGAGGGAAAACCATGAAGAAAAAGCCAAACTTCGTGAAAATCGGATGAGATTTGGCCGAGATATGGGGGTGGTCATTTTTGACCCATGTCTATATACGAATCTTGGGGTAAGATTTGGACATGAATTTCGACTAAAAAATCGGTGTCGAGATTTGAATGCCAGATTAATCTAGAGGGAAAACCATGAAGAAAAAGCCAAACTTCGTGAAAATCGGATGAGATTTGGCCGAGATATGGGGGTGGTCATTTTTGACCCATGTCTATATACGAATCTTTGGGTAAGATTTGAACATGAATTTCGACCAAAAAATCGGTGTCGAGATTTGAATGCCACATTAATCTGGAGGGAAAACCATGAAGAAAAAGCCAAACTTCGTGAAAATCGGATGAGATTTGGCCGAGATATGGGGGTGGTAATTTTTGACCCATGTCTATATACGAATCTTGGGATAAGATTTGGACATGAATTTCGTTAAAAAATCGGTGTCGAGATTTGAATGCCAGATTAATCGGATGAGATTTGGCCGAGATATGGGGGTGGTCATTTTTGACACATGTCTATATACGAATCTTGGGGTAAGATTTGTGACATGAATTTCGACCAAAAAATCGGTGTCGAGGTTTGAATGCCACATTAATCTAGAGGGAAAACCATGAAGAAAAAGCCAAACTTCGTGAAAATCGGATGAGATTTGGCCGAGATATGGGGGTGGTCATTTTTGACCCATGTCTATATACGAATCTTGGGGTAAGATTTGGACATGAATTTCGACTAAAAAATCGGTGTGGAGATTTGAATGCCAGATTAATCTAGAGGGAAAACCATGAAGAAAAAGCCAAACTTCGTGAAAATCGGATGAGATTTGGCCGAGATATGGGGGTGGTCATTTTTGACCCATGTCTATATACGAATCTTGGGGTAAGATTTGGACATGAATTTCGACCAAAAAATCGGTGTCGAGGTTTGAATGCTACATTAATCTAGAGGGAAAACCATGAAGAAAAAGCCAAACTTCGTGAAAATCGGATGAGATTTGGCCGAGATATGGGGGTGGTCATTTTTGACCCATGTCTATATACGAATCTTGGGGTAAGATTTGGACATGAATTTCGACTAAAAAATCGGTGTCGAGATTTGAATGGCAGATTAATCTAGAGGGAAAACCATGAAGAAAAAGCCAAACTTCGTGAAAATCGGATGAGATTTGGCCGAGATATGGGGGTGGTCATTTTTGACCCATGTCTATATACGAATCTTGGGGTAAGATTTGGACATGAATTTCGACTAAAAAATCGGTGTGGAGATTTGAATGCCAGATTAATCTAGAGGGAAAACCATGAAGAAAAAGCCAAACTTCGTGAAAATCGGATGAGATTTGGCCGAGATATGGGGGTGGTCATTTTTGACCCATGTCTATATACGAATCTTGGGGTAAGATTTGGACATGAATTTCAACTAAAAAATCGGTGTGGAGATTTGAATGCCAGATTAATCTAGAGGGAAAACCATGAAGAAAAAGCCAAACTTCGTGAAAATCGGATGAGATTTGGCCGAGATATGGGGGTGGTCATTTTTGACCCATGTCTATATACGAATCTTGGGGTAAGATTTGGACATGAATTTCGACTAAAAAATCGGTGTCGAGATTTGAATGCCAGATTAATCTAGAGGGAAAACCATGAAGAAAAAGCCAAACTTCGTGAAAATCGGATGAGATTTGGCCGAGATATGGGGGTGGTGATTTTTGACCCATGTCTATATACGAATCTTGGGGTAAGATTTGGACATGAATTTCGACCAAAAAATCGGTGTCGAGGTTTGAATGCCATATTAATCTAGAGGGAAAACCATGAAGAAAAAGCCAAACTTCGTGAAAATCGGATGAGATTTGGCCGAGATATGGTGGTGGTAATTTTAAACCCATGTCTATATACGAATCTTTGGGTAAGATTTGGACATGAATTTCGACTAAAAAATCGGTGTCGAGATTTGAATGCCAGATTAATCTAGAGGGAAAACCATGAAGAAAAAGCCAAACTTCGTGAAAATCGGATGAGATTTGGCCGAGATATGGGGGTGGTCATTTTTGACCCATGTCTATATACGAATCTTGGGGTAAGATTTGGACATGAATTTCGACCAAAAAATCGGTGTCGAGGTTTGAATGCTACATTAATCTAGAGGGAAAACCATGAAGAAAAAGCCAAACTTCGTGAAAATCGGATGAGATTTGGCCGAGATATGGGGGTGGTCATTTTTGACCCATGTCTATATACGAATCTTGGGGTAAGATTTGGACATGCAATTCGACTAAATAATCGGTGTTCAGATTTGAATGCCAGATTAATCTAGAGGGAAAACCATGAAGAAAAATCCTATATCATATATATATTCTATTTAAGAAGCTATATGTCAAGTTTGGTGACTATTGTTCTTATTATTTACCAAAATTGCCCAAAAAACAGGATATCGATATGGATTTTTATCGATTGCTTGGAAACGGAGTAAGTTATCGATTATCGGAAACAAACTCGATCTGCGCGGGAGCTAGGAGCATCTACATCTAAAATTTCTCTAGTTGCTTCCTTCTGCCTTCTACAATATACCCTTATACCCATTTTTAATGGGTTCAGGGTATAAAAACGCTTTTGGTGCCTCATAAATCAGCCTCTCTTGGGTTTCCTTTTACCCGTTTGCAACTTTCATAGCCACCCACTTGCAAAGTCACGCCTTCAATTAAAATGCTCAATTTAAGAGAGTATAACTCCACAACTAGTTTGTCTAATTCCAATAGCCATATCACGTAAATTGGACTCATATTTCGACAGACGGCAATAAACTTCAAAAAAACAACTCCATAAACTTGTAAATCGGGCAAGTGCAAAGAAATAGAGGCGCGCGCTTCGAGCAAAGCGGCTTAAAACCAGTAAGAGTGCTTTGTTTTGGCTAAGCCCGACTAGGAGATACCCTACATTCAGCCTCTAACTGCGGTTTACTAACTTATTTTATATTTATATTTACACATTTGATTGTTATGAAGTTTCCATGGCTTCAAGAAGGCTTTTTTTATTGAGTGTGTATACTAAAAATCAAAGTCAAACCTTTTTTTGGAATTTTTTAAAAGAGTTCCATTAAACGAAACAATCAACTACACGAAAACATTCATACGAAACATAGTACAGAAGTAGTTAGTAATAGAAAAGAAAAACTTTCTAATCTAGCAATTATCATCTCAGAGATTAGCTCAGTTATTGATGCTGATCAAGATTATATGTTGTTAATGTATATAGTTTAAGCACTCGAAGCTGCTTCTTTTTGCAATGTGTACAGGGTATCAAAAACAACAAATTAAACAAGTTTTGAACCAATCAAGTGTAGTTGCCCCATTAGAAACTTAAGTTGCAATAATTAAACAATTTTCCAGCATTTGCTATTGTTGTTGTAAACTCTCCTTGGGCGACATTTTATGTGACGCGATGCAGGAAAAATAAATGAGAAGAAAGTGTGGAAAATATGTTGCGATAATTGCTTAGTTTGTTAAATTGCAGCGATTTGTTTGGCCAATAACTTTTGGCTAACTTAATTGTAGTTGCTGTTGACCTCGCGACTGAGCATTGAACTTCAGCTGCAACAGTGCGCGCGGAGAGTGGCTGGGGGTTGCATGCAACAGGGTGGGGGCAACTATTTATAGCCGGCATAAATGACAACAGAGGCAAACACGCTTGCAGCCTGCAAGTTGCAACCACCCCCAATACCAACACATGACAGCCAGCTGTGCGCATCGAACATGTTCGCAACATCCCAATGCCCAATGCCGAGGCGCTTGCAACCAGCAACCGGCAGCCAACAACGAGTAGCCAGCAGGTTGCTCTGCGTTGCGTTGCGTTCAGTTTGCAAACGCAACGCGTCGAGTGCGGAACATACAAAACGTGCGCGCGTGTCTCGCCGGCAATTTTTGAGTTGATTTTGTTTATGTTTTTAGAAAAAAAACGTGCTTAAAAAAGGCGGCAAAACATAAAAAAAATGTGTGAAGCGGGTTTTTAAATGTGACAAGTAGTCTAAATGTGTAAAGTGATTAAATAAAAAGTATATTACAAATCTAAATAAAGTAACTTAAAAATATATTTATTAAAAAATTAGTTAAAATAACTGTTCACAAGCCAGTGCTCAATTTTAGTTGATTACTAAGCATTTAATTAAACAAATTTGCTTAAAAGCATAATAAAATATAAATAAATAGTTAATATATATAATATATATTTAAATATATAAAAAATGCATATAAATATTAAAGGGCAGCAATAAAGTGCCTAAAAGAGACTGTTGCATATTTTATGGCATTGCAGCTGTTTCTTTCCCGCTCTCGCCAACAAATGTTTCCTTGGTTGGCCGCATAATTAACGCCTTATCACAGTGCACACAAATTAAAAGGATTAAACACAGACAAACAAAAAAAAACGTTGCCAACTCTTTACAGACGTCCTCAATGGACCAAACCGCCAGACAAATTCCATTTTAGATAAGCGCGTATTTTATTTATATGCCCCCAAGTAGAAATGCAACAGAATTGTTTTGCGGTCGCTGCTGCGGGATTTAAACTTTAAATGAATTCTCGCTCAGTTGGAAATTTTTTTTAAATTATATTTTGAAAACTTGTCTTGATTCGTTTGGGTTGAAACAGAGTTTCGAATAGTCACAAATAGATGCGTTTTATGAAATTTCTATTTGTCGGAAATTTGAAAATGATTTGTCCGATTTACTATTATTTTGCTGCTTGAATTATATTCTCCTTTAGACTCAATTATTAATACTTTTTATTAGTTCGAAAGTGTGCCTTTTATATTTTGTAAAGAACTTTCAAAGAAATCTTTTTATTTTCTAAACATCTTTAATTTTACATTTATATTCGACGCTATTATTAGCTACAGGAACTTTCCAACTTTATTAATAACTCAAAATCTTAGACAAAGATATATTTAGTTTGTAACAGATGTGCACATTTTTCGTCTGATTCTGACAAAAGCTATTTGTTCTTATCCCTTAGATTTGCACTTTCCATTTGGCTGGTTTCTTACTTTACCCACTGTTAAATGTAGCCAAAGAGTTCACAGTTTAGAGAGAACTTTAATGTCAGCCACAAGTTAATTAAGCAGCATCATGAACAGAACATAGACATTGGCAATTAGACCTACCCGCCCATTAGGCAGAACTTATTTTATGCTAGGCGTTAATCTGCAATGTCATCAGCTCTTCAGTTCCTCAGACAGTGTTTCCCTACCTCAAGATGTGCCTGATAAATCGAACCGGTTTCTGAGACCTTAGAGCGGCGCGTGTCTTCAATTAATCTTTGGCTTGTGCTTCAATTTGCAGCTGAAATTTTCTAATTTAATTTTATTCAAGTGGCAGCTGTGGTCTAAAGGATTAAAGCTCCTTGAAAGGTTCAAAGTTGAGGGGCGGCCTGACTAATTACGCTGAACTGAACTGCATCTTGTTCATTTCACAATTTCAAATATATCTTATTGTAAGTCTGCCCGTGACAACTGACAAGCTGTCAGAATAATCTTCTTCTTCTAGTTTCTGGGGGTGCATTGAACTGCCAACAACCCCTGCCCTGCCCTGCCCTGTCGTGCCTTGCACGCCAGCAAATCAAAGCCCCCCGACAGAAATTTGAGATATCAAAAATCGAGCTGTCAAAATACCAAACAAGCGAAAGGCCAAATGAAAAATCAATTGCGGCCTGAGTTCACAGTAGGAGTATGAAGGGGGGATTAACGAGAAAATGAGCGGGTACTATCGAGTACTTACTGTAGGTAACAGCCGAGACGAACTTTGACTAATGATATAGGGGCCCCTGCCTGTCAGCCAGCCAGTCTTCCAGCATGTGAATGAGGGAGCGCGGATTATGCCTATAAAAATAGTCAAAGCGTCAACCTAATGATTTAATTATGATAATATGATAATGGCCATAGGGTTCAGCTAACCATGGCATACATCTATAAGGTAGAGTGTGGTTTGCCCGAAAGGGTCTCTTGATAATTATTACTTTCAGTCTATGGTTATGGGTTTTTCATGTAAATACGAATGGTTAATGGAATGGAGTACGGGCTTGAACCCATAACAATTGGAAATAGTCCGCGGAAGAAGTTCTAGAGGAATATATTATTAATTTATTGCTAGAATCAATAGACAACTTTGCGGAACTGACACAAAAGTTTGAAAGCTGACAATAAATGGTTTTTTTTAAACTTATATGCACTGAAAAATGCTTGAGCTAGTTCCCTTTCATGATTTTTTTTATGACTTAAGTGTTTGTTGCAGAGTGAACTAGTTCGCGTAATTGACTCATAAGGTATTCACATACTATTTTCGTTGTACCGAATGTTTATAGAACCAGTTCATTTTCCACTCGTTAACAGCTTAAGTTGTCGTTAAAGATTGTGGTAAAAAGTTATAGCTTCCAGAAACTTTTTAACTCAAATAAGTTTATTTAAACAGGTTTTTTTTAATACTCTTAAACGTGTTTAACAATCTGTGAACTCGCTAAGCTTTGATAGCTTTATAATCTGGGCTGTTATTTATCACCCTATCCACTGTGACAGAATTTTTAACAAATCACATAATTTCCACTTTGGCCCAACTTAAGCCCTCTACAGCCCATAACTAATTGTACAATTCATGGAATATCACGTACGTCGATTGAACCAAAAAGTTTTTGACACAGTTAACCGCCGCTGGCCCTTTAGCACACAGTTCCGTGCAGTTCAGCTGAGCACAGTCCGGGTTGGTTCAGTTAAGAGCTGCCTTCTTATCAGAACGTTGCACTTTTTGTGAAAGAAACTTTTGCCGGTTCTTATCTGTGCCGCCGCACGAGACCCAAAGGCACTTTGGAAAAATTATGAAAATCGTCGGAGAGAATGCATTTTGCATCGAGCAGGACGTAGTACCAAGACGGTAGTATGGTTACTGGAAATTGACGTTTAGTCACGTACGTTGGCTAAAAGGAAAATTATTTAATATGCAGCCGCCGAGGCGCAAAAGAGGCAAAAAGCTGTTAAAGTCAAGTATGTGCTGATAATAGCCGCACGGAGCTGGATGGAAGTGACCAGGGGGGTAATACGGTGCAGCCTCATGGCCTAACCAATAAAGAGTTCGGGCACGCTCTCTTTTCAATTTTTGACAGGAAGTACAGAGCAAATAAATGGACCTCGTTCTGGGCTCGCTTTTGTGGTTGTTGTAGGTGTTATGGTGGTCCGGACCGGGCTTGGGCTCTAATTCATTGTCTTGGCCATAGTTGAGAATGTTCATAAATCTAACATTGCAGTCCGCTTAATAACAATGCCACGCCCTCTTTTTCTCGCTAGGCGCCTGTGCACATGCAATGCATATCAAATGCTTGGCAAGTCCATGAAAACAATCAACTTCAGCTTGAAGTTTAACAAATAAATTTTCGTCGAGATTTATGTTTGGAGGTCTGTTTCAGTCACTGTCTTACCCGACCCGCCCCCCTCTCCACTACGCTGCCACGCCCCCCGCTCAGCTGGTTTTCAAGTTGGCTTTTAATGCGCCGTAAAACTGACATAAAGAAAATACTTCCATCTAAATATAAAGAAACGAAAGGCAAACACTAAAAACAATACATATAGACAGAAGCAGCAGAAAAAAGAAGAAAGAAAGTTATTTGCGACGTGACGAAGCTTAAATACCCTCGCGAATGTATGACAGATTTATGATATATTCAACCACAACCGTCCGCCAATTTAAACGGTTCTACTTAAAAGTTTCGCTTAAGAACTGCTTATTTATGCAGAACACGGCGAAACTCATGATTGTGATATGTGTTTTTAATTTATACATTTTCAAAGAACTATATCAGAGGGTTTTCGGAATTTTCAAATGGTTCCTTTCTAAATTATGAAGATTCCCTGATTAAAATAGCGTTTATTTTATTTTCATTTGAGATAAAATTGATTAGATAGACTACACAATACTTCTTACAAGAATTTACAGGCTTAAAATAAGCGTAGATTTTTTTTAGTGTTGGTATTATTATTATTATTAGTATTATTATTATTATTGTTATTATTATAATTATTACTGTTACTATTATGATTTTTGTAATTTATTGTGCAGTTTGCTTTATGTTTTTTTTGTAAGTGTATATATGTATGTATCCATGTATTTACTAAATCTTAATCCTGGTTAATCAAACTTAATAGGGCCAAAGATTTTTCCGTGTGTGCGTGACATATTTCGTCAAAACGGAAAATACCCTCTTTGAAAGGGGTATAAAAACATAAACGTATAAACGTGCAAATGCACGTGCTGCTCCAAATTTTAAGCAGAGCATATGAGACGCATCTAAGGTATGGGGAAGGGAGGTGAGTGGAGCAGTAGGTGGGTTCCCTGCGGGTCCGGGCAACTTTACGCTTCAGCGAGCACGGCACAATACGAAAATAGACAAGTTTATGGAGCAGAAATCAACTTGAAAGACTCTTTTAGCTTCCGCTTAAAAGCAAAGGAGAAGAAAAAGAGAAAAAAATACAAAAATAAGTGGATACAAACAGCAGCGCGACAAACTTTAGACAAAAGTCTTTTATTTATATGTCAAAGCAAATCAACAATTTGTCACGGCGTTTTAACGCAGCGCGGGGAGTAAAACCAAAATGTAGAAAAACAAAAAGATGTAGATAAAATATCTCAAACCAAAAAGCTGACATTTTGTTGTGCCCTTTCAAGTTTTACATTTTGTTGTCTGTTTTCCGCAACGGCCAATTAATGGAAAACTCAAAACGTAGATTGGTTATGATAGGTGCTCCCAAGTCACGCACATACATCATATTTTTATAATATGAATATTTCATAATCGGTTGATAGCTTTGATGTAGCGACTGTCTATGTTCAATTAAAATGGCAAACGCGTTGCGTTTATCAATATTTATGAATAATTGCCGACTGTCTGCGCAGTGTTTGTTGCATGTGTGGT
The DNA here is from genome assembly GCF_003285875.2 of Drosophila novamexicana. Taxonomy (NCBI): domain Eukaryota; kingdom Metazoa; phylum Arthropoda; class Insecta; order Diptera; family Drosophilidae; genus Drosophila; species Drosophila novamexicana. Next base: position 10,536,058 of record NW_020824787.1, read on the forward strand.
CTGCACATCCATATATATATACATATATGTTTGTTCTGCCTGACTGAATAGCTGACTGACTGATTGATGCAGCCATCCACAGCCCAAACTGTTAAAGCTCGGATGCTGAATTTGCGACAATACATTACCTTTCATATTGTTAATTTGACTCCTGCCAAAAAATGGGTCGACAACTGATATTTATTTTATGCCATGACACATGGCATGACTGCATCATGGCCAAATTTAATTTAGGTAATTCCCACACACACGCAGACGACAATTTGCTGTAATTTCCGTCCACAATTTGCATATAATTTGAATGCATTTTCAAAAGCCACTCAGCAATTACATTGTGCAATATCATCTTGCGCTTGATCTTTGGCTCAATCACAAATTCGCTTAAACACGTTTACGCAAGTCAAATTCTTATAACAATAATATTCAATATTGAAATGATTGTGAACTAGTTCATAATTGTCTTAATGCTTTTCGCTAATTAAGCCCTGTTTATTCATATTGAATTTACATCAAATTTTCTTTGATATTTTGCTGACGCATCAGTTTCAAATAGTTCGCAAAACTAGCTCAGAATATCATTTAGGGTTGCAGATAGCTTTAAGGAAGTTTGAACACGGATGGCAATATTTGCAGTTTTTCGTAAATAAGCTCAAATGAACTAGTTTAAAATCTTTGTAGCTTTTGGTATCAAAGCCCTAAGATCTATAAATTCGATTGCCAACTGCTTGTTCCAATCCAAACTAGTTAAAATGAAGAATTCGCTTACGTAAAGTCCATCACTTGGTTCCAATTACTCCTTGACGCAAAAGCTAGTTTGAGCTATTTCTCAGCATAAAGAAGAGTATCAAATACCACTTGACTCGTTTGAACTCGTAAAAGAGCTAGAACTGGGTTCATGTGGCACTTTCTTTTGCTTCCTGCTCCATCAAGCTCAATTATTCTATGATTTTTTGTGATTTAGTCACACTTCCTCTATGGCTTGGAAATGTCGTTCCTTATGCCTTGCGACTGTCAGCAATCTGTCAAGCATTTCAGCTTGAGGTCTTTTGTTGTTCTCGATTTGCTAGGCCTCTACGCCACATTTATTATGCGCAGCTCCAGTTCCAGTTCGAGAGTGACAAACGACAACAACAATTGCAACAATTTATGAAAATTATGCAGTCAGGCGAGACGAGAGCCAGAATCGAGACTGACTCGAGTCGAGTTGCACCGGAGTTGTTGCCGGAGTCGCAGTCGAGTGATTCGAGCTATGGTAATTGCTGCTGTGACAGTTTGATTACGCAACTGACGCCAAGTAAACAATTGCGAGAGGCAGTCAGTGCAAAATGTACAATAAATTCGAATAAAACTCACGCATAAGCCAAAAGCTGACTTCAACTCTGCAACTCTTTCTCCTACCCACGAAGCCCACCCGCGTCGTGACACGTGTCGACAAAAAGAATCCTTGCCCAATTGCAACATTTATCGCAGTGGCTGCAGCAACACTGTCAAAGCAACCCTTACAGCTTCTAGTATTCCAAAATGCCCCAAAAATACATGGCATTAATTTTTACGACAAATTGATTAAGCATAAATTTCGCACCCTCTGCCAGCAGAGTATTGCGTGTTGTACACCAAAAAATATGACCACTTTTAGAGCATTTAGCAGGCACTTCAAACAAATTCGTGAATACCCTACCCCGCCTCTCCAGGTCCCAGTCCCACTCACGTGTCACACGCACGTGCGTATATTATTTACACGCCATTTTTTGCTGTTCTTGCTGTTGTGCTTTTGTCGAATTGTTCCTGCTTGTTGCCAAGGCTTTGCATCTTTGTAATTGAAGTTATTGATTTTGCGCTCAAAAACATTCTTGTTGGGCATCTTCGAGGCATCCCCCTTTAAGCTTGAGTCACCCTGTTGCGCCCTTGTTTCTATCCAGATTAGCCGCATCAGCAGCCATACATCAAAAATGTCGGTTTCCTGGTCTCTGGTTCTAGTTGTTTGTACGGCACGGAAGTTGCAAATATGTTCGCTTAATTGCATTAAGTTTTCTGTAACAACTGGCCCTCGGCGTACCGCGCCCCTCCCTGTCCAGCATTCAGCTTGGCCTTTAGATCAAAGTGCTGTGCACACATTTTTGGTCATCCCCAGCCGGGCAAATGGCGTTTTTCTTTAAATTTTCCCTTTTTGCCGGCATTTGGCTTGGGGGCGTATTTTGGGGTACCAGACATTTGTTTGATTAGCAGCAATTTTTGCGTCTGTCACACATTTAATTACAAAGTAATTACATAGAGCAAACAATATTTTTCGGCTGGTCTGATAGAATGCAGTGCGACACGCCCCTGAGCTTTTAATGAGTGTAAAAATTAAATCAGAAAACACAAAAGTGAAGTGAAAAATGAAGACAGATAATTACCCTTAAGAGCCCTTGGCAATGCTTGTCTTGAATTGAACTGTCAGCGGAATGGTTTTGCCCAGCTCTTTAATCTTTAATATATTACAGTTATTTGTTTATAATAATACGTTTTATATATTTGTTTAATCGATGATAATTCGTGTCATCAAAAAGTAAAATTATATGAACCATCACGACTTACAGCACAGCTTAAGCTAAAATTCCTTAAATAATATATATAAAACAACAACTAATAAGAAATAATAAAAAATATAATAAATATAAAAAAAGTTTTCAAAATTCAACATAATATACAAAAATGTGTACATAATATATATATGAAAAATATATTTATATAAATATAAAAATTTTAATATTTCAACAAAATATATACACATATATATAAAAGATGTGTTTCATATATGCCATTCTTAAACAGAAAACAAAATATGCCCTTAAATATACCTACTTAAATATAAAACAATATTAAAATTATAATAAAATTTCTAAATGATCTAGCAACTGTAAAATGTAACGAAACAAATATTTGAAAGCTGGCCAAAAATTGAAAAATAAAATGTAAATAAATACACGTGAAAATATAACAGCTAAAAAGTGCCAAAGTTGCATCTAAATGCCAAATTAAACTAAGTTTTCTAATCATATACATCAACACAATCATCGTCATTATTATAACACATTATCAAGGGAGACAGAGAGCGATAAAAAACTAAAAAATGGGCAATGCTTCATCCTCATCACATGGTGGCAGCAAAAGCGCCCGCAAATGTCGCAGTCTGCCGAACTCACCGGATGTCAGAAGGTAACCTATGTATAAATATATATATAAATATATATTGGTAGGTTTTTCTTTGGAATATGTGGCCGGCTTTTCAGGCGTGCACTAATGAGACCCATTATGCATATTTTATACAAAGCCAATGCCTGAATGAAGCCAAATGTCAGCACAATAAATCAGTGCCCCAAAATCTTGCATAGCTAAATTTGCTGAAATTTACGATATATTTTCCCAAGAACTGGAGATCTATATATATATATAATGCAGAGCTGTACATGCCCACTCCAGCGGCTATCTTAGCTATTTTTAGGCTCAACAAACAAGTTGGAGGCTAATGGAAATGACATTTTGTGGTTGTTTTTATTTAGCCGTTTTTTCATTCTCTTAAGACTTGAATTATTTACAGCTATAAGTCGTGTGCACAGTAAGAAAATTTTGACTTTAACTTTGAAAGTTAAAGTTGAAAACTGTGCAAACTTCTTTGGCTGACTTTCTGAAGTAAATCAAACTAAGCAAAACAGAATTTTAAGACCTAGTTGGCTTAAAGTTGAGAATTTAATTTGTAATAACTACACTGAAAACATATTTCTGATATAAATTTATAACGGAATCGAATGAGGAGTCTTTAGACAGTCCAGGAGACCAAATGGGAAGATTTTTAGTTGATTTTTAATTTAAATTATAATTAGAAGAAAAATGAAAAAGATTTTGATTGAGAAATTTTGATTGCGTTTTAAGAAATTGCATTTAAGTACTTTTTTGTCCACTGTATGGCGGCAAGTGCATACTTTTAAAGTTTCTCACTAGATTAGCTGTGGAAAGCGATTCATAATTAATGCGCCTGTCGCACCTCCTACCCCTGCCTCACCCCGCACCATTCAGTGAATGCATAGGTACCGAAAGCGACACATCCAGAAGACACGCAACTGGCGTCTGCTGATCGACTTCCGTCTTTTCGCTAGGTACTTGGGCCGCATCCAATTCATTCTCTAAGATCTACAATTGGCTGCCAGCCAGACTGCGGGCCAAGTTTAATTTACTGGAGAGCTGAAAAGTTTGTTGCCCCCTGCCCAAGGAGACATTGCATAATCGAGCGATCAACTTACAGCTGCCTCCCCCTTCCCCACGCTATAGAGCATATTCAAAGTGCATTTTTGATATGTTTGGCAACAACAACAACAACAGCAACCCCTGGAAATTTCTTGACGCCTTCGAGGGCACATGAAATCAACCACCGTATCTAAAAACCTTTCAGTTATGATGGAAACGCGCGCAAAGTCAATAAATAAAACATTTGCTCGGTTGCATAATTGAAAATCCATTCGCTGGGAATCTGCCTGCCTGCCCAGTAGCCATGCCTTTCTGCTACTTATCAGTCAACCCTCGCCATGTCCACAAACTCTGTTTGTTTAATAGAGGGCTACCGAAATATGCAGCCTGGTTTCCTTGTTTACGAGCATTTGGCCAACCCCCGCCGGGCTTGACACATACAAACACACGCGCACACACAAAATGTTGTCAGCTGCATTTGCTGGGTGTGAAAACATACAGGAAGAAGAGTGCGTGAATGTGTGATCTAAGCTAAGCTGTCATATCTAGACTAAACCAGGCCATGAGAGAAGGCGAATGACTCTGATTTTGAAAGATAAAAGTCAGTTCAATATGATACTACCACATCCGAAGTCATCATAGGGATTTTATCATCTAGCCAAAGACGACGAATACATCGTTTTGTAATCCAATATGTCAGACCTAAGAAACACCTCTTATAAAGTTAGCGTCAGAAGAATCAAGAAAGTCATTTACTTATTGTTTATAGTTATGAGAGTATAAAAGAAATTTTTAGACAAAGAGAGAAAGAGATTAAGAGATTAAAGAAAATAGAGTGAGAATAATTAAAAGGGATACTAAAAAGTAGGCGGAGAGAGGGAGAGAGAGAGAGAGAGAAAGACATAAAAGGAGAGTGAGAGAAAACGATAGTCAAAAACTATTTCACAGCTCTAATAGTTTCACATAGATTTGCCATCATCCGACCTTTTTTCAAATACATATATGATAATTTTTTAAGCGCACACACACAACAATTTATCCTATTATTATATTATTTTATTTGTGTATCTCTAGGTATCTTACAACAAATACATCTTAAAGTTATATTTGACAAACTCTATCTTATGATAAATCCATATATTTCCATTTTACCCGATTATTTTTGCACTTCTGTTAGCTTTCACGCGTTCATCTCACACATTCGCGTGAAACGTAAGCCTAATAAAAGCATAAAGTGGAATTCGCTACTCGAGTTGCCAGCCAGAGTTGGCGGGGCTGTCCACTTGATGTAGCTGCTGCTACAAAGTATGTGGCTTTGTTTTTGTTTATGTTTTTAGCAGCTTTGTTTGCTGTTGTTGTTTTGTTTGTTTGTTTGGCTACTCTCCATTTGCGGCTGTGGCTTGTTTACAGCTCTGGCCAGCCATAGACCAACCTGCTGCATATTTAAAGATGTCGTCGACAAGTTCCTACCAACTGCCCCTCCACTGCTCGCCCCTGTCAACAAAGGTGGCAACGCGACGAAGGCGACCATTAGCCGGGAACGAAAGCCAAGGAATATCTTTGAGTTTGCCGTCTGCTCGGCGCACGTGTGTTTGCAAGGGGGGAGCAAATGTGAGCGGGGGGTGTTGGCAGACGCTATTAATTGTTTCTTGCAGCAGCAGCTGAGAAAATGTGTCCCTAAAGTCAGACAAACAACTGTTTTGAAGCTGCAACTGAAGACGAGCCAAAGTTGGGGCACAAGTTTTGCCCGTCTAATAACTGAAAATCGTGACTTTATGTCGCACTTGAAAGCCGCAAACAGCAGTTGCCAGGAATAAGAAATACTCATACGAGGCGAATACAATACCCAAAGCTAGTAAAGTATCTCAACTCATATTGTGTGTGTGTGTATCTTATGACTGAGTGCACCTCGCCTCGTTGTACCAGGCACTGGAAGGGCTAGGTGGGGCCACACGACTTTTAAGATGAACACGTTTTTCAGCGACTCGCATTACAATTTCTAATATGAGCCATTTGACATGGCTGCTTGTTGAAAACAAAGCTGTCAAACTTGCAGCTAAAAGATTGGTTTCTATCCGGGAATCATGCTTAACTAGCAGACTGTGCGCGAATTGTATTTTGTGAAGAATTTAATACAATATTAATATTTGAGAATATTAAATTCTTAGACAACTATACTTTACATTTGATTTTAAAATCAATTTATACATAAAAAAAAAATAATATTAATATGTTTAAAGTTTATCTTATGGGTATGCAGTTACAGTTGTCAGAAAAATAATGTTGCTGTTAGTTTTTTAGCTTTGGAAAACTGAAATGAATCTCGATCTGGATAAAAATATAGATACATACATAGGAATATAGATAAATAGTTAAATATTGAAGTAATCGTTATTAAAGTGTAAGGTATATATATTTTTTATTTATCTACCTTATCTTATGTTATTTTTAATTTTAAATGTTTACGAATAATTTTAAATATTTTTTTTTTTCATTTTAAGTTTATGTTTATTAAGTAAGCATCAATTTTTCCAACTGGTCACTCAAAAATTGCTTTAAATTATGAATTAAAACGATTATAGATTGAAAATCACGAGCAATGAAACTTAGCTTTGCTTAATAGAAAGTTAAAGCAGCTTCAAATTAATAGGCAAGTTAAGAAAGTTTACGATTTAAATACAAAATTTCCGGCATAATGCTAATTGGCTTCCGTTTGACTTCTTTCTGATTTCTCTACGCAATTTTTTCATGTATTATGCCAGCCTGTGCTAAAAACTTAACAGGTTTAATGCGCTGTGCTTCCTGCCTGTCGTCTGGTCTATCCCTTGACTGAGAACTGATCTTCGGCTGTCTGCTGTTGGAGTAATCTCTAACAGTTGGCCACTCCTGCGGGCATATCAATGGCACATAATTACGCTTATTATCAACCATTCAACACCTACTCAAAAATGCTCACAGCCAGCTCGACCCGCAGACCGACAATATGAAATCTTCAACAAGGAGCCAGCGGCTCATGAGTTGGCCAACTTTTTGTCGGGTGGCTTCTTGGCCAGACAGCCTCACATAAATTTCTTGACTCCTGCCACTCCTCCTCTTGTCTGCATCGGTTGACTGTGGCTGACATGCGGTCGAACGGGCTGTTCGCGGTAGCCAGTAAAATTGCTGTGGCAAATTTATGAATATATTCTGAGCTTAACGGTATAAACTGCACCTCAACGGCCGCAACGGCGATGGCAACAGTTGTGGCCAGGTTCAAAAGGTTTTTGGGTTACAAAGATAAATTAGAAATTGCTTTGGCCAGTAGCTGGAGGTGCTAGTTGACTATCTAATGCACCCAAAGACAGCTTAACTTAGTTGTGAGCAGCTTAAATTACTGCCGAGTGAAAGTGTGCTGTCTAAATAACGATAAACTTTCCCAAAATATTAAAGATAGCTCATAACAGATGAAAACTTATCCCAAAAAAAGAAAATTTATGTAACTCCTTTCACGTTGCGACTCCTGTTTTTTATATATTCACGTAGCGGAACTTGAACCTATAAATATTATACTGCTCTGAATTATAGTTGAACATTTTGTGTTTATTAATATTTTAATTAAAAAGTAGGGAAAAGTTGGGAAAAGCGGGTTTCAGATTCGCTGAGATATACAAATATTGTGCTATTAAATCCTGGTCTTATCTTCTTAAGCCAGGGCTTTGGCTCGCAGGCTAAAATATTATAATTTATAACATAATGTTTCCATTTCTTTAATAATTTAAATTCGACGCGTCTTAAATAAAACAAAAAACAAAACAGACCCGAACCAGCTTCGACACTAAACTAATATTCAGGCAGCCTTTCTCCGGCTAGGCATGGAATATTTATTTTCTTCCTATCGCCTGTCAATCTTCTTGAAGTATAACAAATAAGCCCAAAGATATCTCAGGCATCTGCTGCAGCCAAGTCAAGGGCCCAGCTAAAATACAAACAGAGAAAAAAAAGCTAACCATAAACGGCGTTGGCAACAAATCGCAGGTATGTATAAGCCATAATAAAAGCGAAAGAGTTGCAACGCTCGCGGTTCGTATAAGGCAACTGGCAATATCCCAAAATGGTCAGGGCTGAGCTCCAGAGTCATTGGGGCCGTCGTTCCGCCGGGATCCTGCCACGCACTTGGAGTCTGGCTTTTAGAAGCTGCTGCTGCCATGACAAATGCAACTCGAGTGACACATTGTGCGGCTACAAAAGCAACAAAAGCAACAAACATGCCACGCAAATGCAACTAATGGGCAGCCGGTGGAGTTGCCCATACCCAAAGAGGGAGGGCAGCGCGGGTAATAGGGAACTTTTTCATATTTATACAAGCAAATGCCGGCAACGACGCGCTTTATAGTTGGATTCCCCCCCTCCCCACACTCGCCGCAGTTGTGCGGAAATGCTCAGTGACTGGTCTGCGATGGCAAACGCAACTGCAACAGCTACTGCAACTGCTACTGCCAATGCGTGGGCCGTGCCGCACAGGTGAATGCCACCAGAGAGCCAGGAACAGCAGTCAGGCTATTATGAGACACACACACATATACGCACACACACACGCTCGCACAGCAAAGGTCAAAGACATTTGACTGTGCACAACAACAAAAATCTGCGCACAGCTACAAATCAAAAATTCGTAATAAAGACGCAAAATTCAATTTGCGCGAAATGCAAACAGAAACAGAAAACGTGGCGCCCCGCGCATCAGCAACTGACATGCGACACCTGAAACTGAGAGATGCAAAGCTGCAGATACTCTGAATACATGTTGCAGCTAACAAGCTGCTGTTGCTTAAGGAAACTGTTTCATGCAACGAGGGTTGCTCTTAAAGTAATGAACTATAATTGAAAAGAAAGTCGATTTTTAGTGGGTAAATATTTTATTTTGGTTGCCTGAAATTATACAAAGTATATAAGTATTTTTTTTCGCGAAGCATAGACTACATATTCTGAAAAATAACTCTTACTTACGAAGTTATTATAATATTCTGCTTTGATTTTCTAGAGGTTGCAATTTTCAATGTTTTCCCATAAAAAAGATCATTCCATTGATATTTTATTGCCTAATGAAAGCACTTTCGCACAACTAATTTAGAAATTAATGTGCAGAGTTGCACTGTGTTCTATGTTGGATTTTTAAGATACTTTAGCTGCTTAAGAGTTTAAATATATTTACTCTGCTAATGAGTATGGCGACACTATTTTCTTCATATAAAAAAGAAATATCATATAATTATCCAAGTATTGATATATGTATATAAGTTTCGAGCAACCCTCGCACACATGTTACCCCTGCTGCATGCTGCCTGATCTCATAGACATATTGTAGGAACTTGTATCTTTTAACATATGCAGACAATCGACATCCTTGCCGAAGCGAATAAAACTCGGCAGACAGCTTTGGCTTTTAACTTGACGACTGTTTGGCAAACACAGCGCAACATGGCCAGAGATGTTGGCGGAAAAGCGAATCGCAACAATAAAATGCAAATAAAATTATATGAAAAGTAATTTGGAAAAGTCTGAAGGAAAACGGCGTGACAGACGCCTGATGAAAGCAGCTAAAGGCAGCCGAAAGTAGCGGGCGCTTTATTGTATTTAATTTGCAGTAGCTGAGCAACAGGACCAAAAGGACTCCGCCAAAGGAGCAAAGTCAACGTCAAAGTCAAAGCCAACGCAGCTGCCAACTTCATTTGTCTGCGTTGCGCTTGTCTTCTGTTTTTTATGAGCTGTTTTTTCTCCATTTAATACAATTGTTGCGTACAGCTTTTTCTTTTTTTGTTAGCCTGCCTTATTAATGGCCAACAACAATGTGCCAGGCAGCCATAGGATACAAATGTATCTTTCGGCTTGGGCTTTGTCTGCGCCCCCTGCTAAGCTTTATGAGCGCGACTTATTAAAAGTTTGCGCCAGTCTCTTTTATTACTTTATTTGCGTTTTTAATCAGCGTCTTGAGTAATTGCAAAAAAAAATGTAGCTAAGAAGTGGAAAAGCCATTTTCCTGCTTCGCGTGTGTGTGTGTGTAGGCACTCTGAACTGAATTTGCATAATAATTTTAAATTTTATTAAAAGAGTGGCTAAAAAACTTAAAAGCCTAACTTCAAAATTGTTATTTGCTGGAAGCTAATTTAAATTTAAGTAGACTAAAAAGTATATTTTTATAAAAAATAATAAATAAATTGCAAGTTGCTAATTAAATTTTCACTAACTTCCCTTTTATAAACTTTGCCGTAATGGAAAATGAAATCAAGTACAAATGTTTTTTATTATATTTATATATTTCCTTTCGGCTTGTAATCTCCACGCAGACTATTCTCTAGAAGTCAGTTGCCGAGGCACAGATTTAATGATTTTAAAAATAAAACATCGCATTGTACGACTTGATTTGCATATGATATTTCTTTGAAATATTTTGAAAGCTTATTTCAAAAATGACCAAGATGTTTTAAAAATTTGTTCAGGTTTGACTTCTTAAAAATTAAGTCCAATTAGTTTTGATTTGTATTAAATAGTTTTAAGGCCAATTTGAATGAAATTAAATTAGTAATCAAATTTGATTGACTCAATAAAAGCGCAAAGTTTGATTTAATTGCACAACTTTGCATTGAAATGACGTCGACGGCTAATCAAGCGATGCGCCTGAAGCCTACTTAGCTGTGCTTTTTATGGCGAACGACTGCCAGATACAAAAGTATCTTTTTGCAATGATATGCAAATTTATGGGCACGCTTGTCTTTTATTTCATTCCGCGCAATCGCCTCGTAAAAATGTTGTAAAAATGTGTTTACTGCAATTGCCAAGCGTTTTTTTTTTAGTTCTTTGGCAGCAGCAAGAAAAAGGGGTTCGCCGGCAACTTCATTAATTTATCAACGTTCAGGGCAGTGTAAAATTATTTTTATGTCGCAGTTTGTATAAATTGTTAATGATAAGTATAAGGCAAAATGTATCTGACAGATACTGTGACCGCAACTCATGCAGATCACGCCCCAGACAAGCTGTAAATGTGCGCTACGGCCTGAGAGAGCCGCGTGGGCGGCTGCCATAAAACAAGCCCATAAACCCAAGTGTATTCTCTAAACACATATGAGCCTGCAGTACCACAGCATATTGTTTGTATTTTATGCATTTTTTTTTAACTCTTATATCTTGCATACTTCTTTATTAATGTTAAAAACTTATTTTTCTGCTCATTACAGACAAATCGCGCCCGCCTATACGAAGGTCAATGGCGGCACAGCCATTCCGCTGCCCGCGACTGTCATGGTCCAGCGTCGCTGCCCCCCGGACAAGGTGCGCCCGCTGCCCCCGACTCCGAATCATACGCCATGTAAGTGAAATAAACTTCAGCTGGTTTGGGAAATTTATTAAAAAATGCTTTTCAAAAAAAAAAAAAAGAAGAAAATCAACCCCTGGGCAGGGCTGCACTCTGTTGTTTACCGGGCACAAACAAATTTTTGGGTCCACAGCCAGAAAAGCAACCCCCAGCGGAGCATGCCAATGCACTTAGCACAACGCTTGCTGTTTCCAGGATTTTGTCGTAAAGGGGTTACAATCTCGACATGGCTCGTGTTCCATTCCCAGCGTGCACATCATCAAAGCACTCCTGGGTATACATTGATGGGGCTGTAGTGCTTCGAATGGGGGCGCGTGCTATTCAAAAAACCGCCTCATTGCGCATATTGTGTTGCAGTTGATTTGTTGTCGGTGCGGTACAAACTGTAATTAATGCGTGTGGCGCTGATTTGAGGTCTTAAATGGATGCCACCTTAAGCGCCAGCAGCCTGTTGGGAATTTTCCGTAAAAGGAACTTTATCACAAACTCTAATCTAACCCTGCAAATGAGCTGCTTATAAATCATTTAATGTGGAAAAATAATTATCTAGATGTAGTTAATATATACTTTCTAATTACCCAAGTTCAGCTGTGCTGCTCCAGATATTTTGAAAAAGAAAAAAAATAATTTGTAGCCCAAAACCTTTTTGGCCATAGAAGAGCTTTAAAACTGGGAGACTAGTTCACATAGTTCGCATAGAAACAGACAGACGGACATAGAAACAGACATTGACGGTGATGAGATTTATTTTTAATTTGTTCTCCCAATTGAAACTCAGTTAGATTACAGTTTACTGTAATTATAATATTGTTGGAATTATAAAAGTTGGAATACAATTTTAACCATATTTTGTACAGGCTTCACTTGGTTTTTTGAAGATTTATGTGGCCGTGCGTGAGACCTTCTGTAAATGTGTCAGTAAATCTGTCTGTCTACCTATCACCCCTCCGCCTCCCACCATCCAGCATACGCACAGTAATTAATTAAGTTTAATGTCCGCTTGGCCTTTAGCATTGATTTATTGGCTGCAGAGGCCTGTTCGACAGACATCTTTGAAATGTCAGCTGGCAGGCCCGGCGACAACTTCAAGTGGACGCCGCTTCCAGAGCCGACAGACAGGAATTAACGAACTCACATTCTGCATTCTGCTTCTTTAACTTATTCTTTATCTTTATTTCCTCCACAGCCATACCGGGCTTGGGCAAGAGCGGCAGCGATTTTAATAGCAGCCGTCCAAACAGTCCGCCCACCAGCAATCACACTATCCAGAGTCTGAAGAGCGGCAACAACAACAGGTAAGTGATGTACCTGTACAGGTTGCCCAAATGAACTGTGACTAATCACTCTTTCACTCTCAATTCTCATGCAGCCTGCGTCCGCCGAGCGTGAAGAGCAGTCATCAGAGCGGCATTCCCTCGCCGAGCAGCCTGAATGCGCCCACAGCGCCGCAGAAGCACTCGATGCTGGACAAGCTGAAGCTGTTCAACAAGGAGAAGCAACAGAATGCAGCAAATGCAACGGCAGCGGTCGCATCCAATAAAACGCAAATTCAATCGAAGCGCACCTCCTCCTCCTCGGGCTTCAGTTCAGCGCGCTCGGAACGCTCCGACTCCAGCCTGAGCCTCAACGATGGACACAATTCACAGCTAAAGCCGCCCAGCATTAGCGTCAGCGCTCAGAAGAGCCAACAGAAGCAGAACACAAAGCAGTCCAAGCTGCTGGCGGCGCAGCAAAAGAAGGATCAAGGCAAACCCAATAAGCTGGACAAGAAGGAAAAGAGTCCGGCCCGTTCGCTGCACAAGGAGGAGCAACAGACGCTCTCGGGCAGTGAATCGCGCAGCTCCACAATGGGACGTGCGGGCAAAAATACGCTGGCTCGCGGCAATTCTGAGAAGAATACACTAAAGACGTCTTCCAAAACCTCGCTGCACTCCAAATCCGATTCCAAGTGCTCGCTGAAGAGTCAGAGCCAACAGCAGCAGCAGCAGCTCCTGCACAGTCCTAGCGGCACGGGCCTGCCCAAACCCATTGCGGCCATCAAAGGCACCAGCAAGTTGCCGCAGCTGGGCGTGCCCCATGGCTCCGGTGAGCTGCTTAAGCGTGAATCGAGCGACATATCGAACAATCAGGGCAACATATCACAGGAGCAGCCGCAGCAATCGGCTGCCAGCCAAGCCACACATATCCTTAAGGGCTTGCCCTCGACACCACCGCCTCCATATTATGCCAATGCGCCGCCTCCGCTGCCGCCATCATCCTCGGGCAATCACATATCAGCTGTTCACTCTGGCAGCGGCTCGGGCTACCTCAGCGAGCCCAGCACGCCGCAGCAGGGCGGCATCTATGGCAGCAGCCGTCTGCCGCCACCGAAATCCGCGCTCAGCGCACCACGCAAACTGGAGTACAATGCGGGTCCGCATATTCTGAATGCGGGACAGTCGCCCCGTTTGCCGTTGCAGCGTCCAATGCACAATTCGGCGCCCAATACGCCCACCGGCTCGCCCAGCAAATTTCATACGATACCCTCCAAAATAGTGGGCACCATTTATGAGTCCAAGGAGGAACAGCTGCCGTCCTCTGCAGCCAGCTCCTCGTCCGCCTCCTCGGTGCTGCCCATGCGCCCACTGCTGCGCGGCTACAATTCGCATGTGACGCTGCCCACGCGTGGCGCACGCGGCGGACAAACGCATCCGCACCAATCCTATCTGGACTTTTGCGAGTCGGACATCGGACAGGGCTACTGCAGCGACGGTGATGCGCTGCGCGTGGGCAGCTCTGCTGCAGCCAGTCGCTATCATGACATCGACAACGGCTATCTGTCCGAGGGTAGCAGCGGCTTGAGCGGCACAGGATCAGCGGGCGGTGTCGCCCATGGCAAACACTTTCTCAGCATGATGCGAGCCAGAACACAGCTACCAACAACCATTGAAGAACGGTAAGTGCACAAGTATTTCTCAATATAACTTTCAAAATTTTCTTATAAAGTGGGCGTAACCAAACGATTTCGTTTTAATTTCAAATTTTTTTAAATTGATAAATGCAGAATTCATTTAAAAAATGTTTTTTTTTTTTACAATTTTATAGACTTCTTAGGGAAAAGGCTTAGAAGAATTGATTCTAAATATTTGCATGTCTGAAAATTTAAGAAACCAGTTATAAGTATTTTTATGATAAAAACATTATAATTCACTATTTTTAGATTAGAAAATATTTTGTATGTAGCCTTGTGGATTTTTCTAATCAAAAAGTGTTGATGGGCTAAGTCTTATTCTTAAAAACTCTCAAAGCTGAGATAAAGAATTTAGCCGGAATTTAAACGAAGTCTAACTCTCATAAATATCAGTTGAGTTTTTAATATGTTTGAGGTGGTTAATTTTTTTTTATATTATGCAATATATATTATACATTTATTTTTACTGAGTTGTTTTGTCCAATATTAATTGTATATTTTTTTTTCTGATTATATTATCGATGGATAATTGTGTAAACTCTTGTGTACAGTTTTTATTATAGTAATACTTGCATTCACGCTTGTGGGCATATCTTTTTTACTGGGCTGTATTATCCGTTATTAATTATTAACACTATTAATTGTATAAACTTTTATATACGTAAGCGTATATTTTGGCGCTCTAATGACCGCACTTTCGTTTCCAGTTATTCAATTAATCCATGAGTCATTTCTGTGCAGCTCCTCCACAGCTGACACCAATGAGTCAACAAGCCAATTGCCAGAGTATCATTTCGTTCGTCTTGGTATTGTTTAGGGTTCCAAGAAGTTTGTCGCCTTTTCTGCGGCGTCTTCGAATGTGGCATGTTGTGTACGAAAGAGTGTGTGTGGAGTCCATAAAACGGCACTTAAACGCCAGAGACGCTGCCGCCGGCTTTAGTATTCCCTTTGACTTTGGCTTTAGGCCTGAGTGCATCTGTTTGCCACGCACAATTTGGCCACACTTTTGGTGTCAGGCGCAGCTGGGCATGGCTGTCAGCGGGCAGGGGCGTGGCAGAGGCACTCGGCATTTGAAGCAGTTAATTGTCATGGCAGCCACTTGAGCACCCTAACAACTTCCGCTGGCAGCCTCTTCAAAGCCAAAAGCAAACCCAAAACCGAAACCAACGCTCAAATTGGCAATTTGCATAAAATCCACTTGATGTTGACTCCAGGCTTCTGCTCGGGGCTCAGGTTTTTGAGTTCCTCCTCGGGCGGCTTGTCAAATGTCATTTGCAAATTGTCAACAGCAGCCAAACAGACGACAACTTGACAATTGACAATTGACAATGCTCACCTGTCAAAGTGTAAGCCACGCCTAACTTCCACTCGCCCTCCCTCCCTCCCTCTGCACACTCTCCGTTTATGGATATCGAGATACATATTCACGCAGTTACATAGCAATGGCTCGAACCGAACCACTTGCCATTTGGCACTTCAGTTAACAAAGGTATCTATGGAGAGTTGCTGTTAACAAGCGAATTGGACGTGTGCACAGGAGCGGCTAAAGCTCTGACCCGTCGTTGGGGGGAGGAGTTTTCTGCTCGTATGAGCGTTATGAGCTGGTGGGATGCTCAACAACTTCGACGAGCTGCTCGTGCTTTAAAGATAACTTCAAATTGTTATATTTTTTTTGGGAGAGATTAATAAATTGGCACCCAATTTGCGGCAAAGTTTTGCTGATTGTATTTCAAGAGTTCTTTCACTTTGTGTCTTGAAAGAAAAAGTTTCGGCACAGAAAAATATGTTGTTTGTTTTCCTAGAAAATCATAATTAAAGGCAATAATGAGTTGCTGTTAGATATTATATTTGTACTTATGTACAAAGAAGAAGGGAAAAAGAGTTGGCCTAAGACAACTAAACAGCGATGTTTCGGGTTCGAGTCTTAGGATTTTTGTATAATTGTGATTGTAATTATTAGCTACAGAGGCCAAAGTGGAACGTACTTGAACTCAATAACAACTCCTTCTTCTGCTAGTAAATATTTCTGTTGGTTATCAGATTTGTACCTTTCTATAAAAAAGAAACGGAAACGAGTTTGTAGCTCAAGATTTTGTTATATGTATGTATAAAAGAGACAGCCTTAGTTTAGCTCCAGGGCCCAAACTTGGGAGGATTTAAGCTCGATAACTACTCACACTCTCACAAGATTTGTAGTCTAACTAATATGAGCTTGTTTTAAGCTCGAAAGGTTTTTAAGCGGTGGCGCCCAATTTGGGGCTACTTAAATGCAACTTTTTCTTACATGAGCGCATTTAATGCCCCTAATTAAGTTCTCCTTGGCATTAGGAGGCGAAACAATTTTGGTAGCTGCCACAACGGAGTGTGCTACAACATAATTTTGTGTATTTATTAAACACTTGTTAGACCTAGCTCCCGCCCATATTTCACCACGCATTTCATTAAAAAGCGCTTATGGTCTTGGTGGCTTGGGCCGGGGGCCAGTGCGCCTTCCACATTTTCATTAGCTTCGGTCCATCAACGCGTTTGATCTGTGAAATTAATGCAATGCCATGAGGCGCTGAAATGGGAGCTCGCTGCGAGTGCTTTATAAATAGCCACAGCTGTCGTCGAGTAAAGTGTGGGAGTTGCGGCCTTAGACCTTCCTTCCCCTTCCCATGCCACCTACTCCCACAACAAGTTCAAACCTGCCCTTGGCTGGCAAACTGTTGACCCTTGATTGTGACTCTTGAGCCATGGTCACGTAATGCAGCTGCAAAATATGTTTAATAATTGAATTTTAATGCACGTCGACAGGCAACTGTGTTCCCCAACCGCGAGCTGCGGGAAGCAACCCCCTTGTCGCATTAGCGTCAAGCTGAAGCTAATCAGCTGCGGCGCCGACACCTGCAGGACATAATTTTGAAGCCCAACAAGTGCCCATGTCCTGGAATCTCCTCTCTCCCTACTTCCCTCTTTCTCTATCTGCCTCTGCCTTGAGCTGTGGTCGGGTGTCGGGAATGGGTTGCCAGTTGTCTAGCCATAAAAGTAAATCAAAATGCAGCAGGGCGCATATTTCAACAAGCTGGCAACGCAGGCAGACAGTTAGCAGAAGTGTTGCCAGTAAAAAAAGCTAACTCTAGCCGAAAAACAGCCAACTAAGTGTGCTAGTAGCTTATCAGACAGATAATGATACTTCTAATGATAATGATACAGATAATATACTTCTAATTCCCAACAAGTTGAAGCTTAGTAAATTTACCGGCTATTTGCTTTGGTGTTTATACAACAAGCTATAAATATGCTATTTTGATAGGTTTTCCGCCAACTCAGCCAATAAAAGGCAAATTTTGTTGGGAACCAAGCGCAATTGGCAACACGAGTCGATCTCTCGTTATTTCTAGGGGCGTTTCAGCAAACGGACTTGTGTGCACACATGGCTGGCTCTCTGTCTGTCTGTCCGCTGTCCCTCGTCCTGTCTGCTGCATCCTTGCTCCTTGCGCTCCTTTTATTTAATAACGCATTTTTCAATTCATTTGATTTATGGCTCAGGCGTGAGACGCTGCCATTTCCAATTCCAGTCACCAGATTGCCCTCGCAAATGCAACACTTTTTTCTTCCTCTTTTTTTTAAAGCTCGCTTTAAACTAGCCGCATTATCTGCCACACGCTCATCGCACGGGGTTTTATCCGCGTTACGTAAATTTTACTGACCGCAACGCGCCGGCAAATTGAAAATAAATTTCGCACCCAACAGACCCGACATAATAAATACAAATTGTTTTTATTAATTTCATCAAATTCAGTGAACCCGTAGGCCCGAAAATTGTGTGCGGTCTGTGTCCACCTGCGGACGCAACGGTTACCTATTTAAAGGGACTGCCCACTCGAGTGTTCAATGACGTGACCCCAGGGCGGGTGCCCCCTTCACTGCCATATGCTTGCAGTTTTCCACATTTTCCTTTTTTTTATCCTTTGGGCCAGCCCTCTTTTAGTGAAGTGCCAAACTGGGTTCAAATGAAGCGGAAATTTTTACTGTCGTTTCGGATGGAAGCTGCCTTTTGCTGAAAATTGATTCATTGCGTTTGTCACATTAAAAACATATTCTTTATTTAGGTTGGCAGCCTTTTCTGCTTTGTTGCCGCTCAGTGCTGTTTGAGAACTAAGTGGAACAAGTGGAAAACTTATTGTTTGCATTGGCGGGGTACAAGTGCAAAAAGGGATTTAAAGTTAAGTAAGTAAACTAAGTATTGTTGGCGTTGACAAAAGCAGCTTAAATAAAGTTTTATTGAAAACGAGCTGGGAAAATTCTCAAACCTTAAATCGAAAAGTTAATTACATTGAAAGCACCCACGGTGCCTGTTTCTTGTTTTCATTCGTGATAAAATTTTAAAAATAATACAATTACCAACTAATCATCCACATCATTTGTTTATAAATTATTTTTAGTTATATTATTTCAAGTATTTTAAAACTCAAAATCTTGAAGCTCCAATACAAGCACGATACCAGAATTTTGAAAATATGTTAAAAATAAATTCTAAATATTCCCGAAATCCTTTACTCTTTCGAGCTGCTTAAAAGCTTTTACATAAAGCCCACTTTCAGCAAGCTTAGCAGTATGCAGAAAGCTCTACATGCGTTGCAGTTTTTATAGCATAGCCGAGACACATTTAGCCAGGACACACACAAGCTTTTTATAGCACGCCCGCTCATTTAACTTCATTGGAACTTCATTCATATGCAACAAAATGCCGCCTTTAGCTTAGATATTTTTTTTAAATACTAAGCTGTAATATTAAACATTTCTTTACAGCTTTGGCAAATATTAAAATTTGTTAATTACATTTTTAATTAATTTATGCAATAAGCCTTTTGGCTTAGGCTGCAAAAATGTCGACAGTTGTGTTTGAATACGATAAAACCAGTTGCCATTTGCTCATGTCTCAATGGACACGAGTTGCTGCAATTGCAATTGATAAATGCAACAGCAGCCCCCGCACCCGCACACGCCCCCCCACTGCACCCCTTTTGCCACCTTCAGCATTTCCTGGTATCTGGCACCCACGTTGCGGGCCGATTAAAAGCGGCTCAAAGCATGTGACGGGCATACGACGTAAGCCTTTAAGCTAAAACTGACCTTTTGCACATGCTGCTGCCCCACACGCCACACAAACTGACATGCCTTAACGCCCACACACACAGCAGACACACATACACTCACATATAGCAAAAGTGAGACGTGAAGCATGACAAAATCTTTGGCTGTAGTTTTGCTTAATCGTTTTCCAATAACATTGAGTTGGCCGCCAGATATTTTGTTGTAATTGTTATTAACGCGCACGAAAGCTTTTGATTAGTATACACTGCCGAACTGGGTGGGTTAGCTTTGTTTTGAGGTTCGCAGCTTGCAATAAAGAATAATATAACCATTACTGCGGTCTTTCGAAAATCTAAATTTTACGACCTAAGTTGTTAATTTAATTTCAAAGCACATTTTCTTCCTGAAAGCCATCCTAATAGTATAAGGGGTTTTTTAATCATAAAACGAAAATTTAAGATTGAAAGAAATAAATGAAAATGCTGGATTAAAATTGCTTTTAAAGAAGCTATAACTCCAATCAAATAGTTAAGATTAATTATATATAAACAAAAATTAATCCATAGAAAATTCTGAATTTTGATCGGGGGGATGTTAAACAAAATAAACAAACAAAAAAACAAACAAAATAAATAAAAATAAATGAGTATCGTTAAAATAATAATTTCAAATTACAAGAGATCGTATTTCTTGACTTCTACATAGATAGTATATATGCACAAATCTCTAAGAAAACGTTGTCTTTATTTCTTAATAATGACATCTGATATAACATTCTATAATATAATTATTCAGAATCTATCAAATCAAGCGCCTTACCTAAGATACCTAAGATAGCTTACGATATAATTATTCGGCTACTATTCTATTTTATTCGGCACAGTTATTCTTGTTACACAAATGTAGCCTCTAGGGCCCTAAAATAAGCTTTAGAATTTTTATTTTTTTTTTAAATTAATTTTATATAGGGCTCTCTTAATAAATGTAAGTGTAAGTGCAATTGAATGGTACGCTGATTGAGTGTCGCCGTCTTGAAGTTTAATGAGTTTTGGGGCAAACGTGGCGCACTTCTGTGTTGGGGGCACATGCCAAGCGGCTCCAATTAGTTGAGTTACCGCACAAAGGCTATTGCCGTTGCTTGGCCAATCAACAACTGCAACAACAACAACTGCAATAACAACATCCACGTTGAGTACAACTTGTTATCGGCTAGTTTCGCTTTTCATTGCGCCGCCTGCTGAATTTTCTTGCGTGCAGTTTTTTGGAAAATTGCAGCACACAGGCAAGAACGAGCCCGCCCTTGGCTCAATTTTTAGTTGGTTTTATTTTTTTACTGTTTTTGGCGTTCAATTGAAAACCGGGCAGCTGTCGAACATGAAACAAGTTTGAGCAATCATTGACTGCCTGAGCAACTGTGGTCCGAAGAGAGTTTCCATGTTCGAAATTGCGACACGCTCTTAACTTGTTTCCACTGCTCTCTCTCCCTCTCACGGGCTTCCTTGCTCTCGCTCTTTCTTGTCTCTCTGGCCAAGAAAAGCCATTTGTTGCTTTTGGCCAGGAAGAACCACCACCACAAAACTCTTTTCAGCCAAAACAAGAGACTCGGCCTGGCGGCTTTTGTGTGAGTTTCTTGTGTGGGTGGATGGGCAATGTATGACATTTGGCGTAATAATATTGCCGTGTCTGACAGCGGAAGTATGTAGATGGTTGAAATCAGAATACAAGAAAACAACAAAAACGAATGAAATGCAAGACTTTATGTTTCGGCAAAATGAGTGCACTAAAATAGCCAACATTTTTCACAGAATTGCCTAAAATAGTTATAAAAAAACTAAATTTTATCCTTTTGCCCTTTGTTAATATTTTATTGTTGATTTTAACTGAAATTTAAATACATGGAAATCGGATAGCTGAAATGCTAATATAAAGAAACTATCCAAGGGAATCATTTCTACTAAAATGCTGTTAATAAAAATACTTTTACGATTTTTTTACTAGGAAACTTAATTTAGTTGATGACAATATTTAAATGACTTCTTTTTCTCTAGGATTCATAATAACTAGGTTGTAATCTAATTAAATTTGCACTTAAATCAAACCTATCTTTTCCTCAGAAAGAGTCTAAAGGACTGCTGATATATATATATATATATTTTTTTTAATGAAATGTAGCTCGACTCGAAGGCCTTGCAATTGCATTTGCCTTGCAGTACTTTTTATGAATTTTTTAAAAATTGTGAAGATACTTTTTGAAGTATGAATAACATTTTCCTTAAAGACAATTCATAATGATGTTTTGGGAAGAAACCAAGCAGTGAAAAAATATTGCTGGCCAACGAATTTCATCTCGGCATTTATAGGAAATAACCTTTGTTTAAACATTGAAAGATGTTGAACATATATTTAACAAAACAATACCTTATTATGGTAAGCTTGTTAAGCATAATCCTTACTTCTTAAATACCATTCATAGACTATACCTTTTTATGTTTTACCCCTCATAAACTTTGCGCAAAGTGCAATTTTCTGTCTTGAACTCCATAATTTTTGTCATGCTCCAGGCAACTTTGGGTCTGTGCGTGGCCGCACAAACAAGCCAAAAACGCCCAAAGACTTGCGAAAAACTGAGTCTATCAACCATTTTTTTTATTCAATATTAGCGGTGCACACACAGGTGGGCAGGTGTCTGTGCTTGCCCCGCTTGACAGCTCCCGATACTCTATCGACAGGCGGCCTTTTACTTTCAGCATACAACTTTGCCATGTGCTTCATATAAAGACTCTCCGCCGGCGCTCGCTCTTTCGCGCGCTCCCTCTCTCTCTCTCTCTTTAATGCTTTTCGAACTGACTCGCTCTCTTGGACATTTTTCGAACTGGCAATTTTGCCACAGTTCGGGGCAGGCCGTCGACGACGCAACCCCAGAAACGCATTTGAACGCTCGGGCGTTGCGGTTGTCATAAGAAAATGTTAACGCTGCGACACGTGAAATTATTTGAATAAATATTTGAAAAATATTTTTCAAAATATAAACAAAATGGTGCAATAATTACGAAGTAAATATAAAAAGTAAATAAGTATAAATAAATATGTTTTAGGTGCAGTGCAGTGCAGTCGAGTGTTTGTTTCAGTTTTGCGATAAATTTAATTAAGTTCAACGAAATTCAATTAAATTGTTGTGTTAGGCGGGCAACTTGTTTTTGTCTGTTGCATATTTCGTGGCGGCTTGTCTATACATATTACAAGTGTGCTCGGCGTGTTCTGGAGTGGCCCATCAGCATGTTTTAGCATTGTAAAGGTAATCAATTGAACTCAATCAAGTGCTCAGGCATCTTTGTGCGGCATGTTTCAATAGCAGGAACTGACCCAGCGCCCAGCAAGCGGGGCAGTGTCAATGACTGCTGCAGGCCATTAAACTCCAGGCATGGCTTTTGTTTACTTCACAACTGTTTGTCCTGCCGACGGATACTATTTGCAAAGGCTCTCTGGGCCGTGGGCCGAGGGCCAAAGGGTTGTCTGTAAACACAAACACTCGACCAGTACATACTCACACTCCCAGACACATGGATTACATCAGAGTTATGCGACATATGCAAAGCGCTTGATAAGTCGCATTACCAAATCCGACAGCAGTCTATAAGCTAAGCAAATCAATCGGTTGCCTGCCAAGCCAACAAACAACTGGCTATCAAAGTTCCCAGCTTCTTTTTTGGTCAATTTGTTTAAAGCAAATAAATTGTTTAGTTAGTTAGTGTTGGGCAACTGGTTTGCAGCTCATGGTAAGAAATAGGAATTTCGTTTTCGATTTACTGTCTTGATCACTCGTTTTTCGCCCAATTTCGGCAATTACTTCAAATGTCAAACCTAGCTGAGCATAAATCTTCGTACCTGCACACACTGGCATATACAACTCACACACATCGGTGTTAGCCTGTCAAGTCCTGTGGCCAGAAAAAAACGAAAAAAATAGAAAAGGGCAACATTTGCCATAAAACAGCAACAGGCAGCAAGCGGCAGGCAGCAGGCAGCAGGCGACGGGGCAACATTCTGTGCATATTTTAGAACAGTTTATAGACCAAGCTGACTCATACATAGGTTAACTCCCGAGCTTCCCCCTTTTTTCAGCTGCCTCCCTCTTTAGTTGGGGGCTTAGCTAAATTGTTTCCCTGCTCAGCTTTAGTTGAATTCAGAATGAGCTAAGCGGCTTTAAGCGCACGCCTAACTGTTGAAGTGCGAGCGAGAGCGACAGCGTTGCAAGTGGGTGGGGCTGGTTGGGAGGGGGGGCGAGTTCTTGCAACATGTAACCAAGGCTAAGCGGGTTAAGTCTTTGTGGCGCCACAGGGCAACATGTGGCGCCAGGTGCCGCTTGGTGTGAGCCGCTCGCTTCGGTTAACGCATCTCTAAGCCAAGTAATTACCGTTTAGATCATGATTTACGCCCGAAGTAGGCCAAATATTGCGAATAAAAGAACTCAAGCTTTTTGGCATCTGAGAAACTTCATTAAATGACTAATAAGAATAATAGGTCAGTGTATAGGTCAGTGTGTAGGGAAATATAGTAGATTTATATTTGACCTGATCCTGGTGGACGTGCCTGTACCCAGGGAATGTGTTTGGCGTGATCTATGACGCAGCTACTCAGTTATTAATCTAACTAATTTTGTTTGATCTAGCTTTTAAACTGAGGCAAAAATAGATTTCTCATCCAGCTCCTCCAACTAGGCGTGACCCAGAACTTAAAGGTATTTCAATAAGCTGTATGTAGACAAGTTCTCAGAACCAAAAGGCTGCTTTTCGTCTTGTAAAGAGAGTATAAATATAATAATATAGACGAGTTAGTGAGCTGTCTGAGTGAGACAGTTATTCAAGCAACTGAACAAAGAGGTTACGGTTTCAAATTGTATATTATACAAATATATATATAGTATATATTATTATATATTACCTTTGCCAATTATCGTGGCCAGTGCTATTTAATATGGTTAATTTGATAGTTATAATATATATGATAATTATAATATTAATTAAATTTATATAAATAAGCGAAATATATACTCAATAAGGCATGCGAATCTCATGGAAGCCACTTCCCGTGTCCTTTGCTGTTGCTTTTTGCCACAACAAATAACTAACATGTCCTCAGGCTAAATGCAACCAACACTTGATCTATCAAAGTAAGCCCCTAAATGAGAGACATGAGCACCGCCTACTTACTGCCATTAATTTCACCTAGTCTTCCTTGGCATCGCAAACTGTTTACGCTGCTCATTAATAAACTCATTTGTTAAGTTGCTTAGCTTGTTTAGTTTTGGCAGAGCGACAGACGCTCCGCCTTTGAAGGTGGCACGCAACAGACAGTCTATCGACCCCCTCCTCCCTCGCAGCTCTGGTATAGTCTACAGTTCTGCTGGGTAATCACATCGATTTTCCTGCATGACTTGAGTCTGGCGAATGTTTGGTGTAGCGTCTGCAGCCGCACCTCTCCCTCTCTCTGCCTCTCTGGCTGGGCGTCCTCACTGAAGCACGCATGCATAATGTGCTTTATAAATATGTGAGTCATCCAGAGAATATGCCATGCTATAGTCTACAGACTTGTATATTAACTCCTATATTGCAATCCTACTCTATGGCCCTAAATCATGCAAAGTGTTTACGTTGCGGCTTTTCCTCGCCAACTGCGGCAAACTTTAACGTTTTTACGTTTTTAGGCCAACTCGTTTAACCCATTTCTAGACGGTCTTCCTGTTGTCCTTTATCTTGTACCGTAATAGTGTGAATCTTTTTGCCATTCGATATAAAAGTTTTTATGTGTGAGGCGTTTTTATTAGCCGCGGACTGTCTTACATAAATTTAATATTAAATTAAGTGCCATTTACCTAGCACTAGGGGTTGCTCTTCTACCAACTGACCCCAAAATGTGTTCTCACTCTCTCTGCCTGTCTCTCTGCACCCAAACCCACCGCCACGCGACCCTCGTCACGTAACAAGTTCATTGCACTTTAATGAACTCTAAAACGAAATACAATATGCGATCCCTTTGCAATTTATAGCTCGATATTGTGACACATTCAAACTGCTAATTAGGCTTTGCTTTTCCACAATTCGAAACGGGAGACATCTTTTGGGGTTTTTTAACTGAAAATATTCCATAAACAGTGTTAGTTTCACCCAGAATGCTTTTTCGCAGTGCCCGATACGCTTTTGCAAAAGTTTAACTTATACAATTATTATTACAATTTTATGTTATTTTTATTATTTACTCTGTTTTTTAAACAGCTGCAACAACTAAGGGTTGTGTTTTATGGAATTTATGGAATTACTTCGCTCAAACAAGAAATCTAATGCGTGCCGGGCTATCGACTATCCAAAATAAGTGTCCACTGCAAGATAGAATTTTACTTGGAGAAAGCATAATTAAAACAAAGTAAAAGTGCTTTGGTCGGGAGCAGCCGAATAGCAGATACTTTGTATCGAGCACCTTGAGTGCTTCATCTCCTCTTAGGAAAAGTTAAGTGCTAAATAGCTTCTGAGATTCGTTTGCGGTTGTTATGAAATTCTTATCTGCGAGATATGCTCAATTCAAATCTTAAAATCCAGTTATCAATACAAGAAGAATACGATAGCCCTATACCCTATCTCTTATGGACTCTGAGCTGTGCACACAGATAGACAAAATAGAATAGAAATATAAATCAATCTCGAGGCTTTCCCATCTTATATTCGATATCCAAATATTCGATATCGTTAAAAATACAAGGTAAAGTAGAAAGACTTTTACAATCAACAAACAGAATTCTCTAGGGCTGGCATACTCTAAGAGTCTTTCTGCCCGACATCGATACTCTAGCCTGACATCGATATCCTGCGAAATAGCGTACAAAAACTTCGTCAAATTGTTGTCAAGACTTTGCTTTCATGTTTGTAATTTGTACCTTGTTTAATTAAATGAGCTAAACGAAACTGTAGTCGTTCGGGTGGCAGCCACGATGTCTGTCTTGGAATTTTCATTTGAAAAACTTTTACAAGAAGCAAGAAGCGCTAACGAGAAATACACAGAGAGTGAGAGAGAGAGAGCGAGACAGAGAGAGTACTTACAGAGTTGCTCTCTTGACTTGAGGCTTTAAGTCAAGTTGATGTTGCCTTTGCTGCCAAAGTAGCTATGCTTAATGCGCTGGGACCATTTCAGGGCCGTCTAGTTTATGGCCACTTTGCTCACACGATTCACACAAAAAAAAAACAAATAGAAAAAAAGTATATAAATATGTACTTACATAAGAAGCTGAAAGGAAGGACTGAAATTCAGTTTCATTGTTATATGCCCAAACCATAATTTATTGCGACTGTCAATGGCTGCTGGGAAGTCGTAAAAGGCAAACAATTGCGACTAGGAAGCACCCATTGACTGTCCTTCGTCCGCCCATCCGCCGGGCACTTGTATAATTGACGTGCGCCTACAAGTATGCTACGCTCTCTGCTGCTTCTTTTTTAGCTGTTTTTATATGTCCTTTGAAAATGGAAAAAAGAGGGCATATTGCGAACATAAATGTAGCTGATATAGCAAAATATCTAAAACCTTATATAACTTAAAATTAGAAATGTTCTCTTAGAAATAACCCCTAGTTTCTTAGGTGAACCGATAAATATCGATTTCAAATTTTGGTTTTAGTTAAGTACTTAGCAGTTTTTATAATATGTGCTGTCTAACATAAGAATATTCGCTGACATCTCTGAGCCCTTAACATTTTTGAAAGAGCACACAAAGAATACAGATTGGTCTTGAAGAATAAATTTTCCATAATGTGGTGCTACAAAAGAGAGCGCAGGTTACAGGGCATTTCCTAGTTGCGACAGCCTACTTATTTTTTGCCTGTCAATTATAAGGCTGGCATCTTTTACTGCTGCTGCTGTTCGTCTACCCTTAGACGCAGTCCTTGACACAGTCAGCAGGCAAATGTGGCAAATATGTTGCCCAAAAGCCTACAAGCTGCTGTTATCCCTTGTTGCTGTTGATGAGTGTTGCATGCTTTCAGGCGCCGTTGCAAGGCCAAACACCGCCGACAAACAGCCACAGTTGAAGGTTGCGTGCGTGAAAAGCGCCCCTCCCCCTCCAAAGCCCCCTTGCCATAGCTCATGTTCGACACTTTTATTAATGTGTGCTTGTAACGCCTAACGCCAGAGCTGTCGGAATTCCATTCATAACATTTTATCAACCGCACACAAAGCAGGCACACTGTGGGCGGGTGGGAGAGAAGAGTGCGTGCTTCCTGTGTCGTTGATAAGTCAGCCTACTTTAACGCCTGTTGACAGTTTTAATAAATGAAATGCGGCGACCATTTACCAACACTGGTTAGCACCACATGAAGCAAACCGCAAAGGCTTGTGGTCGTTGCGGCAAGTAGCCTGTGGCATGTGTGGGCCTTGCAACTGGACTACAAATGGCTTTGTTTGCTTGTGACAACGGCCTCTTTTAGAAATAGTTAATTTGAACTAGTTCAAGCTATGAATACACTAGCATTTAAATGGTTTGAATGTTATCTATCTGAACATTTATAATTTTTTATAAAAGCTGTTTCAGGTTTTCTTAATATCTGACTTCTACGGCTAATTGTTGAAATATAAGGCAATTCTGATAAGTGTTTGTGGGGGCGTTTAAACGTTGATAGCTCGAATATGGAAATTTGTTTATTGTTTCTCATTCACTCGAAACTCGAAACAAAACTCATTTCGTTTTCATGTTAAGAACAATTCTAGATCTTTTGAAGACAAATTGTTTATGACCCAGCGAAATGTTGGTGTAAACAACAGCAACAAAGACGATGCATTTCATTGACCAATGACTTTGACTTGGGCTTAAATTGGAGCACTTTAAAGAAAACAACAATAACAACAAGCAACAAGCGACTGCTGTTGCAGATATTACGCATACGCCACATGCGCTGGTGCTTAATTTATATTTGGCGTTAATTGCAGAAATCATTTATAAAAATCGTTCAGTGTTGTCGCTGCTGTAGTTATATAATTTCCATAGATATATATATATATATATATATATATCTATAAGGTGCCACACAGCTGGCCAACCAAGTGTAAAGCAAAGCGTCAGACTTGAGGCACAACTTGAATGTAGCTGTCAAACAATTGGAAAATCAGCGTGCAAACAGGCGTGCAATTGAGAAAAAGACAGACTGACAGCGAGACAGACAGACAGACAGACAAAGAGAATTGACACACAATGGAGCCAACCGTTGGAAGCTTAGTAGTTGATGGGCAAATAGCCCGGCGAAGTGCGACGACGACAATTGCAGCTCTTCACGCACAAAGGCGGCGACAAAGTGAATTGGCAACATTTTCAATTAAAATGACAAAAGACGCGCACAAAAGTGGCAAAGCCGAAAAGGGCGACCAGCAGTGAGGGGGGGTGGCTAGCTGGCAACGACTCGAGTGCCTGCAAGCCATTGAGCCAAAAGGATTGTTTGCAATTGGCCAATGTTAACAATCAAATTTTCATGTCTAAGCCGCTTACGCCAACGTTTTTTATATGGCCATATATCAAAACTAATTGGGCGTGTCCTGTCCCCACCCCCGTCCCTGTCCCTGCTAATATAATAAATAATACAATTCATTTGAATATCCCTTGGACAAACGTGCGGTAAATACGCTTTTGGTGAAATGCTTAATAAATTATGAGAAATTCAAAAAAAAAAAGAAGCATAAATATAAAATACAGGCGCGCCAAATTAGCCAACGCATAAATTTCTCGCTGGCATGTTGGCACATGATTTTTATAGGAAACGAGTGGGTGAGAAGGAAAGCTTGAAAGAATCTTTAGAAGCCCTTTTCCCTAAGCCTAAAACTCTATAAATAATTCTGCTTCCTTGTTCAATATATTATTTATTTTCTGGTCCAATTTGTTCACCATTTGCTTAGAAACTTTACTTTAAAATATATTTCGAAAAAAATTGTCCAAAACAAAGCAACTTTTTTATATTTTTATTAAAAATGATATTATCTCACATTTGATGTTTTATTATTATTTTACTAATGGTTATATTATTTTTATTAATATTATCCTTATTATTTAACATTTTATACTATTTACTACAATTTTGTTGCAGTAATTCCCTGCTCTGAATAGAGCTTGTTGGTCTATTAAAAAGTTGTTCAACTTTCCTTAAAAGTATTTTTTCATTTTCTTTCTACTCCTAACAAAATTTTCACTTCATTTCGCTGGGCTGATAAAAATGGCTTTCATATTCTCAATTGCCGCATAAAATGTAATTTGCTAAAGCACGCGAAAAGCCAAATTCGCGTCTCTCTTTTTTGTTGCTCCGTCATAAAATTTAATAATGGCAATTCAAGGCAGACCTTGTTTTAGAGATTAGATCTATGCGCTTGTGATTCAATTGCACAGTTGCACAATAAATTAACTAATTGTGGCCTGTGGTGTGGCACGCTTTAAGAGCCATGCAATTTCCGCTGAAAAGTATGCTATGATTTAAGCGCACCCAGGAATAGGGTCGGAGGGTGCACAAAAAAACAGCTGTCTGGGTCATAAAACTCAACTACGCCCTGGCAAGCAATTACCGTTTAGATATGCCCGGTCTATATAAGGGTATAAGAGACCACAGCAATAACAGCAAACAAGAAGCAGCAGAGAAAAGAAAAACTAGCCGAGCTGTAACTGAGACGTCCAGTCGAAGGGTGCGCTAAGGTCGCGGGGGGTGAGGAGCAGCCCTTAGAATATGCGTGACTGTCTGCCTTTACGTGTGTGTGTATGTGTGTGTGTATGTGTGTGTGTGGCAGAGTGAAAGTGAGCGTCAGAAGTGACACATAAAGCTCATAAATTGTCGCACACTCAATATGCATATAGGGAGGACAGAAGCAACGACAGCGGGTGGGCAGGGGCAGGGGCCGGGGCAGGTGTGGGCTGTAAGTCGGTAAAATCAATAACGATTGCCACGTCGCTGGAAAATGACCCACATGCCCCCGCCCTTCATTAGCCGAAGAGGCTACCAAACGATGACAAACAACTGCCAGCTAAAAAATATATATTTCCATATGCAACAAATAAAGAACAACAATACACTCAAAGAAATTTCAACAGAAAATGTGCTCAATTTAAAAAGAAAAAAAAGAAAATGAGGTAGTAAATACAAGTCTGATTCAAATAGAAAGATAGCAAATTTTAAGACAACACTTAAGAGTAATTATATATATTTAAAAAATAAATGTATTATTAAACTCAAACATTGAGTTAAAAGAAGAAAAAAGAAAGAAAATATAATTGCATTAAGCTCAAAATACTTATTAGTGTAATAATAATAATTGCAGACTTAAAAAAAGTTTTTGAAATAAGTTTTTTCAAGAGCTCAGCTTAAGAAATAAGCAGCTTTTGTCGAACTTTGATTTAAGCATTATACTTTCTTTTCTCAGAGTGTATCATATATTTGCACACACTTCAATTGTATATGCTTTATGCCCTTGCCTGAACTCTTAAGCTGCAATTCATTTGAAATGCACTGAATAACTCAACTGCTGACCATGCCCATTGCCATTCCCAGTGGGAAATGAAGCGGGCGCAATAAAAAAATGGCGCATAAATTTCGAAAAGCTGTCGAAAAAAGTCAGCAGCAGACGTCATGAGCAGGAGCGTAGTCAAAGGCAAAGGGGGTGGGCAATGCTATTAATAGCCATTCAAAAAGCCAAAAAGAAGGATGCCAACGAGCTACATTGAAAGACATTTAAAAGGAATTTTGATTCAAGAAGTGCGTCAGCCAAACGGAAACAACTAAATTATGAATAAGCACTTCTTTATGGTGAGCCGTCAGAAGCTGAAGTTCGTATTTTATTGCGCATTCAGCTTGAACTAAAAATTCTATATTTTAATAATTTCAACCTAACTTTAAAAGGCATGCATATAGCCTGACAGTGAGAGTCAAAGGAGGAATATATTATACAAAGTTATAAATATTTGGCTTATATATTATAATACCTATTTTGTATTTTTATAACTACTTGAATTTAAAACAGGGCTTCGCAACAATTAACTAACTTAATATACATGATATTCCCAAATATTAAGTTTTAAGCCTCAGCTCTATCCCTTCAATATTTTTTGCCGTCCGTCCGCCCATGAGTTCTGCGCCAATGCCTGAATTATACGCGTAAAGTATTTTAGAGTGTGCTGCGCCTGCCCTTGCCCCGCTGGTGCGTTGTCCCCTCAGCTTTTCTTTTGTTCTGTTCCCAACGAACGCATTTGAAATATATTTTGTGGAAAAACAAATTCCATGCATGTCCGGCTCGAAGTGGTTTTTCCGTTTGTGGCCTTTACATATTGCAGGCGGCCTTTTGGGCCAGGACGTAGGACCAATGGCAAACTAATTTCATGCACAAAATGTAATTTGCATGGGGAGTACCGCAACAACAACAACAACGACAACAACAACAAAAGCAGCAAAAGCCATAAACATACGGTGCGCGGTACACTTTAGTGTTTTGGCCATTTTTGTTTGGCTGCTTTTGGCTATTTCGTGTCGAGCTATTTAAAATTGGTGTTGTATAATTTTTAATTTAGCCGCTAATTTATGCGGCGCCTCGCAGCACGTGTTCAGTTTATATCAGCAGGCGTTCGGGTGGGGCAGTACTTACAGCAGGCACTGTTCAGTCAGATGTGGCCAACATATTTGTGTAAGTGCCGCTTTTAATTGACAGCCGGCGCTGGGCCTTTCGGCCATTCAGGCAGTTGGGCTGGGGTCAGCTCTTTTAGAGCTAGACAATTAGGCGTGTAGTCGAGGGTCCTTTGTAAATAGCTGACCCTAATTCATGAAGGCATTAAGAGCGTAACTAAAGTGAAAACAAGTGCTCGGAATCAGCTAAAAGACAGCCTGGAAGTGAAATAGAGGTGCCTGAGTGGGTGCATAAAACATTAATGCCAACTAGTTAGCTAATTGCCTGAATTGAGATATGGCTGGAAACTAGTTGATTTGAGGCTGAATTCGAACCTCTTGAAGCATATTTGAATAAATGGAGGCAATCATGTCTTATAATAGAATCTGGAAACTACGATCAATTCCAATTATTACATTTTCTGTGTACAGCTAAGTTTCTAGTAGCCGATAAACAATGTCTACGTCCTTGCGTTTGTTTTTATCTTCTCCCTAATTTATAATATTCAGAGTTTAGAAACTTTCGTGAGCTCTTTGTCGAAAACACTCAAATTTTGCATAATTTTCTCAAATAATCAAAAGCAAAACCAAACTAGCCTTAGTTAATGCGCTTATATCATTCGGATTTCTAGGTAATGTTCGGTTCAGGCTTAAGCTATTAGCTCTGCTATAAATTAAAGAGAATTATATTTAAAGAGTACCATTCCCATCAAGTATTAAATGTATTTTGTTAAAGTGTACATAAATATTTTGCTAAGCCCCACTCACCTTTAATTCTCGCTCTCTCTCTCTCGTCCTGGCAGCATTCGCAGCAGTCGCGGCTCGCTTGATAGCATTGGGACTGCTGCCAACGGCAGCTCGGCGGCAAGCCAGGCCAGCTCCAGCGGCGGCTCTACCAGCAACAACAGCAACAATATCAACAACAACAATAACAATAACAACAACAATAACAGCAAAATGGATGGCAGTCCACATCATCGTCCGGGTTCGCGAAATGGACGCGATAACTGGACCAAAATGCCAGAACCGCTCAACGGCCACAAGGGGGACAAATCGGAGAAGTCATCGCCATCGCGTCGCAGCATGGGCGGCGGCAGCGGCAGCTCATCCAAACAGGGCTCGCCCTCGTCCTCGTCGCGCACCAAGGGCGTCCCGCCCAGTTTTGGTTATGTGAAACGCGCCAATGGCAGCATCGCCTCCACGGCGGAGCAACAGAACATCGCCATGCTGATGGCTGTCGGCGGTGGCCAGGCCATGGTCAATGGCTTGCCCTGCGGACGCACCGCTCACGTGTCCGCAGTGCCGCGCACCGCCAGTGGCCGCAAGGTCACCGGCGGCACACAAACCCTACCCAATGATATGAACAGTAAGTTGTGATAAGTTATCATAATATATTTTATAAATTATTCTTATTTTCGCTCCCTCTAGAGCTGCCACCGAATACGCAACATCGCAGCTTCTCGTTGACGGGCCCCACAGCGACACAGCTGAGCCAGTCCATACGCGAGCGTTTGGCAACGGGTTCGCACAGCTTACCCAAACCTGGCAGCGATATGCACGTATTCCAGCACAGGTAAGATAGCTAGCTTAAGGGTTAAAGTATCTATAAGTATATATAAGCAGCTAGCATTACCCAGCTTGTTTCGGTCTATCGACCATCAGTTAATAAATCATTCAGTCTATTTATCAGCTTAATATTTAGTTCGTTAATTAGTCAAGCAGTCAATCAAACAGTCAGTTACTTAATCATTTAATCAGTTGATCAGCCTACTATTTAGTCTATCAACGAGCCAATCGATCAGTCAGTCAATCAGTCGGTTGGTCAGTTAAATAGTCAGGTCAGGTTTGTGTCATTTAGTCGGTTAGTCGATCAGTCAGTCAATCAGTCAGTCAGTAGATAGACAGCCAATCGACCGGTCGTTCAGTCAAACAGCCAGACACTGAGTCTGTCAGTTAATCAAACAATCATTAGTTAACCAGACACTCAATCAGAAGTCAATCAGAAAATATTAATAATACATTTATGATATTCTTTTCTTCAACAGAATCTCTACGCGTGGAGGCGGGACTCGCCACGATGGGTCGCTCTCTGATACGCAAACCTATGCAGAGGTCAAGCCCGAGTACAGCTCGTATGCCATGTGGCTGAAGCATAGTAATACGGCGGGCAGTCGGCTCTCCGACGGCGATGCCATAGATCAGCTGCAGATTGGTTCGCCCGCGATGACGCGTCATGGCCACAAAATGCTGCACAATCGTGCATCGGGCACAGTGGGACAAATGCCCGTTCAGGGCAATGAATCGCCCTATGTGCAGAGTCCGCGCATGAATCGCAGCAACAGCATCAGGTGAGTGCAGTCTGAATAATGTGAATGTGTTAGAAGCATGCCCTCTCTATCTCCCTTTCCCTTAATTTATCTCTTTTACTCTCTATCTTCTTCTTCCAACCTGCAATTTCTTGTAAATTTTTTTCATTTTACCTCTAAAAGCTATCTGAAAGAACGGACATATCCAAGGTGACTTTACCTTACAAATTGCTCACTTTTTGATATATACACATGAGCGTATGTTCGGATGTGTGTGTGTGTGCCTCGCCCATTACTAACGTCGCACTCGCAAGCAATCAGCTTCAGTTGCCACTTGTCGCGCTTGTCTCGCACTTTAAAAGCGTTTGCCGCTTGCAATTTACATTTACATGTTGCACACTTTGCAGCGTCGCCAAAAATGCAGATTCAACATGAGTGTGTGCGTGTGTGTGTGTGTGTGCGTGTGAATGTATCTTATGGCATACGTCTGACTTTAGACGCTGTTTTCATTATGTGCTCATACGCCCTTAAGTCAGACAGGGTATGTTGCCTTTACTTGATGTACACTCAACAAAAACTTGTTACGTTTATTTTAAAAAAATGTCCAAATAATTAAAAATGTTTTTCATAAACAGAACGAACATTCCCATAAACCATTTATTTTCCATTCGCTGTGTAATCAGAATATAACAATAGCTTTTTGATTTAGATGCGATCCCGAAAAATGTGTGAATTTGAGTTTTTTTTAGATCTGTTCATGATTTTGATTCCATTGCATTCGATCTAAAAAAAAACTTATATGTAGGAATTTCCAAAAATGCCTGAATGTAAACTAGTTTTTTTTTCATGTAACGCCCTGTCTAAGAGGAAAGCACAAATATTTAAAATTTGTAAAGCAACCAGATAAGCTATCAAACATTTTGTCTTAATCTCTATCAAAGACATCCTAGTAAAAAAGTATGTGTACCAGATTACAAAATATTTTATTTTATACAAATCCTAAAAGCATCCTAATACTTATCTAACATAAATAGAAAAATATTAAAAAATGGTTAAACAAACAGATATGCTATTAGAAATTCTAAAGTTATTTATCTCTATCGTGTAAATCTTGCTAAAAATAATATTTTCCAAATTTTCTTGATAGACCCTACCTACTTATATATTTTCTTAGATCGACTTATGCAGCTTATCTGACTTTGTAGTGCAGATAAATAAAGCCAGAATTTTTAAAAATTCCTTTTGCCTGTCAGCTTATGCACACACTTATGCACGCACATGCGTGCGAGTGTGTGTAATGAGCTGCTTTTACAGCTGCGCGTCTGAAAGTATGCAAGCAATTTGCAATAGTTTAGTCCTTATAGGGTCGGCGCTTGACATATGCTTGCTGTTGCCATGTCTCGTGCATATTTTAAAGCTACTGTAAAACCCCTCGAAAAGCGAAAACCCATGAGTTGACGGCACGCCCAAATAGTTAAAGAGAAACTTTTTATAAAGGTGGAGTTGATAGGGGACGAGCAACTGCAAACAGACAATGTGAAAGTTGTGTAAAACAGCAAAGTGGGCAAAAAAAAAAGTGAAAAAGGAAAAATGAACACGAAATGGAAAACGAAAAAGTGGGAATATGGACAGTTGAGGAGTTGTTGAGCGGGATTGGGGGCAGGATCTCGACGTATAAGTGTAAATAGCAGCGCCGAGCAGTTGCCGCCTGTGGCTGGGTAAAGGGAATAGCGAGGTGCTGGCCAGATTATTATTTGACATGTCAATAGGTTTGTGAACCTTTGACTTGCAGCTGAAATGAAGTTGCGCCTCGGGGCTGCCATTTTGGCGTTGTTGTTATTTTAACTTTATTCTGGCCACGTCAGCAATTCACAGTTAGCAGTTGCCGGTTGCCGGTTGCCAGTTGGAAGTGGGCTATGCCCCTGCAGCCGAGTGTTGACTCTCAAGTGCTTCATTAAAAATTTTTAACAGCAAATGGTAAAAAAAATGCATGCAGTAAAAGGCAGAGAGAACTACTCGGATGTGTGACAGGTAAAAAGATTTTTGGCGAATTTTTTAAAACCTTTAAATAGCTTTAAACTGAAAGTATCACATAAGAAATTTTATAAAACAGTTTCTTGCAATATGGTTGGTTATAGCTAATCATCATCTGGATTTATTAAAAAGCGGCCTTTTAAATAATCGAAGTCTTAAAGGGTATTGAGATTTTCGAGGGGTCAAAATAACACAGAGGGAAGTTCTTAGAGCGCAAGAGAGTAAGCAAACTATCCTAAGGGGAATTTATACTCAAGCATTTTTTTGTTGGACCAAAAGGCGATAAGAAACAGAAAAAATTGTGAGAGCGCAATGCATGGTTAGTATGTAGGTAACACACAGGTGAACAAACACCCAAACAAGTGTATGCAGGGGGCATCGCATGATATGTACCCGTGTGTATATGCGTACTTGTGAATTATCTACTTTGCTCTCACGAGTTATTCTTGCTGCTTATCTATCTAAATAGAACTTACTCTATTTTCTGAGCTCCGTGCTTTGCTCCGTTTTGCGCTCGCGCAGCTTATACACACGTGCATAATTACATAGATAACTTTCTAGCGAACACACAACTAAACAAGTGTCTGCAGGGAAGATCGCCAAGTATGTGCAGATGTGTATATTGCCTTAACAAAGACTGAACCCAGTAGTCAATCACACATCAATGCATGGTGAATATTCTGCACAGAGGCAAGTTGTTAATTGCTGGTTGTCTGGAATGTTATATGCATAGCTGAGCAATGTTGTTTAATTAAAAGAATCAACAATTTGAACGCCCATAACAGTCCTGTTCATACAAGTCAAATTGTTTTTGAATATTTGTCATTTAATATATTTGATACATCTACAAATAACTATAATTCGGGTATATAAGGCCCCTTTCTTGTTAGAATGTACCTTCTTCCAGTCAATATACTCCAATATTTATATTCCATAATATTTTGGGCTACTGCGTGAGCCCCATTGACTACTGGGGTTCAATTAACACAGAATAAACTTCGGCAGGCGGGCGCACAGAATTTTTAGTAGGCATACGATCCTAAGGGGAATTCGTACAGAAGCATAATAAGTTTGTAGATAACACAAGCGAACACACACCCGAACTCATGTAATTCAAGATATGTATGTATGTAGATTTGTATATACATATATGCATGCTTAAGCATTATCTACTTACACATCGCGCTCTCGCGACTTTCTGTGACTGCCTTTTGATCTAAGCAAGCCTTGCTCAATTTTCTGAGCGCCGTTTTTTTTTTGATCTGCTTTGCACTCATACATCTCAGAAGCAGTTGACAACATGCACAGATGGTTAGGCCTGCCTTAATGTGCAATTTCCTACTGGGGTTAAATTAAAAGAGAATGAA
Source organism: Drosophila novamexicana (assembly GCF_003285875.2). NCBI lineage: Eukaryota > Metazoa > Arthropoda > Insecta > Diptera > Drosophilidae > Drosophila > Drosophila novamexicana. The sequence goes on from NW_020824787.1 coordinate 10,574,027, forward strand.
ATTGAGAGCGCGCAAAGCAGAGTCAAAAACTGGGCGCACAGAACCTCAACCAAGTCTTGTTAGGAGCAATGAGCAAAAGTGATGAGAGCACAATGCAAACGTAGATAATCCAAAAGCATACATACATATCTATATCTGCACATATTTTGCGATCTCTTCTAAATGCACTAGTTTGTGTGTGTGCTCATTTTGTTTTATTGCTTTTCGCTTTTTGGTTCAAATAAAAATTTCTTGTGTACAAATTCGTCTAATGATCGTGTACCTCTCTTATATTCTGTGCGCCGGCTTTTGAGTCCGCTCTCGGACCTGCGCAACTTTATTCTGAGTTACTTTGATTTAGTTAATATAACATAATGTTATGCGGCGAGTTTAGTCCCTTAAATCTTTTACAAATGTTATGATTGGAATTTCTCTTGTGCGATTTATTCCATGTGAAAACTATTATTTCAAGAAAACTGTCGTTTTTCCATTCAAAAATGATTTCAATTAAAATTGCATGGGTCTGCTCTGCTACAATTAAAAAATTATCGCTGCCTGCAGAAAATTCAGCCCATATTATTTGTGAAATTGACTACTTGGGTCAAACAAACACAGAGTTACGCTGTGAGGGCGACAATAAACGGCACTCAGAAAATAGAGCGGACCACTGAGCAAAAAGCAACAACCAAATTTCGTGAGCGCGATATGCATGCTAAGTATGCAGATAACAATAAGCGTACACACACGCAAACAAATTTATGCAAAGAGAATCGCCAAATATGTACATAAGCATGTGTATATGAGTGCATGTGCATTATCTACGTATGCATCACGCTCTCCCCAATTATTCTTGCTGTTTATCGCTCCAAACAGAATAAACTTGTTGATGGGTCGACGCACAGAAATTCAGTAAGCATACGCTCCTAAGGGGAATTCGCACAGAAGCATCTTAAGTTTGAAGATAACAAAAGCGAACACACACCCGAACTCATGTAATCTCAAGATATGTATGTATGTAGATTTGTATATACATATATGCATGCTTAAGCATTATCTACTTACACATCGCGCTCTCACGACTTTCTGTGACTGCCTTTTGATCTAAGCAAGCCTTGCTCAATTTTCTGAGCGCCGTTTTTTTGATCTGCCTTGCGCTCATAAATCTCAGTTCAGTTAAGCTATCACATGTGCATAAGTAGATAACTTTAAAGCGAACACACACCCAAACAAGTGTACGCAGATTGAGTCGCAAGATATGTACATATGTGTATATTCATGCTTATGCATTATCTACTTATGCATAGCTCTCTCCAGCACATTTTGGTTGCTGCTCAGTGCTCTAAACAATACTTGTTGTAGTTTCTGCGCGCCGTTTTTTTTTTTTACTTTTTTGCGTTCGATTTGCACTTGTGCATTTTAATTGTGTTAGTTTGACTTCAGTTGTGAATGTGACAAGCTGCGAAATTAGAAATTAGAATCAAAGCAGCCTCAAGACTTTGCTTAGGCACAATGTGTTTATATTTAGACAGAGTTCAAATTGAATGCACGATGCTAAAGAAGAGGATTTTCTTGGAGGTGGTTGAGTTTAAGTCGCCCAGTTAATGATCAATTTCTAAATGAAATGTTTGAACACAGGTAAAGCAAGTCAATTATTACACTAAATCAAGTTAAAAACTCAAGTTCAAAGTCGAAAAACGGCAAAGGCTGCGAAAATTACTGCGTCTATATGGACTGCCGTGAGCAAGACGGACTTACACAAAAAATATCAATAAATATAAATTTTAAATTAAAAGTGCGTTCTCATAAAAGTTTGTTCTCATATATATAAAACTATTATTCAATTTGAAAAGAGTTCTTGCTTAAGAAACAACCCCTTTACCAAATAAAAGCTTGTTTGGAATAAACTTTATAAGGCACAATGAGACACATGCTTTAACTCTATGCGCCCCTTTATACAAGGTTCTTTTGCCAGTCCATGTCGTAACACCACGCCCACTCGCCTTGTCCTCTCCCTCTTTCCATAGATGGCTTTGTTGGCCCGCCAACTAATATGCCAGCTGTTACGGACCAAACTCTTGCTTTCAATGCATCAATTATGCAGTAGGAAATGGCAAGTGGAAACAACTACAACAGGGGGCAGTGGGGCATACACCAGCAGAAACCAGTTTGGTGGCTTGTTATCAAATTTGACACCAGAGCAGACCAGAGCAGAGCAGAGCAGAGCAGAGCAGAGCAGAGCAGAATAGGGCGGGGCGGGGCGTTGGCAAAAGCCCACGAGAGTAAAGTAAACGCCCTGAAGCGTACCAAAAACGCTAACAAACACACAAAGATACACAGACACACACTTACCACAAATGCAAAAAGGGCAAAGTTGTGCAGACGAAACACCAGAGAGGGGCGGGGCAGCAAAGTGAACATACGAGCGCACACATGACGTATACGTAATATTAGATTTGCATGCGAAATGCCATTAATGTCAGTTATCAGCAGTTGGAGCAGGAGCAGGAGCAAGAGCAGAACGAGATGGCAACTTGGACAGCACAGATTTGTCCAGCCGGGTTCCCTTAACCCTCTCGTCTACCCCTTATTTGTAGCCCTGTGTCTTTTCTGTGGTCATTTTCCGAGCTTTATAAGCACACTCAGAAAAAAAACGAATATATAAATTCTTGGGTAGCTGAGCTGAGCTTAAATTCAGAGTACATTTTGTTCGTGAATATTTTAAGATCAAATATTAATTATGCTTGACTTAATTTAAAGAACAGTCTTGAATTAAGTTAAAAATACTTTTAACAAGAATTTATATACTCGAAATAAACAAACAAAATTTAGTTCTTATTTAAGTTTTAACCATTTATTGAATTGCACACTAAAATAAGTCCTGTAATTGGCCAATACGGGCTTAAATTAGTTCTTAAAATATATATTAGGTGCTTAGCCTTAGACACACATTTCTACAAGCTTTTTCTCTGAGTGTATCGTTTTATATGACAATTTGTCGAGGGATTTGGCATGAGAGCTGTATGGACATGTCTCACTCATGTCGTTATCAGTTACACACACACACACACGCACACTTACACACACATGCCAAATTGTCGCTGACGAAAATTAAACGGAAATTTGCGCAGAGCCTGAAGTATGCAACGTTCGCGTGCAGATTGGCCTAATAAACTGCACAACCACAACGGAAATTTGCAAGCGTCTGGCAAACACACAGCACATCATATCACACCATAACACACACACACCCCACACACACTGGTATATACCACTGAAACACCAACAGCCTGGTGGCCAACTGTGTTGGTCAAAATGTTCTGCCAATTGGGGCAGCTTGCGGTCGGCTGCAGCAGTGCAATAATCTGCATAAAGGCATCCACAATAAATTAATTAATTGTTTATACTAAGTAAAACGCTTTAATACGGTGGCTTTTGCTTAAATAAATATGTTGCTTTTAAACATGCGAGCAATTCATTTAAAATTTATTAAATGCTCATTCATTTGTCATTGTGGGCTCAAAGCTTGTCCTTTTATAAACGTGGGCGAAATAGTAATTGATGCTATACAGAAGCCGTTAAAGCCTTGCAAGGTTTGTTTTCATTTTAATTGCTTTTCTGAAAGTTGACTGAAATAAAACTTAAGAAGAAACTCAACCAGCAGAGTTGTTGTATATAACAGAGCTACGATAAAATATTTCTATATTAAGGCACGAGAGCTAATAGTATCAATTAGTTCTCTAAAAGCATGCACTCATAATTAAGGTGTTCCGCTTTGCTTTTCATTGATCATCAATCATCATCAGTCCGTCATCAGTTAATCAATCAGTCAATAAACAAACAGCCAAACGGTCAGTTAATCAATAATTTAGTGCATAAAACGGGCAGGATAAACAACAATTTAGAGAAAGATTTTTCTAAGCACAGATTTGTCTATATTTTGAAGCTATACACATATTTAACTTTAATATATATATATATTTTTTCATTTTTAATTTTTATTGAATTATTTCATTAAAATAGTCGTTACACAGCACTCGTTCTTTCTAATTGCTTATTTTTCGTTACCTTCGATCACCGCAAAATGCACTGTGAAATCACAGTTACTTTCTCCGCACAACACAGCTCGCTTGTCAAATCATAAATGCATTCGCACACGCCACATAGGCACACACAATTTGGTCATATTAACACACACACACACCAAACCACATCCACAACCACAAACACACCCGCCCACAGGCACATACCAAAGCCAACAGCAAAATCTAATCACATTTTTCGTTTTGGCCATGCAATTACTCACAGATCCACCAAATCGGAGAAAATGTATCCCTCGATGCTGAGCCGCGGCGGAGATGTGGAAATCGAGCCCTACTACTGCCTGCCCGTGGGCACCAATGGGGTGCTCAGCGCCCAAATGGCCGCCGCTGTGGCCCAGGCCCAGGCTCAGGCCCAGGCACAGGCGCAGGCTCAAGCCCAGGCACAGGCGGGCAATGTGGCCGGCAATGCGGCTGCCGTGGCCTGGAGCCAGCCCACCTCGCCCACGCCCCTCAGTCGCGGCCCCTTTGCGTCAGCTGCGTCTGCGCTGTCGCCCACACACGGCACGGCGGCAGCGGCGCTGGCAGCGGTGGCAGCAGCTGCAGCGGGAGCCGGACACGGCGGCGGCAATAACGCATCGCATCGTCTGACATATCCCAAAAAGAATGATGAAGGTGAGTTTAAATTGGCGTTCATGTACAGTGAAGGCTCGCCAGAACGAACTCAGTTTTTGGTTGTACAGAAATGGATAGAAAATAGATAGATATACATATGGTTTAGTCTAGAATTTATTTTGTTTGATTTATAACATAAGTTTTTTCAGCTGTAACTTTCACTGTACATATATCTATAGCTATAGATAGGATAAATACTAAATTCTGCACCTCTCTACCCCTTTGCAGTTCATGGCAGCGCCGCCTCGCTGCTGTCGGGCGGCAGCTCGTTGTACGGCTCGGCAGAGGAGCGACAGGCGCATGAGATACGCCGCTTGAAGCGCGAACTGCAGGATGCACGGGAACAGGTGCTCAGCCTGAGCAGCCAGCTGTCAACCAATGTGAGTATATAACAAATGCCAAGTTTAACTATGAGATGCGAATACAGTTGAGTGCATTTCAACTGTCATTCAAAGCTAATCCAATGTTCAGTTTAGCGAAAGATGGATGAATATAGAAAACGTTCTTCTTTTACGGGTTAGCAAGTATGTTGGCTTAAGGATATCTTTTAATATGTTATGGGCAGTCCTGCAAAAAACTACATATTGCAGCTCACGTGAGCGCTCCGAGGAATAAAACTGGTTCCATTTTATCTGAACTACTCATCTGATTAAATCAGACTTGTATTTACAAGACCTACGCCCAAGTCGTACGAAAATTCAGCTGAGAATTCAAACCTTGTAAATATAGCTTAAGATCTACCGAAAGATTCTACCCCTCTAAATCATTTGTACTCCAATTTCGAAGTTTTTCCTTTTAACGTTCTCTTATGTCAAGTGAATGCCATAAGATGAAGAGACAAGAGATATTCGTGAGAGTTAATGAGAAACTCCTAGTCCTCGTTTTACTTAAATTAAATAAGATCTTACAATTAATATTGCTTATATTTTTGTAGACTTCTTCCCCTTTGTGATTCATGCTCTGATAGTTTATGGAAGCATTTCGATATTCTAAAAAAACTCTTCACATCTTTTATAATAAATAAATTTGATGTATTGAATTGAATTGAATAGAATGAAAATTTGAAATAGACTTCAATGTTCTTGAAGATAGGAATTCCACGAATGTTCCACAAATTTTTTTGATTGAAATTAAAGTTTTCCTTTAACTTTTCAATGGATTTGAGAATTATAACGAGCAAAATATATTTTCTTCGGCATAAATCGCTTAATTCCCTTTAAGCCAAGCAGCTTTCTTATGGTCTCCTTGCTCAACTATAAATAATTTCACAGCGCATATTTTACAACACATTTACAACACTTTTACAACACTGTCGCAAACTTGGCCAACTGCCATGGGGCACATTCATCTGCTACGGCGGCTGTGTTGCTGCTACTGCTCTCGTAAAAAGGCTGCAACATTTGGCGGCAGCTGCTGTTGCAACATTTTGCGCATTTCCATTGCCTACTTTCGGGCATGCCTCAAGAATGCGATTGCCGACGTTGAAAAGGGCTGTAACAATGTTGCGGCTGCTGCGCCTCAGAATATATGTACTTTAAATTGCTGCAGCACGGCTCACGTGCATCTCTCGCTCCGCCTTGCCTCACCTGCCCTTACCCCACCCCCTACACTTAACCATCCCGCTCAACGCCTTATCGACTGCTGCAACTGTTGTCGCACTTCAGAATTCATTCGCTTCGCTTATCGGCGCCGCAGTCGAGTCGCATTTTTGTCAGCGCAACTTTTACGCCAAGTTTCCTCGCGTCGAGCATTCCCCGAGACGATGTCTCCACTGTCTGCCACACCCTATTCTCTCTCCCCTCTCTCTCTCTCTCTCTTGCGCCTTTCTCCTACTGTCGCTGTGTGTGCCTCAAGTTGTCAACAAAAGTCACGCAAAAGTCTGATAAACTTTCAAAGCAGTCAGACAAATGTACTGCATGCTTGGGCATGTAGAGTGGAGAGAGGGGTGTGGGGCGGGGCTGGGCTTTGCAGAGTTTTGCCTACTTTCGGGCGGTCGAAAAATTCTCCTCATATGAGCACAAGTTGATTTTATTGTAGTTTTTCTTGGATGCGCTCATATCTCAAATAAGTCGTCAACAATTTTCAGGCTCAAATGATATAAACTTTAAATTGCAATTCATCAGGCAGATGGCAGGGGGACGTGGGAGGGGGGTACCACCAATTTTCTTTTATTTAACGTCTTGCTACATCGTAAAGTATTTTATGGCCTTCCCGTTTCCCTCCGGCCACCCCGCCCACCTTTCACCAGCACACAGCTATCAAATTTATCGAGGCCAGCCAAGCAGCCAGCCAGACACACTATTAGACATTTCTCCAGACAACATAAATCTGTCCCGACATGGCTATAAGGTGTGTAGTTTTGTGGGAGCAGCGGGTGGGCCTAGTCTCAAGGTCAAGGCGTACGTGTAAATTGCTTGGTGGATGCCATTTGATGGATTCTTGATGTGGAATTACTTCTTTTTTTTTTGTGGGCTCAAAATTGGTTGAAAGTTGCTCAGGCGATTGCCAGATATGGTTTAAGGTTGCCAGACATGGGTATAAACCGCCAGACATGCTTAAAGGTTGCTAGAAATCGTTGAAGGTTGACAGGTGCAATTAAACTTAGACACAACACATATGAGAAAGCCCAAAGTTCTAGTTTGTAGAGTAGCTCAGAGATAAACTGAAGGTTTGTCTTATAATATACAGGGTATCCGCACTCTGAGTCGGTCAGAGATATAAATTACGGGGTATCTGTTCACGGAGAAGCTTAGAGATGGACTGAAACCGTACTTAATATTATTTTATATATTACAAGGTATCTGTTAACAGAGTAGCTCAGAGATAGAGATTCTTCCAAAAATTACAGGGTGTCTCTTCACAGAATAACTCAGGGGAATGCATAATGCAATCAGTTATAATATCTTTTATATATCTCAGAGATGGACTAAAGCAATTGTTTAGATTCTTAAAAGATTTTCCTACATTTCAAAAGCATTTGCCTGAGCTTAGTTTCCATTCGATTAATTCGTGGCGCGTGCGAATGCAATCGATGAAGAGAATATCTCAAAATAGGAATTCGATCATAGAAAACATGACACGATGCCACGCCTTCATAGTGGGCGGGCAGCTGTTTATAGTTAACTGTGTGCATGTGAAGCAAAGAATGGCAGTAAAAAATACGTTTTGCCGTTTGACTGCGACTCGGACAAAGTCAAGAAAAAGAAAATAATTGCAATGAAGTTATGTCTGGATGCCATTTGCGCTTATTATGGCATTGCTAGAGGCGCGTGAGGGGGAGGGCAACAGAGTGAGGCATCTGCTTGATATGTAGCTGGGAATTTATGTGGGTTGCCTCAAAGTGGGTCGACTGTGTTGCAGCTACACATGAGCTTGGGAAACAGTTGACTGAGAGACTCGTCAAGAGTGCGTAACGCTCCGAGGAAACCTTGTTAAAAACTAAGGCCAAAGTGAGCTAGGTTTTCATTGAATTAAATACAATGAAAACCTTTTTAACGGACATTCCTATTAGGTGGACAAGCCTCTTGGGTAGGTGATTCGTCCACAAACCTCTGCGAATCTGGTCAAAGCCATGCTCCTTCATTAGACAGACACTGCTCTTAAGCGGACAAAAATTAAACGAAAGACGGTATCTACTCAACAGAGTATTCACTGTATATCGTCTGGCTATAAACACTGATAGGTGCATACGAAATCTGATTATTCAAAAATAATTTTTATTTGCTCTAAAATTTCGCTAACTAAATACTGCTTCTTGCCTTTATTTTCTTCAACTTGTGAGCTACGTTCTCCATATGTAAATACTTTTAAGTGGTTCGTTTAGTTGGGGGGACAATTCATTTAGAAATGCATTTTCAAAACCACATTGCACTCTTCAAAAATATAAATAGAAACATTTGAAATATTTCTTCTAACATTTTCTCCCTGCATTTTATTTTTTATAACTTCTAAGCTACGTTTTCTTCATACAAATGTTTATTATTAGTTCCGTTAATAGTGGAAAAATATTTGGGAATTCGTTCTCAAAGCCTAAATTTCAATAGCTTATGAGCTGCGTGTCCCCAATTTTGTTTTGTGTCTTTCGTTTTACACTGAAAAAAAAACGTTTATTTGTATTTAAACCCGTATTGCACTCTTGAAAAATATGAATACAAGAATTTGTTTTATTTTCTGCAACATTTCGCCGCTTGAATGAATTCCTTATTAATTCTTTTACAACTAGTTAGCTGCACTTTTCCATAAATATATTTTTATTGCCACCAGTCAGCAAAAGTTGAAGTCAAACATAAAATTGACATAAGATTCTGCTGCTGGTGTGGCAAGTTGAACAACAATAACAACTACTTTTTAGTCTCTCAATTTAATTAAGCGCCCAAATGGTTTGGTGGGCGTGGCAGAAACTTTTTGCCAACTTGGTTAACTTGAGGCAATTGCAAGCGTCGTCTGTTGCCGCATTAAAAACTTCAAATGTTGCACAATTGCAACTTTTTTGCCATTTGAGCAGACTTGAGAAGAGTCAAGACTAAAAGCCGATTGTTTTTAATGCAATCACAGTGCCACGCCCCATTTTGTTTGAATTAAAAAACTTTTGTAATTGCCCATTCGACGCTTTCCCCTGTAAATGTGTGTCCCAACCATCCCCCCCTCCCTGGCCCTAGGTTCGATTGTGTTGGCGCTTAATTAATTTCCGCTGTGAGTTATAACGTCATAAATGCCAATTCGTCTGCCACACAGCTACCCCAACTCGCCCCTCTCTTGTCTACCCACAATCTAAACCCCCCCCCCTCCGCCCCTTCCCTTAGTCGTCAGCAGTTTTGCGGCATATTATTTGCTATTGGCCGTTTTTATTGACAGACATCTACGCAATTTCACTTTGCGGTCGCAAAAAAGCAGAGTCCCTGAGCTGAAAGCTCTGTACCCAAGTATACCCCACATCCGCAGCTCCATAGTGCCCCCCTCCTTCCCTTGGTTGCCCCTTTGTCTGGTTTGAATTGCGTTCGCTTTGTCAGTTTTTTATGCTCTTCTCTGGCAGCAGATGCAGTTTATAAAGTTTTTCAAATGCATTAAAAATATATATATGTGTGTGAAGGAATCTCTCTCTCTCTCTGAAAGCGGTTGGGAAATGAAAAAAAGCTGTAGAAATAAGTCAAATAGGAACTGAGCTAGTTTGGAATACAGCAGAAAGTTAAATCGACTCTGAACATATGTTTCATATATAAGTTTATGCATGCGTATATAATATTTCAGATGAAGACATATATAAATTGTGCAGAACCTTAATGCTTCTCCGATTTGTTGATTTTCACTTAAATGCCAACTGAAACGCATATCTGATTTAGATCAGCTTTAATCGAAAATAACTCAATCTATCTTGATTTTTATTAAAAATATATCACAAGGCATATACATATATATATATATATTTGTGCAAGTGCATTTAATTCATTTAATTATGCTGAATTTAGCTTTTTTTTCCTTTCTTCCTATCTAATAGAGTTTTGCAGGACCATTTAAATTTAATTATTCTTGAAGATAGATTTTGCTTAGCTTGAAAATAGTTTTTCTTTTTCTGATATACATCTGCAGGAGCACTTAAATGCCTAACATTCCGACAGACAACTTTACTTTAGTCTTAAATAATTCTTAAAATCGATTTATTTCTTTGATTTATCTTTTTCATTCATATAACTCCAAAAATGTACTTCCAACTTCTGCATAATGTCCTCCCTTATATTTCTCGCAGGGCTAACGCCCTCGTCTGTTATCAAGCTAAGCTTTATGGCAGATTAACGCCAAAAAAAAGGCTGAAAATAGCTGCAAATCTACGGCATAAAGAAGCTTATGAAACTTCCAACCTACATCAACACAAAAACCTCATTGGCACAATCTTATCACTGGCCATAAATATTAAAGCACAGCTATAACTATAACAACAACAACAACAAAACACACACACACAATATACACACCACAAGCACAACCACAAGCCAAGGCACTTCACTAAAACCAACGAATCGTGTCTCGAGCCACGCAACGCGCCCATTTATCACGCACTCCAAATTGACCCAAGTGACCGATGGCCACAAACAAACGCGGGCAATGTGAGAGACGTGATAGAAGACCCCGCCCCTTTCCCCGTACCCTCTTCACACACTCGAAAAAAACAACAACAACACGCCTAGCGATAAGACAAAGAATCATAGCTATGAGACGGTCGCTGTCCAAGTTCGAACCACGCGAAAGTTCGAACCACGCAAATGTTTTGCAAACAGCAGACAGGGAGAAGGGTCTGAGAGCGTGGGGAGGCGCTCGAGGGTTATGGTAGTTGATTTTAATTGATTTGGGATTAAAGACAATTCGCTTGTCAATATTTGCTGGCACTTAAAGACAAGAGCGATAAAAGCAGTTCATATAAACAAAACGTTCTTCCATGGAAGAACTTGAAGAGCTCGAGCTCTGCGCTAGGGCTAAGGCTCCGGCTCCGGCTGAGGCTGATTCTGAGGCATGTGCCACATTCTGTTTGTTTGAGGCAAATTTCCAGCTCAACTATATAAATAATAATAATAGCATAATGGGTTTTAAATGGGCAGCTGCTGTAAATTGCGTAGGCTCCTACGGTGGCTGTTGTCTTAGAGGGATTACGTGTGTTGAATTGTGCAGCATAAATCATAAATTAGTTTAACTATTGTCTATTGTCTTACTAATGAAATCCATTTTGCTGCTCTTTTTCTCTTTTTAGGTAAGTATTTTTATGATGACTCTTGAATTAAGCTGAGGACTGGTATGTACGAAAGCTTTCAATTTGAAACTATTCAAGTTCACTCTGCCCGCTTTCACCTATTTGCGTGAATTGAGAACGAGAAAGAGTGTATTTCAATAATTTCATTCTTGATTTCACATTTCTACAATAGAATATGCATGTATATATATGATCGAATTGCGTGAAGTATATTCCACGTACAGGAACAGTAAGAATCTTGCTAATATTTTAAAAGTAGTTTAATGATAGTCTATAGATCATAAAGACAACTATATCCCAGACCAGTAAAAATACTATCTATAATATATGTTAATATAATATTTACTATCGTGGCTGTTTTTATTTTGAAAGCTACTAAAATATTACTACTTTTCTCTAAAAGTTTTTAAGAGTTTCCTAGAAAGAGATTTTCAGTACAAATTAAGTATAACAGTTTAGCTTGGGTCTTCTTCTTATTCCTACTACAATCTTGACTTATCTATTATATATTATATATATTATAGAAAACTTGAGATGATTGTTTTTTAGATAAATGCATAGTCGGAGCTCTTGTTAAATTTAAATATAAATTACTGCCTTCTTCTTATTCCCAATCTGAATTCTAGACCTACTTTAAAAAAGCAGCTTGGCATTATTGTTTTATAAGTAAATACCTATATGCACATGCACATAGTCAGAGCTCTGGATCCTTCTCAAGCCCTAATCCCCGAAAGCTTTGCCGCATCAGAGAATCAATTGATATGCTGCCAGTTGCTAATAACCCATATCGTTTATATGCCAATAAGTCTGACTGAAACACTCAACTTATGCCAGTCAATGGCTTTGCTCCCCAACTTTTGGCTGCCAGCTTCACTACCCCCTGCCCTCCCCTCCCCTCCCCTCCCATCCTCTCTCACTCAAACTACGCTTTTCGCATGACTCGGCAAAAACAGTTCCATAAGTCAAAGCAAATCGTTCGCTCAATAAAAGAAGAAAAAAAGTAAGAAAAATAAAAATTTTATTTTGCCTTGGCAAATGTCGAGGCCAAGTTGGTTAGCCGCCGACCCCATGCCAAGGCCCCTGCGTTCAGGCCATTGGCCAACTGCGTCTCAATTTGGGATAATCAATCATTTTTTAGTTGCAGCCCCCCTTCTCTCCCCTCTCCCAACTCTGGCAAACTCTGGCTCTGCTGGCTCGTTAAACAAACCCCCAAAAGTTTTTACATCTTTATTATGTTGATGTTCGCAACCTTCTGTTACCCCTGCCACAATCTTTCACCCCCCGCCCCCCCCCCCTCTCACACACTCCCCCCTTGCTCTGCTCAGGCTTCATTGCGAATTTGGGGTCTGGGGCCATTGTCGTTGGCTTTGGCGCCGCAGCGTCTCGCGCTAAAAATAAATGACGCCAGGACATAAAGCGACAGCCATGCTGCAGTGCCCCTCCCCCCACCCTCCGCTCCGCCCACTGGTCCCTGCCCCCTGCTCCCCTCCCTCGCTCTGACTAGCCTCTCGACTAACTACAAAACACAAATTTGCAATATTTTTTGTTACTTTGCCGCGCAACTTCATCGCCGCCGCCGTCCTGCTTCGTCCTTTCCACACAGGAAGCTGCGTCTGTAACTCTCTGCTTCTTCTATTTTTTTTCTCGCTGCTGCATAGTTTTGCCAACGTCTAAATAAAAACGCGTCGCTGGGGCAGACGACGGCGACGTCGGCGACGCCGTCGCCGCTTTGGCGCCAATCTGCGGCTCAGCTCCTCAGCTGCTGTGGCAACGACCACGACCCGTTCTGCCGGCTATGCATCCTTTGTGATGCCCTGTAGGCCATTGGGTTATGCTCGGACGTTTTATTGTGAAATTTGAGAGATCGAAACTGTGGCAGTAGATAAACAATTGAATCAGAGTAAACACTTTGCTAAAGCTGAGTCAAGGCTTCTTCTATATCTGGCATATATACAGAGTATGCAGAGCAGGGACCCTCAAACTTATTCTTTAATCAACAATAAAAAATACTGATTAGAATTCTTTGCTCTAAAAATAGATAGATTTCAAATTGTAGCAAGCTAAGCAGGAATTTCAATAGTAAAACTTGAAGATGCATTCAATGTTTATTTTCGCGAAATTGAAGTACTTCTTAATGTGAAACATATATGCAAGAATTCCTTACAGTGCATACAACTGCATAAAGTCATAGTTATGCAAGATCCCAAAAGGATACCCATTCAAAATTTTAATTTTTCTCCATATCCAATTCTCTACTGTAGTTTAAAGTATGTCATATAAATAGAGAAGATTCCTAAACCAACTCCGCAACAAGAAAGTTATAAATAAATCTTAAGAATTAGATCTACATATATCATATAAAGCAATTAAAATATATATACAAAGGATTGTGGGTTATAACTCAATAAATATAACCAACAAAATGAATTGATAATTATATAAAATAATAATACATATTTCCAAATCCAACCTTACCAAATAACATTTTCATCAAAATGGCATCTCAAGAACTATCCTAGTTTAGGAATATCTGCAACAATTTATAGCAAGAAAAATATATAGACAGAATTACAGAGTATATTGCTAGCCAACATGCGTAGCCATTAAAACTGTTATTCAAACTCTGCTCTGATAAATCCCTTATCTCTCTATAAATACCCCACGGCCCGTTCAAATATATAGCGCATCCTTGCTGCCATATGACCCCGCACACTTTGTCTCAATTTCCCGTCTACCCTCTGCTGCTGTTTGTACCGTTTTGATGCTGTTATTTGTTTTGTCGCCGCCGCCGTCAAGCCCGCCGTCGCCGTCGCCGACGTTGACGCTGACGCTGACGCTGACGCTGACGTCGCAGCAGGCCGTCAGCTGCGGCCGCTGCTGTTTGGCTGCCAAAGGATTTCGATTCGAGTGTGTCATATTCAGTTCCGCATTTGATGCGGCAGACGTCGGTACGCACGCACCACGGCTTGCAACATGTTGCCAACGCACTTAACATGTTGCTGATCGATAGCAACTTAACCGCGCACTCTCTCGCACGTAAACCGTTTCGTATAAGTTGCCACGCTCTCATCATTACCGTTTGGCGCTCTCAACTGATCTTGCTCAAAACATTGTTAGTACTGCGTGAACTGCTCAGCGGAGTGGACGCGCGCGTCGCTTTGTATTCGTATTCGTATTCGTGTTCGTATAAATTTTAGATTTTCGTATCTGCGCAGAGTTTACTTTGTCGTTTCGTTAAACGTGAGAATATAAACGAGTACGTGATCATGTTTGCTGTTTATTTACTTAACTGATTACTGAAGTGCGTGGCCAAGTGTTGCGTCGATTGTGCTTTGAAGAAAAGGTTCATTGAGCATATTTTTATTATTTATTTGTTTTCAACGCTTAAATCTATAAATAAATCAAAGCTCTGGCCCTCAAACGTGTTTTGTGCTTAAGCAAAATAAATATTTAATGCCAAACCGGTCGCTGAGTGTTCTTTCGGCGCTCGCCACACAGTGTAAAGTTCAGCTGGTCAGTTAACAAAACAAAATTAAGGCAGCCAAAAGCCGCCCCAAAAAAATACAAATTATCTGTCTCGTATGTGACACAAAAAGATAACAACAATGTTGCCAACCACTGTTTAAATTAACAGAAAAGAAAAAGAAGAGATAAAATCAAAAGCAAATAAGCAAACATGTTGCCGCAACATTTGCGATGCGGAAGCTGCGTGAAATAAAAGAAAAGAAGAAAATTAAAGTGTGCCATCAAATATGAGTGTAGTGCAACGCGTAAACCAATAAAAGGCTTCAATGTTGACAATGTTTGACAACGTTAAAGCAGCGTGTACTCATTGCTGGAGGTATTCAATATCCCCCGTATAGGGCAGCAGTAATATCGGGAGTGACTCGACTAAAGTTACAGACAAGTCGAGTCGAATGTTGCACAATCAGCAGTGGTACAATATAGTATAGTATTCAGAGCAGGGGTACGCGCGGGTGCCGGGGGAAAAATCTGCAACATCAGCTCAGACAATGCCAAAGGGAAAACTGAGCGGGACTGAGCGGAGAGGGGTGTGACGTTGCGCCTGCGGCTGTCATAATGAAACGCAGTTATTGTTTTCCATCAAATGGCAACAAATTAAAGAGACAGAGCTGAGCAGACAGGGGTAGTCGGAGAGGGGTCAGCGGAAAAACAATGAAAAAAAGTGCAACAATGGCAAATTGTTTAATGGAGCATGTCGAAATGAGCCGGGCAAAATGTTCACATGTAGCCAAAAAAAAAGGTGCATCAAAAATTGAGCGTGAGCTGCAGCCAGAGGCGTAGCTTCCGACAGGGGGCAATACAATTGCTTGATCTTGTTTAGAACAGACCAAAATATACCCAACAAATTAAAAAAGCCCTAAAACAATTCTCTGAATCTCTACATTTTATACACTTAAGATCTTATCTTGTGGCCTTTTATTTTTTCTTGCGTCTACCTACTGTTTTATGTGCCATTATATCTCTCTATCTGACAACCCTACCATGTTGTATCTTTGTGATCCCATCAGTGCACTTAATGGCAACAAATAAGTCCCTGCTCGGGGGCGCCCATACTTTATTGTAGTGTTTTGACTTCTCTGCACAACAATTGCAAGCCCCCGACTAGGAAATTGTCTGCTCTGTGCTATTGTGTTGCATATTGTAAGGCTTTTTGTTTATGAGTTTTGTTTGCTTCTTTTTATTTTTGGATGCTACCTGCTCTACTGACAGATCTCTCCCCCCTTCCAAACTTCGATTAGCTGCATTTTTGGCTTGGCATTTATTTTCGCTAATGGCAACTCAAAGTCTGTGACAGGCCAATGTATCACAGCGAGCAGAAGGAAATAAGAGGAAATAATCAAATTAGGTCTGACTGTACGCACGATGGGAACACAATCAATTCAAAGCGGCTGAAAAAAAACACACACACATACGCATATGTATATATATATATATATATATCCGGCACCCTCGCAGCCACCGCACATGTGTGCGCAGACAGACAGCTGTGTGTGTGCGTGCGTGTGAGCGAGAGAGAGAGACAGTTCCTGTGCCTAACGGAGGTGTTCAAACTCTAACGGTCACCCTCCCCGGAACCGCTCGCTTTCATCTCGGCTACCGCTCACCCTCACCCTCACCCTCAGCCTCACCCTCGCTGTGCAAGATCAATTAAGTAAAAATTGAAAGTTCTCAGTGTCAATTTTGTTGCGCTACCCCGCGCTACTCCGCGCTACCCCTCGCACATCCCCTCACATCCTGTGCCTCGAAAATACTTTTGTAATAAATTCTTATTAGAGTTTGGCGCCTCAGCGCCTGCCAGGAATGCTGCTGCGTCGGCGGCGGGAAGGAGGACGCAAGATTTATGAGCCTCCAAACGGTTTTTTCCCCAGTTTTTGTGGCCTTTTTTTTGGATTATAAATAATATTTGAACTGAGATACTTGAGTGGCTTGCGGGAGGCGGGAGGCGGGGTTCGGCGAGGCGTTAGCTCAAGTATTTTAATTGAAAAAATATTGCAATTAATTTCTTTCCACTCATTTTGCAATTTGTGCGGCGTTGCGCCTTGATGAAGATTGATTTTCGCGGCGGCTTTTCACTTGCCGCATGGAAATTTGCAAGCGCAGCTAATCGAAATTGTCGTTGCCAGCGACTGAGAGAAAATTGGCTTTGCTTTAGCGTTTTTGACTTTGAAGTTGCCAATTTTCAAAGATTTTACTTTGAACTGGCTGGCCAAAAGATCTGACGGGCAATTTCCTCAAATGCGGCACGGACAAAAGGCCGTCTTTAAGGCCCGCCGATTACAGAGCCAACTTCCTTATGGCCCAAAATACAGACATTTAAATCAATTGAGCTGTAAGTGTCGGCTCCTTATACCCTTGCCTTGAGAGTATTCTCATTTTCTTACGATTTGTGTAACGTATGGGAGGTGAGGCTATTAGACTGTAGAGTATATATATTATTGATCACCTGAATGGGCAACTGTTCATATATAAACTTGCCCTTATAGAAAATTGGTCTACAAATATGTGCATTTCAAGATCTCCATTTATATGCAAGGGTATTTTGTGTTCGGTAAAGATATGCATTTGTTGTTTCTTGAACAAAACAATTTCCATTGATTGACTTCGCTCGACACTTGGCTCCATCAGCATTTTGTTTGCTTAGTTAGGGGCCGAGGAGAGTGAAATGACAACAACTAAAATGCATGTCAACTGCTGGCAAGAAGCCCCTCCTTCCGATACTACCCCCCTCTCTCATTACCTTTTAAAGTGGAGCCAAACTGTCTGCTTTGGCAGCTGTGTGAAGTGTATTTTGCATTTCTGTGCATGTGTTTGCATGTATATATATGTATGTGTGTGTGTGTGTGTGTGTGTGTGCTTGTACGCCATGTAAATGCTGTGTAAATATTTGGCCAGACCCAACGCCAAATACCCTACATTCGCACTTGACAGAAAGCCAAATGCTTAAACGGCGGCATTAATTAATAGATACAAATTAACTGCGAGTCTCAATTGTTGTTGTCGATTCCAAAATCGAACCCGAGCCCGAACTCGGTGCAAAGCCCCGCCCCGAATTATCCGGGCTGCGGCTACTGTGCGACGCGGGGAGGCCAATGAACCGTAAACAGCGACAAATCCAAGGCGCATGGCCGGCGCATGGGCTCTACTTCTGGGTCTCATAGATTGGGCTCTACCTGGTCAAAGGGCAAAGGGTTGAAGCTGGGAAAATTGTGCGGCCGCGTCTGGAGTCGTGTTTAATTGACGGAAAAGCGGCGACAGCAGGGCCAACAAATATTCAATATTCTTTTCGGCCTGCTTAAAGGAAATGAAATGTTAATTAACAAGGGAAAATGCTTAGCAAAAGAGAAGCAAATATAATTGCCGAGCTAATGATGTGGGAAAATGACGCTCAGGAAAAGGGCTTACATTTTTTATGAAGAAAAACAAGACATAAAATATAATTATTTAAAAATTGAGTGCTCCTGAAGAGGAATAGATTATTCAGTTGTGAAAGATAAGGAAAAACAAAATAAAAATATAATCATTAAAAAATATTAAGAGGGCAGTAGTCATATATAGAAATATATTCTTTAGTTGTAGGGTAGAAATAGGTTATACAAATACATATAAAGAAGGAAAAACTAGATTTGATATATAATCTTAGTAAAATATATTGAGAGCAGCCCCAGGCACGCAAATAAAGGTCAAGCCTCTATGAAAGCAAAGGATAAATTCAAATATTCAAATATGTAAAGTTCCTCTATATCCATTCAAGAGAAACAAAATTTGGATGGCTTAAGGTTTGTGTAGTCCTCCTTAGCACTAATTCCATTTGATAATATAGCCAGTTTTATAAGCAAAACAAATATATATAAATATACATAAATCGTGGCGAACCCTTTTCGGAATGCGCACGTAAAGGTTCAATTGGGCAGCAACAGCTGTCAGAGCAGGTCCTTTAGCAATATGATAATGTGCATAATCCCCGAGCGGCGGCATGAGTGGCAGACACTTGAGAGCTGAATACGCCTGATATCATAATTGCATTAATGTTGCAACCCGTCCGAGCTTGCCCCTTGCTGTTGCATTACACTAATTACCCAGAGACAAACAACTCAAGGTTGACATTTTGGCTGCGAGTTGCAGCTTGAGTTGAGGTTGACTAATTGGCCGCCTCTTTAGCTGCTCTTCAGCTGGCAACATGTTGCCGCTGCAGCTGCAGCTGCCGCTGCCACTGCGTCTACCTGTGCAGCACGTTGGCACTCAATAAACGGCCATTATCAGAAACTACTCCGTCTACTTTATATGGCATGAACGTTGTCGCACCTTAAAAAAGGGCCAGGCTCGACAACGCAGCTGATTGCAGACGCGCCTCAACGTATGCTGCCACATATCATTAATCAGCTGCAACTAATATTGTGACTGGTTGCACTTGAAAGCGCAGCTGCCACCCCTTCAGCTGCGGCTCCCTCTGCCAGCTTCTAATTACTATGTTTGTGCCTACAAACCATTCGAGAGCATCGTCTTCTAATGTGCTCCATTTTCATGAGGCCCGCCAGTTCTGGGAAACGTCCGAAGACAAACAGACAGGCCTTTGCCTAGCTCTTATCTACGTGTCTTCCATTTAGTGTCGCAGTTTCAGTGGAAACAACGCCGGGCAACGTTCATACACTTGGTTCCGCCTCGAAAATTTAATTATCATTATGCCACATTATCTGCTCGGAGCACTACTACTTCAGCCTCTTGGCATTGATTAATTTACGACATTTTACACATATTTCTATATATATATATATATGCCTAGGCAATGGGCGTGTGCCTTAAGAGTTGAAAGATGCTCTGCAGATTTGGTATGGTTTTTCTGGCTGATTTTGGAATTTCTAACTAGAATCAACTGCAAGGCAGATAAGGCGCCCGAGCAGAGATATTTACTGAGCAATCCCCAGCAGACGTATTAGACTAAAAGCTACTTCGAATTCGAGGAATTTCTAGACTTTTCAGTTTTTATTAAAAAACCAACTTTCTAGCCTGAGCGAAGAGATTAACTGTTTCTGTTTGTTCTATTGAAAAGAATACCTGGAATTCCTTACAGTTGGCGCCCGAGCAGGGACCTTGTATAAATATTAACAGGACAACTTTTATATGAGAATCCTTATCGTTTATTTTTCTGCTTCTGTAAAGCCTTTTCTGCTTCGCTTGCAAGTTTTTCATATTCCTCAAATCCCGTCACTGCTCGTAAACGCTTTCGACTCTCAACTATGCCAGTGTTGGTTAACAGCCAAGTGCAAAACCATTTCGGGCACCTTAATGCCAACACCAGCTGTTCTTTTACTCCGAGTAATTGTTGCTGTTTCTGTTATTGTGTGCCATTAGAGCCCAGTGTCCAATGCAAAGCGCATGTTAAAGAAGCATAAACAGAGTGCGACCCCCTAACCCGATGCCTGGCTTAAGCACTTACCCGAAATGCATAGCCGAAAACAAAAATACTAAAAAAACAGAAGAAGAAAGGGGCAAAACTTTTTCATTATTATTATTGCCCACGTTGCAAGATGGGCCCGCCGATATGACGGAGCGCCCCAGCGACAGAGACGACCCAAAAAACTCATCAGCATAATCAACAAAAGAGTGAAGCGTCGCAGAGCGATAGAGAGAGAGAGAGAGAGAGAGAGAGAGAGGGAGAGAGCGAGAGGTGAAAGGCTGTGGGGGAGGCGCAGACATTGAGGCAATGTTGCATGCAACATGCACAAGCACAAGATTCGAGTGATTGTTGCCCGACAGCACGTTGAGAGTTGAGAGAGTTGTGAGGGACGGGCTGAGGCAACAAATGCAGTTGTATAGAATATGCACAAGACAATAAAAATAATAGTCATAATAATAATAATAATTGTTGTTGTTGTCCGTCAAGTGGACTCTGATGAGCCCAAATGCCTGTAGGCTATTCAGCGTGTAGGGTGCAGGGTCGGCAGTTGTAATTAGTGGAAAGTCGAGTGTGCATCCTGCTCCATTTGAATTGATAACTCTCCTCTTCTAGTTGGGCTGCCTCGCTTGATTTAGCTCACATGTGACCAACTGGGCAGGGCAGGGGCAGCTTATCAGCATGCAGATCCATCAATTTCCAACTGCATTCATTATCTCAAGCATTCCACATACGCCATCGAGCTGCCCCTTCGCCCTTGTCGGCTGGCCTCAGAGAGAGAGAGGAAGAGAGAGAGAGCGAGCTTGATAAATTATTTGTTGACGTGATTTGTGTACAGACTCAAGCGATACGATTCGTTACGTTTCGATCTGGCGCTCGTTTCGATTAAATTTCTAGACTTTTGTTTTGATTTTGAGCTCGGCCAGGGTATTTGGCTGCTTATGCAAATTTATGTTTGACGCAAATGAAAGCAAAGTTGTTCGCTTTTCACATGTTTATTTGGCACCCGACAGATGCTTTCTACACGATTAACACTGTCCGACAGATTGATGTATGTGCTGATATCTCGATATCTTGTGCGATTTCCACTGCGTTTCTTGGCAGCTGCCGCAGCAGTAAATCAAAAACAAAAAAACGCCAAGCTATGAAGTTGATCCTGAAAGTCGTTTGATAGCAAAGGAAATGTGAGCTTGCCTTACATTTGCTTATAAGACTCGCTTTGCAATCTTTAAGTATGCGCTACTTTTTGACCTAAATGGCTGATTGACCCACCGATTAGTTGATTGATGTGCAATATACACTCCAAGCCCTAAACTGGGCAGCTGAACTACTCACAATTTTTAGAAAATACCACATGTAAGAGTGAAAATTGGTGGATTTGCTTCTTTTTTGGCTTTCACTCCGTCTTAAATCTAAAAAATAGAAATTTTAGCAAATTGCACACGTGAGGTTGGAAAATTGGTGGAAAACTATTGTATAAACCTCTTACTGCTTCTCACATCGTCTGCCTTTAAATTTCTTAAAAATCTATATTGTTATATCTTGGTAATCTTACGGAATTTGTTGTGCAATATATATAAATATTTTTAATTATTATTACATATGCTTATGCGCTTGCAAAAGCAGCTAAAAAATACTTCTCACAGTAGTTTCGTGAAATCGAATAAGGAATTTTAATCATTTTCACATGTGATGGTGAAAAATGAATGGAATGCGCCTATATAAACTTATTTTGTACAGTCGTAATACAGCGAAAACCCTTATGCTTCAAAGATCTTACGGAATTTGTTGTGCAATATATAAATATTTTTTTTTTTAATTATTACATATGCTTATGCGTTCGCTTTTCAGCAAAAGCAGCTAATATTTCAGTTAAGCTTTTCTTTTGTGCCCACTCCCCCGCCTGCAATCTTTGAGATACATTTACAGCGCAATTCAATTGCAACTGCCTCAAGGGGATGGCCTTTAATTAAATGCATTAAAGCTCAGTATACAGTATACAGTTTGTGGACCATATATGTTCGCATCTGACGTACTGGGGAAATATATATGTAAATAGTTGCATTCACTTGGCAGGCTGCTCAAGTTACACGGGCTAATGTTGTTACAGAAAGCTCTAAAACTTAAATTAGACTCAATTGTTTATAATTCTCAGTATGGTCGCGACTGTCAAGAGTTTTCAAGAAGTTGTCAAGTGCTTCCAGTTGTCGGGCCACTCGAGGAAGTGCCCAGCCTTCAGCTCGCGATCTCGTTCTCGATCTCGATCTCGATCTCAATCTTTGGCTTCAACTCGACGGCTGCATTTGAGGTTTATTGAGAAACTGGTTGGGTCTACGCTGAATTCACATCCACCCGCTAAATTCACAGAAACACGCGAGTTAAGAGCGGCTCCTAACAGCAGGTTTTCGCGTCTAATTAATGCAGTTCAATAAAAACTGAATATATTTCTTGATTTTTGTATATATAGAGTTGTATTTTTTTGGGTCGTTGTCGCGCCCTTTTAGACTCAGATTTTTTGCATAAATACATAAATATGGTATATATTCATGCATTCATTTATGAATTCTGCGCCGATAAACTGGCGCCGATATGCTCGCAAAGAGCCGAAGGTTTCGTTTTCTTTAAAACCAGAATTTCATCGATATAAATAAACAATAAAAGTGCTTCTTATGACGTGCACAGTGTGATGTCAGCTTTTGTATTTGCTATGGAATAATATTTTATAAATATGCAGATTTCGGACTTTCAAGATCTTGGCACACCTCGCAAATAATTATATTCACATTAGCTTTGACTGCGTCTGCCCTGACACCTCTTCGGTAGCTTGAAACTGATTCGCATTCAAATTGAAATAACAACTCGACCCAATTATATTGTCTACAAGAGCGATGCCTCTAATGACTAAAAGCCAGATACATACACACACACACACAGGAGTTGTTGTGGCGTTTACAAGTGTTTTCTTTTTTTTCTGGGTACAATTTATTTTTTAGCTGTGCCCGTATGTTGGTAGCAATGACTTCATAAGAGCTAAGTATGATTATATTTAGACGACACACAAAATCCAATTAAATGAAACACAGCTTGTCTTGAATAGAAACAGAACAGAGCTATTATTGCAATTATTAGTGTCGGATCTAGTAATAAGCCCAACAGATTCACACCTTAGCCTAAGATGCGCACAGAAATGGACGTAAAGATAATCCATAAGAAGACTTAAATTTGCGAAACCATAAAGATACGTTTTAGAGGCAGTTCTAACAAACATATTTCATAAAACAACAATTTAAATAATAACTGAAATTTAAATATTAATTTAATTACAAGCAAAAGTACCCGACTGTCAAACTGCAGTTAAACTCGTAATGCCTCGCTTCAAGAGGCATTACTGAAACATTTCAAAGTAAACGATTAAGAAACACATAACAATTAAATGTAATTCTCATGTTCCTGCTGCATATTTCATAAACAGAAACTGTGTTCTTCTCTCTTGAGTCAACCTTGGGGGAAGCTGTCACTTGGCACAGCACAAAGCTACTTAGCAATGCAGTTGACAGCCTCAGTTTGATTACTTTTTGCGTGTTTTTGTGCTTTAATTCTCAACCAGTTTTGACATTGAATATTTAGAATTTCATTTGCTCGGTTTTGTTTTGTTCGCTGACACAGTTGCTGGCAATAAATTTGTTTTTGTTGTTTGTCAACAGTTTGACGGGCTGGGCTTAAGAGCCAAAGCAAAGGCCAGATATAGCCGAATATATATGCATATATACATATTTATATATATAGTTGCTCAGCTTAAGTCGGAACACATGTTGCCTTTGGTTTTGGGTCTTATATTGTCAGCATTTTGTCTAAATTCATAATTCATTTCATTTCCTGAAAACATTTCTCAAATGAGCGTCGTCTCTTCCATTTTGTGCGTTGGCTGATTCTCTTTTTATTTTCTCAATTTTTTTCGGTTTTATTTTTTTCTATTTTTCGCTGAATATTATGGCAATTTCCTAGTGAGATTTGGTGCGGCTGATAAGCTGCCACGACGTCTAGACTTGAGGCTCTCTGCAGCGGCAGCGGCAGCCCACAGGAAAAGGCACGGAAAACCTAGACAGACGTCCGCGATAAGCCTGGCCCGTGTGCCCCAAAGGCCCCCAGTGGCTGTCAAACTGTGACTTGTTAGCGAAAGTTGGATGCTGGAAGCTGGCACAGGAAATTGCATTGAGCGCAATTTTAGTTTGCTTTTTTCTTTCTTGTTTTCTTCATGCTGGCAACTGCTTGACATTTGCCACACAAGACAATAGATGAAATTCCAGTGCAGCAGCTATCAAATGCCATTGCATATTACACAATAAACAATAAAAACAATGAGCTTCAAGCAATTGGGCCCAAATTCAAAATGCAAAACAATTAGACGCCTACGTGACTTCACAGCCAAAAATGCAGAATAAAAAACTTTAGCTTGAAATGTCAAATTCGCATTTGAATTTGGCGGGCCTTGAGTTGATTTGTGGCTGTTGCATTATTGACAGCTTCGCGTTGCAGCCAAGAATTAATTTGATTTATACGCGATTTAAAGCAATCTACATTTTGACAAGCAGCGCAGCTCAAACTGTGGCGCAGCAGTTGCAGCTTCCATGTAACTCATGCACTGCGACAAAATTTGTATAGTTTCTTTCTTTATTTATTGCGTGTTTAATCTTTGTCATAAATTTTGGGCAGCTGCTGCATGGCCATAGCTCAAACTTTTGTATCGCAGCTGCCACATAATGCGGCACAGTGCGTGTCAAACTGCAACGGCTACTGTGAGTCACATCTGATAATCCGCACGACATGTTGATTGAATGCCTTTTGAGTAAATAGTTGGCCATGCGGGCTATTTGATCATAAATCTCTTAAAATAGTATATGTATCTCAACTTTTTATCAAATATCTTCGAGTTACTTATCTTCAGCACATACTTGGAACGCATTTATAGACAAGATCATTTTCCTTGCCAGACCCGATATCGAATTCCATGCATCTTAGCAAAAACAATTTGAGTATTACCAGATAGATATATGTTTTGTGAACTATAAAGCTGACCTTTTCATAAAGTTTCTCGAAGAGAACAGTTTCTATTGAATTTCTCCAACAGTTAAATGTAGTTTAACTGAATCCCTCGTTAAGGCCGCGCTCTATAAACCGGCCAACTTTCTCTGCCTTGAGCCCAGTTCCAAGTTTAATCGTTTCCTGGTTCTGCGACTCGTATACCCGCAGCATATCGTTTCCCCTGCGCTGCCAACTTTATGAGTTTTAGTTTTTTATCAACTGTTTGACACTTGGACTGGCAGAACGGGCACTTAAAACATATCTATAAGTACGACTCTGCTGTGCCGATGCCATGTGTTGGCTGGCGACTGTGTTTGCTGAGACTGCAGCAGTTTCATGCCACATGCCAGGCCCTTGTTGTTGTTGTTGTTGTTGTTGCTGGTCATGCTGCTGTCAATTGGTTTGTTAGTTTGAATGCAGTCGTTGACACTTGAAAGGGAGCTTCAGTTCAGTTCAGTTCGGTTTCTAGTTCTTGATCTGGTTCTTGTTCTTGCCCTGAAACATGTCGAAACTTGCGGACTTTGCTGACTGACGGCTTGACTCATGCTTTCGTTGTTGCTGTTGTGCAATCACAACAACAACAAC
The DNA here is from genome assembly GCF_003285875.2 of Drosophila novamexicana. Lineage (NCBI taxonomy): Eukaryota > Metazoa > Arthropoda > Insecta > Diptera > Drosophilidae > Drosophila > Drosophila novamexicana. The sequence continues at coordinate 10,600,041 of NW_020824787.1, forward strand.
GACAGCAACAACAACAGCAACTAGCAATTGCAATAAATAACAATCTTCTAATGTCATCAACACACACTCAAGCCATATGGCTTGCTCTCTCGCTCTCTCCCCTCGCTCACTCTCTCTCCCTTTTTGTTTTTGTTTTTCGTTGTGTTGAGACATTTTAGCTGGCATTTCCAATGCAGCCCTCACCCCTCCCCCGCCGCACACTTACGCTCGCCCCTTAGCTCGTCAAGCTCTCAGCTCTTGTTGCTGTTGTTTTATAGCGCTGCGTGAATTGGCTGTAATTGTTTTGATTGCAGTTCATGGCGCGCTCTCTCCCTCTCTCACCCTCTCTCTTACACACAGTTACACTGTTTGAGTTCCAATAAACAGCAATTTTAATTGTTGCGGCTGTAAATTATTTCAACTTTGCCAATGCTTAAATTGCTGCGCATTGATGGAGTTATTAAAGAACTTCTGCTCCGGGAACGTCAACTGCAGTGGTTCATAAATTAATGCCAGTTATTGTGCTTAAAAGACTTTTGCAGTTAGAATATACCCACAACATACATATATTGAAGAACTTTTGACAACAAACGAACTTTATTTTACTAAAGAACTGAACTGAAAGAGAGTATGAAAGTAACTATTTGAATAGTGGTTCATTTAATGGTTCATTTCCTGTTCTGCAGCTCATTTATTGAACGAAGTTGACTGTAGGGGAACTTAATCTTAATTGATTAATTGCTGTCAATTTATAAGTAGTTCATTTTAAGAATTGTATTTCACGAATACTCACAGCTACTTTGGAAGAAATTTTATTTTTAATATATTTGTTTTTGTTACATCTTAAATTACATCTCAAATAATGGTTGCTGGTTCACTTTTTAAATTACAGTTCACTTATTGGTTCATTTTTTCCAAAATATATAAAAGGATTTTTTAAATTCAAATTCTTGTTCTTATTCAAAATTGAGCTCGCAATAATTGCAACTTGTGGTATTACTTAAGATATATGTTCCCAATAGTTCCCAAATTTTGCTTAATATTTGTCGACTTGACTTGTTTCCGCTTTAGACAATTGACACTCGCTTTCACAACCTTGAGAAACTCTTAGCCCTTTTGTGCGTTGGCTTAAATGCTTTCAGCATGGCATTCAAAATCTGACAAGTCGTCGAATCCATTAGATACGCTCCATTGTCGAGTTTTTTTTTGGTTTTTTGTTGGCTCGCCGTCAATCAAAAACCTCAGACAGTCCGGTCACGTGAAATGGATGCTAATTGGGCGTTAATGGAACGTTCAAGCTGTAATATTGAAAAAAGAATAATACGTTTTAGTTTAGCTTTGAGCCAGCTAAGCTGGGGGTAACCTATTAACTAGGCGTGGCAAGTTGGTGGCGTGGCAAGTCCAATGGCAGCTGCAATTTGTGCATCGGAGTGCCACAATCAAGCATGATTGATGCAGCTTTAGTTTCCACTTTAAGATCAACCACCAGCAATGAGACCCCCAGCGTTGATTATAAATGAAATAAGCCTCGATTCGAATGCCGCAGCGATTAATCAACGTGCAAAGTGAAAGACACAAACATGAAAATCCAATGAAAAACCAGAGCTAACAATCGAAACCCAAAGTGAGCCCCGCGCAGAGGCATCTGCCCCACGATGTCCGCTGCCAGCGCCAGCACTCGAACGCCGACGTCGCCGCTCGCAGCGCCGCTCTACGATGGCTATGCCACGATACGCGCCCGCGGCCTGAGCCGCTCCCGCTCCATACGGGCCGCCGAGGCCACCGAGGCAGCCGCAGCCGCCCAGCCGCACGAGCTGCAGCAGGCGGCGGGGGGGCTACGTCTGGCCAGCCAGCGCAAGCGCACCGTCTCGCTGAGAAGCAACTATAGCCAGAGCTCATCTGGGCAAGGCGAGGAGATCTACGCGCGAGCCAAGCCCGTGCGCACGCCCACCATCGGCGATCTGGAGCCGATCTATGCGAGTGCAACAGCGGCAATTGCCACGTCTGCGTCCGGATCGGCGTCCGGTTCGGTTGTGGGCTTTCGGCCCTTGTCGGATGCATCCAGCTCCTCGGGCGGCGGCTCCATGCCCTGCGACTATCAGAGCGTGAAGAAGAACTCGCGCTTCTCGCTGGACTCGCTGCAGAGCAGCGCCACGCCCAAGACGCCTGACTACAATACCGCCGGCGAGGAGGAGCACATATTTCTGTACACCGCGCCGGCGAGTCCCAAGCGGCGGCTGGACAGCGGCCTGCGCAGCTCCTACGACAGCTCCGAGCGCGTCTGCTACTCGCCGCTGCCCAAGCTGAGCTTTGATATGCAGGAGCGCGACAGCCGGCGGGCCACCCTGCGCCACAATTCCGTCAGCTCGACGGGCAGCCGGCGACCCATGACGCTGTCCCTGTCGCTGACGGAGGCGCCACCACGTTCGCCCACGGGTCTGCCGCCGCCGGCGCCTGTGCGCCGCGAGAGTCTCTATGCCAAGCCAAAGATCTATGCGACGCCCACGCGGCCGCCGACCACCAGACGGCTGAATCTGTACGAGCTGCCCATCGTGACACAGCGCAGCAACAGCACCGAGCTGCTGGAGCGCTCCTACACCAGCCAGAGCCTGGCCACCATCGACCAGGACGAGCTGCTGGTTGTGCCCAGTGCCATGCCTATGTTGCCCAGCGCCGTGGATCGGCGCTATCACACGCTGGGCCACATGCGGGTCAAGAGCATGGGCGCTGGCCTGCATCGCAGCCTGGATGTGCCGCCGTGCGGCTCCATGCTGGACATGAACGGCCCTTGGCGGCATCCACAGGGCAACCACAAGTCGGCTGGCAACATATATGCCACCGCGGAGGCGGCAGTCAGCGATCTGAATCGCATGGCGCCGGAGTATATGGATCCCCTGGACTTCAAGATCGGCTGCCAGACAACGCTGAGGAGCAAGCCGCTGATCCCCTGGTACGAGCTGGCCATTCGACGCGACTTCAAGCGACAGTCGTGTCCGCCCATGAGCGGCGGCGTGACAGGAGCTGCCCTGACGTTGCCCTCATCGCCCCAGCTAAATGAGCAGGTGAATAAATCAACTATCGATTGCATAAAGTTATCGATAACAAAAATGATCGAAGCGAAAAAGAGGCTAGTTATTTAGACATTAAGTACTATGCCAATATATAAGTTGCATTGAGAGAATTATTTTCTTAGAGAATTATTTTCTTCAGGCCAAATAACTTCGTTTACTATTGCTGTATGTAAACAAGTTTTCAGTCCAAAATATCGATAAATATCGATCAGTTTCTAAATAGCGATGAATTCGTTTAAAAAAAAATAGGTAAAATCCGCATGATTAAGTCTATAATTATAGACTATAATACATATAAAATTCGCATTGTTGTATCCAACTTTTATGGAAACAATGTCAGCTATGTGCTGGCTATCGATACTGCAGCTGCCGGGCCAAGCTTGGATGCAGCCAGAGAAATGCAGCAGCATTTGGCCAACAGTTATGCCAAGTGGCATGTTCCTTGTTCCTTGTCTTGCAGCAGGCGGCATACCCCATCCGGCTTTGGCATTACAAATGCAAGCCGGCGCATAAGGCAAAGCTATGCGAGTGGCCAACGTCCACTTTTTCACCTGTCCAACTGTCCGGCTGGCCAACTGTCCGGCTGTCCACGCGTCCAGTTGTCAGTTGCCGTTAGACGCGTTTGCCCACTGATTGATTTAATAAAACTTGCATGAGCCTCGTCCGCTGAGCGCGTCGTGCCTTTGGGCGCGGGCAGTTCAGCATATTAAATAAATGAGCCAACGTCTTGGGCACGTATTGCAGATTACAGTTTGGGCAGCACTGGTTGCTGCCTGATTTTAATCCTTCATCATACGCTGCCAGCTCACCTATGTACGTCTGTGCAGACAGGCCAACAACATCTGTTGGCCATGTCCAAAACCGACGACCTCATTCGCAGAACAACACGCAATTGATATGTTGTCCACGAAGAAATCAGCTTTGCTCTTGGCCCGGACCACAGCTGGCAACTTCCCCGCTCTCCCTTCAGCTCTGCAGGAAAAGAGTTAAGTTTGAGCTAAGCAAAAGTATCAGATGGGCAACACAGGTATTTAAAAGCTCTAAAAAATTAAAAACACAGAGTGCTTAAGCTCAACAAAAGTATCAATGAGACAGCCATTCAAACAATCCAAAGTCTCTAAAGAATACAAATACCCTTTGTTACTTGTACGTCTATAAGGTCTGCCGTTTCAATATAAAATGCGTATTCCTTAGTTTTATTAAAGAGTTTCAATAGTATAATAATGCATTTTTATAATAGAATACCTCGAATATGTAAACTTAATACATTTGCGAATTTGAACAGTTTTCGTAAAATTCCTCAAAATCATTATACCCTGTCTTACACATTTTGAATGCGTGCAGGGTGTAATTACAGTTTTTCAGCAAAGCGCTATAGCACATACATGCATACATGTATGTATGTATGCATTGAGTCGTTGTCTTCGACTCAACGACACTTAATGCTGCTTTGTGCATGTGTGTATCCATTCACATGTGCTCAGAGCGGCAAAGCAAACAGCTCTCTCAAGTTCACGCTCTCCGTGTGCACACGCTTTCTTAGTCAAAGTGAAGACTTTTGCAGATCAAAGCAAAGAACAGCCTTCGCTTTATGTGCGCCTGGTATATAGAGATGGCCTTTACATTAACTCGGACGCGTGTCGGCGCCTGCCATCGTCATGATTAAAGCCTTAGTTCAAAGTTGCTGCAAGAATGTTTTGATTTTGTTTAAATGAAAGTACGAATTTATAGTTTATTGATCAATTTTATAAAAATACATAAAATACACTACTATTTAATTACATATTTATAGAAAGGCATAAGGCTGCTTCTAGATAAATTACCCTTATTCGACGTCCCTGGATCAGGTCCGTCGATTGCAATTAAATATCCCGTTTCTTATAAATGACCAAAGTTGACAAGAGGCAGCCAACATTATTTTAAGCACTGCACAAATAAGTTAGATTGCGCCCTAGACAAAAGGCTAGACTTATGACAGAGTATTATTAAAGCTCACGTAAATTTGCCGTCCCTAGCGGACAACTCTTTTCTACTCATTTTATTACAATAACAACAACCGAGCGAAATAGATTGAGAGATGTGCATAAGAACCATAACAAAGGGAGAATTACAGTTTTGTCCACCAAGCGGGCATTGCGCACTTTTGTACATACTTAACGCAGGCAAGCAAATAGCTAGCAGCGTGAAAGAGATAGCATTCTATCGTGCTGCACGCGTCGTTCAGCTTTACGCCTTATCTGCGAGTGCACGCTTTCCTAGTCAAAGTAAAAGGCATTTGCATTTGCAGATCGAAGCAATCAACAGCTGGCGATTATGTTCGCCTGGTAAATAGAGATGGCACTTTAGTCTACTCTAACATCTGGAGTTGGCTGCCAACGTCATAATTAAAGCCAAGGTATATTTTTATAAATATAATGTCACAGTCAAAAAATACAGCTATAGAAAAGCTTATTATGTTATAATTAAATACCGATCCTGGAATTTGCTTATCACGACCTTTGATTGCCACCAAAAAATTGCACTTCTAAAATAAGGCAAAAGTGAGTCACTTCTGAAATCAAAATTGTTGGTTATCAATCAGTTCTATAAACTCTTACGACTCCAGAAATATATATCTTTCCAATATCGGACTTTATTTACCCGAGCTAATACCATTAATTCGAATTAAATGGCTAAGTCATGGCCGATTTCATATTTTCAGCCAAATCTTCACTTTCAGCCAAGCATCACTATTTCGGAGCTTTTCGCTTGTTATTTTTATTGCAACAACAACCACGTCAATGCAAGCGAGCGAAACAGATTAGCGAATGTGCATAAATATCAGAACGAAAGGAGAGTTACAGTTAATTCGCTGAGCTGCTCATACATATATACATATGAAACAGGCAAAGCGAGATGGCAAGATCATTCCATTGTACTCTATTGGGAGCTGCCTTTGCACATTTATTCTGAGTCGAATTAAAGGGAAGACAAATACCAACTGCGGATTATGCTCTCCTAACATTTGGAGATTGCACTACGCTGTATTTATGGCGGATTTTGTATTTTTCAGAGAAATACGAATACTGCATGCACCCCCCCCCCCCCCCCCCCCCCCTCTTCCTTTCCCAGCAGCCACTCCCGCTCGTTGGCTCCCAGTTGACATTTATATCCTTGGTCATACCATACCATAGATATAGTCCTGGTGAACCTAAAGAAATGTGTATGATTTTTCTTTTAGCCGCCCCCAGAAACAGCCATGCCCCTTAATGGTTCTTAGTTGACTATCATATCCTTGGTTATGCCATACCATTGATATAGTCCTTGGGAACCTAAAAACGCAGATCCCTGCAAAATTTGCACCAAAATGGTCCAAAAACACGTATGCTATTTCTTTCAGCAGCCCCTGTACATTGCTGCATCTGCAGCTTCTGCTAAATACCCGTCCTTACAGCACTCATTTAACATGATCTGTTACTTAACATAACTCATTTTAAATGAGTTACATTTCCGCCCCGTGCGGGTATGCAATGAAATTTTTTATTCGAAGATTTTCGTCTACCTGCTGGGCATTTATGTTCGCCTGGTATTTCAGTCAAATTTTAGTAAAAATCTGGCGACCCAGCCGGCGACGAGCGCGCCCCTTCGGGTATGCAATGAAAATTTTAAACCGCTGAAATTTTATGGCGACCTTCTGGTCAATTATGTTCGCCTGGTATTTCGGCTGAATTTTAGTAAAATCTCGGCAACCAAGGACAGATTTTTAACGACCGTTGATTTTTGAATTTTTTGCAATCGTGGAAGTAAATAAAAACAGGAATTTGTTAAATAATTATAAATTAATTATTTATTATTGTTTAAATTAACAAATTTGTTGTTTTTACATGTATTTTCGAATTTAAGTTAAAATTACTATATCTAGCTTAATATAAGCCCGATCCTTGTAGGAGTAGCCTTGTTGGATTCGTAAAAATCCTTAGAATTGATGAAAGTCCTTGAATCCTTCAATCTGAAAAGAAAAAAACACATTTGCATTAAAAATGTCATAAGGTCATTTAGAGGATATAAATAGCCATAACTCGGCCATATCCTTGCAGATTTTCAAAGGACACGGTGCGTTAGGATCGTGGAGACATACTGCATCGAACTGCATTAAAACATTATGGGGTCATCTAAGAATCCTGGACTTGGTAAATTTTCAGTCGCAGGCCGCAAGGAAAATTGCCCGAATTCATACAATTACAGTAAAATCGCGATATCTCTGAAACTACAAGGACAATCCTGATGTCCTTTGGCCAGATGGTAGTCCTAGTCAATACAATTTTTTTGACACAGGACTCGCCAGGATACGCCAGGATATGGCCGAGTTATAAGCTATTTTAGGTTAAAAAATTTGTCCTTAAAACATTTTTGTCTGAAGGACTTTCGTCCTTTGGGTTGCATATTCGTAAATGGGATGATGAGGACTATATACTGTCCAAAGGACATCCCGATAGTCCTTCAAATGGCGAAGTTAGTCCCCATTTTTTCAATTTTTGGCCATTTTCTGACTAAACCCCTGTAAAAAATTTTAGTGAAATTTTTTGTCGAATCCTGGAAATCCTTGAATGCCAATCGATAGTATTGCTTCCCACGAGTTCAAAAAAGTATATCGTTCGGATATCCTTCAGGATTTGGCCAGGATATGGCCATAAAAAGAATGTCCTTTTTAGAAAAGTGGCCGTATATCGGAAACCACGAGGACGATTTGCATGTCCTTTGGCCAGTTTGTAGTCCTAGTCCATACGGTTTGTTTAACACAGGATCTGTCAGGACCCGCAAGGATTCGGCTGAGATATAGCAATTTTAAAATACAAAATATATGTCCTTATATCTTGGTGATTAAAGGACCTACGTCCTTTTAATTATATATTCTCAATCGGCAAAACAAGGACATTCTGATGGTCAAAGGACATGTCGGAAGTCCTTGAAATGGCCAAAATACAGCCAGTTTTGTAATAGTATCCTTTTTAGAAAAATAGCTATAACTCGACCATATTCCTTCAGATTTTTAAAGGACATGGTGCGTTTGGATCGTTGGGACCAACTGCATCGATCTGCATTTAAATATTATAGGCTTGTCTAAGAATCATGGACTTGATAAAATTTGTGGCGATGCGCTAGAAAGTAGACTGAAAACAAAATCCTTGATATCTTGAAAACAACAAGGACGATTTTGATGTCCTTTGGCTAGTTGATAGCCCTAGTCCACATAAGTTGTTTGACATACCACTTTTCAGGATTCGCAAGGACTGGGCTGAAATATATCATATTATAGACAAATGTCCTTTTTTCTTGGCTATTCGAAGGACTTTCTAGTATTTCGAAACTGATATTTAAATGCACGGATGAGGAATCTGGATTCGCCAAAAGAAATCACGATAGTCCTTTAAATGGCAAAATTGTGGCCGATTTAGAGATTAATGTCCTTTTTTAAAAATAAGCATAGCTCCGTCATATCCTTATGGATTTTGAAAAGGCTTGATGTAACGGGATTGTTAGGAGTAACTGCATCGATCTGCATTAAAGCATCTAAGGGTTACACAAATTTTATTTGCGAGCCTATGGAAAACAGGATGAAATTTTGAAATCCCTGACACAAGGACAGCTTCTATGCAAGTTGATTTACCGAAGACTCGTGAGTATCGTGAAGACCTTTATCATGTTGATTAAGCATTTTCAATTGGGTAAGGACTATATGTTGGCCAAAGGACATTAGAATAGTCATTGATTGGCTAAGCTATGTACTATTTGTGATCAATTTAATTTTACAAAATTAGCCATAGCTTGACCATATCCTTACAAATGCGGTAGGATAGTAATAGAACCTTGCTTAAACTACAAAATGTTCTACTACTCGTTTTGAAATTCAAGCAAAGGGAGTAATAGGGAGACTACGATATGACATACTTAGCTGCGCGCACTAGCTAATTTTGAGGGCGTGGCAGCAGTCGAGTTTTTGGCAAATGATAATCAAGGTAGCTGCGATCCCGTGACCTCATCTACGCCGGGAGCTGGCCATTGTCAGCGGAGTACAATACATGTGCATTTAGAACTCCAAATCTATCTCGCCAAGTTGCAATCTTGTTCTCCAGAATTCGTCTGAAATAGAAGTATAATGTAAAATGAACTAAAAGACATTCAACTTATGCTCTTACCTGGTAAAACAGCGAACAAGCTGATAAGGTGCTTTTGAAGCAGTTCAGAGCCCGTGGCCTCATCGTGATTGGGAGTTGGCTATTGTCAGCGAGTCCATTGAACAACCGGACGAGGAAGCGCAGGCAGGCTATGCAATACATCCGCAGTTAGAGCTCCAACCCCATCCACGCCCAAGTTAACTGAAATGGTTGGATACCGTAATATGAACTGAAAGACCTTTAATTTATGCTCTTACCTGGTAACAGAGCGAACGGTCTGATGTAGCGCTATTGTAGTCAATGCCATTCAGAGGGGATTCGTCGCTCTTCGCATATAGAATGAAATATTTCTTGGGCGTCCATGATATCTTCGCAGCAGTCCTACAATGGCAGAGTAGTCAGTTATATATAGAAACATGTGTGAAGTCAAAGTTGTAAACAATCACAAGAGGTATCTTTTTTTGGCATACAAGTCCATGCACAAATGCGGCAATTGCGGGTCCAATCAATGTCAACTTTCAAAGCAAATAAAGTTGCCAGATAAGCCGCTTGTCGAGTACATTTAATATATTTATTTTTTCCGATTTGGCGCTTTTTTTAATCGGGTTTTTATAGATATTTTTTTTTTTTTTTGGCTTAGCAAACGGCAGCGAGTTTTAAAGCGTTTTTCATGTTTATTTATGAGCAGCCGAGGCGCCGAGGAGCTCAACAGCTGCCAATTTAAGTTGGTAACTCGAGACGAGAAGCGGCGAGGCTTTAAATGAAAAGTGAAATTGGTAGTTTGATAGCTTGGCCAGATTGTTGGCGGGCGTGTTTCACACGAGTGGCACGATCATAATTACAGTTTGAGCAGCACTGTGCCCCACTGATGGCTGACTACAGCAGTTCACCGGTTCAATTAGATCAAGTTGAATGTCAAATGCTGATTGCCTTTAATTGATACGAAATTAACATATTTAGCAATAGCCAAAGAGAATGCCATCATCAAAAGCTGATTGATGTGATTTTGATTGATCAATCAATCGCAATATGGGTCTATTAATTGCTTTACATAGGTAAAAACTGGGCTGTCAATTTATCAAGTTTATTGAATGTCAAATTTTGCAAATGAATCAAAACGAATCGGTATACCTTGTAGTCATTGTAAGTTAACAGAAATAGGCATATGTAAGATAATAAACAAAATAAGAGAAGATGTATGCGAATAAGTCAGACACTTGCTCTTACTCTCAGTTGCAATAGTTTTTTGTTTAAATACAATCAACTATACAAACGCAGTTGCCTTTTATAACAATTTAAAATAATTAACACGTTCACCTTAAACTCGCAATTAGAGCCATATAGCAAAAATTTATTTCAATCGCGTAAATCTGTCAACTTGAGCACTCTTTTAGTATATTCCCAGTTCTTCTTTTTCGCTGGTTCTAATGCAAGGTTGCTGCTCTAGTTTTTTAGCAGTAGCCCGACTGTAGCCCGTCTCATGCATAATTAATAAACAAAATATAAAAAAACTGTAAACAACGCCGACAAATGCCAACAAATTGGCAAGCCAATGAATGGGTTGCTGCAGAGCTCGACTGTGCTTAAGTAACTCGTTAGTTTTTATCTTTTGGCATCGCTTATTAAAAACAATTTCTGATAAACGAGATGTGGCGATCGTGTATAGTGACAGGCAGGCGGCTGCCCGACCGACCGACGGCCTGTCTGCACATGCAACATACATATATGTATATATATACTTATATGCATCATTTGTATCTCATAGATACTCGTTATAATTGCCACAAGGCAGCCCGCTGAGCGCTCACTCAATGACTAACTGACTGACTGACTGACTTACTGAATGACTTACTGCCTGGCTGGCTCTCTCTTGACTTTTGGCGGCTTGTTTTTTGTCAAAGGCAACATGACAGCAACACCTGATCTATGCGCAGTTATTTGGTGTCTTTCTTTGCTTGTGGTATTTGGGTTTTTTTAACATGGTTTCTAAATTCTTGGCTGCAGTGGCAGCCTTTAATTTATGACAAATGCAATTTGTATCTGCTTAATTCATAAATATTTATTCGAACAAGCCAGGCCAGGCCTCGGTTCACAAAGAGTCACAGGTGTCTAAGCCGAAAAATAAAAAAACAACAAAAAACGTAAATAAATAAACCGAAACCCAGCAGAGGAGGAAACCTGTTTGCAGTGCAGCTGAAACTCGTTTCGGTGTGCACTTTTAATAGAGAGAAAAAGGACAAAGACAAAGACTTCGAGGCTGATGAAGCTGTTCAGAGGGTCCACAGGTCGCAGGACGAGCGCGTCTGTTTGACAGTCTCCCCAAGGAAATCAGCGCTGGCAGCGAAAGCAAACTCAAACAAACTCGACAACAAAACCAGAATCAAAACAAACAACAAAAAACAATGGACAAACAGAACGCTGAAGATGAAACTGAAGACCTGCGACTGCCCTTCCGATAAAAAGACGAATAAAGTTTTTACTCTGCCTTGTCGAATCGAAATTTGTAAATATTGAGAGCAGCACGCCGAAGATTGAATACACTCGACAAGATTAAATACCGAAGCTTAAACCTTTGAACAAACACTAGATTCTTAAGAGACTATTTCTATAGGCTCTATATGCTATAGTAGACCATTTTGATACCATTTTGCAGATTTGTTAGCAGAAGTGAGGTAATGTTGAGTTTTGACAGATACCTTAACAAAAACTGTTTTTTTTTTTTGGATTGATTATTCATGTAGAGCTATATGATACTGTAATCCGATATTAATAAGATTTTGCTTATATATACTTGTTTAAGATAACATCTTATAAACTACAAGTTTTTCTTGTATGATAAATGTATGTGATATAGATATAGATCTGTTACACATATGTACTAAATGCAAATACATCAGTACTCTTTGAAGTGCTTAGCACGTTTCGTCAGAAAATTAGAATACTCTCCATAAGGGTATAAAAATCAAAGCATTAAAAACTGGTTGCTGGACTAAGGTCTGAGGTCTGAGGTCTGAGGTCTGATGTCTGAAATGTGATGTCTGAGGTTTCTGCTTCTCCATGAGTTTTATTTTTAACACACACACAATCGCATATGGATTACTTTTTGTTGTAATCCTGAACGTGTGTCTTTTGTGGCTTCCGGTCTTGAAATCGAATAATCAATAAAGCAATCAAAAAAAAAAAAAAAAACAGAACAATGCACACTTCAATGGACATTGATCGTGTCGTTCTTTAAGAAAAACGACAACTCATTCCACAGGGGGCGGGGAATGGGAAGGGGGAGGATGGAAAGGGGAACTAGGCTGTAAGTAGGAGATTTACAAGTGGAAATGCTCAAGTTGTTGTCTTTGGGGGAAACGGACTCAATTGAGGATCTTAAGCGATTGTAAATTACTGACTGGAGGGTCTTATAAATGGGTTTCGTTTCAAGTGGAGGGGATATTAGAGCTAAATGCACAAAAACGAGAATTTTACGATTGAAGGAAATAGAAACATTTGCTTTGAGTACAAAACTCAATTGGAAATAAAATGAAAACTTCAAGTTTTGCAGAACAAATGTTGTAAATATTTCGTTTGCTTGCATAACATATTTATCGATGCAGCCCGTAAAAAGTCTTCTCTTGAATTATCTATTTGGGCTGCCTGTTATCTTCTTAACTGGCAGTTAACGAATCTGTTGTGCAAGACCAATCCTTAGAATCCCGCGAGTAATTTATAATTAATGTCTACATATTCTGTAAAATGCAGTTAAAATTGACAATCTCTTTCTTTTTCTTTTCATTGCAGGTAAGTGACCGAACTCAGATCAATTTCAAGCACACTTGGGGGTATCGTAAGTAGTTGTTCTGGCCATTAGCCAAATGCCAAATTTATCTAAGCCACAAATTTGTGCAATGCCGCGAAATTGCAAAGCGCAATCGCTGAGAAACGAGAATTGAGAATTTTGCAGCTATAGAGAGAAGTCTTGTGCAAATAATGGAAACTACAATCTTTGTCTTTCACCAGCTTCTGTCCACAGTTCGATCTCTGAGGCGGCTCAAGATCAAAGACTGTGCCTGTGACTGTGGTCCCGTGTGGGTCCGGCGTGTCTGTGGTGCCGTTTCTCTCACTTCGAGCATAATCCAACTGCCAGCTGCCCCTCTCCCTACCTCTGCCTCTCCCTCTCTCTTTCTGACAAGATCTTAATGATGATTTGCTATTTCTGCCGCTGCTCGCGGCTCTGGCTGCCCAGTCGTAGCTCGTCCAAGTGGAAACGATGCGCATGTCGCATCTCTGGCTGAGTTCAGCTTTGGATACAGTCATCTCAGTCGTAAACAATCGCATTGGATTAGTTTGTTAATCAGTTTATTATGTGGCGGCAACTGTGTTGTGATCAGCTTTGAGCGTTGCTCAGGATAACCTGGCCAAAGGCAAACGGTTTTTGAGGCGTTGGCAAATAAAATGCAAAATAATCTGATCGGCAAATGGCAAAGGAAATCAATGAGAAATTCAGAAATAAAGATATGTGAAACCTTTTGAGAAATATTAATTAAAAGTCTGCCGAAACTTTTTAAGCACAATATTCCATTTGATTTCAACTTAAGATCTATATTAAAAGAGTTTCAACCGATTTTCACATACGGCACACTCTTTGCTAGCACTGGCGATTAGTGTGAAGGCGATAAGATTGGAAAGTGTTATTACCAGAACTAATGCCCGCAAATATCTTATCTTATCTAATGCAGTGGCCACTTGCGATTATATATTGCGATATAAAAAATGTATATACATATATGAATTATATATATAGATTAAGTGCCTGGCACTTATCTACCCTATGCTGCATACTTAAAGAAAACTATTCATTCCATTAACTAAGGCCGTCTCTGAAAAACCAGCAACAGAAATCAATCATTTTAACTAGGAAGATGTCTTTATCTTTGGCACGGGGTCAAATTGATTAGACCTCTGCACATTTTGCGACTTGAAGCAGCTGAAAAACCAGAAGAAAAAAGTTTAAAATTGGCAGCTGGCTTGAACCTGCGACCTTCATTAATCATTAATTAGACAAACGCCCGCACTTGATGCCTGCCAGTGGCTGTCAAACTTTCACTGTGGCAATGCTTGGCAAATTTCCAATGCCACGCTCCCCTACCGACCTGCATAATAAATCCCAAAGCAATGACAACTATTACACTTCCTTTGCAGCATCTCGGCCAAACAAATGTCAAGTGTAGATGCAGTTGCAATTGCTGCTGCTGCTGCTGCTGTTGCCGGGGCATAAATCATTTGAAAAGGTCAAAGTGCACACGCCTACGTGGCATGTTGCTGCCAGAGGCAACACATGTGCGCCCGATGTCTGCAACAGCAATTGTCAAGTGGTTGTCGTTGCCGCAGCGACAACACCATGATTTATGCACGCCAGCAACATGAAACAGTTGCTGTCGTTGTTGCCGGCGACCTACTTAAGCAACTAGACACTAACTATGCAGCTAATCGAAGGTCGCTGCCTTATCAATAGTTGACTGTTATCTAAAGCTGATACGCAGCCTATCAGCAATGGCAATTTGTTAAAATTGGTTCAGCAAAGTTGCTGACCAAAAACTTAAGTTGCCAAGTAGTTATTGTTGTTGCTGCTGCTGCTGCTTCTGCGGCTGCTGCTTTAGTTGTTGCTGCCATTGAACTTGAACTTTGTGCTGTGCTGTCTGCAAATTGCAAGCAATAAATTAGGCAGCAGCAACAATAGTAACAACAACGGCAACATCTCACGCGCGAGCAACTCTGACAGTCGAATTAAAGTTGGTAACTTTTGTTGCTGCTGTTGCTGCTGCTGTTATTGCTGATGTTGCTGCTAAAGTTGTTTAGCATACGGAGCCCTACACAACCGACTTTCCATATGCCATTCACTCGCTGGCTCTATCCCTCCCTCTCTCTCTCTCTCTCTCTGTCTGGTTGTCTCTGCCTTTCTCTCTCACTCACCCTCTCCCTTTTCGCTAACATTGCCCGTCGAGGCGTAACGCGTTTCTTTACGCTCCGTTGCCGTCGCTGTGCTAATGAAGTGCAGCAACAACAACAGCAACAACAACAGCAATAACAACAGCAGCAACAGCACCAGCAACTGCAACTACAGCTGCAACATTAGCAGCAATAGCAACATTGCAGACAGTTGGCCAAAGCCATACAGTTTGAGAGCAACTTCAAGAGTTGGGGGCAGCATGCAACAGTTGCAAATATATTGTTGTTCACTCTTGTAGCTGTTGTTGTTGTTCTAAATGTTGCTGCTGCTGTTGTTTGCTGTTCATTTTATGCCCTTCCGCTTGTCGCTTTTCAATGTCAATTGCACTCGTTTCTCTTGTTTCAGCAATTTGGTCTTCCACTTTGCAGCTTGAAATTTCTATGAAATATTTTCAGAGTTGCCAGAAAGTTGAATACTTAGTTTGACAGTTAGTAAAAAAGTCTTGGCTTTAAATTCTTGTATATTATTCGCAATCTGCGCTACCCGCTGCTCCAAAACTCAGCTTACATTTACATTATCATCAACATAATTAGCATGCGAGGCATTTTGGCGTTAGACTGCGCTGACGTTGCCAGACTAATTAAATTATATTTTACGCTCTGCAGAACGTGCTCCAAACAACCTTTTTATTTTCGCCCTTGCTTAGTCGCTTAAGCCCCACATTAGAAAACCACGTTCTCCTTTCCTAACACCCAAAAGCCAAGATCCTAGATAACCCTTTTCAGGGAGTTGCCACATGCCACAAAACCAACTTGCCAACTTTTCACATTATTTCGTGGTGCCACATTTGTGCAGCCGCCTCACGTATTCAGGTGAAACATAAAAATTGATTACGGTGCGTATGCGTAACACGTGAGACCGCAAATGAGGTGCTTTACTGGATAAAGCTAAGCACCTACTGCCCTGAGCCCGATATATATATTTACATATACCTTATAATGCGACTAAAACTCCCGAACATTTCAATCGAGTTTTATAGAAATTTTGAGTGGCAATTCGTGCCGAAGCTTGTGCAAAAGCAATTAAAGTCGGATATCAAACAATTTATCAAGATAGGTCTGTTTTGAAGCTAGGCGTGGGCTGGGGCGAGCTTATAGTTACAAACAGAAGCAAAAACAAAAAACGTTTAAAAATGAACTCAGCCTCAGCTGAACGAGCAATTTGAGCGCCGTCCTTGAACTCTGTAAACAAGTTGAGCTCTAGAAGGGGCCAATATTTTGTTTTGCTTTATTTTTAACTTATTTTCCATTTAAAAGCCGCCAATTGTAGTTGTTGTCGCAGTTGTTGCTGTTGTTGAGCGTGTCGGCTTGACTTAATTTGCATAAGCGGCACGCAAATTAAAATGTGAAACGTGTTAGATGCTTATCAATAAACGAAACATAGGCACGTAAGACGGTAGGGGAGATACCAGAGATACGAGCGTTACGAGTCGGTTGTGGCTAATAACTAACTAACTGCGATAGCGTTTAGTCAGCTTTACTTGGCTTACGACAAAAATTCAAATTCTTCCCATTTAATTAAAACGGGGCGTGGCCGACTATCGACTGTCAAAAGACAACTGTGCGATGATATCATCCATGCATCATGTATTATTAACTAACCGCACGCCAATGTTAATGTTACGTTAATTAACAGGTAGATAAACTTAAGCTACAAAATTACTTGAGCATTCCTTACAGCTTATTGGGAGCAAACCACAAAATAAATTTATATTTTGAAAGAACATTAAAATATACTGTCAATTATTAGGTAATCTTTCAACTTAATCTTGCTAGAAAACTTTCTGAGGAATTCAATTGCTGTAAATTATGCATTCTTTGGGATACTTAAGTAATTTCCATAAATAATATTTCCAAGTTCAAATGACAATTTGAGATAATGATTAAGGGCATTCGACTAGTTCCCCAACTCAGTTACTTAATAAGTTCAACTGCAGATGCAACCCATTGGCATTAGTTGACTTCATCATTCACTTTCCCAACTCAAGACCTAATTCGCCCATTCATTCGATGGCTATTGATGCCACTTCAGCATTAGCTGCTGCTGCTGCTTCCGGTCTTTTTCTTTTGCCTACCCTTGGCATGCCCTCACGTCTGGACAGCAAAGTGCAATTATAACTTCCGCGCTGAGTCATATATAACAAGTATTTTGGCTTTGCGCAATGCTCGTCACAAGTCAAAGTGACCTTCTATTTGCTCGTATAAACACAATCTTTGCCAAGCTATATAACCTGGAGACTCCAAACCTTAATATAAAATGCTTTACTGACTTGGGATTACAGTTTTAGAGTCGCTTCCTCTATTATTCAGAGAGACGAAAAGGGAAGGAGAGAGTATTGTGCAGTCGACTGCTAACTTCGTACTTGTTTTACACTTTAATAGCGCTCATTAACTTGAAACAGTTATTCGCCTGCTCTGCTCTAAGATTCCCTATGTTTCTCTAGGCGAGAATTAATGCCTTCACAAATGCTGCAGCTCGCTGACAAAATGCGTGCCGCCAGCGCCCCCAATGACCCATCCGCAAGCGACAGCCATAGAGAGCGCGCCGGTCACGTCGCATCATAAAAAATCCATCCATGAACTTGCGGCCAGGCAACTGAGGAGCTGCCTGGAACTGGGCACAGGTTCTAATGCTTGTTTATGGCGCAGGTGTCTGGACAGTCTGTGCTGAGAGGCAAGTTTTGAAAGAAGTTTTTAAAGCTGTGCTTAGAGGCTCAGGCATGAGGAGTCATGAGTCATGAGTCATCTCTGTCCAGGCCACCAGACACCAGTTGAGGAACCACTTGCATATCAAGCAGGGCTTAAAATGCCATGCACGATTGTGACGTGCGGGTTGCATAGTACTTGACAGGGGGCGTGGCGGGGAACGGGCCACTCAATTGTGATGATAAATTATTGATGCAGCAGGTACTCCATGCTCTCCCCCCCCCCCCCCCCCTCTCCCCCTACATATTTACTCGCTTGAAACCAATTTCCGAATTATATTCAAACCACAAATTTGAACTTTTCGTTTTAAGATTAATGCCAAAATTGAACTGAAAATCGCTTCACTAGCAAAAAGCTGATGTTCATTTCTGTCTCCCTTTCTTTTCATTTCACTTTAGGATTTGACAAATGAGAAATCGACGGTTCAAACCCGACCCATATCACTCATGAAAGCATGAAAACCTTTAACTTTTCACACTTATTTCTTCAAGTCGAGCTTGGTATTAAGCCAAATTATGTGTTTGTTTTATATAAATAAGAAGATTTTTTCACCATGTAACCTTCTACTCTCTTTTTTGCAGGCCCATGTGGTTTCTGCGTTCGAGCAATCGCTAACCAACATGACCAATCGCCTGCAGCAGCTGACGGCGACGGCGGAGCGCAAGGATGGGGAGCTGACAGACATGCGGCAGACAATTGAGCTGCTGCGCAAGCAGTCCATCCAGGCGGGCCTGACCACCGCGCACATGCAGAGCATGGGCGTGCAGACGCAGGGCCAGAGCCAGAACGAGCTGATGCTGCAGCAGAAGCCGCCGCCAGTGCCCGTGGGCAATGCACGACCTGGAAATCCCAATGCCAATACAAACGGCAATGGCCTGGGCCTGGGTGTGGGTGGGGGTGTGGCCATGCAGCGACAACACAGCACGGATTCGATGTGCTCGCTGAACTCCATCAGCTCGGGCTGCTCGGCGGCGCAGGACAAGAACAAGGCGAACAAGAAAAAGGGCTGGCTGCGCAGCAGTTTCACCAAGGCCTTCTCGCGCAATGCCAAGATCTCGAAGACAAGTCGCCATGTGGGACAGCATCATCAGCAACAGCAACAGCACGAGCACAGCTCCAGCAAGACGCCGCTGCCTAATGGACACGGACATGGACATGGACATGGACATGGACATGGACACGGACACGGCGAGCCGCTGGGCTTGGCCGCCTTGGCCACGCAGCCGGCACCACCGCTGCCCGTGGCGAATGCGTCCAGCAAGCAGAGCAGCCCGGCCAAGACGGTGACGCTGATAGACAATGCCAAGCCCATCGATGCTATTGAGCAGGAAGATCAGCATATGGTCGAGGATCTGAAGAAGCAGTTGCGAGAAAAGGATCTGGTGCTTACAGATATACGTTTGGAGGCGCTCAGCTCTGCTTCACAGCTGGAGAGCCTCAAGGACATGATGAACAAGATGCGCGCCGAGATGATGTCGCTCAAGCAGAATAACGAACGTCTCCAGAAACTGGTCACCAGTCGCTCCCTTGCCGGATCCGAGGCTAGCCTGGGCCAGGCCATCAGCCCGAATGGCTCGCTGGGCGGTGGCGCCGGCGGCTCGGATGCCTCGCGCCGCTACTCACTGGCCGACGGCAATGCACGGCCACCCATGGAGCTACCGCCACGTCTAACCGAGGAGCTGGAGGAGGATTGCATGCCGCCGGCACCTGCGCCGGAGCCACCACCGCCGCCAGCGCCCAGTGCAGCGTGCGGCGCAGCGCCGCTCAGTCCGAACACACACATCGATCTGACGCCACCGCCACCCGCGCTGGAGGCGGCACAGCTGGGCAGCCCGGTGCATATGGCCAGCACCGTCGAGGAGCTGCCTGATGTGTGCGACGGCAAGAAGATAGCGATTGCCTGCTACTTGGGCCAGCCCGAATCGTTTGCCAAGTACTGCGAGGAGCTGCTCGAACTGGATGACTTCTATGCGAATGGCGCCATCATTGCCAGCCACGAGGCGGAGCAGGGCCAGGGGCAGCAACTGCAGCAGGGCGAGCGTCAGGCATCTGGTACGAATGAGTTTATCATTGCCTGCACCTACATATCGGGCAAAACGACCTGGCAGAATCTAGACTATATTGTGCGGAAGTCCTTTAAGGATTATGTGGCACGCATTGATCCAGGCACCAATTTGGGCCTCAACACAGACTCGATTACATCGTATCATCTGGGCGAGGCGAAACGTGGCCCTGAAATGGGCTTCCCGGAGCTGCTGCCCTGCGGCTATATTGTGGGCAATGTGAAGACCCTGTATATATGCCTACAGGGTGTCGGCAGTCTGGCCTTCGATAGCCTCATTCCGCGCAGCATTGTGCATCGATATATAAGTTTGCTAACGGAGCATCGACGCTTGATCCTGTGCGGCCCCAGCGGCACGGGCAAATCCTATTTAGCGCGCCGCCTGGCCGAGTTTTTGGTGGCACGCGCGGGCCGTGGTAATCCATCGGAGGCCATCGCCACGTTCAAGTGAGTTCCTTTAGAGCATTAGCCAAGTCCTCTGCTAATCCGTTTGCCTATTTGCTTGCAGCGTGGATCACAAGACCTCCAAGGATCTGCGGCAATATCTGGGCCACATTGCCGAGCAGGCAGCCATTGCGAATGGCGTCTCGGAGCTGCCATCTGTGATCATATTGGACAATTTGCATCATGCCTCCGCACTAGGGGATGTCTTCTCGTGTCTGCTCAGCGCCGGGCCGGCCACCAAGCTGCCCTGCATCATTGGCACCATGTCGCAGGCCACCTGCAACACAACCAATCTGCAGCTGCATCACAACTTCCGCTGGGTAGGCTATCCATCTATTGAAAGCCAGGTCTGGTCGATGAACCTTATCCATTCGCTAACTTAACAGGTACTCACGGCCAACCACATGGAGCCAGTCAAGGGATTCCTCGGTCGCTTTTTACGCCGTCGCCTGTTCCAATTGGAGCTGCAGACGCAGCATGCGCAGTCCGAGCTTGCCGCGGTACTCGCCTGGCTGCCGTCCGTTTGGCAGCACATCAATCGCTTCCTCGAGGTGCACAGCTCCAGTGATGTGACCATTGGACCGCGCCTGTTCCTCTCCTGCCCGCTGGATTTGAAGGATTCGCAGGTGTGGTTCACGGATATCTGGAACTATCATCTGTCGCCCTATCTGATCGAGGCGGTGCGCGAGGGCGTGCAGCTTTATGGGCGACGCGGTGGCGCCTGGAACGATCCCTCGGCCTTCATACGCAACTCATATCCCTGGCCCTATGGGCCGGACTCGGTGCCGCCGCTGCGTCAGATAAATGCCGAGGATGTCGGCCTGGAGGGCGTGGCCCTCAGCAATGGAGAGCAACAGGATCCCTTGGTAACTATTTTGGCTAAACTCTTTCAAAAACACGTGTTGATTTCCATCCAATTCTGTAGCTAAACATGCTGATGCGTCTGCAGGAGGCAGCCAACTACTCGGAGACACAGGATCAGGAATCGGACTGTGCCAGCCTGGACTCCAATGTGACACCAGACAGCTCGGCGGGCGCCGAGTAGGTTGTCCCTTCCCCGATCTTAACTTCTTACATGCCAAATTAGTTGTTTTTTGTTTGCGTTGCAACTGAGCGCCTTTGGAAACTGTCCCACAACCACGCACACACACTCCCACACACATCCCACAAAGGAAATTTCTTGCACTACTTTCGCATAAGAGTTCAAAAGCAGTTTCAAGAGTTTTCCATTTGCACAAAACCAACAATCTATCAACCTACACTCTGAGAAAATGTGTAAATTAAATACTCGAAATCTTTGCATAATTCAGCCAAGACTTAAATTCATTAATTGTTTGTAAATCCAAATCGCCAATATACAAAAGTCAACCACATTAATCACTCAATTGCCAATTCGCACTATAAATAGTTGCTATTTAAATCAAGCATATTTACCGTCAATATTGAAATCAAGCAAATTCAGCAATTATAAAGAACAGATCGGTATGAGTTTTAGCTCGTTCAAAATAGAATTATAAACGATATTTCTCTGAGTGTATTATCATTCTCTTACTCTCTCTCTCTCACTCTTCCGTTGTCTCCTATGTAGAATTGCACTTTTTAGCGCACTTGTTAAAAATGCAAATTGCCAACATCAGTAAGCCATAAATAATAATACCATGCATCTATATTCATAAAATCTGGTAACCATTTGCGTCAGCTCAGCGCAGGCCAAAGACAAAAATAAATTGAAAAGAAAGCCCAACATATAATGTTAAAGAATTGCTAAAGAACAAAAAAAAAAGCACACTTTTTGTATATAGAAAACCAAAAACAACCCTAACTACATTTAAGTAACAGACTCTACGACGGTATCAACATTTTATACCCAAACAAAATATCGATAAACAAAAAGAAAACGGAAAAACCTATTGTAAATGTAGCCCTAAGTTTTTGCTACTACCAATATTTACAAGATGTACATTTAAAGGAAAAAGCTTTCACTTTAGTTTAATTATTTGCATAATTATTATTAAATATTGTTACAAACATATTGCATATTTATAAAAACGATAACTATTTAAACAATTTATTATGCCATACAGCGCTTAACCACAGCAGCAGCATAAATGCAAGAAATCAAATACGTAAAGCCCCCCAATCCCCCAAAATAACAAATAGCAAAATTAACAAGCATGACGTCTAAACCAAATAGATGAAGACGAAGAGCAACAACAACAACAACAACAGCAGCTAAACTAACAGCTAAAATACATATTTATATATAAAATACAATATTGCAATTATATGTCCTGTCTCTGTCTAATTTAACTGTGTACATTTATGAGATGTGAAATCAAATCAAAATCAAATAAATTAAATTACATATAATAATAAATTATAAAAATATCATGGTTTTTTCTTTTTAAACGGGAGTTACTTGGACACAGCCTAATTGGCTGACGCCATCTAATGGCCAGCAGCAGAAACAAGCGGAATTATTAGAAGTATACAAATGGGGTTGTTAAATTAATTGAATAAATGTGAGCCACCTATGGGACTAAGAGCATCACCTAATGCTTAGCAGCACAAACTTGACACTACAACATTTGAAGCATACTATAGGGCTGCAATATAAATGAAATTCAAGACAAATAATTTTCAAAAAGTGCGCCATCTAACGCCCGCAGCTGAGACACGCTTGGAAAATAATAATTTAGAGCATACTAAAGGGCTGCAAAATAATAATTGATTTTCAAGATTCACTTTTTATACCCTATTACAAGTTGTAAAGAAAACGGTCGTGTCGAATCAGAATTCTATCTCATATATGAACCTTCCATATGGACGTTTGCTATAGAATAGAGTTCTTTTATGAACTTCTATTCTTTCAGAAGTCATGATCAAAATCACCAATTACCTTTTCTACACTACTTCTCACAAATTGGGAAAATCTTTTGAGCATCGGACTACTATATAATATTGCTGCTACAGGAATTTGGTGTGAAAGCACCGTCAGAAGTACATAAAATATATACTTAAAATCGATGTTGACCGATTTTAGAAAAGACGAATGCAAGTGATCAAATATCAAATTATGTCATATTGTAAAACACAACATACCCCATATCCCACTTGATTTCTTTGCCTCATATAGTCTCTGGAAAAAACGATTGGGCGTCCTGTAAAAATAAGGAAAAATAAATAAATATTAGAACTCAAACAGTTACAGCTACTTTCACTCTCATTTGACTTTTCTATGAAAAACATAAGCAAGTTTATATTAATCTTCCTCTGACGATATTATTGAAAAGGGCAAAGTTAGCAAAGCTAAAAGGTTGTGTGTAAGTAAGTCTTTAACCATTTCATAAATGCATTTTACTCATTTCCATTTGAACTTCGTAGCTTCTCAAAAATTGAAATGCAAAGTTAAATAATTTGAAAAGTGCGCCAAAATGCATATTTTCGTGACAACGATATGTCGCATATCATAGATTTGAACAATATATCGATATTTTCGTGCCACTCAATAAATATATCGCCGGCGATGGTTCAATTCCAATGATTCGTTCATATGAACTTATTCCAAACAAACCGATAACAACTCTATCCAGAACAAGCCGTGCTCGTCTACACATTTGGTAATTTGTGTTATAGTTTATAAAAAAAGTTAACTTCTGCGCAGTTTATTTGACTGCCTTTCAAATGTTTGTAAAAAATAATAGTATTTTGAGTGCTGAGTGCAGCGGCGGCTGCACATTTTCTGAGGAAAGCCTTTGAAAATTGTGTGAAAAAATGTCCGATTACACAACAGATGCCACAAGGCGCACGCGAGCAATGAAAAATGGCAAATATATGCGCTGGAGGCGTTGTACTAAAAGTATAAATAATACTTAATAAGTAGCTGCAGTTGCAGAAGAGGCTGCAACTGATTAAATATTCATTTTATCGTGCACGTAGCCCGTGCAGCTGTTACATAACCTTGTATGCGTCCCCCCCCCCCCCCCCCCCCCCCCCCCCCCCTCATAAACATGCTTCTCGCGAAATGAACCATTGCTAAAAAAGTAAACTCTATCGTTGCAGCTCTGAAACTATGGCTCTTAGACTAATCAACAACGCTCTACGCCGCCAGCTTGCCGCGCAGTTGCCGCGCAATGCGCAGGTAGGCAGCATTGCCTCGATTCACACCTTGGACAAGATTGGCAAACGTGAAATCGTGGGCTTTGGCTGGAACGGCACAGCCTGCTATGCAGATCGTGTTGATTATCCTATGCCCGCTGTGCGCTTCCGCGAGCCCAACAATGAGATCAATGCGCTGCGCACCAAGGAGCAGGGCGACTGGAAGAAGCTGAGCCCGCAGGAGATCAAGGCCCTCTACCGAGCCAGTTTCTGCCAGACCATTGCCGAGGTCCAAGCCAGCACTGGCGAATGGAAGATGCATTTGGGCGTGGGCCTGATCTTTACCGCCGCGGCAATTTGGATTGCCGTACTGATGAACCTGTTCGGTAAGCGACTACATGGAGTTAGCGAGATGTACCTAATAATATATTGCTATTGCAGTCTACGATGAGTTGCCCATTACATTTGATGAGGAGCACCAGAAGGCGCAGCTGAAGCGCATGATCGATCTGGAGATCAATCCGGTGACCGGCTTGACCTCCAAGTGGGACTACGAGAACAACAAGTGGAAGAACTAAACGCAGTCCACCGTAGAATGCAATTCCATGTTGTAAAGTAATTAAGCGAAAAGTGAGGCGTCTATGTTTAAGTGGCCACAAGCAAAATAATAGTTGAAATTAAAATAATGGCCGCTGCCAAACCCAAAAACACTTGCGACGTTTTTTCTACGATACTTGAGGAAAACTCACCTGGCTGCGACCCTTTCCATATTTATATACATATATAAGTATTACGATGTATAGGAACAGCAGCAGCATCCCTTATGCATAACTGAATACATATATAGTTATTTTTCTTTTATCCATTTTGTGCCTTACGCCATTTCGCATTTACAGTTAGACTTCGTGCGGCGGCCGATGCAGAATGTGCGGCCGCATGTGACGTGAGCGAACTTTGGGCTGATAAAGCGAGCTTTGATTAGATCCGGTGACAGGTAACTTGGCAAAGCACTGCGCGTAACTAATGCGTTTCTTATTGTTGTATTAATTAAGAATATTTCGCTCACTATGTTTCACTATTTATATACGCGGAAATTTTTGAAGCTACGTGAAGTTGGTTGCGCTTGATGAAAACAATGCACTCTCTAACCAAAGCTTAAAGCTTCTCGGTTACACAGAGCTCAAAGCGCCACCTTAAGGCCAAGGCTTATACTATGCGCTTAGCACCACGAGCCACCTGTTGGCATTAAAACAAAGCTTCGGCTGTTCCTGGAAATTAACAAGCATATAAATAATATATAAATATATAAATTGATTTATGTTAAGCATGGAAAACTTTTATGCTTATTAAATAGGTTGAATATTTCTTTGCATTTATTAAGGCATAGTGCCAGATATGATGCAGCGTGTGCAAATGGAGTTAAAAGAAAAGGAAAGTTTATTTATTCAAGCTCAAGGCTAGAAGCCACCTGTTGGCGTTAGGCCAAAGTGTTGCAGGCTTATGAAAATTAAATAATTTAATAAATGTAATTATTTATGCATGTATAAGGCGTGGAAACTATTCTTCGAATATCGAGAATATTTATTTGTTTGCATTTATTAAGTCATAGCTGTAATCGTGCATGAAGATCTCAGGCAATGCACGCAACCTTGTTAATTATTAATATTTTATATAGTTAATTTGTTTTATGATGCTATTTTTTTGTATAGCTCGGCACGCACTTGATATTATGAAACTCATACAGTGTGCAGCACTCTCTTCTACGCTCCCCAACTGCTGCTGTGCCCATAGATCTGAGCTTGTGCCGAACTAATTGCATTTGTTTTGGGCACAGAAAGTCAAGAATTGCACGCCCCAATAGCCGTATACAGGGTGTTTTTAATATGTTTTTAATTGTAATTCTAATTGATTTTGGCAGGTTTTTCTGTCGTTTTAAATTTATCGTTCCAGTGCGCCCATTGAGGCTCGCGCTTTAGATTGTGGAAGCCATCGTGCGCCTTGACATGCCGGAGGCCATGCTTGTGTTTTCCCGGCTTCGCAAACGGATAGCCGCCATTCTCCGTGGGTTCAAGTGTGACCAGATCTATTAATTTGGTGGTTCCGCTCGTCGAGATGGTCGGTTTTGCTGAAGTGGTCCCAATGCCATGCAAGATACTTGTTTCAGGTACGTAATCTGTCGTTGGTTCTGTATTTGAATCTTGTTCCAGCATTCGATCCTCATCCGGTCCGACTTCGTCTCGCTTAGGTTTTTTTTTTGGTGGCAGCGTGTATGCCGTGGTCAATCCATTAAAGATCATTGTATCTTCCTTGTCGTTCACAGTTTCTGGTGTTGGGGGTGTTGCCTGAATCGTGGCTGGGTTGTTTCGTGCTGAAATTTGCGGCTGTAAAATCGTTTGGGGCGTCCTCGTGGAAAGCCGTGGTGGTGCCGTGGACACCTTCCATTGATGAAAGAGATATGTTACTTCTGTGTCCACTGCAGCTACTGCAGCCAGCAACACGAGCATGGCATGCTGTAAGGAACAAGGACAAGAGCCGTGAACTGTTTTAAGACAAATTCTTTCGATTCTAGACCCTACAGCAAGTAGAGACATCTTACCGGCTTGATGCTGGACATGTTAACGCTCTGTTGGTTGCCCTTGAAAAAACCAAACACCGATGGGTTTTTCTCCCTTTATAGCGGATCCATTGGGGTTCCACGCATGTAATTGATTCGAGCAGCTGCCTGATTTTATGGGCACAGCCAATGCTGCGGTTCCTGATTTGATAAAGTTCTGAACGGGCAATTCCCAGCGGCCCATGCCCCAATAGGCACAATACCTTTTGCCGTGCTGTACGTCTTACTAAAATCTATTGCTATATAGATTAATTACACTGTGCAACACCAATTCGGAACCCACATATCTCTATGGTGTGGGTTGTTGCTCTCAAACCGATTCGAAAGCCAATGTAAAGAAAAATGATCTATTAATTGAAAAGTTGCAAATCACAATTACGCTATCGAGTGTTTAACCAGTATTTTTATTCTGTTCTGGTACACATTTATACAGGTTCTTTGAATCACAGTGTGATTGAAAATAATCTTTTAATTGTCTGGTCTGCCCTCTGTTTAATAAAATTGTGGGCGATGAGCGATGGGGGGACTATAAAAAGCCAGCGCCAGCTCTGTTCCGGCCAACAGTTGGCATCTAACACTTGGGTTGAGATCATCTAATATGCATATCAAGCTATTGCTAATCAGCCAGGTAAGTCTTACTACTTCTTCCATGAACACAGCGACTGACTGGAGCTTACTTTTGCGCAGCTATTGGCGCTCAGCTGCACGCAGAGTTGGGCCAATGACAATGCGGTCCATAGTGATGAGGAAACGCTTGACGATGTGCACTTGCCACACTCAACAACAACGACTCTGCCTGAGCTGGAGCTTGATGAAAAAGCAACCGCACGTCCCGATGATGGAATCAAGAAATTGGATGAAAGCTTAGCCATAATTAACAAAGGAACTGCTCTTCCGGAGACTACAATTCAACCCATTGAGAGCACATCTCCCACAACGACAACAACAACAACAACCACTGAGCCTCAAAAGAAAGCAGGCTTGCCTCCTATGCATCCACTGGCTTATCCACACCCATATGCGCATCCATATCCCTATCCCTATCCTTATCCATATCCTCATCCTGAGCCCAAGGCCACTTCGGAGAGCTCCACTAAGCCTGAACCCGGCGTACCTAGCTATCAGGGCTATCCTTATCCCTACCCGATCCTGCGGTCACCCTACTCTCCCTATGGCGCTCCGGTTTTCCATCAGCCTGGACGTGTACCTCAGTACCCAGGCTTTGCACGTGGTCTAGTCTACGGCAACAGCGACAGCGACAGCGCTGAGAAACCCGCCGAGGCGGATGAGTCCCCAAAGAGCATGGAACAGTCAACGGAGCAGGGCCCCAAGCTGCCTGCAGAGCATCCCAGCTATGGTTACCCGCCGGTCTATGTGATCCAGCGGCGTCCACTGGTGCCCAGTTACCCCTATGCAAGCCCGGCACGCGGCTACGGCTCTCCCTACGGCTACGGCGGCTAGTCAAACTAATCTAAGAGTTATTAGGCTAGCTTGATTGCAAGCAATCGTGTACAATAAATTTAAAATAATGTAAAAAGATATCTTCGCATTGCCGAATATTAAATACTCTTGCCGAATATTAAATACTTGTAAGGCTCTTAATTGGAAAGTTCGTCCAGATATCGAAAACGACACACAATTTTATATACTATTTGTTCCTATGACAGCTACAACTGATCCAATCCCGTATGTAAAAAAATTACAAGAGATATTTATATAGAAACAGACAGAGCGTTTTGATGCTTTGACTGAGAATATATAAGAGCACATTTTGCATTGAAATCAAAATACCAGCGGCCAGGGTATTATTTAATGAAGATGCATAGAAAAGTATCATTATGAAGTGTGCGTGCGTGCTATATAGTATTTAAAGTACATTCATTACAAGTCGTGGTTTTGCCCGCCTGCAATGCCGATAACCCCGGGAGCCGATTCTCACACCTCGTGCGATTCCAGTCAAACGTGTTAGTCATTTCCATAGAATCTGAAGCTGCCTCCTAATCGCGCTAGTCATATTGCTGCCAGCTGCTTAGAGATCGAGACGTTTCGGAAATGTCGCTTCAGTTGCTTCATGTGATCAGCCTCCTCGGCTGTCTGCTAATTGGCCTGGCGGTAAGTTACCTGCCGTAGTATTAATTATGCCTGTTTATTTCCATATCCGTGTTCTTTGCAGTTCTGCCAAAGTGCTTCATTGGAGCGGGTAAGCATTTTGGTGTGCTTATTGATATTCTTTTCTATAAGATCTCGTTCGATTTGTTCATTAGGTACGCATTAAAAGAGATACACGCAACATTCCATCGGATCAGTTTAAGCCTCTAGAGGATTCCTCAAATACTGATCGTAATACAACAACAGTACCACAGCGTACAAACTTTGATGATACTTTCTCAGTGGTGTGTTCTATTTTATAACAACCTATCGTACTGATTATATAGTATATGCTTATATTTACCACTTACATGCTTGGTCTTTTCAGCACACAAAGGCAAAGGCGCAAGTCTTGACGGATCCCGCTTCCCAGGAAGAAGATTACGCAGATGAAACGTGGCCAACCACTCCGAGGTTTCCCGATCCACGTCGTTTCAATTTTCCCACACGCATTCCCATCCCTTCCAGTCAATTCCGCTCGGTATGCTGTCTGTAACAATAACAAAAGTAACATAGTTCAAATTGTTCGACTATATACAGTTCTTCATCTTGCCCCACCACAGCCTAAAACTATTGAAAATCTATTCTTTAATAACTTCAGTGTTTTTCCCGGTCGCCCAAACGTTAAAGATTTACGAATTTTTATTTATTTATTTTAATTTTAAATATGACCTTGACCGTTAATTTAAATAGAGAAAACCTATAGTCTCTGAGATATACCGACTGAGATAGTAATATTTTCTATCTAATGAGTACCTTGCATACGAATTAAACATATCTTTTTTTCGCAGACAAACATAGACACTTCATTTAGTTCGAACGTTGGACCATTTGTCGGTGGCCGTCGCATTAGTGGTCCTCCTGGTTTTGGTGCTGCGGGTTTTGGTGACGGTGATTACAGTGGGTCACGCTTCAGTTCAATGCCTCTGAGCATTCAATCGGTATGTATCTTAAATCCTTATGTTAAGCAGTGCCAATTTAAATACAGTATTCATATCATTTTTAAATAGACTCCTCCGTTCATACCAACGAATCCTGGATTCTCTACCTTCGGCGGCCCTGGCTTCGGTGGTGGCTCTTCCAATAATTTTTATCGCTCGGAATCGTATAGCTTTAACTCAGATGGCATGGGGCCGCCGCAAATTCAGCAAAGTGTTTTCGACTCTCGCTTGGGACATGGCATGACTACTCGAAATTTTAAAAAATAGATTTCCAACCTTTTTGAAACTATTGAAATACTCAGAGTAAAAAACAGTCACAGATCAATACGTAGTTAGATAGCCTAGCTGATAGGAATTATAAATCAGATTCGCATTTTTTAATACAACAACAAGGTCAAAATCCATAAATGATAATCGCGAATGAAACGCAAATAATAACATATGTTTTGATTTAAGTACGTAGAATACTTAATTTACTGCAGGAATGAACTAAACATTTTGTTTTTATGTCAATTATAAACGTTCAGAAAATCCGACTGAGGCCGGAAAGCGAAATTCTTATTTTAATCAATCTAATAATTTAGAACTTTTCTTGCTAAAGTATTGTGTACTTAATTTAGTTTGAAATCATTCAAAATCAAAATAGAGACCTTTTTTATAAGCTTTAAAGTACATATTAAATACTTCTGTGTGTGTAATACAAATTACAGAGATAGATAGAACGTAAAGCTAGCCTAACACTCTATATGTTCCAAAACCTCCAGAAACATTAAATATTTGCTCTCAATATCGTTTTCGTTTTGGAATTCAGTAAACCATGTTGGCAACTCCGAGTCCTTGGCGTTTTGTCTTTTTAGATAGGCCTCGACATGGTATTCAGTTCGTTCGATAAAGGTACGCAGCTGCTTCTCCAGATTTTTCTCAAACGTGTCGAAGCCATATTGACGCAATAGCTTGGCAACAGGATTCTCACATTCATCCAGTTCCTGGCTAACATCCTCCATATCGAGAAGCTCCACTAGCTCTTCTAGCAAATCCTCCAATTCTTCAGAATCAACGGCATGTCTTCTACTTTCTATAAACTCTGCAAACTGTGCCAACGTAATTTGATCGATATCACTTAATTCCAACAGCTCCGCATTATCGATAACACGCTGCAGCAACTCAACGCCCTCGTTTAGGGCCTTCTTGGTGAATGCAGTGATCTCCAGAACCATCACGGTATGAAGCTTCTCGCAGGGTGTGATTGGACTGGTGTACTATGTAAGAATTGTGGAAATTTTTCAGTTTTACCGAAAACAGATATTTAGACGCAGAGAAAGTCTTCATGGGCAGTTCAATTGGTTGGGTTTTCAGTTTCAGATAAACAAATACGGACGGGAAGCCCACCATTTTTTTGTTATGTTTTGCAATTTAAAATGTTGCTTACACAAAAGCAAAGCTGTTTCTTTAAATAGCAACAAAGCTTGTTGATTTTGTCGTGAAGATGGGCTTTTCTGTCCCGCACGATGATAAGCGCATCAAATTTTGAAAATATATGTATTAATAAATAATAGGGATTCAAAAGTTTGTTAATAATCCGATTATATATCAATGCCAAATGCAGGTATTTTACTTTAAATAATTAAATTTGTATTGCCCAATAGAATGTGTTCCGTACGCTTTTTATTTTATAACATTATCCACTTAGCTTACCGCTGACTGCAGGATCGAAAGGAGAAGCACAAGACGCCACATGGTTGCAACTTTAGAATGCTGTGTTGTTCTATTCCTGCTGCACTTGCCTCTTATAGACGCAAACAATGTACGGTTCGGGCTATTAATCGTGGGATCTCTGGGATCTGGCAGTCTATAATCAGTTTATTCAATTCGCTTGGCGTGATAAGAACGTTTAGTGAATAAAATGTTCAATGCTCGATTTCTCATCATAGTTCTCCTGCTGCTGGGCGTATGTTATATGACACGCTTCTTAAATCTAATAAATACCAATTTCTCAGCATTATAATAGATGTCAGTTGCGCTGCCTGGTCGGGAGAGTTTTCAGGAGTTGCGTAAGCTACTGAGACAGCAACAGCAGGATGAGCAGCAGCTTATAGAGAAGCAATTTAATGAGGATATTCTCTTGTGGGCCCAGTCCCTGGAGCAACTGGGTCTGAAATTTATGGCATTCGTGGAACAGTGTCGCCCACGCGGCAGTCGCTGCACCCAGCGGCTGGTGCAGCGCCATTTGCGATCCCTGAGGCGCGGCTACAGTGATCTGCGCGCTCAACTGGAGACCCTAGAGATTAGCTACGTAGGCAAGATAAACGAGGAGGAGCTACTGACGCCCACATTGCGGGCGGTAAGGCAAGTGCTGCAGCAATACGACAGCATGCTGAGGCTGGTAAATACAGAGGTCTATAAGTTAGTTAACCAATAGAGCTGGGACTCTACAAATAATTCAAATAATAAACATATATACCGTATTTAGCTATAGTTAAGTCATAAAATGTTACTATAATAGACAACAAGATTCACACGATCAGGGCTATACTTAAATATAATAGCTGGGAAATAAAACTGTAAATTGGACTTATCCCAACGTATTAATTTTTAAATATACAGGAAAGATTTTATAAATACTGTTCTATATGTTGTTTATATAATGCTTTTCCTACATTTTGTTTTTGCTTTTATATATAAATTTGATTTCCGGCAGATTGTACTTATAGAAGCAATATATATATATATATATTAATTATTATTTCACTGGCGATCTGTCGTGCTTAAGACAATGAGCGAGTATTTTAGTATAAGCAATATTATATTGTAAACAGCGCCTGATAAGATGTTAGTAATATGTTAGGAAAATACAAGATTTTTACATTTGACCGATTGTGCCTAAGGAAATTATATTATATAGAGGTCCAATCTGTGCAACTCCGACTCCAGCTGCAGCAAAAAAAACGACGTCAAGTTTGATCTTCAAAGCAAACACAGACAAATTATAACAACTCGGCTGTTGATTAGGAATATATATACTTTATGATATAGGATAGAAACTTTGTAGGTAGTTAAAAAAAAAACATTTCCTATATTCTATGGTTATTATGGTAGAGTCGCTTGTAATGCTTGTGCAATGCCCTCTACTAAGCCGCTTGCCTGCCGCATATAGTCCATCAACTGTAGCTCTGGCACCTGATCTTGCAGTTTTTGTGGAAACTCCAAGAAGGCCAGCACGATACTATTTTCAGTTGCCTGTTGCCAGCGCGACACATTTCGTATTAGTTCGACTTTGGTCTGTTCTCTGGTTGCAAAGTATTTCAGCAATTCCAATCGAACTTTGACAAAAAAGTTTCGTATACAGATCTTCTCGCCCGGCAGCACCTGCAGCAGCAGTTGGTCAGGTTCTGATCGATCGAACAGGGAGCTATTGATCAGGGCAAATATAAAGTATGCGCTGCTATAGTAACTCTCCGTGCCCACAATCTTGTCGAGCTCATCAAAATATTGTTTATCAATAGCATTGCTGTCGTTTAAATGGCTCAGTTTTGTCCGGGCGTCATCCAAGCTGGTCTGCAACACCTCATTGTAAAGCCGTTCAATCTCCTTGACGGTCAAGGAAACTGTGCTGCCCGCACTCGCATCGCCTGTGCTCTGAAAATAATGAAATGTTTTATTATTTAGGTAACACTTGGAATGCGACTCGACTTACCAGACTGATAAGGCCAACGCAGATAAGCTG
Source organism: Drosophila novamexicana (assembly GCF_003285875.2). Classification (NCBI taxonomy): domain Eukaryota; kingdom Metazoa; phylum Arthropoda; class Insecta; order Diptera; family Drosophilidae; genus Drosophila; species Drosophila novamexicana. Next base: position 10,633,977 of record NW_020824787.1, read on the forward strand.
AGCCAGCCACTGAGAGATTGAGATGCTGCCGTTCATGTTTGCCTTAAGCTTGACACTGAGAAACTGAGGAGCTGGGAAGTAAGCTTAGTCAGTGTCAGTCTTTATACCCTTACAGTAGGTATATATATTTTGTAACGAAATGCGTATCCCATCAAGAAGACTTCATAAAGTATATATATCCATAATAACAGCCAATGAGTTGGTATGGTATATGGTATGAAATCTTTCGTGTCGTGTCGACTCGGCTATTGATGCTGCTGTTATTTTGTTACCCATTTTTAATGGGTTCAGGGTATAAGTATAGCTCCAACGGAAATAAAAATATATCGCAGAGCTGTTGTAAGTGTATTTAATCTGCGGCTCAGCGAAAACAGCTTCTCTTACCCATCAATTATTAGAAATGTAGTGTGGGTGTGTTAGTTAAGTTTAGCTTTATTAAGCATTTCAGCAAAGCCAGAAATTAAAGAAAATTTTACATAATAATTCAAATTTATAAAATGAGCAAAATTTCAAAAGTATTTGCTATAAATTTGGGTTATACTTATCACAAATAGGTAATTAGTTAATAAAGCTAACTAGAAAAAGAAATAAGTGCAGCTTTGTTGTATATATATTTATATATATACGTTTGGTTTTTATGCTATATATGTTATATACACTTATTAACTATAATATATAAGTTAATGAATAAATTGTGCACCAAATGGCTTGCTCATTTCGATTATTATGTTAGGTTTCTTTAAGTTACATTTTACTTTACAATCTATTCATCAGTTAGCACAGAAGTGGAGAATATTTTGTACGAATAACTCTTATTCTATTAATAATCCCAAACAAAAAATGCATTAACTGCACACTTTTGCAGAAAATAAAAGCAAATAAGTTAAAATATTAAGAGCTATTTTTTCAGCAATGCGAAAAATTATAGAAGTTTTAAGTGATATAACAAGCGTGAGCTTCTTAGAAAGATATCCAATACAAAATGCATATTTAAATCTAATTTAAAGTTATCCATACTAAGGTCTGAATTCTTTGGCATATAAATATAAATACACATATATATTGTAACTGATATAATTTAAAGTAATAAGCCTACGCGAATCTTAAAGCTATATAAATACATATATTCCACTACAATATTTATGTTTAACCATAGATTTACAATTATTGTAAACACTTAGCTTATTTTCAGAATAATACGCTTTACGCATCTGAGTACATTGAGTACATTCAAAATGCTTATGTTTATGTACTCGACTTGACAAACTGATTAACAATTTGAATTCGAGTGCTAAATTGACCGGGGAATTGATTTGATTGCTTAAATCGAATTCAACTGACATTGAGATTACGTATTTAAGATGTTGCATATTGTACAAGTAGTTCAATTGATTGCATAATACCCTTTAAAAATGTGAAACGGTTTATCTTAGGTACAACATCAATAACAATGTTTTAGGTACTTTTTCTTGTTTGAAACTGGGGTAACATACCATATATATATATATGCATATATCGGTCTATTTAGAAATACTTAGATATTGACGCCGCTTGAGCATTGTACTTTGAGTTGTTTTTAGTTGAGATTTGTTGCAGCCATGTTAATGGATATTCGAGGCTCTTATATATATATATGTATATCTATGTTCGTATAATATATCTGACTTACACTTAAAACTCCTAACACATACACATACAGTATATATAGTTATATATTATTGAATATGCTTAATCGCTGCAAGGTACACATGACGTTTTAACTTTTTTAAAGCACACGGCTTCAAAGTTATTAACAATTTTTTAAAATAATTTCAAAAATTCAACGCAAAAATAAACTTCTCGATATCTAATTAGTTATTCTTAAGCTATATATACTACATTAAGCTATATACTCATCTAATAAGTTAATATTTTTTAAAAACTAATTTAAGCTTCTTAAATTTGTAAAAATTGTTAGCTGCAAATTGAAGTAAGAAAATATATGTTCCATATATATATTTTATTCAGTTAGTTACACGTACAGCTTTCTTGCACTTAAATTCTGTTATCTAGAAGACAGTCCATGGAGTAGAGCTTACAACTAAGAGTTTATTTTTTAAAAAAAAAGTAAATTTTATAGCTTTGCCAATGAGAAGGGAGTATTTAAGGAAATATAATAAAAGAAAGAAAGCAAGTTTAAATTAGTCTTAAAAACTCTTTTTACAAAAGTGTTGCCTATTTACCCTTGCAGAGGATTTTAGAAATTTATCACATAAATTACGACGCATTAGAGTAGAGTTCTCGCTTTATCAGGATAAAGATTATTATAAAAAGTAGCATAGATCCGGCTTTTTGTTGTATAAAGGCTATGTATGGAATTCAAATAATATTGCAAAACAGACTTATCTTGGCTGGTTCATATTTTCAACATCGGACTAATATATTGTATAGCTATAATAAAATAATCAATTATACTTTTGCAAGGGTATTTAATCTTCGGCTGCCCGAAGATGCTATGCAATTCTTGGTTTTGTTATATGAACTAATTACATGTATATTTACTGAAAATTCATTTATCCAATATGTCTTTTGTTTTTTGGTTTTTGAAGAAGTTATGACAGCAATGGCTGGCTGTGGCCAATTTATGTACAAGTGAAGCCATATTAAATATATGTAAATTTTCTAGCCTACTTAATTATTTCACCCAGATACCTTTCATTATGCTTAAGTATGTTTGAATACCCACCTCCGTATACAATCACTTTGAACTTGTCGGCTTCTCATATTGTCCTCGAAAAAACGCAAACGTGTCACAGACCCTTTTCGATTTGTAGTTCAACTACAATTTTATCATATTAAGTGGAAATTTCTCATACGCTTTTTGTGGAGTAAGTGTCATAAATAAATAATAAACAGTGAAATTGTGTATGCTTTGTAATGTATTTATTCATGTCAAATTATATATTATATAAGAGTCACTTTAACATAAACGTTAACATAGAACTAAATTAAATTAAATGCCGTGTATCTGAGCTCAGAGAAACAGCGCAGGAAACAAATGTTACAAAAGAGACTACACTCAGAGAAAAACATTGTCGTTTTGTGCTTAATATTTCATGTAATTTTTGTTTGCTTAAAAACTTTCTGGATGGAAGCTTACAATGCTCTAGATAATGTACTGTATTTCCGATTAAAAAATAAGTTCTTGAATCATGTATTTCATGCATAGTTTAAGAACTTGATATTATGACAAAGATTCTACCGTTTTTCTCTGAGTGCACCAGTGTATGTTAAGTAAGAGCGAGAGAGCGAGTGCGCGAGAGAGATGCAAGAGAACAATTTTACTTTTTATCACAATTGCGTATGAAAAATTTCTTTAATTGCTAGAAACCGCCACGCCCAGTGCCGCCCCCGCCACTGCTTCCACTGCCGGAATGCGATGTACCTTGCATCGATTGCGGCACCAGGATGCGAGGCAGCGTCAACGAACGCTTGGGACAGCTGTGCCGCTGCGGGGTCGTCTGGTCGGGCGTGTTTCCCGCGGACAAACTTGCCTTGGCGGCAGCAGCTGCTGTTTCCTCTGGCGGCGTGGGCGGCATCTCGACGAGCTGCTCGGCGTCGCCTGGCGGCGGCGTGTGTCACGCATACGATTGGGCCGTCTGCGGCATCATGCCGGCTGTGTATCCGGCATCGAGACCAGGTCGCTCCACTAGATTCTTGAGCCGGCCACGCAGCTCCTCGAGACTCTTGGACTTGGCCTTGTTGATGCGCTTGTACTTGACATCCTTCGGCTTGGTCACGGACCGATGATTGGACATGACCCGATTATAGGTGGTCACCTGCGATTTGCCGTTGAGCTGATCCGCGGATGTGGGCGGCTGCAGCTGGGGCACTTTGACGCTCAGCGTGGTGCATGGCGCGTCGTGGCTGGGCGAGCGTTTCAGTGCGCCCAATTGGCGACGCGGCACGGCCATGGCCGCTGCCATACACGTGTCTTTGGCTTTCTCCGGCGCACTGGGCGTGCCCGATGAGGCGGGCGCCGTTGCATCGATTTGTCCCTCGGTGGAGCTAGAGCTGAGCGCCTTGTCCGATCGATTCTTGAACTTGTCGCGCTTCTCGGCCACATCTGTGGTGGGCTCCGGATCCTCCTCCACGGAGTACACAGTCTCCAGTATGTCCGGACGACGCAGATAGCAATTGTTGCGCCTGGCGGCGCCATACTTATTCAGATTTGTCTCAATGGCATCGGATATGGACCGCACAATGGTAATCCCATCACTGCCCAGAACACCGCCCAACCCGCCACCACTGCTTCTGCGGCGCGTGCCCAGCGTCATGTTGCTGTCCGAGTCAATGTCCTCCAGCACCACCGCCGAGTCTGAGTCGTTCAGAGAGTCCAGCTCATTGGCGTAGCTCGCCTCAATGCTCTCCAGTCCATGATCCACCAGACGTGTCGACAGTGTATCAATGATCTTCTGCTGTCGCTGTATGGTCAGCTCGCGATGGCTTAACAGGCTCGCAATCTGCTTCTGCTTGCGCTTTAGCCGCGACTCCAGCAGCAGCAGCTGCGATGTCAGCGAATTCATCTGATCCGATTTCTCCTTCTGATAGCGATAATGTTGCTGTACCTAATGCAATGAGAGATGCGGATATACAGTGAAAGATCTGCTAACGAACAGCAGCCTGCGGTGTACATCTTCCTCCTTAGTTGTGTCATGTTTTTAGAGCTCCTTTCCTTTCGCCCACTTGCTCGAACAAAAAGTCCGTCAATTTAAAATAAAAACAAACTCTATCCCTACAGCGGACAAAAAACCAAAAAAAAAAGAATTGGCAGCATGCACACCTTATATAATCCACGAATCGCGATTTTTTAAGCCAAATTGGAATATTTTTTAATGTAAATATTTAAAATTATTTTACAATACATACGAATATGTAATAATTTGGAAAACTATGAAAACATTCATATAATTTTGAATAAAAATGTTGCTCAACATTTTTTGTTAAAAGATGTCTTATATTAACAGCTAGGTGATTCTAAGGCGATAATCCTCAAAGGTAGTTATTTTCAAACTGTGCCTGGAAAAGATACAGAATTTGGAGTGGCCAATTAATGGCTTTAGCAGCTTGGTGGGCGTGACCAAAGCATTTTAAACTGTGTCTAACGCAAGTAAAAAGAATTCAGACGAACGGATGGCCAGGCGGACTGTGTGCAAAGCAATATAATACTCGAAATACGGAATATTTGAAGTGTCTTGCCCCCATCGATATGGTCTCTGTGCCACTCACCTGCATGGCGTAGGCCTTGCGCCACTTCATAATGTGCTCCGTCTGGAAGCGCACCTTGGAGCGCAGCTCCTCAATTATGGCGCGTGCCGTGTGCAGATCCTTGGGATCCTGGTTCATCATGTTCAGACGCAAATTGCTGGTGTGACTGGACACAGGCAGCGGCGGCGGCCATTGGAATTCCAGCGGCGGCTGATGCACATCCGTTGGCAGCGAGCCACGCGGCTGTGCGGCTGCCTTGTTGGACTTGGGCGTGGAGGGCACAGTGCCTGCACCGCTGGCACCGCCGCCTCCAGAAACACCAGCCATGCCCACGCCAGTTGCCGTCATGGTCATGGCTGTCGGCGGTCCTGGCTGCGAGGGCTGCTTCTGTATGCTGCAGGCCATGCTGCTGATGGTTTTGGCAAATTGCGTGGCGCGACCGGCATACATTTGGCTGGGACTAGGGGCAAGGGATTGTGGGGGCGATCCGCTAGACGACCAGCATGCGCACCCACGTCTACAGCTTGATTGATGCGCTCGGACTGACGAGTGTCGAGCTGAAATGCACAAAAAAAAAAAATCAGCAAACGTGTTATAGGTCGCAAATATTTCGAGGGGCATTCAATTATGGCAGGAACTGTGAATTACGTTTCAGTGTTGTGCTGCACTGGGTTCAGTGTTGGGCAAGTGTTAAGCTAGTAATTGATTGATGTGCAGCGAGGATTTTTATGTGCTTGAAGCAACTCAATATTTCGTTGGGAGCGCTGTACGTGGAATGTAGAACGCTGCTTTGGGAGACAGCTCAACTTAATGAAGACAACTTAATTACACCCTTGTCAATTTTCATTTTCAATTATAGTCTTGCCGTAGCTCAATCACAGTTACTCATTCTTATTATAGCTACCGTGACAGAGAGTCACAGTTTTGAAAAGTAACAGTATGATCTCATCACTGGCTTTGTCTCGGCCCTGGCAGATTGCCTGCTGGCATGTTTGCATACGTGCCTCAAGTCTGGGCCTGCACGTTTGTCAAGGCTGACAGAATGGGGCAGCGATTGCGGCAAGCCCCAACTGGCCCAACTGTCCCCTAGGCCAGTGCCACACCTCAAAACCGCACAGGACAATGCAAAGGACAGTGCGTTGAAAATTTAAGTAATGCTGAAGTAATTATTTGTGAGAAGCACGTGTTGGATATTAAATTCCGACGAAGCAGCGAACGGCTAAAAGAACATAAATATTACGCATACGCCGCGCTCGCCAGCTGTCATGTAAATGAGATTTGGACAAGAGAGCAGAAAATGCGATATTATGCAAAATAGGGGTAATTATTTGCATAATACGACTATTGTACATCAATTAAATTCACATTTAAATGCCATTCAGCATTCATTTTGCATTGCCTTCCGCTGCGCTGCCACTTAAAACAATCATAATTATAATTATAATTATTAATTTATATGCGATTTGATTTAATTAGCTTTGCTGCCGCTCCCCGCGTGGCATATTTATGTAATTGGTAGCACAAATATATTTATAAACATTTATATATATATATATATTTATGTAAAGTGCTTGCCATCTGCTCAAATGCGGCATACCCTAGTTTCGGTTTGCTTCCGATAAGAACACTCATTATTATTTTATGAGGCTTCACTGCGCCCAGCCATGAGTTATTACGTTTGCCTGATTAAGAGATTAGCTGAGATCTGCCTGTCTGTCTTTCAAAGGCGAGTCCTGCTTCAATTTGACGAAGAGCTAATAGTTAGGAGGAGAAAGTTAAGGGTGGTTGCAGCTAACCAGAGGAAATATAATTAAATATTTTGAAAGTTCTTCAAATGTCAGAAAAGCTCTTGAATATAAAAATTCGCACTATTTTTGACAGAGCTATGACAGTATACGAATAAAGGATAGGTATTTAATAAGCACTTGGCGGCTATTTACGTAAAAAAAAATTGATGAAAATTATGCCAGTTGAAAATATGCAAAGAGGTATTTCAGGAAGCTTGGAACATAGCCTTTGGAGAACTTTAATGGAAATACGAGTGAAATTAAGACGTGGGCACTTCTGTCAGATTGCGATTACAGCAAGTGGCAAGAAAACGAATTCGTTTCGAACCAATAACTGGCAACTTAATTAAGGCAACGCATTAAATGTTATTGGGCGTCAAACAACCTGTTGGGCAGGCAATAAATCCAGGTTCCCAATTCGGCAACAACTGCCATAAAAATCCATCGGCCCTGAGGCCCCACTCAACTGTGGGCAAATGCCATTAACAGCTAATAGGCACGTGAACTGCATGATTTTCTCAAGCTTTTCTTTTCTGCCGCGCATTTCCCAGGCTTAGGGCTCCGACCAGGAGCAGGCAATTGTCATAATTAAAAATGATGAATGAGTTAGCAATTGAGCAGAAGACGTTGCCAATGGATTCGGTTGCCAATGTTTGATCGTTGTAGGCTCAGGCTCAGGCTCATGCTCAGGCACCGGCATTGGCAGCAATTTTCATTTGATGAGACAGCCAGACGGACAAATTAACAGACAGACAATACAGCCGGGAGAGCAGACAGTCGGCCAATTGCAATTCCGATGCCAATCCCCCAGCCAGAGGCAGGCGCAGCAGTCGTGCGTGTTTCTGGCCATGGTCAGAACATATTTGTTAATTGTTTGCAATTGCATGCGGCGCCCTCCCATACATTGGCTGCATTCCAGTTGCCTCATTCTAGCATTTTTTGCTGTCATTATTTCGTTGATCGTTTGCCAGTGGAAACGGAAGTTCTTAAGCCATTCTTCCTCTGGTTCTGGCTCTTGGCCGGCCGCTGTTTTGGCCTTCTTTTGCTTTCTTTCGCTGATGAATTGCACAAATTAAGGCTAAGAGTTATTTTAAATGAAAATGTTTAAAATGTTGCGTGTGCGCTTCTTCTGGGCCTTTGTCGTTTTGCCTGAGCTGCTTTGCCATTTCTTGGATTTCTTGGCAAACAACAGAAGAGTTGTATATAAGTAAATTGCCTTTGACTTGCCAACGAGTGTCAGTAGTTAGTGTAAACAGAATCAAGTACTTGGGTTAAGCAAGATTATTTTAATCATATTCAACGATTCAATTGCGGTCAATTAGTGTTGTGCTCAGTTCTCTTTAAATTAAATCATAAAAGTGGACGTATACAAAGCTTTTACTACACATTATTTCTCAAAGTTAATTGCTATGTTTTTATGTCTGACAAGTATCTAGCTTACAACATTATTTCACGTTAGTTCTTACTCGTTACTTCCTACTCGTCGGAGGTACGTGTTAGCTTTAGTAATCAAATTTTAAAAGTGTTGCTCTGTTCTCGTCGGTTTTTACTCGTAAGTTTATACTCGTTATTTCGCACTCGTAAGTAATTTGTACACAGTGTTTCCAAATCTTCTAAATTTAACTCGTTTAATTTTACTCGTTGTTTTTTACCCATTATTTTCTATTCGTTGCGTTGACATGCGTTTCAATAAAATATATTGAATATATTCTCAAACCTTTAGTCTTGATGTATTTTTTAACTTCTTAAGTCAATTCTGTTTCTTGTAAAATTTAATTCATTGATTTAAACTCTCTGCATTTTCTTGTCGCTAAAAGTACTTTTTTAGCCTCTAACACAACTTTTGAATTGTATTAAAGACGGGACTAAATTACAGTTGTGGGTTTAGGCGAGGGACTAGTCTGTAACTAGTTGCCTGTTTACTGTTTTAGTTGAACGTAATCACTAGCCCTTCAAAGTGTAATTACTGTAAAAATGTAACCTAAGCTGCGCTCAGATGCTTTGGCAGCTTGGCAAAATCACACTTAATGCTTGACATTAATTAAACTGTTCCGGGGTTCGGACTCCTTCATGTTGCGTTTCGAGTAGAAAAGCGGATGTGCGTGGGGTTGAGTGGGTGTGTTGTGTGTGTTTGTGTCAGAGTGTGTGTGTGTTGTTGCGCATTTGTGCGTGTTTGAATGTACATTTAATGAAACCCAAGGATGTCAAAGTTAAATGACTGCGCACTCGCGTTTTCGACTTGTTGGACTTCAACTATCTCTGAGTGTTTGATTTAATGGGCGAAAAGTGGGTGTGTATGGATGTGTGTGTGCTTGTGGTTGTATTAAAGTTATTGCCATGTGGCTGGGCAATCAATTTGGCGTTAACAGTTTTGCCAGACAGTGCGGCAGACATGGTGGCTCAACAAACTGTTGCTTTTGATAGCGTTTTAATTAAATTTTAATAACAATGCCAACACACAGCGACAACAACAACTACAATAATAACAATAACAGCAACAACAACAATAACAATGACAACAAGAGACAGAAGAACACGAGCCTTTGGCCATTTTAATTAAATTATACACAGCGAGCCTAATGATATAATTTAACACCTTGCTGTACGCCGTTGCATAACAACAGAGACCACGCCCCAAAAACAACAAGAACCAACCCAAATCAGTAAAAAGTGTTCAAGTTAAGATAGCCGACTAGAGATACCCTGTTAACGAGATTTGTATAAAGCAGCTTCTCCAGCATTTGTGCTCATTATTCTTTATATGAAATATTTGTGTTAAGCTTTTCTGTTAATTGTCTGATCGTCACGAAAATATAAGAAAATACAGATTTATTATTGGATTTAATTTTTTTTCTGTTATTATTAAGCTTGAGCTGGATGTATCATATGAGAATTTACTACCCAATTTTCCTGTTTTAGCTATGCTCAAATTATATTCAATTTAGGAAAAGTAGGGGAGCGATCGATAGTTCGAAATAAGCCAACGGATATATTCATAAGGACGGAGTTAACTTCTTTTGTCTGTTGCCAACAATATACCCTTCTTATGCAAGATCTTTTTAATGAGCAGCTTCTGTTTCTCTTACATGTCCGAGTCCCCTGTGGCCTGGTTGATAATGTGCTTTGCTTTTGCTCAGTTTTGCATCTGTTTTGGGGACTACCTTGATACTTACACTGTGTAATAAAACCCAGTGATAAAATACATGAGTGTGACATAAAAAGAACGATGTGGGATAAAAGGCATGCGGTCACGCCACCCTCTAATCCCTATATGTGTATTTGGTTAATGTGAAAAGTGTTTAAAGGCATTTAAAATACAAACAAATGACGCAGAGATAAATGCGGTTTAAAATTTAGCACGAATAATTCCTGATGTGATTTTTAATTTGATTCTTAACAGACACAAACTTCTAACCTAAATTTAATATTTTTGACCCGCTATGCGATTAATTACGATATTTGTAATCTAATCGGGCCAGACTTGCTCAAGACTTTGAGGCGGGTCTTAAATGACTTCCGTTTGCTAAAAACTTTAGTATGTTAGCTTACCGCATTGAAAAGGCCAAAATCTGTGCTTGCCAACTTATTTCCAAGAGGCCAAAACATTGTTGATGCCGCAGGCCTATCAAGTGGTTGCACAGTCAAAATCAAATCAAATTCGACTACTCGCGCATAATTTTGCCAACAAGCAAACAACAGATGTACATATGCATATATACTTATATATATGTATATATATATCTTCAGAGAAGCCTCGACTATATGGCAAGTCACAGCTGAGATGACATGAGATGAAATGAGATGCGATGCGTTGCCTGCCAGAGCTCTAATAAATTATTCAAAATTCCGGCTCCTTGAGGGGCCCACCCGCTCCTGCAAGCCAAATAAAAGCTCGAAGAGATTTGAGAGGGGCGAGCGGTCCTTGAAAAGAATCTGTTGCCAAGTAGAAAATATGCAAAGCAAAGAAAGTTAAGTTCTGCTTGCAAAAAATAAGAGTAGTAGCGGGGCAGGTAATTGAAACAACCCCGCCCAAAGCTGCCTCCCTCATATATTCTGCGAAAATATGTGTCTTATTGATTGAGTAAATATTTAATGCACTTTTGTATTGCCGCTCGCACATGAAGCGGCTTATTACGGTCACGTTCCGCCAATAAAACTTAAGAGCAAGCGCCGCGCTTTGCATAAGACAACAATAGCGGGGGGATAAGAGTGGAACTGAAGCACCTGGCCGACTAATAATAGAAAAAAAAACCACTCAGCTAGGCTATTGTATTTCCACTGGACAATAAGGCCCAGGAAATTTATGTAAACTTAGCCGTCTACGTCAAAAGGCTGCGGAATTTCATTTAGCTGGGCCACGCTGTTGCCTTTGTATAGAATTTCAAAGCTGAATAGTGTCATTTGAACTAATAAGAACATCATAATTTAAATGCTGCTTAGGAACTGCTTATGAAGTCGGCTTTTATAATACCTAAAGCTATGCTTTATGTCTACAAACAAATGAATTCCAATATGAAATACCGGGGAATTTTCATATAGGAATTCATTTAGAGAATTCATGTAGAGTAATTCGTTCTTTTAGACAACTGAAGAACAAGGCTTCGGGTTCAGATCTTAGGTTATTGTTTGAATGTAGCTTGTCTTAGACGAAGGTCATAGTAGCCAGTCTTAAAGGTTGAAAATCATTTACTTTATCCTATGCTAAATTCGAAATTGACTTGATTTATTTTCCAGAGTCGGAAAGTTGTTACAAGCTTTCAGCTACTCTCCTGGTTTGCTAGCTGGTTGGCTTACTTATCAGAAACAATAAAAAATAATTAATATATTATTAACAAAGTGAAGTTGTCTATAAAAAAATGTGGCAGCATTGGTAGTTTCGAATGTTGAAATTGGTATTTTTTGCTCCTTACAAAATCAAACTTTGTCGAACTTCAGCCAAGATCGTCATCTCTCAGCCCGATAGTCTGCTGAGATGTGGCAAAGCTAGCACAGGTAAGGTGTACGCTTTAGCACAGTATTTAAGCAACACCCAAAATTGGGCACGTGCACACATTCAAGGATATCTCATATATGATTCACGAGTTGCAGCCAACATTTTGAGCGCGATGTATGACAGCGGTGGCTGTCCTTTCAAAAAAATAAAAAAGAAAAACCCGAAAAACACAAAAACCAACTGACGTGCATTTAAACGTGTCCTTTCATGTATTTTTGTTGGTCAAGGTAAACAAACGTTGAGCCGGAGCCACAAATGCCCCTGGGGCAGCGCCAAGCACGTGTTTTTCAGCCGGACAGTCAAGGGGTGATGTGCCCCGTGTAGGGGGCGTGTCTGTGGTTGTGGCTATGCCTGTGGCTGGGGCTCGTTTACTCTCGTATTTTACACGCATTTGTCAGCTGTTTGCATTTTGGTTTACGGACAAGTGAAAACTGTGTAAAAATCACGTTTAACGCATAAATCCCAATGCGTAGCTCTGCAGCGGAGACGCGCCTAAAAGCAGACTATAAACAGACACGCAGAAATAGTGAGAGAGAGATAGAGAGAGAGAGAGAGAGAGAGAGAGAGGGAGAGAGTGAGATAGAGAAAGGTACAGACGTCAGCCAGGCAAACACATGCACATCGTTAATTAAGCTGATGCACAGTTTGGAAAGCTCTGCTGTCTTCAATGCACATTAAATTTGCTTGAAAATAAAACAAGTAAGAGGTTCTATTCGGGAGCTCCCAACTAGGGGATACCCTGAACCCTCTTCTTCCAACATCAAATGCATATATATATTCTATTTTAGAAGCTATATGTCAAGTTTGGTGACTCTAGCTCTTATTATCGATTATCGGAAACAAACTCGATCTGCGCAGGCACTAGGAGCACCTACATCTAAAATTTCAAGTCTCTAGCTCTTATAGGTTCTGAGATCCTTGCGTTCATACGTACGGACGGACGGACGGACAGACTAGATCTACTCGGCTATTGATGCTGATTAAGAATATATATACTTTATGGGGTCGGAGATGCTTCCTTCTGCCTGTTACATACATTTGGATTTTGCACAAATACAATATACCCTTATACCCATTTTTAATGGGTTCAGGGTATAATAAAATTTATAAAACAAATAAAAAGCAAAAACACTGCGGGATTTAGACCACAAGTGCGGCTTTCAACCTGTCTGGCCATTCGTAATATCCAAAAATATTAGTTTCGAGAGCATTTTTTTTCGCTGTATATCCCATATAGTCGTATACTATATAGGCAGCCAAATAGCTATTGCCATTTTATGTGCCAAAAACATGCATGCAAATTTATTTATGGCTGCAAAATTTTGGTGCGTAACACTAAAACTGCCAACGACATGGCTTACAGGGGGCAGTCGGGGCTCTACAATATTTACTAGTTTTATTTTTTGATTTATTTGCCGTACTTCTGGCATTAAATTGAATGGAAGACTTGCATATTAAATGTTTGCTCTATATCAGATTAAATACGCTATACAATATCTCAATCCGACCGTTTTATACATATTCTTTTGAGCTTATTAAATTTTTCTCAAATGTTAAAAGCATAGTGCAAATACTTAATTAACACACTATAAAATACTGCTAAATAATAATAAGAGCTGCTTATTGAATGGTTGTTGCCATGTCAACTACTAATATAATATAATGCTTCGATTCTCGAGCACTAACATAAATCTGGATCTATTCCAAAAATAATTAAAAATACGTATTAGAAAGATGGGAGCTTGATTATTATTGGGCTCACTGATATCTCCCTCTATGCGTTATACATTTTGTAAGAATTTAATAATATCCTCAGCAATGCGTGAGATTTCGATTTAAAATTATTACGATTTTCAGATTATGTTGCTTTAATTCAAGATATTTTATAAGAAATATATATTTTAAATTTCCCTTTAGAGCCTTCGAAACAGCTGTTGGATTTTCCGAAACTTCACAAAAGTATGTCTTTTCATATCTCAATCTTTTTTAACCTCTGCATAAGTTTATATATCAAATATCTCAGCACATAGTCTCCTCCACTTTAACTCACAAATAACCCTTTCTTGTCTGCTTCAACCAGATTGTCGAGCTAAGCGCCCAACAAAAAGCCTATCGGGACACAACCAAGAACAAGAACTGTAAACAGAAGGAAAGCAAAGCTCATTCTTGGCACAGATGGTTGCACGTGCAACAACAAACAGCAAACATCTACAGTAAATGATTGCGCCTTTGAAGATGTTGTCCGATGTCTGATTGGACGTCGTTCCACCTGCGCATTACGTGACGAGCAGCTCAATCTAAAGGCTCAATGTGGGCCAAATTGGCCCTGGCCACAGCCACCTCCACCTCGAAGTGGGCCATAGAAAACAAGTAGGCGTGACTTATTGCTCAATTAAGAGATACCCTGTACGCGACCTTGCGAATTTATAGATTACTTATGTACGTTTCTAATTTTGGAATAGATGTCGAAATAGTTTTTCCCTTCTTTTGGTTTGAACACACACATTTTCCCCTAACCAATATACCCATACTTATTTGATATGTATGAGTACAGGGTATAATTAGTGCCAAGCACAGATGCCACAAGTGTCACTTGTCATGAAAATGTGGCTCAGTTCCTGTTCGCAGTGGAAGTCAACTACAGAACTGGGTCACGGCCGACGGCAGAGTCCCGGCAATGTCCTGCAGGTCCTGCCTGTAAATGCCGCAATTCAATTGCATAAATTACGTATATGTATGTCGCTTGAAATAGCTGTACTAACCATTTATGATGCAATTAAAGGTCAGTTAATGAAATCAGTCGTCTCTTGTCACAACAATGCAAATGATAATGCTTGTGGCAATGGCCAATGCTAAATGTGGGCCTGCAAATTAGCCTTGGGCATTCAATACCCAATCGACAAGCCCAATCCAATAAGCTACAATCCTGTCCGTCGACCTGAAGAGCTGAAACATCGACAAAAAGCGCAGCGGCAGAAACAAAGCAAGGGATATACGTTCCATATTTTACTAGTTACACTAAACAACCGACAAATGTTTTTTCTATTTATAAATAAGGAATTATCTTTTTTTTTATATATTTCACAAATGATTAAACTATATATAAAATGCAGTCAAATATTCTTTATATTAATAGCCCGTTATATCCGGCTCTGACTACCCGAATTTCTCACACTTGTAGATTATATTTTTCCAAAATTCCTTTTAGATTTTAAAATACAAGGCAAAAGATAAATAGTGTAAAAATGGCAGCTTCAGTCAGTCCGTGAGTCAGTCACTTTGTTGAATTCAAAAGTTGTATGTGTTTATTTTTAGCTCATAAAATGTATATTATTTTAAAAAAAAACCTTCATTCTCTGAAGTTTTCATAGTTTTGTTAGGTGGTGCTCTGTTTTTGGCTCTAATTGACCATGAATATTTGATGGTTGCGCCCATAACAATACAATTACAAAAGTGATCAAAGTATTTACGTGAGTGCCCTACAAAACGGATGCCACGGGGCGTATGGGTAACATTTTCACATGCCATGCACGATGTTGGACAGCTGGGCAGTAAACTATTTAGCTAGTAGTAGCTTGCCACATCGAACACATTAAAAGTCAATCGATGTAATGTCAAATCTACGTGAAGGCCATAAACCAAAGGATGGGCGTTGGGCTCAAGGGCGTTGGGGATGAAAAAAGAGTGGGAGCGAGGTAAAAATAATGGGGCACAGCTTGACAGCAATGTGGTATATATTTTGCCCAGCGTGGATAGTAGCTCAGCTGGGGATAGCGGTTCACCTGGTTTGGTTGGGCCTGGCCACTCCCTGGACACGCCCACGCACGCTTAACTTTAAAACGACTGCAGTTCCCGCTAAATGGCAACAAATCTAAGCGTCTAAAAGCCAAGTTGGGTGATATATAACCACGCAGCACTCAGCTCTAAGCCAACTTGAATTTCCATTGTTTTGCACTGCACAAAAAAAAAAGAAAAAAAAAACAAAACAAAAAACAAACAAACAAAACAATCGCTGCAAAAAGTAAGAGCAAATATTTGAGCAAAAAAGAAAATGCATCGATAAGAAGAAAAATGAAAAAAAAAAAGGAAAAACTATGGAAATGTTTTTTGCTGCTGCTGTTGAGGCTGCAGTAAATTTGAATTTAGTTTGTGGTCTGTAGCGCCCAACGAAGTCGACAAATAAAATGGAACGGAAAAGCTTTTAAGGCAGCATTTGGTGGTTGTTGCTGATGGTGGCCCGTGTTGAGTTTCAATTAACTGAAAAGTTCTGCAATTTGTGCGAAATGGTTTTACTCTGACTTGCCGTTTAATCACATTTACTAATGCTCTTTGAGGAATTTGTTTATTTTAGACAGAATTATTTAGAATTATTCGAGGCTTAAGTTGTTGTTTATTTTTGTAGCTGCAATTGATTGTGCATAGCATTGGTCAGATTATTTAATTTTAATTTAATTTTAACTATTTTCTGGAACTAAAATAATTGAACTAGTTTGAAATTTTGTATACTTAGATTTACACCTAAGCTGAATGCCATATCTAAGTATTATCTCTAAAAAAAATGCATTGCAATATGAATTTAAAGCCGATTTCGGCACAGTTTTGTACTCGCCATAAATTTTTCACCGTGAAGCCAAGTTTTTTCAAGTTTTTTCATTTTGTAATCTTGTCTTTTATAAAATCATCTTCATTATCTCAAGATGACTCAGTTATTTAATTTATGATAAAGGATTGTCTGATTTGCCACAGTCTCCTTCGTCTAGCTGCTTGTCCTGATCTACTTCTGCTTCTCTGTTTGCTGCTGGAAATCCCTTTGGCACCTTAATGCAGCTGATTACTCCCAAATGCTTTGAAAACAGCTGAAAATATTTCAGCTACCTGGCCACCCACTCACCCACCCAACCAAGCAGCCACTGGTCGTGCACAGTGCAAATCAATTTTGTGCCCAGTCATATCGGGCGTATACGTGATCTGGCACATTTGGGCAAAACTTGGCAACGCTTTCAGCTGATTAAGTACACCGCATACGAATGCGCCTTTCGGTGAGTCTGTGCTTAAGTGGAGAGAAAACAACTTGGCACAATTTGGCGCTTTTGTTGCGGTCAAGTAATTTCAGAATTTTTATTAAACAAACAAGAAAGCGCGAGAGAAAAAGAAAGGGAGACAGAAATTTGAGTAAAAGAAAACAAGTGCAATATAATGAAAGAAAAAGCATCTTGTCGACATGAAAGCGAATTCTTTGCCGCGTCTTTAAGCCGATTTGCTCAAGGGGCGAGAATCAGGGAAATTGAGAATTAGAAAAAAGAGAGGGAAAGAGAGGGCGAGAACCACAAAATGCTATAACAATTTCCAAGTTAATTTCGCGTCTTTCAAAGTAGCCGCAAGGGTGCAGGCATGAAGGGTAAGCACAAAACTGCAATTGGCATTTTTATTAACTAACATGACGATAATCATGATAGCTACGATGAAGATGATGATGACGTTGGGCCAGTGGCCTGTTGCTATTGCCCCTCATCTCCCCCCTCCCAACCACTCATGCACCATTTGCTGCCAGCTTAATAAGTCGAACAACTAAGTGGCCCGATCAGGGGGCTCAGCGGGCATTTAGCTAGAATTAAGTAGAGGCAACTCAATGCCAATATTTCACTTGGTTTGCTGGCTTAAAGCCTTTAAGCATGCACTCCATTAGGCTCACACGTGGCCCGTTGCATAAGGGGCTTTAAAGTGCGTAAATGCGAATTACTCGAACATTCTGTTTATGGAATTTAATGTGGAATTTACACCGTAAACAATATTGATACAGATTTAAAACTGTTTTGATATTTATAAACAAAAATTCCAAATATTATTATAAATTTAAAAAATGTAAAATTCCAGATTTCGGGTTAATTGCGCCGGAATATATAAAGCTATAGCTTTTCAACTCAAGCATTATATATGTATTCCAAAAAAACCAAAAACAGCAACAAATTGCAGAAAAATACCATATGTTGTATTATTCGATCACATCGTGCCTTCCTCCACAATTTCTTACTTTGTTTTTAATCTGCGTCCCAGTGCTTCGGCTACTACACGAGTAAATCAATCAAATTTAAACGCTGCCTGATTGATTGATTGATTGACTGATTGATTGATTGGTCGGTGGGTTAGTTAGTTGAGGAACGTGCGCGTTCCACACACTTCAATTAGACGCGCTTAGCCTACTGTTTTGGTTTTCCACATTCTGGCTACGAACTTGGGCCCACCTCTTGGCCCATCCGCCACCCCGTCGCGCACCTACAATTCCCACGCTTCTGTTAGTTGCAGCATACGCTTGTTTGACGCTGTGTTTTTGGCTTACGGTATTTGGTTTTTAATGAGCCCTCGCTCAAATTGTTGTGCCAGTTTCCGAGCTGCCCGATGGAGGGGGAGTTGATTTATTAAGTACAGCTCTGCTTTATGTCGGCATTGAAATTAAAATTGTGTGAATGTTGCCAGTTTTATTTATTTGTATTTATTTCAACTCGACCTTGCGCAGCTTAACAAGCACTCCGAGCACGGTGCGTTCTGATGTCATCCCAGAATAAATCTGTTCACTTGATATATTTTATTCACTCGCAATGATTTGCATTCTCGCAATTTTTGCATTGTGTAAATGCTGCCAAAAAATAATGTGAGCCAACTATTTCTCTAAGCTTATAAAGTTACTCGCATTATACATTTTTTATTATGTTCATATGTATATATACAGCATTTATGCACTGCTACGCACTTTACTGTAAGAATCCAAGTTATATTTTCGTTTAACTCTTTAACGATTAAATACACCTTGGGCTTTGTACTTTATTATAAATAAAATGAATACTATCATAATAAAAAATAAATCGCGTCTCGAGTTAATTAACAATGTAAAATGCGTCACGTAGTGATTGTCACGTCATGTATATTATTATATTATTGCTTGTAAAAAAATATGAAGTTATTGAAACGACATAGTTAATAACTTAAATAAGCCATATTCCAGTTAATACAAGAATTATGTGCTTACAAAATTGTAAACATGTAACGCGTTCTTTTTTTTTTATAAATTATTTATAAATTATAAATCTGTTTTTGCTAGCTTCTATATTTTTAATTTACCAACGCTTCTCTTGTTCTTGAACATATATCCAATCTCAAGCTCTCAACTTGGTTTATTTATAAAAATCGTAGTTGTTATCGTTAAGTGCTCTCTAATTGTAAATGTCGCCTGTCGCCTATTTGGTCTATTTGGAAAATCATATAAATTTACAATGACCATCTTCCAGCGACCTTCAAGCCAACCAAGGCATAGGGCAGATGCAATGCAGCCTGAGTAAATGTCAGCCTTGTCACAGTTGCTACCTTTTTTTTCAAACAGTCTCTCTCTTTCGTTCTCCTCTATTCTCTCTAAATAAAATAGCCAAAAAACATGGTAAGCAGCTGTGCAACCTATTTAGATGTTCTAGATGACACTGGAGAGGCGTGAGAATGCCCAGGATTATTGGCACTGGCAACAGGAGCCCGTAAAAAGATATATGTACAGTGAAAGTTCAACTAACGGACAGCTTCCTTGGGCAAATAAATATTGCAGGAGGCTAATTTTTTTAGACCTTACAAGGATTATCCATTCACTTGAAAGAAAATACAAATTTTAAATAAAATTGTAACAGAACAGCTCGATACAATCGACTGTTTGAGAAATAGAAAATCATTAAACAACTTATTATATATTTTATAAATATTTATTTTGAATGAAATGTGAAAAAGCATTATTATTTGTTAACGACGAATGAAATTTGTCGTTTTTTGCCCGTACTTTTGAAATCTCTTCGACATCTCAATCGACTAACGCTCAAGAGAGCTTTCACTATATAGTAATCAGGTAGCTAACAGGACGTCCTTCGCAGCGCAGCGAAATATGTAAAACTTTACCATCTATCCGCAGTGTGTGTGGGGGAGGTGTGTGGGGCTCGGTTGGGGATGTGATGCGCTGTTGTTTGCGAACAAAGAGCATGCAAAATCATCAGGCAGATAAAAAGCCATAAAAATAGTACAACATGTTGGCGTAGCAGTAGCAGTAGCAGGAGCAGTAGCAGGAGCAGTAGCAGCAGCCGTAGCAGCAACACGGAAACAAATAAAAATCAACAGGATTAAATATGCAGGCGTGCCTGGCTTCATGTCTCGCTCTTTTACAAAACACATCTCCTTCTCTCTTGCTCGTTAGCTCTCTTGGCGAGCTTTGCCCGGGGCTCGTTTAACAGCCCCGTCCGGCCTTAGTTCGGCTCCGGCTAAAGCTAAGGCTCCGGCTACGGCTACGGCTACGGCTACGGATACGGATACGGGCATGGCCCTGCTTCTAGACGCCTTGGCACTGGCCAATCTGTAACATTTTGTCATGGATTTTTATGCAGTGTTGTCGTCGGCAGCGCCTCGTGTGTCCGTGTCCGTGTCCAAGTCCATGTCCTTCGCACGTTTTACCTTGAGCGCAGCTCAGGCAAATTCAACAAGTTACAATAGGGTAAATTGCAATGCGCTACTTGAGAAATACCCTGTATTTTAATTTACAATACGCTGAACATATCTGCTGATTTGTTTTATTTTTATGCATTCAAAAGGGGCTTCATTTAATTCGTAAACCTTTTAAATTTTCAAGCAGCATGCGGAGCTTAGCAGCAAAACGTCTAACAAGCCAATAATTGCTGGTTCGAGTCCACTTCTATTCCTACATTTTATGCATTATTATTTAATATTCAGTTTCTTTCAATTTATGAAAATGAATTACCATGTCGCAGAGTACACATTCTCTATCAGATAGATATTTCAGTCTTCCTGCCAGCTAATCTTTCAGTTACGAGGTATATCACACATATACCCCGCACATTTCTATGGGCCTGACAGTCTTTGCGTTTAAAATTTATTTCTCACGTTTCGCTCGGCTTGGCAAAAAGACATTTGCGGAAATGGGCCACGTTTTGCCCGGTCGGGCGACAAATGAGTTGGCACGGCCGCCATTTTATCAGCCCGTGGCCATTTGACAGGACCAGGCCAGCATTTATAGAGATGGGGATACGGCATTGCCAAACACACAATTATATATATATGTATATTAAATATAAAAACCGCCAGCGGCGTTTCACAATTAGAGCTGAGCGAATGAGACAGAGAATAAAAAAGGCGCGGAATTCATGCAGCTGCAACTCGAGTCGTGAATGTGGCACATAAATTGAAAGTCGAGTCGCCGTCGTCGTCGTCATCGTCTTCTTCCTCTGTCGCTTTGAACACAAAATGGAAACGTTTCCTGCGCATAAATTCAATTTAAGCCACATGCTACATGCCACATGCCACATGCCACATGCCGCATTCCAAAGAGACGCACATAAAACGCTTTCGACTGCCTGCAACTTGCATAATTCATTCGCTTTGCCAATCGAAATTCAAACACACACACACACACACACACCCTTTAGGTGGCTTGACTTATTCAAGTATCTGGCACGTGTCGCAAGTCTAGGTCTTCCCCCCTCGCCCCAAGCTGCCAGCTACAATTTCCCTGAAGCGACATAACCGTATTATAAGTTTGCTGTAGCTCAACAGGGCGTATGCGTAATGTGTGCTGCATGTTGCAGCAATTCCCACACTGTGGCAGCTGCATTTGGCAAACTTGTTCATCAGCCAATTGATAGTTCGCCACTGAATTAGTTACGCGGCATTCAATTAGGTAAATATTCAACATAAGCTGCGTAATGGAGCGCAAATGTTGTTAGTTATACGCTAATGGTAATTTAAATTAAACTAAATACCTTAAATTTGTTGTTGTTGATAAAATTGGCTGAACACAAGCAAAAAGAAGCAGAATATTTTCACATACCAAAAGTACGCAGTATTTTAATAATTAAATTTTTTCTATACATATTTTAAAGAGTATTTGTTTTTATTTAATTGTCTGGGAATTATATCTAAGTAAACGGGCAGAATAAACAAGAATATATACTTTATGGCATCAGAAATATTGCATACTGCGAAAATTTGAATACCTTTCACAAGGTTATGAATATGTGCATCTGACCTTGCCGCATTTCCAGTACTTTTGTCGTTTTTGGTGCTTAGAAAATAATCTTCTTTGCACTTGGACTTAGATTAGTCTCAACAATTGCACAATTTCGTAATTTTCATTACAAAATTGCACAATAGCCTGTCTCTTATGCTAATTTGAGCTTTCATACAGCCGAAGATTATCAATTGCATCGCTTTTCAATTAAACCGCAAGTTCTCTTAGCACGAACCAACCCAAATACCACAAATTCTATGTCCTTGTACATATCTCTATCTCTCTCTCTCTCTCTCTTTCCCTGTTGTCTCTCACTCTTTCTCTCTGTGGGCTTATCAATATCCGTAGACGCTTAGATAAGCCTGTGTAAAACCTTGGCGCATTGTGCGTGTTTAGTTAAATGTAGAACTTTTGTTTGGTATTCCATTTGTCCGTAGGCGTTGTAATTAAAACTGAATGCAACATGACGCTCGCTGACTCTACACTCACAGAAAAAAGAGGCTTCAATCGTACGTAAAAAAAATGTATACACTTTTTGTGTTGAAAGTTGTAAGTACATTTCAGTTTTAAATATTTTTTTATAAAGCATGAATCAACCTTGATATTCCAGTTTTTATATTGCTTAAAAAAGTTGAAAATGCTTGAATTAACTATGCAAACTTGTTACAAGAATTAAGACACTTGGTATAAATATTCCGAACTTCCTAGTTTAACTCCTTTGATCTTGTATTAAGAAAGAAAGGTATTAATTGTTTTTTTTTTTTTAAAAAGGGTCTCCTAATTTTTACCTTGTATTTAGAGATTGTAGGATTAAACATTCACTTAAAATACAGGATATGATAGTTTGACCTTGTCTTGATTCAAGTAGAACATTTCTCATATATTCTCTGATTGTATGTCCTTCGGTTGCCCAGAACAATAGAGACAAGAGCCCAAGTACATAAGTTAATTAAATATCTGACAATACGTAGCTCAGTCCGAATAACTCTAACGTGAGCGCAAAATATTTGTGTGTGTGTGTGTGTGTGTGTGTGTGGGATTTGAAGTGTGTATTTTCCAGGAACTGCAATTGAAACCATCTGGTTGCCGTGGTATTGGGTGGGCGTCAGTGGGCGTGGCGAATGTTGTCGCTTGTTACGCGCTATTTAACGCCATAGCGTCAAATTTATATTGCACAGGCACAGCCACAGCTTTTGCACAGGCAGAAACGGGCGCGCGGGCACGATTTCATTTCGCATATCAATCATACGCACCGTTTGCCTCGTGCAAGAAATGCTTCAAGTCATTTGACAAGGACTTTGACTGTGACTCTGTTGTGCTGTCGCTGACACCGCCGACAGCACAATTTAATGTAGATTTATCAAAATGCTTCACTTACAGTTTCAATTGGCTTGATTCTGATTCCTGTCTTCTGCTGCGTTCTTTTGCGCTGCCTGCCAAAAGTTCTGTAAATAAAAGAAAACAACAGATTTGCATAAATTGTATCAACATCATTTAATTTTGTCAATTACGAAATTGAATGAGTATTAAATGCTGCAGAAAGTTCAGCTAAGGTGCGAGCATTGAATATTTGAGATCAAATAAGTTGGGCGAAGTGCAACAGCTGTGCCTTTTGCTAAGTTTGTGCGTTGTATTTGAGAATTGTCTTGAATATATTGTCAGCAGCCTGGAATTTGCGAATTTATTAGCAACACAGTGCGCCTACATTTTTCTTTTAATCTGGAATCACTATCATCAATAAGCTGTTATAACCTTGATTTGTAGGTTTCGTAGGCTGATCTAATCTCGAAGAATACGGGATTTAATTTTTTACAATATATTTTTATAAATAAATCAAGGCGGATAAAAAAACTCCCTATTTGCAGAGTAAATAAATACCACATTTATATATTTAAATACATTTTTTCAGCATAAGAGACTGTCAAAATGTTTAAGCACTGATTAAATACACTTCATTTGCTACGCAAAAGGACTGAACAAATGTGATGGTAAATATTTTTATACTTATTTTCTCATATTAAGTAAACAAAGAAACGAGGGCGGTTGTAAATAAAAATAAATAATATAATAAAGCGTAGAGGGCTGCACAATAAAAGAAATATGTGCCAGGCCATTGCATTTGGACAAAAGGCTCAACATAATTTGCATGACAGGATTTGCGGAGGACGTTGGCCAGAAGCAACAGCAACAACAACAGCAGCAAACAACTGTCACAACAATGCCAGTTGCCATAAAATGAAAAATCCCCAACAAACTGTAAACAGCAGCAACCGCAGCAACAACAATAACAACATCTCACAGTAACGACAACAAACAACAACAAGCGCAAACAACGGGCTGCGACAATTTTCGTGATTTATAGTCAGCTGCTCCTTGTTGCTGTTGTTGATATTGTTGCTGCTGCTGCTGCTGCTGCTGGCAGTCGCAGTCTGGCGGCTTTCGGCTCCGGGCTTGGCTCCGGTTTGCAACTTGGTTGAGAGGTGTATTTCCTGGGCAAAGATGCGAACCGAAGCAACAACCGAAACATCAACAGCAACAGAAACCAAAAGTACGGATAATTTATTAGCCAAGCCCAAGCCCAAGCCGAAGCTGAAGCAAACAACAATGCAGCCAACAATCTGATTATGTTTCCTTCGTACTCTCTTTCAGGACAAGCTGCTTTGGTGTGTGCGTGCGACGGTGCAAAGCAAATTGAAAGGATTTAATGGTCCCGTGTAGTCAAAAAAGATGCGCAACACATGAATTACTCGATTCAATCTACTTTCGTTTATTAATGGCTGCATATCCCGCAGGAAATGGGATTTCTGTGCATTGACGTTTCCATTAGGAATATCAAAGTTGAATATTGTGCAAAAGTAGTAGAAGAGTTGAAAAAAAAAAAAAAATAGTACTAGAATTGGTAGCAGAAAATAAAGTGAGAGGTAGAAAAAGTAGTATAAATAAATATCTGATGGAGTTTGGAGCGAAAGTGGAAGCAGATAAAATTGTAGTAGTATAAGGAGTATTTGATAAAAACAAAGTATTATCAGAGATAGAAAGAGTAATAGCGAAGTAATCGAAGTAGTAATAGTAAAACAAGTACGAGGTTGAAATTTAAGTAGGGTGGTGGTAGTAAAAGTAGAAGATCTAGTAGTAAAAGAAGTAATAATAGAAATAAAAGTAGGGAAAATAAAATAAATTAAAGTAAATGATATTAACATGAATAATAGAAGTAACAAAAACAGGTATCGAAATGAAGCATGCATTAGATGTATTTGTAATTTTGGTTGGTAATAGAATTAATAGTAGCAGTAGTAATAGGAGTAGTAGTAATAGTAGTAGCAGTAGTTGTAGAAGTAGTAGCAGTAGTAGCAGTAGCAGTAGTAGTAGCAGTAGTTGTAGCAGTAATAGTGGTAGTAAAAGTAGTAGCAGTAGTAGCAGTAGCAGTAGTAGTAGCAGTAGTAAAAGTAGTAGTAGTAGTAGAAGCAGTAGCAGTAGTAGGAGTAGCAGTAGTAGTAGTAGTAGTATTACAAGTAGCAGTAGTAGTAGAAGTAGTAGCAGTAGTAGTAGTAATAGTAAAAGTAGCAGTAGTAGTTGTAAACGTTATTAGTTGTGGTAGTAGGGTTCCAAAAAAAGGGAGTTGATGTACTAGTGGTAATAGAAGCCGAACTTATGATGTGGTAGAATTAGTAGATGTGGTAGTAGAAGTCGTAGTAGAATTAGTAATAGATGTCGTGGTAGAATAGGGAGTAGTATAATTGGGAGTAGAAGGAAGTCGTTATTGAAGCAGGGAACAATAACAGTACAATTTGGATTGATATCAAAGAAAGGGATGTTACTTGTATTTGACAAAAGAACAAAAGGGGTAGATCGTTTAGCGAGTGAACAATGCATGCCATAGTTATTCAATTGACCATTCAAGAATAGTTTGAAGCTCATTAGATAACTTTTTATAAAAATAGCTACCTGTACCTTGTGCCGGACAACACTTACTTAACAGTTGGGATTTATGCAACATTTCAAAGGCAAGGCTGCTGATGATGTGCATTGTGGTTTGTTTTACGCAACGCACTCAACATAAGACGGCAATGTAAGTCTTCTGTAAGCAGTTACATAGAGAAACCTAGGAAACAACTCCACTACAACCCCACTCCTGCCTGCTCCTAGCTGCAAACGTAGGTCGTAATCCAATTCTATGAACTTGGCACTTGTTGTTATTCAATGCTTGGCCAGCTTTACGGCTAACAAATTGCACAACATTTGTAAGCTTTTAGCGCGTGGCCATTCTTGGTCGGGCGGGATTCGGGGCCTGCAAGAGGGCGGGGGTCAAAAGCAATTTAGTTGGCAACTTGTCTGCTTCGAGGGTTTTGGCACTTGGTAAAAGTTTTATGTGCTGCTCTTGCAGGATCAAAGTTATTGCATATCCCTTCGGCATAGACAAGTGCAAAGGCGAAACCAAAAGCAAGAGCAAAAGCAATCAGCATGCAAATTGCAGTTGGGGACAACCAATATATAAGGCCAGCTGCTGATGGACCAGAAAGCGATATATATTGATATGTATGCACACAATAAGCTACTGAGACTGCAACCGAGACAGCGCGAAAAGTATGCAACAGTATGCGCAAACTATACCCTCTAATTGAACTTGGATAGAGGAAAGGCTTATTTAATAATACAGATTGATGAACCATATTATACTCTTCTTTACTTTTTGGCTACCTTCCCCCTCAAGGAACAATCTTCTTTTTTGTATGCCGCCACATTTGAATATCATCTGTAAGTACTGCTTATTTGAGTTTAATTCTGCAGTTATCAAATAACTTATTTTCCTTGGTGTGAGGCTTGACAGAGCTGTATGGTGATTACAGGGTATCTTCCAGCCTCAGTCTCGGCTTGAGCACTCGCATTGTGTATTTGCGAGATCTTGAAATAGTTGCAATCGTGGCCCAAGCGGCACTCAATGCCACGAAACAAAAGACTTGCCGGGCGTCAAGGACAATCTGCGAGCCTGCGAGCACATTTCAGGGTTGCCAACGCGTGCGAGACGAGGCGGCATTGATGCATTGAGGCCAGTCGCCCAGCCGGTCGACTAAGACTCTAAGGCCGGGGATGAGCGCCTATGGCAAGGTCGTTTCTGCCACAGAAACGTAATTCCGAAGGGGCCGAGCGACTAAGGGAGAAGTTATTGAAATATGAGCCGAACAACAATAATAATAATAATAATAATAATAGCAGAAAAACTTGCCATTACAGTAATACTTAATAACATTCATAATAATGATGGCACGCACAACAACTTGACCAAAAGACAAGAGGCACGCAATGCCAGGAACTGCGGCCTATACGTAACGAGGCAGCTTTTTTGTTTCTCCAATTTATTTATAAATTGAAAGTAAATAAGAGTGCTGTTTTTAAGTATTCGACTAGGCGATACCCTTCATTAGCTTAGAAATAATATCAATTCAAACTTTTACATCAACCAGAAGAGACTTATACATCTTGAAATTTGTTTTATTTTTCAATATTTTGGAAGAGATCTGTGTTTATATATAATATAACCAGCTCTTATATCCCTTCAGTATGCTTTAGAATCGATATTTTTCGATTGTAAGCAAATCGAAGAGATATCAAAATGCAAACATGGACTAACTAACTCGCATCCAGCGGAAGATTTTACAGGCTCCGATCGGTCTTCAACTAACTGTTACACATTAGGTGACAACATTCTCTCCAAGGGTATAACAGTCGCCCATGACGCATATAAAGTAGGTCCCCCGGTACAGGTAAGAGACAGCAGGTAGCTCGTAGATGATAAAACTTTATGAAAACTTGGCAGCACGTTTCGGTTACTTTGGTGGCCCCACTTTGGCAGCCAATTATGGCCAGGGTGTAACCAGTAGAAAGGTGTGTGTACAAACAATCACACACACGCGCACACACGGGCATAAAGCGAGTACGAACATTAGATTCTATTGACGGCTTTGAAGTGAATGGTGGCCATTAGATTGGGCAAACAGAATTGTAAAGAACTGTTTACCCAAACTTGTGTTGTTTGCCAACAATGTGAGCCGTGTGAATGCTTAGCAAATACAAATCATATTCGTTTATTATTCGTTAAATTCTCATGGTGCGCAACTTCCCAGACAGAGCAAATATTGCCTAATCGCCGTGGGATTATGTGAACTAAATTGGAATTCTGCGAACTGAAACTAAAATTACATTTAGCTAAACAGAAAATGTAAGATAATAAAATGTATATTCATTAAATTCTTTGATGAACAAATTCTTGAAAGAAGAAAAATAATTAAACAAAATATAAATTATTAACTATTTCAGAGCAGAAGTCAAAATAATAATAAATACATTTTATATATATTTGAGAATGCGTTTAAAATAAATACTTTATACTTTTTATAGTAGTATTTTTATAATAGTACTTTAGATATTTAATTTGAATATACTTGTTTTTCTGTTTTTCAATATATATTTTTACCTGAGTTTCAGCAATTATGCACTTCACTATTTCTGGTATATACGCAATTAGAGAATAGTATTTATTTATTCAATCAAGCGATCCCTTTCATTTTGCCTTAGAGGCTGAAAGGCTGCAAAGCCCTTTTCACCTACCCATCTTTAAGCTAGAAATAACAAATCGGGTTTGCTGTGAGCCGAAATTAAAGAGGCGGCACTAGCTCAGACCATGAATTCAGTTTGCAGCCATGATAGAAAGTAAAGTTTCCCTTAATGAACATCTTTCTTTTTTCTGGTAATGTTCTAACCTTTGGCTATTTAGGAGATGTTTCAGAGATACGTATCTTAACAGTGGGTCGCGGCATCCTTGCAGCTGATATGCGCAGCACAGACAGGGGCATCTGACGCATCCTGCCATTTTTCCAATTACAGATCCCAGCCTGTCCTATCATGAACAACACAATTCGGACATTTCACGCTTTGCGGGCTCTATTAATGGGCCAGCTAACAAGTTTTGTCCAAACTGTTGCAGGGACCCACCTTTATAGAGGCGTTAGGGTGGGCGTGGCACAGGAATTCCTGTGTAGCAATCAGACTGAGACTGTGACAGTTTTCTATGTTTTTGGCTGCTTTTCATTTCCTTATTTATTCAACAAGTTCCGCTCACAGCGGAGCAATCTAGGACTTGACGACACGCACAAAATGGGAAGGACGCGGCAGGCCGAGGGTAGAGAGAGAGAGAGAGATATTTGGCAGAGGGATAGGTTAGGTGCCAGCGGGGTGGTTCCAGTGGCAGTTTTATGCGCTTATAATCACATTTTTTTCTCGGTATTCGTCGGCGTGCGCCATCGATTTGTTTGGCATTTGTTGCATGCCGCAAGGACACGAATACCTCGCATGCTCCTGCCGCACGCGCACCTTCTCGTTGACTTGACTTTTGCGGGCCCTTACTTTAGTGGCATTTATTTTGTCAAATGTTATTTATATAGGATTGTCTAGCGGGGTCGGCGTGGGGCCAGGAGCTGGGCGTGTGGTTGGGCGCGAACAGGACTAAGGACTTGTAAGCCTGTAAGTGCGTGTTTATTTGCTTGGTCGCCTTGTGAGTGGTTATTCGGGTAAGGCTTAGAGGTATTTTCTTTGCGGCACCTTATCGAAGCCTTGCAGCAGCAGCTGCTGACAGTTGCCGGAACAGGACCCTAGCATCCTGTAATTGGAACAAGGGTTTTCTCTGCTTTTTTCACGGCGTGTGTGTGTGTGTGCTTATGACAAACTCATTTCATATTTATTAAATTTGTGCGCTTTCGGGTTTTATTTTCATTTGGCACGTACCAAAACAAACATTTAGTCATGCTGCCTTATGCGAATGCCCTTTGCCATTCGAACGGGTTGCATAAGTTTCTCATTAGCCTTGTT
The DNA here is from genome assembly GCF_003285875.2 of Drosophila novamexicana. Lineage (NCBI taxonomy): Eukaryota > Metazoa > Arthropoda > Insecta > Diptera > Drosophilidae > Drosophila > Drosophila novamexicana. Next base: position 10,663,912 of record NW_020824787.1, read on the forward strand.
TAAATAGCTAATCAGCTTTATTAGCATCAATCTCGGCTTCTTTTGAGGTTCGTATCGCTCAAAGAAAAATTATATAAGATCATATAATCATATGGGATTCTGAGCTTGCCCTTCAAAGAGTGTCTTTGGTAAAGAGAAAAATAATAATAGCCAAGGCAATAAACAACAAATTCACGTTGTTTTATATATTTCTTAAAACTAATTAAAATACTACAGTTAAGCATTTTCTATGTTTAAACCCAAAATAATTTATGTATATTTATTTAGCTTGCATTTTTTTATATAAATTAAAACCTTGTCAGTTTTTAACCCAATTACTTAGCAGTGTATCTTTTACTTTGTTACATTCAAATCATTTTCCTTTCTCTTTTTTTTTTTTTTAGTGGGCCTCTGTTTGCCAACACACGTAAGTCCCTGTACACAATTCCAGCCACGCCTACCCTCTCGCAGCCTGCTTTTCGATGCCCCTGGCAACTGAGCTATGTAATTAAAACTGTTGGCCAAAGCTGAAAATAGTTTAAATATTATTCCTTTCATACATTTTAGGGTTTTAAAAACAATAATTAAAAACAAACCGATGGCAACAAAACACACTCAATTATTAAGTAAATTCAAGCGAATGCTTTACCATAAAATTCTTTTTATCAAAAAAAGAGGCAGCAAAGGCAATACAAATATAAAATGAATAAGCAGGTAAAAAGGGGGCGGTAAAAATTTTGAGGCATGACGCCATGAATTCGTTTGCCTCAATTCGATAAATGTACGTAAATAAAGTCCAGCAAAGGCAGAGTGTGCACAACTGCCATGAATGAATATGAATATGAATGTGAATATGAATATGAATAACTATAAATGAGTGTTGCGTGTGTGCAAATGGAAATAACAATATAACGAACTGTTGAGAAGGTTCCCAGGCAGATCGCATCGCACAAATTGTGTTCGGACTGTATTTTTCTCTCTTATTATTTTTCTTCAGATTTTTGATGGCTGTGAACTTTGCGATTACGTACAGGGCAGCTGTTATTGTTGTAGTCGTTGTTGTTCTTAAGTTTTTCACAGTTCATTCAACCTGCAATTGTTGCTGGGCAAGATTTTGATGCTGAAACTGACACCTGGGCAGAACTCTGGGTTGTTGAGACGCAAGCGGGCTGCGGAGACAGCAGCAGCAATAAAAAGATACAATTAAACGAATCAACTGCGAGTTGGGATTTAATTATGTTGTAAATGTACAGCAGATATAATCGAATTTACTTATGTTCTATGCACAAAATACACTGCAGAAAACAAATTATTTTTAATTCAATTTAATACAGTTAATAAAATTGATATCATTTCGTTTAATTGAATCGGTTTCACAATTTAACTCAATTAAAACTGTTTGGTTGAAATATTAACGCACTGGCTCTCGAAATTTGAATGCTTTCCCCTTTTCTCTTAATTGGCTCAGTGGAGGGGCGTGTAGGCCAGGTAAACGTGAAAAGTTGCCGATTCAAACGCAGTTACAGTTAACTTAAATCAATTACTAATTAGTTAGTATACTGGTTAATTAACAAAGTGTTACGTGCTTTTACGTATATTTTAATCTCTTATTTTATTTATTTAATACAATTTGTTTAGAACTATTAACGAAGTTAGCAAAAGGAAGCTGTTATTTTACTCAGTTCAGTTTAGGTTTAAAATGTTTTCAATTGAAATCTTTTTTGGCTTTTAGTTTACTTTCAGGTAAGGCATTTTAAATTAAATTGAACAAAGAAAAATAAAATAATGTCTGTTGAATAGAAGCTTATGAATTGTGGCATAATATTTGATTAATTATTTAAGGCAAGCTGAAAATGTGCCAAAAAGCTTTTATTTGATGGCAAATATTACAAAATGTACAAATGTTAAACATATTTACGTAAGCGTACATATATGTATGTAGTTTGTGTGCTCTCGCACAGCCAGGCAACATTATTTGCATTTAAATAAAAACAATAAACAGAATTGCAAACCAGCTAAGCTGAACCAAAGCAGAACCAACCCAAAACATAGCCAACGAACCAGAACCAGAACGAGAACGAGAACGAGAACAAGTGCAACAGGCAGCCGGCTCGAAAAACAGGCCAACAATAACGACAACAACAACAACGACAACAATTGTTAACAGCTGCTGCCTAACAGCAAATACAACAAACCCCCCAAAAATAAACGACTAAAAAATAAACTCGTTGCACTCGACCAAGTGCCACAGTCCCAAACCCCGACACGGCTCCGACTTCGACTCCGACTGCGACTCCCGCTCGCGCTCCAGCTCTTACTACGTCTTCAGTTGGCTTGGTTCAGCTGCTTCTTCTTGAACTGGGGAACTCTTGCCTTAGCTGCCCTACTTCACCCTCCCCGCCCAGTCCAAGCCCTCGTCCCGTCCCGTCTCGTCTTGTGGCTGTTGCGCAACAAGTTAGCTCGAAGCTTTTTAAGGCCAAGACCAAAAAGTCAAACAACATGCGAGCAACGGTTTTATCTTCAGCTTCTTTTTCTTCAACATGTTTTTGTGGCTGCTTCAGCTGCTGTTTATTCACTTGACTTCTAATGCACTCAAAGGAAATGGGGCTACCAGTGGCAACCGGCATCGGCAACAGGTAACAGCAAACAGCAAACAAGCAAAACTGCCAACAGGCAGGGGCAGCACGGCCATAACGATAACAACAGCAACAAAGTATTAAATAGCAACAACAAGAAATAGGTGCTCTAGTCAAGGGTGCCCTACGGCAAGCTACCCTGTACGCAACATAAATAATAATCAATATTTCCTTAGCTTAACACGCAAAAATATATAATCCTTTAACAACTTCTGCTCTTTATGTCTTATTATTTCAAATATAAAAATGCCCAAAAATGGAATATTTGTAAATATCCACAGATTCAATGTCCTTATATTCCCCGGAATAAAACGATATGCATTGATTTCAGTAATATAAGTTAAGTTATTGGCAAATGTAACGCATCGACTGCTGATTATTGATCATTTCCACCATTGCAAAATACTCTACTCTATTAATTCTCTACATTACAGGGTATTAAAACATCGACAACAACAGCAACGGAAGCAATAAGATTCTGCCGCTGTCTTTTATATGGAGCAGCAGACGAGCCGAGTCAAAAGTGCAATGGGATTACGTATGTATGTGACACTGTGAGGAGAGCGGAAGAGAGAGGGCCGCTTTTAGAGAGTCGCTTGAGTAATGCCAATGGGCTCGTTTTGTCTATAACGGATGTGCGTACGTCTGACTCACTCTCTTCCTCCCTCTCCCTCTCCCTCTGCCACTCTCTCTATCTTTGTCACTCATTCTCTTTCGCTCACGCTGTGAATTCAAGCTGAAGTTAAGCCGCTTTGACGTGCGCAAAAAGGTTTCGGGCGAATTTTGTTTGTGAGTCGACTGAGTGTGGTGGGTGGGAGGGGGGTTGATTGTGTCGTGAATGAGTTACCGTTATAAAGTGTAGCACTTTTAAGGGATTGCATCAGACAATTGTCCATAAACTGACATGAAACAAGAATTACCTAATTAAAAAAATAGGTCACATTTATAGCTGTGCATGGAACGCGAACCTCACTTGCTTGAAAGATAGAATATTATGATGTGATATTAGAGCTTATATTAAAAATAATTAATTATAGCATTACCTTTAATCTTATTAGATAATTAGACGCACATTCCAATCTACCTTTTTCACATTGTAAGCCAAGTATAATTATGCATTGTTTTAACTAAAATATTCGACAGTAGTTTGCTACCTTTATATGCAAACAACATTTTAGCAGAGCACCTCTTAAACCGAGCTTAAATTTTACTTCCGTTTTTTACTGTTTGACTCTCCCTTCCCCCTCTCTCTATCCTTCTTTCCCATTCACTCTTTATCTTTCTGAAGCTCTCTTCATAGAAGGTTGGACCACTTTTATGGCAACTAAAAGGGTCAAAACGCACAAAAACTTAACGAGACGCGCTTTGGCTCTTAATTTCGTTGAGTTTTACCTCTACATAGCATCTTCCCTCTCTTGTAAGCTGCAAATGAGCAAGCCGTAACATTAAGAGTAACAACAACAACAACAACAAGAACAGTTAAGTAGGCGCAGCTCAAAAGCAAAAACCAAGCAAAGCCAAGCAAAAGCTGCTTAGTATTTGCCTTGCTTCTGTTTCTGTTTTGCTTTGGTATTGTGTGTGTACGTGTGTGTTGTTGTTGTTGTGGTTGTATTATTGTTGTTGCTTTTTCTAGTCGTTTGCCCAACATGTCAACAAATTTGTTTGCTGATTAGAGAGAACAGATTGCGTATGTGTGTGTGATTTTCTGGTTGGATTGTGTTTGTGTGTAGGGGCAGGAGCGCCGTGCGGAGGTATCTTACAATTACATTGCAAAAACACAAAGCGCAGCAGCCGTTTTAGTTTTGTGTCCCACTGTAAGTTTGCACAACTGTTTTTTTTTTTTTTGTTTGTTACTTATTTGTATTTTGTTTTTGGAGCGGCGACACGACGCATTGCATAATCGGGACAACAACAACAATAAGGCCCATAATACACCCACAAAAACAGCGGCAAAAGCAACCGGTTTTCCGTCTCTCCATTTTTTTTTTGTTATTTGTTATCTCGTTTTTGCTTACAAATAAAAGCAATCAAATTTATAACCGAACTAAGAAAAATATACTCGAAATGCGCAAAACTTCAATTGTAATGCAGCCGCAGACGTTGCGGCCGCTGCCGCCAGGGGGCGCCAAGCACGTTAACCCACTGCCCTCGGTTCGTTGGAACTAAGAGCGCGCAATAATTATGCTATTTTTGATACGCAACCAAGTGGGTATATTAGCTATGTCGCTCAGTTGGCATAAACACTGGGAGAATTCAACGAACCTGTTTAAGAGGCTCAATAGCGTTTACTGCTTTACTCTAGAGTCAAATAATTTAACTTACGATAGGGTATATAATATTCGTATTGCTTACATTAAAATATGCCTATCTTTGACTTTCTAGCTCCTGTGGCTTTAATAACTGCTCTTCTAAAAAGTACTTATGTCAGGGTATGTAATGTTCGTACTGGCAATATGTATCTGCCTTTTTTCTCGTTTCCTCTGTCTTTTCTTGTGCCGTCATTTTACGGCACGTTACATTTAACTTTGCCTAAAAGTAAGAAACAGAAAAACAACAACAACAAGAAAGAAAACTAGTTTGGCTGAGCAACTTTTTGCGTGCCTGCCACAGCGTGTGGCGAGTGCGTGCGTCCGCAATCAGCGGCCGCATCAGCCGGTCTCTGGGTCTCTGGGCTGTATCTGGAGCTGGAAAAACCTTCGGGCCATGTTCCGACTCTCAGCCGGTTGCGGTTTTTTATCTTTTAATTTGCTCAACTGTGCAATGAAGCCGGGAAAGAAAATTCTAGGGCTGCCTCCGATGATGCCACCGATGCTGTTGCCTCCGCTTTTTGTGGCACCAACTTTTGCAACTTTCACAATTTGTGCTAAGTGCGTTTTGTGATTTATATGACACAAGAATCGCAGCGGGCTGCCAAGAAGAGGAGCCTTAATGTCATTCGACAACTGTTGCAACAGCTGCCGACAACAAAAAGTTACAAATGCAACGGCTCGGCCCGGCCCTTCCTCGTTGTGGGATTTATGGACTCGCTACAGGACATTCAATTAGGACACTAAAGATAACTGCAAAATACTTAAGTTCAGTAACAAAAACAATTTTGTGTAAGTATTAGCCGCATTAAACACAGCAAAGTATTTTTAATTAAAATGAAATCCGTTTTCCTTCCAGCAATAGAACCCCATTTTCCACGAATGCAAATGGATGTTAATGAACTGTGCAACACGTCACCAATTACTTTTCACAAAGATGAGTTTGAAAGCAATCGAATGGAAAACAATAAAATTGCATACAAGCATTTTCCATAAGTTTCCACCCTTGCAAAGGGAATTTGGCAATAGTTCGTTTTAGTTTTCATTAACTCACAAGAGGTTCACATTTCAGATTCTTAGAATACAGCATTTGTTCAATCAGTCAATCGCTCAACCAGTCAAATGGATGATTTTTATGCTGCCAATTCTGCTTTTAAGAGTATTTTCTGCATAGTTTGCTTTAATAGCGTAAACAAGTTTTACAATAACAACAACTTGAAAGTTATTCAGAACTTTTTAAACGAAATAAAATTTGCATAGCTGTGCATTAAAATCAGTCAAGCATAACATTTACTTTCTGTGGCCAGCTGGAAATGCTTCCAAGAATTCTCAATGAACCAGACTTTCACTTTCACAAAAAGACAGCGGCAGCAGAAAGCCCAATGGAAATGTGTAGGAATTCTATCTGCCCAGTCACAGTGAGCAATCAACTGCTCCTAATTGCCTCATTAATGAGGGAGGCAAAACAAAAAAGAACTCATCTTGGCCAGGTAATTAGAACAAAAACCCCATTTCATGCCAGCGAAGCGAAAACTTTAACAATTGTGGCAATTATGACTGAGGCCTATATAAAAAATCTGCTCATGATCATTTCATTTCAAGAACTGTCTAAAATATTTCACAACTCTTGCCGCAACGCATAACACATATTAAGTATACGCCATGTGACACTCAGAAAAAACCTGTTAATTATGTTGACAATGAAAAATAAAATGAAAACAAAAAACATTTTCTTTTTAAATGCCAGACACAATTTACTGAAGACTTTTGCCACGCACTGTGACTGCATTATCAAAGTCAGGTGTTGCGAAGTTTCCGCTTATTAAACACCCAACGATGCACAAGTTTACAGATCATAACAAATGAAGACGAGTAAGTTTATTGAGACTGACGAACTAGTAGATACTGTGTACGTAATATTGATTATTACATACATCTAGAAAATTAATGCTTAAAAAACTTGTGTTCATTTTTCCGATTGTTCAACTAAAAGACAGCATGCGTACATTAAAATTTATCGATATTTATCGATTTTGCTGAAATATATAAAATAAACTTGATCAAAAAACAGAAACTTATTGGTTATCCCAGCTCCTCAAAAATTTGTATTATTCGAATTTTGTATATACCACATGAAAACAGGCGTGTATTAATACTTATCGATATTTATCGATTGTGTTGAAAAATATAAAATTCACTTTATCACAGATCAGATACTTATACGATTTTTGTATCAATCACAGATCAGAGGAGGAAGGAAGTCGATATTTATCGATAGATATCTATCGATCAAATAGAATTCACTTTGTCAACGTTTAGTATATACACATTTTGCACTTTCGCTCACTTCCCTGAGGATACTTTCTTTCTTTTAAACAAAATTGTTATAGTTCATTATACTCTTTCATACATATTCAATGCGTACAGGGTATAACAACAAAACAAACAAGCAAACAAACTGTGTCTTGGCGACAATGGGTCGCAACACTTTCTTGAACACGCAACAACAATAATAAAAACAAACACAACTTTTGCGATTCATTAAAAACACGCATTAAAAAGTCTCCCAAAAATATATAAAACAAAACAAAAGTAAAAAGTTTCCTTTACCTCTCGCTCGTCTGCACTCACGTGTTTTCCAGTTTGTAAATAAATAACAATAATACAATTTTACTTTAAACAATTGCGCACACGCTTTTATTTGTGGGAGACCCTTTGTCAACTGGGTTTTTTTACGTATTTTATTTTTATTACTTTTGATTTTTATTTTGGTAAGCCGCTTAGCTGCAATTGGCCAATGCGAAATCAAAAATGGGCAACATGAATAAATTCGTACGTATATATGTATTTCTTTTGTGCCATCCTCTGCGCTATTGCAATTAGCAAATGCTATAATTGATAAAAGTTGCCATTGGGGTTTTTTTTAGAAAAATAAAAAACAAATATTTTTTGCCAACTCGCAATGCATTTTACGTAAGCGTTAAGCCCGACAAACGTCGCCCCCTCTGTCCCCTAAATTTGGCGTGGGCGCTTTCCGCGCACATTTGCAACGCTTTGATGCTTGCCTCAGAGACGCATAGTTCCGTTTGGCGGCATCATCATCATCCCCATCAACTCGTCATCATCATCATCATCTTAATTATGACAACTGCTCATCTATCTTCAACTGGAAGCGCGTATTCGCAGCGCTTGTCACTTGCCATCTGCTTCATAAAACTGAGTCATGTCCACACGATAAAGCAGCAGAATGTTTATTTTTTTTTTTTATCTGGCTTAGCTTGATCCCAGTGCCAGCTTATTTGCTTAGCCAACTTAGCCAACTGGCAGTCAAGAGTTTTCCTTTAAACAGATCGTGGGAATGCAATTCATGCTCATAAAGAAAATACACACGTTTGTGACTTTAAAGCGGTAGTTTAATAGTTAGTTGATTCCAGTTGCTTAGCTACTTTAATATGTGCTCTAGCACGTTGCTTGCTTGACTGGGAGCTCTTCTCATGTGCCTGTCAAATCGCAGGCGGAACAAGTTATATTTTGTGTGCCGAAAACTAAATACCATATGGCACATGTGCTGTGTTTATTTCATGAATATAACTTAATTTTTCGATTGGTTGATGCGAGAGGCCATATAATTATCCAATGTGTTGGATATCCATATTAAACTCGTAACGCCAAGTTTAGTCATAACACATTACAAGGAAGTTTTTTTGTTCATAAAAATATATAATATTCGATCAATAGATATCAATTGAATGGTAAAATTAATTTCCTATTTTTCCATAATTTTTATCTTGGAAGATCTTAAGAATTAAAAATATCACCCAAAACACATTTATGGATCGATGATATTATATCGTGCTGCCAGATATGATTTCTATCCTGTCTTACGACATAATATATTTCTGATATAGCCTGGTTTGGTCAATATCTAAGGCAAATGTTAAACCTAATCCGAGATATCATAAGTTTAATCAGCTCTATATAGAGGGATTTATTTCAGCGCCAGCAGCAAGAACCCAAAGCTTTATACTTTTGAGGTTTGGGTATGTCTCCTCTTAATCCTTACACGATAACTAAATTGTGACGCCCTTTGTAAGGGTAAACATAATGATAGCGCCCTCCGACTGTCAGCATCAGCTATCAGCAGTCGTCAACTGTCAACAGCAACTGCAGCTGGAAACCTTTGCCGGGTTGCACAGTGTACACAAGACCTGGTGACAACATTTTTCTTCTGTCAGTGCTCACCTTTAGAGCCATAAATACTAATTACATATCAAAGCAGTTGGACACTGGACCACGCCGGGACATGGCCCGAAGTGTCAGTTAGTTGGCAGCAGCAGCGGGGCGGGGCGGGGCGGGCCGGGACGGGCTTGGGCTTGGGCTTACATAGAATTAATTATGTAAATACTTGCGAGGCGCAAGGCTGGAAGCTGAAAAACTGTTTAAAATAATATTTCATAATGCCCCCAAAAAATTAAAAGAGTGAAAAAAAGAAAAGGTCGCCCAATTTATGAAGCGGGTTCGCGTCAAGTTTTTTGTGCTCGGCCGGGCAGCTAATTAAATAAATCTCAACTGGGCTCGTCACGAGCTGCAGCAGCAGCAAAAGCATTACGCAAGAAAACTTCTTGTCCGGCCAGTTTACCTTTTACGGGGCGGCGATTTACATAATTTTTCTGTATTATTTCATATGATGAATATTATTATTTTTATGATTATTATTATTTGCGCCTTGTTTGGCTCTCGGCGATGCGCGCACGTCAGATTCTGACGTTGTTGCGACCTCGTCGTCAAACTCCGCCAAGAACCAAGAGCGGGTCAAACTGACCGACTAGTGGGTGCCCTGTATTCGTATTCATGTGAATCATATTCAATATATAATTACAATTCTTAATATGAGCGGCTGCAATATGGTAATTAAATGTCAATAATCCAAACTCTAAGTCTTTTAACTATCCAAATTCTTGGAGAGTTGGCGAGGAAATAACCTTGATCTAAATAAGTTATACGAGAACCCACACTCCCAACACTATATCTTTATCTCTTATTACATCAGAGATATACACAAAAAGCTGTCTATGCTTATCAATATCGACAATTATCAATAATAGCAATGCCTTATTCCGCTTGTTGCATACATTTCGACAAGTGATATATACCCTCTTTAACAGTTTTTATTGGGTATTAAAACCGGCTGCCACCATTACGTCTATGGCATTAGCTTTGGCTCTTGGCCATGCGCCAGAAACGTTGCCAAAAGCCGAAACTGGCTCACAGACGTTCTTTGTTATCTGCTATTCCTTTTCTTCTTCTTCTTTCAAATTCTAATTTAATAACGAACAAATCTACAAAATACTTAATTTGTTTTTGTTTTGCGATACTCTTGGTGTTATTGCCGGCCGAACACAATGTTAAAAAGGCGGCTTATTTGTGCCAATTTCCGAGAATCTTGAACAATTTCTAACAAATCCACAAGCTTTGAGGCTCATTAATAAATTAATATATTTTCTTACAAAATCAAAATGTCAATTTTTTAAGTCTTAAGGGCAGTCACTGATAGTCGTGGGTTAATAAGTGGGAACAGGATACTGCGAGCAGAAACTTTTTTTATAGTTTATAAAGGCTTATAGAAACAATTTATATTTATATTAAAATTATTTCTTTTGAGCTCCACATCGATTCTTTTGGGACTTCTTAAAGGTAATCGTTGATTAAAATTAAAAAACGGCAGGGAAAGGTTTAAAGGACTTATAAAACTAAAACATTTCTATTGAGTTTCAAACAGTTTATACAAGTTCCTTTTAAAGGTTGTCGCTATTTAAATTAAAATTTGTTGATTAGTGTAAGTAAAAAATGGGAAAAGGATCTGGAAAACCAGTTTTAAGCCCTGCACCAAAAAAGCGACAAGTGATAATATATATTTGCAAATTTTCGAATAAATCCACTTATATTGTAAAATATGGTTTTTAATTTAAAACACATTCTTACACAAGTTTATTTGTTTTTTAAAGCGTTGTTATTACTTAATATTACGTTTCCGAGCCATTTTCTGCTTCGCATTTTGCAACATTTTTAAGCTTCTGCACATTTCCTTTGTTCACGCTGCTCTGCACGTGCCAATGGAAATAATTTAAATTTATTATGCCAGCCAAATAATACGCAGGCGAACGCACATTATGTATACGCAATGTTGAACGGAAGGAGGGACGACAGGGTCCCGACTGCTTCGCTTGCCAGTTGCGCAACGGGGCTCATATTTTGTGTGCTAATTTGCAGTTGAATGGCGATTCAATGCTGCAATAGCAGATGCCAAACTGCATTGCCATGGATGCTGACACCCCCTTTGGCGAAAACCCCCTTTAGGGGCCGCCACTGGGCAGCAGCAGCATGACGTTACGTGACATGACAGTAATTAACATAATAATCCATTCTGTGGCTGGTAGCCATTGAAAGGAGCTGCTGCGCCTGTTGCTGATGAAATGAAACCATCTACGCAGCGATTGGGGGTCTGCAGCTGGAGTTCCGACTGCCTCTGGGCTAACTAGCTGGGCGTCAGCGGGCTAAGCCGCTACATCACGACCGCGACCGCGACCGCGACTGCGACCACGATTCTGGGCGCTGGCACGTTCAATTTAATCGCATATTAGATGATGCTGCAGCGCCAATCCAATAAATTGGAAACCAACCACGTTGCCCCCGCCTCTGACCATACTCTTCCTGCCTGCTAATTCAACAATCTCTGCAAAAATGCTGACAGAATTTTCAAAAACACTTGACTGTCAATTGAAATGCAGTCCCGACGCTGTCAGAACCACTCGAAGTGCCCTGATCCTGAGTGTGTTCCTGTTTGTGTGTTGAATTTCTTATAAACGCCGTCATGGAACGCTGTGAACTAAGAAGAAGTTGACCTTTAAAGCCCTAAAAAAATTATTTGCGTGTTTTAAAAACTATTACAACTTTAAAATCTGTTTAAGTTGAATAACAAATTGAATTGAGCTGGTTGGGAGCCCTTTAATGTTAAATCAAGACAGAAAGCCACACAGAGAGAGAGAGAGAGGGAGAGAGAGAGGGAGAGAGAGTGATAGAGAGAGCGAGAGAGAGTAAGAGAGAGAGAGAAAGCAATAAAAAAGAGATCGAATAAGATTAGAAATAGTTACTTAAGAGATTTTATTTCCAATTTGTACTTTGCAAGCATACAAATAAAAAGTATAAATCTATATTTAATTCCAAAAAGGCAATTAAACATAACCCAACCCTTTTTTTCCAGCATTTATAAGCCAAAGACCCCAAAGGAATACATTTTAAATATAATGTAAATACATACTAAAGGAAAACCTTTGCTGAAACCTGACAAATTATGCATATTATTTATGCTTTTGCTGTATTAAGAATAATGTAATCAATAATTTAATTGCGTAGCACAATTTTTCGCACATAATTTTCGCGCTGCGTCAACAACTTGATTATGCCAATGAAAAAGTCATAATAAAATAATAAAATTATAAAAGTAAACAACGAAAAAGCGTAGCATTTTAAATGCCAATTTGCATGAGCCAAAAACAAAGGCAGCCGACAAAAAAAAAAAATAAAAATTAAAAACGAAAAATACGACCTAACCGGCGGCCATAAAAATAACAAAAAAAAAATAAAAACCCCCCAACAACCACAACTGGCGCACTCTTTGGAAGCCCGATGGCCTCTGATGGCTTCCTGTCTTGGTTTTTGGCTTTGGTCGTAAACAATTTCGCAGCCAAGCCGGCGACGCACACACAGCGCGAGATGAGGCTGAGTCCAAGCCTCTGAGATGAAGCCTCTGCCGACATGAACTGTGGGAAACTGTGTCTGCGGCTGCTGTGGGTGCGTGTCTGTGAGCTGTGTGTGGGAAAGAGGTCTCTCTCGATATATATCGACGGCGACAAAACACGCTTGCAATTGTGCTGCGTGTATATATATTTTGAAATTTAATTAATTTTTGCCATGCTTTTTGGCATTGTGTGTTGCCATTACACTTCCGCCGCTCAAATTGGCCAAATTAATAAGAGAGCACGGCCAAGGGCAGCCAAACAGTTGGCTAAGAGGACACAAAACACGCTAACGAAACGCAATGGCGTTAATTGCTGGAACCCCTAAAAAAATCCATGGAAAACAAAGAAAGCACTCGACAAAGTTTGCGCAGTCAGCGCGTAATTAAAAAGGAAAAAGAAATTGGATAAACAAATATTCTTAAGGTAAATCTATAAATATTACACATTTTTTTTGGTAACTGATATTTTCTTAATAAAAGTTAAGACATTAAGTTTGCGTTATTAATAAAAAAGTATACAAAAATCGTCAGGGCAAACTTATGAGTCTTACATGAATATATATACAAATGTATAGAGTATCACGGATTCGTTGTCTTCAGCGTTCAAGCCATGACTTTCCCCCACCACGACTTAAATAAATCAAATAATCAGAATAAACTTATTTAATTCATTAATATATATGTATATTTAAATATAAAGAAACTAAAAAAAATATTGCATGTTTGGTTTTTATATTAAAAATATATTTTCATCCCCACCAGGTTCAATAAAATATAAAAAAATAACAAGTAAGAGGTTCTAGTCGGGAGCTCCCGACTAGGGGATACCCTGAACCCTCTTCTTCCAACATCAAATGCATATATATATTCTATTTTAGAAGCTATATGTCAAGTTTAGTGACTCTAGTTCTTATTATTTACCAAAATTGCCCAAAAAACAGGATATCGATATCGATTTTTATCGATTGATTGGAAACGGAGTAAGTTATCGATTGTCGGATTTGGACATGAATTTCGACTAAAAATCGATGTTCAGATTTGAATGCCAGATTAATCTGAAGAGAACCCCATGAAGAAAACGCAAAACTTCATGAAAATCGAATGAGATTTGACCGAGTTATGGGGTAAATTTTGACTTGGGGTAAGACTTGGACATGAATTTCGACCAAAAAATCGGTGTCGAGATTTGAATGCCACACTAATCTTGAGGGAAAATCATAAAGAAAAAGCCAAACTTCGTGAAAATCGGATGAGATTTGGCCAAGATATGGGGTGGTCATTTTTGACCCATGTCTATATACGAATCTTGGGGTAAGATTTGGACATGAATTTCGACTAAAAAATCGGTGTCGAGATTTGAATGCCAGATTAATCTAAAGGGAAAACCGTAAAGACAAAGCCAAACTTCGTGAAAATCGGATGAGATTTGGCCGAGATATGGGCGTGGTAATTTTTGACCCATGTCTATATACGAATCTTGGGGTAAGATTTGGACATGAATTTCGACTAAAAAATCGGTGTCGAGATTTGAATGCCAGATTAATCTAAAGGGAAAACCGTAAAGAAAAAGCCAAACTTCGTGAAAATCGGATGAGATTTGACCGAGTTATAGGGGTGGTAATTTTTGACCCATGTCTATATAAGAATCTTGGGGTAAGATTTGGACATGAATTTCGACTAAAAAATCGGTGTCGAGATTTGAATGCCAGATTAATCTAGAGGGAAAACCATGAAAAAAAATCCAAACTTCGTGAAAATCGGATGAGATTTGACCGAGTTGGTTGGGTTGGTAATTTTTGACCCATGTCTATATATGAATCTTGGGGTAAGATTTGGACATGAATTTCGACCAAAAAATCGGTGTCGAGATTTGAATGCCAGATTAATCTAAAGGGAAAACCGTAAAGAAAAAGCCAAACTTCGTGAAAATCGGATGAGATTTGGCCGAGATATGGGCGTGGTAATTTTTGACCCATGTCTATATATGAATCTTGGGGTAAGATTTGGACATGAATTTCGACCAAAAAATCGGTGTCGAGATTTGAATGCCAGATTAATCTAGAGGGAAAACCGTAAAGAAAAAGCCAAATTTCGTGAAAATCGGATGAGATTTGACCGAGTTATGGGGGTGGTAATTTTTGACCCATGTCTATATAAGAATCTTGGGGTAAGATTTGGACATGAATTTCGACTAAAAAATCGGTGTCGAGATTTGAATGCCAGATTAATCTAAAGGCAAAACCATGAAGAAAAATCCAAACTTCGTGAAAATCGGATGAGATTTGACCGAGTTATGGGGGTGGTAATTTTTGACCCATGTCTATATAAGAATCTTGGGGTAAGATTTGGACATGAATTTCGACTAAAAAATCGGTGTCGAGATTTGAATGCCAGATTAATCTAAAGGGAAAACCGTAAAGAAAAAGCCAAACTTCGTGAAAATCGGATGAGATTTGACCGAGTTATGGGGGTGGTAATTTTTGACCCATGTCTATATAAGAATCTTGGGGTAAGATTTGGACATGAATTTCGACTAAAAATCGGTGTCGCGATTTGAATGCCAGATTAATCTAGAGGGAAAACCATGAAGAAAAATCCAAACTTCGTGAAAATCGGATGAGATTTGACCGAGTTATGGGCGTGGTAATTTTTGACCAATGTCTAGATACGAATCTTGGGGTAAGATTTGGACATGAATTTCGACCAAAAAATCGGTGTCGAGATTTGAATGGCACATTAATCTAGAGGAAAAACCATGATGAAAAAGCCAAACTTCGTGAAAATCGGATGAGATTTGACCGAGTTATAGGGGTGGTAATTTTTGACCCATGTCTATATAAGAATCTTGGGGTAAGATTTGGACATGAATTTCGACTAAAAAATCGGTGTCGAGATTTGAATGCCAGATTAATCTAAAGGCAAAACCATGAAGAAAAATCCAAGCTTCGTGAAAATCGGATGAGATTTGACCGAGTTATGGGCGTGGTAATTTTTGACCAATGTCTAGATACGAATCTTGGGGTAAGATTTGGACATGAATTTCGACCAAAAAATCGGTGTCGAGATTTGAATGCCACATTAATCTAGAGGAAAAACCATGATGAAAAAGCCAAACTTCGTGAAAATCGGATGAAATTTGGCCGAGATATGGGCGTGGTAATTTTTGACCCATGTCTATATATGAATCTTGGGGTAAGATTTGGACATGAATTTCGACTAAAAAATCGGTGTCAAGATTTGAATGCCAGATTAATCTAAAGGGAAAACCGTAAAAAAAAAGCCAAACTTCGTGAAAATCGGATGAGATTTGGCCGAGATATGGGGTGGTCATTTTTGACCCATGTCTATATACGAATCTTGGGGTAAGATTTGGACATGAATTTCGACTAAAAAATCGCTGTTCATATTTGAATGCCAGATTAATCTAGAGGGAAAACCATGAAGAAAAATCCAAACTTCGTGAAAATCGGATGAGATTTGACAGAGTTATGGGGGTGGTAATTTTTGACCCATGTCTATATACGAAACTTGGGGTAAGATTTGGACATGAATTTCGACTGAAAAATCGGTGTCGAGATTTGAATGCCAGATTAATCTAAAAGGAAAACCGTAAAGAAAAAGCCAAGCTTCGTGAAAATCGGATGAGATTTGACCGAGTTATGGGCGTGGTAACTTTTGACCCATGTCTATATAAGAATCTTGGGGTAAGATTTGGACATGAATTTCGACTAAAAAATCGGTGTCGAGATTTGAATGCCAGATTAATCTAAAGGGAAAACCGTAAAGAAAAAGCCAAACTTCGTGAAAATCGGATGAGATTTGGCGGAGATATGGGGGTGGTCATTTTTGACCCATGTCTATATACGAATCTTGGGGTCAGATTTGGACATGAATTTCGACCAAAAAATCGGTGTCCAGATTTGAATGCCACATTAATCTAGAGGAAAAACCATGATGAAAAAACCAAACTTCGTGAAAATCGGATGAGATTTGACCGAGTTATAGGGGTGGTAATTTTTGACCCATGTCTATATAAGAATCTTGGGGTAAGATTTCGACATGAATTTCGACTAAAAAATCGGTGTCGAGATTTGAATGCCAGATTAATCTAAAGGCAAAACCATGAAGAAAAATCCAAGCTTCGTGAAAATCGGATGAGATTTGACCGAGTTATGGGCGTGGTAATTTTTGACCAATGTCTAGATACGA
Organism: Drosophila novamexicana; assembly: GCF_003285875.2. Taxonomy (NCBI): domain Eukaryota; kingdom Metazoa; phylum Arthropoda; class Insecta; order Diptera; family Drosophilidae; genus Drosophila; species Drosophila novamexicana. The sequence goes on from NW_020824787.1 coordinate 10,680,840, forward strand.
ATCTTGGGGTAAGATTTGGACATGAATTTCGACCAAAAAATCGGTGTCGAGATTTGAATGCCACATTAATCTAGAGGAAAAACCATGATGAAAAAGCCAAACTTCGTGAAAATCGGATGAAATTTGGCCGAGATATGGGCGTGGTAATTTTTGACCCATGTCTATATATGAATCTTGGGGTAAGATTTGGACATGAATTTCGACTAAAAAATCGGTGTCAAGATTTGAATGCCAGATTAATCTAAAGGGAAAACCGTAAAAAAAAAGCCAAGCTTCGTGAAAATCGGATGAGATTTGGCCGAGATATGGGGTGGTCATTTTTGACCCATGTCTATATACGAATCTTGGGGTAAGATTTGGACATGAATTTCGACTAAAAAATCGCTGTTCATATTTGAATGCCAGATTAATCTAGAGGGAAAACCATGAAGAAAAATCCAAACTTCGTGAAAATCGGATGAGATTTGACAGAGTTATGGGGGTGGTAATTTTTGACCCATGTCTATATACGAAACTTGGGGTAAGATTTGGACGTGAATTTCGACCAAAAAATCGGTGTCGAGATTTGAATGCCAGATTAATCTAAAAGGAAAACCGTAAAGAAAAAGCCAAGCTTCGTGAAAATCGGATGAGATTTGACCGAGTTATGGGGGTGGTCATTTTTGACCCATGTTTATATACGAATCTTGGGGTAAGATTTGGACATGAATTTCGACCAAAAAATCGGTGTCCAGATTTGAATGCCACATTAATCTAGAGGAAAAACCATGATGAAAAAACCAAACTTCGTGAAAATCGGATGAGATTTGACCGAGTTATAGGGGTGGTAATTTTTGACCCATGTCTATATAAGAATCTTGGGGCAAGATTTCGACATGAATTTCGACTAAAAAATCGGTGTCGAGATTTGAATGCCAGATTAATCTAAAGGCAAAACCATGAAGAAAAATCCAAGCTTCGTGAAAATCGGATGAGATTTGACCGAGTTATGGGCGTGGTAATTTTTGACCAATGTCTAGATACGAATCTTGGGGTAAGATTTGGACATGAATTTCGACCAAAAAATCGGTGTCGAGATTTGAATGCCACATTAATCTAGAGGAAAAACCATGATGAAAAAGCCAAACTTCGTGAAAATCGGATGAAATTTGGCCGAGATATGGGCGTGGTAATTTTTGACCCATGTCTATATATGAATCTTGGGGTAAGATTTGGACATGAATTTCGACTAAAAAATCGGTGTCAAGATTTGAATGCCAGATTAATCTAAAGGGAAAACCGTAAAAAAAAAGCCAAGCTTCGTGAAAATCGGATGAGATTTGGCCGAGATATGGGGTGGTCATTTTTGACCCATGTCTATATACGAATCTTGGGGTAAGATTTGGACATGAATTTCGACTAAAAAATCGCTGTTCATATTTGAATGCCAGATTAATCTAGAGGGAAAACCATGAAGAAAAATCCAAACTTCGTGAAAATCGGATGAGATTTGACAGAGTTATGGGGGTGGTAATTTTTGACCCATGTCTATATACGAAACTTGGGGTAAGATTTGGACATGAATTTCGACCAAAAAATCGGTGTCGAGATTTGAATGCCAGATTAATCTAAAAGGAAAACCGTAAAGAAAAAGCCAAGCTTCGTGAAAATCGGATGAGATTTGACCGAGTTATGGGCGTGGTAATTTTTGACCCATGTCTATATAAGAATCTTGGGGTAAGATTTGGACATGAATTTCGACTAAAAAATCGGTGTCGAGATTTGAATGCCAGATTAATCTAAAGGGAAAACCGCAAAGAAAAAGCCAAACTTCGTGAAAATCGGATGAGATTTGGCGGAGATATGGGGTGGTCATTTTTGACCCATGTCTATATACGAATCTTGGGGTAAGATTTGGACATGAATTTCGACTAAAAAATCGCTGTTCATATTTGAATGCCAGATTAATCTAGAGGGAAAACCATGAAGAAAAATCCAAACTTCGTGAAAATCGGATGAGATTTGGCGGAGATATGGGGTGGTAATTTTTGACCCATGTCTATATATGAATCTTGGGGTAAGATTTGGACATGAATTTCGACTAAAAAATCGGTGTCAAGATTTGAATGCCAGATTAATCTAAAGGGAAAACCGCAAAGAAAAAGCCAAACTTCGTGAAAATCGGATGAGATTTGGCGGAGATATGGGGTGGTCATTTTTGACCCATGTCTATATACGAATCTTGGGGTAAGATTTGGACATGAATTTCGACTAAAAAATCGCTGTTCATATTTGAATGCCAGATTAATCTAGAGGGAAAACCATGAAGAAAAATCCAAACTTCGTGAAAATCGGATGAGATTTGACAGAGTTATGGGGGTGGTAATTTTTGACCCATGTCTATATACGAAACTTGGGGTAAGATTTGGACATGAATTTCGACTGAAAAATCGGTGTCGAGATTTGAATGCCAGATTAATCTAAAAGGAAAACCGTAAAGAAAAAGCCAAACTTCGTGAAAATCGGATGAGATTTGACCGAGTTATGGGCGTGGTAATTTTTGATCCATGTCTATATAAGAATCTTGGGGTAAGATTTGGACATGAATTTCGACTAAAAAATCGGTGTCGAGATTTGAATGCCAGATTAATCTAAAGGGAAAACCGTAAAGAAAAAGCCAAACTTCGTGAAAATCGGATGAGATTTGGCGGAGATATGGGGGTGGTCATTTTTGACCCATGTCTATATACGAATCTTGGGGTAAGATTTGGACATGAATTTCGACCAAAAAATCGGTGTCCAGATTTGAATGCCACATTAATCTAGAGGAAAAACCATGATGAAAAAGCCAAACTTCGTGAAAATCGGATAAAATTTGGCCGAGATATGGGCGTGGTAATTTTTGACACATGTCTATATACGAATCTTGGGGTAAGATTTGGACATGAATTTCGATTAAAAAATCGGTGTCGAGATTTGAATGCCAGATTAATCTAAAGGGAAAACCGAAAAGAAAAAGCCAAACTTCGTGAAAATCGGATGAAATTTGGCCGAGTTATGGGGGTGGTAACTTTTGACCAATGTCTAGATACGAATCTTGGGGTAAGATTTGGACATGAATTTCGACTAAAAAATCGGTGTCGAGATTTGAATGCCAGATTAATCTAAACGGAAAACCATGATGAAAAAGCCAAACTTCGTGAAAATCGGATAAAATTTGGCCGAGATATGGGGTGGTCATTTTTGACCCATGTCTATATACGAATCTTGGGGTAAGATTTGGACATGAATTTCGACTAAAAAATCGCTGTTCATATTTGAATGCCAGATTAATCTAAAGGGAAAACCCATGAAGAAAACGCCAAACTTCATGAAAATGAAGAGCTTGGGGAGCTAGGAGCATCTACATCTAAAATTTCTCTAGCTCTTATAGGTTCTGAGATCCTTGCGTTCATACATACGGACGGACGGACGGACGAACGGACGGACAGACAGACGGACATGGCTAAATCGACTCAGCTATTTATGCTGATCAAGAATATATATACTTTATGCGGTCGGAGTTGCTTCCTTCTGCCTGTTACATACATTTGGCTTTCGTACAAATACAATATACCCTTATACCCATTTCAATGGGTTCAGGGTATAAAAAAATAAATATATGTATTATATAAACGTAAACCTCTGTTGTTGTTTTCCGCTTAGTTTTTGTATAAAAATAGTTATATGGCTGATCCGTCAGTTTCAGGGTTCAAGCCTTGATTTCCCCCAACAAGGTTCAAGCCCAGCTTAAATTTCATTTACATAACTTTTCTTATTATTTATTATTACTTTATTATTATATTATCATATGTAAGAAATATGTATGGAAATAATTGTTTTAAGATGTTATGCTAAAGTAAAAGCTTAAATGAATATTACTTCTTTTTATTTCCGAAAATTGCTTGAGGGTTGAGTAAAACTAAACTAATAGCCACAATATTTCATTCCCTGTGACAAACGCCTGCTCTTAGCTAATATGCTCAAATTATGTTCAGTTTGCCGCTGGCAATAGGCAAAAGTCCTTTGTAAAGTTAATTTTTTGTGCTGTCGCCGCTTTTATGACCAAAGTTGGCTAAAACAATTGAAAGAGCAGACAAAAACCAGAAGGCAGCATGTAGGAGACAGCAGACGGCAGACAGACGGCTTAAAGCAACAAACTTGGATGACAGACGAGCGGACCAAAGCAACAGACATGACCCCAAGAGCCATCTATGACCAAGGGCCGCGGCTGATGACTTTAACTGGAAGGCTAAGGCTGCCTCCGCGACCGCCAGCTAGCAGCTGTCGATCTGCATAATGAAATTGCCGCACATCAAGTACAGTTACTTTGGCTACGAAAATTGCAGCCGGCGAGAGAGTGGGACGAACAAGAAAGCGTTGCAGTTGCAGTTGCAGCAGCTGCTGCAGGGCAATAGGCCGCCGTAAAAGTAGAACCTGAGAACAGCAGAGATCTATTGTTGTTATACTCTCTACCCATTGGACATTTTCAAAAAGGGGTATATCACCAGATAGTTTGATTAGATCAGCTATGTTTCATATTTGAGATGCTTTTACTCAAAATTCAAAAAAATATATATTTGAATATGTGGTATATGATTTGAATATTGAGTATATTGAATGCCATCTCAAGGCATCAGACTAGGAACTCAGTTTTTCTAAAAGAAGTAGCTTTTTATAGGGCTGGTCAGCTTATGCAAGTAGCTAACAAAGTTGCAATGTTTACAGGGTATTTGCAAGTCAAGCCAAAATCACACGCCTTGTTGTTGTTTTCTGTGAGCTCGACACAGTGACGAGACAAACTTCCGCTGATTGACTTGCTGACTTACTCAAAGAATGAAATGCAAGCTGCCCCACAGACTGACTGACTGGCTGCCCGACTGGCTGCCCGACTGACTAGCTGATTGGCATGCGCGCCGGTTGTTTGGTGGAGAGAGAGTGCAGCGCGGGGCGCTGGGGGGAGGCATAATTGATTTGAATGTGCCTCACTTTCAGCTCGTGTATGCAAATCTTTGGGCCTGTGGCAGCAGTCTCCATAGCAATTTTCTGGCAATTTTCGCACATTTGGCCAACTGCTGCTTTCACATTTGCAACAGTAACCTCTACGCCTCCCCTTTTACCCCTGCCCCAAGTCAATTACGTCAGTTTAGCTGGCAAAAAGAAAAAAAAAAACACCTAATTAACTGGGCGATTGCTAAGCTCTTTGCCCAGTTTTAAAATGTTAACCACTCTAATTAATTTTAATTAAAACTCTCTACGCTCGCCTGTGAACCCAAAATATATGTGAGAGCGCGCACTCAGTTCTTTTACATAATCATTTATAATCATCAACAAAAGGTAGCTAGACGAGAGCCGAGAAGGAATAAAAATTGGGCGTGGTTAACCCTTTGCTATAATAAAGATAAATATTAAAGAATATTAATTGTGTATGTGGGCTACTTATTACATTTAAAAACATATTCTGACAGATACGAAAATTAAGTTTTGGTATAAACAAATTGTCTTGCCAAGTATCTAGACAATTACGAACTTTACAAGCATCTAATATTTGAGCAAAAGTTGAAAAATATCGAACTATCGCTCATAATTGGAGTTTAAGTATAGAACATTTTGGATACCTGATATACGTTTGTTTGCTTTTATTTCAAATGTCTCAATTAGAGAATTGAATCGTTGGCAAAGCATAAAGTCCTATGGTTCGGTTCGGGTTACGATTTGATTTAAGGTTCGTTTGAGGGTTAAAAATAAATTGGGATGCCGCAGTCTAGATTACAAATATTTACCCAACACAATCCTTCATTATTTATTTGGATGTTTAGTCCAAGCTTTTGTATTTTATCAGAATATATCAAGTCAGCTTTTCATTGTGAGGTCAAAAAACCCTTTGTTTTATTTGTTAGCGAATTGTGCGTATGTGTGTGTGTGTGTGTGTGTGTGTGTGTGTAAAGGTAATACAAGCGTAAAGCACCTTTTTCTTTATTGCACTTTTATGGCTGCCTAGATTTATATTTAGTGCGGCCAGCCTGTGGCTTTTGTTTCAGGGCCCCAACAACAAAAGAAGTCAACTAGTCCCGAGCTTGTTGTTGTTGTTGTTGTTGCTGTTGCTTTTGTGGTTCTTGGCTGTTTCATGTCTGCAATTAATCAAAAAACTGTTTGCACTTTTGCTGTACTGAAACGTTAAGAACGACCGCAGCAGCAACCGCGACACTGCTTCGACTGTGGCCACGTATGGCATTACGCACTTCCGTTTCCGCCGCTGTCTGGCTGTTACGGCGACCACCCCCTGTGCCCCTCACCAATCAACTAACCACCTACTGCTCGTCAGTTCGTCTGGCTTTTGTAATTTTGTTTGCTCACCCGCACGCACACACGCACACACGTACACACACACACATATAAAGAGATCCAAAATCAAAAACTTTTTATTGCGCTTTGCTTTTGGCTTGGATTTCAGTTTTATTCTCCTCTCTTCCTCTCTCTTTCCCTACACCTCCAGAACTTTTTATATTTATATATTTTTTTTTTATTAATTTTGCACGCGCAAAAATTTTGTGATTTATGAGCCGCAAAAACAACAGCAGCAGCAACAACAACAAAACAGCGCGACAAGCTCGCAATTTTGCAGACTTGTCGTCGACACACGCCGTCCACACACACATACACACAAACCCCTACATGAAGTGTGTGTGCGTGTGTGCTCAGGAATGTGTGTAAACTGAGTTAAGAGCTTGTTTTGACTGGATGCTTAAGCAAACTTTTAAGGAAACACATATTTACCCAGGGCTAAGTTTAGTTTGCTTGGCTTAATATGCTATCAAAATGATTGGCCTTAAGATTTCAGCTTCAACGGATCCGAATAATTCCCTCAAATAAAAATAATTTAAATATTGGAGTATCATACCTTCTTAAATGTGACAAGTATTCCCGTCTTAAAAACTTATAGATTTTGAAAAAAAAAGATTTCTTTTTAATTTTAATTGTTATGTTCCAAGCTAGCTCTCCTAATTTGTATTAATTTTGTAGAAAGGGCATATTGTTTTTGTGCAGAAGGAAGCGTCTCCCCCTAAAAGCGATATCGAAATCCTGATTTTGGAGCAAAACTCATAGGTTAATAGCTAAGACTTAAGAGCCACACATGTAGCTTGTAGCTTACAAATATTTTGCTGCATTTGGTGTTGGTAAAAGTAGGTTGAGGGTATCCCCTAGTCGGAAGCTGCCCGTCTCGAGCTTCTTACTTGCTTTTCATAAGCTACAAAAGACACCTATTATTGTAATAACAACCTTGAGCAGATTAAAGCAGAAAAACAAACTAAATGTATATTTAAATTTGTGCTAACTATGCTTGCTTTGCAGTTGCCTGATGTTTATTTAATGCAAAAAATATATGTAATCACATTGTGCCGTCTGTTAGCAAAATATTGGCATAACAGTAAACAAACTAACGGAAGCGAACAGCTTATCCTAACCAATTTGCAAATGCATCTGCCAAAAATGTAGTTAAGTGGGAAAGCTATCAAAACTGGAAAAAAAAACTATGGAAGATTTCTGATTTATTATTTAGAAGAGTCTCTAGAGGATTACAAAAAAAAAAAATCTTTGAAGCTCTTAACACACGTACTTTAGTCTCTTACCGTATTTTATTACATTTTTACAAGCAAAATTACCTGTCTTAACCTTTGTCAATACCAATAAGTGTCAGTTCGGGTCGCCTAAGGGAGGGGAGGGTCGTTTCACTGGCCATTGCCACGGACCACGAACCACGAACCACGAACCATCTCCGGCCGTTGGCTGTCAATTGTTGGCCACTTAATTAATAAAACGAATCGCTGGTAATTGCTGCTGGGTTTATTTTATATTTTTTCATTTTCATTTTCAGCTTATGCATAATTTAAGTTGAGCTGTCAACTGGAATTGCATCGATGTTCATTTCGCACCATCCTCACTCACCCTACCTACCGCATCGACACGAATGAACAGTTTTAAAAAGTGTTATTAATTTGGCTTGAGTGCGGTATTGATTCTGCACTCTATATATATTCATGTTCGTGGACAGGAAGTGTTCTGACATAAGTTTTGTCTGTACCTTTTACTTGCATAGGCCTGTGATAATGTTGCCATATCTTGTCCGCGTTAATAACTGTAATTATTGCGAGTGTATTTTACCATTTTGCCACGCCCACTTGCCAGTCATTATGCTAATGTCAAATCAGACAGTTGAGCGTGGCGATTAGCTGCGGTGTCGAGAGCTGTCAACACCTAAATAAAATGCTCAGAAGGGAGAAGTAATATGTCTGTATATCCACCAAAATATACATATACATATATATAAATTTGTATATATATGTATTTATAATAAATGTGCGTTTGTTTGTCCGCGAGTGACATGCAATTATTTATACATTATTTTGGTAGCGTAAATATTGACAAGCGACTTTGCTGCCAACCCACCGAAAGCAGTCAAAAGCCTAAGCAAACAAAGCAATTCTCGGGGCGCACGTTGCGTATACGCACTGTGCGACAGCTCGGCGAATATAATTGAATGCCTGGCGCGCAAATAATGAGGCAAGCTTAAGTGTTGTGATATGTTATTTTTTATAAATTGCCATAGCTTCCCAGCTGCCTTAAGGACATAACGAGTTCTTTAATATGAGGCTTTTTCCAATATATCTTAAGAGACAACTATTGTGAAAAGCTCAGCTGCCTTACTCCTAAGGCTTGTGGCGAGCGCTTTTCGTCAATCAGTCAGTGAGGTCAAATGCTTTATGGACTTTAGATACATTTTAAATTCATCTATCTAAAGCGCATTGCGCTGAATCATTTGATCAACACCATTCGATTGCTTTACACAAAATGCCTGCGTATCTGCGAGTCATTCAGCTAACGTTATAATTTATCTAAGGCAACGCAATCAAAATGTATGCCTTGAAGTATGCCATGCTTCAAATTCAAGTGCTTTTTCGCAAAACGCAGACAATCCTCCGCTCCCGCCTTAACGGCTGACACTGGCAGTCAATCAAGCGTTCTGTCGGAGCGCTCCCTCAAAAGGCAGTCCAAGCAAAACGACAGCTGTTGATAAGCCGCAGACAGTAGTCCAAACAAAAAAGTGAGCAAACTTTATTCTCAGTATCGAAGTCGAAAAGTGGGGTATACTAGGGTTGTGACTAACCAGCCATGTTTAGAATTTAGTGATACCATTATCAGATTTAACAAATCCTAGTTATATTAGCAAGAGTAGACCGAAAAAACGCAGAAAACTTGTGTAGAACCTAATAATAATAGCTTAAAGACCCATTCATATACGTGACTGTGCCCTGTACCTATTGATAATATCTGATAATGGGCTTATTGCTGTTGCTTTAATGTCTGCAAGAAACAGGAAGACACACATTAGGTTTATGTGTGCATAAAGATTCTTCATATCCTTAGCGTCAATAAATATCGTATTCCAGATATTGTTATTATTTAGCACAACTCGCCCATTAAAAGACAATTTGAATTCTCATTTCCTAAATAGAAAAAGTTACAAGCGAAACTATGTGCAGGACGTCTGTTAGTCGGCTATCGACGACTAGAGTGTTTTATCAATCGGCTTCCCTGGGCCACCGCAAACGCTTCCATCTACTTGTTGCTGATAAGCGCATTTGAAGCCAAATACAACACGGCACACACACAGCACAAACACAATACACACGCAGCACACACAGCACACACACATAGGATGCCTACACGTATGTTGCATACATTTGAGAACTCTTACGAAAAGCTTACATTTAGATGGGAAAACCTTGCTGCAAATTTATGGCTTAGCCCCCCTTTGGGGGTAGGGGCCCCATATATATTTTTACGTTTTACGTTTGGCAGATTTGAAAACCATTTAAATGGGCGCCATAAAATCACTTACGTGTGTTTTGCTGTACACGTTTTTTTTGTCGAATTTCACCGTAGCATATTTACGAGCCCTTATGTAGCGTGGGGCAAGCACAATTCAACGGTTGCAAGGTCTGAAAAAGTAGCGAAAACTCTTTAAGAAAAAACGAGAGCAAAGCTTAACTGTAACCAAAAACCAGCCACGCCTACTTTAGTACACTGCACATTTGCATGTGGCATGTTGCATGTGTGGAGAGACCAGAAGCACACACATATGTGTAGGCGTCATGTTGGCTAAATCCTAGGAGAATTCGCTTGCCATTTTGTTGCCACGCGTTGGCAACAGCCATTCGATAAAAAATAAACCTAACCATATTAAATTTGTTATAAATTAAGATTGATACGATGAGCCCCTGGGAGAGCATAACTGAATGGCGCTCGTTATGTAGCAAGTGAGTGTGAGAGGGGGAAGGGGGGTATGTGTGTAAGTGTGGGGTGTATTTTAGATACACTTACCTCTTAATATGGTATATGAATAGCGACAGCTGTAAAAGATTAAACGACAAATAAGTATCATTAACAATTTGCAGTAAAAATTGATTGGATTTAGTTATAATGGATTGAGGCAATACTAAAATTAACAACATTTGTGTTAATCTGTTTTTTATTGGCATAGATAATTATCTAAATACGTGTGACAGAGAGTATTGCGAAAATATGGTCAGCATTACTTTAACGGTTTGTCCGGTGGGTTGTTCATCAGTCAGTCAATCAGTCCATCACAGAGATTGAGAGTTATAAATATATTCTATTTGATGTAAGTGTGGCAAAAAGTTTGGTAAGAAATACAGTTTAAAGCTCTTACGACTAATGTTATATGCTGATAATCAGTCAATCAATCAGTCAGTCAATCATTCAAACAATGAGTCAGTCAATCAGTCTATGACCCACAGCTAACAGACTGAAGCTGATAGCTCAATGCAAACAGATCAAGTATGAAATAAAGCTTTCCATGTAATTTGCTATTTTTAATTTATCCTCATGTCAAAGCCAATGTCAATGCTACATACTCGTATTTCCTTTTCTTATGCCAATCCTTGTTGCACACTTTTTATATTTTACTTGACTGTGTGCATTAATTGCTGCGACTTCTGTACATTTTTTGTGCTACAAATAACTAACTGTTGCCGTTGTTATTCCATTGTTATTGTTTGGCGCCTCAGAAAAAAAATATACAATAAAGCGACTACCATAAAAAGCAACTTGCACAGCTGCCAACCTCGGAAATTAAAACCCAAATAAAAAAAATTAATTTCGTTCATCAATTGCTGCAACGAACTTGAAACTTGCAATTGGAGCTGTGGGGCAAAAACAGCATCAACAATAACAACAACATTGCCAGTGCTTAATCAAGTGTGAAATCTTTAATCAAGTCAATCTTTCCGTTTTCGTGCCGTCTCCCCCTCAAAGCCCACATCCACGGGCTGTATGGCAAAAAGCAGCTGCTGCGGCTCCACAATTCCATCCATTCCGGGCAACCAATGCAACGCAGCTGTCTAAAAGGCCTTTCAGTACATTTTTTCGCTCTCTTTTCTTTTGTTTTTTCATTCTCTACCTCTACCTCAACCTCTACCTGGCCTGACCTTTTATTTTTGTTCCCATCGCCCGTGCTTGTTGGCCCTCCCACGCTTCAGCAGAGCCCTCTCTAAACCCTCTCAGAGTCTGGCCCGTTGCCTGTCAATTAAAAAGCCGTCACCTTAACTGGCCCAGGCCCTGAGCGACACGATTTGTTGCCAGCTGCATTGGAAAGCAGCAAAAGAGTTAAATAAAAATACCAAAAAAAAAAAAGAAAATGCTCTTCCTTTGAGCCGCTTTCAAGTGCGAATTAACTGAATTAGCTGTAAATGCTATTGCAATTAACGGTAAAAGAAAAACGCTTAGGGAAGTTGTCAAAGCGCAACATGAGCATCAGCCTTATGTGTCGAACTTAACTGAAGTGAAAAACTATTGATGGGAAATTAAAGCAAAAAAAGTATAAGCCTGGGGGAGCTATGGCAAAAGAGGAAATAGCTACATGGAGCTGGACTATTGAGTATGGGAAAACATCAAATGAACCTCGTTTTCTGCAGTTTTAAATATTCTCCTTATACAAATATAGAGAACTTCTTCAATTTTTCTCGACTACAATATTTATTCAACATGTAGCACACTAAGCTTTCGAATTCCCACACTCATTTAAATTTAGATATGCGCTCAAGAGAGCATCACTAAGCCCCTTTATTGTGGCTAATATTCGACTATTTTTACCCACAGTGATCACCCGCTTTGTGCAACAACGGCAAGTAAATAAGCATTGCAGCTGGACAATGGACACGGAAAAAATCGAAGCAAACAACTGACTGAATGACTTTAGATATTTCTTAAACAAACATAACAATTTAAATAAATTAAGCTGCTGGCTGTTTATCTAGCCGTTTTGAAGCCAAACAAATGTCTATAAAAAAAAATCATCTCACAAAATGAAGCAAAAAGCAAAGCTAAAGACAATTAAAAGAGACGCAAACTGAACAAACAAAATAAAATAAAGCCCCAAAGCTTGCGGCCATGCTAAAGAAACACACAAAATATATATATAAAAAAAAAAAGTAAAGAAAGAAAAACCGGCGCGACGTTCGGAATCGTGATCTGGGCACTATAACTGGGTCAAATCTGTGCTTGATGCCAGGGCATGGAAGGTGGCGAATGGAATTGAAAGCGCACAAAATGTAACCAAAAGATATTATTGTAATGGGCAACAGCAGCGAGGGAAATGCAAATGAAAATGTAACGTGGAAAAAGTTGTGCGGCTAACTTTTAGAATATATAAGCCATAACCAACGCCCACCCACCCACCATGTATGCATGCATGCAAAAAAAAAAAAAAAAAAACTAAATGAAACCTATGCAGCTGAGAGCAAAGTTTTAATCATATGCCAGAAAAACTTCATTAATTTGCCGCCAACTTTCAGCACTTGACTTCGACTTTACCACAGCGTAAATAAAACCCATTTAAAATGCCTGCGAAAGGGTCACGAAGCGCGGCAAAAAACGGAGCAGAACCATGAAAACCAAATGTGACGATGCATAAATATGAACTAAGCTAACTGCAGTCAAAAATGCTAGAAACTTATATACTCTACACCATAATGTTCCACCTGCTATAACCGTTTGCGAATTACAAAGGAATTCATCAAATTATGAGCTACACTTAATGTGATTTAACAGCTAGAGAATTAGCAGATATGCAATTGATTTATTTTGATAAAAAAATATGTTACTCGGCTTTGTTAGTTTTCTCAGTTTTCTCGTTTTTAGCACTTCGCTTAAGCTTCAATCAGTCAGTTAGGTAATCAGTCAGTCGGTCAATCCTATTTTCTACCACTTTTATAGGTAAAGGATAGCAAAAGGGGCAACACATTTTATGCAAATGTCCGAGAAAAACTCGCTGCTCTAAGCGTTAATAGAGACATGTAAAATGGAGGGGGCGTGCCGACCCAAGCACGTGGATGTGCCCCCGCTTCTGGTACGTCCGGGGTCCATGCATATGCATTCGTATGTACATATTGCCCACCGACAATCAACTGTTATGTGGCGAGGGCTGCATTCCAATTGCAATCTACAAGTGCCCTGGTTATGCTAACTGCAATATGTTGCCCCCAACTCCCTTAAGCGTAAGTGTGTGTGTGTGTGTTTGTGTGTGATTACGATACGATGATTCTGCGGTTAGATGTTGTAGGGAATCTGAAATTGATTTTTCATATTTAATGCCAAAGCAGAGCCAGCACGAGCTCTGCAAGTGAAGTTCAAATTGAAAAGCACGCTGTGCAGAGCGAGGTGTGAACAAAGAGTTGGGAGTGTGCAGATAAGTGCATATCAATAACATACTGAAAGATATATCTGAGATGCATTACATTATCTTTATCTTTTTATCTGAATCTGTGTTTATATCTACACAAATATCTATCCATATTTGTATTTGTATCTACTTTTCTATCTCTATCTTTAGCTGCTGCACATTACTATTACTGTAGCAGAATGTATCTTTGTATCAGAATTTGCGTCGGTACCTGTGTAAGTATATTTTATGTCAATGAATCTGCATCTTTGAATCTGTGGCCTTATCTGCATCTATTTATCGTTATCTTTTATGCTGGTGTATCAATATCTGTTGTCTCAATTGCATCCATATCCATTGCTGCCTGCATATGATAGTATTAATATGTTAAGCGAAGCGAAGCGTTGCGGGTAATCATAACTGCGTCAAGCAATGGCAACAACCTCAGAGTACAATGACACAAAGCGTAAAACATTCAAATAGACAGACATTTATACACACAAATGCATATAGTATGCTTTATTTTGCTACTATGTAAACTCATGCATAAATACAAAGGCACAAAGTGTCTTAAAGATGCACTCAAAAAAAAAAGTTATAAGAGCTTTGAACTCAAATTGGGAATAAACATAAGATCTAACCAAAATTAAATGTAATTAAATTAAATTTAATTTAAAATACGTAAGGTCTTCTATTAAGTATTTTCTAAATATTTTCTTAATCCTCGATAAAATCAAACACGCTTTAACTAGCATTAAGAAGACGTTTTTCTCTGAGTGTGCGGATGGAGCACGGCTGCTGCCAATGGTTCGCAATGCATGGCAGTTGGATTGTTGCCTTTGCTTATGCAAATCGTTTACAAATATTCGAATAACTCGACTCGTTTTATGTATTTATGCGACGAGTTGGCAAACTAGCAAAAAGGATGACTGTGCTGTGCAAGCAACGTCTTCAGCCGAAAGGGAAACACGCACGCATTTATATTTAAGCTGATGCAACTGGTGGGCAAAGTGGACGGAGGTTTGCTCTGCATGCCAAGTTGGTCGAACAGTCAATCAAACATGGCCAGCATCAGCCACAGATGTCATCATCAGCATTTGCACATCCCGGGGCGTTTTGCTGCTCTGGCCTGGGCATATCAGTCAGCGGTCAACTCAAGCAGCTAACCGAAAACCGTAGCGGAAACCTCGAAAATCAATTCAATTGTCTGATTGACGCGCTCCAGGTATCGATATCGGTTGCCAGCGAGGGTTGTTCTAAAAATCTGTTATATTTCAAACGCCAGCAATCCAGCGAGTATCCATAAAAAATGTGATGAACAAAGCCGTGTTGAACCAGTATGAATCAAATCAGCACGACAACTTTTTTCTTATTTTAAAGCTGTTTCATAAACCACTTACTGTTACTTTACTGTTAATGCGTTTATAATTCTCAATCAGTTCTGACAGCTGTTTAATTTGTTGTGCAGCCCACCAAATGCCAATTTTTTTCCGTTTGTTTGTTTACTTATCATTAAATCAATTGTAATTGCTTCTCAACTGGCAATACAACTCTTGTATAGTCGTGCGGCTGCCTCTGGGCTTGTTCGCTAACTGTTTTTGTCGCGATAAGCGAGGACGTGGACGAGGACGAGGACACAATTCGCTGTTAACTCAGTAGCTAAAAGCTCGCAAAGCGCAACGCTCGTAAAAAGCTCATTAAACAAAACGTTGACGGTGACTGCAAGACTGATTGACTGACTGACTGCCAGACTGACTGCCTGACTGACTGCCTGACTGCCTGACTGATTGACAGACTGACTGACCGACTGCCTGACAGACTGAGGAGTGAGCTGTGCTGCGACAGGATCGGCACATCATTATGCAAAAATATCAACGCAAATCTAGCGAATGTAACTGTAAGTGTCATATGTTGTGTGTGTGTGTGTGTGTGGGTTACGAGTGTTGCTTTTGTTGATTTACGAATGCTGAAACAACAGAAAATGCGAATTACAAAGCTGACATTGCGGCGACATGTAATTAACATAAAATGCGTATCTTACAGATACACACACACAGACTCAGGCGCAGTTACAGCTACAGATACAGATACACAATGTAGTCACTGTTCGCGCTGCGTGCAGCAGTGGCCAACAGCGTGCGTTGCTTTCCGTTGCTTTCCGTTGCTCATAATGAGCATTACGCGCGACACATGTGAAATGTATCCATAAGATACGAGATACAAGTAACATGTGCGCTGGGGCACGGGCACGGGCAGACAGGTGCTTGCTGCTTAATGTTGTGGGCTCTGTCATTGCCCCTCCTCTTGAACGTGGTCATGACATGAGTTTTATGACGCTAAAGATAACGACCGCAACGGCGACGGCAGCAGCGACTAAATTTGATTAACCCAAATAAGCTGGCCCGGTTTTTATGCCCAAAAAAAAAAAACAGCTGATGGCAACCTGCCACCAGCCACGTTTCATTCATCAATTTATGAGTGTCTGTCTCTCTTGCTTTTTTTCTGTCTGCCACGCCCACACTTTATTGAACGCCCCTTCGTCATACGAATCAGTTATTGGTTCTTCGATATTTTCAATTGAGCCATGAAAATTAAGAAATTGTCAGATAACTATATATATGACACTTTTTATGCCGATTGACTGATTGATGATTGATGACTGATCAATGTGTTAGATTTTGCACAAAGGCGGGATTTTGTTGAATTCCATGTGCAAAAGTGAAAAATTGGTGGAAAACTTTTGTATGAAATTAAATTGTATTCCGTTCACTCCCATTCAAACTCAATCTCAAGAATATCTGGGAAAATGTATTGCATAAAAGCAAAGACTTTTATATTATCAAATTTACTAAGAAATATGTTTTAGTCGGGCAAAGTTGAGTTATTTTTCCTTTTTTATTTCCCATAACAAAGCTCTTGATGATTTTTTGTGGTCTGGCAGCGAGTCGTAAATGTGTGTGTGTGTGAGGCCTTGAACTTGACGGTAGCTTTAGCTAAACATTTGTGGCTTTTGGCTGTAATTAATAAATCAAAATTGGGATTATTGTAATAAGCACTGATTAGACCTTATTTGGCGTTTAATTGCCCAAGGCAAAACCCTGTCGGAATAATAGTTTTTCTTGAGTAATCGTCCGATGTCCAGCAATTACCTCATGAAGCTAACCAGTTGATTTATTTGGATAATTTGTTGGATGAGACGTAATATACTGGAACGGGCTTGTTTTTAGGTTTATTTTTTCTCACTCTATTAATTATTATTGCTTTATCTGATCAACCTGTAAGCCAACTCAGCCCCAACTTAGCACATGCAAACCCGTGCACTTTTTGTCTTCTTCCATGACTCGGCTCAAACTTTGCCTAGTTGAATTTGGCAGCTCATCCTTGAAATACTTTCATAAAGAGCAGGGCAAACTTTCTTGTATGCTTAATATTTGTGGGTTAACATTAAGCCTAACTTAATCATGCGTTGATTATGCGGCAGCATTTACTGCAACTTTGCAGCAACAACAACCACAAGTTGCCCCCAAAAACTTTGAAAAAGCACTTAGTTAGCCGCATCAAATATAAAAGCAAAGCGCTGCCAGGGAAATACCTGGCATAATCCATTTAATCAAGTCAATTGCTTGAGAACACAGCAAATTCCCAGCGGTTCGACGGCGCTTAAATTTTGTGGCCAGCAATTTATATTTATATTTATATTTATATTTATATTTATATTTATATTTATGCAAAATTAAACAGGCAAAAGCCAATTGAAACATATCATTTATTGATAAATACACAAAAGTACGACAAAGGCATGCAAATAATTAAAACCAGCAGCTGCTGATGCAGCGGAGGGGTAATGCACAACAGGGGGGTTGCTGCAACTGCAGCCAAGCGCAACCCAAACATAATGAGAGCCATTGCCATATAGAACATTAAGCAGCGTCCGCTGCACAGCTCTCGATACACTCAAAGTATTTTTTACCCAAAGTCATCTTTCAAAAACATTTTTAGAATGAATTTGAACCGAAAATGAATAGGCTTATTTTACATGTGTAATTACGATTGTAAATGTATTTGGAATTAAAGAAAAACGCATATAATTGTAAGCCAGTCATAATATAATTTTTTTGAGTGTACTTTTGTATCTATGCATGAGCATAGACAAAAAAAAACAGAACTACAAATGCTGGAAACGCAATTGTTAACAACATGTGTAGGCCATGTAGCCACGACAACCAACACGGCAAACACGGCATAATGCGACACAAAGTTCCGCTAGAGTGCCCAGGCCCAGGCCCAGTGCCAGATACCAGTTGCCAGTTAGCAGTCCCAGGGCTCAAACGAGACGTGTGAGCGGCAACGGGCACGACTGCACTTTTATCTGCCAAATGGGCTGCGGGAGAAAGGTTCTTGGCCAACAACTACAACTACAGCTACAACAAAAACAACAGCAACGGCAACCGACAAAAATACAGTCCAACAATGTTTTGTGTCTGGGTTTTGACTGTTGTTGTTGCTGGGTAATTGTTTGGACGTTCCCAACAAGCACCACCAGCAGCAGCAGCAACAGCAGCGCTACAGCAACAGCAATCGCAACTTTTGGCCAAATGAACTGCAAGTGCAAGCATTCAACTTTGTTAACGCTGGCTCACGAGTTGCCAATGCACTCTTTAAAGAATGATTGGCTCTTAAGCGAGTCGATTGGCTAAATTGAAAAGCTTGACGGCAGATTGCAAAGTTGAGGTATTCAACATAACATATTTACATGCACAATGATAGCCAGGGCTAAGTATAGTCATTATATTTAAAATATTTTTTCTTTCCCTTAAAAAAAAAACTTGCTATTCTATTTACACCCCAGTCAGTCGGGGAATATCTCAGTCAGTTGATCAATCACTTTGTCAATCAGTCAATCGCTTAATTATTCTGTCAACCAATCACCCAGTTAGTCCACTTATCCCTTAGTCAGTCAATCAATGACTTAGTCAATCAATCAATCGCTCAATCACGCAGTTAGTTAATTATTCATTTTGTCAACCATTCAGTCAATCAGTGAATGCCTAAGTGTTTTTTTATCAATCATTGAATCACTCAGAAGTCAGTCATTCAATCAAGCAGACAGAGAATCGGAATTCAGTCAGTCTGCAACCCAATCAGTCGGTCAATCACTAAGTTAGTGAATCAGATGTTCAGGCAGTCAATCACTCTGTCAGTTAGTCGAACAGTTGGTCAGTCAGTCAATCAATAAATAAGTCAATCGGTCAATTACTCGGTCTGTCAATCACATACAGCATTCAGCCAGTCAGTAAATCCCTCAGTCAGTCAATCAATAACTCAGTCAGTGAATCAGACATTCGGTCAGTCAATCACATTGTCAGTCAAATCAAGAGCCAGTTAGTTAATCACTCAGTTAGTTATTCAGATATTCAGTCAATCAGTCTCTTAGTTAATAGAACACTCAGTCAGTCAGTCAATCCATCAGTAAGTCATTGGATCATTCAGTCTTTCAATCAACTCCTCAACCAGTTAGTCTAGTCAAGTCATATACATAAGGGTACATTTTCAGATAATTTAAGTAAGTTTATTTCTGGAAATAGTTTTAGTGCTGTCCTTTATTTTCACAGTATTTTATAGAGTATCACATGGCTGCACAGACATTTTACTCACGGCTGTCAGGTGGCATGGCAGAGTTACAAAATTGATAGATCGTCTGGTACTCAACAACTTCAATGTGCGCCGAGGCAGTCACAAATAGTCAGCCAGACGGACAGACAGGCAATCAAAGCGTGACTCCTGCTTTTGCTATGCGAACTTTGCCTGACCTCACGGCCCTATGCCAATAAACCAGCATTGGAAATATGTGTGTGCTCTTGTATGTTTTTGTGGAAATACCCTTTTCACTGGTGTACATTTGATAAATTTTTAAGAAGCTTAGTGCAACGTACGTAATATTTGTTTTCTTTGACAACGTCGTTTAACCCCACACATTTCATTTACTTTGCCACCAACTGGTGGCAAGGTGGGTTGCTGCAAACGAAAAGCGCAGTAGAAGCTCAGTAAGCCGTAAGTATTTAAAAAGCTTTGATACAGCGTTCTTAACTGTCAGTTAAGTGGCTTTGTTAACGGGTCCATAAATGAATTTTATACCTTAACGACTGCGCCCCTAAAGACGAGCAAGCGGTTCGAGACACCGACAATTTTTTATTGAAGCGTCCTTAACTTCATAATAAAAAGACTTGTCTCTAGAGCCTTTATAGATACCTAGATTAAAATATTTTTATGTAAAGCCGAGAAGTCCATTTTATGCTCGCTTTTACTCCCTCTTTCGCTTACTCTCAGGCGAGCTTACATTTTTTGCGATTTCTCTTTGTCTTACATTCGTAAACGTTGCACTATAAGCAAAAATGTTGAATTCAACTCTATTATTCACTTAAAGATTATTATTCTTAAAGATAATCTCTCGCTTACAAAAAATACTCAAATATATCTACAACGCCAACCTATTCTAATGCAAAGTTTTTGGTGCCCAGTTGGCAACTGACATTTAAGACCAGCAGAAAATTCGAGAATTATGAAAAATGCAAAACCTTGGATTAGCATAAGCGTGTCCAAAAGTTCTTTTTTTTGTTGAGGCATACAAAAAAAAAAGCAAAAAGTAAGAGTACCACGTGGAAACCAAATTAAATTAATGAAGCATAACAAGGAATTGTGCAAGCGTACAACTTTTGGCTACTTTGTTTGAGTTAGACGCACATATACAGCCAGAGAGGTAATGGAAAAGAGAGACAGAGAGAGAGAGAGAGAAAGCGGAAGAGAGGAGGAGTGAGGTGGATGAATGGCCAGTTAAGCCACAGCCAGTAGCCAACAGTCCTTTTATGTGGCTTAAAGCGGCGCAACTGTTGCTTCAGCTATAACGAAAATTTATGGCTTATCAATTTGCGGGACACGTGCAAAAAGGGCCCAGCTTCAGGATGTCAGCAACAGCACGGCATAGGGCAGGGAACCGAAGGGCAGCATCGCCCCGAGGACGCATAAAGCGTAGCAGATTCAATTAGCAGCTGCTCGAAATATTTTGCTCATGCACAAAGGCCGCTTTTAATAGCTGTCTATGGCAAAAATTGAGCATACGCAGCGTACGCCAAGCGGCCATAATATATTTTTAATATATTGTTTATCGAATCGACCAAATGATTTTTGAGCCTGAGATCGCCCACCAGCATATATGCTGCAAAATATAAATTTTAATTAAATTCCATGTCTGGCGTTTATTTTAACAATTTCGTTAATTTTCGTTGCCGCTGCTGCCAACCCCAGCAATATTATCGTCACGTTTTGTAGCTTTAATACCCTGCATTTATTTAAGCTGGCTGAAAAGGGGTATATTACTGTCGTGCAAATGTATGTAATTGATAATATTGATTAGGACTAGTTAACTTGAAGAGTCTGTCCATACTAGAGACCTAAATGGAAGAGGTGCATTCTTGAGCCCAAAAGTTATTTAAGAATACATTTTTGCTTAGAGCAATGCTAATGTTTTTTATCTCAGTTTCTGCTTTGAGTATTCATTTGTAGAAGGTAGTATAAAATGTGGTCCACTTGGCTTCAGATAGAGGCTACCTCTCAGTCGTTCACTCTCGACTAGCTAACTTTTACTTTCTGTTATTAATTCTGTTGTCCAGCAGTGCGATAGTCTGAAAGTAAACGCAAGGGCGTCAGTTGCCATTATTTGAAGGGGGGGTTAACTGTTTGTCTTGCTAATTAAAGTTGTGTTAAAAGCAGAGCTTTTTGTATTTGTATCTGGCAGATACTTTGTGCAAATCAAAGTGCCCAGCAGGTGTAGCAGCGGGAGCGGTTCCTGTTGGTTGTTTGTGTGTGCTTGTGAGTGTGTTGGTCTACTTGTGTGTGTGTGACAATTTGTTACGCTTTAATAATGTTAATTGCTTTACGGCAGCCAACTTTTCTGTCTTAGCCTTAGGCAACTAATTGGAGCAACTAATTGATGTACGCATCGCTTTCTTCCTTTTTTTGGACATGCTGTAACCTTTGCAGCCAATTAGCTGATGCTTGGCATTTGCTTACACAGTTTTATTTCAGCAGGCAGGGAAATAATAGAGTGTTTGCTGATTTGTTTGTTCAACTAACAAAATACTTTTATTTGTTTTGTGTGCTCCAGCACAAGAGTTGTGTGTTTTAGATTATGTCAAGGCAATAGAGTGCTATCGCAGCAAATAAATGCTCTATTACCAAATATTTAAAGGGGAAAACACACGCTCACCAACATATTTCTAACTTCATCATATAATTCTAATTTTTATAATCGTTTATATTACCAATTTATTATTAGCTCAATCAAACACCTGATTGTGCTTGCGTGCACCCACATAATCCCCAGCTAATTTGCCAACCTAATCCCCAATTAAGTTGCACATAAATCCTATTTGCCATGGAGATAAATTCTAAGCTCGTTTCGCCAATATTAACCTCTAATAAGTAGCTTGTTGCTGACATTATCTATAGATGTTTAGTTCTTTGACCAGATAAAAACTAATATTTAAAATTGCCATAGGGGCTCTGTACTGAATGGAATGGAATTGCAGCTGAGCTGCGCAGTCAGCGTCAGCGTATCTGCAGTCGGCACTTATGTAATTGAAATTGTCATCAGCCATTAATGTCATAAAATGTAAATCCAATGAAATGACGTGTAAAGTTGCCACAGCTGTCGCAGCAGCTGAAGAAACAAACATATTAAAATTGAATGAGCCACCGCGAAATCGAAGACAACAATTGAGCGACAGCAGCAGCAGCAGCAGCAGCAACTCGACGCGATGCGGAAGCGAAAGCAAAAGCAAATCGAACTCTGTTGTATCAATGAACATCACGCTGCGTATACGTAATTTTTTGTGTTGACAATCGTCTGACATTTGTTTCCTGGCCCGTGCCAGCAGTATTAATAGCCCAGAGGCAGCTCTGACTTTTATTATATCCTCTTCTCATTGAAAATGGTTATGTAAGAGACAAAATAAGATTACACTTATTCTCGATCAATCACAATCAATGAGGATTTTAAGCCTTTTGCGCATATGTTGGAGATTTTAACAGATACGAATACCATGTAAAATATAATATATATAGATTGATTTTTGCTGTATATATAGATATTCTCCACAAATTTTCTAATGACTTGATATTAAGCACAGAAGTTCTCCAAGATTGAGTTAGAACTTGAGAGTTTGGGACTTGAGGCAGCACGTTGCATTGCTGGTTACAGGGTATCTTCTCGTTGAGCACACTCGACGCCAAGCACACTCTTGTTTATCCTTCTTTATTGTCACTTGACAATTGGCTGACATTATTTAACAGACGCGCAGCTGCTGCCTGTGTGGGCGCATTCTGTCTATGCTCCTTTCCGTTCCGTTCTGCTCCATCTGGCAGCACAGTGGGCCTCAAAGGGTTAACGTTGGCAGCCGCTGATGTTGGGCTGATGGCACGGCTTGAACTCGGCTGCCATGCAAATTGTGGCTGCCTCAAAGTCAGACTGCAACTGGCAGCGCTGTCTGCGTTATCTGGCGCGCCCATCTGCGCCTGCCAGCTTGTCGACTGCATCCAAGACGGAGTCTGGAGCTTTGGATCTTAGTCTGTGGCTGTTGTCTTCCACTCGTTGGCTTCTGCTCCTGCCCGCTGTGGCTCAATGCGTGTCTGCTACTTTGGCTTAACAAGTGATAAACTTGTCGCTTGTCGTCAGCTGCGTCTACGTCTGTGCCTGTGTCTGCGTGTTGTGGGTTTAAGTCCTTGTCCATTTTATTATTAGCCTCGGACGTGCAAAACGCCTCTGCACTTCAGAGTCTAGCTAGAAGCCCTCTGCCATGGCCAGCCGCGTGGCGGCAACTGAGCAACTGTTGCAACTGTTGCAACTGCAGCAATGTGGCAAATTGCTAAGTACAAATTGCATGGCTAATTTGAGCTGTTGCACCGTTGACAACCTGACCGCAGAGCGCATTAGACAGTCAGAGGTGTGAAATGTGCAGTGGTTGCATGAATAATTGAACAGCCTACACAGCAAACAATTTTCTAATCAATTTTAAATCACTAAGCTTTTGCATTTACATCATTTTTGAGGTAAAATTCGCTTTGCTCAATTCGAATGTGCTCTAAATTCTTTATTTATTTTAACTCAAAGAAAACTTAGTCAAAGATAATTATTTTATTTATTTTTAAACGATTTGTAAACTAAATAATGACCATATTTAATATAAAGTCTATTTTTTTTTTTAATTTCTTCTTTACATATAGACATTTTTTTTTTAAATTTGTTTTTACTGTGTAGCTAGCACCTCAACCTGATAAGCTTCCTGCATAAATTGGGCAACTTTATGGCCCCAGTGCGGGTAATAACTATTTTTGACTGATGTTGGAAGAGACACAAGTGCCTTGTTGCATTTGCGGGCAGCAAAAAGTTGATGTAAACAAACGTCAAATTATAAATAAAAGTGGCCAATCTGTGCCAGTTCATAAATATGTATATATATAAACATTTTTGTGGCTGCCACAATGTTGCATTCACCCGCTTAAAATTCAAATTTATTTGCAATTCTTTTCAAATGTAGCTAAATCGTATAAAGTGCATACTGAATGTCCTAAAAGTAAAGGCGATAGCAAACAATACTCTCGAACGGGAAAGTGGCAAATATCAGATCTCAAAGTCAACGCGACATGTTCAAGTTTACAAAAGCTGCGCCACAAAGCGACAGAAAAGAAAATCAATATGCAAAGGCTCATCGAAGTTTATATACCCTTGCAGACGAAAGGTTGTGCATAAGAACCACAAATATTTCATAAAACCGATTCCCAACAATGTTCTTACCTTTTTTTTATTTTTCACTGACAGCAGTAAAAAGTGCAGTTTCCTACGGTTTGTTGTGAGCTGCATACATTTTGTATTTATATATTTTTTGATTTAACAAGCATATCACAATTCATTACAATTTGCCTCTCAATTTGCAATGCTCTGCGCAAGCGAGTAGAATAAGTGAGTAAATCAAACAAGTCGAAATTGCAAATTTTAAAATGCAAAAACAATCAAGAGTCGTAAACATGCAAGTGTTTACTTAAGCTGCTGTAAAATCAGGTGAGAAAAAACACTATGAAAATGTAAGCTGAACAGTAAAAATTTAACAACTTTTTCCAGCTGTTTGCCGTAAAATGCAACTGCCAATCAAAATTGAATTCATTTAGTTAAGTGCAAATTATTTTGTGACCCAATTATGCACACTCACCTACTATTTAATCGATTAATTAGCATCCATGAATGAGAATTCACTTCGAGTAGTGAATAACAAATGCATTCAAGTGTGCAGTCACAAGATTTAACACCCGTTGCCTCAAGTGAAATTGAAATTAGTTACGAGTTTAGCTTTAACCCTGAGCTAGGGTCTTAAATTTGTTGCTTATCACAGTTAAAAAAGTTAAAGTTGTATACCCTGCTTACAACGAGAAAGCGAGTATATTTGTTGTCTGCATGAATATTGATCATAAAATATTTAATCGTTAACAATTTTGTAAGTCCATTCGACATATTACTCGAAAGATTACAACTATGCATATTTTGAAACTAAAAAAAAAAACTAAATAAAAAACCAACCTACAAAGTCAAATTAACCCCTTTTGACTTAACATTTGTGTGTGTTTAGAGTATTGGACAGTCGGCTCCAGCCGACTTGAATGTTCTTAGTTTTATTTTTACATACTTTTCTCTTTTCTAAAACTCCATTAGCATGCTGAACAGCTGAACAGTCATGTTGTTTTCGGCCTATGCCAAATGAATTTGTTTAACTGTTAACGCTTTGCACGTTCTATAAACGATTTAGAGCGCACCGCACTTCGCTCTTCACTCCGCACTGCACTTACAGCGTACACTTGATCTAAGCATAAAGCCCATAAAATATATATTTATATACTGCAGCACAGATACAATTGATCAAAGATACAGATACTTTTATAGCTAACCACTAAACAATTTGTTTTATTTTTTTTACATAATTTTAAAAAATTGTTTTAACCAACATTGAAAAGCCAAATGGCCAGCAAATTGGCTGTTGTCAAGCTGTCAGGCTCAGTTTGGGCCAAGTTTTAGCTAGCGTTGCGTGAACCGCGCGCGTCGAGACTCGTTTGTTAACTGACAAACGCTGCCAACCTGCTCGAAGTCAGCTGGCGGCCAACCAGCCAGCCAACCAGGCAGCTGGACGCTTCATACCAAACGGTTCGACTAAAAACAAATAAACAGCAACAACAAAACAAGTTAAAAACAGAGCAGCTGCTGTCTGAGCAAGTCGCGGAGGCGAGGTTGCGGTACAGCTTTCGACGAAAGTAAATTGAATTTTGGCAGTTATTTCGGGTTCTCAGTAAAAATTATCTTTGCCATTCTTCATTTGATAATTCATTTTGAATATCGAATGTGTAAGCCAAAAATTAATCAAAACCTCTTCTAATATTTACTTCATTATAACTTTAAAATATATACTATCGAATGTTATTGTTTATTAAACATTCAGTGGCTATTTGTCAACGGATACATTCGTATCTTTTGCAAATTCAAATCAAGTGTGTACAGCGAAACGCTTTTGAAACGATTAACTAAGATTTTAGATTTTCATTTTGAAAATATTTTATCATATCCAATTAATCCAATTTTAAAGAAAAACAATAAAAATATCTGATTATACTCCCAAACAATTATTTGTTAGCAGACCTATTTTGTATATTAGCATATATCATTAAATCAAAAAATGATCTGCAATTGACGAAATCTATACGTTTTTGAGACCAAGAAACATTTTGAACATAGCTCAACCTAAACATTTGAATTATGTGTAAATAACAGATGTTGGCTATGTTAGCGGAATGCGCGCTGTTAGGCATCGAACATGTTGCATTGGTGTATTGTTGAGTTGCAGCTGAGCTTTGCAGCTAGAAACTTACAATATTCCAGAGATTTGTTTAATTCGATTTGTTTAATTGAAAAGTTCTGGCTATTTGTTGCTTTATTTGGCCAGAATTTCAAAGATGGTGACCCATATGTGCATTTACAAAATTTAAATTACGAAACTGCGAAATGTTTGCCAAGCAAACTGTTGATTTGTTTAAGCCTGCCAACGGGTTTTATTGCTGCCGTGTGGGTGGCAGCAAGCTGTTGCTGCTGCTGCTGCTGTTGCTGCTGCTGCTTCTGATGTTGTTGTTGTTGTCGTTGTTATTGCTGTTGCATGGTGCCTCATATTAATTGCAGTGCTTCACTGGTAAAGTCGCCCACGCAGCAAATAAAACAAACAGCAAACAGCAAACAGCAAAAGTTGCATCAGTTCAAAGTGAACATTTTTCAGTTTAAATTCAAAACGTTTTTGTATTCATATATAATATATAATAATAATAAAATTAGTTTTTAGGAGAAAAATTTAAATTTAGAATAAGTACTTTTAATCTTTAAGGTCCATCAGTACTTTATTAATATAAGTATATAGAAAATTCAAGATCTCATATAAGTGGCACTTGGGTTTGAACCGGCGTCTTCTCGTTTTACAGGTAAGCGCAAAGACAAAACAAAATTTAATTCAAGAAAACTCCGAATTTTTTTTACTGTGTTGTCGACCCACTTGCCAAAGAGCTAGTCGGAGACGCAGTCAGAGTTGGAGTCGGAGAACGCCTACCTGGCGTAAACCCCACACGTGAGCGTGTCCAGTTAGACAAAGCACACGCCTTGGATGGAGCCCTGAACCTGGAACCTAAGAGCTGCAGCGAATTTGCATTTATTTACATTCGAGTAGTGTGTCTAAAAAGGCGCATGATTAAGCAATAAATTCACACGATCTGGCAACTGTTGCTGTTGCTTGTGGGTGTTTGTTATTGTTGCGGCTGTTAACGGTCCCTGTTGCTGCAAGCCCCTTACTTCCCTTATTTTTATTATTATTATTATTATTTATGGTGCCTTTGCTAGCATATTTGTATTTTCAATTGATTTCGCGTTTGAGGGAAAGCAAAAGCCAAATTTATTGCAAATATGTTGGGTCATTGCACGGTCAGACCGATGGCGACAACAGGTGTGTCCAGAAAACGCATTGTCATCGCCGCTTAAGACCGTCAAGTGCTTGGATTAAGTTGTAATGAGATGGGAGAGAGTATCTCTACATAAAGTAAATGGCTGCAAAAAAATTGTCGTAGCGCACTAATTTCAAATGTATAACACTGAGGATTCGGATCCGAGTCTCTGGATATAAATTATCCTACAGCTGTCCCGTTTATGAAGGGAAAGCCAAGTGAAAAGAATTCCAAGACATAATTTTTTTCATTCCATACATTTTTTCTAACACCAAATTTTGCAAGTAACGAACTAAAAAAAAAACCCTGTGACCACCTCCCAACCTGCTCTTGCTATCTAAGCACTAACCAAATGAAGTGATTTGTGGTGTGTTTACATCTCTTCTGGTTTATGGAAATAGTAATACCGGTTACCGGGTCCCGGCAAAAACAGATGTTCGCGAAACTCTTGCAGAGTGAAGGCATTCGGATTGTAGACAAAGACACTATTGCTCTGATGCGAGGAAACAGATGAGGGCCGCTCAATCTCTTGCTTGACGACCGATTTTCTAACACCAAGGACCTTCCAAATGTCGAACTCCTCCTCCTGTTCCTCGTCTTGCTCCTCGTTGACGCTCAGATCAGTGGACGATTCGGATGGTCGATTCCTGATGCACTCGTCCCGTCGCTCCAAGTCATTTTGGATTTTTGTCAAAATGGGATGCCTGAGTCCAGCTAAATGTTGGAGAAGGCTCTCCTCAGTTTGGGTCTCATCTCCCAAATACGTATGCTGGAGCTCATAGTTATTGCGCCTTATAATGACATCCGCCTCGAACTCCTCATCCGAGTCCAGATCGCATGCGCGACAATCGAAATGGATGATCTTGTGATTCGTTTGCAGTCCGCGCAGTAATTCTTGTCCCACCGATAAATTTAGCCTTACGGCCGCCATGTCCAGTCGGCGCAATGGCTTATGATGGCGCAACAGAAAACTCATATTGGCTACCACCCGATTTGGATAACACTCAATGCCATTGATGTTCAGCTCCTCGACATGATTAGTGCCAACAATATCGTGAACTAGCATCGTCAGGCCATCTTCGGAAATTGGATTATGGGCCAGACCCAGATACTCCAAAGGGCTGCCTTCGGGATCATCAAAGGAATGACATCTAAGTGCATTTCCGATGGCCACGACAGCACTACGCTCCAGCTTATTATACTCCAGCTCCAGCGCTTTGTACATTTTCGTGCGATCCAGCAGCATTTCCAATGCCACGTCACAATTATCGTTCAGCTGATCGTAACCAAAATCGACAATCTCAAGTGCGTCCAGCTGCTTAAGAACACGCGCCAATATCAAGAGCTTGATGTTATCCATTCGACTATTGCGCAACCGGAACACTTTAAGCTGTCGCAATGTGTGCAGACCACTCGCTAGATGCAACATGTCATTGTAGGAGAAGTTCATGTGCCGCTTGTGATAGTTGAGCTCCATCTGGGGGCCAAGGAACTCGAGGGTCAGCGTGACCAATTGATCAAAATAGCGCACAAAGCTGAGATCTATGTGATGGCAATGCTTGGCGGGATAATCGTAGCGCTTGATGCGTCGCAGCAGCTTCTCCTTGTTGCGGCCGTCCGCTACTTTGTCCTCGTTATCCTCCGGTTCTGGTTCGACGGCCAGATCGAAGACACCCTCGATGGGCACTTTTTTGGCCTTCTTTTTCTTCTTTCTCTTCGGCTCCGGTTCGGGCGGCATACGCAGAAGCTCTCGATTTCTGCGGCGTCGCTCGTGCTCCTCCTTTGTTTCGGCGTGCAATTCGCGCAGCTGCTGTCGAGCTGCATTGCGGGCATTGCGGGCTTGACGACGCTTTTGCTGCGCTTCCTCTTCAGCGACTATAGATTTCTTGATTTCCTGATTGGCGGCGAGCTCAGCCGTGGAAGCGTCTGAAATGGAATGTACTTCAACGTCAAACATTCTAGCCTTATGCTCATTTATTCGCACTGCGGACTCTCCACGCTTCTTTTTCAATGGTTGCACTATGGTCAACTCCTCCTCCTCCTCCTCGCACTCCTCTTCTTCATCCATTGTATCCCTAGATACGACATAGGCTTAACACACATTTCCAACTCGACTTTATTGTTCCGACTTACTTTTCGTCGCTGGATATCTCCGACACCACAGACTCTTCCGAGGTAACGTCCAGCTCCTCTTCACTTTCCACGTAGTGCGTGAAGGCGTCATCCGTTAGCGACTGTAGATGTTGTATGTGCATCGTTCGAACATATTGCCGCACCAAGCTACCCAGTTCGGCCATTTGCTTCTCTGGCCAGTAGGCAGCCGGGCAGGCTTCGACCAGTTTCACATACTTAAGGCTCACACCCTTGCCCTTCCAGTCGTACTCATCGAGCTTCTTCAACGACAGCGTCTTGTCCGAGCTCTTGGCGAGCACCACCCGCCGCCAGAAGCGCAAATCGTCCACAAAATAACAGTCCTTCAACGGCAGATTAACGTCCAGGGCATCGTAATGAACGCGCAGCTTTAACGGATCGTCTTTCACCAGCGGCGAAATATATCTGGTGCCCAATTTCGCCAACGCCCGTACACATAAATCCGCCAGTGTGCCCAGGCGTTCATTCTCGATGAACGCCTCGGTGTAGACCTCGCGATTACGCTCACTATGGAGCCGCCTTGTGCCCATGGAGGGCCTGTAAAGGTCATACTCCATCAGCAAATCCGGCTCATTGGGTATGGCAAAGGTGTTTGTGTTTGCCGGCGGCAAAAAGTCCGCATCGTCCTCATCATCCATTGCCGCTTATATTATAATGGATATTTTCTATAAAATATATTTTATTCCTGTTTAAACTTGTGAACGAGAACGTTCGAGATACTGAAGGAAAATTAACTAAAAATCTATATGTTTTTAAGGCTATTTGATGTTAAAGTCTAAAGTACACCGATTTTAACAGAAACCAAATTTTGCTTTAGTTTGAAGTGGAAAACCAGTTGCGCAATCCCTCAAACAACATATTAAAGTTAAAGTTTTCGTTTTACACATTTACAGCATCAAGAACTTATGTCCATGTTTTAAATTTATAAATGCTTACATTGTAAGTGACTTCATTGCTGGGTCTGGCGGATAACATCTTTATTGGATTTTAAATGAGCTGCCTCAGCGGCGCTTGGCGCTGGCGTCAGACCCCGGCGGACCGAGACCCAGACCGAGACCGAGACCGAGACCGAAGCCCAAGCCCGGGCCCGAACTTAAGCCTGACCTCGAGGCAGCTTTGGGCATGCCAGCAACAACAACATATCAACATCAACAATATCAACGACAACGACGCATTGTTTCCAACACTGGCTCGTGGCCAGGCATCTCTCTCTCTCTTTCTCTCTCTCTCCCCTGTCTCTGTCTCGACTGCAGTTGATGATGATGACTTAATCGTTGATCTGAGTTCGCATAGGTGGGCGTTATAGTGATTTATTATGCCGCTTGGACACGCACTATAAAAACGGACTGGCCTATGAAAAAACTATATAAAACAAGAAATCCAAAGCGAACTTTGTTGCAACGAATTGCCAATACGCTACGTTAGTAGGGTTTACCGTTTATTTAAAACCCGGAGGCAAATTTAACATGCAAATGTGTAGCTTTTTACAATCAGCATTCAGAAAACACAGAATATGCAGTTAAAAGTGAAAAACAGATTGATTTAGCAGCAGTTAACTTGTTCGATGCACATGAGTAGCCCATTGTAGAGTATAAGCAGCTTAGAAAGCTAAAAATGATATGAGTTCTAGTTCTGCATAAGAACCTGTTGGATGTGCACAACTTGCGCAACAACATAAGCGATTTAATAGTTAACTTCTTGCATTTACAACCTGGCTGCAAATTTCAGCATGCAACTCAGTAGCTCTTGGCAGTGTATAAGCAGCATAATGCACACATTAAATGATACGAGGTCTGCATAAGCAAAAACCAGTTGAATGTGCGACGTTTTAACTTGTGTCGCTTTGCTCTGCTTTAGTTTGCTTCACTTTACTTGTCCCACACTTTGTCCTACTGCTTTAATTTCTCGCTCGGCTTGCGGCCTTTTGATTGCTACTGGGTGGGCGGAAGGGGCGACACTCCCGCCCCCTCGGGCACGCTGTCTACCCAAGACTTGGCAGCGCTCGCTATCTGTGTCCTTGCCAGGGCCCAGGTATAAGAGAAGCCGAGCCTTAAAATGATATATCACAGATGGCGGGCGCAGCTGTGCGCCAGTTTTCAGCCGCTTAACGCTGCAATGCCATAATCATCATCATCTTTCCCATAAAAGAAAGAGAGCGAGAAAGAGCGCCAACCATTTATTTATGCACTTGACTTGCGAGCCTCGCCCCCCATTCGCCATCCTCCGTCCTCGCCCTGGGCCAATTGGGGCGTTACGCGAGAAGGCGATGAGTGGGGATCATTTGCAAAGGGCAGCCCTTAATGAGTGTATCATATTTCACACAAGTCTGGGCCGCTGCTTAAGCTGTCAACACCTGAGCGGCCCATTGTCGCCCTCCGAAGCCACCGGCTGAGTTTTCGAGTGCATCTTCGTGTGCACTCACAGCAGACACTTGTGAATCAGTGAATACTCGAACCAAAAACTTTTGCCTGCATGCACAACAAAGTCATCAAATGGTAAATAAATAAATGCTAAACTGTCTCCATCAAAACTTACGAACAAGTCTTTCCAGAGCGGCAGCAAAAGTTATCCTGTTGCACAAACTTGTCTAAGTAGGTGGCAAGGAATTTTATTTGCTACTGGGTAAATGTAAAACTGCTTGCCATTGAATTGTGTAAATACTCAAATGTGCATGCTGACAAAGAGCAGCAAAAAAGTTAACAGACCGTTATAAGTTTTATTCTGTGGCTTACAAGCTACTTGTGTATTTATCAGATGGATTAACATGAAGAATAGCATTTCAGATCATGTACATTTAAGAGCAACAAATACCAAGCACTTGCAATAAATGGAAGCATATTTGCTACAGACTTCGATTACAATGAACTTGCATATTTATCTGCTGGATTAACATGCTGATGAGTCCAAGTATTAGGCATAATTCTTATTCAAACACAAGTCTTTTTTAAGACTCAGCTTGCCTTGCCGGCAGAGCAAGGTATCAGATGGCAATCTATGCAGACTAGCTTTACAACAGAGTAGGTACTAAAAAATGTACAACATGAGAAGCCTGTTAAATTGAGGTAACCTCGAAAAGCATCTCATGAGTTACGCAACAGTTGTGTCATGTGCGTTTAGGGTAACTACAACTAGCTTGGCCTTGAAATGAAGTCATAACCAGCATAATTGGTGTAAACAAAGCTTCCTCAAGAACACACTACAATTCCGATTCCAGCCCGAGAGTTGGCCAGCCTATGCCTGTAATTGGGGCCAAATCATTAGGCACGTTAGCAATTAGACTGGTTGTTAAATGAGCTGCAGCAGCCACTAAAGACTTATAGCCGAGCCTCGACTCTGAGTTGAAGCTGAAGCTGAAGAGGCGGCAATATGTATACACATATCTATTTAGAATTGCGCAACTCAACAGATCAGCAAAGTCGTGTAGCGCAGTGTCAGTTAATAGTCCATAAAGCGAGTAGTGTAAAGGTGCAAAGGTGCAAAGCTGAAGCACTGAGAACTGAGGCCTCAACTAAGCAGCTCAAATTGTAACGTTGAGAAGCGAAACGTGCACTGAAAACAACTTTTGGCTAACATTTAAATTGAGCGATTCTGTTATTTGTTATGAATGAAAGCAAAGAAAAATATAGTTGATTTAATTTGATGAGCATCGAACCGTGAACCTTTCTCCAGTCAGGCGGGCGCCTATCCTAGTTTTGATTTAAACATTTACGACTTCTTTAAGCTCTCTAAACCTATTATACAAAGTAAAGATAGAGTATGCACTTGAGCAAATTTATTTTAAGTACATTATTAATTAATTAAATATGAAAAATTGTTTCATTTTACGGCCATAGGGATCTAAATTAGAAGCCACCATTTTTTGACGGTGTCAATTCAAAAGCCACGCGCAACACGTTGACAGCAGGCCATAAAGGAAAAGAACAGACCAGAAACCGGCAAGAGAAACAAGAGCAGCAGCAACAGCGGCATCAAAGCGCTCTTAGCCAGAAAGACACGCACATTAATTATGTTAATTGAACTGTGGCACACTCTAAAGGCGCGCTAGAGAGAGAGAGAGGGGACGCATGCGAGTGAGAGTGAGAGTGGGAACAGCCTCCAGAGAAGCAACAGTCACATAACTCATAATGCCATTTCCGCATGAACTCTTAAGTTGGCCCCAGACATAACTTAGCTGACAGCGCCTGCATATAGAACTTTAAGCAAGACTTCATTAAAACTTGTGCAGCATTTTGTCTTCTTGGTTTAGACAGCAAACGTTGTTCTGGCCAAAAGGAAACAGGACCAAATCTGCAGCCAAGGCTGACCAACTGACAGGCTGGCCGGCCGGCCGGCTGTATGGCCGGCAGGCGTAGGCCCCAATCCCAAACAGAGAACACAGCAAACAGACAAACTGCAGCCGTGCCTAATGACCACAAAAATAGCCAAATGCAGTTTAATTTATAGCCCAACGCCAACCACTCGGGCTGTGAGAGAAGTTGCAATGCCCAACATTCACATATTACAGCGAGGGCTGCTCAAGAAGTTAGCTAAAATATTATACTGTGCATTTTCATGCGCAGCATGTAAATCTTTAAGATATGAGCATTATCTAAAAATTATAAAATATATATCATTTTGAACGTCCGGAACAGACGAGTCAATTTAGCCATATCTGTCTTGACCTCTGTCGGATTCTCCTTACTTTTCTCTGTCTTCCTCTCTCTCTCTCTCTCTCTCTCTCTCTCTCTCTCTCTCTCTCTCTCTCTCTCTCTCTCTCTCTCTCTCTATCGCTCTATCCTCTCTCTCTCTATCCTCTCTCTCTCTCTCTCTCTCTCTCTCTCTCTCTCTCTCTCTCTCTCTCTCTCTCTCTCTCTCTCTCTCTCTCTCTCATCTCTCTCTCTCTCTCTCTCTCTCTCTCTCTCTCTCTCTCTCTCTCTCTCTCTCTCTCTCTCTCTCTCTCTCTCTCTCTCTCTCTCTCTCTCTCTCTCTCTCATCTCTCTCTCTCTCTCTCTCTCTCTCTCTCTTCTCTCTCTCTCTCTCTCCTCCTCTCTCTCTTCTTCTCTCTCTCCCTCTCTCTCTCTCTCTCTACCTCTCTCTC